>NC_092677.1:146100-4946100 GCF_964355755.1 Antedon mediterranea
TAGTGATATGTTCAAATATGGTAGTGATAAGACATCATGTCTATATATGGGCACATCACATTTTGTTGTCCCATCAAGTTTGACAGAGCTTATTACCTTGTGTACGACCCAGCCATGGAAGATAGAACTTTGATGCGTGGAATATTCTTCAGTTGAAGTGAAAATTGGATCATCATCAGAAAATATTGCTCGATACTGAGTGATAATATCAAATAGATGAACTCTGCTGAGTTCAATCACCTTTGTTATATGTATGTAGGCTAAATCAATGAAAAACAACAAAGTATTAGTCACAGGATATGGTAACTGTTATAATATCACTGAAAATCTTTAAACAAATCCTGCAGTAGGCAATAATTATAGAATGTTGAAATAAAAAAAATTATAAATGATTTACATTATTAGGGCAAGCTGTACTCACTATCATCCGTTGATATTGAACTAAGTATTCCTTGAAACCAAGCAAGCTGTACTCACCATCATCCGTTGATATTGAACTAAGTATTCCTTGAAACCAAGCAAGCTGTACTCACC
The DNA here is from genome assembly GCF_964355755.1 of Antedon mediterranea. Taxonomy (NCBI): domain Eukaryota; kingdom Metazoa; phylum Echinodermata; class Crinoidea; order Comatulida; family Antedonidae; genus Antedon; species Antedon mediterranea. The sequence continues at coordinate 146,635 of NC_092677.1, forward strand.
ATCATCCGTTGATATTGAACTAAGTATTCCTTGAAACCAAGCAAGCTGTACTCACCATCATCCGTTGATATTGAACTAAGTATTCCTTGAAACCAAGCAAGCTGTACTCACCATCATCCGTTGATATTGAACTAAGTATTCCTTGAAACCAAGCAAGCTGCACTCACCATCATCCGTTGATATTGAACTAAGTATTCCTTGAAACCAAGCAAGCTGTACTCACCATCATCCGTTGATATTGAACTAAGTATTCCTTGAAACCAAGCAAGCTGCACTCACCATCATCCGTTGATATTGAACTAAGTATTCCTTGAAACCAAGCAAGCTGTACTCACCATCATCCGTTGATATTGAACTAAGTATTCCTTGAAACCAAGCAAGCTGTACTCACCATCATCCGTTGATATTGAACTAAGTATTCCTTGAAACCAAGCAAGCTGTACTCACCATCATCCGTTGATATTGAACTAAGTATTCCTTGAAACCAAGCAAGCTGTACTCACTATCATCCGTTGATATTGAACTAAGTATTCCTTGAAACCAAGCAAGCTGTACTCACCATCATCCGTTGATATTGAACTAAGTATTCCTTGAAACCAAGCAAGCTGTACTCACTATCATCCGTTGATATTGAACTAAGTATTCCTTGAAACCAAGCAAGCTGTACTCACCATCATCCGTTGATATTGAACTAAGTATTCCTTGAAACCAAGCAAGCTGCACTCACCATCATCAGTTGATATTGAACTAAGTATTCCTTGAAACCAAGCAAGCTGTACTCACCATCATCCGTTGATATTGAACTAAGTATTCCTTGAAACCAAGCAAGCTGTACTCACCATCATCCGTTGATATTGAACTAAGTATTCCTTGAAACCAAGCAAGCTGTACTCACCATCATCCGTTGATATTGAACTAAGTATTCCTTGAAACCAAGCAAGCTGTACTCACCATCATCCGTTGATATTGAACTAAGTATTCCTTGAAACCAAGCAAGCTGTACTCACCATCATCCGTTGATATTGAACTAAGTATTCCTTGAAACCAAGCAAGCTGTACTCACCATCATCCGTTGATATTAAACTAAGTATTCCTTGAAACCAAGCAAGCTGTACTCACCATCATCCGTTGATATTGAACTAAGTATTCCTTGAAACCAAGCAAGCTGTACTCACCATCATCCGTTGATATTAAACTAAGTATTCCTTGAAACCAAGCAAGCTGTACTCACCATCATCCGTTGATATTGAACTAAGTATTCCTTGAAACCAAGCAAGCTGTACTCACCATCATCCGTTGATATTGAACTAAGTATTCCTTGAAACCAAGCAAGCTGTACTCACCATCATCCGTTGATATTGAACTAAGTATTCCTTGAAACCAAGCAAGCTGTACTCACCATCATCCGTTGATATTGAACTAAGTATTCCTTGAAACCAAGCAAGCTGTACTCACCATCATCCGTTGATATTGAACTAAGTATTCCTTGAAACCAAGCAAGCTGTACTCACCATCATCCGTTGATATTAAACTAAGTATTCCTTGAAACCAAGCAAGCTGTACTCACCATCATCCGTTAATATTGAACTAAGTATTCCTTGAAACCAAGCAAGCTGCACTCACCATCATCCGTTGATATTGAACTAAGTATTCCTTGAAACCAAGCATCTCTTGCTTGCAAGAACTTAATCCTCAGCTCAGATTCTGAAAATACATCCATTCGACGTAAATAACCGATAACTCTAAGACAAGCGGGAAGCTGTAGACTGGTTCTTAACTGTTGGATCAACTGATTTAACATCAGCTGCATCGAATTCTTCACTTCATTTACGATGTCCTGAAAAAAATAATACAAAGGATCAATATCAATCTCTGTGTGTGTATAGTCTAACATGTTTTGATTGAAAAAACTGAAAAAAATAATACAATGTACCTGAATAACTGGGATGGATGCATGCTTCTTTTCAAGTCGTTTGACATAAGCTGAGAGTTCAAGTGCTTCTTCATAGTAGTTGTTTCGTACACATGTGTCCATCAATTGTGGGATTTCCAAAACCTCCAGTAACTGGTTATGTTTGTTTAATGTTAATGTGTTTAATCGGCGACTGTGTAACAAAAATAGTGCCAATTTTGAACAGCATTTATTTTCAGAATTCTGAGAGCATCTAAAAAAACTTCTCTCCATAGATATTATTTTCAACAATGGAAATCTCAATGGCATCCAGAACTGAGATTCATGGTTTTAAGTTTCAAAGGTTATTGAACTTTTAAAATAATATTACATTAATGTCATTGGACTTGATCATTTCAGATAAACTTACCTTACATTAATGTCATTAGCAGACTTCATAAATTGCTGACACTGATCACCAAAGTTAGGAAGTTTGCTTAATAAATTGTTTACATGTTGCTCCACAAGATTGAACTGGAAAAGTAAAAGAGTAATTCCCTTTAAACTTGATAACCTACCTATAGATACAAACAATGTCATAGCTATTCTTAATTGTTGTTACTTTCATCACACATTTTAATTGAACACATTTGGAGTAAATTTATATTTGGTGGTATTTTAATGAATTATACATTTTTACACCTTTTTTCAAGTAGCATGAAAAAAGTGGATGCATATTTAACTTTGGTTACAATTTGTTGATATAGTGTAGTGTAGGGGTTAGGGGTGCAACTACATTGTCACAGATTATTAAAGTAATCAATTGTCACAGATTATTAAAGTAATCAATTGTCACAGATTATTAAAGTAATCAATTGTCACAGATTATTAAAGTAATCAATTGTCACAGATTATTAAAGTAATCAATTGTCACAGATTATTAAAGTAATCAATTGTCACAGATTATTAAAGTAATCAATTGTCACAGATTATTAAAGTAATCAATTGTCACAGATTATTAAAGTAATCAGTTGTCACAGATTATTAAAGTAATCAATTGTCACAGATTATTAAATTAATCAATCTTACATCTTCAACAATTTCTTTAGAACAATCAGCTGTTTCAATAAATGTTTTATAATTGTGAAATGCTAGTTCTTGTGTCTGTTCCAAAATTTGCGCTCGTTCTTCTGCTAAACGCTCTGGTTCATGATCTGTGTAAACATAAATGAATCAAGTTTTAATAGAAAAAAATTTTAATGTGTAAAACTCATCAATATAAATGCGTTATAAACTTATTTACAGTATATATTATAATCTTTCCCAATACCACATATTTGGAGGAGCAGTCATTTTACAATAATGCACTTGTCAATTGTATGACCCACTATACGACCCCCGGGAGAGGTGCGTCATTTGTCCGATGTGCGTCGACCTTTGAATACCATGACGCACCCGTGCGTAAAAAATGTGACTTACTTTTAGGTGACCATGACGCACCCATTTTGACGCACTGTGACCATGTTGTTTATGATATGGTGGGTGGTAAAGTGACGGACATTGACACACCTTGTTCATTGATGTGACGTACCATCTAGGTTTTTTGACGCACCCCTGCGTCAGTAATTATTTGTAAATGACGCACCCATGACGCACGTCTCCCGGGGGTCGTATAGTGGGTCATACAATTGACAAGTGCATAATAATAGGTAATAAATAACTTCATTTTACTATAACAAAATCTTACTTAATTTGTCGATGCCAAAAGAACTTAGTTCCGTTAAATATTGCACAAAATCAGGACTGTCTCTCCAGGTTTCTGAAAAACAAAATCAGGATCCAAAATTGTAATTTCATTAGAAAAGGTTTGTTTTAAGAACCTTAATTTTTGGGACAAAAAAAAATGTCAAGGCAACGAAGTGGCAAGGCAACCTCTCAAAATGCTGTTTTACTGGGCTTGCACTTGCGTACATCCTACAACTACATTATAGGCCTACTAGCCTAGCTAGGCCCTAGCTAGCTAGGCCTAGGTAGGTTAGGCGGCGTAGCCTACTGTACTAGCCTCTAGTAGGTAGGCTAGCCTAGCTAGCTAGGTTGAGTGCCAGGAATAGCTCTTTACATTTTTGTTATGAAATTAATGGATCTATAAATTAAACATTTATGTTAGCTATTAAGGATCGCCATTGTTTGTTACCAGGAAATGAATCCTTGAAAATTGATGACAAAATTGTTCCATCCTCCACGTCAACAAGTGCCATCTTTTTTGCGGATTTTTTAAGGTTCAGATCAGCGTAAATTTGACGACTGGATGGAAAATTCTCTACGGAGCGCCATTTATGCCTTTATTAACTTCAATAATAGAAATAGTCCTGCATGTACGTTGTGGTGTGACGGGTAATGCTTAGTTTTGAGTGCTCTCAGATTGGGTTCGATCCTCTATGAATATTTTTAATAATGAAAATGAATAGTTAATTGCTTTTCTTTTATTTTGAAAGAGAGATATTTACAGGGTTAAAAATGTCAGTGGACACTTTTTTTTAAATGAAACAAAGTCGTATTGGCATATATTTTTCCATTAAATAGACTGCCATAAAACCTCGAAAAGAAGCCGATGTGCTCTTTAATTTTTTAGTACTCTTGGGAGGGCTTTCAACTTCTTTGCTTTAATCTATAATTAAAGGTTAACAAAATTAAAATGTAACATTGTAGCACGTTGACCGCGAAAGACTAACAATAACATCTTTCCCATTACACCTGCAAAACACAAATTCATTTGTATAACAACGCATCCACGGCATACGAAACTGTTTAAAAATAGAGCTGCACAAGGTCCCCGAAAATGACACTTATAATTTGAAAAAAAAGTATATTTACGAGTCTTCAGCAGACCCATCATGCTTGGGGCTGAGCAAAGATAATTTTTAAAAATAGAGCAGATAGGTTCCCGGCCGAAAAATGTCACTTACATGATTTGAAATATGAAACAAATTATATAAGACAAATCGGCATCTTTACAATGTTCTATATTTATATAATCAGTCCTCATTAACCAAAGACAAACTGTTTGTTTAAAACATATTTATTCTGGGACGTTGCGTCCAATACACGTCAACTACCATAAACTTTTATACATAACAATACATATTAGTACAATACAATATCTTGTATGAAACAGATATTTCAAAATACAGCATATAATGTGGTACGGTAGAATAATAATCTTTTAATGTAAAAGATTAACAAAATCAAAATTTAACAGTTTAGCGTGTTGACCGAGAATGACTAACAATACCCTCTTCCCCACTGCACTTGCACAAACTCATTTCAACAACGCACGGCATACCAGTTATAAAATTCTCTTTTAAACAGCGTAACGAATAAAAATTAATTAAAATTGAGGGCGCTAAACATAGATTTAACTTTATTCCATGCCACCCGACCAGCGTGAGAATCGAAGCCGCGACATTCGTGTATTTATTTATTTATTTATTTGGAATTACACCTTTAGATCGGTGGCACACTTAGCACAAAGTTGCATCCTTCACAATATAAAATATAACAATTAACAGAAAAGTAAAAAAAGGCAAAAGCAACTATCAACCCCTATTAAAATGTAATTTAAAGCAAAAAATGGTCAAATTGGCTGCTAGCCAATGAATTTTTGGTTGAATTTAACCATTTATTTTGTCATTTTACAAGTGAAAATATTATTTTTTGTCGGTTTTAACATATTCAAAGTCTGATTTAAAGATGTATTGTCCTTTGAAACACAAAAAAATGAAGGTCAAAATATTCTAAATTTAAAGTGGCCATATCAAAGTAATATTAAAGTTATTCACTTAAAGTCGAAAATTTGAGCCAAAAACAACAAATTTACGTAATTAACAGGTAAATTAGTTTGATTACATTTCATCTGGAAAATCGTCATGAGCGAAAGTAAACAAAGATTTCAAACCATGAGTACGCATTATGCATATGCTAAATTAGGATTGTTTACAACTCGTCACGGTTAAAGGTATTTTCACACAGATCATGAGGAAGTTTTATGATTATGCATACAGAGTATCCAAACAAGCGCGTTTCATTATGGGATATGTTTTGATTGAAAACTTTGACTGGAAGTCAAAGTTATTTTTTTAACAAAAAACGTCTGTATTTCAGTTAAATTTTTTTTTTTTCGAAAAATTTTTGGTGATAGTTAATAACTATTATGATACTTCAAAATGACCCATCTTTTTTCGAAACCTTTTATTTTTTATTTTTTTGGAATTAGTCAAAGGGACAATACATCTTTAATTAATCTTCATTTTCCATGGTTTTGGGGGACAATACATCTTTAAATAGACTACCATAAAACCTCGAAAATAAGCCGATTTGCTCCTTTATTGGATGGGCTTCCTTTCAACGGATATGCTTCTTTTCCACATGGGGTTCTTTTCGATATTACTTTTGCTAATTAAAGGAGGAGAGCTGCTAGGTTCCCGTCCGGAAATTGTTTCTTTATATAATTTGAATTTCTAATAAAGATTAACAAAATCAACATTTAACAGTGTGGCGTGTTGATCGCGTATGACGACTAACAATACCATCTTCCCCATTACAGCTGTACAAACTCATTTGCATACCAACGCCCGGCATACCAAAAATGTTTAATATAAAGCTGCAAGGTAGTCTTCAGTAACCCCACCATGCTTGGGACTGAGCCCTCTTGGCTGGGCTTCTTTTTGGGCCAGCCATACCATGGTGGTATAGAACAAATCACTGCACATAGAGCGATGAACACGTGGACTTAAAATGATTTAAATTCACTAGATATATTCGGTTTTACTTTGAACTTTATTGTTCTAAATATACATGTTACATTATCAGCAAATCATAAGGTAATAAACAGTATCATGAGTAAGTATAATACAATGAAATCTTAAAGTAGATTGAGACCCCACCCACCATTCTAGAAAACTAGTTTAAGCAACATTTAAATAAAGATTTTATTAATTACAAGATTCTTAGCATCAGAGAAACCTTACCTTAGAACAATTACTTTATATTGTATCAACACATAATATATAGCAAATATGTGAATAAAGTCTAACTAAGTATTACTTTCATGTGTCTCAACAATTAGTAGTGAACAATTCAATTCTGTTTTTTAAATAAGAACCAGAAATAAACTGGTAATATGATCAACAAATTTCTTGGAATGCAAAAGCAAACTGTGGCGGTTGTAAAAAAAAGAATATTAGTTCTCGCTTGCAAAGCAGTGATAGATTAATATTTGTAAACATTCAAATATTACTCTCTAAACAATGTTTTATGACAAACACACAACTTACAGAATGTATATCAAAGAATAATGAAATAATTCAACTTCATATACAGCTAGGTAGCTTTTGACATAGAATAACCATATCTTGCCTTTCATGATTTTAGAATTTTGAAGTAAAATCAAATACTGTACTTAAATTATTATATTACACCTGTTTTAACTTTTTATCATAGAGAAAATAATTTGTCTGCAGAAATGATGCATATTCAGCATCCCCTTTCAGTGAACCTGTATTTGGTAGCATTACTTATCAAGATGGTGTTTGTGCAAAGCCAAAGTAATGTGGTAACAACATTTTACACAGAAGTACAGCAACTGAAATCTACTCAAAAACAACTTTGTGTACACTTGGTAATAGTTTGTGAGCTACAGCACTCATTACTTCCAGTTAATGCTCCATCTATGCACATTAATGTAATTTACAATGTTACCATTATTATTCATGTGTGTGTTGTCATATTATTACTGCCTTCTGTGTACTGCTTCAGAACACCACCCTTAACAAATCATGTACATAACATATGCCAAATAGAAGCCTCAGTCGGAATAAGACCATTACTATAATTTTATCAGAATATAATAAATTGAATTTTTGCTTGACCCGAGTAGGTCACCATTTTTGTCACATATATACAGATGTTTGACAGTTGGTTCAATCTATAGTATGTTGACTTTACAAAAACATTAAACAAATCTAGTAAATAAGATAAAGGTAGATTATACGATTTCATATTTTTCCACAATTAGGGCTACATCAGATGAGAACTTAACTGGTTTTTCAGTTTCTATCTGCATTACATCAGATACCTACAAGACAAAAAAAAACAATTATAAATAACTACCAGATATCTATTATCCTTACTAACAAATTGCTCATCTCTTTGTTTAAAAATGTTCAAACAATAATAATAGTTGCACATTATTACCCCGGCCATTTTTTTTTATCGTACACGTAATAATGCAACTAGTAATCAGCGCAAAGTTGTGTCTTGCAGTTATACAGTCTTAATGACACAACAAAACTAATAGTTAATACTGTACACACAAACTTACACACTTACTTACAACTGCTAATAATAACATTAATACAAAATTACTAACCTCAATATCACAGTATGATTTTCTTGATAAAAAGCCAACAGTTACTGGGAAAAAGTCATTGGGGTGTCCAGAGATGGTGAATTCTAAACTGCCTGTTTTATTACTGGAATCAATTACTGGAAGAGTCCACTCTAGAAGATTCTTTCTACTATCATGTTTATAGTTACCATCAATATCACCAACAACTGGGGCTCCAAGACCACTCCTTATCAAGACAAGCAAAACAATTATATTAATAAATGTCAACAACCAAGGTGTCTAAAGAGGTTTGAAATACAACTGTAACCAATACATTAAAATAATAACACTAAATATATAGTTTCTGTATGAAGAATATTGCAATAAAATACATACAAATCACGTATGTTAACAGTAGGTAGGTAAAGACAATGCAAATCACGTATGTTAACAGTAGGTAGTTAAAGACAATGCAAACTGACTTACGGTAGTGGAATGTTGATACACACATCTTGTAGTTCCATATGTTCTTCCTTTAATTCATACTCAATGTTTACATCACATCCACCATCATTGTTTTCTGATGGCCAACAGTTTACTAAATAATATATAAATTAACAATTACTTGACTATTTACCATGGTGATATAGTGCCAGGTTATTAAAACAATGAAAGTAAATAGAGCACGTTTAAGTACGAACTTACTTGAGAGTGGAATAAATGATTCATCTTGAGTATTAAACCTCCATTTCAAAATTCCAACATCATTGTTCAACGGGAAAGGTTTGGCTGGATTTTTCATAGCAACAAACGATTCGGCTGCAAAGCGTTTCTTATCGACGTTGGGGTGAGTTTGAAGTTGAATTCCTTTACTATCATTGTTAGCAATTCCAATTTGTACTCTACCATATTGATCATCTGATATCCGTAAATACACAATACCAAGAACTTCTAACGTTTGAAGTCCTCCATCTCTACCAGCTACTAAAGTCATCTTCTCTTCCACTCTTAAATGCACACTGAAATTATATACAAAAATATTAAAAATGGCAACAAAACAATCCAACAAATTATTATGGCTATTGGAATGCTCACTTGAGACTCACTCGCCCTGCCCACGAAAGGAATAAATGGCACAAAATAATAAAGCGTGTTAATATATACACATTGGAAGGTATTGGAAAATGTTTATTAATTTCTGAGCTCAGAGTCATCATTATTTTAATTTGTCAAAGAAACAAAAGCTATAAAACCATTAGAATGTAAAAGCATGCACTATAAAATGTACCTTTCTGTTTTATTAGCTGGAGTTGTAGTTTTTGCAACGCTACTGGATTGTCTGGATTTTGTTGCTGATGTCACCCTTTCACCTTCTCTTTCCAGTTTGTTAACAAACTGATCAACGTCTGTTGATTTGCTGGACAATCTCATTCCTTTGCCGGTTAATGGTCTGCAAAACAAAATAATAGATTAAGAGTCTTTTAATTCTTCAACTAGACAACTGTAAAAAAACCATAAAATCAAATCAAATTTGGCCAGTGCAAGGTCATTGACTAATGTACTTCAACCATCAAGTATTTACCTAGATTGTGGTTTCTTAGATTCTTGACGTGGTAAGGTTTCTTCCACTATTTGAGAATAGTCTGATTTAGAACTACTGCTCCCAATTCCACCATAACCTCCTAGTGCTCGTCCTCCAACCTTTTGAGCTGCTTTCCTTTGCATATTTAATTCTTGTGCCTTTTTCTTCATAGCTTTTTTAGCTTCATCTTCTTGTGTCTAAAAAAAAAAATTATTATCCTGTATTGAACTTGAATTTATTAATTTGGTCAGTTATGAATAGGAAAATGCTATAACACATTCTGGCCAAGGTTACATTATATGTTACATCAACTAGTTTTTATATCACATAAAACTTGAATGGGATAACTATAAGGTTGGTTAATCTATCACCCAACACACATATTAAAATTTAGCAAACATTTGTTTATAGTATATAATTACCCTTCTAACAGCATTAAACACTTTTTCTTCGTGTGAATCCATTTCAGTAAATGTACGAATCTGGGCTAAATTGACACTTTCACGATAACCCAACGCAACAATTTCATCAAAAGCAGAAATTAGCTCAAAGGCATGCTCTAGAATCTCAGATTCTTCCATTGCTTTACAGTATTCAGGGATAACTCGTGAAAACAAGCGCAGCGTTTCAAGATCTTCCAATATGTTACTTGCTTTGGTTGTTATAAGAAGCATGTATAGTTTTTCTAGAGGTTGATAAACATAACGCACACTTTCAGTTTCAACAAACGTGTGCTGTTTGCCAGTATTCATGAGTTTTGGAAATGCAGCCAAAAGTCCTTCTATGCGAGCTCTGGTCATTTCTACAAACTGACGTGATAGCAGTGCTTTACCAGTCTTGGTACATATAGCTGCTGCTAAAAGTACCTATCCAAAAATAAGATATTGATGTATATTTATTATAATTATTTCCAGAATTGCATACAAATGCAGTAACTAGGGTAGGTAGGCCAATTGTTTGTCATTTGCAATGTAATTTATTTACTACTCGCATTTTATCCAGTAGTAGGCCTAATTAATTAAAGGGTATATAATATGTGAAAAAGCCTAAAGAATCTACTGACTATCATAGATAGTATTTTTATTTTATTATAAAAGGCCTAATTTATTAATTCAATATTATTTAGCCTAATATTTATTTATTAGCCTAATAGGCCTATATTTTTTTTTTCATTTCATTTCATTTATTTCAATATCATTATCGCAGCCTTAGCTGAATTACAAAGATATTTACATTTGTTCAATATTAAAATTTGTATAAAAGTATAAAACCAATGATAAAAAAATATAAAAAAGGAGGTAATTTACACAAGAAATACAATACAGGAACATTCAAAAAGTTTAGCTTAAAATATTAAAATAGAAAAAAAAAAAACACCTAAAAGCATCAATAAAAATCGCAAAGCTGTAATGGGTGATATATACTGATTATTCATTTAGAAGCGAGATAAGGTATGGTATTGCACTTTTTCTATATCTTTCAACTCTGCATTTGGGTTGTTGATACTTTACACGTCTTAGTTTCATGTTACTTACATTCTTCACTGGAAACCATTTTCCAAAATGAATACTTTTTGAACAATTCAGAGCAAACTTATAGCATAGATTACGCCTTCTATCAGATAAAGTGTCTAAAGAAAGATCATTGAGTGCTTGGTCATAACATATGTAGTCATTACACAATATTATTCTGCAAGCCCTTTTTTGGACAGATTCTATCATATCACTTTGTTTCTTAGTGAGACTAGAATGCCATACTGGGACAGCATATTCAACACTTGGTCTTATGTAACTCTTAAATACATCTACAAGATCAAATTTCGGAAGATTGAACTTTCTTAATCTACATAATAATAATAATAATATAGGCCAAAGGCCTCTCTTCTCTCTAGTCTAGTCCTCTCACTCTACCCTCTTTATTTAGCCTACAAAAAAAAAACCTACAAATTAAATTAGAAAGATTATTGATTGAAGATAAATACTACTAGGGCCTAGGCCCTAGCTAGCTGACATAATTCAATTTTGAATAATAACAACTTTTAATAATATATTTATAAAAATTCAATGCTGCAAAAGAAACCTTTCAAGAGCTAAGCCGGTAGTACATGAATAGTCTCTGCATAAGCCTGTAGATAGCCGCGAGAAAACCACACCGATCTGACAGTAGAACCTCCTAGTCTACGTGCATGCATAGGCCTAGCTGGGCCTACACGTACCATCCATTAGCAGGTAAAAGTTATCTCAACCTACACAAAACTAGATTTAAAGACACTAAAACTATTGATATAATGAGTTTTAATCATCTTACCATCTTGAACAGCGTCTATCTGTACTGTATATAGAGTGAAATGCAATCTGCTAAAACCGACAACAAACCAAATTTTCAGTTGAAAAAGATCGGATGAGAAATTTAGGCCACGTACACATGGACCAACACAGTGTAAGTACAGCGGCTCATTTTAGAGTGATAAATAATGCATAAATTCATCCGCGATATCGCTTTTCAAAATTAAATGTTGAGTTTTATTCATCTAATTTATAATAGATACATTGCTAGCTGTACTTATTTTTTACTTGTTAAACATCTTCCATATTTTATCACAATCTGAATTATAATAATTGTTTAAAATTGCAGGATGTATTCGCACTATTTTATATAATGTATTAATCTCGTATAAAAACTACACTACTTTGCTAGCTAGGCGTTCCATAGTCAGGGGGGGGGGGGGGGGGAGTGGTTGTGGTAGAGGAAGTGGAAGGAACGAAAGATGACTATAGTATCTTTTTGAAGAAAAAATATATTTATCTCCATAATCCATATTGGCATATGTAGAAAAAAAAATAGAATTCATAATATAGATGAGACTAATAAAATAACTTTCCGGTAAAATCCTTACTTTTTTCTACAGAGACTTCGTCAATAGGCCTACCCTTTTAATTAAAAAAGGTCTAATATTAATATTTTAAACATAATATTAATTAATGTCTTTTATAGCATATATCCTAGGTCTTCCTACTTGTACTGTGTATTTTTTTCCTATTACGACATTTTACTAATGTAATTTAGAAGATGTATATAATTGTTCTCAAAACCATTAAAAAACCATTAATAAGAATTCTTCAATTCAACGAATAAGATGGTAATCAATTGATTCGGAGGAAATGTATGGCACCCTCTAAGAACTTGTGCAATGTTATTTTTACCAACATTACTCTCTCCATCTCATCTCCATAGTTAGTTGGGGCTGAGGTGGAATTTCAGATAATAAAATAGCTCGACCGCTAGTTACAGTAGCAGTAATTTGTCCAGTCTGGCGTGTCATACTTCAGTTAGGTTACCTACCTACGTTTCGGGCATGTATTTCAGGTATAGTATGTAGTTGTTTTTTGATAACAGAGAGCTATCACTTATGCCATCCTCGTATATAATTAATTTCGTACGGAAATACATTTAATTGATAATATCATTAGGTAGAGTATCCTTCTTACAATTAATTATCAGTAATATATATAACTTTTTAAATTTTAGGGATATATTTTAAAATAACTATAAATAGATATATAATTACACAAACTCAAGATGTTCTTTTCTGCCTGAAACCTAGGCCCACCCTAGGCCTCCTCCTCTGTGCTCTCACTTCGTTCGTTTTGCTACCTGATCCGTGCAGGCCTAGGCCTAGGCTAGACTGGATATTATGATTGCAAGCCAAAAAGGTAGATTTAGAAGCATATTTTATTGATTACCCATCATCAGTGTCACCCTTAACAGATAGTTAAGCTATATTTGTAGATCATATAGCTTATTTCAGACAATATTTTAGCCTCCAAAAAGGGCAGATTAGGCCTAGCCTCTATCTAGGCCTAGCCTATTATAACCTATAGGCCTAGCTAGAAAGAGGCTAGGCCTAGGCTAGCTAGGGCCTAGGCCTAGTTAGGCTAGCATCTCGCTACTCTAGCTAGTAGTTTAGGCCTAGGTAGGCCTAGTACTACTAGGCCTATAGCCTCTAGCTGGCCTACTAGTACTAGGGCTAGCCTAGTCTTGCTAGGCCTAGAAAGAAGTAGTAGGCCTAGCTAGGCTACTACGGATCCGCTACTACTACTAGCTAGGCTAGGCTACTAGGCCCACCTGGTTAGGGATCCCCTGGTTAGGCCCTACTAGGGAACTGGTAGGCTAGCTAGCTAGGCCTACTTACTAGGGGATATGACCGGTTGGGCCGCCGACAAGTTGAGCCGCCGGTGATTTCTATGAAACGCCCAGTGCATGCGTCTTTTACGACATTTCGCATAGTGATTAGGATGGTGTCCTAGTACATAAGTTCATGGTCTTGGTTTATTGTGTCATGAAAATAAATAATATATAATTACATAGGCCTATCACAATTAACACAGCAAAGGAAAGTAGTAATATTTAATAATTTAATTGTTTTTAATCTTTCGAGGAAAAAATTCAGTGCACTCATAATTTTTCTCGCGTGTAGTAGGCCTACCAAGTACTAATTAATAGAGTATTAACACTTTTCGAATGAGGTTAAATAAATATTATTTTTTATTTACTAATCTTTTAATATCATATTTTATTGAATTTTAAAATGTTAATACACAAAATATTTTACTAAAAAGCGTGATTTTATGTAATTATTTTACCGAAAAATGGAGTAGGCCTAGGCCTAGGGTAGTTCATACAACTGCCGACTGAGTGAGGGGCAACATGTTTACGTCATTTTTGGCTAAAAACGATCACTTTCGGTGATGTTTTATATTTTGGAATCTACAAGCCAGATTTTCATAATTATTTCTTTAATTATAATATTTAATAATATATATACTAAAAACCATGATATATAAACGTTTGAAGGTACATCGTTATCCCATGGAGAAATAACTAACTTATTTCTCCATCATGGTTATCCCTAACATAAATTGAAAGAGCACCGGCGAAAGTTAGCATTTGGCGTTCCATAGAAAATAACGTTTTTCTGGCGGCGGCTCAACTTGTCGGCGGCTCAACTTGGCCTAATCCCTTACTAGCTAATAAATAAGTCTAGGCCTAGGCTGCCTAACTAGCTAGCTCTATGTATTCTAGTTAGGGCCTAGACTAGTTTATTAGGCCTTTGTTTAGGCTGATTAGGCCTGCCTAGTCCTAGTTAAATAAATAGGCATATAACCAGGCTCAGTCTAAACACTCTAGGCCTATATGAGACCTGTGCTATTAATTATAGGACTAGACCTAGGGCCTTGCTAGCTAGCCAGCAGAATGGTCTAGAGAGGCATAAGCCTAGCTAGGGATAGGCTGGGGAGTCATAGACAGCCTATCTATATAAAATATTATTATTTCATTGCTAATGCCAAGGTATTATTTAGGCCTGTTTATTTTCAGGTTGAAAGCAATGGATAAAGAGAGATTCAATTCTACAACAAAAGAGACAAAAGTCAAACTCAAACTGATAATTAACAATGTTTCCAGTTAATTAATGTTAATTATTTTAATAGATTGTAGTGACCCTAACTACCTTACTGTTTGTGTATGGCTGTAATATTATATTAAATGTCATCACAATTAGTAAGGTTGTGAGGCTTCACAATTTCAAACAACTTTTCTTGTGTCTCTTCTTCATGTGGATGGATTAAAAAATACTGTGAGTATTGTACACTCTTTATATGAATATATCATCAATCACAATATCAAATATGATCAGTGTAGTCAAAATTTGATAACTTAGCATGAATCTTTTAATATCTACATCATCAATAATTAATATTAATATAAATCTACATCACAATGTTGGATATGATCTTTGTAGTCAAAATTTGATAACTGAGCACGCATCTTTTAATAACTACCTTATCAATAACTATTAATAATGTCCTATATCACAATGTAGGATATGATCAGTGTTAGTCATAATTTGATAACTGAGCACGCATCTTTTAATATCTACCTCATCAATAATTAATATTAATATCATATATCACATTGTTGGATATGATCAGTGAAGTCAGAATTTGATAACTGAGCACGCATCTTTTAATATATACCTTATCAATGACTATTAATAATATCCTATATCACAATGTTGGATATGATTAGTGATTAGATAAATGAGCACGCATCTTTCAATATCTATTTCATCAATAATTATTATTAATAATTTATATCACATTGCTGGATATGATCAGTGTAGTCATAATTTGATAACTGAGCACGCATCTTTCAATATCTATTTCATCAATAATTATTTGTATTTTGTATTTGTATTTTTGTATTTGTATTATAATAATTATTATTAATAATTTATATCACATTGTTCGATATGATCAGTGTGGTCATAATTTGATAACTGAGCACGCATCTTTCAATATCTATTTCATCAATAATTATTATTAATAATTTATATCACATTGCTGGATATGATCAGTGTAGTCATAATTTGATAACTGAGCATACATCTTTAAAAATCTACCTCATTAATAATTAATATTAATAATCTATATCACACTGTTGGGTATGATCTGTTTAGTTTTTTAATATCTACCTTATCAATAACTATTAATAATATCCTATATCACAATGTTGGATATGATCAGTGTAGTCATAGTTTGATAACTGTGAGCATACATATTTTAATATCTACCTCATCAATAATTATTATTAATAATCTATATCACAATGTTGGATATGATTAGTGTAGTCATAATTTGATAACTGAGCACGCATCTTTCAATATCTATTTCATCAATAATTATTATTAATAATTTATATCACATTGTTGGATATGATCAGTGTAGTCATAATTTGATAACTGAGCAAAAATCTTTTAATATCTACCTCATCAATAATTAATATTAATAATCTATATCACATTGTTCGATATGATCAGTGTAGTCATAATTTGATAACTGAGCACGCATCTTTCAATATCTACCTCATCAATAATTAATATTAATATCATATATCACATTGTTCGATATGATCAGTGTAGTCATAATTTGATAACTGAGCACGCATCTTTTAAAATCTACCTCATCAATAATTAATATTAATAATCATATCGCATTGTTCAATATGATCAGTGTAGTCATAAATTGATAACTGAGCAAAAATCTTTTAATATCTGCATCATCAATTAATATTAATAATCTATATCAAACTGTTGGATATGATCTGTTTAGTTTTTTAATATCTACCTTTTCCAAAATAATATTCTATATCACAATGTTGGATATGATCAGTGTAATCATAGTTTGAACTACCTCAACAATAATTAATATTAATTGTCTATATACCAATATCAAATATCAGTGTAGGCCTAGTCATTTGATAACTGAGCATGCATCATTTTATATCTGCTTCAAATATTAATATTGTCCTAATATAATAAGTGGTTTGAAGGATTTTTGCAGATGGCCTTTTTTGCATTGTAAAGTTTACACTTTAAAATCTGTCAATTTATCCAAAAAGGTCAAACTTTGACCTATTTCAATAAAATCATTTCATAAGTTGTCTTCTTTTATAGTTTTAGTGATAATCAATATTAAGTGGTTTTTTACCCCAAAAAAGTCAAACCTAGAGCTATTTTAATAAAATTATTTCATAAATTGTCTTCTTTTATAGTTCTAGTAGTGATATAATCAATATTAAGTGGTTTGGATGATGTTTGTGGGGTGTTTTTTAAAAGTTTGCACAGTTTACATGGTAAAATGTGTCAATTTATTCCTAGAGCTATTTCAATAAAATTATTTCATAATCACCCCAAAAATGTCAAACCTAGAACTATTTTAATAAAATTATTTCATAAATTGTCTTCTTTTATAGTTCTAGTAGTGGTATAATCAGTATTCAATTGTTTGAATGATGTTTGTGGGGTATTTTTTAAAGTTTGCATTAAGTTTACGCAGTTTACATGGTAAAATCTATCAATTATCCAAAATTGACATTTTTCACCCTAAAAAATCAAACCTAGAGCTATTTCAATAAAATGATTTCATAAATTGTCCTCTTTTATAGTTTTAATAATGATATAATCAATATTAAGTGGTTTGAATGATGTTTGTGGGTGTTTTTTTAAAGTTTGCATTAAGTTTACGCAGTTGAAATGGTGAAATCTGTAAATTTATCCAAAATTGGCATTTTCACCCTAAAAAATCAAACTTAGAGCTATTTCTATTAAATTATTTTATAAATTGTCCTCTTTTATAGTTCTTGTAGTGCTATAATCAGTATTAAGTGGTTTGAATAATGTTTGTGGGGTGTTTTTTTTAAGTTTGCATTAAGTTTACGCAGTTTACGTGGTAAAATCTGTAAATTTATCCAAAATTGACATTTTTTACCCAAAAAATTCAAACCTAGAGCTATTTCAATAAAATTATTTCATAAATTGTCCTCTTTTATAGTTCTTGTAGTGGTATAATCAATATTAAGTGGTTTAGATGATGTTTGTGGGGTGTTTTTTTTAAAGTTTGCACAGTTCACATGGTAAAATCTGTCAATTTATCCAATATTGACGTTTTCACTCCAAAAAAGTCAAACCTAGAGCTATTTCAATAACATTATTTCATAAATTGTCTTCTTTTATAGTTCTAGTAGTGCTATAATCAGTATTCAATTGTTTGAATGATGTTTGTGGGGTATTTTTTAAAGTTTGCATTAAGTTTACGAAGTTTAAATGGTAAAATCTGTCAATTTATCCAAAAATTGATATTTTTCACCCGAAAAAATCAAACCTAGAGCTATTTCAATAAAATGATTTCATAAATTGTCCTCTTTTATAGTTCTTGTAGTGGTATAATCAATATTAAGTTGTTTGGATGATGTTTGTGGGTGTTTTTTTAAAGTTTGCATTACGTTTACGCAGTTTAAATGGTAAAATCTGTAAATTTATCCAAAATTGACATTTTAAAACACGAACTAGGTTGTAAAAAGTGAAGGAAGTCATTATATTTTATTATTGTTTGGTCTACCCATAGTTATAGCAGGGTTATAGGTAATAAAGGATGCCTATCATAGTCAAATGGCAATAACTGATTAGCCGAGACCAATGACATTTAAAACAACTCCTACTTAAAATTCCCTACTTATACAGTACAGCAGCTTTTTGATTGGCTGCAAGTTTAGTTTTCTGTTCGTTCATCAGAAATGGTATACATAATTATTAATCAATAAGATTACTGGATTTCTTTAGTATTTCTGACACATTTCCAATCTTAATTGAATTATTAATGTAATGGAAATTGGTCATAGGCCTATTATAGCAACATATCATTTCTGGAAGAGTATTACGGTCTGTATAGATCGATGTTAAAACACACGTCCTCATTTATCAAATAATTCATTCACTGCACATTTATTCTGTTAAGAAGAACTGGGACCCTCAATAGAAGCCAAAGCATGTCTCATGATGGCCTCTACAATACATATCAAACATAAAAAGATATGGAATATTTTTATTTTTACAACGGCACACGTTCATCATAAACGATGCGTTCTTAAAAGTATAAATTTAAACAGCAAACGGATACAAATCAATAGGGTGATTAGGAACAAAAGAATAACACATTTTCAAAACCCATCGACTCGATCTCTTGTATACAGTAAATCTAACAAAATCACACTGATCATATCCAACATTAAGTATTAATAATTATTATTGATTAGGTAGATAATAAAAGATGCGTTATATCAATTTATGAATACACAGATCATATCCAACAATGTGATATAGATTATTAATAATAATTTTTGATGAGGTAGATATTTAAAGATGCGTGCTCAGTTATCAAATTATGACTACACTGATCATATCCAACAATGTGATATAAGACATTAATAATAATTATTGATGAAATAGATATTTAAAGATGCGTGCTCAGTTATCAAATGACGACTACACTGATCATATCCAACAATGTGATATATGATATTAATATGAATTATTGATGCGGTAGATATTGAAAGATGCGTGCTCAGTTATCAAATTCTGACTACACTGATCATATCCAACAATGTGATATATGATATTAATATAAATTATTAATGAGGTAGATATTTAAAGATACGTGATCAGTTATCAAATTCTGACTACACTGATCATATCCAACAATGTGATATATGATATTAATATAAATTATTAATGAGGTAGATATTGAAAGATACGTGATCAGTTATCAAATGACGACTACACTGATCATATCCAACAATGTGATATAGATTATTAATATTAATTAATGATGTGGTAGATATTAAAAGATGCGTGCTCAGTTATCAAATTCTGAATATACTGATCATATCCAACAATGTGATATACGATATTAATATAAATTATTAATGAGGTAGATATTGACAGATACGTGATCAGTTATCAAATGACGACTACACTGATCATATCCAACAATGTGATATATGATATTAATATGAATTATTGATGCGGTAGATATTGAAAGACGCGTGCTCAGTTATCAAATTCTGACTACACAGATCATATCCAACAATGTGATATATGATATTAATATAAATTATTATTGAGGTAGATATTAAAAAATACGTGCTCAGTTATCAAATTATGACTACACTGATCATATCCAACAATGTGATATATGATATTAATATTAATTAATGATAAGGTAGATATTGAAAGATACGTGATCAGTTATCAAATGACGACTACACTGATCATATCCAACAATGTGATATATGATATTAATATAAATTATTGATGACGTAGATATTAAAAGATGCGTGCTCAGTTATCAAATTCTGACTACACTGATCATATCCAACAATGTGATATATGATATTAATATAAATTATTAATGAGGTAGATATTAAAAGATGCGTGCTCAGTTATCAAATTCTGACTACACTGATCGTATCCAACAATGTGATATATGATATTAATATAAATTATTAATGAGGTAGATATTGAAAGATGCGTGCTCAGTTATCAAATTCTGACTACACTGATCATATCCAACAATGTGATATATGATATTAATATAAATTATTATTGAGGTAGATATTAAAAGATACGTGCTCAGTTATCAAATTCTGACTACACTGATCATATCCAACAATGTGATATATGATATTAATATAAATTATTAATGAGGTAGATATTAAAAGATACGTGATCAGTTATCAAATGACGACTACACTGATCATATCCAACAATGTGATATGATATTAATATGAATTATTGATGCGGTAGATATTGAAAGACGCGTGCTCAGTTATCAAATTCTGACTACAGAGATCATATTCAACAATGTGATATATGATATTAATATAAATTATTATTGAGGTAGATATTAAAAAATACGTGCTCAGTTATCAAATTATGACTACACTGATCATATCCAACAATGTGATATATGATATTAATATTAATTAATGATGAGGTAGATATTGAAAGATACGTGCTCAGTTATCAAATGACGACTACACTGATCATATCCAACAATGTGATATATGATATTAATATAAATTATTATTGAGGTAGATATTAAAAGATACGTGCTCAGTTATCAAATTCTGACTACACTGATCATATCCAACAATGTGATATATGATATTAATATAAATTATTAATGAGGTAGATATTAAAAGATACGTGCTCAGTTATCAAATTCTGACTACACTGATCATATCCAACAATGTGATATATGATATTAATATAAATTATTAATGAGGTAGATATTTAAAGATGCGTGCTCAGTTATCAAATTACGACTACACTGATCATATCCAACAATGTGATATATGATATTAATATAAATTATTAATGAGGTAGATATTTAAAGATGCGTGCTCAGTTATCAAATTCTGACTACACTGATCATATCCAACAATGTGATATATGATATTAATATAAATTATTATTGAGGTAGATATTAAAAGATACGTGCTCAGTTATCAAATTCTGACTACACTGATCATATCCAACAATGTGATATATGATATTAATATAAATTATTAATGAGGTAGATATTTAAAGATGCGTGCTCAGTTATCAAATTACGACTACACTGATCATATCCAACAATGTGATATATGATATTAATATAAATTATTATTGAGGTAGATATTAAAAGATACGTGCTCAGTTATCAAATTCTGACTACACTGATCATATCCAACAATGTGATATATGATATTAATATAAATTATTAATGAGGTAGATATTTAAAGATGCGTGCTCAGTTATCAAATTACGACTACACTGATCATATCCAACAATGTGATATATGATATTAATATAAATTATTATTGAGGTAGATATTAAAAGATACGTGCTCAGTTATCAAATTCTGACTACACTGATCATATCCAACAATGTGATATATGATATTAATATAAATTATTAATGAGGTAGATATTAAAAGATACGTGCTCAGTTATCAAATTCTGACTACACTGATCATATCCAACAATGTGATATATGATATTAATATAAATTATTAATGAGGTAGATATTTAAAGATGCGTGCTCAGTTATCAAATGACGACTACACTGATCATATCCAACAATGTGATATATGATATTAATATAAATTATTAATGAGGTAGATATTGAAAGACGCGTGCTCAGTTATCAAATTCTGACTACACTGATCATATCCAACAATGTGATATATGATATTAATATAAATTATTATTGAGGTAGATATTAAAAGATACGTGCTCAGTTATCAAATTCTGACTACACTGATCATATCCAACAATGTGATATATGATATTAATATAAATTATTAATGAGGTAGATATTTAAAGATGCGTGCTCAGTTATCAAATTACGACTACACTGATCATATCCAACAATGTGATATATGATATTAATATAAATTATTATTGAGGTAGATATTAAAAGATACGTGCTCAGTTATCAAATTCTGACTACACTGATCATATCCAACAATGTGATATATGATATTAATATAAATTATTAATGAGGTAGATATTTAAAGATGCGTGCTCAGTTATCAAATTACGACTACACTGATCATATCCAACAATGTGATATATGATATTAATATAAATTATTATTGAGGTAGTAGATATTGAAAGATGCGTGCTCAGTTATCAAATTAGGACTGCACTCATCATATTCAACAATGTGATATAGGATATTAATAATAATTCTTAATGAGGTAGATATTGAAAGATACGTCCTCAGTCATCAAATTCTGACTACACCACGGATCATATCCAACAATGTGATATATGATATTAATATAAATTATTAATGAGGTAGATATTGAAAGATGCGTGCTCAGTTATCAAATTCTGACTACACTGATCATATCCAACAATGTGATATATGATATTAATATAAATTATTAATGAGGTAGATATTAACAGATACGTGATCAGTTATCAAATGACGACTACACTGATCATATCCAACAATGTGATATATGATATTAATATAAATTATTAATGAGGTAGATATTGACAGATACGTGATCAGTTATCAAATGACGACTACACTGATCCTATCCAACAATGTGATATATGATATTAATATGAATTATTGATGCGGTAGATATTGAAAGATGCGTGCTCAGTTATCAAATTCTGACTACACTGATCATATCCAACAATGTGATATATGATATTAATATAAATTATTATTGAGGTAGATATTAAAAGATACGTGCTCAGTTATCAAATTATGACTACACTGATCATATCCAACAATGTGATATATGATATTAATATTAATTAATGATGTGGTAGATATTGAAAGATACGTGATCAGTTATCAAATTCTGACTACACTGATCATATCCAACAATGTGATATATGATATTAATATAAATTATTGATGACGTAGATATTAAAAGATGCGTGCTCAGTTATCAAATTCTGACTACACTGATCATATCCAACAATGTGATATATGATATTAATATAAATTATTAATGAGGTAGATATTAAAAGATGCGTGCTCAGTTATCAAATTCTGACTACACTGATCATATCCAACAATGTGATATATGATATTAATATAAATTATTAATGAGGTAGATATTGAAAGATGCGTGCTCAGTTATCAAATTCTGACTACACTGATCATATCCAACAATGTGATATATGATATTAATATAAATTATTAATGAGGTAGATATTAAAAGATGCGTGCTCAGTTATCAAATTCTGACTACACTGATCATATCCAACAATGTGATATATGATATTAATATAAATTATTATTGAGGTAGATATTAAAAGATACGTGCTCAGTTATCAAATTCTGACTACACTGATCATATCCAACAATGTGATA
Source organism: Antedon mediterranea (assembly GCF_964355755.1). Taxonomy (NCBI): domain Eukaryota; kingdom Metazoa; phylum Echinodermata; class Crinoidea; order Comatulida; family Antedonidae; genus Antedon; species Antedon mediterranea. Next base: position 170,771 of record NC_092677.1, read on the forward strand.
TATGATATTAATATAAATTATTAATGAGGTAGATATTTAAAGATGCGTGCTCAGTTATCAAATTACGACTACACTGATCATATCATCAACAATGTGATATATGATATTAATATAAATTATTAATGAGGTAGATATTTAAAGATGCGTGCTCAGTTATCAAATTACGACTACACTGATCATATCATCAACAATGTGATATATGATATTAATATAAATTATTAATGAGGTAGATATTAAAAGATGCGTGCTCAGTTATCAAATTCTGACTACACTGATCATATCCAACAATGTGATATATGATATTAATATAAATTATTATTGAGGTAGATATTAAAGGATACGTGCTCAGTTATCAAATTCTGACTACACTGATCATATCCAACAATGTGATATATGATATTAATATAAATTATTAATGAGGTAGATATTTAAAGATGCGTGCTCAGTTATCAAATTACGACTACACTGATCATATCCAACAATGTGATATAGATTATTTATATTAATTTTGATGCGGTAGATATTTAAAGATGCGTGCTCAGTTATCAAATGACGACTACACTGATCATATCCAACAATGTGATATAGATTATTAATAATAATTATTGATGATGTAGATATTAAAAGATACGTGCTCAGTTATCAAATTATGACTACACTGACCATATCCAACAATGTGATATATGATATTAATATTAAAATTGATGACGTAGATTCTAAAAGATGCGTGCTCAGTTATCAAATTATGACTACACTCATCATATGCAACAACGTGATATAAATTATTAATAATAATTATTGATGAGGTAGATGTGAGATGCGTGCTCAGTTATCAAATTGTAACTACACTGATCATAATACTGTACACATAGTCCTTATGCAATTAGACATTGATTTAGTAGTACTACATATCATTTGTTAAATTAAGAATGTTGTTTCTGTGTTATTAAAAAACTTATTGAAATTTTTTAAAGTAAAAATATCAGTATTGATACCTATAAATTTGTATATCATAATAACATGCTTGATATTATAATAATGTGTTTTTTATTACAACTAAGAAACAATTATGTACGAGGATTATACACACTGATAGCTCTCAGTTATCAAAAAACGACTACACAATATAGCTCTGTATTTTGTAGAGAAGGATCATCATATTTCCCCAACTTAAACCCTTTTCAATGTTCTCGCGGCGGCGGTAAAAAGATGGCAATGCCAAGGAGGAGACATGGAGGTTACTATATACCATTACCAAGGAGATATTCACCATGGCATACCTTTTTTGAAGAAGGTGATATACAATGCGCTTCCAGGTCAAAACAAGTGGGATTTGAAGTATACGTAGGTCTTACCAAAACAAGGTCAGTATAATACTATGAATTAAGAAAGGTGTGTGGCATCGACCCGCAAGTAATTTGGACTGCAACTACCAATCACGAGACGTGATGGAAGAACCGAACTGGTTGTGATTGGTCAACTCACCGTGTTTGTGCCCCACACCCAACGTCAAGGAATTGACCAATCACAAGCGACATTTTTGACTTTCGCGATTGGTAAAATTTATACTTGCGGCGCACATACGTTCTTTCGTTGGGTCCAAGTGTGAACCAAACTCTACGTAATACAGTTATAATATTTGTTGTGTGTAGTCCTAAGTTAAATAATAATGAGTAAATATAGGCCCAGATACGCATTTTATATAATTGTTTTTGCCATGGGATAAAGTGTTATACCATAATAATTAAACTGTATATGGTGGTACAACTAAATCATCAATTACTGCATCTTCATTCATTAAATGTTTACTTTTTGTAGGAAAGCAGATTTCGTATGTCATATTACAGGATGCCATGCTGTCTTTACTAGCGTTAGTGACTTTGAGATGCATTATAATATTTCACATTGGAACGTCTGTAGTCAGTGCAAACAATGGTTCCCTAGCAATCATTTACTTAATATTCATTTTCAAGAATGTCATGACTCGTTTTTTGACGTCATGAAACTGAAGGAAAAGATGGTAAGCGATTAAAATTACTAAAATGAACAAATAAACAAAATTTGTTGTCTAAAGTTTTTGTTGTTATACTGTAGATGCATTCTTCAATTTAGTTTCAGTGTTTGGTTGAAAGTTGTGATGATAGGTTTATGACTGCAGAAGATCGAACCCTTCACCTTATTCAAGTACACCATTATCCATCCAATTTTGAGTTTAGTAAACCTTCAGATAAGTGAGTAGTAAATCGTTTATCTCAATGATAGCTACCTGTAACTACTATATTAAATCACACCAAAACATTGTAAAATAGTTTTGTCAAAACTTCCAAAAAACAATTTAGTGAAAATAAAAAAATTGCACTTCTCTTAGAAATTCAGGATCTACTGAAAGAAGTGAAATCAACCAACAAGATATCGTCAAGGCAAAAAAGTTAGTATGAATCTCTTCTGTCAACATACAACTACAGTACATTCTAATTTATGTATTAAATGTGTTTAATTCTACATACATTTACCTACATGACGCTAGTCTACATATAGTACGAAAAAAAAAGAAGAGAACATATAACAGGAAAAATACAGTATAAATTAACCAACATCAAATTATTCATTTCAGATTTCCAAGAGAGATTTGTTTTGGACAAGACAGTGCAAAAAGTTTTTTTGATGAAACATATTAATTTTTAAAGGCAAAAAATGGTTAAAAAGGAGAGAGAGTGAGTGATGGGAAAAATGTACATATAGAACTATTTGCACCAAATGTACAATATTAGTGAGAAACTGTTGAATTCTTACTAAGAAATACACTGACAATTGTATACAAGTGAAACAATTTAATGTGCTTAAAAGAATACTTTGTACAACTTTGTGAAGTGAGACAAAAAAACATAAATTATACGATTTGTCCCAAATGCACTGAACTATGCAAAATAAAATACATATTTTGAAGGAATTGGAAATGTATTTTCTTCGGTTACGGAATAATTATGACAACTAATTGTTCTTGATTCAAAACATTTACCTTTTTCAATAAAATGACTTAAAAAAAACAAGTAATTTTGATGGAACTGTACAATTTCAAAAAGACCAAATGACTAGAGTAAGTAACTACAGCATGTGCTTGTTGTAAATGGTAGGTAAGTCTATTAACATTAGAACATGCAATACAATGGCTTGCTGGCTAAACATTATTACACTGTATTGTATAGTTAATACCAGATCCGATTTAAGATTGAGAAAACTAACAAAATGTATCACAAAGAATTTAAAATCGGCCTTGTCTGTCGCGCCCTCCTCTATCTCGCTCTCTTCCCCGGTCTCTACGATCTCGTTCACGGCTGCGGCTTCTACTGGTACGGCGTCTTTCTCTCTCTCGGCTTCTGCTTCTTGATTGCGACTTTTTAGGTTTCTTTCGTCTACGCCCGTACAATTCTCTGCGAAGGTCTCTTGAAATAGGTTTTAAATGCATGAAGTTGCAAAACCCACCACGAGTACATTCACTGAAATTAGACAACATTATAGAAATAATGACAATCAAACAAGATAATTTATTACACTGCTCTTTTCATATTATTGTAAATGCTTACCCCATTTCATACTGTCTGCAACAAGCTTCCCTAAAATCTGTCACAGGAGAAAGCTCTGCTCTGATTGGTTGACCATTGAACCAACGATTATTTAGATCATTGACTGCTTTTTCAGCGTCTTCTTCATAACGAAACTAGATTTAATGAAACCAAATTATTAAGTACAGTACTGGAATAAAAATGAACACACACAATCAGCTGTGGGCTAACTTTCAAGTATTTCAAAGGATTCTTAAAGATTGCGGTACTTTTGTGACAGGCTAAAAGCATACATTGTTTATTTCTTTCTGTTTTGCAATGGACTTACTTTAATGTAGACATTTCCTACAAGATGATCACCCAAGTTATCACAAACATTCATCTCTTCAATTTCACCATATTTCTCTTCCAGTTCAGTGAACACTTCCTCAAAGAAATGATCAAAGTGCTCCTGCATTTCCACATCGCTGATATTCGGCACTGTAAGAATGTTCAATAGTAAGATACAGAGTACTTAAATTGCCTACTTTGTATACAATTTCAAGATATACTGTCTTAAAATTAAATTTCTACAACGAATTGGAATTTTCACTCAAAATAGCTATTTTGATCATTTTTTTGTTGAAGTTTACAATTTGATTTAGACTGTATATCTTGATTTAATATAGAACTACTCTTACCAAAATATACTATCTATGTACAGTAAGCATGCATTCTAACATTTCCATATCTTTCATTTTATAATTTTAGTTTTATTGTAATAAAATATTATACTATATATTATCATAACATCAGTCAGGCGACAATTATTAACTAACAATTTTCTTATCACGACACATCTAACTCAGCTATGTTGGCCTAAATCTATTAGACCATATTATTTACACTACTACCCTGTCTACAGCAGAATCTTGACGATACCTGATTCCTAAACCGACTATTTAAAACCTACTTTACATTGTTGTTTGCCCTAAACTAAGGTGTTCACTCACGCAAACATCCCAAGATCGTTTACATGTTTTCCAGTTGCGGGCATACGGCCAGAACAGCCTTACAATAAGAAAAAAAATACAGGGAAATCATTATTAATTGTATTATTATTATATGTTTCCTGTGGAAAGAATTTTGATTCCTGTAGGGAGACAAAATTTATTCAAAAACCTGGAATTTTTTTTTTTATCCAAAAAAACATTTGTTTGGTATCTAGATGTTACTCCTGAAATAGCAATTGCACAACTTTCACATTTATTATTGCAAAACAAAATTTTTTAGTTTTATTTTATTATTTTAGAACAAATTAGAAATAGCAGTTTAAACTGCAAACAAATTTAATTTAAAATTCAATTTGTTTTTACAAATTTCAATTTAAAGAGGTAAATAACATGATTTTCCTGGGATTTTATAAATAATTTTTGTATTGCTATATTTTCTTTACAAATTATTGTTATCATATACTTTTTTTTTTTTAAATAGAATTGTAAAATTAATTCATTTTTTTTTAAATCAATACTAATAAAATCTTTTTATTTCATCAGTATTTTTCTGTCACACAATGTTACTTTCACACACAAGATTAATATGTGGCCTCATAAAATCACACTAGAAAAGGGATATCAGACTGGCTATAAAACAAGATAACCTGTAAAGTAATTACTGCTTTCTGCTCTCACAATTTCCATACTTCCTAAAATTATGTAAAAAAAATCTGGGAAAACCGATAGTTCCTGCTAATTTAAATAAACCTTAATAAAAAAATAATTGACACAACTTGTTGTTTGTGAGCTGAAAAGATACAGTAATTGCTAGAAACCGAAAACCTGAACAAATAAAATGTCACTGACTGTAAAAAATACACATATGTGAAAAAACCTGTAAAAAGATAGATGGCACCTTTACTGCGACAACCTAATACTGAAATATTAACTGAAATGACAAAAACTGCATTCCTTGCACCTAAAGTCCGCTTACTGTACATACTTACCTGTTGTGGCACTTGCACTTGTTACCTAAAATAACCTAAAACCTATAATATCTATCACACAAAAATAAAAACACAGGAAACGTATGTAGAATACAAATGTATACATTATGTAACAGACTAAGTTGTAATAATATATACAATTACAGAATGTATACATTATGTAACAGACTAAGTTGTAATAATATATACAATTACAGAAGCGTCTCAATTCTTATGATGGATTTAGAATGTTGACTTTCAGACCCAATAATGTTTAAATCATGGGTGTTAGAATGTTCATTTTAGATGGTTGATATATTTAAAATCGATAGCTGTTCATTTTATTTTACTTGTTTGTTAATGTATTTGAGTATGATGGATACGTACAATTTGCGTCATTGGCACTCTGAGCACGATTTTGTGGATTCTGGTAAATGTTTAACAACAGAACCGTCTGGCTAAATGTTGGTTTATTATGTAAACGAGAACAGCGATCTCCATGACGACATGCTCCAATTTTGAAATAAAAGGAACAGTTAACTCTGAAATAAATAATATTAGTCAATCATTGAATATTTAAAAAAAATAAATTTTAAAATTAAATCAAATAATAGTAATTACTAATACAGGGATGTCACCAGCTTTTTGGAGTGCCGGTCGGCAAACTCTTCCGAGGGGGGTTGTTACCCCCGGGGTAATACCTCGGTCATTATTATTTAGTTTTACTAGCTAGGCCCTATTTTTGTTAGTAGTAATACTATGAATAGGGCCTACACCAGTACAACTACAAGTAGTAATTTTTACAATTTGACTAACTCAGACTGAGATTTATTTTATTTATTAACATAGAATTAGCATTTTTAATGTATGCCATTCAATAATAATATTAATATATAATAATTTTAATTTTATTCACTTTGTTAGACTAAAAATTGGATTTTAAAAATTTTATTTTAAGACTTTTAACATTTTTTTTATTGTTAAAATTGTCTGTCAGTGTCAGAGTATCAGAGACAATGGATGGGTTTTTGGTTTTAACTGTTTTATTTTTTAATGAATCGGTTTGAATTATTGTGATTGGTGGATAGCTAGGCCTAGGTATAATAACATTAGTACAAGCAAGACCCGGGAAGTATGTCCCCCGCGGATACCGGTCCAGCATAGTTTAGGCTCGGCCTCACACATGTGCCTTCTTTTCCTGATTGAGGTTCTTGCTGGCCAGGAAATTATTCAGTAATTACAAAGGTTGACGTAATCTTATCGTAAAATGAACAAATGATACTATTTCTTCAGTAATTTAAATTAAACATCATGCACTTTCAATAACAAGTTAAGGAAAAATTAAGGTATATTCTTATACTTACTTATCCTTTTCCGTCCCGAAAATCGACGCTAAGTATTCAGCCATGTTTGATAATACATCACGTGATGAGGTATATTCAGAACGTCATGCATTTCGACGATCGAGCATTCTCTACTTCTACGGAGCGCCATTTATGCCTTTATTTACTTACGAAATAGAAATAGTACTACGGTAGCTGCTCCAGTGGACCAAATTTAGCACTAGTGGAGCGCAGTGATATAAAATAGAAATAAGTCACTAATTTTAAAATTCTTTTCGTATGTTAATACACTGTGCTCAAGTGGACACAATTTGGCGCCAGTGAGGAGCACAGTGATATAAAATAGAAATAATTGTCACTGAATTTTAATATCTTTTTGTATGTTAATACACTGTGTGCTCAAGAATTTGACCCAATATGGAGCCAGTGGAGCACAGTGATATAAAATAGAAATAAGTCATTAAATTCTAATATCTTTTCGTATGTTAATTAACTGTGCTCAAGTGAACCCAACCCAATTTGGAGCTAGGGGAGCACAGTGATATAAAATAGAAATAAGTCACTAAATTTTAATATCTTTTCGTATTAATACACTGTGCTCAAGTGGACCCAATTTGGCGGCAGGAGAGCACAGTGATATAAAATAGAAATAAGTCATTGAATGTTAATATATTTTCGTATGTTAATACACTGTGCTCAAGTGGACCCAATTTGGCGCCAGTGGAGCACAGTGATATAAAATGAAAAAAGTCACTGAATTTTAATATCTTTTCGTATTTAATATACACTATGCTCAAGTGGACCCGATTTGGCGCCAGTGGAGCACAGTGATATAAAATAGAAAAAAGTCACTGAATTTTAATATCTTTTCGTATGTTAATACACTATGCTCAAGTGGACCCGATTTGGCGCCAGTGGAGCACAGTGATATAAAATAGAAATAAGTCACTGAATTTTAATATCTTTTCGTATGTTAATACACTGTGTGTTCACGTGGACCCAATTTGGCGCGCGCGCCAGTGAGCACACAGTGATATAAAATAGAAAAAAGTCACTAAATTATAATATTATTTTTTCGTATTTTAATACACTGTGCTCAAGTGGACCCAATATGGCACCAATGGAGGGAAATAGTCACATACAAAAACATCGAGAAAAAATACTTCTGGAATTTAAAAATATTTCAAACTTGGTATATAATAATGTTCAATATCGGTTACTCCATCCGTAAACCAAAAGAAAAAATAGTTTCAAGTTTTAATACACTGTGCTGCAGTGGATCCAATTTGGCGCCAGTGGAGCACAGGGAAATAGTCACATACAAAAACTTCTAGAAAAAATATTTATCGAATTCAAAAATATTTCAAACTTGGTATATAAGTTCAATATCGGTTACTCCATCCGTAATGCAAAAGAAAAATTAGTTTCAAGCCACATTAGTGATTTTAATAACTTGCGTTTGTCTAAGATAAATACTTATGAAAGAGCATACAATTCCAACACATTTTTTTAAACTTTAGTGATTAAAAAAAAGACATATGTTAAAAAATATGAATTATGTAGTAACATATTGAACGTGTAGTACCTATTTAGTACCGTATATTACCAAATTTCAAATGTGTAGGATAATTATTTTATGACGATCAAAATTTAAAGTTTAAAAAATGTGTTGGAATTCTATGTTCTATCATAAATATACATTTTAAACGAACGAAAATTACTAACATCACTAATATGGCTTGAAACTAATTTTTCTTTTGCATTACGGATGGAGTAACCGATATTGAACTTATATACCAAGTTTGAAATATTTTTGAATTCGATAAATATTTTTTCTAGAAGTTTTTGTATGTGACTATTTCCCTGTGCTCCACTGGCGCCAAATTGGATCCGCTGCAGCACAGTGTATTAAAACTTGAAACTATTTTTTCTTTTGGTTTACGGATGGAGTAACCGATATTGAACATATATACCAAGTTTGAAATATTTTTAAATTCCAGAAGTATTTTTTCTCGATGTTTTTGTATGTGACTATTTCCCTCCATTGGTGCCATATTGGGTCCACTTGAGCACAGTGTATTAAAATACGAAAAAATAATATTATAATTTAGTGACTTTTTTCTATTTTATATCACTGTGTGCTCACTGGCGCGCGCGCCAAATTGGGTCCACGTGAGCACACAGTGTATTAACATACGAAAAGATATTAAAATTCAGTGACTTATTTCTATTTTATATCACTGTGCTCCACTGGCGCCAAATTGGGTCCACTTGAGCTTAGTGTATTAACATACGAAAAGATATTAACATTCAGTGACTTTTTTCTATTTATATCACTGTGCTCCACTGGCTCCAAATTGGGTCCACACTTGAGCACAGTGTATTAACATACGAAAAGATATTAAAATTCAGTGACTTTTTTCTATTTTATATCACTGTGCTCCCTGGCTCCAAATTGGGTCCACTTGAGCACAGTATATTAACATACGAAAAGATATTCAAATTCAGTGACTTTTTTCTATTTTATATCACTCTACCTGTGCTCTCTTGGCTCCAAATTGGGTCCACTTGAGCACAGTGTATTAACATACGAAAAGATACTAAAAATCATTGACTTATTTCTATTTTATATCACTGTGCTCTCATGGCTCCAAATTGGGTCCACTTGAGCACAGTGTATTAACATACGAAAAGATATTAAAATTCAGTGATTTATTTCTATTTTATTTTATTGTGCTCCCCTGGCTCCAAATTGGGTCCACTTGAGCACAGTGTTATTAACATACGAAATAATATTAAAATTCAGTGACTTTAAAATTAGTGACTTATTTTTATTTTACATCACTGTGCTCCACCGGTGCTAAATTTGGTCCACTGGAGCAGTTACCGTAGTACTATTTCTAATTAGGAAGTAAATAAAGGCATAAATGGCGCTCCGTAGAAGTAGAGAATGCTCGATCGTCGAAATGACGCTCTGAATATACATCACGTGATGGTGTAGCGTGACCGACGCGCAAGCCCTCTACAGCTCTCGAACGGCGTATTCATGACGTCATTTGATTGAACTTTTTATATGCTTCATGATTTTGTATGACCGTAGGCCCCATTCGATGAAAATCCTATCGTTCAATCCAGTTCCGATTCAATGATAATAGAATAACTTATCATTATTGTAATATTATTTTAAAAGTGATAACACAAAGTTGTGTTTAGTCTTTTGTTTTTTTTTTTTCTTAAAAAATTTGATCCAAAATGTACTAGCCTACCGGATAAAATTGAAAGGAACATAAACCAGAAACAAATTCTGCAAGTAAATTTACTGTTTATCTTTTATGAGAAATGAGTGAAACCACTGTATTTGGCAATGAATAACTTTACTTTATTAAAACTACAAAATGGCCTATATGAATTGATTTTATTCGTCATATACATAAGAAGGTACAAATGCTTACGTACTTACCCTCACTAAGGTAAGTAAGCACTGCACCTTCTTGCCTGCGATTCATGTTCTAATTAACTTTAATGTAATATCACTCGTAAGCCTGTGACCCTGGGTCTTTTTCGACCCGTATCACTCGTCCTCTGTCCTTGGCGTAATTGATTCATGTCACATTCGGGTGACATATTCGTTCGTCAGTATACCATAGAGATATTAATAATAATAATAATCTCTATGAATATACACATATGACGGAGGCACTGTTTTTTAAAACGCAGAGCTTGTGCTGAAAGTGCCTACAGAAAAAATAACATTTCAGTACATGAACAAAAAATACAAATAATAAACTAAAATGAATCTAATCTGCTGCACTGTTTTATCTGAACATCGAGTTTACAAATAATAAACTAAAATGAATCTACTCTGCACTTTTTTATCTGAACATCGAGTTTATTTAGACTATATTTACACAAAATGTTTACTACTGATTGTTAAACAAAAATAATTTATATAATAAATCATTATATCTGAAGAAAGAACAATGATTAAAAATGTTACTATCAAAAAGTCGAGCGGCGTTTTTTTTTTGTAAGAAATATTTCCTATCCAACAAAGAATCTATCAGTGTTGGAGCTCCTCAAGGATGTGTTATTTCCCCAATTTTGTTTTCTCTTTATTCAAGTAGTTTTAATATTTTAAGTAAAGATTGCACTGTCGTAAAATACGCTGACGATACTGTAATTAGTGGTTGTCTTTGCGATAGTAAGCATAATGTAAATGAATTTGTTAATGAAGTTGGAAGATTTGTTAATTGGTGTGAGGATATGAACTTAATACTTAATATTACTAAAACCAAAGAGATGATAATAGATTTTCGTAAAACCGCAGTTGAACATAATGTAATAACTATTAAAGAAACAGAGGTTGAAAGAGTAACCCAATACAAATACTTAGGTACTATAATTGACAACAAATTAAAATGGAAGTCAAACTCTCTCATGATTTCCAAGAACGCCTCTCAAAGGCTTTACTTTCTCAGAAAACTCAAGCAAATTAGAGTTGATAACACTATTTTAATTCTATTTTATCAAAGTATTATTTAAAGTATTTTATCTTTTAGCATTGGATGTTTTTATGGTAACTATACTGATAATGATAAGAAAAATATTGAGAGACCACGTAAAATTGCACAACGTATTATTAAAGCTGATCTTTTAAAAAAAGTAAACAATATTATGAAAGACCCCACTCATCCGTTACATTACTGTTATAACTTAGATAGAGCAGGCATTAGGCTACGACCTCCAAGAGCAAATCTTTGTAGAACTAGAAAATCCTTCGTTGTAAATAGCATTCATATTTTTAATTCTAATGTAAGACGATAATGCAATTTTTAAATAGTTTTACATTTTTAACAGTTTTTTATTTTCAACTTTTTATCTTGCATTTTATCTGTTATAATACTGCACGTTTTAAATTGTTGCAACATTTTTTATGTTGGTTTTTTATTGTTGTTTTAATCTACCAAGCAAAGTGAATTTCCATTTTTACAATAGGGTTGGTGAAAACTGTCCATAATAGGTTACTTTTCTGTCCAAATAAAATTTCTTGAATCTTGAATCTTATTTGGCGCACCCGGCGCACCATATGACAACCAGCTAAAACGATTAACCAATAGCAAATCGGTATTTAGAGAGTAATGTGAGTCATCACGGATGGTAGCCTAGGTCTAAAATATTTATTTTATTTCAATACAGTATTTTCTATGTAATTATTATATTTTATACAAAGAAAGGACAGGTAAGTCCATAAATATAGTACAGGCCTATTTACCACTTTTGAACAACACTATTCTCGGTCTAGGCTAGGCATATTAGACACTATACTAACTTCCGCCATTTGTTGGTTGAAATGTTGTCGTGCGAAGGATATAACATAATCCATGACAAAATATGCTGACCGACTACACAGACAAAGCGACTGTGTAGTAGTGTAGGAAAATAATAATATTAATAGGCGACCTCCACTCAGTGGTTTAGAATAGTAGACAGTACTGACTTATCATGGAGGTATACCTCCATGGTTTTACTTAGGGCATGTAGTAGGGTCCGTTGTACTCGGTCAGTCTAATTACCGAAAACAACCGAAAACAACCGAAAACAACCATAAACAACTGAAAACAACCATAAACAACCAAAAACAACCGAAAACAAACCGAAAACAAAATAACAATATCTAAATACCGAAAACAAATTTGATGCAGCTACTATATTGACCTCGCACGCCAAACAAATTTCTACAGTATATTTTTTTAATGTCGCCCTCTATTGATAGGTGTTTCTAAAGCCAACAAGACCGCGCGCGCAAAGCCAAGGAGATAGAGAGACCATACGAAATGGAAGTGTGCACAAAATTTAACTCGATATCGTACAAACTCAATGATAACACCGTACCATTTACTTACAGAATCTACAATATGTTAGATATTTAATATATATGTTACATGAATCTTACAGAGACAAGGAATTGTCTGTAGTCGTAAGACCCTTTGAAAAATAAAACATTATCATAAAGAAAAAAACATGAAATAAGGTTTTAAAGATACAAGTTGGAAAGTTAAAGTATTGCTACATATAATATAAAAGAAACTACATAATAGTAGCCTAACACTCACACGCACCACGCATAATATATAAGCATTTTAATATATAAGCATTTTTAAGTACTGTAATTCGATATAATCACTTATAAAATATTTTTTAGTATTTTATAACAATTTTAACAACTAGGGATGGTTCTCGAATACATAGTATAATTTCAGCGATTTCAAATGTACGTACCGCATGACAATAATACACCACTTCTACGACGTTTATTTGTGTATATTGTGTTTATATGTAAAACAGTTTGTGAAAAACACCTCTATTCGGTGCAAATCGTAAATTCGCTTTAACACTAGGAATTATGTTACAGATTTTCAGTTGTGTTCTCATGTATTATTTAAAACATGAAAAATGTTATTTATTTACTACACTATGTTATTTAAATTTAGTTTGTTGTAGTTAAACAAACATGGCTAGATGTTGATAATACATCTGATATCTTGAATCGAGTTTGTACCTCGAAAACAAAATGAAATTTAGTACTTAAAAGATGTTACAGACTTGAGTTGTGTTCTCATGTTCTCTCAATATGATTAGGCCTAAGGTTAATAAAGATTTACAAGTTAATGTAAAATGTTTGTGTTTTCACTTCCTGTCATCATTTTTGTCAGACTATTTTATATATATATATATATTTCAACGGAGAAAAACATTCATTAACTCATTAATCAGGGGAAACAACATTACGTTTAATTGTTAAACAACTTAATCAAAATTAAGCTGTCGCTGCAAAAGGGCACTTAAAATGAATCCTCTCTAAAACGCACACTGCTGGAATTAAGAATTTAACTTATTTAATAAATGTTTTATTAACTTTATATATTTTTTTATTTTATTTTAACCTTGATTTTAATTTGTATTACAATACTTGTAAAGTCTAGTGGTGAATTGGGCATTACACCAGAAGGCTAGCTATACTCTTTCTTTTCAAAGTGATTTTTTAATGAAACAAGTACTTTGAACAAATTCATGCGTGAGCACATAGGCATCATTTTCTCTCTATTTGCATTCAAATAAATTACAGTTATTCGTTTAGTGAACAAATAAATTCAAGAATCAACATTAAAATAACGTCAAATGATATGAGGTTCCATTTTTCATGAATTTTACGCGCGAGAGTACCCATTTCCGGCCATCTAGCTAGGGGTGTCATGGGAGTAAATTAGCTTCGCCACAGGCCCCACCATGGTTCCAATACTTCTTATCATTTTATCAGAACTAAACCCACCCACCCACAATGATTATCTCAGGCATTACAAATCTCTTAGTAGGCCTACTAGCTGTTATATGGCCACCGAATAACAAAGTTTAATAAATAATAGACTATTGAATGAATTTTCAGTGGATTATTTGTGGGGTGGAGGTATAGGCCTACTATAAAACAAAAAAACACCTCTGACGTATTTAGCTTTGCTTTTTGCTTCTCAGTTTGAAATGAACATGTCATAGGGGAAAACTTTACCTTTGCCCCCCCCCCCCCCCCTCCCACCTCCCTATTTCAAAATCCTGGATCCGCCCCTGATATTGGTGCCGAATACTCGTCAGATCCTGACAACCAAACCAAGGCTCACGTGTAGTAACGCAGTGCTATCTACTTCAATATATCATTAATATAGAGGGCGACGTAAAAAAAATTTGTTTTCGGTAATTAGATTTTTTCGCGCCGCGGCTCTAGCCAGCTATGTCCCAGGAGGACACATTCATTAATAAGCTGTTTCATAGCGGTAGCTTTAGTATCTAAGGCTGACAGTTTTGTGAATTTGGAAACTCGACTATAATTTATAGGTAGCTGCTGGACCCAAAAAACGTCTGGGAGAAGAGAGTCTATATGAAAGCCTTTGCTGATAATACAGTATTATTGAGATGTAGACGGAAATCTGTAAAATCTTGTTCAATAAATAATAACTTCGTTTTTGCTGTCAACCAGGCCGGTATTATAATAGGTCACTGTCAAATAATCATTCGATAATGGTCAAAACTTTATGTTGGCTCTGTCAACATAAAGGGAGATATTTACAATGACTTTCTTTTGACTGTCAATCTAGGCCAATGTTATAATAATACGCCGTCAGATATTAAATCATTGAAACAGTCCTGGTAAATTTTTTTTTTGGTTATCAGATGCCGTGGGTGGGGGGGGGGGGGGGGTCCAATCAATTATCGTCAGAAGGTGAACAATCAGTCTAGGTAGCAGCAGCAGATTATTAGGAACGCCTGCTTCATTAATTAATCCAAAAAGGTTTGTACATTATCTATTTGTTTATTAGCCTTCTCCTAACACAATTATATTTTCTTTAAAAAAAGGTTTATAAGTGGTTTCAACATTTATGATAGTAATGTCACAGTTCTGTGTCTGGACGCAAGTTCATTGACCTACTAGTTATATTATTCATATTAACTGATATTTACTCTTCATTTACCGTAAAGTTCAGTTTTAATGAAATATATAATATAAATTGGCTTCGTACCAATTAATTAGTGTTGAAAAGGTTAGTTTTTTGGTGATAGGTGAAAATGACATGTAACTTCGTAATCAATTTATTTTTTTTGTATAAAGGCCCAATTACACTATGACGATAACGACGGACGATAAATATATAGCATGCATTTTTTTACATAAACCAAAAGAAATTAGAAAGGTTTTCGTTCTAGACCTATAGGATAATCATTTATGCTGTCTTTGATAAAAATAATGTTTTTCAAATTCCAATCAAATGACGTCATGATAAATAAAAACAATAAAATCGCTGTATTGTCACGATATTATTGGTCTTACTAATCATGACGTCATTTGATTGGACGTGTGAAAATATAATTTTCATCAAAGGAATTGTTTATATTTCTTTTGGTTTATGTATTAAAAATGCACATTTGTCTATTTATCGTCAATCGTTATCGTCCTAGTGTATGGGCTTTATGCTGTAAATGTTCAATTAATTGATCATTCCGATTTTATTAGTTGGACTCTTGCACAGTTGCTGTCTAATCGTTGTTGTGTAATATCATTTCGAACCATATTAAAATCATAAAGAGATTCATATTCCTTAACATGTGGCTGTGCATGGAAGTCCGGTCTACAAAAACTCGGGCCCGGGATCATTGTTATTGGGCCTGAAAGTGTTGGTGAATTCATAATTATACTTATTATATTTATCTCAAATCATTAGGACTAGAAATTTGGCTTATCAATCAAATAAATACTTTCGTTCAAAATGAAACTCCAACCTCTCTAATAATCAAAAGATTGAACTCGAAAACGGACCGTTTTTTTGAATTGGGTATGTTGAAACATTTCAATATTCATTTAAAAAAGTACATTAATTATGGTATTGATCAGTGGCTATAGGCGTAAAAACCCTCGGTCAATATCATGTAAAATGCACTGTGGAAGGGTCATATTAAGACTGCAAAATTGGGCTTATCAACAAATAAATACTTTCGTTCAAAATGTAGCCTAAAATCAAGGCTGAAAAATTGGGCTTATCAACAACAAAATATTTTATTATTAGACGCGATAACATCAAGGATAATCAGTATAATTATTAATATAGCCACTGTTACTAGTTTTATTCTACATGCTAAAGTAAATAAAAATCCACTAGAAAACAAACAAGTCTGAATGTTATGCTTATTAGCCATGTTATGTTTGTTACTGTAGGCCTATGATTGTTTGCAATGTCCACATATTATTTCCGTGGGCATATCCATAGTGTATCACTCACAAAAAAGACGTGTGAGGTCCTTTCTTTAGATTTTGAAGAATGATTTGTGTTACAGGTTGACACATGAGTCAAATGCTCAAGATATCGGCTAACGCCATGGGACCCTTGGCTTATCAATGAATAATAAATACAGTACTAGGCCTACTTTCGTTCAATTGAAATCGGAATCTGACTGTTTCATTAAATTGGGTGTGATTAGGCCTAAACATATAATAATTTATTAAAAAGGTACAATAAAAACAAATGCATCAGAGGCGTAAAGAACCCACGGTCAATATCATGTAAAATGTATATGGTATAAGCACTTTGGAAGGGGTCATTGTTATTAAACTGGAAAATTCGGCTTATCAACAAATAAATAATTTCGTTTAAAATGTAAAATTAAGACTGGAAAATTGGGCTTATAAACAAATAAATACTTTTTTTCAAAATGTAAGAAAACATTTTTTAAATATAATCCTTAAGCTCTGTCTATACTATCAAACTAGATATGATGTGCCCATATTATATAGACATGACGATGTCATATCACTACGATATTCGGGCATATCACTACCATATTTGGGCACATCACACTTTTTTTGTTAAACTAGTTGGGACAGTGTAGACACAGAACTATGTGATCGAAACATAAGTCGGAATTGGACTGACGCGATTGATTTAATTGGGTATTTTTATTAATGTAATGATTCATTAAAAAATATAATACCGATACGCGTTTGGTATTGATCAATGGTGCAAAAAACCCTGAGAAATAATGTTATAACGCGATTTGGTGATTGCTTAGCAATAATACAACCCATATACTATTATTATAAATACCTATTACAAATGCATTCATATAACTTTTCATCGCGAACCGAAAATGCATAAATGCTATTCTACAGACAGTAATTATATATTCAAAAGCCATATTATTATTATTATTATCAATACCTAAATGCGATAGTAATAACCACATAAACATACATTATTCCCAATACAAGTGTGTGCGTTTAATTCTAGAAAGAAACGACTGTGCTGACAGGCCAATGACATAAATCACAAGTAAAGTCCCAATTGTTCACTTGCGTTTTGATTGGCTGACCTATTATATTAGATTAATGAAGACTGTTCTTGCAACTGTCCAGTCAAAAAGTTACGCGGCGTTTTTTGTAAGAAATATTTCTTGTTTAGTTTGTTTTCGGTTTGTTTCCGGTTTGTTTTCGGTTGTTTAGGGTTGTTTCCGGTTGTTTTCGGTTGTTTTCGGTTATTTTCGGTTGTTTTCGGTAATTAGACTGACCCGTTGTACTTAGGGCATGTAGTAGGGTCCGTTGTACTTAGGGCATGTAGTAGGGTCCGTTTAAATACTGTATTTGTTAGTTACTGAAAGTATTACGTTAAAATTAGATTTTTTTAAACTTTTTTGTTAATGATGTAGCCTACTAGATAGAGGGCCAGATGTACAATATAATAGAGTCTAAATTTACCACTTTTTAGAGTTTTGTTGGTAAGAATGGATCTTAAAAGAGTTTCAAATGAAGACAAATTGCAGCTATGCAAAACATACTACAAAGGTGAGTACAGTACAGATGTTTACATACTTTTTGTTTCGCTACAGAAAAGATATTATTTAAACTTTTATGGGTTAAAGGAGTGCTGTCGTGTTATTTCATTGAATAGTGTACAGGAGTCGGATGTATTATGTTTTATTGATTTCAAAATAACTTTCTTTACAGACTAAACACATACCAGAAGCTAAAGTATTTATAATACACCTATGATTTCTTTTCAGCTGGATTCCTTTTTCTTCCATTTCTTTGGCTTGTAAATTTTGTTTGGTTTTTCCGAGAAGCTTTCACAAAACCTTCATTTGAGCAGCAGAAACAAATAAAGACATGTACGTAGACAGCTACACTTTAAAATACATCTTTTTTTTTCCATAACATATACTGAAATAACAAATATCAACTGGTATAATATTGTTATAAATATTATTTATATGTTCACATACTTTTTTCATTGCTGGACTAATTTATTTACTGTATTTTGAATATGCATTAATTTATACACATTTTATTCTGTTGTCAGTTAAAGTATTCTAATTATTATTTTTCAGATGTAATACGTTCACTAATAGGAACATCTATATGGATGGTAGTACTAATAACGTGGATCACAATATTTCAACTAAAAAGAGCCGAATGGGGTGAAACTGCTGACAAAATTTCATTTATTATTCCAAAGGGAATTCCTTAAATGTTTCTTAAATATTTAATTGTGCCTAGTCACATATTGGTATTGCCACACATTACAATGTACAAGTTTCCCTCAACAAAGCAAAAGTTAGTGAAGAATATTGAAGACGTTGTGTACAACAAGATTATAGTACTGAACATTGTTGACGTAACATTTATGCTAGAAAGAATTAACTGTAAATATCAATAAATTTCATATAACTATCCGGGAGGCAGCCTTTGTGCTATAATATATTGTTTATGTTATATAGTATTACAGTATAGTTAAATAATGCAAATAATACTCTTGTTTGTAAATTCTGTATTTAATACAACCATAAATTAATTTACAAATTCAACAACCATAAATGAATTGGTTCTTTCATTATTGTTCAATATACAATTTATACAATAGTAGTGTTCTACTAATATATTTAAACATGTTTTAACATGCATCTTTCATAATGTGTTTATTCTGTGGAGGAGTTGTTGTCTTTGGTGGAGGTGATCCTGCTTTATTTGGAGATGGGTTCTCTGGCCGATGTTCCATGGGTGTATCGTTGTGGCATGGCGATGCTGCTGCACCCTAAATAAAACAAAATAAATTAAAGTTACACATGTAGCCTCTGGTGTATGTAAACTCGGCAATCAATTTATACAAATTTGAATGTGAATGAATGTTGGACTTACTTCTGTTTTGCCCGGAGAAATTGTTTTAGTTTTTTGCTGCGTTTGTTGCACTGTACATAAATACTTTGATTGCTCCATCGTCTTTGTTGCATTGCCAGGTATTTTTCTGGGCATATCCCATGTTCCTAAAAATTCACCCCACGGAGAAACTTGGGATCGTGAGACGCCAGGCAAAATATGGCCACGGTCGTTTGCTATAATTTGTGTGAAGCCATCGTATTGAGAGGGGTGCTGCAAAATAATTTTAAAATTGGTCAATTTAAAAACAATCATTCAAAACTAGGCCTATATTTATTAAAGAATCTGGTACACTGCTGGTTTGTACTTACTTCTTTGAATGTTTTTGGAATTTGCCAGTTTTGAAGTCGTTTGCTGTGAAAGGCATCATCATACTATAAGAAAATGAATATTAAATAATTTCATAAAATATATTAGCCTAAAATTATTATTAGTTACTAGGCCCATAAAATATGTACTACTACTGTAGGCCTGTAGTGTAGTAAAGACTATAGATAGAGGCCTATTTAATACAAACTCACGCCATTCATTCATTTATAATTAATACTAATGATCTATACTATTACTACTAGGCCCTAGGCCTAGGCCTATAATAGGCTACCTGCTGCCTTTCTTTACACTCTGTTTATTTAAACCACTTTAAGTTTAAGCCTACCTATTTTAGTAGGCCCTAGTTAATATTAATAAGCGTATATATAGGCTACTAGGCCTAGCTTTATTATTTACCTGGTTTGCATTAAAATGCGAAGACATTTTTCAAGGAGTTATAATTGTTCTGACACTAGAAATTCCAACAGGCTGATGCTGACAGCAGAACAACTGTGGTTTGGTGAGTGTGTGATTATGAGAATTGTTTACACTGGTTGTTGTTGCTAAGCACGACACAGTCTAGTACACGCGCTAGAGGGCCGTGGCCAATAAAAAGGTAGCATTTTATTTATTTATTTGGAATTACACCTTTAGATCGGTGGCACACTTAGCACAAAGGTGCATCCTTCACAACATAAAATATAACAATTAACAGAAAAGTAAAAAAGGCAAAAGCAACTATCAACCCCTATCCTACCCCCCCCCCCCCCCCAATTTACATCGATACATACAGTAGATCATTACTTTACACAATGAATACAAAACAAGATATAGTAAAAGTGCATAAAATAAAATAAAATCAACTGATAAACACAGCTTATTACGAAAAACCCCCAACTCCTCCCCCCCCCCCCACTTTATTTCAATTTACTTAATGTAGCAATGTAGATAACATAGTTATTTAGTCATGGAATTCAGTGAATCATTTCGAAATTGCCATGCTTGTAGTATCTTTTACATATGATGGTTATTCGTGTCACAGAGTGAAAAAAAAGTTACAAGGGACGTTTGATATTAAATATGACGTATTTTAATGATGTATTGTCCCTTTCACTAATTCCAAAAAAATAAAATATTTCGAAAAAAAAGTGGGTCATTTTGAAGTATCATAATAGTTATTAACTTTCACCAAAAATTAGTCGAAAAAAAACCCATTTAACTGAAATACAGACGTTTTTTTGTTCAAAAAATAACTTCCAGTCAAAGTTTTCGATCAAAACATATCTCATAATGCAACGTGCTTGTTTGGCTACTCTGTATGCATAATCATAAACTTCCTCGCGATCGGTGTGAAAATACCTTCTCTGCCGTGACGAGTTGTAAACAATTATAGCATCATGCATGCATACTCGTGGTTTTAAATCTTTGTTTACTTTCGCTCCCGACGATTTTCCAGACATGTAATCAAAATAAATTTACTGTTAATTACGTAAACTTGTTGTTTTTGGCTCAGATTTTCGACTTAAAGTTAATAACTTTAATATTACTTTGATGTGGCAAAATTTAATTTAGAATATTTTGACCTTCATTTTTTTGTGTTTCAAGGGACAATACATCTTTAATATGATTTGTCCCCCAAAAAACATGGGAAATGAAGATAAAATTAGAATTTGAATAGGCCGGCATTTTTCAGTTTGATAAAACCATCAAAATTAATAATTTCACATAAAAAAAAATGTTTTTTAGGCTTTTTAGGTACATTTTTTTTAGCCATTATTTTAAAGTGAATAAAACTAACAATAACAAAATGGCATATTCCAAAAATTATTTTTTCACAGGCAGGGGGACAATCATTTTGAAAAGCGTAAGAATGTTTGACGTTGTTATTGGTACAAAATGCTATCCTAATACTAACATGAGCAATAATAACTTAAGAAATATAAGTGTTAGTGAGTTTTATAATGCGGAAAATTAAAGTTTCCTTCCGAAAAAAAGTATACTTTAGTAATATTTAGTACATGTATAGAAAACTTACTACAGGTAGAGGGCGGCATCTATAATTGTTGCTATTGATTTATTAAAAATGGCGTCGATTGTAGAGTGCAGCGTGCACCCAGTTGTTTTGTTCACAATTGTAGATTCGTTTGAACGCCGTCAAGACCAACATGCCAGAGTAATTGGAACGTTACTTGGTAAACAGGTTGACTTATTACATTTTAATGAAACTGTTTATTATTCAAAACATATGGTTTATTTTTAGTTAGGCCTAGGGCCTACTCCCTACCTTAATAAAGTAGACTAAACCAAGAGAGGGAGGCCTCCCTCTCCGCTATTATCTGTACTGATGATGATATGTCGACTGGTGGTGGTAGAGAGGAGGCCTAGCTAGCTACTGTAGCTAGTCACTAGGTAGGAATGAAACAATCCTTTTATAAGGCCTACTGCTGGAGTACAACTTTAGAATAGAAGTCAATCACCGTCATTTCGGTTTAAAATAATACTTAACTTAATAAAATTCTTTATTTATATTAATTATTATTTATCATTATTTAATATTAATTTAATAATTATACTTTACTGTATACTTTTATTTGCTTTTTTGAACACTAAATAATTTTTTTTTTGCAGGCACCAATGTTTTAGGTGCAGTAGAAATAACAAACTGTTTCTGTGTCCCGCACAATGAATCTGAAGATGAAGTAGCTGTTGATATTGAATTTGCTAAAAATATGTTTGATCTTCATAAAAAAGTGAATCCTGCAGAGAGTATAGTTGGATGGTAAAAAAAGCGTTTTTTTTGTCAAGTTTTTTAAAAATGTTTTTTAAAGGCAATATGTATTTTATGTGGTTTCTGTTAAGCGCTTTGATCTTCTGGAAAAGCGCTTTATAAATAATGAAATAAAAAGATGTTTTTGTTTTAAAGGTATGCAACAGGTCATGGTATTACAGAACACTCTGTTCTTATTCATGAGTATTATTCCAGAGAATGCAACAACCCAGTTCATCTAACTATCAATACATCACTAAGTAATCAAGAAATGGCTATGAAAGCCTGGCTCGGGTAATTCAAAGCTATTCCTCCATATTTCTATGGATCAGAGATCCTGAGATGAGTAGTAGTAATCAGTACAATCTTTCTATGGATCAGAGATCCTGAGATGAGTAGTAGTAATCAGTACAGTCTTTCTATGGATCAGAGATCCTGAGATGAGTAGTAGTAATCAGTACAGTCTTTCTATGGATCAGAGATCCTGAGATGAGTAGTAGTAATCAGTACAGTCTTTCTATGGATCAGAGATCCTGAGATGAGTAGTAGTAATCAGTACAGTCTTTCTATGGATCAGAGATCCTGAGATGAGTAGTAGTAATCAGTACAGTCTTTCTATGGATCAGAAATAAAGTATTGAATAACTGATTATTGCTTTATAGTAAAATGTTTTTTCTTTACAGAAATACAATGGGTGTCCCTGGTGCTACACAAGGTGTTGTCTTTACACCAGTTTCATTTAAACTTGTTAGCCATGAACCAGAACGTGTAGCTTGTAAGTTTTCATTTATTTGTACGGCAGCAAGAATGTTCCATAACCAATCGCTTAGCTGTCTCACTGTGAAATCATTTGTGATAAGTTAGTTTACTTTGTTATTTCAGTGGATACGTTGATCCAGGGAAAGTCACCAACAACCAAAACTGTAGATATTTTTTCTGATCTTAACCATGTTGGTAGAGCGTGTTACAAACTCAAAGAAATGTTGTCAGCTGTTATCAGCTATGTTGACAATGTACTGGTGAGTAGTTAACATATAAACCAATTTAATCCAAACTATAAATACTGTACATACATCAGAAACCGTTTGTTTTAATGTTGCAGAGCGGAAAGACACCGGCCGATAACCAAGTTGGACGATTTTTGATGGACTTAGTCTCAAATGTACCTCAACTTGATACAGAACAATTTGAACAAATGATTAATGATAACATGAAGGCAAGTATTTTTTAAAAAACTTTTTTATAATTGAATTTTTATATGTATTATTGTATTGTCAAGGACCCCAATGATCAGCTTTGCTGGATGGGTTACTCTCATGAAACATGGTCCAATAAAAACATTATCTTATCGTTAATTTTAGGATCTTCTCATGGTTGTGTATCTGACGACACTAATCAACACACAGCTTACATTGAATGAGAAGTTGGTACATATCCGCCAGTCTTCATCCAAAGAATTCTGATCATACTATTTATAACCATTCATATCTATAAATTAATTACAAATAACACTCCCTTTTAAGGGGAAATAGTGCACGATTCAATGTTGGTCACCTTCTATATCTTTTGGAATAGTAATTACAGTGCATCTGTTAAATAAATATGTGTAGTCTTAGATAAATGTGTGTACTCATTGAGAAATCTGTCTTAGTCTGGTCACTGTAACTGTCCACTTGGTCAGCCACTCTTGGTAAGTCTGCTTGTGTGCCTGTACCCATGGGGTCAAATGTTGACTTGGTTGCTCCAACCTAAACAAATAGTAACAGTGATTATGCATGAAAATTGGAAACATAATCAGTAAAACCACTTGTACGCAACGCAAGTAATTTCACAAATCACAAACGATGGATTATCTGAACTGTTGCGCTTACGTCCTTGTGTTGTGTCCTAGTTGGAACCAAACTTGATACAGAAAGTTTACTAACTCACCAATCTGCTATGTAGTCCTTCACTTGAATGCATTGTGCTAGGCCTTGAGAAGTTTCTGAAAGTCTTGTCTGTAATACTGGGAGCAGCATCTTCAATTGCTTTGCATCAAATTCACGCACATCTTGACTAAACGCTGTAAACAAAATCCAGTTGATGGTACAGGTATTATAATTGTTTTATATCGTGTGTTTTGCACCTATCAGCAATCTTATTGGATATATTTTTATTATTATTTCTTTTGACTGGATTGCTTTTTCAGTAACGTAGTACTGCTTTTCAAAATGGTCCAGTTACAAGGTTTAAAAGTAAAGAAAAATAAATAAAAGCATACATCTGCCTAATTTGAAAGATATATCCAGAATCTTTAAAATAAATGTTATTTTGTATAAAAGACATACATTGTACATACCTATTGTATCCAATGTTATTTTGTATAAAAGATTGGCATAAATGCTTGTATTAGTGTAAAGCTTGAAATCAACAAACCTATTGTATCCAATGTAGGCGTGGCTTGATTTGAATTGTTGGATAATATTGAATGAAGATGATTTTGAGATTCCAACAATGCTTTTATGTTTCCAACGTCTACTTTTAACTCCACTAAATGTGTCAGCAAACACTCTGGTGCCTATGTAGAAACACACAATTGATACCATCAACAAAGAGTACAACATTTAGTATAACAATACTGCTTAAGCTTGGTTTCCACTAGATAGAAACATACCATTGATACCATCAACAAGGAGTACAACATTTAGTATAACAAAACTCAGTACTGCTTAAGCTTGGTTCCCACTTGGAGACAACATAGATATGTAATTTGAACAATCACGACGTGATTAATGGAGCTTACATCTTTGCATTGGGTCCTAGTGGGAACCAAGCTTTATGAACTATTATCATTATCAGCTCTATTAAATGCTACAAATCACCTTATATATTGGGAATTGTGTAAGATCTACAAGTGTCTGTAACACAGTGTTCTGTATTGTCACACTCCCTAAGCTGTTCAATGATAGATGCTGAACTTTAACAGCGTTATCCCTGTGGAAAAACATCAAACCTTATTAATATACAACATACATATTATAAGGTTTTCAAAAAAATTCATCTGATTTCAAATGATTTATGTGTTGGTATATTTTTCCTTTTGGTAAACCATAAGTTGCACCAAGGACTTTGACACATCCATGAACAAGACAGCACCGAGACACGATGAGGATGATAAACAATCAACACATCCAAGGGGGGACACCGGCTAAAAGGTGACACATGAACTAGACAGCACCAAGACACGATGAGTGATGATAAACAATCAACACATCCAAGGGGGGACACCAGCAAAAAGGTGACACATGAACTAGACAGCACCAAGACACGATGAGTGATGATAAACAATCAACACATCCAAGGGGGGACACCGACAAAAAGGTGACACATGAACAAGACAGCACCGAGACACGATGAGTGATGATAAACAATCAACACATCCAAAAAGGTGACACATGAACTAGACAGCACCGAGACACGATGAATGATGATAAACAATCAACACATCCAAGGGGGGACACCGGCAAAAAGGTGACACATGAACTAGACAGCACCGAGACACGATGAATGATGATAAACAATCAACACATCCAAGGGGGGACACCGGCAAAAAGGTGACACATGAACTAGACAGCACCAAGACACGATGAGTGATGATAAACAATCAACACATCCAAGGGGGGACACCGGCAAAAAGGTGACACATGAACTAGACAGCACCAAGACACGATGAGTGATGATAAACAATCAACACATCCAAGGGGGGACACCGGCAAAAAGGTGTCACATGAACTAGACAGCACCAAGACACGATGAATGATGATAAACAATCAAAAACAATCAACACATCCAAGGGGGGACACCGGCAAAAAGGTGACACATGAACTAGACAGCACTGAGACACGATGAGTGATGATAAACAATCAACACATCAGTCATGTGAACAAGGCTGCAACTAGCCGAAACATAGCAAATAATTTTTATCGTTTACCAAAAGAAAAAATACATTTTGTCTAAAAGTGTGATGTGCCCAAATATGGTAGTGATATGACATCATCATGTCCATATATGGTCACATCACATTTTCTTGTCATATAAAGTTTGATAGTGTAGACAGAGCTTCAGGGCTGTTTATTATATTCAAACAATATTGTGCTGACTTACTCTAGTTGAAACATTTCCAGAAGTGAAAAAGATAAAGCTGTAAAGTGTTGCATATTTGTTAATATGCCATTTTGAAGATGATCAGATTGTGAAGAAACATCAACTTTGTGTGAACACAACCGTTCCTGCATGTACTTCAAAAGCTACAACAAAATCAATATTTGAACACAATTAGCTAATTCTTAGTAATAGCTGTATTTCCTACACTAATAAATTCCTCAAACAGAATGGCTTTTAATGTAATAAGTGATATTAGATTTACTCCATTTTGATTAACTTACATCTGCCTTCTGTTTTTCATGTCTACTCTTTGCATCTCTATTTTGACGAACTAAACTTTTGATTAAACTCTGTTTATCATCCTTTAAAAAAACAAGAATGATTATTAGAATGATTCACAAACAATAGTTAAACTTTATTTAGTCTGAAAATAAATTGTATTAACTTACCGATACCATCATGAAGTTTTGTATCTGCTTGTATTTGCCATGCAATATTTCTCTTTCTTTAGTTGCCTTGGTAACCGACTGGGTCAGTAGAAATATTTGCTCATTCAAGCATTTGATTGTACCGCTGGTCGCAGCAACATTTATTTCCAGTGAAAACAGTTTTCTACAAAAAAACTCTCATTTACTTAAATTTTGTGACACCACAAACTGTAATTTTTATTCTAGAATTCTCTAAGGTATAAAGATGCGAAAATACATGGCTCTCAGTTATAAATTTGCAGAGGAACTACTGTAGAAACTGCCAGTCATTTACTGCAAATAAATAAAGACTCATTTAACAGGAAAGATTCATGAGGAAATCAGAAAATGCTGCTACAACCAAGATTCAAACCCTGAGTTTTAGTTAAACCTTTAATTATCCATTAAAAGTTCAAAATACTATCAGTAAAACATCTAATATCTACACAACTAGATTGTGTTATACTATCAGTAAAACATCTAATATCTACACAACTAGATTGTGTTATACTATCAGTAAAACATCTAACATCTAGACGACTTGTGTTATACTTAATGTTAAAACATCTAACATCTAGACGACTTGTGTTCTACTATCAGTAAAACATCTAACATCTACACAACTTGACTGTGTTATACTATCAGTAAAACATCTAACATCTACACAACTTGACTGTGTTATACTATCAGTAAAACATCTAACATCTAGACGACTTGTGTTATACTTAATGTTAAAACATTTAACATCTAGATGACTTAATTATACCTTGCATTTTCCACTGCCTTCATGTCTTCCTTAAACAGCTCAGTTGATTTGTTTTTTATCTGATCATTTAAGTGCAGCAGGTTCTGGTCCAGTTTATAAGCATCATTCTTACATTTTTCAGTTTTAGTAAACTGGTTAATGTGTGCAATCTGTCTTTTCTACAAATACAACATTTATTAATAATTATTAAACAAATTCTAATGATATATTTGAATAAAATCCATTGTCTATCATAAGTTAGTGAAGGAGTACTTACTAATATCAGCTGATTTACACTCTTCATGTTGTCAGGAGCCATGGACATGTCATTTAAATGCCCACTTGAAGCAAACTTAAATCTAAAAGATAATTGTAAGTTACAGTTTATTAAAAAAGTATGCAATCATTTTGACTTTCAGGAATACAAATGTTTTACGTACATAAAAATAGTTTTTACTTGATAGCATTGGAAAACTATGAAGCCTAATCCTGCAAAATGAATATAAATATATGTCAAAATTTTCGACATAGCAAATAAAAAATTGTTTTTTTAATAAAAAAAAAATAGAAAAAAAAAAATGTTTTCACAATTTCGAGATTTTGACAGCACAATAAAAAAACAAAAATACATATTTCAAAATGTCGACATTTTGCTATGTCAAATAGCTATATTTATATTCAGATGGCAGGATAGGTTTTCGTAGAAAACTGTGACCCTCTTACTTGCCTCACAGCGATTAGGTCAATCAAACAATTCATAAACATTTAATTTTAAACAATGCTTTACCTGAGTGTTTCAGCATCCTGCATCAAGTCAATTGAGTTTGTTACTACATTTAGTTTTAACCCTGTTTCTTCTGCTATAGTTGTCAATGATGTCACAACTTCCAATGGTTGATTATCTGTAACAGCTTTACCAACCAACTTCCAAATTGTTTCTTTGTTTTTTTTACTTCAATCAAACACATTTAAATTATTTAAACGTGAATTTGTGGTTAGATTCTAAATGAAGCTGGGGCATAAATGGTAATGCCCGAATGTGCAAAGAAAAACAACATTAACAATGTGTTTGGGGACCTTTCAATTATATTGTGCTTAATCACTAAAAACAAGACTATTACTATTTGATAGTAGTGCTATTGCCCTTCTGTCTAAGTAAACATGGTAAGGGAAAATTTACCATTACATAAAGAGGCGATATATGGACAAAACGAGACTTGGTCTTAATGCTGTAAGCACAGCCTGGCTTAGGTAAAACCATGTCACAAACAATAATTGTTAAAATAGAGATACTTAAAAATACAGTATATACATTTTATCTGTGTCCACATTAGCTTCCATTGTCTTCTTTAAAAAGTTTGAAATGTCTTCACATGCATCCCGAACTCCTTTCTAAAATATAGAAATTCTGAATGATAGAATTTACACCAACATTGTCTAAAATTGATTAGTTTATTTAATCTGTATACATTGAATATAGAATAATAAAATGCTACTCACAGTGCAAGCAGTTTCCAGGGTTTCTGATCCTTTAGATCCCTTTCTACTGAAGAAGACTGTATTACTCTCCATTGTTCTATAAGAAGATTTTGTACAATTATTTATAGAATAAAGTGCTCATTTTAATTTAATTTCTCTTCTCGTATTTTGTACAAGCAAATCAGAACCTTCATTTTTTTTTCATTCATGTTTTATAGGTAAAGCTACTGCAAATTATTCCATTAAATATGCAAACATCTTATTAACTATGTTTATAGTTTAACCAACAAAGACTTACTTCTCATGTTTTATAGGTAAAGCTACTGCAAATATCAATTCAGATGCAAACATCTTATTAACTATGTTTATGGTTTAACAAAGACTTACTTCTCTTGTTTACATTCACGTCTTAGTCGTCCAATCAAGCGCTCTTTATATTTTTCGTACCGAGCAATATCCGTTTTGCAAATCAAACTGTGAGCATTCAACAATCTTGTTTTCTTTCGGACATCATTAATATCACTGCACAATTTTATTTTATCTTCTTCTACAAAATAATATTGTTTATTGTTTTAATGTATTTTAATTTGATTAAAGAGGGCCCCTGAATATCAGTTAACCCACTGGGCTAAACTTGAAGGGGGACCCTCTTTAAAAAATAAGCGTTAACTTACCACCAATGGAAACTTCTTTGTGAAGTCTCTTGACGTCCCGTGTAACATGGTCTTCATCGTTGCTAACATCTTTTAATTGTTGTCTCAACTTCTTTCTTTCTTCTAATAGTTTAGCTTTACTTTCAGAGTATTTTTCTTGTTCACCATACCTGGAAGATTGCTTATGTCTAAGTAGCTAAGGAAAATAAGGCTTTAATACTATGGACATTGTCTTATATTAAAGCTAATAGTAATACTTATATCTACTAACACATATATCCACAAGTGTATCTAATAGGTAGATGTTTGCAATAGTAACAGTCAGTTTTATACCAAATTATATTAAAATGCATACTTTCTCTACTTTATGTTAATTGTGAATATATGACCTTAAAACTTAAAATATCAATTCACAGTGTAAAAAGGATACAAATCCAAGTTGCCTTTAACAGTGGCTGTAGTTTGTGCTGAGTGAACATGCTGTGTAATATATTTCCAGATGTCTGCCAACTGTCCACGACAAATGCTGAAAATATACAACAAAAACAGGTTCTGATCATAGATCTGAAAAATATTTCTAAATATTGTATTTATAAAAACTTTAATTAATAATTTAAAATACATAATTGATAAAAAAAAAAGTAAAATGTATTTAGTGAATAAATTACCTAGTAAATTGTTCTTGGGAGGGTACTAGTGAATTGCTATATCTTCCCTGTGGAACAAAATGCATTTCATTAACAGCCCACTCATGTAAGCATCTTGCTGCCTCCTTTTGCTTTGAAGACGACGTCATTTTTTTATCTTGCTAAATTGCCAATACTTGATTTTCTGAAAATATAAACGGTACAAATCATTTATAGAACGTATTCTTATTAAATCATAACACGCATTTGTGTAATCTGATCTGGGACAGAATTATTCAAACAAAAAGTTTGTCTTCTTTCTTCAATCGATCGTCTGGTATGGTTCAATCGATCATCAATTTAATTAACCATGCTTCTCTATATTTTTTTAGTAGGTGTTGTTACAGTAGTATTATACTAGGCTAGGCCTAGATTACCCAACCAACTATCAAGCAGAAGAGAAGACTTCCAAAATGTTTTAACTGACTGAGCATTTAAGTATATGGATTCGTAGCACTAGAACTATAGTTAATTAGGCCTAAACTAAGTTGGCGCGGCCCTACTATAGTTCTACTATAATATACTACTAATACACTTTAGACTAGTAACTAGGCCTACTTTGACACAGTGAGAGGGCCTAGCTAGTAGTAGTAGTATGTAGTAGCATGGAGTGAAGGGTGATTTGAGTAAAGTAGGCTTAGCCTCTACTAGATAGTATAGTAGGCTACTACTACTACTACTATACTAACTAAGCCTAGCTAGCTAGTAGACTGCTACTAGTAGCAGGTCACTAGGGAATACAAATGTTTCTATCAGCCCTAACTACAATATGGCTGTCATACCTAGTAGGCAGGTTTAAACATACACTTTATTTCTATCAGATGAAACACATGTACGTAAACAAGCAGCGGAGTA
This sequence comes from Antedon mediterranea, assembly GCF_964355755.1. NCBI lineage: Eukaryota > Metazoa > Echinodermata > Crinoidea > Comatulida > Antedonidae > Antedon > Antedon mediterranea. The sequence goes on from NC_092677.1 coordinate 202,489, forward strand.
CAAAATCATACATACATATAGCCATAGAGATTCATATTCACCGGGTTTTCCCGCCGACATGTTTTTCATACCTCCAAAAACTCTAGAGGGGGTAAGATTGTGAATTTGTGAAAGGAGAAAAAATTGAAGAGAGATATGATTGGATTGAATTGCGTTGACGATATTGTTGACAGTCAAAATTTGTAAATAATTGCTGAAAAACCTGTTTGCATGGCATCTACTGCTGTAGAAGGTGATATAGAAATACCACAGTTACCTAAAGGAAAGTGAGTAATTTGGTTGGTCATTAATTTATTTGGTCGCTTGTTATATAAAGCATGTTTTACCAACTGTCATTGCCAGGCCTTACTAGTAGGCCTAGGCTAGATGTCTTAGCTTGTTACAATTATCGTCCCCGGCTTCTTCGCCTGGATCCGACGTGAGACTCTGTGGTCAATTCATCCCGAGGATGACGTGGCCACATAAACATTACACTGGAAATGCAAAAGGCATTCCGATTTATATATTGAAAAAAAGAGTGTACATTAAAAACAAGGGTTTGCTTTCTTTAGTAAATGTGTTTATTTAAATTGGCCGAAAAAATGTGTTTGCAGCCAAGAGTTGACCAAAAAAAATGATGTAATTATTATTATTATATGTCAATATGAGAGTACTAAATAAATACTGATTAAATTAGTTAGAACAGACTTTTCAATGATTGTCTGTGTGAATGGAGGTTTAACTGAATACAATATTTTATTCATTTAAATGTTTCTATATTTTCATTTTAATTTAACAGAATGTCAATTCAGCTTTCTAACGCTGGTGTACGTGAGTGGGTACAAAGTAGACGAGACACTATTCAACCATGGCCAAAGTTTTTAAATTTTAACAAATTTGGAAAACCCAAAGATGGCAAGGATTTGGTGAAGAGAGTTGTTCATAATATCACTCTCTATCAGAGCAACTATTTATTTGTATTTATAGGACTGGCAATTTATTGCCTGTAAGTTTAAAAAATAATTTATTTCTTTTTTTAATAAAAGAAAGCTAGCCAATTATGGCTTTTCATTGTTATTAGCATTGTAGCAACATATTAATACATTATTAGAAAGTTTTAATTTAATGTTACTGTATATATTTATGTGACCATTAAACCATTAACTATATATATACGGACAATTTGATTTATTTTGATATAGATTGACAACTCCCTTGCTTGTGGTGGCTCTAGGTGTGTTGTTTGCTGCCTGGTATCTAGTACATAGTAAACTGGGAGGAAAGAAAATAAAAGTTATGGGTAAGTAGTTATGATGTGTCTCATTTAATCATATCCCAAGATTCATATGCAACTACAGTTGAACTGCTCCATTGGGACACCCTTAGGAGACCTTTTTGGTTCCCTAAGCTCTCCCCTTAATAATACTGTACTGTAATTATTGCAACTACAGTAGAACAGCTTCATTGGGACACCCCTAGGAGACACTTTGTTGGTTTCCTAAGCTCTCCCCTTAATAATACTGTACTGTAATTATAGCAACTACAGTAGAACTGCTATATTGGAACACCCCTAGGGGACACTTTGTTGGTTCCCTAAGCTCTCCCCTTAATAATACTGTACTGTAATTATTGCAACTACAGTAGAACAGCTTCATTGGGACACCCCTAGGAGACACTTTGTTGGTTCCCTAAGCTCTCCCCTTAATAATACTGTACTGTAATTATTGCAACTACAGTAGAACAGCTTAATTGGGACATCCCTAGGGGACACTTTGTGGTTTCCTAAGCTCTCCCCTTAATAATACTGTACTGTAATTATAGCAACTACAGTAGAACAGCTTCATTGGGACACCCCTAGGAGACACTTTGTTGGTTTCCTAAGCTCTCCCCTTAATAATACTGTACTGTAATTATTGCAACTACAGTAGAACAGCTTCATTGGGACACCCCTAGGGGACACTTTGTTGGTTCCCTAAGCTCTCCCCTTAATAATACTGTACTGTAATTATTGCAACTACAGTAGAACAGCTTCATTGGGACATCCCTAGGGGACACTTTGTGGGTTCCCTAAGCTCTCCCCTTAATAATACTGTATGTAATTTTGTTATTACAGGTCATGAACTAACAATGGCTCAGCAGTATGGCTTGCTCTCCACCATGTCTTTACCATTGTTCTTTCTGGCAGGAGGGACATCAGCAATATTCTGGGTTTTAGGTAAGTTATTGTCATATTATACATTTAGCATATATTAAAAATAAAATTTTTGTTGCCTGTAATAAATTACCATTCCCTAACATATAGAGTAACATAGTATTTACATGAACATTCTAGAATAAGATGTTTTGATTTAAACCATGTATAATTAATAAGAACAATCAAGAACATTCCAGAAGTGCTATTAATAGAAACTGTAATCATGTAATAATGAGAAGTATAAAGAATGATCTAGAAGGATAGGAGCATCTTGTATATAAAGGGTTGTAAACTATTGTAAGGTTGTTGGATTAGAGGTTGGATTAGAGGTTGGATGTTATATTGTAAAGTCATTGTGAAGCTGTTGTTTAAAGTGCTTACTGGATTGTTGAAAGTTGAAGTTGATTGAAATTAAAGCTTTGTTTTTGAGTTATTTTACAACTTTGTGGATTTTGTGTGTATACTTTTATGTCACAAGGGAGTTCCTAAAGTATTTTCAACCGCTCGGAAACATACGTGAGAGGAGTTCGTGACATAATTTGGTGGCAGCGGTGTTCAGCCTAATTTGGTGGCAGCGGTTATTTCGATCTACTGTTCGACTTAACTGTGTATTTATCTACAGTACTGTTGTGATATTTTGTGGTAGCAGTTTGATCTACTGTATTTTGCCATAGATTGGTGGCTGTTTAGGATCAACTGTACTTTTATTGATATTTTGAGGAAGTGGTACTTACGATACTGAGATATTTTACGGAAGCCGTGGTGCTACGTTTTGTTTAATCGTAAGTACACAAACATTGTTTTAAGAACAGTACATTATTTATTTGGAACAGTAGACTTGTGAACGTCTCGGTAACTACGATTAACTAGTAACAAGACCCTCATCCAGATTTAAAAAATGGCTGATAAACAATCAACAACAAGATCCGGTAGAGAATACAGCGGCGGCGATGAAACTGATTCGGATGTAGAATCAGTTCAATCAATTCAACCTGAACAACAGGCAGAAGAGTCTGGACCAACCAGTGGACATAACCCTACAGGGGCTGACTCATTTTCAAAAGATTTTTTGTTGTTGATGCAGCAGCAAATGCAACAGCAGAATATTATGATGCAGCAGATGATGAAACAACAAGAACGTTCACGTCAAGAAGATAATGAAAGACGTCGGGAAGATATAGAGAAACAAGAACGTTTACGCAAAGAAGATATGGAAAGACAAGAACGTTTACGTAGGGAAGATATGGAGAAACAGCAAGCATTAGTAATGGCGTTAATGGACAAGCAAAAGGACAGTGAGGAGAAACGATTAAAAGACATAATGAGATTGAAGGAAGTTCAGATTGCAAAGCTTTCTGATAGTGATGATATTGAAAATTATCTCACTACGTTTGAACGAATTGCTAACACCTATGAGTGGCGAAAAGAACACTGGGTAGTAAAACTAATACCTCATTTGACAGGCAAAGCAAGAGCAGCCTATGCATCACTACCAGTGACAGAAAGTAACCAGTACGACATAGTGAAGAAAGCAATATTACAAAGGTATGACATAACTGAAGAGACATATAGGCAAAGGTTTAGGTCAATTAAAAAGAAAAGTGAAGAAAGTTATAGAGAAATGTATGTTAGGTTAAAAGATTTATTTACTAAGTGGGCTAGACCTGCTGATAAAAGCAAAGATGATTTAGCTGAAATTGTTATTTTAGAGCAATTAATAGATATTATGCCCACAGGGGTACAAATTTGGGTTAAAGAACATAAACCAGATTCTGGATTAAATGCTGCGGAATTAGCAGATAATTATTTTCAAGCTAGAAAAGGTATCGATTTTGAGAAAAAGTTTCAAAATAGAAAACACGAAAATAGAAACAACCAGGAGAAAACAGTGAAAGGCACTCCTGAAGTTGACAGTAAGGGTAATAATAATCCCCCTGATAACTTTCATAAATCACAATCTGACGCTAGACAACCTCTCGTTTGTAGACGGTGCAAAAAAGTAGGCCACATAGAACGATTTTGTCGAAGTAAGGATGGCTTTTTGTCGACAAAGACAGATACTGTTTCAAAACCATGTACACCTTACATTTGTAGAGGCCTAGTTGAAGGGTGTGATTGTGAAATTTTGATAGACTCTGGATGTGATATGACACTTGTTCATTCTGATTTAGTAGCGGCTAAGAAAATTAATCGCGCGGAGCAAGCTAAAATTACATGCAGGTGCGTCCATGACCATGTCCAAGCCTATCCTACTGCATTCGTCAATATTAAGATTAATAACGAAGACCATAATTTGTTGGTTGGCGTTTGCAGCGATTTACCAAGAGATGTAATTCTTGGTAGGGACTTTCCTAAATTTGGAGACTTATTAGGGAAGAGGGATAAGAATCATGATAGGCATAGTTTTGTTGCCACTAGAGATCATGCTAGAAAAGAAAAACTAAGAGAGGAAAACGAATTAAAGTCGGAAAAAGCTTCTGGGGTTATTTCACATCAGTTAGATGATGTGGTTAATTTTCAAGAAGAATTTGGACATTTAGATGGCCAAATACTCAGTGACAACCCTCCCAAGGAAAAAGTTCATAAAACCAGTAGTGAGAAACGAAAAGTTAGGAAAGAGTTTGCAAAAACAAAGGAAGCTCAATCTAGCCAAGATAGTGAATTAGACATTTTAGATATTGGCAGAGATAAAATTAAGGATTATCAGGTTAAGGATAGAACTTTAATTTCACTTCGAGAACAGATGTTAGTACAGAAGGATGATGACACTATAAAGATAGTCTGTAAGGATGGAATTTTATTTAGGCATGTTTTTACTAAACACCAGACAGAACCCATAGAGAAATTAGTGGTTTTATATCATTGCAGTGATAGTGTTTTGAAATTTTCACATGATATTTCGTTGACAGAGTATTGTAAAGCCTCAAAGTATAAAACTAAATTTAAGGATTTTATGATTCCTATGTCAGTAATTGTTAGTGAACCATTCCGACAAATTTACATGAATATTGTTTGTTCATTATTAGTAATTATTAATTATTATGTTGTATGTTATTATGGCGTATTTAAGTTTTATAGACTAGGAGTGGGTTAAATTTTGCCACGTCCGTGTATACTAGCCCCTCAAAACTCCAAGAAAGAGTTTTGAGCTCAGAAAGAGGGGGGAGTGTAATAAATTACCATTCCCTAACATATAGAGTAACATAGTATTTACATGAACATTCTAGAATAAGATGTTTTGATTTAAACCATGTATAATTAATAAGAACAATCAAGAACATTCCAGAAGTGCTATTAATAGAAACTGTAATCATGTAATAATGAGAAGTATAAAGAATGATCTAGAAGGATAGGAGCATCTTGTATATAAAGGGTTGTAAACTATTGTAAGGTTGTTGGATTAGAGGTTGGATTAGAGGTTGGATGTTATATTGTAAAGTCATTGTGAAGCTGTTGTTTAAAGTGCTTACTGGATTGTTGAAAGTTGAAGTTGATTGAAATTAAAGCTTTGTTTTTGAGTTATTTTACAACTTTGTGGATTTTGTGTGTATACTTTTATGTCACAAGGGAGTTCCTAAAGTATTTTCAACCGCTCGGAAACATACGTGAGAGGAGTTCGTGACATTGCCGCAAAATAGTAACAGACATAGCAGTATGTATGGCTGGTTTATTGATTTCCCACACACATTTAAAGTAATTTATCCAATTACAATACAGATATGAGAAAATGTGTGAACAAAAGTTTCAGTTAATATTTATAAACCTCTTTTCTTTTGCTACTACAGGAGCATCATTTTCGTTCATAATGCTGCATGCATCTCTTTTGGCAATTGAAGTTGCTGAAGACGAAGAGGAATTGATGATGGAGTCTGTATTAACTATTGATGACGCCCCACAGTAAGGTACATATTGATGATGGAGTCCGTATTAACCATTGATGACGCCCTAGAATAAGCTATTGATGATGGAGCCGTTGGTCTCGGAAATAAAAATATTTATAGACGCAGTAATAATAATTTAAAGAATACTGATACCACACATTAAATACCGTAGTTGAGAATCTTTCAAAAATACCTTTTGTTTTTGTTTGTTTTTCTTTTGTTCTTGCACTTGAAAATAAAGTGCACTATTTTGATGTGTATGTGATTGTAAATTAAATGGGTTTGAAATTTATGTCATGGTGTATGGTGTTATAATAACAGTAATGTACTATCCAAATTCTAATATTTTTGTTGTTTTATTATTAATATGGTATACCCCAAATGTTTTGTTCATTATTCGACATCATAATCAATAAAATATACAACAAATATTGACAATCCTGGCCAGGAGCAGCTTAAGAAAAATACATTGCTGTAACTCAAATGAGCCAGTTATCTCTAGTATATAAAATAAACTGTAAGTAAAATTTCTATAATCTATATAAACCCGGATTTCTATTTTATCGTTTTAGTTACAATTGTGAACAAACATATTTAGACCTGTTTTATTTGAACATAGTTTTTTGTATTAAATACATTTATATTTTCGCTTAAATAAAAGAATTGTTTATTTATATCAGCTTTGTAAATAATTTTATTGTATATTGTTGTTAAGCAAGCACTCTATTTTTCCAACATGGGCAGCTGTTAAAGCTCTACCGAGTTTACTCGACACCAAAGATTTCACATCGTGAGCAGCTGTGAAAACATAACTATCATGTTTATACCGAAGATTTCATAATACTGTAATAATATTTTCATTGAGGATTTTTTAAATCTGAACAAATTTTTACAAACACAATTTATCATGATTAATTTCTTTATTCATGGTAATAAATGTTCACATCAATCTTTTGTCAGCATAAGTTCATAGTGAAACCACTCATGAATTATACTAAGTATACAGTTATTTTTAATTAGCTCTTAACATATTAAATCATAATATAGTTTACACAGTACTCTAAAAAGAAACACATGATAAAACTACAGAAACATAAGACATTCATTTAAATACACTACCTTATATTATCACTAGAAATACTCTTTATTTAAAAACCTCTTTATTCATTGTTATACTTTAATTATACTATTTTATTCTTTATAAAAATATTAGAAATATACAGTATGATATCTATCTTTAAAAAAGAAACAATGGAGAATAGAATTACATAAATCGTTGGTTTAATTTTCATTCAAAATTGAGGAAAACTGTATCAGGAACTATATGAATTTAAAGCTTTGTATTTATATACAAAAACATGACAAGAATTTCGCTTTATAGTACTGTACTGGCAACATTTTTAATTTAATATTAAAACTCCATAAAATACACCAAAAGACAAATCCACATTTAATGTACAGTTTATTAATTTTTATTGTCAGTTTTTGTCCAATTTTTATAACCCAAATTAAAACATTTGACTTGTAACTAGGATTTGTGTTCAATTACCATTTTGCATAAACCTTTTCCTAACGTCATGTTGTGGTCCTATACCATTTCCACCATTTAATATATCTGTATGCAGACCATTCACACTTTTAACAACAACTTTATCAGCATTTTTCTGTTCTCCAACAACTTGACCCTCAGGTGACCCAAAGATAGATTGTTTACTTCTCCAACGTCGATACATCTTAGTGTATTTGAAGACAGCAAAATTTACAATCTGAACGGCAAAAACCAAGCTTACGAGCCATAAGCATACTGAACCAACTTTGAAGAAATTCAACGGTTCAGGATGAACCAACTCGCAATACATGAAATATGAACCAAAAACCATTCGACACATAAGGAACGTAAACATGAATATGAAATCATTCAGCTCGTATACCGCACTGTATTTTTTACCCGTCTCGCGCATGAACCATCGAATCTGAAGCATTGGATTTGACATTTCACTTCCAAATATGGATGCATTGACCTCTGTTCCCGACCGCTCGGTATATAGAGATCCAAAAATGCCCAGAATTGTGACAGCATGATGAAATATCATAAACAGGTTTTCGTTTTCAAAGAAGTAGATACACCAGAATATGTCAAATATGAAGTATCCAATACACAGGATCATTGTTAGAGTCTCGTATATGGTTGTTTTCCCACCTGAAAAGGTAGTAACAGTTAGTAAGTTATTGCTATTAGTATTAATGTATAAAGTATTGTTACTACTTGTTATAAGATCGTAATAATTGTTGTGTGATGATTCACATTAAACCAAACATGATTAGTTAGGACTATAATTCTTAATTATTATTATTGCGTTTTTGCGTTTACTAATTGAAAATATTGTGCAAGGGCTAGGGAATGTGGAACTTACCAGGATGTGTGAACGGCCATGGATTGTATAGAAAGCCAAAGAATCCTGACAAGGTGACAAGCACAACACCATGAATAAAAGTCACAATTCTAGAATTCCATTCATAGCTTTGTTGAGGATTTAGTAGACAAACTATATTGTACAAAGTTGTCCACATAAACACACTGGATAACACAGCCCAGTACAGCGATTCATCCATTGCCTTAATAAAAACAAATCAACAAAATTAGGTTGGACAATCAATAACAAATGAAGTTATAATAATATACAATTTAAACAAAAATATATACATTACATACATTTCGAACTTCATTTTATTTTTTTATTATAAGCTGATGACGTCACAGTTGTTGGTAAACTTGCCAGAGGGCGTGGCCAAAAAGAAGGCAGTCTAGCCAGTTAGTGCATGTGTTATGCGCGATTTGAACGATTTGCGCAATTTGAAATTGCGCAAAAAAAATCCTTGCGCAATTTGAATTGAAACATGTGTTTCAAATTGTGCAAGCAACGTATTAAATTGCGCAAGTAATCTGCAAATTGCGCAAGGTTTTTCGACAGATTGTGAAATCATGCACACCCATATTTTTATAGTAATTTCTAAGAATGATTCAAAATTAAAGATAAATATCGCATTTCCTTACTTTAGTAGTGCAAATATTGTTATAAGTTAGCATACCGTCGAAGAACCGACGAAGGAAAACGAAGCGGTGGTGTTCCACCAGGCGGGCGCGGCGCGGGCGGCCGGCTATACTACTCTAGCCTAGCTAGGGTCTGGACTAAGGTTACATGGCCTAGCTTAAACTAATATTAAAAACTTAATTTTTTACATTTATTTTGATTTATTTCAAGTTACAGTGATAATATTATTTAATTGTAATAATAAATGTTATGTATTTATTATACACATGTTATCTTCGCATTTATTATGTTTTATTTTGAGTTATTTAGTTTCCAATAAATTATTATAATACCGATTGTCTGGTAGAATTTTGTTGCGCAATTTGAAAATTTACAGTTCGTTTTCAAATTGCGCAAAGGTGTCATATTGCGCAAGAACTATCTTGCGCAATTTACAAATTGTGCAGCGCAATTTAAAATTGCGCAAGGATTTTCTTGCGCAATTTGAAATTGCGCAAGTTGATTGCGCAATTTGAAATTGCGCAAAAAAATCCTTGCGCAATTTTAAATTGTGCAAGAATTCTTTGCGCAATTTGAAATTGCGCAAGGATTTTTTTGCGCAATTTCAAATTGCGCAAATCGTTCAAATCGCGCATAACACATGCACCCCACACACCATCCAATTATCCAATATTAAAGATTCTCCAAACAATAAGAAACAAACTCAATCAACTAGGTCTATATTTACTTATAATACTAATAGGCATATGTGCTATTGTTAATGCTTATCATACTTTGTTGTATTCAGGCCTATCAAAGATCATAAGGTTCCGCCGCGCAACCAGGAAAGGCCGGCCACACACCGTCCAAGAAGCAGCAACACACACGATGTCGGCTCAGCCTCGGAAGACAACGGACTTTTGGCTGAGATATATTTTGGATCAAGCTACATTTTATTTACTATCATTCTATATAAACCAAACAACCGTTGCATAAATGTTGAATTACTTACGTTTTCCTTCTGTCCTGAGTCGACTGATACTAAATTGTAGTTTATTCAAGAACTGGAAAATTGGTTTATTCACCTGGGATACTGCTGCTGCTGCTACTGGATTGGAAAACACAACATAAACTGTGCGCCGCCGTCGGCCGTGCGATGGAAGAAGGTAGTAAATGTTCACCATAAAAATGTGTAGTAGTTGCTCTAGAGGGCGCTATAAAACAAAACATCAGACGGACGGGAGGAGCCAAATCTGACAAAGATGTAAAGCTGTGTACATTATCAAACTTTATTTGACAAAAAAGTGAGATTTGCCCATATATGTATATGATGATGTCATATCACACTACTATATTTAAGCATATCACTACCACATTTAGGCACATCACACTATTTTGTCTAGTGATTCCAATAAGCGATCATTCATTAGTCGCGATTTTTAGACGTATGTGGACTGAGGCCATTTGTAGTTTTCATTAAAGTTAATCACTTTTGCCGAAAAAATTTAAAATAATGATTTAATTTATTTAAAAAAAGACAAAATAACAGAAAACTCGTCTGACTTTCACTCAACCAGTTGACTAATTTTTCTTAAATTACGATTTATCACTGTAATATAATTCGACTCGATTTTTTGGTCTAAGTGAATAAAGTACAGTATTACCGTATGTGATATTAAAATGACAACAAAATTAAATTAAAACAAAAATGACATTTAGTTAAAAACTGTATTTCATTCATTTATTGACGTCACATTAATTGTTTACAGATTCTGCCGACGCCAATACCAGATGACGGCAGACTTCTCTAACATATTTAGCCACCACGTGACCTCTGGTGGTTCAAATGATAATATTTAACCTAAGAAGTAATAATTTGATACAATATCTAAAGTTTAACATTAACAGCTTTATAGTTTGCAACACATAACGTACTTCAACAAAATAATACAGACGTATAACTCGCGTGATCATGAGGTTCTTTAATGAATACTACTCATGTACGTCATCCGTCTCGTCTCGACACTCTATGCCAATAAAAAAAAAACGATGATATACAGTACACGCGAGAATTTGTTTCAAAAGTACAGTACCAAGCATTTCTGAAACGTACGATGTAGGCATATAGCATATTGGTCTCATCAAAACGTCAGGTACTCAGTGTACAACCATCATGCAGGCAGGCATCAATTGACGCCGTCACATGACTATCTTTTAGAAAGTTAACATTGTGTACAACACATGTACGTTTTCTTCATTTTACAACAGAATCATACATTTTATTAGAAAATTCAATTTTACTGGCAGACCCTGTTCTTGGCCTACTTCCTACTGTTATTGGTTCCATGGCACGATTTCCTGCGCTGTCAACACGTAAGCGAGGCATAGTACAACTTTTATCTGTTCCTGCTGAGGGATCTTCTTTCTTCTTTATTTTGCTTTCCAATTGCTGTACATGACGCTTTATGTTGCCCTCTGGAACAGCATACAGAGGTTTCGGTTTTGATTTGTCTTTATCAGTGCTCTGTATGGCATCTTCACAATTTTTTCGAAGTGTTGAAACCTTCGAGATTGCCTTCAATTCACTTTGTAATTTGTCTTTAGGTTTTGTTGGAAACCGAGATTCAAATCGAGCAGATACTGTTTTTCTGACGTTGTTTTTGATAAATTTATTCGATCCTAATGTCGATGAGGAAGAAAGTAGATCACGTTCGTCGCCATTGTCACTGCTAGTTGGAAGCATAGTCATGTAACCAGGGCTACCAGGCTTGCGACTGCGCGGTGCCTTCCTCATTTGCTCCTTTTCATTATTTTCTTCATTTATTCTAATCACCGGTGGTTTCCATATTGGTTGATAACCATGTTCCTCTTTGTCATTTTTGTGTTTATTTTCACCTCCAGTTATCCCTGCTCCTATTGTGGCATACACAACTTCTGAATGTATCGATCCTTGGCTTCCACCTTCACGACGATTTGTTGGGAACCCTTCAATAAATATCGACATATATGGCTGATCAGCATTCGCTTCATCTGTCTCATTCACGACATCTCGTTTGCGTTTATAACTCCAAAGGTACATGTAAAGCCCAACACCAACTCCCACAACTAGAATAAGTGCAAACAGCCCGCCGCCAATGACGCCTGCTTTAGAACCTTTCTTTTCGACAACATCTAGCTGTATCTTTCCCTCTATACGTCCTCCTGGATTCGACGCAACACAAGTGTACTGACCTGCATCAATTAGCGAAACATTCTTTATATATAAATTGCCATTGGAATCAATCTCAAAACGTTCACTATATTGCTGAGTACCAATCTCAGAGTTTTTAACATCAAACCATCTCAAAACCGGTTTCGGAAAACCGTCAACGGTGCAGAAAAGATTCACATCCTCTCCAACTTCAACTCGCATATCACGTGATATCTTATCAAAAGATGGGGCAATGCACTGAAACTTTTCAGATTGCAAATTAAAGATGTTCTTGCCACGCACGCGTTCCGGTTGGTTGCATATTATAGATTGGAGTTTACTACCTGAATTAGACAGCCATTGTTTTAGTGACGTCATTCTGCAATCACAACTAAAAGGATTCCCTTCCAAAAGAAGGTTGAATGATTGGTTAATTGCCGGTGACGAGAATGACGTAATCTCATTTTCTCTTAAATCCACTGTTGATAATAACTTTAGACGTGGAAATATTTCACTAGGAAAAGTTTTTAAATTATTACTTCGAAGATATAATTTGACCAAACTTGTTAATCCTGATAGCGCAGTCTCCTCTACCAATTTGATCACATTGTCGTCCAAATAAAGTATTTTCAGTCGACTGAGAAGTCCAAAGTTGACGGCCATAACACTTTCAATCTTGTTTCCTTCAGCATAGAGAGCATTAAGATATATTAAAGGAGAAAACGTTGTATTTCCAACATAGTGTATCTTATTCTTCCTAATAGATAGTGTTTTCAATGCAGAATTATCATTGAAAATATTTGATTGTAAAGCTTGTACATTATTAAATGAAATATCAAGATCCTGAATTCTAAGCAGTCCACGAAAAGTGTGTTCAGATAAGTTAACTAGATTGTTATGTTGTAAATACAAAAACTCAAGACGCCTCAAATCAATAAAAGTGTTGTCTTGTATTTGGCTGATGTAATTGTTATCAAGATGCAAATAATGAACGTTTTTAATTCCATTAAAAGATGTAGTCGTAAGTGTTAGAATCATGTTGTTGCTAAGATGCAGAGACTGGAGTTCGGGGAAGACGGTGTCTGCAAATACATCTCCTGTAAAAGAACTCAGCAAATTATCGTTTAATTTCAAAACTTCAAGCTTTGAACAATTTGAAAAGCAGTTCTTTTCAATTCGTTTTATGTCGTTATAACTTAAATCGAGAGACTGTAATTTCTTCAGATTATTGAAAGGCTGTGTGTTTAATTCAGATAGTTTGTTGTGATCAATTCGCAAAGTTTTTAAACGTACAATGTTTCCAAAAGCATTGATACCAAGAGCTTGTACCTTGTTTCTTGTAAGTTTTAACGTCTGCAGGTTAGAAACTCCTTCAAACATTTCCTTCGCCAATATGCTAATTGAATTGTTTCCTAGATCAAGCGTCTGCAAACTTGTAAGTTCTTCAAAAACACCAGCATTCAACGACGTTATTGAGTTGCTTCTTAATTTCAGATTAAGTAGATTGGATAATCCTTTAAAAGACTTATTATCAATGGTATGAATTTTGTTATTGCTCAAATCTAAACTTTGAAGATTACTTAATCCCTCATTTCGAAATGACGTCATATCTGTGATTTGATTATTGCTGAGATCAAGGGACTTCACATTCTTAAGACAACCAAAATCATCTGAACTTAAAGTTTTTATAAAATTAAATGAAATGATCATCACTGATGTCTGAATATCACAAGGGATACAGCTCAGATTTTGATAAGAACAATCGGTGACGTCACCACGAATAGTGCATTTTGTTTTATTTTGACAATTGACACTTGTTGATGGGCAAACAAAATAAACTGTGAATATGCATAGATGTAAAATTCCTATTGACTTTTCCATTGTCATCTTTGTAATCCTGTTAAAAAAACGAAGATTAGATTTATATCGTTAAAAACGTTTCATTGGTTAGGTTATGAGATATAAAATGACCGACATGATCAATTTTCAATCAATAAAAAAAGATTGCGTGTTTTTTTAATATTCAGAAGTAAAAACTAACAGAAGAATGTGCTGATATTTTAAGTAATGTAATAAGGTTCCTATTATCAAGTGAATCGCAACAAATTTAGACATGTCGCGAATCAGCTATCACATTAAATTACTTCCCATGAACACTGCAGGTTGATGGAGTGGCGGTAAAGGGTGCAGAGGAGGATCAAACTCGGTGAATCTCGGTAGGTGTGCCATGAACAGGCTAATTGTTCGCCCTATATGGTCGTAATCACAGCTTGATTCGGTTCTGATATTAAAGGGAGTGGGGAGTTTGCCTTACCGAAATGGTACTTTAGGCCTATTTATCTATTTTAATATTTCAATACCGTATTTCTTCTTGAATTTGGTTTTAAAAAAAGAATTATATATAATATACCATCTGACCAGTTTTATAAAAACGTTTCTTACTATACCTAGTGAAAAACCTAAAATTAACATCTCTGATGAGGTGATATTCGTATGACCTCATCAATATAAATAGACCTAAATTACGTTTTTCTTTATTTGTGATTAATAAATCAATAAATTATTATACCTCATAAAGTTGTATTATTTTACGATTCCTCAATAATATTCTTCCCGTATGAGCGTGGTGTGAAGCAGAGAAATACATCCAGATCTGTAGAAATGAAACCCATCCTCGACCGCTAGACTAGCAGCAGTGTCTGTAATGAACACCCATATACTCGATCGCTAACTAGCACGAGACTGTATAAGAAAGTTCTCGGACAAGTTCTAGTATCACTAACATGTCCGTCTCGTCAAGGTTCAAAATATATTTCCGGAAAACATGTTGCCGAATAGTCAAGTTTCGATGCGAGAATAATACATTTCTTAGATATAATTTCCAAGGCTGACTAGTGTCTTCGTATTAGTACGTTGCTACCCAGCTCAGTGCGTGACCTGTTCTTAACGACGGTTTCAGGCATAATTACCATACGTGGACTTGAGCACAGATTCGTATTACTTGTACCACATGGGGTACATACCACGCATGGCTTTAACCCAAAAGATCTCGAAAAACAGAATAGAACAGGCCAGATGATTATTGTATACGTATGCAGTTAAAAAATAAAAAGAACATAAACTCTATTGCACTATCTAAATGTTTATCAAACCTTTAATCCTTGGTTATAGCTCTATAATGTGTGGTTTTTTTAAGAAGAAAAAGTAAAAATTAAAATTAGAAAAAAACTTGTATTTTGTAGGAAATATATGAATACAAATTGTTGAAATCATAAGAATGATTAACTGAGATTATAACGTTTAACGGCCTATAAAAAAAATTAAACCGAAAAATAAACATTTGAATGAAAATGAAAAAGAAATTTTAAATCATGGCTATGATGGAAACTATGAGATGGTTGAAACCCAACTCGAATAAAAGTTATCTCCAACTGTGCAAAATTATTCATAAATTCCAGGCATGATCACGTGAAATGACGTCATCGATGAGGTAAGTGGTTTTAGTTTTTGTTTCTGAAAAATCCACATTGAGAATTAAGGATTACTATAGCAACTTGGTCGGCGAGTGCGGAGGAAGGTCTGGTCTAGTATTTTCAAACGTGAATATCTGAGTGATATTATTTAATTGTTGTAGTAGAAATTAAACACCGTGTAAATCTGAATGCATGTAAAATAGTACATACACAAAAATAATATAATTGCCAGTATTCTAATCATAGAATGATTGCCTTTTTGTGTACTTATATCTGGTCTGCGCCACTGTACCCACACACACGAGGGAATCGGAAAGTTGTAACTAAAGATAATTATAGGGGGCGCTCGTAACAGCAGCTAACTTTGACTACAAAGTGATAAGAATGCGGTCCGGTGTGGTAATTCAATTCGGTTCGTGCTCGTAACTTCCTAATTTTGTCACTGCCAGTGGAGTCGTCCATGTCACAAAAACGACCCGTATGTAGGTTCTTTTTCGACACATTAATCACGCGTGGTAAGGAGTGTTGGACAATTTTACGTAATTTAATAGGTTTATTTCACTTCAAAAGAATATAATGTTATGGCAATATTAACACAATACACCTACATGTCTTTAGTGTATAGAAACAAGTGTATATTTGTACACAGTGTTTTGCCTTTAGTAACAATAATCGTCAGAACAGTTAGGGCTTCCTAGCCTAGGCCCAACATCATCGTCACATCAATCAAGCAAGCAGGCTTGCCGCTCGTTTGTTAGTTCGGCCTGCCCCCCCTCCCCCTCCCCCTCCTAGTGTAGTAAGCTAGGCCAGAGATAACGTTATCGGTGTACATTCCATGCTCGCTAAAAAACTTCCTCCTTCTTGACCCGTTGTGAACCCTGCTGTACATTATTACCAACACTGACTGGCACCACGACAAAATATATATTTTTATATCATAATTTCTTTAAAAATTGTTGGTTTGTTTTTTAGGAACAAGCCATCATAATGCAGATTTTTGTGAAAACGCTGACGGGGAAGACCATCACTTTAGAGGTTGAACCATCGGATACTATTGAAAATGTGAAAGCGAAGATTCAAGACAAGGAGGGAATACCTCCAGATCAACAGCGTTTGATCTTTGCTGGCAAGCAGCTTGAGGATGGGCGCACATTGTCCGATTACAACATCCAGAAAGAGTCAACCCTTCATCTTGTGCTTCGTCTTCGTGGTGGAATCATTGAGCCAAGTCTTCGTATTTTGGCTTCCAAGTACAACTGCGACAAAATGATTTGCAGAAAGTAAGTAGGCCTAGTGCCTTGGGTTTAAAGAACATCAATTTGTTGTACTACACATTTCTCATAGATTTAAAGTCACAATAACAGTTGTGTAGATGCATGTTTTTTAATAATAGAAACTTATTGATTGATCTTTTATTGATTACTGTGTTTACAGGTGCTATGCCAGGCTTCACCCTAGAGCTACCAACTGCCGTAAGAAGAAGTGTGGTCATACCAACAACCTTCGACCAAAGAAGAAATTGAAGTAAAATACAACTGCACGTCAATAACTCAAGATTATTTACATTTAACATTATCTTGGATTAAAACATATTCCATAAAAATATTAAGCTTTTTCCGTCATTGTTAAATAAATTACACTAGAGCAGAATTTCTGTATTTTGTTTTTGTTTCAATTACAGTCGACTCCGCCTAAGTCGAATCTAATGGGACCGGTATAAAAATTCGAGTTACGCGAACTTCGACTTACAGATTTGCCAAAAAAATGCTAGGCCTAGGTTCACTCACTAGCCGCGCTATGGCTACTAGGCCTAGTGGACCCTGTCCTGTCGCGATCGCGGCCCACGCGCGATGAGACTTCTTGAATTGAGTTTGCTTAGCTAGCTAGCTAGGCCTAATAAATGCTAAGCCTCTTTATCGGCAATGATAAACTGTATTTTTCTGAAACAATACAAAAACGTATAATAAATACATTTCGGTTCTTATTCGAAATCGGTATCCATTGTTTATTGCCATCTGTCTAGCACAAAATAGGTACCCACAAAACGCCGCTCAAGTTCTCAACTCTGAAACAACTCATAAACTATACACTAGCGCGAGTTGTAGGACGCCGCCTATACTATAGAACCTGCTTGAGAGAACCGATATGGTCCCACATTATCCCCTCCGTTGTTTGTTTATCGAATTACGTACGTTTCATCGGCTTTTTTAGCGCGTTGTTGCCGCGTAATTTGTGACTTCGACTTATACGATATAAATCACTAAAGAATGTGTGTATTCGGACCGCAAAAAGACGTCGACTTAGACGAATTTCGACTTAGAAAAATTCGACTTGGAAATAAAAATTACACAGTAATGTATAGGAAAGAATTGGGACTTTCCTAAAAATTCGACTTTCGCGATTTTTCGACTTACGCGAATTCGGCTTAGGCAGAGTCGACTGTAGTTGTACAGTATGATAATATACAGTACAGTATGATAATGTACAGTACAGTATGATAATGTACAGTACAGTATGATAATGTACAGTACAGTATGATAATGTACAGTACAGCATGATAATGTACAGTACAGCATGATAATGTACAGTACAGCAATGTACAGTACAGCATGATAATATACAGTACAGTATGATAATAAAATATACAGCACAGTATGACAATGTACAGTATAAATAATTCTATTGTGGTGAAACATTTGTTATTATTTAGTGAATTCACAATACAGTATAGTGTTTGATTAAAATAGCGTTTCACAAAATAAGTAATGAGCTCTGCAAAGCACAACATTTTGGACTTTTTATTCGTATTTTGCCTGCCAGAATCTAAAACTACTGTACAGTATTATTCACCTCAAGACCAGGATCCATGTTATCAAAGTAATGTCTATATAAAATTTATCTGTAATACAGTACTGTACTGTAATTTGGCAGGCAACATAGAGGATGGGTTAAAATTTAAATTACTGTGCTTTGAGCAGCTATATAAATATCTGCACATTGAAGTTCAAATTTGCAGAAATATAGATTCTATTATAGAAATCACTTTTTACATTGCAGTGCCCTCATTATTATATTGGTCATCAGAGTGTGTAACAGTCTTGTTAAGGATACAAGCAATGCAACGAGCGTTGGAATCGAACCTACGATCTCACAATCGGTAGTTCAGTGTCCACACGCTGCGCCACAGCCTTATGGAAGGGCGCGTGTTTTAATGTGCAAAAAGTATCACTGGAATTACGGTACAATACATTATAACATTTTGAAGTCAAATAAATGATAATATTGACAGTTGCAACAAACAAAGAGTGGGTATATACAGAAAATGAGAATATTTATTTAATATTTGTAGGTCCTGCAGTAAAAGAATTATTTTTTAATCTCAGCCTAAAAGTAAAGTTATGGTACACGAAGTTGACTGACCCCATCGTCGGAGATGCCTAGCTTGAAGCTAGTGTACTACACTACTACCATCTTTAATGGATTGTTTTTTTTTTATAAGCCTAAATTTGATAATAAAACATTACCTTTCTTAAATAATTTGGCCTTACTGCAGGGGCGGACGCAGGGGGGTTGCTCCAGTTGCCCGGGCAACACCCTTAATTTCATACTAAATGTTTTTTCTGTCACTCTGTGCGATAGTACCATTATAACCATTTCCGGCCATCTAGGTGTAATTTAACAAAATTCGCAAAAACTCGTTATAGTCTACGGTCCTGGACTAGTGGGCAACCCCCTCCTTAAAATAGTTCTGCGACCACCCCTGTAACTGTACTGGATACGATTACGGTGTCTGTGCTATTTTGTAATTTACAGTAATCCATGCTGGCAGCTGATGAAATATTGAACTTACTTGTCATACTGTACATTAAGTCTAGGTGCGAGTCTAGGCTAGAATTCCCATCTTCTCTGAGGTCCTGATGTACTTGCTGGAGAGCTGGTGAAGAGCCAACATCCTACTCATGAGTCATCGTACGCGTAAGTAGGGCCTAACTGACAATGACCTAATAATTGATAGCGTCTTCTTGATACAATAACATTAGCTACGAGAGTCTGTATAAAACTGTAAATTTTACTGATGCATAGAGAATGCAATTTACTCAAATTTATCTTGGCAGTGAGTGTTATCTTAGTTGCTTTTCTATGCCTATAGCTGAAAGAATGGATGCATGTAGAATGAGAGAGAGAGAGAGGGCGGATGGAGGGCGCCGCAATTTGGCGCCGGCGGGGGATGTAAAAACGTTTTTCGACACGTGCGTCATCCGCCACCTACTCAGAGTATGCAGTGCGGCATGTTTGAAACCGACGATGACAGTTAGCCCAAAACGTGAAACATTATTTTTAAATTGAAAGGTCTACAATAAAGATTATTTATTTATTTTGTGTATCCAAATTGAAAATAAAAAATACTTTTAAAACTTGATTTAATGTATGTCGTAAACCTTGGCTTCGGGAAAAAGAATGTGTGGTTTATTTCAAGAAATGTTTTTAAAACAAATACAAATTCGTCTTGACCTAGTAATAGTAGCATGGAGCGGCTATAAAATCATGACAGTGAGTATGGAAGATGAAAGATAAGTACTGTAGCACCATGCCACTTACTTTGAGAAAAACCCAAATTATCATATATTATCAACAATGGTGTTTGCACAAATAAATACTTATTCTATATTTATTCAAATTTCAAGCATTTTTACTTTAAATTATATCATAGAGACAGATAATATACTAGTACTTTTAAGTACTAGTATATCTTAAAAGACAGAAGCATTTAAATCATATTCTCTTGATAACAATATTCTGTTTAAAACATGGTTATGACTCATCGGCAGTAAACTAACTTGAAATAAAAATACCTTCTGGAAAATTACAGTAATCTACAAAAATGCATCTACTGTATAAAGATGAACTTTTCACCTCAATTTTCAATGTTAGATCAAAAACTATATTAATTTTACTGTACAGAAATATCTTTCAATTGATTACAAGGTATACTTTTACAGTAGTTTGTAAGAAATTAATAATTTTCCTTTTTGTCTTGAATGTTATTACGAATATTATAGAGTAACTACTGCAGTATTCACACAGTATTAAATAATCTAAATAGTTATAATTGTTATCCTTTCCCACTATCCATTAAGATCCTGGCCATTGAACACCTCAACCAGATGGAAACTCGCCAGTTGTATAACTGTCATCAGACCACTATCTCTAAGATGCTGGGCACTGAACACCCCCACCAGATGGAAACTCTCCACTTGTATCACTGTCATCAGATTCAGATGTAGAAGAGTCATCACTGTCATCGTTAATTTCACCACCAGCTTCTCTTGCCTGTAAAAAAAAAAATAATTTAATCTGGGAAAACATGGGTATAAGCTGCTCACAATGTACATATTTTGTCTCTACTTTTGGACAAGCTGTAGCAAGCAACTCTGCATGCTATCTAGTGTAGAATAGAAAGCAAGATACGGTAAATCTTTATCGATTTGCTTTGAGATATCACAGTTAACCTTTCAAACTTACCTGTCTTCTCGCTCTCCTCTGAAGGTGCTGCATCAGTAACATCAGCATTGTGCTATCAATACCATCTGGCTCACGCCGACGCTCTTCATCTCGTTCTCGATGGTTACTATACATAGTCTAATAACGAATAGTAGCATTTATTTTAAATTTCTGAAGTTTATTAATATTGGGGTGATACATTGATGCCGGGATACCACTGTTATATACATGTCTTTTAGTATTTTAGACGAAAAAAATGTTATGTGCCCATATAGTAGTGATATGACAACATCATGTCCATATATGGGCACATTTTTCTGTCACATAAAGTTTGATAGTGTAATCTTCTGCATTAATACATTCATGTAAAAAGACATGCTATAGTGAACAAACATTACCCTTTTGAGTCTTTCAAGTTTAGTTGGTTGCTCAGCAAGAGGCATCCAGATCTTAATATCATGATCAAGACCACTGGTAGCAAGTACGGCATTAGTAGGGTGTGGTTCTAAACAGTTTACAACACCCCCTCTATCTCCTTCCATAAATTGCACTATCCTTTCAGTTTCTTTATGCCACAGAAATATATTTCCACAATCACTTCCACTCACAACATATTCACTGTTGGGTCCGTAGAAATTAACGCCTTTCACTGCAAGTAAGAAAAAAATATGTTCCATTTCTAGTCAACAGTCTTCAATAAAGGGGTGTACTGTTAACATACCATTTGGACCCATTGAAACTAACCTGTAGCATTGTTTCATTTTTACCATTCGGACACTTCATTAAAAAGTTAGACA
Source organism: Antedon mediterranea (assembly GCF_964355755.1). Taxonomy (NCBI): domain Eukaryota; kingdom Metazoa; phylum Echinodermata; class Crinoidea; order Comatulida; family Antedonidae; genus Antedon; species Antedon mediterranea. The sequence goes on from NC_092677.1 coordinate 224,537, forward strand.
CCATAAACTAACCTGTAGCATTGTTTCTATGGCCAACATATCTATGAATGTGTGGAGCCTCATCACTATGACTAGTATCAAACAGGTAGATATCATCATCATTGTAACTTGCTAATAATTCTGTAACAATAGATATTGCAATTGGATTGATTAATTCAGCTAATTAACAGGCTGTAATACTACTGCAACACTGTACAACCAAGCAAGCACCAACATTACCTGTTCCATTATGTGAGTACACTAGCAAGTACCAAAATGACTGTCTTACCTGTTCCATTATGTGAGTAAACCAGACAAGTAATGTTGGCCTTCACCTCTTCTCCTACCAAATGTTGAGGGCAAAACTTTTTCACAACTTCACAATTGTTTTCACTAACTTTTCTTCTATCATATATTCTGAAGAAATAATAAAGATGTTATAAAATTAAAGTTTACATTTCTTGCCTCCATATTCAATGATAAACAAAGAAAAAGTTTGAGGTATATCAAAATGATTACTAGACTACTTACCTAACAAAATGATCCCGGCCTCCAACTGCAAATTCATTGACGTCTGTGGGTTTAATGAATATGGTATACAATGCTAATTTCCTTTCTTTTTCCTTCACCAACACCAATCTAAAAACAAGAAAGAATTACCTCAGAACTTGAGTACACTATGAGTTACTGAATTGAATCTATAATCAAAACATAGTACACTATTTGCAGCCCAGAATTAGATTAACAATTAGTATAATTAAAAGCAGAAATAATTTTAGGCCAGATTTATTAAAATTTCCTAAATAAACAATGATTTATATCATACTTGTTTGGTTTTTCTTGTCGAAGATCAATGCTAAAAACTTGACCATCTTCACCACATGATAAAAATATGACAGGTGATGCCGGTTCAAGGGCAAGCTAAAATAAATGTGAATTTTGATGATTAAAATTTAAGTTATAAGATATACATTCTTGTCAACTACACAACAGGCATCAAACCATCTAATAATATTACCTTGTGAGCAGATCCTTTGTGCCAAGCAAGCTTTCTTGGTATTACGTTGTTGCCAACACTTGATATTTCAGCAACCCTCACCTAAATAATATATAATATAAAATATTTAAATTCTTAACAGAATTACCAGTATCCTAACTGGCAATGTTAAGATAGTTGTAGTTGAATGATGACTTTTTATTCTTGGTATTTATAAGTTATTATACCACAAACAAATTTATATTTTCAATAGAGATCGGAATGACCAAAGATGCTGACCTGTCCATCTCTTGCGCAACTCACAATTGTTGAGTTTCTGCTGAATGGCATGAACTTGGCCTGGAAAAACAAATGTTGAATACTTTATGAAGGTCACTACAGGATTACCAAAATTATATTATTTGACAACTAACAATAACCTTTTTTTGGGTTGATATTTTTTCACCAACAATACATTGCATTACAAATAAGCAATATAGATAAATTTAGAACTTTATTGTAGGAAAATACCTGAAAAACGTTGGCACGATGTCCACTATTGTACTGTAGAATTTTCTGTTGTCGAGCCCAATCCCAGAGAATGATCTTGAGGTCATCGCTTCCACTGGCAAGTAAATTGCCTGATGGATTGAAATGCAAAGTGTTGACACAACCTTCATGACTCTTTAACTCGGCATACTTTTTAAACCGTTTTACCATAGATACATTTCCAATAGTTTTGTGACAAAAGTGGATCGGATTTCGAATCAAACCCCTTTCACGTTTAAAAAGATCTGGAAGTGCTCTCCAAATGAGAGGAGGTTCAGGTTTATTTTTTTGTTCATCTTCAAAGTCACTCATTTCATCATTTTCATCTTCTCTTGGTTCAATTTCGTCATCTGTAGAAGTTTCGCTTTGCTCTACTAAATTGTCTAATTCATCAACACTATCGCTGTCTGATGCAATGCCCTCTCTTTCTTCATCATTGTTTACATGGCGGTTTCGATAGCTTCTTTGATTTCTTTTTGTTTTATTATTATTAGCACTGATCTCTTCTTTTCTGTCATCTTCTTCCAAATCAGCCATTAATTTTGATTCTAAATTGTCAATTGCTTCATCAATTTCGTTTGATAATTCTTTGTCTTTTTCAGCATCGCCCTCGGCCTGTGATGGTTCATCCTTTCTTTCAGAATCGTTTTCAGATGAACTTTGTTGAGATCCATTTTCTTTGGTTTTGTTAACTTCATTACTTGTGTCACATGATTCGTTGTGATGGTTTGAACTCTGCTGATGATCACATGACTCTGGTTCTATTTTGTCACCACAGTTCGGTGTTGCCATGGTGACTTGTTAATTTTGCTAATAGAAATTCTTCATTTGGAATTTTTTACAGAAAACTTTATTGTATTTCTATGCCAAAGTTCAAAATCTGTGGAGCAAAACACAATATGTTATATACCCTTCTTTGAAAAACAAGAAAATGTCAAACTCCTTCCCATTGTTATAGTACGTACCGGGGGATGCAGGTCAAGTCGGCCCCAAACTGTCTCGGCCAAAGTCAAGTCAGCCCCACGTCAAGTCGGCCCCAAGTCAACTCGGCCTCACGTCAACTCGGCAAAAACTAATCGGTCACAATAAAGTATGGAACGCAAAAAGTGCTTAATATTATTATGATTATTACTATCCACTCTTTAAAAAAAATTAATAAGAAAAATACTCATATAAAAAAATTATCTCATTGCCGATATGAATCCGCGTGTTACAAAAACGTCGCCTAATCAAATGCATACACAGAAGAAATCTACGCGTGATTCAACCATGGCGTTAACAATAACATTATTTAATACCTCAATGATTCAACCAAACAATCTTATTACACCTAATAAATGTCCTCGCATATCGGACATGTTTATTGAATTTTGACGCACGACGAACGAATATACGCGCCCAAACGTGCACCATCATTATTGTTCCTATTTATTATCCACATGTTCATATTGTAATCATTAATAATAGTATGAAAGCTAGCTTATTAATCAATTGTTTGTTATGCGCGATTTGAACAATTTGAAATTTTATTAAACGTAAATAAAGGAAAGTTGGTGAAATCCTCTTATTTTTTTTGGTAATTTATGTATTAATTATTGTCTAAATATTGACTTGGGGCCGACTTGACTTGGCCGAGACGGTTTAGGGCCGACTTGGATCGAAATCGTACAGGGTCTAACTATATAATTTGTACTCTGGCAATTGTCTGAATGAATCTACTCATAGTCAGTTATATAGTCAGTTATATTGTCAGATTAATGTATGTCAATCTATCAATATCAATAAGGAAGGTTAGGTTGAATGAATGGGGAGATCAAGAACTTAGCACAAACTTCCACTAGATCATGGGCATGGATTGGAACACACTGGAAATAACAAGTGCAACTATTTTAAATTATACTGTGTAAAAATAAACAACAAACACTGGGGAGAATACATGGGTATTATAGTAGTTAAAATTAATTGCATGTACCTATAGTAGTAGGCGTTATTTAAAAATGTCAGTTAATAAACCTAACCCATTTTCAATGTTGTTGTATTGTGTGTAGTTAATACGCAATATTACTAAGCCTAAATGTTCCATTTCAACTTAATTCTGTTTCATAAAACATGCTCTTCTTAGGTAAAGATAAAATGTCACAATTAGTAAATCATTAATTATGTCAGCTGTATACTTAAAAGCTAAAGTTCAATCAGGACATCAGGCAATCATTCATTGTCTTGTTTAGACAGCACAGACAGTTTTTGTTACTCACTCACTTCATTCATGACGTATACCAATTATAATATATATTGTTTTTAGAGGTTTTATACCTTAAACTAGGAAAGAATATACACATAATTAACAAGTGCAACTATTTTACTTCTCAATGCAACATATTTATGCAAATTACCTGCTAATATAATCTTCTTTTAAACCCTGTGTTGTATGCACGTACATCATAAAAATGTTCTCGCTCAAACCAAAATAAAGACGAATTACGTCACATGAACATCGCCCTCAAGTTTAAAATCAAAACAAAAATGGCAGCCTCCATGGAGAAATTAAGAAATGATGTTCAAACACTGATTGTCGAAAAAGAAGAAATTGAAAAAGAAATTAAAGAATTTAGCGAAGTTTTAAAATCGGTTAGTAATCGGGTAGTTATTAATACTGCTATGAATATGCCTATTAATAAATACGAATAAATAGGGCTAGAGGCCTTTAGGCTAGACTAGAGAGAGAGAGGTAGGCTCTTATTATTAAGCTAGACTCTAGTCTAGAGGCTAGTCGGTATATAGATGGTAGATAGGCCTAGGTCTCTAGTAGTGTGAATGTGACGGAGCTGCAGTGTTGAATGTATCCTGCATAGAATCCTAGTAAAATGTCACACTCGCTAGTAACAGACTTAACAATAATTAGATTTATCTTATTATATTAGTTAGACCTACTCATCTCGAGTCATATTTATACTACATGGAGGGAGGGAGGGAGGCATTTGTATATTCTGTTACTGTACTTAAAAATTAATTTATAATATTATTTTTTTGTATTAAAAATAACTATTTTAAATTAAACATTTACAGCAAAAAGATGTTGGGATGAAAAGTCCACTAGTTGATGAAGAAGGGTATCCAAGAAACGACATTGATGTTTACACAGTGAGAACAGCACGTCAACAAATTATATGTACGTTTTATTTAATAAATAGCCTAATATTAAATAAAGTTAAATTACATTTACCAAAGCTACTGGAAAAGATAATCTGTCTGTCTCTCAGCAGCCACTCAGTCCATATTTGAAATTCATTATTTAATACTTGTGTTGTATGAAATGTAATATTGGTTAATAATAGTATATATTAATAATTGATAAATTTAATTAATGTTTGTTCTGTTGAAGGTCTTCAGAATGACCACAAGGCAAAGATGAAAGACATAGAGAATGCTTTACACGCTTTACACAGTGCTCAACGAGACCAGCCTGCAAAAACAATAGAACCTATCAAGATGGCAGAAACTACACTCGTCCCATTCGCCAAAATTGATCTGGTTTCTGCTGGATCACCAGCAGAACAAGGGGTTAGTCAAGTTTTGTGTTTAAGCTTGGTTCCCATTAGAGACAAAACACAATCGTGTTGACCGATCACATATGAAAGTTTGAAGAATCGAAAGATTGTGATTGGTCAACTCGCTTACGTCTGTGTTGTGTCTTTAGTTGGAACCAAGCATTAGTGATAGTACAGTAGTAATTCATGGACATCTGTTATATTGTGTTTTTTTTTAAAGTATAATAGAGTAGCAGTGGTGTGGTGTAATCTTTTTTAGGACTTTAAGGTTGGTGATGAAGTGGTCAGTTTTGGATCAGTACACAAGGATAATTTCAAAAACATTCAAGCGATTGGAAGTATTGTGCAGAATAGCCAAGGGGTAGGTAATAATAATAATAATAAACAGTATTTATATAGCGCCTAATGGATCACTGACCCCTCTAGGTGCTTTACATAGGACCTTAACTAATGGTAATAAACTACAGTGATATTCCATTTAGAATAGTAGTACTATCTCGGAAAACTGTTAAAACAATAGATTTTTTTTAATTAAAAATGTCCATTACTATATTACCATATATTTACTTTAATTTTTCCTTCAGAAACCGATCAGAGTTGTAGTTTTAAGAAATTCCAAGAAGACTGTTCTATCACTCACCCCTAAGAAATGGAGTGGAAGAGGGCTTTTAGGGTGAGTTTGCTGCACCTTAAATTACTCTCTAGCAAACTCTCTGTATAAATATCTTTTTTAATATGTAATTTGTTTATCCACAGATGTAACATTGTACCCATGAGATGACGGAAGACGACAATATTGATGAATGTGAGATTTGACAGCATTGAAACAATACAGCATAAACTTCTTTATACTTTATTTTATATGCTATTAATTTATAAACAGTTGTATTGTCTTTCTGATATTGAATTAAGATTGGACTTATTAGAAATTTTATTTTAATTAAGTTGTGACTTAATGTATCCTGGTGGTTAGTTTAAAAACATCAAAATGTAGTCCTTTAAATAAATCGTAACCAGACTTCTCATCGTAATATAGGTCATTGTATGGATTCTAGCAATTTATTCTGGTAAATCCTGAACACATCAATCAACTTGCATCAAATTAACAATAAATCACTTTTCTTCAAAATTTACTTCTGTGAATAAATGAAAAAAATATTTGAAATTTTGATCCACGAAATAAAGATACTCATTAAAGTGAAATCCTTTGATGCGTGTAAAGTTATATTGTTATACTTATATTGGATATACGGTAAGTATATTGTGCACAGTACTTATGTTAGTGTTACTGTATATTGGATATACGGTAAGTATATTGTGCACAGTACTTATGTTAGTGTTACTGTATATTGGATATACGGTAAGTATATTGTGCACAGTACTTATGTTAGTGTTACTGTATATTGGATATACGGTAAGTATATTGTGCACAGTACTTATGTTAGTGTTACTGTATATTGGATATACGGTAAGTATATTGTGCACAGTACTTATGTTAGTGTTACTTATATTAGTGTTACTTATATTGGATATACGGTAAGTATATTGTGCACAGTACTTATATGTTAGTGTTACTGTATATTGGATATACGGTAAGTATATTGTGCACAGTACTTATGTTAGTGTTACTGTATATTGGATATACGGTAAGTATATTGTGCACAGTACTTATGTTAGTGTTACTTATATTAGTGTTACTTATATTGGATATACGGTAAGTATATTGTGCACAGTACTTATATGTTAGTGTTACTGTATATTGGATATACGGTTAAAGTATATTGTGCACAGTACTTATGTTAGTGTTACTTATATTGAGTATATACGGTAAGTATATTGTGCACAGTACTTATGTTAGTGTTACTTATATTGAGTAAGAAATGAATGAATGTTAATACTGTTGGTGCTGGGAACTTGCTGAAAGTAGACGAAATATGGATAACAACACTAACCTTTGAAATTAAAATCTGGGAACTGTGTCATGTCTCCGCCACCATACATCCTATTTAATTTGGAGGTTTCTTGTTCAATCTCCTTCAGTATTTGTGGATTAGGGTCAATCATGCCACCACTTGATCTGAAACACAAGATTTTAAATGACTGATTGATATTGTGAAGAAGTGTTATTGGACAATCCAAAATTTTAAATCAATAAAAAAAATCATTAGATCATATGCAATGGTTTCCAAAAGTTTCATTGTGTTTTACTTGCTTGTAGCATGGACCTATTTAGAAGGTCCATGCTACTTGTAGTATAAAAGGTGGTAAATACAGTATAGTTAGTTCAGTAATTGTATGTAATAAATAGACAGTTTGTACAGTGAATGATCATATATGACTCACTTGCTTTTACTGGCATATGCCCTGACTTTATCCAGGTACAATTTCTGAATAGGATCCAGGTTGGCTTCTTTATTTAACACTGCTGATGAGGATGTAATAGTTCTACACATGCTCACAGACAGCCTCATTACAGGCAATACTTGCCTTATTGAAGATTGCATTTTAATTCCTATTAACAAAAATATAATAAAATAAGAGTAAGACAAAATCACTCTAAAAAATAGGCATATAGCCATAGGCCCTAGCCTAGTAGGCCTAGCTAGGCTATCCCATTTTTTTATTTTGTATGAATATTTTTTTTTACACTTTTTTTGGTGGGCCTTGATTATATAAATAATTTATATTTTAGGAGGACCCGCACTACTATTTCTACTACTGGCTAGGCTAAGGTTACTATTTCTAGGCTAGCAATTGCCTCCTCTCTATCTACGCTTCACTCAATCACGTCGCCAGCTCTCTGCAGATAATATGAGGATCGAGTAGGCCTGGCCCTAGCCTAGCCTTAAAATGCAACTTAAACACTTTCAGAAGAAATTATCATATAAAATAATATATGCAAATAAAATATACAATAATAAAAGTATTAAGGTCGTAAATTGTAAATAACTTACGGTATGACGACCTGCTAAAAATGAACAAATGAACTCACACTTTTGTAGCGACAATCTCACCGGCGAAATGAAATACTGTAAGAAGACGACTGTACTGTACTTTAATACTTTAAAGCGACTGGCGCGCTGCAACTAATCCGCCAGATGATTAAATGAAAAGTAGGTTCAGAACAACGACAAAGTACCATGTTATGACGCGCGCACGCCGCCTGAACATCTTTGAGAACCAACAAAGTGCCCTCTACATGGATTGCTATAGTGTTATATCTCCTACTTATTTTTTGACGAAATGAAGCGGTCTCTCTGCCCTGCATAATAGGCATTCAAGCAAGTGGTGGATCTCTGTATTTATCTTTACCAGATAAGCATAGATATCGCAGCACTATTCATAATAATACCACCATATCACACGCTACTTTGATCAACAGTATGATATTATCAGATCATCTTCTACAATCGCGGAGTGTCTACTGTATCAGTGATCTCCTCCTCTAAAATACTCCTGGTTGTTTTCAGTATCACTAGTTACTGTATGTTTCATATATCTGTTTTGTTTATAATTGGTTTTGTTTATAATTAATATTACCGCATACATAATAAAAGAACATAGGACACAATGTTGGTGTAGATATTTTTATTGAACACAATAATCAACTAAGCTGCACAAATTGAAAAGCCTAAACACAAGAACAGCATCAACAGTGATAATATAGAACTATAGGAATTAACAATCAACAATGTTATGGTTTATTTGACATGAAAAGGACATTTTTTTAATAAAGTATACAATTTTTTAAACATCTAAAAGGAAATTATTGTATAGATATTTTGTACTTTTTAATCTTCACGTTGTTTTAAATGTTGTAATTTTGTTTTTTATTGTTTGATGATTATGTTTTGCTTTGGAGACCCACTTGATAGTTTGACTTAGGTCGCCTTTGGGAATCCTGTCTCTCTCTTTTGTTTGTTATTTTTTGTTATATGCGAGAAATTTGTTGAAATTGTTTGGTTTGTACAATATTATTTGTTTGACATAAATTAAATTTTTTATTAAACAGAGTATACGATTTGTTATCATCTGAAGGGCAATTTGCTACAATTATTTACCAAGTGTTGACATTTTTTAGTATGTATAATAAAAACCTTTGATACTTGTGGAATAGATGGAATTGTTTAGTACATACAATTTGTGATATTTAAAACAGATAGCAATGTTTCTATAACATTTAAAGGAAATTTAATACTACTTTAAGTACAATTTATAGGGATTACTTTATGTATGGTGGAGGGATGTTGAAGATACACAGTTGAGATTACAGTTAAAAAGTCATATATATGGGTAGGCTTATTCAAATGATGCTGTGTGGATCAATGGAGATGTTATATTATGTGAACAATATTCTGTTGGACAATTCTATGGCAAGTGTGTGATGATGAATATGTAAACATTTTAGTTATGTGATCTATTTAAACTACATGAATACTGTTTAACAATATGTTTGGAGTACTAATAGTAAGTCTCCTTTTCAACCCATCCGCCTGGTCTGGATCGAATGATGTAACGTCTGCACTCATCGTAAACAAAGATGAGGAGACTGAATGGGAAGGCAGTAAACCACCAGTTGATTCTGATAGGATACATACGAAGACCATTCTCAAGACCTGGACAGTAGGACAAGAAAGCTGCCAGACAGGTTTCAAAGATAAGACCCGTGTTCAATACCCAGTTGCTGAAAGAAAGATAATAAAGCGTGTTTAAACTTTTATGCAAATTGAATTTTAAGACAAATGTTTTGTTAACATAGATAAACAATTAGTGCACGATATATAACAATAATTTCACCTGTATGTTAATGTGATCATTTACAGGTAATTACAGTATCTGGTATACTCAATGACAATTACAGTTTAGAGCTAATTGAAAACTTACTGCATTCCTTGATCAACGACAGAGTTACGTCGAGTTTTGCAAATGATTACATCAGCCCATTGTACAATTACAATGCTCACAAAGAAGGCAGTATGACATGTGTATTCAAGAACCTTGCGCTGTTGATAAGACTAAAGAAAAAACAACCACATTATAAATACCTTTATTTTGTTATAAAATAAGGGATACGACAAGTGATATTTCGTATTCGTGATGTACACGAGAAATAAAGTTGTCTGAGAAAAGGTAACAATCTCTATCCAAGCCAAAAGGCCTCTGGGTTGTGAAAGGCCTCTATGAAAAAGTGGTCAATTTAAAACCATACTGGTGGCTATGGTTTATTAGTAGCATAGTAAATAGAGTTCAGAATGTACTACTGTGAATATAACTTACCCATTCAGAGCCATAAGAATCTTGGACATGATGGTTAGTGACATCATCCCACTGACTTCTCAAACCAACCAGACGATTGGGAAGGAATCCATTCTCAGCCATGATTACAAAGTAAGTAAAGAACCCTGCTGACGCTTGGATCATTCCAATCTGTCCGTACGACACACTAATGAGACGCTCGTTCACCAATTTATCTTTCTCGGAATCACGCGGTTGACGTTTCATAATATCACTTTCTGCTTCCTCGTAGGCAAGGGAGATAGCAGGCCAGAGATCAGTACCCAAATCAATACACAGGATGGTAACAGTACCAAGAGGGAGTGGAATGGACACCAAGATGAATATAAGGAAAGGTGAGATTTCTGGGATGTTACTTGTTAGGGTGTAAGCAATAGATTTCTTAAGGTTATCAAAAATAAGACGGCCTTCTTCAACACCGGTTACAATGGATGCAAAGTTGTCATCTAAAAGGATCATGTCAGCTGCTTGCTTACTCACATCACTACCGGCAATACCCATAGCAACACCTAAAAAAACGGTAATAATAATAATATGGATTTATATAGAGCACATACCACTCAAGACGCTTAAAAAAAAGATAACAGTAAATCATTTAAAGATAACAGTATAATCATTTAAAGATAACAGTATAATCATTTAAAGATAACAGTATAATCATTTAAAGATAACAGTATAATCATTTAAAGATAACAGTATAATCATTTAAAGATAACAGTATAATCATTTAAAGATAACAGTATAATCATTTAAAGATAACAGTATAATCATTTAAAGATAACAGTATAATCATTTTCAGTCAAAATATCAAACTATACAAATGGAATAAACATTCTGAATAACACAATTGTTAACATGTAAAGCTCTGTCTACACTATCAAATTAGTTTGACAAAATAAATGTGATGTGCCCAAATATAGTAGTAATATGATATCATGTCTATTTATGGGCATATTTTTTGTAACATAAAGTTTGATAGTGTAGACAGAGCTTAACATCAATCCTTAAAATTAAGCAAAGCTCACCAATATCAGCTTTCTTTAAAGCAGGAGAGTCATTGACACCATCTCCTGTGACAGCAACAATCTGCTTGGCTCTCTGACAACCTTCAACGATGATCAGCTTCTGCTGAGGTGATGTACGTGCGAACACAATCTCTGTATGGTTGCTAAGAATGTCATCTAGGTCTTCATTTGTGATGTCTTTTAATTCAGATCCGTGGACAACACAGGCTTTGGCTTCACTGAAAGGTACATATGCAAACATAATGTATTAAAAAGAACAGAATAAACAAAAGATTATATTTGTTGCTAATATAAAGAACAGTGAATAGTTATTGTACAACATTATTTTGTGCTTACCGTGGGTTGACTTCAGCAACTGGTACACCTGTACGCTGGGCAATGTCTTCAACTGTCTCGTTTCCTTCAGAGATAATACCAACACCTTTAGCAATAGCTTTAGCTGTGATTGGATGATCTCCAGTTACCATGATAACCTAAAACAAAAAATATTATTTTCAATTCAAAGATCCGACTATAGTCTAATTGATAACTACAGTCTACATAGGGCCAAATCTAGACAATCGAAAGCTCTGTAACCTGGTCTGTCAAATTATTATTATTTTACATTTTGACAATAAAGAGATATGTAAATAATTAAACATTGACCTATGACCTTTATCTATGTATACCTTAATTCCAGCACTTCTGCATTTGCCTACAGCGTCTGGTACAGCAGCTCTAGGTGGATCAATCATGGACATGAGTCCAACAAAACACAGGTTTTCCAAAGGAAAGTTAACATCATTGTCAACATCAAACTCAAAACCACGAGGGAACTTATCAACTGGCAACCACATCTGGCAAAATCCTGTCAAAAGGAGGTATACACATAATAACAAGTGACAAAATAATTTTAAAATCAATATTTGTAATGCCCACAAAAAACAAGTTAAAAACTATTGTTTACCAGTAAAAATTACCAATGTGGATATGTATACAAAACATACTAACCAAGTACACGTTCTCCAAGGCCTCCAAGCTCTAGGTAAGCATTGTTAAAAGCAGCCTTCATTTCTTCTCCAAGGGTTTCTTCTTTTCCATTCAACGAGATTGTAGAACAGCGATCAAGAATTCTTTCGGGGGCGCCCTTCATCACAAGTAGGTAACGTTCATCACCTTCAGCTTCATGGATAGACACCTGGTATTTGTTGGTAGAGTTGAATGGGATTTCTGCTATTTTCTTGTTCTTGCTTCTGAATGCAGTGACACTTCCACGAGTCAATTCAACATACTTTGTCAATGCAGATTCTGAGGCATCTCCAGTTGTTTCTCTACAAATAAGTTTAAACAAAAAATATTATTTTACATTGCAGTTTCACTCAGCGTATTTAAATTCTGATCCTGATTTAAATCAAAGCCATATTATATAACATTTATGAGGTGGTAGAATGACATAAATATGCTTCAATTCAATACCTTTGCTGTATAGGTACATCTTCTTGACCTGCTTTGAACTCTGACCTATTACATAACATAGCAATACGGGTCAGCTCAAGCCATGACAGAGACTCTTTGTTGTCAGAACCGCCTCCACCTGAACAAACAAAACAGATAAATCAAACAATTTGAAAATATACCTCAACATAAAAAATATAAACAATATAGGTAAAAGTAAACAATATGAATTTTTTTATTTAGTTTAACATTGTAGTTACTAACCGGACTGATCTTCAGTAGTGTCGGCCTCAACAATCTTATTGTTTAACATTGTAGTTACTAACCTGACTGATCTTCAGTAGTGTCGGCCTCAACAATCTTATTGTTTAACATTGTAGTTACTAACCTGACTGATCTTCAGTAGTGTCGGCCTCAACAATCTTATTGTTTAACATTGTAGTTACTAACCTGACTGATCTTCAGTAGTGTCGGCCTCAACAATCTTATTGTTTAACATTGTAGTTACTAACCTGACTGATCTTCAGTAGTGTCGGCCTCAACAATCTTATTGTCAAACCACAAATGAGCAACGGTCATTCTATTCTGGGTCAAAGTTCCGGTTTTGTCGGAGCAAATGGTTGAAGTGGATCCAAGAGTCTCTACAGCTTCTAAATTCTTGACCAGACAGTTCTTTTTGGCCATTCTCTTGGCTGTCAGTGTCAAACACACCTATATCAATGAATTAGGGATAGGATGAGTGGATGAAAAATAAGAATAACCAGGTTTTCACTTGATCATGTAACAGTAATGTTCTGTCCAATTACAATTATGAATTGGCTCTGTTTGAAAATTAAAACATGAAAAAGATTCATATATAAGAATTTGAAGCACTGGGATTAGAAAAGTAAAAACAGTGTCAATTGTTTGTTTGTATTTTGAATGCATACATCATACATAAAAACAGCCAAATGATAAAACATTTGATGATAAATTCAGGACAGGACCCAATTAATCCTAAAAAAAAGAATTAGTTTCCATTGGGGTCCAATAAGATAATAAATACTTACAGTGACAGTTGCAAGCAGACCTTCAGGTACATTAGCTACAATGATACCAATCAAGAATACAACAGACTCAATCAGAGTGTACTCAAGGAAGAAGGACAGGAAAAAGAAAGTAACTCCCAAGAAGATTGCAACACCACTGATAATGTGAATGAAATGTTCGATCTCTCTTGCAATTGGTGTCTCGCCAACGTCCAGTCCAGATGCAAGGTTTGCAATACGTCCCATCACAGTGTTATCGCCACACTGGATCACAATCCCCTTGGCATTACCTACAAAATTACAAATCAATTCATTCTTTATTTATAACTAGCTAATTCTTAGTACTGTATCTAAATTTAAATAAAAAAATACCATGATACAGAATCACATGTGTGTCACATGCATCATTTAGTATCCCACAGAGATGCTGTATTACAGAATTTGTTTACAATGCGTGACAAATATGGTCATGTGTGGAGAAACAGAACTAAAATGTTACCTTCGACAGCATTGGTAGAGAAGAAAGCAATATTTCTGGTCTCAAGTGGGTTATCATTGGTGAATTCAGGTCCACGTGATTGAGGTTCAGATTCACCGGTCAGCGAAGAATTGTCTACTTTCAAGCTTCGTGCTTCAATAATTCGGATGTCAGCTGGAATCCTGTCGCCTCCTTTCACTTCTACAATGTCGCCTACAACAACTTGGTCAGCATTTATAGAACTCCATTGTCCACTACGAAGCACCAAAGCTTCCTATAAAACAGATAGTTCAATAATAAGCCACACAATAAAATATGATTTAAAGATTCATCTCAGTTAAAAAAACTGGAAAGGCTTACTTTTTAAATGTTTAAAGATATAGTTTCTTATACCATCCTATCCAACAGTCCTAATCACCTTTTTCTTCCATACAACTTTTACTTTCTCATTTTTTATCATATAAAAATTCAGTTTTGATATCAAATGTGGCCAAATATGGCCAAATATGGTAGTGAGATGTCCAAATATGGTAGCAATATGACTATCATCATGTCCATATATGGGCACAAACTGAATGATTGACAAGCTTACCTGAGGGACCATTTTTTCAAAACTCTCCATGATTGCAGCACTTTTAGCCTCTTGGTAGTAGGAAAAGCATCCAGTAATGATCACAACAAAAGCCAGTACAAGTCCCAGGTACAACTAACCAAGAAAGAATAAACGAATAAGAAAATGGTGTTTTAAATGGTCATGTTTGTGTATTTTGTTCAAATTGTTAGGTTTGGTACTATTGTTTTAAATGGTCATGTTTGTGTATTTTGTTCAAATTGTTAGGTTTGGTACTATTGTATTAAATGGTCATGTTTGTGTATTTTGTTCAAATTGTTAGGTTTGGTACTATTGTTTTAAATGGTCATGTTTGTGTATTTTGTTCAAATTGTTAAGTTTGGTACTATTGTATTAAATGGTCATGTTTGTGTATTTTGTTCAAATTGTTAGGTTTGGTACTATTGTTTTAAATGGTCATGTTTGTGTATTTTGTTCAAATTGTTAGGTTTGGTACTATTGTTTTAAGTCATCATTTTACAGTCATCTACTATACATATATGTGCATTTTGATCAAATCTGTGAAATAAGATAACCTATGCTTTGTGCCTAAATGAACAACTGTTGACATTAACATGTAATGTAGTTTTAATGTTAATTAAAGTTTAAAACAAAAACAATTTGAAAAATAAATGAAGCAAATATAACAAAGCCAACAAAACTGTTTGAAAAAAGCTAATAAAACTGTTTGAAAAAAAAAGCTAACAAAACTGTTTGAAAAAAGCTAACAAAACTGTTTGAAAACGAAGCAAACAAAATTTATTCAATTAATACTAGTGCCAATGTTAAACTTGTTCAATTAATACAAGTGCCAATGTTGAACTTGTTCAATTAATACAAGTGCCAATGTTGAACTTGTTCAATTAATACAAGTGCCAATGTTGAACTTGTTCAATTAATACAAGTGCCAATGTTGAACTTGTTCAATTAATACAAGTGCCAATGTTGAACTTGTTCAATTAATACAAGTGCCAATGTTGAACTTGTTCAATTAATACAAGTGCCAATGTTGAACTTGTTCAATTAATACTAGTACCAATGTTGAACTTGTTCAATTAATACTAGTACCAATGTTGAACTTGTTCAATTAATACAAGTGCCAATGTTGAACTTGTTCAATTAATACTAGTACCAATGTTGAACTTGTTCAATTAATACTAGTGCCAATGTTGAACTTGTTCAATTAATACTAGTGCCAATGTTGAACTTGTTCAATTAATACTAGTGCCAATGTTGAACTTGTTCAATTAATACTAGTGCCAATGTTGAACTTGTTCAATTAATACTAGTACCAATGTTGAACTTGTTCAATTAATACTAGTGCCAATGTTGAACTTGTTCAATTAATACTAGTGCCAATGTTGAACTTGTTCAATTAATACTAGTGCCAATGTTGAACAGCTTGGGTTTAAATTGCTTCTTGTTTTGAGATTCCAATTTATAGTATTTGTTTTGAGATTCCAATTAATTTGTTTTTTTGTAACCGGTTTCACTTACATTATCCTTAGTAGCTTCCTCAAACCCTGCCTTTGAACACTCAATACCAAAAGCAAAGAAACACAAAATAGATCCAATCCAAAGCAAGGTGGCGAAACCACCAAACAACTGTTTGCAAAACTTAATCCATTCAGGTGTTTTTGGAGGTGGTGTTAGTGAGTTGGGCCCATCACGTTCTAAAACTTCCTTAGCTCTCTGTTTTGTTAATCCCTGAATGTCAACAACATTATAAACAAAGTTAGTAATAACAACATTGAACTGCAAATAGCAGTAGTTAAAGTTTGTACTTACATTATCTTTCTGAGTTTCTTCAAATCCAGTTTTACTACATGCAATGCCAAAGGCAAAGAAACACAGGATGGAACCAAGCCAAAGGAGAGTGGAAAAACCACCAAAAAGTTGTCGACAAAATTTCAGCCATTCTGGCGTCTTCGGTGGTGGAGTTAAACGATTTTTACCATAACGTAGCAAATTGCTGGCGACTCCTTCTGGTGTTAATCCCTATTATGCATGTTTTATCACCAAATATGGATATGTACTACTCATAGATTATATATTCATGATATCAACATCAACATCTCTCAAACTCTCACACAATCATCAACATTTTCAGCAATAAATATATCATGTTATGGTTAAAAGTATCAACATCAAAATCTCTCAAACTCTCACACAATCATCAACATTTTCAGCAATAAATATATCATATTATGGTTAAAAGTATCAACATTAAAATCTCTTAAACTCTCACACAATCATCAACATCTTCAGCAAAAAACATATCAATACAGAGTCATGTAATCTTGTTTAAAGTACACACTTTATACTTTAAATAACTGAATCAGGAATATACATTTCACAATATTGACTTACTTCAGTAGGACTTGTGGTCAAACGCTTGTAAAGATCGTCAATTGCAATTTTATGCTCATCCTACAAGAATAATTAACAGAACCATTACAGAATTCATTAAAATATCAAATGAATGAGGATTATTTTTGTAATGGACTAAAGTACTTTGCTTATTTATGTAATGTTTATGATGAATAGAAATAAAGAAGAAATAAAATATGATAAGAAAAATTAATCAAGATGTGAAGAAAATGTAAAAGAATTAATGTTTCAACTGCATAAATTAAATACATTATATTCTAAGAAGGCAATTGATCTTAACGATTTCTTAACCTTGGATATGAATCATTTATGCATAACACTAACAGGATATATTGACCTTCATCCAATCACGTTGCACGAACCGTTCACATCCTTTTAAGGACATGGCAATTATCTATGCAGGAACTGGCTGACAGAATGAATACATTAAAAGAGAGACACATCTTGTGTACAGTATAAACGTTTACTAGAAGGGGTATTCACTAGAAATATATAATGTATATTATTATTTTGTAAAAGCATTAAATAGAAGGTTTTAATATTTAAAAAATAAAAAATAAAACAACAAACATACAAGTTCCAACTCCTTTTTTAGATCAGCCATATCTGCCTTCTTCTTGCCTTTCTTCCCCTTCTTGGCAGAAGGCTCCACTGTCACTTTCATGTCCCCCTAACAAAATAAAATTGTATTCATATTAACATTGTGCCATTAAGTTAATAAAATTGCTTTAACTTAATGTGCAGTCCTGATTAATTATGTGTTATAACTCAGATATCTTGAATGCGTAGAAGAAGCTGTACAAAAAAATTAATAAATTAACATCTTATTTGATATTGATAAAGTATTCCATATTATTAACATTGTGCCATTCACTGAATAAAATTCAACTTTGTGTGTACAGTACTAACTATTTAGTGAATATCTAAGATATCTTGAATGCGTAGAAGAAACTCTATAAAAAATGAATAACTTAACATCTTATTTGATAATATATTCCTACAAGATTACTTACATTAGCCTCATAATTCAGCAGTACGGGCGTGTTATCCGCCATTATCTTAATTTATATGTTACTCTCGCACTACCAAAACTAAATCTACCAGTATTTCTAATGGTATCCTATCTTTATGGGATAATATAAATGTTAGTACCGGTTGTGAAAAGGAAATGTATTGGTCAATACAAAACAAACAAATCATTGTTCTATAAATATAGATAGAAATAAAGCTATTGTTTTAAGTGACATAATCCATTTGGTTTTGATATGACACTCAATATAATACAAACTTTCTTCCACCAAGAGGCATATGCAGCCCACGAAATTCAGAAAAAAGAAGGTCGGCAAAAAATTGCCGACCTTAAATTCGCCAAGGTCGGCAGTCTCGGCAGTTTTAAAAATAGAAATTTCACCAAGGCCTAACCTCTTGCTAACCTAAGGCCTAGCCAGGCCTAGCCTCCCTAGCTATATGTTATGCAAAAAGAACTAGCAAAATTAACTAAAATATAAAAACCTAACACTAAAATTTACAAGATAAATTCTATTTGATAACTGCTGAACGATGTTCAGCAAGGGAGAAACATCGTGGTTATGGAGCTAGCCGTACACAGAGCATAGTTGTTTACTTGACATAACAGGGTATTCCCACCTCCTACACAGGTCTCGCTCTGTGCCCAGATAGAAAGCATGCAGCTCACACAACTGCATGATGCAATGGTTGAGTGAATTCAGGGATCATCTTAATTTCATGGTTTGTTAACTAAACACCACATGGTGGTGAATATGGGTGTTTAAAGTCTCAATGATACGATCCCTTAATGTACCATGTTGTTGCTAGGCTTGAAAGAAATTTCTAGGTCGGCAAGAGAATGCCGTCCTCTGACAATTTAAGGTCGGCAATAAGGTCGGCAATTGCCGATTGCCGACGTGAAATTCGTGGGCTGCATATGACTAACTTCAGAGGTCATATTAGATTTAAATTGACAAAATAACAGACAATTCGGGAAAACATTTGGTTTTTATTAATTTATAAATCAATAGTTAAATTAAGTAAAATTGGTAAAGGAATTGTGGGGTAGAAATAACGTCTTCACTGCATACAAAAAGATCAACAAAATTATTAATAAAATACTAGAAATACCATAAAAATCATAGCTAATGGAAACATAAAACATGACTTGGCATAAAAAAAGTACTGGTAGTGTAATAATACAATCACTGACTGTATGTCAAGTATATGGTATTACTATTGTATATTGTTTTATCTTAAGATATGTAGATCTTTTTTTTTTCTAACACAGTAATAGCACAATTACAGATTTGGCATCCAAAACTTTTTTTGGTAACTAAATAATCCAGTCAACAGGATATGACCAACTCAGCAGAGGATTCTTTTTAATTTAATTTCCTTTGCAACCAATAGGGCAACAGGTTATCCCTACTGAATAGAGCCTAGCAATAGAAACAATAACCTTTATTCACACTAACCCCATCATTTTTTATAGTCCTATAACCATTATTTACACTAACCCCCTATCTTTTTGTATAGTCCTATAACCTTTGTTCACACACACTAAATCTCCTTATCTATTTGTATAGAACAGTTGATTGTGATCAATGGGACCAAAGTCTTGATATTGGGCAATGGTATAATTATTTATTGTACTACTACTACCCTTGGAAAGTATTGATCATGTTAAAACATCAGATGACATGTCCATGACGGAATTTACAAGACAAAAAATGTAATTCTCCTTTAAAACTTATAACATTAACAGTCTGCAATACTGTATATTTTATAACATTAACAGTCTGCAATACTGTATATTTTATAACATTAACAGTCTGCAATACTGTATATTTTATAACATTAACAGTCTGCAATACTGTATATTTTATAAGGTTTTCCAAAAACACATGTGTAACCTATCAACCAGTAACATATAAATTAAAATTATGTGACCTCAGGGAAATTGAATGGTGGAAAATTTTGAGGAAAAAATATTTCAGAAACCAATGAGTCACTAATGCTTGTGTAATCTTTTTTAAATAAAATAAAATAGGAATTAAATAAAAAATGTATTTTTTTTAATATTAATTAGATACGTCTACTTTGCTTTTGAAAGAAGAAATCATTATCTTAAGTTATAGTTATATTTTATTTGTTTGTATTAGGGCCAAAAGCCAATATACATTGAACTAATAAATTCCCTGAAAAGGGAAAGAAAGAAATTAGAAAAAAACAATAAACCCTGCCACAATTCTTATCTTCCCTGCAGAATGAAATAAACAATATCTAGGCTAGACGTCATAATAATTAATTTGCATAAAAAGCACAAAATTATTTATAGAATTACGGTAATAATGTATATAGAATATGGATTACATTCTTATACCATACAGGTCACATGCGACAAACCCCCTCCCCAACCTAACTTTTAGCAATATACAGCATGCAGGCGGGTGTGCATGATGTGAGCCTGGCTGGCAAAAACCTAGCCTAGAAAAAATAGAAACATGATCATCTCTGACATACCACCGGTACACGATCTCCTTGCAAAAGTGTGTATAACTTTTCATCTTTCAATCGTACAAGTTATAAAATCAAATATTTCTAAATAAAACATTATATCAAATAAGCCGTTAATATAGCAATTATACATAATATTTCATGTTTAAAAATACTTACATCAGATTTTTTAGCTGTCGCCGCCATCTTGACTGTGTAGATCGCGGTGGTTTTTTGCCTATGAAGGAAAAGAAGGCGTTTCCTCCATATACAGAGACGCGCATGATACGCAAATTAATTACCCAACTACGTTGATTGACATCTTGTTTCAATATCAATCCGCCTAGTGTAATTTTACTCTTTATTACTACTTGCCTGTGATATGCTGGGACTGTAGTCTACTTCACTTTAAAATTCTAAAAATTATAAATTAATTATTCGTTTAGTATGTTCTGAATGCCTATCTATGGTAAAGTTGTTCACAAAAACTTTAAAAAAACCAGTACAATACAGTACTGTAGTATGAACACTAGGCGTTGGGGATATGAATATCATTATTATATCAAGTTACAGTAGTCTTTAATAAATAAATAGGAAAATAATTCATCAATGCACACAAAAGTATATTTTTACTAAAATAAAAAGACAAACAATAATGGCTTTACTTTTATTAGGTATTATATAACACAACTTTATTATTCAGACAAAGCAACTAGCTTCTGCAGTAGTACACAGAATGTATAGTTTAGGTATTATATAACACAACTTTATTATCCAGACAAAGCAACTAGCTTCTGCAGTAGTACACAGAATGTATAGTTTTTGGTGAATATTTGTCTATTGTTTCATTTTTTTACTGCAATCATCTGGAACTATGCTGTACAGTAGGCCTCCATATTTTACTATGCTGTACAGTAGGCCTCCATATTTTACTATGCTGTACAGTAGGCCTCCATATTTTACTATGCCGTACAGTAGGCCTCCATATTTTTATACAGTTGTCTACCAATTCTAAACATCCAAGGCAACAAGACATACATGTCACCTAACAAGTCACCTGATCACCTAGTAACATTTTCTGTTAGTTTCTTCTCTTTATCTGTCTCTTTAAAATCCTCAATAAGTTTAGGAGCAATACAAGCATCAAATATCTGTTTAGCGGTAATAGGTTCCTCATTTGGTTTTACAGCTTTGTATGAAACATACGGCTTGAGCTGTGGATAAAATAAAATATTACTTTTGGATGAATAATTAACAGATAATTGAAAATGGGTTTATTTTTGGACAACAAGGTCTTATTTGGCACCTGTATACACTTACTTATTCATGAGTTCTACTACATACTACTATTTTATTTTACTTTTATTGGACGACTACATTAATTATTACGTATTCTCAAAAGAAGATAACATTTTAATTTACTTACTTGAAAATTGCTCAAATCTGGAACAATAAATTCTGGAATTTTTTCAGGAATATTTACAACTCTCCCTGAGAAAAGAAATGTGCACATAATTATATATTTATTAAATATTATATAATCATAAAGTTTAATATAAATATGTTTCATATTGTAAAAATTACATTTACAGTGTATAAACTACAGTATATACATACACAACCACAACAATAGTATAGAAAACAATAGCATTCATCAACATTTACATGAAATTAAAATGATTGATGAAAATTCAATTAAAAATTATTTACTGTTTACTGTAGTCATACACAAGTAATAATTCACCAAATAAACTTATTCTGTAAATAAAAATAAAATTGTTCATATTTACTTACTTCCATACCTGATAACTGTTGATTGTGTACCACGATCTGAAAACAAAATTTAAACATACAATTTACACTACATATACAGTATTACTATTATACAACATACACAGTATTATACAACATACACAGTATTATACAACATATACAGTATTATACAACATACACAGTATTATACAACATACACAGATGGACGAAGGCAATTCCAGTAAAATAAATTTATAATTACAGTATTAATTAATATATGATTATTTGTGGTGGTGGATGGGGAAATCAACTAATGTAGGCTTAACTATCCATAACACTGGCCTACTCAATCAATTTAAGCCTGGCCTGGGCCTAGAAGATATTGGGCTTCTGCTACTGAATTGAGGAGGTCGAAATAACTGATGGCGGCCGAAATGTTCATACACAAGGCCTGTCACAGTATCATACACTCTCTCTCTCACTCTCCTGCCTAGCCTAAAAAATCAAGGTAGAAGCTCCTCAAAAAACAAGTACTAATTTAACATAGTTACTTGGATGATAATGTTTGTTTCCTCGTTTGCTTGTCATTGGAGAATGTTTATCAGCCCCCCTGAGCCCTCTAAATAAATTAGAAAGGAACGGCATTTTATAATAAAAAAGAGAATTTCAGAGCAGCAGAAAAATTCTTTTTACATGCTTTTTTCCAAACACCAACACGCCCCCAACGGCAATATTGATGTCGACACGCGGTACACAAATTACTCTGGCTGCACGTCACACACCACCGCGCCACACCACCAAAATCATATTTTATTTTTATTTTTTGGTTGATCTTTGAAAGAAAAAATAATTATCTTTTTACATTCTTTTAATTTTTAACTTGTTTGGGTCCCTTGTTTGTATTGTTATTTCTTAAACAATGAATTAAAAAATGTGAGGATCGACCAGCAGCAGGCATTCTTCCTGTTTGTTGGTAACCCAGGCAACAAGACAAAACATAAATAAAGGTGATTTGTGTGTGGATGATGAACGGCAAAGAAGGTGACTGTTATATGATTTTAGTGAGTGGTGTTATGTTTGTCGTTGGTGACAGCATAGTGATTGAGTTTGGGTTATGGAATGTGGCCTAGCCCTAGGCCAACATTTTAAGGTAGTAATACTGCTTTTATTGATGAAGGAATTGTTTTTCTAACTTCTAGATAGCATGCATTTAAAATACAGTATTTTATTTTTACTTAAAGGCCTAGGCCTAGGCCTACATACTAATAGGTTTATAAAATACAGTTGACTATGATATATATTATCAGGGAAAATTTTCATTTAAAAATTTTGTTTAGCAATATTGCTAATCAAACTGGTTTTTAAGTCGAGAAACATAGTTTTGTATTGTATTTTTTGCTACACAATTTTCAAAATGTGTAGCAATAAGGTTGTTTTGTATAGCTTTTTGCTACGCTACACTGGCGAAAATGTTCCCTGATTATTATTATTTATTAATATTATTATTATTAAATAATATATAGGCTTATACTTATAGCCATTAAGCCCTAGCCTAGACTATGATATGATAGAGTTGGCCTACATTATTTTTGTAATGGTAATAAATGCAATTATG
Organism: Antedon mediterranea; assembly: GCF_964355755.1. Classification (NCBI taxonomy): domain Eukaryota; kingdom Metazoa; phylum Echinodermata; class Crinoidea; order Comatulida; family Antedonidae; genus Antedon; species Antedon mediterranea. The sequence continues at coordinate 248,724 of NC_092677.1, forward strand.
TTATGTTATTATGACCTTGTTTGTAGGTACCGGTACCAGCAATATGACATCGCTCAACACTCAACTAGTATTCTGGGATTTACAACATAATACCTGATCAAATAAAAAAATGGAAGATACCATGTTACAAAGTTCTGGTAAAATTATCAGACACAATACTCAGTTATTGAAGGATGACATTGACATTATGAAGGACAGTCTTGATGATAACAGACCTAATACTTCAGAAACACGTTCATCTGAAGAAAGCAGGTTAATGGATGGATCACCTGATAAATATGAAGATGCAGGGTCAGAGGGCAGCATTGAAACCGAGAAACAGTATCAGGAAGATCTGAAAGAACGAGTTAAACGATCATTTGCAGAACTTGGATTGAATCCTGATGAAATTCCTCAAAATAGGGAAAGGTCAATAAGCCCCACAGATTCACTTGATAAAGATTATAAAGACAATGATGAAAATGATGATGTATTGAGAGATTCTATTGAAGATAATTATAAACAAAAAGAGGACAATAATAAGTTTGTAATACCAAAATATGAAGCATATCCAGCTGGGCCACAGCCGGTTGAAGATAATAAGGAAGAATTAAATAAAAATTATTCTACTGAGAAACAGGAACAGGTGTTACAATACAATAACAACAATTCAGGAGGAATTATAGATAATGATAATGATGAAAATGATAATTCTGATTACCAACATCACACTACATTACCAATTAATGATTATTTACAACTTGGGAAAAACTCTGGAAACAGCTTGCAGCAAAACCAAGAAACTAATCAACATTTCTCTGGACTAAATCCACATGTTGAATTGAACAGTAGGACAAGATCAGCAGAAAAGACATTTTCTCCAGTGAATAGTCCTGTTAGTGTCAGCAAGCCACCATCAGGAAAAACTATTATTTCATCTGCTTCTAAAAAAAAGGAGAGTAAGAATGATTTGGTAGAAACACTTCCTGGAGGTGAAAAAGTTCGAGTTGAGTATATATCTGATGATAGTGGGGATGATGATGAACATTATGTTGATGAAAAAGGAAGTCCAATTCATTTTGATGCGGATGCAAAGGAGAAGGCACGTCAACAAATGTACAAAATTAAACCAAGACCTCCAGCCACACCTGTAGATTCAGCTAAAAAGTCAAGTCAATTGAGGCGGTACTCGCTTGAGAGACAGAAAACACCATCCAAAGATCAATTGAGTACAGATGCTGGGATACTAAGTATAGAAAAGGTGCCAGACAGCTATGAGGAGCCACTTATTACAACATCCCATACAGCTGGCTCCGGACAGCTTGATGGATCCATCCCAAATCTAATGAATGATGATACTAGCAGAAATGCTTCAGCATTGTCTGAAAAAAGTGCTGAAAGTACAAGAAAATTTGTTGATGCTGAGGTCTATGCAAAGCTACAGTTGAAATCACAGCAGAAGATAAAAAATAGAGAAGCCTCAACAGACAGGAAGAAAGGATCTGGAAAAACTCATCAAACAACATCAAGACATTCTTCAAGTAAAGGTGTAAAAAGTGAAAGACCATCAAGAAACACATCTACTAGTAAGATACAAAGGCAATTAGAGGACAAGAGAAACACCCCACTTCCAATTAATAATGATAAGCATTACTACAATGAAAACACTCATACAGATACCCAGTTAGAAAATGAAAGAGTAAAAGTGGAAAGTGATCACAACCAGCAAAATGATTCACTTGTTGAAGGACAACCTGTAGCATCTGAAATGCCTTATAAGCAACAAGAATACCAGCAAACTGTGAATCAACAAAGTTATGCAGGCCATATGCAAAGTCCTCAAAACCCAGCCCATCCCATACAACCAGCATATCATCAACTAATACCTGTGCAGCAGCAACCACAACATATTCCTTATTCTCAGATTCCATATCAAGGACCAGTGCCACAGTTTCAGTATCCTCCAGGAACATATCAGGGACCAATCCAACAACAACACCATCCTGTACCTTACCATGGTCCTTTGGTTTACCAATATGGTAACGGGAGTCAAATTTACCAATCGAATCAACAAAATCAGCTTAATTTACATAATCATCAACATAATCAAAGTGCAGTGAACTTCATGCCTTCATATCCTGATAACCAATTGATACATCATGCCAACCAAAGCCAACAACAGGGACAGCTGGCATTTCACAGTTCACATATGTACCCAAGCCCACATCCTGCACAGCAGCAATTTTATCAAGAACTACAGCATCAACAATACCAGCATATGAGTCACCCACAAATGAATGTGCAATTTGGAATACAGCATTTTGAGCAGCATCAGCAGCAAGAAGAAGAGATCCCACCTCTTGACCTGAGAGGCATTGATGAAGATTACCCACAGCAGCAGGCACGGAATTCACCTCAAGCAAATGTGTCGAACAGAAAGAAAAATATGGATAAAATTAATTTCATTGAACAGAATAAAGTGAAATTGAGGAAGGATTTGCCACAGAGAGGTTATTTAGATAGATATAAACAAGATATTAATCCAAAGAAACCACTACCATCAATATCAAGGACTAATTCAGAAGACAGTTACGATAACTGGCCACAAACAGAGGATGAACAAACATGGATCACAGATCCTGGAACAGATAGGAGGCGTTTTATGGAATTACCACGGCAGCAGTCGGATACAGCAGTACGATACTCCAATACAGATCTTAGAAATTCATTGTCAGATAATCAGATTCAGAGTGCTCCTGTTGATTTTCAAACAAGAACATTACATCATCCACATCATGAAAGTGAATCACCATCCTGGCCACAATTCAACACTGATGAAGAATCCCACATTCAGTTTACCAGCTTTTCAGCGGATCATGCTACATCGTATGCCCGCATGCAGTACAAGCCAAAGGTCATGTCAAAGTTCGAAAGCAGTCCGTGGTCATCAATACAAAGACCAGGGCCATACCCAGTTCTGCCAAACATTACAGATACAGGTAAGTAGACTAATGTTCTATTTAGATAATAATAGTGTACACTATTAAGAGAGGTTCTCTAACACCATGTCTAAAAGATTTAAACAAATGATCATCTGATTTAATCACCCTCCTAACATGGAGTGGATCTTACTGTACATTTGTTAGTCTGTGTAACGGTAACCTAACATTTCTTTTTTTTTATTTAAACACAGATGAATTACGTAAAAGTGAAGACGGATATCTTGCTAAATTACAGAAAGCTAAAAAAGAACCGCAATATAAAAAGTATACTCTTAAAGATTACCAGAAACTAAAAGTAGACACCAGATTAGGAGGCTTAGGTCCAGATACTGAAGCAACTCAAGAAAAGGTAACCATTAAAAATGAAAAAACTTTTGAGAATTAAATGCACATGACTTCACAAAGTAATATTTGTTATGTTGTTTATAACTACCGTAAATACATTATCTTTACAGAAAGAAAAATCAAATCGCCAAAGAGAATATGCGAGACAAGTCATGATTAAAAACCGCAAAGCATTCAAACAGTTGAAAACACAAAATTGGATGCCATCGCCAGAATCACCTCAGGAAAAAGGACCGACTAAAAGAGATATTGTAAGTTTTTACATAAATCAAATAAAGGAAGATGCAATAAATGTGGAGAAATTGTAAAACAATGTACATATTTTTTAGGCTATTGAATACTCTAAGAGGGTTCCTAAACCACGCTTACCAACACCACCTGAAGAAAAACATGAAAGGATATATGGTGCATCAGACAGAAATGTTGATACCACAAACGAAATGAAACTGTTAGAACAGTTACGATTACGTCATGAGAAGGAAAAACAAGAAGTGGAAAAACTCAAAAGTGAAATACGAACTTGACACTCTTGCAACAAATGGAAACTTGATAAATGCATTTCTGAATTTAGTTGGGTTAATCAGTTGACATAATGACACCAATTAGTTGTATTGGAACATTGTTTTTGTAACATTGTTTATGTATGTATTTTATTAATTACTGTACAGTATTTTTCAAAAAGTCAACATTGTTTTTCTTGCATGTTTACACGTTGAAGTACAGTAAATCTATTTTAAAATAATTTATTGGATTTTAGTAAGTTCTTGATAATTTTTGTGTTTGTCATACTTAGGATAATTATAGTTCTGTATAAAAATATTGTAAAAAAAAATTATACCACCTAAATAATGTAAAGTATATTATATACCTTGTATTCCAAATGTTTAATGTGTAATGTTCCTGGTAAGTTGCAATAAGTGACATTTTCTAAATGGACTATGTAAGCAGTGCGAGATTAACAGTTCTGTAGGCCTACAGTCAGTACTACCTAAAGAATGTGTTGGGGGAAAATAATTTTTAGTACAAATCTAGTGTAAGAAAAGTGCTACTCTATAATAATAAATATTGTTTATAGAAAAATTACCAAATTTAAAAGATACAAATTAACTTTAAATCAGTATTAAAAAAATATAGGTTGATAAAAAATGGGCAATGAGGAATGATACAAATTTGTAAAGTGTTTAGGAATACTAAACAAGTTGATATATAAATAGTTGTACAAGGTGTACACCACGTGTACTAGATTTGTGAAGTTGTCGGCGGGCATTTGCTCATTACTTGTTCTTCCATCTTTTCTTGCCTTGTAAATCAACCTGAATAACATGTACTATGTTGATGATATAACGGTTTTTTTTATGTTTTGTTCATTGCTTAATTCTCACAATTTGAAACATTCATGATGTGGTTTTGTTAATTCTCACAATTTGAAACATTCATGGTGTGGTTTTGTTGATTCTCACAATTTGAAACATTCATGGTGTGGTTTTGTTGATTCTCACAATTTGAAACATTCATGATGTGGTTTTGTTGATTCTCACAATTTGAAACATTCATGATGTGGTTTTGTTGATTCTCACAATTTGAAACATTCATGATGTGGTTTTGTTGATTCTCACAATTTGAAACATTCATGATGTGGTTTTGTTGATACTGAAAAGAATAATCATCTTGATATCAAGTTTGCATTACACCATATTAATTCTGAAAAGACATTTCAGGAAAAGGAAATCTCTCCTGAGGACGATCAAAGCATATTGATCAAAACGTTTAGAAACTCAGAACAGAACTAGTATACGTGGTGTAACGCAAACTTTATATCAACATTTTGCCATGCAGACCTTCAAACAATATAACATTATGTTGAATAACTACACATAGTACAACAAGTTGCAAATCATCACATTTATAAATATTGCCTAATGAGGGCGCTCCATAACAGGTTTCTTACTAATACTCACTGCTTTTGATATAATAATTTATATAATTATCTTTATTTTAATTCGGCTTTACAAAATCCATGCAAACTGAACAAGTTAACAAAATTATTTTTTAGAAAACCTGTTAAATTTTTCTCGGCTTTCCAAGGCATCGTTTTGGCTATTTATCTTATTTCATTCGAATACAATATTTTTTTCTCATATTTAACATTATAATAATCTTGCAAAATAATAACATCTTTTTTTATCACGCTTAGAACATCTTAATTCATTACAACAATAAATTGATAAAGCAATTAGTTTAAATAACAAAATATGCTAGTCCCTAACATAATTATATTTATAAAACATAATAAGATGTTTACACATTGATAACTAAGGATGAGAACTAAACAAGCAACATGACATTTTACTCGGAGTTAGTGTTTAAAACAGCCAAATGGGATTTGTCTCTATGAATTATTTTAAAATAAAAACCTTTACAGCACCGAATGCCTGGCAATGAAATGTTACACAAATACAATGACAAAAAAACTGATAATGAAATATAAATATAGTAAAGATAATGTGTGCAAGGTCACAAAACTGGCATGGTCCCATCCCACAGAAGGGCACATTTTCTAGTTTCCAGCAGATAACATAAAATTGAATTAAGTTAATTAAATCAGTTGTCCCACTGGAAAATTTCTTTTTTTTTTAAAGTATTCTCAATGTACTTAATATAAAGTACAAATTACGTCAGAGTAGGGCAAAATATCTGACCAATTAAATCAGTTGTGTTGATAATGAATTTAGTTATAAAAACGGACAAAATAAAATGCTACTGAACATTGGTAGAGTAAAATTGATGGTGATCATTGTAAACTTGTGTAACGGTACAGTATAATTTGGAATTATTAAGAATATTATTAATAATGTTCAATTGATTGACATTTGTCTCATTTCTTGTTTATATAATGTATACATTAATGTGTTCATGCTATGTGTACATGATTGTCACATTCCTCATTTGGGACTAAACTTAGGTTAGGGACTAAACTATTGTCATTATGTAGGTTAGGGACTAAACTATTGTCATTATGTAGGTTAGGGACTAAACTATTGTCATTATGTAGGTTAGGGACTAAACTATTGTCACTATGTAGGTTAACATTGATTAGACAATTCATTTCATAAGATAAATAGATCACTTGATTTCAATGAATGTTCAAAAACACTGAAATAGTGACATTTTTTTTAAACTTTTGTTTTAAATGAAAATATTAAATTTTCAAAATATTCAAAATTCCTGGTATTTGATCAATTCCAGTATAAATAATTGAATTATTGCCTTAATTTTCAAACCTTTCAAAATGTACACAATCTAAAATTACGACTTTTATTCCGAATAGGCCTATGTAATAACAATTTCAGCTTAAATTCATTTATTCTGATTAAAATGCATTTTATTTTTCATGATACATTAATTCTACCCCACATGAAAATAAATTAGAAATAGATGCACCATAACATAGCACCAATGATAAACAACTCATTTAAAAATAAATAAAATAATTAGCGTTGTTTACTTATTTAAGCCTATCCACACTTAAAACATCATTACAATTCAAAACAACAATAATAAAATTCAGTGAGCTCTGACAAAATGTTGGATATCACTTATTAACCAGGAATATTTGATTCAATTACTATTTATTATGATAAGTCACTTGTTACCAGACCACATTAGAGAAATGACTTTATGATAAGTTACTTGTTACCAGACCACATTAGAGCAATCATTTCATGATAGGTCACTTGTTACCAGACCACATTAGAGCAATCATTATTATCATAATAGGTCACTTGTTACCGGACCATATTTCATGATAACTCACTTGTTACCAGACCACATTAGAGCAATCATATCATAATAGGTCACTTGTTACCAGACCACATTAGAGCAATCATTTCATGATAACTCACTTGTTACCAGACCACATTAGAGCAATCATTTCATAAGTCACTTGTTACCAGACCACATTAGAGCAATTACTTTATAAACAACTCAATAAAAATTACCAAACAAAAGACGCATAGAAGACTTCTAATTACAAAAGTAAAGCTGAAACTCGATTCACACATACAGCACAAATGTAAAGTGTAACCAGCTGCTAGATAGATATCTCTCGGGATGTTCTTTTCGTTACTTAACGCTTTCATACGTTACTTTGTATTGATGTAATGTAAACGTTGTGTAAAAAACAGATTAGAATAATATGCGTATATGCTCTGAGATGCCATTGTGCTACATCGATGTAATCATTACAGGGCTCACTGAGGCCTGTACAGATTACCGACTTGTTTTATGTGGATGTTACACGGAAACACTTTTTTACATTTTTTTTGCTTTGCATACATGTTAATCGGGTTTACAGTAATCAGTGTATGTATTAAGTCGATAATCAAGCTTCCTCCCGGCTTCTGAATAAGTTTTCACATGCTTATATCACTAAATCGGTTAAAAACATTGTTGACAAACTATTATAATTTTTACATACTTAGTTTTACCTTTCCAATACATAACACAAGTATACTTCTCAACAGATGTTATGGTTACAAGTTAAACAAGTGTAAATTAAAAAGTACATTTTTTGTATGTTAATGGAGGAGGCTGATATGATGGGTTGCATAGCTCAAATTACAAGGCGTATATAACAAGTACAGCAACTGAAAATCATCCTACTAATCCTTAAATCAAAATAACAAAATTTATAGATCCAATGTATAAATCATTTGTTATAATACAATAATTGATATAAAAATAATTATTATCATACATAGCCCATCTAGCCTATAAGTTAATCATTAGTTAGGCATAGTGGATTCCACTTGGAATCAGAATCTTGTTTTTTTTTCTACTCTCTATTTTGTTTTAATGTGTTACACACTGGGTTCGCTAGTGAAATCAACTGACTGTGTTTAGCTTACATACTGTTGTGTGTTCATTGAGGTTAGTAGGTAACCAACTGAGGTTAGGTAACCAACTGAGGTTAGGTAACCAACTGAGGTTAGGAACCAACTGAGGTTAGGTAACCAACTGAGGTTAGGAACCAACTGACTGTATAAACCACACTTGGTAAACATGGGCTTATATTCAGGCCCAACATGGGCTTATATTCAGGCCCAACATGTAGTACGGGATACACTTAAATTGATTACAAATTTCTTTAAATATGGGTTTTAACAAGCTTGAAAAATGAAAATAGTATTGAAATTGGTTGTGTAGTTTGATTAAAATGTGTGCAGTTTGATTAAAACTGACATTTCAATCTTTTATAAGATTATATAATCTTTTAAATAATAAATGAGAAAGTCCAGCTTCTTTATAATAAAACAAGAAAAGAATAAAGGTATGTAAATTACAATTTAGATAAATACTGTTGCACTAACATTAATTATCAAGTTTCTCTAACAAAAGCTATTATTAGAAAGATAAAAACTACAAAACAGTCTATAAAGTCATTTTTTTACGATTGGAAAAAATTACTTTCAAAAGATAATTGAGGTAATTTGATTACACATTTGATAGAAACAGATTTTAAAAATCCAAATTTAAAAGCCAGTCTTGAAGACAAAGATACTGTCATTTCATTTGTGTTGAAGTTTCCAGTCTATTCACTACTGGAAGATTCTATGAATATTAAATTGAATAAACTAAATACTGTTAAAACAATTTAAATCGTCTGTGTTTTCTTTTTTATTTTAATTTATCCAATATATAGTAGTAGTCATTTAACAAGCAATAGTTGCAAATTACAAACGTAAAAATTCAGTTTATTTCAGTTTGGTTTATATCTAGATTAGAAGCAAAATTAAGGCAGCAAAGGTTGTTATATAAACGCATTTTGATTTAGCTGCATTGAATAACAATGTAGCTACAATTTAGGCACAATGTAGCCACAATGTAGCCACAATGTAGCCACAATGTAGCCACAATGTAGCCACAATTCAGCCACAATGTAGATGGTATGTAGATGCAATACAATGACAGAGGGGGTCTATTTGATGCTCTTATTGACACTGTCATACCAAATATCTCAAGTCACTTCAACACTATTCAAAACCAAATATGACAACATCTCCAAAAAATAAAATAATAAACATCAGCTCACATGCTCATCCAGTCGTAACATAACTCCAAATTCAACACTCTCTCATTGAAATAGTACCAAATAATCCCACTTAAAACACCCAGCCATCAATCAAACTCTACACCTATAATTAAAACCATTTAAATTCAATTGCATTCATCTTAGACCACTACAATAAAATAACTTGCACACTTCATCCATCTCAGACTTAAACATCAATAATAGCACCTTTAAAATCTGTTAACCCAATGTCACAATTACTACAATACTAATTTACATATTAACTTATATATACTATATATTTCTATAATTTCATAGCAGTAAGAATATTTTGACAGAGCTGTTTATATTGCCTTGTATCTCCTGCAATCTTGCGCAGTTTTAGTCCATTCAAATGCAAGCCAGGAACTTCGCATACCTCCATTTCAATTTCAACTCCATTGTCTTGAAGCGCAAATAAATTTGCTTTGTTCTCGTAAATCAAACTCGGATGTTTAGAGTCTAAAGCTCGTTTAATCTCATCAATGATCTCATGAAGATTCTTCGAAGTTGTCATTGAAAATGACTTAGCTCGTCTTACTGGTGTTGGGTCAGCCAACATATCTGGGTTACTTAAAGTTAAGCTGCCACTTAAGTTCACAACTTGAGCTAAAAAAGAATGGTCATTTGGTTGTTCCATCACATGATCATTAAGATAAGGTCGAAATTCACAGGAAGGTATACTGCTGTGTAAAAGTTGTAGATTGTTATGTGTTGGCTGTAGAGAATGGTGTGGGTTGTAGAATGGTAAGGTTAAAAGTTGATTTGAAGAATCAGTTCCAACAGCTCCATAAAGTCCTGAGAAAGTATCACCAAATCATGCAAAATAATAAAGAAGAAACAAGTGAAAATTAATATAAATTGGTTAATATAGAGTAGTGAAGGTAAACAGGTAAATTAAATTGTTATTCCATCATTTTACGCAAAACATTGGATTTTTGTTTGAAACAACTGCAATACTTCAAATGTAACTAATTTAATTAATTGTCATTATTAATTATTATTAATTGTCATTATTTAATTAATTGTCATTATTCGATAACACAAACAAATCTACAATTTGAACATTTCAGAAAAACAAAAAAATTAAAGCCTACAATTAACGAATGATAATGGCAAGTGAATTGACCTCAACAACACAAACACAATTGAAATCGGTATACATACAATGTACAATGATCAAACATAAGCTTTTTCCATTTGAACATTAATAAAAACAAAGTCTAGACACTTTGTTAATCTTTACCTGAGTTTGTAGAATCTACATCTTCCATTCGTTCAAGGACGCCCTCATTGACCATATTAATATCCCCGTATGCATCAACTCCCATTGTATAAGTCTGCTGCCCTCCTATGTGAGGCAACTGTTCGTCTATACCACCTGTATTTTCAGAGTTCTCACAATAAAATTGCATTTCATGGTGTTCAGGTATAGGCCCATTAATCATGCTATGCCGACTAGGATAATTAGTGTTACTATACACGTCTTGCTGTAAAGGAAACCTGTATCCTACGTTAGGATTGTTAGATACTTGTTGGGATAGCTGTAATGAATGTTGCGGCATTCCTGCTGCATTCCTTGTTTCAATCTGTTGTAAAGGTTGAAATTCATATCCATGCGGTTGTTGCTGCGGTTGGTTGAACGCATAACCCATACATGATGCATTGCTAGTGTACACCTCTTGTGGTGCTGAATCATCAGTTCTTGTGTGTGTATCACTCCCACTGTGTATTGAACTAAACATAGCCGCCGTTTGCTGATTTTTTAAGGTGCCCATTGTACTATTATCAACATCATGTTCAGCTTCAAGTTCTATTATTGTTTGCGGACTAGGCCGCTTTATATTTTGAGAAAGTTGACTTGAAAGAGGGCCTCCTTTAGGCGATCCCCGTTGCCCTTCGTTGGAGCCTATGTTAAAGGTGTGCGTCTTGTTTGGTATTGCTTGGGATAGACTTTCTGTTTCTGGTGTTAATTGAAGACCACTAAATTGTTGTTGCATGTCTATTTCAGTATTCAAGAGTGATAAAGAGTCTACAGATGATTGTGATGTTATGCTTTGTTGCTGTGAAGAAACCAATCAAATAATTATTACTTCAATTACAAAAAATTTAAAATGGAATACTGAACTTAACCCAACTATCTTTTATTATAGCTTTTATCTTCATAATCTTGGAAAAAAAATTGAATTGTGAGTTGATTACAAATATACTGTATAAAAAATGAATATAAAATTTCAAGCAAAAAAAAATTGATATATAAAATTTAACATTAAACTAAAAACATTATAATGCAAAACCACAAACTATCTCATTGAGATATAAACAACCAATTATATACAGCAAAAAAAAATTACAGGAATCATATCTTTTGAATTGCAATGTTCAAAATTTGCACGGGGCCTGAGTAAAATAGGTCTCCTAGGCAAACCTGTAGGTAAAATCAAAACACACAATATATAGTGATATAAAAGAGGTCTCCTGGGCAAACCTGTAGGTAAAATCAAAACACACAATACAGTATATAGTGATATAAAAGAGGTCTCCTGGGCAAACCTGTAGGTAAAATCAAAACACACAATATATAGTGATATAAAAGAGGTCTCCTGGGCAAACCTGTAGGTAAAATCAAAACACATAATACAGTATATAGTGATATAAAAGAGGTCTCCTAGGCAAACCTGTAGGTAAAATCAAAACACACAATATATAGTGATATAAAAGAGGTCTCCTGGGCAAACCTGTAGGTAAAATCAAAACACACAATACAGTATATAGTGATATAAAAGAGGTTTCCTGGGCAAACCTGTAGGTAAAATCAAAACATACAATATATAGTGTTATAAAAGAGGTCTCCTGGGCAAACCTGTAGGTAAAATCAAAACACACAATATATAGTGATATAAAAGAGGTCTCCTGGGCAAACCTGTAGGTAAAATCAAAACACACAATACAGTATATAGTGATATAAAAGAGGTCTCCTGGGCAAACCTGTAGGTAAAATCAAAACATACAATATATAGTGTTATAAAAGAGGTCTCCTGGGCAAACCTGTAGGTAAAATCAAAACACACAATATATAGTGATATAAAAGAGGTCTCCTGGGCAAACCTGTAGGTAAAATCAAAACACACAATACAGTATATAGTGATATAAAAGAGGTCTCCTGGGCAAACCTGTAGGTAAAATCAAAACATACAATATATAGTGTTATAAAAGAGGTCTCCTGGGCAAACCTGTAGGTAAAATCAAAACACACAATATATAGTGATATAAAAGAGGTCTCCTGGGCAAACCTGTAGGTAAAATCAAAACACACAATACAGTATATAGTGATACAAAAGAGGTCTCCTGGGCAAACCAGCAGGTAAAATCAAAACACACAATATATAGTGTTACATAATCAAATGACAATACCTGAATGTGCTGTAAATGCTGCTGTTGTTGTAATTCTGCATTGATTGGTGGACTAGTTCGTTGTTGTGACTTGATTATATCTTGAAGTTGTTTTATTGGACAAATATTTGGATTATTTTGCGCTCTACTCATCAAAAATAAATTAATGCTTTGCGATCCATCAGAAAAGCGCCTTCCTGGTGTTTTGCTCGACCGTTTATCTGGCGGATACAACGTGTTTGGATCTCTGAATGTACTTGTGCGATGATAGCGATCATGTAAAGGTAATCGTAAATCGTTGGATATTTCTGTCGGACCAACGGTATGCCTTGATGAGTTCCCACGTTGTTGAAGATACCTGGTGAAAAATGAAACGCAAGAATGTTAGAAGGAAATAATCACATTCCCTTGTAAATATTTGTAACCACTGAGTTGGTGAACTTAAACTACATCATTTTAAATCTCCATATACTTTTTGTAAAAATTTAAAAAAATATCTTATTTCTTTATACTAATTTTAATATTATTATGATTGTAGTACACTGAAAGTATCTATTTTTATTTCATCGTTTTTGTTTTTATTTATTATTTTATGTAGTAAATTGTATTAGTTTAAATGTATGTGTATTGTTTCTGGGGTCTTTCTCGAGACAAGAAACTTGTTTTCTTCTAGAGAAGACCCCAAATGATGGCTTATTACTATGTTTTCATTTATGTACACACCTATAATTATATTATACTGTATAATGCCATTGTTGAATAAATAAATGTTTTTTGAACTTGAACTTGATCCTTATGGACACGATGACATCATATCACTACCATATTTGGGCATAGTAAGAATCTTATCAAAGTTACCTTTGCACTTCTATTGGATCTGGTTCCTCTTCTTCGGAGGTTTCCGATTCTTCATGCGTCATTGAAGTTAAGAGATTTGAAATGCCTTCTTTACCACTATATTGCTACACAAAAGAAGATCATTATTTCACTTTTCCGGTGCACATGTTTAAAGCTCTGTCTACACTATCAAACTTTATGTGACAAAAAAATATGATGTGCCCATATATAGACATGATGATGTCATATCACTATCATATTTAGGAACATCACACTTTTTTTGTCAAACTAACATAATTAACATAAAATAATTTCTCTTCATTCATCTAAAAAACAAACAAAAACCAAACAAGGAGTAAAACATATTTTTACAGATGAAAGGGACCTCCAGGAAACCCCAAGGGGCTTGTGATAGGAGGCCCACTGCAAACTAGTTACATTAATTAAGATCCCGGAAATAGATTTTATAGTGTAGACAGAGCTTTAGCCCTTTGATAATTTATGATACAGACATGAAAACATGTTATTCAGATATGATTCTGTTCAATATCATTATCATTATCATGTACCTGTGAAGAGTTTATATTACTTGGTTGACTTGCTCTTGGAAACATATTGTGAAATTGTGCAAGTTGTATCTGCATGTGAGCACTACCTTCAGATGCTCTACGCACAAAATTACCCTGTCCTCCTGTGGCTTCAATAGTTGGCGGTCCAAGTAAACTTTGCTCCTAAAATTAAGTATTGGAATTAGTAGTTTTGAAAGTTACTATGAATACAGCTACAAACACGCTGGTTAAATTAAGTATAACTAATAAAACAGAAGATTTACTTGGTACTCAGTATTCATTTATTCATGGTCAAACACAGTAAATATATTACATGGTTTGAAATTATTTTTGTTTGTTCAAAGTTAACAATTTACATAAAAATATAAAAATGAGTTAAAAAGGTTAAGATTTGGTAAAATACCAATTAAAACACATTTTTTAATTATAAAAGAACAAATAAATGCATACCCTATATGTAATTCTCTGTCGAGAATTGTTTTGAGCCATTAAAACTGCCAGATTCTGTGTGGGGTTTGTATCAACGACAGGTTGATGTCCACAAGCTTCACTAGCTTGACGATTAAAGATGGCTAGACGTCTATCATCTCGAACATCTTGGCTTTGGTTTCCGACATCAAGAGTGTGCCTTCTTATCTGCAAATATCTTGCAAGTGCCTCTGGTGATGGTTCTTCTGGATCACTGTCGCTGTCTCTTGCCTCTTGTGATTGCTGCAAAAACAAAAATTACATCCTTTCAGTAAAAATTTCACAACAATAGATGTATAATAGTGTTTAATAGACATAAAATCAGGAAATGAACTGTAGTTACTGTTTAACCTATGACCATTGACCTCCCACTAAAGGTCACTGGCTTTTGAACTAACCTGTTGGATGACCTGGTTTTGTTGGTCTGTAATCCTAACTTCTGGAATTAAATCTTGAATGACAGCAGCTCTGCGAGATGCCGTCACAACTTGTTTATGCAATGTTCGATGTCCTTGAGATTCATGTGGTTTTTGTTGGTGGCGCTTTAACTTGTCAAGTAAAAGATGGTATATTGCACTTGCTTGATCATATGTTTGATTCTCAAGAGACTGCAACAAATTAATACAAAACATGTAAAGCTCTGTCCACACTATCAAACTTTATGTGATGTGCCAATATACTGCATAGACACAATGTCACATCACTACCATATTTAGGAATATCACTACCATATTTGATATATCACTACACTTTTTTTGGTCAAATTAATTTGATAGTGTAGATAGGGCGTAAGGATATTTTTGAGTTAAAATGCAAGAAAAAATTGCATTCATAAAACAAACTATTCATCTCGTCATACAATAAAATAGATTTGAGTTCAAGTAAAAGAAATTCCTACCAGTATAATTAAATAGAGTAAACAAGAAGAAAAAGTTAAAAACCTGTAAAATTCTCTCCCTATTGACCCCAAGGTCATATATCATATGGTGTAGGACTTTCTCATTCAGTTCTTCTTTTACTTCATCTATCTGATCTTTGCTATACTCTGCAATCATTTGATCAAATGCTGGATCCGGGTCACCAGACCGTATCCATCGATGCTGAAGAATTTGGGATGTTGTGTAACGCTTTTGAGGATCCAATACTAACATGTGTCGTATTAAATTTTCACAATCTACCAATCAAAATTATGTAAATGTCAATTTTAATTATAAAAGCAAAAAAATATATAATACAAAACACACAAAACAATACTATAGTAGCAATGAATGGCATAGAGTGAAATCAGAGTACTAAAAAGTATCATACACTGTTAGGCCTACCAATTCCATGGATTGTTGTTATTCTTATTACGGCAGAGAAATATCTACATGCAGTGCAAGCAAAACATCTTCCTACTTAATTCGCAAGAACAAAATCTATTATTATGTAACATTTACCAACCTGGACTCATGAAGAAGGGTATCCTGAAGTGGCCTGACAAAACATTAGTTCTTAAACTTTGTAAAGTATCACCTCCAAAGGGTAAGTTTCCAGATACAAGTACATATAGAACAACTCCTAAACTCTGGTGACAAAAAAAACAAAGGTATAGTTTGTTAATACAGGACACATGTAAGCTCCATGTTAGAACTATCCCTCAAGTCAAAGGTATAGTTTGTTAATACAGGACTCATGTAAGCTCCATGTTAGAACTATCCCTCAAGGTATAGTTTGTTAATACAGGACACATGTAAGCTCCATGTTAGAACTATCCCTCAAGTCAAAGGTATAGTTTGTTAATACAGGACTCATGTAAGCTCCATGTAAGAACTATCCCTCAAGGTATAGTTTGTTAATACAGGACTCATGTAAGCTCCATGTTAGAACTATCCCTCAAGTCAAAGGTATAGTTTGTTAATACAGGACTCATGTAAGCTCCATGTAAGAACTATCCCTCAAGGTATAGTTTGTTAATACAGGACTCATGTAAGCTCCATGTTAGAACTATCCCTCAAGTCAAAGGTATAGTTTGTTAATACAGGACTCATGTAAGCTCCATGTAAGAACTATCCCTCAAGTCAATTCTAAAACTTGGGTCCTGGTATCACTTTTTGTTTAGTCATACTTATTACATATACATTATTTATTTTTCCATTTTTTTTTTATTTGAGGAAACATAGTTATTAACAACTATTTCTTATTATTCACAAAGTGCTACACATGTATGAATGTTACTTGATTACTTAATGTTCTACTTAAGTGTTTACTTATCATTGTGCTTTCTCAATATGCTACTTAAGTACCTATTACAGTGTATATTCTTACCCAAACATCAGCTTTGGGTCCTAAATATTCTTTTCCTTCAAACAATTCTGGTGCTGCATATGGTGGACTACCACACCATGTCTTGAGTAACTGCCCCGATTCAAAAAAATTACTAAAACCAAAATCTAAAAACAACAAATAATAATAATATATTACATATATTTTTTATTTCAAACTGAATAATGACAATGTTGAATATAAATCAGTTTGTAACAATAATGCAAATGTATGTATGTTTATAAAATAACATGTCAATTTTGAAATAAATCAGAACTAAATTAATTTAAAAAACAGAAACATCTTCATTAACACCATAACACATTAATGTTCTACTTGTTGTTTTTTAACTTGTTCAATAGTATGTTTTATATCAATTAATGAACCAATCAAAATCAATTTATTCCATAAAACTATAGGATACATATGGAGAATGTTCAAAAACAAAACGAAACACATGACACAACAGTTTTGTGAGAAACTGTAACGTACCTGCAATTTTGACTTGTTTATTTGCATCTAAGAGTAAATTTTCTGCCTTGAGATCTCTGTGGACGACGTGTCGACAATGACAATAATTGATAGCAGCTACAATTTGACGGAACTTAGGCCTCGCTTCTCGTTCAGTCATTTTACCATGTGAAATTAAATGATCTGTCAGTAAATAAAACATAGTTCATTCATTTCATTTATTTTCCATAATATACAATAGTTTAGTAGTTTTTTGTTACATATTGCTTTTAAATGTTAACAAATACATTATATTTAGATTCAAATACACATTTTACAATATAATAAATGTATTTTGTATTTTTCTAGTAAGGAATGCTATAGTAAGTCTACAAATACCACGGTAAAAAAAATTTACAATTTACTTTATTAATTGCAATATTCAGACACACTGATTATTAATAACATAATATAATGTGAACATTAACAGAATACTGTATTGTTATTTTTACATTTAACATTATTTTGCCACTTTGTTACATTAGCACTACAAACATGTTCAGATAATATTTCATTTCTATATTTCCTTGTAGATAGTTGTGTGTGTGTAGTCAATTAAATGAAGGTCTGATCTAAGACAATAACACATTATTATATGCAACAATTACATTTTAATTTTAATCTAATGAGAAAAAATCACTGATTGTATGATGACTCTTAATTATACATTGCTATCACAAAATGTTACGCTGATTACAAATACGCAATTAGGACAAATTGGAAAATGATAACAGCACTCTAAAAGAGACTGAACATAATATACTTTAAATCACTACCTACAGGTTAGTAATTCTGTAGTTACTGTAGTGCTAGTTGATAATCTTTTATACTTATTTTTAATATTGAAAAATAATACTTATTTATACTATTTAATTATTCTGATTCATAGAATTATCAAACTATTTTGTTGTTTTTAGTTGTCATCTTTTATCGATGGTTTAAACACAATTTTACATCAAGTATAAAGCTCTGTCTAAACTATCAAAATTTATGTGACAAAAAAATGTGATGTGTCCATATATATGCCATATCTCTACCATATTTGGGTATATCACTACTATATTTGGGCACATCAAACTAGTTTGATAGTGTAGACAGAGCATCTGTTGTTATCATTACTGAATGTGATGTCTGGTAAATACCATGGTGGTCTAGTTTACTGTACATTGGCTTATATGCATTATGTTGTTGGAGTTTAAATTATAAAGGATTTGCTTTGACTAGGATTTGCATATACTGTATGTTATTATACTAAAATACATTATTTATTTAATTGTATGGCATTATAAATTATAAATTCTAGTCTAGTGTCTGATTTTTTTATCATAACAAAAAAGAGAAAGGGTTAGTATATTATAAGTACGTAAAAAAATGACCAAATTTTGAATTTGTCAAGGGACAACAAAATGCTTAAAAGTTTACATCATGAAGCAGCTTCTTAACTGAAGGAAGAACAGACTCAGCATGTAACAACATTAGACAAGTTTATACTGCACGGTAATCTAGACAGATTTAACCAAATTAAACGTTACATTCAAGTTATCCGTCCCGTCTAAACCTAGAGAAATTAAATGTGTAATTTCAACCACCTTAAAACAATTGTATTACATACTGGGTAACATCAACCCTATAACTAATACACTTACCAAAGATTTCTCCTCCACTGGCATATTCAGTGACCAGGTACATCATTCGTTCTGTCTGCATCACCTGGTAAAGCCGTATGATATGTGGATGGCGTAACAACTTCATTACTTGTACTTCTCTCTCAATTTTACGTTTGTTTTCATCATCTAGTTGTGTTTTATCAATTATTTTTATAGCAACCTATTGAAAAAAAAACCATATTTTAATACTATTATTACAAAATAGATTAAACCATTATTCATAATTATTCAAATACTATTTTTAGTTTAGTCTATCTAGGTTTAGATTATTTTTATGTTTCAGGCGGTTTTTTAAAATCAACTGTTGGCTTTAAAAAAAATTCAAATTTTAAAATATTGAATGTTGAAATGTCAATCTTAATATTCAATTTAATACTAGACTAGGCCTAGTAGTAGTATTAGATATGTTTTTGATCATCCTTACAATCAATTGTCTTTTTTACTGAGCACAATAGTTCATGGAGGAAATAGTTACGTTTGTCAAGTTTACTAAATCAACATATCAAATTATCATCATTTATCTAGGTAAAACTAATTAAAATGGGATAATTCATTCTTTAGCAGAGTGCCATTCCATACAAAATAATTTAAGTTTTTAAACATTGTCCTGACTGACTATTTTCAAACATAATAAGACCTTTGTTTCACAGAGTATTACTTAACAATTCTCCATGTCTAGTTAGTCGTAGGCTAGAAAATTTGATTACAGCCTATTCCAAGCAACGGCTCTGCAGGGGACAATTGCTTTACACCCACCCAGTCTAGCGGTCTAGATAACGCAAGCTTTTCAATTGATGAGCCTAAAACATGTAGCCCAGTTAAGCCTAAATATTTGTAAGTCATCATTTAAGTTTTTACTAGACAATAGGTACACATGACATAATTGTGTATGTGGTAAATTTTTTTATTTTCATTTTTTAAAACGGGTATTTTTTTGACAATCATTCACTACACACTGGCAGTGAGTGAGAAGTGAATACAGCAGCTACCATCCAATCAGTTGGGATTGGTGGGACATGAGCCACCAACAACACCAAACGACATACCGTCATGCTTTAACGAACCATTTAGGGCTACAAATACTCTTTTAAAATGGCTTACCTTAGCTTTTGTGATAACATGAGTAGCAAGTTTTACAACAGCAAAGTTTCCTCTACCTATCGTTCTTTCAATTTCATAATATCCGATAGTTACGGGTCCACGAGATCCCGTCGTCGCCATGTTAAAAGATGGTGTTTGTTGCTGTTCTGAGCGTGCGCATTGCAAATTCAGCGTTATACATTGACCTTTTTAGTCATTCAAAGTAAAGTACACATTATCAATCTTTACTGTGACACATACTTCCTCTCAAAATTCCACGAAATTATATTTCTTTTAAAAAGCAAATCGTAGTAAAATATGTTTATATATAAATATAATTTAAGCAAACCCAAAACGTAATGGTAATGTTGAGTAGTGTCTTAAATGAGTAAGATGCGGTTGAGTGATTAATCTGGTGGTATTGGTGCCCGTTCATGCTTATTATTTACCCGGGTCCGGCAGTTAGTTTCTACCCACAAACGTCAGCGGTAATTATCCGGGTAAATTACTAAGCACAGATCTAAGATAAAATATTTCCACAGGCATTCTTCAACAATGATAATTAAATAATAATGTTTATAATAAATATATATTAATAATACAATAATAAAGCCTAAGAAAGAGTTATAAATAACTGATAGGGTTTTTTTTCGTCCTTTTTTTTTTAGTAATAATTACATTAATAATATTTTCATTTATTAAACAATTAATTTCAATTTTCACAATACATAATGTTACTACAACATTACATAGGCCTATATTGTTTTTTAATACGTTTCTACAACTTAGAAGTGTCAACGCCCTCTATGTTTTAGCAATCAGTGCGCGATATACACAACCGGAAACGCGTTGCTGTGCGTATCGATAGTGCGTAAACTGACTATTTCGCGTATCGGAATTGCGTATAATACCAAGGAACGCAAGCAAACAAACAGTGTAGTTACCAGTTGCCTGGTGATAATTAAGTAATAATTAATTTAATCGCCGCAAGAAAAAATGGGTAGACCTATTTCTGAAATAAGCAAGTAGGACCCATGCCCTAATTATTTATATTAAAGTGTTTTCTTGGATTCCCGTAAATGACCTATTATTATTATAAGTAAAAATGATCGATGTTAATTATTCTGCTCGGCTATGAAAACGAGAGCCTGTCTACCTCACACTCACGCAAAACGCGTCAGTCTTGATTTAACATGACGTCATCTTTTGATTGAGGTCAACGCATTATGCACGTTCGTAAAATGTTTGTCTTCTAACTATGACGTCAAAGTGAACGTTTCAATAAAATATTATTGAATGATGAAAGATTGAGAAATTATTCAGCGAAAAATGTAATCCATTTGTCATATCATGCGTAATTTTAAACTAAATATAATTTAGAATTTTTTTCTTTTAATTCATTTGATTGTCTAACTGATTGTCACCGTGTATATTCTGCAAATGCTAGGCCTGAATAAAGTTTATCTCACAAAGTATTTAACCATATAGCATATACCTAGCATTCAAGTAAGCTGAAAATTCTAACGAATTGTATGATTTATTTTTAGGTGTATATATTCATGAAAACCTCAAATGGACCAGTCATCAAAATTACGTTTCGAAAAAAATATCAAGATCTATTAGTATTATTAACAGACTTAAGCACTTCTTCCCTCTAAATATTTTAATTTCTCTTTATAACACACTTGTACTTCCTTATTTCCAGTATTGTAACATTATTTGGGCTGCAGATTACTCTTCTAATATTGCTAGATTAACTAAATTACAAAAACGTGCAGCTAGAATTATTACTTTTTCACCATATAGAACCTCATCTGAACCCCTTTTTAAACGTCTTGGTATATTAAAATTAACGGATATCCACAATGTTCAAGTTGCCAGTTTTATGTTTAATTATTTTAAAAACCAACTTCCTATTTCTATGATTGATATGCTCTGTAAACGTACCAAATTTCACAATTACAATTAAAGAACTTCTCATTTAAACATTCCTTTTGCTAGACTTACAAAAACTAAATTTTTTATTACTATATCAGGTCCTAATTTGTGGAATCATATCCCACCAAATATCAAAACGTCAATATCATTATTTACTTTCCGAAAAAAGTTAAAGAATCATTATATATCTAAATATTATACTGCTTAGTTAATATGCTTATTATCATTATTTATACTCACTATTTATGTCTTACACAAAATATTAGTTGTTGCTTATTATTGCAATCTTTAATCTATACTATATATAATGTATATATAGTATATACTATATATATACTGGAATTATAATTTATGTATACATATTTTTTTTTCATTTACCAATATCGGTAGTTATTTCATTTATAATTATCATGAAACTATTGAAATATAATTTAAATAATTTGTATAAAGAAGATGTTAGTTATGTTATTATACTGTAATTTTTTATCCTAAATTATATAATTATATATTCTAGGTTATTTTTATTTTTTTAGTAATGTGTTTTGTTATGGGTCCCTACGAGACAAGTTTTTAACTTCTAGAAGGGATCCAT
Source organism: Antedon mediterranea (assembly GCF_964355755.1). NCBI lineage: Eukaryota > Metazoa > Echinodermata > Crinoidea > Comatulida > Antedonidae > Antedon > Antedon mediterranea. Next base: position 271,517 of record NC_092677.1, read on the forward strand.
GATAATAATGACTACCAATTACTGCTTTATCTATGTTCACTTTAATATCTTTTTTCTATTTTGTATATATTCATTCATTATTATCTAAATAAATATTATCTGAATCTGAATCTGAATTGTATGGCACGCGTCTAGTCGAATTGTATGATTCATTGTATATATCGCGCGCGTCTAGTCGTATTGTCTTTCATTTATATCCACATTGATCCTTGCCATGATTGATCATCTTCTCATTCACCATATAAACCTATTACATGATTACATGATAGCTAAATAAATATTGAAAAGAATTGAATTGAATGGCACTGTTTTGTGTTCTTAGACACATGCGGATGCCGTGTTTTGTATAGCAGCTCTTACTACCTGACGCGCGATGCCGGGCTAGATAAACAAAATAATTTAATACATAAATATAATATTTCTATATTTGATAAGCAGAGTGAATATCTCTATTTTGTAAGATTGCCTTTGTTTAATAAAAGTGAATTTGATGGCTTTCTTCATTTTTATTTAGCAGAATTTCGTATCCGTTTATGACTGCTTTCGTTCGCAATAACAATAAAAAAAAACGGCCAGACAGGATATACTATTTTATGTTTGTAAATTTATTGACAAGAGAATAATAAATTAAACATTACAACGACAAATCATCGCATTTAACATTTTCTCAAAATTCGAGAAAAAAAATATTCGGAGCTATAATATCGCCCTCATGAATAAGTTCATCTTCTTATTAAATAAAAGAACAGAACACGTCAAACGAGAAATACGAGAAACACTTTCGTTTTGACGTAAACCGTTGAATCATAGAATGTCAACATGGCCACGTGCATTTTGGATTATGCTCACAGAACGTTTTAACAACTCCTGATGACGTCAGCAACAATCTATAAACCATAGAAGCAGGAGGAAAACTATTACAGTCGCACTAATTTCTGTACGTTACATCCAACTGTAAAACGTTACAAATGTACATTCAAATATTGTAATAAAATCGCGTAGTACTCTATTTACATGAGCCGGCGTATTTAAACATTTGCAGTGCAGATTTAACTCTTTCTACTAACGAATATTATAACCTCAGCCTTCTCTAATTAAAAAAATCTGCTCTAAAAAGGTTGAAAGAGTTTTACAATTTCAGAGATTTACTCACAATTTTACATTGCAGTATACTTAGACCCTTCCCTAATAAATAAATGCGTGGGCGCTGAAGCACATAGACCTAATTTACTGTAAAAACTGCTTAAGTGTTCAAGATTTAAATACAGAAGTGTATATAGATAACTAGAGAATATTATGACAGTAACAATTAAATCTATAATTAATTTTACAATGACAGTATATATTTATATAGCACTATAACGTGAAATAAGACACTAAGAAATGAAAAAGCTCAAAAACAAATAATTAAAATGATCAGAAGTACAAATACTAGCATTTAAGCAGAGAAGATTTGTATCAACAAACTAATCTGACTTTCTTCAGGTGTAATATATAAAATAGTCAAGGGCTTTGGTTTATAAACTTAAACATGGATTTAATAATTTGCAAACTAAATATACCTGAGATGATTTAAAACGCATTTGAAAGCAGTGTTATACAACACTTGAAAGCAGTGGTATACAACACCTAGCAGTGTTATACAACACCTATCAGCTTCATATCAGTTTAACACATGAAAGCAGTGTTATACAACACCTATCAGCATCACATCAGTGTAAGCAGTGTTATACAACACCTATCAGTGTTATACAACACCTATCAGTGTTATACAACACCTATTAGTGTTATACAACACCTATCCGCATCACATCAGTGTAAGCAGTGTTATACAACACTTATCAGCTTCACATCAGTTTAACACACACATTAGATCATTCTATAAATGTTTCAAAACATGGCAATGTTTAAAATGTATTTATTTATGGTAAATGAAACACATTAATAATAATGTTAAAAAGACTAATACAAATATTAAATGATACCATAATTAAACTATAAATGGTTTATCACAATAAACTAATGATGGACTGATGATAACAGAATTAAAGCTACATTACTAAACCCCATACAGCATGATCTAATGTGTATAATTTATAAAGAGTTTATTATGAGGTCCATTTATAGACAGCCTAAATTGTATGACCTTAAAAAACAGATGTGACTTAGCTAACAGATTTTACAAATGTTGATGGCGGTAAAATAGCATTAAAATATCTTTTCAATAAAATCATAATCCGATCAACTGTACATCGTATATTGCAAACTGAGTTGTGTGTTTTTCTATTTTTACTCACACTATGACTATGTCTACATTTAATACAACGATAAAATTAGAACACCAAGAACAACTGTGTATAACAATGTTTTAGAATGACTGGTGGTCCATTTTGTCAAAAAACACTTAAAACAAGTTGACACCAACACCTAAAACAACTTTATCTCAAACAAACATTAGTGAGATGTCTGTGACATACATACACAAGTACTGCTATTCACAGTTCAAATAAACATTTATTAATCATTATTATTATTACAAATTTTAATATTGGAAAACGTGTTTTTTACCCAATCTGTTACTCTCTTCCCCAACAACAAAAACTATCATGAAAACAAAAGGTTTTCGTTCTTCCAATGCGTACAAATACACAATATCTTTCTTATTGTAATAGCCTTATCTATACTTTTCTTTTAATCAAATAATTACAGTTCTATATGAAAAGCGCCCTCAACAAGGAGTAAAAGAATAAGTATTTTGTATACATGTCACATCGCACGTATCCATGGTTTCTACTTCATCTTCACTAATTTTATTACTAGTCTCTTGAGGGCAGTGCTCATCAACATTAACAGATATATTATTTGACGAGAACACTGGAACTATGGGATGCTGTTGCGCTAGTTTATACGAGTCTGCTCTGTTCGGTGGAGGTGGACGTCTTTCAAAACTTGCTTGTTTTACTAAATTTAAACGTTGAAATTCTTGACTTAGCTGAGATTGTTTTTGAAGTTGTTGTCGCTTTTGAACCAACTTTTGCTGAAGTAGATGATTTTGTAGTTTTCTGGCAGTTGGACTGCCAATTTGACATAGTTTTTGTGGGTCAGTAATTACAGACTGGTTTAAACTAGTTTCAAGTGGTTTTAAACTTTGTGCAGTTTCATCCACCACTTGTCTATGTACATGTTGCCAATCTTGAAAGCTCTGCTTAGTAAAACAAGGTGTTGTTAATTTATTAGTTTCTTTATCAGACGAATCATAGTAATGATCTTCACTAAACGCAGTCTGTAAGGCAAGTTGTCCAAGCTGTTGCCGCGTCGGTGGAATATTGCTTTCTTGGTCATGTTCTTCTTGGTGGATATCAAACATGCCATATGTCTTTGGTATATTATGATTTTGACGGAACATTACTATACCCTGTGCCAACAGCCCATCGGAAGCACGTCTACCCTCACGGAAATAAATCGGCGACTGCGAACAGGTCCTGTTGCTGGTCTGTATTGGCTCTTGCACTCTAGAGATGCGACGTCTTCCTTGCAACTGCCTATGTTCTGTCAACGGGGACATCGATGGCGAGTTGCAAGCTGAATGTATAACTATATTTTGTTTTGAAGATGCATGTGGATAATTATGTACTATTTCCATGTCTTCATCAGAACCAAAAGATCCATTGAAAGCGTCCGGTTCCAAACCAAAGTCACTTAAACTTGGACCACTGTTACTTGGTAAATCAAATGAATAACTACTTAACGGTGGGGGTACAATTTGACATTGTTTTTCTGAATCTGTTTGTTGTCCTTCATACATATTAATTTCGTTTTCTTCATCTATAGAACAAACCATGTTCTTGGGTGACATTGACCTAACACGTCGTGTTTGGTATAATTGTGGAACAGCTTCCAACATAGCACTTTTATTTGGCTGAGTTGAGTTAAATTCTGATGTGTCCCTCACATGTCCCTGTAATGTTCTTTTTTTATGTACACCAATTTGTGGCGGTAAGGAAGAACCCTGTGTTAATCTTGATGATATATTTTCTAGATGTTGCCGTACAATGGCATGATCTGCTATTGAGCTGGGTCTCCTTGATTTCACTTCAACCTTAGAGTCCGCTGGATATGTATGCCGATACATCTTAAGACGTTCTCCTAACAAGTAGTATATTGCAGTGTAATGGTCAAATGAGTTGTTCTGGATAGACTAGAAGAAACAAAATAATCTCAATTCTAATTTGATCCACAAGAATTGTGAGAAATATCATTTTCTTACAATACTGTACAGTAGGGTACAATATTTATCATAAGTTCATATATATAATAAAAGTAATTTAACAAATATAATTTATGCTTTAAACCTAAAATACTGACATACCTCAATTGTCTTCTGCTGATCAATTCCAAGATTTTCCATTAATCGCAACGCCTTCTCGTTGAATTTCCCATCAGGCTTTGGAACCTCTATGACCGGGGTGTCTCTTTGAGCATGCAATAACATCCATTTATGTTGTTGTATTTGTTGCATTGAGTAGCGTTTTGATGGATCCACTACAAGCATTTTACGAATCATATGCTCACATTCTATTTAGTAACAAAATTACATACAAAATAATTACATATATTTATAATTATTGTAGTGTAGTGTATGGTAATAATGTATTCTATATAATGTAATAATAATGTAGTGTAGTGTATGGTAATAATGTATTCTATATAATGTAATAATAATGTAGTGTAGTGTATGGTAGTAATGTATTCTATATAATGTAATAATAATGTAGTGTAGTGTATGGTAATAATGTATTCTATATAATGTAATAATAATGTAGTGTAGTGTATGGTAATAATGTATTCTATATAATGTAATAATAATGTAGTGTAGTGTATGGTAGTAATGTATTCTATATAATGTAATAATAATGTAGTGTAGTGTATGGTAGTAATGTATTCTATATAATGTAATAATAATGTAGTGTAGTGTATGGTAGTAATGTATTCTATATAATGTAATAATAATGTAGTGTAGTGTATGGTAGTAATGTATTCTATATAATGTAATAATAATGTAGTGTAGTGTAGTGTATGGTAATAATGTATTCTATATAATATTAATATTAATGTTCACTTTAAATGTTGTTGTTTGATGTAATTATTTATTATCAACATTCCATAATAGTTTTGTTGTTATTGTTTGGTTTTATTTAGATTATAGGGTCACCCTGATTGACTGGCTGCTCTTAACAATTGCTGGATATTCTTGACCCTCACACAGAAGGAACAGGTCATTGATAATTATAACATTTATGTCTTTAGAAATGACAACTATAAATGATTTTTATTATAATAATTATGATTATGTGAGAAACATATTGTATAAATATTTTAAAATGACTAGAAAAACATTCAAATTGTTCATGGCACGCACCAGATGACATAAAATACGGAATGCGAAATCGTCCTGCTAAAACACGCTCCTTAAGTTGTGGAAGAGTCTTAGCATCAAAGGGAAGAGCTCCACATACTAGAACATATAACACCACACCTAAACTCTGAAAAAAACAAGAAAATAATAATCATAACATCACTCTAGTAAAAAGAAGTCACAATTATGGATGATAAACTTACATGACTCCACTTTTGTACATGGTATCTTTATTTTTTAATTAAAATACAATGAATGCCTTTAAAATTAAAATGACATTTGAGATATATTGTTACATTTATGGTATGGTAGTTTGAAGTGCAACTACTACACAATCACAAATAAACAAACTATCAACCTTCATCTCATAAGTTCACAGGTATAATTAAAAAATCTTACAAAGGTCATAGGTCATGACCTTATGTTATTATATTATACTAATGGATTTAAAGTAAGTCCAATGGTTTATGCTTTTAGCATGCTATACAGTTGGTATCTAGTCTGAGTGAGAGATATGTCAAATATAATGGTAATCTTGAGTTTCTGTTTAAGTATCAACATGCTATACAGTTGGTATCTAATCTGAGTGAGAGATATGTCAAATATATTATGGTAATCTTGAGTTTCTGTTCATTAACATTCTGAGTACATATCAAAGATGTTGATGGCCTACAATCCATACTTTTTACAGCAGGCAAATATGAGTGCAGTATTTGATTTGATTTTATTCGGTTTTAACATAAGATTACAAGACAATGTGAATACAAAAAATTTAAAAGCAAATACATATAAATTAGAAAGCAAGGATACTGTATCCCATAAAGTTGACAGAAAAATCTACTTAATTCCAATTGGGTCCTTCAAGAGTTTATCAAATCCACAAGTATTGGAATTTGTCATTATCAGATTGATTTACAATATTTCTTTATGATATTGAAGAAGCAAAAATTAAAGATAATGAAGAATATTTGTAATAAAAAACCAATAATTTGAAAATGGTACAGTTAAAGCGGCCACCCTCTGGATATTACAAGTGCATTCGTTTATCAAATCCACATAAGTAGTGGCATTTATTTATGATGTGTAGCAGGCAGGCAGTAGTAAAAAATTAAAGAATAATGAAGAATATTGTAATTAAAATCCAACAATTTAAAAAATGGTAGATATCTGTTAATAAAATTACTGTAATTATGACAGTAGTACCATACTGTAGGTAAAGATCCTCGAACATAAGCCCATCCTCTACATTTGATCAATTTTCTTGCAAAAAATGGCATTCGGATTCTCAGATATAAGCCCACTATTAATTTTAAGAATTCAGAATAAAACATTATTGTATTTTTTCAATGTAATTTGTGAAATCTTAAATTTAAAAATGTGATGGAGCGAAGCATATGATATTGATTTAGGAATCCTAACAGACTTGATAATAAGCTGATGATGTCATCAATACAAAATACCTACACTAGCATTACCATAGCAACAAGATTAAGCACAAGGAATGCCATCATTTCCTGCATCTAATTAAGTGAAATGTCAGAGTTCATTTGAAATATTGGGTCCAATTACGCATCTGGTAGATTCTATTATTAGTTAGTGTAAGATGTGATGGTGCTCAGAGAGACTTGACGTAAATAGTTAGTGTAAGATGTGATGGTGCTCAGAGAGACTTGACGTAAATAGTTAGTGTAAGATGTGATGGTGCTCAGAGAGACTTGACGTAAATAGTTAGTGTAAGATGTGATGGTGCTCAGAGAGACTTGACGTAAATAGTTAGTGTAAGATGTGATGGTGCTCAGAGAGACTTGACGTAAATAGTTAGTGTAAGATGTGATGGTGCTCAGAGAGACTTGACGTAAATAGTTAGTGTAAGATGTGATGGTGCTCAAAGAGACTTGACGTAAATAGTTAGTGTAAGATGTGATGGTGCTCAGAGAGACTTGACGTAAATAGTTAGTGTAAGATGTGATGGTGCTCAGAGAGACTTGACGTAAATAGTTAGTGTAAGATGTGATGGTGCTCAGAGAGACTTGACGTAAATAAGCTGCAAGTTGTATAGTGTACACTGACGCAATAAATTAAAAACAGCAACGAAAACTTACAAAACAATCATTATTACAAGATCTAGCCCTATCAAAATATTTTAAGATACATAGTTTTGACCTTACAAATGCTACATACAAAGATTATGTTTGCCCCTTTTACAGATTATCAATAGAATAACTGATAATGTTGGTATTCCAAGATTATATTTTCCTCTACAACAGAATACAGTAGATTAATTATTGATTTAATCTGCCCTATCACAAAATGCTTACATAAATAAATGTGAACGCTCTTCCTGCTTACGCGATATTCAATATCATGTTACGAAAGCACAATAAAAAGAACGTGCCAAAACAGATAAATATTGTATGGGCCCTGTTAAAAAATGAGTTTGTTGAGATTTTTTGAAATCATCACATATTTGGGTATGGTGTTAAGCATGAAACCATGGTATTGCCTGCTATTTATTTTTCTAATTTTAATACTAAATAGCAGTATCTGTACTTAATACCATACTGTACTTAATCATACTGTACTTTAAAGTAAGACAGAATGTTGTTTATTAAATTTTCGTTTATGATATCCAACAATTTAATTATAAGTTACAGTATTTATTATAAATTATTAATTTATCCTAAAAACATTGAACTACAGTATATTCAACATCTTAACAGAATACTGCATGTGTACAACTACAGTATATTCAACATCTTAACAGATCTAAATAAATATTTCCCTTGAGGAGAAAATGAAAGAGGCGTTGTATAATACTGGACTGTTACATACTCGTACGTAAATTGAATAAAAATAAACTTTAAATAATATTCTTATTAAGATCATGTTATCTCGAAATGGATTAAACTGAACTGTTGACCTAACAGATAAGCTTGTTAATTAATTTTGCTAAAACATCCTTTAATCTTTTGTCGTTTTTTTTGTTGCAAAATGTAATCAAATTAATGAAAAAGAAGACATTTATAGGAAACAAACATTCAATTGAAATAATAACAGAATTCACAAAAAGATGAAACATCAGTATTTATGCCTTCTTCTTTCTAATTTTTTTTAAATATATTGTATGTACATTGTAATCAATTTTGTAATATGAAAGGAGTAAATAAATGTTGCTTTGAATTGCTTTGATTTCCTGAATGTCAAAGGTCAAACAACTCACCCAAACATCAAGTTGAGGTCCCTCATACTGCTGTCCTTCAAAGACTTCAGGAGCAGCATATGGAGGGCTACCACACCAAGTTGCAAGATGTTTACCAACTGTGAAATAGTTACTAAATCCAAAATCTGCTATCTTTACATTCATATTACCATCAAGCAGTAGATTCTCTGCCTAAGAAAATATCAAAATAATACAATTTAACAATTTTTTGTTTTTGTTAATTTTCCTTAATAAAAATTCAAAAATGATTAGTACCAAGATAGGAAACAGGACTTATAACGAATACATTTATTCATCAAATCACAATAAAATAATAGTATGTAAGATTCAAGAAAATGATGAAATGGGGTGTCTGGAAAAACCAGGAGGTTTGTATGATAGAAACCCCAGATTACAAAATGCTTTAACAATTGTTTAGTGTAAATTAATTAATGTGTTTCAATTTGGATGGTTTTCATAAACAATTACCAAACAACCAAAGTACATTTAAACATTCCACCATGATTAAACTATACCTTTAAATCTCGGTGTACAACGTTGTGTTTGTGACAATAATCAACAGCAGACACAATCTGACCAAACTTCTGCCCAGCTTCTTTTTCACTCATTCTACCATTTTTATCAAGATAATCTGGAAAAAAAAAAGTTAATTGCTAATTAAGAAATTGCATGTTTTGTACAGAGCATTACCCCGACATTTTTTTAAAATCCATTCTGTAGCAGCTAATCGTCTATTCATTATCCAAAAAAATTAAATTTTAACTAACAACAAATTTCTTCAGTTATTCTGCAGAAATGGCACACACTTGAAACAATAACATAATCATGAATAATCTGTTTAACAGACCAACCGTACCAGGGTCAAACCAACTCAACCAGACCAGAATGAATCTACATTATGTAATTCCTCCATGAATTCAGTCTACTTTTCAAGAGATCACAGTTTCAAAATGATAAAACTTCAAGTTTGGCACAAGGTACTAGAATGCATCTCCACTGCTGATCCAAAGAAAAATTAACCCACTTTTTTGGAATTTTTAAAAATATGAATAATTTGCAAATGATTTCTCTACATAATAAGGCTTTGATACTCGTGTATTACATAATACTAAACTTACCAAACATTTCACCATTCTGTGCATACTCTGTAACCAAGTAAAGCATGCTTTTTGTTTCCATCACCTAAAAACAAAATTATTAATATTTTTTATTTTCAAATAATGGTACTACAATCTTAAAAAATGTTAATACAGAGCTTGAGTTTACTGATATCAAAATAGGGACAGACAGACAGACAAACGTACCTGATAAAGCTTGATGACATGGGGGTGGTTTAGGTTCTTCATTATATGAACCTCGCGATATACTTTCTTCAAATTACTTTCATCTAACTTGGTTTTATCAATAATTTTGATGGCAACCTAAAATACAAAGAAATTATTTGATAATTAATAATTTAAAAGGAAAAAAGAATCAAAACAAAAAATCAATTTATACTATCTATATACTTTTTTCTAATTATTTGATAATTTCAGGGATAATTTATAATGTAAGAAAAAAGAATAAAAACAAAAAATCAACAGAGCTTCTTAAAGTGAAAACTTCTAATCATTGTGTACCACAAATGAGGTACAAAGGTGGTATAATGCTTGATGTACGATTTCTTAGTACTCTCATTAGCTACACATTGTGCAAATGTTGGTTTTACAGATCACTGACATTAACCACCATTCATAGTACATTGCCATTCATTCACGTTACCTTGCATTTTATGTAAATATGTAATAAAAAAAATAAGCTCCTGTTTCTGCTGTGAAAAAGTAATGATTAATAACATGTTGAATATGCCATTTTAATGTTACATAATATTTACTCACTTTGGAAAAAACTAATTGGATAAAAAAATCCAATGGGTTTTTGGTTGAATTTAACTGTTCATTTTGTTATTTTGAAACATTATTTTGTTCAGTTCAGGTTTTTTTTTCTATGGAAGTGATTACCTTTGTTAAAACTAGAAAATGGCCTATTCAAAGTCTGATTTTTATTAACCATCATTTTTCCTATTTTTGGGGGACAATACATACATTGTTAAACCATGGAGAAATACTGCAGGTTTTGCAGTGTAGACTCAATCACTACAGTAAGTGTAGACTCAATCACACTACAGTAAGTGTAGACTCAATCACTACAGTAAGTGTAGACTCAATCACACTACAATAAGTGTAGACTCAATCACACTACATTAAGTGTAGACTCAATCACACTACAGTAAGTGTAGACTCAATCACTACAGTAAGTGTAGACTCAATCACACTACATTAAGTGTAGACTCAATCACTACAGTAAGTGTAGACTCAATAACACTACAGTAAGTGTAGACTCAATCACACTACAATAAGTGTAGACTCAATCACACTACATTAAGTGTAGACTCAATCACACTACAGTAAGTGTAGACTCAATCACACTACAGTAAGTGTAGACTCAATCACTACATTAAGTGTAGACTCAATCACACTACAGTAAGTGTAGACTCAATCACCACTACATTAAGTGTAGACTCAATCACACTACAGTAAGTGTAGACTCAATCACACTACAGTAAGTGTAGACTCAATCACTACATTAAGTGTAGACTCAATCACTACAGTAAGTGTAGACTCAATCACACTACATTAAGTGTAGACTCAATCACACTACATTAAGTGTAGACTCAATCACACTACAGTAAGTGTAGACTCAATCACACTACAGTAAGTGTAGACTCAATCACACTACAGTAAGTGTAGACTCAATCACACTACATTAAGTGTAGACTCAATCACACTACATTAAGTGTAGACTCAATCACACTACAGTAAGTGTAGACTCAATCACTACTGTATGTATAAGTTTGCATATTGTACATTATTGTTTACCAAATTTAGCTATAATAAAAATATGATCTTCAAATTGGATAAATCATGTACTTAAGCACTAAACGATAAAACATACTTAATCTAATAAAATTATTAAACCCAGCTAAACCTCTTAAAATCAATCATAATTACAACATATTCAAATTAGTTTTGAACGTTCCATTACTAGAGTAGTACTGTAAATAGTGTAATCCAGTCAAAAATAATTATGAATGGTAACCCACACACTTCCACAAATAGTTACAACAACCATGCATACAAAATTATGGAATGAACTACAGTATACCTGAAGCAATAGCTGATAGTGGCATACATATTATATCCCTGGATATATAGATAAGTGCAAGGCAAACATACTGTTTAGTACTACATTATTCCAGGACAAACAACATTCAGAATGATCTATGGATAAACACACATTTTTGAGTACTTTGTATTTTATCACTAAATAAATACAATACCAGGTAGTAATCATTTATTTTAAAATCATTACAGCACAATTTATAGCAATACGACGTTACATGGATAGAAAATGTTCATAATGTGTTAGTATCTTTATGTTAAAAACTCCAGTTGTTTTCCTATCCTAAATAGTGAGCGATTGGCATGTTTTTATTTCCTGTGTATTCCATTCTATTAATACGACCTCTCTCAGGATATAGGGCAAGTACTCTACATCTTTCGTAGTTCCTAAACCAGTAACAAATGAATAAACATAATTTTAAATGTTGCGTCTCCTAAGAAACTGGAGGTACAGTAACATCGAGAATTGAAATAGAAAAATGTATATACAGGTATTAATTAATAATATAGGATTCTTACGTACAGTAGGTACTGTAAATTACTGAAAAAATGACAATGCTGTTGGTATCAGTGGCTGGATTTCAATAAAGATACAAGTAAAATATGAAAAAAGCTAAATCAAAACGGAAAATTAAAAGATTCAGGAAAATAGTAGTGACAAGGTTTCGGCAACAAACACTATTCCTTCGTACGGACGACAAGTTTCAGACGGCATGGTCCATTAAACCAGTCATGTATATTTAAATAATTTTTTTTGAGAATGGATTTAATTTTGTAATTTTAAGTGAATGAGTTAACTGATTATGAAGCACATCTTCTTACAATGACATCATCACTTAAGCTCAATTAACCTAAGCCTGACCTTCAAATCCAATCTCTGCTGCCATTTTTTATTGAACTTTATCAATACTTTCGCTTTCAATAACTAATCTACAAAATAATAATAATAATAGATAAATATTCAAACTTTTTGATATTTAAACTTTCTCACTTTTGAAAATGTTGCCTTTTAAACTTCAAGCAGCCCTCAGTCTGACAAGAAATAAAGTGGTACGGTGGTCGCAAGAAATAAAATGGTGCAGTGGACGCAAGAAATAAAGTGGTGTGGTGGTCGCAAGAAATAAAGTGGTGCGGTGGTTGCAAGAAATTAAGAGGTGCGGTGGTCGCAAGAAAAGGGAACAATCTCAGACCCACATCCTAAAATCAAGTCGGTTCTATGCGGTACCAACAACTCCGAAAAAAAGATGGTTCTATGCAGTACCAACTCCTAAAATCAAGTTGGTTCTCTGTCTGCGGTACCAACTTCTAAAATCAGGTTGGTTCTCTGTGGTACCAACTTATAAAATCAAGTCGGTTCTCTGTGGTACCAACTCCTAAACCATGTTGGTTGGTTCTCTGCGGTACCAACTCTAAAACCATGTTGGTTCTCTGTGGTACCAACTCCTAACTAATATTAAGTTGGTTCTCCAAGCAAGGAAGGTTCAATATAATATGGAATATCTTGTGAAGAAAAAGTCTAAACTAATAAATAATGTTCATTATTATGCAATATATTTATTTATTTATTTATTTCGTTTTCTTTTAGTAGGGTAGCCCTCTCAGTAATAAAATAAAACTGCTCTTCCGAGGGGCCCTACGGCACATTTAAACAAAATTTGAAAACAACTTAAACTAAACTTAAACTAAAACTAAAACTATATATATGGATCCACTACATTTTCAAACCATCATGATAGAGGAACTATGATCAAACTGCTTGAGTACTGTACTGTATACATTGTAAAAACAAGTACACTGTAGGTAGGCCAATAGCCTGTAATTAACATACCATGATAATTAATATTAATAAAGACGATTTAATATACTGTATTAATGAAATGGATTTAAGAATAAACTTAGTAACAAACATACATAAATACAGGACGTCATTCGACGCCTAAGAGTAAGTAAGTAAGTATGTTCTTAAACTTTGTTGGATTGCTCACCTGTGATTTTGTAATCCGGTGTTTCGCAAGTTTTACCACCGCAAAATTTCCTTTGCCTAGAGTTTTATCAATATCGTAAAAACCAACTCTCGCCTGTGATCGCCGATGTGGTGGCTTCGTAGGCTCAGAGCGACATGCCATTACGACCATTTTCTAGCGCGGCTATGTTCACGAACTTACAGTGTTATAGGCCTAAAACAACAAGACACAATTCATAGTAGTACCACACTCGCTCGTCTTCTTGCCGATGACAACGGCCTTTCTCCCTCTATTCCACTAATTCGGTACATAAGGCGAATATAGCATCACTAATCAACTCTGTTTTCATCCTGGTTTCCAATAAACTAAATAAAAGTGAACATGATGTGTGGATTAAAAAACCCGCAGTGATGGAATCTGGAACCGAAGTTAACACAAGCTCTTTTTCGATACCTTATCTCACTTTGCCGGGCCAAGCCATGTTATTTTGAAGAAATCCTGACAGAGCACGTCAAACAATGACGTCATACCATAGCACTTTGCTAAGGGGCGGTATCTACTCGGCGTGACAAATTTGTTGTCATGGTAACAGCGGGTAGTATGACGCAAATTGCAACGAAACGACCCTGGATTGTTGCGAGGCAAATTCTCACAGAGAATCAACGTTATATTTTTTACGCTGTTCTACCAAAAATGTAGTTTCTTCATTTTCGTTCTACTTATTCTTGTCTCTACAACATTAAATACAGTTTATTTATTTATTATATATTATTTTCATGCCATAACTAGTTCTCTTTTTAACCCTCACGTGATATTCTTACGTACAATTTCTCCGGATATGATTCTCGGCCAAATCTGACCATGTGCAAAAATGACATAAAATTAAAGCACTTTATCAATCTACGTTTCCAGCTTAGACGTGTTTATACACTTTTACCATCCATGTGTGCAACTTGTAACTGAAATTGAAAAGCAGACGATTAAACCATGGAGTTATACTTCATGATTAAACTAAACTTTTCACGATATATTATAATTTATATTATTAATATATTTACCGTGTTTTTTTCGTAGGCGTGGAAACAATAGGACCGTTCACATACGGTATCAATATACAGTAAAATAATTCTGTGTTAAATAATAAATTATGTGATTGTTATGAATACTCATAATAATAATGATAAACATAATATGATAAAAGATCCACCAGCAGATCCTTGCTTACGTCATCGCGTTCAATTGTTGTTGAGATATTCGACATTTTTTTTTTCGTTAAACATCTTGTCAATATTTATGTTTCTTGTTTGTAAATTAACATGGCGTACGCGCGCGTGGTTTAATTTATTTTTTAATAATCATATATACAGGTTAATTTGGATCACATTGTGGGCTAAAAAATAACACAGAAAATAATTTGATACTGTATTATGGGGGAGGGGAAATATGATGTAATAAGTGACGCTAAAACATGGTTATGTTAATGTTATGTCAATAATGCTTGTGAAAATAAAACAATTAGAATGTATAGTGAACACTGAATGTCAAAAGCTATAAAATGTTTTTAATATTGACTTTTATAAACGTACACTATCAACATAATTGTTACGTGCCAACTTATCTGTACGTCACTACTATATCAATGATTCAAGGCAATTGTTAGCTCTTTGCGAGGGTAGTGTAAACAATGACAGTAGTACATGTGACTCCACTATTATTTGACACACAATTAACAGCAGATTACATAACATGCGTACGACGTCATCAGCGTAACGCGTGCCCGTTTTACGCACGTCGCTCGCGCTGGGGGGTAAAATGTTCACATGTCGCTTCAACGTACACTCTCCTTTCAGCAGCACAGCAGCAGAGAACGTGAATCGTTTTTAGGATGTTTTTCAATGATTGAAATTCATGCAGTCTGTACTGTAACAAAGCCTCGTCGTTACCATGGTGAAGATAATTACAGATGCTTTTTATACTGTGACGTCAAACGATTTAGAAGCGCTCATAACAAAATCCCACAATGTTATATCATCACTATTCCTTGGAAGCAGCTACATGTCACCAGAAAAAAAAGAGATTATGCAATTATATAAGACACAGAATAAAAAAGGCAGTAATTAATTCAAATTAATTTTTAAAATGTTGATGCTAATTAATTATTTAATAACGGAAATCCTAATTAAGAAAATAAAAACAAAAAGGCTATGACGTCATCAACTACGTTATGGTGACGTAATATAATCATTAAATTGCATTAGAAATGATTTGATTATTCAAGCTTTAGTAGAAGGCTACTACATGTACAAGCATGCATTCTTTGTAATAAAATTTATAATTATTAAAATTGAATTAACCAGTAGAGGGCGCTAACAGAAACTTAAGAATGCAAAACTGTCATACACAGCGATGATAACTCGATCGGACCAATCACAAGCAACGTCGGAGTCCATCGATTGTGATTGGTTAATTTCCCGGCGTTGCGTGTACTTCGTTGCTGTGAGAACCAACAGCTTGCCCGTAATACCTGTCACTGTTAAGTTCGGTTAAGTTTCATATTACACAAATTTGCTAGTCTTTTCCACATTGTACAAACCATTCTATCGTGACAACCCTATCCTACTACCTGTACTGCTACCCTGCCGGGTAACCTGCTAAATAATCTCTAATTAAATACCATGTTTCATCTATCTTCTCAGGTGTAGCACCTAATTATTCATGATTTCTGCCTCTGACGTTTCAGTAAAAGAATTTCTTATCCGTCCCGGTTCTTGGTGGAATTTTCTAATTTACATTTAAGTGGATCTGCTGATAATATAAAATCAACAATAACGAAAACTGTTCAAAGCAGCTACGATGAAACTCTCGCTAGGCCTATTTGTTATTGTTTACTGTTGTACGTGGAGTCTCGTCTGTGGACTCGACTGCACAGTCAACATATATGCAACAGGATGTACAAACGAGTTGTATAGGCCTACTTTAGAACCCAAAGAAGAAATATGCGACGAGAAAATCAACGATAAACTCAACGATAAACTAGACAACATAACACTTAAACTTGTAGACTTTGAAAACACACTCACCGAATTTGAAAATACACTCGCCGACTTTGAAAATAAACTCGACGACTTTGAAAAGAAACTTGCTGAAACTAAATTTTCAGGTTTGTATTAATACCATGGTCTTGGTGACGCAAAGCTAGCTTATACGCACCGGTACTATTAAGATTAAGAGATTTTAAAACGAATAACTTGTAGTTAAGCATGTATTTTACATGGCCAATTTTATTTAGCTTTTTTTAATTGAATCAATTGGGTAAGGATGGGCGATTTTCTCATGTCGATGATGCACGGACTTGTTTGGCAGAGTCGTGCTTGTCACGATCGCATTTAACTCATGATGTGAATTGTTTTAAATTGCAGAGTTTAAGGTTATTTTCAGAGCTAATTCCAGGGTAGAATTTATAAACTTAGCTGAATTATGGAAAGGTACAAACTCCTCAAATGCTGACGTACCTGGGGCAGCGGAGGTCGATGGTAACGTGGCGGTTCCTTACAAAAGTACGTTGGTAGAGCAATGGGGCGCATTGGATATTAAGAAGGTATTCTCATAAAACATTTCATTTCAAGTTGCCTTGAGGTTAGTTTAATGTATTGTGCTTCCTCTCTTACTTTCAGGTTAAATTTGCTTTCTATGAAGGAGGTGTAAAAGTTATGACATTGATATTTAATGGCATTGGTACCAACAAGAATAACTGGTTTCATAAAGACCGTATTATACAGACGCCGTACCCAGATATGCTAACATCATCCTTCAATCACTTTGGAATTGATCCTGATGTTGGGTAGGCCTTTTTTCTCTTTTTTTTGGGAGGGGAGGGGGGGTGGAGATGACGTACCTTTCTAGTATTAAATAAATGAAATAGCTAGCTTAATTCATTATCCTTCTGGGTATTGGTTGATTAAAGAAGATTCTATGTCGAAAACTCTCGTGTTGCTCATTGTATTTTACAGTCATGGATGTTCAGGAAGAACCATGGTGGATGTCCTAACCCAACCCTAACCCTAACGGGCAGTGTCGTATGTGGTATATTAGCAAGAACCATGGTGGATGTCCGAATGACGCCGGATGGGTGTCTGTGACGACACAATTCGAACTTGTGCATGGGATCGAGCTTACGGTCCAGCCTCTCAATTCCTCTACTCCACACAAAGCGGTGTCACTATTTTTGGCACAGAAGTAAGGCCTACATTCACACATGATCATTCTTGTTCCAAAGAATATCCACTGTCCAATAAATGTATGAGTAGGGCCTAATTATTCCGGTACTCCACAACAATGCCTCTCTGAGCTGCTTGAATCATACGTAATTTTGAATTTCAGATTTTCCCGTTGGAAGTGCAAGTGTGAGTGGCCATTTTAATCTAAACAGGAGTACTGTAATTTTGCGATCCATATTGCGTCTATTCGTGTAATACATAATTATAATGAGTGCATTTGGTATTTCCATCATGACCGTTTGTAAACTTATAATTGAATAAAATAAAACATTGAGTGGTACCGCATTAATTATTTATGTTTAAATATTTTGATAATTTAGACTTTTAATTTTATATTCTGTCCAGTCTATTTACAAAGCAATTTATAACCCACGTGCACAACAGTACGAAAGATCAGTGATTTGAACTAAAAGTTGATGTTACTGTTGTTTTATTAAACTACAATCGAATTGAATGAATGAATGAGCCACTACATAGATAATCCACTTAATACATATATGTAGCCAAATGTGAGGCAATACAATACAGAATAATCATTTTGAATGAAAATTACTTAATCCCCAATAATGCAACTTAAACTTATGGGATCCGTCAAAGGCAGGCAATCTGACAACAGGATGTTGAGCTCTGAAGACCAAAGTTTGCATGTGGCTGCGATACGACAGTTCCACGGCCCTCTGCGCGCCTACATAGTACAGTACTGTTGGTATTTGTCGCAGCCAGACATAAGATCAAATACTTGTTACGAGTTCTTATGTTGGCAAGGCGAGCTCAGTGTTGTTAGATTGCCTTGGTCAAAGTAAGGCTGAAAAGGGGGGCGTGCTGCCACACCAGCCATTCCCTTACGTTGACTCTTTTCATCGGGTTCGTATAAATCATCACATAATTAAACAAATTGTATTTTAAATGATGCCTAAAAAGAGAAACTTCGCCACAACAAATCGTAACAAAATAACGTGTCGTATTGAAGTAGCAACATAAAAATGCAACATAACAAAAACTTGATGTTTGTTAATGATTGGTTATACACAAAATCCATGTTTTGGAGATCAAGAATGTTACGTCACCAAACCCACTTTCACTCATATCGAAGTCCATACACTATTAACGTTGTTTCATCTTGTTCTATGGTGGTCGAAGTCGATTTGCATGAGTGGTTATGAACACGTGTTTAACGCATTTCCCACGCGCGCAAGACAGTAGTGGAGACGAAATTTGAATACGCATGCGCACAAACTGACGTTTTTGATTCGTGCAAAGGCGGGACGTCCGCCGGAGATGGTAAACAGACCATGATAACGCAAGCGACGGCATCACAGCATTTAAACTTACCGCGCTCAAAACTTGATCAGTGCATGGTCCTATCAATGCATAGAAGTTATAAAATTAACACGAAGTGTAAGTAAGAGGCCTATAGGATAGAGCTCGGAATGGGCGAATAGTGAGTATAAGAGGCCTATAGGATAGAGCTCGGAATGGGCGAATAGTGAGTATTAAAGAGGCCTATAGGATAGAGCTCGGAATGGGCGAATAGTGAGTATAAGAGGCCTATAGGATAGAGCTCGGAATGGGCGAATAGTGAGTATAAGAGACCTATAGGATAGAGCTCGGAATGGGCGAATAGTGAGTATAAGAGGCCTATAGGATAGAGCTCGGAATGGGCGAATAGTGAGTATAAGAGACCTATAGGATAGAGCTCGGAATGGGCGAATAGTGAGTATAAGAGGCCTATAGGATAGAGCTCGGAATGGGCGAATAGTGAGTATAAGAGGCCTATAGGATAGAGCTCGGAATGGGCGAATAGTGAGTATAAGAGGCCTATAGGATAGAGCTCGGAATGGGCGAATAGTGAGTATAAGAGACCTATAGGATAGAGCTCGGAATGGGCGAATAGTGAGTATAAGAGACCTATAGGATAGAGCTCGGAATGGGCGAATGGTGAGTATAAGAGGCCTATAGGATAGAGCTCGGAATGGGCGAATAGTGAGTATAAGAGGCCTATAGGATAGAGCTCGGAATGGGCGAATTAGTGAGTATAAGAGGCCTATAGGATAGAGTTCGGAATGGGCGAATAGTGAGTATAAGAGGCCTATAGGATAGAGTTCGGAATGGGCGAATAGTGAGTATAAGAGGCCTATAGGATAGAGCTCGGAATGGGCGAATAGTGAGTATAAGAGGCCTATAGGATAGAGCTCGGAATGGGCGAATAGTGAGTATAAGAGGCCTATAGGATAGAGCTCGGAATGGGCGAATAGTGAGTATAAGAGGCCTATAGGATAGAGTTCGGAATGGGCGAATAGTGACTTCAAAGGTCATAGTTTTTTATTTTGGAATACCTTTTATCTGTATTATTTAAATACAGGTATAGATACAATATCTAAAATAATGAATGAATGAACTAACACTAGAAATAACAAAACGCAACTGTTGTGTATTGGCAGGTGTTTTGTGTTTGCTAATTATTTTGAGATTATTTATGGCAATTATAAGTTAAGTCTAAGCAATGAAGATGCTAAAACATAAGTATTTTTAGTATTTTTTTTATTATAACTACTGTGCAGTTGGCATGCTAATTGCAGCATAAACGCACATTACGTATTATTGGGAGAAACATTACAGCAAACATTTTGAAGATTGGTTCTCATTGGACGCAACGCAAGGTTGGTGTACGCGCAACGCAAAGGTGGCGTACGCGCAACGCAAGATTAGTGTACGCGCAACGCAAGGGTGGTGTGCGCGCAACGCAATTCGGATGAGTCAGTGTCGTGATTGGTCAAATAACGTTGGGCTTACATGTACGTCGTACGTCCTTGTGTTGCGTCTCTGTTGGGAACCAAGTTTATTGTTTATTTACCCAGCAATCGTTGAACGTTTCCATAATGAACGAACAAGTGACATATAATACACGCTCAATCAACGCCTACAATTACATAGCTACTACACACAGACATCCTAGTCTTCAAAATAACCAAATAATAATATAATTCCACAAAACTATTTTTGCAAATTAAAGTTAGTTCACAACGAAATAACGAAACTTTATATTTATGATGGTCTAAAGAGTATATGGATATCACTAGGATGTTGTATATGGGAATTAATTTCAATCCATTGAGCTGTAAATAATACATTTATAATTTAGTATAGCAAAATATATCAACTAACCATCATATTATGAGTTGTTGCCAAGATTACCATAAGCATAGTTGTTGTTGCTTATATACATACATATGCTATTCACCATAACTAAAATTCACACACAAAGACTAATACTATGTTTACCAAAAACAAGTCCACGTTCAATATCGACTGTACACAGTTGCTTTTTTAGACAAAAATCCTGATTTCCTTAATTTACAGATTTTTAAATTCAAGTCACATGATTTTCATGACAATTTATTGTTTCATAAATATATTGTATTGGCATAAATAAGTGTTATTACTGTTCTACACAATAAATACTGACATAACATATATTCATATTCATTCACAGATTATTGATAAACATACAGCAGAAGTCCAGCTCCTAATTGTTTAATACTCGGCATAAATTAGTATAAGCTTAATATAAAGCAATGAAGAAGGAGCATTTATAACTCTGGTTTATTATCTCTGGTGTTCAGTTGGGTAACAATTAAACATGCATTCTCAATCCTTCAATAAGCATCTTTATAAATCCTACCTAAATACAGTTGAAACAATTGCTACATATTAATAATTTTTATCCACCATTCTTTGTAACTACTTCTGGTGCAAAATGCAAAAAAACAGTAGACAGTTTGACAGGAAAAACAAGATATGGTTAGGCTGCACAACAAATAAAAATGAAATCATGCAATGATCATGTGAACAAAATGATGGTGCAGGTATTGGCTAGGTGACTAATATAATTGTTCAAGTTGATGACATGTGATGACCATGTGAACAAAACTGAATGCCAAGAACTGACCATGTGAACAACATGACATTGTCTTGACTTGATCATTTGACTAATGTAGGGTATCATTAATCTTTATTGCAACCGTAAATTTTCATTGCAACTGAAAAAAAACATCTTCTTTTCCAGTTTCACCACAGGTTACACTAGTAACTACTGCCTAGTTCATCTGTATTAGTTCCCTTTTACCTGTTTGGTTGAATTTTCAAACATTTCTCAGCGGACAGCTGAATATTTATTTTAAAATAATTCACAAGTAAACTTTTCTGGTCACACAGCTGCACTAACTGGTTTATGGATGTCACTTGATCGTGACCCCTTACTTCCTGTTGACTTTTGACCTAAGTTTGGCAATTCATCTGCTTTTCTGATGTTTCCTGAAGAAACAAGAATATCAATTTAAAATTTAAAAAATAAAATTCAGAAAAGAGATTAATGTGTGATTAAAACTGTTGAAACTGATATCATTATTATTTGATAATATTCTTGCTCTGCAAAACGAAATAAATACATCTTCATAAATCTGAATTTAACAATTTAGACAAACAAGGATTTAGAAACAAAATGTTTATTCTTGTACCCTTTGATTTAATGTTTGATAACAATGTACAAACATTCTAAGGGATGGTTATTACCTGTGCTAGCAGAGCGGCTTGGTGTATCACTAACTTCAATGAACAAACATTCTAAGGGATGGTTATTACCTGTGCTAGCAGAGCGGCTTGGTGTATCACTAACTTCAATGTACAAACATTCTAAGGGATGGTTATTACCTATACTAGCAGAGCGGCTTGGTGTATCACTAACTTCAATGTACAAACATTCTAAGGGATGGTTATTACCTATACTAGCAGAGCGGCTTGGTGTATCACTAACTTCAATGAACAAACATTCTAAGAGATGATTACCTGTGCTAGCAGAGCGGCTTGGTGTATCACTAACTTCCAGTTCACTAGGAGCCAACGACACAGACTGGTCCGATGAATCTAGGTCCCCTTGTGATGAATACTTCTTCTTGCGATCTTTTTTCAAAAAACTCAAAATACGTTTCTTCCGACTAGGTGACTTTTCTATTTAAATCAAACAGAAACAAAATTGTAACAACATTTTTTACAAATGATTATAAACAAATTTTTTAAAACAATTTTTAGTCGCGTGGACGCGACTCTATAGTTCACTATGTCGGTTGGTCGGTCGGTCTGGTATCACTATGCGTTTTAGCACGCGACTTATGGCTGTTGGCCTTGTTAATTTTTAAACATGTTTTCAACTTGTTACTTTTGATCACTTACTTTTATCTTTAGGTGGCAAGTCTAGAGTATTTGACCTCTCTTTCTTAGTTAAAGTCATTGATTCTGGTGATAATGGCTCCTGCTGACTTATAGAATCACTAGCTGTACTATGTCGCCTCTTTTCTTCTTTAGTACTTCTTTTAAATATGTTAAATCGTCTTTTACTTCGGTTTGGTGAAGCATCTAAAAGAAGTTCAATTTTTTTATTCTGTATAATAAGTTATCTCCGTTAAAAAGTTAAGATCTTTAGGTGAATTCTGTTTGGGATAACAACTCATTTTTCCAGTTGTCAATAGATTATTTATCAAAATGTAACAGCATTGTTAATTTAACAAATGAGATTTCAAATTCTTTCTTAGAAACTGGAGAAAGAAACTTAGTACTATAAGCAATTAAGTATTGGTAAAAGCTTGTAGTAGTATGTTGGTTACTTAAGCTGAACTTACCACGCTTAAATCCGTCACGTGAACCCAAAGAGTCTACTGGACTAGGAGGAGGCAACGTCAACGCTTCTTCAGTTGGCATCTTCATTGAAACAAGAAAAAAACAAGGAATTACAAACATATGTTTTTCTCAAATTGGCTAAATAAAAATAAATTCCTAATAGGAAAAGCAAAAACTCCTAAAATTCCTAGTGTTTAAAGTACTATTACAGTAAAACTTCCCCAATACTGGACACACTTGGGCTGGCCTAATATGTTTGGTTTTCAGGAAATTTGGGTATTCTATTCATAATGTGTTTTGGTGGTAAAATGGTAAAAAAGAATTTGGGAAATTTTGGACCTCAAGAAAAATCTGATTTTGGGAGAGTTTAGGTTTTCGGAGAGTGTGGTATTGGACGGGGCGACTGTACTTTAAAAGCTATGAAATTAGATTTTCAGTACCCTTGCTACGCCCTCTATGATCAGTGTGCTTTTCTTAGGCTGTGCACCCCCAGCAGACTCGTGGTCGCTCAAGTGTCGTATTGCTGCTTCTGTGATTGAATTATTTGATACATTTGGGTCAGTAACTGTTATTAACTCTGTAAATTAAAACAAAATAAGTTACTGAAATAAAAATAACAGTCTCTTTAATATGGGCACAATAGAGTATTATGTTGTATTACATGAATGCCATATATCTATGTTGAGACTGATTGCTGGTAATGGTAACATTCAATGTTTACAACATGGAGGAAATAATGTTGACACTAATGGTAATCTACAACATAGTGAATGTTGATAATGATGTTGACACCCATAGTAATCTATAAATCAAAAACACGAAAAAATGTGATGTGCCAATATATGGACATAATGATGTCACTACTGTATTTAAACATATCACTACCATATTTGGACACTGAATAAAATGAATGTGAAATACATTACATGTTACAATAATCTCTGATTGTTCAATGAAACAAAAATAATCATATGAACTTTGACCTATTGGAATGAGGATGAATGAAATTTAAATCATCTATATACCAGACCTTCAAAATAGCCTCCATTAGATGCTGAGGAGGAGGACCCTGTTGAATACAGCAATATAATGATATCGCAAAGTATAAATAAACAATTTGATCTTGGTAATACAAAGATACAACTTATTTCATTATATTTCACAAAAGTATCATTACTAATTATAGCATTTTTCTTTATAGTGCCGTTAAATAAGCAAATGGTTTAGGATAATGAATGATGTTATATTTTCAATGTTACCTGGAGTGTCCGCCAATGACCCTGCTAACTCACCCTCACCAACATTTGATGTTGTTACCACCTTAGTTGGTATATCTGAAAAAAAAAAGATGGTGCAACTATTAGGTCATAGGTCAAGTAGTTGTATACACAGCAAATTCTTTATTTGTAGGCGCATATTGTTCAACGTGGAAGAACTAGATATAAAAAAATAGTTTATAAATTCATTTTATTTGGGGTGGGGGATTGATGGGGTTAGTACAAGCCTTTAGCACTAGCCCTGCCCCCGCCACTTATTATGTTATTGCGTAATGATCAAGCATATGAACAAACATTATGCACTACATTCTGAATTTTTAAAATATTTTGAAAGCTATTTTCATTTTATGATCACAAAATAAGATACTGAAGAAAGCTGGTTAAAAATGGCATTAACAAACATTTACCAACATTTACCAAACATTTACAAATGTTCTTAAAATGAAGACATTAATAATGATTTAGCAACTTCAGATTAAAACGCCTTGAAAAATATATTTCATCATGTTGAAAAAGCGAGACATAGTGACGGCATAATTTGTAATTCAAGAAAAAACTGACGACATCTAATTGTATCATAAAACTGATGACATCACAATTCATAAAAGATGTCAGTAAAAATAATTGATGACATCATAAATAATGAATGACATCACAACTTACTGGTGCAATAAACATTGAAATAAAAAATAATTGATGAGATTATAAATAAATTCTGAAGGGAAATTACTGGAATCTTGACATTTATATTAGTTAATTAATTAGAGTGCAAAAAGTAAATATGCATTCTATCACTTATATAAACAAATGACTACAAACATCCTGAAATAATAAAAAAAAAATAAAAGTGAGATGGAATATATGTAACATTTAAATGTTTGTTAATAATATGATTATACAGCTACTATAAACAATATTATTTTACAATGTAAGAAACACTAAAGCAAAAGATGAATAATACTGACCCAGACATAATCCAGCCCCAAACTAATTAATTACAATCAATAATACTGACCCAGACATAATCCAGCCCCAAACTAATTAATTACAATCAATAATACTGACCCAGACATAATCCAGCCCCAAACTAATTAATTACAATCATTTTCATACAAACTCAAACATTTATAGTTCTAAAGCTCTGTTTACACTATCAAATTTATGCGACAAAAAATGTGATGTGTCCATAATATGGACATGATGATGTCATATCACTACCATATTTGGGCACATCACACTTTTTTGTCAAACTAGTTTGATAGTGTAGACAGAGCTTAAGGGTAGTATCAGGGAGGGTTTCATATCGGAGTCAGTAAGTAAAGATGCTGAAACATACAATTAGTATATATTAGTATTCATTCATTAACTACATTTGCATGCTAATTTTTCAATTTAATTATATATACACTATAAAAATGATATTTTAAAATTAGTGAGTGTTTTGTTTGTTAAGCTGTGTTTACACTATCAAACTTTATGTGACAAAAAATGTGGACACGATGATTTTTTTGTCAAATTAGATTGATAGTGTGGACAGAGCTTTAGTGATTATTGGTTGTACTAGTTAGGGTCAAATAGTGACTTTCTACTCAGGTCAATAGACTTATTTGTTTACAGCAACAGGGACAAATCACTTTACAAACCACTGGTATTAAATGTGATCACCCTCATTAGCTTTATACTACTAAATTATCAAATACTGTTTCAGTCAACACTTGTTGTGGTTATTCCTTACATAACTATGCATTTTAAAACTGTAATTATTATACATAAATATAATCAAAGTATAATTGCATAAAATTAATAAAAATATTAAAATCGATAAAGAAAACAGGACAAATATGCTATGAAACAAGTGGATATGATGCTGGTTGCCATGGTGAAACATGCAAATTAAATTTTACTAGGTTTTGTCGTTGCTTGCCTTGATATGTTGAGTGGTACCAAGAGGCAGGGCGTGTCACTGATGGATTAGTGCGAGGAAAGACTGCCAGAAAGAAAAACAACAACACACATTGTCAACATTTGACATGTTTACACAACACAGCACAACATATTAGATGGTTTCAACTTAACACGTTTAATGCCAACACTGTGACAGTTAACAGTAAAGCTCTGTCTACACTATCAAACTAGTTTGACAAAAAAAATGTGATGTTCCCAAATATGGTAGAGATAGAACATCATCGTGTCCATATATGGGCACATCACATTTTTTAGTTTGATAGTGTAGATAGAGCTTTAGAGGAAAAATGGCAAAATAAGCACTGTGGTCAAGAGTTGTCATAACAATATAGATTATCTGATGATAAAAATCCTAGAAAGTTGGAAGCCCTTTGCCATTTTTCCCTTGACTGTTAATAGCATTCTGTTTGATAAGTCCCAATAATTCTATCCTCCCACTCCTACCTCATTTAACAAATTGATTATGTTATCAAACAGCTACTTCACAGTGATACAGAGTCATACTGTTTACAACTATACACTGGGCCATTAACTTGAATCCCTTATACACTTATCATTGGCATGAAACGTGTTAAAATGTTATAAGAAACAATGAGCTGTAGTTAATGATAATTGAATTCTACGGTCGTAGTCCTAATACTTTGGGTCATTAGATAACGCCATTAAGGTATTACTCAACCATTAAAGTGATATTTTGCTACAGTATAGCCAACCCTTGATCATTACAATCATGCATGTACTGTTTTACCATGCAGCATTTTTGTTTATATAATACTAAACCCTATTCATGCATCTATTTTATTACCCTGGATGTATTTTGATTACCCTGGATGTATTTTGATTACCCTGGATGTATTTTGATTACCCTGGATGTATTTTGATTACCCTGGATGTATTTTGATTATCCTGGATGTATTTTACTTACCCTGGATGAATTTTAATTAACCTGGATGTATTTTGATTACCCTGGATGTATTTTGATTCGCAAGTACTCAGGATAGTGCAATGCAATCAATCATTTTTACTACCCTGAAAATATATGGGGTACTGTTGCAAACAGCATTAAGACTACCCTGGATAAATTATGACAGGACACATGCAACTATAGTATCATTATATCGTGGATAAATAGCCCATGCAATAGCATTATTGCTTAACTGAATAGATGTATTTAGTGTAGACTTAATTTAACATGCAAACAAGTATTTATTCTGCATTTAGCATAAATACGATTAAGATCCTAAAGTATTTGGTAGGAGGGTATACACATTATTTGTTAATACCATGGAAGCTGGGTTTGTATACAGAATAACAGTATATATCAGAATGCTTATAAAGATACTTCACAGATGGTAAAGTTCATGCAGGTTATTTAATGTATTTACTGTCACACAATGTTGAAAGCATTTGAAGTCTTTGTCAAACAATAATATATTAATAATACTCGTATGTATACACACCGATCTAGAATAACACAGTTTGTATATGAAACTAACATTAAAGTTAATGAATGTAATGTTTATTAGTGTGTAACTAAATTAAATTTGATAAAAGGTTTACAAAATAAAAACCTTTATGAACCAAATTTAAATAAGAACATACATATGAAACAAATAGAAATAGGTACCTAGATATTAACAGTATAACCAAGACCCTGGATATGAAAGATGTATAACCAAGACCCTGGATATGAAAGCTGTATAACTAAGAGCCTGGATATGAAAGATGTATAACTAAAGACCCTGGATATGAAAGATGTATAACTAAAGACCCTGGATATGAAAGATGTATAATTAAAAAAATTTAAAAAAGTAAACAATATTATGAAAGACCCCACTCATCCATACCATTACTGTTATAACTTAAATAGATCAGGTATTAGGCTATGACCTCCAAGAGCAAATCTTTGTAGAACTAGAAAATCCTTCGTTGTAAATAGCATTCATATTTTTAATTCTAATGTAAGACGATAATGCAATTTTTAAATAGTTTTACATTTTTAACAGTTTTTTTATTTTTAACTTTTTATCTTGTATTTTAATCTGTTATAATACTGCACGTTTTAAATTGTTGCAACATTTTTTATGTTTGTTTTTTATTGTTGTTTTAATCTACCAAGCAAAGTGAATTTCCATTTTTATGGACAAATAAAATTTCTTGAATCTTGAATTAAGACCCTAAATATGAATTAGTTTAAATAAGCCCCTGGATATCAACCGAAAGTGAATCCCTGGCCAATTGAAATCAAACAAATGTAGACCCTGGACACCAATCCACTATAAAATAAGCCCCTGGATATCAACTGAATTTTAATACCCTGGATATAAACCATACCCTGGATATATATAAACCATACCCTGGATATATATAAACCATACCCTGGATATATATAAACCATACCCTGGATATATATAAACCATACCCTGGATATATATAAACCATACCCTGGATATATATAAACCATACCCTGGATATATATAAACCATACCCTGGATATATATAAACCATACCCTGGATATAAACCATACCCTGGATATAAACCATACCCTGGATATATATAAACCATACCCTGGATATATATAAACCATACCCTGGATATATATAAACCATACCCTGGATATATATAAACCATACCCTGGATATATATAAACCATACCCTGGATATAAACCATACCCTGGATATAAACCATACCATTTTGATTTCCTTTAAGAGAGGTTCTTGGTTTTGCAGTAGTTGTTGTCACTGTTGTAATGACAGTACCATCTGATGCAATTGTGCGTTGTGTTGATATCTTCTTTGACGGGGATGCTGCAGGCTTTATTGATGCACTCACAGATTCCAAAGGTTCAGCATATTCCATGAATAAAAACTATCAACACAAATAAACAATATAAAATAGTTTTCGGTGCATTTTCAGCAAATATGTGTACCTTGTAGAGCATGTTGATTTTAGGCTACACTGTTAGTTACAATCTAGATTATATTGAGACATTCTGATGACCTAATCAAAGTTTGACTCCAGTCAAAAAAATAAATTGGTCAAAAAAGGATTTGATCGAACAACAATAATATGTTGATAATTCATTCAATAGGAAAGAAACAACAACTATATCAAAGAAATAAAGTAACCAAGGTCTAAACAACATTAATGTTTTTGTAATAGTAAACATTTAACTTCATTTATGAAGATACCCAATGAGAGTATTTGATTTATCTTTATTCATTATTATTTATAATTAATAAAAATGTACAATGCACATACAACTCTATACTGTTTAATGCATGGTGGTAATTTTATTTAAAATGCTTAAAATTCTGTGTACTTTCACATAAAACACTATACCTCAACAGTTATTGAGCCTTTAACTGTATCATCGGGTCCACCCCTGCCCTGTAATAGAATAATCTGTCTAGTGCTAGGATTACGTTTAAGATTTTCCAAATGAACTTCAGCCCCACCAAGGAAGTCATCTGTAAAAAAACAAAAGAATTCTTGTTAACAAGTATATTCTACTACATCAATTATTATTCAATATTTAAAAACATTATTTTCACTCCTTCCTTATAATGGAACAGTCATGTCTACTGGTTAGTAGAAAGACAGTTCAACCTAAAAATAGTAGTCATGTCTACTGGTTAGTAGAAAGACAGTTCAACCTAAAAATAGCAGTCATGTCTACTGGTTAGTAGAAAGACAGTTCAACCTAAAAATAGTAGTCATGTCTACTGGTTAGTAGAAAGACAGTTCAGTTCAACCTAAAAATAGTATTTCATGTCTACTGGTTAGTAGAAAGACAGTTCAACCTAAAAATAGTATTTCATGTCTACTGGTTAGTAGAAAGACAGTTCAACCTAAAAATAGTATTTCATGTCTACTGGTTAGTAGAAAGACAGTTCAACCTAAAAATAGTAGTCATGTCTACTGGTTAGTAGAAAGACAGTTCAACCTAAAAATAGTAGTCATGTCTACTGGTTAGTAGAAAGACAGTTCAACCTAAAAATAGTAGTCATGTCTACTGGTTAGTAGAAAGACAGTTCAACCTAAAAATAGTAGTCATGTCTACTGGTTAGTAGAAAGACAGTTCAACCTAAAAATAGTAGTCATGTCTACTGGTTAGTAGAAAGACAGTTCAACCTAAAAATAGTAGTCATGTCTACTGGTTAGTAGAAAGACAGTTCAACCTAAAAATAGTAGTCATGTCTACTGGTTAGTAGAAAGACAGTTCAACCAAAAAATAGTAGTCATGTCTACTGGTTAGTAGAAAGACAGTTCAACCTAAAAATAGTAGTCATGTCTACTGGTTAGTAGAAAGACAGTTCAACCTAAAAATAGTAGTCATGTCTACTGGTTAGTAGAAAGACAGTTCAACCTAAAAATAGTAGTCATGTCTACTGGTTAGTAGAAAGACAGTTCAACCTAAAAATAGTAGTCATGTCTACTGGTTAGTAGAAAGACAGTTCAACCTAAAAATAGTAGTCATGTCTACTGGTTAGTAGAAAGACAGTTCAACCTAAAAATAGTAGTCATGTCTACTGGTTAGTAGAAAGACAGTTCAACCTAAAAATAGTAGTCATGTCTACTGGTTAGTAGAAAGACAGTTCAACCTAAAAATAGTATTTCATGTCTACTGGTTAGTAGAAAGACAGTTCAACCAAAAAATAGTAGTCATGTCTACTGGTTAGTAGAAAGACAGTTCAACCAAAAAATAGTAGTCATGTCTACTGGTTAGTAGAAAGACAGTTCAACCTAAAAATAGTAGTCATGTCTACTGGTTAGTAGAAAGACAGTTCAACCTAAATATAGTAGTCATGTCTACTGGTTAGTAGAAAGACAGTTCAACCTAAAAATAGTAGTCATGTCTACTGGTTAGTAGAAAGACAGTTCAACCTAAAAATAGTAGTCATGTCTACTGGTTAGTAGAAAGACAGTTCAACCTAAAAATAGTAGTCATGTCTACTGGTTAGTAGAAAGACAGTTCAACCTAAATATAGTAGTCATGTCTACTGGTTAGTAGAAAGACAGTTCAACCTAAAAATAGTAGTCATGTCTACTGGTTAGTAGAAAGACAGTTCAACCTAAAAATAGTAGTCATGTCTACTGGTTAGTAGAAAGACAGTTCAACCTAAAAATAGTAGTCATGTCTACTGGTTAGTAGAAAGACAGTTCAACCTAAAAATAGTAGTCATGTCTACTGGTTAGTAGAAAGACAGTTCAACCTAAAAATAGTAGTCATGTCTACTGGTTAGTAGAAAGACAGTTCAACCTAAAAATAGTAGTCATGTCTACTGGTTAGTAGAAAGACAGTTCAACCTAAAAATAGCAGTCATGTCTACTGGTTAGTAGAAAGACAGTTCAACCTAAAATAGTGCAATAAATATAAAAAATAAATGCATCTCACCAGCATGATCACGGTCGTAAACTTCAAATTTCAGATAAAGACTGTCTTCATTTAAATCACTGCAGAAAAAGAAGTGTTTTTACAATAAATACTCTCATTTCTCCCACTATTTCCATTTTGGAAATCAGACATTTGTCATACTTTACTTATTATATACAGTCAACTCCTCCAATACCGGACTCTTTAAAAACTGGAAACTCTCGAACTTTTCACACGATTTAAAAGGTACCAAATTCTTTTTTAACATGAAAAACACATAATACTAACATTTCTAGAAAACCAAACACATTAGACCAGGTCAAGCATGTCTGGGAATGATCTTCCTAGTGTACAGGTGTAACTTTCGTAATATTTCAGAACTTACAAAAGAAAATGTTCATCCCAAAATGGATTGCTAGATCCTTTGATGACGGTGGTTTTGTGCTTTTGTAGCGGGCAATCTACTTCAACTACACAGTACGGGTCACTGCCTGTTGCTCCATCACGATCTCGTAAACCGTTTGCTTTGATAACTAGAGTTAAAAGAAAATACATGATAAATTGTGACTTAGTGGTTATGATGCTTGGGTTTAAGTCCTGTCATGTTAGGATGACAAATTACAACTCCTCTCCCAACGACTTTGTTTATGTAGAGTATCTTGTGTAAATATGTTTGTTAAGAAAGATAGTGAATGAATTCACTTATGGTTATCCTTGTCAATTTGCCTAAATATAAATAAGATGATACAGGTGTACTGTACTAACTATATGTTATCATACTGGACAATTAATAGATACAGTAATGGTTATCAGGCTAAACATGTACTATCAAGCACTACACAAATTTGGAATAACTCTATGACCAGAGGACTGAAACTGATTATCATTACCTTTGACCATAAGTCTGCGTCCCATACTTCTTGGTGGTTTTGAAGGAGCTCCATTAGTAAACATTGAACTAATGTCATTCTGAAACATTAACCAATTCAAATGTTGTTACACATTTAACAAAAAAACCCTAAAACATTTTGAAATATATATCACTATAGTTATAATATGATTACAGCACATTATTCATTATTTGGTGGTATAATGTAAACTTAAATTAAACTAAATAAAATATTTACAATTAGCAAATGGCACATCTTGTTATGATCAATCCATGTGAACACGAGTTAACTTTTGGGAGCCAATGGAAAATCTATCTAACATTGTCATTATGGGCTGAAACTACAGATGTAAATATGCGGTCTTAGTACACACTGCAGAAGCACTAAATCACTAAGCAAGACTACTAATATAAGTACTAAGTTGGTGTTAGGACTACCAGATACTGGTAACACTAGTAAGGTGGTGGTGACCAATTCAAACAACACCAGTAAGTCTAGTAAACGGTGTAGGACTACCAGATACTAGTAACACTAGTAAGGTGGTGGTGACCAATGCAAACAACACCAGTAAGTCTAGTAAACGGTGTAGGACTACTAAACACCATGCATCAGGATTGGATAAGACCTTACCTACCAACGTAGGAACTCGCTTGGTAACTATGGCCCGTAACTAGAAATGAGCAAAGGGAGGCAATAGGCAGGGTAAACTTGTTTATTAATTATTGCTACACAAACAGCAACCAATACTAGCCAAGCAATTAAGATTGGTGATGATGATGAAGATGACTGGTAAAAAAATTTAATGTGCCCATATATGGACATGGTGATGTCATATAACTACCATATTAGGGTGTATCACTACCATATTTGGGCACATAACACATTTTTTTTGTCAAACTAGTTTGATAGTGTAGACAGAGCTTAAAAGATGATATTTGATAATCGTCAATGATATGTCAAACCTGTGTCTGGTCTCAAACAAAGCAATTAGGTGTGTGGTGCATTTACAATATATTTATATTTTTTACTTAATAGTAAATACAGTAGATATATTTTACAAAACCCTTTTAGAATCTTCCAGTTTACCTCTTAAGACACAATATTCAAATCATCATTCCGAATAATTATATTCATAATTATCATTATATAAATTAACATATATCTATGACATATTAGTAATCTCTTTTAATAAAGTCAGAAGTATTCCAAAAAAGTAGTATGCATAAACTTACCACTGGTATAAACCCAGACGTTAAGTGAACACTTGCAGATGAGGTACATAACATTGAATCATTAGCCAGTGCAATGGTTGGAATAGTCAATGTTGTACAGGCTCCGATTAATGAACCTTTAATCACATCTTCCACCACTGTCATATCAACTGTCTCTCCCTAATACAAAGAAACATTGCTAGGATATTAAATCAATCCATTAAAAAAAAAAAACCTTGTAAACATTTATTTTAGTTTGGTCATTATCATATCTAATTTTAATATAATAATGATCATATGGCTTTGTTGAAATCTGACATCGATAATGGAACACATACTGTACCTTGCTAACGTTCTGTGGTCTAACATTAAGTATAATGTTTGGTTTTCCATCAAAGCTCCCAGTAACTACAACTTGTTCACTGGCACACTGCACACGAAATTGTATCTGACAGATAATTTAATTTTGTTCACAATTAAAAAAAACACACTTTCTTTTGAGATGTTTTACTGTTTTTTTACTCCCTCTGGGAAGCATGGGATGTTTATCCAGGTAAGCTAGGTACAAAATACTAGACGATCAATTTTCAAATTACATTCATTGAATAAGAAACATTTGACATACAATTTTAAACATAAAAACACATCACAAAAGTCATTACGAGCATACAAACTAACTTGCAAAGAAATAAAATATTGCTTACAGCCTCAAGCAATGTTCTTTAGTAAAATGTAAGTTGTTTAACATTATATATTCAATTTTATTTGGAAAACTGTGTTACAGTATAGTATTTATTGAAATTTAAAGAATGTCTTTTTCATCTCTCTTATCATTTTCCACTTTAATGATCCACTTGACATTTATTTATTTCGTGAACCCAATCACGTGGATTTTTAAATTATTTATGTTCTTTACTTCTCTTGACGAGGTTAAAGTATTTAATTAATTAGCTGATAAGCTTACTTACTATCAACACAATGGATTGTTCTGTTTAATTAATTAGCTGACAAGCTTACTTACTATCAACACAATGGAATCTTGTTCTGTTTTAGAAATTGTCTGTATATTATTATTGTTAATGGGTTGTATATCATGTTTAATATCGTGATACTTTGACACACCTTTCATAGATTGAGTGAAAAAGTGATGATTGAAAAATTATGTACAGCATGTAAATAAATATTATTGTTCTTAATGAAGTATAAAAGTGTTGCTGAATGACGAACTAAAAACAATGCAAATATTAAACATGCTCCATGTTAATAAAACCTTTGTAAATTCCTTTAGTAAAACAAAAGAATGAAGAAAATAAACAAACCTCTATTTTGAGCTGAGATCATAAAAAGTGCAGCATAGAATTACAAACCGTAAAAGGACAATAATTAGTGATGTCTTAATTTATAGAAAAACATATAAGTACGCAAGCTTTGAATAAAGAGGACAGACAAGCAAACAGCCAAGATGTGAGACAAGATGAGTGAAGACATTTTCACCATGATAATATTGGTTCGTACATGAAAAAAAGTACTATTCAACGATCGTTTAATAGTGTGTACTATTGCACGCCATGTGATCCACATTTGTCCAATTAAATGACAGGAATTTATTTAGGTGTTATATAATATTGGTTGATTGATGTTGACAGAACAGACTGACATTTTAATGCAGCTTAAATGAAGTTATGAACTACTATTTTATTTTGACGGACAATTAATACTATTTGTTAGCGATCTCCTGGATATACACCTGTGATATTATATTAATATTAATGGTCCACACGGCTACTAATTCTATATAAATGATGATTCTATGTTGTACAAAATAAGAGGGTAGACAGGTACTAGAGAGTATATAATGCGAGTGTGTTAACACAAGTGGGTATTATGTGAAATGAACAGAAAACAGAGAAAAATATGATATATTATTAACATAAATTATTTTATACTAGCAAGGTTACACTGCACTATGGTTACAGATTAGGTTTTACAAGAAAAAAAATGCTTATTATTAATATATGATGATTTTTACCAAAAGGTAAGTATGGTATAATGGTTGGATGACATTGACAGAATAAAGGTAAGTATGGTATAATGGTTGGATGACATTGACAGAATAAAAGAATAACAATGATACAGAATATGAAACAAAAACAGTAGACAATGTTTATATTGGATCAATGCTGAACAGTATTCATTCAGAATTCTCATTTTTCATAGCAATTTGTACAGTATACAGGTATACCATGTATAAGTTTCAACAATTTTGTGACAATATTTCCACAAACCTCTTTAATTCGTATACAGTACTACATTTGTACTGTATATGCGCACATATTATATTTTTTTTAACAATATGAATCAGTGATAAAAAGAATGAGAATTATAAAAATAAACATTATTTCTCTACATAATAATTCAATGTCTGCTATTCTTTTATAAGGAAGTTTGCTTGTGAAATAAATACCTTGCCAGTGAGTTCTTTAATGTTGACCTCACAAGTTGTAAGCTTCATTGTAGCCGGTGTGTTTTGAGTTGCAAATGCAACTAAAGCAATATCTTTAGCTTCTACAATGCATGATATAGTCTGAAAAATAATAATTTACCTTTTGAAAAATTATTAAAAGTGAAGACTCCTAATAAGATTTTATTTCATTTAAAAAAATTTAATTGTAGTTTGTACAGTATATTAAAGAGAGATATTTTTTATCTGTTTTATTTACATATGTCTCAAAGTATTTCATATGACTTGATATGAATATTCATGAGCCTATTCTATGCAGTAACATTAAATTAAATTCAAGCATAAGTGACATTGGTTTTTACATTCATGACATGCTTTCATACATCACATCCACTACAGGAAGGTAGACTAGTTTGTCAGACATTGGTTTAACATTCCACCATACATCACATCCACTACAGGGAGGTAGACTAGTTTGTCAGACATTTGTGGCATGTACACAGTACAGATATACCCTACCCAACAAGCACATATAATTATGAATTCAAAGTATTGTCCCCCAAAACATGAAAAATAAAGAACTTTGAATAGGTCATTTTGTAGTTAATCACTTAAGTAGAAAAAAAATATTTTTTTACTTATAAAATGACAGCCAACTTGCTCTATTAGTTGCTTTATTGGTTGATTTAATAAAGTATTTTCAGGTAAATATTTTTTTCCAATCTAATCTAATCTAATCTAATCTTTGGCCAAAGTGAATAACTATGTGAGTGACAATAAAATGGCATACTCAACAAACAAATTAATTTTTTCAAAAGGACAATATATCCTAATGATGTTCAAAATCATATGTTTGATTTATAATGTATTACTTTTTAGCTTTCTACTTGATTGAATCAATATTTGTCATCATGCTTAAATTCACTTGTTATTCTTATTGATTATTATTTGGTTTCAAAGTTAACATTATTTGTAATTTGATACAAAGGTAATTAATAAATGATCACTGCTTGTTGTAATAATATACAATATTAACTGTTATCTAATTCAAACACAATGGTAAAATGCTGAGCAAAAAACCACATGGAATTTCTTAATTTAAAAAAGACCCATGATAGTAAACTTAAGCAATTTGTGTTAAAGTGTTAACAATATATTAATAATATTTCAAATAATATTTAATAATTCAAACACATCAATGTTGAAACATGTTGACCCTGGTACTCTATCTCTTCTTACACTATACCTGTGCTGAGCAAGGAACCACATAGACATGTTGACCCTGGTACTCTATCTCTTACACTATACCTGTGGTGAGCAAGGAACCACATAGACATGTTGACCCTGGTACTCTATCTCTTACACTATACCTGTGCTGAGCAAGGAACCACATAGACAATTTCTTAATTTAAAAAAAGGACCAATGGAGATGTTCCAATAAAGAAAAGTAAACTTAAACAATTTCCGAAAAGTGGTTTTAAAAAGTGTTAAAATAAATTTACCATCTGATCTCTCGGACCAGATTCCGTTTGAACGCAGCTAAACTTCGGCGGCAAGCTCCCAGCTTTTAATCGATCAAACGTAACTTGAACAGTACCCTGCAAAAACAAATGACTAATTTAAATATTCAAATAATAATTTCAAATATATTAAACTTAACTAAATGTTATTTTACTACACATTAACAATAACAGAAACTACTGTGGTAGATTATGTCAAAATTGGTTCCTCTACTATAATAAAGACTATTATTTTAATTCACAGAATATCATTGAAAGTCTGTACAATAAACAAAGAAAATAAAAAAAAAACATAAAAACCACAGATACAATAAATTACTAACATCATCCTAAAATGTGGTTTTGAAGCTTAGAACAATCCACATACTGTACAATATTTTCCTATGCCTTTAATTAGAAATCATGAAAAAAGTGTTTAAAGTAAACACGTAAATAAAATAAATTTGGATGAAA
Source organism: Antedon mediterranea (assembly GCF_964355755.1). Taxonomy (NCBI): domain Eukaryota; kingdom Metazoa; phylum Echinodermata; class Crinoidea; order Comatulida; family Antedonidae; genus Antedon; species Antedon mediterranea. The sequence continues at coordinate 310,444 of NC_092677.1, forward strand.
TTGTACACACATCAAGAAGCCCGTCAAGAAGGCTCAATCATGCAGGGAAAAATACTCTACGGTTTAAAATAATATTCATAAAACACATTTTAAAAGGAAATTTCAGGATTAAATGCATGAAATATTTATATTAATAAATTTGAGAAGACAAATTGAATTTAAGAAGACGATTTGAAATATGTACTTAAAGTGTTTTACATCAGAAAAAAATTGTTTTTCTTTAACGACGACGACGTGTTAGTGCTACCTTAATGATCTTCCTGAGGTGGCAATAGAACATGTGACCAACAACAGGAAATTAAGACACGTCCTTAGATCTTTCCCTGCCGCGTTACTTAGAACACAAATGAACTTGGTTCATTCAATGAGCAGTATGATATAACGATGACTCATTAATATTAGTAATTCATTCAATGTCATTTTATATTATATTCAAATGTTCAATGCTAATGCTATCTTCAATTTTGTATTCTATAAATAGATAATTTAAATTAATACAATTCAAAATTATAAATTATATTATTCAAATTAACAAATTATATGATACAAATAGAACAAAACTTGTCAATTTATTGTAAAAAGTACAAATTTATAATTCTTTAATTGAAAAATTAGATGACAAATATCCTAATTAAATAAACAAATTAATGCATTCATTATCTTACAGTAGTTAGTGTTCAATATATTGAAATTTGTTTCAAAATAGTGCTTTAAAAAATGTATTAATTCAACATTGAATTACATGTCTAAATAATTGAAAAATTCAACAGATGAAATAAAATTATTATTAATAATATTACGTAGTATATTTATTAACAATGTGCTACATCTTGGATGAAATTATAAGAGTATTGTCATCTTACATCAGTATAATGTGTTGTTGTTTTTTATTTTGTTCTTTCCGCATTTTTACTACAGTTTACAGTATATATCCCCCGACACCTGCGATCTCATCATATGTCTATTCACCTAGTTGGAACCAGGAAACCAGATACTGGAAAGCATGGGCAATTTATGGGCACTCATAATAAAATAACCACACTATAACATACTTACTGTCGTACATAAATATTTAAAATAATTGGATGTCATGACAAGAAATAATTTTACGCATTTTATTTTGTTTTAATATGAAATGTTTTATCTTACCCCATGCTTTTTTGCTTGTTCATTCAATGCTTTCATCCAATTCGTTACAACCTCTGGTGTTTGTGTTTGGTGCATGTAGAACCAAGAAACAAGAGAGTTTATCCATTGGCATGGTTCGTCTAGGCCTAGGCCTCCAGCAGCCAAACCACCAGGTCGAGGCGAAGCCTGATTTCCCGTCAACGTTCTCGTAACAGCTTGGTCTTTTTCATCCTCGAAATCAACATTATCCTTCCTCTTTCGACGTTTAAAATCAGCTAACGACACAAAAGTTATAATTAGAAAACAAAAACATACAAAACCTAGAACAAAAATATCTATAACATCGACAGAGCCTGTTTGTATGTCTTCAGCTAAATCGCCGGCATACTCCGCCATATTATTGGCGATGTACACGGCTCGCACCGCTACACGGTCAGCGAATATTCGAAGTTGCTCAGTCATATTTGGAGAAAATAAATAGCTCATTATTCTTGACTAGGTGATCCAATTACGTCCTCCATAAATTGCAGTAACATAAAGGTCATTAGAAATGTTTTGATGAGCCGTCGCAAGTTTGAAATTCCAAGCGATCTACTTTAATCTCACTTAAAGTCTCAATGACACAGGCAACCGGCAAAAGCTAGGCCTATCCGCGATGTTCTCTGTCTCCTCGCGTCGCACCTTTTTCAAAGGACAAAAAATATCGATTTTCAACATTTCACACAAATTCGCGCAAACAAAGCAAAATCTAATATTATATTTGAAAAGCGTTTTCAAAACAAATATGATTATACTTTTTTATGAACATAAAATGTATGTGATGCTTACCGATGCTTTCATGCTGAGTATAAATTACCACGCAGGCCTACACATAAATATGCTAATTAAATCTAAAAGTACAGGTGTCATTTATTTTACTAAACACAAATGGGAGTTAGGCATAACTTTAGAATAGGGAATTCCTGCCTAAAAAATATTTGTATGGGTTATCAAGCGATGGCAGATTAGGCATATCTTATTATGTTTATACAGACTTTAGTTCAACACGGCACATCTGGCTAATTTCAATATTTAACATAACAATCATTATAATTATTATTAAAAAATGATTATTTTAACCCCACCAGTGACCAATCTAATAGTTCATGGTAAGTTTACTGTTCTCAATAAAAACATAATTTAATAATTAAATCATATATCATATAATTTCAAAGAACTACTTTTGTTTTTGCTGGTTTAAAACTCAATGAAAAAAACAAATGAAGACTTACATTTAAAATCAAATATGTTTCTTTTATTAGGAGAAAACCTTCAAAATTGTATTCTTTATTGTGTTATAGTGGCACATGATTAGAAAGATTTATAATCAAATCACAACATATTGTGTTCTTATCAACAATATCCACTACAACCTACACCATTATTATTATTAATTATATCATCATGGTTTAAATTAGTTCTCAGCTGTACTGTATGATGAAAATGTACTGTAAGTTGTTGAACTGTTTTATCAACAGTTTAATAATTCTCGATTTTTCACTCCAGACGTCAGAAAATGATACTGTTGCAGTATCTGTAAAATCTAATAATCAATACATAAATAAAATGCATACATTTGATGTTGCTAATTCTTTTCTAAAACCATTCATTAAAATTGGAATGAAATAATTTGGTCAAATCTTATCTAAACTTATATATTACATGTTCTCAAATAATTAAGTCTATACTCTTCAGAATAATTAAGTGTATACTCTTCAGAATAAATTTCATATAATATTTTTTTCCAATTCTTTCACCAGCTATAGGTCCATACTTACACCCCCAAAATCCACCCATGACAATGTATATTTGCATCAATGTATGGTAATTTGAGTTGCATTTACATAAAATGAGGAACTTCTGATCAAAAAATCCTTATATATCCAAAGTGGTGGATTGTAACTCCTAATATAAGCTATCATTTAAGTTCAACTACCAAACTGATATAACGATTTGTGATTTGAAATTATGCATAGTTTATTTTAGAGTGAACATTGATTTCAAATTAATAGATAGTAGTACAGAGTATTAAAGAAGTACTCATGTTAGCATTCTGAGGAAAACATTTAAAAAGTTATAATGTACAGTAATCATGATTTGTTCTCTTTAAAGTACAGTAGTACAAAGTATAAGTAAAGAAAAATTATATAATATCCTCTGCAGACAATTCAGAAATCCTTGTGAAAATATGTTAAAACTAGTCAACAACATCATAAAAAAGTCTTGCCAGTTGATAGCGGATGATGAAGGCACCGACACTGCATAGAACCTGTAATCAAAATAAAATGTACTTAATGAAACCACAAACATTAGGACACTAACATTACAATCAAAACTATAAAAGTGCTGCTAGAAACTGAACAAACACAATTAACAAACTATAACTTTTAATTGCAAATGCTGCTTTAAAACGATGGCTATTAGTGTCATGTTGTCTTGATGGCTATTAGTGTCATGTTGTCTTGATTGAAATACATAAATATAATATTTATCTAATAGGAAACTGAGGACATTTGGGTTATGCCCTCTATAGACTCATGGTAGCCAGCAGTGCAGCGCCTACCTAGATGAAAGAATTGTTCATTTTAAAAACTCATTAAAAAGGCCACTTTACCCAGACGAGTGGTAACGGTCAAGGAAGAATTGTGTAGCTTGAACCACATAGAATATATATCTATCGTAAGCAGAAACTACCCGACCACTTTGTGTTGTGTGTAAATGGTCATAAGGGATAAAACAGATTATATACACTCTGTGTTGTGTGTAAATGGTCATAAGGGATAAAACAGATTATATACACTCTGTGTTGTGTGTAAATGGTCATAAGGGATAAAACAGATTCTATAGTTTTATTTCCGTTACCGCTGGTCTGTGTAAATTGGCCTTTAAGTTGAATTTAAGTATGATCTAAGTATGAGTACTTACTTGAATTTAAGTATGATCTAAGTATGAGTACTTACTTGAATTAAGTATGATCTAAGTATGAGTACTTACTTGAATTAAGTATGATCTAAGTATGAGTACTTACTTGAATTAAGTATGATCTAAGTATGAGTACTTACTTGAATTAAGTATGATCTAAGTATGAGTACTTACTTGAATTAGAAGTAAATAGACAGTAAGAGTTTGTTCATGAGTGGGTCCAACCAACTTTAGAACAAAATTAATAATAGTGAAATTATTGACTTGGATCTCTTTCTTATCTTCACCCACATTGTCTACAACATGTATAAGATGTAATAATCTCAATAGCCTCACTATTAATCGACCTGCAAGGAAAGAATTATGTGAGATGTCTACCATTCTATCGTGAGTAAATTGACTTGCCTACTTAAGATTTGGTGTAGTCATTCAAATACATGACCCATTTATATAAATTGCCAAACATCAATTATCCTTTTTTTTCACTTTGATTTTTTTCATATGCATAAAATGTATAAATAAACTAAAAAAAGAAAATGCATGCATTAATTTACTTATTTAAATCGGATATTTGTCATCTAAATTGTCTTGGTATATTCTCATTATATTCATTTTCTCATTTAGAATTGTTTATTCTTGCAAACATTCTTCAAAAATGATGTTATGTTAAATTATGTAATACAGAAACGTAAATTCAAATATCGTATAAATGTATTTTTTGACAGAAACAAAATAAATTTATCTTATAAATTCAAAACCTTACCAATAATGTTCAGATTGTCCAGTCGAAATCGTGTACAGCTCATTTCTAGTTTGTTTGTTTTTTCATTAAAACTGAAAAACAACATGTTTAATTGTAAATTAATTATGGCATTCATTAGTAACAAAATGAGTTAAATACAGTACTACTGTAATAACTTATATTCTGAGCAGTAAGCTGTTATTGAATTAAAGAAAAAGTAGATTGAAGTTGCCATACCTTGGTAACCTGTGACGGGGACAAGGAACAAAATGAAACAGCTGAGGTACTGAGTAGAGAAAATTAACAATTTGTGGTATAAAAAACAACAAAACTGTTTTGCTAAAATGTCCCAATATTGCAACAACAGCAAATGTCATTCCAGAGAAATAACAGAAAGTGTCTCCAACAAACACACGTGATGGGTACCTGGAAAGACATAAGTATAAGAATTTTAAGTGAATCAGTAAAACAAATGTTAGCAACACTCTTGAATATCAGTTAAACCACTGGGATAAACTGAAAGGATTATCCTCTTTTAAAAGATGGTTGAAATAAAAAAACCTGGCCTGACAAACCAAAGAATATAACTCACCAGTTGTGGTATAGCAAGCCTGCACACACTGCACAGTAAGGCAACATAAAGTACAAAGAAAAACGATGAGCTGATGGCCAAGAACCTAAAAACAACATTTTAAAAATATCAATGAAAAATACAGCAACTTTAACCACTGCTTAATAATAACACTGATTAAGCTTGGCAAAGAGGGTGTCATACATATAATAAATAAGTCCATATTTAAAATAATTAATTTTAATTTTTAATAAGATTTTGTGATGGCACTTTAATGTCTCCAATAGGCACATCAAGATTTATTGAATAAGGTAGAAAATAAAGTAATATTTACCATATAGTTCATAGCAGTTGAAAACTACAATTGATAATCCAATCACCAATGATTGGCCTGCTTCTATACCATTTATTCCAGCTAAAATATTGATTGCATTTGTACAAAACACACCAAGCATACCCATGTACACATAATACATGAAACCTGTATTGAAAATGTATTTTATTATTTACTATTGTTTAGGGACCTTATTAAACAAACAAAATAATACAGATGTTAGTAAGCGAACAGATACTGCAATACACTCTAGAAAAATGTGTGTGAGCAAAGTTCACTGTAAATTTAGAACTTGTGCAGGACAGTCAGGGAAAAATGGCGAAAATCTTCCTACTTTCTAGGATTTTTATCAGATAATCTATATTGTTTTGACAACTCTTGTAACATGACCACAGAGCTGATTTTGCAATTTCCCCCCTAAATATAGCATTGTACTTCCCTTCCATGTTTCCACCATTAAATATGAATACAACAAAATAATAACTGAATATTCTTCTCACGTAAATCAACACTGGTGCCAATATACTGTGTAAAAGGTTTTGGCAGCACTACCGTTGTTGACCCAAAGTTGACCATGTAAACCATGAGAAGAGGTAACGTCGCCATCGTTGGTAGCCAAAGTTTGTGGCGCCATTTTAAGTTTAAAACGTCGTCCGCAAATCCAAGAAAAATCATACAGCATATTGACAACAATGCCACAATGAACTCTACAAACTGCAAGATAGATTGTGAATTTAACAAATAAAAAGACAAACTATTCGTTTCGTTTCGTTTATTTATTTTTTCCACTCACTTATATATATATATATATCATTTACATTTACATAACATATATTAAATGTGGGTGGATGGAAGTCACAGTAAGTTCACTGAACTTTAAGTCGTGACTCCCGTATGCCTAAGTATACTAACATTGCTACAGAGTAGACTAAAATATGAATATATAATAGTGAAAGTACATAAAATAAAGAAAATAAAAAAATTTTAAATTATAGAAGTTAAGATAAACCAGGCAATTATATAATATATGATAAAAGGGATAATGATAACAATTAGAGTACAATATGAAATATAATTAAATATGGTATAATAACAAGTATAACGATACCATGTAGCGGAGATTATTGAATACCAGGGTGAAGGATTTAATGCCATGTATCACCACCAAATAAATAAGGATAAAAGATCGGCGAAAAATTATGTAGCATATTCTGACACCATTTTGTGTTTGAAATTAGATTTAAAACTAGAAAAGGAAGATTTCTGTTTAAGTTCATTTGAGAGTGAAGTCCAAAGTTTGGGACCAAAATAATACATAGAAAATCGTCGAGCCTTAACATTTAAATTATCAAGGATATAATTGTTAACAGAGGATCGGGTTTTATAGGAATGGCGTTCGTCAATTCTTGTAAATAAAGCATTAAAATGTGAAGGCAGTAAATTGTTAGATAAACGGTACATAAATGAGGCAACTTGTAATTTATTTAAATCATAAATGTTTAAAACGTTAAATCTTTTAAAAAGTAATTTTGTATGGGCTCTAAATGATTCTCCCGCGCAAATCCGAAGTGCACGTTTTTGTAGTTTAAAAAGGCGGTCAATTTGAGTTTTCTCTAGACTACTTGTCCAGGGGCATAACGTATTAAATTTATCTAGAGTAATTGCCCAACATAAATTGGCATAAGAAAGGTAAGGCAAAACTAAAGTATTATAAAGGGTTAATAAGGTTTTTTGAGGGAAGATATGTTTTAATTTGTTCAATATTCCAACATTTCTAGAAACTAGATTACTGATTTTATTTATATGTAGTTTCCAAGTCAGAGAGGCATCTATGGTTACTCCTAAAAATTGTGTTTCATTAACTCGTTTGATCATTTTATTATCAATGTATATTTGTTCATTTAAAGAATTTGAAATTTTACGCTTAGAAAATATTATATAGTTCGTTTTGAATGTATTAAGAGTTAATTTATTGTGTTTGAGCCAATTTGAAACTTTAAGTAACTCATCATTGACAATTTTAAACAAGGTATTTAATTTAGGATGAGAGAAAAAAATATTTGTGTCGTCAGCAAATAAGATAAAATTTAGTAATTTAGAGCTGTTTGGTATATCGTTAACAAACATCAGGAATAAGAGTGGTCCAAGAATCGATCCTTGGGGAACACCACAGGTTAAACGGGAATAGGAAGAGTTAAAATTATTTAAGGAAGTAAACTGAACACGATTGGAAAGGTAGCTTTTAATTAGTTTTAAAGGAAGGCCTCTGATACCGTAATTTGAAAGTTTATGAATTAAAATATCGTGGTTAATAGCATCGAAGGCCTTAGATAAATCAAGGAAAATGCCAACAGAAAACTCATTTTTACTCAGGGCAATTGTAATTTTGTCAAAAATATCTAATAAAGCAAGATCTGTTGAATACTTTTTCCTGAAACCATATTGGCCTTTAAATAAAATGTTATGTTTAGTTAAAAAGGAAGAAATTCGATTATGCATTATTTTTTCAATTAATTTTGAGAAACAAGGAAGTAGGGAGATTGGTCTGTAGTTATTGAAATGATGAGGATCTTCTTTCTTGTAGATAGGGATGACTTTAGCTATTTTAAAAGAATCAGGAAAAATACCGGTTTGAAAAGAAGTATTAAAAATGTGAGTTAAGGGTTTGCATATAAAATTAGAAACACGTTTAATAATTTTATTGGAAAACCCATCAAACCCAGGAGATTTATTATCTTTGAGGGAAAGTATTATACTGACAACTTCATGTTCGGTTACTGGACTAAGAAAGAGAGAGTGCACACATGGACGAGGTAGGGTAGAAGTATAATTATCATTATCCGACACATGTATTTTGTTAACTAAATTTGGCCCTATACTAGTAAAATAATTATTGAATTCAGTTGCAATTTGTTGAGGATTATTTAATTCAATGTCATTGTTAATAAAGTGAGAAGGAAACGGTTTACGAGATTTCTTGCCAAGGACTCCATTTATTGTTTGCCAGGTTTTTTGGATGTTATTTTTATGGAATTCAAATTTGTCACTGAAGTAATTCTTTTGGGCAGTACGAAGGATTTTGGTAAGTACATTTCGATATTTAACATATTTATCTTTGTCCTTTTGCTTTTTAGATATAAGAAATGTTTTATATAATTTGTGTTTTTTGTCGATAGATTTAATTAAGCATTTAGTTATCCAAGGTTTTTTTTCTTTCCGAATATTTCGTCTGGAACGAGTGGTTTTAATGTTGTTATTATATAATGTACTAAATATGCCGTTGAATAAAGCGTATGCCTCATTGGGTTCATTGGAGTTATAAATACTAGTCCAGTCAACATTTGACAAATCATTACTTAAGGCAGAAATTGAAATATCATTGACTTTTTTTATGTATATATATTTTGATTTAGGTTTCAGGTGTTGGAGAGGTTCTGATTTATGTACTAACAAGAAAACAGGAAAGTGATCCGAGATGTCCGAATATAGAATTCCGGAAGAAATGTTATCGTATAGATTATTACAAAAAATATTGTCGATTAAAGTTGCAGAATTACGCGTAATTCTAGTTGGCCTGGTTGAGAAAAAAGATTGGCTTGATGATAGGAGTATATTTTACCAAGTATAGTCCAGTACTTCTAAAATTTAGTGATAATCGAACAAATGAAAAAGATGGTATATTTATTGAAAGAAAAAAAATCATAATGTTGATAAGAAAGGAATCATTATCATGTTCAACCTACCTCATTATGTGGAAATTTATTTGCATCATTTTCAAACCATTTTTTACCAAATGGAAACGGGATGAATATAAACATTATAATGAGAAACATTGCTCCGCAAATCACACCTAAAGCTTCGGGCCTGTGAATACAAATGGAACAACTACACATGTAACGGAATTCAAATTACTAATCATATTTACTCTCTTCTCTAGTCTAAAACTAGGCCTAGTTTATGCAATACAATGTTTAATGATCGCCAACATTGGCCATCAATATCACGTTTTAAACATCAAATCATTTCTAGGCCTTACTTACACTTGTTTAGCCTCTTTTCCCTTTGCAGGAAGCGGCTTATTCAGGTCCTTCCCCGACAAACCTGCCTGGATGAACAAACCACCGAAGAGAGGGATGATTCGAACTGTTACGAAAAACCCGATAATTGACAGTATAATATTGATGACTAAAGGTCCATCAAGACCAATAACGCTTTCATTAATGGTTGATGAGTTATTATTCAACGTCATATTGAAGTTTTGTGCAATATAAATGTTAAATATGGAGTAAAATAAACGGCCTAGCTCAGGCCTCTTTGCACTTCACACATTACATCAGACCGGTTAATGACACGCTTCACTGATTAACAAAGATAACATAAATAACCTTTAAAACAAAATTGACCAATGAAAATCAAGATATTAACAATTTGATATTGCGCAAAGAAAAATTGAAAAAAAAATTAGGACAGACTTCCTTTTAAAAAACACAGTACTATATTCTTTATTTTACATATTGATCCTAAATTGATGAATACTACTCTACATAATCTAATTAAATTATCTTATTCGGTATAACTCTAAATGCCAAAATACAAAACATACAAAAGATCTTTTTAATTTTTATTTTATTTCATCACAACGCAAAACAGTGATACAAGTCATCAATTACAAAGTTAAAAATATAGCATTTATATGTAAACACATAAGTTGACAAAGTAACATATAATAATAATATCAAACAAAATAAAATTAAAAGATGGAAAAAGAATTACAAAAAAATATCAAAGTCTGGTCGATTCACAACATGAAAATGACACTATAAAATGACATTTATTGGCCTAAACTAGAGATTTATATAAAACAATTAAAGTTGTTATATTTTACATATTTTATCAATCAAAAGCAAGTAACCTACCAGTTACAAATAATATACAATAATCAATAATCAATAAGACAAACTAGTTGATGGACTATACACAAATGTAAATATATATCTAATATTTTAATTTCAAAATACAATTCAGAATTATTTAAAGGTAACATACATTACTGTACCTTACATTTATGCATACACATTATACTAAATTCTACACCATTCCATAAAACCTTTGTGTAACAGTGTATTGATACACATTATACTACATTCTTTGTGTAACAGTGTATTGATACACATTATACTACATTCTTTGTGTAACAGTGCATTGCATGGAAACTGTCAGCAGATAAAAACAAATATAGACAGAAAATATTAGGAAAATTATTGATCAAAATAAATATTGCATTAAATGACAATAATATAGGCCCATGAGACACAGATAAAACAGGACCGTATCAATAGTAACTCTCTTAAAATTTAAACAAAAAACATAGAGTAAATTTGGTAAGATTTTGTGAAACTATTTAAAATGTTTATCAACTAAATTGGTGTAGATCTTAAATTGGCCCTTCTTAGAATTGATGGCATTATGTGCATGGTTCAAAAGCTAAAGAGCTGTCTAAACTATCAAACTTTATGTGACAAAAAAATGTGATGCGCCCAAATATGGAAATGATGTCATATCAACTACCATATTTGGGATTTGTTTTTCATCTCCCATTTCAGTAATTAATATTGAAAAGAATTCTCTAATATACAAACTGTCAAGTAAAAATTACAAGGAAGTTAAAATTGAAGTTTTTTCTGCTAAAAAATAAAATATCATTGTTTTATATGATGGGGATTTTTACTTAAAAAACTTTAAAATGCTTTGTTAAAATTCATTTGTCCTCATTTGACCGAGGAATTTCTAAGGATAATGCCTGCACAATCCATGGGTCACATTTAGAACCCTCACGAAATTCCTCTTTGTTCAATTTCCCTCGACCAGATCTATCCATTTGACCAAATATTTTGTTCACTCTTTTTTCTGCTGTATTCTCATCCGTCGGTAGATCAATCATGTTTCCCACCATTTCGTATATTGCATCTACGATATCAAGCATTTCCTTTTTGTTTATGTACCCATCTTTATCTAGATCATAGAGTTTAAAAGCCCAGTCCAATTTCTCATCTAATGAACCTCTCGACGTTACAGATAATGCAGAAATAAATTCTTTAAATGAGATATATCCATCATTGTCTGTATCAAATACATTAAACACAAAACTTGCAAATTTACTAGGATCTCCATTTGGGAAAAATTGGTGGTATATCGTTTGGAATTCCTCTCTTTTCAAAGCACCACTAGGGCAATCCTTCATAAAATCCTTGTGCCATTGTTGAATTTCTTTTTTGTTAAAATATGTACTATCTTGGATTTCTTTAATATCAGTTGCAGTCAGTTTACTAGGAGACTTCCCCATTGTCTTACAGAAAATGAAATAGATTTTATTTTTAGGCCTACTAGCCTACTACTATTAGGCCTAGTATTATTACTATTACTAATAATATATTAATAATACTACTAGGCCTAGGCTATTTTACTGCTGGTCTGTCTACCACCTCAATGTACTGTTCTGTTCTTTTAAACAAGAAGAATTTATTGTCGGATGTGTTCCCCATAAACTCTCACCATAACTGTTATATATTAAAATTGTCAAATCGAAAATAACTTAAGATTATGGCAATAGTATCTATCTATCGCTGGTTGCAGATGACCGTTTTCCCCGTGAATTCTCCAGACAACGTAGAGGCTAGGAAGGATTGTGTATTTTTTGTCGAGTGTTTGGTTGATTAGGAAAAGTCAGAGGAGAGTTGCTGTGCCAGCGCTAGGTGGCAGCACAACATTATGTTTTTTTATTTATTTATTTGGAATTACACCTTTAGATCGGTGTGGCACACTTAGCACAAAGGTGCATCCTTCACAATATAAAATATAACAATTAACAGAAAAGTAAAAAAAGGCAAAAGCAACTATCAACCCCTATCCTACCCCCCCCCCCCAATTTACATCGATACATACAGTAGATCATTACTTTACACAATGAATACAAAACAAGATATAGTAAAAGTGTATAAAATAAAATAAAATCAGCTGATAAACACAGCTTATTACGAAAAACCCCCAACTCCTCCCCCCTCCCACTTTTTTTTCAATTTACTTAATGTAGCAATGTAGATAACATAGTTATTGAGTCATGGAATTCAGTGAATCATTTCGAAATTGCCATGCTTGTTTTAGGTATCTTTTACAAAAACTATCTAAAATATGTTCACACTCTTCATCAATTAAATTATCTGAGTATCCCAAAATATATTTATAAGATATATATATATATATGTAAGATTAAATTAGGGATATGAATAATATGTTTTATATTCCACAAAAACGGAAGGAGGCCAAAAAAAAATATTCGAGATTATTTATTACAATAATGCATATGTATTTAAAAACATAGAGAGAAACACTAGCCAGGCTTGGCATCGGCATCTAGACTTTACAAGTTCTTGTTCCTAATTTTCTGACATAATTTAGTGTGTTCTTAAAATTGACAGCGCTAAACATAAAATTTACGAGATAAATATCTTGTATATATTTCAAAATACAGTATAATGCGGTACGGTAGAATAATAATCTTCTAATGTAAAAGATTAACAACAACAAAATTTAACAGTATAGCGTGTTGACCGAGAATGACTAACAATTCCCTCAATTCCCTCTTCCACACTGCACATGCACAAACTCATTTGCATAATAACAACACACCGCATACCAAACTACGGTGCGATATAAATTCTCTTCGAAAACACGTATAACGAATAAAAAGTTATTAAAATTGAGGGCGCCAAACATAAAATTTACGAGATCGAAGGGAAGTCGGGAAGCTTGACAGAAGAAAAAAAAATGATGGTGTGCTCCCTTGCCTCTAGCACGGTAAGGCCCTCTCACAGCCTTGGGTCTCGACATCAGATGCTTTGATGTTATTGCCTCATGATGACGTGGTGGAAAGGGGGACGTTTAAGTCTGTGAACCCCAAACACAGAAGCTCGCATAGCTTTAACTCTTTTCCACCGACCGGCATGGGTTTGAACCCACGTTAATCGTGTTCCACGACGCTCTACCGTCTGAGCTATCCGGTCCTCTGGTTCATAGCAACGTTAAAACTAGATTAGTTTTCTCAATATTACGTCATGAATATGCAAAATTAAGGGAACTAAACATATAGATTTATAACTCTATTCCACCGACCAGCGTGGGAATCGAACCCACGACATCCGTGTATTAATACGGCGCTCAGTCGCCTGAGCTAACTGGTCATTTTGTTTCTAACAAGGTTAATATGAAATATATGACGTAACTATGAATTACGTAATACACGTATAAATAGACTATTATCAGCTGTTCAGTCATGTACGGTGGCGTAACGGGTAATGTTCGGTTTTGAGTACTCTCGGCTCTCACAGAGTGGGTTCGAACGTTTACGGATATTTTGTTTTAAATGGAAAATAATAAATATAGTTTTTCTTTTATTTTAAAAGAGAGATATTTAGAATGTTTTAAATTTCAGGCCTAAACAAGTGAACCTTTTTAAAAATCAGAAACAATTAAAGTCGTATATTGGCATTCATTTTCCATTAAATAGAATACCATAAGACCTCGAAAAGAAGCCCATGTGCTCTTTCATTTGTTTGTACTCTTGGGTGGGCCTTTCAACTTCATTTCTTTAATCTCTAATAAAGATTAACAAAATCAAAATGTAACATTGCGGCATGTTGACCGCGAATGACTAACAATAACATCTTCCCCATTACATTAATTTTTCAGGAATTTGTATGATTTATTTTCTTTTTTATTTTTAAATGCGCCTTGAGCACTCTGGAGTGGTATGTGCGCTATAAAAATCTTATTATTATTATTATTATTATTACACCTGCACAACACAAATTCATTTGCATAACAACGCATGCACGGCATACCAAACTGTTTAAAATAGAGCTGCAAGGTCCCCTGAAATTACACTTATAATTTGAAAAATATATATAATATACGAGTCTTCAGTACCGCCACCATGCTTGGGGCTGAGCAAAGAAAATTTTTGAAAAATAGAGCAGATATGGTTTCCGCCCGAAAAATTGCACTTTACATGATTTGAAATATGAAACAAATTATATGAGACACATCGGCATCTTTACAATGTTATATATTTGATCTTATAGTCCCCATTAACCAACCCCATTTAAGAACGGAGACAAACTGTTAGTTAAAACATATTTATTCTGGGACGTTGCGGCCAATACACGCCAACTACCATAAACCTTTATACGTAACAACATATTAGTACGGTAGAATAATAATCTTCTAATGTAAAAGATTAACAAAAACAAAATTTAACAGTGTATATGACTAACAATAACATCTTCCCTATTACACCTGCACAACACAAACTCATTTGCATAACAACATGCACGCACGGCATACCAAACTGTAATAGAAATGCAAGGTCCCCGGAAATGAAACTTACATTTTGAAAAATATATATATACGAGTCTTCAGTACCCCCACCATGCTTGGGGCTGAGCAAAGACAATTTTGAAAAATAGAGCTGCCCGAAAAATAGTATTTTACATGATTTGAAATACGAAACAAATTATATAAGACACATCGGCATGTCTTTACAATGTTCTATATTTGATCTCATCAGTCCCCATCCATTAACCAACCTCATTTAAGAACGGAGACACTGTTTGTTTATAACAATATTAGCTCCACCCAAATGGTGGATTGGTCATGTAGACTTATAATTTCGTTTCAGATATCAATGTATAGGCTACGTGCAATTAGTTTCTTTTATCAGCTTTTGCCAAGGAGCTCGATGTAGTCAATCGCTAGTGTCTGACTATTGTTAGCATGATTACTTGTAAGATCTTTACCAAAATGAAAATACAGATAGATAGTGGGCAAGGACCACTCCATTAAATTTTGGAGGCAATCCAAGCCATGTTCCCAATTCTGAAGCACTTTTTAGTATCATTTTCAGACCTGCTAGTGTTAAAAGATAGGAGAGAAAATTGGGTCTTTACAAAAAAGAGCTTAGTCCCCGGAAAGTGCACTTATGCTTTGACTCGGCCGGTTCGACTCATGATGTGTGGTGAATGGGGAACGTATCATTCTGTTGAATCCCAAACACAACCCAGCTTATTGTCAAAACGCTCCCTCTTCACGTTCCAAAACCACAATTTCCTCTCTTTTTTGAGTTTTCATTTTGTTTATTTTTTGGGTTATTATTACATTGTAACAAAACTGAATTTAACACTATTTATTACACTATTATAATTTATCATTAATGTTATGATATATGAATAATGTGAATTATTTGGTGTCACAAACAATTTTAAATAAACAACATTTTTTATTTCACATACACATTCTCAAAACCAGCAAATAAACAACAATGATACTTCAATAGAATAAACCTTGTTTTATTTAGAAATTAAAGTCATTATAACTACAAAATCAAATAAAGATTACACTAAAAAAACGTTCAAAATGGGATTTTATGAATTCATAGTGTAAACCTTGCATTTCAATTTCATCTGGTGCATTGAGGCTATTGCCATCATGGACCTCTACAATTTGAGGCATCTGGTACCACAAGGCTATTTGTTCATTATATAATATAAAAACGTTGGATTTTCATGATACAGTAGGCTATTAATTTTTTCTCCAAACCTTGCCACAAGTATAAAACAAAAAATAATTCTATAAAAATTTAAAGTGATCTAAATGTTTACCCGACAGGTACTACTGGCCTACCTACTACTACTGGCCTACCTACTACTACAAATCAACATAAACAATTTGATCTAAGAATTCAGTTTACAGTGTTACAACAAAACTCTTACAAAAGTTACAAATGGGACCAAGCTAGCCAATACATGTTTGAAATGCAAGCATGTCTGGGTGTATAAAATAATTTAACAGTGGGGACATCAGCTGTGATTACAACAAACTGTTAATAGTGTGGACACACATTTAGTTGCCTCCTCACTGGTGAATATCAGCAATCCATTTTTTCTGATGCAACAACTTGCCATGTGTTTGTTTTTAAGCTTCAGTCTCTTTCCCAGTGGGAGACATTTCAAACTCAACATCTTGTGGACCACTCTTTCCTTTCCTGAAATTAAAAATATTAATAATAAATTAAATACCTACATAAACAAGTTACATTGTTAGAGATTGTTGAATGAAATGTAAAAAACACAAACTAATCTGCTGGCTTCTGCATAAAAACATAGAGATGCCAGGTGAAATAAACCAACCAATGACAATTAATCTTAATAAAAATGCATGAAGAAGAACTTTTGATTATAATTAAATCAAGATGGTATTATACATTGTTGTTGCCAGTACATCTTTTGAGACGAGTAGGGGGTTACCCCAGTGTACTAGTCCACACACACACGAGTAGGGGGTTACCCCAGTGTACTAGTCCACACACACACGAGTAGGGGGTTACCCCAGTGTACTAGTCCACACACACACGAGTAGGGGGTTACCCCAGTGTACTAGTACACACACACACACACACACACGAGTAGGGGGTTACCCCAGTGTACTAGTACACACACACACACGAGTAGGGGGTTACCCCAGTGTACTAGTACACACACACACACACACACACACACAGTCCTGTGCAATTGGAACTGGATCGTTTTAGAGGTATTTATCACCTGTTGGTCCCACCCTTCACTAATGTACATCTTAGTGAAAAAATCAACTTTTTTTCTTATATTATTCCACTTACATTGCATAATCATTATAGTGATCATCACGTTCTTTATCATCATCATCTCGTAGACGACAGACAACCAAGATGATTACAACAACAATGATTAAGATTGCAGCCATGATACTACCAGCTATTGCACCAGCAAGCTTCTCTGGTGCCATGCGGTCTGAAAATAACAACACATTATTTGCAATATCAAGCAGTGAGCGAACCGGAGCTCGAACCCACAACCTCTGGATTGCGAGTACAATACTATTACCACAATGGGTGATTCGTTTGTTTGCTATGGGTGATTCGTTTGTTTGCTATGGGTGATTCGTTTGTTTGGGTATTCCTTTATTTATTGAAGATTGTAAAAGGTAACTTTTTATGCTGAATTTTATTCTGTTCTTTTTTATAATTTTTTATTACAGTATTTATATTATCTGAGGTTTTTTTGTGTGTTTGACTGTACTCATGTAAATTCCTGTGTTTCTTGTGTCTTATTAAGTACTATTTACTATTTTAACTTCAGCTTGAACCCATAATCTCTAGATTCAAGTACAATGCTCTTACATCCACTATCAACTTTATATTACTATTATAACTTGATAATGATATGTAGACATTCTAACCATAGCAGCCAGTGTACAGTTTTCCAGTCCATTCTTCATTCTCAAGATCACACTTTCGTTTGGAAGAACCGTACAATTCGTAGCCCTCATCACAGTTGATGCTAGCTTCTAAATCATCATTTTCACCATTTATGTCAATACTTCCATGTTCAACTGGATCTAGACCACCGCAAATTGGACTTGCTAAAATAAATCAAACACAAATATAAATTAATCAAAATGAAAAAAAAACAAAAAACAAAAATCCAATTTGTGTCAATTTTAAAGCATCATATGTACCAATGAGATGCGATTTGGTACCAAAATGGCATAGTGGAACCAATGAGGTAAGATTTGGTACCAAAATGGCATAGTGGAACCAATGAGGTAAGATTTGGTACCAAAATGGCATAGTGGAACAAATGAGGTAAGATTTGGTAACGAAATGGCGTAGTGGAACCACTGAGGTAAGATTTGGTACCAAAATGATCGAAAACAACAAAGCCAACTTACGAATGCAGTCATTGTTGAGATCATCACCAGTCCAATCCCCATTATCATCACAAACACGATATTGAGTTCCAACCAACACAAAATCATCATCACATTCAAATTCAATCTGGGATCCAATGAGATAATTGCGTTCACGGAAGAACGTCTTGGTTCCATTAATTGGTGTTGGAATGTAGTCGCATACAATAACTGAAATAAAAATATTAATAATTTAGGTTTTTGGAACAATCTTTTTTTTTGTCTTTATGGGTTGTGCTACTTCTATTACAATATTATGCCATCACCTAAGTTCATATCAGGGTTTATAATTTTATCTTAAATACAAAATTACGTTTTTGAATAAACATTACCATAATTCAATATGGTCAACTTACGATCCACTGAAGCATTTCGGTTTTGCCAATAATGATCGTAGGCTTCCTTAGTAGCCTTCCCAAGCCAGACGTTTTCTGTCATACGAACATCATACTCACAATATTCATTGCCATCGCACACCTTTAGAGAAAGGATTTTATAAGAGAGTCTGCAATAGAGTCTACAGTATAATCCACAATACTTATTTATGTTCCGTAAAAAAAAGACAAACTTATTCTATTTAAAAAAAAAGTATCATACTTGTTCCATCTCCTCTCTGACAAGACTTGGTAAATTATTAGGAGCAATAAATGACGGAATGAACGAGTTATCCTGGTAATAATCATGGTTTGTTCCTGCATCGTAATGGAATAACCTTTCTGAGGCATCTCTTACTTCCCCTGAAATATAGAAAATTCAAAAGTTAATCAATTAGCATTTACATAGAAGTGATCCACTGAGACATTATATTATGAATATTTAACTTTCTACATTCACCTTTTATACTACAGTTACTGTACATTCTGCATATATTTAAACTATAATTTACGAAGGGTAAATCACATTTGAAATTGAGAATTCCTAATGTTTTATACTATTTTCATCAGTTAGTACATCATTTTGTAATCACCATCACAGCTACTGGATGTCAAACATTCATTTTATCCTCCATCTTAACCAGTAATTTACAACTTACAGCTTTTGCCAAAATCATAAATAACTTGTGGAGATGCATCAGGACTGATCAAAGTGCCCCCGTTATCTTTTAAATCATCATCTGGGTTATCATTCCAAGACCCCATGAGTCCTTCTACACGATTCTGAAACAAAAAAAGGACGAGTTATGTGTTTTCATTCCCTTTCTCATGATTTATTATCATAAGTAAAAAGATTAATTTAAGCACTGTCTACACTTTTAAACAATGTGATGTGCCCATATGGACACAATGATGTCATATCAGTACACTATTTTGGCACAAAACACTTTTTGTCCAACTAGATTGACTGTGTAGACAGAGCTGTAGAAGGCATGTGGCTTCATTAATTGTAAATAGCATATAATGTATATTAAGAACTTAAAAATAAATTTAACTTACTTTGTAATCTTCCGGTATAAAGACATGGCAGATAAGCATGTCAGCCGTTCCATTAATAACAACCCCGATGAGGGAGTCTTCAAAGGTCACGCTGACTCGTGTGATGTTTCCATTCTCGTATTCATACGGCATATTCAAATATACACCTATTCAGTAAAAACATTGAAGTACAGTATTTATTTATTGTTTTTCTCTTTAAAGTCAATTCATGATCATACAAATCTACACTGGTACTTTTATTTTCATTTTTCTGTGCTATAATTATTGGTTACTCTCCTTTAAAATGGAGGAACACTCTTACCCATAGTAATATATAGTAATATATATAGATACAAAAGTTAATAATGGTTCACAATTACAAAACGTCAAGCAGTAAAAATTCTACGAATTTATTAACAAAAATTATCTAAAAGTAAATTGATGACATAAAATAACTTGCCATTAAAGTGCAAGATAGTTTGTCGCTTTAAGTCAAGAACTTCGCCGTTAACAAGGACCTCCAATATGGTACGTTCACTACGTTGGATGTGAATTGTATCTGTATCTTCTTCCTTCATTGCAACTGCTGTTAGCACTGTGGCTTGAACTAAGTCACCTGTAAATAAATAATACCAGAGTGTGGTCAACTTAGCTTTGACTAACTCACCTAAATGACACTAGAGCGTGGTACTCAAAGAAACAAAATCTATTCATTTATTAAAGATACTTATTCAAATCTTGGCATAGTGAATGAATGATTCAATACCATCAGTATTTGCAACCTGTTCTGTACGTCCTTGAATGGTGAATGACGTTCCAACACCCGACGTTGTCTTCATCAGGGTATATTCTCCTTTTCCATTAAATGTATAAGCAACACCGTCAAAGGTCATCACATGTGGGTCACCAAAGATAGCAGCTACAAAATATGGAGTATATTACAATTTTCTAACTGTTATTATTTATGTATTTATTTAATCACTGTCGTTGTATTTGTTGTAATTATGTAATAGTTATATAGATACAGTATTACCAGTCTGCAGTCTGTACTAATTCAGTTTCATTTATTTTGACAACTTACATTTAATAATTATTTGATAGAAATTATAGTTTGTGTAGTGAAATTACAAACCTGTTCTTGGAGGTTCATACTCCTTGCAATCAGGAGTCTCTCGTAAACGCTGATAATACTCGCATCGATTGCCCCAAACACAACAGAAGAAGTAAGGCAGTCCATCATACAGCCAATGAGACAACAGTGGAACCTGGTACTGAGCATTGTACGGTGGTATTCCTTCCTTTGTGTACTTTCTAGAGAAACTTGCCTCCTCACTGTCTCCAGAGTAAACCAAGTTTTCAAATTCATCATAACAGCAAACACTGTCAGATCCACGTGGGCTAGCAGAATACAATAACACTCATCAATTAAACTGATAATGGAATAAAGCCTACATAAATTATTTTATAATATATACCTCAGTAGCTTAACAGCTGAGTACTCACTGGCTAAACCCAGGGACTCCAGATGAACAACCCAATGCAACTACCCAGCATTGGAGGGCTTCTTAGGAGTGTTAAACCAGGGACCCCAGATGAACAACCCAATGCAACTACCCAGCATTGGAGGGCTTCTTAGGAGTGTTAAACCAGGACCCCAGATGAACAACCCAATGCAACTAACCAGCATTGGAGGGCTTCTTAGGAGTGTTAAACCAGGGACCCCAGATGAACAACCCAATGCAACTACCCAGCATTGGAGGGCTTCTTAGGAGTGTTAAACCAGGGACCCCAGATGAACAACCCAATGCAACTACCCAGCATTGGAGGGCTTCTTAGGAGTGTTAAACCAGGACCCCAGATGAACAACCCAATGCAACTACCCAGCATTGGAGGGCTTCTTAGGAGTGTTAAACCAGGGACCCCAGATGAACAACCCAATGCAACTACCCAGCATTGGAGGGCTTCTTAGGAGTGTTAAACCAGGGACCCCAGATGAACAACCCAATGCAACTACCCAGCATTGGAGGGCTTCTTAGGAGTGTTAAACCAGGACCCCAGATGAACAACCCAATGCAACTACCCAGCATTGGAGGGCTTCTTAGGAGTGTTAAACCAGGGGCCCAGAGCATGAACAACCCAATGCAACTACCCAGCATTGGAGGGCTTCTTAGGAGTGTTAAACCAGGGGCATTTGCCGCCTGCATTACACCACTGATAAACTTGAGAAAGTGAGTGAGAAATCTAAATTCTTGCATCCCCATAAATGTATATTGCTTTCTATTTGTAATTCAATTCAGTAGATGTAATATGTAATTACCTTGGAACAATATTCTCTACACAATGTACAATGGTCGATCTCTGGTAACAATAAAATTCATCGCTCTCCAAGTTACACTCTGGCGTAGGTCTAAAGCGCCCTCTGTCAGCTAATGCTTGACTGAGGTTACATGGGCAGGGTTCAAGCTCTAGGACGTACTCATCCTCGTTGACCTCTTGTTCGTACCATTCCTCGCAACGCATGGTTGCCCACAGTTCTTGGTCGTTTTGATACCAATCGTACAGCATGTAGCCTAGTGGATGAATGTCACTCCAAAGGGCAAAGTCATCTCTGAAATGAAAACAAGTTTAAGTGCAGGTAAATGGGAAAGAAATAGTAAGAGTGAACATTAGCATGTAATGAGTATTTAATACAACATATCGTAGGTGTCCCTTGAACTTCTTTAAGGTTTTAATTGATATTCTGTTTTATAACCAGCAACCAATTTTGTTTTTATACCTGTTTGTGAAACACAATAAAGATAACTTGAACTTAATTAATAATAAGTATTATTCAAGTAATTTAAATACAAAGAAATTTATTGCACAATAAGAAAATGCAAAGTAAAGAATGTTTCTGCTTACTTTTTCCACCTTCTAGTGACACGAAGCGCGCCAACTGCATTGTGTTCTAGGATTTCCCAAGTCGGTCTGGGAGTCCACGTAAAGTGTCCGGTATTTGGAGCATCGTAGGTGATTTCTTCCGCCCATTCCCATTTTGGAATACCATCCACCTCAGAGTAAGCCATAAGATCAACTCTTATCTCTGTATAATTAATTCTTAAAGGATCCCATTCAATGGTGACCTCACGATGTGCAACCTGCCACGATTCACTGTCAGGATTTACTCGCCACACTCCGTAAGGTACAGCACCAATCTCAACTTTAAGCAACAAAGTGACAATAGGTCCAAGTGTGTGAGTTATAATGTTATAAAGGGTTATGTACAACACAGTATCACTACTAGAATACATTTCTTATAATTTACAATCACATATAAAGCGGACTTAGCATTTACTATTGCACATTTAGCCATGAAATAACTCCATGATTTAGCCTAGACTGGTCTACTAGAAAGTACACCAGTCCTTGTCTTTTAAGGCGAGCGAGTGCGATCGCTCACCTAACTGCCCTTGAGGAGTGCAATTTACAACATGCTTAAATTTGGTAAACTTCTACACACAAAAATACAATCAGCACACCTACACTACAGCACCCCTGAATGTATTGAGGAGTGCAATTTGTAGCACACCTTTAATTTTCAAAAGACAAGCAAGGCCTGGTACACATACCTATATCAAACTTGCCAACATAAGCAAAACTGGCCCTGTCATTGATTGACACAGCGATATCAATGCGACCTGTCTGAAAGAATGAGGGCACTATACACCAGGCTTTGTTCTGAGTGAGGTAAGTGCAATTGGAGAACTCTATTGGGTTGTTTTCTGTGCCAAAACGAACCCAGATATCATCTTCACTATCAAAGCAAGGACCGGTCACAAATAGGTCGTCATGTCCCATCATCGAGGTGTACGTTGGAAACGTTCTCACAGTTCCTAAATTAAAAAAATTCATAAACTCACATATGAATTGAAGACAACAATTACAAGCTCAGTCCAAGTCTAAATTTAAAAAATAACTTCAGTAACCAAGTAAACGGACTGTTTTTGCTTATCCCTTTTGATATTTAAGTGAAGTAAAATAAGTGAAATATTGAGTTGGTACCACATTTTCCCCCTTTATAGCACCCTCTATGGTTTGATGTATTAGTATATCGCCCTCTATAGTTTCATAGGACTTATATTTCTTATTTGTATTTAGAGGTCTGAAGCCCTGCAGCATACATTACCTGAAGGTTTACATCCTCCATCTTCAATTTCAGTCTCACTAATATGGTACAGCCACAGGCCAGGCTCGTCTACATTGCTCTCAGTTACCCATCGGAGGATGTTACTCGTTCTGGAGTATGGTAACGGCGTTGAACGATCTCCATCTCCATAATTAAACCCAGCCTAGAAGAAAATGTATTCTCTCACATAATCCTAGTGATACTATCTCACCCACCTGACCACCATAGTAACCGATTCACTCGGATTTAGAATAAATGGGTTTCTTTTCTGGGAGATTCTGCACCATGAATGACATGTGGTCTTTAGTCTATACTGACGTCATACCGATCGAAAGTTTTATGTCCGTGCATGGCGCTGTTTTATTACGCCCCGCCCCTTATGTACCCCAATGAGGTATTTCAGCAGTTTACTTATATTAGACGGAGGTAAATAAGCCTTCTGAATGCCCCCTCTGTTACAGTATATATATAGTATTAAATACTAAAATCAAATGATATCAAATCAAATCATGAAGGCTAAGTAACGTACTTGAGCTGCGGTACCGCCTCTACCGGTATCCGGGCTTCCTTCACTCTCAACTCCAGCAACCCAATCGATTCGTTTATAATTAAACATAGAAAAAGTCTCAAATTCATCTGTACCAACAATCAATTGAAACGTGTTACGCTGAAATTTAAAAATATATGTTTTTAAAAGAGTGGTACAAAAAATGATGAGATCCATTTAATATACACAATTTTATAGTGACGACCAAATACCGTCCATGTAGTTTATAATAATGCCCCCGAAAACATGAAGACACATAATTTAAACGGTTAGCAAACATACAATGTGCAGCAGCTTCCGGTTTACTTTTTTCTTTAAATTACAGTTGTCTCATGTACCCTTTTTTCAGATCCAATTTGTGTTTGACAAAGTAAACTGTTAATATGCACAAAAATGGCATATTAAAATTTTTTTTTAACGAAGCCATTACATTAGGCATACTACTCAAGCCTATACTTTCAGTAGGGCCTCCTACGGTCTTTTGTTTCCCTTAAAGTGTTGGTTGAGAGAAATAAAGAGTAACTGTAACCTTTGGACTTGTGTTTAAATATTCGAAAACGAATGCATGGCGGCTCGTTATAATTAAAATACATATGAACCACTTCAGAACAAACAAATGCGTCATTGGCCAACTCTGCATATATTTGTGTACATGCTTTATTTTTATTTATGAGATCTGTGTATGTTATGATATCAGATCACGAAACAGATATTTACTTACGAGAATGAATAATCGTGGTTAAAAATGTTGTTTATATAAAACAAAAATTGGTATTTATATTAAACAAAATAAACAATAAATTACCGGGTTATTGTTTCCACTTTCACCATAAAACCCAACATCAAGCCATGTTGCAATAATTAAAAACTTTGCTTCAAAATCCATGTAATCCACAAAGAAATCGTGAATTTCTTCATTAAATCGCTGAAGTTGGTCTTCGTCAGTCTCCATTCTGTAGTAGACGTAGCCTCGATTTGATATGTCCACATTTGCCCAAAACGGTGCAATCATAATACGCTGACTTACGGGCTAATAAACATAAAATAATAAAAAAAAAAACAAAAAAAAAAAACGAGACTATACAAGCATTGGTTTAAGCTTGGTTCGCAAGACGGATCGCAAGGGAAAAAAGGGCAACGTAAGTATTGACCAATCAGAAGCGGTGGATTATTCGTCGCTCAGTCATTGGTCAACTTGCTTGCGTTGCGCGTACGTCCTTGCGTTACGCGTCTGTAGCGAGGCTTTTGATGGATGGGAAATCAACCAAGCACTATACAGTTGTATTAACAATTCACCATCACAATCGTCTGAATCTTAAGTATGTACTTACCGCTCCGAATTGATCCAGAACTGGACCAACGGGCATGGGTGGTTGAATATCATCGTACACGTTCACTGGGTCCACAAACGAAAGTACTCCATTTTCATTTACCTTCAAGAAAAAATAAGATTTCTGGCGTTGAATTTCACCAAATTCCCTGCCAATCATTTATAAACTGTCAGTGATCCGAATTACGTCGACGTGATTCCTGCAGCAAATAAACGTAACCCAGCGCAGCGCATAACTCTAAACTCAACGTTGACACGACGAATACATGACACTCATTCTTTTTATTTATTCGTCGTTTAAATATTAATTATTGTATTGCTTACGTAAGATTTCCAGTATTTCTTGTTGTTGAATGGAAGTCCATATTTGTGTTCTAGTGGTTTAGAATAATCATCGTTGGTTTGTTGCAGAAAATTGTCTCTATTATCCAACCCGTAAGGATACAGATCTGAAATAAATAAAAGGATCACATTATAATGTATATTGTCTTTTCTAAGGGCAGTCAAAACCTTTAAGGTTATAGCAACTTGTTCCTCTGTTTGCCTGCCCTCCTCCTGTATTTTTATTCATTTATATATGCATTTATTTATAATTGGAGGAAATTATTATTGTATTATTATTATTATCAAAATTCAATATCAAAGGACTCGTCAACTAAGGCCTAAATTTAAGAAATATAAAGCAAGTGTTAAATGTTATATTATCGAATATATTATATAAACTTATGTTTATTATTGATGACAATGCGAAGAATCAATGGCCGTATTCACCATTCACACTTAGGCTAAGGGAAACACTACCCTTAAAATAAAAAAAGAAATCTTCTATCTAAATGAATACATTTAAGGGAAATACCTAAATAGTTATTGAGTTAAGTGAAATACGGGAAATATGCAGTTAAGTGTGATTGTGAATACGGCTAACAGATGACTTAGTAAGGACTAAAATGTTAGTCATGACCACACCCGTGATACCATTTTGTAAAAGCCTGTTTTAAAAGAACACTATCTTCAATTGTATAGATCCTAAAAAAACACATATAACTCACCAAAAGAAGAAGCGATAGAGATTAATACAAATAAAGAAGTTGCCCGTAAAAGCAGTCGGTTTAACTCCATCATAACAGTTAAATTACAAATCGTAAAATGGAGGCACAGATTACCAGTTCCCGCCTAGGACGACGAGATGTCGCTAATATAACGCCTGTTGTGATGATAAGAGTAGGACTTTGTACTCATCATAGTTTGAAAAACAATTTAAAATCAAACTGTAATCAAGAGATACCAATCATAATGTAAACATTACTCATATTATACCGTGAGTAGGCCTTATACACAAATATACATCACGTTTTTAGCTTTCTATTTATCCTGGGGTGCCACATTTTGGGAGGCATATTAGAAATTAAAAATGGATATGAGGATACCATTGCCCTTTTACGCTTTCATAGAAGCCATGATACAATTATTCCTCTTTGAATTGTCTTATGTTCTTATCAAGATACATATAGGCCTATATGATAAAATTCATATTTTTTCTTTATATAATGACTCGACAGGAAACAATATGTACGTTTCTATCCCAGCATTGTTTTAGATTGAATTCCGTCGGTATGTATGTTTTTTGTTTGTTTTCCGATACTACATCTATTATGTAAATGCAATCATGCTAATGTGCATGTAAATTGAAAAAATAATCGTTATCATCTTCATGGCAGATTCTGCAGGGCCCGGTTGATATATAAAATATAAAGAAAGACATTATAATTACTGAGAACAAATATGAACAAATCTTCATTTATTGACTTTAATCGAAATTCTCAATTAAAACAAAATATTATGTAGGCTATTATTATCTGTATACAAAAATTACTAATGGTATGCAATAAAAGAGAAACAAAACCATTTAAACCAAAACTTAAAAATCAATAAGACAAAACAGTAATAAATACTGTAAAATAGATAGTAGGTAGACAAATTTGAATAGGTACCAGTAAGTAACGATCTAAATGAATATAGTTTACGCCGACCAGATAAATGCCACACTTCAGAAAAAGAATACAAAATCCTTTTTCGTCATCTTGTTGATCATTACAAAATTATCAACAGCGACCTCTATGAATACAATTAAAAGCGCATGGGCACCGCATCGTTTGTGATCAAAGAACATGCACGTGTTGGATTCTGTTTTTAATTCTAAAATATTGTAGTCAATAATAATAATAATATGGGCAGACCAGGTATGTATAAATTAATTATTGTAACGATTATTAGAAACGTCAACTTCCTTATTATTTTAATTAAGTTATTTTTGCTGGCGGATTGCTTGATAAAGAGTAATTAGTATGACAATTATTAGTATTGGGCCATCCAAAACTTAGGCCTAGCTAGCCTACACCGTGACCACCATGCCACGCGACGATGTACACTTGAGGTGAAAGAATGTGTAAACACGCGTGGTGGTGGATTCGGTGAAGTTGTCTGGGCCTAACCATTCCTTTTTACCAACTACTTTTGGGTAGTGTCTGTCATTAATATGTAATATTTTAATCCATGTTTGCTTTTTCTCTACTACTAAGCTAAAAAATCTTATTCATGTTTTAATTTTTGTATCAAATGCATCATGTTTTCTTTCAGGCATAATTTTATGACTAGTCTAGCACACTACAAAGAAAGTCACAGTAAAACATCAACAAAAAGACAAAGAAGACCTTTATCTTTCGAAATGTGTACATATTTATTATTATTATTTTCAGGATTTGGCTTTTCTCCACGTGGCCGTGGTAGCGACAGAGGAGGACGAGGTGGTAGAGGCGGACGAGGAGGTGGTTTTGGTAGTAGAGGTGGCGGCTTTGGAGGGAGAGGAGGAGGTAGAGGTGGCCGTGGTGGTAAGTTACAGCTTAACCATTTGTTTTAATGTATTTATATTTTGTTTTGTATTCAGACTTTAGGCTGCCTTCAGTTCTGTACATTTCTTTTATTTTTCAATAATAAATATCTCAAGAATAAATTTAATATTATGATTATTAATCATCATGTTTTGTATTTGTAGGTTTTAGTCCCGGAGGAAGAGGTCGTGGTGGTGGACGTGGAAGAGGAGGAGGTTTGTAACTAGTTTGTTCTTTGGCAGCAATCAAGCAGTGTTTTTATAAATTATTATTATTATATTAAAAATTTAATTTATTGTTGCAAAAATTTTGGAATTTAAAAACAAAAATACTAATAACTATACAATATTTGGTTTGTTGAAACATACTTCATGTTATTTTTTTTTTTCTATTTGATTACAGGTCGTGGAGGCAGAGGTGGATTTGGAGCTGGTAGATCTGTGTCAATTGAGCCTCACAGAATTCAGGGTAAGCAACCCAAATAAATAATATAGATAAATTTGCAGTTTCCAAAAATATACAGAAAATTAAACTTGTTGGTAAAACCAAGTTCAAACTTCATTATTTTTGTTTGTTTTTCTTTTGTAGGCGTGTTTATTGCACGTGGCAAAGAAGATGCCTTAGTTACGCGTAACATGGTGATAGGAGAGTCTGTGTATGGGGAAAAAAGAATTGCAGTAGAGGTAACACTTGATGCTTTTTATTCAATTGTACGACTTATTCATTCATAGTGTTTGATTTGATATTGAACAATATCTGATTCTGTTGTTACTTTGTAATTATTTCACTATTATCATCTTCTTTTAAAGTAATTCTTGTTTTTTATTGATATGAATAACTTCTTATTACCTTATTTGTTTTTAAGGGTTTCGGTTAAAAGCTTTGCTTATTTGGAGTTCCTTTTTCCATAACTTTTTGATGACAGTTTTACATATCCTTAGTTTTATGGAATAGATTGATTTTTATTGATTATTTCTTTGTGCTTTCAGCAACCTGGTGAAGAGGGTAAAATCGAGTACAGAGCATGGAATCCGTTTAGATCTAAGTTAGCAGCAGCTATTCTTGGTGGTATTGATAAAATCCACATAAAGCCTGGTAGTAAAGTTCTCTACCTTGGTGCTGCTTCCGGTACCACTGTCTCCCATGTTTCAGATATTGTGGGACCAGTAAGTCAACTTCTTTTAATTATGGTGGTGTGTTAATACTAAGTGTAGGCTTGTCTTTGAGGCTTGGGTTTAAAAAACATGGTTTTAGTTAAAGTGTAGCAAAATATCAAGTAAAATGAGATAAGATTTTAAATTAAGACATTGTAACAAACTTCACAATAATATTTGTTCTTTTTTAGAGTGGTCTTGTGTATGCTGTTGAATTTTCGCACAGATCTGGCAGAGATTTAATAAACGTAGCAAAGAAACGAACGAATGTGATACCAATCATAGAGGACGCCAGACACCCACATAAATACAGAATGCTAGTAGGTAAGTACAAGAACTTAGATTGTTGGTGTAAAACACTGTAAAACAAAATAAATGGTGTATGGTGTTTATATATATATATATATAGAAACACTGTCTAACAAAACATATAATGTGTTGTTTTACTTTTTTTTAATTGATTCCTAATTGCTCCAATATTTCTGAAATTTTTCTTAAAGGAATGGTTGATACCGTATTTGCTGATGTTGCTCAACCGGACCAAGCTAGAATTGTTGCAATTAATTCACATCATTTCCTAAAAAATGAGGGAAATTTTGTAATTTCAATTAAGGTATTTATTTTTATTATTTATTTATTCAATCTGGCATACACAATAAAAAGAAGAGAAAACAAGTATAAAAGGCAAGGAAAGACCAAACAGGTGCTAAACACCTATGCCAGTTGGTCTACCCAGAACAGAGCACAGAAAGAAAAAAAAACACAATTATCTTTGCAAGGAAACACTAATCGCACAGTATTCCATGTGCCATCCCTGTAATTGCTTCACATGACTAAATGTTATACTGTAATTATTTTCTACAGGCAAATTGTATTGACAGCACAGCACAACCTGAAGCAGTGTTTGCTGAGGAGGTTAAAAAACTCCAAGCAGAACGACTAAAACCGCAAGAACAATTGACCCTTGAACCCTACGAAAGAGATCATGCTGTAGTAGTTGGCACATACAGGTAATTTTAATTAATTCATTTTAATTTTTTCATTAATTTATAATTTTTTTATAATGTGATTTTTTTTTTTATATTTGATATTTTTTATCTTTCAGACCACCTCCAAAAAAGAAGTGAGAAGACTTAATGTTTATTTTCTTTTAATAAGGAAATTCTAAAAAATACATTTTGAAATGCTTAATTCCTTCATTTATTTTCATCTATAAAATATATTTGTTGATGATTATTTTCGTTAGTACTCTAACAACATTAGACATTGTGCCAGTTTAATCTAAATAAAGTAAAAATAAAGTTAGAGTTGAAAATACATAGTACAGTATAAAGACATGTAGTCATTGT
Source organism: Antedon mediterranea (assembly GCF_964355755.1). Taxonomy (NCBI): domain Eukaryota; kingdom Metazoa; phylum Echinodermata; class Crinoidea; order Comatulida; family Antedonidae; genus Antedon; species Antedon mediterranea. The sequence goes on from NC_092677.1 coordinate 341,862, forward strand.
ATTGTGTAACATTCCATGATAGAATCCATGTCAAAATATGTCATATGCTATAAATATTAGAGAATAATAAATAAGTGTATTTTAAGATAATAATTAAAAAAGAAACCAACAATTGGGAGTTTGAAGAAGAATAGTAGAAAAGTATGTTTAAACATTATTTGTGTAAACGTATCGGTTCTATACTTACACCGGTCTACACTTTATTGAACAAGTTTGAGAATATCAACTATTTTGTATATACTGTACCATGGTTGTAAAGCAATGATTGCTTTTATCTTTTCCCCTCTGATTCCTGCCTAAGTATTAGTAGCACTTAATTAAGTAAACTAGCACATAACTTGTTAAGACGTAAGCATTTTAAAGCAAGTGACTTTGTTGATCCAATGCCGGTGATCATGTCCTCGACATTGAATCAATCATGTTGTCATTAAATGAGATTTTATGAAATAAATGTTTTTTGATAAATGATAGTACAGTAGTTTCAGCAATTATTATTAGAAGAACTTTAATCTTCATCATAGTCAAGGGAAAGTAAACTTTCTATTGACTATGTCTTCATATAGTACAGATGTGGGCCTCCTACTACACAAATAGTAAATAATCAAATACACCAACAATTGTTTCACCTGATAAATATAATAACAAAACTTAAGATACACCAGTACAGGGATTTTTTCTCCTCGGAAAATGGCACAGAAACCAAGATTGACAAAAATACACGAGGAGTTTATTTTTGCCGGGAAATTCTGCCGAAGCAAATCTCTGGTCATGTGATTAAATCCTTGACGAGAGCCCTCTCTCGGCTGCTCTATGTAAAAATAACTACTCGATCGCTGATTGGTTGAAATACCTAATTACTAGGCGGAGCTATTTTTATTAACAAAGACGCCGATAATTGATTGACACTGTTATGGCAACGCGAATACCATCGCGTCATCAGCGAGAGCTCTTCCATGGGAAGTAATTTGCATATATTCGAATAAAGAACAACGCGAACTCTGGCCGCCATTTTGTGCTCTCCGAAGTTCATGAACCTGGTCCATCGAATTTATTACGTAGTGGATAATTAACTCGTTGTTTTCTAAATATATTTCCGTTTGAAATATGTAAGTTGTGAACAATGATATTTATTTTGACGAATTTTAATGTAATTGTCTTTCTCGTTTTGGATATATCAGCAAGTTTTTAAACTGTAAGTGAACAATTTCAAGATTCATTTCGCGCGCCAATTGTGTTGTGATTATCTGAATGACCCGACATTAAAACACGTGCGATTTTGGATATTAAAACTTAAACAGTTTACAGAAGGGAATTTATAAATATCATGGAATTATAATATATATGTCAAACAACGTTAGGTGAGTTATTTTTTATTATTTCTCGTGTTTATGATTTATTTTTACAGCAGAGGGCGCCCGTAATTTGTTGTTTTGATCTTCACACAACACAAGTTGAACGAATTGAATGGCTTCAGTTTAGCTAAACACGTTTTTGTTTATACATTTTATTTTCATACCTTAATAATTTATTTTAATATGTGTAACTTGATGTTCTTTAGATTAAACGTTAGGTATTCTTGCTCGTGTATCATTGATATTTCCTAGCCTCATGTTATTAGCCTATCTTAACGACGAGAAGCAAGCCAGTCATCATGAATACGACATGAGATTGAGCCGAGCGAGTGTGTAATAATTAACACTGAAGTGACTAGGGCTGTATCAGGAAGAGTGTTATTAGGTCGGCCTAGTTTAGACACTTGGCCTAGACTCTACTTTTCAGCATAAAGCCATATGAATTTTACTAGGGGCCTAGGTGTTTTGGAAGTTGATTGGAACTTGCAGAGTTTCTTAAAAAATGATATAATTTTTAGGGATATAAAATGTCAGTAGTTTTGTTACGTGTCGCGTAAGGTAGCCGTCCGGCGCACAATCACATGAGTGCGCAAAATGATTGTCCGACATGACAGACAGCAGTAGTGTTTTACTGGGGTTTTCTTGTAATTTATTTGGCATAATCATCATTTTGTGTAGTTTGTATATTTTTCCATTAGGCCGCTGGAAATACATTACAATTACATGGTTCTCGTCACCGCCCGCTCGCGATTTTAGGCCCCGCACCAAAAAAGTTCATCTTTCATCTTTGTGTATTTGTTAAGAAAAAACAGGGGTAAATATGGGAAAAGTACAAATTTTGTTATATTTTCTTTCATAAAAATCCGACTCGCCTCCCGTCGATCGTGAACGCTCAAACCATTGTGTGATCGCACGATTTCGCAACATAAAGTGTGTATATGAATCGTCGCGGACCGACATCAATCCGTATTTTGAGCCTATTCTTGTCTGGGGGCGCGCGGTGAGCGTGTGTTTGTCGTATCCACACGCGATATCCATACCTTAGTATCATCAGAACGAGGTCTACCGCGTTTTTTTGGACTGCTGCTCATCATACATTTCGCGATCGATCGTCGTGCCTAGCTACCTCTCTGCCTACGGCATTATTGCATTCAAGGTTTATTTCACTTAATTAAAATACTGTGATGAAAGATGAACGTTGACAAAAATCCCTCACCAATTTTTTGATAAGTGCTGACGAGAACCATGTACATGTAATGTATTTCCAGCGGCCTTATTTACAGTATCTCCATTTCCGTACATAATCAAGCTTAAATTTCGTTGTAAGGCCAAAAATGTACTGAAAATTACTTTATACTGTAAACCTTCAAAATTCTGTTACCTGTATGTGATTGATTGTGACCCACTCTCTTTTACATTGAAGAGACCTTTATTGTAAATCTGCAACAGCACCACCGGGTGTCACGAAACCTAAGACCACGAAAGCTAAGACCCCCTAAGACCTAAGATCACGAAAGCTAAGACCCAAGACCTAAGATTACAAATTCTAAGATATACTACAGCTTAAAAACAATACTTGTTTATCCATACATAATTTTAAACATAGTAGGTTTCATTTATTACCATAAATATAATTAAATACTACCGCAAAACATAGATGAACTCACGTTATATTCGCCCGTTGAGTAAATGTATATTTTTTCTTTACAACAAACAAACTTGACGGGTTGTTTGTTGGTATATATTTCAGGGCTGAAAATTAACCTTTAAACCATAGTGGCCAGCAGGGCCAGTTGAAGTTGAAGGATGGTCGCCCTTATTAAAAATGGCTGGCCCTTATTAATTTTTTGTAAATTTTTTTTTTTAGCCTAAGGGGGGGGGGGAATTTATCCCCACCCCTCTCAATTATATCATTTATTACTTTTGATTGGGTTTCAGGAGCCTGCCTGGAGAATCCTGACCAACATGTCTTTAGCCTAGGCCTAGCTTTTCTAGCCTAGCTTGTTGGTCTAGAAATCAGACAAAAAACTACCTGTATTTCATAAATTATACAATTCTACTAACATGCAATAGCCATTAAAATATTGATAATAAGTTACAAAGTATCATTTTAAAATAATTAAGAAAGATATTTAATCGTGTTTACATGTGTCACACCATGGAGGTATACCTCCATGGTCACACATGCACGCACAATTGGGGAGAGCTCAGAGCTACCTGAGAGAGCTTCTAGAAGATGATGACGTCACACGTCAGCACGATTTGAGTGACCAAAATTGGTTGGAACTTTTGAAGAAATAATCCATCAATGACAACTAAGCTTTTTAAATAATAAACATTATATTTAGGCCTCCTATTAATGTTTCCTTTTAAAATTAAATATATTTTATAAACTCGTTCCATAAAAACATGCAGTAAGCATAACAGAAACAATTATTGGTTGCTGTAAAGGAGGTATTTCTATGACACCGTACTGGATGCACTATGAGGCGATGAAGTAAACTCGCCCTTGAATGCAGGCAGGGGAATCCCCTTGTTTGGTACCTAACCTCGCACTGTGAGATGGAGCGCGATTAATATTGCTCTCCTTGAAGGTTGTTGATCGCGCTGGCGATCCTTAAAAACGAGGGACTGCTTGTAGCTTATAACTTAGCTTATATATTATTAGCCTAGGCCTAGATTAGTTATAAAAGGTAGGTGGATGCAATTTCTGGAAGTCGCCAGACGGGTCGACCATCACACAATTAATACTCGCCCTTACCAAATAAAGGTCGCCATTGGCGACCGGGCGACCGTTAATTTTCAGCCCTGATATTTACTCCAATTGTGTTGGTTCAGAGGATGTTTTTCTTTCGCACCTGCCTTTCTTGTACTTTGACTCCAAATTTGTTAACTGACTTTATCCTGAATACCACACTTTAAAATTAGGACTTATAAGTACTTTCAGAAGGAGAAACACATATACTGTAACTCCTCCCATGCTCAATGTTTTTGTTTCTATGGAGCGCCAAAAGAGCAACAATAATAGAACAAGTATAAAAACAGAAAGAAAACGAAACAAAAAAAAAACTTATTATCATGATTTTTAAATTAAAATTTATTTGCGAGTATTTATTTCTTCGTACTAGCATGATTATACTATTTTCATTTTAATTTTACATTGTTCCATCCACACTGTAGATGGACTCCACAGAGTTTTCAGCCCTCTATATAATTTTTGCTCTTTTGACGTTCCATAGAAACAAAAACATTGAACATTGGGTAGGCCTACTGTACTGTAGGTAGGCTAGTCATGCAAAATTCGCAAACAGTATGTGTGCGAGAAAAACGTCTTTAAAATCATCAATTTAAAAATGTATTTGTTACTTTTTATGTGATTCTTTTTCATAAAAGTGCTAATTCTAAGGTGTGGTATTCAGAATAAATGTTGGGAGTTAAAATACAAGGCAGGTGCGAAAGATAAATATTGTAATCTTAGGTCTTGGGTCTTAGCTTTTGTGGTCTTAGGGGGTCTTAGCTTTCGTGGTCTTAGGTTTCGTGACACCCCAGCGCCACCACCCTAAAAATACACAAGTATACTCTACAGTATGTACTAACTAGAAGAATACTGTACATTACTGTATGGAAATACATTATTGATTAAATTGAATAATTATAAATAAAGGAGACATCACAAACACAGCTTAATTTTAATTACTGTTTACCGAAATCATCAGCGATATAAATTGCTAACAAACAGTTACCAGAATTCCACTGGAAACAATAATCTCCAGTTTCTAATTGTATGTGAATGAATTTTGAAAAACATACTTTTAGGGAAAGTTGCATCTTGGGTTATTTTAAAGGTGACTTTAGGTACTGTACGAGTACCTTAAGAATCATAGGACAAAATACAGAACAACAACTAGTAAAATATTGTTAATAATTAGGAGTATAAAAAATGTAAAAACTTGCAGCAGCATTTATTGTCATATGATACCTGATGATGCTGGTACCCAGTATTTTGGCGGAATAACCACTTACCATTGTACAGTATAATACATTTATATTATATTGCAAAAACAAATTTTTTTTTTTTAAATCATGAATTTTGTTGAGGGTACTTTCATCAGTGGAAAATTAATTCCATTTATTGACTTAGTTTATGACTTTCTTTTTGTAGAATTCATAGTAAGATAACTAGATTACTGTATTCTTCTCTGAAGTTGGTGTTAAGTTTATTAATGAGATACAGTACATGGCCCATCCATTATAAATAGAAGGTTGATATTAATGAGATACAGTACATGGCCCATCCATTATAAATAGAAGGTTGATATTAATGAGATACAGTACATGGCCCATCCATTATAAATAGAAGGTAGATATTAATGAGATACAGTACATGGCCCATCCATTATAAATAGAAGGTAGATATTAATGAGATACAGTACATGGCCCATCCATTATAAATAGAAGGTTGATATTAATGAGATACAGTACATGGCCCATCCATTATAAATAGAAGGTTGATATTAATGAGATACAGTACATGGCCCATCCATTATAAATAGAAGGTTGATATTAATGAGATACAGTACATGGCCCATCCATTATAAATAGAAGGTTGATATTAATGAGATACAGTACATGGCCCATCCATTATAAATAGAAGGTTGATATTAATGAGATACAGTACATGGCCCATCCATTATAAATAGAAGGTTGACATTATTTATAAACCCCCATCATTTGAAATGGACAAAAACACTCATTTGTGTAATTCATAATCAAAATATAATAGAGTAGTGTGACAGACAGACAACACAGCATGTCACCATGTACTGCAACATTGTAAAGGGGTATTGCTAAACCCCCGCAAACCTAAAAAAAAACATAGCAAACCCCACCGAACCAACATAAAAGTGATTGAATAATGTAGTGTACGACCCACTGGGTATATAAATTATTAAATTTCTACTGTTAACTACTTTTTTGGGGATAAAACATCATTTTTTGGTTAAAAATAAGCAATCATTTTTGACCAAAAATTGATGTTTTACCCCAAAAATAAGTAGTTAACAGTAGAAATTTAATATTTTTTTTACATGGATATACCCAGTGGGTTGTACACTACATGTAATGATTCAATCACATTTATGTTGGTTCGGTGGGGTTTGCTATATTTTTTTGGAGGTTTGCAGGGTTTAGCAATAGGTATCCCAATGAAAAAATTCAGATTAATTTTTTTACATTTTCTTTCAGTTAACCATAAAGAACTTAATGTAATTAGCATTTTGCGATTTAAATGATTGAAATCCGATTACCCGTTCTAAAGTTATGGTTATTTAAAGTGGTAAAAAAATATACGATTTTTTGCCTAAAAATTGTGTTTTTTGCAGTTGAAATTGGAAGCATTTTTAAAAGGTTATAACTTTTACAATAATTAGTTAAAAGTTTTGAATTTTGTTAAACCTATAGATATCACAGAGTTGTACAACTCTATTTTTTTTGGAGCCTCAACGAAACCTATTTTTTAAATTATTTGTCCGCAAAGTGGTAGGAAAGCATTTAACGCCCATTTTTGCTGGAATTCCCTAAAAAATGAAAAAACTGCAATTTTTCAATGATCTGTAACTTTTGAACTACTGTACTAATTCATTTAATTTTTTTTGTACTTGTTAGAATGTAGTGTATATTTCATTAATAAATATATTTTAGATGTGTATATGAAAAAAAAAAATTTTTTTAATGGTGAAATTTAAAATTATAAAAAGAAAAAATGAAAAAGTATGTTAAAAATGGTGTGTACTGTTTCCTTTCTTTTACACTAATTTTCGGTAAGTATAATTATTAGAATATTTTAATATACTTTATATTTATAATTTCAATCATAAATACTATTATATATAACTTTTGAATACGTAAAACAAGATTTTAGGCCCATATGATTATGACACCAAATCTAAGCTAAGTAAGATATGCTCTTTGAGGCAAACGCACACAATATGGGTCAAAATAAACTCATTTAAAATAATCAATGTTAATTAAAACAATTAATTGTTTACCTGAATAGTATATATAACATTATAAAAATTGTTTTCTTTTCGTATTATTACGTTATTAAATTGAAATACGGAGCTAAAGTTTAGGCCAAGTCACGGCTTACTCGCGATCAGTAGTCGCTCCGTTAAAGTATTTCGGTCGCAGTTAATGACTTTCGGCCGCCGTATACAGAGTCAAATGTAACGTTGGTAAATTAGCTTAATAAATTTCCTCGGTACATTTTAACCTAACGCATTTGCATTGTATACTTGCATAATAAATCTTCCGCACATTACATCAATTTTAAGTTGTTAAATTAATGTGTAAAACCAGATATTCTACGACGGAAAAGGACATGTCAATCTCCGACATCGCTGCTGTCACACATCTCGCGTCGAGCCGGTCGAACTCGAGCGAGGGGAAAACTAAACAACGTGTTCAAAATATGGAACGTACCATTCGCTGATAGGGTGCATTAATGTATTTAACGGAAAACGCCACAACAAACACGCGCGTATTTTAGAGTACAATATTTTACTCACTACAATATTCACCGGATTATAATGGTTGGATCTTTAAAATTTTGAACGGGATTTACGCCTCATGCACCATTTTAAAATGTAGTTCGCTCAATTACCATGCACAATACGTTTGTAAACTATGTTTTATCGATTTCAATGTAGATTTAGCTATAATTTAATACCAAAATCCATAATATTTTTCCATAAACGGTGAATCAAAATTGGATTTTTGTCACAAAAATTGACTTTTCGTTACGAAAAACCTATTTATAGAAGACGATTTTCGTATCAAATTAAAGCTTATTTAAAGCCTGATAACATACAACAAAAATTAATCCGCTAGCTCCAATGGTAATCGTGCGATCGTGTTTTGAAAACTGATGGGGATTTTCCGATGAGGTTTTCAACGCGCGGAAATCGGCTCGACGGGATTTTAGAACCGTTTTAAAATCGCATTTTCTCGGCAACTAATTCATTAATTTTAATTATAAACACACTTATACAAAGATTAAAACAAGTACTTTCAAACAATATAAATTTTGTAAGTATTAATTAAGATTGAATACGATTTATTTAACATCAAAGTCATACTACTTTTTCGAATTTCGTCAATATTTCAAAAGTGATACCCCTCTGTGCGCTTTCATTGGGATACCTATTAGCAATCATTTTTGACCAAAAAATGATGTTTTACCCCAAAAATAATTAGTTAACAGTAAAAATGTAATATTTTTTTTACATGGATATACTCAGTGGGTTGTACACTACATGATTCAATCACTATTATGTTGGTTCGATGGGGTTTGCTATGTTTTTTTGGAAGTTTGCGGTGTTTAGCAATACCCTTGTAAAGCGAATCAGATGAAAATGTAAAAGTGAATTAGGTCAAACAAACAGTAGGTCAGAATTATAGCAAACTAAAGCCTTGTTCGCACTGGATTTGAAAACAAATTTCAATTATGTTGTAACTTTACCACCAAAGGCTATGTGTACTTTTGACCCCCGAGGAAGTCACTCTTAAATATTCTAATACACAGAGGTGCCACATTTACATGGTATACTGTATTTCCGAAGATTTCGTAGCACAAACGAGTCTGGAAATGGTGGGGTAAAATTTGTAGTCTCTGGCCTGTCCTGTACCAAAATGTCATGATTTATCATATAATTTTATCAGCTATACTGAATGCTAAGCCCATCGCTAAAGGGGCCCCTTGAATCAATGAAAACTAGCAGCCATTATTGTTTCAGTTCAGTTTCAGTTTTTATTTTCCAATATAAACAAGTGTCATGAATATAAGCAAAAATGGAAGGATGACCAAAAAAGAGCAAAGCTCGTACAGTATTTGGCCACCTTAACAAAATAATTAATACATGATACAAACATAATTGAAGCACAGGACGAGACAATACTAGCTAAACATGTTGGCATATGAACTCAAAGATAGATCACTAAGCCTGTCACGAACGGTTCCCCTTTTGCCGGGAACTACTGTACTTTGTACAAATATCGTGTCCTCTCTCCTGTGGCATTTTCCTGTCGACTTGGTACAGTAGTACTGTACAAGTCCATATATTACAGTCTCGTGTCTCAAAGTGACTTCAAATTTACCCATTGATATTTTTATGATGAGGCAATCCCTTCATTGATTATCGCAATTATAAGGAAAGATGAGATGGTCCCTATTGAAATTTCTAGCAGACAGACAGGAAAGTAACCTTTGACCTTAGACGAGACAAATGATATGCAGCGATATAGGAAAGTAGATGACACGAACTGCATATATTGCCACAAGCGCAATGACGACGACGTTTAAACTAATATTCGTGAAGAAATTGAAAATCTGTTAAAATCCTACAGGATTCCTAAATGATTGTAATAGCTTGTATAAAGCAATATTATTCAATCTGACTTAATTGTTCATTGCTTTAAATACTTCCTGGTAAAATATTCCACTTCAAAATATTAAGTAGAATAATATGTGTAAAACATTAGTATGTTTTATTAATAGGGAATAATATTTTTGTGTATATTTTTTCTAAAAAACAAAATTTCCCAAACAGCATTTTGTTTTATAAAGCAATTTGGTATTAATGGAAAGATCGAAGGTAAATGTTAAAATAAAGGGAAAAATGTAATTAAAAAATGTTTAAATACTAATTTCTAATCAAATTGAATTTTTAGTATAGAATGTACAGTAAGTGGGCAATGACCAGCAATGATTCTTTCATAGAATTTCAAGTTGATTCAACTGTTTGTTAATGCTGTTTTCACAGAATGCAATCAATGATTCTATACAAGTTCAATGATGAATATAAATTAAGGTTCATACTTCAACAATGCACATTAAAAATACTATAGTAAAAAAAATGGCAAGAAAGGCTGAGACTTGTCTCATAATATAGAGTGTAGTAACAGTGAAACATTCAAACATGCAAGTCTTTACTAAAAAACTAACAATATTTTTACAACATACAGTACAGTACTATTTAAAATATATTTACTTTAATTTAATGCTCTTAAGAAGTAAACAAACAAAATAAAAACAGTACTCGAACAGAGAAAGAGGCACCTGAAAATACCATTGCTAAATTACTTATTAGTAATTTTGTGATTGTATAACCAATCACTGAGGAACAAATTAACAATAACAAATTAAATTTGTAGTTTTTTTTTTAGTGTAGAATACTACTACTACTATGCACAGTACTAACTACAGTATACATACTAGTGAACTTAAACTAGTGAACTTAATAATAATAATAATTTATTTGGAAAACGCTTTTTGAACAGCGGCACACATAATAATGGTGCATCCTTAAAACAATTAAACATACAATATAAAAATATATGAGTATAAAAAAAAAGATAGACTAGATTAAAACAGACTTGTTATTTAATAATTGGGTTATTTATAACATATTGTACGCAACAGAACGTGTTAACTCATTCATTTCATTCATTTTTTTATTTCAGATAAATATCAATATAGAGAACATATTACTGTATACTGTACATAACAAAAATAAATGTGTATTGTGAGAAGTTAATTATTAACAAAAGGACCAACCAACCAAACACAACTGTTGATTTATTTTTGTTGTTTTGTTGTTCTATGTTTTGGTTTGTGTACTTTGTTGTTTACAACCATTCACTCATGTTTCCTTTTGTATGGATGGTTTAACTTTGAAATTACTACTTATGTTTTGTATTGTTTTTAAATAGAGTGTTTTATAAATTAAGATAAGTACTGAACTTAGCATTTAAAAGTATGTGACGAAATTAAGTTCAGTATAATATATTGCAAATAATAATCAGCAATTGTTGATTATTTTTAATATAAATTAATTTAAATGATAATTTTTAGATAAGTTTAGTTTCCTTTCTTTTGCTTTATTTTTGAATAATATTATTTTGTAAACAGTATTAGGAAATGCAAGTCATTTGATGCAATTAATTACATTGTGTCGAATCAGTCACTGTAAACATCCCTATTGATAAGAATGGAAGAATCCACATTAGTATAATAGAGCATAGGTTATGAGAATGCAGGTAGCAGCAAATGCATTGAATACTTGCATTCAAGCATTGCTTACCAAATGACCTTCAGTCTGAATGGTCCAACCTCCAGTTGACCTCTAAGAAGAACTAATACTAACCAATCAGATAAGAGAACAGAAATAGTAACAGTGTTGCCTATAGGAAAGCTGTCTGGGCGTGCGAGAAATGGCTGCAGAGTTTCAATGATTTGTTTTTCTTGGTAAATTGTGAGAAATTATAGCTTACAAGGAGATAATATGATTATATACCAGTGTAACCAGTCATAACATGGACATGTTGATAACAACAACATTCACAAGGGATTCTTGTATACAAGTGAAGTGCAACAGTATTGCGTCAAATTCAATGTGAATTAAGCAACCTTTTTCCTGGATTTAAATATTGTACGACACAACATACTTGTTTCCTGAGTGCAATAACTGACAGTAGCAGATTGTGTTTTATAGATGATACTTTTACAATTGAATTGATAACACTAATTTGACTTGTGTATTGTATGAGTATATACAGTATGAGGATAATGTATAATTAATCAACTTTCATGAGTTAGCATATTTATTGCTATTCACTCAGTCTAGTGGTTTTCAATAACACTGTTGTCAATGGTTCGTTGATTTGGTAGTAGACAAACATAGTCTACGCCTGTTCTGGATATTATGATATTATGCTAGCCCGCGACGGTCCCCTTTTGTTAAATCGTATCGACATGGTACACAATGTTATGAATGGTCATTCTAATCGAACGCATCGACGTAAGTACATTTTCACACATCAATTTTTTTTTTATCATGAATATTTGAATATACTGTATAACATACTGATAATGCATTGAGAATTGACTATTGAAATTGATGTTCTTTTGACTTGATATAAACATGGTCAAAATAAACTTGAATTATCTACTGTTATTATAATTAGACTGGACAATGACATGACAGTGACTCAAGAATTAAACACAGTAATTTGATAAAAGAAATATTTATTAAAATGAATCATTGATGATTCATGAGTTAGGCTAGAATATAGGATGAGTAATATTGTAGTAGTCCATTGCTACTGTGAAAGGAATCGTCTTAGCACTACAGTATTTACTAACAGTTGTTTGGTTATAACCACGATGGTAATTCTACAAATAGTGTGTTTTGGCTTGTTGTAGTTGTACTGTAATGTATTGACTGCGATACTGTATGTACAGTATACATTTATTTGTTGCTACTGTATTGTACTGTATATATTCATTTTTTTCATTCATTTATATGTCAGAGTTTTAGTAATAATTACAGTATTATTTAAACTCATTTTGAATTATTTTTAGACTGTACAGTAAGTTAAAGTAAATGTATAATTATTATTCACTGATATTGATTTGTTGTACACTCACTTGTGCATAATGTTGACAGGTCAATCTGTAAGGTCAATAACCTCTAATATTTCGGTATAAAGGAATACAGGTAGCATGTTGGTGCTGATGATCCAATAAATATCAAAATGTCATGGCTTCAATATTTGGAGTTATCTTATGTTTGAATTTTTAAATACTGTAGGACAATTCTAAGCATACAGTACAATTCTAAGCATACAGTACAATTCTAAGCATACAGTACAATTCTAACCATACAGTACTGTAAAGTACAATAATGTTGATGTTTTTTTAATCCTTATTCATTCAGTTTTTAGAAATCGTCATTGGTCCATTTCAAATCGTCATTGGTCCATTTCAAATATTTTGATATGATTTTATTAACTACAGGTACAGCTGAATATACTCTACAGTTACTTTGTAGAATTCTATTCAATACAATTTATTACATATTAAAATAGTTGTATATTACTGTACCCATTTATCGGATGTTTTGATGGTGTGAGGTTTACCTATACTGCAAGTTAGTAGGGTATTAGAAATTCTTTAATTGGGTTAGTTTTCAACCAATATTTTGGTTGTTCAATGTTGGAGAATACCTTATTAATCCAGTGTTTTGGTTGTTTTAGGGATACTCATTGAACCAATGTTTTGGTTGTTTTAGGGATACCCATTGAACCAAATGTTTTGGTTGTTTAGGGATACCCATTCAACCAATGTTTTGGTTTTTTGGGGAATACCCATTCAACCAATGTTTTGGTTGTTTAAGTGATACCCACTGAACCAATGTTTTGGTTGTTTAAGGGATACCCACTGAACCAATGTTTTGGTTGTTTAAGGAATACCCATTCAACCAATGTTTTTGTTGTTTAAGGGATATGCATTCAACCAATCTTTTTGTTCTTCGGGGAATACCCATTCAACCAATCTTTTGGTTCTTCGGGGAATACCCATTCAACCAATGTTTTGATTTTTTGGGGGATACCCATTGAAAAAATGTTTTGGTTGTTAAGTAGTAGGGCAAATAGATCTACAGTATCTTTATACACAGTTTATATGTATCAGTAGACAATTTACAGTATATTAATAATAAAAGGTAGTGTTTAGTACCTATTGTTCATAGTGTTACAGTACATTTTAGTGTACTAAATAGCTTAAAAAGCTGAAAAAAAATATTAAAATAGGTTTATTTAAAGTAAGTTGGTATTTTTTGTATTATTAGTTGTTTCTATTGTTGTTATAGTGAGTACAAACCTGTTAAAGTCAGTTGAATATTAATAATGTATGGAATATTTACTGGTAGAGTAAGGAGTACCATATGATGCTTGTGTGTGTGTGTGGGGGTGGAGAGGGTGTGTCCTATTTATAACAAAACCATATTTACTGGTAGGGTACTGTATGTACAATGCAATATAAAATTACAGATTATTTATTATTTAATACGATTTTGTTATTTGGGAAACAAATACACTGTATAGTGTATGTTCTGTAAATTTCAATGTTGTGTCCTGGCAATTTAAACGCTGTTTGACATTAATTTAAATAATACAAATTATCAAGAAGGTCTAAAAAAGTACATTATTTATACTGTTCAGAAATTGTAAATTAAGATAGAATCTCTTATCAGTTTGTGTTGAAACAAGATGATTGTCTGTCAATTTACTAATGTGTCTAGGCTGCAGGATCTCATGGTGTTTTACCTGACCTAGATACTTTAAATTCCAAACTATCTCTCACTGCATATCTGACATACCTATAATCCACACTTTACAGGGCTAGGCCCACAGTAGATTCCAGCCTAACTGACTTTTACAACATGCCTAGCATACCTGTTTTCCATTGGTGAGGGCTAGGCCCACAGTAGATTCCAGCCTAACTGACTTTTACAACATGCCTAGCATACCTGTTTTCCATTGGTGAGGGCTAGGCCTTCTTCCCTTCCTTCATTGCATATTTTGAATACCTGCACATAGTAAAGACTAGACCTACAGTAGTTTTCATCCTTACCAACCTTTCATAACATGCCTAACATACCTACTATCTATTTCCAGTATGAAGTAACTTCTATCCCTACAAGGGAATGTCAAAGGTCAAAATTTCCATCCCTACAAGGAATTGTCAAAGGCTGTAACAACATGTTGTCACCAACAGTGTTGTACATATTATTGTATTTATTTTTAAAAAACCTCATGTAAATAAATATTTTTTTGCATTTATTCACCTGTGCCATGTCATGTGTTGAACCTGAACTCACCTAAGCTGACGACATGTGTCATCATTGTATACAACATTATTACAGTAACACTAGTAAATAGAACAAGTGTACAGTACAGTATGACATTGTTATGGTATTTATCCTTATTTCTAATTAATTACTGTATTAAATTATAAGTTTCTTTTACAACTGCATTTTCCAGTTTACCTGTGTTAAATTAAATAGGAAAAAATTTACAATATTCAAAAACAGTACACATAGTTATCCAACAGTTGTACACAACAACAATGCAAAGATACTATTAAAATATCCATGACTGCTGTAGACAACCTGTACATTAGTATACAGTAGTTCAATATACTGTACATTAGTATACAGTAGTTCAATATACTGTACATTAGTATACAGTAGTTCAATATACTGTACATTAGTATACAGTAGTTCAATATACTGTACATTAGTATACAGTAGTTCAATATACTGTACATTAGTATACAGTAGTTCAATATACTGTACATTAGTATACAGTAGTTCAATATACTGTACATTAGTATACAGTAGTTCAATATACTGTACATTAGTATACAGTAGTTCAATATACTGTACATTAGTATACAGTAGTTCAATATACTGTACATTAGTATACAGTAGTTCAATATACTGTACATTAGTATACAGTAGTTCAATATACTGTACATTAGTATACAGTAGTTCAATATACAACAATACAGGTATGAAAGCATGATAGCGTATCACAGTGTTTAATAAACGTCAAAATAATCGACTTGATCGAATAGGAGGTCGATGAAAGGCCAAGAGAAGAAAGCATGCAGTGATGTTCACATAATTTCATTACGCATTTGACAGGTCACACAGGGGTCAAATTATATTATATAATTTGATATAGCATTCGTTAGTAGTCACGATGTACTCACTGTATCTATAGATTTGATTTATGCATTGATGATCAATTGCTGCTTCTTTTCTCAGTTTATAAATTATAGCATTACAAATAACAATTCATAGTGTATTTATTTATGTCAACAATATTTTTTCTGAGGGTGGCCCAGTCAGCTGATCAGAACAATACAGACAATTTTATAAGTATTGTATACATCTTAATAATAATTTACAAATTAAGATTATAAAATTAATTATTAGCCATCTGAAACTTATTCACATAGTTTTTTTGTGTAAATTATTATCATATTTTGAGCCCTGACTTACAGTACTGTAGCTTATTATTAAAATAAAACATTTTTAGAACTAGATATTTTGAACATAGTTTGTTAACCCATAATTATGAGTCAGAAAGTCAAATGCTATGTAACACAATAGATAACTGATTAATAATGAATCATCTTGATTACGTAGTCATTTCATTGTTAAAGAGACTTATTAAACTTGTACTTAATATCAGGATCAAAACAAAATGATGAAATTACATTTGAAAAACAAACCTTACCTGTAGTAACAGTAGTTCTTGTAAGCAAAAACATTTACTGTACTTAAAAGTAACTATAAAGTCGTTGGTACTTAAAAATAACGCTACAGTACTATAAAGGAAGCCTTAGTACTACTGTACCTCTCCTATTCTAACCAATACCGGAGTCGTTCAAAACAGTTACAGGTACTACTACTGTATCCCATAACCAGACCAAAACGTCCAAAATTCTAAAATTTTCCAAAAATATATTTCTCAAATTTGTGTCTATTAATTTAGTTGCATTTTTTTATTTAATTTGTTTACGTTACAGGTTCGTCACGGAGGTGTGCTTCATACGATGAGGATGCACTTCTGTGCGGGGGGACAACGGTAACGGTTCCAACATCACAGCTTTGTACGCCATTAAACCAGAACATGACGGACAATCAAAAACGATTGCCGACTACATTCCGTGATCCGGCCAAAGCACCGCTACGGAAATTAAGTATAGACTTAATCAAGACCTATAAGCACATTAATGAAGTAAGTGTAGAAGTACATAAATGAATGTTTTTTTATCCTGATGTCTGTTATAATAATTTTATTGTTTAAAAATTACATTTTTTTACTATAAAACATTAGTAGGCCTACAGTAAACATTCTACGTACCTGTAGAAAAGGAAATTGTGTTGTTAGAATTTAGTCATTGAAATAATATTTGCAGAAACGAAACATACACAACGATGCACACATTAATTTACTGAAGCTGAATGTGATGTAGAATGGATACTGTACGAGTTAATTAAATAAAATGTTAACATTGTGAAGCAGATAAAATGGAGCATCTTGCGAAGTAGAGTTGATTATTGAAAACATCATAGAATTGGCAAATAGCCAATACTTACCTTTAGTATCAGTAGCTTCAAAGAGCAAAATATGATTGATTTGGCTCTAAGTACCATTTTGGTTTCCTTTCTACAACAATAAACGTAGGATACCACTTTGATATTATAAGTAGAGACACATTTCAGATTTTTTAACGTTCATGTGTTTATGAACAATTATTTACAATATTATTTTATAATTGATGCTTTTATTTATAATTTATATAATTACCAAATGCTATAAATAAAAAGAAAATTTATCAATATTTATAATATAATAATTTACATTAAATAAAAATAAAGCATAATATTGAATATTATCAACTGGCAATAATTTATCTAGCTGGAAGGGTTTATAAATAAAGTTTTAAAAAAATGAAATGCTTATTTTTCTAAATACACAAATCATATTACAGTCATAAGTATTTTCTAGCATTTAAATTGTTTTGAATAATTCATCATTGAGACTACAGTACATATTTCTAGTTTATTAATATTTTAAAATCATGGTTACCTGTACATTTAGGTTTATTATGCTAAGAAGAAACGGCGACATCAACCAGGTAACGAAGACGCGGGACACAAGAAGGAGCGGAGGTTATTCAACGACGGTTATGATGATGAACATTTTGATTATATTATAAGAAATGGCGAGAAATTCTTAGATCGTTATGAGATTGACTCTCTTATAGGAAAGGGTTCATTCGGTCAGGTAAGCTGTATATATTAACTGTGTCCTTTGCATATTTATCAAGCAAACAAAATATATAATTTATACGATGGAAAGTTATAAATTAATAAATGAATCAATTAATACTAATTCAATTTCCATTCAATGTTTGACAGAATACTGACTAAGGTACAATATACATTCCTATTCAACACAAATTTGGAAGAATTTGTTTTAATGAATGTGTGATTTAGTCTTATTTTTTTTTTTAAGTTAATGGATAATCACAATTTCTGAATTGTGTTCTTTTAGTCCCTTTAAAACCACCCTCTGAACAAGAAGTTACTTTGGATTAATGATGTTTTTTGACCACTGTACTATGATGTTTAACATGACTTAATGTTGTGAATTAATGTTATTTTTTTAAAACAAAATCAAAATGTATAACATAACATGTTTTTTAGGTTGTGAAAGCATTTGACCACTCAGAACAAGAATGTGTAGCAATTAAAATAATAAAGAACAAGAAACCTTTCCTCAATCAAGCTCAAATTGAAGTCAAATTACTTGAACTTATGAATAAACATGATGCTGAAAATAAATATTATATAGGTAAGTTTAAATGTTTTCTTCTGACATTTAAAATGCATGGCTTGCCTCTCATTATTTGCTGTCAGTTTTATACTATGTTATTCAGAGAGTTTAGGCTACCCTGATATGTGGAATGGTTCTTCACTAAATGCTGTGGATGGTACCATTTTCCAATCAGAGTGCTCTGTTGTTTTCTTTTCATATGTTTTTCTCTTCTGAGAGAAAGACTGTTGTCTGTTTCTGCATGTAAGTGCCAGTCATAGACTACCATACCAACATCACTGTTGGTTTGTGTGATCTTGCAAATTTACACCTTGATCAATATTTCTAAACTTAAAAAATACACTGGAATATAATTATATCATAACATGAATTTATTAGACTGTGTCTACTAGATTATTTATATTTCAAATTTTCCATTCCATACATTATTTGACAACATTGCTCAAGTAACACTGAGTAGCTATTCATTTCTATGTAATTCTTGGTCATGCTTTATTGGTCACTATTCTCATTAATCATTCATTGGCTGTCCTTGTGAAACATTATGCATATCATTTGCATCTCATTATGTAAAGTAATAGTCACATTCATATCATATTATGGACATTTTCATTTTATATAATTTATACTGCAGTGTTGAATTTGTATTATTTCAACCCATTTTTAATCAATTTTAAATTATTTTAATGTACCTTATTAACCTTAACCTATCAAATGTTTACCATGGTTTAACTTTAATGAATGAAATATTTTTGGTTGAATTTTGTAATTCATTCAAATTTGATTACAACAAATAATTTATTTCCTTTTTGTGAAATAGGGCATACATTACTTCCTTTATTGAATACTTTGAGTGCCATACTTCATAATTAGATTATAGATTGTTGATTGTGCAATTTATAGTACTGTGATTTAAATCCGGTTTTTTCTTTCTATTTCAGTTCGGTTGAAGAGGCATTTTATGTGGCGCAATCATCTTTGTTTAGTCTTTGAACTTTTATCTTACAATCTGTATGACTTATTACGTAACACAAACTTTCGTGGCGTATCTCTAAATCTTACTAGGAAATTTGCCCAGCAAATGTGTACTGCGTTGCTATTTTTAGCGACACCTGAAGTTAATATTATTCACTGTGACCTTAAACCTGAAAATATTTTATTGTGTAACCCTAAACGAAGTGCAATAAAAATTGTGGATTTTGGAAGCTCCTGTCAGTTGGGGCACAGGGTAAGTTGTGTTGCTTTAATGGTTTTATTTATAACTTTCAAACAGTTTACTCTGCCATACCTCACTCTTTAGTGAGGCATCCCTTTGCCATGGATGTAGTGGCATGTTATAACCTAACAGTTTTTGGCCGCCCACCCTGCTACACCTCACTCTTTAGTTCTAACATAAGTCTAATGGCATAGTTTGTTTTATTAGGAATAGTGGTTTATGGCCCAACCCTTTGCCCTGCAGCCTCTGCCTCACTCTTTAGTGAGGCATCCCTTTGCCATGGATGTAGTGGCATGTTATAACCTAACAGTTTTTGGCCGCCCACCCTGCTACACCTCACTCTTTAGTTCTAACATAAGTCTAATGGCATAGTTTGTTTTATTAGGAATAGTGGTTTATGGCCCAACCCTTTGCCCTGCAGCCTCTGCCTCACTCTTTAGTGAGGCATCCCTTTGCCATGGATGTAGTGGCATGTTATAACCTAACAGTGTTTGGCCGCCCACCCTGCTACACCTCACTCTTTAGTTCTAACATAAGTCTAATGGCATAGTTTGTTTTATTAGGAATAGTGGTTTATGGCCCAACCCTTTGCCCGGCAGCCTCTGCCTCATTCTTTAGTGAGGCATCCCTTTGCCATGGATGTAGTGGCATGTTATAACCTAACAGTTTTTGGCCGCCCACCCTGCTATACCTCACTCTTTATTTCTAACATAAATCTAATGGCATGGTTTGTTTTATTATGAATAGTGGTTTATGGCCACCCTATTCCATTCATTTCCTTTATATTTATAAGCTAAATGTTATACAGTATTGTGTATTATTCATTCACCATTTATTTATATTATCATTTGCATATACAGTAGTGTACAATATACTGTACTATAGATAAGTGTGTGCGTATTGATACACATAATTGTGCTGGTTACAATGTGTGGGTGTGTGTGGACATGTGGTAATGTTGATTGATTGATCTCTTTGTAAGGTTTTGTCCGCACCTGTTATAGTAACATTATAATGAGATCAAATAGTACACTACTTCCATCATAATAATACTATGAGTATCAACATTATTGTACTTGGAATAAAAATAATATTTTACTCATACTCATAGCATGTTTATGTAGAGAATCAGATCAAATAGTACAATACTTCCATCATCACAATATTATGAAATATCAACATTATGATAAAATAATGCATTTTGAAAAAAAAAAATTATTTTACTCTTTGTGTAGAGAGCTTTTATTTAATTATTAATATTAAGTTGTCTATAATATATTAATTTTTAACCAGCCATAATAGTTAAAGCATAATCAAGTCAAATATTGATAAGAACAGTTAGTGAATTATCAAAGAGCTAACATCAAATTTACATCATTAAACATTATATAGATAGTGTACAGCCTAAGATAACCAATATTAATAGTTAAATTAAAGCATAATCAAATAAAATATTGAATGGATTTTAGTGAATTATCAAAAAGCTAACATTAAACATTGTAGTAGTACCGTAGGCTAAGATATTGGATTGGTAATGTTTAACCAACAACAGTTAAAGCATAGATGGTGTAGAATCATGTTTTAATTTATATATATATTTTAGTCTGATACTTAATCAGAATACATTTATTTATTTTTGTAATGTATTGTATGTTCTATTTCTGTGGATATTTATCTGAAATAAAAGAATGAATGAATGTATTGTAATATATAAAATATATCAAATCAAGTAAAATATTGTATGGAAGTTGGTGAATTATTGAAAAGCGAACAATAACATTACGTGACATTATAGACATGTATGCTAAGATATTACTATTTGATGTACTAAAGTGTATTTTTTCTCTTCAGATATACCAATATATACAGAGTAGATTTTACCGTTCACCTGAGGTGTTGTTAGGGATCCCTTATGATCTTGCAATAGACATGTGGAGTCTAGGCTGTATACTAGTTGAAATGCATACTGGTGAACCACTATTCAGTGGTTCTAATGAGGTAAGCCATCAACTCAAATAACTAATGCAGGTAATATCAGTTCAAAAGGTCACATATCCATAAATATTAATGATACAATATTATTTATTGTCATTTTAACGACGAGGCACAAATGAAATTTAGTTGGTTGACACAAATGATTATGCAGCGACGTTTTTAATAGCAAATATTTAAAAAAAAATGTTGATAGTAATTTTGTATGTTTTCACCAGAATGACCAAATGAACAAGATCATTGAAGTGTTAGGCATGCCACCTAAGAAGTTGTTAGACAATGCACCTAAAGCAAGAAAGTATTTTGACAAACTGTCTGATGGCTCATTTGTGCTCAAGAAAACCAGGGACAACAAAAGGGTAAGGACAGAATGATACATAACAATACACTATACCATTAAAAAAATTCCTAAACCTTTAATATGTTAAGATCGCGCTCAGAGAGACTCAGTGAAAGACCAAAATACCAAAAGAAAAACCGAAAACAACATGAATGGCAATCAAAATGAAACAGAACTTTTCACATGCGGACCTATACACATGCTTGTTTAAAGACGTACAGAGTGACTAACACAAGTGAGACGTGCAATGTCCCACAACGATTAGCGTTTAAGCTGATGATAATATTAAATGTTAACTTAAAAACTACCTTCAGTTATTGTACATTGGATAAAGAAATTTTCATACATATTTCCCCACTTTATGTAATTATTTATACTTTCAATTTGTTTTACACAGTATAAGGCACCAGGTAGTAGGAAGTTGCATGAGATAATTGGCGTAGAATCTGGAGGGCCTGGGGGTAGACGGGCAGGCGAACCAGGTCACACCCAACAAGATTATCTCAAATTCAAGGATTTGATCACCAAGTAAGTTACAGAATTGTTAAAGTTAAATTTGTGCATTGATAAATCAAACATATTGACCTTAAAATACAAACATATTGACCTTAAAATACGAACATATTGACCTTAAAATATGAACATATTGACCTTAAAATACGAACATATTGACCTTAAAATATGAATAATAATAAACACACAAAACTTCCCAAGAATAATTTTTGCTGTGGCTTCTTAAATAAGAAAAAGTTAATTTATTCATCTTATGTTTATTTTGCGAGTAGAATCATTATTTTATCATTTGAAAAAAGAGTGTAATAATGTATAAAAATCATTTCAGGATGCTTGATTATGATGCAGTAGAGCGTATCAAGCCATACTATGCGCTCCAGCATACGTTCTTTAAACGGACCACAGATGAGAGCACGAACACAAGCAATAGTACATCAACAAGTCCTGCCATGGATCAAGCAGACACGCCGCCAGCAGCTGATGGCTCTTCAGGCTCTAGCTCAGGTAGCTTGTATTATGCACATGCCTCCCATTATTATTCCTTTTTCCATTTTTGTTATCTTAATTATCACTTTACCTGGACACCGTTCTGTCATGTTCGTTAGCAATTATCTATTTAAAGTGGGTCCCAATGATCAGCTTTGCTGGATGGGCCACCATCATAAAAACATGGTTAGATAATGTTGGAATGTTTAATATTACATCTAAATAATAATAATAATAATAACAGGATTTTATAGCGCACATACCACTCAAGAGTGCTCAAGGCTCATTCAAAAAAATAAAAACAAATCATACAAATGCCTGACAAATGCAATAATAATAATTTGTCTTTATTTTTATTAGGAGGTTCTGGGTCAGGAGGCTGTGCAAGAAATGATCCTTCAAACCAATATGGGCCAAGCAATCCTGGAGGTCAAAGTTCACAGAAATCAACAATGGATTTTGAAGCTCCACCAATGACTTCACATAATGTATGGGGAGGAATCGGAGATATAGCCAAACCTATTTCCCACGTCGCTTATGCTCCACATAAAAATCATGTTTACCCATCGTCGGCTTCCTCGTCGTCAAGAGACGCTTATAACGTAATGCCAACAAGGACTATAGGAACACATGGACAAACTCAATGTTCACAAACAGCGTCGCTTAATATCAGTCTAAGTAGTTATCAACAAAGTACAAACTCACCTCATATAGGTATCAACAAACATAACCAGTCTGTGAATCATTCGGCAACTGGTGTGTATTCTTACGCTGCTTTAGGCAGCAGCAGTAGTAGTAAATCGCAGCAAAGACAGACTGAAGAATCACCTATGATGGGTGTATGCGTACAGCAAAGCCCTGTAGCAAGTCACTGACAAACATTGAATTAACCTGATTGGTTAAATGATTGTGACTATATAAGGACATGAGCCCGAATGAGTTGCAGGGTTAGTTGCAAGGATATGACAAGGACATGTGGCAGCAACACATTTTGTATTAAGAAGAAGGCAATGATTGTCAGTGTGTCACAGGATACCAAAGCAATGTAGCTCCATTTGAAACTTGCTCCAACGCCGAATAAAAGTACAGCGCCCTCATCTGCGAATGAGGTTGGCTCAGCGCCAGTAAGAAAGCGAGAGAATTCAAAGTGTTTTTCTCTCATGAGTAAGAACTTTTTCAGAGCACAATCTCAAATGCTACTGCCTATTACAGCTTCCTTTTATCATATCTTAATATCCATGACAACCTTCTGTGTGAATATATGAAAAAAGCTGATGGCTTATAAGTAATATGTAAACAAATATAACAACAATTATAACGTAATAATATGTGAAATGTTAGCAAACTGTTCATAATGTAATATTTGTGAGGAATTTTTAAAGAAATGGTTCTTGGTAAATAAATGAGTTTCATATTATAAGGGGTAGTAAACTGTGAATACAACATGAGTGAACACCCTGTTCAAATGAATCACTTAATCTGCTTAATAAATAGTGAGTGGATGTTTGCACATAAGCACTACACTGGTATCCAAAATGCTTGGTGTATACTACAAAGTACTGTAATGTACTCTGTGGCAGAAACTGCTAGACATACTGTCATTTTAACTGTATATAACACTGGATTCACAGATAATAACTAGACCACAACCATCCTTGTCTAACTTGTTTGTGCTTAAGTTAAATAAACAAGTCTCGTTGAATTTCATATCTCTATGCCAAATCCTGAATAATTGAAATCCTGATTGCTAATAATATGAATATTGTAAAAAAGCCACATACTCCAATATTCAATGCTATATTTAACAGTTGTTCTTGCATAAGTATATACCAAAATTACTTCACTTAGTAACTACTTTAAAAAACAAAAACTATTCCAATGTTATCAATTGGCTTGTCTTTTCCCACTTGGCATAACGGAAATAGCTTGATTTAACATTAGTTGAACTGATCAAGTCCGAACTAAGTGAATTTAACAATAGTTCAACTGACTTAAGTACAAATCCAATTTCAAGTGTACATTCTAAAATGTATGACAGGCTGAACAGCAACAACATCTATGTTTTGTGTATGTTCTCCTTAAATAGTTTGTTGTATCTTAAACGTATACATGTAGAAAAGTGTCCGTATCTATATAATGTGTCTGTGTCAATTGTCTTGTATTGTCTTACATACTCAATGCTAGCCAATGTTCCTATCATATTTTAAAGAAGCAGTTCTGACAAACAAAAATACTAATTGTGTAGTGTTTAAAGAATAACAGGCAAAATACAATTTCAAATGTCAATAGTTTTATTTATAAGATGATTCAGTTATTTGGCACCCTCTATAGTCAAACATCTTGCATTCTATTAGCCTTTAAGGGCCAGAGTTAAAAATTGTTTTATTGTTTGTACTGAAAATTATGCAATGATGAAATTCTGTGATATTTGAATTTAATCTGTAATTTGGAAAATAAATTCAAATAATTTTATTGTTTTTATCCAATGTAATTATCCACATTTTAGTTATATTTCTTACTGTCTTTTAATTGTCATATAACTTTCAATTGTAATGTTTTTTTTATTCTGTATTTCAATGAAAGGTTTTGTAGATATATCAAGGTATATTGTATTTATTTTGTAAACATTAAGTACACAGTATTTGTTTGTTTATTACAGCTTATTTTTAAAAACTATTGTGGTCTAAACACAATATGTCTGACCTACAAAATACTCTGTTGCTATACTAACACTTGTTTCCATAGTAATATTTTAACCATAGCTGCAACACTGTTGAATATTGAAATTGTTTATAACCTTTGAACTTTTCTCTTTTTTGTGTAAAACTTTGTTTTTATAATTCCTTCACAAGCCTACCAATATTACAATTTAAGAATTCTTGTTGAAAATAATATGTTGATTGAACTATTGATTTTGATTGATTGACACATTGATTTTGATCGACACATTGATTTGACCTGTGTTCATTAAAACCACAAGCTAGGTTTAAGGTGCTCCATAGTGTAAGATTTTGTGACTTTTCTATTTAAAAAAAAACCCAATTTTATTTGGCATTACAGTGTGTTGTTGCATTATCAAACATTTTTTTGTATTTTAATAATAATGTAATATACTGTTATTACCTGGTTGATCGTATGACTATTTGAAGGCAGTTCATTGGACGTTAAGTCGGCAAGTTGTGCAATCTTCACGTATTTTGCTGTTTTTAAATAAAAATGTGACGATGTTTTAAAAATTCAATATCAATGCTAGCAATTAATTACATTACTATTGACGATGAACTTATCATTGTTAGTGACAATTTTACTGATGACCTCATTATCAGAGATAATGAGTTAATCTACTGACCTCACCAGTGACATAATTTGTACTGTTGATGATGACATTGACATCATAATCAGCATTACCATTAGCAGAGATAACATCATTATTAGTGACATCATTTGATTTGATTAATTTGTTTATTCTTGAACTAATCACTACTAAAGTACATCTGATATAATTAATTGTACTCTAGCAATATCTCAAGCTCTGTCTACACTATTTGATATGCCCATATATGGACATGATAATGTCATATCACTACCATATTTAGGCATATCACCACTATATTTAGTCAAACTAGTTTGATAGTATAGACAGAGCTTTATTCCTTTGTCAGGTTTATTAGAATTGAATCTAATAACAACAAATTTACCACTTTGTACAAGATGTGCCTCTTGCCACTTTGTTATGATGTCACTTATGTCAATCAAGTAAGGCTGCTGTCATTTTAATGTATCGATGGTGCTTAAGCCAGCACTTAATTAAGTTACTGTAAGTTAGCATACCTTAATGTGTTTTAAAAGGGATTTTTTACTTGCAGAGTTTGCCATCTGATAACATTAGAGAATTAGATAGAGGGAGTTTAGACAGAGGTTATTACATATTAAGCATATAGACCGCAAAAAAATGTTAAGTACGAACTCATGTTTTGAATAACATTGTGCTAGATTGTTGTTGTTGATATAGGGTGTGTCAGCATTTGTTGGAACAGCCTCAAAATTTTAGTCTGATGTACAGTAATAGGATTGGTAGTATTGTAGCCTGTAAATAGGCAACAGAGGGTGTTTGTTAAGTTGTCTAAACAGCCTCTATCTAACTTTGATGATTATAATCTTAGCCTTTATGTACAAATCTTGTGTATTTAGCTTTTATTGTACAGATGTTGCCAATTAGACAATGTTCAT
Source organism: Antedon mediterranea (assembly GCF_964355755.1). Classification (NCBI taxonomy): domain Eukaryota; kingdom Metazoa; phylum Echinodermata; class Crinoidea; order Comatulida; family Antedonidae; genus Antedon; species Antedon mediterranea. The sequence goes on from NC_092677.1 coordinate 369,244, forward strand.
CATTATAGATAAAAAAAAACATTTTCTTCTGTCTGTTTATTTGGTTGTCATGTTTCAAAATGATGGAGGAGGGTGCAGGGATGGATCCCGGATTGAATTTTCTAAACAGTTTGGACGAAACGCTAACATATATGATTTTAAAAAATAATTTCTTTTCTACAAAAATTTGGCTGGGATGGGTGTCTGATGGTAGAGCAGTCAGTTTATTCCATATCATGTACAAAAAAAAAGATAAATATGCCACAAAAGCAAAGCAATCAAGTCAATTTATTTTTTTATGAAAACGGGTAAAAGGTGTTTTTTTTAATGCATAGTTGAAAAGAATTTAGAGAAAAAGCAATGAAAAATACATTTAAAATAAACTTGAAAGGAAAAAAAAAAGTTAGCAGAGCGAGGTTTCGATCCTCGGACCTCTGGGTTATGGGCCCAGCACGCTTCCGCTGCGCCACTCTGCTCCATACAGATTTAAATAACTCCTTTGTATTTGTAATAGTTGTACTGTACGCCCTCTATGTAAGTGTGATGGTTGACTGCACTTTGTGTTCTTGGATGTCGCCCTCTGTAAGATACACATGTGATCAACATAAATTTTGTGAACTGTAAAAATACAACGATAACAAAAAAATCAGAGACAGAAATATTTAATATAAATAGCCTAAAGTTTTTATCTGGATATGGTTAGTTTAAGTAATGATAGCAGTAGACAAGGAGTAAGTATTATTCTACAAGACAGTAGGCTAGGCCTAATATATTATTTTTTCAGTAGTAAGCCTAGGCCTAGCTAGGCCTAGCTAGTAGTAGTGTAGTAGGCTAGGCCCACAATAGTAATATTAATATTATTATTATAGGCCTAGCCCCTAGGCCTAGTATTTATTTGTAATGCCTAACTTAACTAAACTAGTATAGCTGGGATATGCCTAGCTAGGCCTACTTACTACTCTAGTACTACTAGCCAGTGTCAAAGTGTCAGCAGCATCGCATGATGGTGACTCGCAGCAGGATAGGAGGAGGTTAGCCTAACTATTGCCTATATACTATAGTAATATACATATGCCTACTTAATTAACCTGTTAGTGTTAGTGTTAGTAGCAGTGAGTGTAGGGCTACCCTACTTGGAACCTTTCTATTAGGCTAGTAAGTGAAATTTAATAAATAATGACAATGTCTTGTTTTCAAGTTTGGGAAGGTTAACCGCCTATCTATGCAAACAAATTACATAAATATATATTGTATTTTTTAGGGCTTCTTTTTTGACCAACAAAATGACCAGCTGAACCAATCACAAGATGACGATGACCTTTTACCTCACAACTGGTCAAGTGAAGAGGAACCAAAGTTTAGAAAACTCAGCACTCTGCCTGTATCCTACATTCAAGTGTTTCTATTGGTTAAGTAACATTTGGCATGTTCCTGTTGAGTATGCACTTGTCAATTGTATGATGGTGGTGCGTCATTTCCAAATAATTATTGACGCAGAGGTTCGTAAAAAACCTAGTTGGTACGTCACATCAATGGACAAGCCATGGACAAAGTTGTTAAAACTCATAATTTACTTTAATTTACTCAAATAATGTTTATTTTTCTTGTTTATCTGTTTTGCTATATTCATGTTGTGTCTTTATTTATAGATGTGTTTTGAGGTGTCATTGTTTCTGGTTCCATATGGACTACTAAACGTGGATCAGGATAAAAAGAGCTTTTCAATCTTAGTGTACACTCATCTCTTACTCTGGCTCATTGTTGGTGTAATTACTTATTACTCACAGCATCAGCATGAGAGTATCAAGAAAAATGGTTATGTTGAGTTTTGTTTAGGAATCAAAACATTGCATGGGATACCATTCCACACCATATCAGTTGGTAAGTATACACTTATCTGCTTATGTAACACAAAATAAAAAAACATAGATATATTGCTATGCTTCAGTTATTTTTTATAGATAATCCTGTATCATTTCTGTTTTCTTGTTGTACAATTTGTAAATTGGCGAAATAAATTGTATATAATTTATACAGTCAACTCTCCCAATTACGAACTCTCTGAAAAACAGAAACTCTACCAATACCAGACTTTTCTTGTCCAAATTCATCCATTAAAAACACATTCTGAATACCATACTTTCCGGAAAACCAGACATAGTTAGCCAGCCCAAAGTTGTCCAGTATTGGGAGAATTGACTGTATTAAGAACCATTATAAAAAAATTAATTTTTATCAACAAATCTAGATTGCTTTTTAAAAATATAATATTATTTGAATATATTCGAATAATGACAATCCTAATGTTTTTATGTTATGTTCTGCACTGATTACCAGGTAATGCATTGTCTCTGCTGCTTGCCATGTTAGCAACTGACTTAAAGTTGTATGAAAAGAAAGAAGTTCTTGAACCGGTCATGTTCTTGGAAATGATTCTCACTTTAGAGTGGCTAATTGCTCTTTGTTGCACCATTAAGTATATCAGTAAGTATTTATTTAGTAGCTAGCTCCACAAAGTTGATTGTGGGTTACAAATAGTTGAGGGTGGGTGACAAATAATTGAGAGTGAGTGACAAATAATTGAGGGTAGGTGACAAATAGTTGAAGGTGGAGGATTAATGCAATGTAATACAATACTGTATGCAAATACAGCATAATCAAGTAGCACTGAATTCGTAATTCTTTTCGAAAAAAAACCCCAAAATTAGCAAAACTTACATGTCTGAGAGTTTTGCTGTCAAAAAAAATTGTTTTTTTCTTCTGAAGAAGCTGTTTTAGCAGGACAGTGAAACTTTCCAGAAGTAATTTTTTTTTTTTGGAAAAAAATACAAATTCATGAATATCCAAAACCAGATGAACATTTTTAATCATCAAGTTGTACTGACAATGATGTGTTTTTAGGTATGGTGAAGACATTTAATAAAGCAAAAGCTGCACCAGATGTAGAACAGGAAGACATCATGACATTACTAACGCAAGGTCACATGATTAGACATGAAGTGGGATACAGGTAATAAAATAGTTAAAAACTGATAAAATGTAAAAATAGCTTTCTCAAATCATGGATTAATAGCATAAACCAACATATTTGATGTTATTCAGTAGAGAAACACAGCTGAGAGATATTTTCATTGTTGGTAGTAGAAACACAGCTTTATCCTGACTGATGTTTCATTGTTGGTAGTAGAAACACAGCTTTATCCTGACTGATGTTTTCATTGTTGGTCCTTGGTAGAAACACACCCATATTCTTGTGTTTCAATGGTTAAATGGTCTTTATTTATTAATTTTCTTTTTTATATTTAATATATACAATTATTTACATAGTCACATAATATTTTTAATTTAGTTTTGCAATAATTTATTTTACAGAGATGGAGATTACCATGACAACCTACTAGAAAAGCAAGGTGATATGATCAGGTACCTGAAGGAACACAACAAGTGTCTAAGTAAACGGATTATGAAAATCAAATCAACAACTCAAGCTGAGATGCTTAACAGTATGAGCAGGTAAAGCACCACTCTCTCAATGTTGCACCACTCTCTGTGTCTCTCTCAGTAACTGGACAACAACGGACAGTGTGTGTGATGGGTACGCTGACTTGACCGGTGTATCAAATAAAGGGCGCTTTCTAAAAGTATGAGCAGTTAAAGCAATGTTGCACCACTCTCTCAGTGTCTATCAGTAACTCGACAACAATGGACAGTGTGTGTGATGGTTACGCTGACTTGACCGGTGTATCAAATGAAGAGGGCGCTTTCTAAAAGTATTAATAAGGATGTAAATTTCGAATTTATTGGATTTCTTATTTATTATATTTAGATAAGTAACATTAAAACCTCATTTGACTTTAAATGATATATATTGCCAATTATTAATATCAGCAATTGAGATTTTTACGAATATATGGAGATTGTTTCCAGAAAGTAATTTTTAGGAAGGAAACCGAACAGAATATAATTGCAGCTGATATAAATGTTTAGTGACCAGGAATTATGACTGTTGTTGCTAAGCAACAATGGTCATAAGCCATCTTGTGAAGGTGGTATAGCGCTGTTAAAACAAAAAAGCAAATGTTTTGTTTTGAGTTAAAATAAATTCTTCCGGTTATCTAACTGTCTTTCTCGTACGCAATGTTGCAATGGTCATTAGAAAAGGGAACAATCTTCTGCAGGCCACAGTAGTGTTGTCAAAAGCCTGTGAAAAAGTGGTCAGGTTGAAAGCTTAGCAACTGTACTTGTGGCGAGGGCAGCAGTTAGTATCCAAGGAAGACAGACAATGCTTTTAATTTTTTTAAATTGATCAATCTTTATTTTGTTATTAAGATTCATAATGATCAACATTATTTAAAAACTGTAGACAGTATATTAAAATATTATATATTCAGTTATAAAACAGTACTGTCAATTTAGTTCAGAAATAAATATTTTAGCTATTAAAATACATTATTTACAGGCTTGTATTTAGTACTGGCCAAATAGGCAAGGAAACTATTAATATTTTACAAAATACTGTTTTGAAAAATTGGAAAACAAACATTTAGAATGCATAAAGTTCAATAAAATGTGAAAAATAAACACAAAATTCATTGTTAAAAACATCTAATAGTTCTCTCGCAATAGTTAAAAAATAAAATTCAATATTCAACATTTGTACAAAATTTATAAAACTTTGGCATACACATAAACTCAAGGTCTTATGCCCATGTATATGGATGTAAAAAAATGGCACTGGAATAAAGTTTTAAAGACAAAAAGTGACCATCTGAAAACTATCGTGTCCGATGTATTCCCAAACCAAAGTTATTATTCTGCACATAAGGAAGGAGAAAGAACGAAATTACAATCAAGCTACTGCGACTGTTCGTGTGTTGTAAAAATTACTCCAGTGGTATTGGTCCTGTACTGTATACTGGTCTTCTTCTAAGAATTGATTGCGGTGCTGGTCTTGGTGCAGGTTCTGTTGGTCTTGGTGCAGGTTTCGGTGTCTGCTGTGTACTTGGTACGAGGTGTTTACTGGTTGTTTACTGTATTTAGTGTATCGGTACATACTGCCTCCCGATGTTACCAAGCGTGATTGTTCATTTGATACCATATTATTATATGCATTATTTTCGTCGGGTGTAACAGTTTTTCTGAATGATGAAACCAAAAAAGTTGATCCCCTGTCACCAAACCTGAAAAATAAAATTATAATCTATTACATACAGTACAGTATAAAAAACAGTACCTTTTTTACTGAGTCTTAATACACCAAATTATATTTTAACAAAAACAATTGAATGCTTGTGGACCTACCTGCAAGAAACCTCTCCTGGGTCGACCCACAACACCATATCTCTAGGCAAGCAAAGCTGTGAGTATTCAAGTTTTGAGTGGTTTGCTACCCGTTTTAACAGCGGTTCTTGAGGTACAGTTGGGCTGATTCTCAAACACCTGTAGGCCTGGCCCCTTGATGGCGATTCCTCATACCAATGGTTGCGATATTTACCAGCTAAAGCCACAGTCAATTTATCTGAAAATGTATTTAATTGTTCTTTCGTAAGGGTGCCTTTCTTTTTTATCATACTCGTGACAAATACCACCGCTGTCGCTATTTCGTTCTTCATTGCTTAGCTTGGGCTTAACTGCATGTATAATTCGTTATTTTGTTTTAGACCAGACTTCTTCTCTCCTGCTTTATGGTCACTGAATGTTTAGAATTTGTTTTCCTGGTCTTTTCCGAGAACGTACGTGCAAGAACAATGAAATAACATTTATAAATACAGGTGACCACAGATCTTACAACTCAATAAGCATACGATAACAGATGACGTAATACCCACGCTACGGGATGCACCAATCATCATCGCGTATTTTGTTATGACGCAACGATTTCATGGACGTTTTCAGGAAGCTGCATGCCAAATAAGGGCATTGGTCTATTTTAAGAAATTACTGCATGGGGATTTTGAGCAGCTTGGTTACGTAATTGTAATGGGCGCCCTCATTTTTTCTTTTTGTTTATAACTCCAAATCTTTATGGTTCCGTAAATGGCACAGTTATGTTGGAAATAGACGTTTATCTTTTCACCACCTCCCTGGTCTAGCTTTCTGATCGTCTGCCAACCCAATAATCATTGGTTCAACAAGTCGACAATATTAGCACAATATTTCATGAGGAATCCTGGAGACCATTTTAAAAACGTTATTGTCGTCAAGAGTACGTCTTCATTTTCTTCTGCATACCCAAAAAAGCGTAAATTGCTTGACTAATAATTCAGGTAATAGCGCACATTATGTTGAAGTAAAACTGAACCTAAAAATAAAACTGTTTTATATAGTCTCAATAACTATCAAACTATTATTACAAGACACGGTAAAACAATAGATATTTTTAACTTATGGTATTGACTAAAACTTATTGAATAAATAAGTTTTAATTTTTTTAAAGATAATAAAGGACATCGATCGAGAACTAGCTAAATTTAAAAATATAATCTGGTAAAATAATCGCCGTGGCTAAAGATACGGTACCGTATTCTAACTTCTGTTTACTAAAGGTACGGTAAAATTGCATTACGTCATAACCAGCCAATGGGGTGCTGGTACATGTGTGACGTCATCGTATAAGACTTAGGATTTTTTTCATATCGCGAAAACAGTGATCAACCGCATTTTCTTTATGCTTCATTTATCGCCGTCGTGTGTGACAAAAACTAAATGTAGCCTACGTCTGTTATTATTATTATTATTGAAAAGCCAAAACATATCATATCATATAAATTGCTGTGTTGCTAAGGCAAATAAAATAGTGGGTCTCATCAAAAGGACTTTTTGTTACAATGATAAGGATATGTTTCTTAGTTTATACAAATCTTTAGTCCGCCCTATCTTGGAATTTAACTGTTGTGTCTGGGCACCTCATCAAATTGGACTGATTAAGAAAATCGAGTCGGTTCAACGAAGAGCTACCAAATCATTGTCAGAAATAAAACATTTGGCATATCCGTATAGATTGAAGTTTTTGGGTTTACCTACACTGGAGTACAGACGATTAAGAGCGGATATGATCCAAATCTTCAGAATTATAAATGGTCTTGACGCTATTGAATGCAGAAAGTTTTTTACATTTGTTGATTGTCATGGAACTAGAGGTCATGAATACAAGCTATATAAAAACAAGTTTAGGCTTAATTCCAGGAAGTTTTCCTTCAGTTGTAGAGTTGTGGACTCATGGAATAACTTGCCATCTAATGTTGTAAATGCTCCAAATTTAAATCTGTTCAAGTCACTCCTCAATGGTCATTGGAAGTCCCTTGACTGCAAGTTTACCTTTTCATATTTATAATCACTTTGGAACATTATGTGTACCCGGAGCCCGGAGTCATACGAAGACAAGAAGGGTCATATAAGCTATATTTAGCTTTCTAACCGACCCATAACATCAAGCAAGTATCAAGCAAGCAAGCAAGTATCATTATGAGTTTGTTTGTGTAGGGAAAGCGATGCCAGGCTGGGGCCAGCCGCGTGTGTGCGCTGATTTCTGTGACTCAGACCTGGGGCTACTGTCTAAAAATCATAGTATTTGAGGACCCCTTTATTGTCCGCATTTGCTTGTTGTTTATGGTCACCATTGTAAACAAAGTTTAATAAAAAATATAGGCATAAAGGCCATTTGGAATAAAAATAAAACCCTCATCAGCGTACACATCCATGCAGCCTGGCGCCGCCGACAGGAATTCTCTACATACAACACAACAGACGCGATATGAAAAAGAATAGTCCTTATACGATGACGTCACACACGTACCAGCACCCCATTGGCTGATTATGACGTAATGCAATTTTACCGTACCTTTAGTAAACAGAAGTTAGAATACGGTACCGTATCTTTAGCCACAGCGTAAAATAATATTAATATTCAATGCAGGATTGTTCCTTATTTATTTATTTGTTGACCCATTCACCTTTGGATTGGTGGCACTCACAACATGCGGTGCTTTCCAAAAACAAAACATAACAATTTGAAAAATAAACAAAAAGAAGGAAAGCATAATGAGAGAAAAAAAAAAGAAATAAACCGTCACACCAACACAGGACTAATTAGAGGTACACGTCCACTGCTGCGACATGCTCGCTCTATTCTGGTCATGTAAACTCAATGTTGAGGGCGGTTTCATAGTTACTGCGCCGACTTTTCTGGATTTTTTGATCAAAATAGTCCGTTTTGGATATAGAGAAATGCCACCTAAAAAGAAAGGAAAAGGGAAGAAAAAGGGCAAGAAAAAGAAGGATGGTAATGCCATTTAGTTGTTAATAATATAAGTTTGGATTATGTAACCCTATAAAAATATAGGTAGCCTAGTTATAGATAAAAGTAATACTGAACTAGGCTAGGCCTGGCTACTACTTACTAGGCTAGTCTACACTACAGTTAGTGTACTCTAGCTAGCACTAGAGTAGTACTACTATGCCTACTAGTACTAGCTAGGCAATAGTAGTCAGTAGTAGCAGTAGGCTACCTCCTACAGGTTTAGACTAGCTATGATTTACTACAGAATCGTTTTAGCATTAGATAGCCCAGTTTATAGCCTACCTTTGAGTATAAATTAAGTGTTAGGCAGGATCGAGACTAGAGAGGGGCCCAGCCAGCAGTGAGTTAAGCAACCAACCACCATCTTCCGACTCGCACAAATAAAATCATATTATAATTTATTAAATGTTAGGCCTAATTATTAATAATTTTTAATATGAATAACACAGTATTTGTTCTCATAATTTATTTATAGCCCTAACAAAAATTATGTTTAATTTTAGATGCTGAATTGTCCATTGAAGATAAGTACAAGAAAACATTACATGAAATAGAGGCGTTGAAGGATCACTTAGCAAACAGGAAGGATTTAACACGAAGGTCACAAGTACACAGCGAAGAATGGAAGAACCGAATGCAATCAGCAGAAGAGGCTCTGTTGCAACACAAGTCAGACCAGCGAGATGTCACAACAGGTATTGATTAGATTTTATGTTCCAAATATCAGAGTGTTGTACATATTTTATTCATTTCCCCCCCACTATGTTTGTGAGCTTATCTCTTCATTTTAAACTGTGCTGGCTTGATATTCATTCAATCTCTGGTCCATAGAAAGTAAAATTATGTATAATTAAAAAATATAATAAATTAAAAAAATATACCGCACTATAATTTAAAAGATAAGGAAAACTTGCATCAGTGCCTGCTTAGTACAGATACAGCATCATGACTGTATTTACATTACTGATAGTTACTTCCAAATAATACATGGAGCTGTTGATGTCTATAGACAGTGTATTTCTTGAAAAATGTACATAAATATATTTAAATTTCTGACATAAAATAGATATGACAAGACAGTACAAGACAATGCAGACAGAGATGGCAATGAGAATTCACCAGTTGGAAGCTGAACTTGGCAAGGTTAACGTTCAACTAGGTAAAGATTGAGTTGAAAGAAACTAAATTAGAGAAAGAGAAAATAACTGAAGAGAAAGATCAAAAAATATAAATGAAATCAAATTCAGTACAGTAGAGAAATTGAATTGAATTCCTAAAAAAAAGTAGTGGAGCTATTAACTTGATGTTGTCTTCCAATTTCAAGTCAAGAGTCCAATCCTTAACTAGTGTTAGCCTAGTGTCAGTGTTAAACTCATGACTCTTTCTACTCCACTCAGTCAAATGACATTTAACTTGTAAGCATGATAAATGATGGTTTACCCATCCTTTAATTGGTGAGTTTTTCGCTAAATCATATTTGTAAATTATTTTACATATAATTGTTAATGTTTCTTTCGCAGAGAGAACTCAGATTGAGTTGAAAGAAACTAAATTAGAAAAAGAGAAAATAACTGAAGAGAAAGATCAAAAGATATCGGAACTTGAGACTAAAATTGAAGGCATGGAGTTGGCATATGAGGGCGTGCTTCATGTAAGTTTTAGCAAATTGTAATTATTAGATGGCTGATATTTTCTAACTACAGTATTACTCTTTGTACCATTGATAAATTCTCTTTATTTATTTTATGTTACCTTATTTATAGAGGTTGACCCTAATCAATATGCCCTCATGATGAGTTATAATAAGTGTCCGTGTGTGACAGTGGCTGTGTGTATACTAGTACATCAGGTTCATAACTGGGTATTGTCTATAAAGTAACTAGAATGAGCAATTATGTTCAAGTTGATTGAGTTAAGACTACTTTTTGTCTGTGTGTTTTAGGATGCTCTTGACAGCATGGTGGCCAAGTTGGATGTTGCTAAAAGCCGATGGAAGAACGAAGCAACACTTATACATGCAGAAAATAAGAGAAGACTTATTGAGTTTGGTCTCAATCCTCTTGACATCTAGTACAGTACTTAATAATGGGTCTACTGCAAATTGGTGGTTGTTACATTTTTGTTTTCCAATCATCTAAACATGAATTTGGAACCTTTTGGACTTCAATAAAAGTGGTATTGGGAGAGTTTCCGGTTTTAACAGAGTCAGGAATTAGGAGTTGTACCTAGTTTTCCATTTCTATACTATCTTGGTTGCTTTTTGATAACTAATATATTTATGTAAATGACAATATTTATGTAAATGACAATATTTATAAATAAAAATAATTTTTTTAATGAAATTTATATAAATATGCATAGACAAATAATACATTTAGCTTTATGAGAAACCAAATTTGTAAATATTTGAGAAATATTATTATTATTATTATTATTTATTGCCAAAAACCAGTTACAAACAAACAAAACACAGAAACTAAGGGAGTAGGCAGGAACCTAAAAGTGAACCTAATCACTATAACAAGAGTTCAGGTTCCGTACTCCCAAAGTAACAACAATGATATAAAATAAACTATATAAAAATATAATAATAAAAATATAAGTGCAAACATATTGATTATATGTTGAAATCAATCGTGTGCCACATATACTGTTCATGTAAAAAATCTCTCACACACACTCGGTACTAAGTGACTATTTTCTTATCAAAGCAAGCAAATAAAATGTAAAATAAAGTGCAGATAGAATGTGTATTGTCATAATATTAACATGTTTTGTTGTGTTAATTTACAGATGTTGATTTAAAAAAAAAACTATAAAAATAATCATAATCATAAATAGACATTTTAATACCCAAATGCATCGTTTAAAAAATACAATATTTACAAAGTGTGCTATACAGTTGTGTTCATTATTTTGATACAATGAATTTACAAACAAGGTTTGCATAATATAACAAATTCAAGACTTTTCTAGTCCACGAATACGAAAAATACATTTTGATAAACTTAACGTAAAATTGTATTGCTTTGTGCTATTTACAGCAGTTTAAAATATAAATCATCAAATATTAAATACAAAAAATACAATCCTGTCTTGAGGACAAATAGCCACCTTTCCGTGGCTTAATACAAAACGTGTTCGTGTATAAGGCACAGTGTTCGGTGCAATAGCCACCTTTCCGTGGCTTAATACAAAACGTGTTCGTGTTTAAGGCACAGTGTTCGGTGCAATAGCCACCTTTCCGTGGCTTAATACAAAACGTGTTCGTGTTTAAGGCACTGTGTTCGGTGCAATAGCCACCTTTCCGTGACTTAATACAAAACGTGTTCGTGTTTAAGGCACAGTGTTCGGTGCAATAGCCACCTTTCCGTGGCTTAATACAAAACGTGTTCGTGTATAAGGCACAGTGTTCGGTGCAATAGCCACCTTTCCGTGGCTTAATACAAAACGTGTTCGTGTTTAAGGCACAGTGTTCGGTGCAATAGCCACCTTTCCGTGGCTTAATACAAAACGTGTTCGTGTTTAAGGCACAGTGTTCGGTGCAAAAGACAGTGTTGTAATGGTGTACAATAAGTAGATACCATATAAGAAATAACAATTCAAAAATCTGGTACTACTGTATATGTACTTATAAGGCACTTTTTTGTACTAGTTTTTAACACGGTATCTTTACTGATACATCCAACATCCTCATTTATATTTTTTTTTACGTTCTCACAACTAAATCTATTGGCTTCCATTTTAATAAAGTTTGTCCATTCATGTTAAGCTTAGTTCCCACTATAGGACGCAACAAGGACGTAGACGCAAAGCAAACGTGTTGACCAATGACAAGCAATTGATAATCAAATCACTTAAGTTGCGTCTCTAGTGGGAACCAAGCTTTACTGATATCCTACGTTTATACAGCTTCGTACGTCATCTAATATTACCGCGCGGAGGGCTCTAAAAGTACCTCCACATATCTATATTACGTCATTCCATGTTACCGGGAAGAGGTTCTAAAGTATGTTCACACATCTAACATTATTACGTCATTCCATGTTACAAAGACAAAGAGGCTCTAAAGTTATGTTCACACTTTGTTGTTTGAACCGGATTTATACCACTCACATTTCATGAATGCACCGGGTAAGTGTGGACATAGTTTAAAGGCAAACTAGATACATTTGAGGTAGTTTGTTTATCGTCCATTTGTATATAAAATAGTCTATACTGTTTGATCATGGCAAGCTATAAAGCTCTGTCTACACTATCAAACTTTATGTGACAAAAATGTGATGTGCCCATATATATGGACATGATAGCATACTATTTCCCCATATTTGGGCATATCACTACCATATTTTTGGCACATCACATTTTGTTGTCAAAATAATTTGATCATGGCAAGCTGTGACATTGTTCATTATTATTGCTGCTTTATAGTTTGATTCGATTCTTTTGTTTCGATTTTCTTTTGACTTCTGCTGTCATTATTGTTAGCCTTCCTTCGACCAGAAGGATGACCCATAAACCCCCAGTCGAATGTTCCGCTCAGTTGCGTTGGAGACGGGTACGCAATACTCCCGCGTTCAAATGTCCTGTTGAGAGGCGTCGCTGGCGGGTACGCTATACTTCCTCGATCCTCACCACTAAAAAACGACCAAATATCACTCACAGATCTTTCAGTAAACGCCTAAGAAAAGATGAAAGGAAGAGATAGATATGAGTAAATTATTAAGCAAATTTAACTTTTGCTGATACTAATCAAATAGATATTCCCTATGTAATAATCAAATAAGATATCAGCTATCGTATTTTAAGCACAAGCTTACCGTAGAACAAGGATAACTGGTAACCGAACTGTTATCTTCTGCTGGGCTGGGAGGCGAAGGTACCACCGGATCGGGAGGCTGATTACCAGTATCTAATGACACATCGTTCCACATAAATTTCTTATTTAATCCCCTATGACAAAAAATAGCATACCCATTATTTTTTTAAAAGTTCAGTTAGGGGCTAACGGCCCATTTACACTAGGACGATAACGATCGACGATAAATAAACATTTAACAAAAATAAACAAAAGAAGTTAGACAGGTTTTTGTTCTATATAACTATAGGATAACTCCCTTGTTGCACCTGAATGAATTTATTTGATTTGAAAAAAATAAAAATAAAAAAATAATTTAAATTGAATAAAAACAATACTTACTTCTCTTCTACGCTATCGCATGATACACCTAAATGAAAGAGGAAACAAACTCATTAAACTCCTCACATTTAAATAGATGCATTAATTGACTATTGTTTATAGTACTTCATTATTATGTACACTCTCACGCAGTGTCACATAATGGGAAATTGAAACCTACCATCAGTAACGCTAGAACCTTTACTTCTTCTTTTCTTTCTTGAAATGTAAAAAAGAAAAACCACCAAAGCGACCACAATGAAGAAAGCGAGCACTAACAGCACAGCAATAAGAGCTGTATTTGTACTATCATCTGAAATCGAAAAAACAAACATTGTTGAGAAAATAAAGTGGACAATAAAATGGAAAATTATAAGTATGTACCACCTCACCATAAATGATTCAATCTCAAGAGAAATGATATTTATTTATAAACAATAAATAAATAAATCACTGCAACGCCCCGAGGACGTAATAAGCGCGACGGAAAATATTTGACCAATCACAACATCTGTGGATTGTGATTGGTCAACCCAACTTGCGTTGCGCGTACGCTGCGTTGCGCGTACACCCATTGCGTTGCGTAAAAGTGAGAACCAAACTTAACTTCACGTACCGTTCACTACTAATTCAACATTAGATGTACTTGATTTTGGGACTAATTCCCTAATTGTCACATTACACGTGTAAATTCCAGCATCCTCTAAATTTACATCTTTTATCTGTAAATTATTACTAGCCCCGTGACGTTTAAAACGATCCTTATATGGCTCAAAAACTGACGAATACGCATAGTTTATTTCAAGAATTAGATCGCTTCCTTTCGAATTTACTTTTGACCAATAGATAAAGACATCTTGTGGCGTTGTCGTTGATTCATATGAGCACTCCAGGGAGACCGTTTCTCGAACGGTCGCTGTCGTAAAAGTCGGAGTCGTTACGGAGATCGACTGGGGAGCAACTGTCGAAGAGAAAAAAACATAATAATTATTAACATACAATATAAACACTTCAGGTAAAATCATCAACTATCCTAAATAGATTTCCCAAGATAGTGAATGAATTAGTTGACACGGTCTATAAAGAACCCACAGCAAAGATTCCGGGTAGTGCCTAAAAGTCAAGAACCTTGCGTCAACGTTTAACCTTTAGTTGGCGTAATAACAAATAGGCCACGAACCTCCGGGAAAAGTGTCATCAAAGTATCACGACGACGGTACCGTTAATGATTTATTATTTATAAAATTACCTACAATATTTACTTTGTTGCAGCGTATGTATTTTTATGTATTACGTCAAATGTTTTCTTATGACGAGCATTGATATTAGTAAACTCTTAAAAGCGCGAATCACATGACACCCACACATTATTGGTAATCGCTTTTGCATCAAAACATTTTTTTGTAAATGTTTTATGAATGTATGATTAGGCTATAGCTATAAATCATGTATTGCACGTATCCAGCAGTTAACAACAGTCAGACGATTAACAGAATGAATAACAATGATGAATGTAGTCAAGCCATCACCACAACAGCCTTGGAATAACAATGAAGTCATGAATCAATGACGATGCACAAAGTCGACTTACAGAACTCAAAATAAATTATCCTTCCGAAAACCAACAAGTATTCTACCAATAATAAATAAAAGAACATTCTATTGTTTATTTAAATAAAAGTTCCTTAATTTGTGAACATTGACCTTTGATTCGATTAGTTCAACTTATCGACATACTCAGCATAAAAAATAAATATACTTTCTTGTAACTTAAATTCAGGTCTCTTTAATTGAAAAACAGTAATCATAACAATTATTAGGCAATATTATATTAATATATTAATTATTATTCATAATATTTGCTGTTAATTTATTAACACGTGATACGTTTATGTTACTTTGACGGCGCTCTTCTGCAGACGATCTTTGGGTTACTTCCGACCAATCAGAATGGTGCTTACAACCGTACGACGGCGCGCACTTAGACACTACACGGCATGGCTGCTGGATTTCTTACTTAGAGTTTTTGGACCATTTTAACTTCTAAAATGAATAGTAAATAGTAATTAATTTAATTATATAATATTAGTGACGAGTGTTACTCAACTTTGTGATCAGTGAGGTCTTATTTTAAGACGGTAAGATAATGCTTTTATCTTATTTTTAAGCTAGGAAGGCTAGGCCTACCATACTCAAATTCAAAAAGAATTCGACATTACTAGTATGGCGCGCGGCAGGCTGGGTAGCCACTCTATTGACCGTGCATGCCTACACGTTTTCAGCTGTCATCACTTGGATCCGCTAACGTTTAGTTGTCGATTTTTACCTTTATATTATCTATCAATCAGTACATCAATGTGACTTAGTATGTCCTAATAATGTTATAGGCCTATAGTATACAATAATAATAAACTATAATGTGTATATACCATAATAGAAGATTTCATACAATATTGTTGTTTCTAGGGAAGTCGTCGTGTTATGTAACTAATAAACGCACACAGACAC
The DNA here is from genome assembly GCF_964355755.1 of Antedon mediterranea. Classification (NCBI taxonomy): domain Eukaryota; kingdom Metazoa; phylum Echinodermata; class Crinoidea; order Comatulida; family Antedonidae; genus Antedon; species Antedon mediterranea. The sequence goes on from NC_092677.1 coordinate 385,209, forward strand.
AGGCCATCGTATAGTGTAAAAGGTTTTGACAGAGCACTTTCAGAAATAAATAGCATTGATTTTAAGTCGGACAATTAACTCTAACTATAGCCAAGGTTACTTTTGTCAATGATGAATATGTATTATTTTAATGTGTTGGGGTAGTATTTCGACTTCCTGGTACATATGAGCTATATTTAAGTTACGGTTCAACCAACAATGTTGTTTTTGCCAATAATGTGTAACGGTTCTTGGAACATATTATTATTGGGGATAAATGTTCCATTTTCAGTGTGACGTCAATTATTAGAGTATACCCCCTGCAGTGATTTAATGAGCAACAAACCTAAATTGTATATTATTTGTAAGGTAAAATATATAAACTTGAATGTACAACAATCACATAATTTTCAACTAAAGAGGAATTTGTGTATTATTGTTTAAGGTGAAATATAAATAGAGGCATGGGGCGTTCATTGTGCTATGGTTTAGTGTCTGGCTGGTGGTGGTACAACAATGAAAAAACAAAGAAGGATGTATCGCCGATTTTTCATGACTAGGCCGCGCCCCCTGCGCTCTCTCTCTGGTTTGCATTGCGCGCCCTGGTGCAACACGCGCGCGCGTAAAGTGTAAAAAGAAATACACAATGTGAACGCGGCCTTGAATATGAAATTCATTCATATTTCCACACAGAAAAGTACAAAAACTCATTTGTTGCCATTATATTATTAAGTTTTGAAAATATGTAAATCGGATAACGATCTATGATTGTGTATATTTTTTATGCCGTAATTCAACCATAGCATTTAATTCGACAACAAACGAATCGTGTGAAAAACAAATTATTGTCTGGTGAGTCGGTACATCAAACTCTGATGACACAGTCTTCCCAAGGAGGTTTGATATCAAATTTAATTATTTACAAATTACTGTATTAAAAAATAAATACAATTATCCGCCATTGTGACGATCATTAATGTGAAAGGAATGACCGAGAATAGGCACATGTCCGAAAGTGATAAACTTGGAATAAAATTTAGTAAAAATGTGATGATATTGGTCAATTGTCCTAAGACACCACCGACCATATGTCTGTATTTCATTAATAAGCCTCTTCTTCTCCTTGTTAATGGTGACCTGGTCTACATTTACGTCCGTGACTGTTCATTGAACCCGCCCACAGCAGGGAGGAGTTCCACAGCCAATATATATCAATGGCAAATGTGAACACTGGGAATGAATGTACAATTATTAAACAGTGTTATAATATTTTAATAATAATAATATATAGCAGCACGTCTTAAATACAAATTCAAAGCAAGTTTGTATAATATCATCATTTGAACAGTTCAGCGAATAACGTGATGTTTTTATAGGCCTATTATATATACAGTGATGAATCATTATAGAAATTGGTATTACCGTATTGAAAACACAGTGACCCGAACAATCTGATCTTTTTTAGGCCTACTTTAATATAGACCTTACTGTAAAATACTAATTATTGAATAGTACGTAGGACCTCTTACCTGATATTGGTTGAATGATATACAATACAATATGAATAGATAGTGGTAGAACTCCACTGTATGTCTTCATATTGATCCGTGCCTTTATGTGGTAACGAGACATTTAAGCATTTACTTAGGTAGAGCCGGAAGCTGACTGGTATAAACGAATATTACAACAATCATGGCGCTGCTGGTGTAATTAATCCAAGTCTTAAGCTTTCATTTTGTACAGATTGCTTTCTTCTTCTTGTGATGCATTCCAAGCGCGATCACAATTGTACACTAACCGATGTTTGTGGTGGTGGTTTTACCTTCCTATACGCTACTACAAATTAATCTTCTCAAACGTTCCGCACGACTGAACTCAGACAATCGCGATTAGACTTCAGGTAGGGCTTAACTATACCTTGAGGGATCATCAATTTTGCAAAAAAATATCTATAAATTGAATATTTATGGTGTGTTTAAATGGTTATAATAGTTATTATCAATAAAAGAACCAACACAAAGCGTACCTTTATAGACGTTTTATACGTTTTATATGTTAGGTACGTAACAATTATGATATCGATCCAGGATCTACGCCAAACCGTTTTGAAAAATTATGTAGTTGAATATAAATGTATTCCGTGGTTATTTAACATTATTTTATTATTATTATTATTAAACAAATTTACGCACTGATCATTTTGGTTTTATCAAGGTTAATAGGACATTTATGATGTAATGATGAATTACGTAATACACGTATAAATAGACTATTATCCCACCAAATATCAAAACGTCAATATCATTATTTACTTTCCGAAAAAAGTTAAAGAATCATTATATATCTAAATATTATACTGCTTAGTTAATATGCTTATTATCATTATTTATACTCATATACTATTTATGTCTTACACAAAATATTAGTTGTTGTTTATTATTGCAATCTTTAATCTATACTATATATAATGTATATATAGTATATACTATATATATACTGGAATTATAATTTATGTATACATATTTTTTTTTTCATTTACCAATATCGGTAGTTATTTCATTTATAATTATCATGAAACTATTGAAATATAATTTAAATAATTTTTATAAAGAAGATGTTAGTTATGTTATTATACTGTAATTTTTTATCCTAAATTATATAATTATATATTCTAGGTTATTTTTATTTTTTTAGTAATGTGTTTTGTTATGGGTCCCTACGAGACAAGTTTTTAACTTCTAGAAGGGATCCATGATAATAATGACTACCAATTACTGCTTTATCTATGTTCACTTTAATATCTTTTTTCTATTTTGTATATATTCATTCATTATTATCTAAATAAATATTATCTGAATCTGAATCTGTTCAGTCATGTTTCAGTTTGTGGTGCAACGGGTAATGTTCAGTTTTGAGTGGTATCAGCTGGGGTTCGAACCTCTACGGATATTTTTTTTATGAATATTGGTTTTTTTTTAAAGAGAGATATTTGGAGGATTGAAAATGTCAGGCCAAGGCAAGTGGACCTTAAATCATAAACAAACGTGTATGGCATTCATTTTTCCATTAGACACCATAACACCCCGGAATGTTCCTCATTTTTTAGTACTCTTGGGTACGGTGGCTTCTTTTCAACGGATAAGCTTCTTTTCCACATGGGATTCTTTTCAAGATTACTTTTGTAAGGAGGGGAGTTTCTAGATTCCCGCCCGGAAAATTGTATCTTTACATGATTTGAATTTCTAATAAAGATTAACAAAATCAAAATTTAATTTTTAAATTTAATTTTGTGGTGTGTTCACCGCGTAGGACTAACAATACCATCTTCCCCATTACACTCATGTGCATAACAACGCAGGGCTTACCAAACTGTTTAAAATAGCTACAAGGTCCCCAGAAATGACACATAGTCTTTTGAAACATGATATATAAGAGTCTTCACTACCTCACCATGATTGGGGCTGAGCAAAGACAATTTTGAAAAAAATATTTATTGAAATATGAAATTAAATATTAATTCTCCAGTTAATCTCACCATGGTTGGGGCAGAGCTAAGAATGAACGCTTGTCTTCGGAAATTATGAAACGAAATATAAAAGTTTTCAGGACCAGCCATGCACTATGGTGATTGTTTCCTAAGTGTGAGACATGCAATGCACGCGGCCGTGACGGTAATTCAAAAAAACAAAATTATGAAATACAAACAGAGCTAGCACACAAAAGCCTGCTAACTAATTTTAATATTTCTATAATTTAGAAAACAATTAGATTCATCATATCACCTTTGATAATTATAATGTTAAATTTCAACTATCCAGATGCGAATTTTAGGTTGGGTTTAAAAAAAACTCGACTTCATATATGCTTCAATTTTGAAGATCTGCTTAAAACATATTTATTTATTTATTCTACCATGAACTTTTATTCACAACAAAATATTAGTAGGCCTACAATACAATATCTTGCATGAAACGGATATTTAAAAGTACGCTATAATGTGTAACGGTAGAATTATAATTCTAATGTAAAAGATTAACAAAATAAAAATTGAAGAGTGTTGTGTGTTGATCGCGAAAGACTAACAATACCATCTTTCCCACAGCACATGTGCACACTCATTTGCATAACAAACGCACGGCATACCAAACTACGATGAGATAAAATGAATTCTCTTCTAAAGAATTAATTCCCTTTTTTTACATTAAAGTAAATTGAGGGCGCTAAACATAAAATTTAAACCATCAAAGCAGTTGGCGAGAGCCAAAAAAAAAAAGATGGTAAATGTGCTCTCCCTGCCTCAGCACTAAGGCCCTGCCACAGCCTTTTGGGGTCGTTTCCACCACATCACCAGATGCATTGATGTTTTCGCCTCATGATGTGTGGTGGAAAGGGGGACGTTGATCTGTGAACCCCAAACACAGTGACTCGCATAGCCTTAACTCTATTCCACCGACCAGCGTGGGAATCGAACCCACGACATACGTGTGTTAACACGACGCTCAGACGACTGAGCTAACTGATCATTTTGGTTTTAGCAAGGTTAATAGGATATTTATGACGTAATGATGAATTACGTAATACACGTATAAATAGACTATTATCAGCTGTTCAGTCATGTTTCAGTTTGTGGTGGAACGGGTAATGCTCAGTTTTGAGTGCTATCAGCTGGGGTTCAAACCTCGACGACGGATATTTTTTTATGAATATTGTTTTTTTTTGTTAAGCTCACTATGGTTGGGGCAGAGCTAAGAATGAAAGCCTATTCCCCGGAAATTATGAAACGAAATATATAAGTCTTCAGGACCAGCCATACAATGTAACATGAAGCGCGTATAAGACTATACTATTGTCACTGTAGCATAACAGGTAGTGCTCTAGTAACTATAGTTGGATGGATTCTCTCAGCTCTACTAGCAGGGGTTCAAATCTCTACGGATTTCTTTTTCTTTTATTAAATATAAAATGTTTTTCTTTTATTTTGAAAGAGAGATATTTAGAGAGTCAAGTTTTTATATTTAAGGTAATATAATGTAAAAGATTAATAACATCAAAATTCAACAGTGGCGTGTTGACCGCCGCGAATGACTAATACTTTTAATGTCAGAAAAACAGGAATTAGAATTCTCTTCGTTACGTGTTTAGAAAAGAATTATCTCATCTAATCGTAGTTTGGTATATCGGCGTTGTTATGCAAATTAGTTTGTGCAGGTGAAGTGGGAAAGATGGTATTGTTAGTCATTCGCGTTCAACACGAATTGAACTCGTTAAATATATTTAAATTAGTTACTTATTTCTATTTTATATCACTGTGCTCCACCGGTGCCAAATTTGATCCACTGGACCAGTTACCGTAATACTATTTCTATTCTATACTATATCTGAAGTTAATAAAGGCATAAATGGCGCTCCGTAGAGAAGTAGAGAATGCTCCAGTCGTCAGAATGACGTTATGAATATACTGTACCTCGAAATGTGTGAAAGAAGAAAAACGACAAAAGAACGTACGACGTATACGGTGTGTGTGGAGAAGATTTAATTTTCAATAAATGTAAGAAATGGCCAATCGATATCTTAAATGTTTAATATTTCTGCATTCATAGACTAGTGTATACAGTCGTTTGAAAGTTAGACCCTATATAAAAGTATCTAGCCTACCCTAGCCTAGTTGGTCCTTGCTTGGGCATGCATTTGGCCAAACTATTATTATTATTATTATTAAAGGCTACCTTGGCCTAGGCCTATATGCCCTTCGCGCTGGCCCACCGTATTTAGACAGGATGACCGGCCCTGATAAGAACAAGGCCAACAGCCATTAAGTCGCTACAATGCATAGTGATACCGGACCGACAGACAAACAGACCGACAGACAGACGGACCGACCGACATAGTGAACTATACTGACCGAAATTACTGAACATGTTTAAAAATGTTGAAATGTTTAAAAACATTTATATTTTTTTAATTTACACGTGCGTAGCCTGTCACTTTTGACGTGCTCGTATAACGTAATTTCGAGTTGAAAAGTAAGTCAAGAAAACAGAAATCGGGCAAAAAGTGTGCGCAATAACATTTAACGCGCAGTGCGCGCGCAAAAATCTGCGCACTCATGGCAATTTTGTAAACGCTTAAAATTGCCTGAAACGTACTCTTATTTCATCGAAAATAAATTTTGAAAATTTTAAGCGCGCGTACGCATGCGTTACATGCGCTACGCACGTAATTGTATTGCCATATGATGATTTATGCCCTGAAATTTATGAGTACCAAATTTTATTTAATTGTGATTCATGGTTGTTAAGATATGATTACAAACGTGATTTCGTTAAATCGTGCGTAGACCGCGTAATTTTTTATTGCGCACCGTGAAAACATAACCACATCGATTCCTGGCCATAAGGAATATTCTTTGAAAAATTGACTTAGCTAGATTAAACTGATATCAAGATAAGGTCATAAAGCGATAAAACGCATAGTGATACCGGACCGACAGACAGACAGACCGACAGACAGACAGACCGACCGACCGACATAGTGAACTATAGAGTCGCTTCCACGCGACTAAAAATATACACATCATGCACAGTATCTATCTAGGCCTAGCCTATTCTAATTATTATATTAATCTTAATTATTATTAGCTGTAGACTACTAGTTTGGCCTAGGCCTAGACTAGGTAGTGTAGGTAGACAATTTTGGGATATCCCAATTTTGGTATTGTTGTATTAATAAAGAAATGAACGCCATTTGTATTTTTTTTTTTTGTGTTTTTAATTTCCTTTTGTTTGCAGAATTTATTTACAACAGTAGTGTACAAAAATGGCTACTCAGAGTGAAGAAATGGACCAAGATACAGCTTTTCGTCTGTTTGAAGAGGGCGCCACTTTCGTATTTCTTGATGTCCCTGTTGGAACTGAATTTGGAATCGACTATAACATTTGGAATGTAGCTGAAAAATTCAAGGGAGTCAAGATGATTCCACCAGGAGTTCACTTTGTACACTACAGTGCTACGAGTTGTTACGGAACTGGTCCACGAACAGGATTCTTCCATTATTTTAAAGGGAAAGAAGTCTTGGTAAAAAAATGGGATAAACAAAACGAGGAAATAAGTAATGAGACTGTAAGTGTTGAAGAAGTTGAAAGAATCAAAATGGATTTACGAAATTTAGATAAAAATCTTGCACCATATCCTTACAAATCTTTGAAAAAATGGGTTTCACTTACGAACTATGTATCGGAGGATGTTGTGAACCGACTCAAACCTGAAAGCGGAGTAATTGCTTCAGCTTCTCAACTCGTACCAGATGCTCCGACCAAGACGACCGAACAAAGAGCTTCCCTCAGGAGTCAGCCACCGGCGGACGACAACCTTCCCAAGATGCATTGCAAACCTGGGACCAAGATAAACTTCAGTAAAATACCGAAAGAAACACACCCACCAAATGCCACACCTAATCAGGTGACCAAATATGGTATGGATTCTAGCTTTCGCCTGGAGATGTTAGTGTCATTGAACTACAGTGGTCACATGACAAGTGTTCTCTCAGAAATACAGTTTGTATTTATATGTTTTATTGTTGGTCATGTTTACGATGCTTTTGAACAATGGAAGAATTTGATTCACATTATGTGTACATCAGAAGAAGCCATGACAAACCAACAGAAACTATTTGAAGATTTTATTTCTGTACTTCATTTTCAATTGAAGGAAGTTCCAACAGACTTTTTTGTAGATATTGTATCCCGTAGCAACTTTCTTACAATCACTTTACAAAGATTGTTTTCTAATATTGAAGATGGAAGCAACATGTCAACCGGGTTGACTGAAAAAGCGAGAAAGTTTAAAGCAAATTTAATGAAGCGTTTCAAATGGGATTTTGATGTAGAACCCGAGGATGAAGCACCTGTAATGGTAGAATGTAATTAACAATGTTTTATTCAATAAGTCATTAATGTTTTTAATTTGTGTTCACGACAACCACATAACGAAACTTAATTGAAGCATTTTATCAACTAAAATGTATATGATTTTACCTCTCAATAAAAATTTTTTAATAAACATGTTTGTGTTATGTATACTAGTATTAGTATTGATGCTATCATCAAACTTGATTCGTAAGCAATCAACAACAAGCGATAGGTCATGGTGTGAGCCATCTGCTAAGCCTGCCAAATGAAGTACTATAATGTTTTTCAAAATAGAGATACACTAAATCGAAATTAGAATTGCCCCCAAGTCTCTAGATAAACAAAAAAACCCAGTCCCAAGTCTGTAGATAAACAAACAAACTTAGATATCTGTATTGAGCATATAAATAGCAATTTATTGTATTCCTTTGTGGTATTACATGATTACACGCAACAGTGTTTACTCCAAAAAACATCAGGTATTACTACATCAGCCTCCACACATAATTACACCCCTAATTTCATATTAATGGAATTACCTGTCACAGATAGCAGTTTAAATATCTAACCACTGTACAATGAATCCTATAGCAAGCAAGTGGTGGCAGCACTAATAACCACCACGTCTGAAGAACATGGGCTGTAATTCTGAAAATGTCAAATTTAAAAGATGCAATTTGTGATCCTACGCGTACCATCAATGGAGCTATAATTAACTTATTCCCAAATATATTTCTATGAAATGCTATCATAAAATAATTTTCACTATAAACAATATTGATTGGTGAAAACCAATCTGTTACCGTACCTATGGAAGTTGGTGCATTATTATCCCATTAATGAGCGAGACAAGCACCTCCCCAGAGGCCCCTGGTTTAGGAACTAAGTGGTACTCCAACGCTGAAATATTTTATTGCCTGTTCCTCTGGGCACCCTATAAGTCATTACACCACTGCCTCCCTTCAGTTAATACAAGCCAATTAAACAAGCACCTTCATTCATTCCAATCTTGTACTAATTATAACATTACATGGCGGGTTATTAATGCAGATATTTCACATACTTCAGAAAGAATAATTTATTACAGTAATTATTTAACATGTCCCACAAAGCATTGGAAAAAAGTACCATTACGGGTTTCTGATACAACTGACCGATTGTGCAACTCCTTGACCGCTTGTCCCTAATAAATGAAACTCATTCCCCTTATTTGCATAAGTACGGTAATTACAATGAAAACAAATCTATGTATGTCTTGGGTATTTACAATAAAATTGTCAACATTATAAAGAAAACAGATTTTGAAAAAGTCTAATATCAATTTTACTATTATTATTATATTATTAGGTTAATGATAAGGGATTTTACATTGCTATGACAAAATAATACAAATTATAAAGTGAAAACATAATATAAAAAATAATATTGATCAAACATAAAATATACAATATTTATAAAAAATATAGAAAGATGTAATATTTTACATGCTGCGAATGTAGTCAAAATATGCACCACAAAAAAGAGATGATCACATTGCAACAAGATCAAAGAGATGATCACATTGCAACAAGATCAAAGAGATGATCACATTGCAACAAGATTAAAGAGATGATAACATTGCAACAAGATCAAAGAGATGATCACATTGCAACAAGATCATAAAATATAAATGTTATTACACATAATAATGTTCACAAATGTTCTGTCATGTGATGTTGTCATGTGATGCCTAAATACAGTATCTCTTGTGCCAATATGAATTTGCTAAGGAACATAACATCCCATAATAACCGTGCAGCTAGTCAATGTTCTGAAATTTATGTTCAATATTTACTATGAATAGGGACATTTTGATTTGAGTGTACAAAGTCCACATGTGTAGTAGTCGATTGATACTCATCCACAGATAGTCGAAAAGTCCCTAATATCTACATCTGAATATCAGTTAACCCACTGGGCTAAAATGAAAGGGTTACACTCTTTAAAAGATAGTAGATAACAAAAAAGTCACAACATTCAATTCAGTGAATCTCATTCCATTTAAAATGTGTACTTGTGTTGCTTTTGACTACCTACCATTATCAAGTATAAGAATAAGTCATTTTAAATAAATGTTTGAAATTTAAAAAATTGACATCACATGACAGCATTTGTTTTTAATGATCTAGTTGCAGTGTGATAAAATAATATGAATGTTTGTAACAACATTAAAACACTAAGTTTGAAATAGATAAATACTTACTACATGCATTGATGTAGAGCTTATAGCTAATATGTGTTGGTCCTCTACTGATTGCCATAAAAACAAATATACAAAATAGGCTAGTATATTTAACTGAAAGGAATTGTTAAATCATTAAAGAAATATTTTCATGCAATACTGAAGGAACACTATCAAACTAGTTTGACAAAAAAAAGGTGCCCATACATGGTAGTGATATCCTAAATATGGTAGTGATATGACATCATCATGTCCATATTATGGACAATCATCACATTTTTTTGTCACATAAAGTTTCATAGTGCAGACAGTGCTTTATTATTTGAGCATTATATGTTGTAATTTTAATATATACTGTATAAGCCAAATTAATCAATCAGTTCGGATTTGTCAAATTGACTAATTATTTTGTTCATCTAGTCTCAAAAATGTTTAAACTGAAGATATATAACTCTATAAATACAACTAAAAATAAACAAAAATATACACATTTAAACTACACAACACACAGAACATTCAGTGGGTACAGTGGTGGGTTATACCAATGGTTTTTTTAGGAATTTCCTTTAAATCTTATTATATTTGGATAATGCAAAGGGTATGTTACCCTTAACAATTCTTTTACTTTACTCAACACATTGCATTTATGTGTTTTTAACTCGGCGTGTTTGTATATACAAGCTTTTATCATTATTACACTACATACAAACAATAATAACACATCTTAAATGAAGAGACTAACTTGAAAATATGAGGATACTATTATACCGTCTAAGATTTGTACTAAAATTAAATTTTAACAAAAAATGTAAATAAAATATAATATAAAGAGGTTTTATAAAAATAGCAGGAATAGTGGTTCACACAATGACCCCAGTTGAGCCATCTATTGTAACTGGTCCTTGTGTCCTAGTGGGAACTAAGCTTAGAAATGTCCATCTGCCAGAGCCATCTATTGTAACTGGTCCTTGCGTTGTGTCCTAGTGGGAACTAAGCTTAGATATGTCCATCTATTTTTATTTCATCCAATTTTTAAATTCAGTTACCTGTTAAAGACATAGTGAAATTGGGCTCATTCAGGTCCAGTGAACTCACCCGCTAAGTTCATGGACTAATTATCGCTAACTTTGGTGGTAAGTAACCAACTTACACATGTTAGTTACTTTTAACAAATAGTATAATCTGAGATTACTATAGTTGTTATATAACAACATCTTTGACTACAATTATTACTGAATATATTCAATAACCACCTAATAACTGAAAGTTAGTGGCAAACAATACAGAAATATAGTTTTAGAATTATTGCAGTAAAACCACACAATAAAGAACTGATAACATTTACAAAATCAACCATCTTAATGAAGTAAACATCATGCTAACAATAGTATAACAGTAATATAGACAAATTTAAACAGAACATACTCATAAATATTTAGGATTAAATGTTTTTGATTGGAGTTGTAGAATGTTTCTAAAACGAATACTTAAGTTACAAAATTATTTTATTAATATTTTAAAGCTTAATCTTCATTAGTTTATGGTCAATTAGCAAGTCCTGCCAAACAAAACCTGCTATCAAAAATGCATTAATATCTTTGAAGGTTCATTAAATTAGGACAAATTATCTATAATTATAATGAAATTCTATAAAAATTCAGAAGTATTATTCTTAAATTTAGATTTGAAGAGATAAAAACTTGGTCAAATTATCAATTTATAAACATTAAATTTAGACAAAAATATTAACAATATTAGATAGATATAATAGTGAAAGCTTACAATGTTTAAATAATCACAGTCACCATGACAACAATAGAAGTATAAACAACTGTGTCGATAACAATTTGAAATAACTGTCCAACTTCTTTGTCAAATTAGATTTTTGACCGAAACTAAACATTTATCATCAACTTTATACAAGTTTGACTTTACATGATGACCAATGACCTCTTGACCTCATAACCAAACCATTCTTAACTGATTTTGACCTCATCTGACCTGATACCTCATTTGTTATGCTCAATGCACTGTAAAACTGGTCATAATGACCAATTTAAAATTAAATTACCATATATCCTTGGGTCTAATCCCACCCCCTATTTTATGTATGATTTCACAAACAGGCATATCCCTGGGTATAGTTCCAGTATTGAATTTTGGTCTGGATGTAGGCCCCTCTCTAGCCAGTTTAGTTGAGTTTTTACAAGATATGCTTACCACTCATTTTTTCCTGTACCAGGGTTTCCTCGGGTATACTTAGTCCCACCCACCAAAGTCGGCCCAATTTCTAGGGGGTGGGATTATACCAGAGGATATACGGTAAGTATTTTTTAAACTAGTGAGGCATAATTCCGACCCCAACCTGCTTTTACTTAGCAAAATCTAGCAGAATCTGACGGGCCATTGCAATATTATCTTCAGTGATTTTCAAAGCTTTCATAATCATATTGCGATCAAAACCTTCATTGCTTAAAATGTCGACTGGTGATGGTGTTGGCGCTGGCGATGCCACTCTTGAGGGCGTGCTCCCTCCTGACTTGACTGCTGGCGGTTCTTCGGCAGCAGGTGGTTTTGGTAAAGGCCTGATGTTCAGGTTCTGTGTCGAGGTATCGTTGTTCACTACATCCGAAGTAGGAACCGATGAAGTGGCTAATGGCTGTAAGATAAGAATGATTATGATTCAGATTAGGTATGATTTAAATTTTACAGATAATAAATTGCAAAATGGTCTCTAGTAATGGACCACCTTCAGACCCAACAAAGTGTTCCCTGAATAGGTAATAGTAGTACAGGCTATATGTGACATTTATCCTATGTAACCTTGAAAAAATTCTAATAAAAGGTCTTTTGGTATTTTCTTGTAGCTTTAGGTGTGAATAAATACCAAAAAATTTTTGCAGCCTTCTAGTTGCTGCGTTAGTGAGATATTGAGGGTCAAAGGTCAGTGACCTTTTGTGGCATTTGATGGCTCATAACTCCTCAACTCCTGGGTTTAAAAAGACAAATGTTGTGCCTACATCTATGTTTTAGTGGTCAAACAACAAAATAAAGTTTTTGCAAATTTCGGGTTACTTGTGCCATTGGTCAGATAGTCGGGTCAAAGGTCATTGACCTTTATTCATTAATAACTACTGCTAGTCTAGGACCTTGGTAAGATTTGTATGCATTTAATTTAGGAGAGAATATCTCAACTGTTATAGGATAATTAGACCCCAAGGAACAACATGGGATATTTGCCAAATACGTTATCTGGGGCGAACATGCCCAAAATCGGGGTCAAAGGTTAGAAATGTGTGGTTCTTATATCTCGACAACCACTTGTCATACAGATTTGCTTTTGGTGTCAAATTGTTCAGAATATACATATTTATATTCAGTCTAACACAACTTTTACCCCAAAAAATGACCGGAAATGCTTTTACTGACCTTTGACCAAAAAATGACCAAAAAAACACATTTTCGGGTTAAATTATTCCATAAAATGTCAATGGACACACTGTATGGTATAAAATGAAAGCATATACAATATGCTACCCATTGCTACCCAACTTGTATTAAACATTTTTAATTAGGAATATAACTTTATGGAAAATGTGCATATTGACTTCAGTATTTAGAATTATTATTAATTTATCTTTATCAACTGGTACGACCTTTCCTGATGATTTGAAGTTGGGTCTAGTTACACTTATTTTAAAGACGCCTTCACATACTTGCATGGCAAATTTTCGATCTATTTCTAATGTCGCTTTCTTATCTAAGATCCTTGAGAAATGCGTTGCTTTAGATCTCATACATTTTCTTGACGACAATAATCTGTTCGACCTTCTTCAATCAGCATAGAAAGCGCCACAGTACAGAGTCAGCCATTCTCAAGGTGCATAATGATATTATTTTAGCTCTGGATAAAGGTAATTGTCTTTTTTCTGTGTACCTCGACCTGTCGGCAGCTTCTGATACCATGGACTATTCCATTATTATTGCAAGACTCTCGTCTATTGGTATCCGTGGATCTGCTCTAAATTAGTTCAAGTCATATTTGTCTTCTAGGAAGCAGCAGGTCCAGATTGGTAATGTCAAATCCACCTCTATCAACCTGAAATGCGGTGTTCCTCAAGGATCAATACTGGGTCCAGTATTTTTTTTAGTTTACACCTCGCCCATGAGTGATATCATTAAGAGACATTGTGTCCAATATCATGTGTACGCAGATGATACATCAGCTTTAATTCAGCAGAGTTTAATGAGGCGAAGTCGGTTATCGAAGCTTGTGTTGTTGATGTTCAGGATTGGCTAACTAAAAACATGCTCTTTTTAACCCTGGTAAAACAGAAAAAGAAATTGGCCATTGCTAGAAACATCAATCACATCATCGTTGGAGGTTAGATATATCAGAGTTGTATTTGACTCAGCAATGATTATGTCCAGACATATCAACAACATTAGTAAATCTGATACCTACCACCTTCGTAACATAAGATCAATTCGCAAATACACTCCTCGCTTATTAAACTTGTCCATGCACTATAACATCACGGTTAGACTACTGCAATGCCATTTTGTTTGGTCTACCAAATAAAGAACTTAATAAACTACAACTAATTCTTTTCTTTTTTATACCAAATATTTCATTACAACGCTAGAATTATTTCACCCAAAATAAACTTACATTAATTTATACTCATTTTTGTCTAAATTTAATAAAATATATGCATATTTTCCAAAAATAACATCACATAATTATATACAAGTTAGGTAGCATATTGTATGTGCTTTCCTTTGATACCAAATATGTCTTTTCAAACATTTGAATTATTTAATATCATAAATAAACCAAAATAAATTATCTGGTAATGTATACCCATTTTTGTCAAAAAGCAATAAAATATGCACATTTTTCACCAAAGTAGCATCATAATTACAGATTTGTATTACAAGTTGGATAGCAATGGATAGAATATTGTATGGGCTTTTATTTGATACCAAATAGTTCTTCCAAACACTTATTTAAAATTATTTAACATTATATAAATAAGCACAACAATTACGCTACTAAATATTCATTTTTTGTATAAAAGTAATCAAATTAGGCACATTTTCCATAAGATTAGATTCCTAATTAAAAAATGTTCAATACAAGTTGGGTAGCAATGGGTAGCATATTGTATATGCTTTCATTTGATACCATACAGTGTGTCCATTGACATTTTAAATAATAATTTAACCCGAAAATGTGTTTTTTGGTCAAAGGTCAGTAAAAGCATTTCCGGTCATTTTTTTGGGTAAAAGTTGTGTTAGACCGAATATAAATATGTATATTCTGAACAATTTGACACCAAAAGCAAATCTGTATGACAAGTGGTTGTCGAGATATAAGAACCACACATTTCTAACCCTTGACCCCGATTTTGGGCATTTTCGCCCCAGATAACGAATTTGACACATATCCCATATTGTTCCTTGGGGTCAAATTATCCTATAACAGTTGAGATATTCTCTCCTAAATTGAATGCATACAAATCTTACTCAGGTCCTACACTAGCAGTAGTTATTAATGAATAAAGGTCAATGACCTTTGACCCGACTATCTGACCAATGGCACAAGTAACCCGAAATTTGCAAAAACTTTATTTTGTTGTTTGACCACTAAAACATAGATGTAGAAACCACATTTGTCTTTTTAAACCCAGGAGTTGAGGAGTTATGAGCCATCAAATGCCACAAAAAGGTCACTGACCTTTGACCCTCAATATCTCACTAACGCAGCAACTAGAAGGCTGCAAAAATTTTTTGGTAATTATTGACACCTAAAGCTACAAGAAAATACCAAAAGACCTTTTATTAGAATTTTTTCAAGGTCAAACCATATATAGCCTCTACTATAGTGACATATTGAACCTTGTTCAGAAGAAAGAATATCAGTGTCCCAAAGCACAGGTCTACTGTATCTATCAATTTACACGGTAGGTTACATTATAAGCTCATTTATAGTGATAATATCCCCCTACTAAAAAGA
Organism: Antedon mediterranea; assembly: GCF_964355755.1. Classification (NCBI taxonomy): domain Eukaryota; kingdom Metazoa; phylum Echinodermata; class Crinoidea; order Comatulida; family Antedonidae; genus Antedon; species Antedon mediterranea. The sequence continues at coordinate 401,335 of NC_092677.1, forward strand.
TGTACTAGGTTCTTTAAAGTGCACATGAGCATTTTGTGTACACTGGACCTACGGTTTATAGTTCTTATCCAAAAAGACTCGTTTTACCACCAGAACCATGGAGCGAGTGAGTCGCGAACCCATAAGACAACTGTCTCAACCGCTTGGCCACTCACTTACTGGTAGTAATACAGGTAGCGGTTCTATTAAGGCCAATAAGGCACGATTTACAAATAGTTTCATTTCAGGAGCCTTAAACATCATGTAGACATTTTTTGTAATGTTTTTGTTTTTAGTTCATGTTGTGTCCGTTGGATATTGTGCTCCGACAACAGAATTTCTATGTTTTTTTCCTTAAAACAAATGACAATAAATGATACTTGACTTGACAATAACAATGTAAAACCTACATGCTGTGGTGAAGTGTTGGTTGGTGGCGTCTGTACAGGAGGTGAAGGTACCTTACGTCTTGATAATGCCAAACCTTTGCCTTTCTCCACTAATCCAAGACCAACAATATCATAATCATCTGGCGTCCGGCGCACTAAACAAATCACCATATAGTTTGAATTTATGAAAACAATATCTATGACATTATAAGCATCACGCTTAAGCTTGGTTTCCAGTTGGATGGAAGTCCACTCTAAGTAAACTGACCAATCACAACACGATGAATAATCCAAATTTTCGCTTGTGATTGGACAACTATCTTGCATTAGACCTACAACGGGAACCAAACTTAAAGCTTATTTTAGGTCTCACAAACTGGTGTTTTGTTTTCTCTACTTTTAAATGATTAAACTTAAATAAATAAAAAAAGACATTGCTGCAGTAGACACATGCACCTCTTGGGGGCCTAAATGTAATATTACAAGCCACAGTGACAATGATATATGTTCATATTTTACAATATCAAAGGATAGAATGCTAAGCATCCACACATAGAGTTATACTAAAACTAGAGAGTCAACTCCCAACACAATCAAAGCTAAAAAAGTAAAGTAACATAAAAAGAGACTATCGAATATGGATGCAACACATCGGCCAATCAGTTAGTTTGAAGCTGGACCAATACACCTACATCCATATCCATATACAGTCAACTCTTCCAATACCAGACTTTCAGAAAACCAAAAACTCTCTCAACCAAGAAGTCCAAAATTCCTCTTTACCATTAAAAACACATTCTGAATACCAGAAATTCTGGAAAACCAGACATATTTGGCCAGTCCAAAGGTGTCTGGTATTGGAAGAGTTGGACTCTATATTATTTTTTACAGATAGGGTGGCCATTTTGAAGAGTCCCTACCCTGTTCGCAACATTTCTCTTTCATTGACTTTAGTTTTAATATAATAACTCTATGCTTTCAAGACTGTTAAAGCATCCATTCTATTAAATAGTGCAGACACAGGTACAAGCTAGGCTAAGGATGAATGAGGGTATGAGGTCCTCCTTCTCCTTTTTTCATCTTTTAAAGGAAGGGAGGATCCAATACCCTCATTTTAAGCATTCATTATTTCTCCATGCAACTAAATACATATTTAGGTTGAGACAAAAACTCTAGTGGGTGGAGCTTATACCAAAGTCAGTATGGTACTTAAAATATATTAAGCATGAACATCAAGCAGGTAATAATATGAAAATAATGCATTAGTGTCTAGAAATATTATATTATGATGGCATTACCATACTTAGTCCATAAATGTGCAAAATTAGATGTTATTTTAAAAGTTACCATACACTGAAGAGAAGATTTGAAAAATGCTTAACTGGCAATCAACACACTATTAAAAAAACCAAATCCACAGTGTATAGCAACTTTAGTGTACAGATACCAACACAAGACAGAAAGACAGTCCATAAAGCCTACACTATCAAACTTTATGTGACAGAAAAATGTGATATGCCCATATATGGATGTGATGGTGTCATATCACTACCTTATTTGAGCATATCACTACAATATTTGGAAACATCACACTTTTTTTGTCAAACTAGTTTGATAGTGTAGACAGAGCTTAATGTTAATAATGAAAGCAGATAGAAAATTAATGAACCAGAGTGGTTAGCCTACCTAGCGGTTTAACAGAGCTAGATTGAGATGAAGTTGGTAGATCGTTAAGATTTTGATATGTAGAACATAACATGGATGGCGACGATGACGATTGCCCACTTGTCGTCATATTACTCGTTGTTACTGAAGGTTTTGAGGAGCTGGGTGCACTTATATTTGAGTGTAGTAGTAGATGACCACATGTGTTAACATAAAGTGGCTCCACATGGGTGAAAGAAGGCTTACTTGGTTCTTCTTGGCTGCGTTGGGGACCACCCATATCAGGCATGTCTGACTCCTGACCCCGCATGTCATTCATAGACAGTTGGAAAGGATTGGTACAAGATTGTGGTCTGCGATTAGGTTTGCTTCGTTGAGATGCCTGGGGCGGTGGGATATCATATATGGGGTTAGCTAAGGAAACGTCAATAGACTGACTATGTGTAAGTGAGGTTCGTGGAATGAAGGAGGCTTGGTTGCTGCTGGTTGGCGGTGGAATGTCATAGTCTTGACTCAATAGACCTGTCGTAAGAAGTAAAAGAAAAATTGTTGCAAGAAAATATCGCCATTTGTCAAAAGAGTTATGTGCTGTACTGCTAAATTGAGTTTGAATTTAAGATAAAATTACCCTCTACCGTTAGTAGTAGTCTTCAGACCTCATAAGTTCAGACTTAAAAAGAAGTTTAAGATGATTAAATCTGGTACACCACATAGATTTTAAATAAAAATACTTGTTATCCACCAAAAGAGAGTAATACTAAAGCTCTGTCTATCAAACTAGTTTGACAAAAAAATGTGATGTGCCCAAATATGGTAGTGATATGACATCATCGTGTCCATATATGGGCACATCACATTTTTGTTGTTGACATATGTAAAGTTTGATAGTGTAGACAGAGCTTATGATATGTTTATATTTGAACCTGTACCATAAACCTTTAATAATTACAAGCATGCAAGTAATTTTAAAATATATTAACACCAATTCAAAAGTTTAACATCCATTCACACTAATTCAAATATTTAACATCCATTCACACTAATTCAAATGTTTAACATCCATTCACACTAATTCAAATGTTTAACGGCCATTCCCACACTTATTTTATTGAGAGTAATTTACAAAATAGTTTTCAATATCTATGCCTCATATGCACATTTTGTTTGGTAATTTCCTGAAAACCTTTCACTTTCATTTCTTGTTTTCTTTTTTGTCTCAGGTCATAGGTCATTACCTGAAGTATTTTGGTACATTTCATCACACTTGTTTTCTGGATCAGAGTCGTCGTATCGTCTAGGAGGAAGTTCTGGTCGCCTGAAGTCAGTTCCGTTGGTTTGTTTGATGGACGACCTCTCAGGTGAGTTGTTCGGAGGTGACCTTCGTGGCGGAAGAGCTGGTGCATTTTTACCCACAACATCCTTCGTTCTACTTGGCATAGCATAGGTCGGCTCAGATGGCTGAAAAAAGTATTATTGAAGTTACTTTTTATTACTCACATTCATGATTTTAAAATTTTCATAATAATTTAAAAAGGCATAACAAGCAAAACACCAGCTAACACTGAACCACACCAGGAACTACATTGATTGATTTATTCTTATAAAAAAAATATAAACATAAAAGGGAGCACTGAGGGGAGACAAGACCTGTCAAAGACAACTATCAACAAAGGGCGTGTCTCTCAAACTCTCCTACATGCAATAAAAAACCTTTGGTACTGCATATTTAGTATATGCTATTGTAATGTAGTAAGCAAAAAACCCAACTTCATTCTACAACTAAATCTATTCACAACATCAAAATTATATTTCTTCAATAAAACCATAGGGATGTACTTAGTTGGGTGAGTGGGTAATTAGCACAGGGGCGGATCAAGGGGGGGGGGGGGGGGGTGCAACTGTAGAAAGTTAACACCAACTCAGGCCCACCATGGTTGGGGCTGAGTTGAGGCGATTTTGAAAATGTAACAGTAACACCCCTAGATGGTCGGAAATGGCACTCTCACGTTCACGCGTGCGGAGGGTGCGTCCCCGTCTGGATCCGCCACTGATTAGCATATCATTTTGTCATTCATCATGAAATTTTACACCACACTTAACACCCATTCCAAGGTAATATTACATTACAATATTACACCCCCGCACTCTAGGATCTTTGAAGTTACACCCATTCTAAGCACCTCCTTGATCATTGATAATATTACAGATATCCCCACCCCCGCACTCTAGGATTTTTTAAGTTACACCCATTCTAAACACCTCCTTGATCATTGGTAATATTACAGATATCTCCCACCCCCGCACTCTAGGATCTTTGAAGTTACACCCATTCTAAGCACCTCCTTGATCATTGGTAATATTACAGATATTCCACACCCTGCACTCTAGGATCTTTGAAGTTACACCCATTCACACTCACGTCATATTGCGAATTTTGGACAAAAAGTGTTTTGAGAGCGCTTTTGATTTAAACATTAGCGCGAGCCTATCTTTACCGCTGAGAATTGTATTGAGAAACCCGAAGACTTCACGCGAGCGAGACGAACTGACTAAGAACATTATTACTATAGATTTTCACTTCATACATGCTTATTATTGAACAATAGTTAGTATAAATAACTGCTAGTTAATTAGAAACATTCGATGTTACTAAGAATACTAAAGAAATTACTTATAATACAAATTTAAAAGATTTATAACGATTCTAGTTTAGGTAACATTCGCCCATTAACAATGAAAACAAACAAATCCTGCGTAGGAAATCGCGGAACTCTAAAAATAATATCACGCTAAAATTGTTTCCGAATTTTTAAATACATATTTGTAAATATTATGTTAAATTTCAATATCTTTACTTTTAATCCTCAAAAAATCAAAATGTTGATATTTTTTAAAAGAATTTTATGATCATTTGAAATCGGGTATATTTACTATCGATCGCGCTCCGCCGGTGCCCGAGTAGGTGTGTACGCGTCGCTTTTGCAGGCTCTATTCCCAGTAGCGAGTTTCGGTCGCGCTAACATAAGCAATGTTTTCTACATATACATGCATTAGGGGTAAATTATGTTTAATTGTTTTTACAATTTTTTTCTTGCCTAACCGTTTCTGTCACCCTAAAATCAAATGCTTTAACTGCATAATTTTAAGCGACAATAACATACAAATAGGCCTACTATAATTTGATCACTTCTGCGCAATACTTTAAAGTTGTTGTATACAATTATTTTAAGAATATAAATAAAAACACACAGAAACTAATAAAATGGCAACTAATTGAAAAGTCAAACTCATTTATTTCATCAATTAAATATTTGAAAAAAATCAAATCAAGTAAGGTACTTGTTTGTAGGCCTTAAATATGATTACTGTATTTTTTTAGTTTTAATTTGTATAATGGCCTAGGCCTAATAATATAGTACTAACAACATGTTTATTTCTAAAGGCAAGAATAACAAACAGCTTTATTTATTTACCTTCAATATTAAATCTATGAGAAACCTCAATTATGAGAATCATTTAAATTTCTGTCACCGTACATTTCATTATAATGAAAACCTTTAATTTAAAAGACATTTAATTAATAAGAGCTGGTCAAATTTTTTTTAATGTCAACATGCTGTCCATAAATAGCCGCTTTCAAGTGATGCAAATGTTTTCTGGAGTCAGATCCTATAAAAAATATAGAAATATAAAAAGTATGTTAATTTAAATATGTATTTGAAAGATGGGCTAGAGGTATAGGCCTACTGCATGATAAATTAGGCTGAAAAACCTAGCATGTGGTCCTAGGCCTACTACAAGGCCTAGCTTAATGTTTTAAATCCCATAAAACGTTTGAATTTAATACAAGTACAAAATCTAATTTATATAGAGTTGTAAAGTGTGGTACATTCAGTACATTAATTAAAATAAATGAGAATGGGGCCTAATATTAATAAATAAACATGTAAAAAAATTGGCCTAAACGACTACGTGTGTATCTTATACGCATTGATTAACACGCAGTACGCGTTGGACCATCAAGGCTAGGCCCAGCTTCGCACAAACCACCGTTACATGTGATTTGTTTACCTATTTCAATCGCCATTTAAAAAATACCTGAAAATATCAACATGCCCATTTTTTGTCAAACGAATATTTACATTACATAGTAACTTTTTATTTAGTCACTCGTTTACTCAAAAATTGAGGAATTTTGTTATGGTCTCGTAAAAATGTACAATATTATTATTGATAAAAACCGTATAAAATCTAACAAAAAGAAGAGCAAATTTAATGATTACCTGACACGCTCATAACTGCTATCCTGTTCCAAAAACCAAGTCACATGCTTCTTCAACCCTTGCTTTAATTATTCTCATGAATTATTCATAAGGAACTATAATTTAAGGCTTTCAATTGGTTAAAAGAGTTTAACCCTATTAAAATTTTAAATTCACATCATTTCCGGGTGATGTTGTCGCGCTTCGATGAATCTCAGAAATCACAAATGACCGTTAGAGGGCTCACTACTTTTTGTCTAGTCTAAATGAATGTGCATTCTAAGCACCTCCTTGATCATTGGTAATATTACAGATATCTCCCACCCCCGCACTCTAGGATTTTTTAAGTTACACCCATTCTAAGCACCTCCTTGATCATTGGTAATATTACAGATATTCCACCCCCCCCCCCCACCCTCCCCAGCACTCTAGGATCTTTGAAGTTACATCCCTGTTTTAATGGTATTATTAGTATAGTAATAAAAAATGCGAATTCAGTAAACTATGTTAATATATGAAACTGCAGAAATGACAGAGACAGAGAAACATTGACCACAAATTTAGTAAAACCTGTACACCATGAAATAATACATAAAATATGGATTTTCATTTTTAAGAGAAATTAACAAAATATTATTTATATTATGTGCAAATTGAAATGTTGTGTTCAATGGTAAACAATTGATAAATAACAATTAATTTACGAATGCATGATTTTAGTTAAAAAGCAAAAAAAAAAGAAGCTGATACTATAGTACAGTAGTAAAAATTGCCAAAAATATTGGTTATATAGATTTGTGACTCATTGCTCTGGTCCCTGTCATTAATAGTGGTTGTACCTTGTTAGTAGCGGTGGATTTTTTAGAAGTGTCTGGGGTGTTCTGGGCGGAGCCACTAGATGTGGTGGTAGTGGTAGTTACTGTGCTAGTTGTACCGCTATTATTCGGTGCGGTAGTAGGTATAGCAATTGTCCAATGAGATGGGTCCTATGAAAACAAAATGTGGCATATTACTATCGATAGATATATCAAGTAGCAATATTTATTAGTGAAAATGATCACACAAAATGTAGCGACGACGAGAAATAAAGAATATTATATTAAAATAAGTATATTATATATCAGCACAAAAATTCAGATTTTTTTAATGAATATTTTGCTGCATAATATTAAATACAAGACTGTTAGTGTTAGAAAACATGCGGACAAATATTATAAAAATGAAAACCAGTTTGCTATAAATTGAATTGCAATATAAACATTACAACTAACATATAATGACAACCCTTCCTGAACTCTTTTAGTCAACTATTTAAATGGGTTTATCTAATGATGTGCTAAAACCTTTGTATTATGATGAATGACAACCTAGAAACCTCCACCCACTATTAAAGTTGTTGCCAACTTGGACGCAACTCACAATGTCAGCGCAACACAAGTGAGTTGACCAAGCGACGTTGTTATTGGTCAAATTACTTGCGGTTTGGTTACATCCTTTCGTTGCTTCCAAGTGGAAACCAAGCTTTTTACACCATGCTGTGGCATGCCTCACTAAACTACAGAAAGTGTAATATGCCCCGACCATCATCAACACACTATTCATTCAATCTTACCTCTAGCCAATCATCATCCTCTATTTCCCTATCGTCTCCTCGTCCTTCTAGCGGTGCTGAGCTATTGATAACGGTGATCTTCTTGGGGTCATACGGGTCAATCTTTATCTTTTCTGTCCCTTTAATTTCGCATCGACAAAATGGACACCCTTGATTTTCATTGTCCTGTAGATTAAGCAAAGTATTTTTTTTCATGGTTTGTGGACTGTACTATTTATAAAGAGGGGTGTTCAATGAATTTTCTACTTTTTGAGTACATCTCGCTCTTTGAGGAGAATATGGCATTTGTCGGTTTATCCAGGTAAGCTACTGTAGGCCAAAATAGACTAAGCAAAATATTGCTTGTTTATCAAATCTAGAAACTGCTTCTCTAATCTCGGTCATACAAATTTTAGAAATGACACATAAGAATTAACAATTAAACCCAACTTACCTTGTTAGTATGCATTCTTAGCTGAAAGATAAACAGACTTTGTTTAATAGTTATACAGTATGGATATAACAATACATTCTGTAATGTGCATGGATATTAAATAACATTAATAATAACTTTTTATAGAATATAAAAATGTACTAGTAGTAGTGAGATTTGATTTTATACTGGGTGACTTATAAAGGCCAATTTACAGATGAGCAGTAACGGTAATAAAAATATAGAATCTATGTTATTCCTTATGACCATTTACACAAAGCGTGGAGCGGACGGGCGGTTTCCGCTCAGGATAGATATAGATTCTGTGTGGCACAAGCTACGCAGTTTTCTTCTCTTAAGACTGTTCTTCCACCAGCAGGCCTAACAGTAAATGATCAGCATACCAGAGATATTCCTTAATCTTTTCAAATAGTGGGATACAAAGTTCTTTATAATGAGGCAATAAAGTATCTTGCATAAAGGATAATATGCCAAGAAGTTAAAAACTGCAGTGATGTGTGAGAGTACTGTAGTATTATGTATGGCCTGAGCCAGAAGATAAGAGACACACTCACCTGCCATGCATTCAGACAAGGGGTACACAGGAGGTGTCCACACGGCTCTAATCTCACATCCTTGTCATTCTCCGCACAAATCTTACATAGTTGAAATGTAGAACCCATTTCACAATACAACTCATACTGGTCTTGTGAAACATGAATGTGCTCTTCATGCGGCTTAATTAGGATACTGGTGAGGTCAGGGTTCATATCATCTCCATCAGGATACAAGTAACTAAAGTTAAACATGAAATGTCATTTATTTCGACCTAATTAACAAACGAAAAGTCTCCATAACAAAAGAAACATTGTACTGGTTTCTATGAAAAAAATTTACTTTTATTTTTGAATCTGCAACTTTTGATTTTACAAAAATTATTGTCAAACAAACAATTAAATGCAATAATTAATCATGAGATTTCATGCACAAATTGTGAAACTTTGATGCAAATTGCAATCATATTTTTAATGACATGCACTAGCTCCAGTATAACTTACAAGCCTTCCTTATTGCCATCAATCAATGCCTGACAAAGTGATTTGTTCTGGGGAATGGTCTGTAAGATATTACCTTCTTGCGTTACATAGCCAATCGCCCACTGGCCTAGACGCGTGCAGCTCAGACGAAAAATATAGCTGGAAAAAAAAGAAAATTTTTTAATTTCATGATGGAATTCCCTCTATTTACCATTGTTTTGCCAGGGAGATGAACATTTTGCTTTCTTTTAAATTTTATATTTTATTTCTTTTTAACAAAAAATTAAATAAAATGAAAAGAAAAAGAAACTTACACCAAAAGCAAATAACAGGCCTACTGTATAGGTTTCATGAATCCTATTAATAACTATGTATGTTTCTTTTATGTTTGTTAGTGTTACCCCTATGGAAACAAGCTCTAGAGCTTATATGATTATCCTCTTGCTCTCATCCTGTCATTTGTATGTATTTGTAATATTGTATTTCATGAATGAGCAACAAATAAAAAACAAACTATTTAAAATGTATTCATATAACTAAACATTTTGTGCTTTGTTGTGAATGTCTTCTCTACAACAGTATTTGATATTCATAGAAATGTTATTGAATTGTTAATATTGTTACTACTGTACCTTCCTGGTTTGTGAATATATTTATTGAGTCGTTGTTTCACCTCATCATATGTCATAAAGGACATGTAGCCTTTGTGTTTCACAGCTAAGCTGTTCCAATTCACCAAAAGTGAGCTAAACGGTTGAAAGAGTCGAGTAAACACATCAAACTCAAAGTTAGATATGTAGTCATTGCAGGTGAGATCAATCGTTGTTTTCAGAGCAATCGCTTCAAGACCAGAATGGATGGGATGGACCTCAGCTAGGGTCTGCCGAAACGCACGCCAAGTAACTATAGTTCTGCAAAGAAACAAAAAAGGTTATTTTTTCAAAAACAATTTTGTTTTATTTGTTTACCTTTGTTGGACAATCAATTCTCTCTTTCCATAGTATTAAGTTCTGTCTACACTATCAAACTAGATAGACAAAAAATGTGATGATGATGTGCCCAGATATGGTAGTGATATGCTCAAATATGGTAGTGATATGACACCATCATGTCCATATATGGGCACATTTTTTGGTCACATAAAGTTTGATAGTGTAGACAAGGCTTTATATTCATTTTATTTGTTGTTACCATTTTAGTGATATTGTTATTAGCAATCTAAATTGTGGGTGATTCATCAACATGTCACTTTCTCTTGTATTATTATTCATTTTATTTGTTGTTGCCGTTTTTTTTAACCACCATGATATTGTTAATGGCAATTCCTAAATTGTAAAAACAATCCAACATAATGTGTTGAAAATGTTAATCATTTTAAGTAGAATCCAATAATTTTGAAACCCTAAAACGCTACAAAGTGAAAATAACGACTGTCAGACACGTTGGGTAGATTAGTATCTAATTAATAGATTGGACATGATTGAAGATGCGACCAATCAGAATACAATGTTACTGTCATGTGATCAACAAACACTCCATTGATGATTAGTGTTACTATTTGTGTCAGTATGGTAGTTTTATTCTTAATGGTAAGCAGTCAAATTACATCATCATATTAAGTATGTACTTATTGTACATCATAGCCTCATTTTAGCATGGATCATTTTTTCAACATCATTCAGTTTTATCTTCATTTAAGTTAGTGTTCAATTGTTCTTTTTAATCTATCCATCCTAACCATTTTTTTTCTATAATAAGAGATTATTATAATCTCTTATTAATCAATATGTAATACATTCAAAAAATTGATTGAATTTGAATTTTATTGATAATATTATTTGTTTGTTTTTCTATATAAAATATTGATATTCATATTGATTAATATTGATTATTGATATTCATATTGATTATTGATTAATATTGATTATTGATATTCATATTGATTATTGATTAATATTAATTATTGATATTCATATTGATTAATATTGATTATTAATACAATAAACTGATGACTATTATTAATACATATACCTTTAATTATTCAAATTCCAACTGTTTTGTTGTTAAGTTGCATTGTGTTTTATTGGGCCACATTTTGAATTGAAGCAGGGTTCACCTTGAGTTTTTATGTTACTTGCGTAAATCCATAATAATTAGACATGCTCTCTATATTATAGAATCAATGGGTAATACGATGACTCATTAATGAGCAGATGATCCCTAGGTTTATTAATTTAATCAATCACTGTAAAGCTATATAATAATGAACTTAACAATGTAAAATTATTGTTTTTGTAATGATTGATCATCAGTCAAATTATACTGTACAGTTTAAATTGTATTTTGTCGGTCAGAAGTAAAACATAATCATTTTTTTTGTGGTTTTCCTTTTCCTTTCAGCAACCAAAACCATAAGGAAACCACTGTTCATTCAACAACATGACTTTACATAAATGTTCATAGCAATGCTGGTATGAACATATTTTTAACAAAATTTACTTCAAAATTAGGCAAATGTAAAAATCAAAATTATATGTAGGTTAATCTCTTATGATATAAAACTGTAGGCTATAAGATATCGTCTATTAATAGTAATCCCATGGGATTAATAATGGGTCCACATAGGGGATTAATGGGTTCACATAGGGGATAAATGGTTAGTTAATCCCCATGAGTATTAGTGGTTTCTACAGTGAGTGGGTCGATCCATTGAAACGATAATCATAATTTGAAAGTGAATAAAAAAATAAATTTATATGAATTACTGCATAATTATCTGCAACATTACCCAAAATGCAACAAGGTAATGTGGTAAAAAAAAAGAATATGTTACAATAGTTGACTTATTTTGATTCTAGAAATTCTAGAGCAATGATCAGTTAAATATGATGTTCCAATCATCACCATTGATTTAGCATTTTAACCAGTTTAATATGAAATTTGTCCTGTTTTTGTTAATAAAGCTCTGTCTACACTATCAAACTTTATGCGACATAAAAATGTGATGTGTCCATATATGTATATGATGATGTCATATCACTACCATATTTGGTATATCACTACCATATTTGGGTATATCACTACCGTACCACATTTGGGTATATCACACTTTTTTTGTCAAGATAGTTTGATACTATAGACAGAAATTGATTCTCACGGGTATTAATCAGCTCGCATCAGAAACCTTTTCTAAAGTTGTTAAATTCAAGGAAGTACATACATGTTTATCCAGTAGTATAACAATGCAACTTACTTTCATTGAATACAATTCAGCGACGCTATTTCTTAGACCATCATTCAATTTTTGGAATATACAGTCATTTCTATTGTAAACCTGTTTATGCTCCATGACATTTATTTTTACAATACATTTAAAAAACATTTCCTGGATTGAACAACGTAACTGATCAATACAGTTAGTTATCATTATTTTTATTTACAGTACAGTACAGCATACACAATTTCAGAGAAATCTATTTAAACATCTCAAATACATCTGTAGATAGGATACTGTAGGTGCCTGTAAACTAACAATTAATCATTTCTAGAACAGTCATCTTTTCAAATACCGGACACCTACAGTATAGGCTGGCCACAGTAAATATATCTGGTTTCCTGAAAAGTCTGGTATCTGGTATGTGTTTTTAATGGTAAAAGTTAATTTGAACTGTTTGGACTTCAAGAAAAGTCTGTATTGGGAGAGTACTGCTGTAGTTACTGTACAATCATAAAAAGTGCAAAATGCAGTATATAAAGTATAAAAAAATACCTGGTCAATAAAAAATAAAACTGACAAGAATACTGTCTCAAAGCCATGTCAAATGAATAAATTGTTGAATATAAGCTGGTCTAACATCTTGTGCGCTGTATGTTTATGTTATTGCACTAGACTCACTGCTAACTGGTTTAATATCCAAAAATTGGTGATAGACCTGAACAATAAAGATTATTAAAATCAGACTTTGAACAGGCCATTTTGTAAATTTAATCAAGTTAATCACTAAATAGTAAAGGATGGAGTTTTATACTCCATCTAATGTAGAAAAAAAATGATTTTACTTCAAAATACTGTAAACAGTTAAATGCAATAAATAGTCGGAGTGGATGATAGAAAATTTAACCTTTTTTTGCAGTTTTATCAGGTAAATCATTTTTGGTCAAAGTGAATTTGGATATGGACATTAAAATGTCATATTCAACAAATAAAATTAATTTTCAAGGAGATAATATATCTGGAAACAATACACCAAAATTCACTAAAGGAGTGTGGACTTCCATACTGTGTATATACTGTACATTCTAGTAGCAGGAAATAATGCCTAAACATTGTACAGTGTGTGATCAGGGAAGTAGATTTGGTGTTTGTTTATTTAGATCTCAAGATTGTTTGTTTTTCACACTGACATTAACTAATAATTTGAATTTTAAGAGACACCATTGCATAGCATTGACTACAGTTAGGTACTCCTGTGTAGCAGTTGGCTATCCAAATGTACACTGGCAAACATGTTACTTGTTTTAAGGTACTCCTGTGTAGCAGTTGGCTATCCAAATGTACACTGGCAAACATGTTACTTGTTTTAAGGTACTCCTGTGTAGCAGTTGGCTATCCAAATGTACACTGGCAAACATGTTACTTGTTTTAAGGTACTCCTGTGTAGCAGTTGGCTATCCAAATGTACACTGGCAAACATGTTACTTGTTTTAAGGTACTCCTGTGTAGCAGTTGGCTATCCAAATGTACACTGGCAAACATGTTACTTGTTTTAAGGTACTCCTGTGTAGCAGTTGGCTATCCAAATGTACACTGGCAAACATGTTACTTGTTTTAAGGTACTCCTGTGTAGCAGTTGGCTATCCAAATGTACACTGGCAAACATGTTACTTGTTTTAAGGTACTCCTGTGTAGCAGTTGGCTATCCAAATGTACACTGGCAAACATGTTCCTTGTTTTAATATAAATTCATGATTTTGTTTCAATGGATGTTTGGATAGAAAAAATAAAAATCTGTTAAAAGTGCAAAATGGCCATCCATATTGATTTTGAAAACATACTTTTAATTTATTTAAAAGTATATATATAACAAAATAAGATACCACGGATTACAACTCAGCTTTAAATTAATTAAGTTGAGATTTTGTCTTCTTTAATTTACCATCTTGCAACCTCCGGTATAAAGCTTTCAAACAATAGGTCATTAATATTAAATACATAGTAGGCCTTGGAATATGACAATTGATCTACTGTATTATCCAATTGGATTTGAAGACAAATATATCATACTAATGTTGGTAAAGGAACCCTAAAAGATGAGTCAGAATATTTTTAGGTTGAGAGGCATTTTATACCAAACTGTTAAATATACTTGGATTTAATAATGAAAAAAAGACATCGCCTACACACAAATTGATAACACCACAAACATACCACTCAATATAAATCTTATAGTTGGTAAAAATAACTAATAAACAGACAATACAAAAAAAAATAATGATAAATTATATAAAATTATTTTTTAAATAATATTGGAATGTAAATAAAAACAGTAATTTAAAAAATTATAATAAAAAGATAAATATTAATAGACTTTCTTTTATTACACTTCTAAACAATAATAACTATGTATCCTTTTAGCTAGTAAGTATCATACTTAAATATTACTATTAAGTAAGTATCATACTTAAATATTACTATTTCATACATAATAATAATACATTATTATTTATACCTGTACTGTATGTTGGAAAATTATTTAAAACATTCATTTCTTTCTAGTCTTACCTTGTTCCAAAATTCTTCTTCCAGAAGTCTGAAGCATCCTGCTTTGTAATCCTAAAATGAG
The DNA here is from genome assembly GCF_964355755.1 of Antedon mediterranea. NCBI lineage: Eukaryota > Metazoa > Echinodermata > Crinoidea > Comatulida > Antedonidae > Antedon > Antedon mediterranea. The sequence goes on from NC_092677.1 coordinate 416,534, forward strand.
AGTCGATGTAAATACCGTTTGGAAATACCGCTTTTATCTCCGCTAAATTATGACTAAAGATTAACGAGAGTCTATTTAATTCACGCCGGCACGTTGCAGACTCATCAAACATTCGTTCTTTGTTGTCCTTAAAAAGTTTAATTGTCTGTTTCGTCTTGCGCATAATATTATCGACGAAGATCCGAAAGTATTCTATTTCATTCAAAACATGAACACGATCTTCATATTTGGTCCAGATAGTTCGTAGATGATGATACGTGTCCGGGAGAATGTCAAGAATATAAGGGGGGCTGTTTTTTAGTTTCATTTTGGGATGTTGGCAAAGCCGCATTACTTTTTCCATCCATCTCCATGTTCGTTCGAGTGTTCTGCGGTCAACAGTTGGTCTTGTTGGTGCTACAAGATCAGCTACCGCACCTCCCAGTTTACTTAAGCCGCTTAAAAAAGCTCTGGCACCACCGCTTGCCATCACTGCTTCTCAGTCCAGTCCACTGGCTGCCTCTTCGTTTACCTTCAAAAAACAACAAAAAAACCTAGCCTTGCACAGCAGCTAGCCACACAACACGGTAAAAAGGCTTTATTCACCGACCTGCGCCACTGCTTACCGGTAAACTGAGATTTTATATGTTAAAACATTATCAAAATATTACTCATCTTTCATTTTGTCCACATTTTGTTCTTTTTTTAGAGAAATAACACGATTTATCTGAGATTCACCATCGAGATGTATCACCTCCTGTGGGCAGATTGTTGAACAGTGTGAACGCGGAAGTAAATACACGCCCTCTATAGTGCTTCCGCATACACGTCATTTAATTTAGCAAAAATGGCAGACGAAGCTGGTTGCGAAGTGTTGGAAGACACAAGTTGGTGAGTGTTTAAACTGCAGGTTTGAGGGTGTAATAGTCCAGGAAATACTCAGGTTTTGTCTCCACCTACAATGAATAATTGCACTACAATATAGCATGCTTTAAACCGAAAATAAGCGTTTGCAAAATTTATAACCAGGGTTCGTAGTGGAACTAGGCTAGGCTGCCTAGCCAAGTATCTGAATGCAGTGCTCTGGCCAGTGTGGAACTCTACTTCTGGCCACACAGCAGAGGTTGTTTACACGGTCGTTTACACACACACTGTTGCTGAACAGAGGGGAGGGGCCACAATTGCACACAGTGTGAATGAGAGGGGAATTGCATTTATACATTCTTGTTCACTGTGAATTATTTTGTGTGCAATTTTAATATCTTTGGTACTACAAAGTACAAATGCACTAACAAACAGTGTTTTTAATAATAATATTTGTTAAAATAGAAGATTATTACTAATTCTTTTTATTTTGAAAAATCAATTGTTTTGTAGGCATCAAGACCTGGAAGATGCCCTTGCAGAATGTTGTGACTTTGGAGCTTTGAGAAACATCTGCAAAGGAAGACAGATTCCTGACCACTACGTTGCAGAATCATGGAAAGTATGTTGTACTCAATCACTTCATCTAACTCACTGTACTTGAGCTTGAACTTTATTCATCCCTTGTTGTTCTCCATTCATTCACAATTCAGAAATTAATAATTAATAATAATAATTATTAATTTTGACTTTTATAACGCATTCTGCAAACCTTAATGCCCTTAACAGAAGAAATAAGAAGAGTTTGGTGTGCAACTCTCATCCCCTTTTTATTTGTATTTTTTATTTAATTTCGTCACAGAGTTGAACAATAATATGTAATATATGTAAATAAATATAAGTTTCTTGAAAAAGTAAAAAATAAAACTAAATATTTAAAATAATGTTTTATAAAACATGGAAAAAGAATTTAAAAATATCAAAAGATGAGAACATCTTTACATCAGTTACCTGTTTGTAGTTTGAGCCACTGGCAAACAAATATTTCTTATATTTAACATCTATTTATTTGATTTTAAAGATATGTTTAAATGTTGCCAAAAAAGGTGACAGCCTGGCAACCTTTGATGGAATTTTTGATCTTGAAGATCAGGACCAACTACGTATTGATTGTAAAGAATTTGTAGGTATGTTCTGGCAAATGTAAAAGTATGTGATAACAAGTATTTATTGATTGTAAAGAATGTAAACAAAAAACAGGTTTTTTAAACCAATACTGTATTTTCGAGTTAAAATAACGATAGTGCGGCATTTAATGAATAGGCAAACTGCATTAAAATGCCTCACTATTGTTATATTAACTCGGAAGTTTGGTGGAATCATTCATGATTTATCTAACAAATACTGTATTTCTATGAAATTGTGCACAAAATTGTATTGCCAAAATGCACTAGCAACAAAAACAACAATACAGGTGAATACGGATGATTAGACTAAGACAAATAAATAAATGGTTTGCAGTACACCTGTTTCCAAAAGGATGTGTGTTTCGGGGCCCTCATGAGACAAGCCTTTGCTTCTAGTGCGGGCCCAGTTTTATTGTTGGTAACTAAATTAATGAAAAGAGAATTAGTAAGTTTGTGAATATCCCAACGTCGTTTTTGTTATGCTACAGCTGCCTCTTGAATGAAGTAATCAATAATCAGTCAAATGTATTGATATCAGAAATTGAGAAATTCATAAAGCAACATACTATTATTTAAAAATGTCTATTTCATGCCATGCTTACCTGGATAAACCTACAATAGACCTTTCTCCTCTAATATTATGAGTTAACGGAATCTTCAAACTTTATTATAAGTTATTTTATTTACTTTTTTTTTTGCAGATAAATTTGACAATACACAAGCTGAGAAATTGTCTTTAGCTAGTGACATTGAATCTGTAGTTACATTTTACTGTAAGTCAAAAAATGTCAAATATGATAAAAAGAACGGTTGGTTAGAGATTCTGTCACCGTTTGTAGCTTTGAAGATGGACAAATGTGATCTGTACAACTGTTTCTATGCTGTTATGACACGATTCGTACCAAGGTATTTATAACAGTTCACATGAAAAATATTACATATTTCATTTTTATTATAAGGTCGACATAAAGTAAAAAGTAAAAAAAGTTTTTCTTTTACTCATGTTTTTCAAATGTGAATAAAACAAACATTTCTTTTTTATAGGGATAGAAGTTCTTATAAAAAGTGTTTTCATCTTTTCCGTCTTTTACTCATGTATCATGAACCGGAGTTGTGCAATTTTCTAGATACAAAACGCATCTCACCAGAAAGTTACACAAAGAAATGGGTAAGCCTTGGTCTTATCATCTTCTTTGTAATATTTGTAATTTTATTATAAATTAATACTCCATTGTAATACACTCCTTTCTTATAGAGTTTATTATAAATAAATGTTAATTTTTTATTTATTTATTCTGATAATCAAGTAGATCAATCAAGGATAAAAACCAAGTACAAAAAGCAACTTTATTTCCACTGTGGTCCCTAAATGAAACACCCTAAATATTAACAACAGAATTGTAGAATAAACAAAATATAAAATGAATACAACAAGAATTGATACATAATATATATAAAGCTGTAGTTATTGTTATCATCAATATTGGTTCACGTACATTCATGCACTATTTTGCCTATAGTTTGCGTCCGTATTTGCTGGTAACTGTGATGCTGACGTCGTACAGTCCATGTGGAATGTCTACTTCCTTCAAGCCGACCCTTTCTTAATCTTTTTTCTTGGATTAGTAATTTTAGTCAATGCTAAGTAAGTAGTACTGTCTTTAAATTTGTTTGATTTAATTTAGGCAAACTGTTCACAATATGAGACACACAATAATACTAACATACAATTCAATTCAATTCCTTTATTTCGGAAATATTTCATCAAAAAAACTTATAACAAAGAAAAAAAAAACGAATTCGCAATCTCTAAGCTAAAATATATAGAATACTTCTTCATCTACAATAACGAATAGGTTTAATTCATTATTTATTTAAGAATCAATTCTGTGCATACACATAAAAATATACAAATACAGACAGAATAGACAATCATTTTGACTCTTTACACAAATCTCATTGTATTGGTTTGTTTATATTTATTTAGAGACCACATCTTTACATTAAGTGGTGAAGGCAATCAAGTTATTATTGACAGTTTAGCTAATTTTCCCGATCAACTTGAAGCTGAAGATGTTGATGATTTTTGTTCATTAGCTCAGTACTATGCCTCAAAAACACCTCAGTCATTCAGAAGGGTTAGTGAGTGTTGCATTATTCAATGAGCCTATGCTGTTACCTTTTATGTTTTTTTATATGCTGTATTTAAAGATGTATTGTCTGTCCCTTTGACTAATTCCAAAAAACAAAAATTTTTTTTATTTCCAAAAAAAGTGGTTCATTTTGAAGTATCATAATAGTTATTAACTTTCACCAAAAATTAGTCAAAAAAAAAATAATTTAACCGAAATACAAAAAAAAAAATAACTTCCAGTCAAAGTTTTCAATCAAAACATATCCCATAATGCAATGCGCTTGTTTGGCTACTCTGTATGCATAATCATAAAACTTCCTCGCGATCTGTGTGAAAACACCTTTTCAACCGTGATGAGTTGTAAACAATCCTAATTAGCATCATGCATAATGCATACTCGTGGTTTGAAATCTTTGTTTACTTTCGCTTGCAGCGATTTCTCAGACGAAATAATGTAATCTAATTAATTTACTTGTTAATTACGTAAACTGTTGTTTTTGGCTCGAATTTTCGACTTAAAGTGAATAACTTTAATATTACTTTGATATGGCCAATTTAAATTTAGAATATTTTTTTTTTCATTTTTTGTGTTTCAAGGGACAATACATCTTTAAAGTAATTCTCAAAACTAAAAAGCATAGAAATCTGTCTGAAAGCACATGGTGTACTGCAAACTTACTACAGTTTATTCGCCTTTTGAAGCAATTTGGAATAAATAAAGTGTGATGTGCTAAAATAGGGTAGTGATTTGCCCAATTATGATAGTAATATGACATCATCATGCCCATATATGGGCACATCACATTTTTTTGTCACATAAAGTTTGATAGTGTAGACAGAGCTTAAACCTTAAGCCATGGCTATGTTCAGGCATAGTGACAAAATATGCAATGTTGAAGGTGCATGGTGTGAGAAACTTTCAACCCAGTTTCTCTTTTTAGTTTATTCTTTTCAGTCAGTGTGTGTTTTATGCACTAAACCTTTAATGGAAAGATACTGTTGTGTTTTTCTCAGAATTACCATTACATTTTGTTGTCACTTTTCAGTTTATATTTCCAGTGTGTTTGTATAGATACCTTTAATGTAGGGATATTGTTGTTTTTCCCCTCAGGATTACCAGTCAATGTTTGGTGGCACAAACACTAAAGATAGGACAAATAACCTGTCTCATGAATTATGTTTACAAGTTAATGTATCAGAATTAGTGCAGTCAACATCACAGGCTTCTGTAAGTAATACTCAACTCTACATATGTAAAGCCAATTTGTTTTTACACTGATGTACTAATCCAACAGCGTACTAAACTGATTCGTAAAAGAACTAAGGCATGTCTGATAGGTGATATAACTCTTGATCTCTCTTTCTTTAGGCTGACAGTGTTACATATTTTGTTGTTGATTGTCGACCTGCTGAGCAATACAACAGTGGGCATCTACCAACTGCTTTTCACCTTGATGCAAACCTTGTGAGTAACCTTTCTAAAGCTTGGTTTCCACTAGAGACCTCGGAATGCAAAGATGTCTAGATTCTAACGCAAATGAGTTGACCAATCACAAGCTCCTCCTCTACTGTCCTGAAACAAAAGCTTTTATAGATGAATTTTCTGTCCCAAATCACACTTAATGTAAACCATCTTCAAGCTATAACTGGATATCAATTTTTTTTTTTTTCTAATAATGTTGTTATCATAATTGGTTGATGGTTTCTTTCAGATGTTACAGCAGCCATCAGAGTTTGCAAGTGCGGTCAAAGCTCTCTCAGCAGCTCAGCAGCAAGCTGTGGATGCAGGGTCTGATGCAGCTGGTGAACATCTCTGCTTCATGGGCAGTGGCAGAGAAGAAGAGGACCAATATGTACACATGGTTGTTGCCAATTTCCTTCAGGTTCGTACTTCTGTTTTGTACGTTTTCAACAACACAGCAATAGACTTTATATGCTGGATTGACTAGTAACCAGGTTTGCTTCATGCAGCGGCAGATAAAAAGACATCAGATTGGAATACCCTTCTATACTCCAACCATTATTACTAAAAGCCTGTTCAAGTTGATCTCTAATTTTGACTAGCTCTCCCCTCCTTAACCTCTATCTAGACATTGAGTTATACTCCATTTGGAGTTTTTCAATTATACAATCAAGATTAAGATAGATCATTGTGTGTTTTTTGTTGTCAAGTAACAGGAAAACACATAAAGCAGTTGAATGAATAGATTAAATTATTGTACAGTATAATCATGATATAAATAAACAGATCTATTGATGATAAGATTCTTGTTTAGTTACCCAAGATAGCTTCATGTTTCTAGTGCTTGGTTTAAACAAATTATTAAATTGATCATTTTCAGAAAAAGAGTCAATATGTAAGCATAGCATCTGGAGGGTTTGATGCTTTACATAAATTACTTGAAAAAGAACTTGCTACAGGGTTAACAGGTCATTCTATTACCACTTGTATAGTGTGTAGACCAGAGATGGCGCAATCAGAGGAAGAACTAGTAAGTATCTGTATATGACAATTTAGCACCATGTATTCAATTCTTAAGTATAGCCTTAATACTAGTATTGGTGGTCATTCACTTTCAATAGTACCACATTTACTCATAAATTTCGATATAAAAATTACATGATTGGTAAATTACCAGAACTATAAATAAAGTTAAGTTAAGTAGTATTAAGCCTGAACTTTTTCACATTAAGTGATACTAAAGATATATTATACTAAAATGTGATATATAGCAAAATATGTGGTTTTTGAAATATGTTTTTTTTATGTACTTTACTTAGTGTGAAGATATGTCTCAGCCGACGTTAGCCGTGAAGGGTGCAGCGTTTATGGGTAAACTAACGTCAACACTAAAGAGTAAATCAGCAACAGTCAAAGATAAAATGATTGACTTTATTAAAAATGAAGTCTCACAAGAAGACAGGTACATTTTGTAAATGTTTTTAGTTGAAATAATCTGAATAAAAAATGATTTAAGCTATGTTCTAGTTTGGAGATCTGATAACAAATTTTAGAAAAATAGTGTAGTGTTTAAGAATGGATTTAATAACACTTTTTATTTGTTATCATTAGACATGTTAGTAGTGAGGTTGTAGGCAAGAGATACATTTAATAACACTGTTTATTTGTTATCATTAGACATGTTAGTAGTGAGGTTGTAGGCAAGAGATACATTAAATCACACTGTTTATTTGTTATCATTAGACATGTTAGTAGTGAGGTTGTAGGCAAGAGATACATTAAATCACACTGTGTATTTGTTATCATTAGACATGTTAGTAGTGAGGTTGTAGGCAAAAGATACATTAAATCACACTGTTTATTTGTTATCATTAGACATGTTAGTAGTGAGGTTGTAGGCAAGAGATACATTAAATAACACTGTTTATTTGTTATCATTAGACATGTTAGTAGTGAGGTTGTAGGCAAAAGATACAAAGCAAGTAAAATGCAACCAGTCTTTACTATTGCAGATGATGATGATGACAATGGTCAGTACCACCTCTTAATTCAGTATTAATAATTAAAAATAATGTACACTATAATGATTTTATATATTTTAATACAAACACAAACAAAAACAAATCACAATCATTAGCATGGTACCAAGGATAGAACTCTAAATTTCTAAATGAATTTACATACTGATGTGATGTGTCTGATTTATATTGTAACTCACCATAACCAATTTATTTTCTGTATTTTTTCAGATGGAAGTTCATCAAATCTTTCCGATGATGACAGAAGAGAAGTTGTAAACATTGAAACGTGGCTTAAGAAGCCAGAGGTCAAATACAAGTTCAAATGTCAAGAGGTCAGAGACAATGGATTCATGAGCCCTTGGTAAGTTATATGGCACCAACTTTTTACTGATTTTTAAGTTATTGCTCTTAAATTGTTTTGATTTATCAATTTTTAAGTCTATGTTACTAATTTTTAACCACCTGCCTAAATTTATTGCACTTAAGTTGTTTTACTTTATCAAATAACATTTTTAATTATATGTTACTAATTTTTAAGCACATTCCTAAAGTTATTTCACTTAAGTTGTTATGTTTATCAATTTTTAAGTTTGTGTTACTGATTTTCAGCAATCTACTCACCACTGATACTCACATGTATATTCTACGAGACATACCTGATCGCAAAGGATTTGCACATATAACAGCAAGACGGGCGCTTGCAAGTGTCGCTAAGATCACGTCTAAGAAGCGTTGTCCGGAACTTATCACTTTTAAGTATGGTTTCTTAGAGAATGACGTCCTGAAATTGGTCAGTTACGATAGACTTTTTATAACAAATGCTGGTGAAGCTACTAAATTAATCAAACAGCAGATTATGACAGTAATAGATTCACAATAAACTTTTACACCTCTTCATATCTTACTCTACCACCTGCTAAGTACAGTAACTTCACATTTAACCTTTGACCTTAATTCTAAATACTGGAATATATTGAAATAAGTAATTGATGATAGAATGATATTACAGTATATATATACTTTTTTATTTTGGATAAACTTTGAACTTGTTACAGTTATGTAAAAAATGTATGTTTAATTCAGCTTTCTTCCGTTTCTCAGTTTAACATAAAAAAAACCTATGTACGTAAGTGGGAGAAAGCAATGAAGAAACAGGAAACCCGAATTACACATACATTTTCTACATATTCTTTTTTTTTTCCACTGAAATATGACTATGAATAGTGATTACAGATACCATTTATCTGTGGGAATGTGTGTTTATATAGCTTTACAGTCTTAATAGAAATGGTATGCATGAATGCGTATTAATAAAATTTATTTGAAGAAATTATTAATATATATGAATCAATTTAAATGTATAAAAAAAAAAAAACTGTCTTCAAAATGCATTGAAGGTATCAATCATTGAAGGTATCAATCATGTTATATGTGTTTGAAATAATTATTATTTTGTGTTTAAATTATTGACCATAAAGATTTCAAATGAATTGTACTGTATAATAAACATAAAATATATAAACAGTAAGATTTGCGATTTCAATATTTTAAAATTGTTTTTGTGGATAACGATCTACAACCAAATTGTCTGTACTGTATCTCCACATAATGCATAGTACATCCAGTATTAATAGGTAAATTCTATAATAAAGTGTCACATATATCACATGTGATGCTTGCATTGCACTGTAAAGTTAGGGTAATATGCTTATGCCCTATGATAAAGGTGTCACATGTTATAATATGTACATACACTGTATTATAGAATTTGATATTGGACAAATTTGCCAAATTAAAATACAAACATGTCATATTTATTTTAGTGTTACTGTTGTGTATACAAAACGTTGATATATACAAGGCCATGTGTTAGTTGCAAGCTAGAAAATCACTAAGAATCTTGTTGTTTTTATGTAACATTATTTTGTTTTTGGTGTATTTATTTCCGAAGGCTTACCTTTGTATACTACATTATTTATAGGGTCTTTATTTCATTATTTTTATTATTTACAAAATGCAATAATAATAATGCCATTCATGTGTTGGTGATTCAATAGAAATACATTTTAATTCAAACATTAATGTGCTAATGTTGTCATTAATGCCAAGTGTCTGATACTATAAGGATAAATTTAACAAAACATGTTTGTTTAATGTTTTTTTAAAGAGATTCTAAAAGCTCTTTCTAATGTTATTGTGAACAATACCAATATAATATAATATACTTAAGATTTTCAGAAATTCTAAATCACCCATGTGGAATTTATGATTACATTACAATGAATAAAAATACCAATTCAAAAATAAGTTTTGTTCATTAATGTACCTAATGTTTTTTTTATTCTACCAATTTAGTCATCACTATCAAATCAATCAAAGATGGGTTTTGTTCATTAACTGTACTTAACATTTTTGATTTTAAACATTTAGACATATAGTCAAGTAGTGCATCAATCGTAGAAGGTTCCTCATAGCAATAAAGTTGAGCCTGGATTTTAACAAAAGAGTTAAAAGAAAAACTAGCATCTTCATTTGCAGGTATTCACTAAGTCTGTCTTTACTTTACAAATAATACAATAATTCAGAAAACATTTTAAGTTCAGTTTATATTTATTCATCAACATTTACAATACAAAAATAAAAAGTTAGAAAATGTTAATGAGGTAAAAAAAGTTAGGTAAAACTAAACTAGAAAATTACTTTTATTTTAAATTTTCAGTACTAGAAATAATTTGAGGACCTTCCCATAGAAGATCAATCCTGGAGTAACAAGTAAGTAAGCAATTCAATACAATATTCTAGTAATCTTTATATTTGGAGCAGCCAGTCATCTTGATTGGTATGCCTACTCTATAAAGCTCTGTCTACACTATCAAACTAGTTTGACAAAAAAAGTGTGATATGCCTAAATATTGTAGCCATATGCCTAAATATGGTGGTGATATGACATGTCCATATATGGGAATTGTTTTTGTCGCATAAAGTTTGATAGTGTAGACAGAGCTGTAGAGTGTATTCTTGTTGAATGCTTTGATGAGATGAAGGGAAGTCAATTAATCTATTTTATTATTTTAAAAAAAATGTATATTATATACATCAAAATACATTGTAGATGTACAGTATTTCATCAGGTTATTCTATATCTCGTAAACTTCGTAAATATTGTCAACTATTTCTAATTGTCTAAATTTGACAATTTGTATAGCTATTTAGAAGTCTTGTGTACAAAGCCCATACAAATATAGTCATGGTGTGCTCAAAATGCTAATATAGTTCACTAGCTGTAAAGAAGGCGGAATGTGATCAAATGCCTGTCTGTTCTTCCTTCATCTTTGGTTCCTGTGGAAATACAATTTAATTTCATTTCATAACATTTATTAACAAACTATGACAAGTAAGTAAGTATACTTACTTAGAGCACATGTCTGTAGTTTAAGCTTGGTTCGCACTTGGAGGCAACGAAGAGGCGGCGCAATGCAAGTGGATTGATCAATCACAAGTAACAGGTGATCCTTCGCGTCGTGATTGGTCCAGCTTACGAGCGTGCGCTGCGTCCAAGTGGGAACCAAGCTCTATAGTTAGCGTAAGAATCATTGGTTCAAACCAGTCCAGTCCACGGTAGATCATACCTAATCTTTAATGAAGCGTATTTGACAAAGAATGGTAGTAAAGGGGGCAGTCATGATGATGAGTTTGTTTTTGAAAATGAGAGTTTGTAGAGTACCTCGTTTGATTGTGACGTCACAACCATAACGTGTCCGTTAATGTAACCATCATCGTCAAAGTCTGCCTGAACACCTTTCGTTTCCATCATCGTTTTGTTGTAATATCCGGTTTGCATTGTCATTTCCTGAAAAACATGACATGTGTTTGATTGCAAATGAGGGACGTTTAGCTGTTGGTCAACTTCATTCTTCATTCTATTGTCATACTATATTTCTGTGTGACGACTTGTTACTTACCTGGACACTGTCATCGTCCTCTTCTGGTGGAACACCACAATGTAATGTTTGCCGCCATTTTTTAGGCAGACAACAACACATGATATCGAAGACTGGTGATATCAGGCCAGGGTCTAGTTCGCTTGGATCTTGTGCTCCTGAAAATGTATTGAAAAAGAACATGGTAGATCTGATCATGGAATACAATGTTGGAGTGAGTGGCTGAGCGGTTAAGACAGTGGAACCGTAATTACGTAGCCATAACATCGGCACTTTAAAGAACCTAGTACATCTTTCGAGACGAGTAGGGGTTACCCCGGTGTATTAGTACATCACAGCCACTGATCACCAACTGGGCCCTCTGGGAGGGCCCAGTTCAGTCTTTGACTGAAGAGGTTACCCAGTATAAATATAAATTTCAATTTCAATCAAGGATAAGATCGTTTTCCCTTTTGAGCGATGTATTTGTTTGTATTCATTTGATATTCTTGGTTTTTCTAAGGAAACGTAACATGGACACGTACTACGTATAATATGTCGACAAAATTAGCAATCCCCGAACGGCACCTCGTAGGAATGCAATACATTCATTCTGCACGGTTTGTTAACTTGAGACATATTCGATATTCTGAGATTAGATTCAAAAGTATCAGAGTACTTGATTTATATATTTCATTACACGTAGGCCTACCTATGGCAAGTTTTGGCGGATTTGGCTTGCCATACCTACCTGTTATGAAACTCGTTACTAAGCCAAAGAATAGAGTTGATAAAACAGCCACAGCGCTATAATATAGGTAACTCATAGAATACCACGTTTCAGCTAGATTTGTGCTGAAAATTAACGTCATAAACCCAACTTAAATACCTTAAAATAAATTATAAAAGTAATGTAATAATAATTAATTATAATTATAATTATTGTAATTATATTTTATAATACATTTTAGAATATCGTATTTTGGAGTATAGCATACTGTAATATCTGAATACCGAAGTGATTTAAATGTTTGCGTCACTAGGCCTACACATAACCAACCAATGAAACAATAAACTAACAAATCAGATAACCAATCAACAGACAACCAATGAAACAATAAACCGACCAATGAAAATGAGTCTCAATCATTTCTACAACCAACAGAATTATCCAATCAAATTTACGTCAACCAACCGATCGACCAATCAATCAATCAATCAATCAATTAACAACTAACAAACAACTAGCACACCATCTGATCAAGCAACACATCACCATATTATTAAAAGTATTAAAAATAAACTTACTATGGTTCTGGCGTAGTTGGTATCATTGTTGTATCAAATGGTGATATTGTTGTAATAGTATCGTTACAGAGGGCTACAGAGATTGGTTTATTACCAAGCCATTTAGTATATGGTGGGTAGAATTGAGCGCCAACTCCAACCCAAAACGAAAAACCCAATCCGGAAAATAATCCAACGATTGCACCCTAAAAAGAGAAACACAAATTCGATCGATGTGCATGGAACTACTTTATAAAATGTTAGTGTGTTATGACTATGCGACACTACCGGGTTACAGCTACAGTGTTTGTAACCTTAAGGTGCTGAATCTTATTACCCACCGTCCTTCGGATTTGTCGTAAAGCCGTTGGTTTCGTGGACAGAAAACACACACGAACTTTACGTGCACTGTGTGCATTATCTTAAATGAGTGGCAATCCTAGCGCTGTCGTGGGTCCCTTGAGGGTCTTCTGATTAGACAGTTGTATATACAAGGTACATTATATTTAAATTACTTATAGGCCTATATTGTACAATAACAAAGGAAACAAAGTGAACAAACATGAGAGTTATCAAACCAGGAAGATGTACTGTACATCTGCCTCATCATACGATAATTAAAACCCACAACATTCTGTATCGCCTCCAAACAAGCGGCTGCGACAATTTATAAAAAATAGATGAAAAGAAGCTTACGATTGAGTTGGTCCAAGGAAAGAACATTCCTAGCATAAAAACCCCCAATAACGGACCGCCAATCATTCCAAATATACTAAGTGCAGCTTGAAGAACGTCACCAAGTTGAGACGCGACGTAAGCCATACCAATCGACAGCAACCCAAACGAACACACTGGAAACAATTCAAAAATTATAATAGGTCTAATTTATAATCAATGATAGTACGTATGCGGCAGAAAATCGAGGCATTTTAAAAAGAAGAGAATAAATACGTTGAACTAACGGCAGACTATACACGTTACTATAGGACTATATAAATCGAACGATCGGTTGATTGCCAATTTTATTGCAAGTGGTTTCAATGGTGATGATCCAGTTCAATTACGTCCGAGTATATGTAAAAACATTTGACCAATCAACGTAGCTCCCTGACGCAAAGCTACTTCGTATAAGTACTTTAATTTACCATCATGATTATATTAACTATAATGCACTTACCTACTACTTTACTAATCTGTGTATACTTTTCCTCGGAGGGGTTAAAAAATGGTTTAATTACGTCTTCACCCAAAACAGCGGCTAATGAATTCAGTCCAGAAGACACTGTACTGTAACAGAACATTAAAACTATATTAAAATGTGCGTCAACATGAATGTGTGTGTATACTGTACTTCGAAATACCGTTCACTGTGTATGCGTCACTATGACGCAATGCCCGAGAGGGAGACGCGTCACATTAGTAATGGGAACCGAGCTTTAATAGAAAAAACATTGGTACGAGGAGGCGCCGTTTGGAACACTGCCGACTGTCAACATAATACAGTTTTATGACACAGAAATAATGTCCCGAACGGTGCCTTGTACAGTCATACCTTAAAGCACCGCTGAACATTGCAGCAACGAAAAGTCCCGGTATGCCGGGGAAATCCGCAAGAATGTCCATTACAAGGTACGGCATCAGCTATAAGAAGAGTAAGAAAGAAATAATGTTAGAATAATGACAAGTCAACCTCCTTGCCGCCGCGCTCATGGTGCATGCTGGGAATGGCACAAGCTGGGGTTCTTTTTCCATGTTGGTCATATCTTAAATAAACATCTTATTTACTTTGTTCCAATCAGGACGCAACTCAAGGAAGGACGTAAACTCAACGCGAAAGTATTTGGCCAATCACAATTACGAGCGACGACTCGTGAGCCCCGTGACTAATTACACTTCGTCTACGTCCTTGGCTGCGGTCGTAGAGTCAAGATCATTATTGTTCTCCCCTCAATCAGCTAAATAATAAGAGTAAATACCTGATCCGTTTGTTTGACATAACCTGCTGTGTACGGGTCACAATCTCTGTAAACTGCGTACATCACTAACCCACACATAGTAGCTAATGATACAATAGTAAATAAACCGAAAGCGTTTATATACAACGCTCTGGAAATAGAAAAAAAAATAGATAAACAAAAAATTTAAATTAAACGAAAAACGTATAGCTTGGTTCTCACTAGACGCGCGTCTACGTCATTGCGTTGCCTGGGAACCGAGCTTAATGCGATTTGATTCGCCGAAATGTGGTAGAGAAACTGGCCACTTACATTTGAGCATCTTTCATACTTTTACAACTCAGATAGCGTTGAACTTGTGATTGGTTTACTCCATATATGGCGACCCACGTGAAAAATCCTCCAATTAAAATCGACCAAAACGAGTGACGTATACGAGGGTCCGCACCAAATCTGTAAACATAAATTGCAACGTATTATTATATCACTGTGACGATTTGCGTTTTCGCAAAATTCCCACCGATTCGTTTATATAGGTGCATATGCCTACTTACTCATCAAATTCAATTCGTCCACCTTCTTGAGAAAATTCCCAAATGTTACCGAATCCTCCCAAGTCTACCGATCCTTTGATGATTACCGCCAGGAAACCAGCTATCATTACTGTCACCTGGAACACGTCAGTCCATATTACAGCTTTTAAGCCACCCTAACAAATACAAAAAACATTTTCTCAAACAACCATCGTCATCTTTCGTATCATCACTACACTTCCTCCGGTTTGGATAGTAGCCTATACCTTTGTCGAACTTGGCGTGCCATATTAGTTTACAGATAATGAATATTTATGAGTGCAATGGTACAAATAATTTCACTTCGTGAAAGATGAATGATTATTAAGAATCTATTCACGTGTGTTAAAATCATGAGTATTTTCATTTCATTTCTTTATTCAAAACAATATAACATTAAAAACTGTACAAGAATGAATTCAGGGTAGCACAAAAAAGTAACCAATGGTCAAATTATTTCCATTGTGGCCCTTAAGGATGAAATATACTTACTATTGTGCAATAGAACGTGCAGACAATACCACAAGCCCAAACGGCGCCCCATAGTGTAAATCCAGTTACTAATTAATCATAAACACGCAATTAACTGATTGTGAAAACATTTCAAATAAATCTTGAAAGAATTTCATTTAGCTTCGATTTTGTATAGATGACAAATTTCGTTTTTGTAAAAGCACAAGTTAACGGAGTACTTACTCGAACGTTTCGATCTCTATCAGAGATCCTTCTCAACTGACTGCGGAGTGTTAATGCAGCTTGGTCATTCTTGACGTCATCTGTTGATGACGTTGTACGCCTCCGGTTGTAGGTTGGAGGTTGTGCGGGGCTCGGCCAGGTGATGTGTCTATCAAATCATTGTACAAATGCGAGAGTTCGTGGGCTCCAGTGTCCCGGTTCATGGTCTTCTCTTTATTTCTCCTTATATGTAATGATTCTCTAATCTGTCTGTCTTTGCGTTTAGGCTCTTTGGTTAAGATGGTAGCCTCCCAGTTCGGTACATGATTGTGTTTTATGACATGTTCTGTAATGGCAGATTTGTGTATGATCGAAGATGTGGATGTTCTGGAGGCCCTAGTCATTACTCCCCCCGTGTTTGTTGTAACATCTTTTTTGTGATCATTAATTCGTGTTTGTAATGCCCTCCCTGTTTCCCCAATATAAACTTGTGGACAGTTGCGGCAGGTGACTTCGTAGATTACTCCACATGTATCCATCTTCTCGATTTTATCTTTTGGGTGGACGAGGCTATTCTTGATTTTATTTTGGGGTAGGAAATAGGTTCCGACATTGTGATAGGAGAGAGTGCGTCGTATTCTTTCTGCCATTCCTTTTACATAGGGGATTCCTATGCTACCTCGCATCTTGATCTTTTCCTTCTGTGGTTCGTGTCCTTTGTTCTTTTTCCTTTTTCGGTTTTCCATAACTCTCTGGAAGGACCACTCTGGATACTGGCAGTTGTGTAACGCTTTCTTGATGTTATCCATCTCAACTTTCCTCAAATCCATATCTCCCACTACCTTCTCAGCTCTGTCCACAAGCGTGTTTATAAGCCCCAGTTTGTGTTCGAGTGGATGATGTGAGTTGAAATGTAAATATTGGTCTGTGTGAGTGGGCTTCCGATAGACTGAGGTGGTAACTGTTCCATTGTCATTGAGTGTGATGAGCATGTCCAGGAAAGGTATTGTGTTGTTTGTCATCGATTCTGTGGTGAACTTGATATTGTCAGTTATATCGATGTTATTAAGATGTGTGTTAAATGTATGTACTGTACCTATGGGGATGATAGCTAATACATCATCAACGTATCGTTTCCTCTTAACCAAAGAGCCTAAACGCAAAGACAGACAGATTAGAGAATCATTACATATAAGGAGAAATAAAGAGAAGACCATGAACCGGGACACTGGAGCCCACGAACTCTCGCATTTGTACAATGATTTGATAGACACATCACCTGGCCGAGCCCCGCACAACCTCCAACCTACAACCGGAGGCGTACAACGTCATCAACAGATGACGTCAAGAATGACCAAGCTGCATTAACACTCCGCAGTCAGTTGAGAAGGATCTCTGATAGAGATCGAAACGTTCGAGTAAGTACTCCGTTAACTTGTGCTTTTACAAAAACGAAATTTGTCATCTATTTCAAATAAAGTTCACTAATATTATGATCGATTATATTCGATCCTTCAGATTTCTAGTTTGAATATCACTCATGTAGTCCTTATTGTTATTACCGTTCTTTTTGTTTTCCGGGAAGTGTGCAAATTTTAAAAGTCGTTCTGCGCACGCATGCAGCTTAGAAACATATATGAACATGCAAGGAACGACTGTTAGACGCAATAGCTGTGTGAAAATGAAGTTTTACCTTGATTCAGCGCCAAAGCAGGAGCATAAATAACGATCCCAAGATACAGCAACTGAAATAAATAATTAAGGAACTTGTTATTAATACGCGATGCGTATAATCCTGGAGGAATTTCCTCCATGATAAAATCGAGAACTTTTTTTCCGATCGCATTTATGCAGTTCGTTTCGAAATTAATAATGGCGTCGGACTATCGCAATACACATATCATGTCATGCATTGTCTGTATATATGAACAGAGACAGCGAAATCATGTTAAGTATTTAATACAGCAAGACACGTATCTAGATGACTTGCGATAGTCAGTTAGACTTTATCTACTGACAGCTGTAGAAGAATCGGGTTTTACAACTATACTTACCATTTGAGCGAAGAAAGTGAACGTACCACACAGTCTGACGACTCGATTAAAACGCCTTTCAATGTACTGTTATAAATAAAATGATGTGATATTAAAATAATTTGGTTATGAATAAGTGGAATGGTTTGGCCATTAATTTTTTTATCTCACCAAATACTAATGAAAATGCGAAAACAACGGTCAATGAGGCTTATATATTAATTATTGGCCAGCTTCTGTCATGCTCCTAGTAAGATGATTTATACAATAGGCCTATTTTGTATTCATATCGTTTGGTAGATGCATGTCGACGTAGGCCTTTATGTTGAGAGGAAGGTATCTATAATTGATCAATTGATTGATAAATAATTAAAGATTGCTTTAAGTGGAACTTGACGACCAATCGCCTATTTGAAGTAAACGCCCAAATTATAGTTTTATCACTATATTATGTCAACATGTTATCTACATGCGCTGCGTATTATAGCCTACATTTCGTAGGCACTTGGTGTATTGACGGTGACGTGTGTTATCACCACACCGTAAACATAATTTATCCTTGACAATTGAATTAGTAAGTTACAGTGTAATGAAACATACATCTGAACTTTGTACGAAAACATGCAATTATGTGTTATTCAACAAAAACTTAACAGATAAATGTGTTCGAAAAGACTATTGTTTTATTTAAAAAAATAAAATGGTTTCTTCGATATGTTTTATCAACAATTGCACGTGACTTACCTCGTACGCGCTTGTGAGTTGAAGTTTGTAAAAAACGGGAAGAAAGAGATGCGCAGCGGCAAAACAGACGAAGAAATACGTCAGACCAAACCACCAGAACATGGTCCCGTGGACATACACGTCAGCAGGGGTACCAAGAACGGTAATAGCAGACATAAAGCTAGCTAAGAGCGAAAGACCAACTGGCAGAGCTCCCATCTGTCTATCTGCCATCAGGTATTCCTTGGATGTTTTCTGTCGTCCTCCACACAATGCATGGTAAACTCCAATGCCAGCAGACACACATAACATTAAGGAAAATACTATATAATCCCAAACTTTGAATTCATTCGTATGCTTCGTCATTTTTAAGGTTTTTAAGTATCTTGCTCTTTGAAAGTACTCTTGTCTGGCTGTGTCACGATCTCAGTCTAAAATTTCAGTAGTATTTGGTTGGTCTCCCGTCTGATTGTCACGATATCGCAGTCTAAAAATGTCAGTGTTATTTCGTTGATTTCCCGTCTGCCACTGTCACGATCTCGCAGTGAAACAATGCCAGCGGTTTTTGGTCGTTCAGACTTGCTCTCTTTAATATTATACAGTTCGTGATTGATTGTAGGGGGTCATAAGGACCCTTGTACAAATACCACCATAAATCAAATAGACTTTGTAACTGCTATACTTTCAATGTTTGCTCTCGTCTTAGGCCAAGACCTAACAGTCTACGGTAAGAGCGACAGTAATCAACTACCGTATATGTAGGCCTATTATAGATTCTGAAATCTAATTACAATGCTACTTCATGTTTTAGATACGTATGAGGGTTTCTCAAAGATAAAAGAAAACATCTGATTCTTTGCATTAAAAACTGACGTAATCAGTTAAATAGTCTGTTATGGATGGCGTCTAATCATGGAAATGTCTGTGGCATGATAATACTAGCTTGCCTTCCATTCATTTCGTTTCATAAGTCTACCGACGTCGTTTTTAACTCTGTAGATTTTGCTTTTTAGACCTAACTTGGAAGTTGTACTCAACATGCAGGTATACTACATCTATGATCTCAATAAACTGTTGTACGAATTACTTTGTGGTTAAAAGCTGTCTTTGTGTTCCCCCAATAATACCGACCAGATGTATTAAGTTCTTTCAATTCCTTCATCTCTTAATCTCCCTTGGTAACGGTTTATTAATTCATAACATTGTTTTTAAATTTGTTATTCGATTTTTTATTCACGTGAGACATCTAGTTTTTGGTATTTGTTTGACTCACGTACTTAACTTACAACGACTTGTTTTTTGTGACTGGTCGTAAAAATTACTTGATAACTTTCTAAGAGCAGCGTGGGAATATCTATCTAGGATAGTTCCTTTTATTACAAGCCAGCTGCTTAGAATACAACTTCATGTTAAGTACGAACTTACAATTTTAATAATAAAGTATTTAGGCCCATACACATTATTTGACACATTTTAATGTCAAAGTGTATGCACTTTTCAACCCGGATGTAAACAAACCACAAATTATTGAATGTATACATTTGATGTCAGATGTAAATTTATTCATAAATATATGTACATAACAAAGTACCAACATGTTACAATAGACGCGCTCGACACAAGCGCGTCTCGTTCCTTAACTTGTGCAATTTGAATCTCAAGATATACACGACGGCAATAAAAATACTTAGCCCATAAAAGAAGGTGATATTGTACTACAATAAATTACCTACTACACTATAGTTCAGCATAAAGATCACCTATAATTCACGAATCAAAATCTATTCCAGATTTGTTTAGCTTCCCAAATGGAATAAAATGAGTGCTATAGCTTATTTCTGATACAGATGAACAAAATTGCTAAGTTCTATTTGATAAAATTGGGTAATTACCACAATTAGCATGGGTCCTGGCTTGGGTAGATCCAGAGAAGATGGGGGAGGGGGATTTCCAATTCATATTCACATAGCACTTCACTTTACAATGTTTAGGCTTTCGTGCAAAGTCCTGGATCCACCCGAACTAGTTACTAGTACATGTGCTAAGTATATACTACAGTACTTGCTTTGTATGTGTGTATGCCGTTTGTTTGCACAAGAACACCCACAATTTTTGGATTTGCAAAAATAGTGTACCTATATACCAACAGCCTTTTCAAGAACATCAATTTATTGGTGCTCGAAAGCGTAATAAAATCTCCACTTTAAACGTTATCTGTATTTTCAATATGGGCCAAAATATCGAACAATCAGTTTCTGATTTCTAAATTTATTAAAAGTAACTTCTTCATGATCAAACTGGTGTATGTATTTTGACACTATCATATAGTAACTACAAGTTGGTCTTGCAGTTAGTAAAAAGGCTTCCTACTTTCTAGGATTTTTATCAGATAATCTATATTGTTTTGACAACTCTTGTAACATGACCACAGTTATGATTTTGCCATTTTTATATTATTTAATAGTCTACTTAAAATAGGTAACAGGTGCTTAGTGAAACAAGGCTTTAAAATCAAGGTAGTGAATTGCCACTAGAATTTGGTGAGAATACAACCTGATGTCCATCACTTATTTTGTCCATATTATTAGTTGCCGTAGCAACAGATCTCCCAAGCTGATACATATATTGATTAAGATTTTGAATGAGATTTTCCAGAGTAACTTCTGAAAGTTCTTGTTCTGATGGAATGTTTGCGGACAATTGGTAATGTGTTGCATTCTGTTCTTTCTTATTTCCACTTTCGTCTTCTGTTAAATTTGAGTTGATTGCACTTGCCATGACCTCTGACCCTGATGATTCTGTTTTGTTGCTATGAAAACGCTTCAACAGCTCTGCTTGGTATACCCTGTAAACACAATATTATTTATAAATTCTGGTGTGGTAAATATATTTAACATTTTGCAGATCAAGCACATTATGATGTGTATGAAACTTACACAGAAATTATAGAGTATGTTAAACTTGCCTTATATGGTCATAGCAGAGTCTAATATTATGACTCATTTTACATGTTTCCACTATAAGATCTTGAACATATTGCCAACTTGTACGGTCTGACATCAAGCAGCTTTCTGCAACACTTCGCAACTCGCGTTCCTCATGCACTTGGGCCTCAAGCTTACTGTTTGATATAGACAACTGAAGTATCAAAGAAAAGTGAACATAATTGGCAATAGAGTAACAGAGGCAGCGGAAATCATAGAACCCAAATTTTTTTTAAAGATTTACAAATATAAAAATATTGGTTGTAAGGGCAACGGAAATCATATATATAATCACATATATGTATCAAAGTCATATATTATTGGTAATATGTGTAGAGCAAGAGTGAAAAATCTGAAACTCATGGCAAAGTTAATACTGTTTTGTTTATTTACTGATAGGTTGTGATTTTCAATTAAAGTTAGCCAAAATGGACTTGATTAACTTGCCATGTAAGTATTGAAATAATCATATTATACTTCATATAACATTTGTAGTCAGGACAATTTTAACATAAAACAGTAACATGATTATACAGTAGTAGTATATTGACAATAAGGGTGTGATGGTATAAATACTGATAGCCTACATTTGATTAGGTATAAAGGACAGTTTAATGTAAACTACTAATGTTTGGACAAGAGAGTTTAATGTTCTATGACGTTGTAAATGCACATGTATACAATAGCATTACTCATAAAAAACATTTACTGTCATGAAGCGGTTTGTGAGAAGCATGATAAAGTAAACATATTGAATTACTGGTAAAAGAACTACTTTATTCTTTACTTGTTTAGTAAAATCTCAAAAATAAATACACCAGAGAGTACAGTAGGGATCATGTCACAATAATGTTCTGCAGTTACTGCAGTAACTATATCTTGTTTACTTTTTAACCTAGTTTTTAGGTATTCATACACACTGTCTATTGAAGTAACTGTGTATATTGAAATAAACTTAGGTCTCATGTTATTGCAGTATCATTTTATTACAGTATAAAAATAGTTCCTGCAGTAGCTGCAGTAGAATACATTTTACATGATCCCTAAATCTCTGTTTAAACTATCAAACTTTACGCAACAACAAAATGTGATGTGCACATATATGGACATGATGATATCATATCACTACCATATTTGGGAAGATCATTAGCGTAAAGCTCTGCCTACACTATCAAACTAGTTTGACAAAAAAAGTGTGATGTGCCCAAATATGTTAGTGATATGACATCAACATGTCCATATGGGCACATCACATTTATTTGCCTTTGATTGTGTAGACAGAGCCGTACATGAGTATTTTGTTACCTGTTGATATTTATGAGCCATTTCCTGCATAATAGACTCGACCCTGTCAGCGTATGTTTGTTCAAGACTATCTTTGAATGGTGGCGCTTTACTATGTTTCCTAGCTATTGCATTTGTCATTTTCTTGCGTGGTCCTAATAATCTGTAAGACATTATATCTATTTGTTAATAGGTTGGTTGGTGGTTTCCATACTTGGTTTTTCTATAATTATTACAGCTCATAGTCGAGCTATGAATCTATTTATTCCTGGTTTAAAATTGTAATTTTTATTACCTGGGTTTTTCTAAAAGACACCACCCATTATCTAAGTCTCATAATGACATAGAAAATAGGGTTTATTTAACAGCTTACATTGCTGAAAGAGAAACATTACTTACTTAATACCAATTTCTTTGAGGTCTGTATCACTGAGTGTTAGAAACACCCTCAAGTCAACATCCTGTTCCTCAAACAACGCGTAATATTTACTTAGATTAAGACTCTCCAGCAACATTGCAAGGTTTGAGTAAGGATAAGGTTCCTCAACTTCATCCTTAAAAATGTTCACAACCTTCTCTGGTGGAATGTTGCCATAGAGATGAGGAACATGTGACGGTGTCCCTATATGAGCATGATGCGAGTTTTCTTTCTTTCCATTCTCTTTGGATGACTTCTCCACATGGTCACCAGTTGCCTCTTCATCGTTGCTTGAGATACTGTTTTCACGACTGATGCCAACTGATCCTGCAAGACCTCCGGTGCTGCCGCTCAAGCTGGATGAATTGGAGCTTTTAATGGTGACATCTCCAGCATCAAAGAAAGAGCTGCCATCACCAGCATTCTCATAATGTTCAAACCACGAGGAACCTGGAATATGAACAAATGTAACATATGTTAAGGAAACACTTCCCTGAGAATGAATCAAACAGGTGGTTATTTTTTCCAAGGGAAAAGTGCAAGCGTAAGCAATGGAAGAAAACATAGATTTAGGCCTAGCCAAGTAGATGAAAGAATTTGATAGCATTTACTATTTATCTATTATTATCTATTTACTAGCACTTCTTCAGTTGGTCTGTAGATTGAAAAGGGCACTTCAGGAAAAAGGGGGTTCTTTCAAATCCTACAAACCCCCCTGGCTACAGGCTTGATGAATGAAAAGCACAGACCACTACAATCAATCTTTATTTTGGGAGAACCCCTTTATGAGGACATTTGTTGAGTCCTAATGGTGTTTGCTGTATTATGAATGTATGAAATGTAAATTATGTTGAATATTAGTATGGTCTTACCTTGCTCATTGCCGTCTAAGACAGCAAAGTTATGTTCCTTAGGGTTGATTGGAATATTAGTATGATCTTACCTTGCTCATTGCCGTCTAAGACAGCAAAGTTATGTTCCTTAGGGTTGATTGGAATATTAGTATGATCTTACCTTGATCATTGCCGTCTAAGACAACAAAGTCATGTTCCTTAGGGTTGATTGGTGAAATGACCTCACGATTGGAAACTGGGTCAGTTACAAATGGAAGATTGTCTTCAAATGTAACGTATCCACTTGGAATTAATGAATCTATAAAAATTAAATCATTATTATTATGTGATATGTCCTTTTGTTTACAAAGCTAGTTCTATCAGAGGAAAAAGGTAATCAAGATGGTTGTAGTAAAGTAAAGATGGTAAAGTACAAGATGGATACAAGTAGATAAAGGACTACCACTTACCATTTTAAGCATCAGGAAGGTTGGACTTAAGGAGGAAGGTTTTGCAAGAGTATGACAAAAGAACAAAGAAGACAAAAGGGGAAAAGAGAACAAGGAAAAGAAGAGAATATGGGAAAGAAGAGAAAAAGGGAAGAAAACCATAATACTGTAATAGCACCATGTGAATTGATAGGCTTACTTTTGCTAGGCTTTCTTACACCCTCAGTCTGTCTGCTGTCCTGAAGCATCTTAGCCACCGCATCTGGACCATCTCGTATACTTGGTCCTTTGCTTTTTAACTTAGATGTACGACCATGATGTCTGGGTCTTTGAAAATTCTCATCAGATGAGCTAAAATCGAGGCCTGAACCAAGCCCTACAGAAAAAGGAATGAAACAAAAGGAATGAATATATACAACTTGAAGTTAAAGTCGGTAAACTAATAATTGTATTATTTTTGTATTTATTGTTTGTTTGTCTGGAATTGGAGAGACACGCCCTTTGGCGATGGTTGGCAGCTCTTGTCTCTCCTCAGTGTTCCCTTTTTATGTTTATGTTTCACTGAAAGGAATAAAAAAAACAATGAAGAAATAAGTAATCAAAGCACTCACCTGGCTCTGACCGTAAT
This sequence comes from Antedon mediterranea, assembly GCF_964355755.1. Classification (NCBI taxonomy): domain Eukaryota; kingdom Metazoa; phylum Echinodermata; class Crinoidea; order Comatulida; family Antedonidae; genus Antedon; species Antedon mediterranea. The sequence goes on from NC_092677.1 coordinate 441,942, forward strand.
GAAATTGACGCCATTGTATGATTGTCAATGAGGCTAACAATCTTCATGTGTCCATTTACAATGGCCAATGACCTCGCTGTATCTCCCTTTGTATTCTTATACTCAATGTTTACACCCTGAAATATAATATTTAAATTATTTAGTCATTCTAAAATCTTGACAACTGTTTAATTAATTCTATTCTCAAACTGAAATTTGAATTTCTATCTAGTAGAACGAATGCATAAATTAAGTAAATGTTAGAATTATTAACTGTAAATATCTTACATGTTCAAGTAACTTGTTGACAATGATTTCATGACCTTCGGCCGATGCCATCATCAAAGGTGTGATTCCATGGTGATAGTCCCTGTAAACAAATCATGTAAATCAAGTCATGTTTGAACCGTGTTTATCCTCATTAAATTTAATTTCAGGATTTGAGAGTTAAAGTACAAGGGTCATTCCTGTTCAAGCATGTAGACTAAATTATTAACTGGAAAATTGATAAAAAGGCAGAGGAAGATGAAGAGCCCAGTTCCTGTAAATGGTAAATGCCAAAGACCAGGGACTTAACATGAGTGTAGCAAATTACCAGACCTCAATGATGACCATAAGTCAACATTGCCAAAGACCAAGTGTAGCTAATTACCAGACCTCGATGATGACCATAAGTCAACATTGCCAAAGACCGAGAGTGTAGCTAATTACCAGACCTCAATGATGACCATAAATCAACATTGCCAAAGGCCGAGTGAAGCTAATTACCAGACCTCGATGATGACCATAATAAATCAATGTTCACAAAGGACAGGACACAATGATGTAAATCTCTGTCTACACTATCAAACTACTTTGACAAAAAAGTGTCATGTGCCCAAATATGGTAGTGATATGATGTCATGGTGTCCATATATGGACACATCACATAATGTTTGATAGTGTAGCCAGAGCATGAATTATTCATTTGGACTCACACAACATTTGCTTGTGCTTTGTTGTCTAGTAAAAACTGCACCATAGTTTGATGTCCAGCATTTGTAGCATAGAATAACGCACTCCATCCCTTTGTATCTCTCTGGTCTATCTTTGCTCCTTGCTGTAAATACACAATCAACAATTTACAATCAATGGATAATATTAATTATTTACAAAGATACAGTTATTATTATTATTAATATTACATCATCATGGCAACATCACATTTTTTTGTCACATAAAGTTTGATAGTGTAGACAGAGATAAAAAGTTGTCTGATGTTTGACTTAATGACTGAACTACTCTGTCCAGGTGGGGTTTTAAAACATACACATTAATGAATGTTTGACTTAATGACTGAACTACTCTGTCCAGGTGGGGTTTTTAAAACATACACATTAATGAATGTTTGACTTAATGACTGAACTACTCTGTCCAGGTGGGGTTTTTAAAACATACACATTAATGAATGTTTGACTTAATGACTGAACTACTCTGTCCAGGTGGGGTTTTAAAACATACACATTAATGAATGTTTGACTTAATGACTGAACTACTCTGTCCAGGTGGGGTTTTAAAACATACACATTAATGAATGTTTGACTTAATGACTGAACTACTCTGTCCAGGTGGGGTTTTAAAACATACACATTAATGATGTTTGACTTAATGACTGAACTACTCTGTCCAGGTGGGGGTTTTAAAACATACACATTAATGAATGTTTGACTTAATGACTGAACTACTCTGTCCAGGTGGGGTTTTAAAAACATACACATTAATGAATGTTTGACTTAATGACTGAACTACTCTGTCCAGGTGGGGTTTTAAAACATACACATTAATGAATGTTTGACTTAATAACTGAACTACTCTGTCCAGGTGGGGTTTTTAAAACATACACATTAATGAATGTTTGACTTAATGAATGAACTACTCTGTCCAGGTGGGGTTTTAAAACATACACATTAATGAATGTTTGACTTAATAACTGAACTACTCTGTCCAGGTGGGGTTTTTAAAACATACACATTAATGAATGTTTGACTTAATGACTGAACTACTCTGTCCAGGTGGGGTTTTAAAACATACACATTAATGATGTTTGACTTAATGACTGAACTACTCTGTCCAGGTGGGGTTTTTAAAACATACACATTAATGAATGTTTGACTTAATGACTAAACTACTCTGTCCAGGTGGGGTTTTAAAACATACACATTAATGATGTTTGACTTAATGACTGAACTACTCTGTCCAGGTGGGGTTTTTAAAACATACACATTAATGAATGTTTGACTTAATGACTGAACTACTCTGTCCAGGTGGGGTTTTAAAACATACACATTAATGATGTTTGACTTAATGACTGAACTACTCTGTCCAGGTGGGGTTTTAAAACATACACATTAATGATGTTTGACTTAATGAATGAACTACTCTGTCCAGGTGGGGTTTTAAAACATACACATTAATGAATGTTTGACTTAATGAATGAACTACTCTGTCCAGGTGGGGTTTTAAAACATACACATTAATGAATGTTTGACTTAATGACTGAACTACTCTGTCCAGGTGGGGTTTTAAAACATACACATTAATGAATGTTTGACTTAATGACTGAACTACTCTGTCCAGGTGGGGTTTTAAAACATACACATTAATGAATGTTTGACTTAATGACTGAACTACTCTGTCCAGGTGGCTATTTTTTTTTTCGTACATAAGTTGGGGACCCCTCATGAAACGTCACAAAATAAACATGAATAATTCATCAGTTAAATTTGTTGTTCCGTGTGCACCCAAGCGTATAGCAACAAGAAGTGATTATGGCTGATTATTTCGACAATCCACACAAAACGCCGCTATTCTATTATGAAATCGCACGCGGCAACCACAGCGGAGATAGGCCTAGAATCGTACCGCACTTGTGTAATCACTTCTTGTTGCTATACGCTTGGGTGCACACGGAACAAGAAAATTAATGAATGTTTCTAGGTAAGACACAGTAGAATGAACAATATTATGTCAATCTCACTTGGAGTAAGAAGTAGCAAACGCTTTCATTGCCACAACTCGCTGCAAGCATAAACGCTGTTGCGCCTTTCTCTGTCTGAATGTCCACTTGAACTCCACCATCCAATAGCAAGTTTACGATGTTGTCATGTGATATATATGATGCATACATTAAGGGTGTCCAGCTTCCTTTGTTCTTTTGATTCAGGTCAACTTGACCGCTGAAAAATGACCATTTTGATGTAAAGTTAATCAAAATAGTTTTTTGAAAAACATACCCTTAATCTAATTGCAATATATAAAAAATGTCTTAAAGTCTAACAATAAAACTGACCTTTGGATAAATGCATGAACAGTTTCGTAATGACCAATGGAACAGGCAGTGTAGAGGTCAAGAGGAATCGGGTTGAATTGGTCTTGCAACGAATCATAACCACGCCAAACTGATAGACTTCGATCCAGAAACTCTGTCTCGCTGGCTTCATCACTTGCTTCATAAGGGTAGTCAAGGTTACCAGCTGCTGCAGTTGCCATCTTTATCAAAGTAAACAATTTATAACAAAATATTATAATTTAGAGCAATCATTACCTGCTCTAATAATATTTCACTGTAATGTTTTGCATTGCACATTACAAATATTTCTAATAAAATATTTTAAGCATATTATAATTATTACTATATTTTAAATGATGGCAGACAGAGTAATGTAAATGTGATGGTGGGATCTATGTGATGATGATGTTTGTGTTTTCCCCCATCATCACTCTTTCCCAACCTCAACAGGCTCCTCTGACACCAAACAACAACAAAGGAGTTTGTGACACCAAACAACAACAAAGGAGTTTGTGATCTATCTCACCAGTCCAGTCATCAACACTCACTCACTCACGGCCACGTAGGGCTAGGCCTAGCTAGCTGCTTCGTTTTTATTATGATAACATCTTAATTATCCCTTTTTACCTTTGTGGTAATTTGTATATTATGCAAAACTTACATTCAGTTACATTAATCACATTTTATTGGCAAAAATAGACATGGAATTTCATTACATTTTCACGTCTTTTTCAGGCAGTACGTACAGAAAATTGAGGTATATTCAGAGCGTCATTTCGACGATCGACCATTCTCTACTTCTACGGAGCGCCATTTATGCCTTTATTTACTTCCGAAAAAGAAATAGTACTACGGTAACTGGTTCAGTGGACTAAGAATGTATTTTCCCATAAAAACATGAACAATGAAAATTACTAAAATCATACTTTCCGTAGAAAGAAAAACTCCTAAACAATGTTTTCACTTATAAAAAGACAAAATAAACGGTTAAATTCAACCAAAACCTGACAACCAATTTGACTTTTTTTGCTTTAAATGTTTTCAAGTAAATTTTTTTTTTCCGAGTATTAACAAAAAAATTTGTTTTCAGGGAGGGAAACGCTGTTAAATTTTGATGCTGTTAATTATTTACATTAGAAGATTTTTCAAATCATGTAAATAAAATATTTTCCGGACGGGAAGCTAGCAGTTCCCCTCGTTTAGTTTGCAAAAGTAATCTCGAAAAGAACTCCATGTGGAAAAGAAGTCCACCCAAGAGTACTAAAAATGAAGGAGCACACGAGCTTCTTTTCGAGGTTTTATGGCAGTCTATTTAATGGAAAATAATGCCATGCAACTTTGTTTCTGATTTTAAAAAAGGTCCACTTGACATTTACAATCCTCAAAATATCTCTCTTTCAAAATAAAAGAAAAACAATATTCATTATTTTCCATTTAAAAAAAAAATCCACTGGCGCCAAATTGGGTCTACTTGAGCACAGTATATTAACATATGAAAAGATTGAAACTTGAGTGACTTCATTTCTCTTTTATATCACTGCTCCCATGGTACCAATGTGTCCACTTGAGCACAGTGTTTTTATATGAAGATATTAAAATTTAATGACTTTATTTCTATTTTATATCACTGTGGTTCACTGGGGCCAAATTGGGTCCACTTGAGCACATAATTGTATTAACATACGAAAAGATATTAAAATTTAGTGACTTTATTTCTATTTTATTTTTTTATTAAACCTTATTTTGTGAGGGTGACCCTAAACAGCATATGCAGCAGACAGTCAAAAACATATATGAAAAAAACGGAAGAACTATGTTAAAAAATATAAAAATATATACTATGTACTTAAATACAAAAATATAGCCTACAATACTTTACAAAACGTTGAGTTTTTTCTTTTGGGATTAAATATTTTTTAGAGCAGACTTAAAATTATTTATTGTTACCGCATTCCTTAGTTTCGTGGGTAGAAAATTTAGGTATGTTTTGGTGCTCTATAGATGAAGCTGTTCTTAAAAGTCACTGACACTTCGGGTACATCGATGATTGGGAATTCTGGCAAGACGCAGGGCAAGGTATTCCGGAGCAAGACCATTTGCAGACCTGTAGGCAAGGCAGCACAGATTTAAGGTGTTGTAAATGTTAGTTCGTGGTGTGACAGGATGATCTTTAAGGATAATGCGAAATGCTCTATTTTGAATTTAATGGTCTGTATTTGGTCAATATTCGATCTGATTCCCCAAACACTACATCAATAGTCAATGTGTGGGAGGATTATAGTGTTATAGAGGAGTATGGATGTGTGTTTATTAATTCAATGACCGAGCACGCGATAAGATGGAGATGGATAAGCCCAGTTAACGGAGTTTATTTACATGAAAAGAAAAAGATTTAAATCAATGTGAATGCCAAGATATTTCTGTTTGTCAGTTTGTGATATGGGTATATACGTAACGATATTAAAAGTAGTGACTTTTATTTCTATTTTATTTTATCACTGTGCTACCCTGATGCTAAATTGTGTCCACTTGAGCAGTTACCGTAGTACTATTTCTATTATTGAAGTTAATAAAGGCATAAATGGCGCTCCGTAGAGAAGTAGAGAATGCTCCAGTTGTCAGAATGACGCTCTGAATATACCTCGAAAATTATAAACACATCAGTTTGGCCCTCTATTGGCAGAGTTTAAATTTGGGTTCTCCTTCCGTCGTAATCCATGCAGTTTACGGTTGATTCACGATTGTTGACGCTTGGTTGACGTAAGCTACACACGAAAGAAAACACAGATGATCTTGGAAAAAATGGTGGATGACGATCTTTCTTGTATTCACTTTTTACGAAACTAAAGGCCTTGGGTAAACGTTAATTATTTGAAAATTATGCTATACAATTCATTTATAATACTGTTAAGAATATTATTTGCAGTTTATTTATAATATACACACTGTAAATAGCCTTTTATAGTAGTATTTAGGTTGGTATCTAGGGACGCCAAACGATAGTTAGGCTGGCAGTTATTAGCCTAGCTAGCTAGGTAGGCCCTAGGCCTAGCCTAGGTACGACGATCTAGGCTCAGAACTGCTGAGAGCAGATCGGACCTACTATACTAGCATTGTAGACAAAATGTGATGTTGGGGAAATGCTCGTGAAGATGGTATTATTATTAAAACTTACTTTCTATTCTAAAGAAATCAATCAAGATCAATTAAAAGAGGAAAAAGTATTACATTTGGTTTGGCAGATCAGATTGTGTTATGACATCATGGCAAAGCAAGATGGTGAAGGGTCTAACTTACATAAAGAACTTAGTAATATATTCACTGAAGTTCAAGAAAAGCTACCATCTCTTGAATTTGACCTATCTGATGTAAGTAATACTAATATATTAATATATAATAATATTAATAATAATATATTTACAAATAATGCACTTGTCAATTGTATGACTCACTATACGACCCCCGGGAGAGGTGCGTCATGGGTGCGTCATTTACAAATAATTACTGACGCAGGGGTGCGTCAAAAAACCTAGATGGTACGTCACATCAATGAACAAGGTGTGTCAATGTCCGTCACTTTACCACCCACCATATCATAAACAACATGGTCACAGTGCGTCAAAATGGGTGCGTCATGGTCACCTAAAGGTAAGTCACCTTTTTGACGCACGGGTGCGTCATGGTATTCAAAAGTATGACGCACATCGGACAAATGACGCACCTCTCCCGGGGGTCGTATAGTGGGTCATACAATTGACAACTGCATAAGTATACTAATATTTTACCAAATGGAATGGGTGAAATGTGTTTATTTTACTAGAATCTAAAGATAATTTATAAAATGTAATTTAAGTGCCCATTTAATTTGTAAGTAAAACCTTTTCTTGAAGGCGAGTTCAGATGAGGAATTAAGCATCTTCAACTGGTCTATGAAAAGTCCCTCAGGTGGTTCTGGACGTGATGATTTGCTTTCGCCCACAAGTTGGCAGTCAGCATTGGTTATTGATGATACCCAACAAGACAAGGAACAAGTTGTTCAAGCTAAGATGAAAGATTGTGGTAGTTCACCTATTACTACAGATTATTTTGATTACGATGAATTGGGATGCAATACCAATGAAACAATAGATTTATCAGATGTGAACTTAAACTTAAGTACCAAAGATGACGTACTTGAGTTGGATGCCATCAATTTTGAGGGAAATAACAACAAGCAATTAAACAACAATGAAATTAGAAAACAAGATATTATAATGAAGAGTTTACCGTCAAGGATCGTGTCAAAGTTCATAACCAATCAAGCCCCTGTACCAGATTTTAAAAGAGTGAAAGAGCGGAATTTGGATCAGCTGTTAGAAGACCTTTCTGTTGGTTCTAGAATAGACTCTCACGAATTTGACACTCCACATTATTTAATTGCTGATGAAGATGAAACTTGTAAGTACAGTATTATTAAGGTGTACTGTAGCATTAGGAGCACACCCCACCCCCACAAACTACTTGTAGCATTAGGAGCACACCCCACCCCCACAAACTACTTTTATTCTATTTTTTGAAAGACTATTGATATATTTAGCGTTTAAATATCCTGGATCTGACCTTGGACAAATAAGCATTCTAATGGGTTACCCTCCACCCAGCAAATGATGCTGTAATTATATATAATATTTTCTTGCTTACATTTTGTAGGTGCAGTACAAGCTAATAACACATCGTTAATGGATAAACTAGCCCAGCTCTGTATGTCACAAGCAGATGAGGTTAAAAATATTTCATCATCTTCAAAATACAAAGTAACAAAATATGCTGATGCTGGACAGAATGTAAAGGTCAATAAAGTAGGAACAGGCATTAGGTAAGTGAATATAAAATACTAAAACTAATAAAACATCATTTGTTGTTAGCATCATTTTTGTTATCATGTATTATCATAATATCATCTTTATTGTAATCCTGATCATTGTCACAATTGCCATCATGACATTTTAAGAAAGAATGTCTTGATTTAAAAATATTTTTTTGGTAATACTCAGATAAAATCCACTATAATAACAATTATGTAGGGTGCCTCTAAGCGCTGAACAATCAATAAAAAATGTTAAAAAAGAGCAAAAGATTAATGTTGAAAATGAGCAAAAGATTAATGTTGAAAAAGAGCAAAAGATTAATGTTGAAAAAGAGCAAAAGATTAATGTTGAAAATGCAAAATGTGGGATTTGAGTATACGTTAGATAGAATCTTTATGAATCTTTCTTACATGGTCTTTAATTTTTAGTACTACTCAGATAAAATCAACATCCACCAGTGTGGGTGTGTCTATGGGTGTGTCTACAGATGTCTCTACTGAAACTCAACCAGTGACAACTTGTAGTAAAGGTGTATCGGCGTGTTCTAGCTCAAACAATTCAAATTCTAAAACAGCAAATAGACAAACAATTTACTTGGATTTGAGAGTGAAAGATAAACCAAAGTCAATGGAAAAAGTAGATGAAGTAAGTTATAAAGATTTTTATTAATGCAAACAAACAAATCCATCTGTGTATGTTACACATTTCTGTTTTGTTATTTCTCTTTCAAATGATGAGCACAAAAAATGATTGTGTTGTTTTGTGTATGATTCGGGTAGACGTGTGTCTTTAGTACAGTACCGCTATTGGTGTAACACTAATGAGTATATTTAATTCTTATTTTTCAGCCTTCTGCAGGATTTCAAGCTATTCAAAGAATTCTAGGAGTTGATCCAGACGCGTAAGTTGTAATTTTTATTTACTGTTTTTATTGCGCCAGCTAAAATATTGAGATATTTAAAGTAATTTATCATCATTCTGAGCTTTAAACAATTTCATGAACTATCTGTATGAAATTGAAATCACTCATTATATACATACTGTAGATTGCAAATACATTTGGTATAGTTAAGTATGTTTGCTCATGTCATTAAGTCAACAGATTTATTTCATAATACAGTATAAAACATACCACAATTTTATATATGGTAAAGTATTTATTATACCAATTTTAGCAATGTGGCCGATGACTCTGATGACAATGATGATGATGTCATAGATTGGCAAAAACAACGAAAACAGATCAGAGAAGCCCTAAGTGAAGGTCAATCTATAAAGACATGCAATGACATGCCAAGCCCTCGCAAAGTAATCAGGTAAAGACATGCAATGACTTGCCAAGCCCTCGTAAAGTAATCAGGTAAAGACATGCAATGACTTGCCAAGCCCTCGCAAAGTAATCAGGTAAAAATATGCAATGACTTGCCAAGCCCTCGCAAAGTAATCAGGTAAAGACATGCAATGACTTGCCAAGCCCTCGCAAAGTAATCAGGTAAAGACATGCAATGACTTGCCAAGCCCTCGCAAAGTAATCAGGTAAAGACATGCAATGACATGCCAAGCCCTCGCAAAGTAATCCGGTAAAATATGTAATTGTTGAAATATAGAAATGTCCATCTAGTGTACATTTCTAGAGGCAATTGTTTGTGATGATTATTATTATTCTAATAAACTATAAAATAATATTTTAATTTTTTTCAGGACAAATAAAGTAACACCGCCACCTAGAGTCATGCATCTTCCTCAAAAAATAATTCCTGAAAATAAGGTTTGTGTTTTGTTTTTCTACATAGTTTACTATCATATCTTTTTAAAATTTGAAATCCATTAATTTTTTTTATGATCTTATCTCGGCAACATTTTTCTTTTTGAGTTGTATTTGGATATTTACACAATGTTTATTATTCATTCAGGTAAAGTGTGAAAGCTTGTCACCAAGGGTAAACTCTGACATACCAACTATTAAAGATGCGAGTAATGGCCAAGAAACGGGTCAATCTATTAAGAAGCGTCAAGAAGCTGATTTAAAGAAATTACGCAGACAACGTGAGGAAGAGAAAGCTACAAAGCTGAGACTTAAGAGCCAACTTGAAGCATTGAAACCAACGCATTCAATTGGTGGAAAGAATAAGAGCTGCTTTTCTACTGATACTGTATTTGACTTGGTATGTTTTCTTTCTGTAACTATCAATTATCAGTTAGTATTGCTTTAACCATATCATTTACAACTCACACAGCTTGTGTGATTATCACAGTTTTGTTGTGAACAGCAACAAGTTTCCAATTTCGACTAAATATTTTTTCAATCATAAATATTCTCAGAATTTTGCAAATTGTAATATTCATGGTGAAGTAAAGTTGTACAAAGAAATACTAATTAAATTTGTTATAGTCTGTTAACAAATATATATTTGTTTATCCTATAGGAAGCTTCTTATACCAAATTCCCTGACTGTTTACCACCGGTTGCAAGCTACAGTGGTGAGACACTACTCCTAAGTGTTTGCTTAACAAACAGTTTAAGACTGAAAGCTAACAGCAGTGCTGGTGGTAAGGTTATTGACACCAGCAATCATTCTGGAATCTCTGCAACTTACATCACTCTCTTAAGCTGGCTTTTGTCTTGCATTCCAAACAACTTTGATTTCTTGATGGAGACAGAAGTGGCTAGTGAATCAGCTTTGCCCTTCTATGTTGTAGGCCTACAGCAGATCTTGATGGATGGAGAGTTGATGCTTATGACTGCCATCAGACCAGCAGGAAAAGTACACTCAACAACAACCAAACACAAACGCAAAAAGAAAGATTTAAAACGAAACTGTTCGCAATTTGAATCATCAGTAGTTGAATTCTTAAATAAGAACACGTTGTGTAGTGTTTGTCCAGAAGCGGAGAAAGCATTCTCATTGATAATAAATAGTTCTGGTGAACCTGCTGTACTTATGTCAAACCCATCGCAGAAAAGACTGTTCTCAGACGGTACTTACATACCAGAACTTCCGTTCATCAGTAGTAAGCCTTTGAACACATTCATAAGTGTTCAAAGCAACACAGATATCATAGATCGTGTGTTCAACGCTCCCGTTGGTTTCTTTTGGCAGACATTGGAATCTGAAAACCTTACATCTGATACAGAATCCAGTGTGTCTTATGATAATGTGAATGATGTACAAAACACAATGTCGTTGATTTATAAGTCTATATACCAAGATCAAATCTGCATGCTGAGTATTCTGAATCGCATCATTTATGAAGGAATCGACGTTTGTGGAGTGCGATTGATATACACACCGGAAGACATGAGCTTAGAGGTTCCTGCTGCTAGTGTTGGACGCAAACAAGCAGCAGATTCCCCACGTACTGGGTCAGATCAAATGATTATAGATGATCTTAATAATGTCGGTCCAATTCTGGCGTTTGCTTTACGAGGTGCTAAAGCACGGATAAAGTGTTTGAATATCGTCGGACCGTCCGATCCACAGATTGCTCGTCGAACAGATCCCAAGTCGTTGATTGCACTTTTTGGAGGAGACAGTAGGTCAGAAGTCGCAATATACTGCCCTCGCAATGAAGGTCGTGTCAACTATGAATTGGCATTGTGGTTTGGTGGAAGAGTGCCACCTAATGGTGTTGTTGATGTAGGTTCAATCACTTCAAGATCTCAGAAGACTCGAGGTCTATGCAATAAGAGAAAGCAAGCTAAGAGTGCTTCCAATGATGAGAGTGAATGTAATGAAGATCAGACAACACTAAGGTACATATTTCTAAAAAATGTAATTTCACACTAACTGAACAAATCCTCTCTATAAAATATCAATGTGGTGCGGTAAGGCTTGTACAAGGCACCTGGTCCAAAAACAATTCAAGAATGAATTCATGTTTACTGCAGTAAATCTGTATAATTAATGAAAAAATAAAATCTTTCCTATTTGTGATTGTTCTTTTTATTGTTCATTTATAATGCAACACAAAATTTATCTCAAACGTAACAGAAGTTCTAAGTTCTTTGGCAATAAGAGTGTACCATATCAGATAACATAAATATCTGCAATTAGGTTACCTTCAACAATGTTTTCTTTTTCAGTTCCATCCCACCAGCATTACTCACAGCATCCTCCGCATCTGACATCTTCCTTGTTGTTTCTCCCATCATTCCTCCAATGTGCATTGGTACCATCTTGTCAACATGCTCAGAACGAGGATTTCAACTTAGAGGTTTAAGAAGACTTAGACTAAATTTCAAGCGTACTTCTGTACTAGGTAAGTGACTTTATTGATTTGATGTTTTGTACAATGCAATGGCTTTGTGTAAAGCTCTGTCTACACCATAAAACTTTAACAACTGGTCCTGTAAGCTATCTATTTGAAGTTTTTGTAGAGATTTTGCAAGGCACCTTTGCTTTTAGATGTGTTCTTAAAAAATGTTTGCTCAAATTAGTGAAATTGTTTAAAACATCCATTTTTAGGAATGACAGGAATTCAAGCAAAGGTTTTCAGCCCACTGTCATGCACCACACCCACCTCCCCTCAGACCCATGAGCTACGAGAGCAGCTGGAACAAGGGTTTGCAACAGCGCCACCATTCCCCATGCCATCGCTACTGATTTTGTTAAGGAAGGAGAATGCTTATGGTCAAGGGAATGCACTGATTGAAGGACTGATGGTCCAGCTTGCACTACAGGGTAAGGCTTGTGTCTCAATGTATTTTGGCAAAATATTTCTCAAAGACAACAAACCACAAACATAAAACCAGATCAAAACCAGATATCTATGCCTGGATAACCCATAAATGTTTTAAAATAACAACCTTTTTCCAAAAACATTTAATAATGTACCTGTGCCTGACATACACAAGCCACAGTCGTCGATTTTTCATCGTGCGAATATGTATCAACGACAAACGGAAGCAAATCGTCCATTGGAGAATCATCAATTTCTACAAATAAAACCCCACAGAGACCAAATACACCAAGAGTGGAGCCAGTACCTGGACACAGTCCGCCGACTGCAAAAGGACACAGCGCCATAAGTACTCATTTTTCTAAATTAAAATTATGTGTACTTAATGCTCGATCCACGCAACGCAAAGCCTCAAGAAAAGGAGTGGAGCAAGTATCTGGAAATGGTGAGACGAGTACTAAATCCACAGAAAAGCATAGGTCTATAGAAAAAGCACATCTTAATTTTGGCGTTCTAAATGCACGTTCACTGCGTAACAAGTGTGATGAATTTGTGGACTTAGTTGTTAGCTATAATCTAGATGTAGTGGCGGTGTCTGAAACCTGGTTAAGACCAGATGATGATCTTGTGATTGGAGATTTAACTCCACTAGGATATCGCTTTGTGCATGTCCCTAGGGTGGACAAAACTGGGGGTGGTGTTGGAATTCTGTCTAAGTCAAGCCTAGTTGTTAACTTGAAAACGGATGTACATACATATGCATCATTTGAGGCTATACATGTGCATATTACGTCTAACTCGAAATCTCTTCGTTTAGTTAACATATATCGACCACCAACCTTGTCTGAGTTCCTAAATGATTTTGAAAAAATGTTGTTTGACTTTATTCTCTTTTCGTCTGAAATTGTTTTCTGCGGAGACTTTAATATCCATATGGATAATAAAAAAAATGTGGCAGCGGATAGATTTAAAACACTGCTTAGATCGTTTGGTCTCCAGCAGCATATAAATGAACCCACACACTGTAGTGGGCACTGCCTCGACCTTATCATCACTAGAGATGATCTACTTCTCTCGGATGTAAAGATACACCCTGGCCTGTCAGATCATTTTGCCATATTTTGCAAGTTTGATCTTAAACGGCCCACAACACACAAAACTGTAAGAAAAAGTCGCAACCTAAAACAAATTGATATTGAGAAATTCACAAATGACATTAAAGCCTGTGTGTCTAATATAACTGATTTAAGTGTAATTCTTGAAGACAGTGTAGAAAGCTATTCTGATCTCAGAGCTGTACTTGATTTACATGCGCCAGTTCAGAACAAAACAATTAGGCAAAAGGAAGCTAAACCGTGGTATACCGATGAAATTCGATCTGAAAGGAAAGTACGTCGTCAACTTGAACGTAAATGGATGAAATCAAAGCTTCCTAAGGATAGACAGGAATACTGTGTTCAAAGATGCGTTGTAAATGGACTGATTGAAAAGGCCAAGACGCGGTATTACTCTAGTCTGGTTAGTGACTGCACAGGTGATCAAAAGAAACTTTTCAATATAGTAAATAAACTTTTACATCACTCCAAGTTATAACTGCTTCTGATAAATGTAATATATCTTATGGTTTAACTAGGTCTATACGGTTTTCTCAGTTCGAACCTGCAAGTGATGAGGACATTTTAAAAATTGTCAAAAATTCTCCCTCTAAATCATGTGCACTTGACCCGGTACCAACTTCACTGATTAAGAAATGTACTTCTGCATTTATTCCATTAATCACACATATTGTTAATAAGTCTCTTGAAAGTGGTTCTTTCCCAGAGTCTCTAAAAGTCACCCATGTTCGACCCACATTGAAAAAAACAGGTCTAGATCCCGAGATTCTGAAAAACTACAGACCTATCTCGAATCTTAGTTTTTTAGGAAAAATAATTGAGAAGGTTGTTTCTAAACGGATTTTGTCGCATGTACAAAAACATGGCCTACTTGATCCGTATCAATCTGCCTACAAAGCGCATCACAGTACTGAAACGGCATTACTTCGTGTAAATAATGACATCCTACGTGGGATGGATGATGGAAAGCTAACTGCTCTAGTATTATTAGATTTAAGTGCAGCATTTGATACGGTTGATCATTCTGTGTTGCTAAATAGACTCAGTACTTATATTGGTATTGAAGGAAAAGCACTTGATTGGTGTCGGTCATATTTGGAAAAACGACCTCAACACGTATGTATTGGTGATGCTATTTCAAAAGCTTCTTTTCTAAACTTTTCGGTACCACAAGGATCTGTTCTTGGGCCGCAATGGTTTACTATTTATTTACACCCGATACGGGATATCATAAGTAAATATGATCTGTGCTATCATGTTTATGCTGATGATACTCAGATTTATATTTCTTTTAAACCTACTATGAAACACAGTGACATTTCTTTGGAATTGCTCCAACATTGTATCTATGAATTGCGTGTCTGGATGAAAAACAACTTTCTTAAATTAAATGATGAAAAAACAGAATTTGTTCTCTTTGGATCAAAACAGCAGTTGGAAAAACTGCCACCAAGCTTTATTCACATTGGTGAAACCCAAATTGACCCGGCTAGGCAGGTTAGAAATCTTGGGGTTGAAATGGATGTGGGTATGACTATGATTTCTCATATCTCAAAAACTATTTCTGCGTCGTCTTTTCACTTTCGAAGGATTCGTAAGTTTATAAATGAGACAGCAGCTAAACAACTTGTTCATGCTTTTGTCACTTCACGACTAGATATGGGAAACTCTTTGCTATACGGGCTACCACAAAAACAACTCCACAGGCTCCAACTGATTCAAAATACAGCGGCACAAGTTGTTAAAAAATTACCAAGATATGGACACATATCAAACACTTTGGAAATATTGCATTGGCTCCCTGTTAGGTACCGCATTGTTTTTAAAATATTACTTTTTGTTTTTAAGTCTATAAATGGCATGGCTCCTGAATATATTTCTGACATGCTTAGGCTGTATGTTCCCGGACGTAATCTGCGCTCTAGTGACTCGCTGCTTCTACATCAGCCTAAGTCTCACCACTCATGGGGTGACAGAGCATTCTCCGTTACTGCTCCTCGTCTGTGGAATGCTCTACCGAGCTCTATAAGATTTTGCAAAACTGTTGATACTTTTAAAAAATTATTAAAAACACATTTATTCATTAAGGCATATGGAAATCATGAGGTTTCTTAAAGTTGTTTAGACTTAGAATTGTTTTGTATACCTTTTCCTGGCCAGCATTATCTTTGGGGTGCCTCTGTCTTGGTTGTTGTCTCTGAGCACCCGGTCGTCTGTGGCAAGGCAAATGTGTATCCTGCTCCTTTGTTTGGTCACCTAGGTAGGGGTCCGGGACCGCGACAGAATAACAACGGATGGGGACCCTCCAAAGAAATTGCATTTTATTTGCCAGGAATTTGTATGATTGATTTCTTTTTTATTTTTAAATGCGCCTTGAGCACTCTGGAGTGGTATGTGCGCTATAAAAATCTTATTATTATTATTATTATTATTATTATTAACTTTCTTTTTCATTTTTAGGTTTACTGCTCTCCATTCAGAACAATATAAACACCAAACTGATCTCCAGTTCATGTTTTCATATTGTGCCATACAGCGAGTCTCATATGGCCAACCTAGGGGGTGACATTTGCCGTGTGTCGGACACTGACCGACACATTAGTCTGCTCAATCAGGGTAGGTTTTACACAAATCCTGAATTAGAACAAATTGTTGTGGTGACTTTGGTTGGTGTTGAAGCTATGAAGTTGACTGGTGCTTATGTGGATAAGATTCTTGGATTTTCAACCACAGTAAGTAGCTCTTGATCATTTAAACTAATTTAATAGTTTACTAGGTACAGACTTAGCTCATTCAGTACATTAAATACGGAAGACTCAATTTTTAAAAATAATTTTCTACTTTTTTTGTTAAAATTATGATTTATAATAACTTATGCTTTGTTTAGGGTATAGAGTTACTTGGTATGAAATGGCTTCCTTCTCTAACATCAGCTCAAGCTAAGGAAATGACTCCATTTGAAGTTGGAGATCGCCACTGGCATTCAAGCCTACAAACTTTGACCTCTAACCCTGTCGTTATTAATGTAATGCGTGGGGTCGATGCATTCCAACGTCTGCGCTCTATTCTTAGAATCAACTTAAATATGCCAATCAGTCGCTCTCAACCTCCATGTCTTGAAAAACTGATATCGCCAACTGCAGAACTGGCTTATCGTCAAACCGTTGTCTTCTTCTCGGATCGTGAACTATTTTCCGACCCAACAGTGCGGATTAATTTGCAATATCAACCACCATTACGAAACCCGAATCTCCAATCTGTGTCTACTGCTCGTTTCATGTGGGCAGATGACCCTGTGTCATCGCCGGGGAAAAGTAGAGGACGTGTTGGAAAGTCAGGGAAGAAATCGTTTGTTGTGGAGGAATCTGTTTTTAAGTCTATGACAGCAGGTAAGCCTTTGATAACTAGACTAAGTTAGATTAGATTAAGCTACAGTAGATTAGACTAGACTAGATTATGCCAAAGCTAGACTAGACTAAAGCTAGATTAGACTAAGCTAGATTAGAATTAAAGTTACTGTAGATTACACTAGACAAGATTTGACTAAGCTAGGATAGACTAGATTATACTAAGCTAGGTTAGATTAAGCTAGATTAGACTAGACTAGATTATACTAAGCTAGAATAGACTAAAGCTAGATTAGAATTAAAGTTACTGTAGATTACATTAGACTAGATTAGACTAAGCTAGGATAGACTAGATCAGACTAAGCTAAACTAGACTAGAATTAAAATTACTGTAGATTACTAGATTAGACTAAGCTAGACCAGACTAAACTGGAATGCCTGAACTTTTCAACCATATTAACAATTGACATTTGTATTGACAGGACCAAGACCAATAACAACATTAGCTGTTATCAAGCCATACTCAATTGAGCGTAATCTGGTAAAGATCTTGAAGTACATGACACGTGAAGGATTCAAAGTAGTTGGATTAAGACTGGTACAAATGAGCAGAGACCAAGCGCTTGCTTTGATTCCTAACTCATTCAAGACGGTAATAACATATGTTTATTACTACAGTATTATTGTATAATCACTATAATGATAGTACCTAATTATATTTTTACTTGTATATTCTATAAAATCAAATAAACAAACAAAAAATTAAGATCAAGAAGAGAATAAAACAATTCAACAACACTTACTAAAGAAAAATAAATTTAATAAAGACTGAAATGATATACAGGGACACAAAGGTAAACTGAATCACTAAACTAAACAAGTCTTAAAAATTACAATAACATGTGCACAATAATGGCTTCACATTTATTGTTATCCATTTCAGATTGACCGGTACATAGAGTTCCATACTGAATTATTGACAACAAATCCATCAATGGTGCTGTGTCTTCAACGTGAGAATGCTGTCAAGAAACTGTTAGACTTATGCGGCCCTGAGGATCCAAAACACTGTAAATCTATTAACCAGTTTCTGTGGAGAGGCATCTTTGGAAAGGATGTTATTAGGAATGGTCTGCATGGTAAGAAATGCGTTCACTGTTGGTGTTAGTAGTATGAGTATTTAATAATTGTCAAGGTAGGCAGGGTTTGTGTTAAGATTTAAGATGAAGGGAACTTAAGAACAATTATAGTGGAGACCATTTTGGTATGTACAATTTAAGGAAGTCTCTAGCTTAGCTAAAAAATTAGCTAAGATAAAAATAATACTCAAAATTCATTTTAAATTTTGATTTATTATAAATAGAGAGAGATATAAGTGTACATAATATACATAAAAATGGCAATTGAGAAGGAGCCATTATTTTGTTTATTTGATTACATTTTTTCTTTTATGTAGTTTCTAATAGTTATAGTGCAGCTGTTCAAGAAGAGAAACTGTTTTTTCCAACCGGACTTTGTTGTGAATCAACTCCAGATCTTGTGGCAGACGGGGTAAGAACAGAAACTTAAGAACCTTAACATAATAGATATTTAACAGTAGAAATATCTGTAGCATAACTTGATATACCTTGATCTTAAGAAATAGTTTGTTGTTTTTGTAGATCCATTGTCCATCACAAGACAAGATTTGTGGAGCTAAAGGACAGAAATTTATGAAGAAAAATACAAAGAAGGAAAATAGGGAAGATTACGTGTTCCTAGCAGGTACATTTTTTAAATATTGTAAAAAAAAAATATAACAGGAATATTTTTATATTGCTTGTTATAAATTAATTTTTATTTAATTAATTTAATTTGAGATTGGTTAGGATTCAAAAATTTGAGCAGGTAGTTGTGGGGAGAGAATAACAATTGTAAAAACCAAGTGCTAAACTTATATTATTACTAAATAATTATATTCTAATTTTATTCTATCATTTCTAAAATAAAACAAAAAGGGTGGTTCCACCAAAATCTGTAAATTTGTTCACATAAAAATAAATTGCTTACATGTTTCCATTTTTAGCTCACAGTGGCCTCTGTGAAACAACCTGTGTCGTGCTGACTCCTCCCCTAATCCTACAAACCAATCAGAATAACCAGAATATGTATGTTGACATTTTGGACAAGTTAGTGTCTGCTGGATTTGAGGTTGTGGGAGCTCGTATGATTTGTCTGACGGAAAAACAAGCTGGAAAAGTTTTGAATATTTACAAGAGTTCGATGGACAAGTTGGTGAGTAACACTACATAGAGTTGTAGATTGGTGATTAACGAGTTTGACGTCTAAGGTCCAGGATTCAAATCCTGAACTAGTACCTGTTTCTACTCCATTCCCTAAGCCTCAAATGAGAAATTATCATGATTAGTGAGTTATGATACTTGCTGTGGCATGTGTTTAGAATAAAATAAAACAAACAAATCGGGATTATAAAGTGTATACATACAATACCGTATATAGTTAATAATGGAGAAAGTAAAATAATTCAGTAATTGTTTGGAAAACTTGGGACTGTTTAGTATTAGGCAATTCTACAGGTTTCTATACATTTATCTATTGCAGCTAGCTCATCTGATAACATCTTCAATTTTATAAATACTCCATAATTCACTGTACTTTGATTTAGAGTTGCATTACATTGTTGTGTGTTCCCTTAGGTGTCTGTCCACACTAAGCCATCCTTGGTGCTTGCACTCGAAAGGGACAATGCGGTTTCTTGCTGGGATACAATTTTGAAAAGGTAACAACATAATCTTTATCATACACTTTGTCTACTTTTCAAATATTGTTATATTGTAAAAGTTATTATTAGTTATTACATTATTAAGTTTAAAGCTCTGTCTACACTATCAAACTAGTTGGACAAAAAAAATGTGATGTACCCAAATATGGTAGTAATATCCCCAAATATGGTAGTAATATGATGTCATCGTGTCCATGTATGGGCACATCACATTAAGTTTGATAGTATGGACATAGCTTAATACATTTCTAAACATTCACAGCTCTGTAGTATCATCTGAAATTCTATTGAAATATGCAGAAGACATTTTGAGACCACTTACACAATCTCAGGTATTTCATTTTATCTTTTCCATGCGAAATTTGCATTTTATTTCCATTCAAGTTAGCATTGTGTATGAACAAAGGTTTCCTTAATGTGGAGTCATTTGCCTCTTTTTTTCTATTATATTGTATTTGGGTTTTTTTTTCATACAAAGAGAAGCTAGAAATTCATAGAACTCTTTTCGTGTCTTATTTTATGGCTGTGATCAGCTACTGCAACAATTGAAAACGTTTCTAATATATCTTTAAAATTACTAATCTTTCAATTTTATTACGGGTCAGAGATCATAATGATGATATATGAAATATAAATTAACCAATTCAGATACTAAAAGAATCTTCTCGTGTATAAAATTTAAATACATTTAACTACATGTACATAGGAAGTATTCTCCTCCTGTACAATAAATACATTAACTAAACAAAATAGTATGAAATTATAAATAATTAAAACATATAAACAGCAATAATGATCTGAATTGTGATTTAGTCGCAAAAGTAAGAATGTTAAGGAGCACTAATATTAATATTATTAACTTTATTATAGGCACACACTGCTCTTGGGTTTTTCTTTGATGAGTTGTGTAATTCCAGTCATGGAGAAATTATTCATGAAAAGTAAGGATATGAATATGCATAAAAACATGACTATGCATAAAACATAAATATGCATTAAACATGAATATTCATTAGCACATTCATGATGATGCATACAACTATGAATATGCAAAAAAAAAAATGAATGCATAAATACATTAGTGTGCAAGAATACATGAATTTGCATAAAATTCATGAATATTCATTAGCACTTACATGAATATGCATACAAACATGAATATTTATTAGCACAAATATAAATATGTATTTAATTTAGGATTTACTTGTTATGCAATATTATTTTATTTAATGACTAATTTATAAAAAGCCTCATTGTTATAAATTAATGACTAAATAAATTACTAAATTAGTAAATAAATTTATTAACACACCCATTTTTGTAAATAATTTGAAGATATCCAAATTGGAATTCATAATATCGACAAAATAGTTAATTGTTAATATAAAAATATATATAATATACAGATTTTAATTTGTAGTTGATGTTTAGAATGTAAATATGGTATCTTTACAACACCGAAACATTCCAATGTAATGCCGTCCACTGGTAACGTAGTTAATGTTACAAAATATTTTTAGGATAGAAAATATTTTTATTATACATATTCCAGTTAGTTGTATATCACATCACTTTTAAGTAAGCATACTTAAATCTCACCGATACATTCCATAAGTAATGCCGTCCACTGGTAACAATGTTATTGTTGCATAATATTTTTGGGATGTTAATACTAGAAAATCTTTATAACATGTGTTTTTGTTTGTTATATAACAATACCACATTGCTTTTAAGTAAGTGTACTTAAATCTCACCGATACATTCCAAATGTTATGCCGTCCACTGGTAACAATGTTACATAATATTTCATAGTTTGTATCTTGAAAGTAAAATGAATATTCAAAAGTTTAAAATACCAACATTTAATGATGGAAAATCTTTCCATTCATTTTTTCGTATTCGAAATTTGTGTATATATTTGTTCTAAAGTCTGTATATTTATGATTGAAAAGAATTTATAAAGGTTTATTTGTTATTGAATTTGTCTACTGAAAGTGTTTTGATTTTATGAATCTAAAGTTAAAACAGTCGGACAGTCGGTCATGTCGGTCGATCAAGTCATGTACTGTCAATTCATGCCATGTCGGTCGGTCGGTCAAGCCAAGTCATGTCCTGTCACGTTATAACACGCTAACAAATATTTAAAGAAATGCAAGTATCATATTCATAATCAATGGAAACATAAAAATAGAATTTATTAAAAAAAAGTGTAATGTTTGTGAATCATTATTACTGTACATTTAAACTACACACATATAGGTACAACGTTTGCATTATGGTTTACTACATACTATCTTCCTTTCTTTTCTGTACATAATGTCTATTTTGCATATAAAGCTCTGTCTACACTATCAAAAAAAGTGATGTGCCCATGAATGGACACGATGTCATACTGCTATACCATATTTTGTCAAACTAGTTTGATAGTGTAGACGGAGCTTTACCTAGTCATAAACTCATGTTTATATACAGTACTGTACTGTTGTTGCATTGACTTTGAACATAATATTGGTAGTTCTATTTTGTTACTTTTAACTCATCCGCAAGATCGTCCCCCTTCAATCGTCCCCCTTCAATCGTCCCCCTTCAATCGTTTGAATTGTGTGCTTTGTACTTCTTGTATTGTATTTTTGCTTATATTTTAAATATATCTAATACAATGCATAGTCTATAATAATAGGTGCTGCTGTTACGGTTAGTACACACTGGAGCAGTGTTCATGTGCGCTAAGCGTTCGTGCACGCTTGACGCGTACATACGCGTACAATATTGTGTGAATCGTCATTATTTACGTTCACCACTTATTACAACGTAGAAAGAACGTAGCACCAATAGGATGTACATCTATTATTGTAAAATTCATCCAGTATCCAATACATCGTATCATAATTATACATTTTATTAATAAGAATTGTAAATAAACATAACATTTACACTTGTACAGTAGTTTCACCTTAATTAAGTACTAGGACATAAAGTGATGTCTACTTAGCTACATGAACTGCTGCAGGTACCTCATTTGCATAGGTTATTGGCGTCTTTCGAATGACCTGAACCATAAAATTGTACACAAATACAGTATTACTGCAGGATACTGTTCATTGATGGCAAGAGGTGATTATGTTCTCATGTTTATGTTGATGAATTGTTACATCAAATTGTGACGTCATATAATTACATCATTAACACTAGAGATATCATTAACATCATTAATACTAAATTAATGTTAAATTGTGTTTTACAAATGCACTGCTTTGCTTTTGTATGCTTTTTTGTTTGACAATCTTGACTGTTCCAAAATATCTGGGCCAATCTACAAAAAAAGTGTTAAATAATGTTAATTATTTAAGAAAAAAGTTCGTTAAACTACGCTAAACTGTTTTCAATGGTCGTTTTATATGGAAATTTATAAAATAGAGAACCAATTAACATCTTAAATATGAACTGTTTGATTAACTATATTTAAGAAAATTATTCATAGAAAAAACCAATTTAGTGTAATGTTTTAGAACTCGTAAACTGAAGGGCCTCTCATCAGAAAATGATTCATAAATATCAATAGAAATACCATTCTTAGATTAAGTAACGTCCCACTTAACTAATCCCTCTATTGTCATTAATTGTTAACTACACAAAGTCATAGAAAGTAGTTTGCTTGTACCAGACGTAAAAAGTAGTTTGCTTACCCCAGACGTTGTGTCCGATGAATCGTCTTTTTCTTTTAGACCAACAAACTCAATTTCATTGTACGAAAATCCGGACTTCATGCTAATAACGAATTAATGAAAATATCTTAATATTAGAGTATAAAATTTGGATCAAATAATAATGATGCTGACGTCATAATGTATAGTAGGTTTATACGAAACTACGCGTGAAAACTAAATCAAAAAAGGGCAAATTTACAGGAAACTGACAGAAGTACCAATCTTTCGAAAAACTCTTCATTTGACATTGAAACAAAGTGACATTATTCGGTAAAAGTTTAGTATTTATGGAATCTGAGATCTGACGATTCTGGTATACTTTACTGATATTTCTAAAGTAAAGGTTTAGTAGTGGCGTTTAACTAGGATTAAATGAATTGATGATAATGTCAAATACCTGTATTATAACAAATAAATAAACTTACGTAGAATCATCGTATTTATCTGAAAAAGAAACAAGATAATCCATAATAAAATAAAGTCATCCATAATAATTACAGGATTGATACAACAAACACAATATATTAATTTAAAACACTATAATATCTACACAAAAGAATACATTTTGGTAAAATTACCGTGACGAAGTCGAAAACCTTTTACGAATATTTCCTACGGTATTTTGCACGTACAAAGGGAATTAAGGTAATACACGTTCTTGACAGACAGTTTAATTCATATATAAATTGATATGCATACTTACATCCTTTTGGCATTCGAGACCGCCTTTTACAAAATAAAAGACAGAAAATGATTAGAACGATAAGAAAGATGAAACCAGTCGTACACGCTGAGATAATGATGATGGTCATTGGCTCCAGTAGTGGTACTAAACAAAACATAAATGAATAATCACAATAAATATGTTTTCACATGTTAAACTCATTTGTCTTCTTACTCTACCGACAATTACACAACAACAATACACACTGTACATACAATACATTTGAACGCGCGCGTCGAAGTTAGACTCCTTCATGGGATTTCAATCAGTTCTAATAATTAACTGCACTGTAATACTGCAATGGAAACTAAATAATAAAAGATTTGTTATGCCACTTTTCCAGCAAAGGTAAGACTATAATATAGAGTTATAATAACATTTATGTTTCGTACCAATTGTTACTACTATGCCGTTACCTTTTATGTGAATACGGAAACTCGCGGAACTTGGGAACGGAATTCCGCCTCGCACTCGACAAGTATATTTCATATTATCATCCATTAGGCTCGCATCAATTATCTCTATGTTCGCAGACGATGACAATTTAACTCCATTTTTGTACCACTCGTACGAATATGTATCTGCTGATTCGCACTCGTTTACACTGCAGACTAACGTCATTGATTTTCCTTCTTTTAGTGAAACCGATTCACCCTCAATAGTACGACCTGTCTTCATGTCACTCACGGTGGCATATCCACAGGAGTCTAGAGAAAGCAACAACAAAATATTTTACAAATTTAGCTAATCAACTGTACATATTAAACAAGATTTCTAGAAAAAAAAGTTACAAGTAGAGAAAAATAGTAATAATACAAGCATGGAAAAATTCCTCTATGTTAATATTGATTTTGAATTCCCAACTTTATGTATTTGGCTAGATAATTAAGACGTATGATATTTCTAAGATCTAGAAAAGTGAGATATCTTAGGTCTTACTTTGATAGATCTTAATTTCTACACACTCTTTTTTTTCAAGTTTGCATTTTTTCAGGAACTTGTTTTGAACCTTTCAGTTTATATATGTGGTATTTTTTACCACATATTTTTACGTCAGTAAGAATTCAGAGGAATGTGGAAAGTAGACATTAATTCGCAGTAAAGGCCGAATTGAATAAATATTGGCCTCCTCCTACCTCCAATGATTACACTAGTCATTTTCTGCATGTGGCCGACTGGATTCGTAGCAGTCAGTGTCAGTTCGTACGACTTGCCAACTTCTTCCTCAGGAACGTAGAAGGTAAAGGAAGACGTGGTCATTCCTTCCACTACATGTCCATCTTTTGTCCACATCAGGCTTGCTGGTGGGTTTGATTCCACCTCAAACGTAACGGTAACGTTCTGGTTGATTACTGTCTTGGTGACACTTATGTCATTGATAACTGGTGAAACTGTAAGAAGAGTGTATAATATGGTAATACAGTTATTTTTTTATAAGTTTTATATTTCATTTCCAAAAACACAAAAGGCCATCATACCAGCTTTATTAAATAATATGCCTACATAAGCTTACTATCAATTTTCTATTTTAGATACATTGCCCTTCCCTCCTCATCAAGAGAACAATTGAAACATTGATTGATTGATTGTATTGATTGATTGATTGATTGATTGATTGATTGTATTAAAGAGTTAGCACACTGTTAAACTTGTTCCATGCCAGAATTAACAGGTTTTTACTGAATGTGCTAAATTTCAGATTATGTTAATTCAAATGTGTAAGTTCAAGATTCTGATTCCAACCCTTCAGTTAGTATTGTTGTATGTTTATTAGTTATTTTTTTATTATTACTTGTCAAAGTTTTTATTTTATTTAAAATACTTACAGTATACTTCTAGTCGTTTTGGAGGACTTGTTTCTTCCCTGACGTTGTTGCGCGCGCCACACACGTACATTCCGTCATCAGCACGTGATACGCTGTATATTATGAGTGTATGGTCACTTCGAATCATGTGACTTCTAGAGGTTAAAGGAAGTTCTATGTTGTCTTTCTTCCAATAAACCGACGGCATGTTGTCACCAGTTGCCCTACAGGTCATCGTGGCGTTACCTCCAACAACAATGCCATGCGATGGCACATTTGATACAGCTTCACTTAACCCTAAGTCAAAGAAGAAAAACAATTACTTTTTTCTGACTTAATACTTTGAGCCTTGTAGTACTACTAGTACGAAAGACACAGTGAACTAATATTCTTGATTTTGTTTGTGTTTATTAAATCTGTCTAGTCCACCATATTGTTTTCTTCAACCTCCCCATGATTTGAATATAATATAACAAAACTTACAATAAACTTTAAGACTGATATCACCAAAGTCTTCATTTGGTGTATCCCCAATGATTTGAACCCGACACCTGTATTTTCCATTGTCTTCCTTTTGTACATTTTGTATCTGCAAGTCTGCTTCTCCTGACACGCTGTGACGTGGGTAGCCGTCCTCCCTATGAGTGGTTCCCTCGGTCCTGGTAAGAATTGGTTGTGGGTTGTCGTACTTATCTAGTAGACTCCAATGTACGATTGGTTCTGCGTTTACACTGGCAATTTTCTTGCTAAATGTACATCGTAGAACTACTGTACTCCCTTCCATTGATTCTGTACTTTGACCAACATTTACTGACGTACCAACAACCACTATAGAAAAAAAACAATTGAATTATTGATTTTTTTTTTTTTAAATCATAAAACGTCTATTAACTCAAATAGTTTACGTTTTCTTTGCCCTTAATTTCCTCAGTGTAGTGCAAATAAGTCTCTGTATCTGTACGACTTTTAATATACCTGTGATCCTCGAATAGAATAGAATAAATGTAGGTAGGCCTAAGACTTAAGCCTACACATCACAAACAAATCACGTAACTTACCCATGTATATAGGTATCGAACAAATACCTGAGTTCATTTGATTTTTTTTTTATTTTGGAATGTTTACCGTAGATATGACATGCACTTTTTTTGTCAAAGGTATCCATTGACAATATAGTCGGCTAGACGGTTTATAAAACCGAAGTTACAACCCATTTTGTTAAAGTTAAAATACTTAAAAATTATCTAAATTGAATAGGGCAGATGAACAACTAAATCCAGCTTTTTAAATATAATAATAGTTACGTTCTTGAACTGTTCACATCCTTTGTAACAATCGTGCTTGCGTTGATTTATGAATAACGCTAGCAGACTTTTAATCTGCTATTTTAGTAAGGAGGTCGTGTTAATGTCACTCTAAAGTTACACTCGACCTATTTTTATAATGTTTTATTACAAAAAGAAAAATGGTTGTTATACAGTAGTAATAATTGTTTATACCTTGTCGACAGACATCCAGATAAAAGGCACCACAATACCCTTGCCAATAGAAACATCTATCCGAATTTATTGTTAGACGTTTTAGCTAGTAATACTGTAGTTGTAAAGTTAATATACCTCTGTCTACACTACAATTTGATGTGCCCAAATATGGTAGTGGTATGCCCAAGTGTGGTGATATGACATAATTATGTCCATATATGGGCACTCACATTTTGTTGTGTAGACAGAGCTTTAGACGTTTTAGTTTGTAAAGTTGCTATAGTATTATATACCATTGTATTAAATAGACAGAAGTGAACGTGATTCTCGCTACTCTATATTACTCCATTCATTGGAATATTTGGTAATACAAACTGCAAAGTGTTTCTATGGAACGCCGTTTACGCAACATTTCAATGATATGAATTTTATGACGCGATATGTGAATGAAATGCATCGATATGAATTGAATGGCGCGATATATGAATGAAATGTTTTGAATTGAATGCTTTGAATTGAATGTTTTGAATGAACTGTTTTGAATGAAATGTTTTGAATAAATTGTTTTGATTGCAATGTTTTGAATGAAATGTTTTGAATGAAATGTTTTGAATTAAATGTTTTAAATGAAATGTTTTGAATGAAATGTTTGAATTGAATTGAAAAGTCAAACTATTGGTGGCGTATGTCATTCCCGCTCGCGATTTTTTTCTCAACCTCTTAGGCCTAAGCGTGGGTAGCCTCATCTCCACGCTGCCTTTACAGAGAATCCTAACAGACCTGAGTTCGGAAATATGTATTCCAATGTTTCAGGTCTGTTAGGATTCTCTGTAAAGGATCCATATTGATGACAGCGTGGAAAGGAGATGAGGGTACCCAGGCTTAGGCCTAAGAGGTTAAAACAAAATCGCGAGCAGGAATGACATACGCCGCCAATAGTTTGACTTTTCAATTCAATTCAAACATTTCATTCAAAACATTTCATTCAAAACATTTCATTCAAAACATTTCATTCAAAACATTTCATTCAAAACATTTCGTTCAAAACATTTCATTCAAAACATTTTATTCAAAACATTCAATTCAAAACATTTCATTCAAAACATTTCATTCAAAACATTCAATTCAAAGCATTCAATTCAAAACATTTCATTCATATATCGCGCCATTCAATTCATATCGATGCATTTCATTCACATATCGCGTCATAAAATTCATATCATCAAAATTTTGCGTAAACGGCGTTCCATATGTTTCACCGAGAATCTTGTGGAGTAGATTATCTAAGCTGGGTCTATAATGTATAGTTTACTACTATTTCAGGCACGTCTGTCCATAGTTTTAACCAGAAACACTTCTATTATGCAACATATATTTGTATACAGTATAGTATAGCTACAGGACTGGCATTTATAATACCCGGGTTAAACGAATCTAGTCAAGTGAAATACAGATAGGCCTATATCACGCAAAAATGAATGAATATATACAGCAGGGAAAAATTTCATTTGAATATTTTGTTTAGCAAAATTGCTAATCAAACTGATTTTTTAGTCAAGAAACATAGTTTTGTATTGTATTTTTTGCTACACAATTGTAGAAATGTGTAGCAAAAAGTTTGTTTTGTATAGCTTTTTGCTATGCTACACTGGCGAAATTATTCCCTGTACAGACGTACTGTAAAGTAATAAATCTTCTTGAAATGTGTTAAAAAGTTATGGAATGAGGTTCTGAACTAAAGCAATAAACACAGAATTACGTTATTATAACACGTGACGTATGTAGGGAGGACACACAAGTACGTGTGTATATTCGAACAGGTGTCTTGCGTTTCTCAACACGCACACTTTTTAAAAGACATGGTTTGTAATGCTTTTGGCCCGACCTTTGACATTGTATAGGGGGATATATATACCCATAGAGATATTATAGTCTTTATGATATACTACATCTTATATATAAACTAAAGTTTTTTATTGATGAAGAAATAAAAGTTGGTCGATCCTACATAAGACAAAAAAAAAAATAAAGTTACTTTATCTCACCATTACTGTTTATGTTTGCGATATGCGACCGATGCGTGGGCGCAATTATGTGCATCAACCCGACATAGACGCACTTATCGAAAGTCAAATGCTGTGAACATTGCCAAATTGCCCATGAATAATAGCCTATATGCATGGTAAGGGTGTTGAGTGCCAATGTTTAAATATCTTGACACCGGTAAATTAAGACACATTGTAAAATTGTCTTTGGTTTGTGGTACTAAGTGAATAAATTACAACATTATAATAGTAGAGAAAAAGTTACTGAAAATCTAATCTAATACTCATAGCAATTATTCATGGGTGGGTTCCATGGGTGGTGGCTGAGAGTAAATGTTTATTGATAAGCCTTTAATTTGATGAGATGGTACTGCAGTACATGTTAAGAAACTATGGAGGAATATTGAAACCTGCGCTAATTCTTCGAACCAAAAGTTTAGATTTCAATGTTGATGTATTTAACGATTGATTTGAAGAGGTTCAAGATCGCTGTTGTTATAATACATGTACCGTACTACACCATTAGACAGAAATAAAAGTGGCTTAAAATAACAAACGTGTATACTTTTCGTATAAACACTTTAATCGTAATAATAGTATGACAATCAACTTAAAAGTATATGAAGGTTATCTCCATTACTTTTTTTTTCATGATTATTGTGTATAAATGACAAACTACAAGAAAAACCAACATAATTGCTTTAGAAACGGTTATTTCTGCTTAGTTAATCTAATGTTTTATTCAATATTTAATTAATATTAATTACATGACACATCTTTGTTTTTGGAATCTTTATTTGTTTACTGATTTTATAGTATATTTCAGAATATCTTAGAATTGCCTTATTCAAATCTGCATATATAATGGGAAAATTGAAAACAGAAAATCAAAAATTAAAGAAAATTAAAACAAGATAAGCGGCCTGGATGTGTCTCTTGATGTTGAAGGGGTACACCCTCCATATATGTGTAGGTTCTGATAAAACAAACTTGACAACAATACAATATAAAAAAGATTGTGAAACAAACTTACCATCAATTACAAACAGATAGCATAGTCCAAGCCAGTACAATCTAAATCCACTAGTTAAATCCTTCATGATTATTTCCTTTTTACGTTAGATATTTCTCTGGTTGCACTCAGCACTGTACTCTTCGAATGGACGCCCTATATAGTTTAGTGGTGCACGACGCTCGAACCCAGTGCGGTCTCTACTGAATACCTGTAATGAAAGAGCGGAAAATACAATATTTATGATTTAGAATGAAAATCCTTCCTCGTTGTCTTCAACAATACAAGTAACAATTGTACATCACGCTACACTGACCCAGTAGTTTTGTCAAAACTCACTCGTATATAACGAAAGTAAACGATAATAATCTGCCGTGCTTCTATGATCATGGCCTTAGAGCTGATGATCTAAAATAATATCTAGCTACACGTATCAATCAATTTGTTTACATTATGTACATGATGTTTTGTTGTATATTGAAATATGTATGAGTAGAAATAGGTACTTTGTACAGTATCGTATCCACCAGATTCCCAGTGCTGTATCTCCACATACAATACTATCTATTTATAAGTATTATTAGGAATATTTGGTAATGCAGCATATACAGTAATTTATTTATATGACATCAACATGTGGTGGCTGTATCATGGAAGGTGATGATCTAAAATCATCATCATCAGCAAAATAATGTCTTGCTACACTTATCATGTCTTTTAGTGGCGTGCAACGCGACTCTACAGATCACTTTGTCGGTCGGTAAACACTAACTTGAGCAAGTGACTGCAGCCGCCATGTATATGGCCTTGTTATATAATTTATATGGAAGATATGTGAGTAAAAATAAGTACAGAGTATAGATCTGTACATTATCGTCATCCCTGTATGTACTGTTGTTCATAGTAATTATCGTAGTTTAATGATAAAACACAACATTATTCTTTGAGCTACACATAATATAATACTTCATCATGCTGTCTTATCAATGGTAGTACTATCACTACGTGATCATTATGATCATTATCAGCCATCATTAGTTTAATATGTTACATTTATGTGCATGCAATGTTGTACATTAAAGTTTTACTTCAATTTGGAAGGAGCAAAAATAGAACATTCATCTCTTATAAAAGTTGACCTTGATACGTGAGTCTAGACTCTAGAGCCCATACGTCACTCCTTACAGCATACTTAAATGATCAAGGGAGTGATAAATCCAATCTTTATTACGGATCACCAATTTTTGTAACGATCTTCACGATCATGAAGGGCACTTTTACGTTACAATAATAAACATTGCGATATGACAGCTTCCAAAACTCTTGTTGTGTTTTTATTATTAATTGACAAGGGAACCACCACTGTATATTTCAACAAAATTAGATTAAAGTTTTATTTTATTATATTAAAGAGATGATACTTCATCGCTTTGGCGATGTATATTATTACAGGCGCTCTAAAATGTCAATGGTACAGTTATAGAAGGGTGCCAATAATTCCAAGAAGAGTGGATTGTACGTACCGCGTATAGACTAGAATGAAGGGTGGGAATTTAGACTAGAAGGCTGACCACTATTTGATACCTCGCCACTATCCAGGTTTATCACCTTATCTCACCTCCGCCAACAATTACAACCCTCAACAAGATGTGTTTCAACCTATTGAGTAGTGCTGCATGAGTTGATCTGGGCCTCAATGGTTCAATAATAATAATAGCTAGTTAGGCCTACACTAAGCAGTATAATAATTTTAGCAGATTATAGAATGCCACAGTATTGCACTGTTGCCTACCGTACAGTACTTTTCCAGCAGTAATTTTATATAATAGACAGTTATATTGGTTTCCATTATCAATAGCGAGATATTTACCACCAAAAGTAAGTTTCATTCTTTAAGTTGTCTTTCATTGTATGGTATAGTTATAAATATGCAGAATTAATAGGTTTAGATTCCTGTAACAATTGTTTCTTTTCAGTCAATTTAATACAATTATTTATGTAAACACGCCTGGTCGGTGAGTGTGTGCATTAGGGTTGACTGGAAACACTCAATGCGTGTGGCTTGTGTCAAAGGGGTGTACCGTACAAACACATTTTAGGTAAAAAAATCGGTGTTAAAATCACACCGGAACATGCCCTATTTCATGAGTTCGAACTTCTACCACATGGTCCCCAGTATTTGAGATAAAAAATGATGTGAAGACATGGTTTTAAGAAAGACTAAGTGTTAAGTAACATTTAAAATAAATAATAACTGTAAAATTGGCCTAATATAGTTGTATTTAAAATTAGAGATAAAGAGAAAACGTATTTGTTTTAGTTCAACATCTGGAATCTGGTTAATCCTTCAATTTTTATGAATTACATTTAAGCATTGTCAAAATGTTTGTACAGTAGTTTCGCAAATTAAAAACAAACAAGCATCAGACAATCATGTTCTGTGCTTGAAACTAAATGTTCCCAAACTATGTGGAGGTAGAAATAATACCGCTAACGGTCCATCCGTCCGGTTTGTGATTCTCATGCACATTAGTTTTCATTGGTTTTGATTGAAAACGTATCAGTGATATTATGACTTTAGTTCATTAAATGTGTCCTTAGAACTAGAAACATTTCGTTTCTTATAGGTTTATCGAACTTTTCTTCACACGTTTTCTCTAAATTCTTTATCATATAGAGAGAATTATGTTTAATAACTTTTCTTACAATTATGCCATATCAAATTATCACAATCGTAAATTTAGTGCGTACGTAAAATGTAAACAGTGAGCATTCATTATTTATGGATGAATACAAAACATAGTAGTAGAAGTAAAAGAAGCAAGTAGGCCTATAATTTCCTGGGAGTGTATACTTTGGTATAAGGCTTGGTTCCCACTAGCATACAACGCAAGGACGTATAGCACGCGCAACGCACACTCTCTCGCGCTGCGCCGCTGGAAACCAAGCTTTAGTACAACCATACATGATTGTGTAAGTGTGTACGTGTGTAACTGGAGATTAGAATTCCTACTAATCAAACTAAGAAACAAAGGTATATCGTTACATGCACAGTGGGACCCTTATCTTATCTATCTACTTATTTAATACTTAAGTCATTAAATCCTCGTACTTAGATTAACATGTTCAATCTATCAATTGTTCTGTCTGGTGCTGTTGGTATATTTTGTTTTACAGAATTGACATTGATATATTTGGTTACCATATACGTTTCCATGGTTTTTGTCTTGAGTTGGTTTGTTTTCCGGTCAAAAAGAGAATTTTAGAATGTTGTGTAGGATTAGGTTTAGTCGCAATCAATGTTCTACTCTTAGGTTGTAGAATTAAGCTTAAATTTATTGGAAACGCTGAAAGCTGGTACTGTAGTAGAGGGAATATTGTGAATGTTTTATTTCGTTTTCTAGCAGTAATGCATAGTCCATGATATATGAGTTCGTGATGGATGTTTATTTTTTCGTCGAGAGATGAATTTGGTAGAACTCTTTTGTATCATCTTTATTTAACTTATGAGAAACAATGAAATGGGTTGGACTAATTTAAAACGTATTTAAAGGTCACTTGTATGGCGGCTTTTTTTATTACTAACCAAGCAATGAGGTCCAGATGGTATTCTCTTCTAGCCAATAGAAATACTGGAATGTTACGCTAATCCTGTGTAATCATTAACTAGATTTACTGGTCTCAACAACTATTCCATTCTACACCATTCTGTTAGTGTCTATTTCAATTATTCAATGCATTTACAAAAATCCAGTTATCAAATTCCTTTCAATTTCATAAATATTTTGAAAAATATAATATCTTTTTGTTTCATTTTGTTTTCAACAATTCCCTTTTTAGGGATTTAAAGAAACATGTTAGAAATCTAAAGATCAAACGTTCAATTCAAGAAGATAAAATATTTTGTATTGCCAACAAAATAAAGTTTTATTTTTAGGCCTACTCGTCAAATGACGTACATCGTGTTGTCATCATGTGTTAGGAGCCAAGAAATTCATCAACAACATTCACAATGTCAATGAAAGAGACAAACAGAAATGTAAGCCTATAAAAACTATATATTATCAATTGCCAATTTTTCTATATATATAGTTTCTGTCTGTGTTAAAAAGTGTCATAAAAAATAGGAATTAGCGGCCCTTTTCTAACAAATTAAGTTTAGTCGTTTGGTCTATTCATTTTAAAGACGATAATACTTAGCAATTGTCTTTTGTTGCTGTAATTATTACGTACATTGATATACAGGCATACTATAAGCAATTATTATACGTCTTATACATAGATTACTACTGATTGTTTTACCTTCGTTCCACACCACATAAACATAATTTGATAGTAATCGTATGAGGGAGTATTCTTCTTATTTTGCTCCTAAAATTCTCCATTAAACCAATACATAAACTTATTTATTACTGACTCTTTTTAAACTTATCTGCTGCGCGACTAATATACTTTAAAAAATACTTTTTAAAACTCACCTTGGATCTTGTTGATGTTGTTAGCTTGCTTAATTTCGGTTGAATGGATTTTAAGTTCTGACTACTCCGCACCTAATACTCTACTCCCAAGGTAACTAGACCGTGTGATAACATACATAGGTATGGCGTGCCACTCAACTGCTCATAAATCGTTTTTCACTTGCGACTGTATGGTACGCTAATCACGACTTAATTTAGATCATCATACAAAGTTCCTAATTTACATTTTGATGAATCTTTATTTTTAATTTTTGTGCATCTGTACGCTTTACGCGAACGTTTTTTTTGGTTTGAAGTTTCGTTGAATTTAAATACCATTCGTTTTAATATTCATAACTTTATTTCAATATGTGAGTGTGATATATGTTGATAGTCATTAACTAATATTTACATCATTTACCCTGGTTCAGAGTAGCTACAAAATATATTCGTTCTATAAATCATATTACAATCTACAGCGTACATTATTTCACTATTGATATATATATAGATTGGCAGTCATTCCCAGTAATAACATTAAACGTATAAAAAAGCTTTTAGTATTGATTACAGTAAAGTAATCGGTCCTCGCCTATTTTATAACAGGCCCAAAGCCAGCCAACAAAAAACCACCTTTAAACATTTTAGGTACCACTTTATATCAGGCCCCTACTAGTAGTTGTCTCCAGTCCCGTCTTGAGTCGATCATGTTTACTGTTCAATGTTCTGACCAAATATCATAACACCGTAGGCTCTTTCAACTCATTACATTGACTTATTTAACCTTGTATAGCTTGCTAATTAAAATGACGTGTTGGTTTTATTAACACTGTTATCATATAATGGGTTTCTGATTTCGTTCATGTGAGATTCATCATCTCCCTCATCGTCGTCTTTGTGGAAGCCGTTATTTCCATACACATGTTGGTTTTTGTTGTCATCCGTACAGTCGTTTTCATCATCTTTTTGTTTTTCATCTTCATTATTCGTGGGTTTCCTTTCATTATTCTCGCGGTGGCTACTTT
Organism: Antedon mediterranea; assembly: GCF_964355755.1. Taxonomy (NCBI): domain Eukaryota; kingdom Metazoa; phylum Echinodermata; class Crinoidea; order Comatulida; family Antedonidae; genus Antedon; species Antedon mediterranea. The sequence continues at coordinate 478,276 of NC_092677.1, forward strand.
CATCAGTACTCAAATTGTGATCTTCTTTCTCTTCTTCGCACTCGTCATTGTGATAGTTATCATGTACATAAGGCCGATGTCCCTGTGTGTTTTGGTCTCCATTACAACCCTCGTACTCGTCTTCGTTGTAGCTATCGTGCATACCAGGCCGATGTCCCTGTGTGTTTTGGTCTCCATTACAACCCTCGCACTCGTCTTCGTGGTAGTTATCGTGCATACCAGGCCGATGTCCCTGTGTGTTTTGGTCTCCATTACAACCCTCGCACTCGTCCTCGTGGTAGCTATCGTGCATACCAGGCCGATGTCCCTGTGTGTTTTTGTCTTCATTACAACCCTCGCACTCGTCTTCGTGGCGGTTATCGTATATCGTTGGCATCATTTTTTGGTTGCACTGAATGTTTTCATAAATGCTTTCCCGAAAGTGTGTAAAATCAATATAATCCTATAAAAAATACCCAAATAAATCAAATCAACATTGTTGAAAGATTCCTTCCTTGAACGTTCAGTCAATATAGGATTATGATTGTATTTAGTTTTAGGCCAAATAAAGTCATTTATATTTTTTCTCTGGGTGTAGGCCTATCGAAGTCTGAAAAGAGATCGCGTTAAAAAAACTAAAACGTTACCTTGTCTTCGGATAATAAAGTGTCTAACTGCCCTGACAACTGGTCAAACGATGGCCTATCTTCTGGGTCAAGACTCCAACACCATATCATAAGTTCATATCTAAACAAAAACATATTTTTCTGATACATTAATAACATTGCAAGGTATAATGTGTGGCGAAGTTTATTACGTGTTCTGTGGCGTTTAATAATCCATAATCACATTGCAAGATATAATGTGTGGCGAAGTTTATTATACGTGTTCTGTGGCGTTTCATAATCCATAATCACATTGTCTAGATTAGTAATAAGTATATTATTATTTGATTTCTTACATTGATTGTTCGCAATGATCAGGTTTAGGCATCCGATATCCTTCTTTTATCTTTACGATAAGATCACCTGTTGATATACCTGGATACGGGTGGCCTCCTGTAAACAAGTCATATCATTATTGTAACTATATAATTATCTGATCAACATAGGCCTGTAATCATCATCATTATCATCATCGCCATCATTATCATCATCATCATCATCATAATCATCATCATCATCATCCTTGTCATCATTATCATCATCATCATTATCATCATTATCATCATTATCATCATCATAATCATAATCATAATCATCATCATCATCATCCTTGTCATCATTATCATCATCATCATTATCATCATCATTATCATCTTCTTCTTCTCCTCCACTTCTCTCTTTACCTAAAGTGATAATCTCCCACATTGTAACACCAAAGGACCATACGTCAGAACTCGTGGAGTATGCGTTGTCTAGGACAGCTTCAGGTGCCATCCAACGAATGGGTAGTTGAGGCTACAAAAAAAAAATCAATCACATCAGGGAGATGTAAAATAAATTTAGTCATTGTACAAGTCCCTGCATAGTTCATGTTATGTTATCAGTCAGAGGAAAATAGCAGAAGGCTTCCTACTTTCTAGGAGTGTTATCAGGTAATCTATATTGATCACAGTGCTGCTTTTGCCATTTTCCATCTAACTGTTATATAGATATGTATTTAGAACCCGATTTAGAATAGGTAGATAAATATGAGATCATAACACTATAAACGATCCTCTTCCTATTTGACCGTGAAATTTGCAAAGGTTGATAGGTATATAATTAATGTACCTGGTTGAGGTCCTCGTAAAGTCCACTTTGTTCCTTAGTATACGCCATTCCAAAGTCAGATAGTTTGCATCGTTTATCGTAAGTAAGCAGCACGTTCCTTGCTGCCAAATCACGATGGATACACTAGGAAATTAATTGATGTAATTAACTTTTTTTGAAATCGGTCACCTTATAATTTAAATATAGACATATTTATTAAGTGTAATGATCTATGTAGTTAGACATTTATTAGTGAAATTCGAATGCGCCCTGACTAGTGACACTGTACATATAAATATGTTTATCTACTTGGGATGCGATAACATTTCCAACAAATCAGAACTCAGGAATTTATTCTTGCGAATATATTTTTCTACAAAATAGGCTTCAAGCTATAAGAAGTTATACTATAAGCAAAACTGAGATTCGAAGAACATTTTTTTAAAGGGCTTTTACCTTTACCATTCCCTGGATCCCACATCTGTTTTATTCATTATACGTAACATTTACCTGTATGGACGCCAGGTATGACATAGCCCTAGAAATCTGCCAAGCAAATGACGTCAAATCATCAGCGTTTGGCTGAGTGAGGGCGACAGGCGCGATATTGACAACTTCATAGGCGGCGTCATCATCATATTCTTGATGAACTTTTGGTACTGATAAAATATTTTTGGATTTGCGAGATTTGAATAAGTAGTCTCGTAGATTTCCATAAGCTGCATATTCCAGAACAATGTATAGTGGATCTAAAAGAAAAATAGAGATTTGTTTCTAACTTGGGCGCAACGCAATCTAATTAAGATATCTTTAGTTAATGGAAATTTTATTTCAAATGTTGGGTTGAAAGTGCCTTACTTTTGCATTTGTCATATTGATAACTTTAACTTAACAATTCTGCAATAATGTTTTTACGAAGCTAAAATATATTATTACCTTCCATTGTACAACAGCCAATTAGTTCTATAATGTTAGGATGTTTGCTAAATGTTTTCATCAAACTTAATTCATCTTGGAATCTGAACTTTTCTGAGTTATTGCAATTTTCTAAAAAGAGAATTGATAGAAATGAAATTATGTCAATATGCCAGATTCCTTACCTTAGTTTTATTTAAAATAAACAACTGTTATATTGATAGGGTTAAAGGTACTAGTGGGGAAGTCTAATGTAATTCGGTGAGATTTTATTGTTCAAATCGAGTGGAGAAAATTTGGAATAGGCCTACTTGGAACTATTAGAATTCATTGCAATTAGACCCTATTTTGGCTGCCATCTTAGATTTCAAAATTGTGCTTATTTAAACTTATTAGTATAAACATGTGGACAAGTTTTATAATTGGTTATTTGTTTTTACTTTTGATGGTTTTGACAGCAACCGTAGTTTTACTCTTTTTACCCTTGCGGTAAAACTCAGCTCGTATCACCTTTCCAAAAAATCCTTCTCCTAAAACATCTTTTAACACCAATTTGTTTCGAGCTATTTCCCAGGAATCCGTTTTTGCTGATCTGTTTCTCATGCTCATGATTGAAATAAGTGTCTAGTCGATATAAAATAAGAAAAAAATGTATAAAGTTTGCATCATAATAGGCTGAGGCGTATGTTGTTTAGGAGGGATAGAGTCGGGCTAGTATTGAGTGAGTGAGTGGCCGAGCGGTTAAGACAACCGTAATTACGTAGCCATAACATCGGCAAGGGTTCGAGGCTCACTCACTCCATGGTTCTGGTGGTAGAACGAGTCTTCTCGGATAAGGACTATAAACCGTAGGTCCAGTGTACACAACTAGCTCGTGTGCACTTTAAAGAACCTAGTACATCTTTCGAGACGAGTAGGGGGTTACCCCGGTGTATTAGTACATCACAGCCACTGATCACCAACTGGGTCCTCTGGGAGATCAGTCTTTGACTGAAGAGGTCACCCAGTATAAAAATGAACAAACAAACAAACATTGAAAAAGTACTTTATTGAAATCGCTGAAGTATTAGATGCTTTCATGTAATTGATGTCATCTGTATTGATCATTCTTTATAAACGTAGATTAAAAAAAATTGATCAGGCTACGTTTTTAGCTAATAATTATTTTGTAAATTACAGTAATTTTTAAAAATAGAAATTATACCTACCTCCTGCCTTGGTGGTAAGGGTTTGTTACTGGAAGAAAATATATCAGTTATTTAAAATGTATTTGGACTGAGTTTGTAATAGAGTATAGTAAACTTAGTAATTCAGTTCGATCGAATAGATTGAAAATAGCATTACTATTCTAAATACAAAAATACATGTTATGTGACAACAGAATGTGAAGTGCCCATGTATGGACATGTCACTATCATTATTTGGGAATATCACTACCATATTTGGGCACATCACACTTTGTGTCAAACTAGTTTAATATATATTATCATTTCTTAACATAAAATATTGAAAACTACAAATGGAACAATAAACATATATAAAAATGTACCTTTTGGTTCGATGTCGGCGTTTATCTGCAAACAAATAATATCAAATAATTAAAATACGAATTATTAACATTTTGCTCATGAGTGGGCGAGATGATTATGACAAGAAGTTTGGTAATTGACAATAAAACTAAGACATTTTATAGGTCTCAAAATATACATGTCATAATCAATAATATTAATTGTATGTATCTCGTTTTCATGGTACGAGGCCTATTATAGGCCTACGTTACACAATTATAAAAACATCATTCGATGTGAGCTACTGTATGACTTAGTATTTAGCCATGGTATTAGATATTATCAATACATCATTCGATGTGAGCTACTGTGTGACTTGGTATTTAGCCATGGTATTAGATATTATACCAAAATATTTTGTCACACACTTACTTAAGTAATACATGACTAGAATCACACATAATGCTGTAGCGATGCACGAACAAATAACAATGATAAACACCTCACCCATTGTTAATGCTGATGTTAGTACTGTAAAAAAGATAATAATATAAATTGTCTCATATAAGTTTGGTTGGTATAAGAATGAAGGCCATCATAATAGTATACATGAAAAATAGTATTATTATCATTATTATACATTATTGTTTTTAAACTCACTATCTACATAGACTTCTACCGTCTCTCTATTCCTTCCAAGAGAATTGTTCACAACAAATGTGTAGTTTGTCAAAAGTCCCGTGTCTGATTTGTGGAAAAACAGTTCCAAATATGGATTTGTCTCGCCTTCGATGACGTCACCATCGCTATCTAACCACTGGTACGTTCCGGATGGTTCAGCGTCAAATTCGAATTCAAGGAGATACGTTTCATAGGGATAGACAATGACTGGTTTTAATGGGTAAATCTTAGGAGCAACTGGAGGCAAAATCAGAAAAGTTAAGTTTTTAGAAAATGACAAATATACTTTGACAGATCGACAGAGGGCGTGCTATTTAATATACCGGCCCGTATTTAAGATAAAGATAACTCGAGATTTTAATAAACGTACTGTAACCAATAGGCCTATATATTTTCCTGAAAATCAATATAGGCATAATGGTCTGTAAGAATATACCCGTCAAGACGATAGTTTGAAATTTGTAGACGTACGTCATGTTGCAAGTGACAAAGTACATACAAGCATTATATCATTATACAGTATATTAAAAATAATAATAAGTAGTATTGCAAAAACAATATAAAAAAATTGTTTACAAAATAATTTTTTTTTTAAATTTAATTTCAAAACATATACGTAACAAGATAACAGAAAAAAGGGATTGCAGGTGATTTTATCAAGTATATCTTTTATTTGATACTCACAAATCACCGTTAAATTATAGGAATCGGAGAAATGTTGCTCAATTCCATTATCGGCCAAACAACGGTAATCTCCTGTATCTTCCTTCTCCGCATTAGTAATCCACATACCATTATAAGCATCGTAGTATCTGTTTTGGTCCGGAATCATTTCTCGAGAACCTTTCCAAACAGTAAAATTAGCTTTGGGATAGCTTGATTGTACGAAACAGGAAAATTTAGTAGTTTTTCCAATTTCAACTCTGTTTGGGTTTATTTCCATAGTTACAGGTAAAGCAAAATCTGAAAGAAAGAATGTAAACCAGTTAATGTGTGTAAGTGCAGGCTATATAAGGATTGTTGGTATAATAATTAATACTTACAAGCATACACAATAGTTTGTGTATACAATTCTTTATATCAAACCAATTGTGTAAAATACGAAAATATATGGTAAATACCTTCTTGCCATATTGTTAATTACAAACCAGATGAACATTTACAATCATACTATATTTATCGAAACTTTTGCCAGATCTACACACATTCAACATTCATGATTTGTTGTCGAAAACACATTATAGCAAGAATAGGCCCTTACTGTAATTGACGTCACATTAAAAATGATATTTTGTAGATTATGTTGAAATAATGTTATAATAGCTATCAATCATACGTCAGTTCTTGTTTCAAACATGTAAGTTATGACTTGATTTGAATGAAATCTTGTTTGTGAATAAATTACCTCAAACACACAAAAAAAATAAAAAATTGAATACTGTAATCTTTGACGTTGTTACATTAAAAATGATATTTTGTAGATCCTATTGAATGATTTAAAGTGTAATTTTAGTATCAAATCAGGCACAATGTACTCCAAAATAGTAATTTTATGCCAATACTTACGAATAACAGTAAAATTTGTGGTTTTATTATCCTCAATACTATTTATGGAACTCTTGACTTGACATTTGTATTGTCCAGCATCATATCTGGACACATTGTAGATAAGCAAAGTTGCTGAATCTATGATGTCATAACGTGTTTTATCTATAATGATTCCAGAACCGTTGTCGTCTATGTCCGGTTCTGAAGCTACAATGAAATAGAAATTCCCAATTCGAGTGTACCAGATAATATCAACATTGTCTGTATAATTTTCCAATGTGTAGTTACAGAATAGTTGGGCGTTTTCCCCTTCTACGGCAGTTACATAATCGGAGATAACAACTGTGATCAATTGGTCTGAAAGAAAAATATTTAATTATTAGTAAGCGCCCTTTACAACATAATGTCTTTGAACCGATTAAAAAATATCACACTTATTAGTTTGTCTTACCTTGACAGTGTATTTGATTGTAAGTAGTAACTATTATGAAAAATGACAATAATTTCATTGGATTCTGTGGATGATAAAAAAAAGAGAAAAAAGCCTTACAAAACTGAAACATACCGAAATATACCGAAACATTCCGAAACATACCGAAACATACCGAAATAAACACCGAAACATACAGAAATATACTGAATTTATTAAGGATTATGTCTATCTTGATAATATATTGCTTAATTGACTTTCGAATGTCAATTTTGTAAAAATGAAAATGATATTTCTCTCATGAATTCCTAAATTGTACTGTACTCTCGTGCTTTTAACTTGTATCAACTTAATTTGATAGAAAACGCTCTTTCACATACGTTTGATATTCTATTCTTTAATTATAAACTGAAAGCAGTAGACATACGATGATTGACAACACAAATTAACTTCGCTTATTACCACCGTAAAGCACATCATCTTTGGTTAACTTCACATTTTAATTACTAAGTCGTTTGCTTAAGTTTAATCATTATCATTCAATCTTAGTTTATTGTTTGTGTACTTAAAGCAGTGAAAGTTGATAATCGTTGAAAGATGAAAGATTACTATTACATTTGGTAATCAATGCGTCTAATAAACCGGTTACAATATTACCGTCAAGGCGCATGGTAATCTGTGTTCGTGTGTAGATGCGACGCTTGTAGCCCTAACTTAAGATCTTTATTAAGGTTTCTTGAGTACACATATTATCACATCATTTAAACAGTTAGTTTGTACATTGAATGAGTGATTAATTATCAACATTGTGTTTTAATAATATGAACTCTTACAGAATTATGAAATTGCAAATGTATGAAAAGCATAGACGTGCATTTGAAAATGTACCTTCATATTTAAACATGTCACCCATTTTCAGGTAGGGTTTGTGAGAAGAGTGTTTAATAGCAAATTCTAAATAAGAAATATTATCCAGTCGTATCCAGGCATTTAAAACATTTTTAGTCATTTTAAAGGCACAAAATATCCAGATATTAGAAACACTGATCCAAATCATTCAATAATTTAAAATTCATTGGAATTTCTAATTCCAAGGTATAACATGGGTCCTCATAGGTCGAATGGTACTGTCGAATTATCACAATATAAACACTAGTATTTTGATGGTTAACAAATAGCAACACTTGGTACGTTAGATCACAAACACACACAAACTATGTCGCTGTCTGTATTGCAAAATTAAATCATTATTGTTCGATCTTATTTAAGTTAATCGATATCCTCACATTGTAGTGATCGCAAAAACAATTCATTTAACCTACCTTTAATCTCTCCATTTTCCCAATAAGTAACTTCATCCAGTTATTTATTATTTATAACTCCAATAAATAGTTCAAATCAAAGTGACCTTTAGTATCTCGTGAATAATTGCATCGTTATCTATGTATAATAAAGGGCGTATATGCCTCCCCTTACTGTATATAATCGCCAAATCTGAGTCGTGTATGGTTCCCTCTAGTCCAAATGTTTATTTTAATTGTACACCGTACTTGTTCACATTTTTAGTGGATTTACAGAATACGTTATTTCAGTACTTTAATACCAACAATTTTATAATTTCCAATCTATTTCCATTAAATTATGTTGAAAAGTTGGTATAATGATTTAAGTATGTTACTTAGCGGGCGCACATCATTTTTTGGTAGTTATCACAACTGGCTTTAGAAAGCTTTCCTTCGGGCATGCGTCCTTCAGCCATTCTAATATCGAGTATACTAATTATTATTGTTCCAAATAAAATGTACTTACCGTTTGATAAATTTAACGACTAAAATCAGTTTGAAACATGCAGCCCTAGATTTGTAGCAATCTTTGTTTTAAATAGGATAAATATTATTTTATCAACATGTTTATTTCTATTAGAAATTTGATATAAGCCGATAGAGTATTATTTCATCAACATATTTATTTTATTATCCATCTGATATCTATTTATCAAGAAATTTCTGCTATAAATAATACAATAATCCATTTTTATTTATTTTAATATATAATTATGGTAAAATCGGTATGGCGTAAAATTATAAATAGAGCTTTGGTTCGAATCGCATGTATAATACTTAATTAAGTCACGTAGTATAGTCAGTATATTACAACAGTAAATAAATTGCTTGTCTTGCGCATGTGTTATTGAAAAAGATCATAGTAGAGTTTTTGCAACAGAAGGAAATCGATCGATTGAAACAAATATAATGAGTGTTAGTCTGTAGTCATTGCATAAATATTTGTAGAATAAATCATTCTTTGAACAGGTGATGCTAAAGTTCACCAACATAATACTTAATCCACTCAGCTGTTAATAAGCCTGGTAGTATGATAATTAGACTGCTACAAACGAAATAATCCGGCGACGTCTTTTTTGTGGCCCGTACTCCGCACGGCCTAGCATCGTTATTCTCGATCTTTTCAATTTTATCGAGGGACTTAATTTTTAGATGGACGTTCTTGGATCTTGATGCTGTACGGTAAGTTGAATGCAAAGTTAAATATTATGTTTATTGTATAATTATAGATTTATAAATCAAGATATCATTATCCCTAGGTAATATGCATATTCATTTGTACTGCTGTATACATAATAGCAAAAACTCCTCAAACCACAGAGATATTATAAAAAGCATTAGAATATCTTGTATTGTTCGTTGTTATCTAAGAATTCTGGAAAAACCAAAAATCAAATACAACATCTTTATAATTAATTAAGTCACACACATAATTCATTTAGCCCACCATAGTGTTTTTGTTCAAAATCATAAAGTGGAATAATAAGACGCATTATCAGTAGGTTTGAAGATCTAATCTACATTTTTATTTGATTTTACAGGGAACATGCGACGACGTATGCTTTATTTAATGGTCTTGTTGATGGCAGCTGTAGGTGCGTAATTCATTTTCTATTTGGCCTAGTTCTGTATTTTTTAAAAACATCTTTTAAAAACATCTTTTAAGATGCTTTAAAACATTGAGTAGTCAAAGCTAATAGGCTTAGGTACGGTATTTAAATGCATTGTGTATATAGTTATTCTATAAGTGACATCTCTGTACAACGATATAAGCCGTAATAATTAAATATGTGAATAATATGATGGAAAAAAATATTTCACCACGAAATATACAATTACTATACTATATAGAACTATATTATCTTCATTATTGTTATTATTTGTAGAGTAATAAGGTTTGGTAGAATTAATTGTAAACCATATTGATAATTAATTTAACAGTTTTTGACATGTTGTTATTAGCGCACATACTAAGAATCACAGTCTAATGGACTTAAGTCGATTGGAACAATCAATTACAAACGTCATGGTTTTATTTCTTACGATCAGTTGCTAACAAAATTTACAGCAGTTTAATTGCACATCGCATTTCTTATCGTACACTGCGACCTATATTTAACTAGTGTAGTTTAACTATTAAATATATACAGCTCCCACATGGCGTATAAAAACGATACAAAAAATCTAAAACATCACAAAACTCTATGGTTGTAGTGTAATAATCATAATTAATGTTACTGTTTTCGTCTTTCTAAATTCGTCCAATCTTTAGTCTTTTCACCAATATTATTATTATTTTCATTATTATCTATCATCCTGATTCTGACGAAGTTGCGTCATCATTTAAAGAAGAACCAAATTGATTTTCTTTGTAGAAATTTATTCCGACTTAAACACCAAAACAAATTCAACCCAACAAGCTTTAGAGGGTGCAAACACGACCTTAGTCTGTACGTTCACACCAGAGGACGGTATTGACATAACATGGAGTATTATTGATGAAAGTGATGTACCGGTATATAATGGCAAACTGTTAATATCCAGAAATGAAGTATTATTCAAACGATATGATCTAGTTGATCAAGCTAGTTTGTTGATTAGCAATGTTCGACAAAGTGACGCTGGTACCTATGTGTGTAGCATCTACAGCTCAGCTGATAAACTGTCGTATTCGTCACCAGTTACACTGAATGTCTTGTGTAAGTATTATATTATTGCTAAATGCACGCACACCGTTTTACTCTGTGTTTTATGTATCTCATGTTTAATTGTATGCGATGTTTTACTGGTGAAACAAAGCTGTTTGTATGGAATTGAAGTTATACACTTGCGAATGATTGACCCAGAAAATGTATTAACTTGTGTATTAATGGTCTACGGTATATTTTCAGAAGATGGGACGACATACATTATTTATTAGAGTTAGACCTATAACATACCAATAAAGAAGACGTAATGTTTTGGTATATTTTGGAAAATACTAAATGAATAATATAACAATTTGTTACACAAATCTATACACATTAAATAGGGATAGAGAAGCCGCATATTGAGTTACCTAGCAGCACGATCAGTGAGGGTGAAGTTGCCACTCTTGTTTGTTCCACGTCCGCTAACCCTACTGCAACCTACAAGTGGCTTCGTGAAGGTTATAAAATCCAGTCGAATCATCCTAGATATGTCCAGTCGTCTACAACTGGCGTGCTAACTGTATACCACGCAGGTTATGAAGACTTTACATCGTTTTCGTGTATGGCGTCAAATTCGGCTGGATCGAAGACTAGCGAAGAAGTAATATTGAACGTACATTGTATGTCTATCGCACTAATTAAGCCATCTCATTAAGTCTCTCACTAATTACGTCATCTCATTTCGATCTATTAGATTCAATCTGGCAAACCACCAGTATCGTCATCAATAATCATTATGTCATTAATGTTAACATTGAACATTCATTTCAGCTTCAGCAGGATTAAGAAACCACGTATGCAAACTTTCACTACAATCTCATTTATTATTTTACTTCTACGCTCTTAGCTTGTCTAACTGTGCCTAATTAAGATTTACAATCAGCAACCTTTCTACTTATTTCCAGAGCTTTGCAATATTTCACTTTGCTAAAACTGTCATGTTGTTGACAATGAGAAATGTCTTCTTTTGTCCTACAATATTGTATTGTCCTTTCTTTTGCTCATTTCTTGATCATTGTTTGTTTTTGGTAAATCTAACTGCAGATTCATACGGCACTCACCGTTTTCACAGGCTACATTTTTGGCACATGTTGCTCCCATTGATTAATTCATTTTATAAACATTGCATTTACTATTTTTTAGCCTAAAACTCGTCTCAACAGTGCTTTACCATTTCATCGCCTCTGCTTAAATTGGGTAAATGATGGTTCTCGACCACGCACTCCCACCCTCTCCACTTGACAAGAATTTACTTAGATGTGTTTATAATAATATTTTTCCAAATTCTAAACTATAAATAAAATAGATCTATTGATTACATCGGTTGTTAATGATTGTCTTACCCTGAACAATTACGTGGACTCTTAACATTCGACATGTTGCAAATAGTTGAATAAAATAAATTTCTTTTCTGAACATCCTTGTATCTTTACAATTACTATTATTGTCCATGCATAATCGTTCCAATAGGCCTATTCATCATCGTTCCAATAGGCCTATTCATAATCGTTCCAATAGGCCTATTCATCATAGGTAACTCAGATTGGTGAGAACCTATAATTTTTCAAACTAGACTAAAGTTGTAGCGTACCATACTGACTCTTGTTTCTTCTTACAGATATTCCTAGATTCTCAATTAGGAAACAAGGAAACTCCATACGATGTATTCCATATGGAAACCCTGCAATAGATCAGGTAGAGTACTACATTAATGGTACCAAGCAACCAGACTTAGAACAAGTTACAATTGATGAACGATTTTGTAATCTAGTTACGTGTTCGGCTGAAAACGTTGCCGGAAATGGAAATAGAACTGAATTGTACTGCCCAACAGGTATGTTTGTATTCTAATAAGAAACATACTTTATCATCATCTACCATCTGAGGTCCATGACACTCTTATTCCTACATACTTCTCTATTGCTTCTTCTTTTAGTTCAGAATATGTATTATTATTTTTTAATCTATAGAATAGATACCCTCATCTTATTTTTCAGTCATACAGTATCTTCCTTCTATCATGATTTTCAACAATCTCTTCTTCTTCTCTACTTCTATTAAGAGAACGCCAACTTTCTATAAACCCTTACACCGGTAATGCCTACAATACTTGTGTGTTACATTAGACTATAATTATATAAAGTTTGCAGTACGTTTGTTTTGTAGTTGAGTATTGACTTTAACAGTTTTCTTTAGAAACTCATACGGGTGTACTGCAAACTTTCCATCGTCATTATAAATTGTTTTTGTTTTAATCCTAACAATATGTATTTTATTTCTTTTCAGTAAAGACTGCACCCGAGAAACCCAAAGGTAAGTTTTAACTGAAGCTACATATCACCTCATTTTTATATTGGTCGACCAGCAATGGTACACACAACTAAATGTGAAGTAGTAATATGGTAGGGCTTACTAAAAGGTGATGAGCAATGAGCAATTTTCCGCGGTACAGCAGCAAAAGAAAATGCCTAAAGGTTGTTTTTCTAGAGGATCCAAATTGTAAATGTTTCATTTTATTATTAGATCTTGGTAACCAGACGCTTGTTGGTGTTCTGACGTCAATCTTGATATTCTTGTCTTTATCTGTTGTTATGGTAATAGTCTACCTCGCTTTGCGACCCGGCCCAGGTAAGATAAAACTACTATTTTATCATATGCTTTATAATATATGTCCAATAATTATTGAATACTTGTTAATTAAGTTATATTATCATTTAATTTTAAGATTTTGAACAGAAAGAAGGACGATATGATGATCTATTCGACGGACCGTCGCCAGTAAGTCGTATATAACTAATTATACGTATTTTACTGTATGGAACTTTGTGTGTGGGATCAGCCATATTTGTACATAATACATAAGCAATTTTGTCTACATCGTAAGAAATACGATGACGTCATCCTCTCAACGATAACATAATGATATTGAGTTTATACAGCTGAAATGGCACTATTTCTTGGACGATGTCCACAGACTCTTTTAAAACAGGAGAAAATGTTCGTTTATGTTTTATAAATGAATTAACTTTCAGTTGGTTAATTTTATCAACAGATAAAGTAAGTCTTAGAAGCCTTATTTTGTAAGTTTACACAGAAGCACTGTGCAATATGGGTGCATAAACATTAAAGTAATTGTTTAATTTACAGTACTATGGTGAAGACATAGTAAATGTAAATTCTTTTAAATGAAATACATTTTTTTTAGATGTAAATTCGTTTAATTGTTAGTTTGTGTGTGAAATTATGTAACTTTTTTCAATAAATTATACTACATTCTGTTGTAGCTGGTTTTCTTTGTCGTTATAATCATAATAAATAATTTATATTGAGTCAATCGGAGAAAAATATTTATTTGAATCGCACTCGCTTCCTGTAAACTTTAAACTTGTTAAAACTATGAAACGCGGTTCCCGTAATAAAATAAACATTTATAATGCCACGATTATTAACATACAAATAGCACATGTTAGAGTAATGTACTACGCTGGTTTTGTTTGACTTGTGCACTTTGGAACCAAATGTTGAATGTAGTCAGCAGTCTGTACTCAATCAGTTCAAGATTCGAATGTAACCGTCAACAATGGCTGTCGTGTTTGCACACTTAGTAATATGTGTCGTGTGCATATTAACAGGTAGGTACTACTCATTTGTACCAGAATTGGACAGCTGGTATTTAAGTTGTTTGACTGACTAACCAATCTAACTTTGTATTATTGATTTGATTATGTACAGTAGAATAACCATTGTAGTTATTATCTAATTTCAGATCTTACAGCGTGTTCAGAAGTATCACGTAATTGTAAGTAAACACATTAATATCCTATTTTAATTTTTTTCTATATTGCATTTATCCTATGCGATATTAGATAATTAAGTATTGCATTTGTTATTTTATAGAATCGTAATATATTTTTGTTTCCAGATAACAGGACAGTTATTGAAATAAATGATAGTATTGTAAATGAAGGAGAACAAGTTGAGATAACGTGTAAGACCGAAACAAATAAAACAGTGGAAGATGTCACATGGTACCATGGTAACAAGATCATTAACGTGGATGATCCGCGTTTATCACAAAACGATGACGTCACAACATTGATGATCAATGAGGTTGATAGGAAAGATGCTGGTAACTACAGTTGCCAGACGGTAATTAACAAAACAAGAACGACTTCTTGGAACTTTGGCTCGCTAAAAGTTAACTGTAGTGAAGTGGAAAGAAATTTATAAAAAAGAAAAGCGAGTTTAAAATACGCTTGCGTTGCGTCTCTAGTGTGAACCAAGCCTAAATTAATTTCTATTACTGTTTGAATTATTATTTAATATTACAGATATTGAATTTGTGACAACAGAGTTTGACAACGACCATGTAATATGCGAGGTGATTAGTTATCCTAATCCAGCCACTGTCAGAGTAGTTGTGAACTCAAACAAGTTAAAGTCTGCAGACAACAAGGTAGAGTTTACACTAACAGAACATGATTCTAGGTATAACGTGTCGTGTGAAGCAACCACACTCAGCGGACAAGTTGTTGTTCACAGTTTTGAAAACGAAGGTAATATATACGTAATATGTTTATTTAAACTATATTTATCTTTATTTTGTTATCAATTGGATCATACCGCAGAATGTCGATACAATTTTCAACAGCAAAGTATCAATATACAACGTTCGTTGTGATTATGACATCATGTTCCGAATTTGTGTATTTTCAGTTAATTGTATGTTGTAAAACGTTAATTGAATATGATATTTATTCAAATTTTTAAAATAAAATTGTTTTAAAACTTATGAATAATACAGTGTTCTCATTCTTGTTTCGTTAGATCACAACGAAGATCGTAAGTATTTATTATTGTTCATATAATTTGAAATCATTTGAAAAACATATACTTACTTTAATTATAAACAAATAATGAGTGATTCACTGGTGTACCGCACAACATATAGGCCAACTGTATTCAACTTTTCCATGGAAAAGTAGACTATTATAATATTCCTCCAATTAAACTTATTATTTAACATAGAGAAACAAAATCTCACCATGTAAAATGAAATTTACTCTTTTCAGCGGCTTTATCTCCAATGGTAGTCATTGGTCTAATATTAGGAGTAGGATCAGTCGTGCTATTCATTATACTTACGGTTTTTGTTTGTAAAAAAGGTAAATGTTTAGTTTAATTTAATGTTGTTGCAAAAGAATTTTATTTGTGGTATGGAGAAGGAGACTATTTTAACATTATCAAGGTGACTAATATTACGATGATTAATGACGATGATAATGATTCAGATTGAAATAATGACGAAAAAATGTACATTATTTATAAACATATTTAACCATTTATGCTTCTATATGATGTGTTTCATGATCATGATTGTTATTATTATAGTTAAAAAGAGAAGACAAAAGAACACAGAAGTAAAAAAGTAAGTTCTACATAATTATGTATTTTAATAAAGCTCTGATTATGTTTTTAAACTAGTTATACAAAAACTTATTTTTGTTTTTTAGAAACGATGATGGAAGGGTGTCCTATAAAGCAGTTCATAGTGAAGACAATGAAGAGATATCTATTAACACTTAAATTGTATCACATTGTTGTTGATTCAGTAGTATTTTAAGATACTGACCAAAACTGTTTAGTATCACCACGAATCTTATACCGTACGCCGCGTGGATTATGACGACGTTGCGTACACGTGAATTTGTCGACTTTGTATGTGGCTTTTAATTCAATATTATATTAGGATAACCAAAACAGTAGCTGTCACATGCCTACAGTCATGATGTTAAATAAAATATAACTTAATATTAAATATATATAAAATATTAACTTAAATATAGTTTGTTGTGTAGAGCTTAGTTTGAGTTGACACGATACAAAAATAAAATAGTAGTACATTAATGTTCTTGTATAACATATTAAGTTAAATATATACAAATTTAAAACGATCTTTATCATGTCATGCTGCAGACATTTTAAATAAGTATTATATATAGGCCTGTAGTTGTTTAGTATTTACATTTCGATTTGTGTATAGGTCCTAAATGGATTAAAGTTAAATAATTCAATATTACAAATAACCTCTGACGACTGATTAACAATGATTGGTTCTAAGCCTATATAATCACATAAGAGTGTCATAATTCATACCATATAGTAACAAAAACGAAATAAAACACAATGCGGATGTATCACCAACAACGGAACAAATATTAGTCAGTCAACATGTCTCTTCATCGTAGGCACCATAAAACAACTATAAAGCAATAACTGTACAAAGTCCTGTACTCAGATGACTACATAGTGTCTTCAACAACAATGCACTCAAAACAGTACTCATAAACGTCGCTTTGAAAACTGAATGAAACTTTTACTTTACTTTAAACTAGAGATGTGTAAGATTAATGCTGGAATATATTTCTTTTTGACAACAACTGTGGTTGGTAAGTTTGTTATTTTGAATAACTTTTAAGGAACAATTATAATTGTGTTTGAACAGGTCTGTCTTGATTAGTTTACCTTTGTAATACCATTCATTCGTAGCATCCAACTCGAATGTTGGTATGTACTAAGAAAAGGTCGTTCGTTTTTAATTGTCATTTCATCACCACCAGGGCCTAAGTTCATACTCACTGGCTTTATCTAGATTAAGCTTGATCTAGATTGTTTCAACAACATTTTAAAACAACAACAGAAACAGCAATCAAATCTTCCAGAATTAACAAGAAATTGTTGTACATGATAAAACAAGCATTTTACGAAGATTGTTGCGAATAATTCCTTTTCTTCGTAAACTTAGGTTGCTTGAGTCAACTACAACTAACAATACCTCAATCTCAAAGTTTTGTTGCTGGTGAAGATGCAGTGTTTTCCTGTAGGTACAGCCCGTCAGATGCCACTAGTGTTGACGTCACATGGTTTAAAGGTGATCTGTTTAACAATGAAGAAAGTTTGATTACGAGAAGCATCGTAATTAATACACGCGCGTCTCTGGTTGCTGTGGGAAACGGTGAAGCTAGCATGCGCTTGTCTTCGTATTCACGTACCGATGAGGGTGTGTATACTTGCGAGATTTATGGCAACGTGGCCGGTGCACCTGATAGCAAAAAGAAATCAACAACGATTAGTACAAGAGGTGAGTGTTGCTACAACTTAATGATAGTCATGCTTAAGATCATGCTTAATTCCATGTTTGTTCTTCATGGTCATTTGCATGCTTATATGGATACAATATGAAGATGAGTGAAGTGAAAGATATATACACTAAAAGAACATTTCAGATATTGAACCTATAATCATGGTGGAGAGTGAGGGGAAAGGAAAAATAGATTGAAGATTATGTTCTATAATATTTTATTTTAAAATTACTGTATTTGTTTAAAAATAGAAAATGATAAACCTGTCTTAGAAATTGTCTCTGATGACTTGACTGAAGGTGGATCAGCTACACTCACATGTGTGACGAATTCGTATAGCGATAAGACCACGTGGTATCGTGCGGATCAATTGGTGTCCATTGGTGAAAGATATCAAGCCGCTGATTCTGTATTAAACATCACTGTACTGACAAACGTAGACCACGCTTGGTACAAATGTCAAGTTGAAAGAGAGGCTGACACGTTTGAAAGTGATGCTAAAATGCTGTCTGTTAAGTGTATGTTATATAATTTGCTTTGTTTTTTTTTTATATTTTACCTGAATTATTTTATCTAATAAAAGAAATTAAAAGAATTAAAAGATCAGAATCAACTCCCACATTTATAATAATTTATAATAATAATATTTATATATAATATATTTATAATATATATATTTTTATTATATTTTCCTCAAAAAAATGTATATAAATGAATTAAGGAGGTAAGACAAAGAGGAACAAGTTCCTATTACCTAAAAGGTTTCAACAACAAAACAATTAAAGAGTATAAAAAAATGAGAGAGTAGACAATTATGTTGGGAGACTTCAAATAGTTTAATTCTATAATATTATTACTAATTATTGATGAGAGTGATGAGTTCATTTATTTTTTGTAAAACCGTGTCAAGACAGTTTCATCAAGCTGTTAGCTAAACTTCGACAGTTGCGTTAAGATGCCGATTGGGCTCCTTCCAGCCACTGGATGGTTTGATGTGTAGTCTAGGAGACCAGCCGTTATTGCTTATGTTTATTGTTTATATTTTTCTTTTAGATACACCAATCCCAAAACTGATATTTAATCAGAACATGGTTGCATGTTCAGGGGAAGACTCATTCCCCCTACCGATGTCATACACGATATATTTTGATGGGATACAACAAAAACTGACCAATGAAAATGAGGCAATGTTAAATAATGATTGTGTCAATATCACGTGTTTTGTTGAAAACACTGTAGGAACCGGAAGTGACACAGAACTTTGTCCTAAAGGTAAATATTACCATTAATGCACATTTCACACCAAGAAGTGACATCACCCTTGTTTGGTTTGTACTTTAAAAAGTCATATTTCATTTCTGCCATACCATCACGATATTAAAAACTATAAAAATCCTCACTATAATCTTTTAGTAACAATGATTATAATGTACACAACTGCAATGATTTTTTGTAAATTTCACATTGACATTTTTCCGTTATACGGGTAAATTGCTGGTTATATATGTTATATATGTTATAAGAAACATATCATGTATTATAGATAAATATTGATTATCATTCCGACTCATTAATGTTGAATGTTATTATGTTTTTTCTCAGACATTGTTTACCCAGAAAAACAAACAGGTAAGTTGTTGTTATTGGTGCTTACTCATCATCGGCGTCGTCTACCACCATCATACTACAACCAAAATCTCCAAAATTATCTATGTACAGTTAGGCTGTCAGGAGGAAAATGGCAAAAGGCTTCCTACTTTCTAGGATTTTTATCAGATAATCTATATTGTTTTGAGAACTCTTGCAACATGACCACAGTGCTGATTTTGCCATTTGTCCCCTTACTGTAGATTTACTTTCTATATGATTGGGTTCAAAGGTCATATTCATTATTATATTTGATCTTCACTTGTAGGACTACAAGGGGGTGCTGTTGCCGGTATCACCGTTGGTGTATTGTTATTCTGTAGATTTACTTTCTATATGATTGGGTTCAAAGGTCATTATTATATTTGATCTTCACTTGTAGGACTACAAGGGGGTGCTGTTGCCGGTATCACCGTTGGTGTATTGTTATTCTGTAGATTTACTTTCTATATGATTGGGTTCAAAGGTCATTATTATATTTGATCTTCACTTGTAGGACTACAAGGGGGTGCTGTTGCCGGTATCACCGTTGGTGTATTGTTATTCTGTAGATTTACTTTCTATATGATTGGGTTCAAAGGTCATTATTATATTTGATCTTCACTTGTAGGACTACAAGGGGGTGCTGTTGCCGGTATCACCGTTGGTGTATTGTTATTCTGTGTTGTTGTTGTTGTAGGAGTTGTTGTTATCGTAGTTTTAAAAGGTAAACAAATTACTAATTGATTATGATTTCGACAGCAATGTTTGTGGAATGAACTATACAAAATACATTAACATTAATTCTGTATCCAGTGCAACAATTACTTATCTTCATAAAATAATGTATATTTCCCATTATATTTAGGTTTTATTTATAGGCCTATTAATTAACTTTATTTCTTTTAATATGTATACATTTACCGTTTTTACCAAATGACTTGACTTTCTTGTTGTAGGTATGTGTTTCCTGCCAACATCTAAAAGTGGAACATTCTCTGTTAAAGATACGTGAGTATTGATTGAAAGTATTTAATAAATACTTTTTGTTTATAAACAAAACTGTCCTTTGTATTGTAGTTTATGTATATGTGACGTCATTTATTTCATATGAGTACAACATAAAAAAATACTCCATAAAACTAATATACTATAATAATAGTCCTACTACTGTATTATTAATATTATTTAGAATACGTTGATAGCAGGTTTGGTTGTTAACTTTGATCATGATTTGTTGCTCTTTTTTTACAGCGGAGAGAATAAGTGTGAGTGGCCAGGTGGTTCAAATGATAGCGAGCAAGACAAGGGTACTGTCGAAGATGAAAGCTATGAAAATACCTCCTCAAACTGGATCTAGGGGAATCTAGACAATTTAAATGTCCGGAGCTTGGCGTTTTTATCTAAACCTGTGGCGTCTAGATTTAAATGCCTGACGTTTGGCGTTTTTATCTAAACGTGTGGCGTCTGGATCTAAATGCCTGGCGTTTGGCGTTTTTATCTAAACGTGGGGCGTCTAGTATGTTTATTACTACAATAATGCTGTTTTATTTCTTTACTGTATTTTTATATTCTTACTTTAATTTATTTGCTAAAATTAATAATCATTTGTTTAGTTTTCTTAATATATAATTAATTTTAGTGCCTAGTTTAGGTCTGGCTGCACACACATTATGTTAATCTAGTGCCATGGCGTTGCCTAGTTTAGGTCTGGCTGCACACATTATGTTAATCTAGTGCCTGGCGTTGCCTAGTTTAGGTCTGGCTGCACACATTATGTTAATCTAGTGCCTAGTGTGTAGTTCACTGTTCTACGATTTTCTTGTCTTCCTTTGTTCTATTTTATTTTGCTCATTCCGCTCTGTTGTGGTGAGTATGCAGGAAAGCACTTGTTTGTAACATATTTTATATTAAATGTTGGATTTACGGAATATAGGGAAGTAGTTCATTTCATCATGTTTTCTATCTTATTAATTATAACTAAGCCACGTATACCTTTTCAAATGCATTCGTTAAAATAAATAGTCTGACTTTAAATGAATTACGACTGAATACAAATGACGTCTGGATATAAAATGACGTCTCAGGCACATTTTTATTGGATTAATTATAATTTAAATAAAAGTATTTCGCAATCTAACATTTTTGAGGAAAAAACTGATGACGGAGACTTGCATTAACTATACAGTAAATTACATTTTATAACGGTCACCTAGAGTACGTATACTGCAGAGAACCGCGTCTATTAATTATGTCGGGCGATGTTAGGATCAAGAAAACTATTTAGTAAAACATGGAGGTATATTTTTATACCTCCATGAGTAAAATAACCAAAATATAAAAGAAAAATACCGTTGCAGAATATGGGAATCTGTGAATACCAATTACAATTCAAATTCATTTTGGTGTGGTGTTTTATTGAGTAGCCTATGCTAATCAACTATATAGGCGTTAATTGCTTAACTGTACATTACTAGAATCATTGAGCTGTATAGCTCCATGTGTTAGAACGCTGCGTATAGTCTGAGACGCTGCGTATACGCTGAGACGCACAAACAAAACATTTGACCAATCACACATTACGACGGATCTTCCGAACTCTCGCTTGTGATTGGTTAAATTATTTGCGACGCCTCCCAGTCAGAACCGCCAAATTGGCAGAACATATTTGCAGTGCAGATACCTAATAATATTGTTATACTCACAATATAACTATGCCCTGCATAATATTATAGCATGTAACACTGTAAATTACATACAACAAATCAGGGAAGAGTTAAATTACTCTTCTCTGACACAATAAATGCCTATTTGAAAGTGATAATTAATAAAATAATTTATTTATGAGCAATTCTGCTGATTTTATCGATAGTTACTAATTAAATAAACATTTATATTTAAATAATGTAATATATATGGAATTTCAAATGTTTAAATACGACACGATTTGGTTGTTTATTGTTTGTTTAGTTTGAGTTCGTGAACTAAAGTTAATGACTAACTATATCTTATCTTGATTGTAAACGGCCGGCCATTTAGTAACAGACCGTGGAGTTGGCGGGGAGAGTTTCATTCGTGGTCTCGCATCGTTTCTGTTTTACGTGACTATTCATGAAATCTTAATTTTTAAAAAAAGTATTGTTAATATCGAAGTATTCCGTCAACGCCATGGACATGTTATATTCCAGTTTGTTAATTATGCTTATAGGTAAGTACGACTAATATTATTTAATACATTGTAAGGCGTGGCTATACGTGTATTGCACGATACCATTAGTTTGTGTAGATATTAGGTTTGAATTACGTGTGAATAACCTGTTATTACTGAACTTTGGTCACAGACGCTTCTACATGTTAAACATTGGTCAGCCATTCAAATACACAGTATATTTCTATTACTGACTATGATGTATACAGTCTATATGAATTTATAATGTTTGTAAGAAATAGATTAAACTAGAGAGTTAATTCATTACATGGCCTATTTGTCACTAGATATGTAGGCATTAAAAGTAATATTTAGTTCATATTCATTAAATATTATCAAACGTAACACTACCGGTAATATAATATGTATTTTCATTATGTTAGTTAATATAGTAGGTAATGACGAAATAGCGCAATAAAGCACATTATTTCGGTAATCTTACTTTATTTGCATAGGCCCCCTAAAGACAAAGTTCTAATTGGATTGTGGTTCTGTCTCGGTCTTCGTTTCTAGAAACCTTTTCCTCCATCACAATACTAATACACAATACGTTTAATTATTGTGGTTTTGCTATTTGCCTAATTTCAGCTTGATTGCTTTCATTTTTATACATAGGCTTCCTACACTTGGATAGATATACTATATTTTAATTTCTGTTAATAAGTACTACTGTTTTCTATAGGCCTGACATGCATCACATTTGAATTAAAGATTTTATCACTATATTTTGAATCATGTTTTTTTAACCATAGTCCCTATGGCTGTTGCACTAGAGGTCACAATAAGTGATGTGCAAGGATTTCCCGAGAATTCAGACGCGTTACTAGCTTGCGACTACGCACCAACTAGTGCAACGGGGGTTGATATCTCGTGGACACGAGTTAATGCTCAAAGCGAAATTACTAATTTAGTAGTACGAAGTGAAGTGGTTGATGAATTCAAATCACGTATGGAGCTCCAGGTTGCTGATACTTTCCAGGGTAACGCTGGTTTAATAATTCGTAATGTCACTAAAGAGGATGCTATGTCTTACGTGTGTGCAGTATTCTCTACTAGTGATGGTCAAGAACAAGGAATAACTACTCTACAGATACAATGTAAGTATTGATCTTTTTGTTTTTCTCTTTCTATCATGCTTGCTACTTAATGGTATCTCTAAAACAGGACATGCTCCCGATTGAAAAAAAAAATCAATTCCTTGATCATAACTTTCATAAATTTAAAAGGTCATATTTGACCTATACACTCAGCAAGACGTGCCCGCATATAAAAAAGAAATAACTATTATTTAAATACTTATGCGATCTACAGATATAATTTACATTGTGTATGGCCTACATAATATCCAAGTCCAAACGAAAAGAAAGAAAGAAACGAAACGTGTAGGACTAATAGACCTTAGATGAATGCGGATATTTTTCTGAACCCACAGTGTTAGTCTACGTTTTATTGGGGAAGGATTTTGTAGGTACTTAGTACTATAATACAATATTGAATAAATGTGAAATGTTAAGAATTCTACTGTTTTTTGTTTTTATTTTAGGGAATTACAAGCCAAAAATTACAAGTGATCCAGCTCCAGATTCTTTGCAAGTTGGTGACAACGTAACATTTACGTGTTTATCTGAAGCCAACCCTACATCAGAAATAGCATGGCTAAAGAACAACGTTACCATTGAGATGGATGACAGATTCACAAAGAACGAGAATGCATCTACTCTTCACATAGATGGTTTAACTCGAGATGATCACGCACTCTTTAGTTGTAGTTCAACAAACCCCGTAAAAGAAATAAGGAGTGATCAGATTGAAGTTGATATAGAATGTAAGTAGTATGCCTAATATTGGTAATAGAACACTTGTTTACTTTAATTATAATGATTAAGAAGACATTTAGATCATAGGCTGGCCTAAAGTATACATTGTGCTGACCCGCACGGTATAGGCTAATCTACAAAAATATCCAAATGGCTGTAGACTAGTTTTTAAAAAGGCGATTCGACTAAATATTGGTAAAAAGATAAATATTTTGGCACAGATGGTATTCCATACGTATATTACTTGCGCTATATAGATAAAACAAATTGTGAATTGGAAACTATGAAACGCCGAGTGCCTTCATTGGAAAATAGAAGTTCAGAATTGTTGTTATGATTTATAATAGGTCTAAGTATAATTGTTTTTAATAGATGAGCCAGAGATGTATTTAAACCAGACAGGCAACAAAGTTGAATGCACCAGTGAAGCGAATCCAGCAGTGTATCAGTACGAGTTTGAAGTAGACGGTAAAGTAGTGAGGACAGACGACGCAGTGTACGAATTGAAAGGAACTGAATGTGTTAATATCACGTGTTTTGGTACTAACAAAATAGGAACAGGCAACGCATCGGATATCGCGTGTCCTTTGAGTAAGTATTCTGTTACTCATCCAGAAAAGCAAGAAATTTCTACTTACTGACTTTTATAGTTAAATCACCTTTTGACGTCGCTTTAAATTATGAAACAAAAACAGTACGCTTCTTTCACATATTTTAACATTATTCTATTTGCTTTATTTAACATGAATTTACAATGTGTCTATCTTGGTATAATTCTATACAATACTATTGCTTTTTAGTTCATCAATGTTTTTTTTCATTTCAGTTATTCCATCCACACCGCAGCCTAGTACAGGTAAGAATCAACTAAACTGTCATTGGTGTGTTTAAACGCGTATCTGTACGCGCGCGTATGTTTTAAAATCTGAAATTTAAAACACCCTCTTGTTATATTACGTCTTTATATATTATAATATTACGTCATTATAATTTATGATTCATATCTGCATCTATAGGTTTGTCTGGTGGCGCTGTCGCCGGCATTGTTATTGGTGTTCTAGCGTTAGTTGGCGCTGTTGTCGTTCTTGTCCTCATCCTCCTCGTATTCCGTAAGTACACAATTCTCTTCCACTAAGTTACTTTTCTAGTGGCCAATCACCCAAAATAAGTCGTTTTAGTATGGTTTAACTAATTATATACTTATCGAATTCTTATTTTTGTTTTGGAGCAATGAAATTAAAACAGTCGCGCTACTGCAAAATCATCAGCGTATAATTACAGGGTGGTTATCTGTGGCAAAGAAAACTTTTTTAGTATTTAGTAACCTAACAGACAACCTAAACAAATGAGTAATTCTCGTATTTTTATACGTCGTTATCAGGTAAAAGTGGAGTGTATGGAGAATCCAAAGATTCAAAATGGTGAGTGTCTAAATTACTATTATCATCATTATTATCATTCCGGTATATATAATATTCAGAATATTATAGGTAAATTCTCCCAGTATCTCCAAGTGTACGTATAGGCCTACTATGAAGAACAATACAGAACTATGGTTTGGGGTTAGGGTCAGGATATCAATCCCAATAAGAGAATGCTTCCAATACTATACTTAAGCCTAAATCGTGGTTTCCACAAGAGACGCACGCAAGCGAGTTGATCAATCACAAGCGACAGTTCGAATAATATATCTATCGCTTGTGATTGGTCAAATCATTTACGTTGCGAACCAATCATTATTATTATTGTCACAATTAAACATAAAAAATAAAATCTAATGTAAAAACAGTTTTTAAAAACAGATTGAAACAAGTTATAAACTTGCAGTGGCCAAGCACATAACATGTTTTGTTTATGTTGTTACAGGAACTATGCAGAAGAAGATGAAAAGATGGAGACTAAAAAGAAGGAAGAAAGCAAGCCAGCAACAGGTTCAGGAGGCACAGATACAGGTAGGGACAACTACTTATTGGTTGCTAGGCACAGATACAGGTAGGGACAACTACTTATTGGTTGCTAGGCACAGATACAGGTAGGGACAACTACTTATTGGTTGCTAGGCACAGATACAGGTAGGGACAACTACTTATTGGTTGCTAGGCACAGATACAGGTAGGGACAACTACTTATTGATTGCTAGGCACAGATACAGGTATGGACAACTACTTATTGGTTGCTAGGCACAGATACAGGTAGGGACAACTACTTATTGATTGCTAGTCGATCAATCGACTTGATACATTGATCTATTCATCCGATCAATAATCTTGGTTCCCACTTGGACGCAACGCAACGACGTAGGCACAACGCAAGTGAGTTGACCAATCACAAGAAGTTTCAATGATCCACCGCATCGTGATTAGTCAAATTACTTATGGGGCGCGCCCATGCGTCGTGTGAACAGAGATTTAAGATTAAACCAATACCTTGCGACCGAAATTACCCTGTTAGACCTAAAACTGCAGAACTACAAAGTACTAAAGACATGTTTTTTTTTTTTAATGTTAGGTACGGCGTCAGAAAAAAAGGGCAGCAGCGAAGAAGAGAAGGGGAAGGATCACAGGTATGATGAACCACCGACAGAGGCAAAGGAAGCGAACGAAAAGGATTGGGTGTGACCATGGCAACATAATACGCGTGACCGCCGACAGAGGCAAAGGAAGCGAACGAAAAGGATTGGTTGTGACCATGGTAACATAATACGCGTGAAACTTTGCATAATTTACGCAAAAGAAGAGACAAACCAAATTCAATTAAATACTATAAAAGATAATAAAGTTAGATTAATAACTATAATTGTTAGTTTTCCTTTTTAGTTTTGTTAATATTATTAAGTAGTATTTTAGGCCTAGATTTTTACAAATTTTAATGACACATAATTTGTACCTGATTTGTATAGATTTAGCATTTGTACATCAATGATAAATTTAATTGTTTTTTAAATCTTGTTAAAAATAAATCGTCTTTATACAAATATTGTGCGTATACCTTTTGACAATTGTTCTATAGGACCTACAGGCACATAGGCCGATAAAAAAAACGATTGTAACTTGACACTCGGGTGACGCTCGGAATTGAATTGCAATAAACATGACTCTCGGGTGACGCTCGGAATTGAATTGCAATAAACATGACACTCGGGTGACTCTCGGAATTGAATTACAATAAACATGACACTCGGGTGACGCTCGGAATTGAATTGCAATAAACATGACTCTCGGGTGACGCTCGGAATTGAATTGCAATAAACATGACACTCGGGTGACGCTCGGAATTGAATTGCAATAAACCTGACACTCGGGTGACGCTCGGAATTGAATTACAATAAACATGATACTCGGGTGACGCTCGGAATTGAATTACAATAAACATGATACTCGGGTGACGTTCGGAATTGAATTGCAATAAACATTGCATTTAAAAGAGCTTTCTCGATCACCCGGGTTTAACGGCTCAACGAGTAAAACGTCACCGTGTAGCAGGCAGAGATTCAACAACAAAGGTAAGTGGTTCAATTCTCTCACTAATCATGTAATTAAGTTCTTCTTTCAGCAAAAACAAAACGCGAAACTCCCGAGTCGAAAATAAACGCGAAAAAATACCACGCGAAAAAATAAACAAAACACAAAAAAATTTAAAACCCCAAAAATTAAAAAAAATTAAATTAAAGCAAAAAAAAATTGTCTTTTTTTTTGGAGTTATTTTTGCATTTTGAAGTCACATGAAGTCATGAAGTTTATGCATAAAAATAATCTCTCTATACAAGGATTTTATTTAACAAGGTATTATTTCTGCAATTAATATGATTTGTCATTATAGTAACCAGTAGGCCCCTATAATTATTTGGATTTTAATAGATTTATAATATTTTAAAAATACAGTATAGTACATTTATTTCGAAATATACCATATGAGTTTTTAGAAATTCAATTATTAAGCTATATATAATTATATGCGTATATTTTGCGTTATCATCGTCTTGTAGACGTATAGTAACCATTTATGTAAACAAATAAATGGATTGAATTTTTGCCATTTTTAACCAATTTGAGGTAACATGCGTAGATTATTTTGATCGTCAAATTATGAGATTCTGCGCATGCCGATTTATATACAAGATACAAGATAACTTTATTATCAAATAGTTGATTAACGAAAGATTTGAAATTGGTTTTTCTCATGGCAACTTAATATAAAAATAGATAAAATCAGTAAAATGTAGTAAAATACACAGCACTGTAAAATATGTAGAGATAAGGATAAATGCTATCAAGTGTTCCCAGGTGTTATAAAATACAATTATTTGTGTTTGTCGTCATTATATTTAAATATATCGTGGTAACATGCGATGATCATATTATTTTATTGTGGTCTGCCCATGTCAATTCAAGTTCGTCATTTTTTGAAAAATAATCAAAATATTCACTAAAATACTACTATTATTATTATGCCATAATATTTGGCTACTATACGTCTATAAGATGATTTAACGCAATATATGCACATATATAGCATATATAACATTTTAAAAAGTGCCTATTTTGGAAATATTTATTTTTTGACGTAAATGGTTACTATAGCATAATAAACATGCGCAGAGTCGAATAATGCGTTCTGCGCATGTTAATTGTGCTATAGTAACCAGTTTTATCGAAAAACAAAAAGGTCGAAAATTGGCCATTTTTTTGAAAAAATCCCTTTACTTTAAGTACAGGGAAATTTTCGAAAAATTGCCGATTTTCGACCCTTTTATTTTTTTGTCATCAATGGTTACGATAGTATAATAAACATGTGCAGAGTCCGAATAATGGGTTCTGTGCATGTCAATTGTCCTATAGTAATCACTTTTGACATAAATGGTTACTATAGCATAATAAACATGCGCAGAGTGGAATAATGGGTTCTGCGCATGTCAATTGTGCTATAGTAACCAGTTTTATCGAAAAATTAAAATGTCGAAAATTGGCCATTTTTTTTTTAAAAATTCCTGTACTATAGTACAGGGAAATTTTCGAAGAATAGCAAATTTTCGACCCTTTTGTTTTTTGACATAAATGGTTACTATAGCATAATAAACATGCAGAGAGTCCAAAAATAGGTTCTGCGTATGTCAATTGTGCTATAGTAACCACTTTTGACATAAATGGTTACTATAGCATAATAAACATGCGCAGAGTGGAATAATGGGTTCTGCGTATGTCAATTGTGCTATAGTAACCAGTTTTATCGAAAAATAAAAATGTCGGAAATTGGCCATTTTTTTGACAAAATCCATGTACTATAGTACAGGGAAATTTTAGAAAAATAGCAAATTTTCGACCCTTTTGTTTTTTGACATAAATGGTTACTATAGCATAATAAACATGCACAGAGTCGAAAAATGGGTTCTGCGCATGTCAATTGTGCTATAGTAACCACTTTTGACATACATGGTTACTATAGCATAATAAACATGCGCAGAGTGGAATAATGGGTTCTGCGCATTTCAATTGTGCTATAGTAACCAGTTTTATCGAAAAATAAAATTGTCGAAAATTGGCCATTTTTTGAAAAATCTCTTTACTATAGTACAGGGAAATTTTAGAAAAATAGCAAATTTTCGACCCTTTTGTTTTTTGACATAAATGGTTACTATAGCATAATAAACATGCACAGAGTCGAAAAATGGGTTCTGCGCATGTCAATTGTGCTATAGTAACCACTTTTGACATACATGGTTACTATAACATAATAAACATGCGCAGAGTGGAATAATGGGTTCTGCGCATGTCAATTGTGCTATAGTAACCAGTTTTATCGAAAAATTAAAATGTCGAAAATTGGCCATTTTTTTTGAAAAATCCCTGTACTATAGTACAGGGAAATTTTCGAAAAATAGCAAATTTTCGACCCTTTGTTTTTTGACATAAATGGTTACTATAGCATAATAAACATGCACAGAGTCGAAAAATGGGTTCTGCGCATGTCAATTGTGCTACAGAAACCACTTTTGACATAAATGGTTACTATAGCATAATAAACATGCGCAGAGTGGAATAATGGGTTCTGCGCATGTCAATTGTGCTATAGTAACCAGTTTTATCGAAAAATTAAAATGTCGAAAATTGGCCATTTTTTTGAAAAATCTCTTTACTATAGTACAGGGAAATTTTAGAAAAATAGCAAATTTTCGACCCTTTTATTTTTTGACATAAATGGTTACTATAGCATAATAAACATGCACAGAGTCCAAAAACAGGTTCTGCGTATGTCAATTGTGCTATAGTAACCAGTTTTATCGAAAAATTAAAATGTCGAAAATTGGCCATTTTTTTTGAAAAATCCCTGTACTATAGTACAGGAAAATTTTCGAAAAATATCCGATTTTCGACCCTTTTATTTTTTGACATAAACGGTTACTATATAGCATAATAAACATGCAGAGAGTCCAAAAATAGGTTCTGCGTATGTCAATTGTGCTATAGTAACCACTTTTGACATAATTGGTTACTATAGCATAATAAACATGCGCAGAGTGGAATAATGGGTTCTGCGCATTTCAATTGTGCTATAGTAACCACTTTTGACAGAAATGGTTACTATAGCATAATAAACATGCACAGAGTGGAATAATGGGTTCTGCGCATTTCAATTGTGCTATAGTAACCACTTTTGACATAAATGGTTACTATAGCATAATAAACATGCGCAGAGTGGAATAATGGGTTCTGCGCATTTCAATTGTGCTATAGTAACCAGTTTTATCGAAAAATAAAATTGTCGAAAATTGGCCATTTTTTGAAAAATCCCTGTACTATAGTACAGGGAAATTTTCGAAAAATAGCAAATTTTCGACCCTTTTGTTTTTTGACATAAATGGTTACTATAGCATAATAAACATGCACAGAGTCGAAAAATGGGTTCTGCGCATGTCAATTGTGCTACAGTAACCACTTTTGACATAAATGGTTACTATAGCATAATAAACATGCGCAGAGTGGAATAATGGGTTCTGCGCATGTCAATTGTGCTATAGTAACCAGTTTTATCGAAAAATAAAAATGTCGAAAATTGGCCATTTTTTGAAAAATCCCTTTACTATAGTACAGGGAAATTTTCGAAAAATAGCAAATTTTCGACCCTTTTATTTTTTGACATAAATGGTTACTATAGCATAATAAACATGCACAGAGTCCAAAAATAGGTTCTGCGCATGTCAATTGTGCTATAGTAACCACTTTTGACATAAATGGTTACTATAGCATAATAAACATGCACAGAGTGGAATAATGGGTTATGCGCATGTCAATTGTGCTATAGTAACCAGTTTTATCGAAAAATTAAAATGTCGGAAATTGGCCATTTTTTTTGAAAAAATCCATGTACTATAGTACAGGGAAATTTTCGTAAAATATCCGATTTTCGACCCTTTTATTTTTTGACATAAATGGTTACTATAGCATAATAAACATGCAGAGAGTCCAAAAATAGGTTCTGCGTATGTCAATTGTGCTATAGTAACCACTTTTGACATATTAATGGTTACTATAGCATAATAAACATGCGCAGAGTGGAATAATGGGTTCTGCGCATGTCAATTGTGCTATAGTAACCAGTTTTATCGAAAAATAAAATTGCCAAAAATTGGCCATTTTTTTGAAAAATACCTGTTCTATAGTACAGGGAAATTTTCGAAAAATAGCAAATTTTCGACCCTTTTGTTTTTTGACATAAATGGTTACTATAGTATAATAAACATGCACAGAGTCGAAAATGGGTTCTGCGCATGTCAATTGTGCTATAGTAACCACTTTTGACATAAATGGTTACTATAGCATAATAAACATGCGCAGAGTGGAATAATGGGTTCTGCGCATGTCAATTGTACTATAGTAACCAGTTTTATCGAGAAATAAAAATGTCGGAAATTGGCCATTTTTTTAAAAATCCCTTTACTATAGTACAGGGAAATTTTCGAAAAATAGCAAATTTTCGACCCTTTTGTTTTTTGACATAAATGGTTACTATAGCATAATAAACATGCACAGAGTCGAAAAATGGGTTCTGCGCATGTCAATTGTGCTATAGTAACCACTTTTGACATAAATGGTTACTATAGCATAATAAACATGCGCAGAGTGGAATAATGGGTTCTGCGCATGTCAATTGTGCTATAGTAACCACTTTTGGCATGGTTACTATAGCATAATAAACATGCGCAGAGTCGAATAATGGGTTCTGCGCATGTCAATTGTGCTATGGTAGAAAATTGGCCATTTTTTTGAAAAAATCAAAATCAATACGTCTATAAGATGCTTATAACGCAATATATGCACATATATAGCAATATTATTGCATAATAACCGTCTTTTAAAAAGTGCGTAATTTGGCCATTTTTCGAAAAAATCCCTCATGTTTAGTGATCCTAATTGTTAATAAGAGTCAATGTACTTCATTCATTTAATGTAATAATCTTGACCTTTGACCGATCGATGAGTATAATATTTCTCTACTTTCTTATTATAACAAAGCTCAAGGGATAATGGAACTGGCCACGTATTGTTACTCTTCATGCATGCAGGCCTTTTCAAAGATAACCAATTACAGCAAACCCACTTACCTATACAAAAAATAGGACTACTTTATAAATTTAAAATGCTAGGTTTATACAATTAACAATACTGATGGTTAGAAAAACTCTAAAATTTTATAAAATATAAGTAAAATGATTCCATTGTTCCCATTTACCAGTAATTTATAACTAAATCATGGGTTTTGTTATGTTTATTTGTATTGTAATATCATGTTTTTAATTGACGAAATGAAATGAAATAATTGATATCTCACCAGTCTAAGTCTTTCCGTTGTGTTGGTCGCATATACTTGAAAGCGTTTCCTAAGTAACAGAAAACACTCTATTATTTATTTTTATATACATTGGAAAAATTGTATTTCAAAAGTAAATTTATCTCATCGAAATTTAAATTATTTTCAGTACTATAAAATATTACAGACAATACAAATTGATCAGAAACAAACTACGTTTATTTTTCGTTTTAATGACGCTTCGCGTGATTACACAGATATTGAATTATTCTGCAGGGCTCTCCAAAAGACACAAACCGAATGTCTATATTAGTAACGAGCTAATCATTGGATAACAAGAGACCTCCCACGGACTATGCAGTGTACAACCGTCGCATTAAAGGTTTCAGCAGCGGCAGCAGCGAAAGTCGTAAACTTGCATAGGTCGTCTTAAGCCAATGTAAGCCGTCAAACGATGAACTTTCGGTTTTTACAAGTAATGAAGCGTGAAAAGTCAAATTGTTACAAGAAAAAACAAATTTAGAATGGTAAAAAATGTATTGCAATTTTAATAATTACTAATAACAAATAGAAGTTAAACAAAAAAGCAAATGACGCTGCGTGGTTGTGCGTGGCAATTGCGCGTACACAATGGGCTTATACAGATTCACAAAACTATTACATACCGTAAGCTCCTTGACACACATCCTGCACAATCAAGGTTTATAACAAAAATTACTTACGTTTCTTCAAAATTATAAACCCAGCTATAAGTAAAGAAATTGCAATAACTGAAACTACGATTCCAACAACCGCTCCACCACTCAAACCTACAAAGTAAATGAAGTTGAATCATTAATTTTTGTTGTTGTAAAAATTGGCACTTGGTTTACATCTTCAGGGACGTCATCGTGAAAATTCAATACAATGTTTGTCAAAACTATATTCACATGGTAAAGTATACAGCAAACACAAATACTATGCTGCACACCATACATGAGTTAGTGGTTTCTACAAACCCACGACATCCTCCTATTGTATTCATATTTAGGGGTAGCATTGGTAAGAACTCTTAGATACTTGTGTGTTTGTGTTTTTTTAAAAGCCATGGTTCCTACTTGGACGCCACGCAACAACGTAGGTACAACGCAAGTGAGTTAATCAAACGAAAGAATAATCCACCGTGACGTGATTGGTCAATTATTACGTCTTTGCGCTGTGTCCAAGCCAAGAGTGACCCAAGTTTAAGTATGCATCTTAATCTCCACCACTGTTATATTCTTACCTTGTTTATGCTCTGTATCTGTCTTTTGTGCTAAAAATAACAAAATGACAAATAAAATGATTACTATAAGAAAAAGACGATGACAAATGACAAATACAATTATTACTATAAATAGAAATATATGATTCAATAATATAATTGACTTGAATGAACAGTATGAATTCCATAGTCCTATTGTATATGTGCGTATTACATACCTGACCCACAGACCAGTTGTGACGTAATCATAGATGAAACTTCGTTTGACGCTTCGCATGTCACGTGCTCGCATGAATCAATGTCCATTTTAACATATGATAACTCCACTTCTTCGTACTTCGAACTGTTTGTGTATACAATTATTGTAGCGATTGGAAAAGCGTCTACCTGGCAGAGTAGCGTATTTCCAGTAACTGATAGATTTATAACAGGTGCGTCTATAATAAAAAGCATAACTTTTAACTTATAAGTCAAATATCTTAAAGCATTAAACATTGATTTTTAAAGGAAACAATGAAGGAAAGAAGAGTAAACATAGAATCTAACATTCAAATGATTGCTGAGATCATCTACTATCCACAATAGATGTTTTCAGGAATGAAACTAATCGCCAGACCCGTAGATTACCATAATAAGTC
Source organism: Antedon mediterranea (assembly GCF_964355755.1). Classification (NCBI taxonomy): domain Eukaryota; kingdom Metazoa; phylum Echinodermata; class Crinoidea; order Comatulida; family Antedonidae; genus Antedon; species Antedon mediterranea. The sequence continues at coordinate 513,603 of NC_092677.1, forward strand.
GCAAGAAAAAGACAGAAATGTACATACGCTTTACTTGCAACAAGAGAGTTTCACTTAGCAACACGCTTGCGTTGTTTCCAGATCTACATCGAATTTCACTTCCATGATCTTCTCTAGTTAATGTGTCAATCTTTAGAATAGTATCCTCCATTTTGTAATTACCGCCATCAATTGTCCTGTTATTAACTGACCACGTGACAATAGAAATAGGTTGTGAATCTGTTACGCACGTAAGGATGACGCTATTTCCTGTTTGAAGTATTCCAGAAGGCTGCTGAGTAATGTTTGGTACACTATTCCCTTAAATAAAACAAATATTCTATAATGCACTTTTTGCGTGTCATACAGGCGCTCCATAGTTGTACTAAACATTTACATTTACAATACTTGTTTAAAAAATATCTATTTTCTGTGAAGAATTATATTTTCTATTACAGTACTTACATATTATATTTAACCGTGTCGAAGCTTTTGATCCTCGTTTCGTCTTAATGACGACTACTTCGCAAACATAAATTCCAGCATCAGATTCTGTGACATTAGCAATGCCTAAACTAGCATCTCCAAACGAATTTGCTGCCAAGAAATAGCCTTCAATTTTAGATTCATTCCTCACAATTATGTTAGTTATATCTTGTTTAGATTTTACATAACTCCATGAAATGTCGATGTCGCCATTCACAGTTTCCGGATCATAATGGCATTTTAAAATCGTTGGTTTTCCTTTTGTTGCGAGTTGATTTGAAGGTATCTCTACGGTTACATTACTGCAGAACACCAATACTGAAAAAATATAAACAATTATTGTCTATAGATAAAAAAGAAAAACCGGACTTAGACGGCAGAAAATACATAGGTTACAGACTTACCATTGCACGAAGTAAAGATTATAACAATCAAACTTAATATACTTCTACAAACACCTTCCATGCTTTGCAGATTCTGTTTACAGGTCCATATGGATTGGACCTAACAACAGGAAGTCTAACAAGTCCTTTCAACAACTGACAATTCAGTTAAAACACTTTCTAGTTTTTGGAGAAAATATTACGTTTATATAACTGTGTAAGTCTTTCACACTGCTACCTCATTGTTGACACCTTCAGTGACTAATACGTTAGAACCATTTTTGATTCATTGATAAGAAAATAGAAAAAAAAAAAGCCAAATAAAGACTGAAGAATCACAATAAATGTTTAAATAACAGGACAAAGAGTAGTTAATCATTGATAGTGTCATGATCAAAGGTTGCTTTTGATTCGAGTAGTATGACCTATAATAGTTTTTAAGAATATTTATAATGTAGCCTAATTGATTTCCTACCACCACCTCTGTTGCTTGAATAAACACCTTTAAACAGAACCACACTTTGCGGTATTTTTTAAATATTTTTTTTCCAATAATGTTATGGATAATAATAATTTGGATAAATTTGAATAATCAATCAGTACTTGATCTGAATATTTCTTCTCTTTCAAACGAATGAGAATGAAATATAGTTGACTCAAGTTAAAAATCATTCAAAATAATCAACCGAAACTTGTATCAGGTAAGCCGAATTAAAAATTATAGTATGGAATAATAGAGTTGGTGATAAAAGTTCAAGATGGGATAATAAAATTGACCTAAATTCTACTCTGGAAGATTTAAAATTCTGGAAACAATCAAACATGTAAGCTAATAATTTAAATATCCATAATACAAATATTTGCAATGCACACTTTTCTCCTCAAGAACCTTACTAATTCGACCACAAACAAATGTATTCATAAATTCTCTAGAGGGCGTGCTACGGTTCAGGATTAATTATTGCATGGGGAGCATTCCCTGATGACCTACCACCAGTGCTCTAAGTTTAAGCATGAACCTATTATAGGTCCATGGTTTAAGCATGAGTGAATGAGATAGATCCATGGTTTAAGAAATACATATGACAATGTTGTAAGAGTGTATTATTTAGGCCGTCATGGTGATTATCAAGTCATTGTTCTTAAACGGTAAAAAGTGCCTATAAATAGGCCTAACAAACAAGATACGCCTTCTTTTTCTGAGTACAAGATACAATGCAATAATGAAAGTTTGCTTTTACCATAAATTGATCACGTGCGCAAATATTTTTAGTGTTCATGTGACCTGTTGGTGTAATAAATTAATAACTTAGCTTAATGTTTTATGACATTGGGATCAACAAGTTCAACAACATTGCAAGCAATAACATCATTCTGTTTCCTTCTAGCCTATAGAAAAGTCAGTGCCATTGTGTTTGGATGAATTATAGTAAGTATAAATACTTTTGCACATTTAAATAACAACAAGCGCTATATCTTTAATCCACTATGTTCACTCAGCTGGAACCAGCCTTAGTATCCATAATATGCGTACGCGTACGCAATGACTATCGTATACGTACGCGCAACGCAAATGATTTGACCAATCACAAGCGGCAGTGGCAAACAATTGAAATTGAAGTCTCTCATATGTTAATTTCATTTGTGTATTACTATGCCTTTTTAAATGGTATATTTTCAATCCGAAATCGTCTTAAACGAAACAATTTGGTGAATATTTTAATCTGGGAGTGTCTTTGTTTAAAATAAACCCTAGCCTATAATGCCTAAACTATTGATTTAACCAAATCACGATTACCAGTGTGTGATTATCATCTGTCGAGTGTCTGAATAATCCCAGTTGATGTTCTTTTGTACCTCTTAACCTCGTAATTGAACCTTAACAATATTACAAAAAATATCACCAATAAAAGTCTACCGTTATGTTCAAATTCTAACGGTTTTTCAGTACAATAGGCTTTTGAAAATCTGTTTGAGATGTGGATAATTGCATTCTTTAATTGTACGTTTGGTTAGTCTTTATACCTGCCTGTTCAACTGGAACGAAGAATAACGGACTGTTCACTACCGGTACAATAGACTATACACTCCAGTTTTCAAAGCCTATTCACCCGGCGGACTTATTATAAGCAGCGGTAACAACATTTAGCAGTAAGAAATTTCAATTATTTTCCATTTTATTTCAGATTTTATCACTTTACTATAAGCACTAGAAACGAATAATAAAATATCTTGATATTTAATTAGTGTGATAGCAACAGCAGCGGAAGCAAACGGTGCGGTTTTCTCACCTGCGGCGGGATGGTAAGCTGCGACAATCAACACCGCGCCCTTTACAAAACCCGGCAGATTTTGCTCATCTTCGGAGCAGAATTCATTGAGCTCCTGCATCCTCTTTTCACATCCAAACTTTAAGCGGATTCATGATGTTTTGATGATGTAGACTTTTAGTGAACTCAATACGTATTACGAAGTCATTTCCGTAATCTGATAATGATATGTTGAACAGTGTCATCGATACTATCGTATAATTAATGAAGTCTAACCTGTTGATCATATTTGTTATTCATAATAATCACAAACGTTTATTGTTCACTATAAATAATAAAAATTACAATAATACATTAAGTATGCAAAATTACACTAAGTAGGCTAGTACATTAGCGGAAGAAAACCTTGTATTTTACTGTTAAACCATAGAGAAATATTGGTATATGTGAATGGGAACATTTATCATCTCTAATTGACCTCAACATCCATCACAATATCTTTGTCATAATCATGTTAATAAGCAGCATGATTACACTCATATTTTTATCATGATTAATACGCGCACATCCTCAGTAATTCAGAGTACAGTACTTGTTGTTGCAACACCTTTACAGCAATATTCCTTTTGTACTTAAGTCTATTATTGGACGTATGTGTTAACCAGAGCGAGAGGTGCAACAAAGAACACTAAACGATTCCAAAGAACAACATAATATAATAAATACTTAATAGTATGTGTGAATTCATTACGAAACCGTTATTCCGCTGAGCCGTCGAGTAGTTATCACGAATGGGCGTGGCAACTTAGACTATCGTTACTTAAGCATAATTATTAAGAAATGTATACCCGACGGTATTATACTATTAATAATATATTAATAACATAGGTTGTATATCCATGTATATGCTGCTGCCGCATAGATTTTATCATATTTTATACAACATTATTTTATGATTTTTGTAAGGTGATTCATGCATTTGGTATCGTAGTGATGTCAACCCAGCATGATCTTAACTACAAGCCTGCATTTAGTGTGTGTCGTGTTTCCATCGCACACAGCAAGAGTCCACTGGCCTGGAGAAACCAGTGTAGGCCTACTTATGGATGCGATAACATTCATAAACTGGGTTTCTTCAAAATCCTAATATATTTCCGAATCGTCATACTGGTGGTGACTGTTTCATACCAATTACATCGATTATTACGCATCGCGTACGGTTTCTATAGCTGCGTCTGATTTGTGACGTCACTGCCGTACGCGCACCGGGTCGAAAAATTTCTAAATTACTTTACTATACCTTCTTTATGATTCGCCAATTAAGTGTATCACCGATTAATACAGTTTTGTACAAAGCGAAAATTAAAAATAGGCTTATTGATTGTTCAATTTGGCACAATAATTGTGAATTTTTATTTTTTAAATAAAACATGATTGATGAATAATAAATAATAATAACTTTATTGAACATACGCCTTTAAATCGGCGGCACACGTTCTTCTGGACGGTGCGTTCTTACATACATTACATACATTAAGTTAGCCAGAAGGCTAAATAAAGTATAAAGAGAAAAAAAAGAAAAAACATTTAAATGAAAGGAAACGAATTGTATAAAAAGAAACTAAAGAGCAAAAAGTACAATACTTAACTTTGATGGAGTGTTATTATTTATTATTAGTATTATTATCAATGTTATTAATATGTTAATTTTAAAGAAAATATTATTAGACTTATATTAAAAATGTCATTTAATTTAAATATTATATTGTTTATTATTATTTAATTATTTATGTTCTTGTTAATACTGTATATAATTTAATTATGTTATGAGTTATGATCTTTATTATAATAAACATGAACATAGTTTATATACTATTTTTTTTTTACCATACTCAGTGTTTGTGAGCCGGCCCTTCATGTGCTTGATGTATTGTGGGCTACTTACTGTGCATCTCCAATGAGTTCTGATAGAAGTTTAGACTCAGTCTCTTTACCTATCCAATAACATTAATTTTTTTCATAAACAAATATTAATGTTTTATTCACAGATATGAAATTAAAAATCTTCCTATGCATGTTAATAGTAGAAGGTAAGTTCAGTTCATCAATGGCGTATTCCTGTCTAGACTAAAATAGTTTATTTACAGAATGTAACATGTCTAAGAGCCATTATACAGTTTATGCCTGTTATGACGTCATATCAAATTTTGATGAACCTAATCATGTTATCAGATTAATGTCAAACGATAAAGCAAAGAAAGAGATGATGAAAACATGCATTATGTTTACTTAGTGATTCATTACAAAACATAGCTTAGACAATGTTTGAAGATTGGTTTTCAGTTGGTTTATTTTTAAGATTTTCGCGCCACATAATCATTTTAAAACATGAATGATAACAACACAAGTATTAACTTAGCATAGGGTTAAATTGAAAGTTAGACATAGTGAACAAAATGAAAACATTGCACATAAAATAGAAAAGCCATTAAACTCTATCAGTAATTATAGTATATATAGGCCCAACGTATTATTATTATGTTTATAATATGGGCAAATAATGCATGCAAATGATATATCTTTGAGAGACACGCCCTTTGGCGATAGTTGTCTTTTGTCTCTCCTCCGTGATCCCTTTTTATGTATCACTAAAAGAAAAGGAATAAATAAATAAACTATATAGACTAACTTGCGGAACGAAATTGTGCATTATCAAACTAATTCATAAAATACTTTTGTTGTAAGCTATTATATTTAGCGTGCGATGTCAGACAACACAAATATCTGAAGAAGTAATGGTGGAAGTAACAACAAAAGAAGATGTACCAATGGTAGCAAATGTAACACCAAGTCAGTCACCAGCAAACAACACAACTACAGCAGCACCACCACAAGGTAAAACAGTAACCGTTATCTGCAGGTTATCCTCTTAGTTTCCTTCTTGCTTCCTAAACTTCTCTCTTGATTTCAACCATTACATCGAATATTCCTTATTATATATCCCCCTTTTCTTCTCTTCTCTATTTTACTCATTCCTAATTAATTCTTTTTCTTCTCTTTCTTACTCTCCTTTTATCTCAACTATTGGGTCTACACAAGTAAATTATTTTCTTTTTTTCTTCTCATTTCCTTGCGTTTTCTTCTCCAACTGCTTTCATTTGTCTTCTTCTGTTTCTTAATCACTTTTTTTTCTTTCAACCATTAAACCTTCATCGGCTTTGGGCCTACAGCAGCAACATAAACTATTCCCTTCCTTTCTTTTCTTCTCCTTTCTTCCTTCTTTAACTCTAAAATTTCATTTGTCTTCGTCTGTTTCTTAATCACTTTCTTTCTCTCAACCATTAAACCTTCATCGACATGGGCCTACAGGAGCAACGTAAATACTTAATTTCTTTCTCTTCTTCTCCTTTTTCCTTCTTCTACTCAAACTAATTTCATTTTTCTTCTTCTGTTTCTTAATCACTTTCTTTATCTCAACCATTAAACCTTCACCGTCAAATGTATCTCCTCTGTGTTCAAATATCAAATTTTTACAAATTCAATCAATCAAAATTTTGTTTTACTTTTTTCACAGTCAATATGACGACTAAAGATTCTGGTGAAAGCAGCGACAGTAAGTTTTATTGTAGCAAAATGGAAATTTTACACTATTCATCTTGAGTGTGTGAATGTACATGTTTATAACAACAGTGATATAGCAATGGATCCATTTAACAATAGTTAGCAGGTTTAAGAAAACACTAAACGTGCAGTGTAAAGCTTGGTTCCTACTAGGACGTAACGCAATGACGTAAACGCAACGTAAGCAACTTGACCAATGACAACCGACAGTTTGAATAATCCATCGCTTGTGATTGTTCAAATCACTTATGTTGCGTCACGTCCTTGCGTTACGTCTCTAGTGGGAACCAAGCTAAAGGAGGCACACGTATATCAACCAACAATAAGAGTAATAAGTGTTATTTATTTATTTATTTTAAGGTGGTGAGTCAAAGGAGGAGGAAGATGAAGATTCAGGTAATTTCTAAAAAGAGGTATTTGAGGAGATATTAACTTTAAATTATTGGATAAAAGCGATATATTAAACCTGACGAAATTTACCGATATGGGTGTTCTTTGAGGGTGGGTGGGTGGGTGTTAGGCAGATCGCACGAAAGGTACCGATGTGGGTCTTCCTTGAGGGTGGGCGGGTGGTAGGCAGATCGCAAATCATAATTGGGCGTACAAAACATCTACCGATTGTTTTCCAATTTTTGACGATCAGATTCTAAAGACCTGTAGGAACCAATTACATCACGTTAATTAATTTTGTGCACTAATTGAGGGGGACATGGGGACGTGTGATTGCGGGGAAATTGGGACGTGTTGCCTCACACTCACAGTCGATTCCTTGACACAGAGTTTTGGTGTGTCTGGTCCACCAGGCGCGACGACCTACCGACACAACATGCGTAGTCGTCCAGGTCGTCGCAAAGCTCATAAGTCTGTGGTTCTAATTTTAAGACTTAATGTTCTTACAGGTGACTTAAGTGGAGGTGCTATTGCTGGTATCATTATTGGTGTCATTCTAGGCCTTGTTTTAATTGTCATCATTGTATACGTTATTGTGTCAAAGGTTTGCACTAAAGGTAAGTCATTTACAACAAATAAATGTAATATAATATTCGTTATAGAAGTCTAATTAAACCTGAATTATACGCATGGCTGATTTTATATGGAAGAAACATGACTCAACATGAATATGACACGACTATACGAAGCGTTATAAAGTCTATATTAATTCGATTCATGCCCATCGATTTATTGATTAAAAACATTGTCATTTTTATGTTTTCAGGTGATGCTCAACCCGCCCCAGCAAAGAAAAGGTAAGTACGCAAGTCAGATAACTGGTATAATATATCGTAACCTTTGACCGGGGCGTATGTTTCTATTCTATGTAGGCCTATTTCATGGAGAAATAACTTATTTTTCCATGGTTGTATAAAAAAGCCTTCCGATGATTACATAGTACTTTCTCGGTAAAATCCTCGTCACATTTTTGCTAGAAACAAAATTGATTGATATAATTCAAATATTAACATTAGATAAACACTGCCGGCATAGTTTGAACTTGTAGCTAATACTAGATTGTAACAAAAAAAACAACAATAATATGGACAATAACGTCAAATATAAACTATGTATTGTTTATTTTACAGTGAAGTACGATACACTGAAGTCGAAAAGGGGGAACCCGCAGCCGATAAAATCGCAGAAGAAGACAAACCGGCGGCAGACGCAGAAGTAAAGGCTTAATAAATTTGACATAAGATAGTTTAAGCTGTAGATATTAAGTGTATAAACATAGGCACAACCTTCTTTAGTTATCTCTACTTAATCTATCAATCTTTTAGTACGCCATTGTAATTCTATTTTGTAGCAAACACTTACTTTAGTATTAATATATAATGTATGAATATAATGAACTGGATGGCTGAATACCAAAATTTGCCGACTTCAACGCCTTTATCGTGCCTTTAAAGCTGGTTTCTAATTGGACGCAACGCACATGGTGAGTTGACCAATCACATGCGACAGTTCGGGTGACCTATACCGTCGTGATTGGTCAAATTTCTTGCGGTACACTTTGCGTTGTTGCGTTGCGTCCAAGCATAGTCAATAGACTACAACTATTGCTCCATGGAAACCAAGCTTAAACCAAAGTTCGACAGTGTAGTAACTAATGTTTTTAGAGGACAATTCACACCAAATTAACTTCTATCTTTGCAACAGGCCATAGTGCATTAACTTGATTCTTTAATTTTAGTGGTGTCGAATAACTCTAAATATCGAATTAAATACGAATCCATGTGCATTAAATATTTTCTATGTAAATTAGTTAAGGAGGATCAGTTTCACTATGTAATTTGCTTATTAGATCATGTACATATTAATAATGCTTGCCAGTATTGTACTCTTAGCTTTATATAGTTTACATTTTTTTAATACAGGTGGACGAAAGGGCGTCATAGTTGTCGCGCATATACCCGTTTTCTACGCGCAAGCGCGTTAAGTGCTAGTGTTAGTAATTTGTGTAGAAATAGTACGGTATAAGCCCAGTAGTAATAGTACGGTATAAGCCCAGTAGTAATAGTAGACCATGAAGTTATAAACTCTATGAGTAGACATTTGCTAATTTTGTATCTTTGATTTTTGATGAAAACAATTAAAATACAACTTACAATAATATTTAGAGTACGAAATACAACTTATTTTTAAATAACCCGGATGGGATGATTGATAAATGATATAAAAGCAAAACAGTTTAGGTTGATTTGTGATTTACCGAAACCATCTTCTATCAAGATTGCCAATACACAACATTTCATCAACTACTTTGCCTTTCGGTAGAAAGGCATATCGGCGAAATTCACTGAAAGCCCAAGTCGTTAGACTATGTTCAAAGTTCAACATGTTTTTAGTGTACACTTACTACATTATTCAAACATTACGCAGACAAATCACAGACTCAATAATTGTGATAGCAAAAAGGCAGATTTATTTCTACAATTTATTTACATCATGATGTGCCAACGTACGTGATGATCAACTTAAAATTCGCAACAACCAACATTATCATCTAAATAACGTTTTTTAAAGTTTATAAACCGGTAAAATACAATTTAACTAACATTTTTTCGCTGTAAAATATGAAAACTGTTACACAGCCTAGCACTGTCGAAAAGTCTACATTTTAACAGGACAGTTTAAATTATTTAAAAAACACCACAATCTAACGAATTGTGATACGTCAAAATGTTCGATTTTACCATTTATTTACAAAAGTATTTACAGTTAATATATAAACCAAAAACTGTATTAGTTACAGTACGTCTATATTCAATCATATTTTCAATTTCCAATTGCGCGTAATTCAAGATCGCAATTAACCAGATTTCAAAACCAAAGTTCATTGAAAAAAATACACATAATAAAAAATTTGGTATTATACTTAAAATTTTGAGACACATCTTCGACTTGAAAGTAAAATGAAACACGTTTTGAGATCCAACAATCAAAATAAAACTTGGGTTTTTTTTCCAAGCAACGCAACGCTGGCGGGCCGACCAATCACAAGCGACAGTTTGGCATCGTCGTGATTGGTCTAAATACTTGCGTTACGCGCGCGATTAATTCGACATACAGCACCAACATTCAACCAACGAGAAACTGGAATGTTTACTTCACAATAATTTAAATTTCCATTCCGCTTCTTTTATAAATCATAATTACTGCATTGCGACAATAAAACTATTCACATTTTGTTACAAAAGATATTAAAAATATAAAATTAGAATACAATAAATATAATAATACATTATATATGCATAATAAAATATGATTATTCATTAAAAAAATAACATTTATTAATATTCATTAAAAAGATCATGGATATTCATTAAAAGTGATTAGACATTCAATAAAAAAAAAAGAAGATAAATATTCATTAAAAATTATAAATTATGCTAATGAATATCAAATAAAAAATGCTTAGTGACATTCATTAAAAATATTGATTGAATATTCATTAACAATTAATGTTTATAATATTCATAATACAATACCGATAACTATTCATTAAAAAACATGAATATTCATTAGCTACGAATAGTTATAGCAGATACGGTATAATATTATCAATTAAACACACCAATGTAACAAGAAAACATCGAAAAATCAAATAAAACAATAATTTATGAACATTTGAAATAATTCATAATTACACATTGAATTTGTGTGGAGGAACAAACTCCTTTCTTCTGTGTCATATAAATAGTCCAGTGAAATATAGAAATTCCCGCTCCGATCCATGTTATATAAGTCAGTCTGTACAAACTGACTTAAAGATGCCCTAGAGCACAGATACCCTAGAGTAGAGATACCGCACAGAAGAGCAGCATATTGCAAACAGAGTCAATAAACTTCTACTCCTCCTCTGTGGTTCAACTTTACCACCAGACTAAGACAAGCAGCATATCAAGTAACCAAGAAATATTTTCCCCAAACAAGTTTAATTACTGTGGTTTTGCTTTTGCTTAATTTCAGCTCAATTCATTTAAACCTATATTGCAAATTATTAAAAACCTGCTATTACTACTAAGGCCTACAATTTACACATTATATTTGATTAATTCTACAAAAATACAGTTATACATTATTAAGAAAAACTCTCTGACTACAAAACTTAAGGTGTGCAATGTGTATTTTGGCTTGAGTAAAAGGCACATAAAGTGATATCATTCACGAGTGTTGTACATTAATGTTAATTACATTCATAAATAAGATTAGTTATAATACATATAATCAATAATGACATAATTTAAAATGCGCTAAGAATATGCTTACAGTGTATATATACATGTACATTGCTAAAAGATAGTGGAACATAATATAGTGGGAATTGGATATCTAAAAACTCAGTGAAAGAAAAGGCTTCACACAACTATAATAAAGAAACTGAATCGCCAATGAGAATGAAGTGACTATGCACCCACTAGAGCAATATAAGGGAAGAAACTCACCAGTGAAATGAACAAATGTGAAGTACAGTAAGGAGTACATGTCTTCACCAAACTAAACTAGGAATATGTTACAAAACAAAACTAGCATGATTAATGCTACCAATAAGATATACATTAGCCAATACCACATTAAGTGCCATGGTTAGTATTCATTATATATGAACATTCATCAATTGATTAAATATTGCATCGTGATCAATAAGAATCAATAATAATCAATAGGAATCAATAATGATCAATAGTAGAAAACTGAAATCACTACAAGATGAGCCACTGTTGAAATAATACAGGTGAAAAGAAAGAAAAATGCTAAAATGAGTGTAAATAGCAAAAATGAGTGTAAATAGCTGATTTTGAAAGTGTAAATAGCATCAGCAACCTTACACGTTAATTTAACAGCTACAGCTTAGTAACATACTGAATAATAATAAGCATATGAGGAATGAACTAGTAAAGTTAGGTTTGTGGTACACCATGGGTTTCCAAAAGGTGTACCAATTATTCACACTCACTAGTAATGTAACATGTGTGAATTAGGAATGTATTATTCATTTGGATTTTGTTCAATTTTACATGGTAACAACATTAAGGTTGCGGATGCATGTGAGTAATGTTAGTACAAAGCACCTGAAAATAAAAATTAAATAAATAGGGATGAACAAATAAGAATTTGTAATAGCAACAATATATATAAAAGATAATTAATTAAACAACAAATAAAATATAAGGATAAATATAATGAATTAGGCAGTGCTACAGAAGCTAAAATGTTTTGACTAGAAAAAACCTATATTAGATATCTTTTCAACTTGGTAGCAATTGTTTGATACATTTTAATACCTAGGGTATTTTTTTTATTTATGTGAACAATAAAACACACTATCCAATTAAAATAACTAATTTATCTATAAAATTAAGGCATTGATATAAACTTATTAAATTTCAAATTTTTATATTTTTCTAAAATGTTTTTTTCAAATTCTAATATTTCTACTTTATTTAGGAATTTTAAAATGGTTAAAATGTTTAAAATGATAGTGTTAGACGGTTACAGGCATAGAATTAGCATAGTCATCGTCGTCCGGCCTATCATTATAGTCCTCGCTGCCGTAAGATGGTCTGCTATAAGCCCGATCATCAGAGGCATCATAAGGATGATATGCATCCTGCTGTAAAGAACAATTTGTCATGCATGAGTGGCTACATTATGATGAATATTAATGTTATATAATGAATATTCATGAGGTCTATTATATATGTAATCATTGATGTAAATTTTTATAGGTTCATTACCATGCATATTTCAATCAGACAACATTTTAATTCATTATATATTTATGAGTTTCATTAAAATGAACATTCATTCAACATGCTTTATTATTAGATGAACTTGCTCTAACCTGAAAAAGATTTTTTTGCAAATAAAAATATTATTTGCAGTAATTTTAAACAACTTAATTAATTTTCAAGTAAATTGCAAAACTTGGCTATACAAATGAAAATTTCATTTATTATACAAAGCAAAAACAAAACAATTATTTTACAAAAAGAGATGTTAAGAAATATGAAAGCTTTTTGTTATTGTAATAAAAAACCAAAACCATGAAAAAAATAAAATCATCAATATACCATAAATTGATCCCACAATGCACCAGTCATTGTCATAGCAACACTACATATTGCAGTTCATGTGCCGTTTTGTTTTAAAATGTGTTACATAACTCAGAACAAATTCAAAACAATACTTTTATATGCTGGCAGTCTCTAATATCTATCAGTCTAACCTATAGTAATACACAGGACGGATATCAAGAGATTGGTTGGAATGCATAAGTGCCATCCCAAAAAATATCACCATGGAAACAATAGCCAAGCTCAAGATCATTACTTTTCTATCTACCTTTTTTGAAAAAATATTAGTAGATTCTTGAAAAAAACTTGAAAATAATAAAAGAACGAAAAGTTACTCTAGTGCAACATTATTGCCGATTATTAAAAGAGAAGACTTCCAAAAACCTAAAAATGTGATTATTTAAATACCTAAATTTTCCCAAACTTAGAAGTGGATTCAAACATAACTTAAGAGCAGTGGAAACAAATTAAAAAAACAAAAAGTATGTAATATTATTACAAATTACATGTTTACGAATGTACGATGGACGTCCACTGTTGTGTGTTTTATCTGCAGGTCTACGGTAATTCATTCCATAAGGTTTAACATTAATATAATTTACCTGGTTGCTCTACAAAAATAAACAGTTTTAAACAATATATCAAGACAAAACAGAATTTTATTAGGTTGATTTGGTTCAAAACATGAATAAAATGACACACAAAAATGGAACAATAAGAACAAGACTGAACCAGAATAACCAAAGAAAGTTTTAAAAAATAAAAATGTATTTCCATTTGGGTTCTTAGAAATGGGATCTAAAGTTCAACTCGACACTAAAACATATTCAATAAGACATCTTAAAATAACATAGCGACAGTATTGCCTGAATCAATAGTAGAAAGGCTTTTGAAAATCAACCTCTGCATAGTAATCACTGTATTATGGGCATATATAGTTTAAGCATAATGTTGCTTCCAGGCTATAATGTGGATATTTCCTAACCATAGACTTGATCCTGCTACCCAATGACTACCTTTATTATTTTTAGAAAGCAAATGAAATAGGTGAACATAAAGCTGCTAGGCCATAGAATGAAACCGCCACAACATATGTTGGATGTTGACATTAGGTAGGTGAACACAAAGCTGCTAGGACGACGTAACAGAAGAGTACATGATTCAGAAATCAAAGCAAGAATATTCACTCAAACAATACAAAGGAAATTGAAAGGTAAGTTTGCATAGAATTTTTCTCAAAATCTGAGAGAAAGATTGAATGGAATCATGGAATGGAATCCTAAAATGCGATATAATCATGGAATGACCTACCTCAGCATCAGCTGTGGTGGACGGCTTGTCGGAATCAAGAAGCTGAAATGCCATAAAAACAAGTGAAAACACCATGACAACACACTATGCTAGTAAAGACAATGAATACTGTCCTCAACATTATGGAGTAACAGATTTGTAGAAACAACACCGCTACCAACGAGGAAAACAAAGTGTACACTTAATGAAAATAACCAGACACCAACACAGTTGTACACAAGTAGTGTGGGTGAATATTGAATTATTAAGGATAATATTGTAGATTATCTATTCCAACCATTAACTAGATAGCAAATAACATAGGCCAACATAATGCGGTTAGGTATAACATGAAAAACAAAGCTTTTTCTTTTGGGTGTTGATACAATATAGGCTAAGCTGGACGGTAGGAAAACTAAGCTATTCCTTATTGGGTGTTGAGATAGGGTAGGTCAAGCTGAGGTCAAGCTGTTAGGTGTAACAGGAAAAACTAAGCTTGTCCTTATTAAATGGGTGTACTGTTGACAAGGGACAGGCCAACATAACCCTGTATAAAAAACTAAGCTATTTCTTACACCATGTGGTTTAAAATGTCCTGTACATGAACATCTATTGAGATATACACAGTATACAAAGGGCCTGTACATAAAACAAGACTGATAATTATGAATAAAAATAGTTTGTACGCAGCATGTAATGATACAATTACAATTAATGGGCGTAGCAACAATGTCAGCTTCAAATTGACGGGCTATAATGCTCTGTCATCACTGCTGGTGAAAATGTGGCATGATGACATCACAAAATGATCAATGTTATTACAACTATAAGGAAATAACAATGATGTCACTATGGCACACAAGACAAACAACTCAATGTCATTGTTGTTCTTTTGTATATGATTAGGCGTTACACATTACTAAATGACATGAGACTTGAATGTGAGCTTAATGTTACACAGCACATCAAAATATATATCAGACATAAACAGCTACCTTCGCTGCCTCCTTTGTGCCGTTACTTGGTGGCGCTGTCTTCTTCCCTTGGTTTACACGATTTGGATCTTTTGTGTCCCACGTAACGTCCATATAAGCTGAATCAGCAGATCTGAAAGAGTCAAGGATATTCATTGTTGAATTTTTTAATTGTTATTTTTTAATACAAAAACTTTCAGTTTCTCTGTAATTTGGTATTTAAAAAAATATTTCTCGAAAAGACTACTCATTTTATTTATTTTAGTTTTACTTTCATTAATTCATTTTAATATGAAACAGTCCCAAGTATAAAATCATTATAAAAGAAAAACAAAATTTAAATTTGCATATTTCAGGCAATGAATATATTGTGTAAGAACATACTCATCTACTATATAAAATTGATTTTTAATTTAAAATGTTATATTTTCTTATTGTAATGTCAGCAGTAGCAACGTTTATATATTAATTTTAACATTCAATAAAGAATATATTAGGACAAATGCAATCAGAATACAAGGCCCATAATTATGTGGTATTAGACTTACTTTGAAGGTCCATCATCCCCTGAAAAGTAAAAAAAAAACACATTAAAATAAAATTTTATAAATGTTAGCTATACATCCACATGCGATTCACAGTACTGTATCTACAAATACAATAGTACTTCCAATTAGGCAAATTCTATGATACAGCATCACATGAAATGTTATGCAAGAAGAGCCCATGATACAGGAGTCACATGTGATAAATATGTGATGCTAATTTCAATGTGATGCTGGACAACAATCTATAGAAACATGGCTCATATGTTTCTATACAATTTTCACCATATTTATTATTAAGTCATTCTCTATTTAGACGAAACCAAAAACAAGACTTACTGGATTTTAAAACAATTATGATTACGACTGCTAAAATAATAAGCATGACAAGTATCCCAACAACAATACCAGCAATGGCTCCAGTTCCTATACCACCTTCACCAGTACTAGGCTCTGTATATAATATCAATCATTTTAACAGTTAATAGTGCAGTACATTTAGAGCAGTATAGTAATACAACTCTAAAACAAATTTACATTTAATAGTAAAAATTTAATAATTACCTTTATCAGTAACTAAAACATTTATACTGACACTAGATGGTTCTGGTGCTCCTGCCGTACCAATGCAAACAACCTCATGTCCATTTTTTTCAGCTGTAAATATCAGAGTACTTTCTGACATTTTATCTCCATCCAACGTCCATTCATACTCAAATCCCTCGTCTGAGTCCCCACACTGACAACGTAAAGATACCTCATCACCAACCTCAACATTCATGTTACCATCCACTTTTTTACCGTCATTCACAATAGATAAAGAACCACATGAATCTGTTGAGATAAAACAGATGTATTACTATTACTATTTGTACAACTTCATAAATCATTTATGAATCCATAATAATATTAATGATATTATTGTAAAGACCAGGTAATAAACTATTTATTATTTTCAGATATTTACTATAATTTGCCAAAATGATAAAATATGTAAAATGTTATATAATGCTCTGTAAGAATGTTATTAAGTCCATCATGTGACCATCGTAGCAGATATTGACTGGAAACTTGTAATTGTCAGTATCAATAAATACAATTTCTAATTTGTGTGTATCTAGCCTAATTCTTGAATGGGGAAAGTTGAGTAAGTATTTTTCATAATAATAATTTTAACCAATCCCATAGTCAAGCTTTACCGTAATTATTTCAAGTTCTAAAAAAATTACTTTCAAATACAGTATAATTTTTCCCAGGAATTCCCATTGCTGTTTGGTTAAACAAACCACCATTGATTGTTGTTTACCAGATGAATCAAACCTTTAATCACGACATGCAGTCGTCATCCAATTCTTAGTTTGAACTAAAGTCTACAAACAATAACTCATACAAAACCTAATGCAAACCAAACAATTCTGAACATCTTTCAGCAGAATTTCAATTTATAAACTTATTTCCTTATTAATAATTATTTGAATATAATAAACAACTCTAGTACATAAAGTTTAAAGCAACAGGATATCTTATAAATAACATTGAGTAAGTGCATTGAGGCGTACATTTAGTGGTGGTGCATTCTCTGTTTTGGTTATTGTACTGTATAAGGTATAAATACTAGATATATATGGTTCACTTGGCATGTTAAAGAGTATACACACACACACAAGAGTACTACAAGTATACGTATCATTACAAGCTATAATAAAATGGCTCAAATTGCAAACAAAAATCACAGACTTTAGGTTGAAAGTTGAGTACACTGACTTCACATTATAATAGGTTTTCATTGTAAGGTACACTAGTGGTGGTAATGTGCTATAGTGATAAGAGTGCATACAGTGAAAGAAAACCCCTTTATACACTAGTACAGGCTATAAACAAAATGTGAGGAGCTCTGTCTACACTATCAAACTTAATGTGACAACAAAATGTGATGTGCCCATATATGGACATAATGATCTCATATCACTACCATATTTGGGCATATTATCACTACCATATTTGGGCACATCACACTTTTTTTTGTCAAACTAGTTTCATAGTGTAGACAGAGCTTTACACACACTCAACATCAAAACAAAGGTAAACATCCAAGTTTAACACAATGTGCAGCACACATCAAACACTGATTGAATGAATATTATAATAGTAGTAAACATCTGTACTCTCTACTGTAAATAACATAATTATGTGGCAGACTCATGATCATTATACAGGTGGTGTACTGTAAATAACATAATTATGTGGCAGCCTCATGATCATTATACAGGTGTACTACTGTAAATATTATGATTGTAAATTAATGGTAAAAACAGAAGGTTTTGCTCAATAAACAGGTGGATTACCATGCACATTAGTTTAAAGTTATATATTTCTTTTTTATATTTTATAACATAAGACAGGCAAAGGTATGTAGTATGGATATTAAAATAGTTCACAGCAAACACATCAATTAATTCATGTTACTAGCTAATTGCATGTAAAATACATTCAGCCAACATGAATGCACATTACATTGTAAACATGCATCATGTTATGAAGATTATAGCAAACATGCATGTCAAAGGGCATTTTAAAACAAACATGCTTACTGTACATACTAGGCATGCATGCAATTTATGAATATTTTGAAGCATTATTTTAAAGAACACCATAAAAGTATACGGTATATTATATTAAGCATGTAAAGTTAGGCAAGCATAGGCTAGGACTTATTTTACAGTATTATATTGCAGATTAGATAAGCATACATAGGCTAGGACTTATGTTATGTGTCATAGCATATGTACTGTAAGTAAAAGGTACTGTAGGACTTATTTTACAGTATTATATTGCAGATTAGATAAGCATATATAGGCTACAGTAGGACTTAGGTACTGTAAGTAAAAGGTAGGACTTATTTTACTGTAGGTTAGACAACAAGAAGCATAATGGTAACATTTTAAAATTTATTTTATGTATATTTCGTCTTTTTTTATTAAAAAGTAGTAAACATCTATGGCAGTATATAAGGTTTAATAATTTAAATTAAAATAATTACTGTATTATTAAAAAAATAATTTTACACATCACAATGTTCAACAAATAGGTGAGCAAAGTTAATATATTGTCATTTATAAATAAAAACATTTAAGACACAGGCAAACAAACATCATGCAGTATTTCTTACATTTTCTTGCAAAAACAAGAAAATCTAAGAACAAATAAATGAAAAGAAAAAAGCTGTTCAATGCAAAAAGTACCGTACACGACAAATTTGAGGTAGCAACATTTTGAGCTACTCCAACAAGCTAGAAATTTAAAATAAATGTTGTGTGCCAAATAATAAAAGTATCGCAAAATTATTAATGTAAATGAATACTTTGAGGACATTTGCTGAATAATTACCAATTTAGTTGGATTTGAAAATTTAGGTAAATTAATTGGTTTACCTGGTTGTGTTGTGAACGCATTTGTAGTGATCAGGGTTGTGGTCCGGGCTGCAAAAACAAATTGAACAGCTCTTGGCTATGGTTCTAGTTCAAAGGGCAAGGTTTAAGGGTCAATTGTCCATGGTCATTTAATGTTAATACATTTTTAAATTTTAACCAAATTAAAAAAAATTCTTGAAAATCTGGGATAACAAACTAAAAAAAAAACAAAACTAGGGATATAGACAAAAAATATCCTTAAAAAAGAAACCAGGGAAAGATTAATCCTAACTAAAAACAAATAAAATAGTTATGAAATGTACAACCAAAGTTATAAGAGTTAAATCAGTACATCTCACCAACAAACAGTCATGCAACAAACTAATAGTCTAAATTAGATGAATGCAAAATGTTGTAGCCTGTGAAAACAACGTCTAAAAAAGTTACAATCTAATGACACAATGTTATAGCCTGTGAATACAATGTCTAAAAAAGTTACAATGACAACAGGTATAATTTTAGGCAATTGGGTCAACATGTTATAATATATTTAGCTGATTCAAAGCCTCATTGATCTAATCAATATAGTACAGTAGTTAACTATTAAAGTAAATAACTTAATCTAGACTATAAAATTCATTCAAAATCAACGAATAACCTAGTACAGTGTGTAAACTTTCAAAATGTCCTGGACTTGAAATAATCTGAAGTCTTTTGGTCAGACATGAATTGTCTTAATGGATTTTTCCAGAGTAATGATTCTCGGTGCAGTTCAATGAAATACTTTATTATTGAAATTGTATGTAAATCTATACTTTAAAAAAAATAGTTCAGTGCGTTCATTCTATTTAATATTGCATTCCCTACCTAAATTGATACTAATTCTAAATATTGTTCAGGTTACTACAGGTGATATTTATGTCATTGTTTCAATTTATAATCTTTTAGTTGGATTGACAAGTGAAACAAGATGCTGATAAATATTATAGTTCAATTGAACTGTATCTCTAGGACTGTAGTCTGAGGGAATAGTTGAATTGAACTGTAGCTCTAGGACTGAAGTCCGAGAGAATAGTTGAATTGTGTTTGTTAAAGTGCGAATTTAAATGACACCACTTGCTGCATAGCCCCCATCTTTAAGTTGCAAAGTAGCAAGCTAATTTCCCTGTTAAGCCAATTCTGACCAATCATTGTCTTATGTAGGACAACCTGAGCATTCAACTTACCTACAACAGTGACTTGTACTGAACTCTGTCTTGCTCCCACCTCATTACTTGCATTCAACGTCACAGTATACACATCACCAATGGTGTTTGAAGCAACAAATGTGAATGTTTCTGGGTCGCTATCAATGTCAGTTGCTCCTTGTGATGACCAATCATAGTTAGCAGCAGGTCTGGCCTCTACATCAAAGCTTATCACAACATTTTCTCCTCGGGAAACTTCAATGTCTTCTAGTGCTGTAATTTCAGGAGCGACTAAAAAATCATAAAGAGTTGTATTTAATTTAATATTTATTTATAGAAGAGTTGCTTTTCCCTTTGAAATATCTAGGCTTTTAAGATAGATGGTTTATGTAGTTTTAAAAATCGATCTGTGAAAGTAAACTATTCCAATTCAAGTATAAGGTAATAATGTCATAATACATAACTTGGCTAGCATTACCCATCTCAGTAATAATAGTATTGCATGCAAGCAAATATAATAATAGTTAAAAGGGGACGTACTGTACTTAAGATTTCTCATATTTGGTTAAGATTTATTTTATTGATTAAACATGCTCTAATACTTACAATACACATCTAGAACCTGACCAGCAGTGGCTTTTGTTCCAGCATCGTTTTCTACCTCACACATATAACTTCCCTGATCGTTCCGATCCGTGGTGAACGTGTAAGTAGACGATCCTCCTTGCTCTAACACTGATCCATCCTTCTTAAATGTGAACATGCCGTCCGGTTTGGCAACGACATCACATGACAATGTTACTGGATCACCCTCCTTCACAGGTGTAGTAAAACTTAATACAGGCTCCTCTAAATCTAAGTCAAGAAAAAATGTTTGTAATATATTGAGCAAAAAAAACTCCCCAAGACAGCAATATTTATAGACAATGTTTCTAAAAATATAAACATTTATAGTTTTTTGGAATTAGTGTACAGTATGCTAAGAAAGAGACATATAATTATATATATATTATTATATTAAGATGCAATAATAAGATATCCATTATTATTTTAATATTCTGAATTCCATAATTGGTAATACAATCTACGCTCGCGCTAACCGCTCGCCAATTCGCCAATGGCGACTGGAGTCTCCATTTGGCGAAAATAATTATTGCTTTGTTCGCCAAATTGCCAAGCCTAGGCCTAGCCTGGTCGGCGTGACTTCTTATGGGAGCGAGAATTCGCCACACTTCGGTACTTTCTGACTCGGGTACACTTTTTACCACCACAGCATTTTATGTGACGACGACGTCACGATCGCTGTGTTCATTTTTTAAGTTCTGTTTAAACATGCGCAGAGCGTGCCTCGATGACGTTTTAATGACACACAGTTGTTAATGTGATTGGTTCGTGGCCGGCCGTCGTCGACGTGATGATGAGCGAATAAAAGGGGAAGTCCCTATTCTTCGACGTAGAAAATGAACTTCGAGAAGAAAATGTAAACAGAAACATGTGGACGAATACTTCCGTAAACGAGGCTGTTCTGTTATTTAAAAAGGGGAATTTTAAATTTAACAAAGTAATTACCTCAATAGTATAACGTTAACATGTTTAATTTTATTTCCCTTTCGATTATTCTAACCGAAAGTTGCGCTTTAAATTGAATAGTTAAGAAACAGCGTATACTGCAACGGCAACCCTGGCCAAAGCGCGTTTTGGCCGCCTACATAGAATGGGTTACGGCCGCTGCATAGCAATTTCAAAGCTTCTTAAATTTCTGCGGTACATTTCTTGTTTTATATATAAATAGATTGATAAGTATTCCACTTATTAAATAATTTAATAAATCGGTAAAATTGACGTTTCGAAGCAAATATTCCATGATGAGAGGCGACCTTTTTCGACATGCCTCGTGTGCGACGAAGACTAGTTCAGAAAATGGAACAGTCCACTGCGGGGGTTATCCAATCATTAATTAACGCGCTAAATACATGCATACCATGCACATTTCCTGGGCGACGGTAATTTAGTAATAAGCGGAGAACTGAATCCCCCCTAAGGAAAATGGTAAACACTGATATTTATGGTAGGGATTATTTTTTTTAGGGGTTGGTCTTGTTGGCCTCTTCGCACGAGGTCCACGCAAAGTCAAATAAAACGATGTGTTTTATCAAACAGAAATATAAATTAGCTTCAATTCAATACTAAATTAGCCAGATTTTGATAATGAGAAAGACTCAAAAATTGACTTTTGAGGCGGATGTACATAATAATAATAACCGATTTACATATCAAAATAAAGAGTATTTAAAGCCTGATAACATGCAACAAAAATTACTCCATCACCTATTATGGACCTCGTGCGATCGGGTGAATATATAAAAATAATCCCTTAAACAAGTTCTTTCCAGGCATATAATTTTTATTCTCATGGGTACATAAGAAATAGTATATTTTTAACTTCAAAGACACGTCACTTTTTGAAATTTCACGAACGTGTTAAAATCGCGGTAACGAAAATCAGGTTCATTGGGATACCTAATAATAATATAAATGTAAAAGAAATAAAATTAAGATGAACTTACATATAACATTCAGAGTAACTACAGCAGTGTCAATTGGAGGATTATCCGAATTATCAACCTCACATTCATAATCACCACTGTAACTACGTAAAGTGTTAGCAATCACAAGAAGTCTGTCATCATTTGGATCAAGAGTAAAGATAGTACTGTAGGCAGGCTGCACTGTTTTAGATAAACCCACAATAGTTGTTGCTATAGGTTCAGATGCCCCATTAGTGACATTACTCCATCTTATAATAATAGCGCTACCACTCATAGGATCGTATTTACATATCATTCTCGTTTCAGAGCCTTCAACCACATCCCCCAAGCTGTCAATAGTTACAGTCACACCAGTACATGTACTGAATAAAACTAGGAGAAAATTATTAATTATTTAATTTATTAAATTTATATTAAAATGGTGAGCATACAGTAATGTATCATTACATAAAGATCAAACGTGTCACCATCTAAATCAATCAAAGATTCTGGTATTAAAGTGGGCAGTTCTTCTCTTGTCATTTTTTTTATGGAAACTGGCGCAACAAAAGATTTCCTTAATATTATTAAATACTGTAAATATTCTGACAAAAGTTGTTGATATTGTCATCAACACTTCCAAATTGGACATGAATTGGGATAGACTAAAACAATTAAGATTTTTAGAATACACAGTAGGGTTGGTAAGCAATTTCAAATTATCTAACTAAAAAATTAATTAAAAACTAGATTTGAACTCGTCACTACGGACGAGTTAGGTTATCCGCAGCCCAAAAGCCACGTGCACGTCACACGTTAGAATATTACGCACAGAAAAACGATTATGCTATTGAAGAAAATGTTAGTGCGCTCTCTATTTTGCGTCACGTCAAAGTATATACAGTATACACTATATACTGTATAAGTACTACATACAGTTCAGAATAGGTGAAAATAAGTGACCAAAGTTAATGACACTTTTGACCATGATGACGTCATCACAATTTTAAAAATGGTAAATCATGTGAAAGATAATTGATTGACCTAGACAATATAAAGAAATGGTGGAAAATGGAATACGGATAAGTACTGTAGATGCGCTCTATTAAATGTGATGCGCTATGACGAAAGAGACAAAAATCCTATATTTTATATTTGAGTGGCCATACGATGACGTCACAATGTCCGGTTAGCCATATTGATTCATGATTCGATATCTACAACTTATCACCTTCCAGAATCTGTAATTTCAAAAAAGTTCACCACGTAGTTTAGAATCTCTGACAGTTTAAAAAAAGGCATACTTTTCACGAAATTTTGAACTTTTTCATCAAAAACGCTCGCAAATTTTTTAATTCTATGTGCTCGTATGACGTGATTTTAAGTCGAAATTGTTTGAAAGTTGGTAAATTTACTAAAAAAGACAGGAAAAACAAAAATCAAGCAAAAAAATGATGTTTTTGCGCTACGTGCGCGTATAAAAAATGCGCACGCCTGGGAATTTTTTAAATGCTCAAAATGATAGGAAACGCGTAGAAAGTTGATTAGAAATTGATTTTTCGCATTTTGAAATTTTAAACGCGCGTGCGCGAGTAACTTTCTGTGAAAGATGCCATTTATAATCCATAGAAAGTTTGCCCTTGATATAACTTAAATTTTCACCAAGTGTCAATACTACAAAATGACTTTTAGTTTTTAATCTACAGTATGATCAATCATTGAAATTCATAAAATCGCGCGTAACTTATGCTGCGCAACTCGGACGTGACCGAAAACCTTATTACGACATCTTCAGATAGAGGTCAATCTTCTGTTAAAGTTATACAATGTTATGTTGAGAAGATTTAGAGATACAGTACCAGCGAGAATTACTGCCCCTTTTTGGACGCGACGGACGCGTCGAGTGTCCGTCCAATTTGCGTCCACGACGCGTCCATTCATAAACTAAACCAATGATTTGGACGCACTTTCGTCGGGCGGGCCGTGACCTCGCTACCTGAGTCTGTTTTTGTTATTGTTCGCGACCGTATTCATATTCAAATGACATCGGAAAACTAAGCCTGACTGTTGAGCAGGGTCGGCTGTATTGGTGTTTGTTTATAAAATACTTTCACATTCACAAACAATATGATTAAAAAATAAATAAAGTTAGCCTACGACTTGTGTGTGTTGTGTTTATTTTTATCTGCCGAATAATTCGTCCAAAAAGCCAGTTTCGTGCGAAACTGTGTCTATATCCATCGCTAGCTCGCCGTGGGATCTAGCCGGCCGGTTCACTGTCTAGCACGTACACCACCGCCTGAGATCGGCCTAGCGTACTCAATCAATAATCATCGTCATGATACAGTATATTTTGTTCATATGAATCATTTTATGGAAGAATATTTTTTTAATAACGTGGCCTCTATTTCATGTTGAATTATTGATATGATCATAGAGAAATAAGTTATATTTAAATGTCATATGATGAGTTAAAACTGTGGAAGAAGGCTCAACAAAATCATGTAGCCTACAGTATGTACTGTACACTGTCAATTTATATCTCCATGGTCGTCATAGCGCGCAACAAAGAGCACGTGATATTTTTCTACTCCATTGGATCCCAGCAATATTGCAACCATGTTCTACCGCTGCTGAAAAGCGGGTTGATTTTTTTTACGCTATAATGATGTTCCTCTCTGATCATGTTAAGATTACAGTGTTTGTATAATTGTAATAATGACTGTAATAATATTTTTTTAGTTAATGTTATTTTGTACCAATTTTGGGGTCTAAGCATAGAGATATTATAGTGAAGTTCACTATAATATCTCTATGCTTAGACCCCAAAATTGTCACTATAATATCTCTATGCTTAGACCCCAAAATTGGTACAAAAAAACAAGGGCGGGTGTTAGAATTTGATACACTGAATAGAAAAAGACAATAGGACACGGAACAACACAAAGGCATTAAGGCTTGGTACAAAAGCGATTTAAAACAAAAAAGCCAAGGGCGGGTGCTAGAATTTAATATAATGAATAAAAATAGGTTGAGGATATTTATAGTGTTACAAAACTACATGTACTGCACCATTTTTGTCCATTACAATGTGTCGATTTTTTAATTAGTATATAAAATTCATTGCTTCGCTCGGACAGCGAAAGCAAACTATTTTTCACACACTCGGGTCGCCGAACGGTCGAGTTAGGTAAATATGCTATCACGTGGTTTTACTGCATGCATGGCAGGCACACGTGGTTTCAGCACTACATTTCCCGCAAGTCCCGTTCGGCGGTTTCTTTTTAGGCGGCGTGCCAAAGAAGTTTTTTGACATTCGATACTCACAATTCATTGCTTCGCTCGGACAGCGAAAGCAACATATTTTCACACACTCGGGTCTAGTCGCCGAACGTTCGAGTTTGGTAAATATGCTATCACGTGGTTTTACTGCATGGCAGGCACACGTGGTTTCAGCACTGCATTTCCCGCAAGTCTCGTTCAGCGGTTTCTTTTTAGGCGGCGTGCCAAAGAAGTTTTTTGACATCTGATAATAATTTTACTCACAAAAAATCAGTCTTTCTTGCCCATATAGTAAGCTGTAGTACTAATGAACTGGTATCTATACGCACTTATTCATTAATTCGTTTTTTAGAGGTTTTTTTTGCATGTTATTAACTACTGTAGTATAAAATACATTTCGTTTAATACAGGTTTTCACGGGTTTAGAAAACATCGTACAGAATATAACTGTAGTACAGTAACAATGCGGAGCTTTTGTTTACGTTAACACCGGCGTGGTTAGCTCCCGGTTAGCTCAAACACAAAGGACGTTGGTCAAGGTCAAATCACGTCAGACGCATCGATATAATGGACGCGAAGTGGACGCGTCATGGACGTATTCATGCCGCGTCTGCCGCGTCCGAATTGGGCAGTAATTCTCGCTGGTACTGTACACGCGCAACAAAATTCTGGGAAAGAAAGAAGAACATAGAAAAAAAAAAAGATCCTGACAATAACAAGGGGTTATCCGCCAAGTGCGGATAACCAATAATTAAGTGTATCTTACCATGGATTAAAGAATAGAAGGATATGCATCGACGGTGACATCAAACGATTTTACAACGCGCTTGCCTATACTAAAGCACTGCTGCCAATCAAACAAACACGCTCATTGAACTCCGTGTCTCTAACCGCGGCCCTCTGTAAAACGCTTCGAATCAACTGTTACATTTTTTGAGACCAAAACGTAAGCATGTAGAAATCGTATGCGCAGTCTGAATGTTCTATTGACATGTCTGCGTCGATGATTAATTGACAACAAAAATATATTGCTGAATAATTCTGTTTTAGTTTCATCACAATCGGACTACGAAAAGTTCACTTTCTTACGACTGGTAATTTTAAGTAGTTGGTAATATTAATAAAATATGCAATTTTTATATTTGAATTATCATTATTTGCCTGCCATCTTCTGTCATTAAAAATTGCGTTAATCTATAGAATATTAAATTATGCATTTGACCATGTATGTTGTTAGCGTGGCCGGTGTTCACCCATACAACAATCGTGTTTTTAATATATGGCTAAGCAGTGGTTTCTTCATAAATCTCCTTAATTATCGATGTGATTATATTTAAATTGTAGTGCCTGGTGATTGGCTAGTGGTTATGTCATCCACATCACATCCAATCACCGGGTCTAATTGAATGAAAACAGCGATCCCTGATCCGGGATTGGCTGGCTATGTATAGTTGCGATTCGTGTTCCCACTAGCGACGCAGATTAGCCTAGGCCTACCTAGGCAGTATCAATGTCGGCAAATCATATGGTTTACTAGTAAGCCTAGGCCTAGTATTGCTGATTTTGTAATTTTACATGTAGGCTGAGACAACAAATAAATAGTTATTGTCTCAGATGTAGGGCTACTACAGGTCATAAAATGCTACTTTAATGTCATAGGCCTAAAAACATTAGCGTAGATCAATCGCGGCAGAAACCTATACTAATTACAATTATAGCATCTAATATTCTAAGCCAATAACAATATAGTATTGTTTTTATCTGGTATATTGATGAAGTAGGCCTACACTAAGGTCTTCACAATAACATAAAATGTAATTTAATAACTGTTTTCAATGGCGTGAGGCAGAGGCCTGAAGCCACTTGTTTAGGAAACCTAAGTGGCCCTCCAAAATTTTCAAAGATCGAGGCCTCGGACGTTTTTAGCATTTTCGACAAATTTTATTCCTGTTCCTCTGGGCACTGCTCATGGGCCCCAAGCTTCGGTTTAGCCAGTGAGCGCACATATCCGTTACGCCACTGATTATACTGTTCAAATATGTATGAATACATACAGTGCAACAAAGAACGCGCGAAAGAAGCGTAGTCAACACGGTTAAATGTCGTTGCACATGTGCAGTAAACAATATATTAGGCACGCGACCGTTTCGTTGTTACCATGCGGTTAATTAAACTGTAACATTGTGGGCGGTCCGCGGTCTGTCGGCGAGAGTCAAGGAACCCTTGATCTCACGTCGATGCATATCCTTCTATTCTTTAATCCATGATCTTACCTGCCATGTAAATGACAACAGCGAAGTTTGCCTTTAAAGCCATGTTGAGTTACTGAATTTTATTATCTGAAGGAATAATAAATAACTGTATGTAATATAACTTAATGCCAATTTGAGTACATTCAAAACAATAGTATAAAATAAGAATATAGTTAATAAGTATCTCTCATATTTAAACTGTACTGTATTCTTTGAAATGTACTTTCCTGCTGTGAGACAGAAAATACAATCACTTGCTAATTTTTCTTGTGAGAATATAATAGTCATTATTAATTTAATTCTTTTATTATGATATGAATGAATAATCATGTATTAATAAGACTTTAAGAATGTGAATTCAGTAGTTGAGAAACAACTACCAGTTTGTTTTTAAATCAACATTTTGTATCCCTTGCCTAGAGTATTTATACTTAACAATCATCACAACAATTACTTAATTATTTAATAAAAAGATTTAAACTGCTCACAGTACTAGACTATATTATGTAATTGTATATTATTTGAAACTGTATGTTCATGTTATTCTATTATGATATGAATAAATAATAACTTAAGGCAATTATTTATTAATAAGACTTTTAAAATATGTCAAATTTGAGAAACAACTGACCATAATGTTTTTTTAAAATCAACATTTTGTATGATTGGCCTGTGTAAACCATCGGAATTACTGTATAATTTAATAAAGAGATTTGTTATGATACTTAGTATTCAATTCACTAAATCCATGGACGGCAATCCATGCTATTCATTCAAAATAACGGAAGTCATTAATATGGTTTTTGTAATAACCACTTCCCCTCATGGGAGTAATTATTAAGAATCTTGATACAGTACAGTAGCTGAGTGTTATTTTATTCAATGTCCTTTCCAACAACTCAGCATCAAACAGGATATTATAACCATTGTCAGAATGGTAACTAAAAAGATTACATTTTTTATATTAAATTATCTGTCGCTCATCTGTATGAGATTTTTTAATACAGCAAAAATGAATTATGAAATAGTACTTATGTTGATAATTAATTGAGTAATTACCTAAAAATTCCATTTATAAACATCACATTTCATAGAACCAAATTAACAATAATGACATACTGGTAGGGTAGGCTTTATGAATCACCCTTTATATATGCCTCATATCATAGAATAGGCTAGCTAGCTTGGTAATTAATAAATATATGGATAGGTAGGCCTATTTACTGGAGATCCCTACTACTACTACTACTAGGCCTACTATGCTATGGTAGGCCTATTGATTGGTTGGTAAGCCATACACAATTACAAATAATGCTGTGTGTGTGTGGTGTGTGAATTGAAAATTAGTCCATTAAATTAATACAGTACTATTACATTATAAATTTGTACAATTGATTGACAACAATAGATTCGTCTGTGTCTAAGAGGATACACAATTAATACAATTAAAATGACAACATATAAAAATAGTAGGCTAGGCCTAGCTAGCTAGGATACACTTTCCACACCTTTCAGTTCCGGCATTCAGAGTGTGTAACCCCACCTTCAACCCCAACGGTGGTGGTTTCCACCAATCGCGACACACCCGTATATTTACGTCGTCGTAGGCCTGTTGCACTTTTTTGAATCGCGAAAATAAGACATTTCAAATAAATATAAAATACAGAATGTAATACCTACGTTTTACTTGATTATTATAGGCCTATATACTTTGATTCGTTGTTTGTGTACTGCCCTTCAATGAAAAATACTCGTACACAACTTTTACCTTCGAACAGAAATGGTCACTTCCGGTGTAGTCAAGCCTCCTGCATTTTAAATACGACTGTTACTTTTTGTAAATCGTAACCACAAGGCAATGCGCGTCGTGCATACCAATTTGATGACGTAGAACACATGAACAGTAAAATTAATACACCCTATTGCATATGAGTCATTGGATATGCACACGGAATCTCGTTAACTTCCGACCTACCTTATTTAAATAACACTGTTGCATTGTTCTTTTCATAATTTGAATATCTATGGCTCATATAAAAGCTCCATGGAATATTAAGGAATATCGTGTGGAGTCATTATTGTTAATATGGAATGATATTATTGGTTGTGATGGTTTTTATTATGCAACAAGTGCGACCTTAATAATTAAAGGTCCATTAATATTTATATATATTACTTATTAGATTTTTTTTTTCCTGTTTGGTGGATACGATCAATTTTTTAAAACCGAAAATCTTTAAAATTCAATTTTACGGAAAACAATAACAATAAAGTATAACAAAACATGTAAAAATAGTGTATTTAGTGTATTATTATTATTTATTCCTTACATACCATATACAGCTATTTTGTTGTGAATTGCGGCTATTAATGTTTATGTCTCGAATCTAGTTTGACGTTCGTACTCTTGTTTATCGGATAAAAAAAAATTTAAACAGCGGATAAATATAATATATTTTTATACCCTTGTGGTCACTACCAAAATAGACGAGATAAGTGACATCGGGAGAGAGGGCGCTGTAATTATTTTTGTGAACCAGCTCAATTGCCGATAAATTAATTTATACTTAATGAAAACAATAAGTCAAATAATTTTTTTATTGTATTATTTTTTTTTTTTTGCGCTTAAGTTCATCTCTCATTGACCCGCTCCAACCGTCATAGGCGTCTCAGGTCACAGGTGATGAAATAAAATAAAACAACAACAAAACTCATCATTATAACTTCATTCTTGTAATTTACATTTGTACACATGTCAATACATTATATACAGTAAGCCTATAAAACGTTTCATTATAAAATAATTTTTTTTCCACAAAAATGACGTCATATAATATTTGGAATTGGTTTTTGGTCTTCGGCAGTAATCAAAGCTATTGATGTTGTCTCTTGTGGCAGCCGTGTGAACGCACGTTTCCTACCCTTATTCGACGCGACGCAGCATACGCAACAGCAGCAACACGTACATGTGAACAGGGCGAATAAAAGTATGACGCAACCAATCACGATACTTATAACTTCCCAGATACTGAAATGAAATAATACATGTGACGTCATCATATTAGAAATACTATAAACAATGAAATCATATATTACGCAATAACAATAATTTTACATCAGTTGAATCATGCCTATAACAGTTGAGTCGGGAAAGACTACTCTTCCCTGGTTGAATGTACTGGTTATATGACGTAAACGCGACGCAAGTATTTTTGTCCAATCACGATGTGATAGATCTCACTAAAGCGTGGTTCTCACCAGAGACGCAACACAAGGACGTAACACAACGTAAGCGAGTTGACCAATGACAAGCGAAAGTACAGTGTGAATATTTCATTTCATTTTTTATTTTCATTTCTTTATTCTGATATAAAATCAATAGAGATAAAAACACAAAAAAGTACCGAGACGGCAAACTTATTTCCATTGTGGTCCTAAACAAATATAACAGAATAAACAAGGAAAACCACAATTACTTAAACATAATACACAAACATATTGCAAATTAAATTTCACAAAAATAACCTTTTGATCTCTGTTTAAATAATTGTAATGAAGAGGAGCTTTGAACAAAATAGGGGAGTGAATTCCATAACCGAATGCTTATTAAGAAAGTTGACCTGTTGTGAGTTCCTATGACTGGAATTTGGATCGAAATGCTGTCTCTAGCAAATCTTGTATTGTGATTGTGACGTTGTCTCGTCAGGGTAATTGTATCCAGGTAAGTTGGAGAACTTTTATTAATTATTTTATACATAATACAGTTTCCTCTCTTGTACGCTTAGGTCAACTGGCAACCAATTTAAGTTTACAAACTCATGTATACCTATATGAGATCGTGGTCCTAGCTTCGAAATGCACCTAATAATTTTGTTTTGAGACGTCTGTAGCCTATTTTTAATATATTTATTTGTACACGAGTACCATACACAGCACCCATAGTCATAATGACATTGTGTCAGAGAAGATGCAATTAATTTAAGAGCATATTTAGTAATATATTTTTTATTTCTATTAAGAAATTTAAGTATACAATGAATTTTATTATTTTATTTTATTTTTTGTTTCTATGGAGCGCCAAAAGAGCAACAATAATAGTACAAGTATAAAAACAGAAAGAAAACGAAACAAAAAAACTTATCAAGATTTTTAATTAAAATTTATTTGCCAGTATTTATTTCCTCGTACTTGCATGATTATACTATTATCATTACAATTTTAATTTTACATTGTTCCATCCACACTGTAGATGGACTCCACAGAGTTTTCAGCCCTCTATATAATTTTTGCTTTTTTGACATTCCATAGAAACAAAAACATTGAACATGGGGTAGGCCTACTGTACTGTAGGCTAGTAATTTTGTGTGCGAGAGAAAAACGTCTGTAAAATCATCAATTTAAAAATTTATTTGTTACTTAGGTCTTGGGTCTTAGCTTTCGTGATCTTAGGTCTTAGGGGGTCTTAGCTTTCGTGGTCTTAGGTTTCGTGACACCCGTCATTTTCCCTTTATCCCATCCATTTCTAACAGAATCCGATAGATGTATTAGACATGTTTCTGTAGAAAATGAAGGTCTAAAACCTGATTGATGATAGGTATAAAGAAGTGATTGGTCATTTAAGTAACTCATTAAGTGATTATACATAATACGTTCTACAATTTTAGACACTGCAGATAGAATAGAAACGGGTCTATAGTTTCCAGCATATAATCGATCTTTCTTTTTGTAAATAGGCACTACCTTAGCAGATTTCCAATCAGAAGGGATATAACCGGTTGAAATGGATATATTTATAATATGGCTCAGTGGATGTAAGATAGCCAGAGCCCCATCTTTAAAAAATCTGGCAGGTAAGGAATCTAAACCCGCACCTTTCTTACTATTTAAGTTGTTTATTATCGTTAGTACGGTTTGTTTATTTACTTTTTTAAAAGCAAATACACCTTTTTTTTATTTGCATAGTACTGTTTAACGTGCTTTTCATTGCCTTGTGATTGGTTAAATCACTTACGTTGCGTTACGTCCTTATGTTGTGTCTCTAGTGGGAACCAAGCTTTACGAGTCTCACGTCTTTGCGTTGCGTCCTTGGAAAACAATCATGAGTATATCTTAATGGTACTTAGTACACTAATAAACATTAATGACGAAACCCCTTAATAAAACTGTCAATATATTAAGGTTGGTTTATAACAATTAAATATTTTTATTTCAATATAACACATTATGTAACGAATTGATCTTACGATAATTGAGTAGCAAACTTGTCTGTGTGCGTACAGCAATATCCGCCATTGCTATCTTCAGTCCTTTCACAGCAATATTCCAATGCGTGACTACTGTTACCATGGCAATCAGTGTTTTTAGTACAAAATCCATAAACTTGAACTATATTAATAATATGAAACAAATTATTCATTACTGTTTGGAATATATTATTAGACTACCTGAGCTTAATACCGTAAGTGTACTAATGTGTACACTAATTCTCATTTTCAAAATTGGTATTCACCCCCAACTACTGTAGACTCACGCTGTGGACTTAATATAACCATATATTAAATAGTGAACATTTAATCCATGGTATAATATAATATTTTCAATAGGAAACTTTATATTTATAGTCTTTATTTCGCCTCACAAACACTACTAGACCAATCAGTTATGTCACAGCTTAATTTTTAGATGTTCTACACCAGGAATTGTGAATCAGCTCTATCCGCCGATGTTACACTCGTGTAAACTGTGTGTAATATTTCATGTTGTGTTTCCCTATAGCCTATTTGATTATTAAAATAATGGCCAGCCACTGGGGACCATGTATAAATTGAAATCAATGGAAACTAGGCCTAATCTATAAAATAAAAGGAAATGTTTATAGTATCGCCAGTGGTGAAATGCAGATAGACTACTTTACAATAGATCAGTGCTTAAGAATATAACGGTGACTTAAGTCATTACCTACCAAACAACGTTGAGATTATAAAGCACACAATCGCTTTAACGGTTTTCATCATTGTCATTATAACGGTTTATTGTCCTTTATACATAGCTAACTGGTAATGAGTTTTAAAATAAAGCAATCCTTTTGTTGATGGCTGCTGGCTGCTGGCTGCAACTGGTAAACGATCGATATCAATCAATATATCGATTAGTTTATACACTTTCTCAAAACAAGACAAATGTGTCTTTTTCCAATAATTCCCTTAATAAAACGGTTTAATAAAATAATCGAAAAGCGCCGCACATTCGTTGATTTGTTTTAAAAATTATAATAAGATATTACCGCACACCGGTTCATATTATTATTATTATTATTAATCAGATAAGCTGATAAATACGCGCCGCCGCCGCGATTGTAAACGCGTCGTGTCACATGGACATCGCGCGGCGGTAATATTGAAATGACAGCGGTTGATATATATCCAACGGTTCTATTCTTTTGTACCAAAATATCCTTTTTTCAATTTTTTGTCTTGTACAACAAACAAAATCACAAAAAAACAAGATTGCCCTAAGCGATTTTATTCAGTAAAACTACGTAACTAACACCAATAGGACAATTACAAACAATCACCATATTGAAATTCGACAAACTAAAAATATCTTAGAGAAGTAATAGAATTATTTTTTCATCCTCCAGTATAACGCATGCACCTCGCCCCTACTCACACATAACATACTTCCATTAAAACAAAACTCGTTCCCTTTGCTGCGATCCATAATTATTATATTCCAAATAGGCCTACACATACAAAAATCTTCCATTGAGAGGGTAAGACCTGACGAATGTGCATAATATTTTTTTTCATGGAATTCTTACTTTATTATCATTATCGATCCTACAACATTATACGGAATCACATAAATTAATTATTTACATAATTATAAATATCAACGAATATTAATATAAAGCTACATATGATTAATAAAGTAATTAAATACAGTAAAACGATATAGTGAAAGAAAGAACATAGTTTTCTTTCTCCGAACTTTCTTTCTTGAACTTTTCATAATACTGCAATAAAAAATAATTTACATCTCAAAATCATTTTATTATAGGCATACACGTTTTGCTTCCAAAAGCTTGTTCTCGCTTAAGCTCTGTCTACACTATCAAACTAACTTGACAACAAAGTGTGTGATATGCCCAAATATGGTAGTGATATGACATCATCATGTCTGTATTATGAGCACATCGCATTTTGTCGTCACATAAAGTTTGATAGTGTAGACAGAGCTTAAAAGGATGCAACGCAAGAACGTAAGCCCACAGCAAGTGAGATGACCAATCACAAGCGTCAGTTTGGATGACGATGATCCGTCGCGTCGTGATTGGTCAAATTCCGTTTGTGCGCTAGTGTGCCCAGTAAATTAAAGCTATTACAATTGTAAATTTCATTAACGTGATCTTAAATACAAAATAATCTAATATAACAAATAGAATAAGTTTGGCATCCTACAACTAATAAAGCCAATATAATATGATGTGGTAGTATTAATTATATAAGATGAAAATGGTTTTGTAAAAAGCTATAAACGGAAGCTATATACTTTGAAATATAATTATGTATCCAGTCCTATTGGTAATTTAACTGTTGTACTGAAAATAGGAATTATAAAAAATAGATTTCATAAAAAAAAATTGGCAAAAGAGTATAATTTGACCGTCTTTGACGGAAAGTACATTTAACAGTTTACAACATTTATGTACAGACAATTAAAAACAGTGGCGGAACTTTAAAGGTGGGTTCCCACTTATTTGGGTGCAACGCTATGGTGTACGCAAGTTGGTTGACCAATCACGAGCGACAGTTACGATGACTCATCGCGTCACATTAGTTGTGTTTGCTTTTCGTCCTAGTGGGAACCAAGATTTAGGTGAGTTGTTTGTAACGATGTCAAAAATCTAAAGGACTTCAATACGATTCACATACATAGGTGCGTTAGACAATATTAAGCTTGGTTCCCATTAGGATCCAATGCAAGGACGTAAGCGCAACACAAGCGAGTTTACCAATGACATGTTATAGTCCGAATAATCCATCGGTTGTGATTGGTCAATTTACAGTACGTACGTTGCGCTTAAGCTGCATCCTAGTGGGGACCAAGCTCAATAACGTGTAAAATGCATCTGCACCAATATAATTTTTACAATAATTCACTGTAATCTTATACATTTATAAACATTTGATGAAAGGAAATAAGACAAAAAATTATAAAAATCACGTATATTGAACTGTCCATTGCTAGTTTCCACAAAATACTTTTGTTTCATTAACTAATGCAATGTTCTATTTCAATAATAGTTTTAAAAAAACCAGAGAGTTTATCTTAAGGAACATGTTAAAAACTATGCTACTGCATTTACTGCAGTAACTGCTTTTTTAAACCTGCAATAACATATGATTTAAATAACTTTATTATCATTATTATTTCTTTACCGGATTAGTCTAAAAAACGAAAAGAAAACAAAGATCTTAAGGATCATGTTAAAAGTATGCTACTGTAGTTACTGCAGTAAAAGCATTTTTTACTGCAATTACTTATTATTTTAGTAACTTTATTATGTTAATTTCACACTACTTTGTACACACAAGGCACAACAATTCATGATAATGTGATAAAAACATGACGTGATAAAACATGATGATGGAACCAATGAAAACAACATCATTTTATGATGTACAAACATTCTGCGTATTTAGAAATATTCACAATTTAATTACACAATTATAAAGCATTATACAATTGTACAAGAATGAAAGAAAATAAAGATCTTAAAGATTTGTGATACCATATATGGTTTAACGTTACATCGATGATTACATCAAAAGTGATATATAGACAGAGCAACATGAAGTATCATATGCTGTATTTAGTATAATTCAATAAAGACACATCATCAAAACTTATTTTTAAGTGTGAACATCAATTATTGGAATACTTAAGCATCATGAAATGAAAATGAAAAAAAAAACAAAAAAAAACTTGTGGTTTTTTAATACAGTATCAATGAACTTTTGATTGATGTTGCCGAGTAAACTTTTCCGAAACTGAACAATATTAAGGCAGAAAACTGTTATTCTGAAATTCTTCTTCCTATCTGAGACAGTAAGTCATGTCTCAGTTTCCATACAAAATGTATCTTAACACCAGACAGTTTATGCAAGTCCAAGTGTGTCCAAAATGTATCTTGACACCAGACCGTTTGGACAAGTCCAAGTGTGTTCAAAATGTATCTTAACACCAGACAGTTTGGGCAAGTCCGAGTGTGTCCAAAATGTATCTTAACACCAGACAGTTTGAACAGTTGAAAATTAGTTGTTTGAGTCAACGGATTGTGAATAAATTGTAAAGCTCACAGCATTCTGAACGATTCCAAAGATATTACATCTTAGACTATTCTAAAGCAGTTATGTACATTGTTTGGTGTGTTAAATATCTAAACACTGTTTGTATGCCATCCACTGCACATTCCATCCAATATTAAGTGATGTATCTAAAATTGTCCCAATAATGATATTCTAAATGATTATTCAAATTGACATGCATTAATTATATTATTATCTTAATTTTGTATAATTGTAATAAAACTGAAAATATATTATTGAAAAAACAAAACAAAATTGTTGTACATTATGTAATAAGCCTTTTACATCTACAGCTCAAACTTGTTGCAGAAATACTCTTGTCTTATTGAACTATTGTAGCCTACACCTACACATCTTGTGATTGCCTCTTCAATTACAAACACTACATATACAGTGAAATATTGCTGAAATGTTAGTCACTACTAATCAGGTAGGTAAGCCACCATGCTACCAATTATATTATTCACAAATACAGGTCCTACTGGGATGCTGGAAACATACCAATAAATATATTCTTATATGTAAATAAATTATATTTATTCACAATGGCCTAACTGTGTTCACATGTTTCCTCAGTAAAAACTATTTTGAGAATGAATTATACTTTCATAATTCCAAACTGAAGAAGTAGATGTATAGTAACATCAATAAGAACTGTTATTATGGTACATCCAAATTCATATGGCTAATAATCCATACCAGAATTAGTACTACAAGATTTTAATGTCCAATATGTGGCTAGATTCCTCTCTATTTACAAGTTAAGTTGTGTTCATTGTTTGTTCTTTCAACCTAACATGGTCTCAGCTTGCATAAAGCAGGATAAATGCTTCAAACTAAAAAGGCTTATTGAGCTAGAAAAGCAAGGTGTAATATATATAAGACTATTTGTATAGGATAAGGATTTACTAATATATGTTTTTACATTATTTAGTAGTAAAGTATTATAAAAGTTAACAAGTAATCAAAGATGAAATAATTATTTAAAAAGTTGGATTGCAGCAATAGTCATGTACTCTAATATTTGTTTTGTTTTTAATTTATCATTTTTCTTAATGCTTTTAATATATTTTTCTCCAGAATTTGTATAATTTTGTTTTTAGACATCAGTAGGGTATAACTCAACCGCACTATCTTTTCTCTTTTTCTTCTTTCTTTTCTTTTTTGGTTGATCATCATCATTAATTGGGTGAATTTTATTAGTTGGATGTGTAATAGATGGCGCTGGTTGTCAGATTTTAGTGGGTTGGATGCTAGCATATGTCGTATCTGGATCAGGGTGGTTGATCTTGTTGCTTGCACCACCTTTTGGCAAACCAGAAATCAGATCCAAATCGGCATATTGTAGTTCTTCGACATTTCTTAACTGCTTCTATAAAAAAAGGTGTTTACAATTAATAAGAATGAAATCGTTAATCAAAAAACAAAACAAAATTAACACATAAAAAAACATAATTTGGAGATTTTACAATAACAGAAAAAAGACAAAAAAATGGTTTTTTGTTTGTTTAGTCACCTTACCTTTTATGTTAAAATTTAAATAAAATTCAAATTTAAACAAATTTGAAATAATTTTTGCAGTAAACAGGTTAATTTGTTCATTGCACTTTTTGAATTTTCATTTAAAAATTCTTGCACATTATTATAAAATAGGGCTCTAAAATCTATTGAACTAAGCTTAAAAGATAAGCCAATTTAAAGTATTAAATAGAAAAGCTTTAGAAGACATACAAAGAATCCCATATCGTGAACTATAAGCATATATTTTTTTCTGTATATCCCATCCAATAAACATTTTGTTTGTGCCAGTCAATAATAACACCATGTATAGGAAATAACCACAATGAAGAGTATGATGGGATACTAAATTTACCATTATTTTAGATATATTCAAATTACTTCACAGTGTATATAAGCAGCATGTTTATTTGTTAAATGTGTATACAGTATTATACACCAAATGAAACCATTATTTTTGGTAAGCCATATCACAACAATGTATAGTTAATATTATCGCAAGGAGAAAAAAATCATTAAAATTGCTAATCGACATCATTCCTTCAATAACAAGGAAGTATTTTTAAATGAGCTCATATGGGCCACCGTAACTGACAGACATTTGTTTTCTGTATTTAAAAAAAAGTATGTTTTTTTTTTTACATTTATTCATTTTCAACATTTTTTGTCGAGTGGAGACCCACTTGATAGTTTGATTTAGTTCACTTTTGGGAATCCTGTCTCTCTCTATTGTTTGTTTATTTTTGTTATAATTATGTGAGACGAAATAAATGAAATGAAATAAGTACTTTATGATGTTTCGATCTTTGACTTGAATGTTTTCATCGATAGAGAAAAAATTAGATTGGTTTGTAGTATTCCACTTTTTTCCCAATTATGACACTATTTCATAATTTTGTCAATAAAAAAACTTAGGGAAAGTGTAATAAAAAAAAAAAATACACAATGGCTACCAACAAAGCAAAGGTTACTTCAGCGGAGGACAAACAACAGCTAATGAGAAATTACGGCAAAAAATTGGGAAAGAAAAATGTATTGCAATGCCATCCAGCAAGAGTAGTTGTTTGTGTAGACAAGAAGTTATCTTAGAAGTTACTTTGTAAAACCCAATTATTCAATTAGTTTACTAAAGTTTAATTACTTTAATTCTTTGGACTCAGAGTGTGCATATTTGGTTTTCTTCTTTAACTTTTATTTATTTTTTCATTTTACTTAATATTTAAGTACAGCTTAAACAGTCTTTGTGTTTCGTAAATCAAATGCTATTAATAATGACTGGGGTGTATGGGTTGGGTTACTTAAATAAAATAACAAAATGTATCTTAAATTCTAATCTATACATGACTGCTTGCTGCAATCTTATAAACGTTTTACTTTACGTTACTTCTACTCAAAATAAACCAATCTAAAAACAAAAATAATTTTTGCTATTTTTTTTTTGTAAATCATTTTTTTTAATTTCTGGGCTGCAATTGCATAAACAAATTTTTATTTTAAAACTGCTTTTTTATACCAATACCAATGCTATTTAAGATGGGTTTTTTATTGCAGTAATTATAAAATCATAAAATAAGATATTTTTCAATTTTAAGTAAACAAAAAATTGCTGTAAAGAAAAGAAAAAGTACAAATTAAACAAAATTTAACTAAAATGTGCTTGGGTTAGGTATATTACTGTATTCAACAATCTTATTGTTGATCATGTTGAAATCTCAAGAACCAATCACATGCATCAAAAACAATCTCAGGAAAATCATTGGCTGTAAGTATAAATTTAAATTGGAATCAACAAATTAGAGAAGAGAATTGTTATGACATCACTGTGCAACATGCATCAAATGTGGCATCATCATTTAAAGTCATCATATCATGCTTTAACCAACATACTATGTTAGTTAGGTTGCATTTTACTTTATTTTATTGTACACTATTTCAAATCATTTCTCTAGTGGATGTCTTCTTGAGGAATACTTTAATTTCTTCTTTATAAAACCTATCTTTGAATTTGAATAAACAAAAATGGAAAAACATATTAAATCAACAGATTAGCATAATATGGCATTGGAGGGGGATTCTTAATTAATTAGTTCCAGAGAATGGAGCAACAGTAATTAATACCACTATCATACACTACAGATTATCTGGGGAAGAAAGGTAATGATACAATTGTATAAAAATGTACCACTTTTCTCATCTAACATCCCTCATATCTTTAATATCCTAACAGGATAGTGAATTGTTAATGTGTAATGTGATGGACTTAAGTCTACTCTTAACTCTCTTGCTGAATAACAACATGGTAGACATGCTTAAACTAAATTAAAGTTAATATAGATTACCAATATCATCACAATTTGTTATACCTGTTCAAAATAAAAAACATTTAATAAGTCAAGTATCAAAATAGTCTACCTATGTGGAATGATACATAAAACAATAACAAAAGAGTGGCTCTGTAGAGCCATTACATAATCTATATTGTTAGATAGATATGGAACTATATTGAACCACAAATGTTTCTAGTAGATATTTCTTTTTTCATATTTATTTACTTATTATCAATATACAGTACCAGATTTAACCATCATCATTAAAAGTTCCAGTTTATATTTATGACGAATTCTATAAATTTCTCTTCCAAGTATACTTAGTACTAGTAGTCGAGTCGCCGTAAACCATAGCTATACAATCTGCACAGGACATTCCTCGACCAATGTTCTGGTGGTATAACACGTCTTCTCGGATAAGGACTTAAAGCTGGAGGTTCAGTGTACACATCTGGCTCATGTGCGCTTTAAAGAACGTAGTAGAACTTTCAGAAAGTAGGGGGTCACCCTGGAATACTGGTCCATTGAGTTCCTGTCGTTGTGGACATACAAATGGGCGCAGCACCCGACACAAAGGGACCCTTTTAGGGGAGAAGAAAGTTGTGGTATGTGCAATTCAACCCAGTAGGCTGCAATTCACAGACTATTTTCATTTACATCCTTACAAGGTCTGCAAGGAAGATAAACAACAGTCTGTATACTGTACTTACATCAACTTGGGCTGGTCGCTCAGGTTTCTTCGTTTTCTTGTCCATTTCAACTTTAGCATACAGATCACCAGGTGCTTCAGATTCAACTGGTTTCTTTTTCTTTAAGTTGACCTCTGTGTATAGGTCACCACCTTTTGCTTCATATCTAACTAACGGTGTCTTTCCTTCTTCCATTTCAATGGCAGGTTCACCATCTGATTTGTTCTTTTTTCTGGAGAGAATAATAATAATAATTATTATCGGACTGATATCATTAGAATTGTTTGTCCCACAGTTTATTTTTAAATGCTAATTGCAAATGATTTTTAAATATACCGCAATTCATTTTTAGGTGCAGCATTCGTTTTTATTTGTATTTTCCCTATAGTAAAAAGAGCCAAAACATCTGTGCTCTGTGGACGCAATCCTATTATTAAACAAAAGTGGCCTTTCTTGATGAAATTGTAGAAAACTAAATGTATCAAACTAAGATAAGTGTGTAAACTCACAAACTTTTTTCATTCTTGTTGCCTGTAAAAAATAAACAGTTTTTGATAATAAATGTGATCAAATAAGAAAATTATAATAACTAGAGGGTATAAAATATTCAAAAATGAATGAAGTTGAAACTGGTAACAATGATGATAATGACTATAATATAGAATAATATTCTATATTAATAATACAACATATTATGTTGTATTATTGATAATTACAAAAAAAAGATGTAAATTTGAAAGGTTTGAAATTAAATAATTTAGATGATTTATTATATAATTTAAGATCATTAGCAGAAAACAAAACGAATTGGATTTAGTTTGATTGATAAATGTTTTGTTGTAGAATGATATTTACCATTAGTTACTGTGAACGTGGCATGGTGTTTAAAAACTTGTTCACTGGTTGTCATTTCACAGAGATAGTACCCATCATCATCCTCTTTCACATTAGGTATCTTGAGAGAACCATCATCAGCAACTGACCATCTAGAATTAACATCTCCCGAACGAACTAGGAAATTCCCTCTCACACCATTTTTATCAGATTTATACCAATCAAAGTGTTGCACTTTCTC
This sequence comes from Antedon mediterranea, assembly GCF_964355755.1. Taxonomy (NCBI): domain Eukaryota; kingdom Metazoa; phylum Echinodermata; class Crinoidea; order Comatulida; family Antedonidae; genus Antedon; species Antedon mediterranea. Next base: position 557,365 of record NC_092677.1, read on the forward strand.
TCCATTTGGAGGGGTGAATTCAACTTGCAAACAACCGTTAGTAGAAACATCTGCCATACTTGGCAAAACTTTCATTCTTATTAGCCAAATGAAAGATAACATGACATTTTTAATGTATGGGTTAAAAAAAATTCTTTTAACGATAGAAATTAAACCACATTTATTGTGCTTTTCTATTTGTAATAACTTTTTTATAGTTTATGGCAAAACTATAGAGCTTCCTAAACACACATAAAAATATTTGAAATAAAATGCATTGAAGAAAGATTATAGATGTTCAAACAGTATTACAGGTAGTAGTAAAATAGAAAGGATAAATTAGAATTAAAAATATTAATTTCATAGACTTTTAGGTTATGCAACCCTTCACCTAACATATGAATACAAGAGGCAATATTTTTAAAAAATGCATGCAAATAGCTAAAAAATGCAAAAATGAGAAACTATGCCAAAATGCATAAATATTTTTTATATCCATCTTAATATTATGCGTATGTGATTGATTTATGTCAATTACAGTATTTTTTAAAACAAAGGAAAATATTTGAACACTCACCTACAAGGCTTTTCAGGTTTGTTATTTTTCAAATCTGATGAAAAAAAATTGTTAGTGCTCTGTAAAACTTGGAAAATTTACATTTTAGTCATATATACAGACTATGGCTTCAGCTTTTTCTATAACATTGTTGGGCAGGAAAATTTGTAGATTAATTTTATCCTTAGTTACTAGAGGTTCAAGGTCTTGAATGAACCATGTGAGGGCAGCAGGCCATTTGACAATAAGTGGCCTACATTTTGGTTTTGCTTTAACTTGTGCCTTAAAAATGAAATCCATAAAATAAAGACAAACTGATGAGAAGTGGTCTTTATACTGTTGCTGTTAATAATTTACAGTATTGACATAATATCTACTTATGTATGCTAATTGCTTAATTATTAATTAGCAATTGTTTTGACATTTTATTTACAGCATACTGCATGCATATGTTATTTTATACAGTATTTTCATTTCAACTAGTTTTGTAATCTTATTTACAAAATGTTTATCATTCACTTACATATTACAATTCCCACTATAATGAACAAGGCAGCAGCACCAGCAACTCCTCCTGCAATGGCTGCAGTGTTAACTGTATCTTCATCTGTAACTACTGAGAAGGATGAAAATAACAAAACTGTGTAAAGCTATAAAAAGTCTACTGGGATGAATCACTGTATTATTCTTGGTTGAAAATCATGATCAAATTTTCAAATATAAATAATACTTGTCTATACTTTTTTATTATTAGGTATTACGTATTTGCTGAAGTAGCATTATGGATTCAACTTTTTATTTCTATGGCTGCTATAGGCACAGAATACATTTGTTTCTGTAACATCAGTGGCTTAACATTTATCAGTGGGATAGCTTATGGTCTGATTACTATTCAAACGCACCAATTACGAAAGTAATTTCCAGTGATCTGAGATCCATATTCCCACCATTTTAGGCCGTGAAAAAAACACTTTTGGAACGCTGTTTAAACAGAGCTACTGTTGAAATGGGAAACTGTTATATATTACATCACTTCCATCCACTTAGAATCAAATCTCCAAGTCTAAGACATTCAAAGGGGTGGTGCTCAGATTTTTCTGGAGTAGAACAGTTAAGACAATGCACAGGCTACTACTGTTTTTTGTTTTTACTACAGTATTGATCAGTGTCGCAAAAATTCTCAAAATCTTACAAAAAGGTGGCTGTGTAAAACGATTGGATAGAACTTTAAAATGGGGTAATGCACAAAATTCAAAAACTTTTTAAGTATTAGGTGTTAATGGAATAACTTATTATTAGTAACTCAAATTAAGTCTGAACCATTGGATGAATATTTATTGGATTAAAATATAACAGTAATATGCTGTTTCATTATAAATATATTAATTTGTAATATTAACACTATTATACTTTATTAGAAGAAATTGGTAAACGTTAGACAGTTATGAAGATACTTAAAAAAAAAATCAGTGATATGACAGTGAAAGCAAGTTTTCAGAAAAAAAACTACATTAGTGATTAAACCAGGTAATTATCCTTGTCTTGTGTCACCTGTAATATAAACATTATAATCAATCTAATTCAATGAACCTATACCTAAATTCTCCCAACTCTTAATTATTAATTTAATTAATTAATAATATAAGTATGGAAATTAATTTGTAAACTGTATACTAACAAAGATGGTTGCCATATGAACAAGTTGGCAACAAAACCACTAATTACAGTAAACATTTCATTTTGCTATGGTAAAGATAAGAAAATTTGCAAGAATGATAGGTCTGACTGAGATGCAAACTGATATTCTACATCATAGTAAAGCAATTCATATCATCAACATGGTACTGCACAACATAAAATGTATGTCTCTATCATACTACTGTAGCTATAAACTATTTTTTTTATATAATTACCAAATACCTCTTTCATATTACCTACTGTATAAAACCTTTTTAACATACCGGGGTGTCAACACCTATTTATTTGCCTGTGTGCTAGGAGATGTGAACAGGCAAATTTCAAACCTACTAAAAGAAATAGTAGAAGCAGATCTGCCTAGTAATTTTTGGGAAGTATAATTTTAGACTTTGGCACAAAGTAAACAATTTTGTTGTATGTCGTAGAATCTTGTATTGTCTTACCTTTTTCAGTTTCGTTTTTAGTAGTAGTAGTTGTTTTAGTCGTAAGTTCATATGTAGTTCCTGAATGTAAACAAGGTCTAGTTCAGACTGATGGTATTATATTATAAGGCAAAAATTAGCCCATTGACAAGGAGCACCAAGTTTAAATGTCTGACAATTTAAACATAGCTAAATATTCAAACTTAGAGTTTCTGAATTTTTTAAATTTTGTTTTGTTTTGTTTGTACGTTTTTTAATATGGATGAAATTCCAAAATAAATATAAATTGAATTAAAAGCATGGAGGTATGGCTAAGGCAATCATAGCCATTGACAATAGGATGTTTTGGTGTCACTTGCTAAAATCAGGCCCCTGGTTTTTTTCAGATAAAAACAAGTAGAGTAGTTTCATTACCAATACTCCCCACTTGCAGAACAATTTGGTTACAAAACATGTTTCACAAGCAATATAGAAAGGCAAGTCATATGCAATTAGGAACATATTCCCTGAAGTTTTAAAATTGTTTATATAGTATAATGGTTATTGTTAATCAAATACAAAAACATTTTGCATGTGTATAGTATCATACCACAGCACTAGTTCTTAAACAAGACAACAACTCATACAATTGTATAGCTTTTTGAATTTGTTACAATTAGCAATATTATGGTTGAAATTGTTTACCTATTATCATAGTAATGAAATGTACAATTATCTTTAAGGTAGAAGAAGCAACAACTTGGTTTTTGCATGGTAAATAATACACAAGCATTACAGAGAAAATGAAATTCCAAACAAATTACTTGACACGTATCCTCTTTTACAAGTTTATATACACTAGTATGGAAAAATGAAAACTTGGGATGAGAGATAAATTTATGATGTGAATATATGGCATGATTAGTGGAAAATGAAGAAAAAAGAAGTAAATTTAATATTATATGGTATTGTGAATTCAGATCGATTAGCGATTGTGAGACCCAATCACAAGTCATTTGCGATAAGAGATCCCGGTAACCCACAATTCCAATATTGACCAATTGCTACTGGTTGTAAAGTATGTTTTCCACTAGGCAAATTTAAGTAAATCGAAAGCGTCAGCTTATACGAATGCATATTCATGTTTCCTTCTTCAAAATCTCTAGTTCCTTGAGTTTTTGCATTAGCAACATTGGTAGTTCAAATAGTTTCTACTTTTTGTGAATCAAACAATTTTGCAACCAACCAGAAGTCAGGAAATAAGCGTTATAAGAGTACTTGTTAATAACGTTATAATATTTAAAGTTGTTTAAGCTGAAGCTATAGCCAACATAAGCATGGAAGGTGGGCTAGTTGATGGTTGGCTGACAACTTGTGATTACATGATTTATTTTTGTAAATTCTGATATATTAAATAATATTAATAATTATAATCATGGCACTAAATGCATGCAGTAATTAGTGCAATAAATATAGTGTAATTTTATAACATTAGTGAAATATTCCTTGGATCCAAGATGTCTCTAAAGCACTAAATACTACATGAATACAACTTAGATAATTGATAATATAATATGGAAGCCAAGCAAAACTAGCTGTACTGTTTATTAGTAATTTAATAGTATCATACAACAGACAATTTTTTTGACCCAAATATTGTTAAAAAGTATTTAATAAGATTGTAAAAAATGGGGTTTGAAAATATAGGCAAGCAAACTGATTGGCTGGAAATTATCACCAATGATGACCTATACAATAAATGTAGACCTAAGGGGAATCCCCACAAAATGTCTACCAACAATGGCAATACCATTTTGGTAAGATAACAAGTTTTCCTGATGATCCCTTACAAACATGAATATGGATTTTATATTTCATTTTGGAATCTGCACCTTTGTCAAGAAGAAACCAAATATACAGTATTTTAAAGCTATTTAAATAAATATTGACTTTGGCTATAGAAATTTGTATACTGTATTCAATGAAATTATAGAACACATCGATTTCTAATGATTTGAATAGGAAAATTCTTAAATTCATTAATTTTATTGATTATAAAATAAGATAGGAGAAGGGACAAGCTCGGCCTAACATCAAGCGACTGGTGAATGCAAAAGCATTGATGTGCTCATTATTGTGATATTTGCCTATTGTAAATGTAATGTTAGCTGCAATTTAGATGACATCTTACCTGGGTCTTGTGTAGTAGGTGGTGTTTCTAAAAAAAAATCAATGTAAAACACAAAAATAACATTCAATGAATAGTGATTTAGCCCTGTGTGTAATGTAATATTACATTAGTATAGTATGTTTCTTTGCAGTATTAATGATGTGCTCCTCTCAATGACTGCCATGTAATCACAAGTAAATGGGCTTTAACAAATGAATACCTTTGTCATGGCACACCATTAAAACCATCACAAATTACAGTAATTTTTTTTTAAATTTTAGATCTGCTCTGAGTGATGTTATAATGATTGAACTGCAACAATGTTGATGACGAAATTCAAATGACAAACAATTACTAAAGCAATGTTCATCAAATAATAATATGCATGATTGTTGATCATGACAAACGAAACATGTGCACATTTGCCTATAATCTACCAAAAAGCCTGAAATGCATGTACATTTTAATATGAAACAATTCCTGAAGCCTACTATAAAACCACACCAGTCAACCCTAAACCAACATAGTGGGAACACTTTTTATCTTGTAGCTCATATCGGTTTTTTAAAAATTAAGAAAAGGTAATTTATCTTTTAAAAAATGTGTATGCAACTCTTTTGATTTGTTCAAAGTTCAATGATACACTCTCCCAAATTGCTTGTCTAGAGTTTGGCAGGTGTAATTTTAAAAGCACATTGTGGACTATTTAAATTTAAATGCAATGTTAATGTTATGCATGCTGATCTACACTGCTTTATATTAAGCTATATGTTTTTTTTACTCATTTTATTGATGGTAAAAAGGAACTAAATTCTATTATGTTGAACTTACTGTATTAAGACAAGTGTTTAATATTAAATTTCATATTCAATAGTTCTCCAATTAGACAATTTTGTAATTTTAACATACATTAAAAAAAACCAAATAAATCTCATAATAGTGTAGTATAAATTTACTGTAATTTATCCAACAAATATTAAATCATTTTTTATAACCTATAGTTAGTATAAAATATATCATACACTATATGTATCACTGTAACAGTCAAGTATTTATTAAAAGGCATTTAATGTATGGTTTACATATTTTTTTCCCAAAACTCACTGTTATTGTTAAATGAACTTTTGGTTATTACTTTATTGGTCAACAAATTGATACCAAACAATATAGATGACTCATTTCTGTAAGATCATCATATCCTTTTTTGACAGAGGATTATTATACAAATGAGTTGTGGTGATATAACCACTGTGGGAAATACCATGGATAAACAAGTTAAATTTTCTACACACAAAAAATAATTAAGATTAAATGAGATCAGTTGTCTAGTCAAAAGTTTACCTGGTTGAAAGTTGAACATGGAATATGTCCACTGACATTTAGGGTTGAATCACACAGTAAACCTAAAGGCCTATACAATGTGACTACAACATAGTTTCAAGATCAAATTCATTCAACTCCCTTGAAGTTTACACATGATATATATCCTTTATGAATAGTATTAATAATAGTGGCATGATTCTATAGTTAGAAATTGTTAAAAAAGGAAAAGCTGAGTTGGATGGCATGTTTAACTGTAGTATAGTACACTCAATCTTTCTGGAAAAAAAATCCTATAGTACATCTAACATACAATGTTCATAACTTGAATAAAGATTAAATTTACAAGCCTTTATTCATTGACCATTCACCTTTGAATCAGTGACACTAAAACTAATAATATTATGCAGCAGTGTTCAAACAATAACAAACATACAGGTATTAACCATGGATAATTACAACACTAACAATATTGCCTACCGTACGCATTTTTACTACACCATTTTGGTTTTTATTGAGTTTATTAAATTTGAGCAATCATATTAATGTTCTGGCAACAGATAACTCTGGCAAAGTGCCAAAGTCCAGGGCGTGTCTCTAATGAATAAATGTTTAATGATCAACTGTTATTTTGCAATAGATTTTAAAGTTCAATACGGAAATAAAACAGTAAATTTATTTAGTGCCACAACTAACGATAAAAGCAATCATTTTCATCCATAATGCAAACAAGAGTAAACAAGCATTGAATAATGGGGAATTCCCCTAAAGAATCCAATGAGGTAGAAATCAATAACATAATTACAATATGTCTTTTCACACAAAAAACAGGTTTGTTAAGATGATCCCTTGTCTCGCCCAATCATAGTACCAGTATATGAGCTCATCTCCTATATTATTTAATAATGGTTGCTGAACCTCCAATTAATCTGATTGGAAGAGGAAAATGGCATGATTCATGATTTATTCATGTTACTTTTTCCAAATATGAACAGAAACTAGACACTCCCATGCATAACATTTTATAGTCTTGTTTATTACTTTTTTTCATTTTCTATTTTTGTCAATACAAAATTTCCATTGCCAAAAGCATAGAAGGAAGTAAACAAATAAGTACCGCTTGTCTCCAAGTAAACTAATGTACAAAACTGTGTAACAAAAGAACGCACTTTTTAATTCAATATCTAACAATGATCGATCGCAACGCTATTATTAATGTTTCACAAAACATACTGACGTTGCTATGTTATTGTTGTTATAGCAATGCTACGCAAACAGCATTTGTTTATTAATACAGACGGATATAGATTTCTTCTTCTAAACAGCGACTAAAAAAATTATAGAACATTACCTTTTATCTTTTTTAACATAATACTTAATAGATTATAATTTGTGGGGTGTAACACTGCAAAAGAGAGTATGTGGGCCTGTAAGAATTAAATAGACCTATGTCCTGTCAGTAGTCTAGTACACTCTGAATGACTTTTATTCTATTTTGGCTCATTTTTCATTAAATTGTGTTTTGGATTGTCCTATCCAGTACTTTTGACAGCAATCACACACCGGTGATATGTGTTAAAAAGAATGATGTACACAAAACCAAAAGGGTACTACAGAAAGTTAACTATTACACTGTTTGAAGGTCTTTAGGTTGAAGCAATATTTAGTATGACTTTATATAGCATATAACATTTTATCAAACCAATATTTTTACAAAATTCTGAGTAACTTCCAAGATAGTCCCTACATTGTATTTACCTACACAAAACAGGGTTTATTGTAAAGTCAAAGGTCAACCTAACAGTTATTCAGAACAAACACATAATACAAGAAAAGTATTAGTGTAGTAGTATATATACAGTACATCTACAGTCCCTACAGTGAATGTCAACAACAAGGCTATCTATTGCTTTGCAAGAACTATTCAATTGGTTTTATGAAGTTCAAAGTCTAGTAGTGACGATTGTTAACAAAATCCTATTGCTATCAAACCATTGCCTTAAAAATACTCAAATACCATTCTAATAATTTAACCTTATTAGGAAACATATTTTATTTATGATTTATTTCAATCATGATAACAGATATAATTGATATTGATTGTACCTTGACAGTAAGCTTCATTAGGTTCTAGGGTTAGGGTTATATGTTTTTATTATTCAAATCTATACATTCTAACATGAGGAAGAATATTATACTAGTGTAATTGATGATAAATAAGTTAAACTTATTTCTCCATGGTGTAATAAAAAAAACTACAGAAATTTGGCCAAATTCGGAAATATTATGGAATACTATGGAAATACATGTACAAACTAAAAGCAATAATTAATGATTATTGATCCACATGACGAAAATACTGCCTTTATCGTACAAGCATTAAAATATTCTGCGGACGTGGCCCTTACTTTCGGAAAAAGTCGGAAAATCATTCTGTGCATGCTCAGAAACATGAGCGTATACGTAGAATGACTGACGTAATGCGTAAAAACGACTAACATTTTCGATTTACAACAGAAATGTTTTTTATCAAGAAGCTAATTTTAGCAAGTTGAGAACTCTGTAATAGGTTAGAGGTTAAAGGAAGTAATTACACGAGGAAATGAAAATTGGTGTTTATGATACTCAAAGTGAAGTACTAGACAATGAACAATCAAACAAAATTTCCAAGTTAAAAATTGGCTCATTAACAATGTAAATGTAGTCATAGCGTGAGAAAAGTTTTAGAATTTTGGGTATTATATATATGCTGTAACTTTTTTAATGTTTTCTAACAAAATTACAGTGCAAGAACTAATTATTAACAATCCATAGTTTAATATAATATGGTTTCAAAGACAAGTCCTACAAGACCGACAAGAAAAACAAAATCATAAAAACATTACATAATGCTGTGTCCACACTGCAAAGCAAACAAGCAAAAAATAAATTCAGTGAATACATAAAACAATGATAATTAATTCACAATCAAAGCAGGTTCTCAGTGGATGCAGTAGCTTTTCACAATTTGTGCTTTTTATTTTTATATTATATGGGATTTTAGTATGATTTATTTATATTTAAAACATTGTGGAACAGGAACTACTACAGACACTTAGCACAAAATAAACAAAGATGTATGAAACAAACACTTCGCTATAAGCAAATACAATTTAAAACTAAATGTTTCTTCATAATTTAATGTAATAAATTCAATTCTGTTTCTACCTTACAAACTAAATAAAAAGACTGCTGTATCACATTTTTTTTGATAAATTTGTTTTTTTTATGAAAAAAAAATGGAAAGTACTAAATAAATACCTACAGTATTATAGGTTTTGTGTTTGATGTCAGAGTTCAGGATGGCAAGCACACTAGTGGCCACATATCCTGGTACTAGATTTGGGAGTTGACAATGTATACAAAGTATATGATGTACTAATACATTACACATACCAGTGTGCTCCTAGCCATGAGTACCAAAATGCTGCTTAACACACACAATAAGCTTTGCAAGCACATGATAATCTGTCTATTCAGATTGGGTTTTCAGATTTTGACAACATGCAGAAGCACAATGTTTCAGGGTGCAACATCAATCAACTTACGATTTTCTTCTGTTATATTTCGTTCACAATTTATCCCTTCATACCCATTTAGACAAATACACTCTTCTGTATTATTAAATTGACAAATACCACCATTTAGGCAGAGTAAGGAACATGCTGAACCTATGAAACAATGTTAACTGTTATGATAAAACTGGTGTGATTACCAAATTTAATTTGATATTCTATTATGTGAAGAAGAAAAAGCAAAATACACCTACAGTATGTAACCTAAAATGTACCTATGGAAAACGCTTTCTTAAGAGGATTGCCTACAATACAAGTATGAGACACATGTTCAAATCTCATGTGAAGTCGTTTGATGCACAATACAGTACATTAATGGGTTGTGAGCTGGTATATTTAATATGAGTAGCCTGAACTAATTGCTCTATGCCAATTGTCAATCAAGGTACCCATCAAAAAAATAGTCTTGGCTATTATAGGCCTACCATTTATATAACCCCCTGCACAAGGAGTCTAAAAAACAAGTTAAGAACCTAAACATGTATTTGTGTCAACCCAATATGCATTATACTTGATGAATGAATTGTCTAAAACAACGTTCAGGGATTTAACATCCAGAATGTACAGCAACTTACGATTTCCTTCGGTTACATTAAGTTCACAAAGATCTCCTTCAAAGTCAATGGGACAGATACATACATCTAGTGTATCATTAACAATTTGACAAATACCTTCATTTTGGCAAAGTAAGGAACATGCTGAACCTATGAGACAACATTAAGCATCAAAATGTATTTAAAAACATAGTGGAAAAGACCCTAATAATAAAATTCTAATTATAACACCTGAGCAGAAGCAAAGCACATTCAGTGACTTATTACAGTATATTTTATGAGTGGTTACTTTAAAGTGTATAGGGGTTCTATACTTTCCTAATTTATTTCCAGTTTATTTATTTATTTTTTTATTATTATTATTTATTTAATTTCAATACATAGTACCAGTATTTGCATTACATTATTGGATGTTGCAATAGCATGCACAATGCATTAGCACTAGAACTAATGAATAGAATAGCGCAACACACACACATTCATAGAACTCACTGTTATCATATGTTGTATTATATTCACAATACATCCCTGTAAACCAATACTGACATTCACACCTCTGTGTATCATTAACAACTTCACATATACCTCCGTTACTACATTGTAGGTTACATGTAATTTCTGAGAAACAACAATTTCAATCTTAATTGATTTACTGGTTAGAGATTATGGAATTTCAATTAGTTACATTTTATGCTTTTATATTTAGAGTTAAAATGAATTTTTTACTTTTATTCAATATTTAAATCTATCTACACATTTCATTGAATATTAAGTGTATTAGGTTTTTATTATGATTTAAAAATGCATTTCTTTTTTTTTAAATTAATTAAATTAAAGTTGGTTGGAGGCCTCTTTATGTATTATAGATTACAATAACCTCACAGATTACTAACCACACTTATGTTTGTTAATTATTCAAGTGGCTATTGGCTTAAAATATGAATCAAGCAGAACATAAGGGCCGCAGAATTCCCAAAAGCAAAGATACTGATGATGGGGTGTTAATAACATGTTAGAAGCTAGCAACATTTTCAAATATTAATTGTATTGGATGGCATGACATAAATGCTTGATGGTACATAAAATATCTGTTACAAACCACATTCATAGCCTGATCCATCTGCCGATTCCTGGACTACAGGTTTACAGATTTTCTCCCCTGGACATGGGTTGGGGTCACATGGATTTACTGTATGAAAATATTACCCACAAAATAATTAGAAAAAAATAAATAAAACTCTATATATACTCATAATAATTGATTAAGTATTGCTATCATTACTAATTAATGCCTGGGAGAAGTGCTTTTAAGATCATACAACTATTATTATATACTGTACTAACTTGTTTGTGTTTCATATTTTCACTATAAGTGTTTTAACACTTGCTGTGAGACAAACAGAGGTTACTAAGGTCTGTGTAGGCAATGAATTACAAAAGCATAGAACTAATGGAACGCTACAATACAGCCATACAGATAAATAGTGTGAACAATTTTACGTGTGTGCTTTTAGATAATAAATACAAATTTAAAACAAATTGTATAGGTGAATGTTGTATTTATATATTTTTTAAAATCCTTAAAATAATTGTTTGTAAAGGGTAGTTGAGTTATTAGAAAATATTAGTAAAACAATTGGTAAAATATACGGTTTGGTAAAATTGGATAAAATTTAAAGTTAAAGTCAATTTAAATAAAAATGCGAAATAAGCAACACAACAACAACATAAAACAATAAAACTAAAATAATAAACCTTGTGTGAAATTAATTTACTAAACTCACTATCATATTCATCCTGACAGAAAGTGCCATTGAAACCTTGTGGACATTGACAAGTAAAGTTAGCAGAAGAGTTATAAACTGGACTACATGTCCCGCCATTTTGACATTGATTATCACCTAAATAAATGAAGGGCAATGTATTTCAATTACTTTCTGAATAATGTTAGCTGTTTTTTTAAAAACTAGAGTATCCTAGAGTTTAGAAAAATGGACACTTAAATCACAAGAATAATAAAGATTTTCTGATTGTACGAATTCAAAGATGAATTGATTAGACTAATAATTAAATTATTTAGATTTCTTAATCATTATGTAGACGTCAGTCAAGTATTAAATAATAAATTAGCAATTACAGTATCATTAAACAAGTTTAAAAACAATAAAATAAATAAAAACTATTTATTTCGTAAGAAAATATAATTAAAAATTACATGTTACTAATTTTATTTCTGTACTCACTTTCACATTGATGTGTGCTTGTATTAAACTCTTGACATATGTCACAAATACAATAACAAGTTCCATCCTCAACAATATCTATGTACCCACCAGTTGAATTACAACCATTTGCATAAATACAGACTATTCAACAAAATTTGTGTTAAAATGTAGGAAGGAACAAATTACACAGTAATCCAACATACCGTAATCATTTTTACACAATTTTTTGGAAATATATTATATTATTTCTCAATAATGGCAGACAATTTACTAGGGATAATTAATCTACGTATTGAGTTAACACTAATCCATGTTTGTTTAAAATGTAATACCAAAATTAATCAACAGTAAGTCTATTGGGTAATGAAATAATTACTACAGTATTTGGAATTATTGTAAATAGTAGTGCTTTTTATACTGAATGTCACAAAATGATCTTTACTGTTACCAGGGAAGAGTTAAATTACATTAATTAATAACATTAATTTAACTCTTCCCTGCTGTTACTATAGTTTCCATTCATATTTTAACACTAAGAAAAACTCACTTTCACAATTTGGTCCACTAAAATAACTAGTACAAGTACAAGTGTAGTTTTCTGCATTAATTATTGTACAAGTTCCAGCATTGTCACAGGGATTACTGGAACAAGGATCTATGAAAATGCAATGTAAACTAGATGGATTCAGAACTTACAAAAAAAATATTAATTAGTAATTAGAAATGACAACAAATACATATCAATGTTGAGTTGATACTGTACTGAGAGAGACTAAAAACACTTTTACAATTTCAATATGTTATTTTAATCGAGAGATCTTCTTTTGTTTGCATTTATAATTTCATGAAAATATTGTTATTAAAACTAAATACTGAACTTAGCCAACACAATAATAATCATTCAAATTCCCACTAAGAATAACTATATTGTGTTATGCTTTTGTCACAATGTCACAATTTAATATACAAACAATTAATACACATTGGAATGTGAGAATATTTCATGAGTTGAAAGTTGATTGGTCTACTGTATTTAACAAGGTGGAACAGAACTGAGCAGACACCTATCAATGAATGAAATATTCTCACTCATTTGACGAATACAGAACAGGGCTGCAAATTAAGGGGTATTTGGTCGCATTTGCGACCTAATTTTTCGGTTTGCGACTAAAGAAACAGAATAGGTCGCGCATAGCGCGACAAGATCGTCTGCTTGTGCGAGTTGTTTCAAATTGAAGTCAGGTGTGTTTTCCCTATTTCAAACACTGTGTTGTAATTTAATCTCTCTACTACGGATCGAAGGCTCAGGAGTTTCCACTAGTCACCGCCGCCGCAAAGGAGTCAGGTTCATTCAAGCGTACAAAGCCTCTAAACATTTTACACTCGTTGTGATTGGAAGTTCGTCCATTTATTGCATGCTGTCTTACCCAATCACACAAAAGGACACCAAACACACAGCACAGTGTGACGCGCGGACGACACAAACCTCGTGGAAAATCACCTCCGTTTTAAGGAAGGAATATAAAAAAACAATTGTACCGCCGTACACAGAAGTTAGCCAAGGCGGGCGCGGCAGATACAAAGGATTGACGTCGCGCAGTCATCAGCATTTTTTAGGCAGTATAATGGTTATATCATGATTACTAAATAATGTAATTAATGATATATATAATAATATCTATTCATTATATAGATTAAACAGCAGTATCAGTATTGTTGATCAGTAGATTTAATACTTTATTCCAGATTCTGATTATCGAAAATTATATCAGAGAAAATACCGCAACTTTTCCTACGAAGTAGCTTCGTAGATAAAACAGGCTTTGTTGTTGGCTTTGTAGCTTACATTTTGGCTTCGTTAGTAACCTCACACAACCTCACAATGTTCTTAGTAAGTAACAAGGTGTGAAAATTATTATTTAATGTGTTAATTTTGACTGGCGGAGGAGGACCAATTTGTACATTACTAAGAAATATATAATATAATATTTTTTATTCGTAAATGTTTCATTCGTGTGTGTTTTTTTACTCTCAACGGCGAATATAAATTTCCCACAATGTAAACTTAGAGACACGATCCAACACAATGAACTATGCCAACTAATAAAAATAATATAGCGAACGTCCAGTCATCCAAAAACATGCAAACAAAAAGATCGTAAACAATTCATTCTAAATATAGTATCAGAACGTTCAATCGGTCGCTCAAAAAGACTGCCGACAGAAGACCTCATGGAACGCGATACTCTGTTTTACCACCGCAAACCTCTCGCGTGGCTACAAAACAGAGTACTTGTACCTGAATTTTGCGTCACATGAAACGTAATACAGCTCTAAACTGTTCCCATGATTCGCACGTTTTTCCCCTCCAAATTCTGGTCGGGCCTTTTATCGTAATAATAATTTACAAAGGCCTATGTTAAATCTTAACATGGAATATATATTTATTTTGCATATTTGTTGGTGTCCTAGCCAAGGTGGTGTTGTTTTCATAATTCGCTAAACCAAGGTAGGATTGAATGGCCGGATTGAATCATGTAGGCCGCCGAAACTCTCTCTGCGTGAGTTGAGGGCCTCGGGTCCGGTGTCGTCTCGTCGGCGGATGTCCTGCCAAATTAGGACAACCGATGTGTAGGGCGGCTACAAAAATTAACGTCTTCTAGGATTTTAATTAGCCAACAATACATGTTTGTTGCCATTGTTCATGCTCCTAAACTTAAAGGCGATGACATTGGTGTATCGACGCGTAGATATTATCATAAACAATACATCGTAGGCAACGAACAATACTTTGTAAATAAGTTGCAGGATACGTTTAGAGAACAATCACCTACAATCTATTTACGCGTAGGCTACGAAAGGTTTACGCGTATACAAAGCAGTAATTTCTTTCTGTACCATGAATATAAGTGGCGCATCAGGACCAGTGCCTAAAATGTGCATAACCCAATTTATGTGCTCAGAAATCGATTGAAACAACCTATATTTACTTAAAAAGCCCCCCCCCCCCCCGAATCGGGGGGTTGGCTTTCGTTTTTATACACCCCCCACCCCCCCATTCGAGGGAAGGGGGTTAGTTGTCGATGAAAAGGTGCTACTAAAAAAATTGGTGGTACTATCCAAAATTATTATGAGCCATCATACAAATTTGATAGTGCTACCAAGTAAAAAAGTTAATTTGCAGCCCTGCAGAACATTCATTATTTGAACACCTACTATTTTACTAAATTTTATTTAATTATTCCATCCTGAATCATCGTCCAAGGCTAGGCTGGGTGGGAAGCTAGGCCATTAAAAAAGGCAGCACTCCAATACTGTTATTGACCGCGTGCACTACATGTGCATGGCAAAAAGTATCACCATTTTTACAAAAAAGCTCATTCGTTCATTGTTTTGTTCAATGCAATTGGCACACGATGAGTAATCAACTATTCACGAATATAAGAAGTGTTTTATAAAATAAGGTAGCCTAATTATTGTAATACCAAACTGACAAAAAGTAATCAATGAATAGAATATAAAAATTAGAGCACACATACCATTGTACAAAATAAATTTCCCAGTTCCGGTATAAAGTTTTACATTTATAAATGAAATATAAAAATTTAACAAAAATCTTACCAGATATTGTGATTTTGGCTGAATAAGTTGTTGATCCAATGCTGTTTGTAACTGTCAAATTAACAAAATAAAAAGCACCATCAACTTCTGATTCCGACACTTTTACTGTAAATGTTGATCCATTGTTGACAGCATCTTCGTTTCCAGGAAGATCAGTAGTCCAAAGATAAGTGAGGTCTGAAGGATTAGCTGTTCCACTGAATGTCTTTGTAACAGTTTCACCAGGGGAAACAATCTGATCATTTATATCATTATCATCATTAGCAACAGGTTTAACTGAAAAACAGTGAAATACAATTTATTATTTATAAAAAATTTACCACAAATATCAAACAACAATGATGTAGCTTACTATACCACATTAACTAGCTTAATGGGGTGGTCGGTATGTAAATATGGATTTCAACCAATGAAACGAACATCATTGTTTTCAGAAATATTACAAGACGTCAGTTGATTCTTCATGAGATTATCTTATCTTGTAAATATGTTTTTTTCAGTACAGCTCAAATACCTACAATATTCTAATGGGCATTTCCATGAGAAATGGACATGACCTGAAAATATCATTCTCAGTAATTATAAATTCTATACCTTTCCTGCATTAAAGTTATACTTCTATGAACAAAAATAATTATTGTAATTTCTTTAATATTTCTCAAAATATGAAGAAAATAGCAACACGATTTCAACAAAAGCACTAATTTACGTAACACAAGTTACAAAAACATAAAGTTTTTCTCTCAGATATGAATTTTTTTTTTTGGATAAAAGGAAAAGACTTAGCCGCACTTGCATATCTATCAATTATTGTTGATCGAAATGGGCCTTAAAGACTGTCCACGAGAGGACATTCACATTCAACTACTTTAGGTAGTGCATTGTATCTCTCTTTTTGTCATAACTTTCCATAAAAACGTACATTTAAGACAAGCAATGACCGGGTATAATGTTTTTAAAGTAATATAATATTTTTACAAAACGACAAAAATTGTAGGGAATGGGTCTTTGTTAGTTTATATTTAATTTGTACGTGCACAACCCAGGAAAGGAAAACTATGTTGATCTGTATAAATAAAGTTGAACTTGAAAACTTTTTCAAATGTCTCGGGGTTAAAAAAACAACTAACAAACTACAAAAGAAAATAAAAATCAATAAACAAATATAGAAAACAACAAATTGGCAAATCAAAGGACGTTCGGCAAAAAAATTATTTTTACAGGCTTTGGACACACTTGGTACATACAAACTAGGAGGCAGGGTTTAGACAAATAATATCAAATATGTATTTTCGGTATTGATTGATATTGATTTGTTTAGCACAAAATTACTCTAGAAACATTCAATCTGTGATCTACTTGAAATAAACCAAAAGTTTACTTACATTGTACTTCTAGGTTTCTATTGTCACTTTTCTGTTTGTTACCAACACCATTATCCGCCTCGCACTTATAACTGCCTCCATCAGTACGACTCACTGATGGAATTGTAAACGTACATGAACCATCATGTGGTAGTACGTCACCATCTTTTATAAAGTTGCACATAGCTTCTGGACTCGAATCCACAACACAGGTCATGACAACTTCATCTCCTTCAGTTACAAGTGTCAAAAAGTTAATTTCGGGTTTATCTAAATCTATAAAATTTAAGGATAATTTATATTATTAGGCAATATTTGGTAAAATTTAAAGAATACAGTAAGTTAATGAGTAAAAACAATATTGTTTAATCTTCTATCAACATATTCTTTTTTGTCTTCACTTAATAAACTGTTAAGGAGTGGAACGATAAGAGACATTTTAAACTAGGATTCCTCTTTAAACCTTTGACCGTCCTATCCTATTGACAAACAGCATTTCAATTTGTGAGAATTATGAGACTCAAGTTATGTACCACACCTAATTAAGGAGTTACTGTACTCACAATTTACAGTCAGGGTGCATATATCATCATCAATTGATGGACTATCTCCAACTAAATTTGCACTACATTGATATGTTCCACTGTCACTTCTGTGAGTGTTGGTAATTACAAGAGTAGTGTCATTTTCAACACTAAATCTGTCAGTGTAACCTGGTTCTACTGTTCCAAATCCACCCTGATAATTGGCTATTAAATCATTTGCCCCATTGGTAACATTATACCATGCTACAACAGGAACGGCTCCACTGCTAGCTGGTACAATGTTACATGTTATTCTTGCTTCAGATCCTTCAGCTACATCTACGTCATCAACAGACACCGTTACAGCAGAACATTTGTCTAACCAAACTATAATATAATGGAAAAACATGAATAATGTTTACTGCAGTCGAGTTTTAAGGAATTTTTCATACATAAAGTAAAAAAGGAGAATAGGATAACCATTTATGATGTCTTTTATGATAAATGATATTTTGACACAAATAATCAATTAACGTCATGATTATATTACAATAATATCGTGATGATACAACAATTCTATTGTTATTGTTCTAGCCTTTAAAGCTACAACAATTTTTTGTTAGAAAACCAGATAATTGTTTGTGTGTGTACATAAATGATAATTGATCGCCAATTTTGAGGTCTGTCAATCAATGACTATACGTACAGTAAACCTACCTGTGATACCAATGATGAAAACATAGAGAATATCTTTTAATGTCATATTTGAAATTAGTGCCTGTGAAAAGATAAACACTTTTTGCCATTACAATTTTATTTTGTTTTATTTTTTCTATGCATGTCTTATTTATAAGAAACGTAAGTGAACTATGTTTATACGTACAGTATTTCACATTTTTATATAAAGTTTGCGGTACACCATGATATTTAGTTCTAAGGATGATCAAAGTGTATTGATAAAAATGTTGAGAAACTCAACAGTTCTTAAGAAATTAAATATACTTGGTGTACTGCACACTTTATATCAAATATTGATTTAGCCATAAACCTTCAAACAATAGTATTTCATATCTGTTTCTGGTTGAAGCTAATTGCAGCCTACAAACACATTTCTTTATTATTCAACATCATTATTAAATGAGTACTGAATCTATCTTTTCATTACTGCATTTTCCTGGTAAGACAGGTGATGAACTTGATTATTTGACATTCTTTGTAATTTTAAATTTTATTGATAATGATCTTAACAGTGGCGTGTCTAGAGTGTGAATAGGGTGGCTAGCCACCCACCTTAATTCTCAAAAAAAAAGATGCAACCGTTGCTAGACATGGATTCGACGCACCTGACTTTTTTTAATTAAGAAGAGTAGGCTAGAGCTAGCATTATAGTTATAGTGTAAATAGGCCTACTGTACATAGTGAAAGAGCTAAGAGTTTAATTACTACTATTTATGAATTCAAGAGGGGCGTATGAAGGTTTTTTATATACTGTAATAATGGTATGCAGTATAAACCATAAAAATAAACGAGAAACATGGTGTTCTTTTATTATTTCACAATCACAGGCATAAAATAAACATGAAATGTCTTGTATGTACACGGCCGAAAAAAAACTATGTGGTGTATTTGGCGTTTTATTGATTTGTGTTATAGACACGGCGATTACTGCAATCACTGTATACTAAATTATATCAGTTATTCACCCGGCTGTAGGGTATATATCTGAGGCCACCTAAGCACAGTACACAAGAAATGCACTATATCGAGGCATTTTCGGAGTACCGAATTACCAAATGTTCATTTCGTTTGAAAGTGTTTTTTGATCGTAGGCTACGTACGTATGTGTCTTTTATTTTATATGCAACAAATTACGTAAAACAATTGATTAATTAACATTCAGTTTTACTATTAGTATTACAATGAACATTTGATTACAAGCCCGGAAAGGCAACCCCATTATTATCTATTATAAAATTGCATCATTTAAAAATTAGAACATATGTATTCGATCAATTAATTTTTATTGGTTCCATTTAAAAAATAGGTACATAATTGTAATAATGATGACATGCGTGTGTCGTACAACTGTGTACGTATTTCGTGCCTCTTCACTATTTAATTTAAAATTCAATAAACACCTGATTATGAGGATATTTATTAGTGTAAAGGCAGTATGCGTAAACTAGCAAACAGTTACGTAATAGAGAGAAATGGCGAACCGACGTCTAAAATCCGAGTGGGTATAAAATCATAACAAACCGTTGAGGGCGGCACATTTCTTATGTTTATACACGTGAATCATGGCGTCGTCTAACCAATGTTGTTGCTGTAACGCTCATAATTCTTGTTGTATTTGTGTATTTACACGTGAGTTAAATTTTAAAAAATCATTGATAAATGTTCCCAAATTCACTCCGCTTACTATGGCGGGTTGGATTTCAAAAGGGGTAAAGGAGACCGACGGTAAATCGTGGACTTTTTTTAAGGAAAAATACGTACACGGTGGGGTTATTGCCCATGTGCCTAGGACGGATGGCCAAGGCACAGATTATGTTATACAGGCATATTGCTATCGCAGCCAAAGAAAACGACAAAGCCCATATTGTAGCTCTTGTGTTGCAGGGTCAGGAGGGCTGTGTAATCACGTACTGGCCATAATTTATCAGTTTTTGGACTAAAGTTCAGATGGCTTGAGTGAAATTCCGTCGGATATTTCGTGCACAAGTAAACCACAAGAGTGGAATATACCTAGGCAGGACCCAATCATTCCTTTGCCTGTAATGGGTACACATTATGCAAATGCAGAAACTGACAGGCATGGTAGAAAAAGGCTACCTGTTTTTTGTAAACTTTATGATCCACGACGAAAATATTTAAAGGAAACCTTTGATGAAATAGGAGTTATTCCTGCGATTACGAGAATGAGAGAAAATTGCGATGAAATTTCTCCGCCACCATTTTCCTATTTACTAACTGATCAGGAACCATCAGTATCTTACGAAACACCACTAGGAAGTGTGCCGCTAGGCTCTTGTCTTTCCTATCAACTGGCAACAGATGCGGGAAAACAAAGAGTGACAATGTTTTTCTCTAAGGATACTGGGCCTCTCATACTCATAACAGAATGTAAAGGTTTTCCAGATTTAGCAATGGGTTGTGGACGTTATAATTTTCAGGATATGGATAAGGAGTGGTTAGGTCAGATAGCCGTTGATCTCGAAAATGCGAGAGTAATGAATGGAGAGAACAGAGAAAATTGCGATTGACATCGTCAAAATTTGGTAAAATCAACAGTCGTGTGAAAGGTGCTAATGTATCGTTTTATAAGGCTATATTTAATAGCAAAAATATTGGACATATCCGGTCTGTTATAGCCATGGAAGTGCAAATGAAAAACCAGCATTAAAAATATATGCAACAGAGTCTGCAAAACGGGTTAATAACTTCATGGTTTACGATAGTGGACTGGTGATTAATCCAGATTTACCACACCTTGGTGCTACACCAGATGGAAAAGTATATGACCCTTCTTCTAATCCCTGCTATGGACTTGTGGAAATTAAATGCCCACTTACTAAAAAAAGCCAAACATTAGAAGATGCTATAAGCGATGGTGACTTTTATATCCATCGGGTTGATGGCAAGCTGGAGTTGAAAAAAAAACATAAAATGGGTTATTATGAACAAATACAAGGGCAAATGGCGATCACAGGTTTGACCTGGTGTGATTTTGTTGTGTATTTGTCAGATTCTAGACAAATGGCAGTTTTGAGAGTTAAGTCCAATGAACAATATTGGAACAGTCTCCTTCTTAAATTAAACAAATTTTACAAGCATTCTATTCCTTATCTAAAACGAATGTAAGATGTTTGTTGAAGTAAACTATGTAAATAAAAAGTTTATATAAAATTAAAGTGTATAAAAAACATTTATTAAACCAAGTTTGTAATCAGTATTATACAGTTCGAAAGCACTATTTTTTCTTATGTATTGCATATTATATGTTATTTACAGTGTTGCATTTAAAAAAACAAGGTGAAAATTAAATATAAAGTTTTGTAATCAATATTACACAGAAAGCACCATTTTTTCTTATGTATTATAATGTATAAAAATGAATACTGATAAGTTTCAAGCTGAATGATACACAATGTTATTTACAGTGTTAAATATAAAAGAACTGTCCTGTTTAAAATAAAAAAAACAAGGTGAAAACTAAATATAAAGTTTTGTAATCTCTCTGTATCATTATTTCTTTTGTATTGCAATACTGTATATTAATACTTAAGGGCAGTAATGTACTTGCCACATTGCTAATTTGTCCTACTACTTGTCGCTGCTTCAAAATCTACGTTTTCATTATCTTCATTTGTCAGGATAGGGTTCTGAAAGTTTGACAACAGACAAACAACAGTCCAAACTTGGTTTAATGTGCCAAACATTGCTACTGGAAGTGTTGATTTGAAAATCATGAACGTTTTTATTTTTCCAATAGCCCTTTCAATGTGAATGCGATGTTTTGCTACAGTCTGGATTTTAATTACGTCATGTACGTTGAAGTTACCCTTCTCCCTCAGGAAAGGTGGTGAATTTAACTTTAAACCCATAGCCCTTAGTTCATCCTCAATAAGAAAACCACGATCAGCCATAACAATGTCACCTTTATGAATTTCACCGCAATTAATTTTTGCCTTTAAAACATTTAGGAACCCACTTCTATTGACGAGTTCTTTGTCACTGATTGACCCCTCAAATAATTGTGAAACAAAGATAACCCCTCCCTTAGGATCAACACCAAGAAGCCCTTTCATGGTAGTGTGGTGCTTATATTGTGAGTAGCTTTCACTTTGTTTTTGTAGAGAACTTGGGATTTGAATGAAAAGCTCTGTAGCATCTATTATAATAACTGTATTTGGATACTTCTTAAAAAATTTTGTTGGCGCATGCTTCAGTATGATATCACGATGTGGCCATATTTTAAGGGACCCAAGAGTTGTATAAAGTAGATTTACATGTGTGATTACTTTATTTGACACTGTTCCTTCGGCAATGTTGAACCGGACTGCTAGGTCGATATTTGAACACCCTGTTCGTAGTTTCATCAATGTCAGTAGTAACTCATTCCAAACAGTCATCTTGCGACTTTTCTGGCGGGTATCGTCTAGACTATCGGTCTCGTCTTCAGTGTTCTCTAAACCAACCTCAAGCAATTGCTTCATGTTAACCCGCCTTCTTTTACAAGCTTTGGTGTTCCAATAAACAATATCATCATTGCCAAATGTTGGTATAACAAATTGAGCAAAATCAATGAAACGCTGTTTTGACGGGAACCCAGTAAAATGCATGAAAATGTTGTACTCCATTTTTTCTGTATGACACTTATAGTAGAGTTGGTTTACTGAGAATGAGTGATGGCATTCTTCTTCTACTTCATCTTCTTCATCTTCAGTATAATCCACTTTTCTGTATTGAGTTGACTTTGAAATAATTTCTGGATTTTCAGAGAAAATGTCGCATTCTCCCTCAGAAGCGGTATCTGTTTCATCCTCTTGCTCGGCCCTGAAATCTTCACGCTTTTTAAAGGCAGACCGTACTTCATCATCCTCTGAAGATGACTCGCCAGCTGCAGGTATGGTCCAAGCAAATTTTGAAGGTGCACTATCTGGTTTTAGTCGACGCCGTCTGTTTTTTGATGTTGGGTTACAGAAATCTTGTTGATGAAAATGACTTGAGCACACCTTTGCAGATGATGTTAACGACAAATGCCGTTTGTCTCTTTTTATGCGGTTGAACCATTTATTTCTTAGGAGATGGTTGTGTGACGTACACTGTGATATGACAGTTCGGGATGTTCGGATGACACATTGTTGCAACCAAATGCAATACAGTAGTGTGGCATTATATAACTGAAAATAAACCAATAAAACAATGAAATATGTATAAAAGTCATCCATCATTCACAATCATATTCCTAAAAATATCTCATATCTGTAGGTCTACATTAGACTAGGCCTATAATATTATAGTAGAATGGTGTTATCAAGTATTCAGTACTGGCGGTAGCCCCCCCCCCCCCCCCCCTACAGGAAGCATCACTAGCCACATAACAAAATGGCAGTTGTTGTCAAGCTGAAACTAATGCTAGGTCTACATCTACTAGAGATGCTCTATTTAGTCTTACTACCTAGCTAGGAGAGGCTTAGCAGCACCCTAGCTAAAGTAGTAGTACAGTATGCAATAACGAATTTCCAATATTATTATTGTATTATAATAACCGATAATCCGTGCAAGGCTCGAGTACTCAAGGTACTACAGCATACAGGCCAACTACAGTATTTATTACTATTTTAGGGCCTAGCCTAGAGCTGGGTACAGTATATAACAAAAACGCGTCTTAATTCAACCCAAATTAAAATAAAATATGTTAAGATTTGCCCATATAACATTAAAATTGTTAAGGGTGTTGCAAAAAAAAAAGATACTGCTATTATGTGTGTTTTAAACGTTCTTTTCTACCTACCTTTTTAACTCAACCCATCGGAATTTCCCATACAAAAACATGTGGCGAAATGGTTTGTTTACAATCTATACCCACTCGGTGAAATTTGAGTGACGTCATCGCGGTTCGCCATTTCTCTCTATTGTTGTATCTGGGTTGATTTGCATAAATGCCAGGCAACGTCGACGTATAATAGAATCTCACTGGCTAGTGTGGCTAGTTGAGATGATTCCAGCGTATAGAAGAAGTTACACTACTGTATATGGAGAATTTACAAAATAAAATATCTCGATTGTTGCATGATTACAAGCTTCCGTGTTCTTCCGTGTATTATCTGAACTCAAAGAAGTGGCCAGTGAGGCCGCAGTTACAATTAGGTATAATAATTAGATTAGCGTCTTGAGCACTTTTAGTGGATATGTGCGCTATATAAATTGTTATATTATTACCTCCGCCAAGGAGGTTATGTTTTCACCCCTGTATGTTTGTGTGTGTGTGTGGGTGTGTGTGTCTGTGAACAGCCTGGAAGCCACAGTTTTTATCCGATTCTCACCAAATTTAGCCACAATGATCTATACCCAAAAAGCTCGGACGAGTTCGAATTTGAGGGGAAAAGGTCATAGGTCAAGGTCACAACTAACAAAATTCTATTTTACTGCCTAGAGACCACAGTTTTTATCCGATTCTCACCAAACTTAGCCACAATGATCAATGACTCATCATATAATTTTGGTTAAATTTTGAAGGGTCAGGGTCAAAGATCAAGGTCCAAAAAAAAAAATAAAAAAACTCTGAGCAGGACTTGAACCAGTGATCTCAACTGTGAGAGGCTGGATACGTAACCATTACCATTACCATTTTATGTAGGGGAATTTTACAGTAGGCGGAGGTTTGTACTCTCGGAGTGCCCTCTAGTTATTATTATTATCGTTTTATAATAAAAAATATACATTTATTATTATAATCCTAAAACTACAGTATTACTATTAAGAAAAATTAGCTGTATCCACTTGTAGGCATCATACTGTAGAAAGATTTGTAATTGTAAAAATACGTAATACTAGTGTAGGCAGGCTCTGGTAACTAATTTTAAAATCATTTTCAAAACAAGTAATTTTTTAAAAAATGATTTTAAAAAGGAACATTACTTCATTGAAACTTGTAAAATAAAAATTAAAACACAAATTATGTATACAGTAATAGGATAAACATATTATAAAATGTACTTTATACAAAATTTTAGCACGACCAAAATAAAATGCGATCAACATCAAACGCATACAACCTTCCTAACGGTAGGGATACCGAGAGCTGACTCCATTTTCATTACCACGATTAAACAACGTACACGTTACTATGTGCGCAATGTCATTTACGCAGTGTTTTTCTACTTTGGTAAACACTTTTTATTAGGTCATTATTTTCTGAAAATAAATTAATTATGAAAATATCCTTTTGAGTGAATATTTCTATACCTATTATTCTATAAGATCAAGTATTTTTATTTCCATTTCATTCAACCAAAAATGTGAATATAGTGGAAAGATCATTATCATCTAGCGTGTATAGCTTTTGTTTACTACAAAACCCTTGGAAGGCTCAATGACCTACCATTTTCAACCTTATTTTTGTAGTTGAGCCTCTTATGACCTCAAAATGTTTTTTCTTCCTACACCAAGATAATATAGTTCCACATACCATGTGCTTGTATATAATTTAAAATATTAATTTTAAGTGCTAAAAAACAGTTTTATCCCAATATGAGGCCTTTATGATTCGAATATTTCATAGTAACAACCCATATGCCATGAAAAATATCCGTTTTATCCATTTTTAAAATAATTTTTGGAAAATAACGAGGGGCGCAACTACCAAAACGCCATTTTGTGGTATGATGTCATCGTAAGCCAATCAAACCTCCGCCTTCGACCGCTCCGCAGGGCTCACGATTGAACGATTTTGGATTCTTGCCCTTTGATTGGTTGACGCGAATTAACAATGAAGAAATTTTCTCGCAAGTGAAAATAGTAAAGTTTTTGTTCCATGGTAGATGGATGAAGCTATTGTTCTAACCACGTGACTATGTGGCGTAGGTTTTTTTTTTATATATCTATATATATATATAAATCAATGATGTTGCGTAGCACTGTGTAAATTATATATAAATCATACTGTAAATTTGACTTTAGCAATATAATAAACTAAAGTGATAGAAATTGAATTCTTGTATTTACTTCAAATACAAGTTATTCACTTTCTGTAACAAAAAAATAATATTTATTCATGTATAAAAAGAGAAAAGAAACGTTTAATTATAACTCAAAAACCAGTATTTTTTGCTTCAAATTACATTTTTTCAAGTAAATAATTGTTTGGTTAACGTGAATAACTATTATGTGACAATAAAATGACACATTCAAAAACAAATTTGAAATAAAAAATATTTTTCAGGGGGACAATATATATCTTTAAAACTGTTACGTCAGCAAGCGAGCAGCGTTTTTTGTAAGAAATATTTCTTGTTTATATAATAAACAAGTAATATCATATTTTATTGAATTTTACAATGTTGATATCCAAAATATATTACTTAAAACTGTGATTTTTTATATAATTATTTTTACGAAAAATGACTACGGTAGTTCATACAATTGTCGACTGAGGGCGCAATGTTTACATCGTTCATGGCTAAAAACGATCATTTTCGCCGATGTTTTAAACACTATATTTCGAAAACTACATACAAGTCATATTTTCATAATTCTTTCTTTATTATAATATTGATACAAAATACTAACAGGCAATGTATAATTTGTTTGAAAAATATTAACTTTTAATTTTACATCGAAATAAAACCGATCAAAGGTAGCCTAACTGAGAATACTTACTACTACAGTACTTCTTATTGTAACTAGTTTGGAAAGATATTTTCCATATTTTTTTTTTCTCTTTTGTGGTGTAATCTACCACATTTATTCGTTCATCATAATTATTAAAAATACATACTGTATTAACATATTACTCTCTTTTTTTCCCATTATTTTCTTGAATTTAGAATACTCAAGGTTATAATACTAATAGTAAATAAAAGTAACAATGTATATAATAATGTTTACAATACAGTGTAGTACTATACATCGATATATCTAAATTGGCTGTATAAAATATCTCATCAGGAGGTGGGAACACCATGAATAATTAACACTTTGACTGCCAGAGGTTTTTCCAGTTAGAAACTGCCACCGCCAGCGTTTTTAGCCCAATTCGATGTTTTTATTAAAGCTGATTTAGGGGATGCTAGTCAAGTCGCCCCATCGCAAAGTCGCCCCATACAAAGTCGCCCCTTACACAGTCGCCCCATCGCAAAGTCGCCCCAAAACAAAGTCGCCCCGACATAGTCGCCCTATCGCAAAGTCGCCCCAACGCAAAGTCGCTCCATCGCAAAGTCGCCCCATCACAAAGTCGTCCTATCGCAAAGTCGCCCCAAAACGTTAAAAAATAGTTTACAAGTGCGTAAAATGTTGCAATGATACACAAGATAACACAGAACGTGTAGGCATAGGGGAAGCCCCGCCATGTAGTCTCAGGTCACACGATCGGCACGCACCCCCATATCAGAGAGGAAGCCCCCGACTAATCACTCCGCGGTCGCACTCCGCGGTCGCACTCTAACGTGCTAGCTTCTTACCATGAGAGGGAAACCCCCGTAATTACTCCGCCGTTGCCGTTGTCGCACTCTACAACGCACCATCTGAAGATGGGGAAACCCCGCCGGAGTTTTACAATGATATCAGTCGCGTTCGAAATCGGTCGCGATAAAATGATGTTATACGATCTAGATTATTTTTACTTTGGTCGATGAATATTTATTATTATTATTAGGCCTATATTAATAATTGATTTTTTTTTTATTTTACAGGTCAGTATGATGAGAAAGATGTGTGGCTTAAAAAATGACAATTTGTAAACATAGTTTAAGATATAGTATTATCCAGCATAATGTCATTTAACAGTACATACGTACTTATTTAAATGTGAAATATTTTATAGGAAACGTAGGCTACGTCTGTGTCTTTTATTTTATATGCAACAAATTACGTAAAACAATTTATTTATAAACATTCAGTTTACTATTATATACATAGTATTACAGTGAACATTGATTGTAAGACTCCTGGAAAGGCAATCCCATCATTATATCCATTATAAAATTGCATCATATCACCGGCGCTATATGTCGTAAATGATAACGTGCGTGTGTGTATTTGTCGTACGTCCGTGTACGTATTATTCCGTGCCTCTTCACTGTCTTGTTTAATTTAAAATTAAATAAACACCCGATATGAGGATATTTATTAAGGCATTATAATTAGAATGTTCTATAACCAAAAGGATTGAAAAGAATTTCTTCAGTAAAATGATCATTGTGCTGTTGAATAAAAGGCGACTCGCCATCTGAAACATTCTCTGAATCCAATCGGAGCTGCGCCTTCTGGTATCTGTTTCCTCACAGCTGCTACGTCTTTCTGCTGACCGTCGGGGATTCCCCTTTTTAAAAAACACGCACACGATACTGTACGATGGTTTTTCCATGGTCAAAATGTCGCGTTTTAATTTTACTAATACCTGCATGTAAAACAATCACATCGGCGATGAAATCCCCTTTTTTTTCTTCATTTTGAAAAGTCATTATAAAATTAAGACACATAACTTGTCAATAAATGCAAAATGATCAATAAGTAGCCTATAACACTTATTGTCTTACAACACTGTTATTGTTTTAACTACTGTAAATCTATACGGCGAAGGCCTACTACACATTTATACATTTATTATATTATCCTAAAAAATTAGCTGGTATCCACGCGTAGGTTGAAGAAAGATTCGTAATTGTGGCTCTGGTAACTAATTTTAAAATCATATTAAATTAACATTTTCGAAACTATAAATCAGGGATAATCTTTTTAGGGACTATTTTTTTAAATGATTTTTAAAAAGCACATCACTCCATTAAAACCTGTAAAATAAAAATTCAAACACAAATTACAGTATGTATATAATAGGATAAACATTATAATGTATACGACATTTAGCGCGACCAAAGTAACAACGCAATCGATATCAAACGCACCCAATATGATTAAAACCGATAAAAACTCCGGCGGGGTTTCCCCATCTTCAGATGGTGCGTTGTAGAGCGCGACAACGGCAACGGCGGAGTAATTACGGGGGTTTCCCTCTCATGGTAAGCTAGCACGTTTAGTGCGACCGCGGAGTGCGACCGCGGAGTGATTAGTCCTCTCTGATGGGGGTGCGTGCCGATCGTGTGACCTGAGACTACATGGCGGGGCTTCCCCTTTTTATGCCTACACGTTCTGTGTTATTTTGTGTATCATTGCAACATTTTACGCACTTGTAAACTATTTTTTAACGTTTTGGGGCGACTTTGCAATGGGGCGACTTTGCGTTGGGGCGACTTTGCGATGGGGCCACTTTGCGATGGGGCGACTTTGTAATGGGGCGACTTTGCGATGGGGCGACTGTGCCGGGGCGACTTTGTTTTGGGGCGACTTTGCGATGGGGCGACTGTGTAAGGGGCGACTTTGTATGGGGCGACTTTGCGATGGGGCGACTTGACTGGATCCCATTGAGGATATGTATGTGATCTGATTTATGTAATTTAGACTAAAATAATAATCATAAAGATTTTAGCTTTACAATGGTACCAAGAACAATTTTCAAATCGCAATATGTAAATCGTAATAGTAAAATAAAAGTAACCCACTTTTGAGTTTTTCGTAGTTTCGCGCAAGAAAGTAGAGATATTCGCGATTTTGTGCAAGACATCACAATATGAAAATATCGCCAGGTGAGATCAACAAACAACGAAAAAGTTACTGACATGGCACCCATACTGTAGGCCTATAAAAACAAGTTATCACTATCGAAAAATGTATTACATTTTATAAATCATAAATCTTACATCAATGTTTCGCGAAAAATCCGCATAGGCTAGTAAAGACACCAGGCCTAGTTAACCAGGCCTAAAGTTGGTCCGGAGCCGTTTTACGACTATGCCTAGGCTAGCATAGCATAGTATTACTAGCCTAGTAAACTGATGATAATATCCATACCATTTCTAAACAAGTTGGTTGCTTGAAACTCGGTCACTTACAGTGAAACACCAAACAAGGGTATACATACAATAATAAAATTAAAGACTTCATATTGAAAATGACTATTATTTTTTATTCAGATAACAAACATGCCAATCCACAAAAACCTTTGTAATGCTTCGGCGGCATAGCTAGCGCGCGACCGATACACAATGTGCCATGCCATCGCTCTACGCGCTACTGTGATGCGCGGTGTATTATGTTATTTCGACAGGTACCATTTTGACAGTCATTCGTAACCAGATTAGTTACTTTCAAATAGTAAAATATTGACGGTCCAGACCGAATATTGTGTCCATATTTAAAGTATATACCAATAATTAACCTATCTACCGGATTTCGTAAAAAACTCGAAACACGAAGATCTTCGTGTTTGGCAGTCAAGCGTTGTGTTTCCAAACACGAAGATCTTCGTGTTTGGCAGTAAAGTGTTAATATTTTCCATACTTAGCAATAAAAAATAAATAAAAAACGATATTTGAATTTAAAACTATTTAAATGTTTTGGGGCGACTTTTCGATTGGGCGACTTTGTGTTGGGACGAATTTGCGTTGGGACGAATTTGCGTTGGGGCGACTTTGCGTTGGGGCAACTTTGCGCTGGGGTGACTTTGCGAAGAAGGGGCGACTTTGCGATGGGGCGACTTGACTGGATCCCGCCTGACCTAGCCCTAGCTAAAGTAGGCATACTGGATACTAAAGTACTACACGACGGGCCTAGGTTTTAGCTAGGCTAGATTTAGTCCAGTCAATCTAGTGATATTTAGAGGTAAACCCACCACAAATTGCAATAGTAACGAAACATTAATTTTTTCATTCCAAATGTAGTTTATAATGACATATTAAAAGTCACCAAAAATTGAAGCATTGGAACACATTATTTTTTACGTAATCTCAACAACTATATAGTGATTTTATTCCATAAATATTTTGGGGTAGGGGGTAACATTTATGCCCATAACTTGTGGTTTTATAATCCAATCTCAATAATCTTGATATCAATGTGTAGAATATATATTTCTTTCTGATATGCAATTTACAAAAACAAAATACAACATTTATTTATATAACTAGAGGTCAAAAGGTTATTGACCTTTTACAAAAACTCATTTTTTTCCTTAAAAAAATGATTAACTGTAATATTGTGCCATAATTGTATATGCATTTAATCAAAATTGTGTTTTATCTATACCTATCGATATATAAAATCGCAAACATGATGTTAACTAGAAGAATTTTAAAAGTAATGATGTACTATTCTTATTGAAATTGATTCTTGGTCAAATGTAATGTAAACCATTTTGGGGTAGGGGGTAGCGTTTATGCCTATAATCCATTGTTTTATAATCATATCTAAATAGCTTTAGTACCAATGTGTAGAGTATATATATCCTACTAATAATATACATTAAAAAAACAATTAATAACAGTTATACGTAACTAGAGGTCAAAAGGTCATTGACCTTTTACAAAAACTCAAATGTTCTTAAAATAGCGCAAAACTAAATTATGTTTATATATATTATATTTATATTTTGGAAGTATTTGGTGCAAATAATGTTTTTCTTGTACCTATTGTATTGTCATGAAATAGGAAAAATGATACTAGCTAGAAGAAAATTGAAATTCATTAGCGGTATGTACTATTGATGATTAATTAATGAGTCTTGATAATTTGGAATCAACTCATGATTTACTATAGATAGATTTTTGATAATTTTAGTATCAACGAATGTACGTAATGAGAAGTATTTTATCTTCGCAGGGTTGCGTCTTCTCTCCTCTCTTGTATATTATATACACGGATGACTGTCGGAGCAAACAGGACAATCTTTTCAAATTTGCTGACGACACTGTCTTGCTGTCTCTCCTTCAAAATTCACAGGACGGTCATGGTTCCGCATTAGATGGTTTTATCCAATTTTGTGGAAACTCCTACTTGGAACTCAATGTCACCAAAACCAAGGAGATAATTGTAGATTTTAGGAAGGAGAAAGGACGCAGCCCTCTGGTATCCCCCACAAATGACGAACCAGCGATATTGTCCATTCCCTTAAATACCTAGGTACTATATTTGAGTACAATCTCAGCTGGGAATTAAATACAGAGGCAATAGTAAAGAAAGGACACCAGAGACTTTATCTGTTAAGGAAGCTGAACCATTTTAATGTCAATAAAGTAATTCTCATGGTTTTTTATAATTCCTTTATTGAGAACGTTTTAACTTTTTTCCTTTATATGCTGGTTTTTTAGTCTTAGGGTCAAAGAGAGAAACTCACTACAAAGTTGTTAACTTAAGTTCTAAATTAATAGGTTGTCAACTTCGTAGCTTGTCTTCCTTCTGTGACATGCAAACTCTAGAAAAAAGTAGAGCTATTCTAAAAAATGTTAACCATGCCTTGTTCAGTGATTTCGAGCTCATGCCTCATGGGCGTCGCTTTCAATGCCCGGCATGTAGAACAAACTGGAAAAGAAATTCGTTTTTGCCAGTTGCCATCCGACTCTTAAATTCTTGAACTTTGACTCTTGTTATATTGTACTGTATATTGTGATATTTTTGTATATTTTGTAAGATCATTTTAATCCAGACCTTTTTATTTGAATTGCTCCGTGTGGGATGATATTGTTTAATCCTTCAAACAGAAAAGGACTCACAACTTATATGTCATCAGTATCACTTTCTTGTTCGGGTGTATTAGTACAGTGCAATGCCATTGCATTCACCACATGTAGTTCTAGTTACCCCTGAATGCTTCAAGGAGATACTCAGGTTCTGGCTTTAAGTTTGTGTGTAGAGGAACCATGTTTCCATCATCTGATCTTCCATCCCCAATCCTCGGTACACATATCAACCCCACTCCATTGCTAAAAGATAACTTGAACTTGAACATGATGTTAAGTACCTTGGTTGTGGTACGATTATGAAGTTGGCGATATGCAAGGTTGTACTTGATTGGATGGAGTCAAAGGCATTCCACGTTGTCCAGGTAGTCCATTGTACAGACGCACTAAACCGTTTTCTCTAGCAACCACAATGTCATCCTTTGTAGCTTGTTTGCATTTGAAGACTACAGCATAATGTCAGAAATAAGTGCAATGACAAGCTTTTTTTAGAGCCACTTGTTTTCCAATTCCGAAAACTCTGGATGTTGTGTCACCAGTATCGCATGAGCAAACAGAAGGTTATCACAGATGTCTCTCAAATGTACTGTTTGAACCAGTTTGATAGTCCAGCATCTCAGCTCCAGTCTAAAGAATATCACAAGATGTTTTAAATGCTTGACTGCAGAGGAGCACTAGTAGATCCGTGTCATCGGATAATGACAGCTGTTTTCCTGTTTGCTGATTCAATGGTTTTTTGTACTATCCGAAAGAACATCTGCATCAGAAGCTGCATTCACTCATTGCCATGTTGTTCCAATACTAGTTACGAAGATTTATAAATTGTTGTTTGTTACAGAAAGTGATCCTATTTTGTGGAACATGTCACTGGTAAAATGTACAGGGACACTACCACCTGACCCGCCTTACCATGTGCGCCGTCTTTGGTGGACGAGCCGCTTTCATAATTATCAAAGACTATGCAGAGCAATATTTTTTACAGATCTCTACACTATTCCATATGAATGCTGTGCAGTAGAGCACTACCATCTAAAATGTAGGCCTACTGGACATCATTCAGTGAGTTGGATGTATTAGACTTTTCAGAAGAAGTTGTTTCCACGTGGCATCATGTTGGTTTATTAGCTGAAAGTATTGTAAGTTGGTAGTTTCAAAAAGTGGTGGTGGGTAACAAAGTCACCTCGAGTCTCCTCTGGAACTGTAGGATTGATGCACACATATGACTTTATTGCCAGGATCTTGAATACATTTGAAGACTTTCTGGCCAAAATATTCAATGCTTAATACCACATTGCTAATATTCCGAGTCACCTGCAGTAACTCCCGTGTCAATGGTATGAAGTCTCTGAGTCGTAACCAAATGGATTTTTCAATTGCCATTATGTTCCTGACGTGTGGCCATAAGGTCTTATGTTGGCCGCTGCTGCTCTGGAGTAACGCCCTGATACTATTACAAGGCATTACATACATTTCAGCGCAGATTTGGTCTGGATGTACGCATTCCTATATTTTCTTGTCAAACCTCTGGTTTTCTTTGAGGCTTCTCATAGAAACTTTTTCAATCACCTGCAGGTCTGTTGACAATCCAGCCCAGATGGTCCGAACGTCACACAACATGGAGGTCATTGTCAAACTGCTGTTGAACATCTTTGTATTTCTACTGGTTAAAAAATACTTATACATTCCAATATAAATACTGTAACCATGGCAACACAAATGCCAACTGGAAAAAATGGAATGTAGATCATCCAGAAGCAACAGGAACGGAGATGTCACTCATCTGCATCTTGAACTGGTCATGTGTATCGCGTTGGACTGAAATGTTCACCCCAGGGAATCCCTGTGTGTATACCATTGTTGTTTACAGCGAAAACAACATTTTTAGCCAAAATTGACACATTATGTTGTGTTTTTCCGCAAAATTGACATTCTAAATAAAATGTTATGACTATAAGTTTGATATCACTGAATAGAAAATTTAATAAGCTTTCGGATGACATAAATCCCACTTGTATATAAAGTATTTTAAATGGCAAAATATATGTAATTAATGGGGCATATTAATTTTGACTTAAAATGACCTTTATTGACCTCTGACCCCTTGACCCAATGCTTGGATTTTCGGTGACTTTTAGTATGTCGTTCTACAAATTATATCGAATTCAAAAATACTAGCTTTGTTACTATTGCAATTTGTGGTGGGTATATCATTAGATTGACTGGACTAATTAGGCAGGCTTCTTAGTTAGGCCTAGCTAGTAGTAGCCTAGGCCTAAGGTAGAGGGACGATTCGTCACACTTACATTTATCGGCTTTCTTTGATATGCATTTATAAGCATAAAATAAGCTTTTTTCCCCAAACTTTATTTTCAGAGAGACTATGGGGTAGCACTATGGGATAGCACTACTAGGAATAAAGATGCAATAAAGGAAACATTTTGAAAACATTGTCGAAAATGATCATTTTTTAGTCACGCGAACGATGTAAACAAGTTACGCCCTCTGTTGGCCGTTTGGCGAATGCACGAAATAAACAAGGTTTTCAAATAAATTGAATATAAAATTACGTTTTTTTCGTAATTTATTATATATAATAATTATATCAACTTTGTCAATAGGGAGGTTTCGCAACCTTACGAATACGATAACGAAAAACGGATACGTCACACATTTGTTAAACTTTTGAGCTGATCCCCATTTCATATTCGTAAAGCGTATTCGTGTTGACGAATATCACCAGTCATATTCCTAACTACAAAACGAGTACAGTTTTTGATCTATTTTGCACATTTTGCATTTGAATCAGGAATTATTCATGATTATAATATAATTATAGATTTATTGAAAGTAATTTACTAAAGTAATTTACTAAAATGCCAAGTCAATTTTGATAAATAGCAGTCCTCACACGCTTTGATGTTACGCTGGGCCTAGGCCGCCAAGCACCAAGCAACACGTACCTGCGCTTCGCTCAAATTTACCGCAGTCATATTTCGGACGCACCTCAATATTTCGTTGCCATGCGAAACAGATTTTTTTATGGCTTACGAAAACGAATAGTGTGCGTGACGTATCCGTTTTCGTATTCGTAAGATTGCGAAACCTCCCTAAACTAATATCAATAAAATACGGATTGTTAAACACCTTTAAAAACTTGTTAAATACCAAAAAAATGAATATGAATTTGGTCTAAAGTGAGACGTTTCGGCCCACAAAGTGGGATGTTTCGGCCCAGAAGTGGGCCGAATAGTCCCGGGCCGAATCGTCCCTGAATCTAGGCCTAGCCTAGCTAGTAGAAGAGTAGGCTAGGTCTACTAGGCCTAGCTAGGGCCTAGCCTAGCCCTAGCTAGCTTGATAGCCAACTAAAACTTAAAACGTAAGGCAAGAAGCCTACCAACACTCATAAACAATCAAGCATTCAAGATAAAAAACCGTTTCGTTGCTTCTCCAAATCAAGCCTTTTCTTTAAAAATAAAACACGCATTATTGTAAGCCGACGACGTGACATATAGGCTAGGTCTCTACTGCTCTAGATCTCAAGAGTTTACGTGAACTTCCTATTATATACGGGGCGCAGTTTGGGACAATTACTAGCAATTATGTCAACAATGTGTGTTCTCTCTTACCGACTCAACGGCGAGAATCTGATGATTTTGTTGTACTCAATAGTAACACTAAGAAATATTTTTATTGTAATTGAAATCATGGATCAGGTGCCGTTTTCGGCTGTTTGTACTGTAGGTTACATAACAGAACAATTGTATTGTCTTACCATTCAATAGACACCCTTCTCTACATAAAACACCACACCCCTATCATAATAATGGTATAGTCCATATAAGTCGAGGTGGCCAAAAACGGCACCTGATCCGAAATTATTTTATTAATATTTGTATTTATAAACAATTAAAAATGCTAGGAATGTATAAATGTTGCTTGTATAAAACAAATTAGTAGGAATGTTGACGTAATCCGTTACCGTAATTTACGTTTACGCAAAAGCTCCCTATTGTCTCTGCCCAACATATATTTTTTTTATTGGGATGGGAAGAGGAGAGGGGTCACTCAATATGTTTATACATACCGTAAAACCTCAAAAAGAAGCCACCCTCTTTGGTCTGCAAAAGTCGGCCTAATCTCAAAAAGAAGCCCATCTCGAGATCAAGCCCATTGGGCTTCTTTTCAAGATAACATAGGCGTCTTTTCGAGATAGACGATTGGATATCAAAGGAACAATTAGGTGATTTACTTCCAGATAACTTGTGATGCAAATAATGTGATCGAGTTTATAATATCATATTTATTTTACATTTTAAAATGGTGTTATGATAACAAAATGCAAAATTGGCAGGTAATGGCTCAAAAATTACATTGTAGTATAAAATTCAAATATTTACAGCATAATTTTCGAAAAGAAGCCCCTCTCTTTGGTTTGCAAAAGTAATCTCGAAAAGAAGCCCATCTTGAAAAAAATCACATCTTGAAAATAATTAAGCTCACCCAAGGGTACTAAAAAGGAAGAAGCCCATGGACTTCTTTTCGATGTTTACGGTACGTACTTTCTGTAATGTTGATTATTAGCTCAGTGCACTTACAGCCATCTAGAGTTGTAATTTCTAAAATTTTCTCAAAACAATTAATTAAAAGAATTAAACTGAGGTCGGCAATCTAAAGACCTTGATTATACATTTTTGTTTTTGGATGTCCTCTTGAAAAATACCTGCACACAATAATACGAGGATGCTTCGCATTTTTCTATCTCCTCCTACGATTTCTGCAAACCGCTTGAACAGCTCGAGTACAGTATCATAATGTTGAAGACAGGCCGATTTTCTTAAAAAATACTATTTTGATAGATTTAATATACGTTTATACAAATGTATTGATTTGCGATGAATGGAACGTTCCAAATTATTTGGTTTAACCATGGTTTAAGGTTTAACACAAGTAGGTAAATTTATGAGCCCTTAGAAAATAAACTTAAAACCGTATTGTATAGTATTGCAATACTACTATACAATGCTGTACCTATTAACCACTTTTGGTCGCCATTTGAATCGCAAATTTCTTACTGTGAGTGTTGGTACTGTGAGATATAATCAATCAATCAATCAACGTAAACATTTATTTTCTTTCTTTCAATCAATTACAATAAAACAAATGAATAAGGTAGGCTATTAAAAAAGAAAGAACGAATTTAATATAAACATATATAAAAATAAACTGAATTACTGTGAGTGTGGGAGGCCCTACTGATTATAATAAACTATAACTAAATAAATAAACTATATTACTGACAGTTGCTTCTCAACGTTTGTATTAATTAATAAATACAAAAAAATAAACGTATACAAAAAAATAAACGTCGTACTTTACTATTTCAATCGACAGTGACAGTTTTAACAAAGTATTAAATCGCAAATGTTTTACTGTATTTAGTGGTATATTATTTATAGGCCTATAAAACAGGAAAAAAATATTTCGTTGCTAAGTGGATAAAGAATATATTTAAAAATGGTTCCTCTTTGTACATTCCCTCAACCTTAATGTTAGTTACATACAAAACACAAAAATATGTGTCCGTATGTTTATTGTATGTTTGCGCCCCGTACTAAAGTGTTATCGATCGATTGAGGGCGAACTCCAAAGCAATCCCAGTTCAAAAAAGTGTCGTAATAGTAGAGGGGGCATGGCAACAACGACATTCTGTCATGTGTAAAAACTCCTGGAAATGTTAAATTTCATCTTGAAACTAATAATCTGCTGAACAACTAACCAACTTTTAGAATTCGTCTTCATTGATCTGCGTAGGTCTAATACTATAAAGCCACAATGCGTGAGGAAAATATCTATCGTGTCCGTCGTGTCATTTTCTTCACAGTGTGCACAATTTTTTACAGATGTTCCAACAAATAAAAGTACATACAAGTTGTTAACATAAAACAACATAAAGAGAGCTCTATCAAATATATTAATTTTGGCCAGCGGTATTCTTCTATATTTTTTAACCTATAAAAGTATGTCAGGATTCTATCTGATTGTATTGACAAACTCAATAAATTGCCAGACAAGTTCACCATATAGGGCTTCCTTTGCGACATATCTGGGTGCCTTTAATTAGTATCTGGCCATTTGGTGTTGAATATTATAAATTTTATCCACAGAGCTTTTATTATCACAGAACCATCAGCTTGCATAATTTATAGATGGTATACCGATTGATTTCCAGAGGAGCACCATAGTATATTCTATTAAATTCTTCCTGTACATTATAATATTTTATATATGCCATCACTCTCTTTTAACTACTTCATCTATGTGAGAGAGTTTCCTTGATACAAACATTCCCAGATATTTATATTATCATTAGTTTCATCAATAAAACTATTACCAATTGGCCATTTCTTATATTCATTAAGGCGTTGTCCAGTTACAATAACGTTGGATTTATTAAAATTAAATACCGTACTCCATTGTTGCAAAATCTGCTGCATTTAAAAGTAATTCTAACTCAGGCTCATTGTCTCCAATTTAAATGATATCATCAGCCCAGAATAAGCTGCCAACTTTTACATCAAATATATTAATTCCTAATTCTCTTTCTTTTATTATTTTGTTAAGTTCATTCATATTAATAGTGAAAAGAATTGGAGACAGTGGGCAGCCTTGTTTGACACCTTCGTCAATATTAAAAACATCTGTTTCAGAGTCTCCAATGAAACTTTACCTTTTACATTTATACAAATTCTTTATACCATAACAATTTATCTTTAATTCCTATATTTTCGATTGCATAAAAGAGACCTTCTCTCCAAACGGTGTCGAATTCCTTACTGAAATTCATGAAGGCGAGTAAGTTTTGTTACCTTCAACACGGTCGGCAAGCAATAATACTCTTAAGTATAAAGATGTGGCATTCACATTGTCTGTCCTTACGAAATCCTCCTTAGTACCGCCTTTATTCATTATTTCAGAACATTTAGTTACTTTCTTTTCTAATAAGTTTTGTTTAATTAAAGGTTTGCATTGTTTACGTTTCCCTTGATACTCATTCCATAGTGATTCACATTCTACTTGATGCACTATCATTTGTTTTACAATATTAAAGACGATGTGCCCTACAGGAACTTTTTCCTTTCTCAATACAAAGATCAATTTCTTCATCATACCATACTTTGCGTTTTCTATTATTATTCCGTTGACCAATTGTATTTTCGGTTATGGCTATAACATTGTTTTTCCAAAAAGTCCATGCCTCATTTGGCATTTAAGGATGAGGGGGTCCCAGTTTTCAAATTTGCTTTTAATTTTATTTTGGAAAGGTATCCACTTAGTAAATGTCTATTTATGTTCCAACTTATTATATTAGTATCATTAATATTTATTTTATTATTTTATCATTAGTTGTCGGTAAATTCCAATAACAATAAGTTGTGATCACTACCAAGATGGTATATACATAGATCATCAATTATAAGTTTTTTAGTGATATATACATTTTGAGAAACAAGTACATATTCGAATAATACTAGTATGGTCACCTTTTGTCCATGTATATTTTCCAGTACATTTATTAGAGCTATTCACTGAAATCACATATTGTAGATTTTTGTACTTATATGCTAGATAATGATTACTAGAATAAGAATAAAGTCTTTGTAATTAGTAATTCGGTCGAATTCATATTTTAAAAATATTTTTTAATTACGTTGTTCAAAATTGGGACAAATTGTCATAAAAAAGCGGCAACCCTATAGGTCATCACTGCTACGTCACAAGTTGGAGTCAAAAAGGCCGGAAAGGTTACACACGCTGGGCCGGCGGCGATTTTTTTTTCGTACATAAGTTGGGGACCCCCCTCATGTATATATGGGTATGAAAATTCATACTATTATGCTATCAATCAATCAATCAATCAATTCAACTTTATTTCAGACAAACTGTCCATATGAAACATATTATAAATACAATAAAAAATAATACAAAGCATTATGTGACAACCGTCATGGAGAGAGGACTAATAATTATTTGTTGACATATAGTGCCTCTTAAAATACATGTGGATTATGTTTTGGGATTTATTGGATGTAGACTGTAGACATTATTATATTATTGATTACTATAGTTTACAAAACAACATATACTGATACTAGGTAACACGCGTAAAAGTATACATGAGATTATATATACAAAAGTTCTATCCATTTTCTATGCAACTTTGAATCTTTTAGAATACGAGAAAAAACACATGTAATTAAAGTATTACAGCTTTTTACAATTTTTGTTTTGAAACAAAAAATTGATTTCCGAATGTACTCATAGAAGGAGGGAACATGGTTATCAACAAACATAGCACTAGCACTACAGCTCCTTGAGCGTCTTAAAATCTTTCTAAGTGCGTTATTATAACAGACCTGTAATGACTTCATAGTTTTTACATTAAAATCGCACCATAAGGCCGCACAATACATACTAATACAGTATGACTTAAACAAAGTAATCTAAACATCTGTTGAGCATTTACTAAATTTTCTACAAAGAGAGTTACCTCTAATACATAATATTCGAATTTAATATCCAATTCGAACCTAGTATCATTGCTGATAACACAACCAAGGTAGGTAGTGGATTGAACGTAATTTAGTTCTTTACCACATGAACAGTAACATAATTACCATTCAGTTTTCTTTTCCTAGGGCAAAAACACATGCAAATAGATTTTTTTGAATTATATAATACATCAAAGTCATTAGCAAAATCCTCACATATGTTAACCATCTTTTGGAGGGCATCTAAAGAGGGCGCAAGTAACACCATGTCATCTGCATAACTTAAGTTGTTGAACTTTGTATTATTGAGCTCAGAACCAAAATTACAATCACTAAGCATACTGTTTAAATTGTCAATGTAAACATTATATATAACCAAAGAATATAAATAGGTAAAGAATCAACAGTACGCGCTGTTATACATAGAAGGATAGGAAACGCGGACGCTTATTCATGGACGCGTAAGAATCCAGCAGCCGAACGACGGCGGGCTCTAGATATGGTTCCCGTCTAATCCCACGTTTCGATGTATCGTGATGATCTGATGTGTTCTCGCGTCTGTGCTCTACTAATTTTGATATTATTAATATTTTGATAATTATTTTGATAAATAATCATCGTTTGCATTTTTATAGATATTTACAATAAAAGTTTTACCTTACCCACGCCTGAAGGTGGCGCACCTCTTCTAGAGAAAAAGAAATGCGCCACCTTCAGGCGTAGGCAAATGGTAACCCGGATGTGGTTTACACCGCCAACGGAACTGTTGTATCTTCTCCTTTTATTATCTTTGATATAACGGAGGAGACATAACACCACCCTGTCTAACGCCATTGGTAACTTTAAAACCTGAATACTAATAGCAATAATGTTTGTTTCTCTCATAATTAATTGCCTGTACAATGACCAGTGATTGACTCGGTCGAACGCTTTAAGAGCGCCAGTCACTAAAAATCAAACATTAGGTGGCAAGGGTCAAAATTTCGAATTGGCTCATATTTTGCACATTGGTAGACCTTGATGTAAGTAAACCTGATGTGTAGATTGTTTTGTAAAATATCGCTTAGTTTTCGAGAAAATCGAAAAATAACGATTTTCGGCCAATTTTGTTAATTTTTGGTGTATAATTTACATTAAGTTTAACAGCCTCTGGAAGCCAAACG
The DNA here is from genome assembly GCF_964355755.1 of Antedon mediterranea. NCBI lineage: Eukaryota > Metazoa > Echinodermata > Crinoidea > Comatulida > Antedonidae > Antedon > Antedon mediterranea. The sequence goes on from NC_092677.1 coordinate 600,399, forward strand.
TAGCAACCTAGCGTTTTAATATTTTACACTTACGTTAACTAGCATCTTGACAATAATTTGGTAAAGTTTCAAAAAATTTGATGAAATTTTAAGATTTTGACTAATTAATTACTAATTAGCATATATAAAACTCTTAAAAAGTAGGGTAAAAACAAACGTTTTTTTTTTCATGTGCGACGAATTTTTATAAAATAAAAAAGTCATCAATCTAAAGTTTAGATACTAATATTTATGAATCAAGTAAAAAAAATTTGAGGAAATTATTTTGCGCTCCGCGCCAGAGCCACAAAGTTGTAAGAAATTCAAAGATTTTATCTGTCGGCAACATCAATCAGATGTACCTATTGTTCTCTATTTAGCAATCTAAGTCGAATTAAGCCAGACTTTTATTACGAGAAACAAACTTGAAAGATAAATTTTGAATTAAGTTGCAATTTAAATACAAACTAAAAATACGTTTCTGGTAAAATTTCAATTACTAACCAATATACGAAATTAAACAATTAACTAAAAATCACTCGCTTATTCTTTGTCAAACCACATTATTATAAATTATTCCATCCTCTCATAGTTTATAGGATAAAACTGAAAAACAAATTAGTTTTAACTTGTTATCGTTTTCCTGTTTGTTGAACCTGGTCGAACGTACTCAACGAGAATGTTTCAAAACATTAACCACAGTAGACAAAACACTTTACTGCGTATATTCGATAGATAACGATCTTCATTGACGTTGAAAACGGAACAGATTTGTTATCCATTTTAGTTTATGTCTTACAATGTAAAGACGTGTTGAAAATAATTCTTATATATAATTATTGTCTGATGGCTTTAAGTTCAAACAAAATGAAGATTTCATGTTCTTTTAAATCGGTTGTCGGCGGAGCTTGTGGATTCGATAGAAAAGACCGCAAACAGAGCACTGAAGTCCTACCTTTACAAGCATGCCAGAAGAAAATCGCTGCACACAGATACATGTTTAGGTTTACGGGCATCGATAGTGAGTGGTACTATTTGTGCAGCAGGGAAATGGAAATAAAAGGCGTGAGTCACATCAACAACATAGAGTATGGAAGCAGGTCCATGAAGGTGCGGATGGCGTATGGTGTTGGTGCAGGACAAAATCTACTTTTGAGTAAATTCTATGTGCCTTCGAAGCTACCCAATTTAATTCATAACCAAGATACAACGTCTGATTAAAATAAATCAAGTATCATCTATTGCAGTAAAAGCAAGAATACAAGCCAAGACATCTCATGAAGAACAAGCTGATATAAATAACGACGAACAAATAGAAAGAGAAGAAAGTCCTGGCACCCTCAGCAAACTGTTCTTTTGTCGCGAACAAGGTTGCATTAGGTCATATCAGAGGTACTCTTCCCTAGAGAAACACTTAGATTATGAAAATCACAAGAACGCACTAGAACATAAAACACTTTATGACAGGGCAATGAAATTAATCAACACAACTAGAAGAGGGTACTTCTAAAAATCCAGAACCAACAAGAACCAACGATTTGCCACGGTTTGACATTGGCCCCAAACTGCAAATGGGCTGGGCGTTAAAGTCCTCTGCAAAAAAAACCCGATTTTCTGTACCACAGAAAACCTACCTTATTGATGTTTTTGACGCTGGAGGAGCAGACGGGACAGAAAGCTGATCCATGTCTCACGAGAGATGAGATCGGCCAGGCACAGCGATGGTTCACATCTATATAGTAGCAAGACTGAATTTTTAACAGCAGATTGCAAGTTTTTTCTCACACTTGGCTAAAAAAAGGAGGACAGATGCAGCCGTTCATGATGATGATGATGACGAAGATGATGATTACGATAGTAATGAAGATGGTGACAAAGTCGAAGAAAATGGAGACGATTCAAAAACGGAAAAGGAAAGAGAAATTCAACTTTTGTCGCAAACCGTACTGGACACAATAGGCTTGCAGCATCCAATAATGTTTGAAAGCATAATATTTGTGAACTGAAAGCTCAAGAAAAACTCTCCAGATTCTCTTTGCCAATGTTGCAAGAAATGTGTACTTCTCTTGAACTTGATACCACAGATATAACCATAAAGCGCAAGAATCCATACATTGATTTGCTGGGAAAGATGGTTTCCATGTGCAGTTGCTCGAGTGATTAAGGTAGCAATGAAGGTTTTTTATTTATTTATTCGACTTCTCACTAACTCAGTTAGTAAAGGATCTGGACCAACAGGTGGTAAACACCTCTAAAACGGCCCAGTCCCAATTTGCACAGTGGCTGTGTGTGACAGTGGCTGTGTTTGTGTGGACTAGTACACCGGGGTAACCCCCTACTCGTCTCGAAAGATGTACTAGGTTCTTTAAAGTGCGCATGAGCTATGTGTACACTGGACCTACGGTTTATAGTCCTTATCCGAGAAGACTCGTTCTACCACCAGAACCATGGAGCGAGTGAGCCTCGAACCCTTGCCGATGTTATGGCTACTTAATTACGGTTCCACTGTCTTAACCGCTCGGCCACTCACTCACTCATAAGGTAAAAAATAAGGTAAAACTATGTCTGTAAGAATTCTTTAAAATAACAATTTAATATGTGGGACGATTCTGTAAATTTTTAATAAAGCGAAGGGATGAAACAATGGTTTACAAGTTTACAAACAATGTATTGTTTAGGCTACGAATTATATCGGAACGTTATCGGATGTCACCATTCTACTCATTTGCATAACAACAGAGTTCAGTGAACATTTGCGTTAACGTACTTGCTCGTTTTGATTTCGCGCTTCGACGGGAAGTGTAGAACGCAACGCATGTGTAGCGCACGCAACATACGCCACACGTATTAAAACAAATCATGGGTTTATAGAGACTAAGCCTAGCCAGGCATGTTTAATCATGTTTTGGTTAACGTTTTCATTTACGCTATTTAAAAAAAATAAGGTTCTCGACGCACGTAACTAAAGTTTTTCGTAATGCTTGCGCACGCACAGCAAGTTGTTTACAAAGTGGGCGAAGCTTGGAAAATAGCGTTAACATGCTTGTGCGAATACTCCCTATATGAGAAGATAAGAACATTATGTTATATATACGCGCACGTCAAAGGGAACACTTTGTTGATAAAAAATAAACTGCGCATGCGCGCGTATAGTGCAAAAAATAATAATATTATTATTATTATATTATAATAATAATAAGAATAAATTCACCTAGTGGAAAATATAACAGGTGATGAAGCTAAGCGAGTTATTGGTTATTTTAAGAGGACGATGATGTGTTCACTTCTTGAACAGTCTGCATAACCTGTTTTAATTGAAATTTTTTATGGCATGCCAATCTATGTTTTTTATATATATATATATATTTTATCTGTATTTTATTGTTAACCGTTTTTGATGTTGTATTGTTTTATGTTTCAAACCTGTTAGTGGCGGTATTTATCGCTGTTGGTTTTGATTGAATAAAATAAAAAAAAAATAAAATAATATTGAGCTCAGATAGTAATTGCTTAATTTCATGGGTCAGTCGTTTAAATTTGAATAGAAATTTATTTTTAGATGTTTTTATATTAAAACGTAATTCCAAATTATTCAGGACCTTTCAGTTTACCTTTAAAGTTTGTTTCTCGTAGTAAAATTTACCTTAAATCTGTAAATAGAGAACAATAGGTACATCTGATTGATCTTGCCGACAGATAAAATCTTTGAATTTCTAACAACTTTGTGGCTCTGGCGCAGAGCGGAAAATAGTTTCCCCAAATTGTTTTTACTTGATTCATAAATATTAGTATCTAAACAGTAGATTGACGATTTTTTTATTTTAAAAAAATTCGTCGCACATGAAAAAAAACGCGTTTGTTTTTACCCTACTTTTTAAGAGTTTTATATATGCTAATTAGTAATTAATTAGTAAAAATATTAGAATTTCATTAAATTTTTTGAAATTTACTAAATTATTGTCAAGATGCTAGTTAACGTAAGTGTAAAATATTAAAACGCTAGGTTGCAAAATTTGGCTTCCAGAGGCTGTTAAACTTAATGTAAATTATACACCAAAAATTAACAAAATTGGCCGAAAATCGTTATTTTTCGATTTTCTCGAAAACTAAGCGATATTTTACCAAACAAACTACACATCAGGTTTACTTACATCAAGGTCTACCAATGTGCAAAATATGAGCCAATTCGAAATTTTGACCCTTGCCACTAAATTACGAATATGTCTGATTTTTGGTGACAAGCACTCTTAATTGGTATAGTGGTTTTGGCTAAAACTTTTGACATAATGCTATTCTTAACATCTAAATGAAATGGTTTGTAGTAGGCCTGCTAGCTCAGCGCATCAGTGGCATGATTTCATAATGGTTATGTTACTGGTGCTTAATATGGGGATTTTTATATTCTAATTAAAAACAATTATTTTGTTTGCATTGCATTGCAGTTGATCATGGAAAAATATAAATTGTTACGGTACTCTGTATCTTAACACAAACATTAATATGAAATGACATTTATAATTAAATAAAGAACTCATAACAGCAGTGGGAAATTAATTACTGAAATCATTTTAGGAAAAATCTAAATGAACTAAGTTGGTATAGTCCTGATCATTGATTGATTTAATAATGTTTACTGGTGTTAAATAATATTGTGATTTTGATATTCTAACCAATATATTTAATAGATTTTTCTTTCTTTATCATTGCAGTAAACCATAGAAAAAATATTGTTTTGTTGTATCTTGATGCATAAATTGATAGAAACGCGTAATTACATCAGATAACAGCAGGGGAAAATTAATTAAATAATATCTATAGGCCTATAGTATAAATTTCGAAGTAGCTTCCATACCCTTAAGTCAGGGGATCACCAGTTTGCTTTTAAAAGTCAACACTCAACGGATACTTGTATCTTTGTTTTTAAGCAGATAGTGGATTACTATAATAGGAATGGGAGCCCCGTATTTACTTGTTTTCTCGACGTACGTCGACAGGAAACTAGGCTTTACAGTTAAAAATGGCATTATGTTAGCGGTTTCAGCAAAAACCTACGGGGCGCCGTTTGGGACATTGCTAATTTTGTCGAAATATTACAATTTTGTCTACACATAATTAATTTTGTCAATACAAAATTCATTTTGTCAACACAAAATTCATTTTGTATTGACAAAATTCATTTTGTGTTGACAAAATTTATTCTGTGTGGACAAAATAAATTTTTTCTTGACAAAATTCATTTTGTCTCGACAAAATTAATTCTGTGTAAACAAAATTCTTTCTGTGTACACAAAATTAATTCTGTGTTGACAAAATTAATTCTGTGTAGACAAAATTCATTCTGTAACGACAAAATTCATTTTGTGGCAACAAAATTTATTCTGTAACGACAAAATTCATTTTGTGTAGACAAAATTAATTCTGTGTGGACAAAATTAATTCTGTGTAGACAAAATTCATTCTGTAACGACAAAATTAATTCTGTGTGGACAAAATTAATTCTGTGTGGACAAAATTTATTCTGTGTAGACAAAATTCATTCTGTGAAGACAAAATGAATTTTTTTGCAACAAAATTCATTTTTGTCGCGACAAAATAAATTTTGTTAGCCGAGCCTACTCAAGCGTGGGACAAAACGTTTTTTAAAACATTTTGTCCCACGCTTGAGTAGGCTCCGTTTTAATATTTAAATTAGAAGGCGGAGTTTAAACGTGAAAAGGGCAAGACAGGGTGAAGCTATCTTTGACATTTGTTATTGGTTAAGTTATTATGGCTGAGCATGCCTCCGTCTCTATTGCTATCATATTAATCTATTTTATTATCAGGGAACCCCTGAAAATATCAGATATGATCAGTATTCATACTTTGACAATTTAATATCTACGTCGTCAGTAATAATTATTATTATAATGTATTCTATATTAAAAATCGGAAAATGGTTTTCATTAGAGCCCTGCTTATTACTTAAGTAAAATTGTAGTAATGGGGCTATTTAATATTTTGTCGTTTAAAATATTATTTATTAATCTTATAAAATGTATATACTTTATTTTAAAATTAAAGATGTATTGTCTCCTAAAATCATGAAAAATAAAGAATAGGCCATTATGCAGTTTTAATGAAGTTGTTCACTTCCATAAGAAAAAAAAACGGGAAAAAATTATTTCAACTATAAAAAGACAAAATAAACAGTTAAATTACCCAAAAACTCATTGGCTTCCAGACAATTTGACAATTTTTTGCTTTAAATTACAGTTTTTTCAGGTAAATCATTTTTTTTCAGACCCAATTTTTTGTGAAAGTGAATAACTATTATGTGACATTAAAATAACATATTCAACAAAAAGATTAAAAAAAACATTTTTTTCAGGGGACAATATATCTTTAAGATAATAATAATCATTGCAGAAATAATGATGCTGAAAGCTGTCCGTTATTTGAAAAAAAAAAAACATTTAAAGAACTGACTACAAAAGATTGCTCACGTTAGTTTTATTATAACAATCATCCACCCTGCGAAACCTAATAACCTTTAACCTACAGTAGTAAGTAGGCCAGGTAGCCTACGTTGGCTAGGTTCAAGATTACGCAAGTTGTCTAGGACCTCTTCAGGTAAAGGTTCAATAATGGGGCTATTCGATTCGATTCGAACATTCGATGTAAAATATCAACACCCCAGACAGTGTAATAATGACCTTTCCAGACCGAAAACCATTCTGCCCGAAATTACAATACTTTCTCGATACAACTCCATATTTTATTAGTGGAAAATGCATTTTTATTTAACATCAATCTTATCAAGCCAGGCAAAGACTGAATACGTACATTAAAAGTACAAAGAACAATGTAAACCTATAAACAATTATTTGCAATTACCAATGTATAATAAATAAAATCAATCATGGAGAAGGTGGAAAGATTATATACACTGCCATGGGAATGGATACTTGAGTGGCGCCATATGTCAGTTGTGTGAACACCCATATAACTATTTGGTCAAAGTTGAATTATATCTTTCGAGGGTGTAAATATATAATAATATGCAACCGAGAGTAAAATTAATAGTTAAACGTAAATTTGAAATTAAATTTAACTTTTTAACGACAATTTGCAATATCATAATCTATATGGCGCGTACCAAACTGTCATTTATTTAGGCAACTAAAATATCTTAGTTTTTAATAGATGTAGTTAGTTTACAATATAGATCTTAGGTTCCAATAGAGATATATCCCTGTTATAACCAAGATATCTTTTCAATATAGATATCTCTATTATTCCAATTAGAGACAATTAATATATGTCTTAAGAGATATATCATAGTTTTGTTCCCTTGAGTTAGGCCTATTAGCAATTTAGTATTCCTATCCAAATAAACTTGGTAGGCCTATATAGACGACGCAATTCCCATAAGAATAAATAGGCCTATACTAACTATTATATTAAAATAAATGTATTAACTAAAATCATTTCATTACTACTCAACTTATCAGATGTTATCGTAAATAGTGTTGTCATTTTCTTTATCAATATTATCGGTATCGATATAAATCTTCAACCATCTTTAATATTTATTACCAAAATTGGTAGGCATATAGGGCTACCCGGGAGGGCTACGTGTTCCGTTTTGCTGAATCGGAATTAATTTTAAGTATACAATAATATTGTTATACGTCAGTATAAACTGTACTTGTACTCGACGCAAAGTATTCAAGTTCACCGGTGTAGAGGAGGTCGTAAAATGATATTCGCGAGCTGTTTGATCGTAGGCCTATAACTGTCAATCTTCGAGTTTCCAATAACAACCCCGCCTTCTAATTTAAATGTTAAAACGTTTTGTCCCACGCTTGAGTAGGCTCGGCTAACAAAATTTATTTTGTCGCGACAAAATAAATTTTTTTGCAACAAAATGAATTTTGTCTACACAGAATTAATTTTGTCTACACAGAATGAATTTTGTCTACACAGAATAAATTTTGTCTACACAGAATACATTTTGTCGCCACAAAATGAATTTTGTCCACACAGAATTAATTTTGTCTACACAGAATTAATTTTGTCCACACAGAATTAATTTTGTTTACACAAAATGAATTTTGTCGTTACAGAATGAATTTTGTCGCCACAAAATGAATTTTGTCGTTACAGAATGAATTTTGTCTACACAGAATTAATTTTGTCAACACAGAATTAATTTTGTCTACACAGAAAGAATTTTGTTTAAGTTATCTAAACATCGTTAACGTTACATTTTGTCCCCACTTAAGATACACGAGTAATTGAATTGTGGATAATGCTATCAAGGCAGGATATTTATTTGCATCTCTTTCTTTTATGCTGTAAGTATAATCGAATATGGTCCAATTTGTATTTTTTTTTATAACATTAACAATTGAATACTGGTATACTTTAATGTATAATGTTGTACAGTAGTTTAAAACATAATTTTTACAAATACTAATAGATCACAGCATTTTCCTCAATATACAATTGTGGAAAGTTGCCCATATCGGGTTGTTAAAATAAAATTAATCAATTTATTGGTTGATCAACCATTACTTTTTTGTTTAACAAAATTCAGTCTTACGAAAATGTTCTGCAGTAACAGTGACTGCTGATGACATAGATGTAGCTGAAGGATCTGAAGCAAGAATAACATGTAACATTGTACCAGCTAGCAGTGGAGCCGTTCCTGTTGTAACATGGTATAATGTTACCAATGCGGCAAATGATTTAATAGCATCTTATCAGATAGCCTGGGTGCAGTACAAATTTTGCGGGAAAAAAGTATAGGAAAATTTTTTTCTTTTTTTTCTGATAGAGTATACCATATAGAATGTCAGAAAAAAAATCCCCATCCCAGGGTCTTGGGGAAAATTTTTTACGGCACTTTTAAATTTTGGCCTATATAACACACACAAATGCCTATTAACACACACAAATACCTATATATAGGGGATAGGGAAAACCAATTCACGTTTTTTTTAACTTGGAGTTGTGTTATGATTATTAAAATTAGCTGAGGCTTACTTTAATAACTACTTATCATAGTAGTTGATAAATCGAGTCGATAACAATGACATCATCATGCCAGAATCCAATATGGCGTCCAATTTGGCGGAAAAAAACAGGGTATTGCTAAACCCCCGCAAACCCCTGGAAACCTCCAAAATAACATAGCAAACCCCCACCGAACCAACATAAAAGTGATTGAATCATGTAGTGTACGACCCACTGGGTACATCCATGAAAAAAAAAATTAAATTTCTACTGTTAACTACTTATTTTTGGGTCAAAACATCATATTTTGGTCAAAAATGATTGCTAAACCCTGCAAACCTCCAAAAAAACATAGCAAACCCCACCGAACCAACATAATAAAAGTGATTGAATCATGTAGTGTACGACCCACTGGGTATATCCATGTTTTAAAAAAAAAAAATTTCTACTGTTAACTACTTATTTTTGGGGTAAAACATCATTTTTGGGTAAAAAATGATTGCTAATTTTTAACCAAAAAATGACGTTTTATCCCAAAAATAAGTAGTTAACAGTAGAAATTTTAATTTTTTTTTACATGGACATACCCAGTGGGGTGTACACTCCATGATTCAATCACTTTTATGTCGGTTCGGTGGGGTTTTCTATGTGTTTTTTGGAGGTTTCCAGGGGTTTGCGGGAGTTTAGCAATACCCTATTTTTCCCGCCAAATCGGACGCCATATTGGATTCTGGCATGATGATGTCATCGTATCGACTTGATTCATCAACTACTATGAGAAGTAGTTATTAAAGTAAGCCTCTACTAATTTTAATCATTAAAACACAACTGCAAGTAACAAAAACTGTTAATTGATTTTCCCTATCCCCTATATATAGGTATTTGTGTATGTTAATAGGAATTTGTGTGTGTTATATAGGCCAAAATTTAAAAGTGCCATAAAAAATTTTCCCCAAGACCCTGGGATGGGGATTTTTTTCTGACATTCTATATGGTATACTCTATTAGAAAAACAAAAAAAAAATTTTCCTATACTTTTTTCCCGCAAATGTGTATAATAATTGTTCTGCACCCAGGCTAAGAGTGGATTTGGAACAGTAGAACCTGGATACAGTGACAAATTTAGTGTTGAAAATGACATTACTCTTGTAATTACCAACACTCTCAGAAGTGATAGTGGAACATATCAATGTAGTGTCAATTTAGTTGGAGATAGTCCATCATCTGATAATGATATATGCACTCTGACTGTAAATTGTGAGTAAATCTTTTATTTTTTATCCATGGGTACGCTTACTTAAAAACGCAGTAGTGTCAGATTTTCAGAAAAAAACCTAATTACGAATAACTTTAATCCCACCTTTTTAATTTCCATTTTCTTTAGTTTTTTCTCATCTTTTTTCTGTTGATTGTTCAGCGCTTAGAGGCGTCCTGCATTTTGCGCTATAGTAAATTGAACATTATTATTATTATTATAACTTGGATAAGTACCATGGTTGAGGGGTAAAAGTTCATACTCCACTCAAATTCATCTGGATTCTTTCCTGCCTGGACTACGTATTGCATAGGCTTAAACTTCGCGATTTATTATATCGTCTACAAAGCAAACTACAACTCAACTAGTGCTGATTGTTATACGACCGTCTAAAATACTATTTTATATACAAAAAAGTGCTGTAACTGAGTTTTTTCTAAAGCTTTACTTAATTTGAACAACATAATCTTGATCGTCAAGGTTCAAATCCAAACGCGGTCGTCACACCTAAGCAAGCACAAACAATGGCATTGTCACCAAATGATAGCGCTGACTTGATTGAATTATTTCAATCAATGAAATCGTCCCCGGTATTATCACCGGTTTCTCCAGATCCTGTTTACAACAACTCAACGAAATCGCCTCCGATACTGTCACCGGTCTCTATTACACAAAATCCAGTTAAAAATAAACTTGAACAATATCTTGTGGAAGAAAGAGGCACAATAGAATGTATAGCAGGGTGTGATTCAACAGGAAAAAACGAAAACACAATAGCATGTACTCTTTGTTCAAAGCAGTACCACAGGACATGTGCAGACGCAAAAGGAAAAAAAGGCCCATGGATATGCTTAGTGTGCAAACGTATTCCTAGCATACTATCAACTCTAACAGAGACTATCTTAGTATTTGACCAACGTTTAAGATATATTGATGAAAGGCTGACCAAAAAGAAACCTGATTCAACCAATGAAGTGACCAAGACCCAGGAAAAAAAACAACTTCTCATAAACAGTGAGTCAATGAAAAAAGAAATAGAATGTCTGCGACATGAACTAAAAGAAAGTAACAACATCCTCATTGAAAACACCAAACTAAAGGCTGAAATAAAACTCCTAAGACAGGAGCTAAAGTACACAGAAAACAACAGACAACCCAACGCTACCGGCCTACAAGAAATAAGGGTAGAAATGGAAAAAATGAAAGAAAAAATCAATAAAACAGAAAGAGAAAACAAACTAACAGCTAATGCTTTCATAGATGTCAAGCGAAACAACGATATGATCCTGCAGAAAGATAAACAAATAACAAATCTCTAGGACAAACTACAGACAGCAATACACGAAACAGAAAAAGCAAGGGAGTACGCGTACGAAGCAAAACGAACCCAGGTAGCCATCGAAGCATCAGACTTCCAAACCGTTAACTCAAAAAAAGACAGTCAAAAATTTTCGTATGCAGAAAGTCTAATGAAAAATAATGACACACATCGAGCCTACGAAAGCAAGAAACCATCTGTATTACTATTAGGAAATTCGCACTTAAAAAAAGTCGAAGCAAGTCGTATTTTACCAAAAGCAGATGTAAGCATTACACACGCATACACTAATGACCAAATTTGAAATGCACTCGATGAAATCCACGAAACACTTTGAAGACTGTATAGTAATCCACGAAATAACTAACTCTGTAAAGGAATCAGCTCCAGAAAAGTGCGCAGAAACGCTATACAACACAGTCAGTGAGTATGCCACAAAACATCCAGACACTGAATGTTTGATATCACTTGGCTTACCACGAGCAGGCCCACTAAATTTCAGAATTGAAATAGCAAACTCATGTATAAAGCACAAGATACGCACAGACAAAATACCAAACCTAACATTCTGCGACAATAGCAACTTCTTACGAAACGGCGAGCTGGTCGACACACTTCTAGCACCTGATGGATACCATCTATCAGATGGAGGCACCAGCCTATTGGCCAGTAATGTCAGATACAAAGTTGAAAACGTTCTAGGTCTATCTCGCAGAAAAGCTAACACAGGAAGAGGTAGACCACGTTACCACAAATTTTAACAATTGTAAGGTAACACAAATTCAGAAAGTTATTGTAACTGAAATTAAGCAGTAGACATAAGCATAGTATTATAAATTATATTAATTAAAATAGTTTTTTATAGACAAATACAATCAATAAACATACAAAATCAAAGCATGGATAACAATTAAAATAACGGTGATGAAAACGAAATATCAAATCCAATGGATATACTATTTAATCCAATTTCTATTGATAATGGTAATATAATAATGACCATGACGAATTCATTGAATATAGTCTCAGAAACAAGCTAAATGCTATTGAGACATGTTCTTATATGAGTCCATATGACTTGAATGAATCTGTGAAGAAATTAAAAAATATTGGCTACTCATTTCTTCACTATAATATTCGAAGTATCAATAAACACATTGATGAACTAACTACATACCTAAACTTAATCAACCACCCCTTTACAGTTATTGGTATATCGGAAACATGGTTAAACAGTACATCGTGCAAACCATATTTACCGAGCTATGACTTCCTCGCATTAGATAGGAAGAACCGTAAAGGAGGGGGAGTTGGTATGTTTGTTTCTGCTACAATTGACATAAAAGAAAGAAAAGATCTATTTATTGAATCTTGTGAATGTATTTTTATTGAAATAATTGAAAAAAAATGTAACAATACGATTGTTGGTATAATATATAGACCTCCCGATTCGAATATAGAACTTTTTAATAGATCACTAGACGATATTCTTAATACTATTGATATCGAGGGAAAATCATGCCACATTATGGGTGATTTTAAAATTAATTTACTTAAGCATGCATCGACTGATTTTGTAAATAATTTTCTAGAAGTAATGATGTCGCATTCCTTCTACCCATCGATTTCAAGACCCACTAGAATACAAAACAACACATCTTCATTAATTGATAACATTTTCTCCAATACACTTTCTGAACAAATGTCATCTGGTATACTAATCTCAGACATATCTGATCATTTACCGGTATACCAAATTATCCACTCCGTGCCCGACAAACATATTAAAGTAAAAACCGGTAATATAGAACCTCATAAATATGCAATAAACGAAAGAAATATAAATAAACTATATAATGACTTATTACCTGTTGATTGGGCTGATGTATATGTAAGGACAAACCCTGATGATGCTTAAAATGCTTTTATCAACACTTTCAAAAAATTATATAATAAAAACTTTAAAAAAAAAGAAAAAGTTCAAGAAAATCACAAAAAGTATAAAAAGTTCAAACAACCATGGATGAGCTCAAGACTCTTAAAGTCTAGCAAAAGAAAACATGTGTTGTACAACAAATTTATAAAACATCCCTCGTCTAAAAATAAGGATATTTATAAAGAGTTTAATAAGTCATTTATGCGTACATGCAAAAAGGCAAAGAAATCATATGAAAATGTTTTTAACAATACTAAAAGAAATAAAAAAAAAACATGGAATATTATAAATGATATTATAAATCCAGGTGGAGGCAAAAATAATGTTCCATCCACTTTTACATCTGGTGACAAACTCATAGAGGGTTGTGAGCCTATTGCAAACCACATTAACGATTATTTTATTAATGTTGGTCTCAAGGTACGAGACAGTATTGAGCCATCAACGGCACAATACTCTGATTACCTGCTAAACAGGCAAAGTAACTCTATGTTTTTCTACCATGTAAATGAGGAGGAAGTGTTAAAAGTGATTCAATCACTTGATGCAAACAAAACACCTGGTTTTGATGATATTTCACCAAAGGTAGTCAAGGCAGTTGGTGATGCTATTGTAAAGCCCTTGACTTATATATTTAACGTATCTCTTCACTCCGGCTCAATACCGGAACAGATAAAAATTTCAAAAGTAATTCCCATATACAAAAAAGGGGACCGTCATTTAGCCTCGAATTATCGCCCGATATCACTACTACCAATTTTCTCTAAAATCTTTGAAAAGATAGTCCATTCCAGATTGTATAATTACTTTAAAACTTACAATATACTAAATGATTGGCAATATGGCTTCCGAAACAATCATTCAACCTCCCACGCTATAATTGATCTGATCCACAAAATACTAAAGGCATTTGAAAACAAAGAGTTCGTAATTGCCACATTTATGGATTTGTCAAAGGCATTTGATATTATTGACCACAGTATATTACTGAACAAGCTATTCCACTATGGTATAAGAGGTGTTACACTAAAATGGTTCAGTAACTACTTAAAATCACGAAAGCAATATGTTTTTATAAATGGTACTTCGTCTAATATTAAGGAGACTAGTATTGGTGTTCCACAAGGGTCCGTTTTGGGACCTTTGTTGTTTCTTGTATATGTAAACGATATATGTAACTCAAGTACACAAATTGAATTAATTAGCTTTGCCGATGATACAACAGGATTCAAGTGTGGAAATAACCTGAACGCATTGGCAAACACTATGAATGTGGAACTATATAGAATTAATATGTGGTTCAAAGCTAATAAACTTTTATTAAACACCAGCAAAACAAATTACGTAATCTTTAAAACTGCCCAAAGGCGTATTATTACAACCAATATTGAATTGAAAATGAATAACATTACTTTAGAACAACAAAAAAATGTAACATTTCTTGGGGTTGTAATAAATGAGAACCTTTGCTGGAAAAATCATATAAGGCTTATTAGCAAAACAACCGCTAGGGCTATTGGAATATTGATAAAAACTAGACATTTTTTTGCTAATTATATTTTAACAAATTTGTATAATACATTAATTCTACCGCACCTTCAGTATGGAAACATTATTTGGGGCAGTACATATGATAGTACACTGGAATCCCTTCTTAAACTCCAGAAAAAGGCTGCTAGAATAATTTTATTTAAAAAGCCATGGCAACATTCTGAGCCACTGTTTAAGCAATTAAATATACTTAACATACAAGATATCAACAGAGTTACTGTCCTAGGTTTCATGGCCCAGATAAAAAGCAATGTTTTACCCAGACGAATCCAAATGATATTCAAAAGAAACGAAAATACTACCCATAATCTTCGAAATATTTGTAGCGTAAAACAACCATACTCTAGGTTAACGTCTGTAGGCTAGTCAATCTAGCAAAAAAAACAGCCCAAAGTGAAACAAATTGCAAACAGAGATTTTTCTTTTTTAAATGGTCATATATGATGAGGAGATCAAAATTTGAGCATCACACCTCTGTCACTCATCCCGATGATATGCAAATTAGCTTAAATATGCAAATTAGGGTGAAATTACAAGGTTACCATATCTCAAAAACTACTAGTCCGAGAGAGTTGATTTTTTCACTGATCTATTCAAAATGTATATATTTATATTTACTCTAATGAAACATTTTACGAAAAAATGACCGGAAGTACAACATTTGACCTTCGACCCCATTTCTCAATGTTTGCATATACAATGTGACTAAAATGTCTGTAGAGACTTTATTTTGCCCTCAAATGACCCAGACATGGGTTCCTAATAGCCAGCATAGGATCACTTTGTAATTCCCAAAATCACACCTTTGTCACACACCTCGAAAGTATGCAAATTAGTAGTACAATTTAAATAAAATATGCAAATAAGGGGAAAAAATTACAGTTGTCCTATATCTCAAAAACCACTAATGCTAGAGAGCTGATTTTTTCACAGCCGTATTCAAAATGTACATATTTCTATTTGCTCCAATGAAACATTTTACAAAAAATTGACCGGAAGTATGACATTTGACCCTCGACCCCATTTCTCAATATTGCATATATAAATGAAACTAAAATGTCTGTAGAGACTTTGTTTTGCCCTCAAATGACTCCGATACAGGTTTCTAATAGCCAACATAGGACTGTTTAGTAGATCTCAAAATCACACCTGTATCACTCACCTCCAAAGTATGCAAATTATTAGTACAAGTTACATGAAATATGCAAATTAGAGGGTGAAATTAAAGGTTCCTATATATCGAAAACCACTAAGGCTAGAGAGTTGATTTTTTCAATAACTTGTTCAGAATGTACATATTTATATTTACTCTAATGAAACATTTTACGAAAAAATTACCGGAAATACAACAATTGACCCTCAACCCCATTTATTAATGTTTGCATACATAATGCGACTAAAATGTCTGTAGAGACTTTGTTTTGGACTCAAATAACTCGGATACTTGTTTCCTATAGTCAGCATAGGACCGCTTTGTAATTCCCAAAATCACGCCTTCGTTTTGGCATGGTTGGAATTCCCTTTTTTCATATTAGTTTATGTACAGCGCTTAGAGGTTACACAACATTAGGCGCTATATAAATCTAGGATATTATTATTATTATTTCTCAATATTTGCATATAATGCGACTAAAATGTATGTACAGACTTTGTTTTGGCCTCAAATGACTCGGATACAGGTTTTATATAGCCAGTATAAGTCAAGCACCTCGAAAGTATGCAAATTAGTAGTACAAGCTATATGAAATATGCAAATTACAGTGAATTGCCTTATGTATCTCGAAAACGCTAATGACCGAGAGAGAGAGATATGGCAACTTTCTTGTACTACTGATTTGCATACTTTCAAGCGAAGTAACAGAGGTGTGATTTTGAGAATTACTAAACAGTTCTATGCTGGCTATAGAAAACCTGTATCTGGGTCATTATTGAAAAAAAAATTTATCGAAAGTATGACATTTGACCCTCGAACCTATTTCTCAATATTTGCATATAATGCAACTAAAATGTATGTACATACTTTGTTTTGGCCTCAAATGACTTGGATACAGGTTTTATATAGCCAGTATAGGATCGTTTAGTAATTCCAAAAGTCAAGCAACTCGAAAGTATGCACATTATTAGTACAAGTTATATGAAATATGCAAATTACAGCCTTATGTATCTCGAAAAACGCTAATGACCGATAGAGATATGGCAACTTTCACCTCTTGTACTACTAATTTTCATATTTTCTAGGGAAGTAACAAAGGTGTGATTTTGAGAATTACTACAGTTCTATGCTGGCTATAGAAAACCTGTATCTGAGTCATTTGAGGCCAAAACAGTCTGTACAGATATTTTAGTTGAATTATATGAAAATATTGAGAAATAGGGTCAAGGGTCAAATGTCATAATTCAATCAAGACAATTTTTGCATAAAATGTTTCATTACAGCGAATATAAATATGTACATTCTGAATCAACTCTGAATTCAAATCAACTCTCTAGCATTAATGGTTTTCGAGATATGGGAAGACTGTAATTTCACCCCTAATTTGCATATTTCATGTAACTTGTACTAATAATTTGCATACTTTCAAGGTATGTGACAAAGATGTGATTTTGGGAATTACAAAGAGGTCCTATGCTGACAATAGGAAAACTGTATCCGAGTCATTTGAGTCCAAAAAAATTATCTACAGACATTTTAGTCGCATTATGTATGCAAACATTGATAAATAGGGTCAAGGGTCAATTGTTGTATTTCCAGTCATTTTTTCGTAAAATGTTTCATTAGAGCAATTATAAATATGTACATTCTGAACAAGTTTTTGAAAAAATCAACTCTCTACCTTAGCGGTTTTCGATACATATAGGAACCTGTAATTTCACCCCCTAATTTGCATATTTCATGTAACTTGTACTAATAATTTGCATACTTTGAAGGTGAGTAATACAGGTGTGATTTTGAGATTTACTAAACATTCCTATGTTGGCTATTAAACCTGTATCCGAGTCATTTGAGGGCAAAACAAAGTCTCTACAGACATTTTAGTTTTCATTATATATGCAATATTGAGAAATGGGGTCGAGGGTCAAATGTTATAGTTCCGGGCATTTTTTTGTAAAATGTCTCATTACAGCAAATATAAATATATACATTTTAAATATTTTAGTGAAAAAATCAACACTCTAGCATTAGCGGTTTTCGAGATATGGCAACGGTGTTATTTCACTCCCTAATTTGCATATTTAATATTACTTGTACTACTAATTTGCATACTTTCGAGGTGCGTGACGAAGTTGTGATTTTAGGAATTATAATACAGTTCTATGGTGGGTATTGAAAAACAATATCCAAGTCATTGAGTCGAAAATAAAGTCTCTTCAGACATTTTAATCACATATATATGTAAATATTGAGAAATGGGGTCAAGGGTCAAAATTTGGTACTTCCGGACATTTTTATGTAAAATGTCTTATTAGAGCAAATATAAATATATATATTCTGAACCAGACTGTGCAAAAATGAACTCTCTACGATTAGTAGTTTTTAAGATATGGTAACCCTGTAATTTCACCCTAATTTGCATATTTAAGCTAATTTGCATACCTTCGGGATGAGTGTCAGAGGTGTGATGCTCAAAAAATAATTACCTTATCATATGTAAACATTTAAAAAAAAAAATCTCTGTTTGCAATTTGTTTCACTCAAAATGCTAGATTGACTAGCCTACTGGTCAACATTTTATCAGTATTCACGGACCGAAACTATGGAACGAGCTCTGTAGAAATCACTTAGATATTGTTAACAAAAATTATAAAATACTAAAAAAATATGTAAAAAGAGACATTTTATCGAATTAAAGAACTTAAAATGCTTCACTCATAAAATATAGATGCATATATTATGCATTTGTGTTGGTGTGTGCGAGTATACACACATAGCCTGTTTTATATTATATGTACTCATACTTTTGCTATAATATATATAGAAAGAATCCACATGTACTGGAAGTAATAAACTGAATATCTTCTTTTTTAAGACAAAATGTATAAATAATCATGTTAGAAAAACAGTATCGCTTTTTGATGATGAACAACTCTAAAATGTATATAGGAAATGTTTTTTTTTTTATTTTTTATCTATTATGTTGTGTTTATTGTTTTATGTTTTTTATGTAAAAGGGTCCTGCGAAAACAGAAGTGTAAACTTCTCTATGCAGGATCCTTGCCATCATTTATGCTATGAAACTGTATTTATAAACGATGAGTAAATAAATGTGAATTGAATAGTGTTACATGGGTTACGTTACGGTTTAAACAAGGTTTAAACAAATTATTAATGTTATAGGTTTAAAACTGAACAATTAAACACACGACTTTTGGTTTTCAGATAAACCTGATGAGGATATTGCAAATGATCAGACTGTTCCTCCTGGTGAGACTTTTACAATAACATCTACTGTAACAGCTAATCCTTCTGACGTCACTTATTTGTGGACTACTGATCTTCCTGGAAATGAAGATTCTGTCAACTATCGACCAACATTTACACTGAAAGTATCGGAAACAGAGGTTGATGGCACTATTTATTTAGTAAATATAACAGTTACAAACATTATTGGATCAACAACGGATTCAGCTAATATCACAATATCTGGTAAGATTTTAAATGAAATGATATTCATGAGAAATATTTTAGCTTTATCTACTGGATACAACTGTGAATACCAGTGATTCTGAGATTGATCTAAATGTTATCTGCTAGCTTCATTTTTGGTATTAGGTGTTAACTTCATCAATTCATTTTTGTAAAATATTAAAGCAAACGATGGATGGACTGGAATTGCATTTACATGAGCAAGATTTATACAATATTAGTTTAACTATAGATTGTTCATTAAAATACAATTAAGTAGTTCATGTTTCGATTTGTTAACTATAAGTAATAATTATTTTAATTGCATAGCAAGTATTACTAATAATTGAGGTAATTTATACTGTAGGCCTACAAACGACTTAAACATAAAAACAGTCGTTTAGGAGTATGGAAATGTATACTACTGTATTATGCTATGGATGTATTAGTTCCTTCAACTTAGTTCATTTAAATTTTTCCTAAAACTATTCCAGTAATTATGACTGCTGTTATGAGTTCTTTATTTAATTATAAATGCCATTTCATATTAATGTTTGTGTTAAGGTACAGAGTAACAATTTATATTTTCCATGATCAACTGCAATGCATTAAAAAAAAAACACCCAGTTTTTAATTAGAATATAAAAATCCCCATATTAAGCACCAGTAACATAACCATTAGGAAATCATGCCACTGATGCGCTGAGCTAGCAGGCCTATTACAAACTTGTTTCATTTAGTTGATGAGCGTTTGCGTGTTTTCGGTTAAAAATAGCATTAAGTCAACAGTTTCAGTCAAAACCACGTCTATACCAATTACAAGTAAGCGTCGTTTAATTAATGAATTTGTGTTTTAGATATTCAGTACTGGAGTTTCATACAAACGACATTGGCTCATATTCTACAATACCAGATTTTACTACAATTTAATTTCAATATCAATATACACCCGTTATGTTTACATATTGAAATAAACAAATCATATAAAATACATTGATAGATTAGGACTGTAATATGCTAACAAAAAACATTTTCCTTCAGAGACAACAGCCGAGTCATGTAATGATACTACGGGTTTGACCATCGGGATGTTCTTTGTTGGCATCATACTTGGTGTCTTAGGATTTTACATTGCAGTAATTACTCACAACAAGATAAAGAAGGTTGGTAAAATGCAGTATGAATATTATATTTATATAACCATTATAATTTTCGAACTATTCATGCTGACAGTGGCAAAAATAATTCAAATTGATGGACTACATTCTACTAAAATAAAATGTCCAACATTATTGCACAAAATATAATTGAAAAACATACAGTAGTGTATACAGAGTAATAATAACTTTATATTAATCTAATAGAAGTCACTGTCAAAGGAACAAGACTCAGACAAAAGGAAACAAGATGTAAGTATCGATATAATCTATAAAGAGGACAAACCAACGACTGGTAATCCAATTGAAAATATTATGATTGTGCATACTATATTTTAGTTACTTTTAGTACGATCACCACAAGTTATTGTATTGTGACTTTATTGCTTATTTACTACATTGTATAATAGTTTCTTATGTTAGCAATCCTTTGCTTTTTAACAGACTTACATGGATTATGGAGGAGACACTGGCGAGCAAAAGCAAACCTATCAAGATTTACAACATAACGTAGAAGAGTCAGCTTATGTTAATGTTAAGGCTGGGAATAAGCAAAAGGGAAAAGTATGAACTATTAAGAAATGAACTAAAAGCATAAATCAATAGATATAAGCTTTTAAGGACTGTGTTTAATAAAGTAAATGTAAATGTATGTATAGCGCATTCCACAAACTATGCCGTCTTTTGTTTATATTGTTATCTTTATTTGCTACATTTTATATTTACAAATTCAATAATGTTACAGTAATTTTAAATTGTATGATAACTTGAAATGTTATTGTAACTTTACATTTTTTTAATAATTGTCTTTTTATGAAATGTATTTTTGTAACTGTAATTGTATTATCGAGGACCCCAATGATCATCTTTTGGTGAACGGGCTACCCTCATTGAAAATGAATAAAAAACGTACGATTCATTACTTAACCTCTCAATGTGTAGTTATTTGTTCGTGTCTATATTTATAAGGCATTTGAATTAGCATGAGATACTTGAGTTATTGTTGCTGTTGCATTTGCCTACTGATAGGTGACAGTATTTAGATTACAATAAAATACTTCCTTGATAGGGATGGACTTAATATTTGGTGTAAATGACGACTAAATGGGTGCGAACTTTGTGTACGGTGCAAGAGTATTTGTAATAAACGTTCGGTAAACAATTCTGTGCAGTCGTAAAGAGCGGTTCATTGTCACTTCCGGCATCGATAGGTCTAAATTAAATTTGTTATTTTATGGCAATGAAACAATTGTGAGTTGGGAGAGGAGTTTTGTCAACGAAATATACTAGACGGCCGCCGGATCATCAAACATAAGGTATGTCATTACTATAGAACTTCGCCCGAGAGCTGGTATCCCAAACTCTCATTTTGATATTCCATTTACTGATAAAACCTCTATACCCTAACTCTCTCGATCCCGGTGGAAATGTAGTTTATAAACTTTCCAGTACAATTCTAGCAATGTTGATACCGGCCTTCCCCAATGGATACATTCTCCCTCCTCTCTCTGCTGATATACATTAGCTGTTTCCTTTATAGGGATGAACTTATTTTGTGCAAATGACGACCAAATTAGTGCGAACTTTGTGTACGGTCTAAAAGTATTTTGTTTTTAAACTTACGTTGTAAAATTCTTTGCAGTACTAAAGAACGGTTTATTGCCGCTTCCGGCATCGACAAACATACATGTAAATTTATGAAAGAATTATGAGTTGGACCCGGGACTTTCCCCACTAAATTCTTAATTATGTCTAGTCACGTGCAGTGGCACGATAATACAATCCTGTACTACCTATTGAAATGGGGTTGTAATGTGGTTAAAAAACTGTATTTGTTAGACAATGAAATGTATTAGGTAAATTATCTAAACATCGTTAAACATTCTTTCTATTTACGATAGGTAGCCTACACGAGTAATTGAATTGTTGGATAATGTTATCAAAGCAGGATATTTATTTGCATCTCTTTCTTTTATGCTGTAAGTAATCAAATATGGTTCTATTTGTGCTTTGCTTTTTTTTTATTTTGTAACATTACAAAGTTATTATAATACTGGAATACTTCTTCATTTTCTACGTTGTTTTCTGCCTTTGATATTTTATTCGGACCCCAATGGAAACTAATTCTTTTTCTTAGGATTAATTGGGTTGTCCTGAATTCATCATCAAATGTTTCTCTTTTGTTTTCTCTCTTATGTTTTTTCATTTGACTGTTTTTATGTATGATATTTATGATGTATGGATTCGAAATAAAAACAAACAATATCATTCTGTACAGTAGTATAAAACACTTAAAAGTAAAAACAATCCCATTATTGTTTGATCATGTTCTATTACTTTTTTGTTTAACAAAATTCAGTCTTACGAAAATGTGTTGCTGTAACAGTGGCTGTTGATGACGTAGATGTAGCTGAAGGATCTGAAGCAAGAATAACATGTAACATTGTACCAGCTAGCAGTGGAGCTGTTCCTGTTGTAGCATGGTATAATGTTACCAATGCGGCAAATGATTTAATAGCAAACTATCAGGGTGGATTTGGAACAGTAGAACCTGGATACAGTGACAAATTTAGTGTTGAAAATGACATTACTCTTGTAATTACCAACACTCACAGAAGTGATAGTGGAACATATCAATGTAGTGCAAATTTAGTTGGAGATAGTCCATCACTGGATGATGACACATGTGCCCTGACTGTAAATTGTGAGTACAGTAACTCCTTAATTAGGTGTGGTACATAACTTGAGTCTCATAATTCTCATAAATTGAAATGCTGTTTGTCAATAGGATAGGACGGTCAAAGGTTTAAAGAGGAATCCTAGTTTAGAATTTCTCTTATCGTTCCAGTCCTTAACAGTGTATTAAGTGAAGACAAAAAAGGATATGTTGATAGAAGATTAAACAATAATTATTGTTTTTACTCAATAACTTACTGTATTCTTTAAATTTTACCAAATATTGCCTAATATAAATTATTCTTAAAATTTATAGATTTAGATAAACCCGAAATTAACTTTTTGACACTTGTAACTGAAGGAGATGAAGTTGTCATGACCTGTGTTGTGGATTCGAGTCCAGAAGCTATGTGCAACTTTATAAAAGATGGTGACGTACTACCACATGATGGTTCATGTACGTTTACAATTCCATCAGCCAGTCGTGCTGATGATGGAAGTTATGAGTGCGAGGCGGATAATGGTGTTGGTAACAAACAAAAAAGTGACCATAGAAACCTAGAGGTACAATGTAAGTAGTTTGTGATGATTTGATGTTAAGGTAAAATGATGATCAGATCTAAGTTTATAATTCCACAATACACGAAAATGGGCCGCCATGTGTGCTAATTAATGTAGGATTGCAAATTCCAATAAATAGATATCTACAATGTAGGCCTACACGTTTATAAGAATGGTGACATGACATAATTGTCACGTGGTGATTAAAATACATCAACCATCCGTTAATCGCAGTAGCGAGTGGGACGCGGAAAAATGTTTATTTACCAAGACCAAATCTTATACAGGCGACATGGGTTACGTTACGGTTTAAACAAGGTTTAAACAAATTATTAATGTTATAGGTTTAAAACTGAACAATTAAACACACGACTTTTGGTTTTCAGATAAACCTGATGAGGATATTGCAAATGATCAGACTGTTCCTCCTGGTGAGACTTTTACAATAACATCTACTGTAACAGCTAATCCTTCTGACGTCACTTATTTGTGGACTACTGATGTTCCTGGAAATGAAGATTCTGTCAACTATCGACCAACATTTACACTGAAAGTACCGGAAACAGAGGTCGATGGCACTATTTATTTAGTAAATATAACAGTTACAAACATCATTGGATCAACAACGGATTCAGCTAATATCACAATATCTGGTAAGATTTTAAATGAAATGATATCCATGAGAAATATTTTAGCTTTATCTACTGGATACAACTGTGAATACCAGTGATTCTGAGATTGATCTAAATGTTATCTGCTAGCTTCATTTTTGGTATTAGGTGTTAACTTCATCAATTCATTTTTGTAAAATATTAAAGCAAACGATGGATGGACTGGAATTGCATTTACATGAGCAAGATTTATACAATATTAGTTTAACTATAGATTGTTCATTAAAATACAATTAAGTAGTTGATGTTTCGATTTGTTAACTATAAATAATAATTATTTTAATTGCATAGCAAGTATTACTAATAATTGAGGTAATTTATACTGTAGGCCTACAAACGACTTAAACATAAAAACAGTCGTTTAGGAGTATGGAAATGTATACTACTGTATTATGCTATGGATGTATTAGTTCCTTCAACTTAGTTCATTTAAATTTTTCCTAAAACGATTTCAGTAATTATGATTCAAGATTCAAGATTCAAGAAATTTTATTTGTCCATAAAATGGAAATTCACTTTGCTTGGTAGATTAAAACAACAGTATTGCAACAATTTAAAAACGTGCAGTATTATAACAGATTAAAAATACAAGATAAAAAGTTAAAAATACTGTTAAAAATGTAAAACTATTAAAAATTGCATTAACGTCTTACATTAGAATTAAAAATATGAATGCTATTTACAACGAAGGATTTTCTAGTTCTACAATGATTTGCTCTTGGAGGTCGTAGCCTAATGCCTGATCTATTTAAGTTATAACAGTAATGTAACGGATGAGTGGGGTCTTTCATAATATTGTTAACTTTTTTTTAGAATACTCTTTTCATAGATAAATGAACAAGGCGTTAGATCAGCTTTAATAATACGTTGTGCAATTTTACGTGGTCTCTCAATATTTTTCTTATCATTTTCAGTAAAGTTACCATAAAAACATCCAATGCTAAAAGATAAAATACTTTGAATAATACTTTGATAAAATAGAATTAAAATAGTGTTATCAACTCTAATTTGCTTGAGTTTTCTGAGAAAGTAGAGCCTTTGAGATGCCTTCTTGGAAATCATGAGAGAGTTTGACTCCCATTTTAATTTGTTGTCAATTATAGTACCTAAGTATTTGTATTGAGTTACTCTTTCAACCTCGGTTTCTTTAATAGTTATTACATTATGTTCAACTGCGGTTTTACGAAAATCTGACTGCTTGTATGAGTTCTTTATTTAATTATAAATGTCATTTCATATTAATGTTTGTGTTAAGGTACAGAGTAACAATTTATATTTTCCATGATCAACTGCAATGCAATTAAAAAAAAAACACCCAGTTTTTAATTAGAATATAAAAATCACCATATTAAGCACCAGTAAGATAACCATTATGAAATCATGCCACTGATGCGCTGAGCAGGCCTACTACAAACTTGTTTTATTTAGTTGATGAGCGTTTACGTGTTTTCGGTTAAAAATAGCATTAAGTCAACAGTTTCAGTCAAAACCACGTCTATACCAATTACAAGTAAGCGTCGTTTAATTAATGAATTTGTGTTTTAGATATATTCAGTACTATACTGGAGTTTCATACAAACGACATTGGCTCATATTCTACAATACCAGATTTTACTACAATTTAATTTCAATATCAATATACACCCGTTATGTGTACTTATTGAAATAAACAAATCATATAAAATACATTGATAGATTAGGACTGTAATATGCTAACAAAAAACATTTTCCTTCAGAAACAACAGCCGAGTCATGTAATGATACTACTGGTCTGACCATCGGGATGTTCTTTGTTGGCATCATACTGGGTGTCTTAGGATTTTACATTGCAGAAATTACTCACAACAAGATAAAGAAGGTTGGTAAAATGCAGTATGAATATTATACTTATATAACCTTTATAATTTTCGAACTATTCATGCTGACAGTGGCAAAAATAATTCAATTGATGGACTACATTCTACTAAAATAAAATGTCCAACATTATTGCACAAAATATAATTGAAAAACATACAGTAGTGTATACAGAGTAATAATAACTTTATATTAATCTATTAGAAGTCAGTGTCAACGAAACAAGACGCAGAGAAAAAGAAACAAGATGTAATATTGATACAATCTATAAAGAGGACAAACCAACGACTGGTAATCCGATTGAAAATATTATAATTGTGCATACTATATTTTAGTTACTTTTAGTACGATTACCATAAGTTATTGGACTGTGAGTTTATTGCTTATTAACTACATTGTATAATAGTTTCTTATGTTAGCAATCCTTTGCTTTTTAACAGACATACATGGATTACGTAGGAGACACTGGCGAGCAAAACCAAACCTATCAAGATTTACAACATAAAGAAGAAGAGTCAGCTTATGTTAATGTTAAGACTGGGAATAAGCAAAAGGGAAAAGTATGAACTATTAAGAAATGAACTAAAAGCATAAATCAATAGATATAAGCTTTTAAGGACTGTGTTTAATAAAGTAAATGTAAATGTATGTATAGCGCATTCCACAAACTATGCCGTCTTTTGTTTATATTGTTATCTTTATTTGCTACATTTTATATTCACAAATTCAATAATGTTACAGTAATTTTAAATTGTATGATAACTTGAAATGTTATTGTAACTTTACATTTTTTTAATAATTGTCTTTTTATGAAATGTATTTTTGTAACTGTAATTGTATTATCGAGGACCCCAATGATCATCTTTTGGTGAACGGGCTACCCTCATTAAAAATGAATAAAAAACGTACGATTCATTACTTAACCTCTCAATGTGTAGTTATTTGTTCGTGTCTATATTTATAAGGCATTTGAATTAGCATGAGATACTTGAGTTATTGTTGCTGTTGCATTTGCCTACTGATAGGTGACAGTATTAGGATTACAATAAAAAACTTCCTTGATAGGGATGGACTTAATATTTGGTGTAAATGACGACTAAATGGGTGCGAACTTTGTGTACGGTGCAAGAGTATTTGTAATAAACGTTCGGTAAACAATTCTGTGCAGTCGTAAAGAGCGGTTCATTGTCACTTCCGGCATCGATAGGTCTAAATTAAATTTGTTATTTTATGGCAATGAAACAATTATGAGTTGGGAGAGGAGTTAAGTTTTGTCAACGAAATATACTAGACGGCCGCCGGATCATCAAACATAAGGTATGTCATTACTATAGAACTTCGCCCGAGAGCTGGTATCCCAAACTCTCATTTTGATATTCCATTACTGATAAAACCTCTATACCCTAACTCTCTCGATCCCGGCGGAAATGTAGTTTATAAACTTTCCAGTACAATTCTAGCAATGTTGATACCGGCCTTCCCCAATGGATACATTCTCCCTCCTCTCTCTGCTGATATACATTAGCTGTTTCCTTTATAGGGATGGACTTATTTTGTGCAAATGACGACCAAATTAGTGCGAACTTTGTATACGGTCTAAAAGTATTTTGTTTTTAAACTTACGTTTTAAAATTCTTTGTAGTACTAAAGAACGGTTTATTGCCGCTTCCGGCATCAACAAACATACATGTAAATTTATGAAAGAATTATGAGTTGGACCCGGGACTTTCCCCACTAAATTCTTAATTGTGTCTAGTCACGTGCAGTGGCACGATAATACAATCCTGTACTACCTATTGAAATGGGGTTGTAATGTGGTTAAAACACTGTATTTGTTAGACAATGAAATGTATTAGGTAAATTATCTAAACATCGTTAAACATTCTTTCCATTTACGATAGGTAGCCTACACGAGTAATTGAATTGTGGATAATGTTATCAAAGCAGGATATTTATTTGCATCTCTTTCTTTTATGCTGTAAGTAATCGAATATGGTTCTATTTGTGCTTTGTTTTTTTTTTATTTTGTAACATTACAAAGTTATTATAATACTGGAATACTTCTTCATTTTCTACATTGTTTTCTGCCTTTGATATTTTATTCGGACCCCAATGGAAACTAATTCTTTTTCTTAGGATTAATTGGGTTGTTCTGAATTCATCACCAAATGTTTCTCCTTTGTTTTCTCTCTTATGTTTTTTCATTTGACTGTTTTTATGTATGATATTTTTGATGTTTGGATTCTAAATAAAAACAAACAATATCATTCTGTACAGTAGTATAAAACACTTAAAAGTAAAAACAATCCCATTATTGTTTGATGATGTTCTATTACTTTTTTGTTTAACAAATTCAGTCTTACGAAAATATGTTGCAGTAACAGTGACTGTTGATGACATAGATGTAGCTGAAGGATCTGAAGCAAGAATAACATGTAACATTGTACCAGCTAGCAGTGGAGCTGATCCTACTGTAACATGGTATAATGTTACCAATGGGGCAAATGATTTAATAGCCAATTATCAGGGTGGATTTGGAACAGTAGAACCAGGTTACACTGACAGATTTAGTGTTGAAAATGACATTACTCTTGTAATTACCAACACTCTCAGAATTGACAGTGGAACATATCAATGTAGTGCAAATTTAGTTGGAGATAGTCCATCATCTGATAATGATATATGCACTCTGACTGTAAATTGTGAGTAAATCTTTTATTTTTTATCCATGGGTACGCTTACTTTAAAACTCAGTAGTGTCAGATTTTCAGAAAAAAATCTAATTACGAATAACTTTAATCCCACCTTTTTAATTTTAATTTTCTTTAGTTTTTTCTCATCTTTTTTCTGTTGATTGCTCAGCGCGTAGAGGCGTCCTGCATGTTGCGCTATAGTAAATTGAACATTATTATTATTATTATATAACTTTGATAAGTACCATGGTTGAGGGGTAAAAGTTCATACTCCACTCAAATTCATCTGGATTCTTTCCTGTCTGAAAATTGTATTCAGTGATTTTATAAAGTGAGACAATTGTGTTAATATAAGATTAAACAATATTGTTTTTAACTCAAATGATCCCATTTTTAAATTGTACTATTTTTTGCCAAATACAGTAATATAGATTATTCTTAAATTTTATAGATTTGGATAAACCTAGAATTAGGTTTTCGACACTTGTAACTGAAGGAGATGAAGTTGTCATGACCTGTGTTGTGGATTCTAGTCCAGAAGCTATGTGCAACTTTATAAAAGATGGTGACGTACTACCACATGATGGTTCATGTACGTTTACAATTCCATCAGCCAGTCGTGCTGATGATGGAAGTTATGAGTGCGAGGCGGATAATGGTGTTGGTAACAAACAAAAAAGTGACAATAGAAACCTAGAGGTACAATGTAAGTAGTTTGTGATGATTTGATGTTAAGGTAAAATGATGATCAGATCTAAGTTTATAATTCTACAATACACTAAAATGGGCCGCCATGTGTGCTAATTAATGTAGGATTGCAAATGCCAATAAATAGATATCTACAATGTAGGCCTACACGTTTATAAGAATGGTGACATGACATAATTGTCACGTGGTGATTAAAATACATCAACAATCCATTAATCGCAGTAGCGAGTGGGACGCGGAAAAATGTTTATTTACCAAGACCAAATCTTATATAGGCGACATGGGTTACCTTACGGTTTAAACAAGGTTTAAACAAATTATTAATGTTATAGGTTTAAAACTGAACAATTAAACACACGACTTTTGGTTTTCAGATAAACCTGATGAGGATATTGCAAATGATCAGACTGTTCCTCCTGGTGAGACTTTTACAATAACATCTACTGTAACAGCTAATTCTTCTGACGTCACTTATTTGTGGACTACTGATCTTCCTGGAAATGAAGATTCTGTCAACTATCGACCAACATTTACACTGAAAGTATCGGAAACAGAGGTTGATGGCACTATTTATTTAGTAAATATAACAGTTACAAACATCATTGGGTCAACAACGGATTCAGCTAATATCACAATATCTGGTAAGATTTTAAATGAAATGATATCCATGAGAAATATTTTAGCTTTATCTACTGGATACAACTGTGAATACCAGTGATTCTGAGATTGATCTAAATGTTATCTGCTAGCTTCATTTTTGGTATTAGGTGTTAACTTCATCAATTCATTTTTGTAAAATAATAAAGCAAACGATGGATGGACTGGAATTGCATTTAACATGAGCAAGATTTATACAATAGTAGTTTAACTATAGATTGTTCATTAAAAAACAATTAAGTAGTTGATGTATCGATTTGTTAACTATAAGTAATAATTATTTTAATTGCATAGCAAGTATTACTAATAATTGAGGTAATTTATACTGTACAAACGACTTAAACATAAAAACAGTCGTTTAGGAGTATGGAAATGTATACTACTGTATTATGCTATGGATGTATTAGTTCCTTCAACTTAGTTCATTTAAATTTTTCCTAAAACTATTTCAGTAATTATGACTGTTGTTATGAGTTCTTTATTTAATTATAAATGTCATTTCATATTAATGTTTGTGTTAAGGTACAGAGTAACAATTTATATTTTCCATGATCAACTGCAATGCAATTAAAAAAAAAACACCCAGTTTTTAATTAGAATATAAAAATCACCATATTAAGCACCAGTAAGATAACCATTATGAAATCATGCCACTGATGCGCTGAGCAGGCCTACTACAAACTTGTTTCATTTAGTTGATGAGCGTTTGCGTGTTTTCGGTTAAAAATAGCATTAAGTCAACAGTTTCAGTCAAAACCACGTCTATACCAATTACAAGTAAGCGTCGTTTAATTAATGAATTTGTGTTTTAGATATTCAGTACTGGAGTTTCATACAAACGACATTGGCTCATATTCTACAATACCAGATTTTACTACAATTTAATTTCAATATCAATATACACCCGTTATGTGCACTTATTAAAATAAACAAATCATATAAAATACATTGATAGATTAGGACTGTAATATGCTAACAAAAAACATTTTCCTTCAGAGACAACAGCCGAGTCATGTAATGATACTACTGGTCTGACCATCGGGATGTTCTTTGTTGGCATCATACTTGGTGTCTTAGGATTTTACATTGCAGAAATTACTCACAACAAGATAAAGAAGGTTGGTAAAATGCAGTATGAATATTATACTTATATAACCTTTATAATTTTCGAACTATTCATGCTGACAGTGGCAAAAATAATTCAATTGATGGACTACATTCTACTAAAATAAAATGTCCAACCTTATTGCACAAAATATAATTGAAAAACATACAGTAGTGTATACAGAGTAATAATAACTTTATATTAATCTAATAGAAGTCGCTATCAAAGGAACAAGACGCAGAGAAAAGGAAACAAGATGTAAGTATCGATACAATCTATAAAGAGGACAAACCAACGACTGGTAATCCGATTGAAAATATTATGATTGTGCATACTATAGTTACTTTTAGTACGATTGCCACAAGTTATTGGATTGTGAGTTTATTGCTTATTTACTACATTGTATAATAGTTTCTAATATTACCGGTAGCAATCCTTTGCTTTTTAACAGACTTACATGGATTATGTAGTAGACACTGGCGAGCAAACCCAAACCTATCAAGATTTACAACATAAAGAAGAAGAGTCAGCTTATGTTAATCTTAACGCTGTGAATAAGCAAAAGGGAAAAGTATGAACTATTAAGAAATGAACTAAAAGCATAAATCAATAGATATAAGCTTTTAAGGACTGTGTTTAATAAAGTAAATGTAAATGTATGTATAGCGCATTCCACAAACTATGCCCTCTTTTGTTTATATTGTTATCTTTATTTGCTACATTTTATATTTTTCAAATTCAAATATTCTTTATTCATCCTCAATCATGAAAATATACAACAACAATATATGAGAACATAAAAAAGATGAAAAGGAAACACATACAAACTCAAAAGAGCTTGATTAGTTGTGTCCCCCTATGTCCCTAACTAGCCTAAAAAACTAAAACATAAATAATAAAAAAAGCTAAATCCTGCAACAAGTATTTTTAAAATTATTTGTAAAATGATAAATGTTCTTTAAACAATGATTTAAATATATATATTGATTTGGTACTTTGTAGTTCGTAATTCAAGTCATTCCACAATTTGGGTCCCACACATGACACAGTAAAACTAGTAGAAGTACGATTACGTTTTCTGAGTCTCATTTTGTCTTTAGATCTTGTATTATAATTATGGTAAGAACCATTTTTAATAAAGAGCGATGAAAAACGCACGTCCTGATTAGTAGTAACATTATACATGAAAAGCCCAATTTGGTACTTATTGATATCCGCAATTTTAAGAAGTTTAAATTTATAGAAACATTCAGTCATTGAATCATTAAACTTTGACCATGTTATAGCTCGTAATGCCCTTTTCTGGAGTTTAAATAAATAACAACAATATATGAGAACATAAAAAAGATGAAAAGGAAACAAATAAAAACTCAAAAGAGCTTGATTAGTTGTGTCCCCCTAAGTCCCTAACTAGCCTAAAAAACTAAAACATAAATAATAAAAAAAAGCTAAATCCTGCAACAAGTATTATTTTAAAATTATTTGTAAAATGATAATAAATGTTCTTTAAACAATGATTTAAATATATATATTGATTTGGTACTTTGTAGTTCGTAATTCAAGTCATTCCACAATTTGGGTCCCACACATGACACAGTAAAACTAGTAGAAGTACGATTACGTTTTCTGAGTTTCATTTTGTCTTTATATCTTGTATTATAATTATGGTAAGAACCATTTTTAATAAAGAGCGATGAAAAACGCACGTCCTGATTAGTAGTAACATTATACATGAAAAGCCCAATTTGGTACTTATTGATATCCGCAATTTTAAGAAGTTTAAATTTATAGAAACATTCAGTCATTGAATCATTAAACTTTGACCATGTTATAGCTCGTAATGCCCTTTTCTGGAGTTTAAATAACTCGTCTAAATAACTTGGAAATGTGCTACACCATATTATGTTGCAATAATTTAATACTGGTTCAATGAGTGATTTGTATATTGTCCAGAGAGCATAGGTTGGTAAAAAATGTCTTACTTTATATAGTATGCCTACATATCGAGATATTTTCCTAGCTGTAACATTGATGTGGTTCTTATGTGAGAAATTCATCAATATGTACTCCAAGGAATTTAGTCGATTTAACTCTACCTATTCTTTTATTGTTGACATAAATATTTACATTCTCTAAATTACTTGGATTTCGCTGATTGCGGAAAATTATGTAATTAGTTTTTTTAACGTTGATTGATAGTTTATTGCACATGAACCAATCCGAAACATTTTTTAGTTCACCATTAACTAGTTCTATGAGATAGAGGGCGCACTAGCGGTGGTTGGTCGTGTTTGTGATTTCGTAGTCTGGAGATCTTTTTACTATCATAATTTTTACACTTTTCGATCGCAAGTATTTAAAAAACATAACGCTATTTGCTCTTTAGTATTATTGCTTGACGGATTCATAGAAAATAAGCCTTTTTGTTCAAGGATTGTTGTGATTTTTAAGGATGGCTAGTGGAGGCTATATTGGAGGTGGTGGTAGGCCTAAGTCTAAGACAGCTCGTAAGCTTAGGTCGGCGTTAACCCCAGCGGGGGATGATTCGATACCTCATCTAGGCCTATGTGGTAGTTGTAGTAAAGCTGTTGATAATCAATCAGTAACGTGTGGCATGTGTGGGTTTTGTTTTCATTGTTCATGTCAAGACGTAGGAAAGTCTTTATTTGATGTTATTTCATCTGGTGAACAGGGCCTTCATTGGTATTGTCGTACCTGTAATAAGTCTGCTTATGGTTTTTTGAAAGCGTTGTCGACGATCGGTAAAACACAAGAAAATATTCTCAAAGACATAAAACGTATAGATGAAACTATCACACGAAATTCAAGTGATATTGCTGATCTCAAGGCTAAGGATTCAACTGATAAGATTGATTTGTTAACAGCAATAAATGAGAGATTTGAAGATGAAGCTGAGAAGGAAAGAAGAAGGTGTAACCTAATGTTATATAATATTGAGGAAAATACAAGTAGTGATCCCATGATCCGGAAACAACATGACGTATCTGTTATCCGTTCTTTTTGTAACGGTTCAGTTGATATCGACGCCGAAATGAAAGTTATCTATCGTGTTGGAAAAGCTGAGAAGGATGTTAAGAGGCCTTTGAAATTAGTTTTCAGAAAGGAGTCTATTAAACGTCAAGTTTTTTCTTTAGCATTTCAAAAGGGTTTTGCTGTTAGTAATGATAGAACCATGAAAGAAAGAGAAGCATTCACTAAGTTAAAAGGTGAATTAAAAACGCGATTAGATGCAGGTGAGAAAGACATAGTTATCCGAAGTGGGAAGATTGTGAAGCTTTTTCGTTCCCAATAAAGAAAATAAAAACAGAAAGTTCTCTAATTTAAAAGAAAGTACGTTTTCCAATCAGAAATTTAACTTTTGGTACTCAAATTGTGATGGTTTTCTAAATAAGAAGTCAGAGTTACTTTCCCGTTTGGTTTCAGAAAAAGTTGATTTTATTGCATTGACAGAGATTTTACCAAAGCATTGTTTGTACCCGCCACTGATAAATGAATTTCGTGTCCAAGGTTACCAAGCATTTTTTTCGAATGAGGATTTTACTTCTGGTCGTGGTGTTTTAATTTATGTCAGAAATGGAATTTCAGTTTCTCAAATTTTCTTTAAGAAGAATAAGTTTGTAGAGTCAGTTTGGGTTAGAGTAAAAGAAGTAAAAACGGATCTTTTATTAGGTTGTGTTTACCGTAGCCCGACTTGTAGTATGGATAATAATATCAAGCTGAACTCATTGTTCCGTGAAGTATATAAATCATCTTTTTCTGATTTAATCGTTGTCGGCGATTTTAACTATAAAAGTATTAACTGGGAATTAAATTGTGTGTCTTCGGAAGATGGAGATTCCAGCAGAAGTTTCTTTGACACCATCAACGATCTATTTTTAATTCAACACGTTATGGAACCTACTAGATACAGAGAAGGCGAAACACCCAATGTTTTGGATCTGGTTTTTACAGACAAAGAGAATACTATAAATGGCATTATGCAGTCTCCACCACTGGGTAAAAGCGACCATATGATGTTACAATTTTCTTGTAAAGGATGACAGAATTGAACCAAATATTCGAAGTTACAGGCATGGTAACTATGATTTGCTGCGCGAGAAAATTGGTTTGGTAGATTGGGATGTGGTTTTCAATGACAAATCAGGTATTCAATCGTGGGACGAATTCGAGCATATTCTTGCGAAGAATATTGATGAGTGTATCCCGATGAGGAAGGTTTGCCACGGAAGAAAACCTCTTTGGATGAACAAAAAAATTGAAAAGCAGATTGCCAAAAAAAATAAATGTTGGAAACAGTATGTAAAGGCCAAGAGAAAACAAAAAGTATGTGTGTCAGCAAAATGGTCGAAGTTTGTCCAAGTAAGAAATCAAACAGTAGATCTGATTCGATGTAGTAAATCTGACTTCGAAAATAAAATAGCAATTGAGATCAAATCTAATGAAAAGTCTTTTTGGAGGTATCTCAGTTCTCAGATCAATATAAAGTCTGGTATACCCAACTTAACTGATAGTAATGGAGGCATGTGTCTGATGACAAGGATAAGGCTGAGTTGCTAAACACGTTTTTTAGTAGTGTATTTGTCGATGAAAATTTTTCGAATGTACCGGCTGTTGATGACATTTCAGAGGATTTTTTTATCTCAAGTTGACTTTCCTTGTGACGAAATCTTAAATATTTTATCAACGTTGAATATTACTAAAACAGCTGGACCTGATGGTATTCACCCACGCATCTTAGTCGAACTAAAGGATATCATTTGCTACCCCCTCCATATTATTTTTACGAAATTGTTTCAAGAAGGAGCCGTCCCTAATAGTTGGAAACGGGCTACAGTGGTACCGATTTTTAAAAAAGGAGTGAAGTCTGACCCAAGCAACTATAGACCTGTGAGTTTAACTTCGGTAGTTGGTAAAATTATGGAGAGAATTATCAGGAAGGAATTATTGGACTTTCTTGAACATCACTCACTTATTTGTTATGAGCAATTTGGTTTCCGGCAAGGTCGTTCCTGTGCTTTACAATTACTTGATGTTCTTGAAAACTGGTTTTCTTATTTTGATAATCAGGATTGTTTTGATTGTATCTACCTTGACTACAAGAAGGCTTTCGATAGTGTGCCTCATCATAGACTCCTTCTGAAAATGAGTGCATTGGGTATTAGAGGTAAACTTCTAAACTGGTTTCAAGAATTTCTTAACGATAGACAACAACGGGTTAGTGTCAATGGATGTGTTTCAGATTGGGCTGATGTTCGTAGTGGTATCCCGCAAGGAAGCGACGTTGGACCTGTTCTTTTCATTATGTTTATAAATGATTTACCTTCTGTTATTTCTTCCTCTGTACGCATGTTTGCAGATGATACTAAATTGTATAGAGTAGTTAACACTGTGAATGATGCTCAAGTCCTACAAGAAGATTTAGAGAAAGCATGTGACTGGTCTGACAAATGGCAATTACCTTTTAACGAGGGTAAGTGCAAAGTAATGCACTTTGGGATGAAAAACAACAAACATCTGTATGCCATGCGTGGTTTCTTATTGAATGAAGTTGATCATGAAAAAGACCTCGGTGTTACTATTGACTCTAAACTTGTTTTTAATGTACATGTGGCAGATGTAGCAATGAGAGCAAATCGGAAGTTGGGCATGGTATATCGAGCTTTCAAGTTTTTAAATATGGATGGGTTTCTTCGTTTATATAAAGCTATTATTCGTCCGACCTTGGAATACTGCAACGTTGTTTTTAACTCGCTACATTGTAAGGAGGAAGACCTATTGGAAAAAGTCCAAGAACGTGCCACCAAGCTTATTTTTTCCATTCGTCATTTACCTTATTCAGAAAGGCTGAAAATTCTCAACCTACCTACTCTCGCATACAGAAGGCAAAAAGCTCATTTGATACAGATTTTTAAAATTTTACATGGAGTGGATAGTATTTCTGCTGATTCTTTTTTTGAGCGTGATGAAGATGTTAGAACACGTGGTCATTCTTTTAAATTAAAATTTAAGTTCTCACGCACAAATTGGATGAGGGACTCATTTGGTCGAAAAGCTATTATATTATGGAATTCGTTATCGGAGGATGTAGTAGCTTCAAGATCAACCAATCAATTTAAGTCCGGTCTTGAACGGGCATGGTCCAACCACCCTCTTAAATTTGCGCCATATTCAAGAGTTGATATAATTATCAAGAGGGGCTTATAGGCATAGCCTAGCCTCGACTCCGGACCCAGCATTGCTGAGCTCCGGAAACAAGTAAACAAGCAAGTAAGTAAACAAGTAAATGAGCGTATCCAAGTTTTCGTGAGATGCAGATATGTTTGTGTCGTCAGCAAATAAAACAAAAGATAACGAGTTTGAGCAATTAAATACATCGTTAATGTACAAAATAAAAAGTAGAGGCCCCAGAATTGAACCCTGTGGTACACCGCAATTTATATCCATCAAATTCAATTCACATTTATTTACTCATCGTTTATAAATACAGTTTCATAGCATAAATGATGGCAAGGATCCTGCATAGAGAAGTTTACACTTCTGTTTTTGCAGGACACTTTTACATAAAACAATAAACACAACATAATAGATACAAAATAAAAAAAAAACATTTCCTATATACATTTTAGAGTTGTTCATCATCAAAAAGCGATACTGTTTTTCTAACATGATTATTTATACATTTTGTCTTAAAAAAGAAGATATTCAGTTTATTACTTCCAGTATACATGTGGATTCTTTCTATATATATTATAGCAAAAGTATGAATACATATAATATAAAACAGGCTATGTGTGTACACTTGCACACACCAACACAAATGCATAATATATGCATCTATATTTTATGAGTGAAGCATTTTAAGTTCTGTAATTCGATAAAATGTCTCTTTTTACATATTTTTTTAGTATTTTATAATTTTTGTTAACAATATCTAAGTGATTTCTACAGAGCTCGTTCCATAGTTTTGGTCCGTGAATACTGATAAAATGTTGACCAGACGTTAACCTAGAGTATGGTTGTTTTACGCTACAAATATTTCGAAGATTATGGGTAGTATTTTCGTTTCTTTTGAATATCATTTGGATTCGTCTGGGTAAAACATTGCTTTTAATCTGGGCCATGAAACCTAGGACGGTAACTCTGTTGATATCTTGTATGTTAAGTATATTTAATTGCTTAAACAGTGGCTCAGAATGTTGCCATGGCTTTTTAAATAAAATTATTCTAGCAGCCTTTTTCTGGAGTTTAAGAAGGGATTCTAGTGTACTATCATATGTACTGCCCCAAATAATGTTTCCATACTGAAGGTGCGGTAGAATTAATGTATTATACAAATTTGTTAAAATATAATTAGGAAAAAAATGTCTAGTTTTTATCAATATTCCAATAGACCTAGCGGTTTTTTTGCTAATAAGCCTTATATGATTTTTCCAGCAAAGGTTCTCATTTATTACAACCCCAAGAAATGTTAAATTTTTTTGTTGTTCTAAAGTAATGTTATTCATTTTCAATTCAATGTTGGTTGTAATAATACGCCTTTGGGCAGTTTTAAAGATTACGTAATTTGTTTTGCTGGTGTTTAATAAAAGTTTATTAGCTTTGAACCACATATTAATTCTATCTAGTTCCACATTCATAGTGTTTGCCAATGCGTTCAGGTTTTTTCCACACTTGAATCCTGTTGTATCATCGGCAAAGCTAATTAATTCAATTTGTGTACTTGAGTTACATATATCGTTTACATATACAAGAAACAACAAAGGTCCCAAAACGGACCCTTGTGGAACACCAATACTAGTCTCCGTAATATTAGACGAAGTACCATTTATAAAAACATATTGCTTTCGTGATTTTAAGTAGTTACTGAACCATTTTAGTGTAACACCTCTTATACCATAGTGGAATAGCTTGTTCAGTAATATACTGTGGTCAATAATATCAAATGTCTTTGACAGATCCATAAATGTGGCAATTACGAACTCTTTGTTTTCAAATGCCTTTAGTATTTTGTGGATCAGATCAATTATAGCGTGGGAGGTTGAATGATTGTTTCGGAAGCCGTATTGCCAATCATTTAGTATATTGTAAGTTTTAAAGTAATTATACAATCTGGAATGGACTATCTTTTCAAAGATTTTAGAGAAAATTGGTAGTAGTGATATCGGGCGATAATTCGAGGCTAAATGACGGTCCCCTTTTTTGTATATGGGAATTACTTTTGCAATTTTTATCTGTTCCGGTATTGAGCCGGAGTGAAGAGATACGTTAAATATATAAGTCAAGGGCTTTACAATAGCATCACCAACTGCCTTGACTAACTTTGGTGAAATATCATCAAAACCAGGTGTTTTGTTTGCATCAAGTGATTGAATCACTTTTAACACTTCCTCCTCATTTACATGGTAGAAAAACATAGAGTTACTTTGCCTGTTTAGCAGGTAATCAGAGTATTGTGCCGTTGATGGCTCAATACTGTCTCGTACCTTGAGACCAACATTAATAAAATAATCGTTAATGTGGTTTGCAATAGGCTCACAACCCTCTATGAGTTTGTCACCAGATGTAAAAGTGGATGGAACATTATTTTTGCCTCCACCTGGATTTATAATATCATTTATAATATTCCATGTTTTTTTTTTATTTCCTTTAGTATTGTTAAAAACATTTTCATAATATGATTTCTTTGCCTTTTTGCATGTACGCATAAATGACTTATTAAACTCTTTATAAATATCCTTATTTTTAGACGAGGGATGTTTTATAAATTTGTTGTACAACACATGTTTTCTTTTGCTAGACTTTAAGAGTCTTGAGCTCATCCATGGTTGTTTGAACTTTTTATACTTTTTGTGATTTTCTTGAACTTTTTTTTTTTCAAGTTTTTATTATATAATTTTTTGAAAGTGTTGATAAAAGCATTGTAAGCATCATCAGCGTTTGTCCTTACATATACATCAGCCCAATCAACAGGTAATAAGTCATTATATAGTTTATTTATATTTCTTTCGTTTATTGCATATTTATGAGGTTCTATATTACCGGTTTTTACTTTAATATGTTTGTCGGGCACGGAGTGGATAAT
Source organism: Antedon mediterranea (assembly GCF_964355755.1). Lineage (NCBI taxonomy): Eukaryota > Metazoa > Echinodermata > Crinoidea > Comatulida > Antedonidae > Antedon > Antedon mediterranea. Next base: position 641,244 of record NC_092677.1, read on the forward strand.
TTGGTATACCGGTAAATGATCAGATATGTCTGAGATTAGTATACCAGATAACATTTGTTCAGAAAGTGTATTGGAGAAAATGTTATCAATTAATGAAGATGTGTTGTTTTGTATTCTAGTGGGTCTTGAAATCGATGGGTAGTAGGAATGCGACATCATTACTTCTAGAAAATTATTTACAAAATCAGTCGATGCATGCTTAAGTAAATTAATGTTAAACACGAACTTGTGTTATCAATAGACGTAAATTGTTTCCTTCCACTAATATAGTTTCTAAACCATTTAAGAGCCGTGCCTGTTATGCCATAGTGTTCCAATTTTTTAAGAAGTATATCATGGTTGATGGTGTCAAACGCTTTTGACAAATCAATAAATATTCCGATGGTATTTTTTTTCTTATCAAGCGCATCGGTTATTCGTTCAACCAGATCTATAACGGCCATAAATCAGTTTATTACTTCCAGTATACATGTGGATTCTTTCTATATATATTATAGCAAAAGTATGAATACATATAATATAAAACAGGCTATGTGTGTACACTTGCACACACCAACACAAATGCATAATATATGCATCTATATTTTATGAGTGAAGCATTTTAAGTTCTGTAATTCGATAAAATGTCTCTTTTTACATATTTTTTTAGTATTTTATAATTTTTGTTAACAATATCTAAGTGATTTCTACAGAGCTCGTTCCATAGTTTCGGTCCGTGAATACTGATAAAATGTTGACCAGACGTTAACCTAGAGTATGGTAGTTTTACGCTACAAATATTTCGAAGATTATGGGTAGTATTTTCGTTTCTTTTGAATATCATTTGGATTCGTCTGGGTAAAACATTGCTTTTAATCTGGGCCATGAAACCTAGGACGGTAACTCTGTTGATATCTTGTATGTTAAGTATATTTAATTGCTTAAACAGTGGCTCAGAATGTTGCCATGGCTTTTTAAATAAAATTATTCTAGCAGCCTTTTTCTGGAGTTTAAGAAGGGATTCTAGTGTACTATCATATGTACTGCCCCAAATAATGTTTCCATACTGAAGGTGCGGTAGAATTAATGTATTATACAAATTTGTTAAAATATAATTAGGAAAAAAATGTCTAGTTTTTATCAATATTCCAATAGACCTAGCGGTTTTTTTGCTAATAAGCCTTATATGATTTTTCCAGCAAAGGTTCTCATTTATTACAACCCCAAGAAATGTTAAATTTTTTTGTTGTTCTAAAGTAATGTTATTCATTTTCAATTCAATGTTGGTTGTAATAATACGCCTTTGGGCAGTTTTAAAGATTACGTAATTTGTTTTGCTGGTGTTTAATAAAAGTTTATTAGCTTTGAACCACATATTAATTCTATCTAGTTCCACATTCATAGTGTTTGCCAATGCGTTCAGGTTTTTTCCACACTTGAATCCTGTTGTATCATCGGCAAAGCTAATTAATTCAATTTGTGTACTTGAGTTACATATATCGTTTACATATACAAGAAACAACAAAGGTCCCAAAACGGACCCTTGTGGAACACCAATACTAGTCTCCGTAATATTAGACGAAGTACCATTTATAAAAACATATTGCTTTCGTGATTTTAAGTAGTTACTGAACCATTTTAGTGTAACACCTCTTATACCATAGTGGAATAGCTTGTTCAGTAATATACTGTGGTCAATAATATCAAATGTCTTTGACAGATCCATAAATGTGGCAATTACGAACTCTTTGTTTTCAAATGCCTTTAGTATTTTGTGGATCAGATCAATTATAGCGTGGGAGGTTGAATGATTGTTTCGGAAGCCGTATTGCCAATCATTTAGTATATTGTAAGTTTTAAAGTAATTATACAATCTGGAATGGACTATCTTTTCAAAGATTTTAGAGAAAATTGGTAGTAGTGATATCGGGCGATAATTCGAGGCTAAATGACGGTCCCCTTTTTTGTATATGGGAATTACTTTTGCAATTTTTATCTGTTCCGGTATTGAGCCGGAGTGAAGAGATACGTTAAATATATAAGTCAAGGGCTTTACAATAGCATCACCAACTGCCTTGACTAACTTTGGTGAAATATCATCAAAACCAGGTGTTTTGTTTGCATCAAGTGATTGAATCACTTTTAACACTTCCTCCTCATTTACATGGTAGAAAAACATAGAGTTACTTTGCCTGTTTAGCAGGTAATCAGAGTATTGTGCCGTTGATGGCTCAATACTGTCCCGTACCTTGAGACCAACATTAATAAAATAATCGTTAATGTGGTTTGCAATAGGCTCACAACCCTCTATGAGTTTGTCACCAGATGTAAAAGTGGATGGAACATTATTTTTGCCTCCACCTGGATTTATAATATCATTTATAATATTCCATGTTTTTTTTTTTATTTCCTTTAGTATTGTTAAAAACATTTTCATAATATGATTTCTTTGCCTTTTTGCATGTACGCATAAATGACTTATTAAACTCTTTATAAATATCCTTATTTTTAGACGAGGGATGTTTTATAAATTTGTTGTACAACACATGTTTTCTTTTGCTAGACTTTAAGAGTCTTGAGCTCATCCATGGTTGTTTGAACTTTTTATACTTTTTGTGATTTTCTTGAACTTTTTTTTTTTCAAGTTTTTATTATATAATTTTTTGAAAGTGTTGATAAAAGCATTGTAAGCATCATCAGCGTTTGTCCTTACATATACATCAGCCCAATCAACAGGTAATAAGTCATTATATAGTTTATTTATATTTCTTTCGTTTATTGCATATTTATGAGGTTCTATATTACCGGTTTTTACTTTAATATGTTTGTCGGGCACGGAGTGGATAATTTGGTATACCGGTAAATGATCAGATATGTCTGAGATTAGTATACCAGATAACATTTGTTCAGAAAGTGTATTGGAGAAAATGTTATCAATTAATGAAGATGTGTTGTTTTGTATTCTAGTGGGTCTTGAAATCGATGGGTAGTAGGAATGCGACATCATTACTTCTAGAAAATTATTTACAAAATCAGTCGATGCATGCTTAAGTAAATTAATGTTAAACACGAACTTGTGTTATCAATAGACGTAAATTGTTTCCTTCCACTAATATAGTTTCTAAACCATTTAAGAGCCGTGCCTGTTATGCCATAGTGTTCCAATTTTTTAAGAAGTATATCATGGTTGATGGTGTCAAACGCTTTTGACAAATCAATAAATATTCCGATGGTATTTTTTTTCTTATCAAGCGCATCGGTTATTCGTTCAACCAGATCTATAACGGCCATAAATCAGTTTATTACTTCCAGTATACATGTGGATTCTTTCTATATATATTATAGCAAAAGTATGAATACATATAATATAAAACAGGCTATGTGTGTACACTTGCACACACCAACACAAATGCATAATATATGCATCTATATTTTATGAGTGAAGCATTTTAAGTTCTGTAATTCGATAAAATGTCTCTTTTTACATATTTTTTTAGTATTTTATAATTTTTGTTAACAATATCTAAGTGATTTCTACAGAGCTCGTTCCATAGTTTCGGTCCGTGAATACTGATAAAATGTTGACCAGACGTTAACCTAGAGTATGGTAGTTTTACGCTACAAATATTTCGAAGATTATGGGTAGTATTTTCGTTTCTTTTGAATATCATTTGGATTCGTTTGGGTAAAACATTGCTTTTAATCTGGGCCATGAAACCTAGGACGGTAACTCTGTTGATATCTTGTATGTTAAGTATATTTAATTGCTTAAACAGTGGCTCAGAATGTTGCCATGGCTTTTTAAATAAAATTATTCTAGCAGCCTTTTTCTGGAGTTTAAGAAGGGATTCTAGTGTACTATCATATGTACTGCCCCAAATAATGTTTCCATACTGAAGGTGCGGTAGAATTAATGTATTATACAAATTTGTTAAAATATAATTAGGAAAAAAATGTCTAGTTTTTATCAATATTCCAATAGACCTAGCGGTTTTTTTGCTAATAAGCCTTATATGATTTTTCCAGCAAAGGTTCTCATTTATTACAACCCCAAGAAATGTTAAATTTTTTTGTTGTTCTAAAGTAATGTTATTCATTTTCAATTCAATGTTGGTTGTAATAATACGCCTTTGGGCAGTTTTAAAGATTACGTAATTTGTTTTGCTGGTGTTTAATAAAAGTTTATTAGCTTTGAACCACATATTAATTCTATCTAGTTCCACATTCATAGTGTTTGCCAATGCGTTCAGGTTTTTTCCACACTTGAATCCTGTTGTATCATCGGCAAAGCTAATTAATTCAATTTGTGTACTTGAGTTACATATATCGTTTACATATACAAGAAACAACAAAGGTCCCAAAACGGACCCTTGTGGAACACCAATACTAGTCTCCGTAATATTAGACGAAGTACCATTTATAAAAACATATTGCTTTCGTGATTTTAAGTAGTTACTGAACCATTTTAGTGTAACACCTCTTATACCATAGTGGAATAGCTTGTTCAGTAATATACTGTGGTCAATAATATCAAATGTCTTTGACAGATCCATAAATGTGGCAATTACGAACTCTTTGTTTTCAAATGCCTTTAGTATTTTGTGGATCAGATCAATTATAGCGTGGGAGGTTGAATGATTGTTTCGGAAGCCGTATTGCCAATCATTTAGTATATTGTAAGTTTTAAAGTAATTATACAATCTGGAATGGACTATCTTTTCAAAGATTTTAGAGAAAATTGGTAGTAGTGATATCGGGCGATAATTCGAGGCTAAATGACGGTCCCCTTTTTTGTATATGGGAATTACTTTTGCAATTTTTATCTGTTCCGGTATTGAGCCGGAGTGAAGAGATACGTTAAATATATAAGTCAAGGGCTTTACAATAGCATCACCAACTGCCTTGACTAACTTTGGTGAAATATCATCAAAACCAGGTGTTTTGTTTGCATCAAGTGATTGAATCACTTTTAACACTTCCTCCTCATTTACATGGTAGAAAAACATAGAGTTACTTTGCCTGTTTAGCAGGTAATCAGAGTATTGTGCCGTTGATGGCTCAATACTGTCCCGTACCTTGAGACCAACATTAATAAAATAATCGTTAATGTGGTTTGCAATAGGCTCACAACCCTCTATGAGTTTGTCACCAGATGTAAAAGTGGATGGAACATTATTTTTGCCTCCACCTGGATTTATAATATCATTTATAATATTCCATGTTTTTTTTTTTATTTCCTTTAGTATTGTTAAAAACATTTTCATAATATGATTTCTTTGCCTTTTTGCATGTACGCATAAATGACTTATTAAACTCTTTATAAATATCCTTATTTTTAGACGAGGGATGTTTTATAAATTTGTTGTACAACACATGTTTTCTTTTGCTAGACTTTAAGAGTCTTGAGCTCATCCATGGTTGTTTGAACTTTTTATACTTTTTGTGATTTTCTTGAACTTTTTTTTTTTCAAGTTTTTATTATATAATTTTTTGAAAGTGTTGATAAAAGCATTGTAAGCATCATCAGCGTTTGTCCTTACATATACATCAGCCCAATCAACAGGTAATAAGTCATTATATAGTTTATTTATATTTCTTTCGTTTATTGCATATTTATGAGGTTCTATATTACCGGTTTTTACTTTAATATGTTTGTCGGGCACGGAGTGGATAATTTGGTATACCGGTAAATGATCAGATATGTCTAAGATTAGTATACCAGATAACATTTGTTCAGAAAGTGTATTGGAGAAAATGTTATCAATTAATGAAGATGTGTTGTTTTGTATTCTAGTGGGTCTTGAAATCGATGGGTAGTAGGAATGCGACATCATTACTTCTAGAAAATTATTTACAAAATCAGTCGATGCATGCTTAAGTAAATTAATGTTAAACACGAACTTGTGTTATCAATAGACGTAAATTGTTTCCTTCCACTAATATAGTTTCTAAACCATTTAAGGGCCGTGCCTGTTATGCCATAGTGTTCCAATTTTTTAAGAAGTATATCATGGTTGATGGTGTCAAACGCTTTTGACAAATCAATAAATATTCCGATGGTATTTTTTTTCTTATCAAGCGCATCGGTTATTCGTTCAACCAGATCTATAACGGCCATAAAAGTAGAACTGTTTTTTCTGAAACCATATTGTGCATTATTAAGGATGTTAAACTTTGTGATATAATTATTTACTCTAATTTGAACAATTTTTTCAAGAATTTTTGAAGCGGTAGGCAGAATAGAGATCGGCCTATAATTACTGACGTCACTTTTATTGCCAGATTTAAAAATTGGAACTACTCTAGCTACTTTCATACTATCAGGGACCATGCCTGTCTCAAGAGAGAGGTTAAAGATATGTACAAGAGGAGATGCCACAGCAGCAATAATATGTTTTAGAATGCGATTACTTAAGTTATCAACACCTTCTGAATTTGAATTTTTGATTTGACTAACTATTTCAATGACCTCTTCTTCATTCGTAGGATTGAAAAATATGGATTGGGATTGACTCTCTTTCATATATTGTTTAAAGTCAGAATTGTTTACATTTGGTATTTTGTTTGCTAATTCATTTCCAATGTTGGAGAAGAAGTTATTAAAAGCGTCAGACATACCTTTTGGATCACATACCAAAGTTTTATTACTATGGTTAATTACCTCATTTGGCTTAACACTCGATTTTTTTCTATTTAGAACTTCATTTAAAACTGTCCATGTTTGCTTTGAATCGTGTCGAGCTGCATCCAGTTTTTTGGAATGATATTGTTTTTTTCCGAATTCTAATTAAATGAGTTAATTTATTTTTTTACTTTTTATATATATTTTTTAATAATTGTGTTGGGTTTTTAAGGTATTTTTTATAAAGTTTATTTTTCCTTTTTATTGAAATCAAAATTCCTGTTGTGATCCATGGTTTTTTCTTTGTATTACCATTTGGCTTATTACTTTTTGTAGGTATGTTATGATCTTTGAGATTGGATAGTTTTTTAATAAATAGGTTATATGTTGTATTGGTATCTGTGCATAAATATAGTTCACCCCAATCCTCATTAGAAATAGCAATAAGCAAGTTATTTAATGTTGTATCATTAATTATTTTTTGTTTTGTAATTGGAGCTTGTGTGTTAGTATTTAATGACAAGTGTGTTGTCATGAAAATGGGTAAATGATCGGTAATGTCAGTGACTATTACTCCACAATGCGAAATTTTATCATCATTTGTAATAATATTATCTAAAACTGTAGCAGAAGACGATGTTATTCTGGTGGGTAAGTTGATTAATGGATTAAAAGATGTTGAGTAAATAATGTTTGTGAATTCCTGTGTTGTTTTTTGAATGTCATATTTTAATAAGTCTTGATTAAAATCTTCTAAGATATAGCAGTTTTTGTTTTCGCGATTAAGTTTATGTAAGATTTCTTCCAGATCAGAGTTAAATGAGTTTACGTTTGAATTTGGTGGTCGATACAACATACCTACAATAGTATTTTTGCCGTTTGTGTTTATTATTTCTAGAAAAAGTGAATCAATAGAGTTATCATTAAATACAAAATCATCACGTGTTACGGTGTTGATTTGTTCTTTTAAATATAGACAAACTCCACCACCGACTCTACCTTCTCTATTACAAGTGTACATATTGTATCCATTGATATTTAATAAGTCAATTGGCGTGTTCTTATTTATCCAGGTTTCCGAGAAACCAAGTACATCAAACGCACGACCTATGGTATCTAACATAATGCTAATTTCGTCGAAGTGTTTTGGAAGACTACGTGCATTCATGTGTAACGTTGTAAAGATACCATCGTTATCAATTTGCGCCTGTAGCTCATTTAGTTGTGTTGGAGTGAAATATTTGCATAAACCAGCCTCGTCACTTTCAAAGCAATCTAAGGAATGTGTAGGACTCGATTTATTTTCATATTGAGTCGTGCTCATAAAGTAGTATTGGAAAAGAACAAAATACAATCAATTCACCAAAGCTGTTAAGCAAAATGGCGTTCAAATAAATGACTAAAAACCGGCAGGTTAGCAATACAATAATAAAAAAAAAACAATTTACAATAAAAAGAATCACAATAAAGCACACACACCAAACAGTTAATGCAGTCTATAATGTATACAATAGTTAAAATTCTGGTTTCAGGGCAAAAACAAGAAATCTCACAATTTCACATTTAATGTACTACCACACGGTAAATTAGGTGGAATGCAGTTTGTTGAGATCGGAAAATTTTGTTACGACAATCTTCTTATTATTCTTAGTTAGTACATGTATGCGTCCATCTTGGGTCCAGACTGCGGTCAAGGCGGAATTATGCTGGGTTTTGATGGTTCTTAACAATTTCATCCTTTTCATTGTTAGGTTCTCGTGTATAAAGGTATCGGTACCTTTCAGTTTTCTTTTTGCTTTATAAACTTCATTTCTTTTATTGTATTGAGCGAACTTCACAATAACTCCCCGGGGCTTGCCGTTACTTGGTTTCTTGGGGCCTAGTCTGTGACTCCTATCAATGTCATTATGATTCACCGTAAGGTTCATCTTAGAACTAAATAATTGTGTAACAATATTATCGGTATTCTCACCTACTTTCTCCTCCAGTCCGTGTATCACCAAACAGTTCCTCCTGGAATATTGTTCACTTTCATCCAGTGATTCCCTAATGTCCTCGATTTCCTGTTCCATTTTCTTCATGCGATCATTCGACTCGTCAAGTTCAAATCTAAGAGCATCCATAGTGGCTTTACTAACAATTTGCATAATATGCTCAGCCAGTTGGTCCTTGATCATCGATGTTATTTGTTTCGCTAAGTTATCCAATATGTCCGATTTGCCATCAAATAAGAGTTTCAATTCAGATTGGATAATGCCAGCGATTTCCTTAGAGTCTATGTCGCAATTGGACTTATCTAACTTATTTTCAAGGCAAGGGATGCCTTTTCCTTCAGCCTCTTTTTGGTTACGACGTGGCCTGGCTGCAGGCTAATCGTCCCTCTGTCCTCCCTTTGGCTTACCACCGCCCATGTTGCGGGCAAATAAAACACTGAAATCGAGTAAACAAAATTGAACAATGAACAATAGTAAACGTAGGTTGCGACTATGTGTAACAATGCATTCAGCTTGTGTGACACGTGAAATGTTTGATTTCCAGGAGCGAGTATTCGACACGTCTTACTCGCATCGCTTCTCGATTATTTCTCGAAATAACTCATCTAAATAACTTGGAAATGTGCTACACCATATTATGTTGCAATAATTTAATACTGGTTCAATGAGTGATTTGTATATTGTCCAGAGAGCATAGGTTGGTAAAAAATGTCTTACTTTATATAGTATGCCTACATATCGAGATATTTTCCTAGCTGTAACATTGATGTGGTTCTTATATGTGAGAAATTCATCAATATGTACTCCAAGGAATTTAGTCGATTTAACTCTTTCTATTCTTTTATTGTTGACATAAATATTTACATTCTCTAAATTACTTGGATTTTGCTGATTGCGGAAAATTATGTAATTAGTTTTTTTAACGTTGATTGATAGTTTATTGCACATGAACCAATCCGAAACATTTTTTAGTTCACCATTAACTAGTTCTATGAGCGTATCCAAGTTTTCGTGAGATGCAGATATGTTTGTGTCGTCAGCAAATAAAACAAAAAATAACGAGTTTGAGCAATTAAATACATCGTTAATGTACAAAATAAAAAGTAGAGGCCCCAGAATTGAACCCTGTGGTACACCGCAATTTATATCCATCAAACACGAACTTGTGTTATCAATAGACGTAAATTGTTTCCTTCCACTAATATAGTTTCTAAACCATTTAAGGGCCGTCCTCTTATGCCATAGTGTTCCAATTTTTTAAGAAGTATATCATGGTTGATGGTGTCAAACGCTTTTGACAAGTCAATGAATATTCCGATGGTATTTTTTTTTTTACAAGCGCATCGGTTATTCGTTCAACCAGATCTATAACGGCCATAAAAGTAGAACTGTTTTTTCTGAAACCATATTGTGCATTATTAAGGATGATAAACTTTGTGATATAATTATTTACTCTAATTTGAACAATTTTTTCAAGAATTTTTGAAGCGGTAGGCAGAATAGAGATCGGCCTATAATTACTGACGTCACTTTTATTGCCAGATTTAAAAATTGGAACTACTCTAGCTACTTTCATACTATCAGGGACCATGCCTGTCTCAAGAGAGAGGTTAAAGATATGTACAAGAGGAGATGCCACAGCAGCAATAATATGTTTTAGAATGCGATTACTTAAGTTATCAACACCTTCTGAATTTGAATTTTTGATTTGACTAACTATTTCAATGACCTCTTCTTCATTCGTAGGATTGAAAAATATGGATTGGGATTGACTCTCTTTCATATATTGTTTAAAGTCAGAATTGTTTACATTTGGTAATTTGTTTGCTAATTTACAAATTCAATAATGTTACAGTAATTTTAAATTGTATGATAACTTGAAATGTTATTGTAACTTTACATTTTTTTAATAATTGTCTTTTTATGAAATGTATTTTTGTAACTGTAATTGTATTATCGAGGACCCCAATGATCATCTTTTGGTGAACGGGCTACCCTCATTAAAAATGAATAAAAAACGTACGATTCATTACTTAACCTCTCAAGGTGTAGTTATTTGTTCGTGTCTATATTTATAAGGCATTTGAATTAGCATGAGATACTTGAGTTATTGTTGCTGTTGCATTTGCCTACTGATAGGTGACAGTATTTGGATTACAATATATAAAATACTTCCTTGATAGGGATGGACTTAATATTTTGTGTAAATGACGACTAAATGGGTGCAAACTTTGTGTACGGTGCAAGAGTATTTGTAATAAACGTTCGGTAAACAATTCTGTGCAGTCGTAAAGAGCGGTTCATTTGTCACTTCCGGCATCGATAGGTCTAAATTAAATTTGTTATTTTATGGCAATGAAACAATTATGAGTTGGGAGAGGAGTTAAGTTTTGTCAACGAAATATACTAGACGGCCGCCGGATCATCAAACATAAGGTATGTCATTACTATAGAACTTCGCCCGAGAGCTGGTATCCCAAACTCTCATTTTGATATTCCATTACTGATAAAACCTCTATACCATACTCTCTCGATCCCGGTGGAAATGTAGTTTATAAACTTTCCAGTACAATTCTAGCAATGTTGATACCGGCCTTCCCCAATGGATACATTTTCCCTCCTCTCTCTGCTGATATACATTAGCTGTTTCCTTTATAGGGATGGACTTATTTTGTGCAAATGACGACCAAATTAGTGCGAACTTTGTGTACGGTCTAAAGTATTTTGTTTTTAAACTTACGTTTTAAAATTCTTTATAGTACTAAAGAACGGTTTATTGCCGCTTCCGGCATCGACAAACATACATGTAAATTTATGAAAGAATTATGAATTGGACCCGGGACTTTCCCCACTAAATTCTTAATTGTGTCTAGTCACGTGTAGTGGCATGATAATACAATCCTGTACTACCTATTGAAATGGGGTTGTAATGTGGTTAAAACACTGTATTTGTTGGACAATGAAATGTATTAGGTAAATTATCTAAACATCGTTAAACATTCTTTCCATTTACGATAGGTAGCCTACACGAGTAATTGAATTGTGGATAATGTTATCAAAGAAGGATATTTATTTGCATCTTTTTCTTTTATGCTGTAAGTAATCTAATATGGTTCTATTTGTGCTTTGTTTTTTTTTTTATTTTGTAAAATTACAAAGTTATTATAATACTGGAATACTTCTTCATTTTCTACATTGTTTTCTGCCTTTGATATTTTATTCGGACCCCAATGGAAACTAATTCTTTTTCTTAGGATTAATTGGGTTGTCCTGAATTCATCATCAAATGTTTCTCCTTTGTTTTCTCTCTTATGTTTTTTCATTTGACTGTTTTTATGTATGATATTTTTGATGTTTGGATTAAAAAAAAAACAAACAATATCATTCTGTACAGTAGTATAAAACACTTAAAAGTAAAAACAATCCCATTATTGTTTGATCATGTTCTATTACTTTTTTGTTTAACAAATTCAGTCTTACGAAAATATGTTGCTGTAACAGTGACTGTTGATGACATAGATGTAGCTGAAGGATCTGAAGCAAGAATAACATGTAACATTGTACCAGCTAGCAGTGGAGCTGTTCCTGTTGTAACATGGTATAATGTTACCAATGGGGCAAATGATTTAATAGCAGCTTATCAAGGTGGATTTGGAACAATAGAACCAGGTTACATTGACAGATTTAGTGTTGAAAATGACATTACTCTTGTAATTACCAACACTCTCAGAATTGACAGTGGAACATATCAATGTAGTGTCAATTTAGTTGGAGATAGTCCATCAGTTGATGATGATATATGCACACTGACTGTAAATTGTGAGTACAGTAACTCCTTAATTAGGTGTGGTACATAACTTGAGTCTTATAATTCTCATAAATTGAAATGCTGTTTGTCAATAGGATAGGACGGTCAAAGGTTTAAAGAGGAATCCTAGTTTAAAATTTCTCTTATCGTTCCAGTCCTTAACAGTGTATTAAGTGAAGACAAAAAAGGATAGGCCTATGTTGATAGAAGATTAAACAATATTGCTTTTACTCAATAACTTACTGTTTTCTTTAAATTTTACCAAATATAGCCTAATAATATGAATTATCCTTAAATTTTATAGATTTAGATAAACCCGAAATGAACTTTTTGACACTTGTAACTGAAGGAGATGAAGTTGTCATGACCTGTGTTGTGGATTCGAGTCCAGAAGCTATGTGCAACTTTATAAAAGATGGTGACGTACTACCACATGATGGTTCATGTACGTTTACAATTCCATCAGCCAGTCGTGCTGATGATGGAAGTTATGAGTGCGAGGCGGATAATGGTGTTGGTAACAAACAAAAAAGTGACAATAGAAACCTAGAGGTACAATGTAAGTAGTTTGTGATGATTTGATGTTAAGGTAAAATGATGATCAGATCTAAGTTTATAATTCTAAAATACACTAAAATGGGCCGCCATGTGTGCTAATTAATGTAGGATTGCAAATGCCAATAAATAGATATCTACAATGTAGGCCTACACGTTTAAAAGAATGGTGACATGACATAATTGTCACGTGGTGATTAAAATACATCAACAATCCGTTAATCGCAGTAGCGAGTGGGACGCGGAAAAATGTTTATTTACCAAGACCAAATCTTATATAGGCGACATGGGTTACGTTACGGTTTAAACAAGGTTTAAACAAATTATTAATGTTATAGGTTTAAAACTGAACAATTAAACACACGACTTTTGGTTTTCAGATAAACCTGATAAGGATATTGCAAATGATCAGACTGTTCCTCCTGGTGAGACTTTTACAATAACATCTACTGTAACAGCTAATCCTTCTGACGTCACTTATTTGTGGACTACTGATCTTCCTGGGAATGAAGATTCTGTCAACTATCGACCAACATTTACACTGAAAGTATCGGAAACAGAGGTTGATGGCACTATTTATTTAGTAAATATAACAGTTACAAACATCATTGGATCAACAACGGATTCAGCTAATATCACAATATCTGGTAAGATTTTAAATGAAATGATATCCATGAGAAATATTTTAGCTTTATCTACTGGATACAACTGTGAATACCAGTGATTCTGAGATTGATCTAAATGTTATCTGCTAGCTTCATTTTTGGTATTAGGTGTTAACTTCATCAATTCATTTTTGTAAAATATTAAAGCAAACGATGGATGGACTGGAATTGCATTTAACATGAGCAAGATTTATACAATAGTAGTTTAACTATAGATTGTTCATTAAAATACAATTAAGTAGTTGATGTATCGATTTGTTAACTATAAGTAATAATTATTTTAATTGCATAGCAAGTATTACTAATAATTGAGGTAATTTATACTGTACAAACGACTTAAACATAAAAACAGTCGTTTAGGAGTATGGAAATGTATACTACTGTATTATGCTATGGATGTATTAGTTCCTTCAACTTAGTTCATTTAAATTTTTCCTAAAACTATTTCAGTAATTATGACTGTTGTTATGAGTTCTTTATTTAATTATAAATGTCATTTCATATTAATGTTTGTGTTAAGGTACAGAGTAACAATTTATATTTTCCATGATCAACTGCAATGCAATTAAAAAAAAACACCCAGTTTTTAATTAGAATATAAAAATCACCATATTAAGCACAAGTAAGATAACCATTATGAGATCATGCCACTGATGCGCTGAGCTAGCAGGCCTATTACAAACTTGTTTCATTTAGTTGATGAGCGTTTGCGTGTTTTCGGTTAAAAAGAGCATTAAGTCAACAGTTTCAGTCAAAACCACGTCTATACCAATTACAAGTAAGCGTCGTTTAAATAATGAATTTGTGTTTTAGATATTCAGTACTGGAGTTTCATACAAACGACATTGGCTCATATTCTAAAATATCAGATTTTACTACAATTTAATTTCAATATCAATATACACCCGTTATGTTTACATATTGAAATAAACAAATCATATAAAATACATTGATAGATTAGGACTGTAATATGCTAACAAAAAACATTTTCCTTCAGAGACAACAGCCGAGTCATGTAATGATACTACGGGTCTGACCATCGGGATGTTCTTTGTTGGCATCATACTTGGTGTCTTAGGATTTTACATTGCAGAAATTACTCACAACAAGATAAAGAAGGTTGGTAAAATGCAGTATGAATATTATACTTATATAACCATTATAATTTTCGAACTATTCATGCTGACAGTGGCAAAAATAATTCAATTGATGGACTACATTCTACTAAAATAAATTTCCAACATTATTGCACAAAATATAATTGAAAAACATACAGTAGTGTATACAGAGTAATAATAACTTTATATTAATCTAATAGAAGGCACTGTCAAAGGAACAAGACGCAGACAAAAGGAAACAAGATGTAAGTATCGATACAATCTATAAAGAGGACAAACCAACGACTGGTAATCCGATTGAAAATATTATGATTGTGCATACTATATTTTAGTTACTTTTAGTACGATTACCACAAGTTATTGTATTGTGACTTTATTGCTTATTTACTACATTGTATAATAGTTTCTTATGTTAGCAATCCTTTGCTTTTTAACAGACTTACATGGATTATGGAGGAGACACTGGCGAGCAAAACCAAACCTATCAAGATTTACAACATAAAGTAGAAGAGTCAGCTTATGTTAATGTTAAGGCTGGGAATAAGCAAAAGGGAAAAGTATGAACTATTAAGAAATGAACTAAAAGCATAAATCAATAGATATAAGCTTTTAAGGACTGTGTTTAATAAAGTAAATGTAAATGTATGTATAGCGCATTCCACAAACTATGCCGTCTTTTGTTTATATTGTTATCTTTATTTGCTACATTTTATATTCACAAATTCAATAATGTTACAGTAATTTTAAATTGTATGATAACTTGAAATGTTATTGTAACTTTACATTTTTTTAATAATTGTCTTTTTATGAAATGTATTTTTGTAACTGTAATTGTATTATCGAGGACCCCAATGATCATCTTTTGGTGAACGGGCTACCCTCATTAAAAATGAATAAAAAACGTACGATTCATTACTTAACCTCTCAATGTGTAGTTATTTGTTCGTGTCTATATTTATAAGGCATTTGAATTAGCATGAGATACTTGAGTTATTGTTGCTGTTGCATTTGCCTACTGATAGGTGACAGTATTTGGATTACAATAAAATACTTCCTTGATAGGGATGGGCTTAATATTTGGTGTAAATGACGACTAAATGGGTGCGAACTTTGTGTACGGTGCAAGAGTATTTGTAATAAACGTTCGGTAAACAATTCTGTGCAGTCGTAAAGAGCGGTTCATTGTCACTTCCGGCATCGATAGGTCTAAATTAAATTTGTTATTTTATGGCAATGAAACAATTGTGAGTTGGGAGAGGAGTTTTGTCAACGAAATATACTAGACGGCCGCCGGATCATCAAACATAAGGTATGTCATTACTATAGAACTTCGCCCGAGAGCTGGTATCCCAAACTCTCATTTTGATATTCCATTACTGATAAAACCTCTATACCCTAACTCTCTCGATCCCGGTGGAAATGTAGTTTATAAACTTTCCAGTACAATTCTAGCAATGTTGATACCGGCCTTCCCCAATGGATACATTCTCCCTCCTCTCTCTCTGCTGATATACATTAGCGGTTTCCTTTATAGGGATGGACTTATTTTGTGCAAATGACGACCAAATTAGTGCGAACTTTGTGTACGGTCTAAAAGTATTTTGTTTTTAAACTTACGTTTTAAAATTCTTTGTAGTACTAAAGAACGGTTTATTGCCGCTTCCGGCATCGACAAACATACATGTAAATTTATGAAAGAATTATGAGTTGGACCCGGGACTTTCCCCACTAAATTCTTAATTGTGTCTAGTCACGTGCAGTGGCACGATAATACAATCCTGTACTACCTATTGAAATGGGGTTGTAATGTGGTTAAAAAACTGTATTTGTTAGACAATGAAATGTATTAGGTAAATTATCTAAACATCGTTAAACATTCT
Source organism: Antedon mediterranea (assembly GCF_964355755.1). Taxonomy (NCBI): domain Eukaryota; kingdom Metazoa; phylum Echinodermata; class Crinoidea; order Comatulida; family Antedonidae; genus Antedon; species Antedon mediterranea. The sequence goes on from NC_092677.1 coordinate 657,865, forward strand.
TTCCATTTACGATAGGTAGCCTACACGAGTAATTGAATTGTGGATAATGTTATCAAAGCAGGATATTTATTTGCATCTCTTTCTTTTATGCTGTAAGTAATCGAATATGGTTCTATTTGTGCTTTGTTTTTTTGTTATTTTGTAACATTACAAAGTTATTATAATACTGGAATACTTCTTCATTTTCTACGTTGTTTTCTTCCTTTGTTATTTTATTCGGACCCCAATGGAAACTAATTCTTTTTCTTAGGATTAATTTGGTTGTCCTGAATTCATCATCAAATGTTTCTCCTTTGTTTTCTCTTTGATGTTTTTTCATTTGACTGTTTTTATGTATGATATTTTTGATGTTTGGATTCTAAATAAAAACAAACAATATCATTCTGTACAGTAGTATAAAACACTTAAAAGTAAAAACAATCCCATTATTGTTTGATCATGTTCTATTACATTTTTGTTTAACACAATTCAGTCTTACGAAAATATGTTGCTGTAACAGTGACTGTTGATGACGTAGATGTAGCTGAAGGATCTGAAGCAAGAATAACATGTAACATTGTACCAGCTAGCAGTGGAGCTGTTCCTGTTGTAACATGGTATAATGTTACCAATGCGGCAAATGATTTAATAGCCAATTATCAGGGTGGATTTGGATTAGTAGAACCTGGATACAGTGAGAGATTTAGTGTTGAAAATGACATTACTCTTGTAATTACCAACACTCACAGAAGTGACAGTGGAACATATCAATGTAGTGCAAATTTAGTTGGAGATAGTCCATCAGTTGATGATGATATATGCACTCTGACTGTAAATTGTGAGTACAGTAACTCCTTAATTAGGTGTGGTACATAACTTGAGTCTCATAATTCTCATAAATTGAAATGCTGTTTGTCAATAGGATAGGACGGTCAAAGGTTTAAAGAGGAATCCTAGTTTAAAATGTCTCTTATCGTTCCAGTCCTTAACAGTGTATTAAGTGAAGACAAAAAAGGATATGTTGATAGAAGATTAAACAATATTGTTTTTACTCATTAACTTACTGTATTCTTTAAATTTTACCAAATATTGCCTAATAATATAAAATATTCTTAAAATTTATAGATTTAGATAAACCCGAAATTAAGTTTTTGACACTTGTAACTGAAGGAGATGAAGTTGTCATAACCTGTGTTGTGGATTCTAGCCCAGAAGCTATGTGCAACTTTATAAATGATGGTGACGTACTACCACATGATGGTTCATGTACGTTTACAATTCCATCAGTGAGTCGTACTGATGGAGGCAGTTATGAGTGCGAGGCAGATAATGGTGTTGGTAACAAACAGAAAAGTGACAATAGAAACCTAGAAGTACAATGTAAGTAAACTTTTGGTTTATTTCAAGTAGATCACAGATATCTGATCTTTCAAAAAACGATTATATTACTTTAAAAACATTATACCAGGTCATTCCGTGTCTTAAATGTACGTTTTATGGTAAATGAGAGAAACAATGCATTACTGTACCTAAAGTAGTTCACTGTGAAAGTCCTCTCGTGGACGGTCTTAGGCTTAGTTTTATAGGTCTAGCTGGTAAACAGCATTAACATTGTACGCTAGCTATGCCTAGCCTGACGTCTACAGTAGTTGCTGCATTAATTGTCTTTCTGTTTTTGCCAGAATCCATTATTACAAATTAAGGAAAACCTGATATTTTCGCTAAAAAGTTACGATTTTTTCTTTTGTTTTGGCAAAAAAAAAAAAAAATTAAAAAAATATCAATCAGCGCGCAGTGCATGTTGGGATTTATAGCGGACCAACATATTTTTTACCATTTAAAGAGAAAAAAAGTTATCGCAATAGGAACATGTAGTATTTATTTTTACATTAAATGTAGTTGGTGACCTTAAATTAGATCTAAAAATGTAAGGAATGGGACTTTAACATGAATTATTCCATGGTAACTCGCTTTTTATGGGTAGTTAAATTAGTGTATGTGTTGTTACCTTGAGGATAAATAAAATGTTGAAAAGTGTATGAACTATAGTCAAGAAAAACAAGGCCAACAGCCATTAAGTCGCGTGCTACAATGCATAGTGATACCGGACAGACAGACCGACAGACAGACCGACAGACAGACAGACAGACCGACCGACCGACCGACATAGTGAACTATACTGACCAAAATTACTGAGCATGTTTAAAAATGTTGAAATGTTTAAAAACATTTATATTTTTTTAATTTACACGTGCGTAGCCTGTCACTTTCGACGTGCTCGTATAACGTAATTTCGAGTTGAAAAGTAAGTCAAGAAAACAGAAATCGGGCAAAAAGAATGCGCAATAACATTTAACGCGCAGTGCGCGCGCAAAAATATGCGCACTCATGGCAATTTTGTAAACGCTTAAAATTGCCTGAAATGTACTCTTATTTCATCGAAAATAAATTTTGAAAATTTTAAGCGCGCGTACGCATGCGTTACATGCGCTACGCACGTAATTGTATTGCCATATGATGATTTATGCCCTGAAATTTATTAGTACCAAATTTTATTTAATTGTGATTCATGGTTGTTAAGATATGATTACAAACGTGATTTCGTTAAATCGTGCGTAGACCGCGTAATTTTTTATTGCGCACCGTGAAAACATAACCACATCGATTCCTGACCATAAGGAATATTCTGTGAAAAATTGACTTAGTTAGATTAAACTGATATCAAGATAAGGTCAGAAAGCGATAAAACGCATAGTGATACCGGACCGACAGACAGACCGACAGACAGACAGACAGACAGACCGACCAACCGACCGACATAGTGAACTATAGAGTCGCTTCCACGCGACTAAAAACCAAAAATAATCATTTGTGTAGGACATGACCAAAAAAAAAAACGAAATTGAAATTCTCCTCATACCAGTAAGCTATTGTTGAAAAGTTATTAACCTACAAAATGGTATGTAACGTCAAGAATACTTTGAAATAATGTTATAAATGTCCATTATTAAATTTTAAATGGTATAAATTTTGGTAACTTACATGTCCAGGATATATGAATGTCTATAGAAACAATTTGTTCACAAGATTAATTACTGTAAACTTTCTTAAATATCAACTAAAAATGCAGTATTGTACTTTAGAAAACTAAAGTCTTTCACTTGTAGCCCAACAAATAAATTTATGAAAACTTTAGGCCTATGCTTAAGTAACTCGCCTTACATAAATTAGTGCTGTTGAAATCACGTTGCTATTTTTTTCATATTTTCAGAAAAAGAAATTACAATAATTATTTTTGTTCATAGAAGTATAACTTATATGTTATGCAGGAAAGGTATAGAATTTATAATTACTGAGAATGAGATTTTCAGGTCATGTCCATTTCTCATGGAAATGCCCATTAGAATAACTGTGTCTAAAGTTGTAGGTATTTGAGCTGTACTGAAAAAAAAACATATTTACAAGATAAGATAATGTCATGAAGAATCAACTGAAGTCTTGTAATATTTCTGAAAACAATTATGTTCGTTTCATTGGTTGAAATCCATATTTACATACCGACCACCCCATTAAGCTAGTTAATATGGTATGATAAGCTATGTCATTGTTCTGATATTTGTGGTACATTTTTTATAAATAATAAATTGTATTTCACTGTTTTTCAGTTAAACCTGTTGCTAATGATGATAATGATATAAATGATCAGATTGTTTTCCCTGGTGAAACTGTTACAATGACATTCAGTGGAATAGCGAATCCCCCAGACATCACTTATCTGTGGACTACTGATGTTCCTGGAAACGAAGATGCTGTCAACAATGGATCATCATTTACAGTAAAAGTGTCGGAATCAGAAGTTGATGGTGCTTTTTATTTTGTTAATTTGACAGTTACAAACAGCATTGGATCAACAACTTATTCAGCCAAAATCACAATATCTGGTAAGATTTTTGTTAAATTTTTATATTTCATTTATAAACAAATACATATAAATACAGTAAAACTTTATACCAGAACTGAGAAATTTATTTTTTAAAATAGTATGTGTGCTCTAATTTTTATCTTCTATTCATTGATTACTTTTTGTCATTTTGGTATTACAATAATTAGGCTACCTTATTTTATAAAACACTTCTTATATTCGTGAATAGTTGATTACTCATCGTGTGCCGATTGCATTGAACAAAACAATGAACGAATGAGCTTTTGTAAAAATGGTGATATTTTTTGCCATGCACATGTAGTGCACGCTGTCAATAACTGTTCTACTCTGTGTCCTGTATTGGAGTGCTTCCTTTTTTAATGGCCTAGCTTCCCATCCAGCCTAGCCTTGGACGATGATCCAAGATGGAACAATTGTTTACAATTTAGTTTAAAATAGTAGGTGTTCAAATAATGAATGTTCTGTTTTCGTCAACAAATGAGTAACTATATTTGGGCACACTTTTTCGTCAAACTAATTTGATGTGTAGACAGAGCTTAATACATGTTTCGTTATGTATTTTAATTCATTTTAATTATATTGTAACAGTTATTACTATTTAAATCTAGTATATTTTTTCCGAGCAGGGGAAGAGATGGGTATTCTTGCTTGTTTTATATAATATATAGGCCTAAGTTTAACAATAATTATAGTGCAGTAGGTAAAATATTGCAGAATTTGTTTGTTTATTAGGGCAGTACTTTGTCAATCAGTAAATTTTACCACAATTTATATTAATATCATGGTTATTTATTATTTTTCCGAATTTTACAACATTATAACACGATTACGATACTTTACCTGAGTTCTAATAAATTATATTACTTTTTGCACAATTCTTAAAAAACAAATGAGTAATAATATTTCATTCATTGAAAGTTGACTGCTCAGTTCTGCTATGCTATGCATTAGTTCCTTCAACAAGAAGCTACTTCGAAATTTATACTATATAGATATTATTTAGTTAATTTTACTCTGCTCTTAAATGATGAAATCACATTACATGTTTATGTCAATTTATGTATCAAAATACAACAAAATAATATATTTTTTCTATGGTCTACTGCAATGAAAACAAGATCTATTAAATATATACTTGTTAGAATATCAAAATTACAACTAGATTTAATTCGTCACTATGACGAATTATAGGTTATATGCATTGATTTAAATAAAGATAATTGATTTTTAAAAGATATATTGATTGATTGATTTTCTCAGAATCTTTAATTATTTATAATATATGATAGGACCTTGCTAACGCGAATACCATAGCCGGTATCACAATCCGATCAAAGATCCATATGGATGCGTATAATGTCATAAACCACATTTGTTGTTACATAATAATAAAGACATAAGTTAATTTTTATCTAGATTTAATTATAAATCATGTGTATAATCTATACACTAAGAAATAAATTTAAACAAACAATACGGATAATAAAAAAGAAATCTTTTTCGTTTCCCAAGGTGAGACTCGATCTCGGTACCTTGAATGCCATAGACACGAGCACAGACCACCGAGCCGTACACAACTGACTAAAAGTTGTAGAAAAATTCCTCCGTGTATTTACTATGCAGTAACCACTTTGATGCAAATAGATTATTACATACCGAAATGAATTATAATTTTTTACTATGATGACATCTTTAAAATGTATACAAATGATGCACTGTCAAACTACATACTTTTAACCTTAATATATGAATTTTTGAAGGAAGAAAGTTAATGTTAAGTTTGTTATTTTGGCCTAAGAAAATGTCATAATTTGTTTGATTGTCGAAATTATTTTTTTAAAAATTTAATATGCAATTAATGATGACTTAATCAACTTTTGTTCTCTTTATTTGATAATAAATCATACATATGATACATACACTTCAAGAAAATGAAATAAAAAATAGGTGTTCTCCTGCATTCTGACGATATATATTAATTTTAAAATTTAGCATATTTTCATCATTTTGTTAACTTATACGTGCGTAGCCAGTCACTTTTGACGTGCTCGTATAACGCAATTTCGAGTTGAAACCTGAATCAAATATGATGATATTATTAAAGAAAGATTGTAAAACAGAAATCGGGCAAAAAGAGTGCGCAGTAACATTTAACGCGCAGTGCGCGTGCAAAAATCTGCGCACTCATGGCAATTTTTTAAACGCTTAAAATTGCCTGAAACGTACTCTAATTTCATCGAAAATAAATTTTGACAATTTTGAACATTTTAAGCGCGCGTACGCAAGCGTTATATGCGCTACGCACGTAATTTTATTGCCATATGATGAAATATGACCTGAAATTTATGATTACCAAATTTTGTTTAATTGTGATTCATGCTTGTGAAGAATGATTACAAACGTGATTTCGTAAAATCGCGCGTAGACCGCGTAATTTTTGATTACGCATCGTGAAAATATAACCACATCGAATCCTGGCCATGAGGAATATACTCTGAAAACTTGACTTAGCTAGATTAAACTGATGCCAAGATAATGCACGGACAAAATAGTGCTAAGGAAAGAATAAATAAACTAGACATGAAACTCGTCACTTTGACGAGTTAGTTATCCGCACGACAAACGCCACGTGCACGTCATACGTTGGAATATTGCGCACAGAAAAAGATTATGGCATTATGACCTGAACTGAAGAATATCATATCTTGTTAGTGCTGAATTCTGTCTATTTTGTGTCATATAGTATATACAGTATAATCTGTATACATATTACATACAGTGTAGAATAGGTGAAATTACGGGACCCACCGTTTATTCCAATTTTTAACATGGTGACGGTATTAAAATTAAACACTAAGATAGCAATTTCGGAAGGACATTATCTCACCAACAACATATTAACGTGTAGAAGAAATTTGAATACGTAGAATATGGATGCGTGCTCGTTTAAATGTGATGAACTATGACGCATAATATCAAAATACGACTTTTTTTATTCAACTGGCCATATGATAACTTCACAACATCCGATTGGCAAAATGTTCACATTAATTCGTATCTACAGTCCAATAGCTTCCAGAAAATGTTTTAATCATAATTATAGCTTTTTATTCTTACAAGCTATAACAGATTAAAATTTACTGTAAAGATGAAATTAATGACCCTGTTAATTATAATTTTTAGGCATGATGACGTCATAAAAATTAAAATATTTTTAACTCATGCGTAAGATAGTTGATTGACCTAGAAAATATTAAAGTCTTGGAAAAAAAGGAATACAGATAGGCGTGATGCGCTCCATTGAATATGATGAGCAATAACGAAAGAGACAAAAATCCTATATTTTACATTCGTGTGGCCATACGATGACGTCACAATGTCCGGTTAGCCATATCGATTCATGATCCGATATCTACAACTCTTCAACTTCCAGAATATGTAATTAAAAAAAAGTTCACCTCGTTGTTTAGAATCTATGACTGTTTAAAAAAAGGCATAATTTTGACCAATTTTTAAACTTTTTCATAAAAAACGCACGTAAATTATCCAATTCAACGTGCCCGTATGACGTAGTTTTAAGTCGAAATTGTTTAAAAGTTGGTAAAATTACTAGAAAAGGCTGAAAAAACTGAAATCACACAAAAAAAATTGTTTTCAACGCTACGTTTGCACCATGCGCGTAAAACAATGCGCGCGCGTGGGAATTTTTTACATGCTTAAAATTACATGAAACGCGTAGAAAGTTGATTAGAAATTGATTTTTCGCATTTTGAAATTTTAAACGCGCGTGCACGCGTAACTTCGTGTAAAACATGCCATTTTTCCCCTATAGTCAGTTAGCGCAAGATATAACTTAAACTTTTTGTCAAGTTTCATATTAAATTGTTATATGGTTTTCGATCTATGTTAAATACGCGAAATTCGTAAAAACGCGCGTAAGTCTTGTTGCGCAACTCTGACGTCATTCAAAATAGGAGGTGCACAATTTCACATAAATGCCCACATGTTGACAAAGTTATGAAATGTTATGTTTACACGTTTTTGAGTTGCGCGTGACACAAAAATGACAGAAAGAAAGAAGAATACAGAAAAAAAAGATGATGAAACAGGACAGTTACAAGGAGTTATCCGCTGAATGCGGATAACTAACTAGAACTTAAACTCGTCACTTGAGGACGAGTTTGGTTATCCGCCCGCAACAAAACGTATCTTGCGTATTAAAGTACTTCTCAGTTATGACTTTTCCAAAAAAAGTAGCCTATTCAAAAGTAAAACCGCCCTTTCAGTGTAATAACCATTTAAATCCTGTTATTTAATTACTTTCCCGTGATGGGATTCGAACCCGGTACCTCTGATACCAAAGTCGGTGGCACTACACATCGAGCAATATGAGCACCTGCTGAAGAGAATCCGAAGAAAGTTAACTCGTCCATTCGGTATGTCGTGAACCACTCGATGCAAATAGATTATTACTTACCAAACTATATCATAATTTTCACTATGATGGAATCTTCACAAATTTTAACCAATGACATATTATGAAAGTGCATACTTTTTAGTTTTATATATTAACATGTGAAGAAAAAAGATAAACGTTATGTTTATTGTTTTGCTCTTTGAAAAAGTTTATGTTTGTTTGATGATAAAAATTTCAAAAATTATATTTAATATGCAAATAATGTAGCCATCAAACACTTTTTAACATTCAAGACTATAATAAATCAGAGCTATGATTCATACACTGCAAGAAATTAAAATAAAAAATGAGGGTAACCTTGCATTCTGATGAACTGTTTCATTTTTAAAAGTAGACATATTTTGCAACATTTTCACAATTTGTTGACGTTTTTGTGCGCAACCTGTCATGTTTAACGTGCTCGTAGAACGCCATTTCAAGTTGAAAAGTGAATAAAATAACGTAAAATTGTTAACCGAAGATTTAAAAACACAACTCGTGTAAAAGAAATGCTCATACGTGTTCCCTGCGCCGTGCGCGCGTAAAAATGTGCGCACCAGTGGCAATTTTTTAAACGCTTAAAATGACCTGAATCGTGCTCTAATTTAATCAGAAATTGATTTGAAGCATTTTAAAATTTCAAACGCCGTTTACGCGCGCACTTTCTAATGTTACAAATTGCGGTAGCGTTAAAAAAGTTAACTATTGATGTGAAGCAAACGTGGCTGAAAATGACGTTAACAAATATTCATTTGTTTCGAAGTTATAACCAATTTAAGATTTTCAGAAAATCACGCGTAACTTACGCTACGCGGCTATGACATCGTCAAAAAGCTTGGCTGGACAACTTCAGTAAAATGTCTAAATGCTGAACAAGTTACAACATATTATGTTTACACGTTGAAGAGAAACAGCATGCACAAAATAAGAAGAGTTAAATATTTCAAACGCAATTTACGCGAAAACTTTCTAATCTCCAAAAATTTGTTAAACATTCCAAAAGTTAGCCATTGATGTGAAGAAAACGTGGCTGAAAATTTTGTTAAAAAATATTTATCGGTTTCGAAGTTATGACCAATTTAAGATTTTCAGAAAATCGCGCGTGACTTACGCTACGCGAATCTGACAGCGTCCAAAAGCTTGGCTGAACATCTTCAGTTAAATGTCTAAATGTTGACCAAGTTACAACATGTTATGTTAACACGTTGAAAAGAAAACGCGTGCACAAAATTCGAGAAAGAAAGAAGAATAATAATAAAAAAAAAAAAGTAACACTACAATAACAAATGCTTATCCGCTTGAGGCGGATAACCAATAAATAAATAAATAAATAAAGATTTTGACAGAATCAAGAGGTTATATGCATATCATGCATATAACCTAATAAAATTTCAATCAATGATTAGGAATATACCAACTTAGTTCATTTAGATTTCTCCTAAAATTATTTCAGTAATTAATTTCCCACTGCTGTTATGAGTTCTTTATTTAATTATAAACTTTATTTCATATTAAATATTCGTGTTAAGATACAGAGTAACAATTTATATTTTCCATGATCAACTGCAATGCAATGCAAACAAAATAATTGTTTTTAATTAGAATATAAAAATCCCCATATTAAGCACCAGTAACATACCATTATGAAATCATGCCACTGATGCGCTGAGCTAGCAGGCCTATTACAAACTTGTTTCATTTATATGGGCAATTTCACAGTAACCTAGGCCGTCAGTAATAATTGAGAAATAAGCAAGTAGTATTTGTCTGATTTAGTTTGTAATTTTTGATAAAGCACCTGATGGGCAAACTACAAAAAAAAATTTATTGAGCTACGATGAAAACTTTTGTTACAGCGGCCAAAAATGTCATATTTTTAGACAAAATTGAGTGTCTCATTGCAAAAAATCATTTTTATGAAATGCATTGTTGTTGTTTGTATGTATATATATATATTTATATGAATTATGTACATTTAAATTGGTTGATCTACCCCCAAACGTATAAGGTATAAACAATGAGTGTGAAATGTATACATGTTTAACTTTTTTGTTGTTTTCATTATTGTAATTCTGTCCGTCCAAAATATCCACTCCGACACGTTGGCTTATATCCAGAGCAAATAAGTAAGCAAGTCTACTGTTTTTCATCTATATAAAACACTAATAAGATTAACCATACATTAAAACTTAAATAATATATTTAACTGACAATTTGGCTGAATGCCGGGGAATCGAAATATGTCCGTCCAAAAAAATTTCCACTCCGACACCTCATAAAATACCATTAATTTTTATGTTAATAATATAAAAAGTTGAATATTCATAGCAAAAATTATAAGCTGACATACTACAATTAATATAATGTACATATAATGTTTCTAAACCCAAGTAATTCACTGTAATGCACTCTAATATGGTGTTCACATAATGTCCACTCCGACACACATATTTGATCAAAGTAAAATGGCTGATTTTTTAACAACTATGAGACAATGTTATTGTTATTTTATTTATATCTGTTTGTGTCATTGATATTTAAGTGAAAATAATCTTGTTTAACTGTGTTTTTAGTATTACTAACGAGTCACCGGCACCTGCTTCGAGGCGGTATTTTAGTCTCTCAGAAAATAATTTCAAACTAGTTGAAGCCACCATGGCAAAAGTTATGAATTCCTAATAATACTGGCTGTTTAGGTGATCAATTTAAAATGGATATGAAAGGGTTCTTAGCAATATCATTTTATTGGCTCAACGTGGAGATAAATCAGTTTTAAGCTTGCCATAGTCATACTTAATGTTTTGGAGGACGACAACGCCCTCAAAACGCCCCTGAGAAACCTGTGAAAAACTTTTTGTGACGTCACTAAAAGTTATTTTTGTATTACAGAGATAGGAATTTAGCAGTAAATCATTGATTGATGCAAAAGCATGGTAGTAATTACTTATCGCTTTGATAGTTTTATTCTTGGATAAGTATGTTAGCCTAATCGAATAAAATTAATTCATATTATCAACCATTTTTTTTTTTAAACGGATTTTAATTTCGATTTTCAAGGCCACCTTTTACGAAATTCATAGCCAAATGCCTATCTTGCTGGGTACACGGAGTTATTTTGCGCATGCGTGAGAATCACAGAGTCGACCACCTTGGCCTCTCTCTCGACCCTCCTCCTCTCGCGAGCGATGTTTATTTTGCTATTTATTATACACGTATTATTGAAACATTCATTTTATTATTACTTCGTTGTAATTAACTGAAATTAATAGAAATTCGTCCACATCGTCTTGTTAACACGGATGTTAACATCGTTTTGAAGAAACGGTTGGACGAGTAAATGGTGTTTGACAATGCCATGGCCTGGAGCTAGCTAGGCCTAGCTAGGCTAGGCCTAGGCCTTTTTAGTAGTGATGACTGCTGGATACGGTGTTTAGTCGGCCCGCGATTTTTTTTTTCGTACATAAGTTGGGGACCCCCTCATGAAACGTCACAAAATAAACATAAATAATTCATCAGTTAAATTTTCTTGTTCCGTGTGCACCCAAGCGTATAGCAAAAAGAAGTGAGCACACAAGTGCGGTACGATTCTAGGCCTATCTCCGCTGTTGTTGCGGCGTGCGATTTCATAGAAGATAGCGGCGTTTTGTGTGGATTGTCAAAATAATCAGCCTTTAGTTTATGGTGTTTTTAATATAATTTATTACTAAAGAATTACGTGTTAAAATTATAGTTTCTATTAATACTATTAGGCCTAATTATTAGTCTCTAAACCCATGTGTGTCTATTCTAGTAGTAGCTGTGTGGGTGTGTGTGTGACGTGTGTGTGTTAGGTATGACCAAAGATAGTTATCTTTGGTATGACACAATCCGAGTAATAAGTCAGCAAAATTAAACAATAAACATTACACAAAAATACATTTTTTATTCTCGTGGGTCCAATCTTCCCATCTCATGTGTTCATATACGGGCATTTTTAAAGTTCCTTTGAGTACATGCATATTGTTTGATAATAAAATAGCAGAATTAAAAAAATACAGTACACAAATTATATACACATTCTTTATTCTTGTGGCTCTAAGCTTTCTTTGGGCTATGTCCAATGAATTACTACTTATAGTTTAATCATGGAGGTATAAAAATATACCTCCATGGTTTAATGTCTTGCCTAGCTGTCGATTAGCCTCGACTCGACACATTTTGTGTGAAGAAGAGTGCGCGAAGGCAATCACGTGAATTGACTTATAATCCTAGGCCTACTGCAGAAAGTATCGTATCGCAGTTGTGTAATCACTTCTTGTTGCTATACGCTTGGGTGCACACGGAACAACAAATTTAACTGAAGAATTATTCATGTTTATTTTGTGACGTTTCATGAGGGGGTCCCCAACTTATGTACGAAAAAAAAAATCGCGCCCGGCCAGAGGTGAGCTGAGAGCGTATGCTCCTTGTTGATGTATCGTTGAGGGTGTTAATGGTAGTAGGCACAATTGTGTAACTGTATTATGTATATACACATTAATTATTTATAAGTATGTTTATTAATATTGTTGTGTGCTGTAGTGTCTTGACTAACGCATTGTTAAAATATTTTTTTGTTATTACATGCCGCCCTTGGCTAGGCAACACTGAATACTAAATATTAGGATTCCCAATAAAATTAATAGAGGTGGATTTTCTCTATGTAATAATAAAGGTTATAACCGGCCGGGCCTAGTTAGGGGTATTTGAGCTTGTATCATATATTATTAATACAGTAAATAAACAATTCATTTGTATTTTTACCTACCAACAGGTCTATAATTGGAGTGCAACTATGATAATTGATGGACGGGATAAGCAAATGTATTTATTGATTGGAATGGAAGCGCAAATGTTAGAGTCAAATTATAATATTAAGGTAACAGATACTGAGCATTGCTATTTTAAACTGTTGATCAAACCTACATAATACATTATACTAAATTATTATTTTGTTTTGAGGGCAGATAAACATGTGCTTATTCATTTTCCTTTTTTCAGGTGAATAGAAAGATGCCCAGCGTACTTTATAATAGATGCTACTTGGATCATGCTTGCACGATACATTTATGCAGTATACTAAGACACCAAGTATAGAATGAGCGCAGACAATTAAAATTACAGAACTAAATATTTATGAAGAATAGTAAAATATGCATAATAGAATTCTTTAGACGTGAGTGCTAGGGTTACAGTCATACTGTAACTATGTATGTAGGTAATGTACTACCAGACAGTACACTAGTAGCAGTGCATCATATAGTGTTTTTTTTAACCATCTAAATGGGTCTGGGTATATAAACAAATAAACCACTACTGTACTTCTTTTTTTATTTATTTAGCCAAATACTATGTACAATAGACATTTATGAAAGAATCCATCTCTTGAATATGATGGAGCTGCCTGGTGTTGATAGAATTAAAATGTATCACTCAGGTCTCAAAAGTAATTTATGTCCCGTTTGAAAAATCCTGCTTGTTCCAAACTCATTATGATACATTTGTTCAATAAAATTCATTCCACACACTATATCTGTTATATAATTTGTTGATGTTTACAATGTTATTACTAGTACTATTACAGTTCTTCAAAGTCATCTCATGTACTGTTGATTCCATAAATCTGCAAAGATAAGACCAATAAATGGATGGAAGTGTACTATTATTTTTATTCAATCCTACCTAGGCCTAGGCCCTATAGTATTATATTTTATGACTTGGTAACAAACAGAAAGAGGTTATTATTTAATTACAGTTACTAACTAAACTATAATAATCCTCTCTGCCTCACCTCTGCTCTACTTTAATTATTAGTATTATTATATTACTATATTATTATTAGTCAATAACAAAAGTCAGAGCCAAAAACAAGTTCAACACAAGCTTACCTTTTTTTATTTACGTCGCCTTTTACATACGTCTACGCCCGCGCCTTGTCCACTTCCTGGAGGTTCGTCGGTGGACCGACTCTCTTGTTTGTACTGTACTACAGTCTGTAGGCCATGGAGTAACTCCATGTGTAGGCCTGGCCTAGCCTAGTAGTATAGTACTAGCGAATTTAGAAGAAACTATAGTCTACTAGACCTAGCCTAATTTGTAGTTTGCGTGAGTGGTTTAGTGTGAGATGTACAAATACACCCTTTCTTCTTTTCACGTACAATCTTTGCAGACATAACTTTTTATTGATTTGTGAAATATCGATGTTTTCTACGACTGCAGCAACAGGGAGCTTGCAACACGCGAGTCTCGTGTAGGATGGGTTTGTTTATTTTGTTTACACCACACAGTCCGCGAACGAGACAAGGTGGTGATTGGACTGTATTAAAATTCATTAACCAATCACAAAACGACTGCTGCCGTGGCTACAACCCCGGGTGTTTCAAACTCTAAATTTGACGATCTCGTACGTGCGTATAGAACGTTCATAAAAATTAAGATGGCGTGCCAGTTGGTCGGCCATTTTGCGGACGTTTTATACCAAAATTTAATTTGTTTATTTCTCAAGTTCTACTAGGTATTTGAATCTAATTTTGTGTGTGCTGTTTATTAACATTAAAAGGATTCATACAAAGTCATTTTTGTGAAATTTTAAAATCCTTTCATATCCATTTTAAGTATTTAATCCAAAAAAAAAAAACACACAAAAAATGTAACATCTTTAATATTGAAGTTTTTCATGTCCTGTTTAATATGTCCAAAAATTGTCCACTCCGACACATATTAACAATCTTTGTTTTAACGACATCTTTTTATTTAAAGTAGGTACTGGTACCAAATATGACCACAGTAAACTTTATAATTGCCAACTGATGGTTTTATGGTGTTTGGCTATGTTAATACCATTATTTTTTATATATTGGATAAAACATTTGTTAAAATTCTCTAACAATTTTGTTTTACTCAGATGATGTTTTGGACATGGTCATGAGTGTGATGTTTTGGACATGGTCATGAGTGTGATGTTTTGGACATGGTCATGAGTGTGATGTTTTGGACATGGTCATGAGTGTGATGTTTTGGACATGGTCATGAGTGTTATGGTTGTACATTTTTTGTGACATGTACTAATGCATAAAATAGCAAATTGAATTCATTGAACATGCTTAATATTAACAAGTTTTTAATTATTTATACTGTTTATTCATGTCCAAAAAATGTCC
Organism: Antedon mediterranea; assembly: GCF_964355755.1. Classification (NCBI taxonomy): domain Eukaryota; kingdom Metazoa; phylum Echinodermata; class Crinoidea; order Comatulida; family Antedonidae; genus Antedon; species Antedon mediterranea. Next base: position 673,421 of record NC_092677.1, read on the forward strand.
ACTCCGACACAAATTAACAATCCTTGTTAAAAGACAGTTTTTATCATACTAAAGCTTAAAAAGTACAAAATGTTAACACTGTACACTTTAGAAGTGCCAACTGGTTGGTTTTAATGTGTTTATGGAATAGTAAAACCATTATTTTTTTTCATTTGGATAAAATGTTTGTTAAATTCTCTGACAAATTTAATTTTGTCTTACTCAGATGATGTTTTAGGCGTGTCATGAGTGTTATAGTTGTACATTTTTGTTTTGTGTCAATTGGTATCATGTACTTATGGATAAAATAGCAAATTTAATTCATGCTTAATATAATAACAAGTTTTTAATTTATTTATACTGTTATTCATGTCCTAAAATGTCCACTCCGACACAAATGAACAATCCTTGTTAAACGACAGTTTTTATCATGGTAAAGCTTAAAAAGTACAAATTTTAACACAGTAAGCTGTAGAAGTGGCAATTAGTTGGTTTTATTGTATTTGTAGCTATATAATAAAACACATTTTTTATTTGAGTGTAAATGTTTGCTAATTGTTCAACATTTATTGTTAAAATTCTCAGAAAAATTCAATTTTTCCAATCATATGATGTTTATATAAAGCGCAAGTATATTTTTTATATTGATACTCTGTACTAGTAATTAAATATTAGCCAAATAAGCAGTGGATTTTGTGTTATAATAAAAAATATTGAGATGTTGATTTCCAAATTTTTCAATAAAATTCTTCCAGTTACTAAATTCCTACTATTACTGTGAAAATGTCCGGATAGTTGTAGCTTTATAATATTATTTTTTATTAAATATAAACCTGTATGTTTCAAAATTAATTGAAAAATATGTAAAAAAAGGACTTTGAATTTTTGACCCTGTGAGACACTTGCGGCCTAGGTTACTGTGAAATTGCCCATATTATGAGCGTTTTCGGTGTCTTTCAGCTAAAAATAGCATTATGTCAACAGTTTCAGTCAAACCCACGTATATACCAATTACAAGTAATCGTCGTTTAATTAATCAATTTTTGTTTTAGTTATATTCAGTACTATGAGTTTTATACAAACTACATTGGCTCATATTCTACAATACCAGATGTCACTACAAATATTTAAATTAATTTCACTATCAATATACACCCGTTATGTGTACTTATTGAAATAAACAAATTATATAAAACTAGATGGTAGCTCGCGTACCATCTAGGTCGTGCCCACAGATGGTTCTCGAATACACAGTAATTTCAGCGTAACAAAACTGGCGATTTCAAATGTACGTTCCGCAGGACTATAATACTATAATTGTCGTTTACAGAAACGAATAAATAGACACGATGATTTATGTAGTCAACTAGAATTAGCACCCTGGGAATTACTTCCGAAGGAGAAACTTATCACAAAATGAGTCCAAATTTTTGATTTGGACTCATTTAAAGAAACCCAATTTGTGTTTTGTATGTAACATTAGGGTTGAGGGATGGGAAAGCGGATAGGTACAAAGAGGAACAATTTTTAAATATATTCTTTATCCACTCAGTAACGAAATATTTTTTTTCATGTTTTATACGCCTATAAATAATATACCTCTAAATACAGTAAAACATTTGCGATTTAATACTTTGTTAAAACTGTCACTGTTATAATCGATTGATCGATCGATCGAAATATTGAAGTACATGTCACGATACACCACTACGACGTTTATATTGTTGGTAATTATTAATTAATACAAACGTTGAGAAGGAACTGTCAGTATAAAGTTTATGTGTATATAATAATGTGTTTATATATCTAACAGTAGAGCCACAATCTCAGTAACGTTTATTTGTATATATTTTTATATTACATCCAACAGTACGAACATTCACAGTAAGAAATCTTTTATCCATGGATACTGTTTACTAAAAAGATTTTAGATGAGTTTCAGATTTTAAAGATACAACTAAGAATTAACTAAATAATACCATGGAGAAATAAGTTAGGATTTCTCCATGATAACACATAACTCAATATCAATGTAATGCAAATTTAGTTGGAGATAGTCCATCAATTGATGATGATATATGCACCCTGACTGTAAATTGTAAGTACAAAATAATACAGAATAATTAAGAATATTGGATGTATAGGACTCGCACATTATTACTTAACAAAACCATGTGCTTGTGTGAGAATAGAGTACATTGTTTTATTGTATACTTTCCATGTTAATAAAAAGTGTTAATCGGAAATCTGAAGCATGACACATGATTTTTCAATAATATTTTTACAAAATAAATTGCAATTAATAACATTTAAAGTTTACCATCAATTAACCATTATTTGTACAGTAAGCTTGGCATATGGTACAGTTAAAATGTCATAATCCGTGAACCAAACCAACGGAAACATTGACATTTTCATACAATATTTCTTGATAACTTTTCTTATTCATTATAATTCTTTGTCTGTTTTTTTCACAGTACAGCTAGTAAATGCTATTGAATGATTTTTGTTAAAATATTAAAGAAATTAAAACAGACAGGAAAAAAGTAAATGTACAGTTTTTGCAGCAAATAAAGATATTTTTATTTAAATGCTGCTACTGTACTGTAAAGTGTATCAAACAAAGTCATAAGAGATAAATTCCATCATTTCAGATTTTATTCTTTAAAAAGTGAATGTTCTTTTAATGTTGTAGAGTTTTAATTTAATTATTAGTTGCACATGGTTAATTTGATATTGTTTCCTGAAGTTATACATATTTTGGTAAACATTGTAAATTTGTAAAATAAGAAATAATAAATATTTTGTCTATCTCTTACAGATTTTTCAAGTGGTAATGTGATTACTATCAATGTTAATTCTAATACCACTGCTTATAATGTTATTATCACATGCTTTCCTGGTACAGTAGATGGCAATCCAGTTCCTGATATAAACCTCTATAAAGATACCACCATTATTAACACACAGAAAACATTACCTCTAACATACACAATAGCTACTGTGTCAGATGATGACAGTGGAGACTACAGATGTGAAGCAAGTAACAGTGTTGGAAGTGTAACAAGCAATACAATAACACTCGATTACTGTAAGTACTGTAACAAATTTTGAAATCAATGTTAAATTTCTTTTCTCATTATTTTTAATGAGTTCTAGTATTGACAATATTAGGCAACATTGGTATATTAGATATTTGCCTTTACAGTATGTACTGTTGTTAAATGTGCATGGTTATGCCTATAAACAGAAAACAATATTTGTATCGGTAGAATCTAGTGTTAGTAACTAATGATAATTAGACTACCATTCAAGTTTATCGCTTTTATGTGCAAGAATGGCCTATGATAATGCTTGTTTATAGAATCACTATAATTAAACTAACAATTAAATGTAATTATGCTTGTCTTCAATATGCAATATCAATTTTCCCCAGATTTAACTGATACTGTCACCATTAGTTCCACCTCAAATGATACCACTATAGTACTAACATGCTCTGGTTCAGTTGATGGTAACCCATCTCCTGACATAGTCCTTAACAAAGATTGTAATATCATTCTGCAACAATCTACATTACCTATAATATACACAATAGACAGACCAACAGAGAATGATGGAGGTTATTACACGTGTGAAGCTGATAACACTGCTTTCTCTACAAGAAGCAACGTAGAAAAACTACGCAAGTATTACAAAATGTGTATGGTTTGGTAAAATAAAAATAGTAATGTTGAATATCAGATTTCTACTGATTTGTAAGAAGTATTGATAATGCTGATCAATTTATAGTTTAAATGTTTTTCATGCAAATTTGAATAAATAACTTGTCATCATGTACAAATTGTTTAAAATGAAATGTTTGTATATAAAAAGCTGAATGGTGAAATGAAATGCTATGCTTAAAAGTCTTATCTATTACTGACTTTTAAAGTAAATGTTTAAAGTAAATTATATTTTTAGATAAACCAAGATACGAGACAACAGAACCAGATACTCTGAAACCTGGGAAAATCGGTATGATTGCAGTTGAAAATGTTGAAGTGAACCCTGAACGTGTAACTTATATTTGGAGCATTGATGGTGTTGTGGATCCAAATGCAAATTCTGCATCATTCACATTCACTGGATCAATGGTAGTTGGTACAGTTCATACCATATCAGTGAATGTTACAAATCTCATTGGGTCAACTTCAAAGACAATACGGATCGCAGTCTCAGGTTGTTATTCAGTATTCTGTTGTTATATTGGAAGATCCATAATACAAATAAACTCCTGACCATTATACATACAAAAGAAAGCAATTTCAAAATGAATAGCAGTAGGCCTATTACAGTGCAGTATTAGTAAAAGATTGCTTGTTAATGTTTTTCATTTAGCTACTATAAGATTGAATCAACAACAAATTCAGCCAAAATCAAAATACCAACAACAACAATTGTTTAGGCTTATCTATTTTATTATTTAATTGTGCATGTGTTTTTATTCATCATAGAAACAAGCTTTGGGGTTAAAATATATGCGGCTTATTTCACTTTCGCTTATATCATGTTCTATTCGATAAGTAAACCTATAATAACCTATTCGTATTTATCAATGATCTATTTCTACATACTTTAGTTGAAGTTGAATAAAGACTAATAAGCTTAATTCAGTATAGATAATAATCTCTGTTGATACAGTAATAATTATTGGTAACCTTTACATGTAAATAAAACGTACTTTACTTTTCAGAGCGATCTAATAGCAACACAGGGCTGATCATTGGAATGCTCTTCGTTGGCATCTTCATTGGTGCCGTAGGATTGTATATTGGACAAATTATTCACAATAAGATAAGGAAGGTATGTTAGGTTGATGATGACTTTAATATTATTCATTTATAATTACAAAACATGCAGACTTGATACAATCGAAGACTCTGAGCCACTATGCCATACAAAGTACTATAAATTATAATGGTACTTCATGTATTCTAGCAAAGATGCTTTGAATTCGACTACAAGCTTTACAACACGTCACAATGTCGGTTATTTGTTTCTATTTAGAAAAAATTACATTCGAGTAGAAGAGATAATTAGGTTATGAACACTTACATCATTATCCTTTAAAATGTATTGAAATAAATGGAATTGAAAGACACATTAATGACATGCAAGTAATGACATAATGTTGTTATTTTTTATTTAGAAGTCACTGTCAGAAAAACAAAACACAGACAAAAGAAAACAAGATGTAAGTATTGATCTATAAATACGATAAAAATGACCAATAAAACGATTAATATAATCAATTAAATACAAAATCTTTATTATCCCAAACTGGGAGATTCATTTGGTCGTGGGGGACAAACATCAACAGCCTGTTAAAATACACAAACAGGAAATGAAAGATTGCACAACATAATTATGATATAATAATAGCACCGTTATAATAAGAATATAATTGAGAATAATTACCATTCTAAAAATTTAATTCAGCAGAAATGATAAAAGGTAAACTAACAAACTAAAGTCAAATAATTTGATTCTAGACTTCTTCCAGTTAGTGTAGTTTGTTGTGCGACAGCACAATTTAAAATTCAAATCATTTAATTAAGTATTAATATTAATTAGATCCTTATTTTGAGTTTAGTTTCGTTTTCTTTGTTTACTCACATAGTTTCTAAAAGGCTCTTATAATTGGTCATATGTTTTTCCCTACTCTGATGTAATTTGTAATTTATACCCACGACCTCCAGATCAAAGCCTGGCGTTCATACCTCTAGACCACCGAGCTTGCGCTGATGGCTAGTGGTTAGATTCGAGCCCAAAAGTAAGCAGCGGGTACTGCACCAACAGGGTTGTAATTGTATTTAACTACTGCGGAGTAGCTTTGCCCTGGCGCAAAGCTACTCCACAGTAATTAAATACAATTACAGGCCCTTATAAGTTTGCAATTACTGTATTTACTTGACAGACATACATGGATTATGTAGGAGAAAGTAGAGGGCAAAACCAAACCTATCAAGATTTACAACATAGAGTAGAAGAGTCAGCTTATGTTAATGTTAAGGCTGGGAATAAGAACAAGAAGGGAAAAATGTGAACAATTAATCATTGAAATGAAAGAATAGATAAATATGCTTTGTTAATGCACAAAATAAGTGATCGATTCCAAAAGGATCGATCAATATTTTAAAGAAATGTGTAGCCTGTTGTATGTCATCTGCAAGGTGATCGAGTGGCATCATTGAATTTCGTTAAATTACGAAGACTAGATGGTACGCTCGCTTCGCTCGCGTACCATCTAGGTCGTGCACACAGATGGCTCTCGAAAACACAGTAATTTCAGCGTAAAAAAATGTACGTACCGCAGGACTATTGTCGTTTACAGAAACGAATAGACATAATGATTTATGTAGTCAACCAAAATTAGCACCTTTGGAATTACTTCCAAAAGATAAATTTGTCACAAAATGAATTTTTGATTTGGACTTTTAACTTTTAAACAAACCCAATTTGTGTTTTAATTATGTAACATTAGGGTTGAGGGAAGGGGGATAGGTACAAAGAGGAACAATTTTTAAAATAATTCTTTATCCACTCAGTAACGAAAAAGTGTTTTCATGTTGTATAGGCCTATAAATAATAGCCTATACAACTAAATACAGTAAAACATTTGCGATTTAATATTAGTAATAGTAATACTACTACTGTTAAAAATATCACTGTCATAGTCGATTGAATAAATAGTACATGTAACGATACACTACGACGTTTATATTTGTTTTGTAATTATTAATTAATACAAGCGTTCTTAAGCAACTGTCAGTAATAAAGTTTAGTTGTATATTATGTGTTTATAATCTAACAGTAGCGGCTACCCACACTCACAGTAATAAAATTTATTTGTATTTTTTTTTTATATCTATGACCCCATTTACACTTACGATTTAGGCCGGCCCTGGGTCGGCCCTGGGTCGGCAATTGATAAGTGTAAATACTCCAAAAAGTTAGGCCGGCCCTGGGCCGGACGCAGATCTGGGCCACCTCTCCAGGTAGGTTCAGGAGCGGCTTTTACGTTTGGGCCGGTTTACGCAGTGAACCGTGAACAACGTTTGACCTTTTTATGAGGTTGTTGTTATGACGATCCGACATTTTCAGTACATACCTTCCTCCTTTTCGGGCGACAATTTGTTTTCTTCATCATTTATATAGTTAAATTTATTTTCAGACATCTTCTTTCAATAAAGTATTCCTCCGCTTGTTTCGCATATACATAAAATACAGCCATATTATATATAAAACAGTGGGGTTCATTTTGTTTTTAATGGGACAAAAAAACAACAATAGGCTAAATATAAAACGGTCGGTTCGCGCGGAGAGTAATTGAATTGACGATCGAGAGAGAAAAAATGTAAACAAACTGTACTTCGTATCCCAGCATGCAATGGTACTTCCGATAAAATTATTTACGACCAGTAATCTGCGTCGCTAGTGTAAACGCTCTGGGGCCGGCCTAAAAGATTAATATTTGCAACCGGCCCAGGACCGGCCCTGGACCCAAACGTAAGTGTAAATGGGGTCTAACAGTACCAACACTCACAATAAGAAATTTGCGATTCAAATGGCGATCAAAAGTGGTTAAATACCTATTTACAGCATTGTATAGCATTACAATACTATTTATGTTTATTCTCCAAGGGGCCATAAATTTACCTACCTGTGTTAAACCATGGAGGTATATAGGTCCATGGTTAAACCAAATAATTTGGAATGTTCCATTCACCACAAATCAATACATTTGTATAAACGTATATTAAATCTATCAAAATAGTATTTTTTTTAAAGAAAAGGGAAGAAGAGACTAACAGTGACGTGTCTTTAGAAGATAAGAGGAAGGTTTATCATTCTATGATACGACACGAAGGTATTACTGTACATTTAATTACTGACGACAGCATCAATAATGCAAATACATTCTCTGCATTATCGACATTATAGCATAAGAGTCTGAACAATATTATAAAATCTTACCTCAAACTACCAGTGAGTACCGCACGACAACGCACTTCTCTTGAACATCATTTCTAGCCATAGCCATTCTACAATACATAACGACGAAACAAGATTAGCTTAGAAATTTTCATTTAGAAATAGTGTCCAATAAGTAATATACTTGCACTCAAGCTAACAATGTATAATGTAAAAGTGTAATTTTAATAAACACACTGTAAAAAAGCTACTTGAAACGCTTACCTGTGCTTCAGAACCCATATACCACATCCTTCGCTAAACAAACCGTAAGCAAACGACGAGACAAATAAAACACAAGGGTCTATTGTCACCTGTATGCAAATGATGTACATACCGTAATACGAACTGACACGAATAAAAGAAACAATACACCAATTATGAATAAATGAAACTAAATAGTTCATAATAATTTATCATTTATGTATATTATTTAATTATCTGGTATGCCAACATACTTTCTCATAATCAAACTGTATTAACTTTTCCCATAGATATTTTTAAAGAGGGTACTATACAACAAGATATATATGCTATACCATACACCGGATAATAGAAGAAAATGATAAAAGTTGAGAATCTTTGAGACTTTTAATGTGTTTTTGATACACAGAGAAGGAAATTAGTTGAAATAGTTCAACAGAAGGGCAACGAAAAACTATGACTATAAATTGTTTTTAAAAGAAGAAAAATAACAGTGTGTAAAGGGGAAAGAAAAAATACAAACTTTATGTCGTGAAATTAAAAACACAGTACTTCTATTTAGTAATTTGCTATTGTATTATTTGTGTTTAACAACTTGAGCTTCACACATAATAGACAAAAGAGCACCAGGGTTTCCTGATTGTAGCTACAAAATACAATCAGTTCCTTGTTGGTTTTATGATTATATATAGTTTGATATTGTTGTGTTTACAGTACAGTGAGTGTTACACAATACACTGCAAACAATGTTATACTTCCTTGTAGGGATGAACTAAACATTTCGGAGGACCAGATAAATTGATCGAACAATATTCATTTTATTTCCCCCTTGGTATAAGCATGGACCTATACATTTATTTTAGATGTACTGTACATGGTATAAGGAAGTTTTATTTGTTATCGCATGATTAATTCAGCATATAGATGCAGGCCTATGATAAATTCAGTTCGAAAATACACAATCATATACAAACAACGAATAATACTGCAAAACAACACAATGATATACAATATAATCCGTTTATTATAAAAAATAACTGTATTTTAACCCAATAACCGCGTACACAATATCGCACATTTACGTGAATTTTGAATTAGTAAAAAATTAATACTCCAATAACTATGTGTGTAGACGAGGTAATGTTTACTGCAGTATATCTCACTGTTGTATGAATAATGTGATACTGTAACTTTGAATGTGTTTTTAACTTTCAATATTTATTTAATTATGTACACAGTAACGTGATGTTCTTGACAATGGTATTCAGTCAGTCATTCTACACAGTTGACACTGAATGCAATTTGTATACCTTTTTAAAGAATCTACTGATTAGTAAAAACTATATATTATATTTACTCTGTTAGACCATCTATGAACTGATGCATATCCTTCTATTCATTAATCGATGATTGTACCATGGAAATAGCCGCGTTTCAGTATTACAGTAGACCTACTATTATTACATGATGGTAAAATTTCACTTGTTATCAATGATAGTTATGCAAAATAAGTAGTATTTATTAAAATATTCCCATATACTTGGCTGAAAGCAGTTTGCAGAAGAAATCGTTATATTATCATTACTTATTCAAATATAATAGTTTATTTCAATACTTATAAAACCATAAGTTAAACAAGGCCAACAGCCATTAAGTCGCGTGCTACAATGCATAGTGATATCGGACCGACATTCAGACCGACAGACAGACCGACAGACAGACAGACCGACAGACCGACAGACAGACCGACCGACCGACATAGTGAACTATACTGACCGAAATTACTGAACATGTTTAAAAATGTTGAAATGTTTAAAAACATTTATATTTTTTTAATTTACACGTGCGTAGCCTGTCACTTTTGACGTGCTCGTATAACGTAATTTCGAGTTGAAAAGTAAGTCAAGAAAACAGAAATCGGGCAAAAAGAGTGCGCAATAACATTTAACGCGCAGTGCGCGCGCAAAAATATGCGCACTCATGGCAATTTTGTAAACGCTTAAAATTGCCTGAAACGTACTCTTATTTCATCGAAAATAAATTTTGAAAATTTTAAGCACGCGTACGCATGCGTTACATGCGCTACGCACGTAATTGTATTGCCATATGATGATTTATGCCCTGAAATTTATGAGTACTAAATTTTATTTAATTGTGATTCATGGTTGTGAAGATATGATTACAAACGTGATTTCGTTAAATCGTGCGTAGACCGCGTAATTTTTTATTGCGCACCGTGAAAACATAACCACATTGATTCCTGGCCATAAGGAATATACTGTGAAAAATTGACCTAGCTAGATAAAACTGATATTAAGATAAGGTCAGAAAGCGATAAAACGCATAGTGATACCGGACCGACAGACCGACAGACCAACCGACCGACAAAGTGAACTATAGAGTCGCGTCCACGCGACTAAAAATATAAGGAGTACTATTTTTAATTTTTTTTTCAGTTTATAAGCTCTGATTGGTATTACTAGTTAAGATTAATTTATTTAACAGAATATAAAAATAATTGATCCAACTTATACATAGATTATTTTTATCTTTATTTTGTTTAAACAATCTGATGGTTGTCCGGTTTTTCTTCTTGATATGTTAAAGTTTCTATTTTCTCTATGTCGTTTGTATGTGTTTTTATATTGTAAGATGTTGCCCAATTGCTTTTTATTTATTTTTTATTGGTATCTTTTCTTTGTCTCATAACCAGCAACAAATTGTTTATTTTATACCAGTTGTTGAAAACATAATAAAGATTACTTGAATTTGGACTTGAACTTGTACCCGAACTTGGTAAGGTAGACCAACAGTATCGTTTCACTAAAAACAATCAAAATGAAATGATTGAAATATATGATGTAGGAGTACGTTTCCGTATATAGATTAAAATCAGTGTTCATTGGAAGCAATACATACACTGTAGTATAACAGAATTTTGAAATCCAAAATTACTGAACAAATGACAATGCTGTGGGTATCAGTGACAGGGTCTCAATGGAGTAGTAATCATTTGAGAGTTTTGTCGCTCCATTAGACATCGTGGTCTATTGCAATAACTCTAAAATTTGCAATCGAGTGACCAGCTGAATTAAAATGTTCGGCTACAGGTTGATCAAGGTTTAATGTTTGATAGCTGATCTGTGTTGTGTCATTCTTATACAGAGACTGTTTTTTGTTTCCTCGACGTACTGTTTACCACAAATATTAAAAATGCGGCCAGTTTGGTTACTCTTAAAATATCCAGTAGACTCGACAAATAAACAAGTTTGCAAGATTTGCCGCAAAGGTGACTGCCCAAATGCTGTCCTTTGTGAGAGTCAATTTGTTTAACTCTTAAATTTAGATCTACCTATAATATCAAAAACGTTGAGAGGTCTACGGAATGTAATAATGGGTGGTTCCGGAAAAACAGTCCCGAGACGTTCTGTGGACTAGTAGAATGGGGCATATGTTTCTAAAAAATAGCCCGTAATGGAGGCAACCTAGTGTTATACATAATGTATATGTTGTCCGAAATCTTTGCTAATTTTTCTGGATGTTTTACTTTATCGTTTTGATTTACCTTTTTGCTTATTTTATTTTGTTTCTCAATTGAGATCCAGCAACTGATACCCACAGCATTTTTACTATTTTTAGTTATTTGCCTTAGGAATTATATATACATATAAATAATATAAACACTGTCTAATTATTGAAACAGTGCTCATATTTGGAACATGATCTCATAACCACGTCGAGCATAGCTCCTCGGCAAAAGTTCCGTATTTTGTAAGTTGTATGAAAAAATGTCTCTGGCGGGATTAGAATCATATATACATTCTTTTTCACTTACATACACAAATGCTGATGAGAAAAACCAAAACTACAACAATCACTACACTAATTGTCCATATTGGTGTAGTCTCTGTAATAAAAAAATAATTATCACTGATTATCAACGAATCCACTTAGCCCAACCCCTGTCCGGTCTACGCTGTCCAAAATCCTAAGTATGGGTGTAAAATACATTCAAGAGGTCCAGATAGTTTGAAGCATATTGGCGATATTATCTCTATGATTATTTATTAGGAAACATGCAATTAGAAAAAAAGTTATTTCAAGAACAATTTAGTGTTTGGAGGTTGTGGGTATAGCTCCCTGATGCAAGTTACTTCGTTTATTATAATCATCATTGTAATAATTGTGATAAGTTATAATGAATTTTGGAATCAGATGCACTGATGCATGTTTGGTTGAAAATTAAAAGCTGCAATGATTGTTGTTCTTGTTTTAACTTCTGTTGGAGTGTTGGTACTACTACTGTGACTTCACCCTGGCCAGTACGGCTATCAAGTATGTAAGAATGTAGATGTTGGCAACAACTTGGCAACAAGCTTGCAAATGCAAAGTTTGAAAATGTAGTGATACAATATAAAACAAGGCCAACAGCCATTAAGTCGCGTGCTACAATGCATAGTGATACCGGACCGACAGAATAACCGACAGACCGACAGACAGACGGACCGACCGACATAGTGAACTATACTGACCGAAATTACTGAACATGTTTAAAAATGTTGAAATGTTTAAAAACATTTATTTTTTTAAAATTTACACGTGCGTAGCCTGTCACTTTCGACGTGCTCGTATAACATAATTTCGAGTTGAAAAGTAAGTCAAGAAAACAGAAATCGGGCAAAAAGAGTGCGCAATAACATTTAACGCGCAGTGCGCGCGCAAAAATATGCGCACTCATGGCAATTTTGTAAACGCTTAAAATTGCCTGAAATGTACTCTTATTTCATCGAAAATAAATTTTGAAAATGTTAAGCGCGCGTACGCATGCGCTACATGCGCTATGCACGTAATTGTATTGCCATATGATGATTTATGCCCTGAAATTTATGAGTACCAAATTTTATTTAATTGTGATTCATGGTTGTGAAGATATGATTACAAACGTGATTTCGTTAAATCGTGCGTAGACCGCGTAATTTTTTATTGCGCACCGTGAAAACATAACCACATCGATTCCTGGCCATAAGGAATATTCTGTGAAAAATTGACTTAGCTAGATTAAACTGATATCAAGATAAGGTCATAAAGCGATAAAACGCATAGTGATACCGGACCGACAGACAGACAGACAGACAGACCGACAGACAGACCGACAGACAGACAGACAGACCGACCGACCGACATAGTGAACTATAGAGTCGCTTCCACGCGATTAAAAATAAATAAATAAAAATAAATAAATGTTGAATTGAAATTATCTACCTTCTGGGCACAACGTTTTTGAGAAAGTTACAAAAACTGGATGATTTTATAACTAACTTCCAAGAAATTCCCTATTATATTTATCTACATAAGCAGTTCTTAAGTTCAAAGCTAAAGTCATGTCTAGGTACTTGCATGTTTGAACCATCAGGGCCATGGTCACCAGTAGACCTATGGTTGGTATGTTTTCAATCTGATGACCACTTTTTTGTCAGAAGCTTGAAGGAAATAAAGATACAGCTCATTCACAAGCTCCATGAGCAGCATTAACTCCCACATCTCATCTTCTATAGTCTGTACAAATTTCATTTGAGGTACCCCCTAAGATGGAACATTATACACTGGTTTGATGAGTGCACAGGGTCGTGGTATAACAACTCAGAGAAAGGCAAAATAATTCCCAGTGATGACTCTTGACCAAGATGAGTAGGAGGTGGACAGAGATGATTTATTTCGACCCGGTGAGCTGTATGTCTTTTGGACATGCATTATTGGGAATATAGTGTTGAGGCCAGTGGAATTAAGATTTGGTTGAAGCTGAACTTGTATTTCCTACAAAAGCGACACAAATATCTTAAATGGAAAAAATCTCTACAGGACGTCACAGAAGCCCATATACTAACTCTGCTTTCTATCTCTGGCATCCTTTCTAGAAAAAAAATGATTGAAATGATGAGAAAGAGATTACAAGTGACGTATCGTTTTGTTGGAAAGACACTTATCATTATGAACTTGAATAAAGAGCTGAGTCAACGAAATTAAAATGCTGTCAATAAAAGTTAAACTATATCCCTTTTATGTCTGAGCCACAGGGACAACGAAATCTGTTGTGGCACATACAAAGTACACAGGCTTTTATGACCACCTGAACTACGCCCGGTTACTTCTGATTTATCTTTCAACAATGCAGACCACAGCACATTCCAGATATTGGACAGAGTTTATAAGAGGAAATTATGTGTGACAAAGGGACTTGCTGGATCTGTCACGGAATTGAACAAGAAGATCGTAAAGGTCATTGGGTGTGGTGTCATTGGAGTAACACAATTACACAAATTAATGATTTCATCAGAGCTGACAAATCTAGTTGATGTGTTTGAAAGTCAACAATTAAAGAGAGATGACACAAGGAAAGGCATCCCGAATAATAAGGAATGGAATGTTGCATTTGTAGGTGTTACTTGACTATGAGATCCATTCAATTCAGTAATGATTGTAATGAACTTTATATTCTTGCAAAGAAATAATGAATGAAAAGGTAATAAAGGATATAATAAAGCATGATGACATTGTACAGAAAATGTTTGAGGCATTGAAGAATTGGCTAACTGTTTATATGGGATCCAATGAAAAGGAAGACATTCAAATACATGACGGTGAAAACAGGTGACAAACTTATAAAAGTGAAAGAGGACTCCTATTTTAGCGATTCTTTGTCACATACGTAGTCCGACCGGACATATGTGTAAGAGTTTAGCGTTATTCATGTGCACTTTTTACTTTTAACTTTTTACTTCTTCTGGTATATGACAAAGATATCATCAGAAGCATACTGTAATTCCTAAAGAGCAATACATTTCAATAGATGAAACAATACAACTAGGACTTAACATCAGATCAGTACACAATTAATATTATTATAAATGGTTAGATGGTAGTAAACTCAATATATAAAACATATGAAATGAGGTATTGCAGTGCTTTTGCTTTGTTTCTAAACAAGTTGTTGAGATCGCAGATCGGTTCTGTTGTAGTACGATGGATACAATTAGTTCTGGAAGTCAGTTGTCATTCAACTGAAGAAGTTTATGAAATGTTTTGATATGAAGAAATATACTGTACTGTAGGCTTCCTGATAGTCACACTATGTCACATACTTTTTAAAAATAAATTTAATCCATTAAAAAAAATGGCAGCCATTTTGAAATTCAAATTTGCTGTTGTTGTTGTCATAGGCCTCATTTTATGTGATTTCAATCAATGTTATTTAAGGTACACACGTTTTAATAAGAAATGTAACATTTCTTTTTTAAATTGGTCCATTTTGAAGTTTAAAATGGCAGATTACTACTTTTGAATGTTTATATAGCAGAAAACCCATAAGCCTTAATTTTAACTTAAAATATTATTCATAATGGGGTGTTAATTTGTCCTATATGTTACATTTATTGGACATTTTGCATATTGACGGCCAAATCTTGGATTTTACACCCTTATGCTTTTTTTAGAAAAATGGTAACATATTTTACACTCTAAAGGGTTAGGGCCTACATTAATATACTAAATATAAATTTACTTTCTAATGGTTAAATCACAGTAGGAGCAAGACGGCCTTAATTTCATATACATGTATTTTTCTGCGTTTTACCGGGAGTTTTCCATAAATGTAAGACCAAATCATAATTTTGTTTAGTTTTTTATTTCCATATAGTAGGCCTACCCTATCCCTATTTACAGATATTCCGAACTTTTTTTGCTTTTTTCTGCAAATTAACGTTTTGCTCAATATTTATAGAAGACGTTTCATTTTTTTTCTAACTTTTGTTATTAATTTGCATTCGATCGTATTGCTGTTTGCTAGCGGACTAGAGTACTATTTTCGGTGTCATTCAGCAAAATTCGCTTAACAAAACATACTATCAACGACCCTTGATTACTGGGCAACCCTATTAAAATAGTCCTGCGACTGCCCCTGATACAGACAATTCAAAATATATAGTGATTATTAAGCATACAATTTTTTTTCACTACCGGTATTAAAAGAAAGTTTTTGTCAATCGGTATACTGTTAGCTTAAAACAAATGATAAAATTATCAAAATAAAACTTATTTTATGCCTATACTATTACTATAAATATTATATTTTCAAATGACAAAACTGAGTTATATATATTTTGTCCATATGCAATTAAATCATTAAAATAAATTGCTACTATGCACAAAATGTAGGCCATAATCAGTTTTGACCTCACACTAGTCTGGTCTCTTATGGTGTGGACATTCCTTAACAATGGAGAGAATCATGCTGGTGTAGAATTTTCCATGTAAAAATATTGCCTGGAAACTAGTGTGTGGAGACACACTAATTGTTAGATCTAACATAAATGGTTAAATTCCATTAAGCATGGGGGTTTAAAACGTGCCTCAATCACGTCTTAATTGGTCACAATACAATAATTAACAATCAGGTATTCTGTAATCACGTGACTGATTCACTGCACTATTTAGAGTCCATAGTTATGGAGGTGTCCACTATTTAAAATTAACACTCAAATAGCGTACATTTCTACGGTAAACTCATGAATATCAGCGCTTTACATAATTGTCATAACATTGGATGAAATAAAAATGATATAAAAACTATATTATAGGTCCTTTTGCCATCCTGCGTAAGCAAAATACATTCCAATTTGGCAAAAGGATATTTGTGTCAACAAATTGGATCCCTAATCGTTAGCGACTCGCTGGCATGAACCTACAATGTAAATCATCATTAGTAGATACCATTTAGATCATGCTAACAATGAAATGATTCACAGTTCAACCCAGCAGATGATTAATCTAAAATATTTCCTATGGATGTTGTGGCAAATCAAAATCTTACCATGTATTTTAATTTTAGCTGAATACGTTGTTGATCCAATGATGTTAGTAACTGTCACATTAACAGTGCCAGATTCCGATACTTTCAGTGTAAATGTTGATCCATTGTTGACAGCATCTTCATTTCCAGGAAGATCAGTAGACCACAGATAATTGACGTCAGGAGGATTAGTTGATACAGTTACAGATGTTATTGTATAAGTCTCACCAGGAGAAACAATAAGATCATTTAATTTAAATTCAGGCGTATCTAAAATAGAAAATAAAAGTTGTTGATTATTTATATATAATTAATTTGTACCTAAATGTAGGTAAATTATTGTTGGAAAAGTATAAAACCTTATTATTTTGTCCGGCCATGATTACATCCCGGAACGTTACTTAAACTATTTTTGTGTAAAACCCAAATGCAAACATTAATGAATCCAATTACATGAATATTATTCCAAAAACATAAAATTATCATTGTATACTTACATTGTACCTCTAGGTTTCTAGAATCACTTTTCTGTTTGTTACCAGCACCATTATCCGCCTCGCACTCATAACTTCCATCATCAGTACGACTTACTGATGGAATTGTAAACAAACACGAACCATTGTGTGGTACGTCATCATCTTTTATAAAGTTGAACATAGCTTCTGTACTAGAATCCACAACACATGTCATGAAAACTCCATCTCCTTCAGTTACAGGTGTCGTAAAGTTAATTACAGGTTTATCTAAATCTATAACATTTAAGAATAATCTATATTATTGTTGTCGTCGTTGTCGTCGTAACAATTTTAGAAATTAGTAGCACAAGCAATGTTGTTTAATATTTTATCAACATAATAAAATAACTTCATACAATTTTGAATAAATCCAGATGATTTTGAGTGCATTCACTTTGTAAAACCAGGCACTCACACCAGTTAATTTAGTTAATTCTTAATCTTAGTTTTATCTTTAAAAATCTCTCTCTTTTTATAATATTTTTAGTGGTAATGTTACAGTATACTCATACACATGACGTAAAAACAAAATGATTTACTTACAGTGAACAGTTAGTGTGCATATATCATCATCAGCTGATGGAATGTCTCCAACTAAAGTGACATCACATTGGTATGTGCCACTGTCACTTCTGAGAGTGTTGGTAATTACAAGAGTGATGTCATTTTCAACACTAAATTTGTCACTGTATCCAGGTTCTATTACACCAAATCCATTCTGATAAATTGCTATTGTATCCGTTACACCATTGGTAACATTACTCCATCTAACAGTAGGAACAGCTCCACTGCTAGCTGGTACAATGTTACATGTTATTCTTGCTTCAGATCCTTCAGCTGCATCTACGTCATCAACTGTCACTGTTACTGCAACACATATTATGTCTAACCAAACTATATTAAAAACCATGAATAACGTCATACTTTGCATCATATTTAAGACAGAAAAATTATATTTCAATTATTATATCTACTCTCAAATTGTTAGGTACTGTATTGCCAAAACTAACTTGAATTAAAGACTAATATAGGTACAGTAAACCTTACCTGTGATACCAATGATGATATAGAAAATATCTTTTAATGTCATATTTGACTTTAATGTTGTCGACCCTGTAACAGATAAATTTAAGTCAATTGGCATCTATTACAATAAATGATTATTTATAATAAACTGAAGGGGACCAGGTTTATATTTCTGTTTTGTCGAGCACTTTTTCAGAGTGTATAAAGCACTTTTTGAAGATTGATCTTTGTTATGATTCTTTCTGAATGGTTGATTCGTCCATATCAATGCATCAATTATATTCAATTAATATTGATTAAAGGGCCCACAGTAGAAATAAGTTGTTATTCTGTGTTTTTATCCTTGAATACGTTGATCTTCAGAAAATAAATAAAATAAAAATACATTAGCCTATACAAATCAGGGATTTCTAAACTCCCTGCTGATATAATTATACCAATATAGGAAGTTTCGTATCCGCCCCTAAAATAATAAAAATTGTTTCAACAACAATACTTCATCCAACATATACTCACGGTTTGTTTACAACATCCTGCAAACATAGACCTTAAATATTGTTAAGTTTTTATTTATAACTATTTTGAATCATTAATAATTGAGCACCCTCTCAGAAATCTATCGCCAGCTTGCTTGTGCTTACGGGGCGCCGTTCAGGACATTGCTAATTTTGGATCCCTGAATATAAATAATGACCTCGGATACCATATAATATGAAATACTTGCTATTCGTAAAAATAAAAATAATATGTTTGTCAGTATTTTTTTAAAGACTAAATAAGATAAGGAATATAACATTTTAAAGTAGCATGTTTATTGTTCGTGGCGGGGTATAAAACAGAACAAACAGACTGCGCATATACTTTCTACATGGTACGTTTTGTTTTCAGTTGATTCGCAGCGTTCTATAGAGGGCCGTGGTTATTAAAGACATGGAGTTCATCTACGTTTCCATCCATTTATCAATCCATAATTGTATTATGTCAACAAAATTAGTAATGTCCCGAACGGCGCCCCGTATAGACGATAAAGTGCGGACGAACTTCTGTTGTCAAATATTGACACATAAAATAGAGGGCACTGTTACTTTTTTTAAGCATGCACAAAATAAAATGTGCATGTATTTCCTAAAGTCCGACATGAACTGAACTGAACCTGATTGTATCTCTTTTATATCAGAGGCATAGTCTCAATGAGATGTGCAACAAACATACAGTAAATAAAAATGTAAAATTAGACATAAAAACAAATAATAAAATATTTTCAAAGCATGCTTGGTCATAACAAACAACTGAAAAGTTGAGATCTTCAAATATAAGACTTTGTAAAAAACAAAATATTAAAGAAAACTGGAGAGAAAAACTAGGAAATATACAAAATTAAGTTAGAGAAGGAATTCTATTAAAATATATCATTTCATGTGTTCAATGCCATGGTTAGAAATATTTTTACAATGTTTGGCGAAAATATGACTTGCTAATTCATATTATCATGGGTTATAGAATTGGCGTAATTTTTAATTCATTATGGATTTCAAGATCATCGAGGAATAAGTGGTATTTAACATATAGAGAGCCAGTAGCAAACAATTCACAAAATATGGATAGATTATTGTTGTTCAGTTCTTCTTGATTTTCATGAGTGTTGGTGGTCTTACGTACTTAAGTCGTTTGCGTTCAAATACGAAATAATAATAACAGTTTCTTGTTCATTACAATTACACAATAAACATATACCTGCATTTTTAGGTGACCATGCTTATTTTTGAAGTTGTGCAGGTAACATTTCACGACGTTTACAATTGCGCAACGTGACTTACGCGCGATGTTATGAATTTCGCTTATTTAACATAGGTCGAAAACGAAATAACATTTTAAATCGAAACTTAGCAAAAGTGTGATTTATATCATGCTCTAACTTTCTGATGAAAAAATCTGTTCCAAAGAAAGTTTTCAGAATAAATAAATTTTATTAACAATGTGAATTATGTTTTCCAGCCCTTTCTAGTTATTTTACCAAATTTTAAACCATTTCGACTTAAAATCACGTAAAATTCGCTTTTGATGACGAATTTCAAAAATTCGGATCATGCATCAATATGACTAAGCATTTCACGTCTTCGTATGGCCACTCAAATATGAAATATAGGATATTTGTCCCTTTCGTCATAGCTCATCACATTTAAATAGAGCGCATCTCCACTATTCCATTTAAACTCCCCTCCACCCACCGATGATGATATTTTCTACGTCAATCAATTACCTTTCGCATTAATTTAGCGGAAACTAAACAATAACTAAAAATCATTTCACAACACATTCACAAATATAATTACAGCGTCCTCTCTATTCGATGTCACTTTAGACAAAAATTCTACATTCTGCAAACCTTTCAATGCAATTCCGACAAATTATATGTATGGAATTTTCTTTATCTATTTTCTTCTCTTCTTCTAGTGTTGTAAGCTATTATTATTTATAAAGTATTGAACGTATTAAACGTATTAAAACAAATACTTGAGCAATTGGTATTTGCCTCTGATATAACAGTAGCATGCATTTTAGATTAAAATAAGGTATTTCCTTGATAGGGATGGACTCATAATCGATAAGAACGTATTTTTATAATAAACGAACGAAAACAATTCTGTGTGGTCGAAAAGTATGGTTCATCGCCATATATCGATAGGGCCTAATTTAGATTTGTATTACGGCAATGAAAAAGCTATGAGTTGGGACAGGAGTTGAGCCTGGTTTACGACATATACTAATTACTAGACGGATCACAAAAAAATAAGGTATGTTAGATACATTACTAGTGAATATCTTCCAGAGCGAGTACACCAAACTCGTCCCACGTCAATATACTTGTCAATTTAATACTCCATTAATCACCTGAACATAACCCTAAACCTCGGTTCATACTTATAACCTTTCCAGTACAGTTTTGGAAATGTATAATAATATCTCAAACTCCAGTATCCCCATTTTCAAAATATTTAGTTTGAAATCTTACACTATTATGGTCATGTTGACAAGCTCCTTAGAATAATATGGATGCGTGAAATAGCAAAATTAACAAACAGTCAGTGGTGAAACGTGGGCCATTTACACCCCATTTTGGCCTCTATATTTTACAAAAGGGTAATAGTTACAAGGTAAAAGGAATTGTGTAGCTTTTCGTGTGATTAAATCTTGTAGGACCCGACGGGAATTTTTGGGCTACTGTCTCTGGGGCCACTTACAGGATAAATACAACCTGTATTATTATTGTTGAAATATGGTTAGAAATATGTATTTTAATTCAAAATGATTTGTATTAAGTTATCTAAACATCATAAACTTTACATTTTTCCATTTAACAAAGGTACATGAGTAATATAATTTTGTGATGATGCTATCAAGGCAGGATATTTATTTGCATATCTTTCTTTTAAGCTGTAAGTATAATTGAATAGGTTCCATTTTATTTCGTACTACTAGCCTACTCAATGTATTATCTGGTAGTTTAAAACATAATTCTAATCAACAATGCTATAAGAACGACACAAAGATTCCATCACCATTTCATGCTTTATGCTTTTATAACCAAACTGAGTCAATTAATTCAGCTAAATGTTTAATTATCACCTAAAACTACGTAGATCTTTATAATTCTGTACATAGTAAATTTTATTGGAATTTTATATCGTCTTTATTTATCAGTAAATTAAAAACCAAACCCACACATCATATTCCTTTTGGGAGGGTGAATATGTATATTAATTAAGTAAATTCTCTTTTATTTGATTTTATCTTGATATTTTTCATATTAATTAAATAAGTTTTCAGTTTATTATAATAGTCAAATACTACCTTACTTAATGTTTATTATAGGCCTATAAAAAATTGTATTTTGTATCCGTTCTGTATTTGCATGTTATCCCTCCTAATATTATTGTTATTATATTGGTAAATTAATGTTGCTGTTGGTTTAGGTTTTGAAATAAAACAAATACATAAATAAAAACATTTTCTTGTGGACCATATCACATTCTTAAAGTAAAAAAAACATTAATAGTTGAACCATTACATTTTTGTTTAACACAATTCAGCCTTACGAAAATGTTCCGCAGTAACAGTGACTGTTGATGACGTAGATGTAGCTGAAGGATCTGAAGCAAGAATAACATGTAACATTGTACCAGCTAGCAGTGGAGCTGATCCTACTGTTAGATGGAGTAATGTTACCAATGGTGTAACGGATACAATAGCAACTTATCAGGGTGGATTTGGTGTAATAGAACCTGGATACAGTGACAGATTTAGTGTTGAAAATGACATCACTCTTGTAATTGATAACACTCTCAGAAGTGACAGTGGCACATATGAATGTAGTGTCACTTTAGTTGGAGATATTCCTGCAGATGATAATGATATATGCACCCTGACTGTTCACTGTAAGTAAATCGTTTTATTAGTACATGTGTATGCATACTGTAACATAACTAAATTACAAACTGGGGTGGTTTGAAAAGTAAAAGGATACTCTCTTAATGTAAACGAGTGATATTTCCACTCCAAATTTAGAGTGAAATGATGTTCACTCTTGAATGAGTGTTAATCCACTCCAATTTGAGCGACTGCCATAATTATTAAGCATAAAACGTACCACTCCTTCAACGAGTGTGCATGTATTCCCGCTCGAACTGTAAACACCCACCACTTGACTCCGGGAGTGAAAACTTTTGATCGAGTCAGCCAATCAAATGCAAGCATTTCATAACTTTTCATCGTCTTCGCCCGCGCCCAGGCCGGCCGATTGACTGTTTCTCTCTCTTTCTCCCGCCGCCGCATTCCAACGAGATGGAGGAATTTTTACACCAGATATTTGGTGAACAAGATCAACATTTAATCAGGATATTTAATGGTAAATTTACATTTAAAATGTAGCTTTTGTTACCGTGTATTGTAGAAATGATTATATTGTTTTGTAATATGTTTTATTTGCGTGTGAATCCTGGTGTGCTAACGCCTAGCCTACTACTACTAGCTAGCCTAGCTAGGCCTAGTAGGAAGGGTGCTGGCAACGCGTACCCAAACCAACTCGTCCCCACCATATGCTAACTCGTATCTAGCCTATAGGCGGACCCATACCCAAATTGTTTTGGCATGGGTACGGTACGACGAGTTGACCTGTCTTTATTGTTTTCACTTTATTCAACCACTCTTTATTAATTATTATAGACCCGGCTAGGCTACACACATGATATTTACAAATTTCACTTATTATTAAAATAAAACGGTTTTTTTTGTGGCCGTAACGAACAATGCGCATAGGCCTAGGCCGGATGGCCCTCTGCTGCGGCCTTATTATTTACTAGGCCCAGGCCCTCCTAGGAGCCTGTTGTAGACCTAGCCTATTCTAGTAGGCCTAGGCCTAGGCCTATGCCTAGCTAGGCCTAGGCTAGGTAGCTAGGATACTAGGCCTATATTCTGAGAAATTTATGAGTAAAATTGTACTAATTTACTCATTCAACTTTACTTTGATTCTGTGAATCATTTCTCATAGGATATAAAATAAATATTTAACAAAATAAATTTCAGAAAATTTTAGGTTGATTAGCCTAGGCCCCTACAGTAGTAATATTTTCAATGTTTCAGATTAACTTGGAATTTGAACTGATGTATTCAGGATGCGGATTCAAAATGTTAATCAAATGGAAGCCATATTACCATCCCAAGTTTGTGCAGATGCATAAATCAAAACTCAGTAAGTTTATAAAGAGTGTTAATTCTTACCTGTTTTATTTAATAACTTATTTACACTAATAGGAAGATGTTTTTCCCAACTCTGACGTAATGTGTACCGAATATTCAATACATTTGAAAACAATTGCGAAAAAATATGCAAGTTCTTGGGTGGAAATCCACAGCCTCCAGATCATCAGGCCTCTAGACCACCGAGCTTGCGCTGATGGCTGGGGTTGAATTCGAGCCCAAGTAAGCAGCAGGAACTGTACCAACGATGATAATTGTTGTTAATTGCGTAACAACAAAGTTTTTGCGTCAGGGAATACACTCTTCCCTGTTTATACATCGATATAAAACATTACATTGTAAAGTGTATTGATTGATTAAAACAAGCACGAATGTGCAATACTCGGGGTACAGCGAAAGAAGCTGTATACAGACGTATACAGTTAGAAAGTTAAAGAAAAATAGGTTTCGCCAGGGCTCGAACCGGGACCTTCTGCGTGTTAAGCAGACTTGACAACCACTACACTACGAAACCTCTTACATTGAAATTGTGGGTTACAGAAAGTTTTTTAATCCATTTAAATTACAAATAAATGGTAATAAGCACAAAGCAAAATAAACATGTGTAAAAGTGATAATTACCGATTACACAAAATAAGTATTTTAAAAAATAATAATAAGATATACTGTGTATAATTATCATATTGCGTATACAGTACTTTTCACCATAAAGTTTAAAAAAAAAGGTTTAGCCCGGGCTCGAACCAGGTACCTTCTGCGTATTGAGCAAACGTGATAACCACTACGCCAAGAAGCCGCATATAACCATATAACTACATAACTCTGTGGTGTGTGTCACACATTGTGGATTCTTAATTAAACAAATTAATTAACAAAAAATTAAAAATCCGGCTCTATAGCTTTGAGGACATGTCCCTGTAGTATGTTCATGCCAAATCCCAGCTCAATACTACAACTAATAAGGGAGGAGTAGTACTTTAAAAATCGCACTTTTTACTCAATAGTGTCCAGATGGTGGAGGAGAAAATGAGTAAGTACTAGACTCGGGTACCCCGAGTAAAAATATACAATAACCTTAGTAAATTTTAAATAAAAAGATGGTTTACAAAATGCTAAAAACAGAAACAAGCAATTACTGTAACTTTAAGTGCATTTACTGTTTTTGCAGATGATCTGGATGTGTTCAGAACAATTACCATCAATATCAAGAGGTGGGAAAAGCAAAGTCTACGATGCTTTTCATTACATTTTACAACACAAGCCAGTGAGTACTTGTTAAACGTTTTTATAATTCCATCATTAAATTGCAATAGATCTATACAAAATTTGTGTTTCATTCTTTGTAAAATACTCTTAGTATATGCAAATATTATATCTCAAAATTGAAACACAGTATGTGATTATACATTAAATGAGCCCCAATAAAATTTCATCTTCTCCTTTACTTCTCACAAGATTACTGTTGTATAAAATACCCTTTTCACAGCAGCATAATTTTGTATCTGGAGATCAAACCTGGTTAAAAACGATTTATTTTCTGCATACGTGGAAATGTGGAAGTTAAATAAGAAAAGAAGGAAGGCAACTGGGAAATGCCTTTAGCTCACACATTTTGTAAACTTGTAATGTGCAGTATACCAAATTGAAATTTAAACCATCTGATCAAAAACAAGCGTGCATTGTTGATCAGTATATTGACAAGGTGATTAAAGATACAAAATTGTAGTGTTTATTATGTGATAAATAATAGACTAAAGTACGGAGGATTTGTGATAAATTTATATTTTTCAGCTTTTTATACTGTATTTTTATATTTTTCAGGCTGGGACAGATGTTGACAGCTTTGCATCAGGAAAAGACCAGACTTATGCACAGCCATTTATCCTTGCATTGGGTGATGTTAAAGAACCTACAGAGTTTTTTTTATTATTGTTGATGCATTCCTGGTAGTAGCGCAATTTTTAAAATTCATTATAATTATATTTAATGTCCATTTGCCAGTCCGCTTGTGACCTTTTTCAATTTCTTTGAAGGTCTCTTATACGAAATTACAACAAACATCAAACCAACTGTTAGGGAGTTATATTCCCATCTTATTCGCGATGATGAGTAACTGTGATGAAATGTTTTTGATGAATTAAATTACCTCTTAATTATGCATTATGTATAGAGAAGAGATTTGCTTTTCAAAATAAACAAATTAATATAGCTCAATGTCGGTTTCATTTATTTGGTTGTGCACAATTGTGTTTTAAATGCATGTTTTTAAGGCTACTACCAAGTTTGGGATCTCAGAAGCAGCCTTGCAGACAGAAGATACAAGTAGAACAAGAATATGCTAAAAATACCACTCCTAAAAAAGAGTGGTTTCCTTTCACTCTTTTATGAGTTGATTATTTTCACTCTTTTTGAAAGAGTGGGTCACTTTCACTCTTTTATGAGTGTATTATTTCCACTCTTGTTTAAAGAGTGATGAAAATGTTCACTCTTTTTAGAGTTGGTTTCACTCACTTTAGAGTGATTTGGTGACCACTCTTTTTTTCACTCCAAAACGAGTTGTCCCTCAGTTAACTCTTTGAAAGAGTGGAAGTTCACTCTAGTTTGAGTGGTTTCTCACTCTTTTACATTAAGAGAGACAACACGTTTATACTCCACTGAAATTCATCTGGATTCTTTCCTACCCCTGGAAAACGAAGAAGACGAAGAAGAAAAAGCAGACGACGACGACAACAACAATAATATAGATTATTTCTTAAATGTTATAGATTTAGATAAACCTGTAATTATCTTTACGACACTTGTAACTGAAGGAGATAAAGTCGTCATGACCTGTGTTGTGGATTCTAGTCCAGAAGCTATGTGCAACTTTATAAAAGATGATGACGTACTACCACACATTGGTTCGTGTACATTTACAATTCCATCAGTAAGTCGTACTGATGATGGACGTTATGAGTGCGAGGCGGATAATGGTGTTGGTAACAAACAGAAAAGTGACAATAGAAACCTAGATGTACTATGTACGTATACAATGATAATTTCATGTTTTTGGAATAATATTCATTTAGTTGGAGATTCATTAATGTTTGCATTTGGGATGTTCCGGGATGTAATCATGGCCGGACAAAATATAGGTTTTATACTTTTCCAACAATAATTTACCTACATTTAGGTATAAAAAATTAAGTATATAAAATCAACAACTTTTTTTTTTTTTCTATTTTAGATAAGCCTGAGGTTAATTTAAATGATCAGATTGTTTCTCCTGGTGAGACTTTTACAATAACATCTACTGTAACAGCTAATCCTTCTGATGTCACTTATCTATGGACTACTGATCTTCCTGGAAATGAAGATGTAGTCAAGAATGGACCAACATTTACATTGAAAGTATCGGAATTAGAAGTTGATGGCACTGTTTATTTGGTTAATGTGACAATTATGAACATCATTGGAACAACAACGGATTCAGCTAAACTTACAATATCTGGTAAGAATTTAAGTGAAATTAAAACTTTGAGGAATATGTTCGATTTATTATCTACTGGATATAACTCTGAACTGTAATTATGATTTTGTACTATAACTCTCTAAGTTGTGATACCATACTATTTTATAGAATACATATCTATAATATAATCTTAATTAATTTCCTGAAACGTAATTTTTTTACAATAGTAATAAAGCATGATATGAGTAATGAAATCTGATTGATGGACTTGTTATTGCAGGTACATAATAGTGATTAACTTGTGATTTTTCTAAAACATAATTATAAATAAATTGTTAAGCATGTGATTGTCACGATTTGTTGCCCACATTTGGGTTGAAAACATAATAGTACTATTATAGAATCATTATCCGTCGATCTAATGATTGTGCTAATTTATACCGTACTGTAATAACTATACAAAAGCAGTTATTCAGGAATCTGAAAAGTTTTAATTAATTAATTAATGATTAATGACATTGATCAAGATTATCTTTTAATTATCTAATATTTAATTATTTATTTTTCACTACTTTTATAATGAGTTCATTATTTAATATTGAATAATACATTATGTCCATATTAATTCATGTCTTAAAATACAGAATAACAATTTATTTTTCTATGATTTATTGCCATGAAAAAAAACCCCCAAAACTATTAAAAAGAATAATTAGGTTTTTAAGGAATACAAAAATCACAATACCGGTAAGCATTGTTAAATCAATTGCCACTGATTCTCTGAGTATGTCTTCTTCACTTATCCGTTTAGATAATGTACATTTGCTTGTTTTGGCTGTATTTTTCAGTTACAAGCAGCATTAGATCAACGGTTTCAACAAATACCACAATACTAATTACAGGTAAGCTTCGTTAATTATTTCAATTGAATTCATGTATGATACCAACCTTTCTTGTTAAAATCAAAACCCGAAGGAATTTATTTCCTTATTATTAAATTAGTATTCAAATCATTTAAAATGTCAAACTTTTTTAGTCTGAAGGACCCTGTTCCCGATATGTTCTAGTACTCTAGGCGTTGATTACAGTTCTGATGATGAGAAATGTATTCTCGAAACATGTCACGATTACGAGTTTTATTTTAATTAGGCCTATATAACATACTTACATGAGTTTTATCATACAAATGGCAATGTGCTTACAACGACCAATTTCACAATATTGTACCAGATTTCGATAAACTGTAGGCCTACTTTGAAATTAATTTAAATATAACAAATGTTCTATACTATTTTTTTTTGTATTTTACTACTACATTTGATATTGAATTAACAAATGACCGAATTGATATATGCTAAAATAAATTAGTGAGATGTATGTATCACTTTTAGAGTCATGCAACAGTATTGGTCTGACCATTGGAATACTCTTTTTTGGCATCTTTATTGGTATCGTAGGATTGTATATTGGACAAATTATTCACAAAAAGATAAGGAAGGTTTGTTAATTGTTATGAAAACTTTACTTTAGTATTTTTATAATGCTACAAAACATGCAAACTTGTGACAATAATCGAAGACTCTCATGTGATACAAAGTAATATAATGGTAATGATTTCTAGTCAAATCTTTTGAAATAATTTACATGATGACATGATGGTTATTGTTGGTTTTCGATGAACACAATTTCTTTTCGAGGGAAAACGTATTCTATGATTTGCATCATTTTCCTTTAAAATATATTGAAATAAATAGAAAAATGAAAGGCATAGAGGATGACTACAGTAATAACATAGTCCCCTAATTATTTCCATTTAGAAGTCGATGTCAAAGAAACAAAACGCAGACAAAAGGAAAGAAGATGTAAGTATTGATCTGTGAAATACAATCTAAAGATGACAGACAAAACGATTCAAATAACATGATATATCACACTCATTGTTTAAAGAATAAACTAAATTAAAATGAGTGATTTAGTCTAATTTGACTCCCGACTAAACGTACTGTTAAACTCTCTGGACCAAATAATTGTATTATTAAAAGATTTAATTGGTAGAACCATTGGAAAGAAAATTATTTTTTCTCATTAACGGCAAAATGGAAAATTCAAACTTAAATAGACCGGGTCTAATTTGATTCCGATTAAATGTAAGTCTACGTTTACAATTCCAATTTATTGTATTAAGAGTTTAGTACAATTCCTTTATTTGCCACAAGAAAAAATGGTTTCTGATTTAAGTTAACAATTATTTTCTTATTTACAGACTTACATGGATTATGTAGTAGACCCTAGCCAGCAAAATCAAACCTATCAAGATTTACAATGCAGGCCTAACGAACAAGAATCGGCTTATGTTAATGTTAAGGCTGGAAATAAGAAAAAGAAAGCGAAAATATGAACAATCGAATACATAAAATGTAAGCTTTATTAACGCTTAAACAAGAATATTTATTGTACATCTATATAAGCATTGTTATGTTTTCTTTGATGTGATCGAGTGGAATCATTGCATTCCGCCAAAATACATACAAGCAATTTATTATGGACACACACACACACGTTAATGCAATAGATTCTAATAATTAATAATCTTATTAATAGAAATTACATTATTTAATTAATAGTAGTTAACTACAATTGGTGTTTAATTAATTTGTTTGTAATTATTATAGCACACTAATGGTCCTAACGGTCATTGTGTTTATCATCATCTTTTATTGTAACATTACTTAAAGTGTACCGTACGAATTGTGTCATATTACGTCATGGTTATAATTACTGCTTTGCCAATTAACGGTCATTGTGTTTATCATCATCTTTTACTGTAACATTACTTAAAGTGTACCGTACGAATTGTGTCATATTACGTCATGGTTATAATTACTGCTTTGCCAATTAACGGTCATTGTGTTTATCATCATCTTTTATTGTAACATTACTTAAAGTGTACCGTACGAATTGTGTCATATTACGTCATGGTTATAATTACTGCTTTGCCAATTAACGGTCATTGTGTTTATCATCATCTTTTATTGTAACATTACTTAAAGTGTACCGTACGAATTGTGTCATATTACGTCATGGTTATAATTACTGCTTTGCCAATTAGTTTAGGTTTAGTTAGGGTATACATTTTGATTTACTTAAAGTTAAGTGAAATTTTAATTTAGTTCAATCTAATGCTGCTTGTGTAAATTCATACACATATGTATACAACATTTGGTTGTTATTATTACAGTAATGATTAATTGTAATTATTTAAATGGTACTAAAGCTGTGATGACGTTATTTGCAACTTGTTCTAAAAATGATAGGATTCTTTTATATCGAAATAGCCTTATTAGTTAATGATATACTTTAAACTCTTAATTGAGTTATATTCTGAATTAAAATATCGGTAATATTAATTGTCTTGTTTCGTACTTTTACAATTCACTTTCTTCTTTTTTTTCTTTGTGTAAATTCTACAAAGGATCATTCATGCAGTAGGTTAAATATATTTATCTTAAGTAAGATAAATATATTTTGGTAAGCTAAAAGCCTCTATTATACCAATATTGTTATTTACATAGAAAAGTGCACGAACATAGACATATAAGCGGAAACATTGTACGGTGTATTATTGCACCATAGCGGAAATAACAACATTTGACTAAGTATCGACTTAGGTATTACTAGACGGTATACTAAGGACGATAATGAGACTTTTACTTCCTTGTAATCTAAATATTCTGTTTATGTGAAATGAACCATTGCTTCATTTAAATGCTCATACTTAGTTTTTAGTTAACATAAACCAGTATACTAGAAGTATTATGTGTAGGCCTATTTGTAATGGACCCTGACGTCACGCGGGAACTCATGTATATATTGCAATATGCCATAAAAAGCAGACGAGTGGGTTATGGGTCGAGGAAACAGTTAATAATAATATAAATAATATTTATAATAAATAAATAATTATATATAAATCCAAAGGCAAGTTACTGAAAATAATGACAATGCTGTTGGTATCAGTGGTTGGATCTCAATGAGATACAAAATAAAAAAAAGCTAAAAGCTAAATAAAAACGATAAAGTAAAACAGGCAGACAAATTAGAAGAGCTTTCGGGAAACACTAGCCCTTCATCAGTGCAAATATATATATATATATATATATATAAATCAAACTTATTTAAATTTAACTTATTTGATCTTGATTTTTTTATATATATATATATATATATATATATATATATATATATATATATATATATATATATATATATATATATAAATAAATGTAATCTGGTATTACATATAAGCCTAGCATAACAAAAGATCAGGCCTACTGTATTTGTTTACGTACCTAGGACTCTGACTCGAGTTTGACTCATTAACTGGGACGAGACTAATTGTCACGCATTACCAAGATTAACGATTGGTTTGCCGTTTAAATTGACAACGATGTGACGGGTAGTAACACCTTCTGTGCTCATAAACTGTTCTAAAAAGCCACAAAATAGAAGGATAGAAAGTTAAAAAGGCCATATACATGGTTGCAGTCGCGTGCTCAAGTTAGTGTTTACCAACCGACCGACATAGTGGGGTGTAGAGACTAAAACAGAAATGGAAAATATGCGAACAGTAGAAGCGGTTTAATAACCTTATGATCAAACAATGAAGATCTACGTTCAACCATTAAAAAAAATGATATCATTAATTAAAATGACCATATCCTGTATTATACATTAATATAATAAATGATTATTTACCTCTACCATCAATGTTAGTACTGCATGTCACTTTTCTATTGAGTAAAGGACTATACGTGTGCCTTAAGTAAACGCTTGCATGTAATTCAGAACTACAGATAACAACAAGACAAATAGTACAATACCACCAATAGGCTGTGCTCACCTGTATATGCAAATGACGACATAAAGATAGAAAGTTAGCATGACTGTAACTATATATAGATTTGGTTCAAATTTCTGAAAAGTAGTCAAGTTTTAATAATGAAAGAAAAATGATGATGAACAGACGAACAAACAATGAACGTATGATAGACAAACGATTAAAAAAAGGAGATATAATACACAACGAAGAAAATATACAAGAATGGATGAATGACTACACATAGTAATGACGGTACAGTCATTGATAAACAGACGGATAAACAATATAAACGAACAAATATACGGAATGAACGACGGACAAATGATTGAAAAAACGGAGATATAATACACAACGAAGAAAATAATACTAACGGATGAATGAATACACGAAGTAATGACGGTACAGTCATTGATAAACAGACAACAATATAAACGAACAAATATACGGAATGAACGACGGATAAACGATTGAAAAAACGGAGATATAATACACAACGAAGAAAATAATACTAACGGATGAATGAATAGGCCTACACGAAGTAATGACGGTACAGTCATTGATAAACAGACAACAATATAAACGAACAAATATACGGAATGAACGACGGATAAACGATTGAAAAAAACGGAGATATAATACACAACGAAGAAAATAATACTAACGGATGAATGAATACACGAAGTAATGACGGTACAGTCATTGATAAACAGACAACAATATAAACGAACAAATATACGGAATGAACGACGGATAAACGATTGAAAAAAACGGAGATATAATACACAACGAAGAAAATAATACTAACGGATGAATGAATACACGAAGTAATGACGGTACAGTCATTGATAAACAGACAACAATATCAACGAACAAATATACGGAATGAACGACGGACAAGATTGAAAAAAACGGTGATATAATACACAACGAAGAAATAAATATACTAGTGGATCAACAAATACGAAGTAATGATGGTACAACCATTGGTGAACAAACGGAGAAACAATACACAAATGAACAAACGAACACAAAAATGAACGAGTGAGAGAACGAAAATATTAATCATTATTTAAATAATACTATTTTCGCAATTTATATCCGTGTTGATAAAAACAAATAGAATGCCTATCCAAAGGTCGAATAACAGTTATAATTATCTTGTTTGTAAATTTGCACTTACAAATGGTGTTATATGCAGCATGAACGTGTTCAAAGTGGACAAGTTAGTGACGATTTTATTGAAGGTAAAAAAGAATTGAAAAATGTACATTGTTTGCTTGTTGTCCTGTATTATCTCAGTTTTTGGTAAGTATCAGTCATAACAACAACTATCGTATTCTATTATTCTATATGGTTAATGGTTTTAAATTTATATAGCGCAAAATACAAGTAGTCTCTATGCGCTGTATTCCTATATTCTTTTAAAAAAAAGAGGGGAAACCGTGATAAATGTAATAGCAATTTTTTTATTAGGATTAAGAATTTCAGTTTGGAATTGATACTAACATTAAATTAGCTTAGTTGAAGTTGATATTGTTATGCATACCAAAATTATTTGTTTATTTACAAGTCCCCATGACGGCTGCACTAACGGTCACAATAAGTGAAGTGCAAGGATTTCCCGAGAATTCAGACGCGTTACTGGCTTGCGACTACACACCCACCGGGGCAACGGGGGTTGATATATCGTGGACACGAGTTAATGCACAAAGCGACCTTATTCATTTAGTAGTACGAAGTGAAGTGGTTGATGAATTCAAATCACGTATGGAGCTCCAGGTTTCTGATACTTTCCAGGGTAACGCTGGTTTAATAATTCATAATGTCACTAGAGAGGATGCTATGTCTTACGTGTGTGCAGTATTCTCTACTAGTGATGGTCAAGAACAAGGAATAACTACTCTACAGATACAATGTAAGTATTATCAATGCCCAATGAATACTAAACTGGTATTTTACAAACCGTGTAAACACAGTAGTACTGTAAAGAATCTCTAACCTGATATTTTATAATACTTGGATTATAACATTTATAAGTGTGTAAACGGAAGAAACGGAACTACTTATTTTATTATAACATGCATCACGACTGATTACGCCATTATAATCCTCTATTATTATAACATGCGTCACGACTGATTACGTCATTATAATCCTCTATTATTATCAGGAATGCTGATTCTATCTTTTGTGTCTACATCATTTAAACTATTTCTAAAACTGATAATGTAGTTTTAATTGTTTTGAAAATACTTAATTAACTTTTATTTGTTGCCTTAACACAATTGTGCTAGTTTAAAAGTTTCGTTCACACAGTCTCCAATTGCTTTTTCAGGGAATTACAAGCCACAAATTACAAGTGATCCAGATACAGATTCTTTGCAAGTTGGTGACAACGTAACATTTACGTGTTTATCTGATGCCAATCCTACATCAGAAATAAAATGGCTGAAAAACAACGTTACCATAGAGATGGGTGACAGATTCACAAGAAACGAGAATGCATCTACTCTACACATAGATGGTTTAACTCGAGATGATCACGCCCTCTTTAGTTGTAGTTCAACAAACCCCGTAAAAGAAATAAGGAGTGATCAGATTGAAGTTGATATAGAATGTAAGCTTATACACACAAACATGAGTATTGTAATTTTAAATTATTTTACCATGCAGACACCAAAGACATTTACGTGTACAAATTTGTATTTAAATATGGCATTAAATGTTCATCAATAAACAAAGATAAAAATAAGACAATATATATAAATATTACTACATAGTGCAGTGGTGGGCATTATTATTATCCATTCATTTATTCCTATTTCAGATATTGTATCCATTATATACATATACGTATACATGCAAATCGTAAATTAAATACGATAACAAACTATCCATTGAACAAAATTATACCACAATAACTCACAAATTTACTTTACGATGCTAATACTGTTAATTGTTTTTAATAGATGAGCCAGAGATGTATTTGAACCAGACAGGCAACACAGTTGAATGCACCAGTGACGCGAATCCACCAGTGTATCAGTACGAGTTTGAAGTAGACGGTAAAGTAGTGAGGACAGACGACGCAGTGTACGAATTGAAAGGAACTGAATGTGTTAATATCACGTGTTTTGGTACTAACAAAATAGGAACAGGCAACGCATCGGATATCGCCTGTCCTTTGAGTAAAACATCCCAATTATAAGTTTTCTTTCCAATTCCAGTCGATATATCTTCCCGATATTGAGTACCGTACCTATGTTTTTGCTCGTCTTTTTTTGTAAATAGCCAAACTAAAAATAATTAATATATTTTATATATTGTTATTTTTATTTATTTATTTTTGGTGGGTGGGGCGGTTTGGGTTGAAGTAATCGAAATAAAATTTCTGAAAATCAAACAAATATACACTTGTAATATCTTTTAAATACCTCCATTGTAATAGTAAGCTATACCAGGGAAGAGTTAAATTAAATTGTAATTTAACTCTTCCCTGGCTATACTTTTTACCGTTTGTCGTTAAAAATTATAGAGAAATCCACATGAAACTATAAACCTTTTTATAAAAATCATGTGAACTTGCAGTAAAATTAAATTGAACATTGTTAGATGTGTATACAAGTTGTATGGGATGATGCATTTAAAACACTTAACTTACCACAACTTAAAGTGAGACGAGATACCTTGTTGCTTAAGTTTGCTAAAGGCATTGATCTAGTCCTGCCCCATGCATTACCTAAAGGTAAACGAGAAACATGTGGGAGGCAAAGCCATATATATTATAAAGAGTTACGACATTGAAAATTAGAAGCCATTTTTGTGTCAAAGAATTCGCACGCTGAGGGCGCGCGCGTATTTTTTGGATAGCGTTTTCCTGTAGTTCCATGCATTATTTTTAGATTTTGTTGTCAATGAAATAACGCTTACGCCCGTATTCTTAAACCGGACTTTAGTCGTAGTTCGAAGTTCGACTTGGAAAAGTCGTAGTTCGAGCTATTACTTCAAATTCGATTCAAAAACGAAGTAGTCGAAGTTTGCAGTTCGACTTAATGAAGTCGAGCTTTTAGTCGAGTTGCACACGTCTGGGTAACAAAGGCTATACATTGGCCAATGACAAGAGAGTATTTGAGGAGCAGACGAAATTTTGCGCATTGATATCACTTTCCATTTCTTACAACACTTTTTACGCATCAGGACTATATACATGAAAAATAATTTTAATCGTTAATTATTAGAACAATATCAGTATTAATTTAACAGTGAAGTATATTTGATTAACAACAAATAAAATCTTAAAAATATATTTAGGAACCATGGCGGTACGGTAACTTTTATATTTTCTAGGCCCCCAACAAAGTATGATCGCCACGAACCACGCACTTCATAGCGTGACAAGAAAGCGCTAGGCCCCCTAAACATTCCATCGCGTGGTGAATTGCCGCATCTCCCATTGTCGCTATGGCGTGACGTAGCTCAAGTCGGACTTGCGCGAAGAAAATAATGTAATTTGTATACAGTTGTAAATAAAGATGATTTTCATTATTATAATTTATACCAATGTATATTTAATTAAGCTAATATAAATATAGATATCTCATTCTTCAATATCTGGTCAATATAACAACTCAATGACTGTTACCTTTTTTATAAACATCGTTTAAAAACCATTTAGTCGACCATTTAGTCTGCCTCCTCCAGACTAAAAAAATCGATCAAAATCCGTCTCGATTTAGTCGAGGTTGGCCTGATTTAGTCGGTGATTTAGTTGAAGTTCGGTTTATGAATTAAAATGACGTCATTTTTTTAGTTTTAGCTCGAACTATGACTAAAGTCCGGTTTAAGAATACGGGCGTTAGATTCCGTTTTTATTTTAGTAAATAATGTTATTAATGGTATTAATTT
This sequence comes from Antedon mediterranea, assembly GCF_964355755.1. Taxonomy (NCBI): domain Eukaryota; kingdom Metazoa; phylum Echinodermata; class Crinoidea; order Comatulida; family Antedonidae; genus Antedon; species Antedon mediterranea. Next base: position 710,998 of record NC_092677.1, read on the forward strand.
TGTAACATATATATATTGTGTCTATAATAACAAAAGAATAAATGCTAGGGCCTACATGCATGTCAGGATACATCAAAGCATGAACCAATACAAAAAACACACAAATTCACCCCTATTTTTATACAGTATATGGCTCTCTGTGTGTTTTTGACACAAACTTTCAGAGACTCGTATCATCATTTCATTTGTAATAATTTGCCTTTATTATTTTAATATTGTTCATACCTATTCAATATATTAACAAATATATCCACGACACTTATTATTTTATTTAGTCATCAAAGCATGCATTATGAATTGAAAATATTACATAATTGTTATTGGAACGTATGGGATGTTTTGTTCCAAAATCAATCAATCGAACGTTAATTAATGTACTAGCGTACGCGCGCGCAATATTCTTTGGCGCAAGTGGTTCTGTACGCTGTGCACGTCGATATTCCACCGCGTAAAAAGTGCAATTACATTTTTTTTAATATAAGAAAAAGTTTAAAGTAATTTCTTGCTCCTATACTTTACATGCATTAACGGAGACAAGTTTGACACAAATTGATCTGCATATCACGTGACTTAAATCCAATTTCGTAACTCTTTATATATATGGCTCTGGTGGGGAGGGTCCTTAGAAACCATGAACACCTCACATAATAGGTTTTTTTATATTTCAATGAGATCTTTGTGTTTTTTTTTATTTTAATGTTTTTTAGTCTGTATATGATGATAGGTTTTTTTTATATATATTGTAATCAACTCCCAAGAGTTTGAAATAAAAGCCATAATAAAGAAGTTAACTTATTTAGAAGTATTAATAATTAAATAAGAAGTAAATTGTCATAGAACACGGGCCAACAATAATGTTTTGTTTGTTAGTTTATCCAGAGCCATCGGTAGAACCAAGTTGTAAAAACACAGGTCTGGTCATCGGGATGGTCTTTGTTGGAATGCTAATTGGTGCCATTGTAATGTGTATTGGAATGCTTGTCTACAATAAGTACAAGATGAGAGGTTTGTCGCTTTATCCTTAGATTTGACACTTTTGTAATACATGTCAGAAATCTCACCCTTTCCTGGTCAGACGGTATTTAAAAAAATATTTATCATGTCAAAGGTTAGGCCTAAGTACAATTATTCTCATGTTTTACGAACATCGAAATCAAATGTTTACTTATTTTTTAATTGATTTTATTATATTATTTTGTTTGTATTTGTTTTCATTCACAATTTATTGAAAAAATGGTATCACCTATATTACCTATATCTATGAATAACGATAAATAATCAATATTTTGTATTCTATTTCGAAGGAATTGTGCCTGCTAAGCTAGAGAACACGGGAAAGAAAACAGAGGACAAATAATAATACAAAATACAAAATACAATACAAAGTAAGTAGAGAATTATTAAATAAAATATATTGGCTATTTATTTAACATTCTAACCAAGAATATAATAATGGTTGGACAATTTACAGCATCTACAAACATTTCCTAAATTAGTTATGGTTCAAAAGCATGTATGCCTATTTATATAAAATTTGAAATGTTATATTACTACTGTATCTCTTGCAGACGCAGATGAACTCCAACGACTCGGATAAGCACCATTATGATTTACAAATTAAAGAAGAAGACTCGGCTTATGAAATTGTCAATTAATATGACGTCACTAAGAAGAGACGATACAATACGGAGAATGGAGAACTTTGTTGGCTAAATATGTTTAAAAAGAGCAAAACACAAAACATGTGTTGTGCTTAGTTTATACATGGAGCTACCCTCAATGTTTTATAGTGTGTAGTATAGCTTTAAATATGTACATATTTATATACTGCTTTTGTTTTGTTTCCTTTCATTATTTTGGTCAATTGTTATATTGTTTTATTTTGGTTGCACCACTAACAACAGTGTGTGCCACTGATAAAAAAGTGATGACTAATAAATGAAATAAATAAATAACATAGATATCCTCAAGTTAATCCGCATGTTAAATATTAAGTGCAGGCCTATATGTTTTATCCTGTACTGCGTGATTGTAGTCTCAGTAGTACTCGATATTAGCACGATTGTGATTTGAACACAATAGACACACTGTGGTTTCACAGAATACGATTGCAACTTTCAAAAGCCCATTGTTGGTTTTATGATTATATTACAGAGTTTGTTACATATTGCACAATACTTTGCAAAATATTGAACTTCCTTGTAGGGATGTACTAAACATTTCGTACACACCAGCGGAATTTAATGTACAAGGAGTAAAATATTTTTATTTCAAGTTCCATATTGCATATTCAATCAACTTGTTCTTATTGTTCTGATATGTCGCAGACGCTTTCTTAAAGGCCAGGTGCGGGCAAAAAATGATTATTGATCATACATTCCAATAATTATCGATCTATAATTTCCCCTATGTTTCATATTTTTTTTGATTTTATTTGTTTTACACGAGCTTGTTGAAAATAAGCACTTTCCTAACAGTGGGGGGATAGTTCAAATTACACAGTAAAATCTCTATTATTTTGTACACAAATTTTGTAAATAGAGAGGCATTTTAAAAAAGCTATGAGATCAGATTTTTATTTTCATGCTATAGCAAAAATTATCCACCGTATATCCACCATCTTTTTCTAGGGAATCACCAGACATGTTATTACATTTAGGTTAGTTATTACATTGAGTTTAATGACTCCCTCCACCTCAAATGCACCCGTAGCCAAAGTTGTAAAACATTAATTACACCAAATTGGAAAAATGCTCAAGGTAAAAGAACCTTCAAATACAGAGCAACAAAAGAATGGAATCTTTTACCAACCGAAACTAGAACAAAAGTAACTGGGAAACATATTTATAAACTCAAAAATATAGCAACTCTTATGTCATCCAAGTGATCCTACATTTTTTTATATTTTATTTTTTATATTTTATTTGTGTTTAACTATTCTGTATATATCTTTTAAATTAGGCCTACTGTGTATTTATGTTATAATTTTTATTTACTTTTAAACCTATAACTGGACCATTTTGGAAAGCAGTACTGCGTTACTGAAAAAGCAATCCAGTCAAAAGAAATAATAAATAAATACCTAACTACTGAAAAAAGTCTTCCTGGTTTTTATGGCAGAATTTTGTATTTGACTATATAAAGGAAAATTCATGTTTTTTCATATTGATTTCAGTTACAAATATTTGATTTATGTACAATTAACCAGATTTTATCTATATATAAATTTACGTAAGGGCAAAATTCGGTAAATCGCGCCTTACTTCTAGAATTTTCACTCGATGGTATGTAAAGTTGGTTCGTACTTTCGGTACTGATTTTAACCGCCTGATGTAACCCTGTTTACTAATTAAATTGAGTTAGATAATTAGTTATTGACGATTAAAACGAATTTAGGTTCAAAGATTTGCCCCAAATAGGGGTGTTTTCCGATCGTGGTATACACTGTCTAATGGATGTCCATCTTGAAAAATACCCGCCAAAAAAATGCGAGGAGGCTTCGCATTTTTCTATCTCCTCCTACAATAATTGTTTTTAATAGCTGAAAACCGGTTGAACAGCTAGAGTACACCATCATAATGTTGAAGACAGGCCGATTTTCTTTAAAAAATACTATTTTGATAGATTTAATATACGATTATACAAATGTATTGATTTGCGATGAATGGAACATCCCAATCTCTCAGTCTGCCAGAGTTCGGTTTAACACAAGTACTGCAGGTAAATTTATGAGCCCTTGGTTTAACACATACGGTAGGTAAATATATGGGCCCTTTGAGAATAAACTTGCAATACTTTGACAATACTGTAAATACCTATTAACTATTTTTCATTTGAATCGAACATTTCTTACTGTGAATGTTCGTACTGTTAGATGTAATATAAAAATATATACAAATAAACTTTATTACTGAGACTGTGGATAGGCTCTACTGTTAGATATACAAATAAACTTTATACTGACAGTTCCTTCTCAACGTTTGTATTAATTAATAATTACCAAAAATATAAACGTCGTAGTGGTGTATCGTGACATGTACTTTAATATTTCAATCGATTATGACAGTGACAGTTTTAACAAAGTATTAAATCGCAAATGTTTTAGGCCTACTGTATTTAGAGGTATATTATTTATAGGCCTATAAAACATGAACAAAATATTTCGTTACTCAGTGGATAAAGAATATATTTAAAAATTGTTCCTCTTTGTACCTATCCGCTTTCCCATCCCTCAACCCTAATGTTACATAGCGAGGAGGCTTCGCATTTTCCTATCTCCTCCTACGATAATTGTTTTTAATAGCTGAAAACCGGTTGAACAGCTAGAGTACACCATCATAATGTTGAAGACAGGCCGATTTTCTTTAAAAAATACTATTTTGATAGATTGCTAGAGTACACCATCATAATGTTGAAGACAGGCCGATTTTCTTTAAAAAATACTATTTTGATAGATTTAATATACGATTATACAAATGTATTGATTTGCGATGAATGGAACATCCAGTTTGGTTTAACACAAGTACTGTAGGTAAATTTATGAGCCCTTGGTTTAACACATACGGTAGGTAAATATATGGGCCCTTTGAGAATAAACTTGCAATAGGTTCGGAAAATGTTAAAAACCAATTTCTATTATTTGAATCGGTAAACAGTTTCCATTTATTATACATTGATAATGAAACATGAAATATTCCTATTTATGTCCCTCGAGGTTCATTACAATTTATATTTAGTAGTCCCACGGACTTCATCTTAGCCACTCCCCCGAGTGCTAAGGCCAAATTTATGATACCTTACTTTCTATGTAAGTTTAGTTACAGTTAGTTCTTGACGATAATACAACGAATTTAGGTTACACCCTTCGGCCGCGAAAACGTTTCTGTACAAATATGATACCGATTGGCTTTATTTCATTCAACAGCGACCATAATCTCGCCAATTACAGGATAGATAAACTATTTTATTATTGATGTGCTTATAAAACTCATGTAAACAGCTTGATTACATCATTTTACAGACAAACGAAACTTTTTTAAACCTACTGTTTCAATAACTGAGTATAATACTGTATACGTTTTCATAAGTAAGTGCATATACATTTTCGTGTTTTCATTGACGAGATTGTAATAGTAACTTCAGTAACTATTACAGTACTTATTTATTATACGACACAAGACAATTGTATCTGACAGGTACGTACATTATTCTAAAAAATAAGTCTAGATAGATCCCTTGGGCGTCATAAATCACAGGCCAACAAATCAGTACTCATGACAGAAATTCGACCCAGTTTGGTTCACACAAATGTTTACAGGAAGTTCAACACCACAACCGATGATTTGCCCTAAATATTTAGGTAGACTACAGTTTAATTTTTCACTGAATAGGAGCTTGAATTTCCGATTTCCATTTCGCAGAATGTCTAGGTCTATTTATTTAGTTTGGTTCTTATAATATAAATACAATCAACTTTATTACTGCGGTTCCATCACCACCACCACGTGCCGCCGCCCAATTCCCGTACATACATTTCCATTTCTCCCTAATTTCTTTAATCCACATAAATTAATTGTCCTTTATGGAATCCAGTATTGGTTTTGTTGTCTCTATTTCTGAATACCCCAATTAGGGGACACTTCCGTTTTTGTTTAGTGTCCCAAAAAAGTCCCCGTCCGTGGATTCTACTGTATTCGAGAACCATCTGTGAGCACCCCTAGATGGTACGCGAGCGAAGCGAGCGTGCCATCTAGTATTTAAAATTCATGCATGTACCTGAGCTTTAAAGAATAACAAGCACGAATGTACGATACCCGGGGTACAGCAAAAGAAGCTGTAATGACGTCATAAGACGGGATGTAACGTCACATACACATCAATAACCTCGCTACCAAATACGGCTATATTCCGAAAAGTTACGTCACATAATCGGAAATGGCATAATTACGGCAAATTATGCAATCTCAAAGTAATTTTTTGCTATTTTCGGGTGCAGAAGTAACGTCACATGTCTTAAATAAGGTTTACTGTATATATTCTTATTATCCAAGTCAAGACCTTTGAAATGACACCAAACACGGCTATATTACGACGAAAATCGTTTGGCACCAAGGTACCATCTTCGATACGTCATATGGCTGCATCCGGTTTGAAATTAAAAAATCCGGCTCTATAGCTTTGAGGACATGTCCCTGTAGTATACCCATGCCAAATCCCAGCTCAATACTACAACGAATAAGGGAAGATTAGTACTTTTATAAATCGATTTTTCGATTGGTACCATGTTTGACGTCGTAATTCTGCATCCGGTTGAAGTACGAACATTTTTGCTCTATAGCTTTGTTCACCTATTACCCTGTATATGCATGTCATGTTTCAGAGCCGTCAGACTACGCGTAAAGAACTAGTAGGACTTGAAAGTTGGCTCAATAGTATCCAGATGGAAGAAGAAGAGGAGAATGAGCGAGTCCTAGACTCGGGTACCCCGAGTAACCGAGTAAAAAGTAAATAAACTCAATTAATAATATGCCTATAGTTTATTTTTTTACCGGTAAGCTTAAATATAAAAAACAACTGGTTACAAAATAAATATGAATAACGACTAGATGGATGGGAGCAGGAACGCTAGAATAAACCAAACCCAGTACCGTTTTGATTTAATTTAACCACATCGTGCCATTATACAGATATATATACAGTTTTGATTGATATAAACATGACAATGATATTGAATTAGCAAGAAAACATAACCTAAACATGTGGATGTAGTCATGTTTACTGCAGTAAATAGGCCTTTTTGCAGTAAGTATCGTATCATCATTTGTTGTTGCTACTTTGTATACTGCAACATGATTTATTATATTTCAATATTGATTTAATGTACACAAGAACACGGTAGACATTAACTATCAATATCTTGTCCATTCTGTATACTCATCGACATGTCATGTGCGTCAAAATGTTATCTTTTACCAATAAAACCGAATCGCCGTCTAGAAAAATCTAGAATGAATAATTGGAATTTACTTTCATTTGAAATTTTAATTAAGTTTTCATTTCATGTCAACAACGAGTTAATGGAAATGAAAATATACAAACAAAAAAATGAATTCCAAACTAGAGAAATGTTTGTACCGAGAAGCATGAGACTAATTTGGACGCTTGAATATTCTGTCTGGTTCTGTGCAAATAATTTTCATCCCGTTTAGCAGGATTATGAAGATCCAGATCAGCATATGTCAGTTGCTTAACGGTCTACATAAAAAATAGTTTGATTTACACCACGAAATGTTACGACACAATGTTACAATCAAAATCATTAAGCAAAATTATGGTTTTAGCAAACGTGTAAACATTGTAGTGTAGTGAGAATGGGTACGCGACAGTTAATACAATTAATTATTATTAAATTAATACACATTTCATCTATTTCACTTTTTATTTATTCTGTCAATTTATTTATATACATTAATTCCATATATATCACAAATTGGCAATTTATTGTTTGCTCTTTATTGGCACATATTTTTAATTTATATTTGATAAAAATAAGATAAAACCTATACATTGGAGTTACATAATAATATACTAGCCTCTAGGATAAAAAACATAAATTATTTTGTTTAAAGCATGTAGGCCTAGACCTAACTGAAAACACTTGCGATGTTGTGATCCTGAAAGCGAAAATATGTTACAAATGTTTATTTTGATTCTCTACATTAAACGTCCCTCGGTTATAAATGACTCAATAGCTGCGACCAGAATAAACCACGGCCCTGTATTCTCCATTGCTAGTTTCAACACATACTCTATACTTTTTGTCATTTTATCTTATGATAGAAAACCAACATATCATAAGGGAAAGCAGTGTTTTTAGTTAACATACATTTTCGCTTCACCAGATGGAAAAAAAAAACCCAAGATCTTTAGGATTATGTCAAACAATGTAGTTACTGCAGTGGAATATGTTTTACATAACCCCTTATGTGATCGGATCTGCCTTCTATACACAAGGTGTTTTACTGCATTAGGCAAACACCAGGTGAAAATATTGTTATATCAAATATATTATTACTGTACTATCTTTTTGATTCCCGAACCTCAAAATCTATATTGGACGGGTACCTGCTAGTATGGTTAAATGTTACATCGATGGCAAAAAGTGACGTATACAGTGTTGAACAGAGCAAATAATAATGATAATAATAAATAATATAATAAATTCTTTATTTGGTAAACAAATGTACATAAACAGAATCACAGATACAAAGTTCTTTAACTAATAGATTATTACATAACAAAACAATACAATAATAATACAAAAGCCCATGGACCACAAATGAAGGCACGACATTTCATGATAATGTGATAAAAACATAACGTGATAAAACATGATGGAACCAATGAAAGAACATCATTTTATGATGTATAACATTCTGCGTATTTAGAAATATTCACAATTTAATTACACAATTATACAGCATTATACAATTGTAAAAGAATGAATGAAAATAAAGATCTTAAAGATCTGTGATACCATATATGGTTAAATGCTACATTGATGGCCAAAAGTGATATATACAGTGTTGAACAGAGCAACATGAAGTATCAATCATATACTGTATGAAGGCACAACATTCATGATAATGTGATAAAAACATGACGTGATAAAACATGATGATGGAACCAATGAAAACAACATCATTTTATGATGTATAACATTCTGCGTATTTACATATATTCACAATTTAATTACACAATTATACAGCATTATACAATTGTAAAAGAATGAAAGAAAATAAAGATCTTAAAGATCTGTGATAAATGCTACATTGATGGCCAAAAGTGATATATACAGTGTTGAACAGAGCAACATGAAGTATCAATCATATACGGTACTGTATTTAGTATACTAGTATTTATAGGTGTGAACATCAATTCTTGGAATAATTAAGCATGTGAAATGAAAATGAAATCTATTAACAAACTTGTGGTTTCTGAATAAAAATGCACTTTTGAATGGTGTTGTCAAGAAAAAAAGTTATTTCGGAAATTCTTTCTTTCTATACAAAATGCATCTTAACACCAGACAGTTTGGGCAAGTCCAAGTGTGTCCAAAATGCATCTTAACACAAGACAGTTTGGGCAAGTCCAAGTGTGTACAAAATGCATCTTAACACCAGACAGTTTGGGCAAGTCCAAGTGTGTCCAAAATGCATCTTAACACCAGACAGTTTGGGCAAGTCCTAACACCAGACAGTTTGGACAAGTCCTAACACCTGACAGTTTGGACAAGTCCGAGTGTGTCCATATTCGGGAGAGTTAAACAGTAGTAAATTAGTTGTTTGAGTCAACGGATTGTGAATAAATTGTAAAGCTCACAGCATTCTTAACGATTCCAAAGATATTACATCTTAGACTATTCTAAAGCAGTTATGTACATTGTTTGGTGTGTTTTATATTTAAACACTGTTTGTATGCCATCCACTGCACATTCCATCCAATATTAAGTGATTTTATCTAAAATTGTCCCAATAATGATATTCTAAATGATTATTCAAATTGACATGCATTAATTATATAATTATCTTACAATTCATATGGTTAATAAATCCAGAATTAGTACTACAAGATTTTAATGTCCAATATTTGGCTAGATTCCTCTCTATTTACAAGTTAAGTTGTGTTCAGTGTTTGTTCTTCCAACCCAACATGGTCTCAGCTTGAACCAAGCAGGATAAATGCTTCAAAGTAAAAAGGTTTAGTAAGCTAGAAAAGCAAGGTGCAATATATATAAGACTATTTGTATAGGATAAGGATTTACTAATATATGTTTTTACATTATTTAGTAGTAAAGTATTATAAATGTTAACAATGTAGTCAGAGATAAATAATTATTATTATTTAAAAAGTTGGATTGCAGCGATAGATATATAATTTATATAAAAAACAATTTGTTTTGTTTTTATTTTTTAAATTTATTATTATCATTTTTCTTAATTCTTTTAATTTTTTTTTTTCAGAATTTGTATAATTTTGTTTTTAGACATCAGTAGGGTATAACTCAACCGCACTATCTTTTCTCTTTTTCTTCTTTCTTTTCTTTTTTGGTTGATCATCATCAATTGGGTGAACTTTATTAGATGGATGTGTAATGGATGGCGCTGGTTGTCAGATTCTAGTGGGTTGTTGTTGGATGCTAGCATATGTCGTTTCTGGATCAGGGTGGTTGATCTCGTTGCTTGCACCTTTTGGCAAACCTCGTGTCAGATCCAAATCTGCATATTGTAGTTCTTCAACATTTCTTAACCGCTTCTATAAAAATAAAGGCGTTTACAATTAATAAGAATGTACTGGTTACTAAAAAAAACATAAATTAACACATTAAAGAAAACATAAATTGGATAAAAATACACACAGAAAACAATAATAGAAAATAGACAATGGAAAATGGTAATTTTTGTTCGTTCAGCTGGGCACCTTACCTTTGGAATCTTTTACCTCATTTATGTTTGCTAATCTTAATGTTTTCCAATCTTCAAATTTAAACTCATTTAGAACTAATTTGAAATCATTTTCGCATTAATCAGGATAATTTGTTCACTGCGCTTTTGATGTTTGAATTTTTTCTACTTATTATTAATACTATGATAAAATAAAAAGTGTCTCTAAAAGATAAGACATTTAAAAAGAAAATAGCTAATAGAATAGCTTTAGAAAAGATAACAAAGAATCCCATATTGTTAATACAAGCATACAGTAATACTGTTTGTGCCAGTCACTAATAACACCATGTATAGGAAATAACCACAATGAAGAGTATGGGATACTAAAATGTTTTACTCAATTTACCATTATTTTAATATTCATATTACAGTGTAATGGCCATGTGTATATTATACACCAAATGAAACAATATTATTTTTGGTAAGCAATATCACCACTATGTATAGGTAATAATCACAAGGAGGAGAAAAAAATCATCATACATAATTCCTTCTGAAATTGCCTACAGTATGGTGGCCCATAAGCTCATGGTAATATTATTTTGCTCACAGCAATATCAATTTTACTCACAAAAATATCAATTTGTTAATGAACCCATGGGTCACCGTAATTGACAGGCATTCATCTGTTTTTTTTCTCCAACATTTATTCATTTTCAACCATTTTTCTGGGTATTAAGTCTTAGACTTAAATGTTAAAATCTAAGTCTGTTTGTAGTATTCCAGTTCAATTAATGAAAATAATTGAAAAATAATCCAATAATCTATTTTATAATTTTATAAACATAGGGAAAGTGTCTTTATTTACAAAATACACAATGGCTACCAACAAAGCTAGGTTACTTCAGCGGAAGACAAACAACAGCTAATGAGAAATTACGGCAAAAATTGGGAAAGAAAAATAATTGCAATGCCATCCAGCAAGAGTAGTTGTTTGTGTAGACAAGAACTTATCTTGGAAGTTAAGTTGTAAACCCCAATCTTATTCAATTAGTTTACTTAAATTCTCCGTCCCTGGACTAAAAAATTTGCGTATTTGGTCAAATTTTCTCCTTTAACTTAAATGTTTTCTTTTGTTTTACTTAATATTTAAGTACAGCTTAAACAGAACCATCAAGTCTTTATTTTTTGTATTGGGTAAATCAAATGCTATTCATTTATGAGTTGGATTACTTAAATAAAAAATGTATCTTATATTCTAATCTATACATGGCTGCTTGCTTCAAGTTTCAGTTACTGCTACTAAAAATAAAAAAAATAACAATATCTGAAAATAAAAATAAATTTTACTATTTTTCTATGTAAATCATTTTTTTCAAAATGACTGCGCTGCAATTGCATAAAAAAATATTTTTAAATTGCATTTTGTTACCTAATACCAATGCTATTCGGTAATTATCAAATCATAAAATAAGATATTTTTCAATTGTAAGAAAACAAAAAAATTGCTGTAAAGAAAAAAACAAATACAAATTAACTATGGTATCTAAAATTTGATGCTAAACAATTTTTGAATTAAAATTTGATTGAGTTAGTTATATTACAGTATTTAACAATCTTATTTGTTGATCATGTTGAAATCTCAAGAACCAATCACATGCATCAAAAACAATCTCAGGCAAATCATTGGCTGTAAGTATAAATTCAAATTTGAATCAACGAATTAGAGAAGAGAATTGTTATGACATCACTATGCAACATGCATCAAATGTGACATCATCATCAAGTCATTATATCATGCTTTAACCAACATACTATGTTAGTTAGGTTCCATTTTACTCTATTCCATGGTACACAATATAAAATCATTTCTCTAGTGGATGTCTTCTTGACGAATACTTTAATTTCTTCTTTATAAAACCAATCTTAGAAGAATTTGAATAAACAAAAACGGAAAAACATATTACATCAACAGATTAGCATAATATGGGATTGGAAAAAAGTTGTTTATTTTTAATTAATTAGTGCCACACAATGGTGCAACAACAGTTTTAATACCACTACCATATACTGTACTACAGTTTATCTGAGAAAGAAAGTTAATGATGTAAAACAACAATAATCATTTTTATATAAATGTACCACTTTTCTCTTCTAATATTTCTCATATCTTTAATACGTATCCTAACAGGATGGTTTATTGTTAATGTCTAATGTGATGGACTTAAGTCTACTCTTAACTCTCTTGCTGAATAACAACATGGTGGACATGCTTAAACTAAATTAAAGTAAATATAGATTACCAATATCATCACAATTTGTTATACCTGTTCAAAATAAAATACATGATCAGCATTAACATAGAAAAACACAATCTATAGTTAAGCTACATGTGATTATAGGGCAGAATATATCTAGAATAATGATTTTTTATTTTATAATCATGCTTTATAGCATTTTAATTGTGAACAACATATTGACATTATACTTATAATCATTCAATTTTATGATTTTGTGTGTATAACATGATGAATGTATTCTTAATACACTAAGGTTTCTGAAGTCTAACAGTCTTAAAATACCCCTTTTACTGTACTTACATCAACTTGTGCTGGGCGGTCAGATTTCTTTGTTTTGTCCATGTCAAGTTCACTAGGGTCCTTTTCAGGTTCAACTTGTTTCTTTTTCTTGTCTTTTAAGTTGACCTCTGTGTAAAGGTCACCACCTTTTGCTTTGTATCTTTGTGTATTTCCTTCTTCCATTTCAATGGCAGGTTCAACATTTGATTTGTTCTTTTTTCTGGAGAACATAAAATAAAGACATACGTTACACAGCATATGTAAATACGTGAACGTGATTGATCGAAATGGCATCACATTATTACAGATAATTTGAGGATCGAAAATTTTCATATTTCTCTTTCAGGTAATATAACATTTTATATTGACTGGTCAATTTAACACACACATCCAGTGACATTGACGGTTTTGAACTTTGGTCAAAACTACAGTGACATTATCTACGAAAATGGACATACTGTACTGTAGTATTAGACAGAATTATTGTTACTAGATGGTACGCTCGCTTCGCTCGCGTACCATCTAGGTTGTGCCCACAGATGGTTCTCGAATACACAGTAATTTCAGCGTAACAAAAATGGCGATTTCAAATGTACGTACCACAGGACTATAATACATTGTCGTTTACAGAAACGAATAAATAGAAACGATGATTTATGTAGTCAACTAAAATTAGCACCCTGGGAATTACTTCCGAAGGAGAAACTTATCACAAAATGAGTCCAAATTTTTGATTTGGACTCATTTAAAGAAACCCAATTTGTGTTTTGTATGTAACATTAGGGTTGAGGGATGGGAAAGCGGATAGGTACAAAGAGGAACAATTTTTAAATATATTCTTTATCCACTCAGTAACGAAATATTTTTTTCATGTTTTATAGGCCTATAAATAATATACCTCTAAATACAGTAAAACGTTTGCGATTTAATACTTTGTTAAAACTGTCACTGTCATAATCGATTGAAATATTTAAGTACATGTCACAATACACCATACGACGTTTATATTTTTGGTAATTATTAATTAATACAAACGTTGAGAAGGAACTGTCAGTATAAAGTTTATTTGTATATAATAATGTGTTTTATATATCTAACAGTAGAGCCTATCCACAATCTCAGTAATAAAGTTTATTTGTATATATTTTTATATTACATCTAACAGTACGAACATTCACAGTAAGAAATGTTCGATTCAAATGAGGACCAAAAATAGTTAATAGGTATTTACAGTATTGTCAAAGTATTGTAAGTTTATTCTCAAAGGGCCCATATATTTACCTACCGTATGTGTTAAACCAAGGGCTCATAAATTCACCTACTTGTGTTAAACCAAACTCTGGCAGACTGAGAGATTGGGATGTTCCATTCATCGCAAATCAATACATTTGTATTATACAGATATTGACTGCTTAGAGGTTAAATATAAGATTTGACATCCCAGAGGGAATGATATTAAGTTCGAGGGAATATATATTTCCCGAAGCGCCACCGATATAAAAGGCAATATCTGTTATATATAGCCAAGAACAGTCTGCTGGGTTGGGTGAAGCTAGGCCTCCTATTTGTATTGTATTTAAACAAGCCTGCCTAGACACCTTACCTTGCGAAGAATAATATACAGATAATTACTAATTAATGATTCCTTGGCAATAAAATATTCACTTAGGCCTAGGTCGTTTAAATTCAAAGAAGAATTTCCATCAATAAGCCTATTATAATAATATTATAATCAGGTAGGCCGAATAAACAACTCGTCTTCTTCTCGATCTTCGAGGAGGAGCCGAATCACCGGATGTTCAGCGCGTACTAGTTACTAGGTTACTACCGTGAGTATTGACCAATCACAAACGGTGTTTCATCACATTTAGGGTGGACTTATAACAAATGAGGGCGCTATGTATGCATAGCTTAAATAGTTTAGAAGATTAATTTCTTCAAGCAAATTCCGTGGCGCAGCGGTTGAAGCTTTGTCTTGTGATGGAGTGACAATTGCATCGCAAATTCAAGACCAGTAGATGACTTTTGTTTATTTATCGGCAAACGCGAGTGTTGCACAAGAAAATTAAACAGTCAATATCATCGTACTCGAGAATTTATATGATTAATGACAGGGGACACGATAATTACGCGAAAATTACACAGTCAATATCATCGTTCTCGAGGATATATACGATTTACGATCCTCGCAGCAGTAGTCATGTGATGCAGTTTCAACCAATCACGTTCGCGTATTTACATAGGCTATGTAATATAATCGTATATTAAATCTATCAAAATAGTATTTTTTAAAGAAAATCGGCCTGTCTTCAACATTATGATGATGTTCAACCGGTTTTCAGCTATTAAAAACAATTATCGTAGGAGGAAATAGGAAAATGCGAAGTCTCCTCGCATTTTTGTGGCGGGTATTTTTCAAGATGGACATCCATTAGACAGTGTATACCACGATCGGAAAACACCCCTATTTGGGGCAAATCGTTGAACCTAAATTCGTTTTAATCGTCAATAACTAATTATCTAACTTAATTTAATTAGTAAACAGGGTTACATCAGGTGGTTAAAATCAGTACCGAAAGTACGAACCAACTTTATATACCATCGAGTAAAAATTCTAGAAGTAAGGCGCGATTTACCGAATTTTGCCCTTACGTATTAAATTTATATATAGATACTGTAAACAACAACTTTAGTGGCATCTTCTAATCCCCTAATACAGTATTTTATTTTATACTTTTCTATATATTTATTTCCACACACATCAGCAATAAACATGACTTTATCAATTACAGTAAGTCTTGTATGAGGCTGTGGCAGTATGATAAGCCAGAGGCAGGATTTGAGCCACAGACCCATAAGCAAACATACTGTGGTTGTAGTAATATTCCACATTTTCACTGCTGATTATTCCATATTCTATAATCCTTACATTATTTCAAACTATTTACCATCTCGTATGCCTTTGTTGTATATTTCTTTTGTTAAACCTAAGGATATATTTTTTGCATTTAGCCAAATCTTATTGGATGGCTACTCGACTGATGCATTGTGGAAAAAGGACAGACTAAAATGTAGTTAAAGCTGATGGTTTATAAACTAAATATATACTCACGAACTTGACTTTGCATTCTTGCTGGCTGTTTAAAATAATTACAAAATGTAATCAAAACTTTTTCAAATGAATAAGATTACAAGATCCTTGTCATGTGTACATTCTTAGATAATGACATGACAAGATCTTGGTTCTCATGACTACATTCTTTAGAAGAGATATCAGAAAACATTGATTCTGCCTTTTAAAATACATTTTGTTTTTATGGTTAAAATAAATAAAAAGTATTACTGATAAAATAAATAGTTTCCCTCTGATAGACATTGGGGAGTTCTTATATTGATTATTCAATGAAACAGTTTTATGACAATAAGAAAATGGTTGTAATGGTGTTTGGTATCAAATGATATGTCAGATTATGACATAAATTAAGTTTCTAATGATGTGGCTATCAAGATAAATTATAATAACTAGATGGCACGCTCGCTTCGCTCGCGTACCATCTAGGTCGTGCCCACAGATGGTTCTCGAATACACAGTATTTCCAGCGAGAAAAAAATGGAGATTTCAAATGTACGTACCGCAGGACTATAATACATTGTCGTTTACAGAAACGAATAAATATACACAATGATTTATGTAGTCAACCAAAATTAGCACCCTGGGAATTACTTCCGAGAGAGAAACAAAATGAGTCAAATTTTTTTATTTGGACTCATTTAAACAAACCCAATTTGTGTTTTGTATGTAACATTAAGGGTTGAGGGATGGGGGAAGAAGATAGGTACAAAGAGGAAACATTTTAAAATATATTCTTATCCACTCAGTAACGAAATATTGTTTTTAATGTTTTATAGGCCTATAAATAATATACCACTAAATACAGTAAAACATTTACGATTTAATACGGTACTTTGTTAAAACTCTCACTGTCATAGTCGATTGAAATAGTAAAGTACATGTAACGATACACCACTACGACGTTTATATATTTTTAAATTATTAATTAATACAAACGTTGAGAAGCAACTGTCAGTAATAACGTTTATTTATTTGTATATTATATGTTTATAATCTAACAGTAGGGCCTACCCACACTCACAGTAATAAAGTTTATTTGTATATATTTTTATATTACATCTAACAGTACCAACACTCACAGTAAGAAATTTGCGATTCAAATTGCGATCAAAAGTGGTTAATACCTTAACAGTATTGTACAGCATTGCAATACTATTTATGTTTATTCTCCAAGGGGGCCCATAAATCTAAATCTATACCTCTATGGTTAAACCAAATAATTTGGAATGTTTATTTGTATATTATATGTTTATAATCTAACAGTAGGGCCTACCCACACTCACAGTAATAAAGTTTATTTGTATATATTTTTATATTACATCTAACAGTACCAACACTCACAGTAAGAAATTTGCGATTCAAATTGCGATCAAAAGTGGTTTTAACCATTAAAATACCTTAACAGTATTGTACAGCCAGGGAACTCCCTGGTACAGCATTGCAATACTATTTATGTTTATTCTCCAAGGGGGCCCATAAATCTAAATCTATACCTGTATGGTTAAACCAAATAATTTGGAATGTTCCATTCATCACAAATCAATACATTTGTAAAAACGTATATTAAATGTATCAAAATAGTATTTTTTAAAGAAAATCAGCCTGTCTTCAACATTATGATGCTGTACTCGAACTGTTCAACCGGTTTTCAGCTATTAAAAACAATTATCGTAGGAGGAGATAGGAAAATGCGAAGCCTCCTCGCATTTTTGTGGCGGGTATTTTTCAAGATGGACATCCATTAGACAGTGTATACCACGATCGGAAAACACCCCTATTTGGGGCAAATCGTTGAACCTAAATTCGTTTTAATCGTCAATAACTAATTATCTAACTTAATTTAATTAGTAAACAGGGTTACATCAGGTGGTTAAAATCAGTACCGAAAGTACGAACCAACTTTATATACCATCGAGTAAAAATTCTAGAAGTAAGGCGCGATTTACCGAATTTTGCCCTTACGTAAATTTATATATAGATGAAACAACGATACTTACCATTAGTAACTGTAAATTTTACATGGAAACTGAGAACTTTTAAACTGGTTTTCATTTCACAGCAATAGTGACCATCATCATCCTCTTTCACCTTTGGTATCTTCAGAGAACCATCGTCAGCAACCGTGAATCTAGAATTAGCATCTCCAGAACGAACTATGAACTTTTTGTTTCCTCCTTTCTTGTCACATTTATGCCAATCAAAGTGTTCCACTATCTCTCCTGTTGCAAGTGTGTAATCGATTTGCAAACAACTGTCAGTAGAAATTTCTGCCTTTGCTAGCTTAACCTTAAAGCTTTATTGAACAAAAAGATAAGATAAAATTATCAAAATGTTTAGTATATAGCATCAGACATAACAAAATACTATTTTTTGAGCGGAATTTTTACACCTTACCCCACAATGAATCAGTTTAGTTCCATTATTGTAATTAACCTACTAATGTCTTGTTTTGAATTTGCTTATTTGAGGCTGGTGAATAAATACTAGTAAATGTAAATCTTTACTAATATTTTCTTCTCATTATTCAATGTACTGCATACAATTCCAAACGTTTGTGGAAATAAGGAATAAACTGAAACAGAATGATCATAAATAAATATACTTACGAACTTGACTTTCCAGTTTTGTTACCTGTATAAAAGCAATAGTAAAATAGTAGAAATATGACTCAGAATGAACACAAATAAACTATGACATTGGACAATAGATTATAGATGATGATTAGAGAAATGGTGGTGGATTTAGGTGGTAATAAATGATGCCAATATCAATGAAAGTTCAAATTGGAACAAGAATAGTGTGAGAATCTTGATAGTTGCCACACTGTGGCTGCCATGTGTTCAAACACACCACACATACCTTTCCAGAAATGGAGGAAGATTAATTTTACATTTACAATGATTAAAATAATGACAATAATAACTTTAATTAGATGTTTTTGCCCTAATCTGACATAATTTGTACTTTATACTAAGTACATTTGAGAATACTTCTTCGCAAGTAGTTCTCGGGTGGGACTCGAACCCACAACCTCCAGATCACTAGCCTGGCGTTCATACCTCTAGACCACCGAGCTTGCGCTGATGGCTAGTGGTTAGAATCGAGCCCAAGTAAGCAGCGGGTACTACACCAACAGGATTGTAATTGTAGTTTTTGCGTCAGGGAGTTGAGTAATTAGATGTTTTTGCCCTACTCTGACGTAATTTGTACTTTATACCAAGTACATTTGAGAATACTTGCGAAAAAATTTGCAAGTAGTTCTCGGGTGGGACTCGAACCCACGACCTCCAGATCACTAGCCTGGCGTATAACGACAATAATAACAACAATTATAATTAATGAGAAAGTCAGACTTATATTTACCAGATCCTGTAGGAGATGCGAGACTTATATTTTCACTTCCATGCTGATTGGAACCATCATCTTGATCTTCACCTTCAACGATCTTCCTAAATCATCCACAAAGGAGCATATTGTTGAACACACAAATGTGATGTTCACAAATCATATATATAATAAACATCACCCACAAATATTACCACTTACAAAATCAAAATATAGTAGTACTATCATCACTCACAAATGTAATGCAGTCAAATAAGTGCACGACTGAATATTTAGATTACTAGATGTTGCATAATAATGCTTATTTTATTTAACTTACTAACTTCATTACATAAAAAAAACATATTTTACACTTATTTAATACGTTACATACAAAAAGAAATTTGTAATAACTATTTGAGTGAAATGAAACACCCATGATTTGTGTTAAAAGTTAAAATCCAATGCATTTTTAAAAGTTAACATAAACTGTTAAAATAGTGTTAGTAAATATTAATCATAGAATGAACTTCAGAATAATACCCCTTTCACACCAAAACTCTGGAGTAATCTCTGGAGACATCCCAGGGTTTATGACCATTCAAAACATCGAGAAACTCTGGAGATACCCCTTTCACACCAACCTAGCAACATCGGGGTTTATAAAATAAAATTGTAAATGTCGCCCTCTATTTTGTTTGTTTACATAGCGACGATCATTAGAATTATTTTAATTGATATTTTTAATTTAATAATTATTTTCAAAAGTATCAGAAGTCATGCAATGTTTCATTGATACTACTTTTTGATTTTTTTGATCGCAATACATTTTGTACAAATATTTAAAGTATTTTGAAATAAAACTAAAGCAATGAGTGATCCTGTGAGGATGACCTTTTGACCTAAAAACTCCGGAGTTTGATGTTGGTACCTTTCACACCAAAACACCGGGGCGTCAACTCCGGAGTGTCTCCGGAGTTTTGATTAGGTGTGAAAGTGGTATTAGATACACAGTGTTATTTTATAGACGTTACAGACCATACAACCCCAACATGAACAGGCTTAAATAGGTTGCATGCAAATTAAATAAAATGGCAAGTTAAAATTAAAACTGCAGAAATATTGCCATTTGCATAATTGTATAGCCATCTAGAGTGTGTCAAGATTTATGTTATTGTTTGTAAAGCATATAAAGAAATATAATTGTTTTGAGCACTCACCCAATATGCTTATTGTTCCAGCATTCTGATGATAAAACAGAAATTGTTACAAATGTTCTAAGACCTTGAGAATGTATTCAGATTGTTTAATTTAAGAGAATTATTATTTATAATAAATAAAGCATTGGCCAAAAAAAGATAATCATGTTTCTTCCGAAATACTAATTCTACAGTTTTCTGAGGTTAGATAGACCTAAGAAATAACCCAAAGAGAGCACACCGTTACGGTGATAGTGTAAAAGGGGTATTATAGTAACATGTTTTGTAAATATAGTATACGATGCTTTAAAGTAATATTAAATTGTATTATTGATGAATTACTTATATTACATATTTACTTGTTTACCTCCGCCAAGGAGGTATATGTAATCGATCGCGTGTGTTTGTTTGTTAGCAAGATTACTCAAAAACTAATTACAAGATCTTTACCAAAATGATAATACAGATATGTGGTCAAGGACCATTCCATTAAATTTAGGAGGTAATTCGGACCACGGTCCCAATTCTGGACCACTTTTTAGTATAATTTTCAGACCTGCTAGTGTTAAAAGATAGGACAGAATTTTCAAAAGCCGGCAAGCAGTCTTAAAGTAACAAGTAAACTGTATGTAATTGCATTTTCTCGAGAACTACTTGTCCAAAAAACTTCATTTTTGTACAAGAGGCAAGAGTTACAATTTGTGATTTTAACTTTAAAACATAAATTGATTTAATTTACAGGTTTTTTATACAAGTAGTTTTAAAAAACCTATTTCTTTTCAAATTAATCTGTTTGTTTTTGGCGTTGCTGTTCTATTGTTAGTCAACAGATTAGAATCTATTGTTAGTTGAAAGGCTGGTTACATAACCATTCAACCAATTCGCATACACATGCTTGTAGTGAAATTAGCCTAAATCACAAACGGCATTAGGACACACACAAATATATATATATATTTTCCCGGAGAAATCTTATGTAGGAGAAGTTTACAGTAGGTGGAGGTATGCACTCTCGGAGTGGCTTTCTAGTTGTTACAGTATTCACAAATTTAAATATATATATTTACAAATGGACGATCAAATTGATAGAGTGGCGGCAAATGTTGACTGTATGTTACGACAGCTCTATTCTACAATCATTATGTTGATGAAATTATTTTTATTTTTAATTTTGAAAATGATGCTAATTTATCAACTCCATGCATAAGGAAATTAATAATAGATGTTTTTTGATGTTTTGATTACCAAATGTGAATATTCTGTTAATACGTCTGTTGTCAGAAAACTGACATTCACTGGGCAACTTTTAAATTGTTTTTCTTCCTACAAAAAACTCTGATATGTACAATAATCCACAGGATTTTAAAAATCAATGGCAATTTGGTTAGTTTCCATATTGATTTCCTCAACTTAATTACTATTTGACGTAGGTGCAATCTAGTATACACTGTGTCTAACTAATCAGTTTATTACTGATGATGGTACGGTAGGCTTAAAAACTGTTGTGATCTTTTCCATACTGACACGGCTATAAGCCCACCCCCCTAGAACATGAAATCACGTCAAGTTTGGGGGTTGGGCTTATACCTGAGGATCCAAAAATGCAGGTCGTCAAAAACAACACATGTACTGTGTAGACATCATCATCTCTCCTCTGAAACCACCACACGAGTGCCCTCACGATGTGTTGCGACGTGTATGTTGCCTATACACGAGGTGTAGAGTATCGGAAAATTAAACTTATATACTTAGTGTGTGTCATTTATCGTAGAATATATTATTTTAAACGTCAATTGAACAAGAATTTATCAAGCAGAAAAGCAAGTATACAGTTTTCGTTAGATAGAAATGTATCAAAGAAATTTAATAAGCCTGTTTATGGCAGCCAATACCAAATAGGGGTTTCCTGTTTTGGCGACTTGTGATTCGAGCGTAGTGTGTGCAGCGATTTTCGCCCACGACTAAGTGTAAACAAAACAGGACCAATAGGCCTGATATGGACTAGCTTATATTAGCCTAGCTTTGTTATAATATGCGGTGTATGGAAGTCGCCAGACAGGTCGACCATCACAAAATTAATACGCGCCCTTACCAAATACAAAATAATGTATTACGGCACCTACTGTAGATCTTCGAATTAATGGGTGGGCTTATACCCGAGTGCCTGATTTTGCATGAAAATTAGTCAAAAGTCGGGGGTGGGCTTTTACCTGAGTTTGGGCTTATAGCCGCGTCAGTACGGTAATACAAAAATTATTTTATCTTTTTTTAAACTCCCAATGCTATAAAAACAAGATTCTTTACTTACTTATTGTTACACAGGCTACAACACTACAGACAATGATAAAACCAAGAATAGCTCCAATGATGATTAAGGCTATTTCCCAATCTTCAAATCGGCCTATATTAAGAATAAAAAAACATTCATTTTTTTCAAGTTACAAAAGGTCTATTGGATGGAATTTCTCATTTCTGTAAGGTAAGGTAATAATATAGGTGCTTAATGGTTCACATGCAAATACATCTTAGTTACGGGAACAGCCATGTCAGTATGGTTTGATCACAAAAACAATATATAATATGTGTAGTTTTTTGTGATGTTGATTGAGTGGGAGTGATTACATGCATGCTGACTCATACTGCCGTTGGAATGCATTGCAATTCCGATTACGTAATAATCAGGGAAAACGGGGCCCAATCGCTGTTATGAAAACCTGCAATTGTACAATAATTCGGAGCCACTAAAGATAGAAGTGCCGAAAAACCAGTAATTATTGGCATGTCACACTTGTTTACTCTACTACCGTAAATCTTCTAATTGTAACCCTGGGTTATTATTCTTTGATTGTTTTTAGGGTGGGTTGTTGAACCTAAAAATGTGAAAACGCCCACAAATGTGAAAACAAATCGCCCACAAATGTGAAAACGTATCGCCCACAAATGTGAAAACAACCACAAATGTAAAAACGCATCACCCACAAATGTGAAAACAGCGCCCACAAATGTGAAAAAAAGAGAGATCTTTTCGCCCACAAAAAAAAAAAATCCAAATCAAATTTAGTGCTAGGCCCAAACAATATTGATCGAGTTAATGTTAATGTATTTATATACATTGTATTGAGTTGTCTCAATAATACGATACGTCTGTTAGTGTCGTGGTTAACGCGTTGGATTATTACCATTTGCTGCTTGTGCGCGCGATAATTGCATGTTAACTCGAGACGATATTTGTTATTCGCTGCGTGCATGCACGATACTTCAAAGTTATATCACTGTTGCTTGTAGTGTGTAGTTGTTAACTCATATCGTCTAGAGGAAGGGTTTTGGTTTAGTGTAGAGTATGCTGTGTTGCCGGTGTCGGAGACTACAATGTTGGTAAAAGCATCACATTGTTGGCGAATTCGTAGAACGGTTGTGGAACTCGTTCTTTAGTTAGCTGATAGTTAACATCGGCCTTCTCTGTTGTTGAGAGTACACTCTATTCCTGTATGTAGTAATAGCTGTTGCGACAGTCAGTACATATGTAATTGTAAACTGTATTTATTTAAGACATTTTGAAAATTAGAGCTGCTCGATGGCTGGAAATGGCACTTAATTTGAAATAAAAATGTATAAGAGTCTCTAGGACCTCGTCCCACCATGGTCACTGACTGGTGGGGCTGAGGTAAGAACATTTGGAAAAATAGTGCTACTATAAGTACGATGCAAATAGAATTACTTAATTTAAAATATGGAAAAAAAATTCTCTAGGAGAATTTTTTTTAAAAATTAGAGCTGCTAAGTTACTGTTCTTTTAATAGTTGTGGTAGGGGTGCAGTCGCTTATAATTATGAACTAAAAAAACAAAACTCCTTGTTTTCGTTCAATTGTCTCTACATCTGGGATCCAATAACCTGCATAATCTCTGAATAGGTCAATCGCGGCTAGCCTTGTCGGTTTCGTTGTGCTGCCTATCGCACACACGGTAGTTTGTGAGCAGCCTTATAATAATAATAATAAATAACATTTATAAAGCGCAAGAGACAAAGGTTTCAAAGCGCTGTGTTTTCCAAGATCAGTGCAAGTAGTAGCGTGCGATTATGCTTCTCTGAAGAGATGAGTTTTGAGTTTAGTTTTTAAATGTGATAACAGATTTTGATGAGCGTATTTCGAGTGGTAGAGTGTTCCAGAGTTTTGGGGCTGCGACAGCGAAAGCACGATCACCGTAAAACCGAGTTCTGGAACGGGGTCCAGGTTTTAGAAGAAGTCTGCTGGATGAACGAAGCGAAGAGTTGGTTGACGGAGTAATGATGTCACATATGTAGGCTGGAGCACATCCGTTGATGGCCTTATATGTCAGCAACAGGATTTTAAAACGAATGCGCTGATCAACAGGCAACCAGTGTAAGTCACGTAAAACGGGAGAAATATGTTCATGTCGTTTAGTGCCAGTGATAAGTCTTGCGGCGGAATTTTGGATTCGTTGAAGAGGAGACAGATAAGAAGTTGGTAGGCCGTACAGAAGCGAGTTATTACAGTCCAGACGAGATGAAACAAAAGCATGAACAAGACGTTCAGTTGATGTTTTGTCAAGGTACTTACGAATCTGGCCGATCTGGTAAATTCCAAAGGAAGCACCACGGCAAACATTACGAATGTGTTCTTTTAAACCGAGGCTGTTGTCTAGTTGGACGCCTAGATTTCTGGCTGAGCTGGAGGTAGAGACACTAGTATCTCCGATATGGACCAAAGGAAATGATGATGCCTCACGGAACTTTGAATGAAAATGGATCATTTCAGTTTATTTTGAATGGCCCATGAGCGAACATCTGCAATGCATGATTCAAGGCTGTTAACAGATTCAGAGTGATGTGTAGGTTTCATGATTAAATATAGTTGAGTGTCATCTGCATAGATCATATGACGAACTTCCGGGTGGGAATCAATGATGTTGCTGAGTGGTCCAGTGTATAAGATGAAATCGAGTGGACCTTTTACGGATCCCTGTGGTACACCCCAGGGTAGAGCGAACTCATCAGACATCGAATCACCCACAATGATTGCTTGTCTACGATTCTCAAAATATGAAATAAACCATTTCAATGCGGTTCCGCTTATGCCGTATCTTTTATGAAGACGTTGAAATAATAAATCATGATTGATAGTGTCAAATGCTGCGGAGTAGTCGAGTAGAATAAGTACCGCTTCATTACCTTTGTCTAAAGCAAGTAGTAGATCGTTTGTAACACGTAATAAAGCGGTTTCAGTTGAGTGGAAGCGGCGGTAGGCTGATTGGACTTTTGAAAACAGGAAATGTTCATCCATATATGCTTTTATCTGAGCAGTTGCAATTCTTTCCAAGACTTTGAAAAGGAAGGGAAGATTTGCTATTGGTCTATAATTTTGTAGGACGTTGGAGTCGAGATTTTGCTTTTTCAACAGTGGCATAACGAGGGACAATTTAAATGCAGATGGTACAGTACCTGATGACAGCGACATGTTGACGATTTTAGTGATATGCGGTAGTAGAGCGTCAATGCAGTTTTTTAGTAACCGTGTTGGAATTGGGTCAAGTCTACTGGACTTAGATGCGCTTTCAGCGATGACTTTGCGTACCGTATCTTCTGATATTTGCTCAAATTCAGCGAAACTACTATTACATGACTCGTCGACGTTGACAGTTATTAGTGGAGTGTTTATGGAGTTAAGTTTCTTGCAAATTTTCAGAATCTTTTCATTAAAGAAACAGCCAAACTGGTTTGCGAGATCCATTGAAGATGTGTGTTTTGGCAGAACAGGAGAAGAATCGACCGAGTACAGTTTACTTATGATGCGGAAAAGGTTCTTGTCATCCGCATTAGCGATTTCATTGCGATGATAATTGCATTTTGCTAGATCTAGCATATCTTTATATGCTATGCATTCCAACTTGTACCTCTGTTTGTCGATATCCAAACCAGATTTCAACATTCTGCGTTCTGATCTCCGTTTGACGCACTTCGCTTCACGGAGTTCATTCGTGTACCATGGTGCCCGTGGTCTAATGGTGACCAGTTTAGTTGTTAACGGAGCATGTTGGTCAAGGATGTACTGCAATACATTATTGTATTGGTCAGCGAGATCGGAGACATTATCTTCCGGTGCGCAGACGAGCGGGGAATTCATTATATCTTCCACAAAACAATTTAGATCAATGTTACGAAGTTTGCGGTAAGAGGTTGTCCGCGTTGGTTGTTTAGGATGTGATAAATCCACAAAGCTGATGACAGCCATATGGTCGGATGGTAGTCCTTGTTTGACAGTGGTTTGTTTTATTATGTTGTCGTTTTTTCGAGAGATTAGAAGGTCCAGTGTGTGCCCGCTAACGTGAGTGGGGCCTTGGACGTGTTGATGAAGACAACTCGTGTAAAGCAGTTCATCAAATCGCTTGGTGTTGTTGTCCAAGAGGTCATCTGTGTGAATATTGAAATCACCAACTATCAGAAGGTTTTTGGTGCAAGAGACTGATTCAAGAAGTGATGAGAATTCAGTGATGAACAAGTCAAAGGTAAGTTTGTTTTTGGTCGATGGTGGTGGTCTGTAAATTGAAATCAAGTTAATTACAGATGAATTGGAAGTGATCTTGATATCCATATGTTCGAAAGACCGGAAACTTGTTGAAACATTTGGTGTTATTTGGAGTCCACGGTGCGAAATGATGCATATTCCACCTCCGCGTCCACCTGTAGGGCGTGGCTCATGTGACACCACGAAATTTGGGAGGGTGTTACTCACGTCCGCAATAAAGTGGTTGTCACTTGCATCACCTTTCAACCAACTTTCGGTAATTACAAAAATGTCTAATTCAACATCCAAAATAAAATCACAAACGTGAACAGTTTTATTTCTTATAGAACGCGCATTCCACAGTCCAAAACAGATGGAACTCGAACTACGAGATTGTTCAGTATCCACGGAAACAGGTCTGCGAGGTTGAGAGATGTGTTCAGTGGCGGCAGAGATAAGCTTGCTTCGTCGTCGACCAGCCTTCTTTCCTCTATGTGTTTTTCGAGTTGAGAATGCTCGGCATGTGGTAAAGGCATTGATATTCAAACGATTTATAGTGTCAATTTCTGATGGAGTCAACGATGACTTTAAGTTTCCTGATAATCTGAGAAGTTGATCACGATCGTAGTAAATCATAGACGCAATAGATGAACTGACAGGTTGAATTAAAGTCAATGAACACCCGTTATGATAAGACGATTCGGTTCTGTGAAGTAAGCCGACTACTACAATCCTAGGCCTACCGTAGTTGACAAATCCGGCAAAGAATGTTGAATGAACCGTGGATACGGCTGACCGCGAAGGCTGACTGCACAGGAATGTGAGTAGACAGGCAAACGAAACTGGCCTAGGAAAACGGAACATTAGTTTCGCTAGTAGACCAACGATGTTATCTTCACAAATACATACAACGGTCAGTAATAACCAGGAAAAGTTCGATGTGGCATTAAACACACAGATTTCAGTATACAGAAACTGTAATTTTACAGAAACTTGGAGAACAGATCAGACTGGCCGCTTGTAAGGCGCACACGTCTGCTTTAAGCCTTCCTATCCGAAGTGTCGATTGAGTCCGAAATGAAAGGATAGAGGAACTATCGTACGGAAAAAACTGACAGACCTGTTTTGTACCTGGTGGTGTAGGTGTACATTTGAAGAAAGCTGGAATCTTAATTAATGATCTGTTGACTGTTTATATGGCTTATATAAGACCTATTTTAGAATATGCTGCCCCTGTTTGGCATGGCGCTATCACTAAAGATGTCAGTGTGAAAACAAATCGATATGCCAAATCCTTTATTCCCTCCGGTATCATCCAGTACAACAGAAAGTCAAGAAGATAATTTTATCTTGTATTTTTTGATGTTTTTATATGAATGGTTTTATGCTATATTTGTTTTTATTGTGTTTTCTTGTTATTATGACGAGCAATGAGTTTCCTTTTTGAGGATCTACAAAAGTTATCTTATCTTATCTTATGTCCAAGTCTATTGAAAAGGTACAAAAGAGAGCATTGCGAATCATGCTAGGTAACAACTATTTGTGCTATGATCATGCATTGTCTGTTACTGGTTTACCTACTCTTGTTGAGAGAAGAAACAAACTGGTGTTGTCTTTCGGGGAAGGCTTATTAAAATCCGAGCTGTTTAGAGAAATACTTCCCCCTCTTCATAAGGCAGACTTAGGTCGTCTCCAGTTCCCACCATGGTGGATATAATTAATAGGCACCACTAGCTCTTTTTTTGATATATAATAAGTGAATGTTTTAAGGTTTTTTATTCATGTATGTTTTAATTTTATGGTTCGATATCTAATTTTAATGAGATGTTTCTATTTTTATAGCAATTTTAACTAATTTGTATTTATTTGTAATACAATTCATTTCAGTCCTTGACTGTCGTTTTTTAATATATTTTTATATACCGAATAAATAAAATAAATAAACTAGACATGAAACTCGTCACTTTGACGAGTTAGTTATCCGCTCGACAAACGCCACGTGCACGTCATACGTTACAATATTGTGCACAGAAAAATATTAAGGCATTATGACCTGAACTGAAGAATATGATATGTTGTTATTTCTGAATTCTGTTATTTTGTGTCATATAGTATACACAGTACAATCTGTATACATATCACAAACAGTGTAAAATAGGTGAAATTACGGGACCCGTATTTTATTGTAATTTTTAACATCTTGACGGTTTCAAAATGAAATGCAAAAGTAGAAATTTCAGAATGAAATTATCTCAGCAACAACATATTAACGTGTAGAAGAAATTTGAATACGTGAAATATTGATGCGCGCTCTTTTAAATGTAATGAAATATAATGCAAAAGATGAAAATACGACTTTTTTTATTTAACTGGCCATATGATGACGTCACGACATTCAATTGGCACAATTTACACATGATTTTGTATCTACAATACAATAGCTTCCTGAAAACGTTTTAATCGTGATTATCACATTTTATTCTTACGAGGTATAACAGATTAAAATTTACTGTAAAGATGAAATTAATGACCAACGTAATTTAAATTTTTAGGCATGATGACGTTAAAAAAATTAAAAAAATTTTAATTCATGCAAAAGATAGTTGATTGACCTAGAATATATTAAAATCGGGGTGAAAATAGACAACGAATAAGTGGAGATGCGCTCTATTAAATGTGATGAGCTATGACGAAAGAGACAAAAATCCTATATTTTATATTCGCGTGGCCATACGATGACGTCACAATGTCCGGTTACCCATATTAATGCATGATCCGATATCTACAACTCATCAACTTCCAGAATATGTAATTAAAAAAAAGTTCTCCATGTAGTTTAGAATCTATGACTGTTTAAAAATAGGCATAATTTTGACAAATTTTTGAACTTTTTCACCAAAAACGCGTGCAAATTATGTAATTCGACGTGCTCGTATGACGTAATTTTAAGTCGAAATTGCTTAAAAGTTGGTAACATTACTAGAAAAGGCTGAAAAAACATAAATCACGCGAAAAAAATATGTTTTTAACGCTACGTGTGCACCGCGTGCGTAAAAATTTTTGCGCGCGTGGGAATTTTTGACATGCTCAAAATGACATGAAACGCATAGAAAGTTGATTAGAAGTTGATTTTTCGCATCCTAAAATTTTAAACGCACGTACGCGCGTAACTTTTTGTGAAACATGCTATTTTTAATCCATAGAAAGTTTGCGCTTGATATGACTTAAATTTTCACAAAGTGTCAAAACAAAATTATGTTTGGTTTTTAGTCTATGATCAATCATTGAAATTCATAAAATCGCGCGTACGTCACGTTGCGCAACTCTGACGTCATTCAAAAATAGGAGGTGCACAAGTTCACGTAAATGTCGATGTGTTGACAAAGTTACGATATGTTCTGTTTACACGTTTTAGAGAAACGCGACGCACAAAAATGACAGAAAGAAAGAAGTATAATACAGAAAAAAAAAAAAAATTTGATGAAACAGGACGATTACAAGGAGTTATCCGTTACTAAGCGGATAACTAATAAAAACACAGGAAACTAAACATTTATACTATAAATCTAACCTGACCTGTGGGCATGGATAACCATGTCTTCAGCAAATATAGTAGTATAGTGTTCTCTACTGTATGTGGCATCAATGTTAAATTGACATGATGGCTAATGAGCAGGATGAGGGTTATAAGGGGTAATTCCTTTTACAGGCTGGGTGCATGGACAGGGTTCAACTTGTATTCCTGGCATGCTAAAATGTAAAGTTGTATTTTTAAAGGAGATGCTCATGAATGACTCTAGGGGTCTGCCTGTTTTTAATGAGTTTTTAATCAATTCAATGAAAAATAGTGATAGTGCTCCACAATTGTTTTAAAACATCTAGACCTGACCTTGATTAAATGGAATTAAAAGCAATGTAATGTAGCTCACACATTAATAAAGCACTGATCACATACAATATGCAGAGGATGAATGACATTTCTTTGGAATGTTTACAACAAAAACATCAAATGACAAAAAAAAACCATAATCACATTTTGCCTAGCATACTGTACATATGATTTACAATATGAAGCAACAAGTGAAGTTATAAACAGTAAAACTGTAGCTTTCTTCTATATTGTTTACCATCACTGAGCTCAAACGTTTTTCTTAAGCTCAACATTTATTTAGATACTGTACAATGTCCAATGTACAACAACAGCTAGGATCAAATGAGATCAAATGTTGAATGAAATATCATTTACTTTTTATACTACTTGCTTCCCTTGACTTTACTACATTAGTATATTAATATTACAGACCTATCTGAATTTAGAACAACGTAAATTAGAACTATAATATGTAACTATATGAAACTGAAAAAAATATCTATCTGTAGCACATTCCATAAAATTTAAAAACATTCTGATTTAAAGAAGAAAACTGATTTTAGAAACAATTAAAATATTGAATTCGAAACGAATAATTTTTACACAATTTTCCTGATCATTAATACACGACACCATGTTGGATTTTATTGTGTTATGTCAATTTGAGCAATCATATTAATGTTCCTGGCAAGCATAATTCTCAAAGTCCAGGGCGTGTCTCTAATGAATAAATGTTTAATGATCAACTGTTTTTTGCAATAGATTTTAAAGTTCAATGTGGAAATTAAACAGTTAATTTATTTAGTGCCACAACTTCACAATAAAACATCTTCATCTACAGTATGGTTCCAACAAGAGTAAACAAGCATAGAATAATGGGGAATTCCCCTAAAGAATCCAATGAGCTAGAAATCAATAACATTACAAAATGTTTTTTTCACCCTGACAGGATTTGTTAAGATGATCCCTTGTCTCACCCCAATCATAGTACATGAGCTCATCTCCTATATTATTTAATAATGGTTGCTGAAATCTCCAATTAATCTGATTGGAAGAGGAAAATGGCATGATTCATGATTTATTCATGTTAGTTTTTCCCAATATGAACAGAAACTATACACTCCCACGTCTTGTTATTATTTTGTTTTCATTTTCTATTTTTGTCAAACAAAATATCCAAATTGTCAGAATCATAGAAGGAAGTAAATAAAATAAGAACTGCTTGTCTCCAAGTAAACTAATGTAGAACAATAGAATGCACTTTTTAATTCAATATCTAACAATGATCGACCGCAATGCTATTATTATTGTTTCACAAAACATAAGGATGTTGCTATGTTATTGTTGTTATAGCAATGCTAAGCAAGTGTTTGTTTATTAATAATTTTTTCTACTAAACATTGGCTATAAGATATAAAGTTATATATTTATTCATCTAATAATACATTTTGGAAATTTGCTTTCCTTTGGCATTGACACATTGAAATACTTAAAATACAGAGATCATAAAAACAGTATTGCCAGTCATCCATTTCCTTTCTATATTTGTGAACTGCTTTATAGTTGCACTGAGACTCTATTTCAATATTTAAAATTATAGCAGCTATTAATTAATATCATTTTAATCTAATTACAGTATCATGTTTTTCATTTAAAATTATCCAGTTTAAAATTTTACTAGATAATTTAAAATTTTTTTTTTTTCAGAATTTAAATATTTTTCTTCAATTTGAAAAGCAAATATTATATATTGTACTGTAAAAATACATATATTTTTAACCATCACATGCAAAGGTTACATTGTTTTGGAACTGAGGTTAAATGAACTATTCTTACACCAGGAAATGAAAATTGTTGTTTATGATACTCAAAGTATAATAATAGACAATGAGCAATAGAAAACATTTACAATTTAAAGAGAATGTCCTATAGCTTGAGAAAAGTTCACAATATCAAAATATTTTGGTTTTTTTAAATTAAAGGTTATTTACTTGTTAAAAGTAAACATTTCAGTATTTTGCACACCTTTAACAATGACAAAGTATCCAGACGAAAATAAAATAAAAACAATGAAAAATTATTGTATTCACACATTGAATAAAAAAAACAAGCATAAATAAGATTCAGTTTGCTGAATCCGCAGTGCATAAAATACAAATACTTAATTCAATTGCCGAGACTTTTTAGTGAATAATACATCACACTATCTTTTAAATGTTAAAATTCAAAAAACATTGTAGAATGAGGAACTAATGCTGTATCATGAAGTGCAAGGTACTAAAAAGTAAACAAGGAAATCAGCATAAAAATTACAAGCAAAGCAAACAAAAAACAAGCAAAAATTCTGTCAATATTCATACCAACTGTGTATTTTTTATAAAATCTGGATAAATTCCAAATTGTATTTTTCTCTCATTGCAATCTTTCAGGATAGAAATTGTTCTATATTTATATGGAAGAGTTAATTTTATAATAAAAAACAGTAGTGTATTAACTAGAATACGATATACACCATAGTAGTGTACTGACTAAAGTTCAATTTCATCACTAACATTGGTACTAAGATTGTGTCCCACTTTAGGTTTGGTTCAATGTCCTTTAGTATTTCTTATATACCTATTACTGTATGTCTTTTATTTGTTTGTTTGAGGGCCATGAAATAATCATTCTGTTTGCATAAAATCAATATGTAAGTACACCTACATTTACATCGGTGCAAATAAACATGTCCTTTATAACCTTACTAAACAAACATAAAGCTCATAAACAAATCAATAACAAACTTTAAAGCTGTCTAAATAACATTTTTGTGCACAGTTTGGGATTTAGATTTTCACAACATGCAAACCACAGTGTTTCAGGATGCAACATCCAGAACAACTTACGATCAGTAAGATTTTTTCAGTTGCATTTTGACAAAGATCTCCTTCAAACTTATTTGGACAGATACATACCTCTGTATCATTAACAATTTCACAAATACCTTCATTTATGCAAAGTAAGGAACATGTCAAACCTATGAGACAATGATGAACCATAATGAAATATTACAAAGTAATAAGTTCACACAAATGCTTTCCATGAACAAATTGAGCAGAAGCAAGCATACAACGTACAATATTTGCAGAGTGAAAATCAGCACTAATATCCTATAATTTTCATAAACCCAACAGGATACCAATTTAATATTTTCTGTGTATATATCTATATACATATCAATGAGTGAGTGGCCGAGCGGTTAAGACAGTGGAACCGTAATTACGTAGCCATAACATCGGCAGGGGTTCGAGGCTCACTCACTCCATGGTTCTGGTGGTAGAACGAGTCTTCTCGAATAAGGACTATCAACCGTAGGTCCAGTGTACACATCTAGCTCGTGTGCACTTTAAAGAACCTAGTACATCTTTCGAGACGAGTAGGGGGTACCCCGGTGTATTAGTACATCACATAAAAGCATTGTTAGTCGAACATAAATATGAATTGCAAACAAAACGAACAAATAAAACAATTGAAATATGCAACATTGGTTTTATGATAGCATGCGCAACTGAAAGCAATAAAAGTATTCTCCCAAATTTAGATTTTCCAATATTTTAATTTTACAAAAACTGAACTAATATATATAAAATTAGAGAATACTAAAGCCAAAATAATAAGTAACCACAGTAGATACCTAAATACAATCACAAAAAATCCAAATGTATCAAAATTTAAATTTTCAATATTTTCTAAAGACTGTTTCTAATAATAATAATTTTTATATCAAATTGAAATTTGAAAGCCTAAAACTAATCACAAGTATTGCAAGTTTATTCTCAAAGGGCCCATGTATTTACCTCTGTATGTGTTAAACCAAGGGCTCATAAATTTACCTACTTGTGTTAAACCAATCTCTGGCAGACTGAGAGATTGGGATGTTCCATTCATCGCAAATCAATACATTTGTATAATCGTATATTAAATCTATCAAAATAGTATTTTTTTATGAAAATCGGCCGTCTTCAACATTATGATGCTGTACTCTAGCTGTTCAACCGGTTTTCAGCTATTAAAAACAATTATCGTAGGAGGAGATAGGAAAATGCGAAGCCTCCTCGCATTTTTGTGGCGGGTATTTTTCAAGATGGACATCCATTAGACAGTGTATACCACGATCGGAAAACACCCTTATTTGGGGCAAATCGTTGAACCTAAATTCGTTTTAATCGTCAATAACTAATTATCTAACTTAATTTAATTAGTAAACAGCGTTACATCAGGTGGTTAAAATCAGTACCGAAAGTACGAACCAATTTTATATACCATCGAGTAAAAATTCTAGAAGTAAGGCGCGATATACCGAATTTTGCCCTTACGTAAATTTATATATAGATGTACAGTTTTTAAGGCCAACATAGTTTCCCTACAGGATAATAAAGTGAGAATCAAGAAATAATGTAAAACACTGTCTACACTATCAAACTTCATGTGACAAAAAAATGTGATGTGCCCATATACTGTATAGACATGATAATGTCATATCACTACCATATTTGAGCATATCACTACCACATATTGGGCACATCACACTTTTGTTGTCAAACTAATTTGATAGTGTAGACAGAGCTTAAGGATGCTGACTTACTGAAGTTTAGGGTTTTGTTTTAATTCAACTTCAGATTTCAACTACATTTTTTATAACATATAACACATAATTAGTCACTTTCACAAGCATTTGTGATATTACTATATTGTCTACAATATCCAGTCACATTCACAAGAGCCATTTCCATATATGTACTGTACACTATGTCCTCCTCAAAACAAGCATCTTCATAAATACAGTCTATTTATGGAAATTGATTAGATAATACCTAATGTCAAGTTGCACAAAGTTAACTACAATATAATTTTAGTAACGTAAAACATTTAAGAAAGGTACACTTTGTAAATTATGCACACAACTTACTGCAAGTCTTGTTATCTAGTTTCAATATAATTTATCAAGATGTTTAAATGTGTTGAAGTCGAAGTATATGATATTTCATATGAGTAAACGTCGTGTTGATACGTTGGATATAGAAATTGACAATGTTAAGATTCAGCGGGTTCATAATTTCAACTTCCTTGGTATAATAATTAATGAACATCTAAATTGGAATAGCCATGGTGATTATATTTCAAATAAGATTTCCAAAACTATTGGCATTTTAAATAAACTCAAGCGCTTTATCCCAGCAAATGTTATGAATATTTTATATAACTCTTTAGTTGTTTCACACATACATTATGGTATACTGCTTTGGGGTTATGTTTGTAAAAGAGTAACAATATTGCAGAAAAAAGCCTTACATATTATTACTCAAAGTAAATACAATGCCCATTCAGAACCTCTTTTTAAAAAATTCAGATTTCTATGTGATATTCATAAACTATGCCAATTAAAATTTTACTATAAATATTCAAATAATATGTTACCTGATTATTTTCAAAGGTTTTCTTTAGAACTAAATTCAGCTTTACATTCGTATAACACACATATTAAAGACAACTTTCATGTTGTGAGGGTCAATCATGAGTTTGCAAAGAAGTGTATTAGGTATAGCCTACCTTTATTAATTAACAATACTGTAAATTTGATTACTGAAAAGGTAAATACACATTCTTTGAAAGGTTTTTCTACATATTTAAAAAATAATTTTATTTCAGAATATGATGATGTATGTTATATCCAAAATTGTTATATATGTAATAGAGATGGGTTGTAGCTGTTCTGATATGATTTTGTTAATGTTATGATTTGTTAATTTTTACATTATATTATATACATGAGAATTATATATTATTTAAAATGTTCGGGTGGCTTCCATGCATGCGGCTTTTGGCCTTAATGGAAGTCTCCCTGGTCCTTTTGTATATTTTTTGCTTTGCTTTGTATTTTTTTTTTCTTTTGGATCAAATAAACTGATTTGTGACTTGTGTGACTTCTTAAAAGTTATTTTTATTACGAGTAACAAAGTATTAATTAACTATAATTTCCAAAAGGAAATAATGCATTGAATATTCTATTTGAAACAGGTCTCAATTACAGTAATTACTGCAGATGTAACCAGGTATGCATAGTGTGAAGACAATTTTGTGGAAAATCTCCACACCGATGAGAGGCCTCTTTTTGTTCCAAGATGTTACTGCACTCACATGTATTGCCTGGTATTAAACTGACCAATCATAGTAATCAAATACTGTAATGAGCAACTACAGAGATTTCACAAGGTTTCGCATATGCATTTGTGAAAACATGTAATAAGTCGGGAAATGAAATTGTGTTACATGTAAGAATCTATGCAGATGTGATATAGCAATTTTATTGGTTGATGTTCAATTTTGCCCAGACACACAGCCTGGTATAAAATCTGCATGTTGGTCCATTTGAATAATAGTATACTGTAGTTAAATATCATTATCATTATGACTACCATCTATCTCAGATGATGGATAAACAGAGGTTTGGCAGCCTATACAGTTTTCTAAAAGTCAGTCAAATGGGTCATACCTATCCCGAAAATATTAGTTTTTGCTCGTCAAATTTCTAGGCCATCTTACTGAAGATTGATATCATTATTTTAGCGTCCACAGCGGAAAACGCACTGGCATAGCCTTTCCAAATGTTCAATGTTTCGGCCTAGCGCGCTAGCATTGTCGAATAATTAATAAATATGACTTAGGCAAAATCAAGGATTTAAGGCATTTAAGATTTAAGAGCCATTGTCTGTAAGAATCAAAGAAATATCAAAAAGAGTGGCAGACTAAAAAAAATGGATTTCTTTCAAATTTTGCACATGGCTATATATGTGTTGAGAGAAATCAAATATGAAGTATTTTTTATTTCACACGTATATTTCCATGGCAACGGCCAAATTTGGGTTTTTGACAAATTTTGTCCTTTTTTAAGGTTTTTTAAAATGGATATTGGTACTACTTTGATGAATGATATTTTTGTTTTGTTCATTTAATTATAAAAAATAATTAGTGTATGCATAATAACAATGCATTGTGTACCTGTTTCATATTTTTCACGCTGCTGCTCTAGCCCGCTACGTCACACGAGATGCTTCATTCATTAGATGAAATCAAGCAGCTTTATAGTACTACACTTTGACATTTTTGTTAAAATGGAAACTCGACTATAATTTATAGGTACCACCTGTTGAATCCAAAAAACGGCTGGGAAAAGAGTCTAACGACAAATCCCAAAGCATTTCTGGTATTTATGAGTCCCATGATGATATTACTATAATTCGCTGTCAGATAATCATTGAATTATTATCAAAACAGTCCATTGAAGTTTTTGTTTGTAATAGGATACTTGAAGTATCTAGGCGTGATGAAGTGACCCCCAGACTTGACCTTAGCAATAACAATAAGCGAGCAGCGTTTTTTGTAAGGAATATTCTTGTTTATTTTTTTTTATTTCATACTTTGGGAGATACCATTTATTTAAAAAGGGGTGTTTTTCACTTTTTTAAAATTGTTCATTGCAACTAAACTTTACTTCACCATAACGCCCAAAGTGGTGAATTTTTTAGCTGATTTATTACAAATAGGTAGTTCTAATGTTTAATAATTGATTTCTAAAATAAAATACTGGGGTAATTTTAAAATCTACAAGCAGTGTTGCGAGAAACATAGGCTTTTTATATAAAAAAAACATGGTATATTAGTAAAAACATTTTATTTTCTTTGATTATTTGATTTGAAACTCATTGGTCAGAAAAATTCTTAATGTTTTATATAGTTCTAGTTGTGTTGTGAGAAAAAAAAAAAAATTTGTAATTATAGATTCGGTAATTCCCAGTTTTAATGTCATTTTATAGGTTATATCCTCTGGAAATTTGAATAAATTATCAGATCGTTGTGAATTTTAATCTTTGCAACAGATTACTCCTCTCTTATTTTGAAGCTCCTCTTTCATTTGTTTACTTCTTTTATTTGCTAACCTAAGCAGATCCCACATGCCCTTCCACCCCCACTTTCGACCCCCCCCCCCCACCCCGACTATAACCACAAAAAGATAAACTGCAACACTTTGGTCGATCATCCACTATAGAGTGTCAAATGCATGCATTCAAGCACCACCCACACTGCCGCTACAATCGCCCCAATGAATAGATGGATTCAAACTCCTCCATCCCAACCCCCTCCCCTTTCTCCAAGCCCCCACCCACCCCAAGTTAAAAATTGCAATGCAAAAGATAGGACATAAAGTTAAGTTTTTAGACCCTCGCCTTCAACCCACTAACTATTTAAAAGTCCTAGATCCACCACTTTCCTCTCCCCAAAATAGAACCAATCAAAAGTCAATGATATACTCAGGTATGTTAATGCTACATAACAAATATTGAAGCCCTGATGTGAAATTTCATTTCATTTAAGGTCAGCATGTAAAATATCACACTTTATTATTAAATATTGGTTTTAAATTCTATATTTTTTTTACTGTGATGGTTGGATTCAGTATTAATTATTAATTAATAATTATCTGATAATTATTTAATTTCCCTTTGTTATGCATAGCAACAGTTACTATGGTAACTAAAATTGAGATATTCTTTAGATTTTGCATATTTATCTTATACAAATTTAAATTTGTAGATTATTAGCAGGCATGCCTTATTTGCATTTTCAAGTTACCGTTTCACAAGGTCATATTCGTAAGCACTTTCTTCTGTGATTATTTTTATTCATGAAAACCCCATATTTTATTTACAGCGGCCACCTCCCTTAACGGACGCACTTTGAAAAGCCTGTTTGTTCTTCCTATCTAATTAATGCATTTGGTGCTTACCGTAAGCAGCTGCGGGCACCTTTTTATACTAAAAATTAAATTTTTTGTAAGCGGCCAATCGAAAAATGTGATACTTAATGCATGGACCTATGAATTAGAGGTGCATGTTTATTGTATTTCTTTATATATTAGCTTTATTTTGAAGATGTTTTAAAAACATTACTGTGAAGAGATGAGAAAACTACACAGATTTTGACCGACCATTTTTCATATGATATAAAAGCTTTTAAAATTTGTCTGAAAATGCTAAGAAATACTAAACCACCTGATTATAAATAATAATAGGCCTACAATTAGCTGGAAAATTGAGAGGCTTGTTTCGTTTAACAATATCGTATATAGCCACAATACGTGATTTTGGCCCTTTATCGGCAGAACCTCCCATAAGGGGTCACCGCCCGTAAGCGGCCACTTTTCCAGGTCCCGAGGGTGGCCACTTATTACAGGAGGTTCAACTGTATTAAAAAAACAATTATCCTTAGTTACGCATAGAAACAGGTTCTAAGGTAACATAAATAATACATTTTGACATACCTTGACCCAACAAATGACCCTTTCACAAGGTCAGACATTTTCTGGGATTCAGTAGATAATTAAATTTGGGAAAAGGTAGTAAAGCTATGTAATCAATAGAGAGAAATGGCGAACCGGCGTCTAAAATCCGAGTGGGTATAAAATCATAACAAACCGTTGAGGGCGGCACATTTCCTATGTTTATACACGTGAATCATGGCGTCGTCTAACGTCTAACCAATGTTGTTGCTGTAACGCTCATAATTCTTGTTATGTATAAAAGTCATCCATCATTCACAATCATATTCCTAAAAATATCTCATCTAGACTAGGCCTATAGTATTATAGTAGAATGGTGTTAACAAGTATTCATTACTGGCGATAGCCCCCTGCAGGATCAATGAAGCATCACTTAGCCACATAACAAAATGGCAGTTGTCAAGCTGAAACTAATGCTAGGCCTACATCTACTAGAGATGCTCTATTTAGTCTTACTACCTAGCTAGGAGAGTCTTAGCAGCACCCTAGCTAAATTAGTAGTAGTAGTAGTAGTAGTAGTACAGTATGCAATAACGAATTTCCAATATTATTATTATGATTATTATTATTATAATAACCGATAATCCGTGCTAGGCTCGAGTACTCGAGGTACTACAGCATATACAGGCCAACTATCTAGGGCCTAGAGCTGGGTACAGTATATAACAAAAACGCGTCTTAATTCAATCCAAATTAAAATAAAATATGTTAAGATTTGTCCATATAACATTAAATTGTTAAGGAGTTGCAAAAAAAAAGATACTGCTATTATGTGTGTTTTAAACGTTCTTTTCTACCTACTTTTTTAACTCAACCCATCGGAATTTCCCATACAAAAACATGTGGCGAAATGGTTTGTTTACAATCTATACCCACTAAGTGAAATTTGAGTGACGTCATCGCGGTTCGCCATTTCTCTCTATTGTTTGTAGTCATGAAACCCCATATTAAAAATATTGTACTTAGTTACACATAGAAACAGTTACTATGGTAAAATTTTGACCTCAAAATGAATGAATTTACAAGGTCAAGTTTGTCATTAGTAGAATGCAGTAGAAGTAAAATTGAGAAAAATTACAAATGCAATCAATTCTTTGTATTTATAAAAACGCCATTTTTTACGTTTTTTAAAAAATTACTTTCATTAGTTACACATAGAAATGGTTGCTAAGGTAACACTATAGGTAAAAATTTGTATGAACTATCTTGTAAATTTTGATCAAACATTAATAGTTGTAGTAAAGTGGGGACCTTAGTCCAAGAGCATTAGTTCATAAGTATAGGCAGACCCGGACATTTCTGGTAACAAGCTAATTTTTTCAGGAAAGGTCCAGAACTATGATTGGAACATCATACTAAAAGTCCTGAAAAATCCTCCTTGTGCTCTCCGAGAAATTCAAGATGGCGTCCAAAATGGTTGCCATTTTAATTAGTCTATAACTTTGTAACCGCTTGTCGGAGAGTATTGATTTTGGTGTCAAATAGTTCACAGTATATACATTCCTATTTGCTCTAACAGAAAATTTTGTCAAAAAATGACCGCTACTACAGTTTCTGGTAGTTTGACCTTTGACCTGGTCTTATCATATCTCGGTAATGGCTTGTCATAGAGAATTGAGATTAGGCCCAAATTGTTCAGAACATGCATATTTATATTTGGTGTAATAAAATATTTTATCTCAAAATGACCGGAAGTGAGGTTATTGACCTCTTATTGATCTATTCCAATATCTTTTACCGTATCTCAAGAAATATTTACCGTATAACGTTACTTTTGGTGTCAAATTGTTTGGAACATATACATTTCTATTTAGTCTAATACAAAAGTTTGCCCTAAAATGCTCGGAAGTAAGTTAAATTATTGAACATTTAAAAAATCAAAGAGCTGCATAGGCAGAGTATATGAATACTGTAGATAAAATCAAAACCAAAATTTTAACTCTGCCTTAAAACATGTTTTTGGCGTAGCACATCTGCAATACGATGTCGGTTGGTAAACACTAACTCATATTCATATTTTTTCGTTATTTTTACACTGGATCTTGGAGGCAAATATAAATGTTTTTAAACATTTTTCAAAATTTTTTAACATTTTCAGCAATTTCGGTCGGTTGGTCAGTTAGTAAGTTAGTAAACACTAACTCATATTCATATTTTTCCGTTATTTTGACACTCGATATTAATACTTGGAGGCAAATATACATGTTTTTAAAATGTTATCAACATTTTCAAACATTTTCACCAATTTTGGTCGGTTGGTCGGTCGGTAGGTTGGTCGGTCAGTAAACAATAACTCAAATTTGCACACGCTCATGCAGCCATGTATATGGACTGACTTATTAAAAATAATGCATTTTGAAACATTCCTTGTTTTAAATGTTCGTTATATGGTTTATTTATGATAAAAAGAGAATGTACCCTAGGTATTTCGCATCAAACACCCTTTACCAAGCATGCATAGACTTTTTTTTTCAGATTCAGATTTTATTTGGTACTTGTGGAAATCCATGAAAAAAATAGATTGAAAGACACAGGCAATGATCCCGGTACCTCTACTAAGTGAGCGCTCTACCATTTGAGCTAGTCCCCCAGTTACATATTTAACTGTTCAAAGATGAAAAAATGATGGCCATTTGCCCTATATAGGATTTATTATATATTGAAAATAATGCAAAATAAGGGTCTTTAAATCTCTGTAACACTTGATCAGCAGCATTCTGTTACAGTCATTCATCATCTGATGTTGCATCTTCAACATCTTGGTAGTCGTTGCTTTTTTCACATCATTATCATGTTCATCTGTAGGTGTTGTTGCATGTTTGCCCAAAACAGTTATGACGTTAATTTGTTTTCATCTTTAAACAGTTAAAAGGTTAAAGTCTAGGCTTGCCAGTTAGAGAACATTCAAGAGTGCATTCTCTTTTAAAACAAGGAATGACCTGGTTTCATGTTTTAAAATACATTATTTTTACAAATAAAATGGTCTTTACATTTGTTTCTGACAATCCTGAGTATAATATATGCCATGTACATACTGTAGTGTTTGCCAATTGGGCATTTTCATGCGAAATGTATATGACCTGAACATTTCATTTTCACAGTATCGTAAAGTCTATACATTTCCTAAATTACATAAAAGTTATACTTTTATGAACAAAAATAATAAAATAACAAAAACAACGACGTGATTTTAACAAAGCACTAATTCGCGTATGTAGCGCGAGTTAAAGACGAA
This sequence comes from Antedon mediterranea, assembly GCF_964355755.1. Classification (NCBI taxonomy): domain Eukaryota; kingdom Metazoa; phylum Echinodermata; class Crinoidea; order Comatulida; family Antedonidae; genus Antedon; species Antedon mediterranea. Next base: position 754,685 of record NC_092677.1, read on the forward strand.
TAAAGCATTTAAAATGTATTCATGACATCTACATATATGGGTGACATTTTGTAGCAATAACATTTCAACCATAACTAGTATGAGAATTTAGGTTTCCCTGTTTTTAGGTCATGTCCATTTTTTGTAACAACTTAGTGTTACCGATATTCTTTGTTCTATCAAATCAGTGGTATTCATGTCCCAGTGGAGTGTGTTGAGGCAATTTAGCTATTTCGTTGCTCAAGAGATTCATATGATCAAAGTATTATTTACCCTCAAGGTTATTGTTGAAAACAACAAAACACTCTTCAACTACCCAATAAAATGTAACGCTTGTTGTGGAATAACCCATTTTTTTTTTAAATTAACCAACTTAGTTATTGACTATGCAGCTCTTTGATTTGTTTAATTTTCAATAATTTAACTTACTTTCGAGTATTTTAGGGCAAAATGTTGTATTTGACTAAATAGAAATGTATATGTTCCAAACAATTTGACACCAAAAGTAACGCTATACGATAAATATTTCTTGAGATACGGTAAAGATATATGAATAGGTCAATAAGAGGTCAATAACCTCACTTCCGGTCATTTTGGGATAAAATATTTCATTACACCAAATAAAAATATGCATGTTCTGAACAAGTTGGGCCTAATCCCAATTTTCTATGATAAGCCATTACCGAGATATGATAAGACCAGGTCAAAGGTCAAACTGCTAGAAACTGCAGTAGCGACCATTTTTTGACAAAATTTTCTGTTAGAGTAAATAGGAATGTATATATCGTGAACTATTTGAGACCAAAATCAATACTCTACAACAAGCGGTTACAAAGTTATAGACTAATTAAAATGGCAGCCATTTTGGACGCCATCTTGAATTTCTCGGAGAGCACAAGGAGGATTTTTCAGGACTTTTAGTATGATGTTCCAATCACAGTTCTGGACCTTTCCTGAAAAAATTAGCTTGTTACCAGAAATTTCCGGGTCAAACCCTAATGCTCTTGGACTACCTGTCCTGTTTTGCATTCTGACCCCTTTTGACCTCAAATGACCTATTTACAAAGTCAGATTTTTTGGGAGGTCTTTCTGTATCTCTTTACACAAAATAGATTTAAACATTTATAAAAACCATTGACGCAATTATTTCAAAGTTTAACATTATTTTCCATCAACTAATTAATATTTCAATGCAAAATACTGTTTTTCTGGCAATTAATTGATATAAACCTGGCAACACATTCTCCTATTTCATCTAAACTATTCGTATGACTCTAGTAGCATTATGACAAGCCACATATACATTTTATTATTGGATTAGCCATATTTAAATTGTGTTTGATGTGTTTTGTTTGTTGATATTTTGTTTGTATTTTTTTGTATTTTTCGTATTTTCCTGGCAACACAAAACCTATGTACGAAATTTACCCCAGTGTTTTTTTCGTGATCATTGTTGAAAAACCTATTGATTATCAAATTAAAAAACCTCATTGATTTAAAAACACCACTTTGGAAGTTATAGGTACGTTTATGAGGTATACTTTTATAAAAAAAATAATTTTTAAAAACACCCCTTTTTAAAATAATGGTATCAACCAAACTCCATTTTGTAATTTTTTGTTTTCTACATTAAATGGAACTCAATACATGTTGTTTACACTGCTATAAACAAAAACTGTATACTGTAAGTATTTTTGGTTAAAATAAGTATACAAGTTTGTACTTTTTCACTATAGAAAATCTGTGAAAAATGGCAAAAACATCAAAATTTGGATAATTGACCCTTGTCATGGCAACGGAGGCTAAAAATTAAAATGAATGTTGTAGATATGCTTTTTATTGAAATGTCTATTCATGGTAAAACTTTGAGAGAAATCCATTTTTTAACATCTGCCACCAAATCTTTGATTTTTACAGACAATGACTCTTAAGTTATGACGATTTTTTTGCTAAGCAAGTTTGATAAATCCAGCCCAAAGATTTAAGGCAAAGTTAAGACGATTTTTTTGCTAAGCAAGTTTGATAAATCCGGCCCCTGATGTTGTAATGCATGCTATAGCCTAAACTACTGTGGGAACAAAATGATGTATGTCGTGTAACCAAATTTGTTAAATGTGTCTCTGAATGAATTAGGCAAAAATGTAAAATATATTTTTCACACTTAAAACAGATAATTTTTATTGAAAAACTTCATCTGGTTCTGAATTAATACAAATCTTGGAATTGTTACTTCTTTGAAACCAAAGAAAAAATACAAATATTTTATTCCAAGATTTGTATAATTTTTGTTATTAAATATCTTTAAGGAAAAAATTGGAAAATAATATAAAATAAAATTAGTGACTGACCTGAGACAGTGATCTGCATTGTGTCTGCAGTGGATCCAATGAGATTTGTAACATTCACTGTTATTTCATGAACTGTGCCTTCCTCTGATGCAATGAATGTGAATTTTGCAGAGGTTTCATATTGATCAAGACCATCAATGCTCCAATTATAAGATACCTCTTTAGGGTTAGCTTCAACATTTTCCACTTCAATCGTAACCCATTTTCCAGGTTTGGGTTTATCTGGTTTTGTTGTCTCATATCTTGATGTATCTGGAAAATATACATGAACAACATTTAAACTATACATGTATTATTATTATCAATACAAATCTGATATTCAACATTATTATTTTTATTTCACCATAACAATAACATACACATTTTTTAATACTTACGCAGTTCTTCTACATTGCTTTGTTTAGAGAAAGCAGTGTTATTAGCTTCACATGTGTAGTTCCCAGCATCATTCTCTGTTGGTCCGCTCATTGTGTATATTAAAGGTAATGTAGATTGTTGGAAAATGATACCATCATCTTTGCTAAGGATTATGTTAGGAGATGGATTACCGTCTACTGAACCAGAGCATGTGAGTACTATAGTAGTATCATTATAAGTGGAACTAATGGTGACAGTACCAGTTAAATCTGTCAACAAATAAAATTTTTCATTGATAAACACATTATATTGATTGCTTAACGAACATAGCTTAACTACTAAGGCTCGATGTCCAAATTATTCAAAATCAGCGCTACTACACATGTCTTTAAGTATGTAACATGTGGTTTAGTGCAACTTTAATGAATTAAACATAAACACACAGTAGTTTAATATAGACATAGTTTATAAGAAATAATATAATTATTAAGGGTTTTTTTTTTAAACGCTATCCATAAGGTGTAATATTATAAATATTATTTTAATGTATGTGCAATATTTGTATACAGTACTTACCTACTATGAAAAAAAATGTGTTTGTGTGCTGCCTTAAATTAACTAGATTTACAGGTATAATATTAAATCAAAATATGCATACATTAATGAATGAATGAATAAAGAGGGGAGAGACCAATAAAAGATAAAAAAAAAATAAAAAATCTTTGTTGGTACAGTACATTTTTTGTTTTAAAGCTAATGGGAATTTTTGATATACACAAAATGTCATGAATCGTGTTGACTAGAAATTAATTTTTAGTTTTGTGAAACACGTCATTTTTACTCCACAGAAAGTTGGACCTTGATATAATTTATATACTTTTACTATAAAGTGTCAATACAAAAACATACTTTTAGTTTTTAATCAATCATGGAAATTCACACAAACATGACAGAAAGAAAGAAGAATAATAAGGGAAAATAAAAGATATCATACAATTACACACTAAGTGCGATAACTAATTACAATTTCAGGAAACATATTCTTCTATCAAATTCTGACCAATAAAAATCTTTATGGTGAGGACACCTGTTTTACAGTTTAATCAGTTATTGTTTAAATTTAAAAAAAAGCTCAGTCATTAAAGAATGTAACGGAGGTATCACCAATTTGCTTCTCATACTGTATGTACTTCTCATTTTGTTTATTCTTCAATATATTTATAATACATGGCATAATTTTTTCAAACCTTGTCATTTACAAACTTTTTAATCCTCTGAGATAAAAGAGTAAGTACTGTAAATGTGTGAACTGTAATTTAGTAGAATGATATGAGCAACAAGTGCATTCAAAAACAATAGCAAAAGTAGCATATAATATAACTATAAATATTCATTAGCCACATTTTCATTTAAAATATAACATTGAATTTGAAATGAAAACATCAGAAAGAGAATTAGTAAACGATTGCTTTCCAGGATTCAAAACAGTTATTTACTTAATCTATTGATTTTAAAAATGTTTATATTTAATAGTAGTACTGTACTCACAGTAATTAAGTGTTACATTAGCATTACTCGTCACACTTCCAGCAGTATTATTTGCTTCACATCTGTAGATTCCGTTATCTGAATCTGACACAGTAGCTATGGTGTATGTTAGAGGTAATGTTGTCTGTGTTATAATAATAGTGTTATCTCTATAGAGGTTTATATTAGGAACTGGGTCTCCTTCTACAGTACCAGAGCATGTGATTGTAACATTATGAGCAGTGGTATTAGAATTAACATTGATCGTAATCACATTACTACTTTCAAAATCTGTAAGAGATAAAACGAAATATTTATTATTTCTTATTTTACAAATTTACAATGTTTACCAAAATATATATCATTTCATGAAACAATTTCAAATTGACCATGTGCAACTAATAATGACAATTAAAACTCTACAACATTACAAAGAACATTCACTTTTTTAAAAGAATAAAATCTGGAATGAATGTATCTCTTCGACTTGTTTGATAATAATCGTAATGTTAAATATTGAATAATTAATAAAATAAATAAAAATTGTATTAAAATGTATTCAGTTGATTTGGTACCCAGATTTAGCATTTTAATAGTACTATAGGCCAAACTTACTGTAAAAACAATGGTTAACTTTAAATCTCTGTAATTATCTTTTACAAAAAAAAGTTTCTTTCTGACAATCGAGAAAAAGGCTACTCCTTTTAAAACGAGAAATGTGACAATCTTGCAACCTTTGCCATCTGCTTATTTTCCCATACTATCTTGTTTGTGAGTTTATGGTCGAAGGTCGGGAAGGAGGTATAATTGAAGGTTTTGTATGCCAAATCGAGTTATATAATCATACTTCGACCATTTTTGGAGAAATTTTTCCATGAATGTTAATATAGGCATCTTCCAAATAATTTGACACCAAGATTATTTCATTTAATCAAAGCATTAAGCGAAGGTATGACAATTTTCTTTTCAATGGGTGAAAATATTCAAATTGAGGTCAGATGTCAAAGATGAATTTAGAAATATGACAGCATATGTTTTTACAATATATGCTTGCTTCAAACATTCATAACACAATGTTTACACTTTCCCATGATTTGCACACCTTTTTTTTTGACATAGGGAACTGGACTAAATTAAAAAATGTACAGCACAATTTGAAACAATGTAAAGGTATATTTTGGTATTTTGATAAAGTAAAACCAATGCAAGTAATAAATTAAAATAACTTTATAAAATAAAGAATAAGATTTATATTTTAATCAGATATGGTCATTTTCACAATCAGTGGTGTAACTGGCAATTTTAACCTTTTAAGGTGTAAAATAAATTCTTAGTTTTTTGGTTATAATACTACCCCAGGTCCCTTGGATAGCAATAACAAAGTTTCAGCGATTCATTTTGCGGATATAGCAGTGTCAGATATGTAAAAAATGTGACAAATTTGGTGTACTGTACAAACACATCATTTTTCCAAAAGCCAGTATATTATATATTTTATATAATTTCCTATATTTTTTGTGTAATAATTATAGCAAAGTGATTAAACTAACACAGCATTTTAGTTTTCAGAATATTATCCCTTTCCTACACGAGACGTACAATTTTTGTTTTGGAGGACGACAAATATCCTGTGTTTGCTAGAGCGCAAAATCATAAACAGTCGACATGTTGACTGTTTATGATTTTTGAGTCTCATCCTTCATCAAACAAATTAAATATCATTACAATTATCTTCAAAATAACTTACATATAACATTCAGAGTAACATCATCCTTGCCAGAAGATACACCAGTAATAACAACATCACATTCATAATCACCACTGTAACTACGTAAAGTGTTAGCAATCACAAGAGCTCTGTCATCATTTGGATCAAGACTAAAAATAGCACTATAGGCAGGCAGCACGTCTTTAGATACACCCACAACAGTTGTTGCTATAGATTCAGATGCCCCTCCTGTGACATTACTCCATGTTATGATAATAGTCCCACCACTTGTAGGATTGTAGTTACATATCATTCTCGTTTCAGTTCCTTCAATCACATCGTCCAAGTTGTCAATAGTTACAGTCACACCAGTGCATGTGCTGAAAAAAACTAAGAGAAAAATTAAATAATGTAATTCATTCATCATCAAAATGGCAAATTAATCAAACCTGTAGGGGCATAATCATATCGCATCCAAACCATACCATGTGATTCAGCATGCAAACTATATTTTTTTTTACAGAACGGTTTGCTCAGGTGAATAATTTGTTTTTCTCCAATTGTTGATCAAAAGGAATAACTATATTGTGACAATCATTGAAATGGCATGTATTAAAAAAATAATTCCTTATAATTGTTAGCAACCAGTATAAGTATGTATACCTGCCAATGATAAGACAACAGTGAAGTTTTCCTTTAAAGCCATTTGTAATCACAGAGAAATTCTATTTTAATTACCTGAAAGAGAACAAAACATTGTGTAATTCAAAAGAATACTATTCAGTATTCATTTATTCATGGTCAAACACAGTAAAATATGTACATGGTTTGAAATTATTTAAATTCACATAAAAATATAAAAATGAGTTAAAAAGGTTAAAATTTAGTAAAATACAGATAAAATGAATCGTTTAAAATACAAAATTGGTGTGTGTAAGGGTATAAATGATCAAAGTTTTGCTATAGACATATATGTCATATTTAAATGCTTAGTACTCTACTCTAAATTGGCAGTACTCTCGCTTAAATCTGTGATCGATTTTGTCGCAAATTTCAATATGTCAATGCAGAAATAATTCTCTTCCAAATATATAAAATTATTTTTCATCATTGTCAAATAATTAAATGAACAGGAAAGTTATATACTAACTGTCAACTAAACTATTTAGAATGATAAACGCTTGTTTAACGGTTTAACAACAATCAAATATTTATATTTCGACAATTAAAAAAAACAATTTCAAGGGCGCATTGTATCCTGAAATTTGCTAAATAAATTAAAAGTTTTTAAATGAATCTTGAATGAATTACAAGAGGACGCCACAAATTTGAATCCACTGTATTTCTTAGTGCAAAAACAGAGAACAGATGATTTGTCAGAGAAGCAGTTTTAATGAAGTTTTTCACTTCCATAGAAAAAAAAGCAAAAATGATTTCAAATATAAAAGACAAACTAAACAGTTAAATTTAACCAAAAACTCATTGTCTGACACTGACAGACAATTTGACTATTTTTTGCTTTAAATTACAGTGTTTTAAGGTAAATAATAAAGTTAATAACGTTAATCCAGTGATGCATCAGTGATTTTCACCTTAACCAATGAAAATACACGACCACGATTAGCATGCAGACAGCAACTACATACCTGTACCTGTACCCTAGTATACGATAGCGAAATAGCTATGGCAAATGTATTTTCAGGTTTGTAATTTTAACAGTAAAGTTGGCGTCAGTGATATGATATTTTCAATCAATTAATCAGATAATTTTCCGTTTTAAATTATTTTGAATTAAAATGCAATTCTACAAGTAGTAAGAACAAATCAGTATATTTAAAGGTAACATTATATAAAATATAAATAAATTACAAAAAACAGTTTTATGATGTAAACTTTCATTCATTGTCATGAATGTATACAAAGTTCTATCTGTTTTGACCTGATCAGAGTGTTTCAGGTACAGGCATGAATTTTGAATATAATATCTGGTTAATTGTACATAAATCAAATATATAATTTGTAATAGAAATCAAGACGAAAAAACATGAATTTCTCTTAAAATGATCAAATACAAAAATTTGGCAAAATTCTGCTATAAAAACCAGGAATAGTTAGGTAGTTTAACCTAATGTAATAACAGTTCTGGTGACTCCCTAGAAGGTGAAAAAAGATGGCGGACATACGGTTGATTTTTTTCCCCCACCTGCCATTAACGCAAGGCATTGGAATGTTGTGTCTGAACACCTTGGCTTTTAACGCCACGGATTACCGTATGCCTTACGTAGATAACGCTACCTTAACGCCATGAGTCTGAACATACCCTAAATGGACATTAAAACATCTGGACAATCTATTCACTGGACCTTCTGGGGCAAGTTCATGAACTCAATTGAATTGTAATACAAAGGTTGATTTCTCAATTATAAATGTATATCATTACATTACACTACACATAGGGGTGTCAGATGAAATCGGTCGCGTCTGAAATCGGTCGCGTTTGAAATCGGTCGCGATAAAATCAACTTCCGGTATTTTTTATGGCGCGCCGCTAGAGCTATACGTTTAATGATATCGGTCGCGTTTGAAATCGGTCGCGTTTGAAATCGGTCGCGTATTGCATGGGACGCACTACAATACATTTTTAATGAAAACGCTAATTATGTTTTTAGTTAATTTTGAATATAGAATTTCTAACTAATACTATTAACATTTTGTTTACCTCGATCGTTATTATTTTTTTAGTACAGTAGGCTTAAATATAAATATTTATCTCATTATTTATAAATAATTTGTGTTTTCATTTTATCTTACCCTAGGTGTCAATGAATAATTGTAATGTGTTCGTTTAGAAAATCGTTTTAAAAAGTGTTATTGAATATTGTTTAAGTTTTTGAAAAGATTAGCATGCCACTGTTTAAAGTTTTAAAAATGTTGAATTAAACAAGTAGACGCGCCTATTGCGTATTTTTTTATCACAGTTAATTACGAAACTAGTTCTATACCTGCAAGTGGATACCAGCTCAATGAGGTTTATGCAATAAAGGAAGATGATGTATGACGATGATTTTTACGTTCGATATCCGCCACTCTTACGTGAGCATGGTTTTAGGATAATACTAATAAAATAATATGCCGTTATATATCAATCTAAACTGTACAATGATAGGCCTAGTGATTATTATAAATGTATAGAAAATATATAGAAATAAAAGATATTCAAATTAAAAACTATAGTATTGCCAGGGTATATACGTAAATTATATACATCATTTCACCATGGAACTAGGTTTCACAAAACACGTGCAGGCCTATAGATGTTTTAAACGTATGGTTATTAGTAATAGGCCTATTATACGTCATCTTTACATGTCCATGGACAACGATCGCCGTACGTGTTTTGTCCATGATTTGACACACCGCGTGTTTTTTTTAAAAGGGAATCCCCGTCAGCAAAATAACGTGCAGTTAACGTCTGCATGATCATAGAAGGCGCATCCACGATATGATTAATGGCCTATTTCGGGGTTTATTTCAGTAACTCGCCTTTTAACGATCCGCATATAATAATATCATTTTTTACTAGAAAATATTTTAGGCCTAAACATTAGAAATAAAAATATACACGTGATTTGCCTCAACAATATTCATTATAGGCCTAAACTTAATATTATCCTACATAACGTACGGACATAAATAAAATAGAAATTAAAATACGGTAAGGTAATCCAATAGTAAGTTTTTAACGACATGGATATGATATATCTGCCACAGTATGCATAAGTATAAAAATGGATACGCTGGCTTTACGGGCTTTATATTGTTTGATTAATAAAAGACACAGACGTATATTCTCTATATAATATATTAATTACACAGAACATAATAAAATAGAGGTAAATTATTATATGCCTAATAAAATATTTAAACAACGTGTTTAGAAATGGCCATTTAGAAAAGACACAGTCCTTCTTCTCCGAGACATGTGAAATAAAAATAAAATGATAATAAATATTTATTAACCGAAATAAAAAATATCCACATAAATAATCTAGTTTCTAAAAAATATCAATTAAATAAACTATATAAACGAAGAAAATGTATATCCCGCTAGCATGCATCTCGCTCCATACAAAATAGCGCGACCGATTTCAAACGCGACCGATTTCAAACGTATAGCTCTAGCGGCGCGCCATACAAAATAGCGGAAGTTGATTTTATCGCGACCGATTTCAAACGCGACCGATTTCAGACGCGACCGATTTCATCGTAAACCCACATAGGCTATGTATAAAAGGGGAAGCCTCGTATTCACAAATTGCGCATAACACATTAACAGTAAAATAATACCTACGTTTAAATAGGATAGGTTTCCTGTGTAGACCTACCGGATTAGGCCAACTTCGGCCACAGACAATTTCGGCCACAGACAATATTACTACCATATCTATGGAACGCCCATAGTGCCATTGATAGGGGAACAATGAGACACGACAATGTAATACAGGATTATCGATTTCATTGCGTTTTACTTTTGTTTTTTGTTTTTACACAGGAAAACACGGACACAGACAAACTTGGCAATTAATTAATTAATTTATAATGAAAATAAAATACCTACCTACCTACCTACCTAGTAGTTAGGCCGATTTATTTTTGTTTCTAGATTTATTCTTCTCCCACACACCGGCCGCGAAATTTGTAAACACAGAGCGTACCAAGTTCTCCGAGTGTACTTACTGTATCAAAGATAATCAGGTAAATAAAACCATGCCAAATTGACTATTGAGAATTCTCAACTATTACCACAGTACGACTGTACGACGAAGTCTACTGGTATAATCGGATAGGCTGATTTCCTTGTTAACTTAAGGGGTTCATTTAATTACTGAATTCTGATTGGTAGTAAGGAAATGTACTGGAATCCTATTGGATGGTAAGGTAGTAGGACAATGTCCATCCCATTGCAGTAATAAATAAAGTTGAGCTCTCGATTATAGTCATTTTGGTATACTTGAGCACAGTGTGCTTCAGTATATATATATATATTTCAGTGATAAAGAATAGGATAAACTTAACAATATTATACAACAAATAACAAAAGTACACGATGCAGTTTAACACTGTTTTCATTCATCGACATTCGTTATTCTAGGTAATATAAGTGCATTGTAGGCCTATACCGTTAACAAGATTTTACTTGATAACATAGACTTCACTTTGTTTAAATTATTCTAGAAATACTGTTTGCTACCTCATTTACATGAAAATTAAACGATAAATTTTCATCCAGAAATAAGCCTAGAAATTTAACTTCAGTAGCTTTTACAATACATTAATTTCCCATCCTCAATTCTAGTGAGGTAGTGTCAGCTGACTTATTTCTAGCCTTAAATATAACATATTTTGATTTGTTTACATTTAGCGTTAATTTGTTAGCAATAAACCAGTCCGAAAGTATAGATAACTCCTGGTTCATTGTATCAAAAGCTTGACTAATATCATTGTGACTATAAACACATTTGTGTCATCTGCATACATAATCATGTCTACATGGTTATATGCTAGACTAATATCATTAATGAATATAAGAAATAATAATGGACCCAATATGGATCCCTTAGGAACTCCAATGTTTACTGTCATTTACTAGACGAAGTAATAACAATAAATGTGTATTGTAGTCTTTTTTAAGATAGTTTGAGAACCAGTTAAGCGGAACTCCTCTTAGGCCTATACCATAAAATCTTAACTTATCTAATAATATATCATGATCGATTGTATCAAACGCTTTTGATAAATCAAGGAAAACTCCTAGTGTGAACTCTTTATTCTCAATAGCGTTTGTGATTTTTTAAATCGATTGTATTAAAGCATGACTAGTTGAATGGTGTTGTCTAAACCCATATTGTGTTTTACGTTATATTTTGAGAGGTAACAAATCGTTTGATCATACACAATCCTCTCAAATATTTTGGAAAAAAAGGGTAAAATGGAAATAGGCCGATAATTATTTATATCTGAGATGTCACCATTCTTAAATACCGGGATAACTTTAGCAATTTTTATATCAGCCGGGACACAGCCCGATGATAATGACGTATTAATAATATGCAATAAAGGTTTTAAAATAAACGGGGAAGCAGATTTTATGAGTTGGACACTTATACCATCATGGCCAGGAAAAGTATTCTTTGTGTTTTTAATACAGTGGTTAAGTTCATGTTCAGTAACAGGTTTAAAAAACATGAAGAGGTAAAATTTCCCTTTAAGAAAGTTCTGTGGGTGATTTGATAATTTTGACATTCATGCCTAAATTTATTATTTAGTTTTTCTCCAATATTAATAAAAAAGGAGTTGAATGCACTAGCTTTCTCATCATTATCAAAGAAAGTCTCAGTACCCAATTTTATTTTTGTAGGCAAATTGGTAGTGTTTTTCCTACCCATTATATCATTTGGGATTGTTCACGTTTTTTTAATAATCTTGCTTATTTTGTTCAAACTGGACCATATAATATTCTTTTTCCCGATTTCTAATAGTAGTGGTTAACTTGTTTCTAAAATGTATGTACGTGCTTTTATTAGTAGTGGTGTTATTTTGTTTGTACTTTTTATATAATTTATGTTTTTGAGAGATAGCTCTGGCAATTTCAGCTGTGATCCAAGGAGATTTTAACTTGTTCGCCTTATTTCTAATTCGTTTTAAAGGGAAACAATTATCAATTGCTTTATTTGTAAAATTTTGATAAGCAACATTCGCATTATTTGAGAATAGCACATCATTCCACTGATTGCTTTGTAATTCTTGCAAAAAATACTCCGTTTGTTGAGGAGAGTATTGTCGTTTATATACAAATCGTGGATATTGCTTATTATGTTTTTCCAAAGTATCTACACAGAATATTGGGAAGTGATCAGAAATATCAGTAATTAGTATTCCACTTTTAAGGGACGTAGTAAAAGAATCAATGTTGCAACTAGATTTAATTCGTCACTATGACGAATTATAGGTTATATGCATTGATTTAAATAAAGATAATTGATTTTTAAAAGATATTTTGATTCATTGATTTTCTCAGATTCTTTAATTATTTATAATATAAGATAGGACCTTGCTAACGCGAATACAATAGCCGGTATCACAATCCGATCAAAGATCCCTCTGCGTATAATGTCATAAACCACATTTGCTGTTACATAATAATAAAGACATAAGTTATTTTTTATCTAGATTTCATTATAAATCATGTGTATAATATATACACTAAGAAATAAATTTGAACAAACAATACGGATAATAAAAAAAAAATCTTATTTCGTTTCCCAAAAGGTGAGGCTCGATCTCGGTACCTTGAGTGCCATAGACACGAGCACACACCACCGAGCCATACACAGCTGACTAAAAATTGTAGAAAAATTCCTCCGTGTATTTACTATGCAGTAACCACTTTGGTGCAGATAGATTATTACATACCGCAATGAATTATAATTTTTTACTATGATGACATCTCTAAAAATGTACAAAAATGATGCACTGTCAAACTATATACTTTTAACTTTAATATATGAACTTTTGAAGGAAGAAAGTTAATGTTAAGTTTGTTATTTTGGCCTAAGAAAATGTCATGATTTGTTTGATTGTCGAAATGAATTTTTTTTAATTTAATATGCAATTAATTATGGCTTAATCAACTTTTGTTCCCTTAGTTTAATAATTAATCATACATAAGATACATACACTTCAAGAAAATGAAATAAAAAATATGTGTTCCCGAGCATTCTGACGATCTATATTAATTTTAAAATTTAGCATATTTTCACCATTTTGTTAACTTACACGTGCGTAGCCTGTCACTTTTGACGTGCTCGTATAAGGCAATTACGCGTTGAAAAGTGAATAAAATATGATGATATTATTAAAGAAAGGTTGTACAACCGAAATTGGACAAAAAGAGTGCGCATTAACGTATAACGCGCAGTGCGCGTGCAAAAATCTGCGCACTCATGGCAATTTTTTAAACGCTTAAAATTGCCTGAAACGTACTCTAATTTCCTCGAAAATAAATTTTGACAATTTTGAACATTTTAAGCGCGCGTACGCAAGCGTTATATGCGCTACGCACGTAATTGTATTGCCATATGATGAAATATGACCTGAAATTTATGAGTACCAAATTTTGTTTAATTGTGATTCATGCTTGTGAAGATATGATTACAAACGTGATTTCGTAAAATCGCGCGTAGACCGCGTAATTTTTGATTACGCATCGTGAAAATATAACCACATCGATTCCTGTCCATAAGGAATATACTCTGAAAAATTGACTTAGATAGATGAAACTGATATCAAGATAATTCACGGACAAAATAGTGCTAAGGAAAGAATAAATAAACTAGATTTAATTCGTCACTATGACGAATTATAGGTTATATGCATTGATTTAAATAAAGATAATTGATTTTTAAAAGATATATTGATTGATTGATTTTCTCAGAATCTTTAATTATTTATAATATATGATAGGACCTTGCTAACGCGAACACCATAGCCGGTATCACAATCCGATCAAAGATCCATATGCGTATAATGTCATAAACCACATTTGTTGTTACATAATAATAAAGACATAAGTTAATTTTTATCTAGATTTCATTGTAAATCATGTGTATAATCTATACACTAAGAAATAAATTTGAACAAACAATACGGATAATAAAAAAAAATCTTATTTCGTTTCCCAAGGTGAGACTCGATCTCGGTACCTTGAATGCCATAGACACGAGCACAGACCACCGAGCCGTACACAACTGACTAAAAGTTGTAGAAAAATTCCTTCGTGTATTTACTATGCAGTAACCACTTTGATGCAAATAGATTATTACATACCGAAATGAATTATAATTTTTTACTATGATGACATCTTTAAAATGTATACAAATGATGCACTGTCAAACTACATACTTTTAACTTTAATATATGAATTTTTGAAGGAAGAAAGTTAATGTTAAGTTTGTTATTTTGGCCTAAGAAAATGTCATAATTTGTTTGATTGTCGAAATTATTTTTTTTAAATTTAATATGCAATTAATGATGACTTAATCAACTTTTGTTCTCTTTATTTGATAATAAATCATACATATGATACATACACTTCAAGAAAATGAAATAAAAAATAGGTGTTCCCCTGCATTCTGACGATATATATTAATTTTAAAATTTAGCATATTTTCACCATTTTGTTAACTTATACGTGCGTAGCCAGTCACTTTTGACGTGCTCGTATAACGCAATTTCGAGTTGAAACCTGAATCAAATATGATGATATTATTAAAGAAAGATTGTAAAACAGAAATCGGGCAAAAAGAGTGCGCATTAACGTTTAACGCGCAGTGCGCGTGCAAAAATCTGCGCACTCATGGCATTTTTTTAAACGCTTAAAATTGCCTGAAACGTACTCTAATTTCATCGAAAATAAATTTTGACAATTTTGAACATTTTAAGCGCGCGTACGCAAGCGTTATATGCGCTACGCACGTAATTTTATTGCCATATGATGAAATATGACCTGAAATTTATGAGTACCAAATTTTGTTTAATTGTGATTCATGCTTGTGAAGATATGATTACAAACGTGATTTCGTAAAATCGCGCGTAGACCGCGTAATTTTTGATTACGCATCGTGAAAATATAACCACATCGATTCCTGGCCATGAGGAATATACTCTGAAAACTTGACTTAGCTAGATTAAACTGATGCCAAGATAATGCACGGACAAAATAGTGCTAAGGAAAGAATAAATAAATAAATAAATAAATAAATAAATAAATAAAGATTTTGACAGAATCAAGAGGTTATATGCATATCATGCATATAACCTAACTAGATTTAATTCGTCACTATGACGAATTATAGGTTATATGCATTGATAATTAAAATAAAGATAATTTATTTTTAAAAGATATTTTGATTCATTGATTTTCTCAGATTCTTTAAATAATATATAATATATGATAGGACCTTGCTAACGCGAATACAATAGCCGGTATCACAATCCGATCAAAGATCCCTCTGCGTATAATGTCATAAACCACATTTGCTGTTACATAATAATAAAGACATAAGTTATTTGTTATCTAGATTTCATTATAAATCATGTGTATAATATATACACTAAGAAATAAATTTGAACAAACAATACGGATAATAAAAAAAAAATTTATTTCGTTTCCCAAGGTGAGACTCGATCTCGGTACCTTGAGTGCCATAGACACGAGCACACACCACCGAGCCATACACAACTGACTAAAAATTGTAGAAAAATTCCTCCGTGTATTTACTATGCAGTAACCACTTTGGTGCAGATAGATTATTACATACCGCAATGAATTATAATTTTTTACTATGATGACATCTCTAAAAATGTACAAAAATGATGCACTGTCAAACTATATACTTTTAACTTTAATATATGAACTTTTGAAGGAAGAAAGTTAATGTTAAGTTTGTTATTTTGGCCTAAGAAAATGTCATAATTTGTTTGATTGTCGAAATGAATTTTTTTTAATTTAATATGCAATTAATTATGGCTTAATCAACTTTTGTTCCCTTAGTTTAATAATAAATCATACATAAGATACATACACTTCAAGAAAATTAAATAAAAAATAATTATGTGTTCCCGAGCATTCTGACGATCTATATTAATTTTAAAATTTAGCATATTTTCACCATTTTGTTAACTTACACGTGCGTAGCCTGTCACTTTTGACGTGCTCGTATAAGGCAATTACGCGTTGAAAAGTGAATAAAATATGATGATATTATTAAAGAAAGGTTGTACAACCGAAATCGGACAAAAAGAGTGCGCATTAACGTATAACGCGCAGTGCGCGTGCAAAAATCTGCGCACTCATGGCAATTTTTTAAACGCTTAAAATTGCCTGAAACGTACTCTAATTTCATCGAAAATAAATTTTGACAATTTTGAACATTTTAAGCGCGCGTACGCAAGCGTTATATGCGCTACGCACGTAATTGTATTGCCATATGATGAAATATGACCTGAAATTTATGAGTACCAAATTTTTTTTAATTGTGATTCATGCTTGTGAAGATATGATTACAAACGTGATTTCGTAAAATCGCGCGTAGACCGCGTAATTTTTGATTACGCATCGTGAAAATATAACCACATCGATTCCTGGCCATAAGGAATATACTCTGAAAAATTGACTTAGATAGATGAAACTGATATCAAGATAATTCACGGACAAAATAGTGCTAAGGAAAGAATAAATAAACTAGATTTAATTCGTCACTATGACGAATTATAGGTTATATGCATTGATAATTAATATAAAGATAATTGATTTTTAAAAGATATTTTGATTCATTGATTTTCTCGGATTCTTTAATTATTTATAATATATGATAGGACCTTGCTAACGCGAATACAATAGCCGGTATCACAATCCGATCAAAGATCCCTCTGCGTATAATGTCATAAACCACATTTGCTGTTACATAATAATAAAGACATAAGTTATTTTTTATCTAGATTTCATTATAAATCATGTGTATAATATATACACTAAGAAATAAATTTGAACAAACAATACGGTTAATAAAAAAAAAATCTTATTTCGTTTCCCAAGGTGAGACTCGATCTCGGTACCTGGAGTGCCATAGACACGAGCACACACCACCGAGCCATACACAACTGACTAAAAATTGTAGAAAAACTTCCTCCGTGTATTTACTATGCAGTAACCACTTTGATGCAGATAGATTATTACATACCGCAATGAATTATAATTTTTTACTATGATGACATCTCTAAAAATGTACAAAAATGATGCACTGTCAAACTATATACTTTTAACTTTAATATATGAACTTTTGAAGGATGAAAGTTAATGTTAAGTTTGTTATTTTGGCCTAAGAAAATGTCATAATTTGTTTGATTGTCGAAAATATTTTTTTTAATTTAATATGCAATTAATCATGGCTTAATCAACTTTTGTTCCCTTAGTTTAATAATAAATCATACATAAGATACATACACTTCAAGAAAATGAAATAAAAAATATGTGTTCCCGAGCATTCTGACGATCTATATTAATTTTAAAATTTAGCATATTTTCACCATTTTGTTAACTTACACGTGCGTAGCCTGTCACTTTTGACGTGCTCGTATAAGGCAATTACGCGTTGAAAAGTGAATAAAATATGATGATATTATTAAAGAAAGGTTGTACAACCGAAATCGGACAAAAAGAGTGCGCATTAACGTATAACGCGCAGTGCGCGTGCAAAAATCTGCGCACTCATGGCAATTTTTTAAACGCTTAAAATTGCCTGAAACGTACTCTAATTTCATCGAAAATAAATTTTGACAATTTTGAACATTTTAAGCGCGCGTACGCAAGCGTTATATGCGCTACGCACGTAACTGTATTGCCATATGATGAAATATGACCTGAAATTTATGAGTACCAAATTTTGTTTAATTGTGATTCATGCTTGTGAAGATATGATTACAAACGTGATTTCGTAAAATCGCGCGTAGACCGCGTAATTTTTGATTACGCATCGTGAAAATATAACCACATCGATTCCTGGCCATAAGGAATATACTCTGAAAAATTGACTTAGATAGATGAAACTGATATCAAGATAATTCACGGACAAAATAGTGCTAAGGAAAGAATAAATAAACTAGAACTTAAACTCGTCACTTGAGGACGAGTTTGGTTATCCGCCAGCAACAAAGCGTATCTTGCGTATTCAAGTACTTCCAAGTTATGACTTTTCCAAAAAAAGTAGGCTATTCAAAATTAAAACTGCCCTCTCAGTGTAATAACCAACTAAACCCTTTTAAATAATTGTTTTCCCCTAACGGGACTCGAACCCGGTACCTCTGATACCAAAGTCGGTTGCATTACACATCGAGCCATATGACCACCTGCTGACGAAAATCCGAAGAAAGAGTCCTGGTTCATTCGGTATGTCGTGAACCCCCTCGATGCAAGTTGATTATTACATATCAAACTTAAATCATAAATTTTACTATGATGAAATCTTCAAAAATTTTAAACGCTGATATTTTATGAAAGTACATACTTTCAAGTTTTATATATTAACATGTAAAGAAAAAAGATAAATGTTATGTTTATTGTTTTGCTCTTTGAATATGTTTATGTTTGTTTGATGATAATTATTTCAAACATTACATTTAATATGCAAATAATGTAGGCATCAAACACTTTTTAACATTCAAGACTATAATAAATTAGACCTATGATTAATACACTGCAAGAAAATAAAATAAAAAATGGGGGTAACCTTGCATTCTGATGAACTGTTTCATTTTTAAAAGTAGACATATTTAGGAACATTTTCATAATTTTTTGACGTTTTCGTGCGCAACCTGTCGTGTTTAACGTGCTCGTAGAACGCCATTTCAAGTTGAAAAGTGAATAAAATAACGTAAAATTGTTAACCGAAGATTTAAAAACACAAATCGTGTAAAAGAAATGTTTATACGTGTTCCCTGCGCCATGCGCGCGTAAAAATGTGCGCACCAGTGGCAATTTTTTAAACGCCTAAAATGACCTGAATCGTGCTCTAATTTAATCAAAAATTGATTTGAAGCATTTTAAAATTTCAAACGCCATTTACGCGCGCACTTTCTAATGTTACAAATTGCGGTAGCGTTAAAAAAGTTAACTATTGATGTGAAGCAAACGTGGCTGAAAATGACGTTAATAAATATTCATTTGTGTCGAAGTTATAACCAATTTAAGATTTTCAGAAAATCACGCGTAACTTACGCTACGCGGCTCTGACATTGTCAAAAAGCTTGGCTGGACAACTTCAGTAAAATGTCTAAATGCTGAACAAGTTACAACATATTATGTTTACACGTTGAAGAGAAACAGCGTGCACAAAATAAGAAGAGTAAAATATTTCAAACGCAATTTACGCGAAAACTTTCTAATCTCCAAAAATTTGTTAAACATTCCAAAAGTTAGCCATTGATGTGAAGAAAACGTGGCTGAAAATTTTGTTAAAAAATATTTATCGGTTTCGAAGTTATGACCGATTTAAGATTTTCAGAAAATCGCGCGTAACTTACGCTACGCGGATCTGACATTGTCAAAAAGCTTGGCAGTACATCTACAGTTAAATGTCTATATGTTGATGAAGTTACAACATGTTATGTTAACACGTTAAAGAGAAAACGCGTGCACAAAATCCGAGAAAGAAAGAAGAATAATAAAAAAAAAAAAAAAAAAAAAAAGTAACACTACAATAACAAAGGTTATCCGCTTGAGGCGGATAACCAACTAGATTTAATTCGTCACTATGACGAATTATAGGTTATATGCATTGATTTAAATAAAGATAATTGATTTTTAAAAGATATATTGATTGATTGATTTTCTCAGAATCTTTAATTATTTATAATATATGATAGGACCTTGCTAACGCGAATAGCATAACCGGTATCACAATCCGATCAAAGATCCCTCTGCGTATAATGTCATAAACCGCATTTGTTGTTACATAATAATAAAGACATAAAGTAACTTTTTATCTAGATTTCATTATAAATCATGTGTATAATCTATACACTAAGAAATAAATTTGAACAATACGGATAATAAAAAAAAAATCTTATTTCGTTTCCCAAGGTGAGACTCGAACTCGGTACCTTGAATGCCATTGACACGAGCACAGACCATCGAGCCATACACAACTGACTAAAAGTTGGAGAAAAATTCCTCCGTGTATTTACTATGCAGTAACCACTTTGGTGCAGATAGATTATTACATACCGCAATGAATTATAATGTTTTACTATGATGACATCTTTAAAAATTTAAAAAAATGATGCACTGTCAAACTATATACTTTTAACTTTAATATATGAACTTCTTAAGGAAGAAAGTTAACGTTAAGTTTGTTATTTTGGCCTAAGAAAATGTTATAATTTGTTTGATTGTCGAAATTAATTTTGTTAAATTTAATATGCCATTAATGATGACTTAATCAACTTTTGTTCTTCTAATTTCATAATAAATCATACATATGATACATACACTTCAAGAAAATTAAATAAAAAATAGGTGTTCCCGAGCATTCTAACGATATATATTAATTTTAAAATTTAGCATATTTTCACCATTTTGTTAACTTACACGTGCGTAGCCCGTCACTTTTGACGTGCTCGTATAACGCTGTTTCGCGTTGAAAAGTGAATAAAATATGATGATATTATTAAAGAAAGGTTATACAACAGTAATCGGACACAAACAGTGCGCATTAACGTTTGACGCGCAGTACGCGTGCAAAAATCTGCGCACTCATGGCAATTTTTTAAACGCTTAAAATTGCCTGAAACGTACTCTAATTTCATCGAAAATAAATTCTGACAATTTTCAACATTTTAAGCGCGCGTACGCATGCGTTATATGCGCTACGCACGTAATTGTATTTCCATATGATGAAATATGACCTGAAATTTATGAGTACCAAATTTTGTTTAAAAGTGATTCATGTTTGTGAAGATATGATTACAAACGTGATTTCGTTAAATCGCGCGTAGACCGCGTAATTTTTGATTGCGCATCGTGAAAACATAACCACATCGATTCCTGGCCATAAGGAATATACTCTGAAAAATTGACTTAGATAGATGAAACTGATGCCAAGATAATTCACGGACAAATAGTGCTAAGGAAAGAATAAATAAACTAGATTTAATTCGTCACTATGACGAATTATAGGTTATATGCATTGATTTAAATAAAGATAATTGATTTTTAAAAGATATATTGATTGATTGATTTTCTCAGAATCTTTAATTATTTATAATATATGATAGGACCTTGCTAACGCGAACACCATAGCCGGTATCACAATCCGATCAAAGATCCCTCTGCGTATAATGTCATAAACCGCATTTGTTGTTACATAATAAAAAAGACATAAAGTAACTTTTTATCTAGATTTCATTATAAATCATGTGTATAATCTATACACTAAGAAATAAATTTGAACAATACGGATAATAAAAAAAAAATCTTATTTCGTTTCCCAAGGTGAGACTCGAACTCGGTACCTTGAATGCCATTGACACGAGCACAGACCATCGAGCCATACACAACTGACTAAAACTTGGAGAAAAATTCCTCGGTGTATTTACTATGCAGTAACCACTTTGGTGCAGATAGATTATTACATACCGCAATGAATTATAATGTTTTACTATGATGACATCTTTAAAAATTTAAAAAAATGATGCACTGTCAAACTATATACTTTTAACTTTAATATATGAACTTCTTAAGGAAGAAAGTTAACGTTAAGTTTGTTATTTTGGCCTAAGAAAATGTTATAATTTGTTTGATTGTCGAAATTAATTTTGTTGAATTTAATATGCCATTAATGATGACTTAATCAACTTTTGTTCTTCTAATTTCATTATAAATCATACATATGATACATACACTTCAAGAAAATTAAATAAAAAATAGGTGTTCCCGAGCATTCTAACGATATATATTAATTTTAAAATTTAGCATATTTTCACCATTTTGTTAACTTACACGTGCGTAGCCCGTCACTTTTGACGTGCTCGTATAACGCTGTTTCGCGTTGAAAAGTGAATAAAATATGATGATATTATTAAAGAAAGGTTATACAACAGTAATCAGACACAAACAGTGCGCATTAACGTTTGACGCGCAGTGCGCGTGCAAAAATCTGCGCACTCATGGCAATTTTTTAAACGCTTAAAATTGCCTGAAACGTACTCTAATTTCATCGAAAATAAATTCTGACAATTTTCAACATTTTAAGCGCGCGTACGCAAGCGTTATATGCGCTACGCACGTAATTTTATTGCCATATGATGAAATATGACCTGAAATTTATGAGTACCAAATTTTGTTTAATTGTGATTCATGCTTGTGAAGATATGATTACAAACGTGATTTCGTAAAATCGCGCGTAGACCGCGTAATTTTTGATTACGCATCGTGAAAATATAACCACATCGATTCCTGGCCATAAGGAATATACTCTGAAAACTTGACTTAGCTAGATGAAACTGATGCCAAGATAATGCACGGACAAAATAGTGCTAAGGAAAGAATAAATAAACTAGATTTAATTCGTCACTATGACGAATTATAGGTTATATGCATTGATAATTAAAATAAAGATAATTGATTTTTAAAAGATATTTTGATTCATTGATTTTCTCAGATTCTTTAATTATTTATAATATATGATAGGACCTTGCTAACGCGAATACAATAGCCGGTATCACAATCCGATCAAAGATCCCTCTGCGTATAATGTCATAAACCACATTTGCTGTTACATAATAATAAAGACATAAGTTATTTTTTATCTAGATTTCATTATAAATCATGTGTATAATATATACACTAAGAAATAAATTTGAACAAACAATACGGTTAATAAAAAAAAAATCTTATTTCGTTTCCCAAGGTGAGACTCGATCTCGGTACCTTGAGTGCCATAGACACGAGCACACACAACCGAGCCATACACAACTGACTAAAAATTGTAGAAAAATTCCTCCGTGTATTTACTATGCAGTAACCACTTTGATGCAGATAGATTATTACATACCGCAATGAATTATAATTTTTTACTATGATGACATCTCTAAAAATGTACAAAAATGATGCACTGTCAAACTATATACTTTTAACTTTAATATATGAACTTTTGAAGGATGAAAGTTAATGTTAAGTTTGTTATTTTGGCCTAAGAAAATGTCATAATTTGTTTGATTGTCGAAAATATTTTTTTTAATTTAATATGCAATTAATCATGGCTTAATCAACTTTTGTTCCCTTAGTTTAATAATAAATCATACATAAGATACATACACTTCAAGAAAATGAAATAAAAAATATGTGTTCCCGAGCATTCTGACGATCTATATTAATTTTAAAATTTAGCATATTTTCACCATTTTGTTAACTTACACGTGCGTAGCCTGTCACTTTTGACGTGCTCGTATAAGGCAATTACGCGTTGAAAAGTGAATAAAATATGATGATATTATTAAAGAAAGGTTGTACAACCGAAATCGGACAAAAAGAGTGCGCATTAACGTATAACGCGCAGTGCGCGTGCAAAAATCTGCGCACTCATGGCAATTTTTTAAACGCTTAAAATTGCCTGAAACGTACTCTAATTTCATCGAAAATAAATTTTGACAATTTTGAACATTTTAAGCGCGCGTACGCAAGCGTTATATGCGCTACGCACGTAACTGTATTGCCATATGATGAAATATGACCTGAAATTTATGAGTACCAAATTTTGTTTAATTGTGATTCATGCTTGTGAAGATATGATTACAAACGTGATTTCGTAAAATTGCGCGTAGACCGCGTAATTTTTGATTACGCATCGTGAAAATATAACCACATCGATTCCTGGCCATAAGGAATATACTCTGAAAAATTGACTTAGATAGATGAAACTGATATCAAGATAATTCACGGACAAAATAGTGCTAAGGAAAGAATAAATAAACTAGATTTAATTCGTCACTATGACAAATTATAGGTTATATGCATTGATTTAAATAAAGATAATTGATTTTTAAAAGATATATTGATTGATTGATTTTCTCAGAATCTTTAATTATTTATAATATATGATAGGACCTTGCTAACGCGAACACCTTAGCCGGTATCACAATCCGATCAAAGATCCATATGCGTATAATGTCATAAACCACATTTGTTGTTACATAATAATAAAGACATAAGTTACTTTTTATCTATATTTCATTATAAATCATGTGTATAATCTATACACTAAGAAATAAATTTGAACAAACAATACGGATAATAAAAAAAAAATCTTATTTCGTTTCCCAAGGTGAGACTCGATCTCGGTACCTTGAATGCCATAGACACGAGCACAGACCATCGAGCCATACACAACTGACTAAAAGTTGTAGAAAAATTCCTTCGTGTATTTACTATGCAGTAACCACTTTGGTGCAAATAGATTATTACATACCGCAATGAATTATAATTTTTTACTATGATGACATCTTTAAAAATGTAAACAAATGATGCACTGTCAAACTATATACTTTTAACTTTAATATATGAACTTCTTAAGAAAGAAAGTTAATGTTAAGTTTGTTATTTCGGCCTAAGAAAATGTCATAATTTGTTTGATTGTCGAAATTAATTTTTGTAAATTTAATATGCCATTAATGATGACTTAATCAAATTTTGTTCTCTTAATTTTATAATAAATCATACATATGATACATACACTTCAAGAAAATGAAATAAAAAATAGCTGTTCCCGAGCATTCTAACGATATATATTAATTTTAAAATTTAGCATATTTTCACCATTTTGTTAACTTACACGTGCGTAGCCTGTCACTTTTGACGTGCTCGTATAACGCTGTTTCGCGTTGAAAAGTGAATAAAATATGATGATATTATTAAAGAAAGGTTATACAACAGTAATCGGACAAAAACAGTGCGCATTAACGTTTGACGCGCAGTGCACGTGCAAAAATCTGCGCACTCATGGCAATTTTTTAAACGCTTAAAATTGCCTGAAACGTACTCTAATTTCATCGAAAATAAATTCTGACAATTTTCAACATTTTAAGCGCGCGTACGCATGCGTTATATGCGCTACGCACGTAATTGTATTGCCATATGATGAAATATGACCTGAAATTTATGAGTACCAAATTTTGTTTAAAAGTGATTCATGCTTGTGAAGATATGATTACAAACGTGATTTCGTTAAATCGCGCGTAGACCGCGTAATGTTTGATTGCGCACCCTGAAAACATAACCACATCGATTCCTGGCCATAAGGAATATACTCTGAAAAATTGACTTAGATAGATGAAACTGATATCAAGATAATTCACGGACAAAATAGTGCTAAGGAAAGAATAAATAAATAAATAAATAAAGATTTTGACAGAATCAAGAGGTTATATGCATGATAATGCATATAACCTAATAAATAAATAAAGATTTTGACAGAATCAAGAGGTTATATGCATGATAATGCATATAACCTAATAAATAAATAAATAAAGATTTTGACAGAATCAAGAGGTTATATGCATATCATGCATATAACCTAATAAACTAGATTTAATTCGTCACTATGACGAATTATAGGTTATATGCATTGATTTAAATAAAGATAATTGATTTTTAAAAGATATTTTGATTCATTGATTTTCTCAGATTCTTTAATTATTTATAATATATGATAGGACCTTGCTAACGCGAATACAATAGCCGGTATCACAATCCGATCAAAGATCCCTCTGCGTATAATGTCATAAACCACATTTGCTGTTACATAATAATAAAGACATAAGTTATTTTTTATCTAGATTTCATTATAAATCATGTGTATAATATATACACTAAGAAATAAATTTGAACAAACAATACGGATAAAAAAAAAAAAATCTTATTTCGTTTCCCAAGGTGAGACTCGATCTCGGTACCTTGAGTGCCATAGACACGAGCACACACCACCGAGCCATACACAACTGACTAAAAATTGTAGAAAAATTCCTCCGTGTATTTACTATGCAGTAACCACTTTGGTGCAGATAGATTATTACATACCGCAATGAATTATAATTTTTTACTATGATGACATCTCTAAAAATGTACAACAATGATGCACTGTCAAACTATATACTTTTAACTTTAATATAAGAACTTTTGAAGGAAGAAAGTTAATGTTAAGTTTGTTATTTTGGCCTAAGAAAATGTCATAATTTGTTTGATTGTCGAAATGAATTTTTTTTAATTTAATATGCAATTAATTATGGCTTAATCAACTTTTGTTCCCTTAGTTTAATAATAAATCATACATAAGATACATACACTTCAAGAAAATGAAATAAAAAATATGTGTTCCCGAGCATTCTGACGATCTATATTAATTTTAAAATTTAGCATATTTTCACCATTTTGTTAACTTACACGTGCGTAGCCTGTCACTTTTGACGTGCTCGTATAAGGCAATTTCGCGTTGAAAAGTGAATAAAATATGATGATATTATTAAAGAAAGGTTGTACAACCGAAATCGGACAAAAAGAGTGCGCATTAACGTATAACGCGCAGTGCGCGTGCAGAAATCTGCGCACTCATGGCAATTTTTTAAACGCTTAAAATTGCCTGAAACGTACTCTAATTTCATCGAAAATAAATTTTGACAATTTTGAACATTTTAAGCGCGGGTACGCAAGCGTTATATGCGCTACGCACGTAAGTGTATTGCCATGTGATGAAATATGACCTGAAATTTATGAGTACCAAATTTTGTTTAATTGTGATTCATGCTTGTGAAGATATGATTACAAACGTGATTTCGTAAAATCGCGCGTAGACCGCGTAATTTTTGATTACGCATCGTGAAAATATAACCACATCGATTCCTGGCCATAAGGAATACACTCTGAAAAATTGACTTAGATAGATGAAACTGATGCCAAGATAATTCACGGACAAAATAGTGCTAAGGAAAGAATAAACTAGACATGAAACTCGTCACTTTGACGAGTTAGTTATCCGCACAACGACAAACGCCACGTGCACGTCATACGTTAGAATATTGCACACAGATAAAGATTATGGCATTATGACAAGAACTGAAGAATATGATATGCTGTTAGTGCTGAATTCTGTCAATTTTGTGTCATATAGTATATACATGCAAACAGTATAATCTGTATACATATTACATACAGTGTAGAATAGGTGAAATTACGAGACCCGCCATTTATTCAAATTTTTAACATGGCGACGGTATCAAAATGAAACACTTAAATATCAATTTCAGAAGGAAATTATCTCAGAAACAACATATTAACGTGTAGAAGAAATTTGAATACGTAAAATATAGATGCGCACCCTTTTAAATGTGATGAACTATTACGCAAAATATGAAAATACGACTTTTTTTATTCAACTGGCCATATGATGACGTCACAACATCCGATTGGCAAAATGTTTACATGAATTCGTATCTACAATCCAATAGCTTCCAGAAAACGTTTTAATCGTGATTATCACATTTTATTCTTACGAGCTATTACAGATTAAAATTTACTGTAAAGATGAAATTAATGACCAATGTAATTTAAATTTTTAGGCATGATGACGTTAAAAAAATTAAAAAATTTTTAATTCATGCAAAAGATAGTTGATTGACCTAGAATATATTAAAATCGGGGTGAAAATGGACAACGAATAAGTGGAGATGCGCTCTATTAAATGTGATGAGCTATGACGAAAGAGACAAAAATCCTATATTTTATATTCGCGTGGCCTTACGATGACGTCACAATGTCCGGTTAGCCATATTAATGCATGATTCGATATCTACAACTTATCAACTTCCAGAATATGTAATTTAAAAAAAGTTCTCCATGTAGTTTAGAATCTATGACTGTTTAAAAATAGGCATAATTTTGACGAATTTTTGAACTTTTTCACCAGAAACGCGTGCAAATTATTTAATTCGACGTGCTCGTATGACGTAATTTAAGTCGAAATTGTTTAAAAGTTGGTAACATTACTATAAAAGGCTGAAAAAACATAAATCACGCGAAAAAAATATGTTTTTAACGCTACGCGTGTACCGCGTGCGTAAAAAGTTTCGCGCGCGTGGGAATTTTTGACATGCTCAAAATGACATGAAACGCATAGAAAGTTGATTAGAAGTTGATTTTTCGCATTCTAAAATTTTAAACGCGCGTGCGCGCGTAACTTTTTGTGAAACATGCTATTTTTAATCCATAGAAAGTTAGCGCTTGATGTGACTTAAATTTTCACAAAGTGTCAAAACAAAATTATGTTTCGTTTTTAGTCTATGATCAATCATTGAAATTCATAAAATCGCGCATAAGTCACGTTGCCCAACTCTGACGTCATTCAAAAATAGGAGGTGCACAAGTTCACGTAAATGTCGATATGTTGACAAAGTTACGATATGTTCTGTTTACACGTTTTAGAGAAACGCGACGCACAAAAATGACAGAAGGAAAGAAGTATAATACAGAAAAAAAAAAAAAATATGATGAAACAGGACGATTACAAGGAGTTATCCGCTACTAAGCGGATAACTAATAAAGAAATAAATAAAGATTTTGACAGAATCAAGAGGTTATATGCATGAATGCATATAACCTAATAAATAAACTAGACATGAAACTCGTCACTTTGACGAGTTAGTTATCCGCACGACAAACGCCACGAGCACGTCATGCGTTGGAATATTGCACACAGAAAAAGATTATGGCATTATGACCTGAAGAAGAATATGATTATGTTATTATTGCTGAATTCTGTTATTTTGTGTCATAGTATACACAGTATAATCTGTATACATCACATACAGTGTAGAATAGGTGAAATTACGGGACCCGCTATTTATTCCAATTTTTAACATGTTGACGGTTTCAAAATGAAACCCGAAGGTAGCAATTTCGGAAGGAAATTATCTCAGCAACAACATATTAGCATGTAGAAGAAATTTGAATACGTGAAATATTGATGCGCGCTCTTTTAAATGTAATGAATTATAATGCAAAAGATGAAAATACGACTTTTTTTATTTAACTGGCCATATGATGACTTCACAACATCCGATTGGCAAAATGTTCACATGATTTCGTATCTACAATTCAATAGCTTCCAGAAAACGTTTTAATCGTGATTATCACATTTCATTCTTATGAGCTATAACAGATTAAAATTTACTGTAAAGATGAAATTTATGCAACATGTAATTTAAATTTTTAGGCATGATGACGTCATAAAAATTAAAATATTTTTAACTCATGCGAAAGACAGTTGATTGACCTAGACAATATCAAAATCGGGGTGAAAATGGAAAACGGATAAGTGTAGATGCGCTCTATTAAATGTGATGAGCTATGACGAAAGATACAAAAATCCTAAATTTTGTATTCGCGTGGCCATACAGTGACGTCACAATGTCCGGTTAGCCATATTAATGCATGATCCGATATTTACAACTCATCAACTTCCAGAATATGCAATAAAAATAACTTTCACCGTTTGGTTTAGAAACTACGACTGTTTAAAAAAAGGTATAATTTTGACAAATTTTGACAAATTTTTGAACTTTTTCATAAAAAACGCACATAAATTATCCAATTCAACGTGCCCGTATGACGTGATTTTAAGTCGAAAATGTTTAGAAATTGGTAAAATTACTAAAAAAGGGTGGAAAAACATAAATCACGGGAAAAAAAATGTTTTCAACGCTACGTGTGCACCGCACGCGTAAAAAAATGCGCACGCATGGGAATTTTTGACATGCTCAAAATGACATGAAACGTGTAGAAAGTTGATTAGAAATTGATTTTTCTCAATTTGAAATTTTAAACGCGCATGCGCGCGTAACTTCGTGTGAAACATGCCATTTTTTTACCACAGTCAGTTAGCGCAAGATATAAATTAAACTTTTGTTAAGTTTAAATTTAAATTGTTATATGGTTTTCGATCTATATTAAATACGAGAAATTCGTAAAAACGCGCGTAAGTCATGTTGCGCAACTCTGTCGTCATTCACAATAGGAGGTGCACTATTTCACGTGAATGCCCACATGTTGACAAAGTTATAAAATGTTATGTTTACACGTTTTTGAGTTACGCGAGACACAAAATTGACAGAAAGAAAGAATAATACAGAAAAAAAAAAAGATGATTTCATACAGTTACAAGGAGTTATCCGCTGAATGCGGATAACTAATAAATAAATAAATAAATAAAGATTTTGACAGAATCAAGAGGTTATATGCATATCATGCATATAACCTAATAAAGATTTTGACAGAATCAAGAGGTTATATGCATGATAATGCATATAACCTAATAAAGATTTTGACAGAATCAAGAGGTTATATGCATGATAATGCATATAACCTAACTAGATCTTAAACTCGTCACTTGAGGACGAGTTTGGTTATCCGCCCGCAACAAAACGTATCTTGCGCATTCAAGTACTTTTCAGTTGTGACTTTTCCAAAAAAAGTAGCCTATTCAAAATTAAAACTGCCCTTTAAGTGTAATAACCAAACAAATCCTTTTATTTAATTGTTTTCCCGTAATGAGATTTGAACCCGGTACCTCTGATACCAAAGTCGGTTGCACTACACATCGAGTCATATGAGCACCTGCTGAAGAAAATCCGAAGAAAGAGTCCTCGTTCATTCGGTATGTCGTGAATCCCCTCGATGCAAGTTGATTATTACATATCAAACTTATATCATAAATTTTACTATGATGAAATGTTCACAAATTTTAAACAGTGACATATTAGCAAAGTGCATACTTTCAAGTTTTATATATCAACATGTAAAGAAAAAAGATAAACGTTATGTTTATTGTTTTGCTCTTTGAATATGTTATTGTTTGTTTGATGATAAAAATTTCGAAAATTATATTTAATATGCAAATAATGTAGCCATCAAACACGTTTTAACATTCAACACTATAATAAATCAGATCTACGATTCATAGACTGTAAAAAAATAAAATAAAAAATGGGGGTAACCGTGCATTCTGATGAACTGTATCACTTTTAAAAGTAGACATATTTTGCAACATTTTCACAATTTGTTGACGTTTTCGTGCGCAACCAGTCATGTTTAACGTGCTCGTAGAACGCCATTTCAAGTTGAAAAGTGAATAAAATAACGTAAAATTGTTAACCTAAGTTTGAAAAAGACAATTTATGTAAAAGAAAAGCTCATACGCGTTCCCTGCGCCGTGCGCGCGTAAAAATGTTCGCACCAGTG
The DNA here is from genome assembly GCF_964355755.1 of Antedon mediterranea. Lineage (NCBI taxonomy): Eukaryota > Metazoa > Echinodermata > Crinoidea > Comatulida > Antedonidae > Antedon > Antedon mediterranea. The sequence goes on from NC_092677.1 coordinate 786,504, forward strand.
GAAATTTTTAAACCCTTAAAATGACCTGAAACGTGCTCTAATTTAATCAGAAATTGATTTGAAGCATTTTAAAATTTTAAACGCCGTTTACGCACGCACTTTCTAATGTTACAAAATTCGGTAGGGATAAAAAAGTTAACAATTAATGTAAAGCAAACGTGGCTGAAAATTACGTTAAAAAATATTTATCTGTTTCAAAGTTATGATCAATTTAAGATTTTCAGAAAATCGCGCGTAACTTACGATACGCGCATCATACAGCGTCCAAAAGCTTGACTGCACATCTTCAGTTAAAAGTCTATATGTTGACCAAGTTACAACATGTTATGTTCACGCGTTGCAGAGAAACGGCGTGTACAAATTTGGAGCATTTTAAAATTTCAAACGCAATTTACGCGCAAACTTTCTAGTCTCCAAAAATGTGCTAAAGATTGAAAAAGTTAGCCATTGATGTGAGGAAAACGTGGCTGCAAGTTACGTTAAAAAATATTTATCGGTTTCGAAGTTATGTTCAATTTAATATTTTCAGAAAATTGCGCGTAACTTACGCTACGCGGATCTGACAGAGTCCAAAAGCTTGGCTGCACATCTTCAGTTAAATTTCTAAATGTTTACCAAGTTACAACATGTTATGTTAACACGTTGCAGAGAAACGTCGCGTACAAAAAGTGGCGGAAAGAAAGAAGAATAACTAGATCTGAACTCGTCACTTGAGGACGAGTTTGGTTATCCGCCCGCAACAAAACGTATCTTGCGCATTCAAGTACTTTTCAGTTGTGACTTTTCCAAAAAGTAGCCTATTCAAAATTAAAATTGCCCTTTCAGTGTAATAACCAAACAAATCCTTTTATTTCTCCGTGATGAGATTTGAACCCGGTACCTCTGATACCAAAGTCGGTTGCACTAAACATCGAACCATATGAGCACCTGCTGAAGAAAATCCGAAGAAAGAGTCCTCGTTCATTCGGTATGTCGTGAATCCCCTCGATGCAAGTTGATTATTACATATCAAACTTAAATCATAAATTTTACGATGATGAAATCTTCACAAATTTTAAACAGTGACATTTAGCAAAGTGCATACTTTCAAGTTTTATATATCAACATGTAAAGAAAAAAGATAAACGTTATGTTTATTGTTTTGCTCTTTGAAAATGTTATTGTTTGTTTGATGATAAAAATTTCGAAAATTATATTTAATATGCAAATAATGTAGCCATCAAACACGTTTTAACATTCAACACTATAATAAATCAGATCTACAATTCATAGGCTGTAATAAAATAAAATAAAAAATGGGGGTAACCTTGCATTCTGATGAACTGTATCACTTTTAAAAGTAGACATATTTTGCAACATTTTCACAATTTGTTGACGTTTTCGTGCGCAACCAGTCATGTTTAACGTGCTCGTAGAACGCCATTTCAAGTTGAAAAGTGAATAAAATAACGTAAAATTGTTAACCTAAGTTTGAAAAACACAATTTATGTAAAAGAAAAGCTCATACGCGTTCCCTGCGCCATGCGCGCGTAAAAATGTGCGCTCCAGTGGCAATTTTTAAACCCTTAAAATGACCTGAAACGTGCTCTAATTTAATCAGAAATTGATTTGAAGCATTTTAAAATTTCAAACGCCGTTTACGCACGCACTTTCTAATGTTACAAAATTCGGTAGGGATAAAAAAGTTAACAATTAATGTAAAGCAAACGTGGCTGAAAATTACGTTAAAAAATATTTATCTGTTTCAAAGTTATGATCAATTTAAGATTTTCAGAAAATCGCGCGTAACTTACAATACGCGCATCATACAGCGTCCAAAAGCTTGGCTGCACATCTTCAGTTAAATGTCTATATGTTGACCAAGTTACAACATGTTATGTTCACGCGTTGCAGAGAAACAGCGTGTACAAATTTGGACCATTTTAAAATTTCAAACGCAATTTACGCGCAAACTTTCTAGTCTCCAAAAATGTGCTAAAGATTGAAAAAGTTAGCCATTGATGTGAAGAAAACGTGGCTGCAAGTTACGTTAAAAAATATTTATCGGTTTCGAAGTTATGATCAATTTAAGATTTTCAGAAAATTGCGCGTAACTTACGCTACGCGGATCTGACAGCGTCCAAAAGCTTGGCTGCACATCTTCAGTTAAATTTCTAAATGTTTACCAAGTTACAACATGTTATGTTAACACGTTGCAGAGAAACGTCGCGTACAAAAAGTGGCGGAAAGAAAGAAGAACTAGATCTGAACTCGTCACTTGAGGACGAGTTTGGTTATCCGCCCGCAACAAAACATATCTTGAGCATTCAAGTACTTTTCAGTTTTTGGCTTTTCCAAAAAAGTAGCCTATTCGAAATTAAAACTGCCTTTTCAGTGTAACAACCAAATAAATCCTTATATTTAATTGTTTTCCCGTGACGGGACTCGATCCCGGTACCTCTGATACCAAAGTCGGTTGCACTACACATCGAGTCATATGAGCACCTGCCGAAGATAATCCGAAGAAAGATTACTCGTTCGTTCGGTATGTCGTGAACTCCCTCGATGCAAGTTGATTATTACATATCGAACTAAATCATAATTTTTACTATGATGAAATCTTCATAAATTTTAAACAGTGACATATTATGAAAGAGCATACTTTCAAGTTTTATATATTAACATGTGAAGAAAAAATATAACAGTTATGTCTATTGTTTTGCTCTTTGAAAATGTTATCGTTTGTTTGATGATAACAATTTCCAAAATTATATTTAATATGCAAATAGTGTAGCCAGCAAACACGTTTTAACATTAAAAATTATTATAAATCAGATCTATGATTCATAAACTGCAAGAAATAAAAATAAAAAATAGGGGTAACCTTGCATTCTGATGAACTGTATCGTTTTTAAAAGTAGACATATTTTGCAACATTTTCACAATTTTTTGACGTTTTTCTGCGCAACCAGTCATGTTTAACGTGCTCGTAGAACGCCATTTCAAGTTGAATAGTGAATAAAATAACGTAAAATTGTTAACCAAAGATGTAAAAACATAAATCGTGTAAAAGAAATGCTCATACGCGTTCCCTGCGCCGTGCGCGCGTAAAAATGTGCGCACCAGTGGCAATTTTTTAAACGCTTAAAATGACCTGAATCGTGCTCTAATTTAATCAGAAATTAATTTCAAGCATTTTAAAACTTCAAACGTCGTTTACGCGCTTTTTCGAATGTTACAAAATTCGTTAGGGTTAAAAAAGTTAACAATTGATGTGAAGCAAACGTGGCTGAAAATTACGTTAAAAAATATTTATCTGTTTCAAAGTTATGATCAATTTAAGATTTTCAGAAAATCGCGCGTAACTTACGATAAGCGCCTCTGACAGCGTCCAAAAGCTTGGCTGCACAATTTCAGTTAGATGTCAAAATGTTGACCAAGTTACAACATGTTATGTTAACGCGTTGCAGAGAAACAGCGTGTACAAATTTGGAGAATTTTTAAATTTCAAACGCAATTTACGCGAAAATTTTCTAGTCTCCAAAAATTTGGTAGAGATCGAAAAAGTTAGCCATTGATGTGAAGAAAACGTGGCTGAAAACTTCGTTAAAAAATATTTATCGGTTTTGAAGTTATGACCGATTTAAGATTTTCAGAAAATCGCGCGTAACTTACGCTACGCGTATCTGACAGCGTCCAAAAGCTTGGCTGCACAACTTCAGTTAAATGTCTAAATGTTGACCAAGTTACAACGTGTTATGTTAACACGTTGAAGAGAAACGTCGCGAACAAAAGTGGCGGAAAGAAAGAAGAATAATAAAAAAAAACTAGATTTAATTCGTCACTATGACGAATTATAGGTTATATGCATTGATAATTAAAATAAAGATAATTTATTTTTAAAAGATATTTTGATTCATTGATTTTCTCAGATTCTTTAAATAATATATAATATATGATAGGACCTTGCTAACGCGAATACAATAGCCGGTATCACAATCCGATCAAAGATCCCTCTGCGTATAATGTCATAAACCACATTTGCTGTTACATAATAATAAAGACATAAGTTATTTTTTATCTAGATTTCATTATAAATCATGTGTATAATATATACACTAAGAAATAAATTTGAACAAACAATACGGATAATAAAAAAAAAAATTTATTTCGTTTTCCAAGGTGAGACTCGATCTCGGTACCTTGAGTGCCATAGACACGAGCACACACCACCGAGCCATACACAACTGACTAAAAATTGTAGAAAAATTCCTCCGTGTATTTACTATGCAGTAACCACTTTGGTGCAGATAGATTATTACATACCGCAATGAATTATAATTTTTTACTATGATGACATCTCTAAAAATGTACAAAAATGATGCACTGTCAAACTATATACTTTTAACTTTAATATATGAACTTTTGAAGGAAGAAAGTTAATGTTAAGTTTGTTATTTTGGCCTAAGAAAATGTCATAATTTGTTTGATTGTCGAAATGAATTTTTTTTAATTTAATATGCAATTAATTATGGCTTAATCAACTTTTGTTCCCTTAGTTTAATAATAAATCATACATAAGATACATACACTTCAAGAAAATTAAATAAAAAATATGTGTTCCCGAGCATTCTGACGATCTATATTAATTTTAAAATTTAGCATATTTTCACCATTTTGTTAACTTACACGTGCGTAGCCTGTCACTTTTGACGTGCTCGTATAAGGCAATTACGCGTTGAAAAGTGAATAAAATATGATGATATTATTAAAGAAAGGTTGTACAACCGAAATCGGACAAAAAGAGTGCGCATTAACGTATAACGCGCAGTGCGCGTGCAAAAATCTGCGCACTCATGGCAATTTTTTAAACGCTTAAAATTGCCTGAAACGTACTCTAATTTCATCGAAAATAAATTTTGACAATTTTGAACATTTTAAGCGCGCGTACGCAAGCGTTATATGCGCTACGCACGTAATTGTATTGCCATATGATGAAATATGACCTGAAATTTATGAGTACCAAATTTTGTTTAATTGTGATTCATGCTTGTGAAGATATGATTACAAACGTGATTTCGTAAAATCGCGCGTAGACCGCGTAATTTTTGATTACGCATCGTGAAAATATAACCACATCGATTCCTGGCCATAAGGAATAATACTCTGAAAAATTGACTTAGATAGATGAAACTGATATCAAGATAATTCACGGACAAAATAGTGCTAAGGAAAGAATAAATAAACTAGATTTAATTCGTCACTATGACGAATTATAGGTTATATGCATTGATAATTAAAATAAAGATAATTTATTTTTAAAAGATATTTTGATTCATTGATTTTCTCAGATTCTTTAAATAATATATAATATATGATAGGACCTTGCTAACGCGAATACAATAGCCGGTATCACAATCCGATCAAAGATCCCTCTGCGTATAATGTCATAAACCACATTTGCTGTTACATAATAATAAAGACATAAGTTATTTTTTATCTAGATTTCATTATAAATCATGTGTATAATATATACACTAAGAAATAAATTTGAACAAACAATACGGATAATAAAAAAAAAAATTTATTTCGTTTCCCAAGGTGAGACTCGATCTCGGTACCTTGAGTGCCATAGACACGAGCACACACCACCGAGCCATACACAACTGACTAAAAATTGTAGAAAAATTCCTCCGTGTATTTACTATGCAGTAACCACTTTGGTGCAGATAGATTATTACATACCGCAATGAATTATAATTTTTTACTATGATGACATCTCTAAAAATGTACAAAAATGATGCACTGTCAAACTATATACTTTTAACTTTAATATATGAACTTTTGAAGGAAGAAAGTTAATGTTAAGTTTGTTATTTTGGCCTAAGAAAATGTCATAATTTGTTTGATTGTCGAAATGAATTTTTTTAAATTTAATATGCAATTAATTATGGCTTAATCAACTTTTGTTCCCTTAGTTTAATAATAAATCATACATAAGATACATACACTTCAAGAAAATGAAATAAAAAATATGTGTTCCCGAGCATTCTGACGATCTATATTAATTTTAAAATTTAGCATATTTTCACCATTTTGTTAACTTACACGTGCGTAGCCTGTCACTTTTGACGTGCTCGTATAAGGCAATTACGCGTTGAAAAGTGAATAAAATATGATGATATTATTAAAGAAAGGTTGTACAACCGAAATCGGACAAAAAGAGTGCGCATTAACGTATAACGCGCAGTGCGCGTGCAAAAATCTGCACACTCATGGCAATTTTTTAAACGCTTAAAATTGCCTGAAACGTACTCTAATTTCATCGAAAATAAATTTTGACAATTTTGAACATTTTAAGCGCGCGTACGCAAGCGTTATATGCGCTACGCACGTAATTGTATTGCCATATGATGAAATATGACCTGAAATTTATGAGTACCAAATTTTGTTTAATTGTGATTCATGCTTGTGAAGATATGATTACAAACGTGATTTCGTAAAATCGCGCGTAGACCGCGTAATTTTTGATTACGCATCGTGAAAATATAACCACATCGATTCCTGGCCATAAGGAATATACTCTGAAAAATTGACTTAGATAGATGAAACTGATATCAAGATAATTCACGGACAAAATAGTGCTAAGGAAAGAATAAATAAATAAAGATTTTGACAGAATCAAGAGGTTATATGCATGATAATGCATATAACCTAATAAAGATTTTGACAGAATCAAGAGGTTATATGCATGATAATGCATATAACCTAAAAAGAAACACTACAATAACAAAGGTTATCCGCTTGAGGCGGATAACCAATAATATAAAAAAAGAAACACTACAATTCCAAGGGCTTATCCGCTACATACAGTGCAGAATAGGTGAAAATAAGGGACCCAAGTTATTGACGCTTTTGGACATGATGACGTCATCACAATTTAAAAAATGGTAGATCATGCGAAAGATAATTGATTGACCTAGACAATATAACAAAATGGGAGGAAATAGAATACGGATAAGTGGAGATGCGCTCTATTAAATTTGATGAGCTATGCGAAAGTGACAAAAATCCTATATTTTATATTCGAGTGGCCATACGATGATGTCACAATGTCCGGTTAGCCATATCGATGCATGATTTGATATCTAAAACTCATCTACTTCGAGAATCTGAAATTTTAAAAATGTTCACCACGGAGTTTAGAATCTATGATTTTTTAAAGAAAGGCATAATTTTCACGAATTTTTGAACTTTTTCATCAAAAACACGCGCAAATTGTTCAATTCGACGTGCTCGTGTGACGTGATTTTATGTCGAAATTGATTAAAAATTGATAAATCTACTAGAAAAGGCTGAAAAAACAAAAATCAAGCAAAAAAAGGATGTTTTTGCGCTACGTGCGCACGCGCGCGTACAAAATTTGCGCACGCGTGGGAAATTTTGAAATGCTCAAAATGACATGAAACGCGTAGAAAGTTGATTAGAAATGAATTTTGCGCATTTTAAAATTTTGACCGCGCGTGCGCGCGTAACTTTATGTAAAACATGCCATTTTTAATCCATAGAAAGTTTGCGCATGATATGACTTAAATTTTCACCAAGTTTCAATACAAAATGACTTTTGGTTTTTAATCTATGATCAATCATTGAAATTCATAAAATCGCGCGTAACTTACGCTGCGCAACTCCGAAATCGCCGAAAAGCTTGGCTGCACATCTACAGTTATAGGTCAATCTTATGACAAAGTTATGCAATCTTATGTTAGCAAGAATTAGAGATACGCTGCGAACAAAATTCGGGGAAAGAAAGAAGAATAAAGAAGATGAAAACTAGATTTGAACTCGTCACTACGGACGAGTTAGGTTATCCGCAGAGCAAAAGCCACGTGCACGTCACACGTTAGAATATTGCGCGCAGAAAAACATTATGCCATTGAAAAAATGTTAGTGCGCTGTCTATTTTACGTCACGTCTAAGTACGTATACACGGTATACACTATATATTGTATACGTACTACATACAGTCAAGAATATGTGAAAATAAGTGGCCCAAGTTATTGACGCTTTTGGACATGATGAAGTCATCACAATTTTAGAAACGGTATATCATGCGAAAGATAATTGATTGATCTAGACAATACAAAAAAATGGGGGGAAATGGAATTCGGATAAGTGGAGATGCGCTCTATTAAATGTGATGAGCTATGACGAAAGAGACAAAAATCCTATATTTTATATTTGGGTGGCCATACGATGACGTCACAATGACCGATTAGCCATATCAATGAATGATTCGAGAAATACAACTCATCTACTTCCAGAATATGTAATTTGAAAAAAGTTCACAACGTAGTTTAGAATTTATGACTGTTTAAAAAAAGGTCTAATTTTGACGATTTTTTGAAGTTTTTCATCAAAAACACGCGCAAATTATCCAATTCTACGTGCTCGTGTGACGTGATTTTAAGTCGAAATTGATTGAAAATTTATAAATTTACTAGAAAAGGCTGAAAAAACAAAAATCAAGTAAAAAAAAGATGTTTTTGCGCTACGTGCGCACGCGCACGTAAAAAATTTGCGCACGCGTGGGAATTTTTGAAATGCTCAAAATGACATGAAACGCATAGAAAGTTGATTAGAAATTGATTTTTCACATTTTGAAATTTTAAACGCGCGTGCGCGCGTAACTTTCTATGAAATATGCCATTTTTCATCCATAGAAAGTTTGCGCTTGATATGACTTAAATGTTCACCAAGTGTCATTACAAAATGACTTTTGGTTTTCAGTCTATGTTAAATACGCGAAATTCATAAAATCGCGCGTAGCTTACGCTGCGCGACTCTAAAGAAAAAAAACGAGCTGTCCTGCACTTCTACAGATAGAGGTAAATCTTCTGACAAAGTTATACGATGTAATGTTGATCAGAATTTGAGATACACGTGACACAAAATTTTGGGAAAGAAAGAAGAATAACATAGAAAAAAAAAAAAAAAAAAAAAAAAAAAAGATCCTGACAATAACAAGAGGTTATCCGCCAAGTGCGGATAACCAAAAAAGATATTTACAATAACAAGGGTTATCCGCAACTACTAAGTTGCGGATAACCAGACAACAATCAGGTGGTGGTTCGAAACGTTTACGAAATAACAAAGGTCGTTTTGTCTAAACTAAGAAGATTGATAACAAAAAAGCACAAGGTAATGTGAATTTAAAGAATGATTGCGATACTATGAAAGATATAAAGAACATGGGTAATAATGACAATTCTGAAACGAAAACTGACGAGGATTTTAAAATGGAATGTACTGTAGAAAACGACAACACAGCGACTGACGATGCGAAAGCACAAAATAATAGCAAAATGAATGACAGAAGTAGAATAATTGATAGTAATGGTACAGATCATAAAAATCAAACATGTGCAAGTTGTGAATTTGAGGAAAATGAAGTATTGATAATTGATGACGGATGCAAAAAAGCAGTGACTGAAAAAATTAGGTCCCATACTAAACCTAAATGTGACCAACATAATATCGATGTGGATATTGAAGTTTTAACAACAATTAATTTTTCGGAAGAATTGATAATCGATGATGTACCAAAACAAAAAAATACACGAAAAAGGCAGAAAATACAATCAATAAATGAATTACAAGTATATAATAGTAATGAGAATATAACTGTAGCACAGGGTAATTTTAATCAAGGGAATTATAGATTTGGCTTTGCAAGTGGTAAACAGTGTGTTGCAAATAGTCTTGTAGCTATTCTTTATTCTACAAAGAGGAATGGAAATGAATTTTACACCAAAGACCTTGATACAATATTGACTCTTGGAAACGAGTTGTACCGTTACATTCAGAAAGATTCCACTATGCACGAGGACCTTTTAATGATTTCTGAACTGCCGAAAGAATTGGATATCTTGGATAACACATTTGTAATATCTCCCAAAGAATCAGTTTTTGGCATAATAGATGGGAATCTCGAATTTATGGCTGAATATGGAGCCTTGTCATTAAACCAAGCTCTTGAACAAGAATTACATCAACATGATGCATTTTTTATGAATTTCAACAGAAGCACATTTTCTATTATCAAACGTGTAAATGGATTTCTTATATTTGATCCACATGCAAGAGATCGATTTGGTTGTGTTAGTGAACATGGAAAGAGTATTTTAATTTACAATCCATCTTGGCAAGGTGTGTACGATTATTGTATAAGATTAGCAAGGTCAATGAACTGTAATTTACATGAAACCGAGTTTGAACTGACTGGTGTAAATATTGAAAATAAGTCTATGATGTTATGTTCCGCTTCTGTGCTCGATGATAATTGTGAACAAAGAAACTTGGGAAACGTCGACGTTGATGAACCTAGTACGTCTTATCAGTATAAATGTAGTACAAGATTACCAGACAAGAATATTGATTCTAACGTTAAAGGCAAAAAACATAATAAAGAAGGTCATGTCTCATCAAGTAATGGATGGCAAAGTGATAGTGATATTGAAATTGTTAATGTTCAGTATGCAGAAAGACCTGACGAGAATTTTAAATTTATTCCTACCTCAGAAGCACAAAAGAAAAACATGTGTAATAAATTAGGCATTCATTGTGAACATACCGATATGAATTGTGGTATTAACAGAGCTAGTCAGATTGGACATCCTCTTCAAATTACAAATATTACAGGTGATGGTAATTGTTTTTATCGTGCAATTTCATACATTATTTCTGGTACTGAAGATAATCATTTACTTTTAAGAAGAGCAATTACTAATCATTTATTGGAAACTGATGACTTATTTATTAATACATTTAGTCACGAATATAGATCAGTTAAGGAATATGTGTTTAAAAAAAGAGAAATGGATAATGGAACGTGGGCATCCAATACTGAAATAAGTGCAATGGCAAACTTGCTTAATACAGATATTTATTCATTTAATGATCAACTTTTGACGTGGCAATTGTTTTCTGCTAAAAAGCCGGGAAGAATAGATGATGTTACAACTGACAATGGTATATATATTTTGTACACCATGAATGTGCATTTTAATGTAGTGGAATCTGTCAATGTTAGTCAAAATAATGTTCAGGAAACCACAGGAAAAGTTGATATGAACGTGACATCCCACAATAAACTGTCAAATACAGAGGCGAATTTTTCTGTAAAGAATTCTACAACAAAGAAACGAAAGCAAACGCGAAATGAAACTTGTGACACATTTGAAGATATAGAACCAAAACACAAACAGAGTAAAACTGTTGAAAGACCTTGTTCAGAAAGCAGAGTAAAAATATTGAGCAGAAAACGAAAACAATCTTATAGAATTAGAAAAGAAAGTGCTAAGAATCGACAGAGAATTAAACGGGAAAGAGAAGAAAAAAATAATTCAGAAGAAACAAATGAAATCGGAAACAAATATCAAAGTGATCCTGTATACAGAGAAAAAAAGAAACTTAAAGTAAAAGAGGCACAAAAAATGAAATATTGTGATGATGATGATTATAAATTCCAAAAAAGTAAAGATAACAGAAAAAGACAATACAAAATGTATAGATGTGATCCTGAATATAATGTTAAGGTACGAAATAAAGCTAGACATAACTACAACATTAATTTGCATTACCGAACAACCAAAAAAGCCACCAATTTGTTAAATTATAAATTTAATGAAAAGTATAGGCAAAATTTGAAAGAAACAAAGAAAAATAGATACAACAATGATACAATATTTAGACATAAAACTAGACAAAACAATAATCAAAGAAATAAAGAAAAGTATCACAATGATCTAACATTTCAACAAAACTTGAAGCAAAAATTAGCAGAGAAGTATTGTAATAATTCCAAATTCAGAGAAAATGTTACCCAAAAATTGGCAGAGAAGTATCGAAGTAATTTGAAATTTCGTCAAAACTGTAAGCAGAAATTGGCAGATAAGTATCGGAATAATTTAAAATTTCGACAAAACTGCAAGCAGAAATTGGCAGAGAAGTATCGGAATAATTTGAAATTTCGACAAAACTGTAAGCAGAAATTGGCAGAGAAGTATCGGAGTAATTTTAAATTTAGACAAAACTGTAAGCAGAAATTGGTAGAAAAGTATCGGAGTAATTTGAAATTTAGACAAAACTGTAAAGACAAATTGGCAGAGAAGTATCGGAGTAATTTGAAATTTAGACAAAACTGTAAACAAAAATTGGCTGAGAAATATCGAGGTAATTTAAAATTTCGTCAAAGGTGTAAGCAAAGATTTACAGAAAAGTATCATGGTGATGAAGGGTTCCGAAACAAAATCATGAATAAAAATATGAAGAATCGGAAAAAAATCAAAACAGAAAACACTAATTTTGAGATTGTTTTAGAAAACTTTAGGAGAACAGTTTCTCGTGGTCCTGAATATGTTTGTTGTGTATGCTTTAAATTGTTATTCAAAGATCAAGTTATGAAGTGCATCAAAGCTAAATACAAAAATAAGGCTTGTATAAATGAAAAGTATTTGCATCTTTGCAATAATGAATGTAATAAACCTTGTCAATTTGTCGAATCACCAAGATGTCGTTTATGGATTTGTTTCACATGCCACAGGAAAATGTTAAACGGGAAAGTTCCTGCAGAAGCCAATTCAAACAATTTACAACTACATGATATTCCTCCTGAGCTCAGGTGTTTAAATAATTTAGAGCAGCATTTGATTGGATTAAACATTCCTTTTATGAAATTAATGAATTTACCTAAAGGTGGACAGCATGGAATACATGGACCTGTTGTATGTGTACCTTCAAATACTATTGAAACTGTTAAAATGCTGCCTAGACCACAGGTTGATGATCAATTAATATCCGTAAAATTGAAGCGAAAGTTGTCTTACAAAGGTTATTACAAATATAAATTTGTTAACACTGCCAATGTTATTCAAGCTCTTAAATATTTACAAGATCATAACAAGTGCTATTTTGATATAGCTATTAATGAAGAATGGCACAATTATTTATCTGAAGATTACATCGAAAGTGAAACTACTAATAAAGATGAAAACAATGAAGAAGAAGAAAAAGAAGAAGAAGTAGAAGATCGATTATGTGGTGTTACCTTTGATACAAGTCTTCAACCTGTTGACAGGCGACAGAATTTGGTTGATGAATATTTTAATGACATAATTTGTTGTGCACCATGTGAAAATAATAGTCCTATTGCATTGTTAAGTAATAAAAGCAATGAAGCAAAATCATTTCCAGTGTTATTTCCAACAGGACAACCAACATTCCATGATACGAGAGATGTTAAAATAACACTTGGACGATATTTTCACAATAGATTAATGCATATAGATAACAGGTTTGCACAAAATACAGAATTCATATTTTATGCTCAATCTTTATATGAACTTCAACAAATTTTATCAAGTATTTCCATTGCATTGCGAAAAGTGTCAAGTAAAAAAGATGATTTTAGCAAAGTTACTGTATCCGATTTAAAAAATGTTACCAAAATTCAGGAGATTTTAAAATCTGATAGGGGTTATAAATTTCTAAAACAAATTCTTGGAACTCCACCGTACTGGCAAGCTACACAAAAAGATATAATAGCAATGGTTAGACAGATTGGAAAACCAACATTCTTTCTTTCATTCTCAAGTGCTGATTTCCGTTGGAAAGAAATAATGACGACATTGCTTAGTCAGTCTGGAGACCAAAGAAACATTGAAGAATTAGAATGGGCAGATAAATGTAATTTGTTGAAATCAAATCCAGTGACTGTTGCCAGAATGTTTGATAAACGCTTTCATACTTTTTTGAAAAATGTAATTTTGTCTGAAGCACAGCCTATTGGTAAAGTCGTAGATTATTTTTACCGAATTGAATTTCAAATGAGAGGAAGTCCACATGTTCATATGTTAGTATGGGTTGAAAATGCTCCTGTTTTTGGTACAGATAAAGATAACGAAGTTATTAATTTTGTCGATAAATATATTTCTTGTGCTGTGCCATGTGAAACTGTAGATCCTGAACTGAATGAAATTGTTAAAAGTGTGCAAATTCACAGTAAAAGACATTCTAAATCATGTAAAAAAAGGGAACAAATTGCAGATTTAACTTTCCCAGACAACCTTCTGGAAATACATTTGTTATGAGACCTACAATTGTGGATAAAGACAATGATGATAATGATGACAATAAACAAGCAACGGAGCTGTTAACCTCAGTAAAAGATGCTGTGACTAATGAAGAAACATATAAAAATGCAATAGAACTTTTCCAAAGTTTAGGTATTACACAGAGTGCATTTGAGAAAGCAAATAATTGTGTAGCTACTGAGGAAAAAATTGTTATAAAGAGAAACCCTCAAGATGTGTGGGTAAATCAATATAATCCTTCCTTATTGAGAGCATGGAATGCTAATATGGATATTCAATATATTACAAATGTATATGCCTGTATAATTTACATTATAGGATATATGTCAAAATCTGAACGTGAAATGGGTTTACTGTTAAATCATGCAGCATCAGAAGTAAAAGAAGGCAATGAAGATGCTAGGCAATCTTTGAGAAAACTTGGTAATGTTTATATGAATAATCGAGAAGTGTCTGCACAAGAAAGTATTTATCGTGTTTGCAGTTTAAGATTAAAAGAATGTTCAAGGAAAGTTGAATTTATCCCAGTAGGACCTAATCCTGTCAGAATGAGTTTACCACTAAGTGTAATTAAAAACAAAGAAGATGATGATGTAAGTGCATGGTTGCCAAATAAGATCGACAAATATAAAGCTCGACTTAATAGTTTTGAATTTAATAAAATGTGCCTTGCAAAATTTTGTTCGGAATATAGAATATTGAGTTCATCAGAAATGAAAGGAAACAAACAAAAAAAGAATGTATTTAAGTTAAAAAAACAGTTGGGATTCATCCAAAAAAGAACACGAACTAGTAATGCTATAGTAAGATACCCTCGATTTCCAATGGATACAGCACCTGAGAAATATTTTTTGAGTATACTTCAGTTATTTCTACCATTTCGAAAAGATGAACAGTTAAAACCTCCAAATTTTGAAACGTACGAACAATTTCATGAGGAAGGATGTGTGAAATTATGTGACTGTCAATTACAAACGGTAAAGTCAATAGTTCATGGAAACATGGAACAATATGAAAAAAGTGCTGATGATGTTGAAGAAGCACAGGAATGTTTATCAAAATTTGGACCACAAGAAGATGCATGGAGCCTATTATGTCCAGAAAGTGAAAAAGAAAGGTTAGACAACCCAAAGCCTAATGTAGAGGTTGATGATGAAGAAGATGAATTTTTCATTCCAGATTTTGGAATTCAAAAAAATCATACATCTAAAGTAGAGTCTAATTCATCTAATATTCCAAGACCAGAATTGAACAAAATGATTCGATCTTTAAATGAAAAACAACAACATATATTTTATAAGACAAGACAATGGTGTTTAGACAAAGCTAATGGTAAAAAACCTGAAACATTTTACACTTTCATAACTGGTGGCGCTGGTACAGGAAAAAGTCATTTGGTAAACTGTATTTATAATGAAGCGACACGTATTCTTGGAAAAATTATGGAAAATCCCGATGATTTGTCAATATTGAAATTAGCTCCTACAGGAATCGCAGCATATAATATTAAAGGCCAAACAATTCATAGCGCTTTGTCTATCCCGATTAATATTTCACTTCCGTATCAACCACTTGGAGAAGAAAAAATAAGTGCACTTCGTAATCAGTTGCGTCAGTTGCAAATTGTTATTATAGATGAAATATCAATGGTAAATCAAAGGTTATTTTGGTATATCCACGGACGATTAAGGCAAATAAAACAAGTACGCAACGATAGTCCATTTGGTAACATTTCAGTAATTGCTGTTGGTGATTTTTATCAGTTACCCCCAGTGATGGGCAGTTCGTTATATAAAGACACATTGGAAAGCTCACTGTGGTTAGATAACTTTAAGCAAGTACAGTTAGACCAAATCATGAGACAAAAAGAAGATAAAGAATTTGCTTTATTGTTAAACAAATTGCGTACAAAAAAAAAACATGATTGTTTGTCTGATAACGATCTTTTTGTTTTAAAATCATGTGAAACAGGTGAAGAATGTGAAGATGCTGTTCATATTTACCCACGCAATAAACAAGTTGATGAATGGAATAAAAAAATGTTGCACAAAATCTGTACAGATATTGTATGCATTGAAGCAGAAGATAGTGTAGTAAACGCCAAGAAACAGAGCAAAATCTGTGACAAACCTCGGAATTCACGTCAAACTAGTTTACTAAATTATTTGTGGATTGCACTTAATGCCAGAGTGATGTTGATTAAAAATGTAGATGTTAAAAAAGGCTTAACGAATGGATGTATGGGACATGTTTATGAAATAGTTAAACCCAATAATAACACCAAACCAGTATCTATTAAAGTAAAGTTTGATAATAATAGCATCGGTGTTCAGGCAATTGAAATGTTTAAAGAATCTATGGGGAATAAATATAGTCGAAAACAATTTCCTCTCAAATTAGCATATGCATGCACAGTTCATAAAGTCCAAGGATTGACAATGAATAAAGCAGTAGTTTGCCTTAACAGTACCTTTGCACCTGGACAAGCATACGTAGCCCTCAGTCGTGTTACTTCAATATCTGGACTTACTATTGAACATCTTAATCCTAATCTGATTTATTGTGATCCAATCATAAAGAAATGCTTAAATAATATGGATTCATATGTACAATGTGAAAAAGAAGGTCATGATTCGGATTCTAAATTTTCAATAATGTTACATAACATTCAAGGACTTAAACAGCATTTTGCTGATCTTCAGTGCAATGATTTGTTTATGAATTCTAGTATCATATGTCTGACTGAAACGTGGTTGAATAAAGATGACGATGTTTTTGAAGTAAATATTGAGCCGTATAAATTGTATCACCAAACAAGGTATGATTCGTATTCTAATAGAAATGATCTGAGTTCTAAAATGAAAAATCAGGCTCATGGCGGCGTTGCAGTGTATACCAAAAACAAGTTTTCAAGCAGATTAAACATACCTAATTATGATATAGAAGTAGTTTCATTTTTAATAACAAGTCCAATTTCAGTTTCCGTGTCAGTAATTTATCGACCCCCAAGCTATGATATTAATCAATTCTGTCAAAATTTTAGAAACTATTTGGAAGAGTTACAAAAAGTGAGTACAAAATGTATTGTAATGGGTGATTTTAACGAAAATCTTTTCAAACAATCTTCCAGAGTGAATAAATTAATGTCAGAGAATGAATACCGACAACATGTTACATGTTCCACCACTGAAAACAATACATTGATTGATCATGTTTATAGCAAAGGTCTTGATTCAGTACAGGCTGAAGTAATTCCAATTTATTATAGCTATCATGAAGCCATTCAAATTAAATTTTAATTGCAGCAATACCTTTTAAGTATTTGAATTATATTTCTGTAAAAACTTTTTAGGAATTGAAAAAAGAACTGGATACAAATAAAAAAAAACAAAAAACAATTTGATAAAAACAAGCTGAAAATCATTATGACTCTCTATGCCCAAGAGGCAGCGAGTAATCAGTAACTTCAACCCATGTCATTCTCCTGTATAGGAAAAACAATATCTGGTGTCTAAACACATTTCAATCTTGTTTTTATGTGAGTTATATTATTATAGATATTGTTCTGAATTTGAATATGCAATGTTGCAATCTCTGTGCACATAATAATCGTTCAATATCTACCAGTATTCAAGTAATGTTAAAAATAAAAAGTAACATTTCACAGAAGAAGAAAATACGTTTTGTTTTATACCATTACCTATACTTCATTAGGTCTATACATAATTTCAGTTGTAAATTTTTTTTTTTATATTATTTTTTTTATCTATCCAGGTCCACATGAAATTACTAATACAGTAATTTACTCATTTGGAAGAATAATCAATTTATTATCTATGCAAGAGGGGCAGCGAATAATCTGTAACTTCAACCCATGTCATTCTCCTGTATAGGAAAAACAATATCTGGTGTCTAAACACATTTTAATTTTGTTTTTATTTCAGTTATATTATTATAAATATTGTTCTGAATTTGAATATTCTGTGCACATAATAATCTTTCAATATCTACCGGTATTCAAGTAATGTTAAAAATAAAAAGTTGCATTTTACAAAAGAAAAAAATACGTTTTGTTTTATACGATTACCAATACTTCATTAGGTCTATACATAATTTCAGTTTTATAATTGTTTTTTATATTATTTTTTCTATCTATCCAGGTCCACATGAAATTATTAATACAGTAATTTACTCATTTGGAAGAATAATCAGTTCATTATCTATGCAACAGGAGCAGCGAATAATCTGTAACTTCAACCCATGTCATTCTCCTGTATAGGAGAAACAATATCTGGTGAGTAAACACATTTTAATCTTGTTTTTATGTTAGTTATATTATTATAGATATTGTTTTGAATTTGAATATGCAATGTTGCAATCTCTGCACATAATAATCTTTCAATATTTACCGGTATTCAAATAATGTTAAAAATAAAAAGTTATATTTCACAGAAGAAGAAAATACGTTTTGTTTTATACGATTACCAATACTTCAGTAGGTATATACATAATTTCAGTTGCATAGTGGTTTTTTATTTTATTTTTTCTATCTATTCAGATTCACAGTAATTTACTCATTTGCAAGAATAATCAAGTTATTTTGTTTTGGTTTTTAGGTGTTTAATAGAATGGTTTCATCTCTTCAACTATAATAGGATCCGAATATTTAGGCAGTCATCAATGGAGTCATTCGCTCTTTCATAGCAATTGTCTAAACGCGGCAAATGATTAAATTATTAATTATATTAATGATTGTTAAAAAATAAGAATCTTCTATAAATAGATTAATAAATATGCGTTTAATTAATCCACAACTAACAAATTAACATGTATATCATGTAGGTAATGTAATGTAAAATTACTGATCACCAAATAAACTACTGTAGTATAAACAGCCTACTATAATTTTGAAAATTGTGTACAATTTGCATTAACCAATGAAAACTTTTATAAATGCATACATTTTATACTTATTATTTGTTTAAAATAAAATATTATTTTTAACAGTTATGGTGTGATGATATTAGTTTTATTAGAACTATTATATCTATTGGAGCAAGTTTCACTGTAACTTAAACTCCATTAGATCAAAACACTGAATAATAATAACAATTTATTGTCTCCTCTGCTCTGTAATTCTGTAACTGGTTGTACTGTAGAGTACATTATGGTGTATAGCAGAGCTGAAATCACAGGAACAATATTGTTTGATGTTATAAAGAAAACATAAAGGCATGTCCATTTTTGAAAAGTAATTCATCTCAACGAGAACATAACAAATTTAATTTAAAAAGAAAATTTGCCACTACGACCTGAGATACGTAATATGTTGAAGTGATGAATTATGACAAAAATACATGAAAATCCTACCTTTCTAAATACCTTTCCAATTACTGGCCATAGCATCATCTCATAGCATGACCCATAGAATGACTTCACAGCATCCAATAGGACAATTTTGTCTGAGCTGCAACATGTTTACATTTTCAGGAAATTCAGGCACATAAAAGTGAGAGGCGCGGTCATTTAAAACCGATGAACTTTTACTGAATTGTGTCTATTTTGAGTCATACGTCTAGATATACAGTGAAGCACAGAAACAATTACGAGACCCATATTTTATTCACATTTTTTAAATGATGACATCATAAAAATGAAACATGAAAAAAATTTAAAAGCATAGTTACCTAAAAAATTATCTAAATAATTACATTCTAAAAAGGTAAAGAATTTTGGCCACGTAAAATTAACATGCGCGTTTTTTTAAACACGACAAACTTTTACGAGAAATGAAAATCCGACTTTTTTTAATTCAACTGGCCATATGAAGACAAAAAGACATCAGATAGAAAAATATGAATATGAATCTATATCTAAAATTCATTAGCTCGTCAATCTTATGACAAATTGATACAATCTTATGTTGACCAGAATTAGAGATACGCTGCGAACAAAATTCGTGGAAAGAAAGAAGAAAATATAAAAAAAAAGATTTGAACTCCTCACTATGAACGAGTTAGGTTATCCACCGCGTAAATGCTACGTGCACATCATACGTTAGAATATTGCGCACAGAAAAACGATTATGCCATTGAAAAAAATGTTAGTGCGCTCTCTATTTTGTGTCACGTCAAAATATATACAGTATACACTATATACTGTATACGTACTACATACAGTTCAGGATAGGTGAAAATAAGTGACCAAAGTTATTGACGCTTTTAAACATGATGACGTCATCACAATTTTAAAATTTGTAAATTATGCGAAAGGTAATTGATTGAGTTAGGCAATATAAAAAAATGGGGGGAAATGGAATATGGATAAGTGGAAATACGCTCTATTAAATGTGACGAGCTATGACGAAAGAGACAAAAATCCTATATTTCATATTCGAGTGGCCAAACAATGACGTCAGAACGTCCGGTTAGCCATATTAATGCATGATTCGATATCTACAACTCATCAACTTCCAGAATATGTAATTTTAAAAAAGTTCACCACGTAGTTTACAATCTATGACTGTTTGAAAAAAGGCATAATTTTGACGAATTTTTGAACTTTTTTATCAAAAACGCGCGCAAATTGTTCAATTCTACGTGCTCGTATGACGTGATTTTAAGTCGAAATTGATTGAAAATTGTTAAATTTACTAGAAAAAACTGAAAAACCAAAAATCAAGCAAAAAAGAGATGTTTTTGCGCTACGTGCGCACGCGCGCGTAAAAAATTGCGCACGCCTGGGAATTTTTTAAATGCTCAAAATGACCTGAAACGCGTAGAAAGTTGATTAGAAATTGAATTTTCGCATTTTAAAATTTTAAACGCGCGTGCGCGCGTACCTTTCTGTGAAACATGACATTTTTAATCCATAGCAAGTTTGCCCTTGGTATAACTTAAATTTTCAAGAAGTTTCAATAAAAAATTACTTTTGGCTTTCAATATATGATCAATCATTGAAATTCATAAAATCGCGCGTAACTTACGCTGCGCAACTCCAAAATTGTCGAAAAGCTTGGCTGCACATCTACAGCTATAGGTGAATCTTATGACAAATTTATACAATCTTATGTTGGCCAGAAGATAGAGATACCCTGCGAACAAAATTCGGGGAAAGAAAGAAGAATAACATAGACTAGATTTGAACTCGTCACTACGGACGAGTTAGGTTATCCGCAGCGCAAAGGCCACGCGCACGTCATACGTTAAAATATTGCGCGCAGAAAAATGATTAAGTCATTGAAACAATTTCAGTGCGCTCTCTATTTTTCGTCACGTCTGAGTATATACGGTATACACTATATACTGTATACGTACTACATACAGTGCAGAATAGGTGAAAATAAGTGACCAAAGTTATTGACGCTTTTGACCATGATGACGTCATCACAATTTTGAAAATGGTGAATCGTCCGAAAGATAATTGATAGAGCTAGACAACATATAAAAATGGGGGGAAATGGAATACAAATAAGTGGAGATGCGCTATATTAAATGTGACGAGCTACGAGGAAAGAGACAAAAATCATTTATTTTATATTCGAGTGGTCATACGATGACGTCACAATGTCCGGTTAGCCATATTGATGCATGATTTGATATCTGCAACTAATCTACTACCAGAATATGTAATTATAAAAAAGTTCACCACGTAGTTTAGAATCTATGACTGTTTAAAATAAGGCATAATTTTGACAAATTTTTGAACTTTTTCATCAAAAATGCGCGTAAATTGTTTAATTCTACGTGCTCGTATGACGTGATTTTAAGTCGAAATTGTTTGAAAGTTGGTAAATTTTCTAAAAAAGACAGGAAAAACAAAAATCAAGCAAAAAAATGATGTTTTTGCGCTACGTGCGCACGTGCGCGTAAAAAAATTGCGCACGGGTGGGAATTTTTGAAATGCTCAAAATGACATGAAACGCGTAGAAAGTTGATTAGAAATTGATTTTTCGCATTTTTAAATTTTAAACGCGCGTGCGCGCGTAACTTTCTGTGAAACATGGCATTTTCTCTCCATAGAAAGTTAGCGCATGATATAAATTAAACTTTTGCCAAGTTTCAATTTAAATGGTTTAATAGTTTTCGATCTAAATTAAATACGCGAAATTCATAAAATCGCGCGTAACTTACGCTGCGCAACTCGAACGGTACCGAAAACCTTATTACGACATATTCAGATAGAGATCAATCTTCTGATAAAGTTACAAAATGTTATGTTGAGAAGATTTAGAGATATACGCGCAACAAAATTCTGGGAAAGAAAGAAGAATAAGAAAGAAAAAAAAAAAAAAAAAAAAAAAAACTAGATTTGAACTCGTCACTTCGGACGAGTTAGGTTATCCGCAGCGCAAAGGCCACGCGCACGTCATACGTTAGAATATTGCGCGCAGAAAAACGATTATGCCATTGAAAAAATGTTAGTGCGCTCTCTATTTTGCGTCACGTCAAAGTATATACGGTATACACTATATTCTGTATACGTACTACATACAGTGCAGAATAGGTGAAAATAAGGGACCCAAGTTATTGACGCTTTTGGACATGATGACGTCATCACAATTTCAAAAATGGTAGATTATGCGAAAGATAATTGATTGGCCTAGACAATATATGAAAATGGGGGGAAATGGAATACGGATAAGTGGAGATGCGCTCTATTAAATGTGATGAGCTATGCGAAAGAGACAAAAATCCTATATTTTATATTCGAGTGGCCATACGATGACGTCATAATATTCGGTTAGCCATATCAATGCAAGATTCGATAAATACAACCCATCTACTTCCAGAATATGTAATTTTAAAAAAGTTCACCACGTAGTTTAGAATTTACGACTGTTTTAAGAAAGGCATAATTTTCACAAATTTTTGAACTTTTTCATGAAAAACGCACGCAAATTGTCCAATTCTACGTGCTCGTATGACGTGATTTTAAGGCAAAATTGATTGAAAATTTGTAAATTTACTATAAAAGGCTGAAAAAACAAAAATCAAGCAAAAAAATGATGTTTTTGTGCTACGTGCGCACGTGCGCGTAAAAAAATTGCGCACGCATGGGAATTTTTTTAATGCTAAAAATGACATGAAACGCGTAGAAAGTTGATTAGAAATTGATTTTTCGCATTTTGAAATTTTAAACGCGCGTGCGCGCGTAATTTTTTTGAAACATGCCATTTTTAATCCATAGAAAGTTTGCCCTTGATATAACTTAAATTTTCACTAAGGGTCAATACAAAATGACTTTTAGTTTTTAATCTATGATCAATCATTGAAATTCATAAAATCGCGCGTAACTTACGCTGCGCAACTCGGACGTGACCGAAAACCTTATTACGACATCTTCAGATAGAGGTCAATCTTCTGCTAAAGTTATATAATGTTATGTTTAGAAGATTTAGAGATACACTAGCAACAAAATTCTGGGAAAGAAAGAAGAACATAGAAAAAAAAACTAGATTTGAACTCGTCACTACGGACGAGTTAGGTTATCCGCAGCGCAAAAGCCACGTGCACGTCATACGTTAGAATATTGCGTGCAGAAAAACGATTATGCCACTGAAAAAAATGTTAGTGCGCCCTCTATTTTGTGTCACGTCTAAGTATATACGGTATACACTATATACTGTATACGTACTACATACAGTGCAGAATAGGTGAAAATAAGTGACCAAAGTTATTGACGCTTTTGGACATGATGACGTCATAACAATTTTAAAAATGGTGAATAAATCGAAAGATAATTGATTGACCTAGACAATATATAAAAATGGGGGGAAATGGAATACGGATAAGTGGAGATGCGCTCAATTAAATGTGATGAGCTATGACGAAAGAGACAAAAATCCTATATTTGATATTCGTGTGGCCATACGATGACGTCACAATGTCCGATTAGCCAAATCGATGATTGATTTGATATCTACAACTCATCTACATTCAGAATGTGTAATTTAAAAAAAGTTCACCACGTAGTTTAGAATCTATGACTGTTTAAAAAAAGGCATAATTTTGACAAATTTTTGAACTTTTTCATCAAAAATGCGCGTAAATTGTTTAATTCTACGTGCTCGTATGACGTGATTTTAAGTTGAAATTGTTTGAAAGTTGGTAAATTTACTAAAAAAGACAGGAAAAACAAAAATCAAGCAAAAAAAATGATGTTTTTGCGCTACGTGCGCACGCGCGCGTAAAAAAATTGCGCACGCGTGGGAATTTTTGAAATGCTCAAAATGACATGAAACGCGTAGAAAGTTGATTAGAAATTGATTTTTCGCATTTTTAAATTTTAAACACGCGTGCGCGCGTAACTTTTTGTCAAACATGCAATTTTTAATCCATAGAAACTTTGCGCATTATATGACTTAAATTTTCACCAAGTTTCAATACAAAAAAACTTTTAGTTTTTATTCTATGATCAATCATTGAAATACATAAAATCGGGCGTAACTTACGCTGCGCAACTCGGACGCGACTGAAAACCTTATTACGACATCTTCAGATAGAGGTCAATCTTCTGATAAAGTTATACAATGTTATGTTAAGAAGATTTAGAGATACACTAGCAACAAAATTTGTGGAAAGAAAGAAGAAAATAGAAAAAAAAAGAGAAAAAGAAAACTAGACATGTAACTCGTCACTTTGACGAGTTTGGTTATCCGCCGCGCAAGTGGTGCAACATTAACATTAAGGGGATAGGTTGAGGACAAAAGGAAGTGTTCACGTTGGCATTATGATCTGAACTGAAGAATATGATATGTTGTTATTGCTGAATTTTATTATTTAAATTCATATATAGTATACACAGTATATTCTGTATCCATATCACATACAGTGACATACAGTGTAGAATAGGTGAAATTACGGGACCTGCTATTTATTGCAATTTTTAACATGTTGACGGTTTTAAAATAAAACGCGAAGGTAGCAATTCCGAAAGGAAATTATATCAGCAACAACGTATTAGCGTGTAGAAGAAATTTGAATACGTGAAATATTGATGCGCGCTCTTTTAAATGTAATGAATTATGACGCAAAAGATGAAAATACGACCTTTTTTATTTAACTGGCCATATGATGACGTCACAACATCCGATTGGCAACATTTTTACATAATTTCGTATCTACAATCCAATAGCTTCCAGAAAAAGTTTTAATCGTGATTATCACATTTTATTCTTACGAGCTATAACAGATTAAAATTTACTGTAAAGATGAAATTGATGCCACACGTGATTTAAATTTTTAGGCATGATGACGTCAAAAAAATTAAAATATTTTTAACTCATGCGAAAGATAGTTGATTGACCTAGACAATATCAAAATCAGGGTGAAAATGGAAAACGAATAAGTGGAGATGCGCTCTATTCAATGTGATGAGTTATGACGAAAGATACAAAAATCCTAAATTTTATATTCGCGTGGCCATACGATGACGTCACAATGTCCGGTTAGCCATATTAATACCTGATCCGATATCTACAACTCATCTACTTCCAGAATATGTCATTCACAAAAAGTTGACCGTCTAGTTTAGAAATTACGACTGTTTAAAAAAAGGCATATTTTAAACGAATTTTTTAACCTTTTCATAAAAAACGCGCGCAAATTGTCCAATTTGACGTGCTCGTATGACGTATCTTTAAGTCGAAATTGTTTAAAATTTGGTAAAATTGCTAGAAAACATAAATCACGCGAAAAAAATACGTTTTCAATGCTACGTGCGCACCGCACACGTAAAAATGTGCGCACGCGTGGGAATTTTTGACATGCTTAAAACGACATGAAACGCGTAGAAAGTTGATTATAAATTAATTTTGCGCATTTTGAAATTTTAAATACGCGTGCGCGCGTAACTTTGTGTAAAACACGCAATTTTTTTTCAACAGAAAGTTAGCGCATGATATAAATTAAACTTTTGCAAAGTTTCACTTTAAAATGTTATTTGGTTTTCGACATATGTTAGATACGAGAAAATCGTTAAATCGCGCGTACGTCACGTTGCGCAATTGTAAACATCATGAAAAGCTTCGCTTGACGACGTTACATAAATGTCAAAATGTTAACATAGTTACCGAAATGTTATGTTTGCGAGTTTTAGAGAAAAGCGTTACACAAAAATCATACAGAAAGAAAGAAGAAGAACTAGACATGTAACTCGTCACTTTGACGAGTTTGGTTATCCGCCGCGCAAGTGGTGCAACATTAACATTAAGGGGATAGGTTGAGGACAAAAGGAAGTGTTCACGTTGGCATTATGACCTGAACTGAAGAATATGATATGTTGTTATTGCTGAATTTTATTGTTTAAATTCATATATAGTATACACAGTATAATCTGTATCCATATCACATACAGTGTAGAATAGGTGAAATTACGGGACCCGCTATTTATTGCAATTTTTAACATGTTGACGGTTTTAAAATGAAACGCGAAGTTAGCAATTCCGAAAGGAAATTATCTCAGCAACAACGTATTAGCGTGTAGAAGAAATTTGAATACGTGAAATATTTATGCGCGCTCTTTTAAATGTAATGAATTATGACGCAAAAGATGAAAATACGACCTTTTTTATTTAACTGGCCATATGATGACGTCACAACATCCGATTGGCAACATTTTTACATAATTTCGTATCTACAATCCAATAGCTTCCAGAAAAAGTTTTAATCGTGATTATCACATTTTATTCTTACGAGCTATAACAGATTAAAATTTACTGTAAAGTTGAAATTGATGCCACACGTGATTTAAATTTTTAGGCATGATGACGTCAAAAAAATTAAAATATTTTTAACTCATGCGAAAGATAGTTGATTGACCTAGACAATATCAAAATCGGGGTGAAAATGGAGAACGGATAAGTGGAGATGCGCTCTATTCAATGTGATGAGCTATGACGAAAGATACAAAAATCCTAAATTTCATATTCGCGTGGCCATACAATGACGTCACAATGTCCGGTTAGCCATATTAATACCTGATCCGATATCTACAACTCATCTACTTCCAGAATATGTCATCCACAAAAATTTGACCGTCTAGTTTAGAAATTACGACTGTTTAAAAAAAGGCATATTTTAAACGAATTTTTTAACCTTTTCATAAAAAACGCGCGCAAATTGTCCAATTCGACGTGCTCGTATGACGTATCTTTAAGTCGAAGTTGTTTAAAATTTGGTAAAATTACTAGAAAAGGCTGGAAAAACATAAATCACGCGAAAAAAATACGTTTTCAATGCTACGTGCGCACCGCACACGTAGAAATGTGCGCACGCGTGGGAATTTTTGACATGCTTAAAACGACATGAAACGCGTAGAAAGTTGATTATAAATTAATTTTGCGCATTTTGAAATTTTAAATGCGCGTGCGCGCGTAACTTTGTGTAAAACACGCAATTTTTTTTCAACAGAAAGTTAGCGCATGATATAAATTAAACTTTTGCAAATTTTCAAGTTGAAATGTTATATGGTTGTCGAGCTATGTTAAATACGACAAAATCGTTAAATCGCGCGTAAGTCACGTTGCGCAATTGTAAACGTCATGAAAAGCTTCGCTTGACGACGTTACGTAAATGTCAATATGTTAAGATAGTTACCGAAATGTTATGTTTGCAAGTTTTGGAGAAAAGCGTTACACAAAAATCATACAGAAAGAAAGAAGAAGAACTAGACATGTAACTCGTCACTTTGACGAGTTTGGTTATCCGCCGCGCAAGTGGTGCAACATTAACATTAAGGGGATAGGTTGAGGACAAAAGGAAGTGTTCACGTTGGCATTATGACCTGAACTGAAGAATATGATATGTTGTTATTGCTGAATTTTATTGTTTAAATTCATATATAGTATACACAGTATAATCTGTATCCATATCACATACAGTGTAGAATAGGTGAAATTACGGGACCCGCTATTTATTGCAATTTTTAACATGTTGACGGTTTTAAAATGAAACGGGAAGGTAGCAATTCCGAAAGGAAATTATCTCAGCAACAACGTATTAGCGTGTAGAAGAAATTTGAATACGTGAAATATTGATGCGCGCTCTTTTAAATGTAATGAATTATGACGCAAAAGATGGAAATACGACCTTTTTTATTTAACTGGCCATATGATGACGTCACAACATCCGATTGGCAACATTTTTACATAATTTCGTATCTACAATCCAATAGCTTCCAGAAAAAGTTTTAATCGTGATTATCACATTTTATTCTTACGAGCTATAACAGATTAAAATTTACTGTAAAGATGAAATTGATGCCACACGTGATTTAAATTTTTAGGCATGATGACGTCAAAAAAATTAAAATATTTTAACTCATGCGAAAGATAGTTGATTGACCTAGACAATATCAAAATCCGGGTGAAAATGGAAAACGGATAAGTGGAGATGCGCTCTATTCAATGTGATGAGCTATGACGAAAGATACAAAAATCCTAAATTTTATATTCGCGTGGCCATACGATGACGTCACAATGTCCGGTTAGCCATATTAATACCTGATCCGATATCTACAACTCATCTACTTCCAGAATATGCCATCCACAAAAATTTGACCGTCTAGTTTAGAAATTACGACTGTTTAAAAAAAGGCATATTTTAAACGAATTTGTTAACCTTTTCATAAAAAACGCGCGCAAATTGTCCAATTCGACGTGCTCGTATGACGTATCTTTAAGTCGAAATTGTTTAAAATTTGGTAAAATTACATGAAAAGGCTGGAAAAACATAAATCACTCGAAAAAAATACCTTTTCAATGCTACGTGCGCACCGCACACGTAAAAATGTGCGCACGCGTGGGAATTTTTGACATGCTTAAAACGACATGAAACGCGTAGAAAGTTGATTATAAATTAGTTTCGCGCATTTTGAAATTTCAAATGCGCGTGCGCGCGTAACTTTGTGTAAAACACGCAATTTTTTTTCAACAGAAAGTTAGCGCATGATATAAATTAAACTTTTGCAAAGTTTCACTTTAAAATGTTATTTGGTTTTCGACATATGTTAAATACGAGAAAATCGTTAAATCGCGCGTACGTCACGTTGCGCAATTGTAAACATCATGAAAAGCTTCGCTTGACGACGTTACATAAATGTCAAAATGTTAACATAGTTAACAAAATGTTATGTTTGCAAGTTTCAGAGAAAAGCGTTACACAAAAATCATACAGAAAGAAAGAAGAAGAATAAAAAGTTGATGATGATGATGATGATGATGATTTCGTACAATCACAAGAGGTTATCCTGCAACTTCGTTGCGGATAACCAAATAAAAAAAAAAAGATCCTGACAATAACAAGGGGTTATCCGCCAAGTGCGGATAACCAACTAGATTTGAACTCGTCACTACGGACGAGTTAGGTTATCCGCAGCGCAAAGGCCACGCGCACGTCATACGTTAAAATATTGCGCGCAGAAAAACGATTAAGTCATTGAAACAATTTCAGTGCGCTCTCTATTTTTCGTCACGTCTGAGTATATACGGTATACACTATATACTGTATACGTACTACATACAGTGCAGAATAGGTGAAAATAAGTGACCAAAGTTATTGACGCTTTTGAACATGATGACGTCATCACAATTTTGAAAATGGTGAATCGTCCGAAAGATAATTGATAGAGCTAGACAACATAAAAAAATGGGGGGAAATGGAATACAAATAAGTGGAGATGCGCTATATTAAATGTGACGAGCTACGAGGAAAGAGACAAAAATCATTTATTTTATATTCGAGTGGTCATACGATGACGTCACAATGTCCGGTTAGCCATATTGATGCATGATTTGATATCTGCAACTAATCTACTAACAGAATATGTAATTATAAAAAAGTTCACCACGTAGTTTAGAATCTATGATTGTTTAAAAAAAGGCATAATTTTGACAAATTTTTGAACTTTTTCATCAAAAATGCGCGTAAATTGTTTAATTCTACGTGCTCGTATGACGTGATTTTAAGTCGAAATTGTTTGAAAGTTGGTAAATTTTCTAAAAAAGACAGGAAAAACAAAAATTAAGCAAAAAAATGATGTTTTTGCGCTACGTGCGCACGTGCGCGTAAAAAAATTGCGCACGCGTGGGAATTTTTGAAATGCTCAAAATGACATGAAACGCGTAGAAAGTTGATTAGAAATTGATTTTTCCCATTTTGAAATTTTAAACACGCGTGCGCGCGTAACTTTATGTGAAACATGCCATTTTCTCTCCATAGAAAGTTAGCGCATGATATAAATTAAACTTTTGCCAAGTTTCAATTTAAATGGTTTAATAGTTTTCGATCTAAATTAAATACGCGAAATTCATAAAATCGCGCGTAACTTACGCTGCGCAACTCAAACGGTACCGAAAACCTTATTACGACATATTCAGATAGAGATCAATCTTCTGATAAAGTTACAAAATGTTATGTTGAGAAGATTTAGAGATATACGCGCAACAAAATTCTGGGAAAGAAAGAAGAATAAGAAAGAACTAGATTTGAACTCGTCACTACGGACGAGTTAGGTTATCCGCAGCGCAAAAGCCACGTGCACGTCATACGTTAGAATATTGCGTGCAGAAAAACGATTATGCCACTGAAAAAAATGTTAGTGCGCCCTCTATTTTGTGTCACGTTTAAGTATATACGGTATACACTATTATACTGTATACGTACTACATACAGTGTAGAATAGGTGAAAATAAGTGACCAAAGTTATTGACGCTTTTGGACATGATGACGTCATAACAATTTTAAAAATGGTAAATCAATCGAAAGATAATTGATTGACCTAGACAATATATAAAAATGGGGGAAAATGGAATACGGATAAGTGGAGATGCGCTCTATTAAATGTGATGAGCAATGACGAAAGAGACAAAAATCCTATCTTTGATATTCGTGTGGCCATACGATGACGTCACAATGTCCGGTTAGCCAAATCGATGCATGATTCGATATCTACAACTCATCTACATTCAGAATATGTAATTTTAAAAAAGTTCACCACGTAGTTTAGAATCTATGACTGTTTAAAAAAAGGCATAATTTTGACAAATTTTTGAACTTTTTCATAAAAAATGCGCGTAAATTGTTTAATTCTACGTGCTCGTATGACGTGATTTTAAGTTGAAATTGTTTGAAAGTTGGTAAATTTACTAAAAAAGACAGGAAAAACAAAAATCAAGCAAAAAAATGATGTTTTTGCGCTACGTGCGCACGCGCGCGTAAAAAATTGCGCACGCGTTGGAATTTTTGAAATGCTCAAAATGACATGAAACGCGTAGAAAGTTGATTAGAAATTGATTTTTCGCATTTTGAAATTTCAAACGCGCGTGCGCGCGTAACTTTTTGTGAAGCATGCAATTTTTAATCCATAGAAAGTTTGCGCATTATATGACTTAAATTTTCACCAAGTTTCAATACAAACAAACTTTTAGGTTTTATTCTATGATCAATCATTGAAATTCATAAAATCGCGCGTAACTTACGCTGCGCAACTCGGACACGACTGAAAACCTTATTACGACATCTTCAGATAGAGGTCAATCTTCTGATAAAGTTATACAATGTTATGTTAAGAAGATTTAGAGATACACTAGCAACAAAATTTGTGGAAAGAAAGAAGAAAATAGAAAAAAAAAGAGAAAAAGAAAAATAAAAAAAAGATCCTGACAATAACAAGGGGTTATCCGCCAAGTGCGGATAACCAACTAGATTTGAACTCGTCACTACGGACGAGTTAGGTTATCCGCAGCGCAAAAGCCACGTGCACGTCATACGTTAGAATATTGCGCGCAGAAAAACGATTATGCCATTGAAAAAAATCTTAGTGCGCTCTCTATTTTGCGTCACGTCAAAGTGTATACGGTATACGCTATATACTGTATACGTACTACATACAGTTCAGAATAGGTGAAAAGAAGTGACCAAAGTTATTGACGCTTTTGAACATGATGACGTCATAACAATTTTAAAAATGGTAAATCATGCGAAAGATAATTGATTGACCTAGACAAAATAAAAAAATTGAGGGAAATGGAATACGGATAAGTAGAGATGCGCTGTATTTGTTGCGGACTTCTTTAATTGTGCGAGGAGCTTTCGAATTTGTTGCGGACTTTAATTGTGCTTAGCTCTTCTTTAATTGCGCGTTTTTTCTTTATTTGTGCATTTCGTTTTATATTTTCACGCTTTCTTTTGTTTATATGCGATTCCTTCTTTAATTGTGTGATTTCTTCTTTAATTGTGTGATTCCTTCCTTAATTGTGTGAATATGATTTATATAGTGTGCGTGACAGTTGTGGGCCACCGTATAAAACAGAATATAACTGTATTTATGAAATATTCTAAATATGTTATACAGTGTAGGAAAGATTAAATTACGAGACTTATTTTTTAATTCAATTTTTAACTTGAAGGAATCATGAAAATGTAATATAAAATAGTAATTTAAATCTAGTATTTTGTGCTGCCACCAAGCATAGTTTTTTTTTTCACTTCTGGTCAACATGTATCATGTATGCATCCTCTGTCTGCTGAAAATAGACAATACGGGCATGCGCGAGAGTAGTTCGGGTTAAGCCACGCCCATTTATGTAAATTACCCACGTTCGTCATGGAAAAAAAAATTGGACGGGGGTAAATGTGATATATTTTATGTTGTGATTGGGTATTTAGTTATTTGGTAATGACTGAACATGCGCACTTTTTTTTTTATATTGAGTATTTGATTGGTTAAAATTTTCCATATATGACGTTGTTGCATAAAAGTTAAGATAGAGTAAAGTAGTTAGTTGGAAAGTCAATGTAAAGTCAAAGTGTTGGGAAAGGATGTCGAAAGTACGGAAGATTTACATAGTCGAAAAATTCGAAAGGAGGGCATCTTCCAAGGGGCGGAGATCCTTCGCTGTTGGATCAGTATTGGAATGTGGCGATACAGAAGTAAGGAATTGCTTTATCAATGAGACAGAAAGTGTAGTAGCAGAACGGTTATATAACTTAGAAGTGGGGACAAAGGTTATGATAACCGAAGTGAAACCGAGCCTTGATAATAATTCGTTGAAATTAACAGACAAATCTAAGGTATGCAATTAATGTATTTTTTATTAAATTATTATTATTATTGTTTATTTAATAGGTCTATGTCTATGTTGATATAAAATAGAATCCGTGCGTCACTATTGTTCTTAAAAAACTAAAACGGTACTTATATATAATTATGATCCATGATAACAATTATAATACAATGTCATTTAATTAGATTTAGAAACCAGTTGATAACAATTGAATAATAAATAATAAACAGACGTTATTAACAGAATAGGGAGAAGAAATTGTTTATTATAAATTAATTTACTCATTGATTGTTTATTTAAATTTTGTCATGAAATTTGCAATTTGTAGCCTAGGCTATTGTTTATAACATTAAAAAAACATTTAAATTGACAAAATTATGATTGAGTATAATTCTTCTGAGTGTTAGGTCTATGTCATATTGCCAGTATAGGTTAATTGTAAATTCTGCTTTGTAAATACAATTTTCTGTTCAAGTACAAATTGAAGTAAGAAATTACGAAACTGTGGTAGGTGTACCCTATATATATTTTATTTTAATCAAACTTTTTCTTTTGTGATTTTAAGGTTTTGACAAACATTGCTGATTTTGATGTTAATATAGAAGTTGTTCGTAATTTTATCAGACCACCGACAGTGTCAATGTCAACAGCTAGGGGAAGCCCGAAGAAAACGAGGCTATCTTTGAATGGGACAGTAATGAAGGTAACATTTTCTTTTGATTTAATCTGGGGTTAGGCTTATAGCACAGTTGTGAAATTATGAGCTAGTTTCGTTTCGTACCTTACTTTTATTTCGACTCTAAATTTGTTAAGGAAAAGTAACAAATAAATCCTTTAAATTGAGTGATTTTCAGAGGTGTTTTTTGCACATGATTTGTAAATTTCCCTAATTGACATTTCTATGGAGCGCCAAAAAAGCAACTATAATATAGGGCTAAAAAAAATCAGTGGAATTCGTATGTTTAATACATCTATTGATGAAAATTACGTTCAATTTCAAAACAATTTAGTCAATTTCAATACAACTAAAATGTTACTCTTTATTAACTTTGAAGAATAAAAATCGACAAATTCATAATAATAAGGTGTACTGAGGTTTATTTACCTCAGTGATTTAAATAATATACTTTTTAGTCTTAGTCCCGGGCATAGACTAATTAGTTATGCTGATTTAGGGTCGGTTAATGTTTTTTGAAAACAGTACATTCTCAGAAGTAACATGTTACAACATTTTTATTGGGAAAAAAAATGGAAATCAAAACGTGTATTTCATAAATAGATGCATAAAAAGTAGACGCATTCCACTGAGTTTTAAACCTCTATTATAGTTTCTCTTTTGGTGCTCCATATAAACGAAAATATTGAAGTTTGTGTATACAAAATTCGAAATTTACACGTTAGTAAAATCATTAAAACATTTTATTTGTTACTTTTTATGTGATTCTTCATACAAGTACTTTGAGCCTCAATTGTAAGGTGTGGTATTTATAATAAGTTACTTAACAAGTTTGAAGTCGAAATAAAAACAGGTGCTTAAAGGAACTAGCGACGTTATGAACAGTTATAACTTTCGTACTTTGTTTAGACTTGAGGATGAATGAATTTATATTATCATATTAGGATGCTTTATTTAGATACTCATTAATCAGTTTTACTATGCAATATGATGGAATATGATAAATAAACATTTGTTGTTTATCATATTAAAGTAATGTATAGATATTCACCAGTAGTATAAATTAATTAAATTATAATTATAAACTATTAGACTATTAGTGTAGGTCTATTATAATTTGAAAATTGTTAATTTGGTAATATAATTTTAATAATCAATTACTAGATTAAAAGAAACCCAAAAATATATAATATAGCACCAGTTTTAACATCACATGCCTTTGTTGTTTTTTTGGTTGGTTTAGGTTGGTGAACTTTACGAAACACCAAAGTATAAAAGAAGATTGTTGACATTAGGCAGTAGCCCAGATAATTGTATCGACGTAGTTTTGTGGGGGGAGACCGCCTCAAATGTGTCAAGTGATATGAAAAATCAAGAACTAACCCTATCAGCACTAGTAATGGAAGACAAAGAGTTGAGAAGTACTCCATCAACAGTGTTGGAGGTATGCATTTTGTTTTATTACTTTTTGGTAAATGAATATGTAACAGTGGTTTTGTTTTTAGAATGAAAACAACATTGATATATTGAATAAATGTATAGAAAGTATTTTAGTGCCAATATCTATCAATAGCTTGGGAAGTCATATTGAAACATTGGAATATTTTGTTAGAAATTATTTATAGGTTGTTTGAAAGTAATGTGTGATAGTGTTGTCTTAACTCAAAAAAGGAATAAAAAAACATAATATTTGTATATTGTTTTATATTTAGGTTATTTTTGTGAGAGATAAATATCAATTAGTTGTGTATATGTTGTAGATAAGGTTATTTTATATGTGTATTAAATCATAACCAATGTTCAATATATTTCATTTGATTTTTTTGTGCTGTAGGCTGGCGGAGTTAATTCAGTTGATGGTGTAATTGTGGCTGTAGGAGATGAAAGTGATGGGTATGTACTTTTTTGTAATGTTTAAATTGTTTATATTATATTTGGTGATTGTGATATAATTGACTTTGAAAAAATAATTTTTCCAAAAAAAATTGTGTTCAATATGTCATTTTAATATGAAATAATAGTTTAATGAAATTGGTGAAAAAAGTTATTTACCTAAAAATACCATAATTTAAGGCAAAAATAGTCAAAATGGTTGCTTTTGGTTAAGATGTGAAGATTTTGTTTCTTCTTTTTTTTATGAAAGTGATTACTTTCATTAAAGTCTAATGTTAATAATTTTTTTTTCTAATAATTTTTCATGTATTTGGGGGACAATGCATCTTTAAAATATTACATTTTATATCTATTTTGATTATTATAATGATTGTTTTGATTGCAGGTATCCTGTTGACATGTACATGGAAAATGACGCTCTACTACACATACCAGAAGATCTACATTTTGATTTCAATTTTAATTTGCCATGTCGTGTGAATTATTCTGCTAATAGTTTTGGGTGTATTACCGATATTCAATTTTTGTAAGGTAACAGTTGTTTGCAAGTTTGTTTTAATGTGTTTTTATTTTATATATTTGTTGAAAAGTAAATTTAATGAGTTTGTACTTAAAATCATTAAATTTACTTTTATTATTTATTAATATACTGAATTAACATTGATTATTTAATAGACATATATGATAATCTTATCTACAAAATATACAATGCTAATTAATATTTTTTTAAAGTAATAAAGGAAATACATACCTCCAACACTGTTGAAGGGTAGTTCTTAACTCCTTTTCTTCCATTATAAGTGCTGATATTGTTAATTTGATTTGTCATAGCACCCGACACACCCAAGGTTGCTTCCCCCCCCCCTTCCACCATATAACTACGTCGATACAATTAAGTAGGCTAATGCCTAATGTCAACACTTTTTTTTTATTTTGGTGTTTCATAAGGTACACATTAATTGCGTACCTTAGATTTGTTTGTCAACCTCAATGAATTATTATCAAGAGTTGGTTTTAAGTTCGGTTATCATAACCTTACTTCCCACTTCTAACATGAATAATTGTTTTGCTACTACAACTTCTGTCTCATTTATATAGCAATTTTTTACTTTGGTATTATTACTTTAAGTTATTGAACCAACACTGAATATCTCCACTTTTTGAAGATTCCCTCTGTTCAAATTTCTCAATTATAATTTTATCAATTTAAATGTTTAAAAAACAATATATTATAAACCAACTAACCTACAAAGTTTAATAAACACTGGATATTAAAAACTTGAAATCTGAAATGTCTTTCAGCGCAAATTTTTAAGTAATCAATTTCAGTAAATTTTTTTTTTTAAATGCTGTATTTTGTTTCTAAATGAGGTAAATGATTAATGTAAATTTAATAATTTTGTATTTATAATCAGTGTAATTTGCTGCTAATTTAGATAACTGTAAATTTTTTATTATAATCTTTGTATTTTGTTGTTAATTAAAATAATTTAAAATTAGTGTAAATGAGTTAAATGAATAATATAAATATATTATTTTTGTATTATATAAATTTATTAAATTATAAATGAAAAAATTTAAATTTATATTAATTATTTATATTCATTAACAATAAATTACACTAACTATAAATACAACATGTAGGCTTCATGAAATATTTATTAGCAGCAAATTAGACTGATTATAAACATAAAAACATTAAATTAACATTAATGATTTAACTCATTTAGCAACAAGTCACTGATTTTGAGTAGAAAATCATTAAATTTACATTAATTATTTATTTAAACTAGTACCAAACTCAACTGATTATAAATACAAAATAATATCAATATGTTAAAGGGTGGTCTTACCATAGAGATATTATGTATAGTGAACTATAATATCTCTATGGTCTTATCTGTTATCTCTTTAATTTTGTTTACATTTTATTTAGCCTTGAACATTACCAAAACAACCACACAATTTGGTAAAAAACAGAAATTATGCATTATAACATCCCCTGAAATTACCTGTTTTTGTTTGACATCATGTTGCCTTTACATGGAAATCAAGATAAATTTAATAATTTTGTATTTATAATCAGTGTAATTTGCTGCTAATTTAGATAAACAATTTAAATTTTGTATTATAATCTTTGTACTTTGTTATTAATTAAGATAATTTAAAATAAGTGTAAATTGTTGGTAAATGAGTTAAATAATGATGTAAATATAATAATTTTGTATTTATACAAATTTATTAAATTATAAATACACTAATTATAATACAAAAAAACAAAACTGATTATAAATACAAAATAACATCAATTGAAGGGTGGTCTTTTCTGTTTAATTTAGTTTATATTTTATTTAGCCTTAAACATTACCAAAACAACCACACAATTTGGTGAAAAAAACCCAGAAATTATGCATTAAAAAATCCCTTAAATTAGCTGTTTTTGTTTGACATCATGCTGCCATTATGTGGAAATCAATGTAAATTTAATAATTCTGTATTTATAATCAGTGTAATTTGCTGATAATTAAGATTAACAATGTAAATTTTGTATTATAATATTTGTAGTTTGTTGTTAAGATAATTAAAAATCATTGTAAATTTGGGTTAAATGAAAAATATAAATACAACAAATATTCAAAATAAACTGATTATAAATATAAAATAATATCAATATGTTGAAGGGTGGTCTTATCTGTTTAATTTAGTTTACAATTTATTTAGCCTTAAATGTTATGCGAAAACCAACCGGATTTTTGGGTACATAAACAAATTGTTATGTATCCATCTCCATGATATAAGCAGAAATAATTAATTTTGTTTGTTTGTTTTTTTACTGAATTCAATAAAAACTCCATACAAATTCTACAAGCTCAACTGTTGTAATTTGCTGCTAATTAAGAAAAATGATTAATGTAATTTTGATAATTTTGTATTTATAATCAGTGTAATTTGTTGCTAATAAATATTTATTGTAAATTTTGTATTTATAATTAGTGTAATTTATTGCTAATTAGTATAAATAAATAATGTAAATTTGAATATTTTTAATTATTAATCTAAATATATAATGATTTTGTATTTATAATCAATGTTTTTTTTTTTTGCTAATTACAGTAGATTGATTAAATGTAAATTGAAATCATGTTGTTTAATCAGTGTAACTTGCTGCTAATTAAGATAAATAATGTAAATGTTGTATTTAATCAGTGTAATTTTTTTTGGTAAATAGTTAAATGATTAAAGTATGATGTGAATTTGTTTATTTTTTGTACTTTGTTGTTAATTAAGATAATTGAAATCAGTGGTAAATGAGTTAAATGAATAATATAAATGTAAATATAATAATGTTGTATTTATAATCAGTGTAATTTGTTGCTAATTAAGATAAATAATTAATTTAATCATGTTTGCACAAGATAACTATTAAATGTCATTATGATATGATTTAATTGTTTTAGTCATTTTTTTGATTTTATTTCATTTTATGTAAGCCGCTAGTCTTTACACAGTTATGGGGAAAATGGTAAAATCAGCATTGTGGTCATATGATGTTACAAGAGTTTTGCAAAATCAGCACATCGTGGGGCGCGTCAAACTGTTCGTTAATAGGCTTGTTTTATGGTAAAACCTTTTAACTACCCGATAAGCTAACAATTTCAAGTTTTGCTAAATAGTGTAAAACCAGGTGGGTATAATAAACTAATAGCTAAAGGGTCAGTATCAATCTTACCAACGTCGAGAAAAGCCGACAATGGAAAATGTCGTCTAGTCACAAATGTCGAGAAAGACCTTTCATTTGGTAGAAACATTATTCAGTTACTGTAAATGGAAAAAAGTTTTAACATGCACTTTGGTGAATGAGATATAAAAGTGTTTTTATTTTGAATAGTTGTGTTCTCTATACTGCTTATAACATAAATATGTAATATTTAGATTGAAAACAAAAAAAATATATATTGAAAAAAAAAAAGAAAATTGAAAAAAAAGAAAAATTGTTTTGGGGCATTTTTTTTTTATATAACCATGAATCTAAAAAAAAAAAATT
This sequence comes from Antedon mediterranea, assembly GCF_964355755.1. Taxonomy (NCBI): domain Eukaryota; kingdom Metazoa; phylum Echinodermata; class Crinoidea; order Comatulida; family Antedonidae; genus Antedon; species Antedon mediterranea. The sequence goes on from NC_092677.1 coordinate 826,316, forward strand.
AAAATGTAGCTTATTCAATAAGAACCATTTTTTCATATACTAACAGAAAGTGGTTTAAATTGTCAACAAAGGGAACTGTTTTTAAAAACGTGAAAAAATAATTAAAATAAAAAAGAATGCGTTTTAATGTGAATTGTGCTTAAAAAGAATCCGGTATGATAAGGCCGTGCTATTTATGTTATATTTTATGCCTAATAATTATCTAAATAGATTCGCGTATACACTCATCATGTTTGTTTATTTTTATGTAACGATTGTTTTTTTTTATTCAAGTCATAGTGTGTCAAATTTTACTTTTACAAAAGTGCCCAAACTGTTGGAAAGTTGTGCATCCGTATGCATCATATTTTTAAAATGAGAATGACAGTCTTCAACTTTCGATAAACAATAAATTATATTGTTATAGCGACACTTATATTAGCAACGTACAGACTTTTCTCTGAGCGGCGTGGCAAAAAAATGTTTGACATTCCATTCTCTATGAAATCAACACGTGTACTTCTCTTCCCAATAAACTGAACAGCGATAAAGTTCATTAACTGGCGGTGAATAAAAGGTAACTGATATGCCGATCAAATAACATGTGGGGTTGTTTTGGTATTGTTTAAGCATGGACGTATAATTTAGATATAGGTCCAAGGTTTAAGGCTAAATAAAATGTAAATTAAATTAAACAGAAAACAGATAAGACCATCCTTTAACATATTTATATTATTTTGTATTCATAATCAGTTTAGTTTGGTGCTAGTTATAATAAATAATTAATGTAAATTTAATGATTTTGTTCTTAACATCAGTGTAATTTGTTGCTAAATGGGTTAAATGATTAATGTAAAGTTAATGTTTGTATATTTACATGTATAATCAGTGTAATTTGCTACTAATAAATAATTAAATTTTGTATTATAATTAGTGTAATTTATTGGTAATGAAGATAAACAATGTAAATTTGAATAATGTTCGTATTTATAATTAGTGTAATTTATTGATAATTTAAATTAATTATTAATGTCAATTTAATGATTTTTTATTTATAATCTGTAATTTTTTGCAAATTACGAGACCCCTTTTTTAATCTAATTTTTAATTTGAAGGCATGATCAAAATGTAATATAAAAATAGCAATTTAAATCTAGTATTTTGTGCTGCCACTTAGCATAGTTTTTTTTTTCACTGCTCGTTACCATATCGGGTAAATGTGATATACTTTACGTTGTGATTGGACATTTAGTTACTATTTTTGGTAATGACTGAACATGCGCACTTTATTGTTATATTGATCATTTGATTGGTTAAAAAATGTCCATCAATGACGCTCATGCGCAAAAGTTGCGGTATAGTAGTACGTAAACTAGTTAGTTAGTTGGATCAGAAAGTCAATGTGAAGCCAAGGTGTATGGATTGTCGAGAGAGGGATGTCGAAAATACGTAAATAATTGTATAGGCCTAGGCTAGGCCTAGTCGAAAAATTTGAACGGAGGGAATCTTCCAAGAAGGTGCGGAGATCCTCGGTGTTGGTTCAGTGTTCGAATGTGGTGATACCAAAGTAAAGTATTGCTATATAAATGAGATAGCATGCAGAACGATTATTCATGTTAGAAGTGGGAAGAAGAGTTATTTTATGATAACCGAAGTTAAACGAAGTCTTGATAAACATTCGTTGAGGTTGACAAATCTAAGGTATGGAATTATTATTAATATTAATGTATATTTTTTGTTATTATAGGCCTATTTGTTTATTTAATTTACAAAAGTGCCATTTATTTGTTATTAGGCCTAGCTAGGTCTGTCACACCAAAATCAGTCCGGGCCAAAATCGGTCCGGCGGACCAGTTTTGGCTGCCAAAATCAGTCCGGGGGACCATTTATGGCTGCCAAAACCTGTCCGGCCGGACTAATTTTGGCCGCCAAAACTGGTCCGGCCTGGATAAAATCGGTCCGGGCAGTAGGACTGCTTTTGGCCGCCAAATATGGTCCGATCTTGCAAATATATGGTGCGCAAAATGAGTCATAATGTATATATTATTTTAAAAGGCCATGATTAGTCATTATAATTTATATTGAAAACTACGGGGTTTTATTTGTTATTTTAATATTATAAATTAAGCCTGTTTTTTTATCATCATTATTACTATTAGTAGTAACTCATCAATAATTAGTACTAATTTTTAGGTTTTTTGTGTACAATTAATTCTCTGTCTGTTTTTAATCCATTTTGTTCTTTTGTTTTTTTAACATCTTCGTTTCCCCATGATGTTAAAAACAATTTAATAATTTATTACTAATTTATGGTTAATCAATCAATATCAATTCAGTACAATCATTATAAAACAATTATCCAATATTGATTAGGCTGAGGAAGGAAAAAGGCCTCAATCATAAAATAATAAAATCTGGCTGGCAATATCAGCGTCTCATACCCGTTCATGTGACTGTGTGGCAGGCTGAAATATGAGTGAACACCTAAGTCATGTTTTTAGATAAAATACATTTATTTATAGTATTTATCCGACAAGATAACTTACTTATATATCTCATGGGATATTTTTCTAGCCATAAACAACTTAAAACAGCATCATAGGCCTAGTAATTCAATTAAAATCGACAGAAGAAAAACCCGGACCGATTTTGGCAGTGGCGGACTGCTTTTGCCCACAACTTTAGAGCCAAAACTGGTCCGGCCGGACCGATTTTGGCCCCGGACCATATTTGTTTGTCGTGACACCTTCTAGCTAGGCTACGTCTAGGCCTATGTATGTTAATATAAAATAAAATCAGTTAAAAAACTAAGACGGTAGGCCTACCTAAATACTTAACCATGTTAACAATTATAATAGTGTAATACAATGTCATTTAATAAGATGTAGAAACCAGTTGATATATATAAATAATTGAATAATAAACAGACGTTGTTAAAGGAATAGGGAGGAGTAATTGTTTTTTGAGGGGAAGGACATTTCAGTCTTGAAATTTCTAATATCCGGTGTTTATTTAAACTTTGTCATCATGGAATTTGCAATTTGTAGGCTAGTTGGAGGCCATATGGTAGGCCTAGGCCTATCTATATATAACATTGAAATAACATTTAAATTGATAATATTATAATTGAAGTATAATTGTTATGCCATATTGCCAGTATAATTGTAAATTCTGAGTTGTATGATTTTTTTTTTTAATAAATAAAATTTTCTGATGTTTGTTCATCAAATACAAATTGAAGTAAGAAATGACCAACCTGTGGAGTGTGGTGGTGTAAGCCTAGACCGCCTATATACATATTTTGTTTTAATGATTATTTTTCTTTTGTGTTAATAGGTTTTTACAAATATTGCTGATTTTAATGTCAATATGGAAGTTGTTCGTAATTTTGTCAGACTATCGACGGTGTCAATGTCAACAGCTAGGGGAAGCCCGAAGAAAACAGGGCTATCTTTGAATGGGACATTATAGAAGGTAATATTTTCTTTTGATTTAATCTAGGCCTAGGCTTATGTAGCACAGTTAGTTTAATGAACGGTGCTAGTTTCGTTTTGTACCTGAATTTTATTTCGACTCCAAATTTGTTAAGAAACTTTTTCCTGAATACCACACCTTCGAATTAGACCTCATATATACTTTTACGATGTAGAGTTACAGAAAAAGTAACAAATAAATCCTTTAAATTGATGAATTTACGACGTGTTTCTTGCACATGATTTGTCAATTTTGCATATTGACGTTTTTATGGAGCGCCAAAAGAGCCACTATAATAGAAGGCTAAAAGTCAGTGAAATGTACGTGTATAGGCTATTCCTATTTAATGCATCTATAGTTTAATAAAATTGGAGAAAAAAGTTATTTACCTAAAAATAATGTAATTTAAGGCAAAAATAATCAAAATGGTTGCTTTTGGTTAAGATGTGAAAATCTTGTTTTTTTAAATTTTTTTATGGAAGTGATTACTTCATTAAAACTACAAAATGGGCTATTTAAAGTCTGATGTTAATAACCTTTTTTTTTTTTTTAAATAATTTTTCATGTATTTGGGGGACAATGCATCTTTAAAATAGTATTTTATATCTATTTTGATTATTATAATGATTGTTTTGATTGCAGGTATCCTGTTGACATGTTAATGGAAAATGATGCTCTCTCTACTACACATAGGCCTACCAGAAGATCTACACTTTGATTTCAATGTTATATACATACCTCCAACACTGTTGAAAGGTAGTTCTTAACCCCTTTTCTTCCATTATAAGTGCTGATATTGTTAATTTGATTTGTCATAGCACCCGACACACCCAAGGCTGGTTCCCCCACCCCCACCATATAACTACATCGATACAATTAAGTAGGCTAATGCCTAATGTCAACACTTTTTTTATATTTTGGTGTTTCATAAGGTACACATTAATTGCATACCTTAGATTTGTTTGTCAACCTCAATGAATTATTATCAAGAGTTGGTTTTAAGTTCGGTTATCATAACCTTACTTCCCACTTCTAACATGAATAATTGTTTTGCTACTACACCTTCTGTCTCATTTATATAGCAATTTTTTACTTTGGTATTATTACTTTAAATTACTGAACCAACACTGAATATCTCTGCTGCTTGAAGATTCCCTCTGTTAAAATTTTTCAATTATAATTTTATCAATTTAAATGTTTAAAAAACAATATATTATAAACCAACTAACCTACAAAGTTTAATAAACACTGGATTTTAAAAACGTGAAGTCTGAAATGTTGTTCCCTGCAAATTTTTAAGTAATAAATTTCAGTAAATTTTTTTTTTAAATGATGTAATTTGTTTCTAAATGAGGTAAATGATTAATGTAAATTTAATAATTTTGTATTTATAATCAGTGTAATTTGCTGCTAATTAAGATAAATAATGTATATTTTGTGTTATAATCTTTGTACTTTGTTGTTAATTAAGATAATTTAAAATCAGTGTAAATTATTAGTCATAGCACCCGACACTTTGGAGGCTGCTTCTCCCCACATAACTATGTCGATACATCACTATGTCATACAAGGCAATAAATACACTGTTTTGTTTTTTGAAATCATAACATGTGATGGTAAAACTGAATCTATATTATATATATTTGGATTTTCTTTTATATAATTATATTAATAAATAATAGTTTATAATTGAATATATACATCTGGTGAATATTTTATATCGACATAGATGTGGGCCTAATAACAAATAAATGGCACCTTTGTAAATTAAATAAATAATTATATTAACAAAAAATATACATTAATTGCATACCTTAGATTTGTCTGTGAAACTCGATGAATTATTATCAAGGCTTGGTTTAACGTTCGGTTATCATAACTTTTCTCTAACATGAATAATCGTTTTGCTAGTACACCTTCTGTCTCATTTATATAGCAATTTTTTATTTTGGTATCATTACATTTCATTACTGAACCAACACCGAAGGATCTCCGCCCCTTAGAAGATTCCCTCCTTTCAAATTTTTCGACTATGTACATCTTCAGTACTTTCGACATCCTTTCGACAACACCTTGACTTTACATTGACTTTCATTGAATTTTTGATTATAAGTTTATCAATTTCAATGTTTAAAAAACAATATGTTATAAACCATACAACTAGCCCACAAATTGCAAATTTCATGATCGGACAAAGTTTAAATAAACACTGGTTTTAAAAATGTCAAGTCTGAAATGTGTTTCCTCTCCAATTTTTAATTAACAATCAGTTCGAGTAAATTAGTTATAAAAAAATTGATGTAATTTGGTGTTAAATGATTAATGTAAATTTAATATGTTTATATTTATAATCAGTGTAATTTATTGCTAATTAAGATAAATAATTAATGTAAATTTGAATATTTTTTTAAATTTATAATTAGTGTAATTTATTGGTAATTCAGATAAATTATTATTGGTGTAATTTGCTGCTAATTAAGATAAACAATGTAAATTTTGTATTATAATTTTTGTACTTTGTTGTTAATTAAGATAATTTAAAATCAGTGTAATTTGTTGGTAAATTAGTTAAATGAAAAATATAAATATAATAATTTTGCTAATTGAGATAAATTATTAATCTAAATTTAATAATTTTGTATTATAATTGATGATTTTTTTTAAAAATTACAATAGATAATGTAAAGTGTAATCATTTTGTATAATCACTGTAATTTACTGCTAAAGATGTAAAGTTTGTATTATAATCTTTGTACTTTGTTGCTAATTAAAGATGATTTAAATTAGTGTAATTTGTTGGTAAATGAATAATATAAATATACTAATGTTATATTTACAATCAGTGTAATTTGCTGCTAATTAAGATTTTAAAATCAGTTTTATTGTTGTTGTTTGTTGACTTAAATATATAATAATAATATAAATATAGGCCTAATAATGTTGTATTTTTAATCGGTGTAATTTGCTGCTAATTAAGATAAATAACTATTGTACTGTTTGCTACAAGATACCTATTAAATGTCAGTATGATATGATTTATTTGTTTTAGTCGTTTTTTTAAATGTTATTTTATTTTATGTAAGCCGTTAGTTGTGGTCATTATAATAATGATGTTACAAGAGTTTTGCAAAATCAGCACATCGAGGGGCGCGTCAATAGGCTTGTGTAACTTTAGTACGTTGCAGTTTTGTTGTAAAACCTTTTAACGACCACGATAAGTTAACATTTGCAAGTTTCGCTGAGAAAACCGGTTGGGTATAATAATAAACAAGGAGCTAATGGTTCAATATATCAAGTTTTTTAATAGTGTTTGATAAAAGGGGCAGGTGCTTTTTTTTTTTTAGGAGTGTTCAAAAAGTGCGTGGTATGTGAGGAATTATTTTATCATTTCCAAAAGTGCGAGGCATAGTTTACAATTTCAAAAAGGTGCGAGGCATATCCTATTATGCTATATTATAGGCCTAAATAACCAACTGTTTATATTTTTATAATAGGCCTAGCGTATCTAAACAGATTGGTGTATATACCCATCATGTTGTTTATTTTTATGTAACGATTGTTACATATTGATTGTGTCAAATTTTACTTTTACAAAAGTGCCGAACTGTTGAAAAATTTTGCATCTGTATGCGCCATATTTTAAAAATCTGAACGACAGTCTTCAAATTTCGATAAACAATAAACGACACTCATCAATTGACTGTTATGTCATGCTTGTTGGTATTTCGAGCGTGTGTACTTTACAAATTGATTACAATCGATTTAATTACATGTCTCTCAAACATAGCAGAGTGAAAATAATATTGTCTCACCCCGGTAGATCTGAGAGATAGAAAATCCCTCCCTGAGAGGATTCGGCCTTGTGGCACGAGGTTTCAGCACCAACGCACAGCCTTCTCTCTCTGAGCGGCGTGCCAAAGACATTTTTGACATTCCATTCTCTAGGAAATCAACACGTGTACCTCTCTCGGAAATAAAGTGAACAGCGATGGCCAGGACAAGTTCAATAACTGGCGGTGAATAAAAGGTAACTGATATGCCGATCTAATAACATGCCGCAAAGAAAAAAAAACTGCGAGAGAATTCTGGAACGTGTGTGAAAAAGACTTACGCCCGAAAACTAGGCCTAAACAAAAATTAAACTTTAGCTAATAATATGCCTAGCACTAATCTAGACCACCCTTCAACACATTGATATTATTTAATTTTGTATTTAGTTTAATTTGGTGCTAGTTAAAATAAAATTTATTTAATAATTAATGTAAATTTAATGATTTTGTACTTAAAGTCAGTGTCAGTTGCTAAATGAGTTAAATGTTTTTATATTTATAATCAGTGTAATTTGCTGCTAATAAATATTTAATGTAGCTTTAATTTTGTATTTATAATTAGTGTAATTTATTGCTAATAAAGATAAATAATTAATATAAATTTAAAAAATATTTTTTTATTGGTAATTGAGATAAATTATTAATGTCAATTTAATGATTTTGTATGTATAATTGGTGAAATTTTTGCTGATTGTAATACATCATTATGTAAAGTGTAATAATTGTGTATTATCAGTGTAGTTTGTTGGTAAATGAGTTAAGTAATTAATGTAAATTTAATAGTTTTGTATTTATAATCAGTGGAATTTGCTGCTAATTAAGATAATATATAATGTACGTAAATTTGGTATTATAATCAGTGTAATTTGTTGTAAATAATAATAAATAATATAAATATAGGCCTAATAATGTTGTATTTATAATCGGTGTAATTTGCTGCTAATTAAGATGAATAATTAATGTTCTGTTTGCTACAAGACAACTATTAAATGTCATTATGATATGATTTAATTGTTTTACTCGTTTTTTTTTTTTTTATTGCATTTTATGTAAGCCGTTAGTCCTTATGGGATGGCAAAATCAGCATTGTAGTTGTCAAGAGTTGTCAAAACAACAATGCAATATATATTTTTTATTAAATGATTTGCATAAAATCAATAATTAAATATCAAAATAGAATTTAATATGATTGGTTTTTTTTTCATGAAAACACAACCTTTGGTCCAGGCTCAGATTGCGAGTGTGACCTTCACAAAAAGTTGTATACTTCCTAATCTATGGTGGCGCCGCATCGGATGGACAATCAGAGCCATATGCTTTGTGGACAATATTACTGGTACAGGAAAAACCGCTTGTGATTATTATATATTTTGGTACATACCACCTCCATATATCACTTGATGACGTCATGATACCAGATAGACAACATGAATTCATATCTACAATTCAACAACTTCCATATTAAATTTTAATCATTTGGGTCACTTTTCATTCCGATGAGATCTAAACAGATTAAAATATACTCTAATAGATAAAATTAAGCAACTGATGTTATTCTAATTTTTTTTATGATGACGTAATGAAAATTAAAAAATGTTTAACATGTGAAGGAAAATTGATTTCTGTGGAACATTACATTTGTTTTTTCAATAGGAAGTTAGCGCACGATATAAATTAAACTTTTATGGTGAAAATGTGGTGAATTGTGTCTGGGCCTAGGCCAACAGCATTTATGTTACTTTTGGCGACGATTGCGTGCCATATTAGTGAAGAACAACGTGGTTACACCTCCATGTTGGATTTGTAATAATTTATTATAGTATTGCTCCCGATATTGCTTCGCAATTTTATTTGTTAAAACGAACATATAGCCTATATTACAAAAAGTTTAAACACAATTGTGTTAAATATAATAGTAAGAAATAGGTAAGATATATTTTGCTTAATTTGGATTTTTGATTTGTAATATTTAATTGCTTTTGTGTTTGTCATCAACATGAAATGGCCTAACTAAGATAGGCCTAGGCTAGTCGTATCCCGGATTACCTCTTCAGGAAGGCCTAGACCTAGCCTTGATTTAGCTGTACAGTACTGTAGTACTGTAGAGGCATAATGACGCTAGCTTAGTTCCACTTTGCATCTGGCTTATAATTATATATTAACTCCTAATTTGTTAACAAACTTTATCTTGAATACCATGCCTTAAAATTAACACCGGTATAATTATAGCCTACTACTGTACTACTAGTCTTAGTTTAGAGGTCTTAATAGCATTGTGTTAGCAAGGTGAGCCTGCTTTGTAAAGTTCTCTTCTATGCCTACTAGCCTAGGTAGGGGCTAGGCCTAGTTTTTAGTTGTATAAGTTCCTAAAGAGAAGAAACAACGACTCGTTGAACAAGCTTACAGTAGCAAGTAGCCTGGGTTTAGGCTAGTCTATAGTCTAGTAAGTAGTAGTGTAGGTCAATTCAGTTCACTTTTTCACTTGTCTTATGTCATTAGCCTATATATTTTTGTCTTGTAGTTGTTGGAAGAGATACAAGTACAGTAATAACATTATTGTTTCTACAGTACTTCATAATCTCTAGAATATTGTAAGTAGTGAACATAAAATAAATAATTTGTAGAGATGATTTATGGTCTCGTGATTGGGAGAGAAGTGTTGCCTGTTATTTTGTAGGCATTTACTATTATGAAACATTTACATAATTCAGATTTTATTGTTTGTGATCAAACTATTAAATGAAATTACCATTGAGACAACACGTAGGCCCCAATCAGCCGACCCATACCCAAAGTCATTTTGAGGAAATTTCTTAATTTTTCAGACATTGATTAAGAAGCTTGTTGATTTGGAAAAAGTGTTAATGTTGTTTATTACCATTATCAACGTTTTTCCTTGTTTTTTTTAGATTGTAGAAAATATACAGTTTTAGCTACAGCTGTGAGTATCAGTAGATTATTTGTTAAACGGAGAAAACATATTTTCCTTACTTTGTGAACTGTTGCCTGCCCTAATCAGTCGTCTCATACCCAAAGTCATTTTGAGGAAATTTCTTAATTTTTCAGACATTGATTAAGAAGCTTGTTGATTTGGAAAAAGTGTTAATGTTGTTTATTGCCATTATCAATGTTTTTCCTTGTTTTTTTTTAGATTGTAGAAAATATACAGTTTCAGCTACAGCTGTGAGTATCAGTAGATTATCTGTTAAACGGAGAAAACATATTTTCCTTACTTTGTGAACTGTTGCCTGTTATTTTGTAGGCATTTTATATTATGAAACATTTACATAATTCAGATTTTATGGTTTGTGAATAAGATATTAAATGAAAGTAGTATTGAGACAACATGTAGACCCCAATCAGCCGGCCCATACCCAAAGTTATTTTGAAGAAATTTTTAAATTTTTCAGACATTGATTAAGAAGCATGTTGATTTAGCAAAAGGGTTAATGTTGATTATTGTCATTATCAATGTTTTTCCTTGTTGTTTTTAGATTGTAGAAAATATACAGTGTTAGCTACAGCTGTGAGTAGATTATTTGTTAAACGGAGAAAACATATTTTCCTTACTTTGTGAACAGTTGCCTGTTATTTTGTAGACATTTTCTATTATGAAACATTTACATCATTCAGATTTTATGGTTTGTGAATAAAATATTAAATGAAATTAGCATTGAGACAACATGTAGGCCCCAATTAGCCGACCCATACCCAAAGTCATTTTGAGGAAATTTCTTAATTTTTCAGACATTGATTAAGAAGCTTGTTGATTTGGAAAAAGTGTTAATGTTGTTTATTGCCAATTATTAATGTTTTTCCTTGTTTTTTTTTTTAGATTGTAGAAAATATACAGCGTCAGCTACAGCTGTGAGTATTAGTAGATTATCTGTTAAACAGAGAAAACATATTTTCCTTACTTTGTGAACTGTTGCCTGTTATTTTGTAGGCATTTTCTATTATGAAACATTTACATCATTCAGATTTTATGATTTGTGAATAAAATATTAAATGAAATTAGCATTGAGACAACATTTAGGCCCCAATTAGCCGACCCATGCCCAAAGTCATTTTGAGGAAATTTCTTAATTTTTCAGACATTGATTAAGAAGCTTGTTGATTTGGAAAAAGTGTTAATGTTGTTTATTACCATTATCAATGTTTTTCCTTGTTTTTTTTAGATTGTAGAAAATATACAGTTTTAGCTACAGCTGTGAGTATCAGTAGATTATTTGTTAAACGGAGAAAACATATTTTCCTTACTTTGTGAACTGTTGCCTGCCCTAATCAGTCGTCTCATACCCAAAGTCATTTTGAGGAAATTTCTTAATTTTTCAGACATTGATTAAGAAGCTTGTTGATTTGGAAAAAGTGTTAATGTTGTTTATTGCCATTATCAATGTTTTTCCTTGTTTTTTTTTAGATTGTAGAAAATATACAGTTTCAGCTACAGCTGTGAGTATCAGTAGATTATCTGTTAAACGGAGAAAACATATTTTCCTTACTTTGTGAACTGTTGCCTGTTATTTTGTAGACATTTTCTATTATGAAACATTTACGTAATTCAGATTTTATTGTTTGTGATCAAACAATTAAATGAAATTACCATTGAGACAACATGTAGGCCGCAATCAGCCGGCCCATACCCAAAGTCATTTTGAGGAAATTTCCTAATTTTTTAGACATTGATTAAGAAGCATGTTGATTTGGAAAAAGTGTTAATGTTGTTTAGTGCCATTATCAATGTTTTTCCTTGTTTTTTTTAGATTGTAGAAAATTAACAGTTTCAGCTACAGCTGTGAGTATTAGTAGATTATCTGTTAAACGGAGAAAACATATTTTCCTTACTTTGTGAACTGTTGCCTGTTATTTTGTAGGCGTTTTATATTATGAAACATTTACATAATTCAGATTTTATGGTTTGTGAATAAAATATTAAATGAAATTAGTATTGAGACAACATGTAGACCCCAATCAGCCGGCCCATACCCAAAGTTATTTTGAGGAAATTTCTTAATTTTTCAGACATTGATTAAGAAGCATGTTGATTTAGGAAAAGGGTTAATGTTGTTTATTGCCATTATCAATGTTTTTCCTTGTTGTTTTTAGATTGTAGAAAATATACAGTGTTAGCTACAGCTGTGAGTATTAGTAGATTATCTGTTAAACGGAGAAAACATATTTTCCTTACTTTGTGAACAGTTGCCTGTTATTTTGTAGACATTTTCTATTATGAAACATTTACATCATTCAGATTTTATGGTTTGTGAATAAAATATTAAATGAAATTAGCATTGAGACAACATTTAGGCCCCAATTAGCCGACCCATGCCCAAAGTCATTTTGAGGAAATTTCTTAATTTTTCAGACATTGATTAAGAAGCTTGTTGATTTGGAAAAAGTGTTAATGTTGTTTATTACCATTATCAACGTTTTTCCTTGTTTTTTTTAGATTGTAGAAAATATACAGTTTTAGCTACAGCTGTGAGTATCAGTAGATTATTTGTTAAACGGAGAAAACATATTTTCCTTACTTTGTGAACTGTTGCCTGTTATTTTGTAGGCATTTTATATTATGAAACATTTACATAATTCAGATTTTATGGTTTGTGAATAAAATATTAAATGAAATTAGCATTGAGACAACATGTAGGCCCTAACCAGCCGTCCCATACCTAAAGTCATTTTGAGGAAATTTCTTAATTTTTCAGACCTCGATTAAGAAGCATGTTGATTTGGAAAAGTGTTAATGTTGTTTATTGCCAATTATTAATGTTTTTTCTTGTTTTTTTTTTAGATTGTAGAAAATATACAGTGTCAGCTACAGCTGTGAGTATTAGTAGATTATCTGTTAAACGGAGAAAACATATTTTCTTTACTTTGTGAACCGTTGCCTGTTATTTTGTAGGCATTTTCTATTATGTAATATTCACATCATTCAGATTTTATGGTTTGTGAATAAAATATTAAATGAAATTAGCATTGAGACAACATGTAGGCCGCAATCAGCCGGCCCATACCCAAAGTCATTTTGAGGAAATTTCCTAATTTTTCAGACATTGATTAAGAAGCATGTTGATTTGGAAAAAGTGTTAATGTTGTTTAGTGCCATTATCAATGTTTTTCCTTGTTTTTTTTAGATTGTAGAAAATTAACAGTTTCAGCTACAGCTGTGAGTATTAGTAGATTATTTGTTAAATGGAGAAAACATATTTTCCTTACTTTGTGAACTGTTGCCTGTTATTTTGTAGGCGTTTTATATTATGAAACATTTACATAATTCAGATTTTATGGTTTGTGAATAAGATATTAAATGAAAGTAGTATTGAGACAACATGTAGACCCCAATCAGCCGGCCCATACCCAAGGTTTTTTTGAGGAAATTTTTTAATTTTCAGACATTGATTAAGAAGCATGTTGATTTAGCAAAAGGGTTAATGTTGTTTATTGCCATTATCAATGTTTTTCCTTGTTGTTTTTAGATTGTAGAAAATATACAGTGTTAGCTACAGCTGTGAGTATTAGTAGATTATCTGTTAAACGGAGAAAACATATTTTCCTTACTTTGTGAACAGTTGCCTGTTATTTTGTAGGCATTTTCTATTATGAAACATTTATGGCATTCAGATTTTATGGTTTGTGAATAAAATATTAAATGAAATTAGCATAGAGACAACATGTAGGCCCTAACCAGCTGTCTCATACTCAAAGTCATTTTGAGGAATTTCTTAATTTTTCAGACATTGATTAAGAAGCATGTTGATTTGGAAAAAGTGTTAATGTTGTTTATTGCCAATTATTAATGTTTTTCCTTGTTTTTTTGTTTTAGATTGTAGAACATATACAGTGTCAGCTACAGCTGTGAGTATTAGTAGATTATCTGTTAAACGGATAAAACATATTTTCTTTAGTTTGTGAACCGTTGGCATTGATTAAGAAGCATGTTGATTTTGAAAAAGTGTTAATGTTGTTTATTTGCCATTATTAATGATTTTCCTTTTATTTTTTAGATTGTAGTTGTACAGAAAATATACAGTGTCAGTTACAGCTGTGAGTATTAGAAAATTATCTGTAAAACGGAAAAAACATATTTTCCTTACTTTATGCCCTCCCTTAATTGATAAACATGGGTTGTTTGTAAATTTACTATACTGAGTGACCAAATATTTTTGTGTATAAAATTCTATTTTATTAGAACATTGAATAATTAAACCTATTTTCAGATTAATTTTGAAGGTGAAATTTTTATGAAAGAATTTGTTTCCGACACATTCCATGTAATGAAGTTTTGACATATTTTTAGGTCAAAATATCTTCTATAGTGATTTATTTATATTGTATAAACCAAAGTCACAAATATATTATCACCGTTTACTTCAAAATTTGGGACAATCATCCTTTTTAACATAAATGTGGTGGTCAGTTTCTCCAGACATAAATTTGCAATTTTATAAAATGGGTCTCTATCCTAAATTTAGTAGTGAGTTGGTCCTAATTTGTTTTGCTAGGCCCAATAGATCATGTTACATTCCACAAGGGGGATATGTATATTATTATTTAGGTATTTGTAAAAACACTGATTTATCTACTGATTCAATTTATAATTGTTTGACTGGAATTCTTAGTACTGTACCGTGTATCTTAAAATTAATAACTAACTCTTTTTTTTTTTCTTTTATTGTAGGTGACTGTCTTATATAAACCCACTGGATCTCAGAAGAGATCCGGGTCTTTAGAAAAAGATCCACTCTCCAAAGAGAGTTTCTACGAGGGGTTACCGAATTTTAATATTTATGCACAATTTCTTTTTAAACATTTTTTAAAAGTATCTTTAAAACATTCAGTAAAACCTTGAAGTAAACAAAAGTTTATTACAAACCATTTTTGCAAAAGCAAAATTGTAAAACCTTGAAGATAACAGAAGTTAATCACAAGGAAACAACTAATAAACAAAAGTTTATTACAAAACCATTTTTGCAAAAGCAAAAGTGTAAAACCTTGAAGATAACAGAAGTTAATCACAAGGAAACAACTAATAAACAAAAGTTTATTACAAAACCATTTTTGCAAAAGCAAAAGTGTAAAGTTAAAGTTTGATTATACAAACAAAAGTTTGAAGAATAAAACAGAAGCTTATTATAAAGAAATAAATATTAAACAGAGTTTATTACAAAAGAATTAATTAAAGAAGATTTAAAGATCACTTATATTTGAATCTGTTATTAAGTAGAATTGTAAAAAGAATAAAAATTAGAATCTGAAACTATTTAGCATAACCAAGTATTAAAGAGAAGTTTAAAATAATATTTATAATAATATTAAATAGTATTTCATCAAGCCAATATTAAGCAGAAGCTAATTTTTATATTCAGTGAAATTGTATAATTGAACTCATCATAGAAATCATAGAAACAAAAGACAATATAAAATTGAATTGTTTTTGGAATTTTAATAATTTATTTTGTTTTAGCAAGGATTTCTTGAAAGAACCTAATTGTAATATTCATTGGAATTGCAGAATACAAAGTTTATTAATTTGAAGAAATTTGTAGATTTGTTTCTTATACAAATTTTGAATAATTGTTATGGAATTCATAGCAGTAGTTGGTATCTTTTTGTTGATTATCTTTACAATGATAATTTATTTGTGTAAGAATGTGAATAAAGAAGTTACAAGTAAAAAGCAGATTTTTGTCAATACAACTGGTAATGTTAATAATGGAGTTATGGATAAGACAGCAGAATTTAAAATAGTTGTTAATGACATCTTGGACCTACTTGATGAATGCTGTTCAACTGAGAATGTCAAAGACGACAGAAATGATGATACAGGTAATGTCAATTGTGAATTTATGAAAGATACAACTGAATTTAAAGGAATAATTGATGATATCATAAACATATTATCTTATAGTACAGAGGTCACTTCAGAGTTTGATGATACATGCATTTTCTGTAATATTGAAGTGAAAGTAGACGACAATTGCATAACATGTGACCGTTGTAGTCAAAATTTTCATGTGAAATGTGTAAGAGATGTGTTTGAAGACAAACTATGTAATTCCCGGGTAATTTGGATTTGTTCAATGTGTGGGAATAGTAATTTTGTTGATAACATGTTGGGTGAAATAGGTATTCCCTGTCATTTCAATAGATATACGATTCTAGAACCTGATGAATCTGTCACTTCAGACTTTCCAGAATTAACGAAAAATAAAGAAAAACGTTGTAATAATGCAAAATTAAAATGTCAACAAACAGCAAGTGAAGATTTACTTGGTAGTGATTGGATGAGAGTAAGATCAAAGAAAAGAACCGACAACAGAAAAAAAAGATGTAAAAATAGAGGAAATAAGAAAAGGAGAAAGCACGTTATAAATGGTATAAGCATAGAACCAGGTGTAAAATATATTGGCAAAGGTGTAAAAGATTTCTATGTAAGACGAAATAATAACAAAATGGAATGGAATACAAATACTTACAGAGAATACAACAAAGAAAATGGTAAAACGAATGTATTGGGAAATTCACAAACAATAATTGACGACAGTGGTAGGCCTATGTGTGATGTTTTGAAAAATACAAAAGTAACAAACGGAATACAACAACAATCAGGTGGTGGTTCGAAACGTTTACGAAATAACAAAGGTCGTTTTGTCAAAACTAAGAAGATTGATAACAAAAAAGCACAAGGTAATGTGAATTTAAAGAATGATTGCGATATTATGAAAGATATAAAGAACATGGGTAATAATGACAATTCTGAAACGAAAACTGACGAGGATTTTAAACTGGAATGTACTGTAGAAAACGACAACACAGCGACTGACGATGCGAAAGCACAAAATAATAGCAAAATGAATGACAGAAGTAGAATAATTGATAGTAATGGTACAGATCATAAAAATCAAACATGTGCAAGTTGTGAATTTGAGGAAAATGAAGTATTGATAATTGATGACGGATGCAAAAAAGCAATGACTAAAAAAATTAGGTCCCATACTAAACCTAAATGTGACCAACATACTATCGATGTGGATATTGAAGTTTTAACAAAAAATAATTTTTTGGAAGAATTGATAATCGATGATGTACCAAAACAAAAAAATACACCAAAAAGGCAGAAAACACAATCAATAAATGAATTACAAGTATATAATAGTAATGAAAATATAACTGTAGCACAGGGTAATTTTAATCAAGGGAATTATAGATTTGGCTTTGCAAGTGGTAAACAGTGTGTTGCAAATAGTCTTGTAGCTATTCTTTATTCTACAAAGAGGAATGGAAATGAATTTTACACCAAAGACCTTGATACAATATTGACTCTTGGAAACGAGTTGTACCGTTACATTCAGAAAGATTCCACTATGCACGAGGACCTTTTAATGATTTCTGAACTGCCGAAAGAATTGGATATCTTGGATAACACATTTGTAATATCTCCCAAAGAATCAGTTTTTGGCATAATAGATGGGAATCTCGAATTTATGGCTGAATATGGAGCCTTGTCATTAAACCAAGCTCTTGAACAAGAATTACATCAACATGATGCATTTTTTATGAATTTCAACAGAAGCACATTTTCTATTATCAAACGTGTAAATGGATTTCTTATATTTGACCCACATGCAAGAGATCGATTTGGTTGTGTTAGTGAACATGGAAAGAGTATTTTACTTTACAGTCCATCTTGGCAAGGTGTGTACGATTATTGTATAAGATTAGCAAGTTCAATGAACTGTAATATACATGAAACAGAGTTTGAACTGACTGGTGTAAATATTGAAAATAAGTCTATGATGTTATGTTCCGCTTCTGTGCTCGATGATAATTGTGAACAAATCAACTTGGGAAATGTCGATGTTGATGAACCTAGTACCTCTTATCAGTATAAATGTAGTACAAGATTACCAGACAAGAATATTGATTCTAACGTTAAAGGCAAAAAACATAATAAAGAAGGTCATGTCTCATCAAGTAATGGATGGCAAAGTGATAGTGATATTGAAATTGTAAATGTTCAGTATGAAGAAAGACCTGACAAGAATT
This sequence comes from Antedon mediterranea, assembly GCF_964355755.1. Classification (NCBI taxonomy): domain Eukaryota; kingdom Metazoa; phylum Echinodermata; class Crinoidea; order Comatulida; family Antedonidae; genus Antedon; species Antedon mediterranea. The sequence continues at coordinate 844,648 of NC_092677.1, forward strand.
TTAAATTTATTCCTATCTCAGAAGCACAAAAGAAAAACATGTGTAATGAAGTAGGCATTCATTGTGAACATACCGATATGAATTGTGGTATTAACAGAGCTAGTCAGATTGGACATCCTCTTCAAATTACGAATATTACAGGTGATGGTAATTGTTTTTATCGTGCAATTTCATACATTATTTCTGGTACTGAAGATAATCATTTACTTTTAAGAAGAGCAATTACTAATCATTTATTGGAAACTGGTGACTTGTTTATTAATACATTTAGTCACGAATATAGATCAGTTAAGGAATATGTGTTTAACAAAAGAGTAATGGATAATGGAACGTGGGCATCCAATACTGAAATAAGTGCAATGGCAAACTTGCTTAATACAGATATTTATTCATTTAATGATCAACTTTTGACGTGGCAATTGTTTTCTGCTAAAAAGCCGGGAAGAATAGATGATGTTACAACTGACAATGGCATATATATTTTGTACACCATGAATGTGCATTTTAATGTAGTGGAATCTGTCAATGTCAGTCAAAATCATTTTCAAGAAACAACAGGACAAGTTGATATGGATGTGACATCCCAAAAGAATTATACAACACAGAAACGAAAGCAAATGAGAAAAGAATGTCACACATTTGAAGACATAGAACCAAAACACAAAAAGAGTAAAACTGTTGAGGGACCTTGTTCTGGAAATGAATTAAAAACATTGAGAAGGAAAAGAAAAATATCTTATGAAAATAGAAAGCAAAAAGAAAAGAATCGTCAGAGAATAAACAGAAGAAGAGAAAAAAAAGATAATTCAATAGAAAAAAATGAAAATAGAAACAAATATCAAAGTGATCCTGCATACAGAGAAGAAAAGAAACGTAAAGTAAAAAAGGCACAACAAATAAGATATGCTGATGATGATTATAAATTCAAAAAAAGGAAGGAAAATAGAGAAAGACAACACAAAATGTATAGATGTGAACCTGAATATAATGTTAAGGTACGAAATAAAGCTAAACATAACTACAATATTGATTTGGATTACCGAACAACCAAAAAAGAAACAATGAAGAACATATACAACAATGATACAATGTTTAGACATAAAACTATACAAAATAATACACAAAGAAATAAGGAAAGGTATCACAATGATCCACAATTTCGACAAAATTTGAAGCAAAATTTAGCACAGAAGTATTGTACTAATTCGCAATTCAGAGAAAACATTACCCAAAAATTGACAGAGAAGTATCAAAGTAATTTTAAATTTAGACAAAACTGTAAAGAAAAATTTGTTAAAAAGTATCGGACTAATTTGAAATTTAGACAAAAATGGAAAGACAAATTGGCAGAAAAGTATCGGAGTAATTTGAAATTTAGACAAAACTGTAAAGAAAAATTGGCTAAAAAGTATCGGAGTAATTTGAAATTTAGACAAAACTGTAAAGAAAAATTTGCTGAAAAGTATCAGAGTAATTTGGAATTTAGACAAAACTTTAAAGACAAACTGGTAGAAAAGTATCGGAGTAATTTAAAATTTAGAAGAAAATGCAAAGACAAATTGGCAGAAAAGTATCGGAGTAATTTGAAATTTAGACAAAAATGCAAAGACAAATTGGCAGAAAAGTATCGGAGTAATTTGAAATTTAGACAAAAATGCAAAGACAAATTGGCAGAAAAGTATCGGAGTAATTTGGAATTTAGACGAAACTGTAAGCAGAAATTGGCAGAGAAATATCGAGGGAATTCAAAATTTCGTCAAAGATGTAAGCAAAGATTTACAAAAAAGTATCATGGTGATGAAGGGTTCCGGAAAAAAATCATGAAGAAAAATATGAAAAATCGGGAAAAAATCAAAACAGAAAACACTAATTTTAATATTGTTTTAGAAAACTTCAAGAAAACAGTTTCTCGTGGTCCTGAATATGTTTGTTGTGTATGCTTTAAATTGTTATTCAAAGATCAAGTTATGAAGTGCATCAAAGCTAAATACAAAAATCAGACTTGTATAAATGAAAAGTATTTGCATATTTGCAATAATGAATGCAATAAACCTTGTCAATTTGTCGAGTCACCAAGGTGTCATTTATGGATTTGTTTCACATGCCACAGGAAAATGCTAAAAGGGAAAGTTCCTGCAGAAGCTAATTCAAACAATTTACAACTATATGATATTCCTCCTGAGCTCAGGTGTTTAAATAATTTAGAGCAGCATTTGATTGGATTAAACATTCCTTTTATGAAATTAATTAATTTACCAAAAGGTGGACAGCATGGAATACATGGACCAGTCGTATGTGTACCATCAAATACTATTGAAACTGTAAAAATGTTGCCTAGACCACAGGTTGATGATCAATTAATTTCCGTAAAATTGAAGCGAAAGTTGTCTTACAAAGGTTATTACAAATATAAATTTGTTAACACTGCCAATGTTGTTCAAGCTCTTAGATATTTACAAGATCATAACAAGTGCTATTTTGATATAGCTATTAATGAAGAATGGCATAATTATTTATCGGAAGAAAACATCGAAAATGCAAATACTAAGGTACATGAAAATCAAACATGTGTAGAAAACAATGAAGAAGATGAGGAAGAAGTAGAAGACCGATTGTGTGGTGCTATCTTTGATACAAGTCTCCAACCTGTTGACAGGCGACAAAACTTGGTTGATGAATATTTTAATGACATAATTTGTTGTGCACCATGTGAAAATAATAGCCCTATTGCATTATTAAGTAATAAAAGCAATGAAGCAAAATCATTTCCAGTGTTATTTCCAACAGGCCAACCAACATTCCATGATACGAGAGATGTTAAAATTACACTCGGACGTTATTTTCATAATAGATTAATGCATATAGATAACAGGTTTGCACAAAATACAGAATTCATATTTTATGCTCAATCTTTATATGAACTTCAACAAATTTTATCAAGTATTTCCATTGCATTGCGAAAAGGGTCAAGTAAAAAGGATGATTATAGCAAAGTTACTGTATCCGATTTAAAAAATGTTACCAAAATTGAGGAAATTTTAAAATCTGATAGGGGTTATAAATTTTTAAAACAAATTCGTGGAACTCCACCGTACTGGCAAGCTACACAGAAAGATATAATAGCAATGGTTAGACAGATTGGAAAGCCAACATTCTTTCTTTCATTTTCAAGTGCTGACTTCCGTTGGAATGAAATAATGACGACATTGTTAAGTCAATCAGGAGACCAAAGAAACATTGAAGAATTGGAATGGGCAGATAAATGTAATTTGTTGAAATCAAATCCAGTGACTGTTGCCAGAATGTTTGACAAACGCTTTCATACTTTTTTGAAAAATGTAATTTTGTCTGAAGCACAGCCTATTGGTAAAGTCATAGATTATTTTTACCGAATTGAATTTCAAATGAGAGGAAGTCCGCACGTTCATATGTTAGTATGGGTTGAAAATGCTCCTATTTTTGGTACAGATAAAGATAAAGAAGTTATTAATTTTGTTGATAAATATATTTCTTGTGCTGTGCCATGTGAAACTGTAGATTCTGAACTAAATGAAATTGTTAAAAGTGTGCAAATTCACAGTAAAAGACATTCTAAATCATGTAAAAAAAGGGAACAAACTGCAGATTTAACTTCCCCAGACAACCTTCTGGAAATACATTTGTTATGAGACCTACAATTGTGGATAAAGACAATGATGATAATGATGACAATAAACAAGCAATGGAGCTATTAACCTCAGTAAAAGATGCTGTGACTAATGAAGAAACATATAAAAATGCAATAGAACTTTTTCAAAGTTTAGGTATTACACAGAGTGCATTTGAGAAAGCAAATAATTGTGTAGCTACTGAGGAAAAGATTGTTATAAAGAGAAATCCTCAAGATGTGTGGGTAAATCAATATAATCCTTCCTTATTGAGAGCATGGAATGCTAATATGGATATTCAATATATTACAAATGTATATGCATGTATTATTTACGTTATAGGATATATGTCTAAATCTGAACGGGAAATGGGCTTACTTTTATCTCATGCGGCATCAGAAGTGAAAGAAGGCAATGAAGATGCTAGACAAAGTTTGCGAAAACTTGGTAATGTTTATATGAATAACCGAGAAGTGTCTGCACAAGAAAGTATTTATCGTGTTTGTAGTTTAAGATTAAAAGAATGTTCAAGAAAAGTTGAATTTATCCCAGTAGGACCTAATCCTGTCAGAATGAGTTTACCACTAAGTGTAATTAAAAACAAAGCAGATGATGATGTAAGTGCATGGTTGCCAAATAAGATCGACAAATATAAAGCTCGACCTAATAGTTCTGAATTTAATAAAATGTGCCTTGCAAAATTTTGTTCAGAATATAGAATATTGAGTTCATCAGAAATGAAAGGAAACAAACAAAAAAAGAATGTATTTCAGTTAAAAAAACAGTTGGGATTCATCCAAAAAAGAACACGAACTAGTAATGCTATAGTAAGATACCCTCGATTTCCAATGGATACAGCACCTGAGAAATATTTTTTGAGTATACTTCAGTTATTTCTACCATTTCGAAAAGATGAACAGTTAAAACCTCCAAATTTTGAAACGTACGAACAATTTCATGAGGAAGGATGTGTGAAATTATGTGGCTGTCAATTACAAACGGTAAAGTCAATAGTTCATGGAAACAGGGAACAATATGAAAAAAGTGCTGATGATGTTGAAGAAGCTCAGGAATGTTTATCAAAATTTGGACCACAAGAAGATGCATGGAGCCTATTATGTCCAGAAAGTGAAAAAGAAAGGTTAGACAACCCAAAGCCAAATGTAGAGGTTGATGATGAAGAAGATGAATTTTTCATTCCAGATTTTGGAATTCAAAAAAATCATACATCTAAAGTAGAGTCTAATTCATCTAATATTCCAAGACCAGAATTGAACAAAATGATTCGATCTTTAAATGAAAAACAACAACATATATTTTATAAGACAAGACAATGGTGTTTAGACAAAGTTAATGGTAAAAAACCTGAAGCATTTTACACTTTCATAACTGGAGGCGCTGGTACAGGAAAAAGTCATTTGGTAAATTGTATTTATAATGAAGCGACACGTATTCTGGGAAAAATTATGGAAAATCCCGATGATTTGTCAATATTGAAATTAGCTCCTACGGGAATCGCAGCATATAATATTAAAGGCCAAACAATTCATAGCGCTTTGTCTATTCCGATTAATATTTCACTTCCGTATCAACCACTTGGAGAAGAAAAAATAAGTGCACTTCGTAATCAGTTGCGTCAGTTGCAAATTGTTATTATAGATGAAATATCAATGGTAAATCAAAGGTTACTTTGGTATATTCACGGACGATTAAGGCAAATAAAACAAGTACGCAACGATAGTCCATTTGGTAACATTTCAGTAATTGCTGTTGGTGATTTTTATCAGTTACCCCCAGTGATGGGCAGTTCGTTATATAAAGACACATTGGAAAGCTCACTGTGGTTAGATAACTTTAAGCAAGTACAGTTAGACCAAATCATGAGACAAAAAGAAGATAAAGAATTTGCTTTATTGTTAAACAAATTGCGTACAAAAGAAAAACATGATTGTTTGTGTGATAACGATTTATTTGTTTTAAAATCACGTGAAACAGGTGAAGAATGTGAAGATGCTGTTCATATTTACCCACGCAATAAACAAGTTGATGAATGGAATAAAAAAATGTTGCACAAAATCTGTACAGACATTGTATGCATTGAAGCAGAAGATAGTGTAGTAAACGCCAAGAAACAGAGCAAAATTTGTGACAAACCTCGGAATTCACGTCAAACTAGTTTACTAAATTATTTGTGGATTGCACTTAATGCCAGAGTGATGTTGATTAAAAATGTAGATGTTAAAAAAGGCTTAACGAATGGATGTATGGGACATGTTTATGAAATAGTCAAACCCAATAATAACGCCAAACCAGTATCTATTAAAGTAAAGTTTGATAATAATGAAATCGATGTTCAGGCAATTGAAATGTTTAAAGAATCTATGGGGAATAAATATAGTCGAAAACAATTTCCTCTCAAATTAGCATATGCATGCACAGTTCATAAAGTCCAAGGATTGACAATGAATGAAGCAGTAGTTTGCCTTAAAAATACCTTTGCACCTGGACAAGCATACGTAGCCCTCAGTCGTGTTACTTCAATATCTGGACTTACTATTGAACATCTTAATCCTAATCTGATTTATTGTGATCCAAACATAAAGAAATGCCTAAATAATATGGATTCATATGTACAATGTGAAAAACAAGGTCATGATTCGGATTCTAAATTTTCAATAATGTTACATAATATTCAAGGACTTAAGCAACATTTTGCTGATCTTCAGTGCAATGATTTGTTTATGAATTCTAGTATCATATGTCTGACTGAAACGTGGTTGAATAAAGATGACGATGTTTTTGAAGTAAATATTCAGCCGTATAAATTGTATCACCAAGCAAGGTATGATTCGTATTCTAATAGAAATGATTTGAGTTCCAAATTGAAAAATCAGGCTCATGGCGGCGTTGCAGTGTATACCAAAAACACGTTTTCAAGCAGATTAAACATACCTAATTATGATATAGAAGCAGTTTCATTTTTAATAACAAGTCCAATTTCAGTTTCCGTGTCAGTAATTTATCGACCCCCAAGCTATGATATTAATCAATTCTGTCAAAATTTGAGAAAATATTTGGAAGAGTTAAAAAAATTGAGTACAAAATGTATTGTAATGGGTGATTTTAACGAAAATCTTTTCAAACAATCTTCCAGAGTGAATAATTTAATGTCAGAGAATGAATACCGACAACATGTTACATGTTCCACCACTGAAAACAATACATTGATTGATCATGTTTATAGCAAAGGTCTTGATTCAGTACAGGCTGAAGTAATTCCAATTTATTATAGCTATCATGAAGCCATTCAAATTAAATTTTAATTGCAGCAATGGTTTTTAAGTATTTGAATTATATTTCTGTAAAAACTTTTTAAGAATTAAAAATAGAACTGGATACAAATAAAAAAAACCAATTTCATAAAAACAAGCTGAAAATCATTATTTATTCATTTTTTTTTTATATTATTTTTTTTTATTTATCCAGGTCTACATGAAATTACTAATACAGTAATTTACTCATTTGGAAGAATAATCAATTTATTATCTATGCAAGAGGGGCAGCGAATAATCTGTAACTTCAACCCATGTCATTCTCCTGTATAGGAGAAACAATATCTGGTGAGTAAACACATTTTAATCTTGTTTTTATGTGAGTTATATTATTATAAATATTGTTCTGAATTTGAATATGTAATGTTGCATTCTGTGTACATAATAATCTTTCATTATCTACCGGTATTCAAGTAATGTTAAAAATAAAAAGTTACATTTTACAGAAGAAGAAAATAGTTTTGTTTTATACGATTACCAATACTTCATTAGGTCTATACATACTTTCAGTTTTTTTTCTATCTATGCTGGTCCACTTGAAATTACTAATACAGTAATTTACTCATTTGCAAGAATAATCAATTCATTTTGTTTTGGTTTTTAGGTGTTCAATGGAATGGTTTCATCTCTTCAATTATAATGGGATCCGAATTTTTAGGCAGTCACTAATGCAGTCATTCGTTCTTTAATAACATTTGTCTAAACGCGGCAAATCATTAAATTAATAATTATATTAATGATTGTTAAAAAATAACAATCTTCTATAAATAGATCAATAAATATGCGTTTAATGAATCCTCAACTAATAAATTACCATGTAAATAATGTACTAAGTAAATTTATTGACTACCAAAATGTTGATGAACTACTGTATAGTATAAACAGCCTACTATATGTTGACAATTTTGTACCATTTGCAATAACCAATGAAAGCTTATATAAATACCGGTACACATTTTATACTGATTGTGTGTTTTCTTCAATTTTTTGGAAATAAAATATTATTTTTAACAGTTATGGTTTGATAATATTAGCTTTATCAGAAATATTATATCTATTGGAGCAAGCTTCACTGGTCACTGAGATAAATGTCAGTAATACATAAGATCAAATCACAGAGCAGGGGAGACAAGAAATTGTTATTATTATAATTCACACATGTAACTGGTTTTACTGTAGTATATTAAGGTGTTCAGAACTGAAATTACGGGCGAAAACATTGTTTGATGTCATCAAAATGAAACATAAAAGTATGTCCATTTTCGGAAAATAATTCATTTCAATGAGCATAATTAAATGATATAATATAAATAATAATAATGAAAATTTGGCACGTACAACTGAGATGCGTAATTATGTTGAAGTGATGAACTATGCCAAAAAACAAATAAAAATCCTACCTTTCCAATTACTGGCCATAGCATGACCTCGCAGCATCCAATAGGAAAATTGTTATGACAGCATATTACAGAATACATTGTATATGTTATATAATTTAATTATCTAAATAATTACATTAATAAAAATTTAAAGAATTTCGGGAACGTTAACCTGAGATGCGCTCTATTTTAAACACGATTAATTTTTACGAAAGAGATGAATATCTGACTTTTTAAATTCAACTGGCCATATTATAATGACGTCATGAAATCAGATAGACAAAATTTGTATATGACTTCATATCTACAATTCAACAATTTTCATAAGTTTTAATTACGTGGGTCACTTTGTTAACCCATGTGTGAAGGGAAATTGATTTATCAAGAACATTAAAACGTATTAGCGTAATGCGCTCTATTAAATGGGATTAACTAATACAAAATAGAAAAAAAAATTATTTTTAAAATTCGAGTGGCCATATGATGACGTCAGAACATCTTTTAGGTAAACATTGTACATTAATTGATATCTACACCTCATTAGCTTCTACAATACATTTTAAAAAACGGGGTAACCTGCCATCCTGAGCAGCTAGAACTGAATCAAAATAGGTATATTTTTGCACAAATTCGTATTATATTACCCTTTCTTTAGCACACGATTTCTAAAGTTTAACATGCACGTGCATCGTTAATTTGCAATAAAAATTCATGAAAATGAAAGAAATCGTGAACGTAGGCCTATGACCAACAACAATCAATTGCAAAAAACACTTTTTTCAACGCTTTGTACAAGCTGTGTCCACAAGTGCGTGCGCAAAACACAAACAATTTAGATAATTTTGAAATGCTCAAAGTGACCTGAAATGTACGCAAATTAAATAGAAATTAATTTGGCGCATTTTAAAATTTGATTAAGGTTTTCCGCAGCGCAAACGCCACGTGCACGTCATACGTTAGAATATTCACTCAGAAAAAACGATTATGCCATTGAAAAAATGTTAGTGCGCTCTCTATTTTGCGTCACGTCTAAGTATATACAGTATACGCTATACTGTATACTTACTACATACAGTGAAGAATAGGTGAAAATAAGTGACCAAAGTTTTTAACGCTTTTGAACATGATGACGTCATCAAAATTTTAAAAATGGTAAATCATGCAAAAGATAATTGATTGACCTAGACAATATAAAAAAATGGGAGAAAATGAAATACGTATAAGTGGAGATGCGCTCTATTTAATGTGGTGAGCTATGACGAAAGAGACAAAAATTCTATATTTTATATTCCAGTGGCCATACGATGACGTCACTATGTCCGGTTAGCCATATTCATGCATGATTCAAAATCTACAACTCATCAACTTCCAGAATATGTAATTTTAAAAAAGTTCCCCACGTAGTTTACAATCTATAACTGTTTTAAAAAAGGCATAGTTTTGACAAATTTTTGAACTTTTTCATCAAAAACGCGCGCAAATTGTCAAATTCTACGTGCTCGTATGACATGATTTTAAGTCGAAATTGATTGAAAATTGATAAATTTACTAGAAAAGGCTGAAAAAACAAAAATCAAGCAAAAAAAGGATGTTTTTGCGCTACGTGCGCATGCGCGCGTACAAAATTTGCGCACGCATGGAAAATTTTGAAATGCTCAAAATGACCTGAAACGCGTAGAAAGTTGATTAGAAATTGATTTTTCGCGTTTTGAAATTTTAAACGCGCGTGCGCGCGTAACTTTCTCTTAAACATGCCATTTTTAATCCATAGAAAGTTTGCGCATAATATGACTTAAAGTTTCACCAAGTTTCAATACAAAATTACTTTTGGTTTTTAATCTATGATCAATCATTGAAATTCATAAAATCGCGCGTACCTTACGCTGCGCAACTCGGACGGGACCGAAAACCTTATTACGACATTTTCAGATAGAGGTCAATCTTCTGATAAAGTTATACAATGTTATATTAAGAAGATTTAGAGATACACGCGCAACAAAATTCTGGGAAAGAAAGAAGAAAAAAGAAAAAAAAGAAAAAAAATAAAAAAAAAAAAAAAAAGATCCTGACAATAACAAGGGGTTATCCGCCAAGTGCGGATAACCAACTAGATTTGAACTCGTCACTACGGACGAGTTAGGTTATCCGCAGCGCAAAAGCCACGTGCACGTCATACGTTAGAATATTGAGCGCAAAAAAATAAACGATTATGGCATTGAAAAATGTTAGTGCGCTCTCTATTTTGCGTCGCGTCTAAGTATATACGGTATAACACTATATACTGTATACGTACTACATACAGTGCAGAATAGGTGAAAATAAGTGACCAAAGTTATTGACGCATTTGAACATGATGACGTCATCACAATTTTTAAAATGGTGGATCATGCGAAAGATAATTGATTGATCTAGACAATATAAAAAAATTGAGTGAAATGGAATAAGGATAAGTAGAGATGCGCTCTATTAAATTGACGAGCTATGACGAAAGAGAAAAAAATCCTATATTTTATATTCGGGTGGCCATACGATGATGTCACAATGTCCGGTTAGCCATATCAATGCATGATTCGAGAAAAACAACTCATCTACTTCCAGAATATGTAATTTTAAAAAAGTTCACCACGTAGTTTAGAATTTATGACTGTTTAAAAAAAGGTCTAATTTTGACGATTTTTTGAAGTTTTTCATTAAAAATGCGCGCAAATTGTTCAATTCTACGTGCTCGTATGACGTGATATTAAGTCGAAATTGTATAAAAATTGGTAAAATTACTAGAAAAGGCTGAAAAAACAAAAATCAAGCAAAAAAAGGATGTTTTTGAGCTAAGTGCGCACGTGCGCGTAAAAAAATTGCGCACGCGTGGGAATTTTTGAAATGCTCAAAATGACCTTAAACGCGTAGAAAGTTGATTAGAAATTGATTTTACGCATTTTGAAATTTTAAACGCGCGTGCGCGCGTAACTTTCTGTGAAACATGCCATTTTCTCTCCATAGAAAGTTAGAGCATGAAATAAATTAAACTTTTGCCAAGTTTCAATTAAAATGGTTTATTAGTTTTCAATCTAAATTAAATACGCGAAATTCATAAAATCGCGCGTAACTTACGCTGCGCAACTCGGACGGTACCGAAAACCTTATTACGACATATTCAGATAGAGATCAATCTTCTGATAAAGTTACAAAATGTTATGTTGAGAAGATTTAGAGATACACGCGCAACAAAATTCTGGGAAAGAAAGAAGAATAAGAAAGAAAAACTAGATTTGAACTCGTCACTACGGACGAGTTAGGTTATCCGCAGCGCAAAAGCCACGTGCACGTCATACGTTAGAATATTGCGTGCAGAAAAACGATTATGCCACTGAAAAAAATGTTAGTGCGCCCTCTATTTTGTGTCACGTTTAAGTATATACGGTATACACTATTATACTGTATACGTACTACATACAGTGTAGAATAGGTGAAAATAAGTGACCAAAGTTATTGACGCTTTTGGACATGATGACGTCATAACAATTTTAAAAATGGTAAATCAATCGAAAGATAATTGATTGACCTAGACAATATATAAAAATGGGGGAAAATGGAATACGGATAAGTGGAGATGCGCTCTATTAAATGTGATGAGCAATGACGAAAGAGACAAAAATCCTATCTTTGATATTCGTGTGGCCATACGATGACGTCACAATGTCCGGTTAGCCAAATCGATGCATGATTCGATATCTACAACTCATCTACATTCAGAATATGTAATTTTAAAAAAGTTCACCACGTAGTTTAGAATCTATGACTGTTTAAAAAAAGGCATAATTTTGACAAATTTTTGAACTTTTTCATAAAAAATGCGCGTAAATTGTTTAATTCTACGTGCTCGTATGACGTGATTTTAAGTTGAAATTGTTTGAAAGTTGGTAAATTTACTAAAAAAGACAGGAAAAACAAAAATCAAGCAAAAAAATGATGTTTTTGCGCTACGTGCGCACGCGCGCGTAAAAAATTGCGCACGCGTTGGAATTTTTGAAATGCTCAAAATGACATGAAACGCGTAGAAAGTTGATTAGAAATTGATTTTTCGCATTTTGAAATTTCAAACGCGCGTGCGCGCGTAACTTTTTGTGAAGCATGCAATTTTTAATCCATAGAAAGTTTGCGCATTATATGACTTAAATTTTCACCAAGTTTCAATACAAACAAACTTTTAGGTTTTATTCTATGATCAATCATTGAAATTCATAAAATCGCGCGTAACTTACGCTGCGCAACTCGGACACGACTGAAAACCTTATTACGACATCTTCAGATAGAGGTCAATCTTCTGATAAAGTTATACAATGTTATGTTAAGAAGATTTAGAGATACACTAGCAACAAAATTTGTGGAAAGAAAGAAGAAAATAGAAAAAAAAAGAGAAAAAGAAAAATAAAAAAAAGATCCTGACAATAACAAGGGGTTATCCGCCAAGTGCGGATAACCAACTAGATTTGAACTCGTCACTACGGACGAGTTAGGTTATCCGCAGCGCAAAAGCCACGTGCACGTCATACGTTAGAATATTGCGTGCAGAAAAACGATTATGCCACTGAAAAAAATGTTAGTGCGCCCTCTATTTTGTGTCACGTTTAAGTATATACGGTATACACTATTATACTGTATACGTACTACATACAGTGTAGAATAGGTGAAAATAAGTGACCAAAGTTATTGACGCTTTTGGACATGATGACGTCATAACAATTTTAAAAATGGTAAATCAATCGAAAGATAATTGATTGACCTAGACAATATATAAAAATGGGGGAAAATGGAATACGGATAAGTGGAGATGCGCTCTATTAAATGTGATGAGCAATGACGAAAGAGACAAAAATCCTATCTTTGATATTCGTGTGGCCATACGATGACGTCACAATGTCCGGTTAGCCAAATCGATGCATGATTCGATATCTACAACTCATCTACATTCAGAATATGTAATTTTAAAAAAGTTCACCACGTAGTTTAGAATCTATGACTGTTTAAAAAAAGGCATAATTTTGACAAATTTTTGAACTTTTTCATAAAAAATGCGCGTAAATTGTTTAATTCTACGTGCTCGTATGACGTGATTTTAAGTTGAAATTGTTTGAAAGTTGGTAAATTTACTAAAAAAGACAGGAAAAACAAAAATCAAGCAAAAAAATGATGTTTTTGCGCTACGTGCGCACGCGCGCGTAAAAAATTGCGCACGCGTTGGAATTTTTGAAATGCTCAAAATGACATGAAACGCGTAGAAAGTTGATTAGAAATTGATTTTTCGCATTTTGAAATTTCAAACGCGCGTGCGCGCGTAACTTTTTGTGAAGCATGCAATTTTTAATCCATAGAAAGTTTGCGCATTATATGACTTAAATTTTCACCAAGTTTCAATACAAACAAACTTTTAGGTTTTATTCTATGATCAATCATTGAAATTCATAAAATCGCGCGTAACTTACGCTGCGCAACTCGGACACGACTGAAAACCTTATTACGACATCTTCAGATAGAGGTCAATCTTCTGATAAAGTTATACAATGTTATGTTAAGAAGATTTAGAGATACACTAGCAACAAAATTTGTGGAAAGAAAGAAGAAAATAGAACTAGATTTGAACTCGTCACTTTGACGAGTTAGTTATCCGCACGACAAACGCCACGCGCACGTCATACGTTGGAATTTTGCACACGGAAAAAGATTATGGCTGTCATATTATTGATGTTGTGATTCTCTGTGTTTAGAGAAGGATGCTTTAGACCAGGTCCGCCTTATTATTAGCCAATCAAAATCGTATAATTTTTAGAGGGAAAATGTTATCCTCCTTTGAAGCCTAAAATTTGCATATCCAGTATAAAAGTAGAATGTAATAGATATTAGAGGAGAAGAGAGAATAAGATCAGAGTAGATAAACGGAAAGATGATAAAGAAAATAAGGCTTGACTGGTACAGTGGTAGAAAGATGTATTAATCGAGTTACAAGGAATAAAAGTTCTAGTTGAGTTAAATATACTTTTTGTATGAGTTATCATTCAGTGACAGTGTACGTCGCGTGGAGTTATATATATACGCCTGAGAAAGCTCGGAACCAACTAAAATAAATTCACTACAATGGCATTATGACCTGAATTTAAGAATATTATATGCTGTTAGTGCTGAATTCTGTCAATTTTGTGTCATATAGTATATACAGTGCAAACGGTATAATCTGTATACATGTTACATACAGTGTAGAATAGGTGAAATTACGGGACCCCCGTTTATTCCTATTTTTAACATGGCGACGGTATCAAAATGAAACACTAAGATAGCAATTTGAGAAGGAAATTATTTCAGTAACAACATATTAACGTGCAGAAGAAATTTGAATACGTGAAATATTGATGCTTGCTCTTTTAAATGTAATGAATTATGACGCAAAAGATGAAAATACAAGTTTTTTTATTTAACTGGCCATATGATGACGTCACAACATCCGATTTGCAACATTTTCTCATGATTTCGTATCTACAATCCAATAGCTTCCAGAAAACGTTTTAATCGTGATTATCACATTTTATTTGTACGAGCTATAACAGATTAACATTTACTGTAAAGATGAAATTAATGGCACACGTAATTTAAATGTTTAGGCATGATGACGTCATACAAATTAAAATATTTTTAACTCATGCGAAGGATAGTTGATTGACCTAGACAATATCGAAATCGGGGTGAAAATGGAAAACGGATAAGTGGAGATGCGCTCTATTAAATGTGATGCGCTATGACAAAAGAGACAAAATCCCTATATTTTATATTCGAGTGGCCATACGATGACGTCACATAGTCCAGTTAGCCATATTAATGCATGATCCGATATCTGCAACTCATCAACTTCCAGAATATGTAATAACAATAATTTTCACCGTTTAGTTGAGAAGCTACGACGGTTTAAAAAAATGCATCATTTTGACGAATTTTTGAACTTTTTCATAAAAAACGCGCGCAAATTATCCAATTCGACGTGCTCGTATGACGTAATTTTAAGCCGAAATTGTTTAAAAGTTGGTAAAAGTACTGAAAAAGGCTGGAAAAACATAAATCATGCGGAAAAAGTATGTTATCAACGCTACGTGCGCACCGCGCGCGTAAAAAATTGCGCGCGCGTGGTAATTTTTGACATGCTCAAAATTACATGAAACGCGTAGAAAGTTGATTAGAAATTATTTTTTCGCATTTTAAAATTTTAAACGCACGTGCGCGCGTAACTTTGTGTAAAACATGTCATTTTTAGTGCACAAAAAGTTAGCGCAAGATATAAATTAAACTTTTGCTGAGTTTCAATTTAAATTGTTATATGGTTTTCGATCTATGTTAAATAGGCGAAATTCATAAAATCGCGCGTAAGTCACGTTGCGCATTTCTGACGTCATTCACAAAAGTGGCTGCACGACTTCACGTAAATGCGCACATGTTGACAAAGTTATAAAATGTTAGCTTTACACGTTTTAGAGATAAGCTCTGCACAAAAATGACAGAAAGAAAGAAGAACTAGATTTGAACTCGTCACTGCGGACGAGTTAGGTTATCCGCGAAAACGCAACGTCTAATATACACGTATAATACATAGGTCTGACGTGAAAACTAATTTTCGTTATTCGTTACATATTGGTAATTTTGGCGAGGATTGCATGCCATACTGTAGGTGAACTGAATTTCGAGAAAATTCAACAACTAAACGTGTTGTGTTGTGGTATGTCGTTGGTAAACTCCATGTTGGATTTTAAGAGTCGTTCTCTGATAATACTGTTACAAATACCATTTTATGTCGTCGAACTTCAACGATTAAATAAATAAATAACAAACTCAAGTTTGTTTAGAATTGATATACTATAAGAAATAGGTAAGAAATTATGTGGATTGTTTGATTTGTAGTTGTTTTGTAATTGCTACTTACTAACGTAACCCTAGCCTACTATAGATATAGAGTAGAGGCCTGCTGTGTTTGTATACACCGTACGGAAGAAGGATGTCTGTAGTTTCAGAGATGGCAAACGTCGTGACGTTTTTCAGCCCGATGGCTTTCGTAGCAGCACGACATTCGTGTATGGCCATGTATGTGTATGTTAAATACGGTCCCGGTAAATATACGAACAAATATGTCTGGTACACAGTGTACCTAGGCCTAGCCTGTACAAGAGCACTTGTTGTTTTTAGTAGGACTAAACGGCGCTAGTTCCCTTTTTGCACATGGGATGGCTTATATATTACGCCGTGGCTAAAGATACGGTACCGTATTCTAACTTCTGTTTACTAAAGGTACGGTAAAATTGCATTACGTCATAACCAGCCAATGGGGTGCTGGTACGTGTGTGACGTCATCGTATAAGGACTTTGGATTTTTTTTTCATATCGCGAAAACAGTATCAACCGCATTTTTTGTTTATGGTTCATTTATCGCTATTATCGCCGTCGTGTGTGACAAAAACTAAATGTAGCCTACGTCTGTTATTATTATTAAAAAGCCAAAACATGTTGATTCTAATTCTAGAATACAGAAAACCGTTTCAAAAGAGGCCTAGGCCTACTTACTACGTACTATAACCTCATTATATGAGTTTGTTTGTGTGTAGGGAAAGCGATGCCAGGCTGGGGCCAGCTGCATGTGTGCGCTGATGATTGACTCAGCCCTGGGGCTACTGTCTTAAAATCATAGTATTTGAGGGCCCCTTTATTGTCCGCATTTGCTTGTTGTTTATGGTCACCATATTGTAAACAAAGTTTAATAAAAAACATAGACCTAAAGGCCATTTGGAATAAAAATAAAACCCTCATCAGCGCACACACATCCATGCAGCCTGGCGCCGCCGGCGACAGGAATTCTCTACATACAAAAACAGACGCGATATGAAAAAAAATCCTTATATGATGACGTCACACACGTACCAGAACCCCATTGGCTGATTATGACGTAATGCAATTTTACCGTACCTTTAGTAAACAGAAGTTAGAATACGGTACCGTATCTTTAGCCACAGCGTATATATTAACTCTAGCTTAATTTTTAGTTGTATAAATTCTTAAAGAGAAGAAACAATGATTCGTGCTTCTTACAATAGCATGTTGTCTATAGGCTTACGCTAGTCCAGTAGTCCTAGTAGTAGTGTAGGTCAGCGCAGTTCCCTTTCGCACCTGTCATTGTTACAAATATTGTGGCTGTGATCACAATTTGTATTGATATTTATAATAATAATATATTTTTGTCTTGTAGCTGTTGGAAGAGATACACAATTGTCTCTACTTTAGTATCTCTAGAATATCGTAAGTAGTGTATATAAAATAAATAGTTTGTAGAGATGATTAATGGTTTCATGATAGGGAGTGAACTGTTGACAGTTATTTTGTAGGCATTTTCTATTATGAAACATTTACATAATTCAGATTTTATTGTTGGTGAATAAAATAAAATGAAATTAGCATTGAGACAACATGTAGGCCCCAATCAGCCGTTTCATACCCAAAGTCATTTTGAGGAAATTTCTTCATTTTTCAGTCATTGATTAAGAAGCATGTTGATTTGGAAAAAGTGTTAATGTTGTTTATTACCATTATTAATGTTTTTCCTTGTTTTTTTTAAGATTGTAGAAAATATAGTGTCAGCTACAGCTGTGTGAGTATTAGTAAATTATCTGTTAACAAAGGGAAAACATATTTTCCTTACTTTGTGAACTGTTGCCTGTTATTTTGTAGGCATTTTCTATTATGAAACATTTACATAATTCAGATTTTATTTTTTGTGAATAAAATATTAAATGAAATTAGCATTGAGACAACATGTAGGCCCTAACCAGCCGTCTTATACCCAACGTCATTTTGAGGAAATTTCTTAATTTTTCAGACCTCGATTAAGAAGCATGTTGATTTGGAAAAAGTGTTAATGTTGTTTATTACCATTATTAATGTTTTTCCTTGTTTTTTTTAAGATTGTAGAAAATATAGTATCAGCTACAGCTGTGTGAGTATTAGTAGATTATCTGTTAACAAAGGAAAAACATATTTTCCTTACTTTGTGAACTGTTGCCTGTTATTTTGTAGGCATTTTCTATTATGAAACATTTACATAATTCAGATTTTATTTTTTGTGAATAAAATATTAAATAAAATTAGCATTGAGACAACATGTAGGCCCTAACCAGCCGTCTCATACCCAAAGTCTATTTGAGAAATTTCTTAATTTTTCAGACATTGATTAAGAAGCATGTTGATTTGGAAAAAGTGTTAATGTTGTTTATTGTCAATTATTAATGTTTTTCCTTGTTTTTTTTTTAGATTGATAGAACATATACAGTGTCAGCTACAGCTGTGAGTATTAGTAGATTATCTGTTAAACGGATAAAACTTATTTTCTTTACTTTGTGCCTGTTATTTTGTAGGCATTTTCTATTATGAAACATTTACATAATTCAGATTTTATGGTTTGTGAATAAAATATTAAATGAAATTAGCATTGAGACAACATGTAGGCCCTAATCAGCTGTCTCATACCCAAAGTCATTTTGAGGAAATTTCTTAATTTTTCAGACATTGATTAAGAAACTTGTTGATTTTAAAAAAGTGTTAATGTTGTTTATTGTCGTTAATAATGTTTTTCCTTGTTTTTTTTAGATTGTAGAAAATATACAGTGTCAGCTACAGCTGTGAGTATTAGTAGATTATCTGTTAAACGGAGAAAACATATTTTCCTTACTTTGTGAACTGTTGCCTGTTATTTTGTAGGCATTTTCTATTATGAAACATTTACATAATTCTATTCTAATTTTATTGTTTGTGAATAAGATATTAAATGAAATTAGTATTGAGAAAACATGTAGACCCCAATCAACCGGCCCATACCTAAAGTCATTTTGAGGAAATTTCTTAATTTTTAGATTAAGAAGCATGTTGATTTTGAAAAAGTGTTAATGTTGTTTATTGCCATTATTAATGATTTTCCTTTTATTTTTTAGATTGTAGTTGTACAGAAAATATACAGTGTCAGTTACAGCTGTGAGTATTAGAAAATTATCTGTAAAACGGAAAAAACAGATTTTCCTTACTTGATGCCCTCCCTTAATTGATAAACATGTGTTGTCTGTAAATTTACAATACTGAGTGACCAAATATTTTTGTGTATAAAATTCTATTATATTAAAACATTGAATAATTAAACCTATTTTCAGATTATATGTTTATACTAGGCCTTTATTTAATATAAAGGCCTAGTATGTATGTGTTGAAATGAAATAAAAAAAAAAAAAGAAAAAAAAAAGGCCTTTATTTAATATTACAATATAAAAATGTATGTGAATTGTCATTTTATACAAGTATTTGATTAAAAGCAAAAAAAATACAAGTTGATTTTGCAGGAAGTTGAAAAATTGTGAAGGTGAAAGAATTTGTTTCCGACATATTCCATATAATGAATTTTTGACATATTTTTAGGTCACAATATCTTCTACAGTGATTTAGTTATATTGTATAAACCAAAGTCATAAATATATTATCACAATTTACTTAACAATTTAGGACAATCATCCTTTTTAACATAAATGTGGTGGTCAGTTTCTCCAGGCATATACTTACAATTTATAAAATGGGTCTATCCTGAATTTAGTAGTGAGTTGGTCCTAATTTGGTTTGCTAGGCTCAATAGATCATGTTACATTCCACAAAGGGGATGTGTATAATATTATTTAGCTATTTGTAAATACACTGATCTATTTACTGATTCAATATATAATTCTTCGACTGGAATTCTTAGTACAGTGTATCTTAAAATCAATAACTAACTCTTTTTTTTTTCTTTTATTGTAGGTGACTGTCTTGTATAAACCCACTGGATCTCAGAAGAGATCTGGGTCTTTAGAAAAAGATCCTTCTCTCCGAAGAGAGAATCTACGAGGGGTTACCGAATTTGAAAATCTATGTTCAATTATCTGTAACCATTATGCACAATTATCTGTAACCATTTTGTAAAACATCTTGTAAAACCTTGAAGATAAACCGAAGTTTATTTCAAGATCATTTTTGCAAACATTCACTGAAACATTGAAGATAAACCGAAGTTTATTTCAAAACCTTTTTTGCAGAAAGTTCGAAGAATAAAACAGAAGCTTATTACAAAGAAACAAATATTAAACATAGTTTATTACAAAAGGATAAATTAAAGAAGATTTAAAGATCACTTTTATTTGAATCTGTTATTAAGTAGAATTGTAAAAAGAATAAAAATTACAATCTGAAACTATTTAGCATAACCAAGTATTACAGAGAAGTTTAAATTAATATAAAGTATTTCATCAAGCCAATATTAAATAGAAGCTAATTTTTTTATTCAGTGAAATTGTATAATCGAATTATTGAAAAAAAGCAGACAAAAAAAAATATTGACAAAGAGAAAAGAAATTAGGACAAAAGTTAAAAATCATAGAAACAAAAGACAACATAAAATTGAATTGTTTTTGGAATTTTAATAATTTATTTTGTTTTAGCAAGGATTTCTTGAATTGATAAAAAGAACCTAATTGTAATATTCATTGGATTTGCAGAATACATTTTAATTTAATTTGTAAACAAAGTTTATTAATTTGAAGAAACTTGTTTCTTATACAAATTTTGAATAATGGATATGGAATTCATAGCAGTAGTTGGTATCTTTTTGTTGATTATCTTTACAATGATAATTTATTTGTGTAAGAATGTGAATAAAGAAGTTACAAGTAAAAAGCAGATTTTTGTCAATACAACTGGTAATGTTAATAATGGAGTTATGGATAAGACAGCAGAATTTAAAATAGTTGTTAATGACATCTTGGACCTACTTGATGAATGCTGTTCAACTGAGAATGTCAAAGACGACAGAAATGATGATACAGGTAATGTCAATTGTGAATTTATGAAAGATACAACTGAATTTAAAGGAATAATTGATGATATCATAAACATATTATCTTATGGTACAGAGGTCACTTCAGAGTTTAATGATACATGCGATTTCTGTAATATTGAAGTGAAAGTAGACGACAATTGCATAACATGTGACCGTTGTAGTCAATATTTTCATGTGAAATGTGTAAGAGATGTTTTTGAAGACAAACTATGTAATTCCAGGGTAATTTGGATTTGTTCAATGTGTGGGAATAGTAATTTTGTTGATAACATGTTGGGTGAAATAGGTATTCCCTGTCATTTCAATAGATATACGATTTTAGAACCTGATGAATCTGTCACTGCAGACTTTACAGAATTAACGAAAAATAAAGAAAAACGTTGTAATAATGCCAAATTAAAATGTCAACAAAGAGGAAGTGAAGATTTACTTGGTAGTGATTGGATGAGGGTAAGATCAAAGAAAAGAAACGACAACAGAAAAAAAAGATGTAAAAATAGAGGAAATAAGAAAAGGAGAAAGCGGGTTATAAATGGTATAAGTATAGAACCAGGTGTAAAATATATTGGTAAAGGTGTAAAAGATTTCTATGAAAGACGAAATAATAACAAAATGGAATGGAATACGAATACTTGCAGAGAATACAACAAAGAAAATGGTAAAACGAATGTATTGGGAAATTCACAAACAATAATTGACGACAGTGGTAGGCCTATGTGTGATGTTTTGAAAAATACAAAAGTAACACACGGTATACAACAACAATCAGGTGGTGGTTCGAAACGTTTACGAAATAACAAGGGTCGTTTTGTCAAAACTAAGAAGATTGATAACAAAAAAGCACAAGGTAATGTGGACCTGAATTTAAAGAATGATTGCGATACTATGGAACGGTTTGGCAAAGATATAAAGAACATGGGTAATAATGACAATTCTGAAACGAAAACTGACGAGGATTTTAAAATGAAATGTACTGTAGAAAACGACAACACAGCGACTGACGATGCGAAAGCACAAAATAATAGCAAAATGAATGACAGAAGTAGAATAATTGATAGTAATGTTACAGATCATAAAAATCAATGTGCAAGTTGTGAATTTGAGGAAAATGAAGTATTGATAATTGATGACGGATGCAAAAAAGAAGTGGCTGAAAAAATTAGGTCCCATACTAAACCTAAATGTGACCAACATACTATCGATGTGGATATTGAAGTTTTAACAACAATTAATTTTTCGGAAGAATTGATAATCGATGATGTACCAAAACAACAAAATACACGAAAAAGGCAGAAAATACAATCAATAAATGAATTACAAGTATATAATAGTAATGAGAATATAACTGTAGCACAGGGTAATTTTAATCAAGGGAATTATAGATTTGGCTTTGCAAGTGGTAAACAGTGTGTTGCAAATAGTCTTGTAGCTATTCTTTATTCTACAAAGAGGAATGGAAATGAATTTTACACCAAAGACCTTGATACAATATTGACTCTTGGAAACGAGTTGTACCGTTACATTCAGAAAGATTCCACTATGCACGAGGACCTTTTAATGATTTCTGAACTGCCGAAAGAATTGGATATCTTGGATAACACATTTGTAATATCTCCCAAAGAATCAGTTTTTGGCATAATAGATGGGAATCTCGAATTTATGGCTGAATATGGAGCCTTGTCATTAAACCAAGCACTTGAACAAGAATTACACCAACATGATGCATTTTTTATGAATTTTAACAGAAGCACATTTTCTATTATTAAACGTGTAAATGGTTTCCTTATATTTGATCCACATGCAAGAGATCGATTTGGTTGTGTTAGTGAGCATGGAAAGAGTATTTTACTTTACAGTACATCTTGGCAAGGTGTTTACGACTATTGTATAAGATTAGCAAGGTCAATGAACTGTAATTTACATGACACCGAGTTTGAACTGACTGGTGTAAATATTGAAAATAAGTCTATGATTTTATGTTCCGCTTCTGTGCTTGATGATAATTGTGAACAAAGCAACTTGGGAAATGCCGATGTTGATGAACCTAGTACGTCTTATCAGTATAAATGTAGTACAAGATTACCAGAAAAGAATATTGATTCTAATGTTAAAGGCCAAAAACATAATAAAGAAGGTCATGTCTCATCAAGTAATGGATGGCAAAGTGATAGTGATATTGAAATCGTTAATGTTCAGTATGGAGAAAGACCTGACAAGAATTTTAAATTTATTCCGATCTCAGAAGCACAAAAGAAAAACATGTGTAATGAAGTAGGCATTCATTGTGAATATACCGATATGAATTGTGGTATTAACAGAGCTAGTCAGATTGGACATCCTCTTCAAATTACGAATATTACAGGTGATGGTAATTGTTTTTATCGTGCAATTTCATACATTATTTCTGGTACTGAAGATAATCATTTTCTTTTAAGAAGAGCAATTACTAATCATTTATTGGAGACTGGTGACTTGTTTATTAATACATTTAGTCACGAATATAGATCAGTTAAGGAATATGTGTTTGAAAAAAGAGTAATGGATAATGGAACGTGGGCATCCAATACTGAAATAAGTGCAATGGCAAACTTGCTTAATACAGATATTTATTCATTTAATGATCAACTTTTGACGTGGCAATTGTTTTCTGCTAAAAAGCCGGGAAGAATAGATGATGTTACATCTGACAATGGTATATATATTTTGTACACCATGAATGTGCATTTTAATGTAGTGGAATCTGTCAATGTCAGTCAAAATAATTTTCAGGAAACAACAGGACAAGTTGATATGGATGTGACATCCCAAAAGAATTATACAACACAGAAACGAAAGCAAATGAGAAAAGAAACATGTCACACATTTGAAGACATAGAACCAAAACACAAAAAGAGTAAAACTGTTGAGGGACCTTGTTCTGGAGATGAAGTAAAAATGTTGAGAAGGAAAAGAAAAACATCTTATGAAAATAGAAAACAAAGAGAAAAGAATCGTCAGAGAATGAAAAGAATAAGAGAGAAAAAAGATAATTCAATAGACAAAAATGAAAATAGAAACAAATATCAAGGTGATCCTGCATACAGAGAAGAAAAGAAACGTAAAGTAAAGGAGGCACAACAAATAAGATATGCTGATGATGATTATAAATTCCAAAAAAGGAAGGAAAACAGAGAAAGACAACACAAAAGGTATAGATGTGAACCTGAATATAATGTTAAGGTACGAAATAAAGCTAAACATAACTACAATATTGATTTGGATTACCGAACAACCAAAAAAGAAACAGTGAAGAATAGATACAACAATGATACAATGTTTAGACATAAAACTATACAAAATAATAAACAAAGAAATCAGGAAAGGTATCACAATGATCCACAGTTTCGAAAAAATTTGAAGCAAAATTTAGCACAGAAGTATTGTACTAATTCACAATTCAGAGAAAACATTACCCAAAAATTGACAGAGAAGTATCAAAGTAATTTTAAATTTAGACAAAACTGTAAAGAAAAATTTGTTAAAAAGTATCGGACTAATTTGAAATTTAGACAAAAATGGAAAGACAAACTGGCAGAAAAGTATCGGAGTAATTTGAAATTTAGACAAAACTTTAAAGACAAATTGGTAGAAAAGTATCGGAGTAATTTAAAATTTAGAAGAAAATGCAAAGACAAATTGGCAGAAAAGTATCGGAGTAATTTGAAATTTAGACAAAACTGTAAGCAGAAATTGGCAGAGAAATATCGAGGGAATTCAAAATTTCGTCAAAGATGTAAGCAAAGATTTACAGAAAAGTATCATGGTGATGAAGGGTTCCGGAAAAAAATCATGAAGAAAAATATGAAAAATCGGGAAAAAATCAAAACAGAAAACACTAATTTTAATATTGTTTTAGAAAACTTCAAGAAAACAGTTTCTCGTGGTCCTGAATATGTTTGTTGCGTATGCTTTAAATTGTTATTCAAAGATCAAGTTATGAAGTGCATCAGAGCTAAATACAAAAATCAGGCTTGTATAAATGAAAAGTATTTGCATAATTGCAATAATGAATGTAATAAACCTTGTCAATTTGTTGAATCACCAAGATGTCGTTTATGGATTTGTTTCACATGCCACAGGAAAATGCTAAAAGGAAAAGTTCCTGCAGAAGCTAATTCAAACAATTTACAACTATACGATATTCCTCCTGAGCTCAGGTGTTTAAATAATTTAGAGCAGCATTTGATTGGATTAAACATTCCTTTTATGAAATTAATTAATTTACCAAAAGGTGGACAGCATGGAATACATGGACCAGTCGTATGTGTACCATCAAATACTATTGAAACTGTAAAAATGTTGCCTAGACCAGAGGTTGATGATCAATTAATATCTGTAAAATTGAAGCGAAAGTTGTCTTACAAAGGTTATTACAAATATAAATTTGTTAAAACTGCCAATGTTATTCAAGCTCTTAGATATTTACAAGATCATAACAAGTGCTACTTTGATATAGCTATTAATGAAGAATGGCACAATTATTTATCTGAAGATAACATCGAAAGTGAAACTACTAATGAAAATGAAAACAATGAAGAAGAAGAAAATGAAGAAGAAGTAGGTGTTACCTTCGATACAAGTCTTCAACCTGTTGACAGACGACAAAATGTGGTAGATGAATATTTTAATGACATAATTTGTTGTGCACCGTGTGAAAATAATAGCCCTATTGCATTATTAAGTAATAAAAGCAATGAAGCAAAATCATTTCCAGTGTTATTTCCAACAGGCCAACCAACATTCCATGATACGAGAGATGTTAAAATAACACTCGGACGTTATTTTCATAATAGATTAATGCATATAGATAACAGGTTTGCACAAAATACAGAATTCATTTTTTATGCTCAATCTTTATATGAACTTCAACAAATTTTATCAAGTATTTCCATTGCATTGCGAAAAGGGTCAAGTAAAAAGGATGACTTTAGTAAAGTTACTGTATCCGATTTAAAAAATGTTACCAAAATTGAGGAAATTTTAAAATCTGATAGGGGTTATAAATTTTTAAAACAAATTCGTGGGACTCCACCGTACTGGCAAGCTACACAGAAAGATGTAATAGCAATGGTTAGACAGATTGGAAAGCCAACATTCTTTCTTTCATTCTCAAGTGCAGACTTCCGTTGGAAAGAAATAATGACGACATTGTTAAGTCAGTCAGGAGACCAAAGAAACATTGAAGAATTGGAATGGGCAGATAAATGTAATTTGTTAAAATCAAATCCAGTGACTGTTGCCAGAATGTTTGACAAGCGCTTTCATACTTTTTTGAAAAATGTAATTTTGTCTGAAGCACAGCCGATTGGTAAAGTCATAGATTATTTTTACCGAATTGAATTTCAAATGAGAGGAAGTCCACATGTTCATATGTTAGTATGGGTTGAAAATGCTCCTATTTTTGGTACAGATAAAGATAACGAAGTTATTAATTTTGTCGATAAATATATTTCTTGTGCTGTACCATGTGAAACTGTAGATCCTGAGCTGAATGAAATTGTTAAAAGTGTGCAAATTCACAGTAAAAGACATTCTAAATCATGTAAAAAAAAGGGAACAAACTGCAGATTTAACTTCCCCAGACAACCTTCTGGAAATACATTTGTTATGAGACCTACAATTGTAGATAAAGACAGTGATGATAATGATGACAATAAACAAGCAAGGGAGCTATTAACCTCAGTAAAAGATGCTGTGAGTAATGAAGAAACATATAAAAATTCAATAGAACTTTTCCAAAGTTTAGGTATTACACAGAGTGCATTTGAGAAAGCAAATAATTGTGTAGCTACTGAGGAAAAAATTGTTATAAAAAGAAACCCTCAAGATGTGTGGGTAAATCAATATAATCCTTCCTTATTGAGAGCATGGAATGCTAATATGGATATTCAGTATATTACAAATGTATATGCATGTATTATTTACGTTATAGGATATATGTCTAAATCTGAACGAGAAATGGGCTTACTGTTATCTCATGCAGCATCAGAAGTAAAAGAAGGCAATGAAGATGCTAGGCAAAGTTTGCGAAAACTTCGTAATGTTTATATGAATAATCGAGAAGTGTCTGCACAAGAAAGTATTTATCGTGTTTGTAGTTTAAGATTAAAAGAATGTTCAAGGAAAGTTGAATTTATCCCAGTAGGACCTAATCCTGTTAGAATGAGTTTACCACTAAGTGTAATTAAAAACAAAGCAGATGATGATGTAAGTGCATGGTTACCAAATAAGATCGACAAATATAAAGCTCGACCTAATAGTTCTGATTTTAATAAAATGTGCCTTGCAAAATTTTGTTCAGAATATAGAATATTGAGTTCATCAGAAATGAAAGGAAACAAACAAAAAAAGAATGTATTTCAGTTAAAAAAACAGTTGGGATTCATCCAAAAAAGAACACGAACTAGTAATGCTATAGTAAGATACCCTCGATTTCCAATGGATACAGCACCTGAGAAATATTTTTTGAGTATACTTCAGTTATTTCTACCATTTCGAAAAGATGAACAGTTAAAACCTCCAACTTTTGAAACGTACGAACAATTTCATGAGAAAGGATGTGTGAAATTATGTGGCTGTCAATTAGAAACGGTAAAGTCAATAGTTAATGGAAACATGAAACAATATGAAAAAAGTGCTGATGATGTTGAAGAAGCACAGGAATTTTTATTAAAATTTGGACCACAAGAAGATGCATGGAGCCTATTATGTCCAGAAAGCGAAAAAGAAAGGTTAGACAACCCAAAGCCAAATGTAGAGGTTGATGATGAAGAAGATGAATTTTTCATTCCAGATTTTGGAATTCAAAAAAATCATACATCTAAAGTAGAATCTAATTCATCTAATATTCCAAGACCAGAATTGAACAAAATGATTCGATCTTTAAATGAAAAACAACAACATATATTTTATAAGACAAGACAATGGTGTTTAGACAAAGTTAATGGTAAAAAACCTGAAGCATTTTACAATTTCATAACTGGAGGCGCTGGTACAGGAAAAAGTCATTTGGTAAATTGTATTTATAATGAAGCGACACGTATTCTTGGAAAGATTATGGAAAATCCCGATGATTTGTCAATATTGAAATTAGCTCCTACAGGAATCGCAGCATATAATATTAAAGGCCAAACAATTCATAGCGCTTTGTCTATCCCGATTAATATTTCACTTCCGTATCAACCACTTGGAGAAGAAAAAATAAGTGCACTTCGTAATAAATTGGGCCAGTTGCAAATTGTTATTATAGATGAAATATCAATGGTAAATCAAAGGTTACTTTGGTATATCCACGGACGATTAAGGCAAATAAAACAAGTACGCAACGATAGTCCATTTGGTAACATTTCAGTAATTGCTGTTGGTGATTTTTATCAGTTACCCCCGGTGATGGGCAGTTCGTTATATAAAGACACATTGGAAAGCTCACTGTGGATAGATAACTTTAAGCAAGTACAGTTAGATCAAATCATGAGGCAAAAAGAAGATAAACAATTTGCTTTATTGTTAAACAAATTGCGTACAAAAGAAAAACATGATTGTTTGTCTGATAACGATTTATTAGTTCTAAAATCACGTGAAACAGGTGAAGAATGTGAAGATGCTGTTCATATTTACCCACGCAACAAACAAGTTGATGAATGGAATAAAAAAATGTTGCACAAAACCTGTACAGACATTGTATGCATTAAAGCAGAAGATAGTGTAGTAAATAGCAAGAAACAGAGCAAAAATTGTGACAAACCTCGGAATTCACGTCAAACTAGTTTACTAAATTATTTGTGGATTGCAATTAATGCCAGAGTGATGTTGATTAAAAATGTAGATGTTAAAAAAGGCTTAACGAATGGATGTATGGGACATGTTGATGAAATAGTCAAACCTGATCATAACACCGAACCAGTATCTATTAAAGTAAAATTTGACAATAATGACATTGGTATTCAGGCAATTGAAATGTTTAAAGAATCTATGGGGAAAAAATACAGTCGAAAACAATTTCCTCTCAAATTAGCATATGCATGCACAGTTCATAAAGTGCAAGGAATGACAATGGATAAAGCAGTGGTTTGCCTTAAAGATACTTTTATGCATGGTCAAGCATATGTAGGCCTCAGTCGTGTTACTTCAATAACTGGACTTACTATTGAAAATTTTAAACCTAGTCTGATTTATTGTGATCCAAACATAAAGAAGTGCTTAAATAATATGGATTCATACGTACAATGTGATAAACAAGGTCATGATTCGGCTTGTAGATTTTCAATAATGTTACATAACATTCAAGGGCTTAAACAACATTTTTTTGATCTTCAGTGTAATGATTTGTTTATGAATTCTAATATCATATGTCTAACTGAAACATGGTTAAACAAGGATGATGATGTTTTTGACGTACGCATTGAGCCGTATAAATTGTATCACCAAGCAAGGTATGATTCGTATTCTAATACAAATGATCTCAGTTCCAAAATAAAACATCAGGCTCATGGTGGCGTTGCAGTGTATGCCAAGAACACGTCTTCAAGCAGATTAAACATATGTAATAATGATATAGAAGCAGTTTCATTTTTAATAACAAGTCCGATTTCTGTTGCCGTGTCAGTAATTTATCGACCCCCAAGTTATGATATTAATCAATTCTGTCAAAATTTGAGAAAACATTTGGAAGAGTTACATAAAATGAGCACAAAGTGTATTGTAATGGGTGATTTTAATGAAAATCTTTTCAAACAATCTTCCAGAGTGAATAATTTAATGGCAGAGAATGAGTACAAACAACATGTTACATGTTCTACAACTGAAAACAATACATTGATTGATCATGTTTATAGCAAAGGTCTTGATTCAGTACAGGCTGAAGTAATTCCAATTTATTATAGCTATCATGAAACCATTCAAATTAAATTTTAATTGCATCAATGGTTTTTAAGTATTTGAATTATATTTTTGTAAAAACTTTTTAGGAATTGAAAATAGAACTGGATACAAATTAAAAAAAACAATTTGATAAAAACAAGCTGAAAATCATTATGACCCTCTATGCACAAGAGGCAGCGAGTAATCTGTAACTTCAACCCATGTCATTCTCCTGTATAGGAAAAACAATATCTGGTGTCTAAACACATTTCAATCTTGTTTTTATGTGAGTTAAATTATTATAGATATTGTTCTGAATTTGAATATGCAATGTTGCAATCTCTGTACATAATAATCGTTCAATATCTACCAGTATTCAAGTAATGTTGAAAATAAAAAGTTACATTTCACAGAAGAAGAAAATACGTTTTGTTTTATACGATTACCAATACTTCATTAGGTCTATACATAATTTCAGTTGTATAATTGTTTTTTCTATTCTTTTTTTTTCTATCCAGGTCCACATGAAATTACTAATACAGTAATTTACTCATGTGGAAGAATAATCAATTTATTATCTATGCAAGAGAGGCAGCGAATAATCTGTAACTTCAACCCATGTCATTCTTCTGTATAGGAGAAACAATATCTGGTGAGTAAACACATTTTAATCTTGTTTTTATGTGAGTTATATTATTATAGATATTGTTCTGAATTTGAATATGCAATGTTGCAATCTCTGCACATAATAATCTTTCAATATTTACCGGTATTCAAGTAATGTTAAAAATAAAAAGTTACATTTTACAGAAGAAGAAAATACGTTTTTTTTATACGATTACCAATACTTCATTAGGTATATACATAATTTCAGTTGCATAGTTGTTTTTTATTTTATTTTTTCTATCTATCCAGGTTCACATTAATTTTCTCATTTGCAAGAATAATCAATTTATTTTCTTTTGGCTTTTAGGTGTTCAATAGAATGGTTTCATCTCTTCAATTATAGGATCCGGATATTTAGGCAGTCATTAATGCAGCTCTTTCATAGCAATTGTCTAAACGCGGCAAATGATTAAATTATTAATTGTATTAATGATTGTTAAAAAATAAGAATCTTCTATAAATAGATTAATAATATGCGTTTAATGAATCCACAACTAACAAATTAACATGTATATAATGTAGGAAGTAAAATTACTGATCACCAAATAAACTACTGTATAGTATAAACAGCCTATTATAATTTTTAAAATTGTGTACAATTTGCAATAACCAATGAAAGCTTATATAAATACATACATTTCATACTTATTATTTGTTTGAAATAAAAGATTATTTTTAACAGTTATGGTGTGATAATATTAGCTTTATCAGAAATATTTTATCTATTGGAGCAAGCTTTAACACTGGCAACTGAGATAAATGTCAGTAATCCATAAGATCAAATCACAGAGCAGAGGAGACAAGAAATTGTTATTATTATTATTCACACATGTAACTGGTTGTACTTTAGTACATTATGGTGTTTAGAACTGAAATTACGGGAGAAAACATTGTTTGATGTCATCAAAATGAAACATAAAAGTATGTACATTTTCGGAAAATAATTCATTTCAATGAGCATAATTAAATAATATAATATAAATAATAATAATGAAAATTTGGCACGTACAACTGAGATGCGTAATATGTTGAAGTGATGAACTATATGCCAAAAAACAAATAAAAATCCTACCTTTCCAATTACTGGCCATAGCATGACATCATAGCATGACCTCGCAGCATCCAATAGGAACATTTTTATGACAGCATATTACAGAATACATTGTATATGTTATATAATTTAATTATCTAAATAATTACATTAATACAAATTTAAAGAATTTTGGGAACGTTAACCTGAGATGCGCTCTATTTTAAACACGATTAATTTTTACGAAAGAGATGAAAATATGACTTTTTAAATTCAACTGGCCATATAATGACGTCATGAAATTAGATAGACAAAATTTGTATATGACTTCATATCTACAATTCAACAATTTCCATAAGTTTTAATCACATGGGTCACTTTGTTAACTCATGTGTGAAGGAAAATTGATTTATCAAGAACATTAAAACGCATTAGCGTGATGCCCTCTATTAAATGGGATTAACTAAATACAAAATAGAAAAAAAAATCTATTTTTAAAATTCGAGTGGCCATATGATGACGTCAGAACATCCTTTAGGTAAAATTTGTACATTAATTGATATCTACAACTCATTCGACGGGGTAACCTGCCATCTTGAGGAGCTAGAAATGAATCAAAATAGCTATATTTTTTGCATAAATTCGTATTATATTACCCTTTCTTTAGCACACGATTTCTAAAGTTTAACATGCACGTGCATCGTTAATTTGCAATAAAAATTCATGAAAGTGAAAGAAATCGTGAACGTAGGCCTATGACCAACAAAAATCAATTGCAAAACACATTTTTCTACGCTTTGTACAAGCTGTGTGCACAAGTGCGTGCGCAAAACACAAACAAATTAGACAATTTTGAAATGCTCAAAGTGACCTGAAATGTACGCAAATTAAATAGAAATTAATTTGGCGCATTTTTAAAATTCACTCGTACTCAAAAAAAAATAAATAAATAAATATAATAAACAAATTTGATTTAGGTTTTCCGCAGCGCAAACGCCACGTGCACGTCATACGTTAGAATATTGCACTCAGAAAAAACGATTATGCCATTGAAAAAATGTTAGTGCGCTCTCTATTTTGCGTCACGTCTAAGTATATACAGTATACACTATACTGTATACGTACTACATACAGTGAAGGATAGGTGAAAATAAGTGACCACAGTTTTTAACGCTTTTGAACATGATGACGTCATCACAACTTTAAAAATGGTGAATCATGCGAAAGATAATTGATTGACCTAGACAAAATAAAAAAATTGAGGGAAATGGAATACGGATAAGTGGAGATGCGCTCTATTAAATGTGATGAGCTATGCGAAAGAAACAAAAATCCTATATTTTATATTCGAGTGGCCATACAATGACGTCACAATGTCCGGTTAGCGATATTCATGGATGATTTCATATCTACAACTCATCTACTTCCAGAATCGGTAATTTAAAAAAAGTTCACCACGTAGTTTATAATCTATGACTTTTTTAAAAAAGGCATAATTTTCACGAATTTTTGAACTTTTTCATCAATAACGCGCGCAAATTTTTCAATTCTACGTGCTCGTATGACGTGATTTTAAGTCGAAATTGTTTGAAAGTTAGTAAATCTACTAAAAAATGACAGGAAAAACAAAAATCAAGCCAAAAAATAGTGTTTTTGCGCTACGTACGCACGCGCGCGTAAAAAAATTGCGCACGTGTGGGAATTTTTGAAATGCTCAAAATGACATGAAACGCGTAGAAAGTTGATTAGAAATTGATTTTTCGCATTTTGAAATTCTAAACGCGCGTGCGCGCGTAACTTTCTGCGCAACCTGCCATTTTTAATCCATAGAAAGTTTGCGATTAATATGACTTAAATTTTCACCAAGTTTCAATACAAAATTACTTTTGGTTTTTAATCTATGATCAATCATTGAAATTCATAAAATCGCGCGTAACTTACGCTGCGCAACTCGGACTGGACCCAAAACCTTATTACGACATCTTCTGATAGAGGTCAATCTTCTGATAAAGTTATACAATGTTATGTTAAGAAGATTTTGAGATACACGCGCAACAAAATTCTGGGAAAGAAAGAAGAAAAAAGAAAAAAAAGAAAAAAAAAAAAAAGATCCTGACAATAACAAGGGGTTATCCGCCAAAGTGCGGATAACCAAAAAAAAAGAGAAAAAGAAAAATAAAAAAAAGATCCTGACAATAACAAGGGGTTATCCGCCAAGTGCGGATAACCAAAAAAAAAAAAAAAAAAAAAGATCGTGACAATAACAAGGGGTTATCCGCCAAGTGCGGATAACCAAAAAAAAAAAAAAAAAAAAAAAAAAAAAAAAAGATCCTGACAATAACAAGAGGTTATCCGCCAAGTGCGGATAACCAATTATCCGCCAAGTGCGGATAACCAAAAAGATCCTGACAGTAACAAGGGGTTATCCGCCAAGTGCGGATAACCAAAAAAAGATCCTGACAATAACAAGAGGTTATCCGCCAAGTGCGGATAACCAAAAAACTAGATTTGAACTCGTCACTACGTACGAGTTAGGTTATCCGCAGCGCAAAGGCCACGTGCACGTCATACGTTAGAATATTGCGCGCAGAAAAACGATTATGCCATTTAAAAAATGTTAGTGCGCTCTCAATTTTGCGTCACGTCTGAGTATATACGGTATACACTATAACTGTATACGTACTACATACAGTGCAGAATAGGTGAAAATAAGTGACCAAAGTTATTAACGCTTTTGAACATGATGACGTCATAACAATTTTAAAAATGGTGAATCAATCGAAAGATAATTGATTGACCTAGGCAATATATAAAAATGGGGGAAAATGGAATACGGATAAGTGGAGATGCGCTCTATTAAATGTGACGAGCTATGACGAAAGAGACAAAAATCCTATGTTTTATATTCGAGTGGCCAAATGATGACGTCACAATGTCCGGTTAGCCATATTGATGCATGATTCGATATCTGCAACTCATCTACTACCAGAATATGTAATTATAAAAAAGTTCACCACGTAGTTTAGAATCTATGACAGTTTAAAAAAAGGCATAATTTTGTCAAATTTTTGAACTTTTTCATCAAAAATGCGCGCAAATTGTTTCATTCTACGTGCTCGTATGACGTGATTTTAAGTCTAAATTGATTTAAAATTGATAAATTTACTAGAAAAGGCTGAAAAAACAAAAATCAAGCAAAAAAATGATGTTTTTGCTCTACGTGTGCACGCGCGCGTAAAAAATTTGCGCACGGGTGGGAATTTTTGAAATGCTCAAAATGACATGAAACGCGTAGAAAGTTGATTAGAAATTGATTTTTCGCATTTTAAAATTTCAAACGCGCGTGCGCGCGTAACTTTTTGTGAAACATGCCATTTTTAATCCATAGAAAATTTGCGCATGATATCACTTAAATTTTCACAAAGTTTCAATACAAAACAACTTTTAGTTTTTATTCTGTGATCAATCATTGAAATTCATAAAATCGCGCGTAACTTACGCTGCGCAACTCCAAAATCGTCCAAAAGCTTGGCTGCACATCTACAGCGATAGGTCAACCTTATGACAAAGTTATACAATCTTATGTTGGCCACAAGATAGAGATATGCTGCGAACAAAAATCGTGGAAAGAAAGAAGAACATAGAAAAAAAAAGATCCTGACAATAACAAGAGGTTATCCGCCAAGTGCGGATAACCAAAAAAAAAAAAAAAAAAAAAAAGATCCTGACAATAACAAGGGGTTATCCGCCAAGTGCGGATAACCAAAAAAAAAACTAGACTTGAACTCGTCACTACGGACGAGTTAGGTTATCCGCAGCGCAAAGGCCACGTGCACGTCATACGTTGGAATATTGCGCGCAGACAAACGATTAAGGCATTGAAACAATTTCAGTGTGCTCTCTATTTTTCGTCACGTCTAAGTATATACGGTATAACACTATATATTGTATACCTAATACATACAGTGCAGAATAGGTAAAAATAAGTGACCAAAGTTATTGACGCTTTTGAACATGATGACGTCATCACAATTTTTCAAATGGTGAATCGTGCGAAAGATAATTGATTGACCTAGACAACATAACAAAATGGGGGGAAATGGAATACGGATAAGTGGAGATGCGCTCTAGTAAATGTGATGAGCTATGCGAAAGAGACAAAAATCCTAAATTTTATATTCCAGTGGCCATGCGATGACGTCACAATGTCCGGTTAGCCATATGGATGCATGATTTGATATCTGCAACTCATCTACATTCAGAATATGTAATTTTAAAAAAGTTCACCACGTAGTTTAGAATCTATGACTGTTTAAAAAAAGGCATAATTTTGACAAATTTTTGAACTTTTTCATCAAAAATGCGCGTAAATTGTTTAATTCTACGTGCTCGTATGACGTGATTTTAAGTTGAAATTGTTTGAAAGTTGGTAAATTTGCTAAAAAAGACAGGAAAAACAAAAATCAAGCAAAAAAATGATGTTTTTGCGCTACGTGCGCACGCGCGCGTAAAAAAATTGCGCACGCGTGGGAATTTTTCAAATGCTCTA
The DNA here is from genome assembly GCF_964355755.1 of Antedon mediterranea. NCBI lineage: Eukaryota > Metazoa > Echinodermata > Crinoidea > Comatulida > Antedonidae > Antedon > Antedon mediterranea. The sequence continues at coordinate 881,077 of NC_092677.1, forward strand.
AATGACCTGAAACGCGTAGAAAGTTGATTAGAAATTGAATTTTCGCATTTTGAAATTTTAAGCGCGCGTGCACGCGTAACTTTTTGTAAAACATGCCTTTTTTAATCCAAAGAAAGTTTGCGCATGATATGACTTAAATTTTCACCAAGTTTCAATAGAAAATGACTTTTCATTTTTAATCTATGATCAATCATTGAAATTCATAAAATCGCGCGTAACTTACGCTGCGCGACTCAAAATTTTAAAAAAAAAGTTTCTTGCACATCTACAGCTACAGAGCAATCTTTTGACAAAGTTATACAATCATATGTTGGCCAGAATTAGAGATACGCTGCGAACAAAAATCGTGGAAAGAAAGAAGAACATAGAACTAGATTTGAACTCGTCACTGCGGACGAGTTAGGTTATCCGCAGTCCTAAAGCCACGTGCACGTCATACGTTGGAATATTGCGCGCAGAAAAACGATTATGCCATTGAAAAAATGTGAGTGCGCTCTCTATTTTGTGTCACGTCAAAGTGTATACGGTATACACTATATACCGTATACGTACTACATACAGTTCAGAATAGGTGAAAATAAGTGACCAAAGTTATTGACGCTTTTGCACATGATGACGTCATAACAATTTTTAAAATGGTGAATCATGCGAAAGATAATTGATTGACATAGACAATATAAAGAAATGGAGGGCAATGGAATACGGATAAGTGAAGATGCGCTCTATTAAATGTGATGAGCTATACGAAAGAGAAAAAAATCCTATATTTTATATTCGAGTGGCCATACGATGACGTCACAATGTCCTGATAGCCATATTGATACATGATTCGATATCTACAACTCATCTACTACCAGAATATGTAATTATAAAAAAGTTTACCACGTAATTTAGAATCTATGACTGTTTAAAAAAAGGCATAATTTTGACAAATTTTTGGACTTTTTCATCAAAATTGCGCGCAAATTGTTTAATTCTACGTGCTCGTATGACGAGATTTATAAGGCAAAATTGATTGAAAATTGGTAAATTTATTATAAAAGACAGGAAAAACAAAAATCAAGCAAAAAAATGAGGTTTTTGCGCTACGTGCGCACGCGCGCGTAAAAAAATTGCGCACGCGTGGGAATTTTTGAAATGCTCAAAATGACATGAAACGCGTAGAAAGTTGATTAGAAATTGATTTTTCGCATTTTGAAATTTTAAAAGCGCGTGCGCGCGTAATTTTTTTAAAACATGCCATTTTTAATCCATAGAAAGTTTGCGCATGATATGACTTAAATTTTCACCAAGTTTCAATAGAAAATGACTTTTGGTTTTTAATCTATGATCAATCATTGAAATTCATAAAATCGCGCGTAACTTACGCTGCGCGACTCAAAATTCATAAAAAAAGTTTCTTGCACATCTACAGCTACAGGGCAATCTTATGACAAAGTTACACAATCTTATGTTAACCAGAAGATAGAGATATGCTGCGAACAAAATTCGTGGAAAGAAAGAAGAATATCGAAAAAAAAACTAGATTTGAACTCGTCACTGCGGACGAGTTAGGTTATCCGCGAAAACGCAACGTCTAATAATATACACGTAGAATACATATAATAGGTCTGACGTGAAAACTAATTTTCGTTATTCGTTAAATATTGGTAATTTTGGCGAGGATTGCATGCCATACTGTAGGTGAACCGAATTTCGAGAAAATTCGACAACGTGTTGTGTTGTGGTATGTCGTTGGTAAACTCCATGTTGGTTTTTAAGAGTCGCTCTCTGATAATATTGTTACAAATACCATTTTATATCGTCGAACTTCAACGATTAAATAAATAAATAACAAACTCAAGTTTGTTGAGAATTGATATACTATAAGAAATAGGTAAGAAATTATGTGGATTGTTTGATTTGTAGTTGTTTTGTAATTGCTACTTACTAACGATACCCTAGCCTACTATAGATATACGGAAGGATGTCAGACTTTCAGAGACGGCCGGCAAACGTCGTGACGTTTTTCAGCCCGATGGCTTTCGTAGCAGCACGACAATCGTGTATGGCCATGTGTATGTTAAATACGGTCCCGGTAAATACGAACAAATATGTCTGCTACATTCATAGTGTACCTAGGCCTAGCCTGTACAAGAATACTTGCTGTTTTTAGTAGGACTAAACGGCGCTAGTTCCCTTTTGCACCTGGCTTATATTATATTAACTCTAGCTTAATTTTTAGTTGTATAAATTCTTAAAGAGAAGAAACAATGACTCGTTCTTCTTACAATAGCATGTTGTCTAGGCTTACTCCAGTAGTCCTAGTAGTAGTGACGTAGGTCAGCGCAGTTCCCTTTCGCACCTGTCATTGTTACAAATATTGTGGATGTTTTGATCACAATTTGTATTGATATTTATAATAATAATATATTTTTGTCTTGTAGCTGTTGGAAGAGATACACAATTGTTTCTACTTTAGTATCTCTAGAATATTGTAAGTAGTGTATATTAAATAAATAGTTTGTAGAGATGATTAATGGTTTCATGATTGGGAGTGAACTGTTGCCTGTTATTTTGTAGGCATTTTCTATTATGAAACATTTACATAATTCAGATTTTATTGTTTGTGAATAAAATAAGTTATTTTGAGGAAATTTCTTAATTTTTCAGACATTGATTAAGAAGCTTGTTGATTTGGAAAAAGTGTTAATGTTGTTTATTACCATTATCAATGTTTTTCCTTGTTTTTTTTAGATTGTAGAAAATATACAGTTTCAGCTACAGCTGTGAGTATCAGTAGATTATTTGTTAAACGGAGAAAACATATTTTCCTTGCTTTGTGAACTGTTGCCTGTTATTTTGTAGGCATTTTATATTATGAAACATTTAAATAATTCAGATTTTATGGTTTGTGAATAAGATATTAAATGAACGTAGTATTGAGACAACATGTAGACCCCAATCAGCCGGCCCATACCCAAAGTTATTTTGAGGAAATTTCTTAATTTTTCAGACATTGATTAAGAAGCTTGTTGATTTGGAAAAAGTGTTAATGTTGTTTATCGCCATTATCAATGTTTTTCCTTGTTTTTTTTAGATTGTAGAAAATTAACAGTTTCAGCTACAGCTGTGAGTATTAGTAGATTATCTGTTAAATGGAGAAAACATATTTTCCTTACTTTGTGAACTGTTGCTTGCCCTAATCAGCCGGCCCATACCCAAAGTCATTTTGAGGAAATTTCCTAATTTTTCAGACATTGATTAAGAAGCATGTTGATTTAGCAAAAGGGTTAATGTTGTTTATTGCCATTATCAATGTTTTCCTTGTTGTTTTTAGATTGTAGAAAATATACAGTGTTAGCTACAGCTGTGAGTATTAGTAGGTTATCTGTTAAATTGAGAAAACATATTTTTCTTACTTTGTGAACAGTTGCCTGTTATTTTGTAGGCATTTTCTATTATGAAACATTTACAGCATTCAGATTTTATGGTTTGTGAATAAAATAATAAATGAAATTAGCATTGAGACAACATGTAGGCCGTAACCAGCTGTCTCATACCCAAAGTCATTTTGAGGAATTTCTTAATTTTTCAGACCTCGATTAAGAAGCATGTTGATTTGGAAAAAGTGTTAATGTTGTTTATTGCCATTATCAATGTTTTTCCTTGTTTTTTTTTTAGATTGTAGAAAATTAACAGTTTCAGCTACAGCTGTGAGTATTAGTAGATTATCTGTTAAACGGAGAAAACATATTTTCCTTACTTTGTGAACTGTTGCCTGTTATTTTGTAGGCATTTTATATTATGAAACATTTACATAATTCAGATTTTATGGTTTGTGAATAAGATATTAAATGAAATTAGTATTGAGACAACATGTAGACCCCAATCAGCCGGCCCATACCCAAAGTTGTTTTGAGAAAATTTCTTAATTTTTCAGACATTGATTAGAAGCATGTTGATTTAGCAAAAGGGTTAATGTTGTTTATTGCCATTATCAATGTTTTTTCTTGTTGTTTTTAGATTATAGAAAATATACAGTGTTAGCTATAGCTGTGAGTATTAGTAGATTATCTGTTAAACGGAGAAAACATATTTTCCTTACTTTGTGAACAGTTGCCTGTTATTTTGTAGGCATTTTCTATTATGAAACATTTACATAATTCAGATTTTATGGTTTGTGAATAAGATATTAAATGAAATTAGTTTTGAGACAACATGTAGACCCCAATCATCTGGCCCATATCCAAAGTTATTTTGAGGAAATTTCTTAATTTTTCAGACATTGATTAAGAAGCATGTTGATTTAACAAAAGGGTTAATGTTGTTTTTTTGCCATTATCAATGTTTTTCCTTGTTGTTTTTAGATTGTAGAAAATATACAGTGTTAGCTACAGCTGTGAGTATCAGTAGGTTATCTGTTAAACGGAGAAAACATATTTTCCTTACTTTGTGAACAGTTGCCTGTTATTTTGTAGGCATTTTCTATTATGTAACATTTACATAATTCAGATTTTATGGTTTGTGAATAAAATATTAAATGAAATTAGCATTAAGACAACATGTAGGCCTAACCAGCTGTCTCATACCCAAAGTCATTTTAAGGAATTTCTTAATTTTTCAGACATTGATTAAAAAGCATGTTGATTTGGAAAAAGTGTTAATGTTGTTTATTGCCAATTATTAATGTTTTTCCTTGTTTTTTTTTTTAGATTGTAGAACATATACAGTGTCAGCTACAGCTGTGAGTATTAGTAGATTATCTGTTAAACGGATAAAACATATTTTCTTTACTTTGTGAACCGTTGCCTGTTATTTTGTAGGCATGTTCTATTATGAAACATTTACATAATTCAGATTTTATGGTTTGTGAATAAAATATTAAATGAAATTAGCATTGAGACAACATGTAGGCCCTAACCAGCTGTCTAATACCCAAATTCATTTTGAGAAAATTTCTTAATTTTTCAGACATTGATTAAGAAGCATGTTGATTTTGAAAAAGTGTTAATGTTGTTTATTGCCATTATTAATGATTTTCCTTTTATTTTTTAGATTGTAGTTGTACAGAAAATATACAGTGCCAGTTACAGCTGTGAGTATTAGAAAATTATCTGTAAAACGGAAAAAACATATTTTCCTTACTTTATGCCCTCCAATAATTGATAAACATGTGTTGTTTGTAAATTTACTATACTGAGTGACCAAATATGTTTGTGTATAAAATTCTATTTTATTAGAACATTGAATAATTAAACCTATTTTCAGATTAATTTTGAAGGTGAAATTGTTATGAAAGAATTTGTTTCCGACACATTCCATGTAATGAAGTTTTGACATATTTTTAGGTCAAAATATCTTCTATAGTGATTTATTTATATTGTATAAACCAAAGTCACAAATATATTATCACAATTTACTTCAAAATTTGGGACAATCATCCTTTTTAACATAAATGTGGTGGTCAGTTTCTCCAGACATAAATTTGCAATTTTATAAAATGGGTCTATCCTGAATTTAGTAATGAGTTGGTCCTAATTTGTTTTGCTAGGCCCAATAGATCATGTTACATTCCACAGGGGGGATGTGTATATTATTATTTAGGTATTTGTAAAAACACTGATTTATCTACTGATTCAATTTATAATTGTTTGACTGTAATTCTTAGTACTGTACAGTGTATCTTAAAATTAATAACTAACTCTTTTTTTTTCTTTTATTGTAGGTGACTGTCTTATATAAACCCACTGGATCTCAGAAGAGATCCGGGTCTTTAGAAAAAGATCCACTCTCCAAAGAGAGTTTCTACGAGGGGTTACCGAATTTTAATATTTATGCACAATTTCTTTTTAAACATTTTTTAAAAGTATCTTTGAAACATTCAGTAAAACCTTGAAGTAAACAGAAGTTTATCACAAGGAAAAAACTAATAAACAAAAGTTTATTACAAACCATTTTTGCAAAAGCAAAAGTGTAAAACCTTGAAGATAACAAAAGTTAATCACAAGGAAACAACTAATAAACAAAAGTTTATTACAAAACCATTTTTGCAAAAGCAAAAGTGTCAAACCTTGAAGATAACAGAAGTTAATCACAAGGAAACAACTAATAAACAAAAGTTTATTACAAAACCATTTTTGCAAAAGCAAAAGTGTAAAACCTTGAAGATAACAGAAGTTAATCACAAGGAAACAACTAATAAACAAAAGTTTATTACAAAACCATTTTTGCAAAAGCAAAAGTTTAAAGTTAAAGTTTGATTATACAAACAAAAGTTTGAAGAATAAAACAGAAGCTTATTATAAAGAAATAAATATTAAACAGAGTATATTACAAAAGAATTAATTAAAGACGATTTAAAGATCACTTTTATTTGAATCTGTTATTAAGTAGAATTGTAAAAAGAATAAAAATTAGAATCTGAAACTATTTAGCATAACCAAGTATTAAAGAGAAGTTTAAAATAATATTTATAATAATATTAAATAGTATTTCATTAAGCCAATATTAAGCAGAAGCTAATTTTTTTATTCAGTGAAATTGTATAATTGAACTATTAAAAAAAAAGCAGACAAAAAAAAAATATATTAAAAGAAAAAAAATTAGGACAAAAATTAAAAATCATAGAAACAAAAGACAATATAAAATTGAATTGTTTTTGGAATTTTAATAATTTATTTTGTTTTAGCAAGGATTTCTTGAATTGATAAAAAGAACTTAATTGTAATATTCATTGGAATTGCAGAATACAAAGTTTATTAATTTGAAGAAATTTGTAGGTTTGTTTCTTATACAAATTTTAAATAATGGATATGGAATTCATAACATTAGTTGGTATCTTTTTGTTGATTATCTTTACAATGATAATTTATTTGTGTAAGAATGTGAATAAAGAAGTTACAAGTAAAAAGCAGATTTTTGTCAATACAACTGGTAATGTTAATAATGGAGTTATGGATAAGACAGCAGAATTTAAAATAGTTGTTAATGACATCTTGGACCTACTTGATGAATGCTGTTCAACTGAGAATGTCAAAGACGACAGAAATGATGATACAGGTAATGTCAATTGTGAATTTATGAAAGATACAACTGAATTTAAAGGAATAATTGATGATATCATAAACATATTATCTTATGGTACAGAGGTCACTTCAGAGTTTGATGATACATGCGATTTCTGTAATATTGAAGTGAAAGTAGACGACAATTGCATAACATGTGACTGTTGTAGTCAATATTTTCATGTGAAATGTGTAAGAGATGTTTTTGAAGACAAACTATGTAATTCCAGGGTAATTTGGATTTGTTCAATGTGTGGGAATAATAATTTTGTTGATAACATGTTTGGCGAAATAGGTATTCCCTGTCATTTCAATAGATATACGATTCTAGAACCTGATGAATCTGTTACTTCAGACTTTCCAGAATTAATGAAAAATAAAGAAAAACGTTGTAATAATGCCAAATTAAAATGTCAACAAACAGGAAGTGAAGATTTACTTGGTAGTGATTGGATCAGAGTAAGATCAAAGAAAAGAACCGACAACAGAAAAAAAAGATGTAAAAATAGAGGAAATAAGAAAAGGAGAAAGCGCGTTATAAATGGTATAAGTATAGAACCAGGTGTAAAATATATTGGCAAAGGTGTAAAAGATTTCTATGAAAGACAAAATAATAACAAAATGGAATGGAATATGAATACAAATACTTACAGAGAATACAACAAAGAAAATGGTAAAACGAATATATTGGGAAATTCACAAACAATAATTGACGACAGTGGTAGGCCTATGTGTGATGATTTGAAAAATACAAAAGTAACGCACGGAATACAACAACAATCAGGTGGTGGTTCGAAACGTTTACGAAATAACAAGGGTCGTTTTGTCAAAACTAAGAAGATTGATAACAAAAAAGCACAAGGTAATGTGAATTTAAAGAATGATTGTGATACTATGGAACGGTTTGGCAAAGATATAAAGAACATGGGTAATAATGACAATTCTGAAACGAAAACTGACGAGGATTTTAAAATGAAATGTACTGTAGAAAACGACAACACAGCGACTGACGATGCGAAAGCACAAAATAATAGCAAAATGAATGACAGAAGTAGAATAATTGATAGTAATGGTACAGATCATAAAAATCAAACATGTGCAAGTTGTGAATTTGAGGAAAATGAAGTATTGATAATTGATGACGGATGCAAAAAAGCAGTGACTGAAAAACTTAGGTCCCATACTAAACCTAAATGTGACCAACATACTATCGATCCGGATATTGAAGTTTTAAGAAAAAATAATTTTTCGGAAGAATTGATAATCGATGATGTACCAAAACAAAAAAATACACGAAAAAGGCAGAAAACACAATCAATAAATGAATTACAAGTATATAATAGTAATGAAAATATAACTGTAGCACAGGGTAATTTTAATCAAGGGAATTATAGATTTGGCTTTGCTAGTGGTAAACAGTGTGTTGCAAATAGTCTTGTAGCTATTCTTTATTCTACAAAGAGGAATGGAAATGAATTTTACACCAAAGACCTTGATACAATATTGACTCTTGGAAATGAGTTGTACCGTTACATTCAGAAAGATTCCACTATGCACGAGGACCTTTTAATGATTTCTGAACTGCCGAAAGAATTGGATATCTTGGATAACACATTTGTAATATCTCCCAAAGAATCAGTTTTTGGCATAATAGATGGGAATCTCGAATTTATGGCTGAATATGGAGCCTTGTCATTAAACCAAGCTCTTGAACAAGAATTACACCAACATGATGCATTTTTTATAAATTTCAACAGAAGCACATTTTCTATTATCAAACGTGTAAATGGATTTCTTATATTTGATCCACATGCAAGAGATCGATTTGGTTGTGTTAGTGAACATGGAAAGAGTATTTTAATTTACAGTCCATCTTGGCAAGGTGTGTACGATTATTGTATAAGATTAGCAAGGTCAATGAACTGTAATTTACATGAAACCGAGTTTGAACTGACTGGTGTAAATATTGAAAATAAGTCTATGATGTTATGTTCCGCTTCTGTGTTCGATGAAAGCAACTTGGAAAATGTCGATGTTGATGAACCTAGTACGTCTTATCAGTATAAATGTAGTACACGATTATCTGACAAGAATATTGATTCTAAAGTTAAAGGTCAAAAACATAATAAAGAAACTCATGTCTCATCAAGTAATGGATGGCAAAGTGATAGTGATATTGAAATTGTTAATGTTCAGTATGAAGAAAGACCTGACAAGAATTTTAAATTTATTCCTATCTCAGAAGCACAAAAGAAAAACATGTGTAATGAAGTACGCATTCATTGTGAACATACCGATATGAATTGTGGTATTAACAGAGCTAGTCAGATTGGACATCCTCTTCAAATTACGAATATTACAGGTGATGGTAATTGTTTTTATCGTGCAATTTCATACATTATTTCTGGGACTGAAGATAATCATTTACTTTTAAGAAGAGCAATTACTAATCATTTATTGGAAACTGATGACTTATTTATTAATACATTTAGTCACAAATATAGATCAGTTAAGGAATATGTGTTTAAAAAAAGAGTAATGGATAATGGAACGTGGGCATCCAATACTGAAATAAGTGCAATGGCAAATTTGCTTAATACAGATATTTATTCATTTAATGATCAACTTTTGACGTGGCAATTGTTTTCTGCTAAAAAGCCGGGAAGAATAGATGATGTTACAACTGAAAATGGTATATATATTTTGTACACCATGAATGTGCATTTTAATGTAGTGGAATCTGTCAATGTGAGTCAAAATAATGTTCAGGAAACAACAGGACAAGTTGATATGAATGTCACATCGAAGAAACGAAAGAAAACGGGAGAAGAAACTTGGGACACATTTGAAGATATAGAACCAACACACAAACAGAGTAAAACTGTTGAAAGCCCTTGTTCGGAAAGCAGAGTAAAAATATTGAGCGGAAAACGAAAACAATCTTATAGAATTAGAAAAGAAAAAGCAAAGAATCGACAGAGAAATAAACGGGAAAGAGAAGAAAAAAATAATTCAGAAGAAACAAATGAACTCGGACACAAATATCAAAGTGATTCTGTATACACAGAGGAAAAGAAACGCAAAGTAAAAGAGACACAAAAAATAAGATATTGTGATGATGATTATAAATTACAAAAAAGGAAGGAAAACAGAGAAAGACAACGCAAAATGTATAGATGTGAACCTGAATATAAAGTTAAGGTACGAAATAAAGCTAAACATCACTACAACCTTGATTTGGATTACCGAACAACCAAAAAAGAAACAATGAAGAGTAGATACGACAATGATACAATGTTTAGAAATAAAACTAAACAAAATAATAAACAAAGAAATAAGGAAAGGTATCACAATGATCCACAATTTCGACAAAATTTGAAGCAAAATTTAGCAAAGAAGTATTGTAATAATTCACATTTCAGAGAAAACATTAACCAAAAATTGACAGAGAAGTATCGGGGGAATTTGAAATTTCGACAAAACTTTAAGCAGAAATTGGCAGAGAAGTATCAAAGTAATTTGAAATTTAGACAAAACTGTAAAGAAAAATTTACTGAAAAGTATCGGAGTAATTTGAAATTTAGACAAAACCTTAAAGACAAACTGGCAGAAAAGTATCGGAGTAATTTGAAATTTAGACAAAAATGCAAAGACAAATTGGCAGAAAAGTATCTGAGTAATTTGAAATTTAGACAAAACTGTAAAGAAAAATTTACTGAAAAGTATCGGAGTAATTTGAAATTTAGACAAAACTTTAAAGACAAACTGGCAGAAAAGTATCGGAGTAATTTGAAATTTAGACAAAAATGCAAAGACAAATTGGCAGAAAAGTATCGGAGTAATTTAAAATTTAGACAAAAATGTAAAGACAAATTGGTAGAAAAGTATCGGAGTAATTTGAAATTTAGACAAAACTGTAAGCAGAAATTGGCAGAGAAATATCGAGATAATTTAAAATTTCGTCAAAGATGTAAGCAAAAGTGTAAGCAAAGATTTACAGAAAAGTATCATGGTGATGAAGGGTTCCGGAAAAAAATCATGAAGAAAAACTTGAAAAATCGGGAAAAAAAAACCACAGAAAACACTAATTTTGATATTGTTTTAGAAAACTTCAGGAAAACAGTTTCTCGTGGTCCTGAATATGTTTGTTGTATATGCTTTAAATTGTTATTCAAAGATCAAGTTATGAAGTGCATCAAAGCTAAATACAAAAATAAGGCTTGTATAAATGAAAAGTATTTGCATATTTGCAATAATGAATGTAATAAACCTTGTCAATTTTTCGAATCTCCAAGGTGTCGTTTATGGATTTGTTTCACGTGCCACAGGAAAATGTTAAACGGAAAAGTTCCTGCAGAAGCCAATTCAAACAATTTACAACTACACGATATTCCTCCTGAGCTCAGGTGTTTAAATAATTTAGAGCAGCATTTGATTGGATTAAACATTCCTTTTATGAAATTAATGAATTTACCAAAAGGTGGACAGCATGGAATACATGGACCAGTCGTATGTGTACCTTCAAATACTATTGAAACTGTAAAAATGTTGCCTAGACCAGAGGTTGATGATCAATTAATATCTGTAAAATTGAAGCGAAAGTTGTCTTACAAAGGTTATTACAAATATAAATTTGTTAACACTGCCAATGTTATTCAAGCTCTTAGATATTTACAAGATCATAACAAGTGCTACTTTGATATAGCTATTAATGAAGAATGGCACAATTATTTATCTGAAGATAACATGGAAAATGAAACTACTAATGAAGATGAAAACAATGAAGAAGAAGAAAAAGAAGAAGAAGTAGAAGACCGATTATGTGGTGTTACCTTTGATACAAGTCTTCAACCTGTTGACAGGCGACAAAATTTGGTTGATGAATATTTTAATGACATAATTTGTTGTGCACCATGTGAAAATAATAGTCCTATTGCATTGTTAAGTAATAAAAGCAATGAAGCAAAATCATTTCCAGTGCTATTTCCAACAGGTCAACCGACATTCCATGATACGAGAGATGTTAAAATAACACTTGGACGTTATTTTCATAATAGATTAATGCATATAGATAACAGGTTTGCACAAAATACGGAATTCATATTTTATGCTCAATCTTTATATGAACTTCAGCAAATTTTATCAAGTATTTCCATTGCATTACGAAAAGGGTCAAGTAAAAAGGATGATTTTAGCAAAGTTACTGTATCCGATTTAAAAAATGTTACCAAAATTGAGGAGATTTTAAAATCTGATAGGGGTTATAAATTTTTAAAACAAATTCGTGGAACTCCACCGTACTGGCAAGCTACACAGAAAGATATAATAGCAATGGTTAGACAGATTGGAAAGCCAACATTCTTTCTTTCATTCTCAAGTGCTGACTTCCGTTGGAAAGAAATAATGACGACATTGTTAAATCAGTCAGGAGACCAAAGAAACATTGAAGAATTAGAATGGGCAGATAAATGTAATTTGTTGAAATCAAATCCAGTGACTGTTGCCAGAATGTTTGATAAACGCTTTCATACTTTTTTGAAAAATGTAATTTTGTCTGAAGCACAGCCTATTGGTAAAGTCGTAGATTATTTTTACCGAATTGAATTTCAAATGAGAGGAAGTCCGCATGTTCATATGTTAGTGTGGGTTGAAAATGCTCCTATTTTTGGTACGGATAAAGATAAAGATGTTATTAATTTTGTCGATAAATATATTTCTTGTGCTGTGCCATGTGAAACTGTAGATCGTGAACTGAATGAAATTGTTAAAAGTGTGCAAATTCACAGTAAAAGACATTCTAAATCATGTAAAAAAAAGGGAACAAATTGCAGATTTAACTTTCCCAGACAACCTTCTGGAAATACATTTGTTATGAGACCTACAATTGTGGATAAAGACAATGATGATAATGATGACAATAAACAAGCAATGGAGCTATTAACCTCAGTAAAAGATGCTGTGACTAATGAAGAAACATATAAAAATGCAATAGAACTTTTCCAAAGTTTAGGTATTACACAGAGTGCATTTGAGAAAGCAAATAATTGTGTAGCTACTGAGGAAAAAATTGTTATAAAGAGAAACCCCCAAGATGTGTGGGTAAATCAATATAATCCTTCCTTATTGAGAGCATGGAATGCTAATATGGATATTCAATATATTACAAATGTATATGCATGTATAATTTACGTTATAGGATATATGTCAAAATCTGAACGGGAAATGGGTTTACTGTTAAATCATGCAGCATCAGAAGTAAAAGAAGGCAATGAAGATGCTAGGCAAAGTTTGCGAAAACTTGGTAATGTTTATATGAATAATCGAGAAGTGTCTGCACAAGAAAGTATTTATCGTGTTTGTAGTTTAAGATTAAAAGAATGTTCAAGGAAAGTTGAATTTATCCCAGTAGGACCTAATCCTGTCAGAATGAGTTTACCACTAAGTGTAATTAAAAACAAAGCAGATGATGATGTAAGTGCATGGTTGCCAAATAAGATCGACAAATATAAAGCTCGACCTAACATTTCTGAATTTAATAAAATGTGCCTTGCAAAATTTTGTTCAGAATATAGAATATTGAGTTCATCAGAAATGAAAGGAAACAAACAAAAAAAGAATGTATTTCAGTTAAAAAAACAGTTGGGATTCATCCAAAAAAGAACACGAACTAGTAATGCTATAGTAAGATACCCTCGATTTCCAATGGATACAGCACCTGAGAAATATTTTTTGAGTATACTTCAGTTATTTCTACCATTTCGAAAAGATGAACAGTTAAAACCTCCAAATTTTGAAACGTATGAACAATTTCATGAGAAAGGATGTGTGAAATTATGTGGCTGTCAATTACAAACGGTAAAGTCAATAGTTCATGGAAACATGGAACAATATGAAAAAAGTGCTGATGATGTTGAAGAAGCACAGGAATGTTTATCAAAATTTGGACCACAAGAAGATGCATGGAGTTTATTATGTCCAGAAAGCGAAAAAGAAAGGTTAGACAACCCAAAGCCAAATGTAGAGGTTGATGATGAAGAAGATGAATTTTTCATTCCAGATTTTGGAATTCAAAAAAATCATACATCTAAAGTAGAGTCTAATTCATCTAATATTCCAAGACCAGAATTGAACAAAATGATTCGATCTTTAAATGAAAAACAACAACATATATTTTATAAGACAAGACAATGGTGTTTAGACAAAGCTAATGGTAAAAAACCTGAAGCATTTTACACTTTCATAACTGGTGGCGCTGGTACAGGAAAAAGTCATTTGGTAAACTGTATTTATAATGAAGCGACACGTATTCTTGGAAAAATTATGGAAAATCCCGATGATTTGTCAATATTGAAATTAGCTCCTACAGGAATTGCAGCATATAATATTAAAGGCCAAACAATTCATAGCGCTTTGTCTATCCCGATTAATATTTCACTTCCGTATCAACCACTTGGAGAAGAAAAAATAAGTGCACTTCGTAATAAATTAGGCCAGTTGCAAATTGTTAATATAGATGAAATATCAATGGTAAATCAAAGGTTACTTTGGTATATCCACGGACGATTAAGGCAAATAAAACAAGTACGCAACGATAGTCCATTTGGTAACATTTCAATAATTGCTGTTGGTGATTTTTATCAGTTACCCCCGGTTATGGGCAGTTCGTTATACAAAGACACATTGGAAAGCTCACTGTGGATAGATAACTTTAAGCAAGTACAGTTAGATCAAATCATGAGGCAAAAAGAAGATAAAGAATTTGCTTTATTGTTAAACAAATTGCGTACAAAAGAAAAACATGATTGTTTGTCTGATAACGATTTATTAGTTCTAAAATCACGTGAAACAGGTGAAGAATGTGAAGATGCTGTTCACATTTACCCACGCAACAAACAAGTTGATGAATGGAATAAAAAAATGTTGCACAAAACCTGTACAGACATTGTATGCATTGAAGCAGAAGATAGTGTAGTAAACGCCAAGAAACAGACCAAAAATTGTGACAAACCTCGGAATTCACGTAAAACTAGTTTACTAAATTATTTGTGGATTGCACTTAATGCCAGAGTGATGTTGATTAAAAATGTAGATGTTAAAAAAGGCTTAACGAATGGATGTATGGGACATGTTTATGAAATAGTCAAACCCAATAATAACGCCAAACCAGTATCTATTAAAGTAAAGTTTGATAATAATGACATTGGTATTCAGGCAATTGAAATGTTTAAAGAATCTATGGGGGAAAAATACAGTCGAAAACAATTTCCTCTCAAATTAGCATATGCATGCACAGTTCATAAAGTGCAAGGAATGACAATGGATAAAGCAGTGGTTTGCCTTAAAGATACTTTTACGCATGGACAAGCATATGTAGGCCTCAGTCGTGTTACTTCAATATCTGGACTTACTATTGAAAATTTTAAACCTAGTCTGATTTATTGTGATCCAAACATAAAGAAGTGCTTAAATAATATGGATTCATACGTACAATGTGATAAACAAGGTCATGATTCGGATTCTAGATTTTCAATAATGTTACATAACATTCAAGGGCTTAAACAACATTTTGTTGATCTTCAGTATAATGATTTGTTTATGAATTCTAATATACTATGTCTAACTGAAACATGGTTGAACAAGGATGATGATGTTTTTGACGTACGCATTGAGCCGTATAAATGTTATCACCAAGCAAGGTATGATTCGTATTCTAATACAAATGATCTCAGTTCCAAAATAAAACATCAGGCTCATGGTGGCGTTGCAGTGTATGTCAAGAACACGTCTTCAAGCAGATTAAACATATGTAATAATGATATAGAAGCAGTTTCATTTTTAATAACAAGTCCGATTTCTATTGCCGTGTCAGTAATTTATCGACCCCCAAGTTATGATATTAATCAATTCTGTCAAAATTTGAGAAAATATTTGGAAGAGTTACAAAAAATGAGTACAAAATGTATTGTAATGGGGGATTTTAATGAAAATCTTTTCAAACAATCTTCCAGAGTGAATAATTTAATGTCAGAGAATGAATACCGACAACATGTTACATGTTCCACCACTGAAAACAATACATTGATTGATCATGTCTATAGCAAAGGTCTTGATTCAGTACAGGCTGAAGTAATTCCAATTTATTATAGCTATCATGAAGCCATTCAAATTAAATTTTAATTGTAGCAATGGTTTTTAAGTATTTCTGTGAATAGAATTCAGAATAGAATACTATAAAAACTTTTTAAGAATTGAAAATAGAACTGGATACAAATCAAGAAAAAAAACAATTTATAAAAACAAGCTGAAAATCATTATGACTCTCTATGAACGAGGGGCAGCGAGTAATCTGTAACTTCAACCCATGTCATTCTCCTGTATAGGAGAAACAGTATCTGGTGACTAAACACATTTTAATCTTGTTTTTATGTGAGTTATATTATTAAAGATATTGTTCTGAATTTGAATATGCAATGTTGCAATCTGTGCACATAATAATTGTTCAATATTTACCGGTATTCAAATAATGTTAAAAATAAAAAGTTATATTTCACAGAAGAAGAAAATACGTTTTGTTTTATACGATTACCAATACTTCATTAGGTCTATACATACTTTCATTTGTATAATTGTTTTTGTATATTTTTTTTGTTATCTATCCAGGTCCACATGAAATTACTAATACAGTAATTTACTCATTTGGAAGAATAATCAATTATTATCTATGCAAGAGGGGCAGTGAATAATCTGTAACTTCAACACATGTCATTCTCCTGTATAGTGGAAACAATATCTGGTGAGTAAACACATTTTAATCTTGTTTTTATGTGAGTTATATAATATTGTTCTGAATTTGAATATGCAATATTTCAATATCTACCGGTATTCAAGTAATGTTAAAAATAAACAGTTACATTTTACAGAAGAAGAAAATATGTTTTGTTTTATACGATTACCAATACTTTATTAGGTCTACACATACTTTCAGTTGTATAATTGCTTTTAATATTTTTTTTTCTATCTATCCAGGTCCACATGAAATTACTAATACAGTAATTTATTCATTTGCAAGAATAATCAATTTATTATCTATGCACGAGGGGCAGCGAATAATGTGTAACTTCAACCATGTCATTCTCCTGTGTAGGAGAAACAATATCTGGTGAGTAAACACATTTTAATCTTGTTTTTATATGAGTTATATTATTATAAATATTGTTCTGAATTTGAATATGCAATGTTGCAATCTGTGTATATAATAATCTTTCAATATCTACCGGTTTTCAAGTAATGTTAAAAATAAAAATTACATTTTACAGAAGAAGAAAATACGTTTTGTTTTATACGATTACCAATACTTTATTAGGTCTACACATACTTTCAGTTTTGTTTTCTATCTATGCAGGTCCACATGAAATTCCTAATACAGCAATTTACAAGAATTTTGCAAGAATAATCAATTTATTTTGTTTTGATTTTTAGGTGTACAATGGAATGGTTTCATCTCTTTAATTAATAATGGGATCCGAATGTTTAGGCAGTCACTAATGCAGTCGTTCGCTCTTTAATAACATTTGTCTAAACGCGGCAAATTATTAAATTAATAATCATATTAATAGTTATTGTTAAAAAATAACAATCTTCTATAAATAGATCAATAAATATGCGTTTAATGAATCCTCAACTAACAAATTACCATGTAAATAATGTACTAATATGTAAATTTACTGATTACCAAAATGTTGATGAACTACTGTATAGTATAAACAGCCTACTATATTTTGACAATTTTGTACCATTTGCAATAACCAATGAAAGCTTATATAAATACCGGTACACATTTTATACAGATTTGTGTGTTTTCTTCAATTTGTTTGAAATAAAAGATTATTTTTAACAGTTATGGTGTGATAATATTAGCTTTATCAGAAATATTATATCTATTGGAGCAAGTTTCACTGGTAACTGAGATAATTGATCAGATCAAATCACAGAGCAGAGAAGACAAAAAATTGTTATTGTTATTATTATTCACACATGTAACTGGTCAGTAATCCATAAGATCAAATCACAGAGCAGAGGAGACAACAAATTGTTATTATTATTATTCACACATGTAACCGGTTTTAGTGTAGTATATTATGGTGTTTAGAACTGAAATTACGGGAGAAAACATGTTTTGATGTCATCAAAATGAAACATAAAAGTATGTCCATTTTCGGGAAATAATTCATCTCAACGATAACATAATTAAATAATATAATATAAAAAATATAATGAAATTTGGCACGTACAACTGAGATGCGTAATATGCCAAAAAACAAATAAAAATCCTACCTTTCCTATTACTGGCCATAACATGACCTCATAGCATAACCCGATAGCATGACCTCGCAGCATCCGATAGGAAAACTTTTAAAAACGATTTTAATGAATTGTGCCTATTTTGTGTCATACGTCTAGTATATACTAATACATTGAAGCATAGAAAAAATTACGAGACCCATATTTTTAACATGATGACGTCATCAAAATAAAACATGAAGGTAACAATTTTAGAGAATAATTATCTAAATAATTATATTCTTAGAAGTTGAAGAAATTTGGGCACGCTGGCAATTTTTAAGCCATCTTTTGAGTGACATAAATATGTGTACAGTGCTGACAGCAAATTACACAGAATACACTGTTACATGTTATTATAATTTAATTATCTAAATAATTACATTAATACAAATTTGAAGAAATTTGGGAACGTTAACCTGAGATGCGCTCTATAAACACAATTAATTTTTACGAAAGAGATGAAAATCTGACTTTTTAAATTCAACTGACCATATGATGACGTCATGAAATCAGATAGACAAAATTTGTATATGACTTCATATCTACAATTCAACAATTACCATAAGTTTTGATCACGTGGGTCACTTTGTTAACTCATGTGTGAAAAAAATTGATTTGTCAAGAACATTAAAACGCATTAGCGCGATGCGCTCTATTAACTGGGATTAACTAATACAAAATATAAAAAAATCTATTTTTAAAATTTGAGTGGCCAATATGGTGACGTCAGAACATCTTTTAGGTACAAATTGTACATTAATTGATAACTACAACTCATTAGCTTCTATAATACATTTAAAAAAATGGTGTAACCTGCCATCCTGAGGAGCTAGAACTGAATCAAAATAGGTATATTTTTGAAAAAAATTGTATTATATTACCCATTCTTTAGCAAACGATTTCTAAAGTTTAACATGCACGTGCATCGTTAATTTGCAATAAAAATTCATGAAAATGAATGAAATCGTGAACGTAGGCCTATGACCAACAAAAATCAATTGCAAAACACATTTTTCTACGCTTTGTACGAGCTGTGCGCACAAGTGCGTGCGCAAAACGCAAACAATTTAGACAGTTTTGAAATGCTCAAATGACCTGACATGTACGCAAATTAAATAGAAATTAATTTGGCGTATTTTTAAATTTCACTCGTAAAAAATAAACAAATTTGATTCAGGTTTTCCGCAGCGCAAACACCACATGCACGTCATACGTTAGAATATTGCACAGAGAAAAAACGATTATGCCATTGAAAAAAATGTTAGTGTGCCCTCTATTTTGTGTCACGTCTAAGTATATACGGTATACACTATATACTGTATACGTACTACATACAGTGCAGAAAAGGTGAAAAGAAGTGACCAAAGTTATTTACGCTTTTGAACATGATGACGTCATAACAATTTTAAAAATGGTAAATCATGCGAAAGATAATTGATTGACCTAGACAAAATAAAAAAAATGAGGGAAATGGAATACGGATAAGTGGAGATGCGCTCTATTAAATGTGATGAGCTATGACGAAAGAGACAAAAATCCTATATTTGATATTCGAGTGGCCATACAATGACGTCACAATGTCCGGTTAGCCATATCGATGCATGATTTGATATTTACAACTCATCTACTTCCAGAATCTGAAATTTTAAAAATTTTCACCTCGGAGTTTAGAATCTATGACTTTTTAAAAAAAGGCATAATTTTCACGAATTTTTGAACTTTTTCAACAAAAACGCGCGAAAATTGTTCAATTCTACGTGCTCGTATGACGTGATTTTAAGTTGAAATTGTTTGAAAGTTTGTAAAATTACTAGAAAAGGCTGAAAAAACAAAAATCAAGCAAAAAAAACATGTTTTTGCCTTACGTGCGCACGCGCGCGTAAAAAAATTGCGCACGCGTGGGAATTTTTGAAATGCTCAAAATGACATGAAACGCGTAGAAAGTTGATTAGAAATGGATATTTCGCAATTTGAAATTTTAAACGCGCGTGCGCGCGTAACTTTATGTCAAACATGCCATTTTTAATCCATAGAAAGTTTGCGCATGATATAACTTAAATTTTCACGAAGTTTCAATAGAAAATGACTTTTGGTTTTCAATCTATGATCAATCATTGAAATTCATAAAATCGCGCGTAACTTACGCTGCGCGACTCCAAATTCATAAAAAAAAGTTTCGTGCACATCTACAGCTACAGGGCAATCTTATGACAAAGTTATAGAATCTTATGTTGACTAGAATTAGAGATACGCTGCGAACAAAAATCGTGGAAAGAAAGAAGAAAATAGAAAAAAAAAGAGAAAAAAAATAAAAAAAATAAAAAAGATCCTGACAATAACAAGGGGTTATCCGCCAAGTGCGGATAACCAAAAAAAAAAAGATCCTGACAATAACAAGAGGTTATCCGCCAAGTGCGGATAACCAAAAAGATCCTGACAATAACAAGGGGTTATCCGCCAAGTGCGGATAACCAACTAGATTTGAACTCGTCACTACGGACGAGTTAGGTTATCCGCAGCGCAAACGCCACGTGCACGTCATACGTTAGAATAATGCGCGCAGAAAAACGATTATGCCATTGAAAAAATGTTAGTGCGCTCTCTCTTTTGCGTCACGTCAAAGTATATACGGTATACACTGTATTCCGTATACGTACTAGATACAGTGCAGAATAGGTGAAAATAAGGGACCCAAGTTATTGACGCTTTTGGACATGATGACGTCATCACAATTTAAAAAATGGTAGATTATGCGAAAGATAATTGATTGGCCTAGACAATATAACAAAATTGGGAGAAATGGAATACGGATAAGTGGAGATGCGCTCTATTAAATTTGATGAGCTATGCGAAAGTGACAAAAATCCTATATTTTATATTCGAGTGGCCATACAATGACGTCGCAATGTCCGGTTAGCCATATCGATGCATGATTTGATATCTACAACTCATCTCCTTTCAGAATCTGAAATTTTAAAAATGTTCACCACGGAGTTTAGAATCTATGACTTTTTAAAGAAAGGCATAATTTTCACAAATTTTTGAACTTTTTCATCAAAAACGAGCGCAAATTGTTCAATTCTACGTGCTCGTATGACGTGATTTTAAGTCGAAATTAATTGAAAATTGGTAAATTTACTAAAAAAGGCTGAAAAAACAAAAATCAAGCAAAAAAAAGATGTTTTTGCGCTACGTGCGCACGCGCGCGTAAAAAAATGCGCAAGCGTGGGAATTTTTGAAATGCTCAAAATGACATGAAACGCGTAGAAAGTTGATTAGAAATGGATTTTTTGCAATTTGAAATTTTAAACGCGCGTGCGCGCGTAACTTTCTACGTAACCTGCAATTTTTAATCCATAGAAAGTTTGCGCTTGATATGACTTAAATTTTCACAAAGTTTCAATTCAAAATGACTTTTGGTTTTTATTCTATGATCAATCATTGAAATTCATAAAATCGCGCGTAACTTACGCTGCGCAACTCCAAATTCGTCCAAAAGCTTGGCTGCACATCTACAGCTATAGGTCAATCTTATGACAAAGTTATACAATTTTATGTTGGCCAGAATTAGAGATACGCTGCGAACAAAATTCGTGGAAAGAAAGAAGAACATAGACTAGATTTGAACTCGTCACTACGGACGAGTTAGGTTATCCGCAGTGCAAAGGCCACGTGCACGTCATACGTTAGAATATTGCGCGCAGAAAAACGATTAAGGCATTGCAACAATTTCAGTGCGCTCTCTATTTTTCGTCACGTCTGAGTATATACGGTATACACTATATACTGTATACGTACTACATACAGTGCAGAATAGGTGAAAATAAGTGACCAAAGTTATTGACGCTTTTGGACATGATGATGTCAACACAATTTAAAAAATGGTAGATTATGCGAAAGATAATTGATTGGCCTAGACAATATAACAAAATGGGGGGAAATGGAATACGGATAAGTGGAGATGCGCTCTATTAAATGTGATGAGCTATGCGAAAGAGACAAAAATCCTATATTTTATATTCGAGTGGCCATACGATGACGTCACAATGTGCGGTTAGCCATATCGAAGCATGCTTTGATATCTATAACTCATCTACTTCCAGAATCTGAAATTTTAAAAATTTTCACCTCGGAGTTTAGAATCTATGACTTTTTAAAAAAAGGCATAATTTTCACGAATTTTTGAACTTTTTCATCAAAAACGCGCGCAAATTGTTCAATTCTACGTGCTTGTATGACGTGATTTGAAGTCGAAATTGATTGAAAATTGGTAAATTTACTAGAAAAATCTGAAAAAACAAAAATCCAGCAAAAAAAAGAGGCTTCTGCGCTAAGTGCGCACGCGCGCGTAAAAAATTGCGCACGTGTGGGAATTTTTGAAATGCTCAAAATGACCTGAGACGCGTAGAAAGTTGATTAGAAATTGATTTTACGCATTTTGAAATTTTAAACGCGCGTGCGCTCGTAACTTTATGTGAAACATGCCATTTTTAATCCATAGAAAGTTTGCGCATGATATGACTTAAATGTTCACCAAGTTTCAATACAAAATGACTTTTGGTTTTTAATCTATGATCAATCATTGAAATTCATAAAATCGCGCGTAACTTACGCTGCGCCACTCCAAAATTGTCCAAAATCTTGGCTGCACATCTACAGCTATAGCTCAATGTTATGAAAAATTTACACTATCTTATGGTAGCCAGAAGATAGAGATATGCTGCGGACAAAATTCGTGGAAAGAAAGAAGAATAAAGAAAAAAAAAACTAGATTTGAACTCGTCACTACGGACGAGTTAGGTTATCCGCAGCGCAAAAGCCACGTGCACGTCATACGCTAGAATATTGCGCGCAGAAAAACGATTATGCCATTGAAAAAAATGTTAGTGCGCTCTCTATTTTGTGTCACGTCTGAGTATATACGGTATACACTATATACAGTATACGTACTACATACAGAGCTGAATAGGTGAAAATAAGGGACACAAGTAATTGACTCTTTTGGACATGATGACGTCATCACAATTTAAAAAATGGTAGATTATGCAAAAGATAATTGATTTGCCTAGATAATATAACAAAATGGGGGGAAATGGAATATGGATAAGTGGAGATGCGCTCTATTAAATGTGATGAGCTATGCAAAAGAGACAAAAATCCTATATTTTATATTTGAGTGGCCATAAGATGACGTCACAATGTCCGGTTAGCCATATTGATGCATGATTTGATATCTACAACTCATCTACTTCGAGAATCTGAAATTTTAAAAATGTTCACCACGGAGTTTAGAATCTATGACTTTTTAAATAAAGGCATGATTTTCACGATTTTTTGAACTTTTTCATAAAAAACGCGCGCAAATTGTTCAATTCGACGTGCTTGTATGACGTAATTTTAAGTCGAAATTGATTGAAAATTGGTAAATTTACTAGAAAAGGCCGAAAAAACAAAAATCAGGCAAAAAAAAGATGTTTTTGCGCTACGTGCGCACGTGCGCGTAAAAATATTGCGCACACGTGGGAATTTTTGAAATGCTCAAAATGACATGAAACGCGTAGAAAGTTGATTAGAAATTGATTTTTCGCATTTTGAAATTTTAAACGCGCATGCGCGCGTAACTTTTTGTAAAACATGCAAATTTTAATCCATAGAAAGTTTGCGCATGATATGACTTAGATTTTCACTAAGTTTGAATACAAAATGACTTTTAGTTTTTAATCTATGATCAATAATTGAAATTCATAAAATCACGCGTAACTTACGCTGCGCAACTTCAAAATTGTCCAAAAGCTTGGCTGCACATCTACAGCTACAGGTTAATCTTATGACAAAGTTATACAATCTTATGTTGCCCAGAATTAGAGATACGCTGCGAACAAAATTCGTGGAAAGAAAGAAGATTAAAGAAAAACTAGATTTGAACTCGTCACTACGGACGAGTTAGGTTATCCGCAGCGCAAAGGCCACGCGCACGTCATACGTTAAAATATTGCGCGCAGAAAAACGATTAAGTCATTGAAACAATTTCAGTGTGCTCTCTATTTTTCGTCACGTCTGAGTATATACGGTATACACTATATACTGTATACGTACTACATACAGTGCAGAATAGGTGAAAGTAAGTGACCAAAGTTATTGACGCTTTTGAACATGATGACGTCATCACAATTTTGAAAATGGTGAATCGTGCGAAAGATAATTGATAGACCTAGACAACATAAAAAAATGGAGGGAAATGGAATACAAATAAGTGAAGATGCGCTATATTAAATGTGACGAGCTACGAGGAAAGAGACAAAAATCCTATATTTTATATTCGAGTGGCCATACGATGACGTCACAATGTCCAGTTAGCCATATTGATGCATGATTTTATATCTGCAACTCATCTACTACCAGAATATGTAATTATAAAAAAGTTCACCACGTAGTTTAGAATCTATGACTGTTTAAAAAAAGGCATAATTTTGACAAATTTTTGAACTTTTTCATCAAAAATGCGCGTAAATTGTTTAATTCTACGTGCTCGTATGACGTGATTTTAAGTCGAAATTGTTTGAAAGTTGGTAAATTTACTAAAAAATACAGGAAAAACAAAAATCAAGCC
Source organism: Antedon mediterranea (assembly GCF_964355755.1). Classification (NCBI taxonomy): domain Eukaryota; kingdom Metazoa; phylum Echinodermata; class Crinoidea; order Comatulida; family Antedonidae; genus Antedon; species Antedon mediterranea. Next base: position 906,076 of record NC_092677.1, read on the forward strand.
AAAAAATGATGTTTTTGCGCTACGTGCGCACGCGCGCGTAAAAAAAATGCGCACCCGTGGGAATTTTTGAAATGCTGAAAATGACATGAAACGCGTAGAAAGTTGATTAGAAATTTATTTTTCGCATTTTGAAATTTCAAACGCGCGTGCGCGCGTAACATTTTGTGAAACATGCCATTTTTAATCCATAGAAAGTTTGCGCATAATATGACTTAAATTTTCACCAAGTTTCAATACAAAATGGCTTTTAGTTTTTATTCTATGATCAATCAGTGAAATTCATAAAATCGCGCGTAACTTACGCTGCGCGACACGAAATTCGAAAAAAAAAGTTTCTTGCACATCTACAGCTACAGGGCAATCTTTTGACAAAGTTATACAATCATATGTTGGCCAGAATTAGAGATACGCTGCGCACAAAAAATGGGGGAGAAGGGTGTAAGGAAAGAAATAAATACTAGATTTGAACTCGTCACTACGGACGAGTTAGGTTATCCGCGGCGCAAAAGCCACGCGCATGACACCTAAGTTAGAATATTGCGCGCAGAAAAACGATTATACCATTGAAAAAATGTTAGTGAGCCCTCTATTTTGCGTCGCGTCTAAGTGTGCACGGTATACACTATATACTGTATACGTACTACATAAAGTGCAGAATAGGTGAAAATAAGTGACCAAAGTTGTTGACGATTTTGCAAATGATGACGTTATAACAGTCTTAAAAATTGTTAACCATGCGAAAGATAATTGATTGACCTAGACAATATAAAAAAATTGAGGGAAATGGAATACGGATAAGTAGAGATGCGCTCTATTAAATGTGACCAGCTATGACGAAAGAGAAAAAACTCCTATATTTTATATTCGAGTGGCCATACGATGACGTCATAATGCTTGGTTAGCCATATTAATGCATGATTCGATAAAAACAACTCATCTACTTCCAGAATATGTAATTTAAAAAAAGTTCACCGCGTAGTTTAGAATTTATGACTGTTTAAAAAAAGGCATAATTTTGACGAATTTCTGAACTTTTTTTTAAAAATGCGCGCAAATTGTCAAATTTTAAGTGCTCGTATGAGGTGATATTAAGTCGAAATTGTATAAAAATTGGTAAAATTACTAGAAAATACTGGAAAAACAAAAATCAAGCAAAAAAAAATTGTTTTTGCGCTACGTGCGCACGCGCGCGTAAAAAAAGTGCGCATGCCTGGCAATTTTTGAAATGCTCAAAATGACATGAAACGCGTAGAAAGTTGATTAGAAGTTGATTTTTTGCATTTTGAAATTTTAAACGTGCGTGCGCACGTAACTTTTAGCGCAATCTGCCATTTTTAATCCATAGAAAGTTTGCGCTTGATATGACTTAAATTTTCACCAAGTTTCAATACAAAATGACTTTTGGTTTTTAATCTATGATCAATCATTGAAATTCATAAAATTGCGCGTAACTTACGCTGCGCGACTCAAAATTCATAAAAAAAAGTTTCTTGCACATCTACAGCAACAGGGCAATATTTTTCCAAAGTTATACAATCATATGTTGGCCAGAATTAGAGATAGGCTGCGAACAAAATTCGTGGAAAGAAAGAAGAATAAAGAAAAAAAAAAAAAAAAAAAAAAAAGATCCTTACAATAACAAGGGGTTATCCGCCAAGTGCGGATAACCAACTAGATTTGAACTCGTCACTACGGACGAGTTAGGTTATCCGCAGTGCAAAAGCCACGTGCACGTCATACGTTAGAATAGTGCGCGCAAAAAAATAAAACGATTATGGCATTGAAAAATGTTAGTGCGCTCTCTATGTTGTGTCGCGTCTAAGTATATACGGTATAACACTATATACTGTATACGTACTACATACAGTGCAGAATAGGTGAAAATAAGTGACCAAAGTTATTGACGCATTTGAATATGATGACGTCATCACAATTTTTAAAATGGTGGATCATGCGAAAGGTAATTGATTGATCTAGACAATATAAAAAAATTGAGTGAAATGGAATAAGGATAAGTAGAGATGCGCTCTATTAAATTGACGAGCTATGACGAAAGAGAAAAAAATCCTATATTTTATATTCGGGTGGCCATACGATGACGTCACAATGTCTGGTTAGCCATATCAATGCATGATTCGAGAAAAACAACTCATCTACTTCCAGAATCTGAAATTTTAAATATTTTCACCTCGGAGTTTAGAATCTATGACTGTTTTAAAAAAGGCATAATTTTGACGAATTATTGAACTTTTTCTTCAAAAACGCGCGCAAATTGTTCAATTCTACGTGCTCGTATGACGTGATTTTAAGTCGAAATTGATTGAAAATTGGTAAATGTACTAGAAAAGGCTGAAAAAACAAAAATCAAGCAAAAAAAAGATGTTTTTGCGCTACGTGCGCACGCGCGCGTAAAAAAATTGCGCACGTGTGGGAATTTTTGAAATGCTCAAAATGACATGAAACGCATAGAAAGTTGATTAGAAATTGATTTTTCGCATTTTGAAATTTCAAACGCGCGTGCGCGCGTAACTTTTTGTGAAACATGCCATTTTTAATCCATAGAAAGTTTGCGCATGATCTCACTTAAATTTTCACAAAGTTTCAATACAAAACAACTTTTAGTTTTTATTCTATGATCAATCATTGAAATTCATAAAATCGCGCGTAACTTACGCTGCGCAACTCCAAAATCGTCCAAAAGCTTGGCTGCACATCTACAGCTATAGGTCAACCTTATGAAAAAGTTATACAATCTTATGTTGGCCACAAGATAGAGATGTGCTGCGAACAAAATTCGGGGAAAGAAAGAAGAATAACATAGAAAAAAAAAAAAAAAAAAAAAAAAAAAAAGATCCTGACAATAACAAGGGGTTATCCGCCAAGTGCGGATAACCAACTAGATTTGAACTCGTCACTACGGACGAGTTAGGTTATCCGCATCGCAAAACCCACGCGCATGACACCTAAGTTAGAATATTGCGCGCAGAAAAACGATTATGCCATTGAAAAAATGTTAGTGAGCCCTCTATTTTGTGTCGCGTCTAAGTGTTTACGGTATACACTATATACTGTATACGTACTACGTACAGTGCAGAATAGGTGAAAATAAGTGACCAAAGTTATTGACGCATTTGAACATGATGACGTCATCACAATTTTAAATATGGTGAATCATGCGAAAGATAATTGATTGATCTAGACAATATAAAAAAATTGAGTGAAATGGAATACGGATAAGTGGAGATGCGCTCTATTAAATTTGACGAGCTATGACGAAAGTGAAAAAAATCCTATATTTCATATTTGAGGGGCCAAAGGATGACGTCACAATGTCCGGTTAGCCATATCAATGCATGATTCGAGAAAAACAACTACTCTACTTCCAGAATATGTAATTTTAAAAAAGTTCACCACGTAGTTTAGAATTTATGACTGTTTAAAAAAAGGTCTAATTTTGACAATTTTTTGAAGTTTTTCATCAAAAACACGCGCAAATTATCCAATTCTACGTGCTCGTGTGACGTGATTTTAAGTCGAAATTGATTGAAAATTCATAAATTTACTAGAAAAGGCTGAAAAAACAAAAATCAAGCCAAAAAAAGATGTTTTTGCGCTACGTGCGCACGCGCGCGTAAAAAAATTGCGCACGAGTGGGAATTTTTGAAATGCTCAAAATGACCTGAAACGCATAGAAAGTTGATTAGAAACGGATTTTTCGCAATTTGTAATTTTAAACGCGCATGCGCGCGTAACTTTTTGTGCAACCTGCCATTTTTAATCCATAGAAAGTTTGCACCTAATATAACTTAAATTTTCACCAAGTTTCAATACAAAATGACTTTTGGTTTTTAATCTATGATCAATCATTGAAATTCATAAAATCGCGCGTAACTTACGCTGCGCGACTCAAAATTCATAAAAAAAAGTTTCATGCACATCTACAGCTACAGGGCAATCTTATGACAAAGTTACACAATCTTATGTTAGCCAGAAGATAGAGATATGCTGCGAACAAAAATCGTGGAAAGAAAGAAGAAAATAGAAAAAAAAAGAGAAAAATAAAAAAAAAAAAAAAGATCCTGACAATAACAAGGGGTTATCCGCCAAGTGCGGATAACCAACTAGATTTGAACTCGTCACTACGGACGAGTTAGGTTATCCGCAGCGCAAAATCCACGTGCACGTCGTACGTTAGAATATTGCGCGCAGATAAACGATGATGCCATTGAAACAATTTTAGTTTTCTCTCTATTTTGCGTCACGTCTAAGTATATACGGTATACACTATATTATACTCTATACGTACTACATACAGTGCAGAATAGGTGAAAGTTAGTGACCAAAGTTATTGACGCTTTTGGACATGATGACGTCATCACAATTTTTAAACTAATGAATCATGCGAAAGATAATTGATTGACTTAGACAATATAAAGAAATGGAGGGCAATGGAATACGGATAAGTGGAGATGCGCTCTATTAAATGTGATGAGCTATACGAAAGAGAAAAAAATCCTATATTTTATATTTGAGTGGCCATACGATGACGTCACAATGTACAGTTAGCTATATTGATGCATGATTCGATATCTACAACTCATCTACTTCCACAATATGTAATTTAAAAAAAGTTCACCACGTAGTTTAGAATCTATGACTTTTTAAAAAAAGGCATAATTTTCACAAATTTTTGAACTTTTCATCAAAAACGCGCGCAAATTGTTCAATTCTACGTGCTCGTATGACGTGATTTTAAGTCAAAATCCATTGAAAATTGGTAAATTTACTAGAAAAGGCTGAAAAAACAAAAATTAAGCAAAAAAAATATGTTTTTGCGCTAAATGCGCACGCGCGCGTAAAAAAATTGCGCACGCGTGGGAATTTTTGAAATGCTCAAAATGACCTGAAACGCGTAGAAAGTTGATTAGAAATTGATTTTACGCATTTTGAAATTTTAAACGCGCGGGCGCGCATAACTTTCTGTCAAACATGCAATTTTTAATCCATAGAAAGTTGGAGAATATTATGACTTAAATTTTCACCAAGTTTCAATACAAAATGACTTTTAGTTTTTATTCAAAGATCAATCATTGAAATTCATAAAATCGCGCGTAACTTACGCTGCGCGACTCGAAATTCGAAAAAAAAAATGTCATGCACATCTACATCTACAGGCCAATCTTATAACAAAGAATATAGAATCATATGTTGGCTAGAATTAGAGATACGCTGCGAACAAAATTCGTGGAAAGAAAGAAGAATAAAGAAAAAAAAAAAAAAAAAAAAAAAAAAAAAAAAAAAAAAAGATCCTGACAATAACAAGGGGTTATCCGCCAAGTGCGGATAACCAACTAGATTTGAACTCGTCACTACGGACGAGTTAGGTTATCCGCAGCGCAAAAGCCACGTGCACGTCGTACGTTAGAATATTGCGCGCAGATAAACGATGATGCCATTGAAACAATTTCAGTTTTCTCTCTATTTTGCGTCACGTCTAAGTATATACGGTATACACTATATTATACTCTATACGTACTACATACAGTGCAGAATAGGTGAAAATAAGTGACCAAAGTTATTGACGCTTTTGGACATGATGACGTCATCACAATTTTTAAACTAATGAATCATGCGAAAGATAATTGATTGACTTAGACAATATAAAGAAATGGAGGGCAATGGAATACGGATAAGTGGAGATGCGCTCTATTAAATGTGATGAGCTATACGAAAGAGAAAAAAATCCTATATTTTATATTTGAGTGGCCATACGATGACGTCACAATGTCCAGTTAGCTATATTGATGCATGATTCGATATCTACAACTCATCTACTTCCACAATATGTAATTTAAAAAAAGTTCACCACGTAGTTTAGAATCTATGACTTTTTAAAAAAAGGCATAATTTTCACGAATTTTTGAACTTTTTCATCAAAAACGCGCGCAAATTGTTCAATTCTACGTGCTCGTATGACGTGATTTTAAGTCAAAATCCATTGAAAATTGGTAAATTTACTAGAAAAGGCTGAAAAAACAAAAGCCAAGCAAAAAAAATATGTTTTTGCGCTACGTGCGCACGCGCGCGTAAAAAAATGCGCGCTGGTGGGAATTTTTGAAATGCTCAAAATGACCTGAAACGCGTAGAAAGTTGATTAGAAATTGATTTTTCGCGACTTGAAATTTTAAACGCGCGTGCGCGCGTAATTTTTGCGCAACCTGCCATTTTTAATCTACAGAAAGTTTGCGCTTTATATGACTTATATTTTCACCAAGTTTCAATACAAAATGACTTTTGGTTTTTAATCTATGATCAATAATTGAAATTCATAAAATCGCGCGTAACTAACGCTGCGCGACTCGAAATTTGAAAAAAAAAGTTTCTTGCACATCTACAGATATAGGGCAATCTTTTGACAAAGTTATACAATCTTCTGTTGGCTAGAATTAGAGATACGCTGCCCACAAAAAATGGGAGAGAAGTGTGGAAAGAAAGAAATAAATACTAGATTTGAACTCGTCACTACGGACGAGTTAGGTTATCCGCAGCGCAAAAGCCACGTGCACGTCATACGTTAGAATATTGAGCGCAAAAAAAAAAACGATTATGGCATTGAAAAATGTTAGTGCGCTCTCTATTTTGCGTCGCGTCTAAGTATATACGGTATAACACTATATACTGTATACGTACTACATACAGTGCAGAATAGGTGAAAATAAGTGACCAAAGTTATTGACGCATTTGAACATGATGACGTCATCACAATTTTTAAAATCGTGGATCATGCGAAAGATAATTGATTGATCTAGACAATATAAAAAAATTGAGTGAAATGGAATAAGGATAAGTAGAGATGCGCTCTATTAAATTGACGAGCTATGACGAAAGAGAAAAAAATCCTATATTTTATATTCGGGTGGCCATACGATGACGTCACAATGTCCGGTTAGCCATATCAATGCATGATTCGAGAAAAACAACTCATCTACTTCCAGAATATGTAATTTTAAAAAAGTTCACCACGTAGTTTAGAATTTATGACTGTTTAAAAAAAGGTCTAATTTTGACGATTTTTTGAAGTTTTTCATCAAAAACACGCGCAAATTATCCAATTCTACGTGCTCGTGTGACGTGATTTTAAGTCTAAATTGATTGAAAATTTATAAATTTACTAGAAAAGGCTGAAAAAACAAAAATCAAGCAAAAAAAAGATGTTTTTGCGCTATGTGCGCACGCGCGCGTAAAAAATTTGCGCACGCGTGGGAATTTTTGAAATGCTCAAAATGACATGAAATGCATAGAAAGTTGATTAGAAATTGATTTTTCGCATTTTGAAATTTTAAACGCGCGTGCGCGCGTAACTTTTTGCAAAACATGCCATTTTTAATCCATAGAAAGTTTGCGCATGATATGACTTAAATTTTCACCAAGTTTCAATACAAAATGACTTTTGGTTTTTAATCTATGATCAATCATTGAAATTCATAAAATCGCGCGTAACTTACGCTGCGCAACTCCGAAATCGTCCAAAAGCTTGGCTGCACATCTACAGCTATAGGTCAATCTTATGACAAAGTTATACAATCTTATGTTGGCCAGAATTAGAGATATGCGACCAACAAAATTCGTGGAAAGAAAGAAGAACATAGAAAAAAAAAAAAAAAAAAAAAAAAGATCCTGACAATAACAAGGGGTTATCCGCCAAGTGCGGATAACCAACTAGATTTGAACTCGTCACTACGGACGAGTTAGGTTATCCGCAGAGCAAACGCCACGTGCACGTCATACGTTAGAATATTGTGCAGAGAAAACCATTATGCCATTGAAAAAATGTTAGTGCGCTCTCTATTTTACGTCACGCCTAAGTATACACAGTATACACTATACATTGTATACGTACTACATACAGTGAAGAATATGTGAAAATAAGTGGCCCAAGTTATTGGCGCTTTTGGACATGATGACGTCATCACAATTTTAAAAACGGTATATCATGCAAAAGATAATTGATTGGCATAGACAATATAAAAAAATGGGGGAAAATGGAATTCGGATAAGTGGAGATGCGCTCTATTAAATGTGATGAGCTATGACGAAAGAGACAAAAATCCTATATTTTATATTCGAGTGGCCATACGATGACGTCACTATGTCCTGTTAGCCATATCGATGCATGATTCGATATCTACAACTCATCAACTTCCAGAATGTGTAATTTAAAAAAAGTTCACCTCGTAGTTTACAATCTATGACTGTTTTAAAAAAGGCATAATTTTGACAAATTTTTGAACTTTTTCTTCAAAAACGCGCGCAAATTGTTCAATTCTACGTGCTTGTATGACGTGATTTTAAGTCGAAATTGATTGAAAGTTGGTAAATTTACTAGAAAAGGCTGAAAAAACAAAAATCAAGCAAAAAAAAGATGTTTTTGCGCTACGTGCGCACGCGCGCGTAAAAAAAATGCGCACGCCTGGGAATTTTTGAAATGCTCAAAATGCCCTGAAACGCGTAGAAAGTTGATTAGAAATGAATATTTCGCAATTTGAAATTTTAAACGCGCGTGCTCGCGTAACTTTATGTCAAACATGCCATTTTTAATCCATAGAAAGTTTGCGCATGATATAACTTAAATTTTCACGAAGTTTCAATAGAAAATGACTTTTGGTTTTCAATCTATGATCAATCATTGAAATTCATAAAATCGCGCGTAACTTGCGCTGCGCGACTCCAAATTCATAAAAAAAAGTTTCTTGCACATCTACAGCTACAGGGCAATCTTATGACAAAGTTATAGAATCTTATGTTGACTAGAATTAGAGATACGCTGCGAACAAAAATCGTGGAAAGAAAGAAGAAAATAGAAAAAAAAAGAGAAAAAAAATAAAAAAAATAAAAAAGATCCTGACAATAACAAGGGGTTATCCGCCAAGTGCGGATAACCAACTAGATTTGAACTCGTCACTACGGACGAGTTAGGTTATCCGCAGAGCAAAAGCCACGTGCACGTCATACGTTAGAATATTGCGCAGAGAAAAACATTATGCCATTGAAAAAATGTTAGTGCGCTCTCTATTTTACGTCACGTCTAAGTATACACAGTATACACTATATATTGTATACGTACTACATACAGTGAAGAATATGTGAAAATAAGTGGCCCAAGTTATTGACGCTTTTGGACATGATGACGTCATCACAATTTTAAAAACGGTATATCATGCGAAAGATAATTGATTGGCATAGACAATATAAAAAAATGGGGGGAAATGGAATTGGGATAAGTGGAGATGCGCTCTATTAAATGTGATGAGCTATGACAAAAGAGACAAAAATCCTATATTTTATATTTGAGTGGCCATACGATGACGTCACTATGTCCTGTTAGCCATATCGATGCATGATTCGATATCTAAAACTAATCAACTTCCAGAATATGTAATTTTAAAAAAGTTCACCACGTAGTTTACAATCTATGACTGTTTTAAAAAAGGCATAATTTTGACAAATTTTTGACCTTTTTCATCAAAAACGCGCGCAAATTGTTCAATTCTACGTGCTCGTATGACGTGATTTTAATTCAAAATTGATTGAAAATTGGTAAATTTACTAGAAAAAGCTGAAAAAACAAAAATCAAGCAAAAAAAAAATGTTTTTGCGCTAAGTGCGCACGCGCGCGTAAAAAAACTGCGCATGCGTGGGAATTTTTGAAATGTTCAAAATGACCTGAAACGCGTAGAAAGTTGATTAGAAATTGATTTTACGCATTTTGAAATTTTAAACGCGCGTGCGCGCGTAATTTTTTGTGAAACATGCCATTTTTAATCCATAAAAAGTTTGCGCTTAATATGACTTAAATTTTCACTAAGTTTCAAAACAAAATGACTTATAGTTTTTAATCTATGATCAATCATTGAAATTCATAAAATCGCACTTAACTTACGCTGCGCGACTCTAAAGTCAAAAAACGAAACGTCCTGCACATCTACCGCTACAGGTCAATATTATGACAAAGTTACACAATCTTATGTTGGCCAGAATTAGAGATATGCGACCAACAAAATTCGTGGAAAGAAAGAAGAAAATAGAAAAAAAAAGAGAAAAAAAATAAAAAAAAAAAGATCCTGACAATAACAAGGGGTTATCCGCCAAGAGCGGATAACCAACTAGATTTGAACTCGTCACTACGGACGAGTTAGGTTATCCGCAGCGCAAAAGCCACGTGCACGTCGTACGTTAGAATATTGCGCGCAGAAAAACGATTATGCCATTGAAAAAAATGTTAGTGCGCTCTCTATTTTGTGTCACGTCAAAGTATATACGGTATACACTATATTCTGTATACGTACTACATACAGTGCAGAATAGGTGAAAATAAGGGACCAAAGTTATTGACGCTTTTGGACATGATGACGTCATCATAATTTAAAAAATGGTAGATTATGCGAAAGATAATTGATTGGCCTAGACAATAATAACAAAATTGAAGGAAATGGAATACGGATAAGTGGAGATGCGCTCTATTAAATGTGACGAGCTATGACGAAAGAGACAAAAATCCTATATTTCATATTCGAGTGGCCAAACGATGACGTCACAATGTCCGGTTAGCCATATCGATGCATGATTCTATATCTACAACTCATCAACTTCCAGAATGTGTAATTTAAAAAAAGTTCACCTCGTAGTTTACAATCTATGACTGTTTTAAAAAAGGCATAATTTTGAGGAATTTTTGAACTTTTTCTTCAAAAACGCGCGCAAATTGTTCAATTCTACGTGCTCGTATGACGTGATTTTATGTCGAAATTGATTAAAAATTGGTAGAATTACTAGAAAAGGCTGAAAAAACAAAAATCAAGCAAAAAAAAGATGTTTTTGCGCTAATTGCGCACGCGCGCGTAAAAAAATTGCGCACGCGTGGGAATTTTTTAAATGTTCAAAATGACCTGAAACGCGTAGAAAGTTGATTAGAAATTGATTTTACGCATTTTGAAATTTTGAACGCGCGTGCGCGCGTAACTTTCTGTCAAACATGCCATTTTTAATCCATAGAAAGTTTTAGCATGTTATGACTTAAATTTTCACCAAGTTTCAATACAAAATGACTTTTAGTTTTTAATCTATGATCAATCATTGAAATTCATAAAATCGCGCGTAACTTACGCTGCGCAACTCCGAAATCGTCGAAAAGCTTCGCTGCACATCTACAGCTATAGGTCAATCTTATGACAAAGTTATACAATGTTATGTTGAGAAGATTTAGAGATACATGCGCAACAAAATTCTGGGAAAGAAAGAAGAAAAAAGAAAAAAAAGAAAAAAAATAAGAAAAAAAAAAAAAAGATCCTGACAATAACAAGGGGTTATCCGCCAAGTGCGGATAACCAACTAGATTTGAACTCGTCACTTTGACGAGTTCGGGTTATCCGCGCATACGCAACATGCACGTACTTTAAACTATATGAACCTCGACAATTATTATGCCATCCTTTGACATGAAATAAAAATGTTTACAGTGCTGAATTGTACCTATTATGTAGCATACACCATATTACAGTATTTTACAGAATAAACTGTATATATGTTATATACAGTGTAGCATAGACGGAATTACGAGACCCATCTTTTAAATCCAATTATTAACACGATGACATCATCAAATTGACATATAAAGATAACCACTTTGGAAGATAATTATCTAAATAATTACATTAAAACAAATTTGAAGAATTTTGGGAACGTAAAAGTGAGATGCGCTCTCGTTTAAACGCAATGAACTTTGACGCAAGAGATGAAAATATGACTTTTTTAATTCAACTGGCCATATGATGACGTCACAACATCTGATTGGCAAAATATTCACATCAATTCATATCTACAATCCAATAGCTTCCAGAAAACGTTTTAATCATGATTATTACTTTTTAATCTGACGAGCTATAACAGATTGATATTTACTGTAAAGATGAAAATAAGTGACCCAAGTTATTTACGTTTTTAGACATGATGACGTCATAAAAATTAAAATATTTTTAATTCATGCGAAAGATAGTTGATTGACGTAGACAATATTACAATTTCGGGGGAAATGGAATACGTATAAGCGAGATGCGGTTTGTTGAATGTGATGAGCAATAACGAAAGAGTAAAAAATCCTATATTTTACATTCGTGTGGCCATACGATGACGTCATAACATTCGAGTGGTAAAGGTTCGGCATGAATTCATATCTACAACATATCTGCTTACATATTAAATTAAAAAAATTGGGGGTCGTGGATGATCCTGAGGAGCTATAATAGATTAAAAATAGGCTTAATTTTGACAATATGTTGTCACTTTTGCAACTAAAACGCACGCAAATGGTGTAAATCAACGTGTTCGTATGACGTCATTTTAATTTGAAATGATGTCAATCTTTTTTAAAATAACTAGGAAAGACTGTAAAATTATAATTCAAGAGAAAAACACATGATTTTCATGCTCCGTGCGCACCTTACGCGTAATTTTTTTCGCGCGCGTGGGAATTTTTGACATGCTCAAAATGTCATGATCAGCGTAGAAAGTTGATTAGAAATTAATTTTGCGCATTTTAAATTTTTAAATGCGCGTGCGCGCGTAACTTCTTGTGAAACATGTCATTTTTAATCCATAGAAAGTTTGCCCTTAATTTAACTTAAATTTTCACCAAGTTTCAATATAAAATTACTTTTGGTTTATAATCTATGACCAATCATTGAAATTCATAAAATCGCGCGTAACTTACGCTGCGCGACTCTAAAGTCATATAACGAAGTTTCTTGCACATCTACAGCTACAGGTCAATCTTATGACAAAGTTATACAATCTTATGTTGACAAGGATGAGAGATATGCGACGCACAAAAATCCGGGAAAGAAAGAAGAATAAAGATGAAGAAAAAAGATATTTACAATAACAAGGGTTATCCGCAACTTACTAGTTGCGGATAACCAACTAGATTTGAACTCGTCACTACGGACGAGTTAGGTTATCCGCAGAGCAAAAGCCACGTGCACGTCATACGTTAGAATATTGCGCAGAGAAAAACATTATGCCATTGAAAAAATGTTAGTGCGCTCTCTATTTTACGTCACGTCTAAGTATACACTGTATACACTATATATTGTATACGTACTACATACAGTGAAGAATATGTGAAAATAAGTGGCCCAAGTTATTGACGCTTTTGGACATGATGACGTCATCACAATTTTAAAAACGGTATATCATGCGAAACATAATTGATTGGCATAGACAATATAAAAAAATGGGGGGAAATGGAATTGGGATAAGTGAAGATGCGCTCTATTAAATGTGATGAGCTATGACGAAAGAGACAAAAATCCTATATTTTATATTTGAGTGGCCATACGATGACGTCACTATGTCCTGTTAGCCATATCGATGCATGATTCGATATCTACAACTCATCAACTTCCGGAATGTGTAATTTAAAAGAAGTTCACCTCGTAGTTTACAATCTATGACTGTTTTAAAAAAGGCATAATTTTGACGAATTTTTCTACTTTTTCTTCAAAAACGCGCGCAAATTGTTCAATTCTACGTGCTCGTATGACGTGATTTTAAGTCGAAATTGATTGAAAATTGGTAAATTTACTAGAAAAGGCTGAAAAAACAAAAATCAAGCAAAAAAAACATGTTTTTGCGCTACGTGCGCACGCGCGCGTAAAAAAAATGCGCACGCGTGGAAATTTTTGAAATGCTCAAAATGCCCTGAAACGCGTAGAAAGTTGATTAGAAATGGATATTTCGCAATTTGAAATTTTAAACGCGCGTGCGCGCGTAACTTTATGTCAAACATGCCATTTTTAATCCATAGAAAGTTTGCCCTTGATATGACTTAAATGTTCACCAAGTGTCATTACAAAATGACTTTTGGTTTTTAGTCTATGTTAAATACGCGAAATTCATAAAATCGCGCGTAGCTTACGCTGCGCGACTCTAAAGAAAAAAAACGAGCTGTCCTGCACTTCTACAGATAGAGGTAAATCTTCTGACAAAGTTATACGATGTAATGTTGATCAGAATTTGAGATACACGTGACACAAAATTTTGGGAAAGAAAGAAGAATAACATAGAAAAAAAACTAGATTTGAACTCGTCACTACGGACGAGTTAGGTTATCCGCAGCGCAAAAGCCACGTGCACGTCATACGTTAGAATAGTGCGCGCAGAAAAACGATTATGCCATTGAAAAAAATGTTAGTGCGCTCTCTATTTTGCGTCACGTCTAAGTATATACGGTATACACTATATTATACTCTATACGTACTACATACAGTGCAGAATAGGTGAAAATAAGTGACCAAAGTTATTGACGCTTTTGGACATGATGACGTCATCACAATTTTTAAACTAATAAATCATGCGAAAGATAATTGATTGACTTAGACAATATAAAGAAATGGAGGGCAATGGAATACGGATAAGTGGAGATGCGCTCTATTAAATGTGATGAGCTATACGAAAGAGACAAAAATCCTATATTTTATATTTGAGTGGCCATACGATGACGTCACAATGTCCAGTTAGCTATATTGATGCATGATTCGATATCTACAACTCATCTACTTCCACAATATGGAATTTAAAAAAAGTTCACCACGTAGTTTAGAATCTATGACTTTTTAAAAAAAGGCATAACTTTCACGAATTTTTTAACTTTTTCATCAAAAACGCGCGCAAATTGTTCAATTCTACGTGCTCGTATGACATGATTTTAAGTCAAAATCCATTGAAAATTGGTAAATTTACTAGAAAAGGCTGAAAAAACAAAAATCAAGCAAAAAAAATATGTTTTTGCGCTACGTGCGCACGCGCGCGTAAAAAAATGCGCGCTGGTGGGAATTTTTGAAATGCTCAAAATGACCTGAAACGCGTAGAAAGTTGATTAGAAATTGATTTTTCGCAATTTAAAATTTTAAACGCGCGTGCGCGCGTAACTTTTTGCGCAACCTGCCATTTTTAATCTACAAAAAATTTGCGCTTTATATGACTTAAATTTTCACCAAGTTTCAATACAAAATGACTTTTGGTTTTTAATCTATGATCAATAATTGAAATTCATAAAATCGCGCGTAACTTACGCTGCGCAAATCAAAATTTGAAAAAAAAAGTTTCTTGCACATCTACAGATATAGGGCAATCTTTTGACAATGTTATACAATCTTCTGTTGGCTAGAATTAGAGATACGCTGCCCACAAAAAATGGGAGAGAAGTGTGGAAAGAAAGAAATAAATACTAGATTTGAACTCGTCACTACGGACGAGTTAGGTTATCCGCAGCGCAAAAGCCACGTGCGTCATACGTTAGAATATTGCGCGCAGAAAAACGATTATGCCATTGAAAAAAATGTTAGTGAGCCCTCTATTTTGCGTCACGTCTAAGTATATACGGTATACGCTATACTGTATACGTACTACATACAGTGCAGAATAGGTGAAAATAAGTGACCAAAGTTATTGACGCTTTTACAAATGATGACGTCATAACAATCTTAAAAATTGTTAACCATGCGAAAGATAATTGATTGACCTCGAAAATATAACAAAATGGGGGGAAATGGAATACGGATAAGTAGAGATGCGCTCTATTAAATGTGATGAGCTATGCGAAAGAGACAAAAATCCTATATTTTATATTCGAGTGGCCATACGATGACGTCACAATGTCCGGTTAGCCATATGGATGCATGATTTGATATCTACAACTCATCTACATTCAGAATATGTAATTTTAAAAAAGTTCACCACGTAGTTTAGAATCTATGACTGTTTAAAAAAAGGCATAATTTTGACAAATTTTTGAACTTTTTCATCAAAAACGTGCGTAAATTGTTTAATTCTACGTGCTCGTATGACGTGATTTTAAGTCGAAATTGTTTGAAAGTTGGTAAATTTACTAAAAAAGACAGGAAAAACAAAAATCTAGCAAAGAAATGATGTTTTTGCACTACGTGCGCACGCGCGCGTAAAAAAATTGCGCACGCGTGGGAATTTTTGAAATGCTCAAAATGACATGAAACGCGTAGAAAGTTGATTAGAAATTGATTTTTTGCATTTTGAAATTTTAAACGCGCGTGCACGCGTAACTTTTTGTAAAACATGCCATTTTTAATCCATAGAAAGTTTGCGCTTGATATGACTTAAATTTTCACCAAGTTTCAATACAAAATGACTTTTGATTTTTAATCTATGATCAATCATTGAAATTCATAAAATCGCGCGTAACTTACGTTGCGCGACTCTAAAGTTAAAAAACGAAACGTCCTGCACATCTACAGCTAGAGGTCAATCTTATGACAAAGTTACACAATCTTATATTGGCCAGAATTAGAGATACGCTGCGAACAAAATTCCGGGAAAGAAAGAAGAATAAGATAGAAAAAAAAAAAAAAGAAAAAAAAAGATCCTGACAATAACAAGGGGTTATCCGCCAAGTGCGGATAACCAACTAGATTTGAACTCGTCACTACGGACGAGTTAGGTTATCCGCAGTGCAAAAGCCACGTGCACGTCATACGTTAGTGCGCGCAAAAAAATAAAACGATTATGGCATTGAAAAATGTTAGTGCGCTCTCTATGTTGCGTCGCGTCTAAGTATATACGGTATAACACTATATACTGTATACGTACTACATACAGTGCAGAATAGGTGAAAATAAGTGACCAAAGTTATTGACGCATTTGAACATGATGCCGTCATCACAATTTTTAAAATGGTGGATCATGCAAAAGGTAATTGATTGATCTAGACAATATAAAAAAATTGAGTGAAATGGAATAGGGATAAGTAGAGATGCGCTCTATTAAATTAACGAGCTATGACGAAAGAGAAAAAAATCCTATATTTTATATTCGGGTGGCCATACGATGACGTCACAATGTCTGGTTAGCCATATCAATGCATGATTCGAGAAAAACAACTCATTTACTTCCAGAATCTGAAATTTTAAATATTTTCACCTCGGAGTTTAGAATCTATGACTTTTTAAAAAAAGGCATAATTTTCACAAATTTTTGAACTTTTTCATCAAAAACACGCGCAAATTGTTCAATTCTACGTGCTCGTATGACGTGATTTTAAGTCGAAATTGATTGAAAATTGGTAAATGTACTAGAAAAAACTGAAAAAACAAAAATCAAGCAAAAAAAAGATGTTTTTGCGCTACGTGCGCACGCGCGCGTAAAAAATATGCGCACGCGTGGGAATTTTTGAAATGCTCAAAATGACCTGAAACGCGTAGAAAGTTGATTAGAAATGAATTTTTCGCAATTTGAAATTTTAAACGCGCGTGCGCGCGTAACTTTATGTCAAACATGCCATTTTTAATCCATAGAAAGTTTGCCCTTGATATGACTTAAATGTTCACCAAGTGTCATTACAAAATGACTTTTGCTTTTTAGTCTATGTTAAATACGCGAAATTCATAAAATCGCGCGTAGCTTACGCTGCGCGACTCTAAAGTAAAAAAACGAGCTGTCCTGCACTTCTACACATAGAGGTAAATCTTCTGACAAAGTTATACGATGTAATGTTGATCAGAATTTGAGATACACGTGACACAAAATTTTGGGAAAGAAAGAAGAATAACATAGAAAAAAAAAAAAAAAAAAAAAAAGATCCTGACAATAACAAGAGGTTATCCGCCAAGTGCGGATAACCAAAAAAAAAAAAAAAAAAAAAAAGATCCTGACAATAACAAGAGGTTATCCGCCAAGTGCGGATAACCAACTAGATTTGAACTCGTCACTGCGGACGAGTTAGGTTATCCGCGAAAACGCAACGTCTAATAATATACACGTAGAATACATATAATAGGTCTGACGTGAAAACTAATTTTCGTTATTCGTTAAATATTGGTAATTTTGGCGAGGATTGCATGCCATACTGTAGGTGAACCGAATTTCGAGAAAATTCGACAACGTGTTGTGTTGTGGTATGTCGTTGGTAAACTCCATGTTGGTTTTTAAGAGTCGCTCTCTGATAATATTGTTACAAATACCATTTTATATCGTCGAACTTCAACGATTAAATAAATAAATAACAAACTCAAGTTTGTTGAGAATTGATATACTATAAGAAATAGGTAAGAAATTATGTGGATTGTTTGATTTGTAGTTGTTTTGTAATTGCTACTTACTAACGATACCCTAGCCTACTATAGATATACGGAAGGATGTCAGACTTTCAGAGACGGCCGGCAAACGTCGTGACGTTTTTCAGCCCGATGGCTTTCGTAGCAGCACGACAATCGTGTATGGCCATGTGTATGTTAAATACGGTCCCGGTAAATACGAACAAATATGTCTGCTACATTCATAGTGTACCTAGGCCTAGCCTGTACAAGAATACTTGCTGTTTTTAGTAGGACTAAACGGCGCTAGTTCCCTTTTGCACCTGGCTTATATTATATTAACTCTAGCTTAATTTTTAGTTGTATAAATTCTTAAAGAGAAGAAACAATGACTCGTTCTTCTTACAATAGCATGTTGTCTAGGCTTACTCCAGTAGTCCTAGTAGTAGTGACGTAGGTCAGCGCAGTTCCCTTTCGCACCTGTCATTGTTACAAATATTGTGGATGTTTTGATCACAATTTGTATTGATATTTATAATAATAATATATTTTTGTCTTGTAGCTGTTGGAAGAGATACACAATTGTTTCTACTTTAGTATCTCTAGAATATTGTAAGTAGTGTATATTAAATAAATAGTTTGTAGAGATGATTAATGGTTTCATGATTGGGAGTGAACTGTTGCCTGTTATTTTGTAGGCATTTTCTATTATGAAACATTTACATAATTCAGATTTTATTGTTTGTGAATAAAATAAGTTATTTTGAGGAAATTTCTTAATTTTTCAGACATTGATTAAGAAGCTTGTTGATTTGGAAAAAGTGTTAATGTTGTTTATTACCATTATCAATGTTTTTCCTTGTTTTTTTTAGATTGTAGAAAATATACAGTTTCAGCTACAGCTGTGAGTATCAGTAGATTATTTGTTAAACGGAGAAAACATATTTTCCTTGCTTTGTGAACTGTTGCCTGTTATTTTGTAGGCATTTTATATTATGAAACATTTAAATAATTCAGATTTTATGGTTTGTGAATAAGATATTAAATGAACGTAGTATTGAGACAACATGTAGACCCCAATCAGCCGGCCCATACCCAAAGTTATTTTGAGGAAATTTCTTAATTTTTCAGACATTGATTAAGAAGCTTGTTGATTTGGAAAAAGTGTTAATGTTGTTTATCGCCATTATCAATGTTTTTCCTTGTTTTTTTTAGATTGTAGAAAATTAACAGTTTCAGCTACAGCTGTGAGTATTAGTAGATTATCTGTTAAATGGAGAAAACATATTTTCCTTACTTTGTGAACTGTTGCTTGCCCTAATCAGCCGGCCCATACCCAAAGTCATTTTGAGGAAATTTCCTAATTTTTCAGACATTGATTAAGAAGCATGTTGATTTAGCAAAAGGGTTAATGTTGTTTATTGCCATTATCAATGTTTTCCTTGTTGTTTTTAGATTGTAGAAAATATACAGTGTTAGCTACAGCTGTGAGTATTAGTAGGTTATCTGTTAAATTGAGAAAACATATTTTTCTTACTTTGTGAACAGTTGCCTGTTATTTTGTAGGCATTTTCTATTATGAAACATTTACAGCATTCAGATTTTATGGTTTGTGAATAAAATAATAAATGAAATTAGCATTGAGACAACACAGGCCGTAACCAGCTGTCTCATACCCAAAGTCATTTTGAGGAATTTCTTAATTTTTCAGACCTCGATTAAGAAGCATGTTGATTTGGAAAAAGTGTTAATGTTGTTTATTGCCATTATCAATGTTTTTCCTTGTTTTTTTTTTAGATTGTAGAAAATTAACAGTTTCAGCTACAGCTGTGAGTATTAGTAGATTATCTGTTAAACGGAGAAAACATATTTTCCTTACTTTGTGAACTGTTGCCTGTTATTTTGTAGGCATTTTATATTATGAAACATTTACATAATTCAGATTTTATGGTTTGTGAATAAGATATTAAATGAAATTAGTATTGAGACAACATGTAGACCCCAATCAGCCGGCCCATACCCAAAGTTATTTTGAGAAAATTTCTTAATTTTTCAGACATTGATTAGAAGCATGTTGATTTAGCAAAAGGGTTAATGTTGTTTATTGCCATTATCAATGTTTTTTCTTGTTGTTTTTAGATTATAGAAAATATACAGTGTTAGCTATAGCTGTGAGTATTAGTAGATTATCTGTTAAACGGAGAAAACATATTTTCCTTACTTTGTGAACAGTTGCCTGTTATTTTGTAGGCATTTTCTATTATGAAACATTTACAGCATTCAGATTTTATGGTTTGTGAATAAAATATTAAATGAAATTAGCATTGAGAAAACATGTAGGCCCTAACCAGCTGTCTCATACCCAAAGTCATTTTGAGGAATTTCTAAATTTTTCAGACCTCGATTAAGAAGCATGTTGATTTGGAAAAAGTGTTAATGTTGTTTATTGCCAATTATTAATGTTTTTCCTTGTTTTTTTTTTAGATTGTAGAAAATATACAGTGTCAGCTACAGCTGTGAGTATTAGTAGATTATCTGCTAAACAGAGAAAACATATTTTCCTTACTTTGTGAACTGTTGCCTGTTATTTTGTAGGCATTTTCTATTATGAAACATTTACATCATTCAGATTTTATGGTTTGTGAATAAAATATTAAATGAAATTAGCATTGAGACAACATGTAGGCCCCAATTAGCCGACCCATACCCAAAGTCATTTTGAGGAAATTTCTTAATTTTTCAGACATTGATTAAGAAGCTTGTTGATTTGGAAAAAGTGATAATGTTGTTTATTGCCATTATCAATGTTTTTCCTTGTTTTTTTTTAGATTTTAGAAAATATACAGTTTCAGCTACAGCTGTGAGTATCAGTAGATTATCTGTTAAACGGAGAAAACATATTTTCCTTACTTTGTGAACTGTTGCCTGTTATTTTGTAGACATTTTCTATTATGAAACATTTACGTAATTCAGATTTTATTGTTTGTGATCAAACAATTAAATGAAATTACCATTGAGACAACATGTAGGCCGCAATCAGCCGGCCCATACCCAAAGTCATTTTGAGGAAATTTCCTAATTTTTCAGACATTGATTAAGAAGCATGTTGATTTGGAAAAAGTGTTAATGTTGTTTATTGCCATTATTAATGTTTTTCCTTGTTTTTTTTAGATTGTAGAAAATTAACAGTTTCAGCTACAGCTGTGAGTATTAGTAGATTATCTGTTAAACGGAGAAAACATATTTTCCTTACTTTGTGAACTGTTGCCTGTTATTTTGTAGGCATTTTATATTATGAAACATTTAAATAATTTAGATTTTATGGTTTGTGAATACGATATTAAATGAAAGTAGTATTGAGACAACATGTAGACCCTAACCAGCCGTCCCATACCTAAAGTCATTTTAAGGAAATTTCTTAATTTTTCAGACATTGATTAAGAAGCATGTTGATTTAGAAAAAGTGTTAATGTTGTTTATTGCCATTATTAATGTTTTTTCTTGTTTTTTTTAGATTGTAGAAAATTAACAGTTTCAGCTACAGCTGTGAGTATTAGTAGATTATCTGTTAAACGGAGAAAACATATTTTCCTTACTTTGTGAACTGTTGCCTGTTATTTTGTAGGCATTTTATATTATGAAACATTTACATAATTCAGATTTTATGGTTTGTGAATAAGATATTAAATGAAAGTAGTTTTGAGACAACATGTAGACCCCAATCATCTGGCCCATACCCAAAGTTATTTTGAGGAAATTTCTTAATTTTTCAGACATTGATTAAGAAGCTTGTTGATTTGGAAAAAGTGTTAATGTTGTTTATTACCATTATCAATGTTTTTCCTTGTTTTTTTTAGATTGTAGAAAATATACAGTTTCAGCTACAGCTGTGAGTATCAGTAGATTATTTGTTAAACGGAGAAAACATATTTTCCTTGCTTTGTGAACTGTTGCCTGTTATTTTGTAGGCATTTTATATTATGAAACATTTACATAATTCAGATTTTATGGTTTGTGAATAAGATATTAAATGAAATTAGTTTTGAGACAACATGTAGACCCCAATCATCTGGCCCATATCCAAAGTTATTTTGAGGAAATTTCTTAATTTTTCAGACATTGATTAAGAAGCATGTTGATTTAACAAAAGGGTTAATGTTGTTTTTTTGCCATTATCAATGTTTTTCCTTGTTGTTTTTAGATTGTAGAAAATATACAGTGTTAGCTACAGCTGTGAGTATCAGTAGGTTATCTGTTAAACGGAGAAAACATATTTTCCTTACTTTGTGAACAGTTGCCTGTTATTTTGTAGGCATTTTCTATTATGTAACATTTACATAATTCAGATTTTATGGTTTGTGAATAAAATATTAAATGAAATTAGCATTAAGACAACATGTAGGCCTAACCAGCTGTCTCATACCCAAAGTCATTTTAAGGAATTTCTTAATTTTTCAGACATTGATTAAAAAGCATGTTGATTTGGAAAAAGTGTTAATGTTGTTTATTGCCAATTATTAATGTTTTTCCTTGTTTTTTTTTTTAGATTGTAGAACATATACAGTGTCAGCTACAGCTGTGAGTATTAGTAGATTATCTGTTAAACGGATAAAACATATTTTCTTTACTTTGTGAACCGTTGCCTGTTATTTTGTAGGCATGTTCTATTATGAAACATTTACATAATTCAGATTTTATGGTTTGTGAATAAAATATTAAATGAAATTAGCATTGAGACAACATGTAGGCCCTAACCAGCTGTCTAATACCCAAATTCATTTTGAGAAAATTTCTTAATTTTTCAGACATTGATTAAGAAGCATGTTGATTTTGAAAAAGTGTTAATGTTGTTTATTGCCATTATTAATGATTTTCCTTTTATTTTTTAGATTGTAGTTGTACAGAAAATATACAGTGCCAGTTACAGCTGTGAGTATTAGAAAATTATCTGTAAAACGGAAAAAACATATTTTCCTTACTTTATGCCCTCCAATAATTGATAAACATGTGTTGTTTGTAAATTTACTATACTGAGTGACCAAATATGTTTGTGTATAAAATTCTATTTTATTAGAACATTGAATAGTTAAACCTATTTTCAGATTAATTTTGAAGGTGAAATTGTTATGAAAGAATTTGTTTCCGACACATTCCATGTAATGAAGTTTTGACATATTTTTAGGTCAAAATATCTTCTATAGTGATTTATTTATATTGTATAAACCAAAGTCACAAATATATTATCACAATTTACTTCAAAATTTGGGACAATCATCCTTTTTAACATAAATGTGGTGGTCAGTTTCTCCAGACATAAATTTGCAATTTTATAAAATGGGTCTATCCTGAATTTAGTAATGAGTTGGTCCTAATTTGTTTTGCTAGGCCCAATAGATCATGTTACATTCCACAGGGGGGATGTGTATATTATTATTTAGGTATTTGTAAAAACACTGATTTATCTACTGATTCAATTTATAATTGTTTGACTGTAATTCTTAGTACTGTACAGTGTATCTTAAAATTAATAACTAACTCTTTTTTTTTCTTTTATTGTAGGTGACTGTCTTATATAAACCCACTGGATCTCAGAAGAGATCCGGGTCTTTAGAAAAAGATCCACTCTCCAAAGAGAGTTTCTACGAGGGGTTACCGAATTTTAATATTTATGCACAATTTCTTTTTAAACATTTTTTAAAAGTATCTTTGAAACATTCAGTAAAACCTTGAAGTAAACAGAAGTTTATCACAAGGAAAAAACTAATAAACAAAAGTTTATTACAAACCATTTTTGCAAAAGCAAAAGTGTAAAACCTTGAAGATAACAAAAGTTAATCACAAGGAAACAACTAATAAACAAAAGTTTATTACAAAACCATTTTTGCAAAAGCAAAAGTGTCAAACCTTGAAGATAACAGAAGTTAATCACAAGGAAACAACTAATAAACAAAAGTTTATTACAAAACCATTTTTGCAAAAGCAAAAGTGTAAAACCTTGAAGATAACAGAAGTTAATCACAAGGAAACAACTAATAAACAAAAGTTTATTACAAAACCATTTTTGCAAAAGCAAAAGTTTAAAGTTAAAGTTTGATTATACAAACAAAAGTTTGAAGAATAAAACAGAAGCTTATTATAAAGAAATAAATATTAAACAGAGTATATTACAAAAGAATTAATTAAAGACGATTTAAAGATCACTTTTATTTGAATCTGTTATTAAGTAGAATTGTAAAAAGAATAAAAATTAGAATCTGAAACTATTTAGCATAACCAAGTATTAAAGAGAAGTTTAAAATAATATTTATAATAATATTAAATAGTATTTCATTAAGCCAATATTAAGCAGAAGCTAATTTTTTTATTCAGTGAAATTGTATAATTGAACTATTGAAAAAAAAGCAGACAAAAAAAAATATATTAAAAGAAAAAAAATTAGGACAAAAATTAAAAATCATAGAAACAAAAGACAATATAAAATTGAATTGTTTTTGGAATTTTAATAATTTATTTTGTTTTAGCAAGGATTTCTTGAATTGATAAAAAGAACTTAATTGTAATATTCATTGGAATTGCAGAATACAAAGTTTATTAATTTGAAGAAATTTGTAGGTTTGTTTCTTATACAAATTTTAAATAATGGATATGGAATTCATAACATTAGTTGGTATCTTTTTGTTGATTATCTTTACAATGATAATTTATTTGTGTAAGAATGTGAATAAAGAAGTTACAAGTAAAAAGCAGATTTTTGTCAATACAACTGGTAATGTTAATAATGGAGTTATGGATAAGACAGCAGAATTTAAAATAGTTGTTAATGACATCTTGGACCTACTTGATGAATGCTGTTCAACTGAGAATGTCAAAGACGACAGAAATGATGATACAGGTAATGTCAATTGTGAATTTATGAAAGATACAACTGAATTTAAAGGAATAATTGATGATATCATAAACATATTATCTTATGGTACAGAGGTCACTTCAGAGTTTGATGATACATGCGATTTCTGTAATATTGAAGTGAAAGTAGACGACAATTGCATAACATGTGACTGTTGTAGTCAATATTTTCATGTGAAATGTGTAAGAGATGTTTTTGAAGACAAACTATGTAATTCCAGGGTAATTTGGATTTGTTCAATGTGTGGGAATAATAATTTTGTTGATAACATGTTTGGCGAAATAGGTATTCCCTGTCATTTCAATAGATATACGATTCTAGAACCTGATGAATCTGTTACTTCAGACTTTCCAGAATTAATGAAAAATAAAGAAAAACGTTGTAATAATGCCAAATTAAAATGTCAACAAACAGGAAGTGAAGATTTACTTGGTAGTGATTGGATCAGAGTAAGATCAAAGAAAAGAACCGACAACAGAAAAAAAAGATGTAAAAATAGAGGAAATAAGAAAAGGAGAAAGCGCGTTATAAATGGTATAAGTATAGAACCAGGTGTAAAATATATTGGCAAAGGTGTAAAAGATTTCTATGAAAGACAAAATAATAACAAAATGGAATGGAATATGAATACAAATACTTACAGAGAATACAACAAAGAAAATGGTAAAACGAATATATTGGGAAATTCACAAACAATAATTGACGACAGTGGTAGGCCTATGTGTGATGATTTGAAAAATACAAAAGTAACGCACGGAATACAACAACAATCAGGTGGTGGTTCGAAACGTTTACGAAATAACAAGGGTCGTTTTGTCAAAACTAAGAAGATTGATAACAAAAAAGCACAAGGTAATGTGAATTTAAAGAATGATTGTGATACTATGGAACGGTTTGGCAAAGATATAAAGAACATGGGTAATAATGACAATTCTGAAACGAAAACTGACGAGGATTTTAAAATGAAATGTACTGTAGAAAACGACAACACAGCGACTGACGATGCGAAAGCACAAAATAATAGCAAAATGAATGACAGAAGTAGAATAATTGATAGTAATGGTACAGATCATAAAAATCAAACATGTGCAAGTTGTGAATTTGAGGAAAATGAAGTATTGATAATTGATGACGGATGCAAAAAAGCAGTGACTGAAAAACTTAGGTCCCATACTAAACCTAAATGTGACCAACATACTATCGATCCGGATATTGAAGTTTTAAGAAAAAATAATTTTTCGGAAGAATTGATAATCGATGATGTACCAAAACAAAAAAATACACGAAAAAGGCAGAAAACACAATCAATAAATGAATTACAAGTATATAATAGTAATGAAAATATAACTGTAGCACAGGGTAATTTTAATCAAGGGAATTATAGATTTGGCTTTGCTAGTGGTAAACAGTGTGTTGCAAATAGTCTTGTAGCTATTCTTTATTCTACAAAGAGGAATGGAAATGAATTTTACACCAAAGACCTTGATACAATATTGACTCTTGGAAATGAGTTGTACCGTTACATTCAGAAAGATTCCACTATGCACGAGGACCTTTTAATGATTTCTGAACTGCCGAAAGAATTGGATATCTTGGATAACACATTTGTAATATCTCCCAAAGAATCAGTTTTTGGCATAATAGATGGGAATCTCGAATTTATGGCTGAATATGGAGCCTTGTCATTAAACCAAGCTCTTGAACAAGAATTACACCAACATGATGCATTTTTTATGAATTTCAACAGAAGCACATTTTCTATTATCAAACGTGTAAATGGATTTCTTATATTTGATCCACATGCAAGAGATCGATTTGGTTGTGTTAGTGAACATGGAAAGAGTATTTTAATTTACAGTCCATCTTGGCAAGGTGTGTACGATTATTGTATAAGATTAGCAAGGTCAATGAACTGTAATTTACATGAAACCGAGTTTGAACTGACTGGTGTAAATATTGAAAATAAGTCTATGATGTTATGTTCCGCTTCTGTGTTCGATGAAAGCAACTTGGAAAATGTCGATGTTGATGAACCTAGTACGTCTTATCAGTATAAATGTAGTACACGATTATCTGACAAGAATATTGATTCTAAAGTTAAAGGTCAAAAACATAATAAAGAAACTCATGTCTCATCAAGTAATGGATGGCAAAGTGATAGTGATATTGAAATTGTTAATGTTCAGTATGAAGAAAGACCTGACAAGAATTTTAAATTTATTCCTATCTCAGAAGCACAAAAGAAAAACATGTGTAATGAAGTACGCATTCATTGTGAACATACCGATATGAATTGTGGTATTAACAGAGCTAGTCAGATTGGACATCCTCTTCAAATTACGAATATTACAGGTGATGGTAATTGTTTTTATCGTGCAATTTCATACATTATTTCTGGGACTGAAGATAATCATTTACTTTTAAGAAGAGCAATTACTAATCATTTATTGGAAACTGATGACTTATTTATTAATACATTTAGTCACAAATATAGATCAGTTAAGGAATATGTGTTTAAAAAAAGAGTAATGGATAATGGAACGTGGGCATCCAATACTGAAATAAGTGCAATGGCAAATTTGCTTAATACAGATATTTATTCATTTAATGATCAACTTTTGACGTGGCAATTGTTTTCTGCTAAAAAGCCGGGAAGAATAGATGATGTTACAACTGAAAATGGTATATATATTTTGTACACCATGAATGTGCATTTTAATGTAGTGGAATCTGTCAATGTGAGTCAAAATAATGTTCAGGAAACAACAGGACAAGTTGATATGAATGTCACATCGAAGAAACGAAAGAAAACGGGAGAAGAAACTTGGGACACATTTGAAGATATAGAACCAACACACAAACAGAGTAAAACTGTTGAAAGCCCTTGTTCGGAAAGCAGAGTAAAAATATTGAGCGGAAAACGAAAACAATCTTATAGAATTAGAAAAGAAAAAGCAAAGAATCGACAGAGAAATAAACGGGAAAGAGAAGAAAAAAATAATTCAGAAGAAACAAATGAACTCGGACACAAATATCAAAGTGATTCTGTATACACAGAGGAAAAGAAACGCAAAGTAAAAGAGACACAAAAAATAAGATATTGTGATGATGATTATAAATTACAAAAAAGGAAGGAAAACAGAGAAAGACAACGCAAAATGTATAGATGTGAACCTGAATATAAAGTTAAGGTACGAAATAAAGCTAAACATCACTACAACCTTGATTTGGATTACCGAACAACCAAAAAAGAAACAATGAAGAGTAGATACGACAATGATACAATGTTTAGAAATAAAACTAAACAAAATAATAAACAAAGAAATAAGGAAAGGTATCACAATGATCCACAATTTCGACAAAATTTGAAGCAAAATTTAGCAAAGAAGTATTGTAATAATTCACATTTCAGAGAAAACATTAACCAAAAATTGACAGAGAAGTATCGGGGGAATTTGAAATTTCGACAAAACTTTAAGCAGAAATTGGCAGAGAAGTATCAAAGTAATTTGAAATTTAGACAAAACTGTAAAGAAAAATTTACTGAAAAGTATCGGAGTAATTTGAAATTTAGACAAAACCTTAAAGACAAACTGGCAGAAAAGTATCGGAGTAATTTGAAATTTAGACAAAAATGCAAAGACAAATTGGCAGAAAAGTATCTGAGTAATTTGAAATTTAGACAAAACTGTAAAGAAAAATTTACTGAAAAGTATCGGAGTAATTTGAAATTTAGACAAAACTTTAAAGACAAACTGGCAGAAAAGTATCGGAGTAATTTGAAATTTAGACAAAAATGCAAAGACAAATTGGCAGAAAAGTATCGGAGTAATTTAAAATTTAGACAAAAATGTAAAGACAAATTGGTAGAAAAGTATCGGAGTAATTTGAAATTTAGACAAAACTGTAAGCAGAAATTGGCAGAGAAATATCGAGATAATTTAAAATTTCGTCAAAGATGTAAGCAAAAGTGTAAGCAAAGATTTACAGAAAAGTATCATGGTGATGAAGGGTTCCGGAAAAAAATCATGAAGAAAAACTTGAAAAATCGGGAAAAAAAAACCACAGAAAACACTAATTTTGATATTGTTTTAGAAAACTTCAGGAAAACAGTTTCTCGTGGTCCTGAATATGTTTGTTGTATATGCTTTAAATTGTTATTCAAAGATCAAGTTATGAAGTGCATCAAAGCTAAATACAAAAATAAGGCTTGTATAAATGAAAAGTATTTGCATATTTGCAATAATGAATGTAATAAACCTTGTCAATTTTTCGAATCTCCAAGGTGTCGTTTATGGATTTGTTTCACGTGCCACAGGAAAATGTTAAACGGAAAAGTTCCTGCAGAAGCCAATTCAAACAATTTACAACTACACGATATTCCTCCTGAGCTCAGGTGTTTAAATAATTTAGAGCAGCATTTGATTGGATTAAACATTCCTTTTATGAAATTAATGAATTTACCAAAAGGTGGACAGCATGGAATACATGGACCAGTCGTATGTGTACCTTCAAATACTATTGAAACTGTAAAAATGTTGCCTAGACCAGAGGTTGATGATCAATTAATATCTGTAAAATTGAAGCGAAAGTTGTCTTACAAAGGTTATTACAAATATAAATTTGTTAACACTGCCAATGTTATTCAAGCTCTTAGATATTTACAAGATCATAACAAGTGCTACTTTGATATAGCTATTAATGAAGAATGGCACAATTATTTATCTGAAGATAACATGGAAAATGAAACTACTAATGAAGATGAAAACAATGAAGAAGAAGAAAAAGAAGAAGAAGTAGAAGACCGATTATGTGGTGTTACCTTTGATACAAGTCTTCAACCTGTTGACAGGCGACAAAATTTGGTTGATGAATATTTTAATGACATAATTTGTTGTGCACCATGTGAAAATAATAGTCCTATTGCATTGTTAAGTAATAAAAGCAATGAAGCAAAATCATTTCCAGTGCTATTTCCAACAGGTCAACCGACATTCCATGATACGAGAGATGTTAAAATAACACTTGGACGTTATTTTCATAATAGATTAATGCATATAGATAACAGGTTTGCACAAAATACGGAATTCATATTTTATGCTCAATCTTTATATGAACTTCAGCAAATTTTATCAAGTATTTCCATTGCATTACGAAAAGGGTCAAGAAAAAAGGATGATTTTAGCAAAGTTACTGTATCCGATTTAAAAAATGTTACCAAAATTGAGGAGATTTTAAAATCTGATAGGGGTTATAAATTTTTAAAACAAATTCGTGGAACTCCACCGTACTGGCAAGCTACACAGAAAGATATAATAGCAATGGTTAGACAGATTGGAAAGCCAACATTCTTTCTTTCATTCTCAAGTGCTGACTTCCGTTGGAAAGAAATAATGACGACATTGTTAAATCAGTCAGGAGACCAAAGAAACATTGAAGAATTAGAATGGGCAGATAAATGTAATTTGTTGAAATCAAATCCAGTGACTGTTGCCAGAATGTTTGATAAACGCTTTCATACTTTTTTGAAAAATGTAATTTTGTCTGAAGCACAGCCTATTGGTAAAGTCGTAGATTATTTTTACCGAATTGAATTTCAAATGAGAGGAAGTCCGCATGTTCATATGTTAGTGTGGGTTGAAAATGCTCCTATTTTTGGTACGGATAAAGATAAAGATGTTATTAATTTTGTCGATAAATATATTTCTTGTGCTGTGCCATGTGAAACTGTAGATCGTGAACTGAATGAAATTGTTAAAAGTGTGCAAATTCACAGTAAAAGACATTCTAAATCATGTAAAAAAAAGGGAACAAATTGCAGATTTAACTTTCCCAGACAACCTTCTGGAAATACATTTGTTATGAGACCTACAATTGTGGATAAAGACAATGATGATAATGATGACAATAAACAAGCAATGGAGCTATTAACCTCAGTAAAAGATGCTGTGACTAATGAAGAAACATATAAAAATGCAATAGAACTTTTCCAAAGTTTAGGTATTACACAGAGTGCATTTGAGAAAGCAAATAATTGTGTAGCTACTGAGGAAAAAATTGTTATAAAGAGAAACCCCCAAGATGTGTGGGTAAATCAATATAATCCTTCCTTATTGAGAGCATGGAATGCTAATATGGATATTCAATATATTACAAATGTATATGCATGTATAATTTACGTTATAGGATATATGTCAAAATCTGAACGGGAAATGGGTTTACTGTTAAATCATGCAGCATCAGAAGTAAAAGAAGGCAATGAAGATGCTAGGCAAAGTTTGCGAAAACTTGGTAATGTTTATATGAATAATCGAGAAGTGTCTGCACAAGAAAGTATTTATCGTGTTTGTAGTTTAAGATTAAAAGAATGTTCAAGGAAAGTTGAATTTATCCCAGTAGGACCTAATCCTGTCAGAATGAGTTTACCACTAAGTGTAATTAAAAACAAAGCAGATGATGATGTAAGTGCATGGTTGCCAAATAAGATCGACAAATATAAAGCTCGACCTAACATTTCTGAATTTAATAAAATGTGCCTTGCAAAATTTTGTTCAGAATATAGAATATTGAGTTCATCAGAAATGAAAGGAAACAAACAAAAAAAGAATGTATTTCAGTTAAAAAAACAGTTGGGATTCATCCAAAAAAGAACACGAACTAGTAATGCTATAGTAAGATACCCTCGATTTCCAATGGATACAGCACCTGAGAAATATTTTTTGAGTATACTTCAGTTATTTCTACCATTTCGAAAAGATGAACAGTTAAAACCTCCAAATTTTGAAACGTATGAACAATTTCATGAGAAAGGATGTGTGAAATTATGTGGCTGTCAATTACAAACGGTAAAGTCAATAGTTCATGGAAACATGGAACAATATGAAAAAAGTGCTGATGATGTTGAAGAAGCACAGGAATGTTTATCAAAATTTGGACCACAAG
Source organism: Antedon mediterranea (assembly GCF_964355755.1). NCBI lineage: Eukaryota > Metazoa > Echinodermata > Crinoidea > Comatulida > Antedonidae > Antedon > Antedon mediterranea. The sequence goes on from NC_092677.1 coordinate 938,044, forward strand.
AAGATGCATGGAGTTTATTATGTCCAGAAAGCGAAAAAGAAAGGTTAGACAACCCAAAGCCAAATGTAGAGGTTGATGATGAAGAAGATGAATTTTTCATTCCAGATTTTGGAATTCAAAAAAATCATACATCTAAAGTAGAGTCTAATTCATCTAATATTCCAAGACCAGAATTGAACAAAATGATTCGATCTTTAAATGAAAAACAACAACATATATTTTATAAGACAAGACAATGGTGTTTAGACAAAGCTAATGGTAAAAAACCTGAAGCATTTTACACTTTCATAACTGGTGGCGCTGGTACAGGAAAAAGTCATTTGGTAAACTGTATTTATAATGAAGCGACACGTATTCTTGGAAAAATTATGGAAAATCCCGATGATTTGTCAATATTGAAATTAGCTCCTACAGGAATTGCAGCATATAATATTAAAGGCCAAACAATTCATAGCGCTTTGTCTATCCCGATTAATATTTCACTTCCGTATCAACCACTTGGAGAAGAAAAAATAAGTGCACTTCGTAATAAATTAGGCCAGTTGCAAATTGTTATTATAGATGAAATATCAATGGTAAATCAAAGGTTACTTTGGTATATCCACGGACGATTAAGGCAAATAAAACAAGTACGCAACGATAGTCCATTTGGTAACATTTCAATAATTGCTGTTGGTGATTTTTATCAGTTACCCCCGGTTATGGGCAGTTCGTTATACAAAGACACATTGGAAAGCTCACTGTGGATAGATAACTTTAAGCAAGTACAGTTAGATCAAATCATGAGGCAAAAAGAAGATAAAGAATTTGCTTTATTGTTAAACAAATTGCGTACAAAAGAAAAACATGATTGTTTGTCTGATAACGATTTATTAGTTCTAAAATCACGTGAAACAGGTGAAGAATGTGAAGATGCTGTTCACATTTACCCACGCAACAAACAAGTTGATGAATGGAATAAAAAAATGTTGCACAAAACCTGTACAGACATTGTATGCATTGAAGCAGAAGATAGTGTAGTAAACGCCAATAAACAGACCAAAAATTGTGACAAACCTCGGAATTCACGTAAAACTAGTTTACTAAATTATTTGTGGATTGCACTTAATGCCAGAGTGATGTTGATTAAAAATGTAGATGTTAAAAAAGGCTTAACGAATGGATGTATGGGACATGTTTATGAAATAGTCAAACCCAATAATAACGCCAAACCAGTATCTATTAAAGTAAAGTTTGATAATAATGACATTGGTATTCAGGCAATTGAAATGTTTAAAGAATCTATGGGGGAAAAATACAGTCGAAAACAATTTCCTCTCAAATTAGCATATGCATGCACAGTTCATAAAGTGCAAGGAATGACAATGGATAAAGCAGTGGTTTGCCTTAAAGATACTTTTACGCATGGACAAGCATATGTAGGCCTCAGTCGTGTTACTTCAATATCTGGACTTACTATTGAAAATTTTAAACCTAGTCTGATTTATTGTGATCCAAACATAAAGAAGTGCTTAAATAATATGGATTCATACGTACAATGTGATAAACAAGGTCATGATTCGGATTCTAGATTTTCAATAATGTTACATAACATTCAAGGGCTTAAACAACATTTTGTTGATCTTCAGTGTAATGATTTGTTTATGAATTCTAATATACTATGTCTAACTGAAACATGGTTGAACAAGGATGATGATGTTTTTGACGTACGCATTGAGCCGTATAAATGTTATCACCAAGCAAGGTATGATTCGTATTCTAATACAAATGATCTCAGTTCCAAAATAAAACATCAGGCTCATGGTGGCGTTGCAGTGTATGTCAAGAACACGTCTTCAAGCAGATTAAACATATGTAATAATGATATAGAAGCAGTTTCATTTTTAATAACAAGTCCGATTTCTATTGCCGTGTCAGTAATTTATCGACCCCCAAGTTATGATATTAATCAATTCTGTCAAAATTTGAGAAAATATTTGGAAGAGTTACAAAAAATGAGTACAAAATGTATTGTAATGGGGGATTTTAATGAAAATCTTTTCAAACAATCTTCCAGAGTGAATAATTTAATGTCAGAGAATGAATACCGACAACATGTTACATGTTCCACCACTGAAAACAATACATTGATTGATCATGTCTATAGCAAAGGTCTTGATTCAGTACAGGCTGAAGTAATTCCAATTTATTATAGCTATCATGAAGCCATTCAAATTAAATTTTAATTGTAGCAATGGTTTTTAAGTATTTCTGTGAATAGAATTCAGAATAGAATACTATAAAAACTTTTTAAGAATTGAAAATAGAACTGGATACAAATCAAGAAAAAAAAACAATTTATAAAAACAAGCTGAAAATCATTATGACTCTCTATGAACGAGGGGCAGCGAGTAATCTGTAACTTCAACCCATGTCATTCTCCTGTATAGGAGAAACAGTATCTGGTGACTAAACACATTTTAATCTTGTTTTTATGTGAGTTATATTATTAAAGATATTGTTCTGAATTTGAATATGCAATGTTGCAATCTGTGCACATAATAATTGTTCAATATTTACCGGTATTCAAATAATGTTAAAAATAAAAAGTTATATTTCACAGAAGAAGAAAATACGTTTTGTTTTATACGATTACCAATACTTCATTAGGTCTATACATACTTTCATTTGTATAATTGTTTTTGTATATTTTTTTTGTTATCTATCCAGGTCCACATGAAATTACTAATACAGTAATTTACTCATTTGGAAGAATAATCAATTATTATCTATGCAAGAGGGGCAGTGAATAATCTGTAACTTCAACACATGTCATTCTCCTGTATAGTGGAAACAATATCTGGTGAGTAAACACATTTTAATCTTGTTTTTATGTGAGTTATATAATATTGTTCTGAATTTGAATATGCAATATTTCAATATCTACCGGTATTCAAGTAATGTTAAAAATAAACAGTTACATTTTACAGAAGAAGAAAATATGTTTTGTTTTATACGATTACCAATACTTTATTAGGTCTACACATACTTTCAGTTGTATAATTGCTTTTAATATTTTTTTTTCTATCTATCCAGGTCCACATGAAATTACTAATACAGTAATTTATTCATTTGCAAGAATAATCAATTTATTATCTATGCACGAGGGGCAGCGAATAATATGTAACTTCAACCATGTCATTCTCCTGTATAGGAGAAACAATATCTGGTGAGTAAACACATTTTAATCTTGTTTTTATATGAGTTATATTATTATAAATATTGTTCTGAATTTGAATATGCAATGTTGCAATCTGTGTATATAATAATCTTTCAATATCTACCGGTTTTCAAGTAATGTTAAAAATAAAAATTACATTTTACAGAAGAAGAAAATACGTTTTGTTTTATACGATTACCAATACTTTATTAGGTCTACACATACTTTCAGTTTTGTTTTCTATCTATGCAGGTCCACATGAAATTCCTAATACAGCAATTTACAAGAATTTTGCAAGAATAATCAATTTATTTTGTTTTGATTTTTAGGTGTACAATGGAATGGTTTCATCTCTTTAATTAATAATGGGATCCGAATGTTTAGGCAGTCACTAATGCAGTCGTTCGCTCTTTAATAACATTTGTCTAAACGCGGCAAATTATTAAATTAATAATCATATTAATAGTTATTGTTAAAAAATAACAATCTTCTATAAATAGATCAATAAATATGCGTTTAATGAATCCTCAACTAACAAATTACCATGTAAATAATGTACTAATATGTAAATTTACTGATTACCAAAATGTTGATGAACTACTGTATAGTATAAACAGCCTACTATATTTTGACAATTTTGTACCATTTGCAATAACCAATGAAAGCTTATATAAATACCGGTACACATTTTATACAGATTTGTGTGTTTTCTTCAATTTGTTTGAAATAAAAGATTATTTTTAACAGTTATGGTGTGATAATATTAGCTTTATCAGAAATATTATATCTATTGGAGCAAGTTTCACTGGTAACTGAGATAATTGATCAGATCAAATCACAGAGCAGAGAAGACAAAAAATTGTTATTGTTATTATTATTCACACATGTAACTGGTCAGTAATCCATAAGATCAAATCACAGAGCAGAGGAGACAACAAATTGTTATTATTATTATTCACACATGTAACCGGTTTTAGTGTAGTATATTATGGTGTTTAGAACTGAAATTACGGGAGAAAACATGTTTTGATGTCATCAAAATGAAACATAAAAGTATGTCCATTTTCGGGAAATAATTCATCTCAACGATAACATAATTAAATAATATAATATAAAAAATATAATGAAATTTGGCACGTACAACTGAGATGCGTAATATGCCAAAAAACAAATAAAAATCCTACCTTTCCTATTACTGGCCATAACATGACCTCATAGCATAACCCGATAGCATGACCTCGCAGCATCCGATAGGAAAACTTTTAAAAACGATTTTAATGAATTGTGCCTATTTTGTGTCATACGTCTAGTATATACTAATACATTGAAGCATAGAAAAAATTACGAGACCCATATTTTTAACATGATGACGTCATCAAAATAAAACATGAAGGTAACAATTTTAGAGAATAATTATCTAAATAATTATATTCTTAGAAGTTGAAGAAATTTGGGCACGCTGGCAATTTTTAAGCCATCTTTTGAGTGACATAAATATGTGTACAGTGCTGACAGCAAATTACACAGAATACACTGTTACATGTTATATAATTTAATTATCTAAATAATTACATTAATACAAATTTGAAGAAATTTGGGAACGTTAACCTGAGATGCGCTCTATAAACACAATTAATTTTTACGAAAGAGATGAAAATCTGACTTTTTAAATTCAACTGACCATATGATGACGTCATGAAATCAGATAGACAAAATTTGTATATGACTTCATATCTACAATTCAACAATTACCATAAGTTTTGATCACGTGGGTCACTTTGTTAACTCATGTGTGAAAAAAATTGATTTGTCAAGAACATTAAAACGCATTAGCGCGATGCGCTCTATTAACTGGGATTAACTAATACAAAATATAAAAAAATCTATTTTTAAAATTTGAGTGGCCAATATGGTGACGTCAGAACATCTTTTAGGTACAAATTGTACATTAATTGATAACTACAACTCATTAGCTTCTATAATACATTTAAAAAAATGGTGTAACCTGCCATCCTGAGGAGCTAGAACTGAATCAAAATAGGTATATTTTTGAAAAAAATTGTATTATATTACCCATTCTTTAGCAAACGATTTCTAAAGTTTAACATGCACGTGCATCGTTAATTTGCAATAAAAATTCATGAAAATGAATGAAATCGTGAACGTAGGCCTATGACCAACAAAAATCAATTGCAAAACACATTTTTCTACGCTTTGTACGAGCTGTGCGCACAAGTGCGTGCGCAAAACGCAAACAATTTAGACAGTTTTGAAATGCTCAAATGACCTGACATGTACGCAAATTAAATAGAAATTAATTTGGCGTATTTTTAAATTTCACTCGTAAAAAATAAACAAATTTGATTCAGGTTTTCCGCAGCGCAAACACCACATGCACGTCATACGTTAGAATATTGCACAGAGAAAAAACGATTATGCCATTGAAAAAAATGTTAGTGTGCCCTCTATTTTGTGTCACGTCTAAGTATATACGGTATACACTATATACTGTATACGTACTACATACAGTGCAGAAAAGGTGAAAAGAAGTGACCAAAGTTATTTACGCTTTTGAACATGATGACGTCATAACAATTTTAAAAATGGTAAATCATGCGAAAGATAATTGATTGACCTAGACAAAATAAAAAAAATGAGGGAAATGGAATACGGATAAGTGGAGATGCGCTCTATTAAATGTGATGAGCTATGACGAAAGAGACAAAAATCCTATATTTGATATTCGAGTGGCCATACGATAACGTCACAATGTCCGGTTAGCCATATCGATGCATGATTTGATATTTACAACTCATCTACTTCCAGAATCTGAAATTTTAAAAATTTTCACCTCGGAGTTTAGAATCTATGACTTTTTAAAAAAAGGCATAATTTTCACGAATTTTTGAACTTTTTCAACAAAAACGCGCGAAAATTGTTCAATTCTACGTGCTCGTATGACGTGATTTTAAGTTGAAATTGTTTGAAAGTTTGTAAAATTACTAGAAAAGGCTGAAAAAACAAAAATCAAGCAAAAAAAACATGTTTTTGCCTTACGTGCGCACGCGCGCGTAAAAAAATTGCGCACGCGTGGGAATTTTTGAAATGCTCAAAATGACATGAAACGCGTAGAAAGTTGATTAGAAATGGATATTTCGCAATTTGAAATTTTAAACGCGCGTGCGCGCGTAACTTTATGTCAAACATGCCATTTTTAATCCATAGAAAGTTTGCGCATGATATAACTTAAATTTTCACGAAGTTTCAATAGAAAATGACTTTTGGTTTTCAATCTATGATCAATCATTGAAATTCATAAAATCGCGCGTAACTTACGCTGCGCGACTCCAAATTCATAAAAAAAAGTTTCTTGCACATCTACAGCTACAGGGCAATCTTATGACAAAGTTATAGAATCTTATGTTGACTAGAATTAGAGATACGCTGCGAACAAAAATCGTGGAAAGAAAGAAGAAAATAGAAAAAAAAAGAGAAAAAAAATAAAAAAAATAAAAAAGATCCTGACAATAACAAGGGGTTATCCGCCAAGTGCGGATAACCAAAAAAAAAAAAAAAAAAAAAAAAGATCCTGACAATAACAAGAGGTTATCCGCCAAGTGCGGATAACCAAAAAAAAAAGATCCTGACAATAACAAGAGGTTATCCGCCAAGTGCGGATAACCAAAAAAAAAAAAAGATCCTGACAATAACAAGGGGTTATCCGCCAAGTGCGGATAACCAACTAGATCTAAACTCGTCACTTGAGGACGAGTTTGGTTATCCGCCCGCAACAAAACGTATCTTGCGTATTCAAGTACTTCTAAGTTATGACTTTTCCCAAAAAAAGTAGGCTATTCAAAATTAAAACTGCCCCTTCAGTGTAATAACCAAATAAACCCTTTTAATTAATTGTTTCCCCGTGACGGGACTCGAACCCGGTACCTCTTATACCAAAGTCGGTTGCACTACACATCGAGCCATATGAGCACCTGCTGAAGAAAATCTGAAGAAAGAGTACTCGTTCATTCGGTATGTCGTGAACCCCGTCGATGCAAGTTGATTATTACATATCGAACTTAAATCATAATTTTTACTATGATGAAATCTTCACAAATTTTAAACAGTGACATATTATGAAAGTGCATACTTTCAAGTTTTATATATTAACATGTAAAGAAAAAAGATAAACGTTATGTTTATTGTTTTACTCTTTGAATATGTTTATGTTTGTTTGATGATAATTTTTTTCAAAAATTACATTTAATATGCAAATAATGTAGCCATCAAACACTTTTTAACATTCAAGACTATAATAAATTAGACCTATGATTAATACACTACAAGAAAATAAAATAAAAAATGGGGGTAACCTAGCATTCTGATGAACTGTTTCGTTTTTAAAAGTAGACATATTTTGGAACATTTTCACAATTTGTTGACGTTTTCGTGCGCAACCTGTCATGTTTAACGTGCTCGTAGAACGCCATTTCAAGTTGAAAAGTGAATAAAATAACGTAAAATTGTTAACCGAAGATTTAAAAACACAAATCGTGTAAAAGAAATGCTCATACCTATTCCCTGCGCCGTGCGCGCGTAAAAATGTGCGCACCAGTGGTAATTTTTTAAACGCTTAAAATGACCTGAATCGTGCTCTAATTTAATCAGAAATTGATTTGAAGCATTTTAAAATTTCAAACGCCATTTACGCGCGCACTTTCTAATGTTACAAATTGCGGTAGCGTTAAAAAAAGTTAACTATTGATGTGAAGCAAATGTGGCTGAAAATGACGTTAAAAATATTCATTTGTTTCGAAGTTATAACCGATTTAAGATTTTCAGAAAATCACGCGTAACTTACGCTACGCGGCTCTGACATCGTAAAAAAGCTTGGCCGGACAACTTCAGTAAAATGTCTAAATGCTGAACAAGTTACAACATATTATGTTTACACGTTGAAGAGAAACAGCGTGCACAAAATAAGAAGAGTAAAATATTTCAAACGCAATTTACGCGAAAACTTTCTAGTCTCCAAAAATTTGTTAAACATTCCAAAAGTTAGCCATTGATCTGAAGAAAACGTGGCTGAAAATTTCGTTAAAAAATATTTATCGGTTTCGAAGTTATGACCGATTTAAGATTTTCAGAAAATCGCGCGTGACTTACGCTACGCGGATCTGACAGCGTCCAAAAGCTTGGCAGAACATCTTCAGTTAAATGTCTAAATGTTGACCAAGTTACAACATGTTATATTAATACGTTGAAGAGAAAACGCGTGCACAAAATCTGAGAAAGAAAGAAGAATAATAAAACTAGAACTTAAACTCGTCACTTGAGGACGAGTTTGGTTATCCGCCCGCCACAAAACGTATCTTGCGTATTCAAGTACTTCTCAGTTATGACTTTTCCAAAAAAAGTAGCCTATTCAAAAGTAAAACTGCCCGTTCGGTGTAATAACCATTTAAATCCTGTTATTTAATTACTTTCCCGTGATGGGATTCGATCCCGGTACCTCTGATACCAAAGCCGGTGGCACTACACATCGAGCCATATGAGCACCTGCTGAAGAGAATCCGAAGAAAGTTAACTCGTCCATTCGGTATGTCGTGAACCACTCGATGCAGATAGATTATTACTTACCAAACTAAATCATAATTTTCACTATGATGAAATCTTCACAAATTTTAACCAGTGACATATTATGAAAGTGCATACTTTTAAGTTTTATATATTAACATGTGAAGAAAAAAGATAAACGTTATGTTTATTGTTTTGCTCTTTGAATATGTTATTGTTTGTTTGATGATAAAAATTTCGAAAATTATATTTAATATGCAAATAATGTAGCCATCAAACACGTTTTAACATTCAACACTATAATAAATCAGACCTATGATTCATACACTGCAATAAAATAAAATAAAAAATAGGGGTAACCTTGCATTCTGATGAACTGTATCATTTTTAAAAGTATACATATTTTGCAACATTTTCACAATTTGTGAACATTTTACGTGCGCAACCAGTCATGTTTAACGTGCTCGTAGAACGCCATTTGAAGTTGAAAAGTGAATGAAATAACGTAAAATTGTTAACCGAAGATTGAAAAACACAAATCGTGCAAAAGAAATGCTCATACGTGTTTCCTGCACCGTGCGCGCGTAAAAATGTGCGCACCTGGTGGCAATTTTTTAAACGCTTAAAATGACCTGAATCGTGCTCTAATTTAATCAGAAATTGATTTGGAGCATTTTAAAATTTCAAACGCCGTTTACTCGCGCACTTTCCAATGTTACAAATTTCGGTAGCGATAAAAAAGTTAGCAATTGATGTGAAGCAAACGTGGCTCAAAATTACGTTAAAAAATATTCATCTGTTTCGAAGTTATGATCAACTTAGGATTTTCTGAAAATCGCGCGTGACTTACGCTACGCGGCTCTGCCAGCGTCCAAAAGCTTGGCTGCACATCTTCAGCTAAATGTCTAAATGTTTACCAAGTTACAACATGTTATGTTAACAGGTTGCAGAGAAAAGCTGAACACAAAAATCGGCGGAAATAGAGAAGAATAATAAAAAAAAAGTAACACTACAATTCCAAGGGCTTATCCGCTTGAGGCGGATAACCAAAAAAAAAAAAAAAAAGGTAACACTACAATAACAAGGGCTTATCCGCTTGAGGCGGATAACCAATAAATAAAGATTTTGACAGAATCAAGAGGTTATATGCATATCATGCATATAACCTAATAAATGTTATCAATTATTGAAGCACAATTATCGGATATTCTAGTAGAACTTTTTATGATTGGCTGAAATGACTGAGAAAATATTGTGTCTAAGTGTGATTGGATAGTGTTGTCAGTAGATTGTTGGAGTAAGTTTGTGTTATCGTCTCCCACAAGGTAAGCTTTCTTTTTTTCTAGATTAATCATTTGCATTACACATGTTAATTCATCATCAAACTTTTGCAAGGAACGTGAGGGTGGTCTATAAACTATTCCACAAATAACATTATTTCCTGATTCTAACTCAATCTCAATAAAAATAGTCTCTGCTTCAGTCATACAAGATGACAGATCATTTCTAATAATATATGTTAGTTTGTTGGTAACATAGAACGCTACCCCACCACCTCTCTTATCCTTCCTATCATTGTGAATCAAACTGTAGCCTGGTAACTGGTATAGATTAATATTATCTTTTTCGGTTAACCAGGTTTCACTGAAGGCAATGACGGAGAAGGCATGTACGAGTGAGTCTAAATAGTTTGAGATTAAGTCAAACTTATTAGCAACACTACGACAGTTTAGTCCAAATATAGAAAAATTTGATGATAAATTAGAATGTTCAAGTGAAGAAATTAAGTTATCTTCGTTAAAATATTCTGTGCTCACATTTACATTATCAGAAAGGTCACATTCAAACATTTAAATTAGACAGAAAAGGAAATGACAAATAAATAAAATTGTTTTATACCGACCGACATATTGACATACCGATATTCATTTTGGTATACTTGTTAAAGGACAACTTGACCGAGGACTATATTTTAACAACGTATTAGGGATGTACACATGATTTCAGAACAATCGCGAGATTAAGGATATCACCACACACACGCTCGCCGTACAGCCGTCGGGGCGTCGCCGACAATTGCTGTGACGTCAATGGTTCATCTAACTGAATATCTAGGCCTACTATGAGTTTGTTAACATACAAGAGACAGGTACCGTGTTGAACCCACAAATGTAAAAACGCCCACAAATGTGAAAACAACCACAAATGTGAAAACGCATCACCCACAAATGTGAAAACAACCACAAATGTGAAAACGCATCACCCACAAATGTGAAAACAACCACAAATGTGAAAACGCATCAACCACAAATGTAATAAACAGCGCCCACAAATGTGAAAACGATCATCGCCCACAAATGTGATAACGCCCACAAATGTAAAAAAAAATGAGAATTTTTCGGCCACAAATTTAAAAAAAAAAATCAGATCAAATTTAATGCTAGATTCAGACAAACATTATGTCATGATTGTATTGAGTTGTTTGTTCACGATACGTCTGTTAGGGTCGTCGTTAACACGTTGGATTATTATAATTTGCTGCTCATGCGCGCGATATTTGCACGTTAACTCGTTTGTTTAATGAACGTAATAGTTCAAGACAATATTTGTTATTTGCTGCGCAAGGTCAAGGCCATGTTATATCATTGTTGCTTCTAGTGTGTGGTTGTTGGCTTACTATTATTTATGTACGTATAGTTATAAGTCGATGTTCGATGTTTTTTTGCGCGTGCACACGATACTAAAAGGTCAAGGTTAAATTGCTACTTGTATGTAGTTATGTGGTTATTAACTCGTTGGCTTACTGTTATGTACGTATAGTTCAAGTCGATGTTCGATTCGATGTTTTTTGTGCGCGTGCACGATACTACAAAGGTCATGACTTGTATACCATTGCTACTTGTGGTGTGTGGTTGTTAACTCGTTGGCTTACTGATATGTACGTATAGTTTCAAGTCGAAGTTCGATGTTTTGCGCGCGTGCACAATACTACAAGGTCAAGGTTATACAGTGTCGGTGGATGATGTATAACGAAAGTTCTGTGAAATTAGACATTTTGTTGGTAGACAATAATGACAATGTTGTAGTTTGTGTTTTTTTTTATTATATTGTGTGCAGTATTAAATTTAAAAGAAGAAGAAGCTGTAAAATCCACAAATTATTATTATTATTTCTATTGTCTATAATCTAATGTCTGTACACACACAGTAGGGATTCCCCAGCAAGATGTCTAAGGCAAGACATCCCGACATTTCCACCCCTTGATGTTTTATGCTTGAAATAGAAATTGACACCATTATCAATTCAATGCTTTTATGTGTTTAATTAATTTATATCAGAACTACCTTTTAATTACACATAAACATAAAGATTTAAATAAATTATTTAACAAAATTAAAGATATACTGTATGTGGTGTGTATATATAAATAACAAGGCACATAATAAATTCCAATTTATTTTAATGTATTTAGGTGACTAATTGGGTCGAGCTCTGGTCTTGCTTGGTCTTCCTTTCGTTCACTTTTACCTTTGTTATAAAAAATACATAGACAAACTAAGGTATTTATATCAATTGTGTATGTATTTTTGTGGTTTAACATAAAGTAATAATTTTCCAGTTGATAAATAAATCTGTTTACGGCGGCGTTTTTTGTAAGAAATAGTTCTTGTTTAAACCTAAATCTAAACCTAAACTTCTGTAAAATTATGGTGTTTAATAATATAAATTAACATCAATTTTAAAACTGTAGTGATTACCGACGAAACTGTAAACATGAAACTGTGTTGGAAGTTTACAGAAAGGTGAGGATGTGATTGCAAAAAAAATACATATTATTAAACTATATCGGATAGGAATAAACAGAAATTAAGGTACAGTAGCTACTATTTGTGTGTAAATCCGCCTATTGCTCAATATATTTGTGTTGAAAAAAATATTTAAAAGTACAAATCTATCATTATCATAAATTAGTATTATTTTGCTTAATTGTATATTCTTCATCATTTTAAGAAATGGAAAATTTTTAATATTTATTATCTACATAACTTGCAAGTTATATCTATTATTTATAAATATGGGACTAATATTATTACCAATCTCCGTGTCAAATATTGAGATAGTTAAGTTGGAGCAGGTGTGTATAGCCTTTCAACATCGCGCTTAAAGTTAAATTTTAATGCATTCAATAGGTAATATTATTCTCCGTATATCTTTATAATTATCCGCTAAAAATAGATTTACAAATTAAACAATAAGCATCAGATTAAATCACGAATGTAAATAGTAGTATAGTAGGAAGTTTTGTCCATTAGTATAATTGTTATAGATTTCATAGTATGTTTTATAGAATACATGTTCGTGACAAGTTTGATACTATCGTATCGTGTATTATGTTTGGTTGGATATTGGTGTTACGGTATTATTCTATGTTACAATTTGTTTATCGCTCTAAAATAAAGAAATATTCTTGTATTAGTTGTTCTTGCTCTAGCTGTTGTATTATTATCTTGTGGTTACAGTTTTGTAAAAAAATTGAACATTAGGAACTACTGCAATAACTGAACGACGAGTATAGCATTGATCTTGTAGTATCGTGTACACCGAGCATCGACTTGGAGCTATAATACGTACATAATACTAATATAGTAAGCCCAACTGCACTTCAAGCAGCAATGCACGCGCACAAAAAACATCGAATCGACCATCGACTTGGAACTATACGTACATAACAATAAGCCAACGAGTTAACAACCACAAGTAGCAATAGATATGACCTTGACCTTGAGGTATCGTGTACGCGCCCAAAAACATCGAATCGAGCATCGACTTGGAACTATACGTACATAACAGTAAGCCAACGAGTTAATAACCACACACTACATACAAGTAGCAATTTAACCTTGACCTTGTTGTATCGTGTGCGCGCGCAAAAAAAATAACGAACATCGACTTATAACTATACGTACATAATAGTAAGCCAACAACCACACACTAGAAGCAACAATGATATAACATGGTCTTGACCTTGAAGTATGGTGCACGCGCGCAGCAAATAACAAATATTGTCTTGAACTATTACGTTCATTAAACAAACGAGTTAACGTGCAAATATCACGCGCACGAGCAGCAAATGATAATAATCCAACGTGTTAACGACGACCCTAACAGACGTATCGTGAACAAACAACTCAATACAATCATGATATTGTCTGAATCTAGCATTAAATTTGATCTGATTTTTTTTACATTTGTGGGCGAAAAAGTCTCTCTTTTTTTTACATTTGTGGGCGTTATCACATTTGTGGGCGATGATCGTTTTCACATTTGTGGGCGCTGTTTTCACATTTGTGGTTGATGCGTTTTCACATTTGTGGTTGTTTTCACATTTGTGGGTGATGCGTTTTCACATTTGTGGTTGTTTTCACATTTGTGGGTGATGCGTTTTCACATTTGTGGTTGTTTTCACATTTGTGGGCATTTTCACATTTGTGGGTTCAACATACCGTCACATCAATTGCTAATTTGACCTGTATTAGGCTTAAATTTGCAAAAATGTTTAGTCTGGTATTTTGAAGAAACACTTCACAACACAATATCCAGATAGGCAAAAGAAAGAAGAAAAAAATTCAACATTTCATATTTTTTACGATTTATTTAAAAAATGTGTTTACTAGAAATGTTCGCGCTTGTTCTGAAATCATATGTAGGCCTACATCCCAAATACGTTGTTAAAATATGGTCCTCGGTCAAGTTCTCCTTTAATTAATTGAGAACAGTATTAAACTGGATCGTACATTAATGTTATTGTATATTAAGTTTATCCTATTCTTTATCAGTGTGTTCAAGTATACCAAAATGACTATAGTCGAGAACAGTGTTAAACGGAATCGTACATTGATGTTATTTGTTGTATAATATATTGTTAAGTTTATCCTATTCTTTATCACTGTGCTCAAGTATACCAAAATGACTATAGTTGAGAACATTGTTAAACTGGATCGTAGCCTAAATTAATGTTATTTGTTGTATATTGTTATGTTTATCCTTTGCTTTACTGTGCTTTGATTTGGTTGCCCCGCCCCCATATGCTGCCTACTAAATTAGGATTCCCTAGCTTTTCTATAAAAATTGAAGTACCCACAATGCACGTTATACGGAAGTCATAGTCTTGTAAAATACAGACACAATAGTTTTTATCGTATTGTTTTTATTTAAATATCAGTAAGATTGTCTTGTAATTGTAAATAACTAAAATGAGCGAATGTATACAAGTGTTCATAAATTATGGAAAGCCAAACCCGCCAAAAATACATAATACATACCATCCACCAATAATTAATTCGTACAAAATTCAAACCATCCAATATTATCTCATGCACAGGCCCGTATGCAGCATTTATAATGGGGGGGGGTGCGAGCGAAGCGAGCAACAATGGCTGGGGGCCAGGGGGCCGCCAAGGGCCCCCGGTCAGGGTCCAGGGGCCGAAGGCCCTGAAAAAATTGGCGTTATTTGACATTCTAAAGACTGATGTAAGACTCTCTGTTGTGGCTTGGGCTAGTTGAACGATGGACACCAGAACTTAACGCTTTCATGATGAGGCCAACTCAGCAGGGGTGGCGCCAGGATCTTCCCGACGCGGGGGCTACATTCCCCGACGAGGGGGCTATGCGAGCGAAGCGAGCATCACTAGGCTGAGGGCCAGGGGCCGCCAAGGGCTCCCGGTAGGGGTCCAGGGGGCGAAGCCCCCGGAAGCAACGCGTTCTAGCGTCATTTGAGGTCTTTTTAATCAGATTTAGGGTAGCCATTTTTTCCATTTTTTATAATGCATAAATAAAATACTGCGTGCAAAAAAACGATGCGCGATGACTGTTTCAATCCATATTTTTCAATTTAAAAAATAAAAGTTCAAAGAAAATTTAGAAAAATAGAGTTGGAGGTCCCGGAAATTGGACTTATTATACCTCAAAACATGAAAAAAAATATATAAGTCCCTATCATGGGTTGTGACTGAGCTAAGAAATGTTAGATAGAGATGTTAGGTCCCGGAAAATGTACTTCTTGTTCTTCGAAATATGACCAGCTTTATTGTTGGGGCTGAGCTAAGAAAATGTTTAAAACTAGAGCTGCAGGTCTTCAAAAAATTGCATTTTATACTTTGGAAACATCAGGCCTAGAGGCTTAAAAAACGCAAGCGTAGACCTTTTTCAGTCGGGGAAAAAGGTTTATTCCTCTCAGGTGTATGCATGCGTACCATCTGGACTTCCGAGTGGTGAGAAATTCATGACATACAGGATATTGAAAATGTAATAACTATAGCTATAATGTTGGCTAAGCGAAAATGGCATGTTTTTTTGTTTAGTAATGGATGAAAAATTTATTTTAGATGCCCCACGGTACAGAAGGTTACTTGTAAATTAAAAAATTGGTGAACAAACGAACAATTAACATAATTCGTTTTTGCTGTAGTGTAGCGTACGTCGACGCAGTACACGACGTAACCGTCGGTAAACTTCGCCTGGAAAATAACACATTACACATTTTGGTTCCTGGATGAAACTTGATATCACGCGTCTCGACCCAACGTTGAACGATTCGTACAAAGGGATACCGCCAGACAAGTGCGTACCTAGCTATTGTTTAGTAGTAAGTTAGATCGCTGGCAATAATGAATGCATAATAAATAAAGTGCATAATATCACTCTGACGTACTCTCACGGTCAATGAAACGTCGCGGTTTTCTAGGCGCTGAAGCTAGCTACGAAGTGAACGCGAACGCTTTTTACTGTATATTATATTCCCCGACAAAAAGTACACGTGTTCCCTTCGGTAACCGTCGGATGAAACTTGATATCACGCGTCTCGACCCAACGTTGAACGATTCGTACAAAGGGATACCGCCAGACAAGTGCGTACCTAGCTAATGTTTAGTAGTAAGTTAGATCGCTGGCAATAATGAATGCATAAAAGTGCATATTAGCCCTCTGACGTACTCTCACGGTCAATGGAACGTCGTGGTTTTCTAGGCGCTGAAGCTATATGAAGTGAACGCGAACGGGGCTAGGCTCCCCGACGACGCTGTCTGAGTTGGCCTTCCCTTGTTTAGGCGCCGTATTCGATAGTGTCTGTATTTCCAGACACGTCTTTACCGCCGGTTAAGTTGTCTGTATTTCTCCAGCAAACACTTTACCGCGTACCGCGTACATGAAGCGCTAAGATATTGCTTGTCGTCACATGATCGACTGCGCATGTTTTACATCGAGTTTGTAGTCAGTTCAGATTCCGTAATTTAATTACCGGTATTTTTTCATTTTATATTAGCATATTTTTGTTTGTATACCATTGATAATGTAAATTTTGTATATATATAATGATATTGTCTTTAGTTAAACAAGACAAGAAAAAATACCAACCGAGGAAATAGTGGACCTTTTGGGACTTGGGGGGGGGGGGTGCGTCTGCACCCAACGCACCCCCCCCCCTGGATACGGGCCTGATGCAGTTCAATGAAAACTTAAACCATTCACCTAGTATCTACACCATCCAATACAATGTGTGACCATCTACCACTAGCCCAAACGACAATACGCCGAACAAACTACCCATAACACAAACCATCTAAAGAATGTTGAGCCCAGGCAGCAATAATTGAATTAATCTAACGTTAATACAAGTATATATTAGCCAACTCATTTATCAACATTTCATGTAGTTCATGAACATTTCAAACAAAGCATCTTAGTTATAGTTCATCGAATTCTAATTCTAATACATTGCCTGTTTTATACACCGTTCGTCTGTTCAACAGTTTAAACAACTGTTTTGCACACGATACGCCCGTTCGTGAGTTCAAACATTCAGTACCGAACACCTCCCCCCCCCCAATATAAAATCGGCGCCAACAGTTACAATTTAACAATAAAAAAAAAACTACCGTTTTAAAACTTGTCGAGTGGAATATCTACACTTTACATGCGTAAATGCGAATGATGTACAAAACTGATGTATGGAAAGTATGAAAATTAAAAAATAGTATATCAATTGATATATACGTAAACGGAGCCAAAAGCTAACGTTTGAAAAGTTGTCGAATGAAATGTTATCACATGAAATCACGAACAAGCGAACGGTGTGTAATACTGGCCAATCGAAAGTAGGTGATTGAAATGCAACCACTTTAACTCAAGAAAATACGTTCGGTGCGAAAAATCGCCGTTTGGGAAGTCGATGCTTCAAATATCATGGTTTGAAATCACGAACAAGCGAACGGTGTGTAATACTGGCCAATCAAAAGTAAGTGATTGAAATGCAACCACTTTAATAGTAGAGCAGTTAATGACATGAGCTGTGCATTTTATTACCAAAGCATGAAACTTGGCACAAAGTTTCTTTGATGTATATAGATTCAAAATATCGGAAGGTGCCAAGTGTCCAACGTCCGGTATGGCGGCCATCTTGATTTCAAAATGGCCACCATAAAAACAAAAAATGTTCATATCTTGGCAACTATACACATTAGAGACTTAATTCTGGTCTCAAATTGTTCACAAACTATATATTTCTATTTGCTCTAATGAAAAGTTTCGTCCAAAAATGACCGGAAATGACGTTTCTTACAGTTTGACCTTTGACCTCGTATTTGTATATCTCTGTAACTACTGGTCATTTTCAATCGATTTTGGTGTCATTTGTTCAGAATAAATACATTTATATTTGTAGTAATGAAACATTTTCACATAAAATGACCGGAAATACAATTTATAACCTTTGACATTAATTTATTGATTTTTAATTATGTGAATATACTGTAGGTGGTTTTTGTTGGTCTAAAGTGCACCTAATTTTGAACTTTAACCTGATAGGCGTAATTATATTAAATGATTAATGGACTTAAATTGTATATAGTACATAAAATTGGTAAACATTGTGCTTGGTGGTACCATTAGTTCAATGATGTTGGCACCTTCTGATTCGCTAAAAGTTTTAATAGTTTGACAGAGGAAATAACATACATGTTATTGAATACCGTAAAACCTCGAAAAGGTGATAGTATGAGCTTCTTTTCGAGACAGACTGTATTTGATTGTCAAATGAATATAGTATGATGATCGTGTTTATATCAATATATTATTAATGACCTTACAAAGAACCCTTTCTATTTCAACAATTAAGCCATAGTTATTCTACAATTTATTGTTTTCCAAGTGGTAGGCCTATTTTGATTGCATCTTATTTTTGTATGCTTCCTCGTTTAATATGGTCCTAACCCTCCTTTGTCTGTAGATGATCTTATACCCCATTCTTTGTCTGTGGATGGTCTTTACCCGCTTCTGTGTCTGTTGATGGTATTATTACACCCCTTTCTTTATGTGTTTATGGTCTTACACCCATTTCTTTGTCTGTAGATGGTCTTACACCCCTTCTTTGTCTGTGGATGGTCTTATACCCCCTTCTGTGTCTGTTGATGGTATTATTACACCCCTTTCTTTATGTGTGGATGGTCTTACACCCATTTCTTTGTCTGTAGATGGTATTACACCTCTTTCTTTGTCTGTTGATGGTATTAAACCCCTTTCTTTGTGTGTGGATGGTCTATACCCCTGTCTTTGTCTGTAGATGGTCTTATAATCCCTTCTTTGTATGTGGATGGTCTTACTTACACCCCTTCTTTGTCTGTGGGTGGTCTTACATCCCCTTCTTTGTCTGTGGATGGTCCGATGGTCCTACACCTCCTTTTTTGTCTGTGAATGGTCTTATACCCCTTCTTTGTCTGTAAGTGGTCCTATACCCCTTTCTTTGTCAGTGGACGGTTCTACACCCCCTTCTTTGTCTGTGGATGGTCTTACACCCCTTTCTTTTTCTGTGGACGGTCTTATACCCCCTAGGCTGTGCCTGTGGGTGATCTTATACCCCCTTCTTTGTCTGTTGATGGTATTACACCCCTTTCTTTGTCCGTTGATGGTATTACACCCCTTTTTTGTATGTGGATGGTCTTATACACCCCTTTCTTTGTGTATGGCTGGTCTTGCACTCCTTTAATTTGTCTGTAAGTGGTCCTATACCCCTCTCTTTGTCAGTGGTGGATGGTCTTACACCCCCTTCTTTGTCTGTGGACGGTTCTACACCCCCTTCTTTGTCTGTGGATGGTCTTACACCCCTTTCTTTTTCTGTGGACGGTTTTATACCCCTTCTGTGCCTGTGGGTGATCTTATACCCCCTTCTTTGTCTGTTGATGGTATTACACCCCTTTTTTGTATGTGGATGGTCTTATACACCCCTTTTTGTATGGATGGTCTTGCACTCCTTTAATTTGTCTGTGGATGGTCTTATTTCTTTGTCTGTGGATGGTCTTATACCCCCTTCTTTGTCTGTGGATGGTCTTATATCCCCTTCTTTGTCTGTGGATGGTCTTCTCCCCTTCTTTGTCTGTGGATGGTCCTACACCCCCTTCTTTGTCTGTGGATGGTCCTACACCCCTTATTTGTCTGGGGATGGTCTTATACCCTCTTCTTTGTCTGTAAGTGGTCCTATACCCCTTTCTTTGTCAGTGGATGGTCTTGCACCCCCTTCTTTGTCTGTGGACGGTCCTACGCCCCCTTCTTTGTCTATGGATGGTCCTATACCCCTTTTTTGTCAGTGGATGGTCTTATACCCCCTTCTTTGTCTGTGGACGGTCCTACATCCCCTTCTTTGTCTTTAGATGGCCTTACACCCCTTTCTTTGTCTGTGGATGGTCTTATATCTCCTTCTTTGTGTGTGGATGGTCTTACACCCCCTTCTTTGTCTGTGGATGGTCTTACACCCCCTTTTTTGTCTGTGGATGGTTTTATACCCTCTTCTTTGTATGTTTCTTTGTCTGTGGATGGTCTTACACCCCCTTCTTTGTCTGGACCCACTACTTTGATTGATTAAATTAGACATTGTTTCTTGTATGATTAGGAAACCAAGACCTTTAAAGTGAAAGTCCACAGGTGGATGCCTAAACAGGTCTTGTACAGAACAGTATATTGTAGGTCCATGTCACTAATTTGAGGATTACTTGAATAATTATATTGAGATGTCTTTTACGAATTGATTTAGTTCGGATTTTGCTAAAAAATCAATGACTAGAGAAAATCGAGGAAAAGGATTCAGATGAAAGGTTTACAGCAAAGGCCCATTACCATAAAAACGGAGTACATTTTTTAGATGCAACGAAAAAACGATTGACACATCACAGTTTAGCAAACATGTCGGCATAGATGAGCTCAGTGATCTGTCATACTTTATGCCTATCCTATCACATCAAAAGTTAAAAATTCAGAATAATAATTCCGTGTCATTTATTTCGGTAAAAAAATTAGGTGCATTTATACCAATTTAACCACATACAGTATGTTCACATAATTATATATGTATTGTCAAAGGTTATAAATTGTATTTCCAGTCATTTTATGTGAAAATGTTTCATTACTATAAATATAAATGTCTTTATTTTGAACAAAATGACACCAAAATCGATTGAAAATGATCAGTAGTTACTGAGATATACAGATAAGAGGTCAAAGGTCAAACTGGAAGAAACGTCATTTCCGGTCATTTTTGGACGAAACTTTTCATTAGAGCAAATAGAAATATGTGGTTTGTGAACAATTTAACACCAGAATCAAGTCTCTACTGTTTATAGTTGCCAAGATATGAACACTTTTTGTTTTTATGGTGGCCATTTTGAAATCAAGATGGCCGCCATACCGGACGTTGGACACTTGGCACCCCCCGATATTTTGAATCTATATACATCAAAGAAACTCTGTGGAAAGTTTCATGTTTTGGTAATAAAGTGCACAACTTGGCTATTTTTATGGCGTTAACTGCTCTACTATAACTCAAGAAAATACGTTCGGTGCGAAAAATCGCTGTTTGGAAAGTCGATGCTTCAAATATCATGGTTTGAACTCACGGCGAACGGGCGTATCGTGTGCAAAACAGTTGTTTAAACTGTTGAACAGACAGACGAACGGTGTATAAAACAGGCAATGTATTAGAATTAGAATTCGATGAACTATAATTAAGATGCTTTGTTTGAAATGTTCATGAACAACATGAAATGTTGATAAATGAGTTGGCTAATATATACTTGTATTAACGTTAGATTAATTCAATTATTGCTGCCTGGGCTCAACATTCTTTAGATGGTTTGTGTTATGGGTAGTTTGTTCGGCGTACTGTCGTTTGGGCTAGTGGTAGATGGTCACACATTGTATTGGATGGTGTAGATACTAGGTGAATGGTTTAAGTTTTCATTGAACTGCATGAGATAATATTGGATGGTTTGAATTTTGTACGAATTAATTATTGGTGGATGGTATGTATTATGTATTTTTGGTGGGTTTGGCTTTCCATAATAAATGTCACTACTGTTTAGTATTAATACATTTTGGATTAGAACATTTTTACCAGAAAGGTAGAAAAAACATAAAACCTTTGAGAATTCTCAACCAGCCAGAATGGTATAGATAATATAGCTCAGATAATAGGATAGCACAAACGAAAATGGTGTTTTCTTTGCTTAACCCACAAACAACATCAAACTTCTAATTGTTTATTTTTATTATACAAAGATCAAAATTAATGTGATGTTTTCATACTGTTGTTGGATCTTTTTAATTGTCAACACATTTATTTTTGGCGTGACATCGACCGTGTGTAAATAACATTGATAGTATATGGGGTAACGTACCGTAAGGGCCCCATGGATATTTTTCTTTGATATACCTTAGCAATAATTAACTCACAGGCTTATAATTAATATTAATTAATATTATCATAACATTACATAAGTATGGCCTAAAAGCCTCTATTATTTCATTAATGGTGAATGAACGAAACATTTTGAAGGTTATAACAATGATTAGGCCTATAATTCCTCTCGTTGATAATATCCAGTTTAGTCTTGAGTTCATCTCGACTCAAAACTAAACTAAACATGGAAATGTCATTGACTCGGTTGCTTTGAAGGTCTAAAACAATATCGGAATTATCTATAGGCTCTCTCACGTATACCTTTAACAATTTTGCGTTTATTATAATATTGCTCTACTTATACTATTGTAATATTGTTTGGACTAATAATTACAAGGCATCTATAGAAATACTTATTATTTTACAAAAAAAGGCCATTATATACGGGCTTTGTTCACATCGTCTTTCTCATACTTCCCTGTTTTTTCCGAACACCAGTTTCTAAAATTAGTTGATATCAATCTATTTCAACGAATGTCTTTTATTTATGACTCTTTAATAGCTGTTTCTCCCTTATCTCATCTTTTTAAATTTAATCACGAGTACATAATTATAATACTCGTATTGCCCAAGAACTTAATTCACCCAAACCAAGACTTACTGCCTTCAAAAATTCAATCAGATATACTGGTCCCATGAATTGAAATAAAACCCCTTTACAAATCAAACATTTGGCCCAAATTTTTTATTTAATAAAAAACTTTCTCTCCTTGTCTCTAAATATTAATGTTTCCCCCCTGGTGGTGTGTGTGTGTACTGTATATGGATGTCTTGTTGTACTCGTGCTTGTTTTGTACCTTTGTGTTTGTGTTCTGTCTTCATTTATTGTCATATTATATTTTTCCCCTGTACGTATTACTCTTCCACATCACAGGCTTGCCTTTCGTGGAGTGCCATCTTTCTTTTTATATTTTGTTGTATTATTATAAGGTTTATTTGTTGTTAATAAATAAGAAAAAAAAAAGAAGAAAAAAGTGTAATAATTTTATGAAATATAAAATATAAGAGTAAATGATTTGTTTTTTTGTTGTTGTTCAAATATATATTTGAAATTTAATACTACCTACCTTATATAAGTACCTTATTAATTTATATTATTGTAATTGTTTATACAAGAAAGAAAATAAATGTTTACGTTGAAGTTGAACTTGATAGTTTTTTTCAATAACAAATCAGTGAACAATTGATGTAATTGATTAATAAGCTAACTATAGAAGGAAAACTGAATCCAAATCCCCATCCTCGAAACAATTTATTTAAATACCCGATAGCCCCTACGTACAGTATATTAAATAGAGAATTTTCTTTTTTCTTTTTCTTTCATTTATTTGGCATCTCAATAAATAACATTAAAAATACATCAATAATATATATAATTCATACTATATCTTACACTAAATGTGTACTAAGCCTACTGATTCTTAAACAAACAAAATTGATAATAAATCATTATTTCTTAAATTAATAAATAGAATATCAATTTAAAAAAAATCATTTAAAATACGAAAGAACAATAATTAAAACTGTTATGCAAAAACTCGAGCTGCGTTTTGTTTAAGAAATATTTCTTGTTAATCCTTACACTCCTCTGACGTTCACAACAAGCGTATGATATGTATTTTGCAATATGAACAATTTCATAAAAAAAACTTTAATTGATTTTTAGAAGTTAGAGACTAGAAATAAAAAAAAAATTGTATTTTGACTTATCATACTATAGAGGGGGTATAACAACTTTTTTAAAACACCTATTTCCTTGTCGACTAATAGTCAGTAGACTGTATAATATTAGACTTAAAGGCCTACTGTGCATGATATTATGTGGTTCGCACATGTGTACTTCTCATGTGTACTTCTCAATCCATTAAACGTACATTAGTGATCAAAATGTTAAACGGAAACCAAGGATTTATTGCTTTAATTGGTTTAACTTCAACAGGTAGGTCTTGCTTAATCTTCCAATCATAATAGTTTATTGGGATTTTTATGGAATTAAACATGTTTTACTAGTTCAATCAATAAGCGGTCATTTTGCCCAACTAAGTTGACCAATCACAATTTTGACCAATCACAGTTTTACGTTCGTTGCGTCGGTCCTTGCCAACCTAACCATAAATCATGGTTAGAAACTTTTCGATTTAGTAAATAAACTTTACATCGCTCCAAATCATCAGTCCTTCCTTCGTCTGTCAGATGAAGCTCTTGCTGAAATATTTTCTTTGTTTTTTATAAATAAAATTAAATCAATTCTTGATTCACTAGAAAATGAAAATACTGCAGAAGTTACAACTGCTTCTGATAAATGTACTATATCTTATGATTTAACTAGGTCCATACAGTTTTCTCAGTTCGAACCTGCAAGCGAGGAGGAAATTTTAAATATTGTCAAAAATTTTCCCTCAAAATCGTGTGCACTTGACCCGGTACCAACTTCACTGATAAAGAAATGTACTTCTGCATTTATTCCATTAATCACACATATTGTAAATATGTTTCTTGAAAGTGGTTCTTTCCCAGAGTCTCTTAAAGTCACTCATGTTCGACCCACATTGAAAAAAATAGGTCTAGATCCCGAGATCCTGAAAAACTACAGACCTATCTCGAATATTAGTTTTTTTAGGAAAAATAATTGAGAAGGTTGTTTCTAAACGGATTTTGTCGCATGTACAAAACCATAACCTACTTGATCCGTATCAATCTGCCTACAAAGTGCATCATAGTACTGGAACGGCATTACTTCGTGTAATTAACGATATCCTACGTGCGATGGATGATGGAAAGTTAACTGCTCTAGTATAATTATATTTAAGTGCAGCATTTGATACGGTTGACCATTCTGTGTTGTTAAATAGACTCAGTACTTATATTGGTATTGAAGGAAATGCACTTGATTGGTGTCGGTCATATTTGGAAAAACGACCTCAACACGTATGTATTGGTGATGCTATCTCAAAAGCTTCTTTTTAAAATTTTCGGTACCACAAGGATCTGTTCTTGGGCCGCAATGGTTCACAATTTATTTACATCCGATACGGGATATCATTAGTAAATATGATCTGTACTATCATGTTTACGCTGATGATACTCAGCTTTATATTTCTTTTAAACCTACAATGACACACAGTGACATTTCTTTGGAATTGCTCTAACATTGTATCTATGAATTGATGAAAAACAACTTTCTTAAATTAAACGATGAAAAAACAGAATATATTCTCTTTGGATCAAAGCAGCAGTTAAAACAAGGCCATATAGATGGCTGCAGTCGCGTGCTCATTAGTGTTTACCGACCGACCGACCAACCTACCAACTGACCGAAATTACTTGTTTAAACATGTTTAAAAATGTTGAAATGTTTAAAAACATTTATATTTTTTTAATTTACACGTGCGTAGCCTGTCACTTTTGACGTGCTCGTATAACGTAATTTCAAGTTAAAAAGTAAGTCAAGAAAACAGAAATCGGGCAAAAAGAGTGCGCAATAACATTTTAACGCACTCATGGCAATTTTGTAAACGTTTAAAATTGCCTGAAACGTACTCTTATTTCATCGAAAATAAATTTTGAAAATTTTAAGCGCGCGTACGCATGCGTTACATGCGCTACGCACGTAATTGTATTGCCATATGATGATTTATGCCCGAAATTTATGAGTACCAAATTTTATTTAATTGTGATTCATGGTTGTGAAGATATGATTACAAACGTGATTTCGTTAAATCGTGCGTACACCGAGTAATTTTTTATTGCGCACCGTGAAAACATAACCACATCGATTCCTGGTTATAAGGAATATCTACTGTGAAAAATTGACTTAGCTAGATTAAACTGATATCAAGATAAGGTCAGAAAGCGATAAAACGCATAGTGATACCGGACCGACAGACAGACCGACAGACAGACCGACCGACCGACATAGTGAACTATATAGTCGCGTCCACACGACTAAAAACTGACACCAAGTTTTATTTACATTGGTGAAACCCAAATAGACCCGGCTAGGCAGGTTAGAAATCTTGGGGTTGAAATGGATGCGGGTATGACTATGATTCCTCATATCTCAAAAACTATTTCTACGTCGTCTTTTCACTTACGAAACATCCGAAGGATTCGCAAGTTTATTAATGAGGCAGCAGCTAAACAACTTGTTCATGCTTTTGTCACTTCACGACTGGATATGGGAAACTCATTGGTACATGGGCTACCACAAAAACAACTCCACAGGCTTCAGCTGATCCAAAATACAGCGGCACGAGTTTTTAAAAAATTACCAAGATTATGGACACATGGCTTCCTGTTAGGTACCGCATTGTTTTTAAAATATTACTCGTTGTTTTTAAGTCTATAAATGGCATGGCTCTTGAATATTATTTCTGACATGCTGAGGCTGTAGGCCTATGTTTACGAACGTAATATGCGTTCTAGTGATACGCTGCTTCTACATCAGCCAAGTCTCACCACTCATAGGGAAATAGAGCGTTAGTGCTCCTGTATGGAATGCTCTATCGAGCTCTATAAGATTTTGCAAAACAGTTGATACGTTAAAAAAATTATTAAAAACACATTTATTCATTAAGGCATATGGAAATCATGAGGTATAGTTTTTCCTGGCCATCATTATCTTTGGGGTGCCTCTGTCTTGGTTGTTGTCTCTTGTTATATATTGTGCTCTGGGAATGAATGATTACACTAAGTATTTCACTAAGAAATCAGACCATGTGCTAATGTTCAGCCATCTTGTAGAACTCCTTTATTAGTCTCCAATCCAGTCGTTAAATTGCTAATATGAATATATTACATTACTTCCTTCTTTTAAAATTGAGTCAAGTGATACAGGTATTGGTTTTGTAAAATACAGTATTAATTATAGTATGGCTATCTAATATAACATTCTAAAACTAAGTAACAATAAACATAATGCATATAACAAAAACAAGATCTTCTATATTTAAATTAACTATATAATGATTACATCTTATTTCCCTTTTCCTTTCTCTCTGTTTACATCAGATGTGGTATCCAACATCATGTGAGTAGGATGTATTATTTTAACCAATCGTCCTATTTTAACTTCATACTTTCTTGGACCTAATACCTTTATTACTATGCCATTTAGCCATTTATCTTGTCCTTTACCTTGTGTTCTCATGTTTTTCACTTTTACTTTGTCTGACACTGAAAAGATTCTTTCTGATTGTGTTTTAGGATCTTTATGTAGTTTTTGGCTATATTGTTTACATTCTATTCGTTCTGCTAAACTAGGATTTACTAATGACAGTCTTGTTCTTAAATTTCTTTTCAGAAATAATTCAGATGGTGTACACTTAGTAGTTGTATGAGGTGTCATTCTGTATCTGAATAAAAAGTTAGCTAGTCTAACTTTGATATTATCTTTTTTGCCTTCATCACTTGTTTTGTTAACGCCTCTTTAATTACTCTAACCGATCTTTCGGCAGCCCCATTTGTGGGTGCATGATAAACAGGTGAAAACGTTAATGCAATACCATTATTTTGGCAAAATATTTTAAAGTCTGTACTTGCAAACTGAGGACCGTTATCACAAACAATTTCCTCGGGTAAACCGAAACGTGCAAATATTAGTTTTAGTTCCTCAATGGTTCTAGTACTAGTGGTTGTTTTCATATGAACTACCTCTAACCACTTTGAGTGACTATCAATTAACACTAAGAAATTATCTTTATCCTTCTCACAAAAATCAATGTGAATTCTCTGGAATGGTCTGGCCATTTCCAAGGAATAAGTGGTGTGGTAGGTAAACTACTCCTAACACTTTGGCATGGATTACAACTCTTAACCATATTCTCAATATCTAGATCAAGCTTAGGCCACCACAGGTATGATCGGGCAATTGCCTTCATCTGGCAAATTCCAGGGTGTTCCCAATGTAATTCTGTTAGCATTTTATCTCGTAATTCAGTAGGAATAATAACTCTAGGACCCCATAATAGGCAATTTCCAACACATGTTAGCTCAAGCTTTCTCTGTACAAATGGTTTCAAACTATTATTTTCACTTAGAAGTTTACCTGCAGCCTCATTAGGCCATCCTTGCTTTACATAATTAAGTACCTTACTTAAAGTTTCATCTTTAATAGTCTTTCGTTCAATTTCATCTGCTTTGATTGGAAAGTCTTCATCAATACTGATACTGTAGATCGCATGTTCAAGTTGTTGGGTTTCTTCTTTATGCGGTAAGCGCGATAATGCGTCTGCCACTGCGTTATCCTCTGAACGTATGTATTCTATTTCGTAGTTGTATTCGTTAAGTAGTAACGCCCACCGTTGGATTCTACTAGCTGCCACTACCGACACCTCGGTGGTTGGACCTAGTATCTTAGTTAATGGTTTGTGGTCCGTACGAATCATAAATTTTCGACCTATGAGATACTTGTTAAAGCGCTTGATTCCATAAATAATTGATAACGCTTCCTTCTCGAGCTGTGCATAACCTTGTTCACTCTTTGTTAGCGTTCGCGATGCGTAATGAATGGGTCTCTCTGTATTATCATCCATTATGTGCGAAATAACAGCACCTATGCCATAAGGACTAGCATCAGTACACAAAATTAATGGTCGCTTTACATCATAATGTGTTAAATACAAATCTGAAGTTAGTTGTTTCTTACACCAGTCAAATGCGTTTTGGTGATCCGCTGTCCATTCCCACTCTACGTCATCTTTCAACAGTGTATTTAATGGTTTCAATACTGTAGATAAGTTCTGTAAGAATTTCGAATAGAACTGCACCATCCCTAGGAAGGATCTTAGTTGTTTGGTGTTTTGTGGCTGCGGAGCCTCTTTAATCGGTTTGATTTTGCTATCAACCGGAGATATACCATGTTTGTCGACTCGCAATCCCAAATACACTACTTCGCTTTCCAAAAATTTGCACTTGGAAGTTTTTAGTTTTACATTGTTGTCTTTGAAACGTTTAAATACAGTCTCTAATACTCTTAAGTTCTCGGCTTCGGTTTTCGTATGGATCAAAACATCATCTTGATTGCATAAGCAACATTCAATCCCTGTTAACATCTTATCCATTTGTTTTTGGAACAGCTTTGATGCAGGTTTAATTCCATACGGCAGTTTGTTAAACGAATACAGACCTTTGTGTGTGTTTATAGTTACAAACTCTTTACTCTCTTCGTCAATATTCAACTGTGTGTACGCATGTGATAAGTCAAGCTTTGTAAATACACGTTTTCCTGAAAGTTCAGAGTACAAATCATCAGCACTGGGTAAGCTGTATTCTTCATCTGTTACATGTTGGTTTATGGTAACACTATAGTCCCCACAAATTCTAACAGTACCGTCGGATTTAGGAACCACTACTATAGGTGATGCCCAATTTGATTTTTCTACTTTCGTTAGTACATGTTCATTTTCTAATCTAACCAACTCTCTTTCTACTTTAGATTTCATTGCATATGGTACAAATCTAGCTTTACAATATATGGGTTGAACATTTTGTTTCATGTTAATATGAACTTTTTCTCCTGTAATACCTTTCTTATTAGACTCAAACAATTGTGCATGTTCTTTTAACACTGCCTGTAACTGAGAATTATCTCACAAATTTACACCTTTATCTTTTTGCAGACTATTTACATTTCTGGAATTTAAGTTTTGGGTTATTTTTGACCAGTCTAGTTTAACCACATTAAGCCAATCTACACCAAGTAAAGTCGGTTTAGCTTTATAGTCAGCTACGTTAGCACTCAGATAGTGTATGACATTTTGTTTGTCAACAACTTTACACTTAATTTTTCCAATTAACTTAAGTTTCTCACCACTGTATGTTCTAAGAGGAATAACATCTGGGTCAATTTTAATAATGACTAAAATATTTGTTGTAGGTATCAATAGACATTATAGTATCATCAGCTTGAGTATCAATTAGCATTTCAAGATTAACATCATTTACGTTTAAAATGGTTTTGAAATGACTTCTATCTATCTTATTATTACTTAATACAAACATTGAATGATCACTGTCGCTATCATCTGAGAACCCTCGTTCTGTTTGATTGACACGTCTAGCTCGTGCTCGTGTACTTCCTGTTTGATTACCGCGTCTTCTATTACCACCGCGTGAACCTTGGTCGTTATATCTCTGGTTGTTTCTACCACGTGAAGAATTTCCCTTGTGTGTACTCTTTGAATATAGTCTGGTAGTTGAACCAACAATATAGGCCCTACCCGGAAGAAAATGGTACAAAGCAAATTTTTTTACATCATTAGAAGCGCAATTTTATGGAGAACAACATATCCAAAATCGACAAAAATCCAGCTTGGGGAAAACATTTTAGTTACGTTTTTCTACTGCCTCCTCTACGGGCCTAGTAATTAACACAGGGACCTGAAATGCATTGCCAGCCTTATCTAGCACAGTCAGTGACTAGGCCTAGGGCCTAGGCCTACCTAGGCTAGGAGTGTCAAGTAGCAATTAGTTTTACTCAAATTATTTACTATATTGTACATTGCCTAAAATGTCTACAAATATTAATAAAATGATTATTTGTTTACCAATCTTCAAACATTTTGTGTTCAGGTTTGTAGTTATAGCCTACTTACAAAGTTAAAATAAGAAATCTGATTTACCACACACAATCATCACACACACACAGTGTAAATCTGTGACCTTTATTTAACCTAAGGGCATTGCCTAGCTAGCAATGTAAGCTTAATTCTGATTGGTGTATTTAGTATTTTGTATGCAAACTTCATCTATTAGGCCAATCAAAAAAGTTAATATACATTTAGGTTTTTTAAATTATTCATTTTCTGAAAAACTTTTTTGAGCATGGTTTTTTATGTTAGTTAGGATGTTTTCGGTATTAAACAAAATCTTATGAATAATATTATTTATTAATATCTAATTAGCAGTTTAAGTTATATATTTTATATATATAATTTGTGTAAAATGTCTAGTTAAGCTACATTTAGATATTGGTAGAGCCTAAAAGATCAGACACATCATAGGTCTACAGCAGTGAGAATAATTTTTGATATCAATACAAAAGTCAAAGATGGAAAATATTAATGTCTATAACAACTTTAATGAAGACCATTGTGTGATATGTACACTTGGCTTTGAGTATGATGTTGTGCCAGTCAATGTAACAAGAAAGGAAATTCTCACCATGATTGAGTTCAGTAAAAAACGTGGACATTTAGATTTGTTAAATTATTTAACTGAATGTGCCAAGTCCACACCAATTGGTAAAGTATTAGTTCATAAGAAATGTCGTGGAAAATTTACAAATGAAAGAGTTCCAGTTTGGCGTGATGAAGAATGTGAGGATGATGTTTCAAGTGTGAAAAGGCTACGATCTAATGATTTACCATTCAACTGGAAGAGAGATTGTTTTTTGTGCGGGAAATCCACCACAGTTGATACTAGGCATCCAAATAGAACACCACGTGTACATATTGTTACAACATTACCGATTCGTGGTAGACTTTTGGAGAAATGCGCAGCACGAGCAGACTCTTGGGCTTCTGAAATTGAAAAGCGTCTGCATGGATGTATAGATCTAGTTGCAGCAGAAGCTGTTTATCATCATGATTGTTTTTCACGTTATATGCTAAAGAAAGAGCTCTCATCAAAGACGATGTAAAAAAGCAGCAAGGAAGGCATGAACACCAAGAAATGCTGCAATGTTTTGAAAAACTGTGCCAGTGGCTGGAATTAGACGCTGGTGCAGAACTCTACAGTCTTACAGAATTACACACAAAGATGAGAGAGTTAGCTGAAGAGTCTATAATATACTCAGTTAAAAGACTAAAACAAAAGCTAGAAGAACGTTACAAACAATTTATTTTCTTTGCGGAGGTTGAAGGACGTGGGAATATTGTTTGTTTCAAAAACATGGCAAAGTACATACTTAATGAGAAATGGTACTCGGAGAGAAAACAAAACATTGAAGATGAATCAGAGCGAATTGTATGTGCTGCAGCAAATATCTTACGAGCAGAAATAAGAGAAAGTAAATACAACACTGAATCATATCCCATGAATGAAGACATCGGCAATATTGAACGAGGCAAAATCTGGATACCCCGTCAATTACAAACTTTTTTGAAATATTTGATTCCATCAGAACTGAAGCAGAACACCATCGGTCATACTATTGTGCAGGCAGCCCGTCCAAGAACGGTTATAACCCCAACTTTATTTGGATTAGGTGTGGAGATGGATCATGTATTTGGATCGAAATGGCTAATAAATGAACTTTCAAGATTAGGATTCTCAATTAGTTCTGATGAGGTAACCAGATATAAGCAATCTGTAATTCAAAGTGAATCAATGGAAAACCTACTTTCAGAATACTTTCCTGGAACATTCACGCAATGGGTTGGTGATAATGTTGGTGATAATGTTGACCATAACGTAGCGACACTAGATGGACAAGGGACATTTCATGGTATGGGCATCATAGCTGTGTCAACCCCAAGCAGTGGAAGATTACTTACATCAAAGTCACGACAAATATGTAGACAAAATCGGATGAAAGTAAATGACTTGACCAATAACAAGGGTGTGCCAATATACCAGTTCAACGGTGTACAGAAACAAGGACTGGCTTCAATCACATTTAAACCTCTTCTTCATTTACAAACTCCATATACATTGCCACCAGAACTTTATTCTAACTTACTCTGGCATTCTGGATGGATGTTCACCAACGCAACAAAGCCGAGACCGAATTGGTCGGGATTTATGCAAACTTTGTTTTCTACAAATTCCACAGCAAAATCCGAGGTGCTGATGTTACCAATTATTGACTTAAATCCCACAGATGAGACGTGCATATATTCAACTTTGTTATACATAGAAAATCAAGCACGGGCATTACACATACAGACCCCATGTATAACGTTCGACCAACCGCTGTGGCTTAAAGCTGTTGACATCATTCAGTCTAAATCTATGAAAATAGTTTGTAGGCTAGGAGGTTTTCACCTCATGATGAGCTTTTTGGGATCGATGATGAAGGACTCTGGATTAGAAGAAGCTATGGAAAAAGTATATGGCTCTAATGCTGTTCTCCACATTATGTCTGGGAAAGCCGTTTCCAGGGCATTACGCGGACATTTCCTGGTTGAGGCAGCATTAGTGAATATACTAATGCAGACCGTTTTGAAATCCAACTCTGGATACCCACTGCAGGAAGTTGAGGAGATAGAAACTGATGAGATATATGACCTACCATTCACTTCTCATGATGCCAATATCCAAAATGATGACAGTAATGTTGAATATAATGTAAATGTTGACATTCAAGATGATGATGAATTAGGAAATGAAGAATCAATTCAATCAACTATTGATATTGATGAAGTAATGCCAACTGACGGAAAAGTAACCATCGATGATGTTGAAAAGCTACGTGTATTGTATACTGGCATAATGGATAAGGTAATACCTATTGGCGAATCTGCTGATTCATATGAGTTGATGAAGTTAGACGAAGCTATGAGAAAATTTAAAGATGAACTTGCTGAATCAAGGACAGCAAAGCTATGGTTGCAATATATAGAGTATGTTGAAATACTCAAGCTATTTATCCGATCGGAAAGAACTGGAAACTGGAACTTGCATCTTGTAGCAGTGGGCAAGATGATGAATTTATTTGCTGCAACTGGTCATATTAACTATGCAAAAAGTTCCCGACTGTACCTTCAATTAATGTTAGAATTACCCAATGAATATCCTTGGCTTCATCAATGCTTTGCTGAGCATGGATGTCATACTGTTCGCAGATCTGATAGATTTTGGGCAGGTATATGGACTGACCTGACTATAGAACAAGTAATAATGAGATCCATAAAGAGCAGAGGAGGACTAACAAGAGGTAGAGGCATGACTGAAACTGCTCACTTGCAATGGATATACAGCATGCACAAATGTGCTGGGGTGCATGATGCCATGACAACAATGACCAAATTGAAGCATAGGACAAGTGAGCAACATATTGAAATGAGTACCTCACGACGAAATCGGGATTATAAAGACCTTCTGAGTATCCAGGAGTGGTTCACTCACCATCAGCCCTTTAATTCAAATGTACACACATTAAGATCATTGTCATCTGGATTAATTTCAACTGATGGTGATGGTATAAATTGTGACAGAACTGAGGAAATAGGACAGAGAATTCTTAAAAAATTAGATAATGTGGTTGTAGTAGAGGCATCGATTAAACGTAGCGAGCAAGTGCATTCTTTAGATCACCTGCAACCAGGAATCAAATTGGATAAGCAGACAGTTCACATCAATCCAACAGTACTCTTCACTCGATTGATAGCAATAGTGCAAAGAGAGGAGGACATGACCTCATATTTTAAATATGAACTTACAACTGTTCCAACTTCTCTCTTTAAGGACAATTTCATGAGGAAACCAAACAAGGCACAACTAGGAAATGTACTTATAAAAGATACACAATCACTTACACGAAACCAACATACAATGTATGTTTTAGATGGAGGAGCTCTTGTACACAGATTTAAATGGGCAAAAGGGGCAACATATAAAGATATAGCCATGCAGTATGGAGATGCGTAAAAAATGTGGAGATTCATGCATTGTGTTCGATGGGTATGAAAAGGGACCATCAATAAAAGACCATGAGCATCAAAGGCGTGTTGGAAGAACATCCGCCGATATTCAACTGAATGAATTAATGCAAGCACATCGTAATCAGCACATATTTCTATCGAACGAGAAAAATAAATGTCAATTCATTGAATTGTTAAGCTGCTACCTCAAAAAAGATGGGCATGTAGTTCATACAAGTACCGGAGATGCTGATACAATGATTGTTTCATTTGCTCTAGAGTACGCACGGCAAGGGCAAACTGTTGATGTGGTAGCCGATGACACAGACGTGCTTGTGTTGCTGATGTACCACTTTAACCCAACTATGGCAGATATATACTTCCATTCTGAAGCGAAACAGTCATATAATAAAGAACTAAAGTTGTGGAAAATTCTTGATCTTGTCAAGAATACTGGCAATGATGTAACATCACATTTGTTATTCGCTCATGCTTGGAGTGGCTGCGATACAACATCTGCCATATTTGGCCAAGGAAAAACTAGTCTTCTGAAGAAAATCCGTAGTTCCAAGGAATTACAACAGTTATCTAAGTCAATTAGTGATGAGAGTGCAACAGTAGAAGATATTGGAAAAGCTGGACTTGAAGTATTCAAAATAATCTACGGTGGCAAAAACTGTGAATCTTTAAACAACTTACGGTATGTGAAATTTATGGAAATGATAGCATCAAAATCGTCTATTGAGCCTCAAAAACTTCCACCTACAGAGAGAGCAGCATATTTCCATAGCCTGCGGGTACATTTACAGATACTTGTGTGGTCAAAACTAAATACTGACTTGGACCCTTTACAATGGGGTTGGAAATGCGAAGGAACCCATCTAACTCCAATCATGACAGATTCTGCTGCAGCACCAGACACATTACTAAAGTTTGTTCGTTGCAAGTGCAAATTATCATCCAACAACCCATGTGGTACAAATTTATGTTCATGTCGTAAAAATGGACTGAAATGCGTAACATCATGTGGAGATTGCAGAGGGGACAGTTGTAAAAATTCAGAGGAATTGGTTGTTGATGAATCAGATGAAGACTAGTAAAAAAGAATGGTATGGCCTAATTTTATAATTAAGTCGATTTTATTACAAAATGTTCCATCTTCCATCTAAATTGTTTATGGTTTCAAAATGATCTCTTTAATGTCGTTTATTTTAAAAACTTGTCATTAGTATGAATAGAAATGTTCACTTTACGAACAATTTAAGACAAATTTTAAATTTGTACACCCAGTATTTATTGAGATATCGAAATATGAGGTCAAAGGTCAAGATGTCAAGAAATAAACTTTCCCGCCATTTTTTGTTGTCATAAGAGCAAATAGAAATATGTACATAACAAACAATTAGAGACCAAATTAAAGACTCTGCAGTTAGCGGTTTCCAAGATACGATCATAATGACTGTAAGAGTGGTTTTTTAAGTAAATTGACAAAATAAAAGTAAAACGCGTCTAAAAAATTTTCCCCAAGTTGGATTTTTGTCGATTTTGGATATGTTATTCTCCATAAAATTGCGCTTCCAACGATGTAAAAATTTGCTTTGTACCATTTTTTTCCCGGTTCAACCCTTCAACTACCAGACTAATAACACTGTGCTGCGTAATGTCCTACTCTTGAACAACGATAGCATATTCTATTGCTAGCTGGACACTGTGAAGCGGTATGGCCTGGTGTAGAACCACACTTATTACATTGCTTCGATTGAGTTATTTTATTAACTGAATGATCTGCCTTAGTCTCGCCACTACGACTAGGCATACTACTACTAGTATTATCACCGTTCTCCATTTCATTAGATTGTTTAGTTGTTAGTTCATTTGTCCTACCATGTAGAAGTAACTCATCTAATGTACATCCACCCGTTTTCAAACCAAATTTTCTTAGCTTAGAATCTGTTGTCGATTGAATAATATGTGATTTAATCTCTCCACTAATATCATGGAAATCACACTTATGAGCTTGTTCACGTAGTCTAATGTGATACACGTCAATGCTCTCACCTTTTTTTTTGCTGTAACTTTCTAAATTTCGATCTTTTAAATTCACTGTTCGATGATGGTAAGAAGTAATTTTTCAAAGCTTCTTTTGCCTGTACGTATGTCGTACCTTTATTTGGTAGCATTTCAAATGTGTTAAAGTTACCTGGGCCAATGAAGTGTAGCAGTAGTGCTCTCTTCCTTACGTCAACAGTCACGTTCGCCGCCCCTAAGTAGTTATCAAACCTGGCGATCCACCATCTCGCCCATTCTTGTATGGTTGGATCAAAATACTCCACCGATATGTCAAATTTAGACATTATTGCTTACTTATAATATTCACGGAGTTCACTTATCCACAATTCTCGTCGCCAATGTTATATATTGTGCTCTGGGAATGAATGATTACACTAAGTATTTCACTAAGAAATCAGACCATGTGCTAATGTTCAG
This sequence comes from Antedon mediterranea, assembly GCF_964355755.1. Taxonomy (NCBI): domain Eukaryota; kingdom Metazoa; phylum Echinodermata; class Crinoidea; order Comatulida; family Antedonidae; genus Antedon; species Antedon mediterranea. The sequence goes on from NC_092677.1 coordinate 975,668, forward strand.
CCATCTTGTAGAACTCCTTTATTAAGGGTCTTTCACACCTGTTCCGGCACGGTTCCGGTCCGGCGAATCGAACATCAATGTTTCGTTTTCACGCGGCTATGCGCCAATCGATATGCGCGTAGCCGCGTGAAAACGAAACATTGGCGTTCGATTGGATTTTCCGGCGCCGGACCGGAACCGTGCCGGAACAGGTGTGAAAGACCCTTTAGTCTCCAATCCAGTCGTTAAATTGCTAATATGAATATATTACATCTCTGAGCACCCGGTCGCTTGTGGCAAGGCAAATGTGTATCCTGCTCTTTTGTTTGGTCACCTAGGTAGGGGTCCGGGACCGCGACAGAACGAGAACGGATGGGGACCCTCCAAAGAAATTGCATTTTATTTGTCAGGAATTTGTATGATTTGTATTTTATTTTTTAAATGCGCCCTGAGTACTTTTGAGTGGTATGTGTGTTGAACCCACAAATGTGAAAACGCCCACAAATGTGGAAATAACCACAAATGTGAAAATAACCACAAATGTGAAAACGTATCACCCACAAATGTGAAAACAACCACAAAATGTGAAGACGCATCACCCACAAATGTGAAAAAAAACCACAAATGTAAAAAACGCATCACCCTCAAATGTGAAAACAGCGCCCAGAAATGTGAAAACAACCATCGCCCACAAAATGTGATAACGCCCACAAATGTTTTAAAAAAGAGAGACTTTTTCGCCCACAAATGTAAAAAAAAAATCATATCAAATTTATTGCTAGGCCCAAACAATTTTGATCGAGTTAATGTTAATGTATTTATATACATTGTATTGAGTTGTTCCAACACTTGTGTGTTCACGATACGTCTGTTAGGGTCGTTGTTAACGCGTTGGATTATTACCATTTTGCTGCTCGTGCGCGCGATATTTGCATTGTGAACTCGTTGGTTTAATGTACGTAATAGTTCAAGACAATATTGTTATTTGCTGCGCGCGTGCACGATACTTTTAGTACAGTCACATATGTAAGGAAAACTAGCTCCAGCTCGATATTTGTGCCAAGATAGATTTTATTGACTAACTTTGTTATTCTTGTGTTGCTGAATTAAAAAAAGTTAGGTGCCATTTTTTTCGACCACTCCTTCAGCCGCTATTTTGTATTTCAAAATGGCCGACATTCCACACTGAACTTTGTCATCCACAAGGGTCATCCATAAAGGTCAAACGGTCAACATTTTAATTTTCTCAAATACTTTACTGTTTGGTATCGTAGGATAGCTTTTTTTAAAATTCTGAATACAGTTTTACTAATATCTATTCGATTTTCCTTTGTTTATTGTCATAATTTTCCAATATGTAAATAAATTGTTTTTAAATGTACAATGAAAAATGTCTCCTTCGTATTAAGATAAATACGGTTTTTCTTATTGGTTTTACAATTCATTCAAATGTTGGTAACATTCATCTGGTTATAATAACAATTTCAGTGCGTGAAAATACTTTAGTATAAGTTAAGTTTAACTATCAAGATCCTCGATATGCCCGGTTTTCGCATTGCAAGTAAAAAACAAGATCAAACAACCATTTGCTTTGCAGGTAAATTAGTTGCGACGCAAACATGTTGTTTGATCTTGGAGGTAAAGTCATTGATTTTAGTACCTTTTATTCGAGCAAGTTCATACAACTACTACAGCAGAAACGTAACTTTGAAAAGTAATCTAGATTTGTCTTATCTGCTAGTTAATGTAGTTTTATTTATATCCAGTGCAGTGGTGTCTATGTTTCCTGCCAATAGCGTGGTTGCATGTTGTAAGCCTATATATATATATATAAAAAAATCAAGATCAAATAAGTTAAAACTGCCTCAATATAGATTTATTTAAACGACATGTTTCGGGCATAGCCCATCATCAGGTGAAGAGAATTGTAACAAAGGGTAACATATATAAGTCACAAAATTACATAATAAAACAAATCAGCCAATCAAAGATGTTAACAAACAAAAGGCATAGTTATAAAGGCACGCCTCCAAAAGCTATGTGTTACCCTTTGTTACAATTCTTTTCACCTGATGATGGGCTATGCCCGAAACATGTCGTTAAAATAAATCTATATTGAGGCAGTTTTAACTTATTTGATCTTGATTTTTTTCTATATCCTGCCTATGCAGCTCTTTGATTTATATATATATATATATATATATATATATATATGAATACTACAATATAATACATTACAATTATAATATATTACGTGAATAAAAATACGATAAGATGAGGGCGTATCAATTTGATCTCTGTTGCGCGTGTGTACAACTGAGGACTAGTGCTGTTCCGCCGTACCTAGTCTGGGTTCCAGACGGACTTTTGTCTGAATATTAGTAAAAAGATAAATATTTTGGCACATATGGCGTTTCATACGTATACTACTTGATTTTGGATACAAAAATCGCGGTCGAAATAAATCAAATAAATAAAAAAAAAGATAATACAGACTTGGGGCAAGTCTACGCCGTACCACGCCGAGAATGTTAAAGAGTCGCTATCCAATCGAGTTTGAACAATACCATGAAAGCCCCAGTGGTCTAATGGTTAGGGCAACTGCATATCAAGCAAGCGGTCCAAGTTCGAGTCTCGGTTGGGGCGACTTTTTCTCATTCTCACAGATTTCCTCATCTTTATCGTTTCAAATTAATTAATTAAATTTCAGTATATCACCGGGCGGTTTCGAATTAATGTTCATTGCCTAATGTGTTTATATATATAAAAGTATCTCTTCGGAGATCCCGCCTCGTGAATAAAAATACTGAAAGATGAGGGCGTATCAATTTGATCTCTGGTGCGCGTGCGTACAACTGAGGACTAGTGCTGTTCCGCCGTACCACGCCGAGAATGTTAAAGAGTCGCTATCCAATCGAGTTTGAACAATACCATGAAAGCCCCAGTGGTCTAATGGTTAGGACATCTGCATATCAAGCAGGCGGTCCGAGTTCGAGTCTCGGTTGGGGCGACTTTTTCTCATTCTCACAGATGTCCTCATCTTTATCGTTTCAAATTAATTAATTAAATTTCAGTATATCACCGGGCGGTTTCGAATTAATGTTCATTGCCTAATGTGTTTATATATATATATATATAAATTAATTTATGTACACATTCTTATATTATATATATTGCATATTTGTGTGACCATGAAGACAGGATAGAAAACAGCTCACATATACTGTGTATAATTAGTCGAATAATCTTCCACCGTTTCAGATGATAACATAATTTATTGAATATACAATTAAATCGGTGGCATATGCTATTCATAAGAATACAAATACGAACAACAAACAGATACAATGGGATCATGCCCGAGAACAATAAAATAAAAATAATAATTCAAAACGCACCGATGACTGAAAGCCGATTCCATCCTACCGGTGTGTGGTCGAAGCCGGTCGCACTTCGCTCTTAAAAAAAAAACCACTGAATTTTTTATAAATAGGCCTATAACTGAGAAATGCAGTAAAAGTAACAAAATTAAATACACATTTATAAAAGGGAATTCAATAACTGAAATCGTTACATACACATTTATAAGGTGTCTGTAGTTGTAGAGTGTTAAAAGATGTCGTTTTTTCTCAAACTAATTTGAATATTGCTGGAAAGCGGATATTGTTTCCAACAAATATAGTTTGATTAATTATTCTATGTGACTTTTAATAATAACAACGTAGTTTGGATTTATATTGCGATAATCACAAACCATACGTAAAAATCAAAGGGAACTTTTAGACGTTAAAAACACCGTAATTCGTTTCTTTACCATATCGATTGGTAGTTTGTAAAGGTAGTTGATATGGGGTTAAAAGGCATTCGCCTAAACTTTCCCATTATAACTAAACTAAACTAAAAGGCAGGGTGTGTGACCGAAACGGCCGCCGACTGAAACGGCCGCCAACATTTTCTATGGGACGCCAATACCGCCGCAGGCAGCAGTAGAACACTGACTTTTCTTTATTTCGTGTAAACTTTTTTTGAGGAAAACTAATTGATTAAATTTTTTTTTTAAACTTCTTAAGACTTTTTCACTGTATAATAATATCAAATGCAAACATTCTGCTTGCTGCACTTCATCTGACGTTCAAAGAGACAGGCATGCCAATTAACATTGGCATTGTGCACAGATGACTTTATATTGTGTGGTACCCGCTTTGACAAAAATAACACTGTTATACAAATTATTTTGAACGCTACGCAAATGATACCATGACCCGTAGCATTTTCTTTTTCCGAAAAACAGAAATTTAGACCATGGAGGTTATACCTCCATGTTTAGACTACTAAAAATAAAATAGATTTAGAATTTAAAAAGCTATCCAACGAAACAAAACAATACGGTGGCCTATAAGTGTCACGGCAACTTTCAAAAAATATCACGGCAATTTTTTCAAAAAAAGCCACGGCAATTTGAAAAAAACCACGGCAATTTGAAAAAAGCCACATCAAATTAAAAATAAAACATCACAGCAAATTAAAAATAAAACATCGCGGCAATTTAACAAAAATACCATGGCAACTTAAAAATTAAACATCTCGGCAAATTAGTATTGAAACACCACGGCAAATTAATAATGAAACACCACGGCAAATTACAGAATGCCACGGCGGAAGTGAGTTACCACGGCGGAAGTGAAACCTTTGGAATCTTCGATTTTTTCTGAGGTAAGTAATTATTTGTGCATCCCATTGATGTAAGTATTATATTAATTTATTTAAATACAGCAGTTTACGTGTTTATTGCACTCTTCTTGAACTTTCTAGGCCGGGCTAGACCATAGGCCTTATTACAAGGTAGGCCTAGACCCTATAACATTCTACAATGTTTTAATATATTTACAGTAATCTGTTTTTTATATAACAAGTTTTTTTTACAGTAGACCTACCTACTACTGTAGGCCTTAGGCTAGTAGTAGGCATAGCTAGGCCTAGTGCAATAAACACGTAAATGCTGCAGTTAAATAAATTAATATAATAATATTTACTTCAATGCAAAAATAATTACTTACCTCAGAAAAAAATCGAAGATTCCAAAGGTTTCACTTCCGCCGTGGTAACTCACTTCCGCCGTGACATTCTGTAATTTACCGTGGTGTTTCATTACTAATTTGCCGTGGTGTTTCAATACTAATTTGCCGTGGTGTTTCATTTTTAAGTTGCCGTGGTATTTTTGTTAAATTGTCGCGATGTTTTATTTTTAATTTGCCGTGGTGTTTAATTTTTAAGTTGCCATGGTATTTTTGTTAAATTGTCGCGATGTTTTATTTTTAATTTGCCGTGATGTTTTATTTTTAATTTGCCGTGGCTTTTTTCAAATTGCCGTGGCTTTTTTCAAATTGCCGTGGCTTTTTTTGAAAGTTGCCGTGATATTTTTTGAAAGTTGCCGTGACACTTATAGGCCACCGTAAAACAAAGATGTGATTTTATAACAGTATATTTCACCTTTATTCACGGACTATATAGTTATTTTGATTTTAAATAACTCGGAAACTTGACATTGAAGTTAAGTGTAATCCAGTACCGTACTTATATTCAGTATTACTGTAAGATAATATTATATAATATAATATAAAATATAATATAAAACATATAAATTACTATGTAACTATGCGTTTATTGATATGGGTGTAATGGAATAAAATGATCAGTATTACATTTCCTTTCCAATGATACCATGGATGACCAACTTTAGTGTGGACCGTCGGCCATTTTAAAATAGAAATTGCGGCTGAAAGAGTGGTTGAAAAAAATGGCACCTAACTTTTTTGGATTCAGCATCTCAAGAATAGTGAGTCATATGGCCGAGCGGTTAAGGCAGGGACGCCGTTTACCAACAACAACATCGGCAAGGGTTCGAGGCCGACTCGCTCCTAGTTCTGGTGGTGGAACAAGTCTTCTCGGATAAGGACTATAAACCGTAGGTCCAGTGTACACAGTTATAACCTGTGTGTACTTTAAAGAAACCCAGTTCATTATTTGAAAAAGAGTAGGCGGTTACCCCGGTGAACTGGTTCACACAATAGCCCCTGTATCAGGGGGATTACCACCTATCTGATAGGACAGTGATTATATATTATCTGATAGGACAGTGATTAATTCACTATTGGTAATCCTTGGCCACATTGCCTAAAGACATAAAATAATAAATAAAATAAATAATAACAAAATTAGCTAAAAGAAAATCTATTTTGGCACAAATATCGAGCTGGAAGACATAATAACCCGTACTATTAAGGTCAAGGCCATATTATATCATTGTTACTTGTAGTGTGTAGTTGTTAACTCGTTGGCTTACTATTATGTACGTAGCCTATAGTTCCAAGTCGATGTTCGATTGCGCGCGCACACGATACTATAGCGCTTTCAACTTGCTAGCTATCTCTACGTCAGCAACCGATAATGGTATATCCTTTGACTATTCTCGTTGTTTCTGTGTTGTTGTATGCCAAATAAGGATTTTCACCAATGTACATAGCATGCAATTTATTTAACAAAAACTTTTCAAGATAGTCACTTGTATCATTTGTATTTATTTATATAGTTATCACATCGTATTATTTATTCTACTCAGGTACAAAACATATCTCGAAATTGTTAACAATTTTGACAATAAAGTTATCTTGTATCTTGTATCTTGTAAGAATTTTTATCATGTATTGTAATATTACAATTCCTATAATGTTTAGTCCATTAGTAATTAGTTTCACTCTATCATTTCGATTATTTAGATAAATTCTTCATAAGTTCCGTATTTTTTGGACACCAATTATACTTTCTGCAGCGATTTTCTTAAGTATGGCTATACAGGTCTGATCATCTCTAAAAAAAGCTTTTCCCTGTTGGTATTTGATAAGCCTTCAGAAAAAAACTGGTTTCACTACACTATGTTCTCTGTTTACTGTTTGCCCGTTCATCGTGTTGATTACGTCACCGGCTGCCGGTGCAGCACTTACTCTTTACATTCCTTTGTTAGTCCCGTTTCTATGGGCTTTTGTAGCCATTGTTTGGCTTTCACCGGGCTTTAGACTCCTAGACGTGAACGATATACAAACAAACTGGTTTTTTTCTAATATTTCTTTGAGATAGAACTTACACCTTAACAAGACTTGATTTAACTTGACTTATTCACTGTGTTAACTTAGAAATCAATCGAGATTAAAACGTCAAATTTTACCTATATTTCAGGAGCTGTAAAAAGCTATACCTTGGTGAAGTAAAATCACAGCGACCTTATTATAAATACTGTAGTTAATTTACATTTACATTTCAATCTACACAATAATTATGAAAATAGCATGCTAAAACAATGTATAGCATACATTTTCTTTGTTCCCGCATGCGCATCGAGGCCTTGCTCGTTAACACTTATATGGCGAATCTATATATAAATTATGGTTAATTCTGACATAGGCGAGCACAATGCAAAAACTTCGGTACAAATCTCCGCCTTGGATACCTACCTTATCTATCTGAGATGTACCGCGAAACGTAGATTTGATAACATTAGTGTTCACAGCGACGCTATTGTTCCATATTTCTATCTTAGGAAGATGTTATAAAGAGTTTTTTAACACAATTTATGATTTCAACATTAGATTTTCATCTCAATTTCAATTCTTCCCGGTCAAAGTAATTTCCGGGTTTAAGATAAGTTCACCTAGCAACAACCTGGTTTCAAATATTTTCTCTCTTTTATACACAAGGGAGCAGTTAAAATAATAGATTTGACCCTAAAGGTGATTGGAAACAGGCACTTTCCATCAGTCAATACAGTGTCCCTTTGGAAGACGACAAAAAAACCCAGATATATTTGGCCATTAATCATAGCCATTTCAGTTTTTTGTTTATTTTAAAACATACCGCGCGTGTGTGAAGGTACAGTAGTTAAATAATAGGAATTATAATGCAAATTAATAAAGATCAAATTAAATATACACCATAAAGAATCAGAATATATTGTGGGGAATAGTATTATAAAATTACATAGGGAGATTTGATGATAAGACATTTTTCGAGTGAAATCCCGATAGCTGAGTTTTATTGAGTAAGCTTGCAAGAATAACTGTAGGCTATCTTCCTGTGTCCCGTTAGGACCGAGATGTCTGCCCATGTTGCAAGCCGTAATGTCTTCTTTCTTGGGCCCACTCTGTCACGGCAGTTAGTTTCAAAAGATGATTAAATTAAATAATGTATTAATAATTATTAGGATGGTATTCATTTGAATAAACGCCTCTCCAATAAAACATCACTTTGAATAATAACCCCCCCCCCCCCACCCCAACCCAACTATCTAATAAACGTCCATCCACATATTTATAACAACACAATTATACTATTTGTAGTAGAATTCACCGCACTGTTATTTACAATTTACCAAGCATTTGTTATTCTTTTTTAGCACTTTTCATATCTATTAGAGGATTTCATTTGATTATAAATGTTACCATATTATTAAAACTACAAAATTTAACATATATCCCTCGAATAAGCACCTCCCTCAAATGACCTCCGCCTCCCCAAAGGGCCCTACCAAACAATAAAAACTGTACTTTAAAATGTCATTAATCATCTAAAACACTGTGAAACAAAGTAGTTTAGTTTTACGAATGTCAAGCATTTTCAATAATGGTAACCGACAGAAAACGTATAAGGAGAACATTATCATTCCGAGAACCATCGTCTACACTTCCTAGAGGGGGAGCAAGCGAAGCGAGCTCACCCTCTAGTAATAATAATAATAAGCTTTATTTATTCACGGATACTTAACTCAACTGAAAGTTGTTTTTCAGTAAGTCCGTGCTCAAAAGAAAACACCAACAAAAACAAATGTAAAAAGATCATAATTACTACTAAAACAGATAATAAAAATAAGTATCTTCATTCTTTATATAAATGATAAGCTCATTTTGATGAATGAATTAAATTATTCTAATTTGTCCTAGTTTTATTTAGTACATGCACTGGTGTGACTGTAACTATTGATATCTTGGGAGATGTGATTGAAGGTTCTGAAACGAGAATGATATGTAACTACAATCCTACAAGTGGTGGGACTATTATCATAACATGGAGTAATGTCACAGGAGGGGCATCTGAATCTATAGCAACAACTGTTGTGGGTGTATCTAAAGATGTGCAGCCTGCCTACAGTGCTATCTTTAGTCTTGATCCAAATGATGATAGAGCTCTTGTGATTGCTAACACTTTACGTAGTTACAGTGGTGATTACGAATGTGATGTTGTTATTACTGGTGTATCTTCTGGCAAGGATGATGTTACTCTGAATGTTATATGTAAGTTATTTTGAAGAGCAAATAACTTAACTGTAGAGTACGTAGGCAAGTTATACAATTATTGATTATTAATGTATGATGTCAAAAGTTTTAAATAATAATTAAAACTATAATTTAATTTGTCACTTTGACGAATTATAGGTGATCATTGTGATAAGATAATTTTACTGATATTTAATTTGTTTTTTATATGTTTAATTATGAGCCCAAAACGATGATGTATTTCAATTGATTGTGGCTATTAATGCGTAATGACTTATGATGTTATTTACTTGATATTTGAGCATGCTATTTAGTTCCACACTAAATATTATCTTTAATACTAATGTGTATGGGGTAGAACCGTTATGTAATCATTTGAGTATCTCAGTCTTGACTTACAGATATAGAGGACCCAGTATTAAGTTTGACTACACCTGTGAATGAGGGTGATCACGTAGCATTGTCATGTGATGTTGTTTCCAAACCAAACGCCCTGTTCACTTTTAAGAAGGATGTATCCATTTTACAGCAAGGAGGCTTGTCTACTTACACCTTCACTGCGGATCGGGACGATCAAGGGAGTTATACGTGTGAGACAAGTAACAGTGCTGGTACTAAAGCTACTGCTGGTCAGGTTCTAGAGGTGTTTTGTAAGTATGTACTATATCATTCAAATTTAACTAAATTCCTAAAGAATCATTTCTGCATTAAACTTTAAATTCAAATTTAAATATAATCTATAATTTATCATAGTATGGAGTAATGTCACAGATGGAGCTTCCGATGTAATAGCAATAACTATTGTGGGTGTATCTAAAACGTGCAGGCTTCCTATATTGATATCTTTAGTCTTGATCCAAATGATGACAGAGTTCTTGTGATTAATACATTTAATTTTTTTTTAAATATGTTAAAATATGAGAGCAAAACGCGTATTTCATCCAATGACCTGGCTGCATTTGGTAATTTTCACAATCAGTGTTGTAACTGTTGTACTGTCAAGTCCAACATTTCAAATGAAGTGTACAGTATAACAATACTTTTGCAGTAGGCCTATTAAAATCATGGAACTAAATATGAAATTGTAAAAATGTAACTTTTTGGGACTTAATACTTTAGTAGTTTATGTACTCATGTCATATCCATGGTAAAACAGCCTGTTGAGAAAAAAAAACATTTTTGTTGTAAACAAAGATAATTGACAAAACTAGATGGTACGCTCGCTTCGCTCGCGTACCATCTAGGTCGTGCCCACAGATGGTTCTCGAATACACAGTAATTTCAGCGTAACAAAACTGGCGATTTCAAATGTACGTACCGCAGGACTATAGGCCTATACATTGTCGTTTAGAGAAACGAATAAATAGACACGATGATTTATGTAGTCAACTAAAATTAGCACCCTGGGAATTACTTCCGAAGGAGAAACTTATCACAAAATTAGTCCAAGTTTTTGATTTGAACTCATTTAAAGAAACCCAATTTGTGTTTTGTATGTAACATTAGGGTTGAGGGATGGGAAAGCGGATAGGTACAAAGAGGAACAATTTTTAAATATATTCTTTATCCACTCAGTAACGAAATATTTTTTTCATGTTTTATAGGCCTATAAATAATATACCTCTAAATACAGTAAAACATTTGCGATTTAATACTTTTTTTATTTTATTTATTTATTTATTTATTTTAAATATTCATTGTACACTAATTTTCCCCGTGTATGGCAAGAGATTCCTAATTATATTAGAGAACATTCTTTATTTAGTTTAGTTAAAACTGTCACTGTCATAATCGATTGAAATATTAAAGTACCATGTCACGATACACCACTACGACGTTTATATTTGGTAATTATTAATTAATACAAACGTTGAGAAAGAACTGTCAGTATAAAGTTTATTTGTATATAATAATGTGTTTATATATCTAACAGTAGAGCCTATCCACAATCTCGCAAGTTTATTCTCTAAGGGCCCATATATTTACCTACCGTATGTGTTAAACCAAGGGCTCATAAATTTACCTACAGTACTTGTGTTAAACCAAACTCTGGCAGACTGAGAGATTGGGATGTTCCATTCATCGCAAATCAATAGATTTGTATAATCGTATATTAAATCTATCAAAATAGTATTTTTTAAAGAAAATCGGCCTGTCTTCAACATTATGATGGTGTACTCTAGCTGTTCAACCGGTTTTCAGCTATTAAAAACAATTATCGTAGGAGGAGATAGGAAAATGCGAAGCCTCCTCGCATTTTTGTGGCGGGTATTTTTCAAGACGGACATCCATTATACAGTGTATACCACGGTCGGAAAACACCCCTATTTGGGGCAAATCTTGGAACCTAAATTCGTTTTAACCGTCAATAACTTATTATCTAACTTAATTTAATTAGTAAACAGGGTTACATCAGGTGGTTAAAATCAGTACCGAAAGTACGAACCAACTTTATATACCATCGAGTAAAAATTCTAGAAGTAAGGCGCGATTTACCGAATTTTGCCCTTACGTAAATTTATATATAGATATCTGCAATGAATTTACCCAAAAATCATTTTTGGGGTTGGTTGACAAGGTACTTAATTAAGTGATTTGTATACATTATTTTTATTGGCAAATTTGAAATTTGAAAGACATTTTTTTAATAGAGAGTAATCTAAATCAATCCCATTGCATGATTGCACCTTAAAAATATACAAGTTTTAAAAGAATTCACAAATTATTTACCAAGTTGAACATTTTATATGTTGGTGTTTCGGAGGTTACGGTTAACAATTGTACTTGTTTCAGAGGTTACACTTACTGTTTACAATATAAAAAAAACATTTTGTGATGCAAAATTTTGGTCCAATATTTCACTATTACACTAACACTAACCTACTGTCCGTATGGTAATCGCATTAAATGATTTAGGAACCTAATTATTATTGTATCAAGTGGCAAGTAATACATAATACTATGAAACACATTAAACATTTTATATTGAATTGAGCATTCCCTCAAAGAACAAATAACTACATTTTAACAACTAGCAATGTCAATTGCAAAACAACTTTTAAATGGTGTAAATTATAGGTTACTAGATGGTTCTCGAATACACAGTAATTTCAACATAAAAAAGCTGGCAATTTCAAATGTACGTACTGCTGGACTATTACATGTCGTTTGCAGGAACGAATAAATAGACACAGTGATTTATATAGTCAACTAAAATTAGCACCCTGGGAATTATTTCCGAAGAGAAATTGTCAGAAAACGAGTCAACATTTTTTAGTTAAATTTAAACAAACCCAATTTGTGTTTTGTATGTAACATTGGGGTTGAGGTATGGTGACAAATATATTCTTTATAAAAAATACAGTTCCTTCATAATAAAGTAATTTACTTTCTATGGACCAGAGTTTCCGAAATAAAAGATTGAATGAATGAATGAATGTATATACCATCGAGTATAAAGTCTAGAAGTCTAGTGTGATGCAATGTATCGGATGTGATACAATATTTCTTGATATTTTATATATGTCTTATTCCTTGTCTGTGTTTTCTTGTTCACAGTTCAGTTAAATGATATTGAATGTATTTTGTTTTACAACAATAAAGAAACTGAAATATACAGGAAAAAACTTTGTAATGTTGTAGAATTTTAATTGTTATTAGTTGCACATGGTGAATTTAAAATTGCATCATGAGATGATATATATTTTCGTGAACATTGTAAATTAGTAAAATAAGAAATAATAAAAATTGTGTCATCTTACAGATTTTTCAAGTGGTAATGTGGTTAAGATTGATGTCAATAATAAAACCGTTGCTCATAATGTGATCATCACATGCGATGGTACTGTAGATGGCAATTCAGTTCCTGATATAAACCTCTATAGCGATAACACTATTATTGAAACACAGACGACATTACCACTAATATACACCATACCTACTGTGTCAAAGAATGACAGCGGAATGTACAGATGTGAAGCAAATAACAGTGTTGGAAATGTAACAAGTAGAACAATAACACTTAATTATTGTAAGTACTATAATAAATATCTCCATGAGTATACCAATTAAAATATAACCATTAAACTGTTTGTTTTCTTAAGTTTATTGAATATTATTATTTTGTGTTTTATTTTAGGCCCTATATTGTTATATTCATTGTATTCATTTTTATTCATCGTCAAACACAGTAGAATATAGTAGATAGTTTGAAATTATTTTCGTTTGTTAAAAGTTAAACATTCAAATAAAAATAATTTTGTTTAAAGGGTCACTATGAAAAAGTATAATACTACTCTAAACACATATAATCATCTATTTGTTTCGAGATAATGTTAAAATTAGAAATTAAGTAGAATTGAAATTGAATGTTACGTTAAATATGGAATTATATCCAATATACACAGTTTTTAATACAAAATATCGTGTACTGAAAAGATTTAAAGACATAAGTAAAAATAAAGCCATTGTTTTCAGATAAACCAATATTTGAACAATATATATATACTGTTGGACACGGTGAGAAATATGTTATCACAGCTGATGTTAACGCTAACCCTCAAGAGGTATCTTATGTTTGGAGCAGTGATGGTGTTAATGATACAGATATTAATCCTGCAACATTCACATTCATTGCGTCATCAGTGGAAGACAACACAATTTATGAAATATCACTAATTGCTACTAATCTTATTGGATCAACTTCCAAGACAATGTGGATCGCAGTCTCAGGTTGTTACTCCAACCAACATTTTTTTTAAATGTATGCATTTCCTTTCAACAAACACGTAAAAAAGTTCCGCCGAAATTTTGGCAACAAACAAATTGTCATACAATTACATCATCATCATAAAAGATAAAAGAAAAGCATCAACGACCATTATGTGCATTTGATAGAACACGAATGTGTTTGTTTTAACTTACAGATAGGACATATCTGTATTTGTTTACCAATGTTTTAGTCTGGTAATTTAGCCAATAGGTTTTTAAGTATTAAATACTTAAATTAATTATTAATTCTTAAATTGCATTTATGCTTTTTATTCTTCAAAGTCAACAAACAGCATTTGTTTATAACAGATGCGGAAAATGTCATAAGGATCTATCAAACAAGTCAATAATAATCCATGCGATTTGTGAGCAATAAGCTCAGTGATGTTTCATATCATTTGGTAACATGCCCACGTCCACATAGAAACACTTCATGATATTTAAATTATTTTAGTGTGAGTGTCGTAGAACAGTATTAAAACCTTATTTTAATGATATTTACTGTGTCACAAGTCCAACACTAAATATTAACTGAACAACCCTCTAAACTAAATAATCCATAGCAATTGTCTGTAGACATAAGTCCGTACGAGATTCGATTGAATAAACCTACAGTATTCAAATACCAACTGAAAATAACTTATTTTGACACTAATTGGTATAGTTCATTTGTACTGATACCATTTATATGTAACTTTTTACGTTACTTTTCAGAGAAAACAGTTGAACCGCGTAATATCAATACAGGGCTGATAATTGGAATGCTCTTTGTTGGCATCTTCATTGGTGCCGTAGGATTGTATATTGGACAAATTATTCACAATAAGATAAGGAAGGTTAGTTAGATTTGTAATTCTAAAACTTGCAAAACTAGTGACAATATTCGAATGCTTGAGTATCTCCAACAATATAGCAAGTAAATACGTAGAATGCTGATTATTGTTGTTCAATTTACACAGGGAAGGGGTGAGAATAAAGAAAAATTATTTCCACTTTTAATATTTAACTTTCACAAAATTATCCTTTAAGTAAAATAAATCAAATTAAACGACATTTATTATGACCAGAATACTATTATATTACTGTAATTTATACTTAGAAGTCACTGTCAGAAAAACAAGAAACAGACAAAAGGAAACAAGAAGTAAGTATTGATCTGTAAAGACGATCAACAAAACGAGTCAAATGACAGGATATATCACACTCATTACTTAAAGAATAAACTAAACTAAAGTGATTTGGTCTAATTTGACTCCCGATTAAACGTACTGTTAAACTCTCTGGTTTAAATTAATGTATTATTTTTAGTGTATTGGAGGTATGCACTCTCGCTTTGTAGTTTTTAGTGTATTGCACTTTATTTATTGCCATACAGAACAATACTTTTGTAATTTTAATTTGCTTTCTGACAGACATACATGGATTATGTAGGAGAAAGTGGTGGAGAAAACCAAACATATCAAGACTTACAACACAGAGTAGAAGAGTCAGCTTATGTTAATGTTAAGGCTGGGAATAAGAATAAGAAAGGGAAAGTGTGAACAAATTAATAATTTAAATAAAAAGCAAGGAAAAACATGCGTCATTAATGCTTGAAACAAGTACACGGTTTAAAGGAAGAGTATCGATCTACACCAAACAGGATGTGTACAGTTAAATATAATTAGATTAGAGAGAAATTTAAGAAAATTGTGACTATATATTATCATTCAAACTTCGCTATAGGCCTACAACGTAAATATTTATCTATATATTTTATTCTAAGCCTGGCCTACTATCTTTTAATTACCAAACAATTTAAACTAACACCAATATAGTTTAATTTGAGCAGACCAACGGTAATTTTATCTGAATGTGTGTAATAATTTATTAAGTTTACATTTACAGGCCTGTATATTGTTAGCAGATTAATAAATATCTTAACACTTTTTATTCTACGATTGAGCTGAATTTCGATTTCCATCGTGTTAAGTTGAGGTCTATTTTCATGTAGTAGTGAATGCCCATGACAACCCCTTACTGACCCTCTGATGTTTCCAGTTTTTTAGTTTAGTAATTATATAAACTTATATTGGCATTACAACATTGTATACGATTAACGAATTAAAAAAGGAATATCTCTATATACAGCATTTATAATATTTTTGTCATAGTTTTGCGATGGTTTAAAATACATATACATGACATCTAATTTACAAAAAGGCTGACTACCTTAAAAAGAATTTCAATTATGCTCTTTTAAAACTAAGAAAACTAATTAAAATATCATATTTGTGCTTTGTAATCATGGTGCAATGAGTTTCCATTGCCATTTTGTATCAGGTATGGTAGAACATTACGTTAATCCGTCACTATTTCACAAATGGTGGCGTCAACAAAAGCGTGAAAAAGAGGCTCAAACAACATTTTCTGCTAACATCCCGATTAACCAGCAGTTATTAATACGTACTAGTGTCAATAACTGAAGTCGACAACCAAAACATTATAGACTACTTAGATATGTACTACAAATAATGTATTGTACTTAGTAGGATATTAACTTACTATTAGGAATTAGGCCTACGCCACCGTTGATCTCATTCTCATCGCTTTTTCTGATGACTCCAAATTTAATTGTTCGTGAACCATACGTGATGTTAATCAAGCAAATTCGCTTTAGATAAAGAATAAACAAATAAAAAATTGAGTACAGTTGATTCAATTTAAATAGAACATTAGTTTTACTCATGACTATAATAACTCGCGATTACGATGTTTCACAGTACCTTTCTATTGCATTCACGTTTCGTTTTTCATTAATAATAGTGGGTAGCGCTTTAGCAGTCATACAAACAGTAAGGTTTATATTTTTGTTGGATTTCGTGTTAGATTACACATTGCATCAAACTGCTTTTATAATTAGATTATTAATTATAATTGATTCAAGCACAGACTTTATGATACAATTCAGTAGAGGCCAATAGTTTGATCATTTAAGGCGGGATTCTGAAGGTACTGATTACTATCCGTTATATATTTAAGGTTTTTTATTAGTATTTGTCGAATTATTCGAATACACAAATTATAATTACAATTATGTCAATTGTAACCTTACTCTAGTAGCTAGATCAACTTTCGTATGCACTTTGAGGTCCAGAGAATTTGACTTCAGAAATTGGTTTAGGATGGTCAAACAATCATTATTGGCTTGGTTACACATTTTGAAAATGTGGCGAAAGGTCAAAAGGTCAGGGTGAAAGGTTATCAAACTAAACACCAATAAGTCCTTAAATCTCGACAACCACTGGTTAAAGCGAGGTAATTTTGGTCTCAAACTGATCAGAAGGTATACATTTATATTCAGTCTAATGGGACATTTTAGTCAAAAATGACCAGAAATACCATTTCTGACCTTTGACCCACACCTCAGAGCATGTATGTATCTCCGTAACTACTGATTGTAGACACTTGAATTTGGTCTTAAATTGTTTGAAATAAACATTTTGTTATTTGTTGCACATTTTTAAAAATGTTACAAAAGGTCAAAGGGTCAGGGTAAAGGGTTATATGAACAAATATAAATAGATAGTTGTATCTCGGCAACCACTCGTCACAGCAAGTCAATTTTAGTCTCAAAATGTTCAGAAGGCATGCTTTCATATTCAATCTAATGGGACATTTTAGTAAAATTTAGTCAGAAATGCCATTTCTGACCTTTGACCCACATATCATGGCATCTTCATATCTCTGTAAGTACTGATCGTAGAAACTTAAATTTGGTATCAAATTGTTCGAAATATACATATTTACATTCATTTTAATACTGTAGAACATGTGATTAAAAGATGAACAGAAATACTATTACTAATGTTTCAAACAAAAAACAAATCTCTACATAACTTATCCAGTAATGTTATGCCATAACTGATACTTTAAATTCTGTACCTTTTTCTAGTGGTATTGATAATAAATCTCCAGAAACATATATTGTTTTATTATCTACACTGGGAACAGACGTGTATAATATACACCGACAAAACTTCATATTATGTACCGGTATAAGTTTTGTCGGTAACATTAAAAAATATTATGCAACAGTGTTACGGAATAAAGACAATGAATTGGTCTATTATAGTTGTCTCTGATACCTTTTATTACATGATTGTACTTGCACCAGGATAGAATGAGGTTTAATCCAGTTATTATTCTTATTATATTAATTAATTTTTTTTTAATCTGGGGTGTATTTATTTGATTATACATGTTACCATTATTACACCCAAACAAAATAAACGCCTTCTTTGAATGGATGCCCGGGCCTTTTATTCGGCTATGGTAAGTTACTTCTAGCATTCTTAACTGTTGAGCTCGAGTATTAATTCGAATTAAAACCCGCTTTGAATAAAAGCCTCCCTCAAATAAACGCCACCATTCCCTCCAATAGAACATCATGTGGAATAAACGCTCCGCCACATGCATTTACAAAATAATTGTATTACAACACATTTCATTAACTACCATAATCTACAATTTAACAAGCATTTTGACATAATTTTATTAACTACAATAATCTACAATTTACCAAGCATTTTTTTCACTTTTTGATATTAATTGTGCTGTATTTTTTTTACATCTAGGTGGTATTTATTTCATTATACATGTTACCATATTATACTCCAAATAAAGATGCCTCCCCTCCCCCTAAAAACCCTTTTGAACAATAAATGCCCGGGGTGTTTAATCGGATACACATGGCAAGTTACTTCTAGCATTCTGAAAAGAACTGTTGAGCTTGACGTTTATATCAAAATTGTTGTCGTGGACAGCAATAACTAGTACTTGAAATTGAAACAATTTAAAGTATCAGTTATTGCATAACTTTACTGTCTAAGGATAAGTTGTGTAGAGATATGTTTTTTGTTTTAAACATTAGTAATAGTATTTTCTGTTCATCTTTTAACCACATTTTCTATTACAATGAATGTAAATATGTATATTTCGAACAATTTGATACCAAATTTAAGTTTCTACGACCAGTACTTACAGAGATATGAAGATGCCCTGGTATGTGGGTCAAAGGTCAGAAATGGCATTTCTGATCATTTTGTACTAAGATGCCCCATTAGACGGAATATAAATGCATGCCTTTTGAACATTTTGAGACCAAAATTGACTTGCTGCAACCAGTGGTTGCCGAGATACAAGTACCTCTATTTATTTTTCATATAACCCTTGACCTTGACCCTTTGACCTTTTGTAACATTTTTCAAAATGTGTAACAAATAACAAAATATATATTTCGAACAATTTAAAACCAAATTCAAGTGTCTATGACCAGTAGTTACGGAGATAAATACATGCCCTGGGTTGTGGGTCAAAGGTCAGAAATGTCATTTCCGGTCATTTTTAACTAAAATGTCCCATTAGACTGAATATAAATGTATATCTTCTGATCATTTTGAGACCAAAATTACTTCGATGTGACCAGTGGTTGTTGAGATTTAAGGACATATTGGTGTTTGGTCTTATGACCTTTCACCCTGACCTTTTGACCTTTTGCCACGTTTTTAAAATGTGTAACCAAGCCAAAAATGATTGTTTGACCACCCTAAACCAATTTCTGAAATCAAATTCTCTGGACCTCAAAGTGCATACGAAAGTTGATCTAGCTACTAGAGTACTTGTGGTATCATGACAGTAGGAGGCCTATATTCCAATGTACGTAAATGGTGTTTACACTGAACGATAAGTACAAACTTTTAATTCAGTCCGTGTACACATTGTAATAGTTTTACTAAATGAAATATAATGTTTAGCTCCATGATGAGGATCTGTTTAAAGATGCTGTATGCTAAAATGAATAAAATTAACCACATTCTGTATCGCAAATATGCTTAATCGGCTTTGTTAGTGTATGTGATTGCATTGGTATTTAATCTATATATAAATTTACGTAAGGGCAAAATTCGGTAAATCGCGCGTTATTTCTAGAATGTTTACTTGATGGTATATAAAGTTGGTTCGTACTTTCGGTACTGATTTTAACCGCCTGATGTAACCCTGTTTACTAATTAAATTGAGTTCGATAATTAGTTATTGACGATTAAAACGAATTTAGGTTCAACGATTTGCCCCAAATAGGGGTGTTTTTCGATCGTGGTATACACTGTCTAATGGATGTCCGTCTTGAAAAATACCCGCAGACGATAATACGAGGATGCTTCGCATTTTCCTATCTCCTCCTACGATAATTGTTTTTAGTGGCTGAAAACCGGTTGAACAGCTCGAGTACAGCATCATAATGTTGAAGACAGGCCGATTTTCTTTAAAAAATACTATTTTGATAGATTTAATATACTTTTATACAAATGTATTGATTTGCGATGAATGGAACATTCCAATCTCTGTTCCACAATTGTCTATTCCCTCAGGCGTCGTAAAGGCAAGTACTGTATACTGATAACAGAAATTCGATCCATTTTTTTTTTCAATCTGTGCTGCAGAGGTTGGATATAAATTTTTTTTAAACGGATAAAGAGCTAGCGTTTTAACTCGCCGAATATTATGTATAAATCTTTATTATTGCAGTTAAACCACCCACATCATCACCCTTCCCTCACTGGCATGAGTAGCGTTGTAAAACCAGTAGAGGATAGGCCTACGGTACATCACATGCCCTAAACGCAGAACAACTTTGGTGGGTAGGGTAGGAACCAACTTAAGTATGAAACAATTGAAAACCATTAGGCCTACTAATTAAGTCGAGTTAGATAATTTAATATTTATTGACGATTAAATCGAATTTATGATTTTCCCCGAATAGAGGTGGTTTTCACAAATTGTTTTACATTATATAAACATATACACGTCGTAGTGACGTATCGTTACATGTACTATACTATTTCAATCGACTAGGACGGTGATAGTTTCAACAAAGTATTACATCGCAATGTTTTACTGTGTTTAGTGGTATATTATTTGTAAAACATGAAAACAATTAATATTTCGTTACTACATGGATAAACTAATTAAATTGAGTTCGATAATTAGTTATTTACGATTAAAACGAATTTAGGTTCAACGATTTGCCCCAAATAGGGGTGTTTTTCGATCGCGGTATACACTGTCTAATGGATGTTCGTCTTGAAAAATACCCGCAGACAATAATACGAGGATGCTTCGCATTTTCCTATCTCCTCCTACGATAACTGTTTTTAATGGCTGAAAACCGGTTGAACAGCTCGAGTACAGCATCATAATGTTGAAGACAGGCCGATTTTTAAAAAAAAATACTATTTTGATAGATTTAATATACGTTTATACAAATGTATTGATTTGCGATGAATGGAACATTCCAATCTCTGTTCCACAAGTGTCTATTCCCTCAGGCGTCGTAAAGTCAAGTACTGTATACTCATAACAGAAATTCGATCCATTTTTTTTTCAACCAACCCAACCATTTCAATCTGTGCTGCAGAGGTTGGATATACATTTTTTTAAACAGATAATGAGCTAGCGCTTTCACTCGCCGTATATTATGTACACATCTTTATTATTGCAGTTAAACCACCCACATCACAACCCTTCCCTCACTGGCATGAGTAGCGTTGTAAACCCAGTAGAGGATGGGCCTACGGTACATCACATGCCCTAACTAAACGCAGAACAACTTTGGAGGGTAGGGTAGGAACCAACTTAAGTATGAATTGGCTCTAAGAAACAATTGAAAACCATTATGCCTACTAATTAAGTTGAGTTAGATAATTTAATATTTATTGACCATTAAATCGAATTTATGATTTTTCCCGAATAGAGGTGGTTTTCACAAATTGTTTAAAATTATATAAACATATACACGTCGTAGTGATGTATCGTTACATGTACTATACTATTTCAATCGACGGTGATAGTTTCAACAAAGTATTAAATCGCAATGTTTTACTGTGTATAGTGGTATATTATTTATAATAATAATAATAATTTATTAGGAAATGACACCTTTGCATCGGTGGCACACACAGAAGTGGTGCATCCAATTTAACATAATACATCAAAACAATACATTATATGACGGATACAGGTTCCTAAACTGTTTGCAAAAATATAAAAGAAAAATCATTACCAACATGGTAATATAGGTACTGTATTAAATTGTCCTACAGTATCATAGGTTTGAGTTGATAAAGAGGTATATCAAAATAAACATAAAATATAATAAAGAGTTTACATTACAAACCATTGTGTTTCAACATCAGGTACTGATGACCTATAGTTGTTATCACAGGTGTATACTATTTACAAATCTAAATACAAATATATAAAAGCAACAATACAAAAGAAAAACAATCTATATATTGGGAGATTTAAGTTCTGACCGTTTCTCCCATGCAGCTCTTGTGTATTGTTTACAAAACAAATCAAAAAAGGTCTCAGATTCTTTACAAATCGCGATAGAATCTCCACCTAAAATATACTGTAATTTATCATCAGCAGTTGCTGTTGTGTAACGATTCCATGTGTCATAATCATTACAGAGTACAAGATTATTTTGTAGATTGGATAATTCTTTCATTCTAATATTATCAAATGCTTTACAGCTTAATAAAAAATGTTTAATGTCTTCGATTTCGCCATTCCCACATAAAGTACAAAGACCGGACACATCATTGGACCATTTATAAGTTTTACAATCTAAAGGTAGAGTGTTAGATCTTAATTTAAATTTCAGACTTGTCTCATAAAAATGTGTTTTATCAAGTAAATATTTTTCTAAATTAGGGAAAGGTTTCAATTTTGAGTATAAATTTAATGAGGTTTTTTGCATTATATTATTTGACCACTCTGATTTATATGATTCTGACAAACATCGCTCGACATTGCTAACTGAGAAAGGAACAAGAGTTAAACTATCATTATCAAAAACATTGTTGTAAAAGCCTATATCTGTACATTTTTCAAATATGTCAACACAACTACTAAGAAATTTATATTTTAAACGATCAAAGTCACATTTCAATTGTAGCATAGAATTAAGTACAATATTAGGCCACCTGTGGTCATCCATAGTTATAAAACGATTAAATAATTTAACTCTGGACAGTTTGTGTAGAAACCCACCCAAGGTCACCATAGAGTGCCTCTTTTGGAGTATACCGTGGAGCTTTGAGAAGAAAGCGGGCCATTTGCAATTGCACTTTCTCTAGGTCTTCGTTATCCTTCTTGGATTTATTATACCAAATGCTACAAGCATAATTTATTGAAGGAATTGCAATGGTTTTCCACAGTATGTTTCCATAGTACACCCGGTTAAAGTCATCAAGGTTAGCTATGATACCTTTGATATAAGCTATAAGCCGGTTGCCCTTTTGGATAACATGTTCATAATGTGAATGTTCACTCATGTTTGAGGAAATATAGACCCCTAAATATTTATAACTATTTACTTCTTTTATCGATTTTTCACCTAATTTCCACTCTTTATCTTTATTTATGCGTTTTCCAACAACCATGACATTTGATTTTTCATGATTAAAACCAAGTTTCCATTCTTTGGCGAATATATTGGCAATTTCTAACATTTCAGTCATTTCCCTTTCATTATTAGCAATCAATATAACATCATCAGCCCAGAAGAGCCCTCCCATCCAGACACCATTCATTCTTACCCCAAAGTTGCTTTCACGAAGAAGTTTAACAAATTCATTAATAATATAGAAAATAAAATTGGTGAGAGTACACACCCTTGTTTTACTCCTTTGTGGATATTAAACTCATTAGTCATGCTTTCCCCCACTTTTACTTTTGCTTTAACATTGTCATATAGTGAGCTTATTATTTTCCAAATTTTCCCTCTAACTCCCGTATCCCAGGCACATTTTAGGAGACCATCACGCCATACACTATCAAATGCTTTTCGGAAGTCCAGGAAAGCTAGATGTGTAGTTTTACCTTCAATTGAACGACAAGATAAAATGCTTTTCAATGTAAAGATGTGATCTTCACAACGGTGATAGGCTCTAAAGCCTCCCTGGACTTCCGAAAGTACATTTTCTTTTTCAACAAAGCAAGATATATACATTGAGATTACTCTATTAAATATTTTGGAAACACAAGATGTTAATGAGATGCCTCTATAATTATTTAGGTCTTTACGATCTCCTTTTTTAAATATTGGTACAACGATACTCATATTCCACTCACTTGGAATTGTTTCTAATTTGATAATTTTATTAAATAAGCAAACGAGTGATGCCGCTAAAGCGTCTCCACCATTTTTTAAAAGCTCATTGGTTATTCCATCAACTCCCGGAGCTTTATTATTTTTAGCGATTGCAAGTGCCTCAATGATTATATCAAGGTCTATATTAATGTCACATAGTAAATTTTCGTCATCGTTATTATTACCTAATGTATTAGAACGCATCTCATCAACCGCCCGCTTCGTTAAATAAGTAAAACAATCATAATCGTTATTAGCCTTACCTAAGTTCTCCCAATACTTTTTAACAAAATAAAGTATTTTTCCTTTATCACAAGTAGTTTCATCTGATTCTGGGATTTTTACACAATTAATGCCTGATTTACTATGTTTGTCATTAGACCCTTTTAATATGTTCCAAAAGTCCCTACAGGATGGTCCTCCTTTATTAGCAATCTCTACCGATTTATTTACCCTAGTTTCAGTAATTTTCTTAGATATAACTTTTTTGGCATGTATCCTTTTTTCTTGATAATATTGCCACAGATTATCTGTGTGAGCACAATTGGGATCTAATTTAACTGAGCGTCTATGAGCACGAGCAGCCTCTCTTCGTTCTGCTATTGCTTTTTGAACTTCATTATCAAACCAATGTTTACGTTTTTTACTTAATTTCTTAATACCAATACCATCCTTAGCTGAAGAAACAACAATAGATTTCCAGGATTCCCACAAGTTATCAACATTATTAAAGCCATCAGCATTCCAGTTGGAAAAGTTGTTTTCAATATTTTCTTGATACTTAATAAAATCCTGAATACCTGCAGTATTCCATACATGATTAGCATAAGAATGATGATTGACAGAAGTGATTAGGGTAGTATCTAATTCTAACAAAAGGCTATTGTGATCACTTCCTGTGCCTAGCTTTCTGTCTTCATCAACAATGAACTTTACTACATTATTCAACATATTTTGAGAACAAAGTATGTAATCAATGGTGCTTTTCTGATTACCCTTGCACCAAGTAACCACCCCTTCACATAAAGGACTACAGTTTAAAATAAACATATTTGAATCATCCTTAAATTGTAGTAAGCGCTTACCATTACTATTAACCTGTGGATCACCATTAGCAATTTCATGACCAATTCTACCATTAAAGTCCCCCATTATCAGAATGAGAGGCTCATGATTTTCTGCATTATTTTCTAATTGGATAACTTCTGATAATAATTGATTAGTCAATTCATCTGATTTCTCACTGTCAACTCCATTAACAGGATAATATACTACCGATATATACACTGGTGTGTTTGAATCAAAACACACTTTTACCCAAATTTGTAAAACATGAAAACAATTAATATTTCGTTACTAAATGGATAAAGAATATAATTTAAAAATTGTTCTTCTTTGCACCCATCCTCTTCCCCATCCCTCAACCCTAATGTTACATACAAAACACAAATTAAGTTTGTTTAAATTTGACTTAAACAATGTGTCTCAGTTTGTGACAAGTTTCTCTTTCGGAAGTAATTCCCAGGGTGCTAATTTTAGTTGAGTACATAAATCACAGTGTCTATTTATTCGTTCCTGTAAATGACATGTATTATTGTCCTGCGGTACGTACATTTGAAATCGCCAGTTCTTTAACGCTGAAATTATTATGTATTCGAGAACCATCTGTGGGCACGACCTAGATGGTACGCGAGCGAAGCGAGCGTACCATCTAGTAATTATAATTATTTTAAAGATAAACTGTTTATTCCAGATTTGCAATGGCAATATGCAGACTTACAATGATTTTCTTTATTATTCAATATGTGATTGTAAGTACAAAATACATTTTTCCCCATATAAAGATCCAACAACCAAATTTATGTAGGCTACTAATATGTTATTATGTTTGATTATCAAATAACAAATAAAACTTTAAATATTGTTTGGACAATTCGTTATGGGACACACATTTTATAAAATAGCTGGATAGCTTATAGTATGTTGTAAACTTCAGTCAAGTGAAGATTTGATCCAATTTTTAAAATTTATAAATAAAAATGTGTACAATTAACAATTTCAATTTTCAATATATTAACAATAATTTAAATGTTGTGTATTCTATTACAGTTATAAATAGTCAAACAGTATCAGTTACTGTACAAAATGCTACTGTTATATTAAATGAAGATGCTGTTATCACATGTGATTACCCACTCAGTTCTACAAGAACACTGACTGCTTTCTGCTTTGTCACAATTCAAATGGAGATCAGTTAAACTTTCTTGTTACAGTGCTCTAACAAATCCAAATGGTAGATACATAGTTAATACCTCACAAAATGGTACAGCTACTCTCACCATTGCCAACACAGTGTTGTCTGATGATGATGGATACTATCTATGTAATGTTCTTGATTCATTTGGTGAAAATGGTGAACATTTTGGAAAACTAAATGTTCAATGTAAGTATTTACTGTTACTCTCTAATGATTTTTAGCATTATGTTATAGATAACCTAATTTTGGAATTCATTTCATCTCTAATACTGTCTTACAGATATTGATGACGTTATTATTGATATCAATTCACCTACTAATCCCTTATTCACAATGACGTGTTCTGGAAATGGTAATCCTGTTCCTAAATTAAATCTGTATCACGACGAGACTACTATAGTAACTGGTACACTAACAATGCTAAGATACACACAAAGTAAAATAACGGAAGATGACAATGGAAACTAAATTGTATAGCTAGTAGTACCGCTGGACAAAAGGAAAGTGAATTGATAGAACTACAATACTGTTAGTAAACATGTTATTATTAATATCTTATCCAAGGTGAAACGTGCAGATGATCTAAACACTGCTTTTAAGTATCTGTGTATGAAGAAGCATTGCTGCCTTCGCATAGTTAGTAATTTTAATATTATACAAGTCCTCTTAGTTTGTTTACAAAAGAACCGTCATCACTCATGGAGGAAATATATAGATATCTATATATTTCCTCCATGCATCAAAGTTCTGAGAAAGGTCCTAAAACAAAAACAAATAGATCGATACTATACTGCTTGATGCATGATGTATTCGTTATGATAAACTTTTTATCTTCTTTAGATAAACCTGTTTTTGATTCCCTTATGAATAAAACAGCCTCTTCTAAGAAAAGTTATTTTTGAGATTGAAAACCTATCATACAACCCCAATGACGTCATCTACAAATGGACAACTGATGACCAATAGCATTGGATCCACGATAGACTCTTCGACAGTCACAGTTCAAAGTAAGTTATGATGTTTGAATCATTGGCTTATATTGTTGTATTTTTAGAGATTTTTTTCCCCCATATTTTTATTGTAATACAAACATTATTAACTGTGTGCTATTGCTTTTGTACCGTCATAAAAAAAAATAAATAAAAAATAACGTAAAATGCAGGGCCCCAATGGAAACCAGTTTTTAACTGTTTGGGCTACCCTGGGTAAATAAATGTAAATAAATAAATAATAAATAAATATCATACATATTACTATCATACATATTAATCATAACGTTCTTTTAGTTCAATACCCGTACGCAAATACAGATGTATTTATAGTGATCAGAAACATAATATGATAGTGATTAAAGCGATTCATGGGTATTATTATTTTGAATCAAATATGCCTCATTTCTGAGTTACCACACACTTTATCTAGTTTGTTGTTGGCTTATTGTATTTTTATGTTTGAGTCACAGCCGATCCACTTAAAGGGGGGTTCCGGGTTTAAAATGAATAGTAAAAAATGTAAAATATATTATTTGTTTGTCTCTTGAACGGTAAAAGTTTCAATTTATATAAGCGCCCAGTGAAGCAGAACGAAGGCTGTGAAATGAGGCCAGATTACAAGTGCAGCTACGGCAAAATCACACTGTGGTTACAGAATTCGAAATTCGTGAAATGGTCAATCTTCCGACGACTCGTTATCAATAACCATATCAATTACTTTTGTAAAATTATACTTATCTGATGTAATTTTAGTCGGTCTTCCCATTTATAAAATCAATTTTCTATGAAAATCCATCAAAACAGTGAAAAATTAGATAAGTTTGCACTTTACGTTTGCCGATTTTCGCACTGACTTAGGGAAAGCCTTCAAAATCAATGAAGCGTAACGTATACATTCCTGCTGAGCGAGGAGAGCGAGACGACGATACACGTGCTCTCTCTGCCCATGCCTGGCATCGTCACGTGATAAGCAGATACAGTATACAATACCAAACTGGTCGGGTCGAGTATACCCCGTCTATATCACAACATGAACGATGTACAGTATTTGATTGAA
Source organism: Antedon mediterranea (assembly GCF_964355755.1). Lineage (NCBI taxonomy): Eukaryota > Metazoa > Echinodermata > Crinoidea > Comatulida > Antedonidae > Antedon > Antedon mediterranea. Next base: position 1,004,244 of record NC_092677.1, read on the forward strand.
GGTCGACTCAACCTACCGGAATGGTATAGATAATATAGCTCGAATGAGAGAGTTGGAATATTTGTAAACATAAGTACAGTATTGCTAATTTTAACAAGTGTAGCCTATAGTAAAAGGCCTGGTAGTATCAATTCGCATAGGGTCTACTACACTAGCTAGCTCAATTTTTAACTGGGCCGGATCGGCTAGGCTAGGCTAGGTCTCCTTCCTACTACCGGTCTACTTGCTTGATGCAGTATACGATTTTTTGGAGAGTAAACTAGGCCTACTTATTAGACCATACGTGCGGACGGCGATCGGACCTTGTTTTGCCTCAATATTTACAGCCGATTTTTGTAGAACGTTTTAGGTTTAGATTGTTTAGGAGTTTGGTTGATAGGATGGGTTTGGAATCCACTGAGTTTTGTTATTTATGGGCCAATCGTTTAGTAATAGGCTAGCTAGGCCCATGAATGATGGCCATCGTGGCATGGAATCCCTAGTCAGAAATGGCTCTCACCCCGGCATGAATAAAATGATTTAGTCTAGGCCTAGCCTAGTACGTGAAGCCGATATACGATCTGTTACTATTAATTCGAGGTATAAAAATAGTATAATTTATGACTCCGTAATCTGTACTAAATTTTGTATTTCATTAAATGTCAAATAAATATATGCTACTGTTATTATTACACTTTAGGCCTAGCTTCTTAGCAAATCTACAAAAAATGTATTTCACAATGATCGGGTGGTCGTCGTTTGACAGAGGAGAGAGAACACAACGTACAAGCTTGACGTCGCGAGTTTGGAATCCACTGATGACGTGATTTTGTGAATATCTCATGAATATTAATGAGCTTCCCTAAGCTGCTGAAAAACAGACTTTCCATGAATTTACCCTAAAATGTATATGAAATTTAATTTTTTTAATTTCTCGTTATTACTTCTTCATTCTGACATGTCTATATTGTTATAATATTTTTTATTTAATAAATAAACGATATTTAAAAGCAATTTTAAACCCAGAATCCCCCTTTAAACCCTGCGAATGTGAAGAAACAATCGGAGAAACAGGCAACAACAGTACAGGTTTAGTCATTGGAATGTTCTTCGTTGGAATATTCCTTGGTGCCCTTGGATTGTCTATTGGATTGTTTATGTATACAAAGACAACGCAGGTTTGACATCGATAGTTTTTAATTGTAAAATTGAATCTACTGCATAATGGTTTAAAGATTAAAGTCATTTGAGCAAAATCAAACTTTAACATAATATTATATAAAGTTGTAACTTTTCTAAAAGGAAATAAAGTACAGTAATAACACTCTTGACATTTGTATCTAGAAGCAAACAACTAACAAGGAAAAAACGGAAAAGAAACAAGATGTAAGCATTCGCATTTCATTTATTTTTAAACAATTTTGTCAATTACTTAGAAATTTGAAAATAAAGGCGCCATTCTTTGTTATTCTATCTTTTATATTTAATGTAATATTTGGTGTACTTTAAAATTCTAACTAACTTTGTTGAATTGACTTATGTTGTCACAGACTTATATGGAATACAAGGTTGATAGACCTACTGATGGGGAAAACCAGACCTATAAAGATTTTCAACATAAAGTAGAGGAATCAGCTTATGTTAATGTTAAGACTGGGAATAGGAATAAGGGTTTGAAAGCGTAAACTAAGAAGAGAATATATGGACAAAGATGGAACATTACGGATGATGTGATGCCACGAGGAAGTCTAGGGTGTGGGGAGTATATCTTAAATAAAGAATAGAAGCACATTATGTAATTGAGTATTTTGAATGGATAAGGTGAGATGATCCATGCAGGATATAAGTATAGCCCCGTTTATGTAGATATTTAGGCCTAGTAAACATTGTGTTGTTAAAATGGTAAAATGGTGGGTTATAAGTGGGTAAAACCCAAAGACGAGTAGCCTACTACGGGTGCGTAAGAACATAAATTAACACGATTGAAGCTTGGTAAAAGCAATGGGAATTAAAGATATAAAAAAAAGTATTCAATTCATTCCTAAATGTATAACCAGGAGATGGTTTAATACTATGAATATTGAATGGCGTATGCAAAGATTCATGCTCGTTAAGCTTGACTTGATGTATTTCAAACTCAGGTTTAGGGATTAAAATAAGATATCGATAAGCCAGTATTGTTTAATATTATAGACTTGAATGCGGAAACAAAAATAAACGAAAAGGAAAGCAGATAGATAACATCGAGAATATAGTTTCTCCATGAGTGTATTTTATGAATCATAAGTACATTTAATGAACCATGGAGGTGAATAAAAGTTAAAATAACAATGGTTGGCTTTATCGTTAGTTACTTCCCTTAAGGGACAATCTAAATATTGTGCTTAGGCCTAATGTGAAAAAAAATATTAGACCTAATCCATGTGACGGAAAATAAATGAATACAATTTATTCATTTAATCTCTGTCACAAGCGTATCAGCATTTTATTTACTAAATCTGTATGATAATTCGAGTATAATATAAACAAATAAATGTAATTTGTCATTACATTATACCCAGTCTATAGTATTATAGGTCTAGTTACGGTAGCGAGTCAGAGTCATATCAAAGAAGAATTTCCATAACATAGACTATTGCCTATGGGATAATCGAAACAACAGGGTAGAACAACCATTCGTGTCTGAGTATGCTGCTAACGCCAAGAAGGCAAATGTATTCATTCATTTTTGTAAAAAATTGGAAAATGAGGGGGAGGAGATTAACAGTGATGTGTCCTTAGTAAAGGAGATAAGAGGAAGGTTTATCATTCTATGATACACGAAGGTATTATTGTACGTTTCATTACTGACGACAGCATCAATAATGCAAATACACTGCATTATCGACATTATAGCTTGAACATATTATCTTATATTACCAATTAAGTGTCTGAACAATTATATCAATACAATCCTACCTCAAACTACCACTAAGTACTGCATGGAAACGCACTTCTCTTGAACATCATTTCTAGCCATAGCCATTCTACAATACATAACGACGAAACAAGATAATAATTATCAATAAGTAATATAATTGCACTCAAGCGAACACTGAAACTATACTTTAAACTGTAATTTCAACAAATATTGTAAAAAAAACTACTTTAAACGCCTACCTGTGCTTCAGAACCCATCACATCCTTTGCTAACAAAACGTATAGTAAGCAAACGACGAGACAAACAAAAACACAAGCGTCTGTTATCACCTGTATGCAAATGACGTGACATACCGTAATACAAGAGAAGCAGTTTTAAGCTTTAACCATCTATTGGAAACGTCACAATCTGTTTCACAGTAAAATACACAACAAACATGTATACGAACGAACTGATACGAATAAAAGAAGCAATATACCAATTATTAATAAATGAAACTAAAGAGTTGATAATTATTTATCATTTATTTATACATATTTTTTTAATTATCTGGTTTGCCAACATAATTTCTCATAATCAAACTGCATTAACTTTCCTATAGATATTGGTAAAGAGGGTACTATACAACAAGATATAAAGTGTTATACCATACATCGGATAATAGAAGAGAATGATATTATAAATCGAGAACCTTTGAGACTTTTAATGCGTTTTGATACACAGGGAAGGAAATTGGCTGAAATGGTTCAACGGCAGGGCAACGAAAAACTGTAAAATTGTTTTAAAAGGAAGAAAAAAAAAAACCCTGAGTTGACAGTTTGAAACGCGTTGTTAAAAAAGGGGAAAGAATAAATACAAACTTTATATCCTGAATTTAAAAATCACTAAAAATACAGTACTTCTATTTAGTAATTTGCTGTTGTATTATTTGTGTTTAACAACAATTTGAGCTTCACACATCATAGACAAAGGTGCACCAGGGTTTCCTGATTGTAGATACAAAATACAATCAGTTGCTTGTTGGTTTTATGATTATATATAGTTTGATATTGTTATGTTTACAGTACAGTGAATATATTACACAATACACTACAAATAATTTTATACTTCCTTGTAGGGATGAACTAAATATTTCGGATAAATTTATCGAACAAGAAAATATTCATTTTATTTCCCCCTTGGAATAAACATTTACCTATACATTTAATGTAGATGTACATGGTATAAGGAAGTTCGATTTGTTATAACATGGACATATAGATAGGTCCATGGTTATAGCATGATTAACTCAGCATATAGATGCAGGCCTAATAATAAGTTTTGTTCTAAAATGTACACAATCATTATTATACAAACACATATACGAATAATACTGCAAAACAACGCAATGATATACAATCCGTTTATTATAAAAATAACTGTATTTTAACCCAATAACCGCGTACACAATATCGCATATTTACGTGAATTTTGAATTAGTAAAAAATACTCTAATAAACTATGTGTGTAGACGAGGTAATGTTTACTGCAGTATATCTCACTGTTGTATGAATAATGTGTTACTGTAACTTTGAATGTGTTTTTAACTTTCAATATTTATTTAATTATGTACACAGTAACACGATGTTCTTGATAATGGTATTTAGTCAGTCATTCTACACAGTTGACACTGAATGTAATTTGTATACCCTTTTTAAAGAATCTACTGATGAGTGAAAACTATATCTTATATTTACTCTGTTAGACCATGGATTAATGAATATTCATTAATCATGAACTGATGCATATCCTTCTATTCATTAATCTATGGTTAGACCATGAAAATAGCCGCGTTTCAGTATTACTATTCTATTAATAAACTAACTGTTATTACATGATGGTAAAATATATTCAATGATAGTTATGCAAAATAAGTAATATTTATTAAAATATTAACATTTACTTGGCTGAAAGCAGTTTGCATTAGAAAACTTTATATTATCAATACTTATTCAAATATAATAGTTTATTTCAATACCCATCAAAACCATAAGTTAAAAAACAAATTTTGAACAAAATGTAAAGCAGATGTAAATGAGCAGTGTTACTGTATTATATTTGATGCTTTGAATTACAGTAGGCCTACTGCTAAACACACATATTATTACAATAAGAGTCCACAAACTTTATATAATATGTTAGCTGTCAGGGGTATTGCACAGTTACACATTAATTGATGTTATGTCCAAACACTACCAATGTGGCTGTAGTATTATTTTATGTCAACTTGGACTAAAAAATACACACAAACTGCTGTCATAATAAATAATTATCATTAAAACTAAATATGTTCAACTACCACATATATTTCATATTTAAAAGTACAATGTTGAAATTAAAATAAATTTGCTAAACTTTCAATTAATACAACTACTGCATACTGTAGCTACAGTACATTCAGACTGTGGAATGTACTTGATAATTGCATATAAAACTTTTACCGATATAAAAGAGCGGAAAACATAGGAGAGACGAAAGCTGTAACAGACCATGATTGCCAAAGAGTGTTTCGCCAACTCTAACTGACAATCATACACATTTTTCACAACAAATATAAAATATATTATAAAAATATATATTCTGCATAATAATATTGTATAAACTACCAGATATATAAATATATTGTTTTTAAACGCAAGATATAAAAATACATTTTGAGCAATATAAAACACAAGATATAAAATACATTTTGAGCAATATAAAACACCAGATATAAAATACATTTTGAGCAATATAAAACACCAGATAAAACAAATATATACTATGAACAATTTTTAAATTGCATAGTTGAAGTTGTATAAGATTATAAAAATATGTATTACTTGAATTAAACTATTGAAGTTATTAGCTGAAGTTAACTATAACTGACAATCATACAAATTTTTCACAGCAAATATAAAATATATTGTTTTTAAACGCAAGATATAAAAATACATTTTGAGCAATATAAAACACCAGATACAAAAATATATACTATGAACAATATAACAATATTTAAATTGCATAGTTGAAGTTGTATAAGATTATAAAAATATGTATTAGGCCTACTTGAATCACACTATTAAAACATTACCTTTAAAAAAAACATACCACACTATCTTTTCATGGTTATGATCACACATTGTGGTTTTTTAATAAACTGTAAACTTCTAAATAATATAAAAATATTTAAATTGCATAGTTGAAGTTGTATAAGATTATAAAAATATGTATTAGCCCTACTTGAATCAAACTATTGAAGTTATTAGCTGAAGTTATTAAAGTTATTATATGATTAATCATTTGAATCTTCTTCTTTTGTATGATTACAATTTGAAGTTTAAACCAGGGGAAGATAACCAAAATGCTGATGCATTGAGTAGAGTACCTGTAGTTGAAATACCTAAAGACCCTCCTATACCAGGAGACATAATTATGTTGCTAGAAAAAATTAACAATTCACCAATCAAGAGTAAAGATGTTGTATTATGGACTCGTAGAGATCCTACATTAAGTAAAGTATATAAGTATGTGCAAATGGGATGGAAAGATAATGTGGGAAATGACTCTGATTTGTTACCATATTATAGGAGAAAGAATGAACTAAGTACAGAGAATGGTATAGTTCTTTGGGGTGCACGTATTGTTATGCCAAGTGCAGGAAGGGAAACAATGTTGAAAAAATTACATGAAGGACATCCAGGGATTGCGAGAATGAAAGCAGTTGCACGCACATATGTTTGGTGGCCGAATATGGATAGTCAAATTGAGGAGACTGTAAAAGCTTGTACGCAATGCCAGTGTCATAAGAACTTGCCCGCAGCTGCACCGCTAAATTCGTGGCCATAGCCAGAAAAAGCATGGTCCAGGATTCACATTGACTATGCCGGTCCATTCATGAACAAAATGATTTTAGTGGTAGTGGATGCACATTCTAGTGCAGTAGCGATGGACACGAGCACTTCTCAAGCAACGATAGCAAAGTTAAGAAACATATTTGCGACTTTTGGAATCCCTGAACTGTTAGTTTCAGATAATGGATCGAATTTTACAAGTGAGGAATTTGCAGAATTTCTCAAGCGTAACGGTATAAAACATGTTCGAACCGCACCTTATCACCCTGCGTCAAATGGACAAGCGGAACGTGCTGTAGAGACTGTAAAAGAAGGACTTAGAAAAATGGAGACTGGAAACATAGAGACAAAACTTGCTAGATTTTTATTTAACTACCGAAATACACCCCATACAACTACAGGAGAAACACCAGCCAAGCTTATGTTCGGAAGACCCATTAAAACTCATCTACATTTGTTAATGCCAAATATTGGAGTCCAAGTGAGAAAGGGGCAGGCAGAGCAAAAACAGCGACATGATTCAAAAGCGAAAGAGCGAGTATTTAGTGTGTCAGAGAACATTTTTGTACGAGACATCGTGAAAGGTGTATGGCTACCGGGTGTAATAACAGAACAATCGGGTCCGGTTTCATATCATTTAAAGTTAAACGATGGCAGAGTTTTTAAAAGGCACGTAGACCACATTCGCAAACGAACAGATGAACCAAAGGAAAACGAGCGAGACGACGTTTTATCATATCCTTTTAGTTTGAGCAATACTAACCATGAGACAGCGAACAACGCACCTCCGATCGTAAGGCGCTCACATCGAGCAAGACATCCTCCAGACAGATACCAATAGATACATTCAGTGAGATCAGTTGTGTTTAAACATTGTTAAAGTAGTTGTTAGATAGTAGTTGATGTTTACTTGTTATTTTTTTTGGTTTAAAGGAAAAGGAAAGAGGCAATTGTTAAAGAGAAAGTAGTTAAGAGTTGTTTAAAGATAGGTTAAGGATACACTACATTGTTATGTTTTCTTATCTAAGAAGGAAGGGATGTCATATACTGTACATTACTTGAACTGTAATTGTAACCGATTGTAATGGTCTAACGCCCTCTATATACATAGTGTTGTGGAGAATGAATAAAGCCCCGGATGCGGGGAAGATGGAGAACGACTAAACCTCGACTCACGTGTGTTTACTTGTTGTGCTTTTATTGTTCGGATATTTACCTTAAATGGTGTTAGTACACAACAGTTTTGTTTTTTTTTTATATAAAGAAAATTTAATTATCTATCAAATAAGACTATTTTCAAATTATTATGGCTAAAACTTAATTAGATACAGGCAAAAAAGTGTATTTTTACTTCAGAGCCATATATATATGGCTCTGTTTTACTTGTGTGAACAGCGCCCTCAATCGTCATTTTTCCCAAAAAATACCACATTTTTATGTGGTTTCATAAACTTAGCTGGTTGTAACTTTTTAAAAGATTTGTTGTCAGTGACGTGTAACTTACATACACCTTCTACCATATACTAAGTAAGTTTCTGAGATAAAATGAAAACAATATTTGTATAGCTTGATAGTTTTCCTGAGGTTATTACATGGTGCATGCTAAAAAAGATTTTGAGTTTGTGCTAAAAATCCATCTTTTTGGTCCAGTACAAACAATCTTGTACAGTCATTCTTACACAAACAGCTTATTTTATTGGAAAGATAATCATAATATCTATCCAATAAAATATGAATTTTGTGTATTAATATCTGCTAGATTGCTTTTATTAAACCAAAAAGATGGACTTTTAGCTCAAAATTAAAATATTTTTTTTGGTGTGTATCATGTAATAACCTTAACAAAAATATCAAGCTATCGGAATATTTTTCTCAATTTTTTTCAGAAACTGACCTAGTACGTTATAAAAGTGGTATGTAAATTACAGGTTACTGTAAAAAGTCTTTAAAACAAAGTAATAACCTGTTAAGTTCAGGAAACCAAATAAAAATGTGGTATTTTTTGGGAAAAAATGAAGATTGAGGGCGCTGTTCACACAAGTAAAAATACACTTTTTTGCGTGTATCTAATTAAGTTTTAGCCATAATAATTTGAAAATAGTCTTATTTGATAGATAATTAAATTTTCTTTATATATAAAAAAAAAAAACAACTTTATATTAAATACATACCATTCTGATAAATTCATGTGAAGTGCTTAAAATCAGCAAATATAACACATTTTAATATTATAACAAATGCTAGTGATGTTAATAAATTACAAAGTTAGTGATCATAAATAGGGACCTCAGAGGTGGGTGTCACGAAACCTAAGACCACGAAAGCTAAGACCCCCTAAGACCGAAGATCACGAAAGCTAAGACCCAATACCTAAGATTACAAATTCTAAGATATACTACAGCTTAAAAACAATACTTGTTTATCCATACATAATTTTAAACACAGTAGGTTTCATTTATTACCATAAATATAATTAAATACTACCGCAAAACATAGATAAACTCACATTATTTTCGCCCGTTGAGTAAATGTATATTTTTTTCTTTACAACAAACAAACTTGACGGGTTGTTTGTTGGTATATATTTACTCCATTGTGTTGGTTCAGAGGATGTTTTTCTTACGCACCTGCCTTTCTTGTATTTTGACTCCAAATTTGTTGACTAACTTTATCCTGAATACCACACTTTAAAATTAGGATTTATAAGTACTTTCAGACGGAGAAACACATAAAAACAAATAAATAAATCCTTTAAATTGATGATTTTACAGACATGTTTCTTTGTATACTGTAACTGTAATGGAGCGCCAAAAGAGCAACAATAATAGTACAAGTATAAAAACAGAAAGAAAACGAAACAAATCATGATTTTTAAATTAAAATTGATTTGCCAGTATTTATTTCTTCATGATTTCATGATTATACTATTATCATTACAATTTTAATTTTACATTGTTCCATCCACACTGTAGATGGACTCCACAGAGTTTTCAGCCCTCTATATAATTTTTGCTCTTTTGACGTTCCATAGAAACAAAAACATTGAACATGGTAGGCCTACTGCCACTGTACTGTAGGCTAGTCATGCGAAATTCGCAAACAGTTTGTGTGCGAGAAAAACGTCTGTAAAATCATGAATTTAAAAATGTATTTGTTACTTTTTATGTGATTCTTTTTCATAAAAGTGCCAATTCTAAGGTGTGGTATTCAGAATAAATGTTGGGAGTTAAAATACAAGGCAGGTGCGAAAGATAAATATTTGTAATCTTAGGTCTGGGGGGGGGGGTCTTAGCTTTCGTGGTCTTAGGTTTCGTGACACCCCCTCAGAGGTCCCTTAAAAGTTCCCTTAACTTGGTTGTGCTGACGATTCTGTATGTGTGCGAGTACTATGCCTACTTGTAGATGGCCCCAGTGTAGGCTAGGTAGAGACTGTTGGTCTGCCCACTGTTTTGTGGAAGATGGCTTCCCATTTCGTTGTATTAATAGAAATTAGCCCCATTCTAGTAGGCTAGGTAGAGGTGCTAGGGCCGCTGTTGGTCTGCCCAGTAACCAGCCTAGAGGATGCATATGCCTCAATACAGACAGGTTTAGGCCTACACAGAATGTTGGTTTGTTAGTAGGCTAAACCTATTTTTCTTAATCCTCATACAAATTAGTCTGGGTTTAATATTCATTTACTTGTTTTTGTTTTGACTGCCATTTTCTTTTTATTGATCATCATCGTCCATACACTTTTTTCTTCATCCTCCCCGTCCCCCCAACCCCTTACTCTTTTTTTAAAATATGCAAATTAGTTTTAGAGAGGAAAGTGATTGGACCATAGGGGAATTAAATCCTCTGTTATTGGACAATGGGACAACTCATGAATATTTATGATTATTTTTACCCTTAAGTTTTACCCTTACATTAAGTGTTTTCCTTAGGTAAGTGAATGTCAGCAAAACTAATTACGTTGTTTTTAGAACTAGCCAAAAGAACTTTGACAAAAACCAGTTTAAAATAAAAATGAATAATGTGTTATTACATAGAAAAGAAAATGTGACATTTCTAGGTGTAATGTTAAACGAAAATCTTAACTGGAAACATCACATACAGCTTATTAGGAAAAAAATGTCTAGGGCAATTGGTATACTTTTAAAAGTAAGAGAATTCTTTCCTCATAAAGTCCGTATTAGTCTTTATAACACCTTAGTATTACCTCACCTTCAGTATGGTAACTTAATATGGGGAAATACATACAAGAGCACGTTAGAAGTAATACTAAAACTCCAAAAGAGAGCTGTAAAATGCATTACCTTCTCTAAATCCAGACAAGCCTCAGAGCCACTGTTTAAGAAACTAAAAATATTAAACGTTTATGATATTTACAAAGTAAACGTCATAGGATTTATGGCAAACGTAAAATTCAATGAATTACCACATCACATTTTAAATATTTTTAATTACTGTGACAGTATTAGGCCTACTCATAACCTCAGAACAGAAACTGAATTCGAAATTCCCTTCACAAGACTAACTTGCAGTCAACAGTTTATACACATATATGGACCAAAATTGTGGAAAGAATTCACTTGTAATGGTGGTAATAAACCGGTTATCTTAAAGAAACAAAATAAATGTATAAAAAAACAGGTTAAAAAATACTTTTTATCACTATATGCTGATTAACAACACCTTTGTTTATTTAAGTTCTATATACTTGTTCTTATGTAAAAGGGTCCTACAAAAAAACGAAGCTATAGCTTTTTTATGCAGGATCCCTGTTCTCAGTTGTACTGTAATTATGATGTACTGTAATTGATGACTAAATAAATGTGGAATAAAATCCCTTAACTCAATTGTGAATACCCCTTAAGTGTTTCTCTTTGTTAAGGGAATTCTTAAATTTTAAGGGTAAGTATTTCCCTTAGCCTAAGTGAGATTGGTGAATACGGCCATCTGGACTATAATAGAGATATCTTAGTTTTAAACTAAGATATCTTCGATATCTTAGTTTTAAACTAAGATATCTTCGATATCTTTTTTTCCGAATAAATGACAGCTTGGCGCGCCATACGCGACTCATAATACTATCTCTTTGATGTGACCTACATAATAATAATGTCAGAGAGGGCGGAAAACACGGGTGGTAGTAGGTCAGAGCTATATATATTCCTATGTAGAATATGGAGTTGAATCTTTTGTTTTAAAAATGTATATGGTGGCGCGCGTATGTATGCCTATAAGAAGAACACGTGGCGAACTTTCTATTGTTTATTCTTTTAATATTTTAGTTAGGCAGAGGAGCACCGGTTAGCGTTACGTTACTATGGAAGCCCGTTCGGGCCACAAAAAAAGCTATATTTTAAAAGCTGTTATCTGGCTTTTTTTATTAAGTGGCGGCCACCAGATAATTAGGTGGCGGCCGCCAGATAATTAAGTGGCGGCTGCCAGATAATTAAGTGGCGGCCGCCAGATAATTAAGTGGCGGCCGTCAGATAATAAAGTGGCGGCCGCCAGATAATAAAGTGGCGGCCGCCAGATAATTAAATGGCGGCCGCCAGATAATTAAGTGGCGGCCGCCAGAAAATATAGTTATAATATATATATAATAATAAATCATAGTACTATTTCATTAAAATAATATGTTCGTATTCGGCGTAGTAATATTGTCAGAAATTGTTGTCTCTGATTGGTCGAATAAGTTTTGTGCTGTGTTGTTACGACGGAAAATCAGATATTCCCCAACAATTAATGACTTTAAATCTTTTTAAATTTTTTTTTCTTCATAATTCATAATTTTAAAAGCAACATTTAATCTTTCATTAACTATTTAAACGAATGCGTGAGTTGATCTGAATCATAAGGCGATGGATTATTCACTCACTGTCGCTTGTCATTGATCATTTTTTTTTTTTTTTATTCAATTTCCAGGTAACATACAAAAATCATAAACAAGGTACGGCATCATTCAATAAAACAGAACAAAAGTACTATCAGCACCTGCGGGTAACCAAAAGTGGATCAGTTCAAAAGAACTACACTGTCGAGTGGCTTTCCCAACTAATAGTACGAAAAACGCAATAGACATAAAAACACAGAGATAGTCTAGATGAATTCGATATCAGTAATACATTTTTTCAAATCCCTTCTAAACCCCACAAAGTTAAACAGGACTTTGTTACGAACTTCATGCGGGATACATTTCCATATTCGAGGGAAATTAACAAACAGGGAGTATTTAAATGCATTAGTTCTAGCATACATGTGTATGAACCATATCTGGCAAATTTAGCGTCTTAAGCCTGTCAGTGAAATCGCCTTCAACACACAATTTAGTAACCCGTCTTAATGACTTGTTAATAGCTATATTATGTTGTTTTTGATGTGGATCCCACACAAGAGCACCATATCCAATAACAGGTCGACATAGTGAATTAAAAAGTCGTAGTAAAATTTCGGTGTCATTGAAACCTACAAACCGTTTGATAAACCCAAGCATTCTCATAGATTTCATCGATACATCATTAACGTGAGCAGACCATTTTAAATCACGTGAGAAGTTAATACCAAGATATGTATGTGAATTAACAGCTTTAAGGGGATTGGATTCGATTGTATAAATAAAATGAGGGATATAATTACGTTTCCTAGTTATGTGCATGACTTTACACTTCTTTGCATTTAATTTCATTTTATTATCCTCACACCATTTGGAAATTTTACAAAGATCCTGTTGTAAGGTAAGTGCATCATGACGACTGAATACAGGTTTATAAATTACTGTATCATATCTGCATACTGCTTCATAACAGAAGAGGTATTTAGAGGTAGGTCATAAACAAAGAGATTGAATAGAAGCGGGCCTAACACTGATCTCCGAGGAACACCCGAGCCCACTCTATCCCAATCAGAATGCTCCTTATTAAGAACAACACGTTGGAATCTGTCACTGAGAAAAAGGAGTGAAGACACTTTAGGAGAGATCCACATACTCCCATTTTGTGCAGTTTCTTGATTACTAAATCATGGGGAACACGGTCAAAGGCCTTCTTCCAATCAAGGAATATTGCATCAATTACAGGAGGTTGTCTAACATCCATTGTTTGTGACCAACCATGATATAACGCTGAGGCCTGTGTAATACACGATCTACCTGGATAAAACCCGTGTTGCATGGGACTTATAAATCCAAAAAATTGAAGATGAAAAAGAATGTTATCTGCTATAATACGTTCAAAAACCTTACCTATAATAGAACATAGCGATATGGGTCGATAATTATTAACATCATTACGATTACCTGACTTAAAAATAGGAGTGACATTCGCGAGTTTCCAATCTTTTGGTACAAAGCCATCCGTTAAGAACTTGTTAAACATTTTGCACAACACTGGGGCAATAATTGGAGCTGACATGGATAATATTTTAGGTGTAATCCCGTCAGGTTCAGGGGATTTGTTGGGTTTCAAGGACAATAGAGCCTCGAAAATAGTTTTTTCAGTAATATTAATACGCTTACGTCCTTGCGTTGCGTCCTAGTGGGAACCAAGCTTACAGATTATACCATATTCATCCATATATTACCTACTTCATTATGTTATTAAATTCCCTGTCAATTAATTTTCGTTAAAGAAAATAATTTGCATATTTTGTATAATAATAATGTACTTAGCGCACGCGCGCGCAATTATTCTTTGCTGCAAGAAGTCGGACCGCAAACTTCTGTCTTTATTCACCGTCAAATATGGAATTACATTTTGAAACATATAAAAAAAAACAATTTTATTGCTCCTATACTTTATATGCATTACTGGAGAAAATTTGACTTGACACATTTTGATATCACGTGACTTTAACCCAATGTCGGAACTCTTTATATTATGGCTCTGGTTTTATCCACCCCTCCGCCCTCTATCATCTCAATCTTCCTCCTACAGTCCGTTCTCTTAAACAACCACTATTTAATTGAAAAAACCTCCTATTATTTTCTGAATAATCTTTTCACGCTGTCGCCCTCTATTTTGCCTTTCGCGTTTTAGTTATTAGCAATTCAGTCAGACTGAAATGAACAGCGATACAATAAAAGTAAGTTTTTCAGAATTGATTTTTTGTTAGACATACAATGTTTATTATTATTATCTAATCTGAATAATAATACGGTAATAGAGCAACTAATTATAATAATTGGACAGGCCTTCGTTAAAAAAGGCCGTAGGTCTAAAGCCGTATGCCGGTATATAGCCTATACAGTACGGTCCGAGAAAAATGTATTGCAATGAATCACGAAGTCATTTTTAAAACCTACAAAATAACCTATTCAAAGTCTGATTTTAAATTCTTCATTTTTCATGTTTTTGAGAGACAATACATATTTAAAGTGACATATAGAACTTGTAAAAAAAAAGTAAAAACAGTTAGTCAATCACATCTGCCAATTTTTTCATTGGATTGGATAACCTCTACCATTAGTTATGGGATGCACTTTATTGTGACATCGACACCAAACCATTCAAAATGCTATAAAAAAATCTAACTTATTGCTAACCTTCTTAAAGATGTACGGTGATCACATAATAGTATTACAAATACATTACAAATATATTATGGAAGCTGATGAAATGTAGATACATCCATGTAAATTGTAGTGATATCATTGGCCACCTGAAGTGTCTAAAAGTAGGATTTATTTCTCTTTATCAAATTTATGAGACGCATCTCACTTATTTGTGTCTGATTTTCTCAAATTTTCAAGCAATTATCATTCATTCGCATGTGTTACCACAATTTTCATTTTGGTAATGTCATCATGTCTGAAAATGTAAATACTTTGGCTCGCGTATATCTAACATCAGTTATAGCTCAGCTCTTCAAAATGAAAGGTGACTCTCATGTTTATAGGTAATAATAGGTATGATGTTGATGTAAAACTTTGGCCTATAGGTTGTTGTGACCTCATCATATGGCTGAATTAAAGCAATAGGATTTTTTTCTTTTTTGTTGTGGTTCATCTCATTCTAAAGAGCGCGCCCCTTATTTCTTTAATTGCACGATTTTCTTCCAAATTGTAATATGTTCTTACTCAGGCAATTTTCTTTCGTAGTTAATCTTTGTTTAATTTAGGTTTCGTCATCATTCTATTCTATTTTGTATGACACTCTACCAAGAACAGAGCGCCTAACAATATTTAAACTACTAAATAAAAAGAAAAGTCTTATGGGCCGGGTAGCGATTTTTTTTTTCGTACATAAGTTGGGGACCCCATCATGAAACGTCACAAAATAAACATGAATAATTCATCAGTTAAATTTTCTTGTTCCGTGTGCACCCAAGCGTATAGCAACAAGAAGTGATTACACAAGTGCGGTACGATTCTAGGCCTATCTCCGCTGATTTCATAATAGAATAGCGGAGTTTTGTGTGGATTGTCGAAATAATCAGCCTTTAGTTTATGGTGTTTTTAATATAGTTTATTACTAAAGAATTACGTGTTAAAATTATAGTTTCTATTGATACTATTAGGCCTAATTACTAGTCTCTAAACCCCTGTATATTCTAGTAGTAGTAGCTGTGTGGGTGTGTGTGACTTGTGTCTTTGGGCTATGTCCAATTACTACTTAGTTTAATGTTTTGCCTAGCTGTCGATTAGCCTCGACATATTTTGCATAGTGGACGTGTGTGTGAAGAAGAGTGCGCAAAGGCAATCACGTGAATTGACCTAGAATCCTAGGCCTATTATTGTAGAAAGAATCGTATCGCAGTTGTTGTTCCGTGTGCACCCAAGCGTTCTTGGACATAGCCCAAAGAAAGCTTAGACCCACAAGAATAAAGAATGTGTATAATTTGTGTACTGTATTTTTTTAATTCTGCTATCAATTATCAAACAATATGCAATGTACTCAAAGGAACTTTAAAAATGCGCGTATATGAACACATGAGATGGGAAGATTTGACCCACGAGAATAAAAAATGTATTTTTGTGTAATGTTTATTGTTTAATTTTGCTGACTTATTACTCGGATTGTGTCATACCAAAGATAGTGTAACTATCTTTGGTCATACCTAACACACACACACGTCACACACATCCACACAGCTACTACTAGAATAGACATGGGTTTAGAGACTAATAATTAGGCCTAATAGTATTAATAGAAACTATAATTTTAACACGTAATTCTTTAGTAATAAATTATATTAAAAACACCATAAACTAAAGGCCGATTATTTCGACAATCCACACAAAACGCCGCTATTCTTCAACAGCGGAGATAGGCCTAGAATCGTACCGCACTTGTGTAATCACTTCTTGTTGCTATACGCTTGGGTGCACACGGAACAAGAAAATTTAACTGATGAATTATTCATGTTTATTTTGTGACGTTTCATGAGGGGGTCCCCAACTTATGTACGAAAAAAAAAATCTCGGCCGGGTACGTTTAAATAGAGGCGCCGAATTGGTTTCTCGTAAATTAACATAGAGCAATGTTTCAGATGCACGGAGTGGTGACAGAAAAAGCGTTATAAAAATTAGTTAAAATTCTTGATATTGAATGACACTACTTAATTATTTATCTTACACACATAATAATTCTGCTGAATGAGATTACCGCGGCAGGTTTACGTATAGAAATGTTACGGTACCGTGTGCATGATGTAGGCCTATAATGTAGGTCTAATGAGTTCCAATGACTGAAACATTATTTATGTTGTCCGTTGGTTTCTCTACAGATTTGTAATGGAAATATACAAGCTTACAACATTTCTCTTGACAATCGAACTATGTGATAGTGAGAAAACATTTATTTTCTATAAGAAAATCAAACTGAAAAATGTCATTAAAATATGTTATTATCTTTCCTTTAATTGTATACCGTACATAATTATAAAAATATACTGTAATAACTTTGACGCCAGTGGTTGATCCAAAATTCTGAAAACAGCACACCTTTTTCTTATCCCCATAGGCCTATTGTGAACCCAGTGCAGAATTGTTGATTTTTTAAATACATATTTTTAATTAAAAATGTATAATTGACAGCAATTGCGCATTTAGATAAAGATTAATATCATGCGTATTCTATTTCAGTTATAAATAGTCAAACTTCCCCGGTAGTCAATGTACAAGATGCTATTGTAAAATTAGGTGAGAATGCTGTTATCATATGTGATTACACACTCACTGGTACAAGAACTCTTGTTGCTGCTCAATGGTACAATAGCACATCAGCAGGAGATAGGTTAAACCTTCTTGTTAATAGTGCTATAACAAATCCAGATGGTAGATATGCAGTTGATACCTCACAGACTGATGTAGTTACTCTCACCATTGCAAACACAGTGTTGTCTGATGATGGATACTATCAATGCAGAATTGTTGATTCACCTAATGCTGAAACCGGTGAACATTTTGGAAAACTTAATGTTCAATGTAAGTATTTACACAGGGTCTCTGTTCACAAAAACTTCTCAATATTACATTTTAGACAGGGTCTGTTTAGAATCTCAAAAACAATGAGCCTCAACAAAAATGTCTCAATATTACACTTAAGAAAAGTTTTAGTTGGGAGAAATCTGAAACAAAAACCCCCTATAACGTAATGTTGAGAAGTTAATCCGGGTCTCTATTTCCGAGATTTTTTTTAAAACCCTATATGATGCTATATGCATTATCATGATGTGGTGTACATTATTATGAACTTTTTTTTAATCACATTGAAATAAAAAAATAAAGACCATATTAGAAATAAGCTGTTTCAGCTTATGGGTTACCCTGGTATGTTGTTCGAGTACCGAATAAAACAAACAAATAAAGAATAAGAAGAAAAGCCGGGCTGCACTGAATTTTTGATTTACCGGTGAATGATCGGCACTTTTCACGCTGCTGCTCTAGCCCGCTATGTTCCATTAGGACTACTCAATCAGAAGCTAAAGCAAGTAGCAGTTATAGTTCTAAGGACAGACAGTTTTGTGAAAATGGAAACTCCACTATAATTTATTGATTCCAGCTGCTACAGTTGTAGACCCAAAAAACGTCTGGGAAAGAGTCTATTAGGACATGTCATGCTAAAATTACAAATCCCTAAGCATTTCTGGTATATTCACTGTCAGATATTCATTGAATTATTATCAAAACAGTCCATTAAAGTTTGTGTTTGTAATAGGATACTTCACAATTGAAATATCTAGGGTGATGAAGTGACCCCCAGATTTGACCTTAGCAATAAAATTAACTAAAGTGACAGAAATTGAGTATTCACTTCTGTAACAAAAAAATAATATTTATTCACATATAAAAAAAGAAAAGAAACCCAAAAACCATTGTCTGACAGACAATTTAAGTATTTGTTGCTTTAAATTACATTTTTTTTAAAATGACACATTCAAAAACATTTGAAATAAAAATATTTTTCAATATGCGAGCAGCGTTTTTTGTAAGAAATATTTCTTGTTTAACCCTCCTCCAAAAAAAAATATCATTGATCGATGGGTATCATTTTTTTCCTTCAAATATCCATCTTTACAGTCAGTTCCTGCTCCATCCATATGATAATAATAAATAACCGAAAGCTACAATTTTCTGAAAAACAAAGTAGGCCTACCCATAGCTGGATTTTTGAGTGCGACAGAGCAAACATATTCCTATACCTGTGGTGGCTCAAAATACCCCCAATTCGAATTCCTGGATATGACTTTTAACGGGTCGTGTGTGTTATATTTATCACGTACAACCATCTGTTAAAAGTCATTGACATAGTCCATAAAGCTTAACATGATAATAAATATTGTGTCTCATGTTCCTCCCATGTTCCTTTTTTACAGATTTTGAAAGCAGTAGTAGTCTTACGATTGGTGTAAATAACAACATCACTGCACAGAATGTTATAATCACATGCTCTGGTAATGTAGTTGGCAATCCAGTTCCTGATATAAACCTCTATAGAGATAGCCCTATTATTCTAACACAGACAACATTGCCTCTAACATACACAATAGCTACTGTGTCAGAGAATGATGGAGGAATCTATAGATGTGAAGCAAACAATACTGCTGGAACTGTGACAAGTAATACTAATTTAACGCTTACTTACTGTGAGTACAGAACTATTAACACATTTAATTAAAATGAAACCACTAAACAAATAATGTAATAAATGTTTATTTCTCTCATCAAAGAAGGACCGGTTTATAAAACTAATGAATATGTATGTTTAGGCCTATAGGCTATGTTAAGGTAGATTTAGCAAATTAAGTTAAAAGTAGTTTATCATTATTATGCACTGTACTACTAAACCATTGAACAGCTTTAAGTTTTTATAATATTACATTTAGGACATTTCTTGGTCTTCGACTCTGAAGTGTCATTCAGGTTCCCTCTTTTAACATTGTAGAAAAATGTTATATTTGTGGTGCTTATTTATTACAAAATCAAAATTTCACTCAAATGTTGTGGTACTGCTCATGTTTAGGTTTACCTTTATTTCATATAATGAGACGCCTTGTTTATAATATTTATGATATATAAAAAACTAGAGGGTACTCCGAGAGTACAAACCTCCGCCTACTGTAAAATTCCCCTACATAAAATGCCCCCTGAATATTTTTTTTTTACATTTTTAGTCGCGTGGAAGCGACTCTATAGTTCACTATGTCGGTCGGTCGGTCTGTCTGTCGGTCTGTCTGTCTGTCTGTCTGTCGGTCTGTCTGTCTGTCGGTCCGGTATCACTATGCGTTTTATCGCTTTCTGACCTTATCTTGATATCAGTTTAATCTAGCTAGGTCAATTTTTAACAGTATATTCCTTATGGCCAGGAATCAATGTGGTTATGTTTTCACGGTGCGCAATAAAAAATTACGCGGTCTACGCACGATTTAACGAAATCACGTTTGTAATCATATCTTCACAACCATGAATCACAATTAAATAAAATTTGGTACTCATAAATTTCAGGGCATAAATCATCATATGGCAATACAATTACGTGCGTAGCGCATGTAACGCATGCGTACGCGCGCTTAACATTTTCAAAATTTATTTTCGATGAAATAAGAGTACATTTCAGGCAATTTTAAGCGTTTACAAAATTGCCATGAGTGCGCATATTTTTGCGCGCGCACTGCGCGTTAAATGTTGTTGCGCACTCTTTTTGCCCGATTTCTGTTTTCTTGACTTACTTTTCAACTCGAAATTACGTTATACGAGCACGTCGAAAGTGACAGGCTACGCACGTGTAAATTTAAAAAAAATAAATGTTTTTAAACATTTCAACATTTTTAAACATGTTCAGTAATTTCGGTCAGTATAGTTCACTATGTCGGTCGGTCTCTCTTGTCTGTCTGTCGGTCTGTCGGTCTGTCTGTCGGTCTGTCGGTCTGTCTGTCGGTCTGTCTGTCGGTCTGTCTGTCGGTCTGTCTGTCGGTCCGGTATCACTATGCATTGTAGCACGCGACTTAATGGCTGTTGGCCTTGTTTTTTATTAGTTCTAAGTGTAAATATGTTAACTGCACACTACAAAGTTGTGGATGACAGTGTGGTGTAATGGATATGTATCCAGCCTCTCACTCCTCTCAGTTGAGATCGCTGGTTCAAGTCCCACTGAGGGTTTTTTTTTTTAATTATTTTTTTATTTCTTTTGTTTTGTTTTTTGTGAACCTTGATCTTTAACCACAATTATATGATGTGTCATTGATCATTGTGGCTAAGTTTGGTGAGAATCAGATCAAAACTGTGGTCTCTAGGCAGTAAAATAGTTTTTTGTTAGTTGTGACCTTGACCTATGACCTTTTCCCCTCAAATTCAAACTCGTCCGAGCTTTTTGGGCATAGATCATTGTGTCCAAATTTGGTTAGAATCGGATAAGAACTGTGGCCTCCAGGCTGTTCACAGACACACACACAAACACACACACAAACACACAAACACACACACACACACAAACATACAGGGGTGAAAACATAACCTCCTTGGCGGAGGTAATTAGTTTTAAACCTTTTAACTGAAAGTTACGTGTTGACAAAATGAACAAGATACGTAATGGTATATAATAATAATCTATATTTTGAGATAATGTTATATAGCCTACGTGTTGTAATTATATTAGAAATTTGACAATTTTTGTTTTCTCAGTATACGTAAAATTTTACCGTAAAAGATTGAATAAAAAAATAAAGCTATTCTTTTCAGATAAACCAATATTTGAACAATATATATATACTGTTGGACCCGATGAGAAATATGTTATCACAGCTGATGTTAACGCCAACCCTCAAGATGTGACGTATGTTTGGAGCAGTGATGATGTTAATGATACAGATACAAACCCTGCAACATTCACATTCATTGCGTCATCAGTGGAAGACAACACAATTTATGAAATATCAGTAATTGCTACTAATCTTATTGGATCAATTACAAAGACAATGTGGATCGCAGTCTCAGGTTGTTATTCATTATTTATAGTTCTGTATCGGAAGTTCATAATATAACAACCAACATTTTTTTTTATTAATGTATTTCCTTTCAACAAACACGTAAGAAAGGTCCGCCGAAATTATGGCAACAAACAAATCATCATACAATTACATCATCATCATAAAAGATAGAAGAAAAGCATCAACGACGCATTATGTGCATTAGATAGGACATAAATGTTTTACATTCCAAATAGGGCATATCAGTATTTACCCACGTTTTAGTCTGGTAATATACTCTATAAGATAAAAATGTTCCGTTTTTTAGCTACAAACCAGATTGAATCAACAAATTCAGCCAAAATCACAATACCAAGTATGGGTAAGAAGAGATAGTTAAGGATCACTCAATATGTTTTTAAGTATTAAATACTTATATTATTTAATTGCATTTATGCTTTTTATTCTTCAAAGTCAACACACAGCATTAGTTTATTACAAATGCGGAAAATGTCATAATATCTATAAAACAAGTCAATAATAATCTATGAGATTTGTGAGTAATAAGCTCAGTGCTGTTTCATATCGTATGGTAACATGCCCACACACACACAACATTTACTGTGTCACTGTCCAACACTAAATACCTAAACAACCCTCTAAACTAAATAATCTCTCTCACTATAGAAATTGCCTAAAGGTATTTAAAAGAGACAATGTAGAACGTAAAGTGGGAGAAATGATTTATAGTCAGGAGACACGAAACTGCAGGTGTTTTTAATGTATCATAATGCCGTACGCAAATCGATTGAATAAACCTACAGTACTTAAGTATCCCACTAAAAAATTATTTTGACGCACTATTTGAAGTTAACTAATTGGTATAGTTCATTTGTACTAATTTACATTTATGTAACTTTTTACATTACTTTTCAGAGAAAACAGTTGAACCGTGTAATAGCAATACAGGGCTGATAATTGGAATGCTCTTTGTTGGCATCTTCATTGGTGCCGTAGGATTGTATATTGGATACATTATTCACAATAAGATAAAGAAGGTATGTTGGATTTATAATTCCAAAACTGGTGACAATATTCGAATGCTTAAGGACCACATCAATACGTAGAATTCTGCTTATTGTTCAATTTACACAGCCAGGGAAGGGGTGAGAGTAAAGAAAAACTATATTCCACTTTTAATATTAACTGTCACATAATTATACTTTATGTGAAAAAATGTACATAAATCACATTAACTGACATACATTATGATCAGAATACTACAATATATTACTGTAATTTATACTTAGAAGTCACTGGCAGAGAAACAAGACACAGACAAAAAGAAACAAGATGTAAGTATTGATCTGTGAAATACAATCTAAAGATGACAGACAAAACGATTTAAATGATATATCACAATTGTTTGATTAATTTCGGCAAAACTTAAAAAATAAACTATTAACTAAAGTGATTTGGTCTAATTTGACTCCCGATTAAACGTATTGTTAAACTCTTTGGTAGTAAATTATTGTATTAGTTTTAGAGTTTTGCACTTTATTTATTGCCACAAAGAACAATACTTTTGTAATTTTAATTTGCTTTTTGGTAGACTTACATGGATTACGTAGGAGACACTGGCGAGCAAAACCAAACCTATCAAGACTTACAACATAAAGAAGAAGAGTCAGCTTATGTTAATGTTAAGGCTGGAAATAAGAACAGGAAGGGGAAAGTGTGAACAATTCAGAATTGAAATAAAAAGCATTATAAATATGCTTCATTCATGCTTAAAACAAGTGAACGGTTTGAAAAGGAAGAGTATCGATCTACACAAAACAGAATGTGTTCAGTTAAATGTAATTAGATTAGAGTTAAGAGTGTTTAGAGAAACTTAAGAAAACTTTGACTATATATTATAATTCAAACTTCGGTATAGGCATATAACGTAAATTCATCTAGATATTTTTACTCTATGCCTACTTCCTTTTAATGGCCAAACTATTCAAACTAGAAGAGCAATAGTTTATTTGGAGCAGACTATAACGGTAATTGTTATGTTTTTATCATAAATGTGTAATTAATTAAGTCAACATTTACAGGCTTGTATATTGTTAGCAGATTAATAAATATCTTAACGCTTTTTTTCTACGATTAAACTGAATTTCGATTTTAATCGTTTTAAGTTGAGGTCTATTTTCATGTTGTAGGACTACATTGTTTGTGAATGCCCATGACACCCGCTTACTAACCCCCAAAATGTTTCCAGTTTTTTAGTTTTAGTAATTATATAAACTTAAATTGGCATTGCATCAATGTATACGATTAACGAATAAAAGAAGGAATATCTTTATATACAGTATTTATAATCTTTTGTTGTCATAGTTTTGCGATTGTTTAAAATAAACATACATGACGTCTAATTTACAAAAAAGGCTAACTACCTTAAAAAGAATTTAAATTATGCTCTTTTAAAACTAAGAAAACTAATTAAAATATCACATTTGTGATTCGTAATCATGGTGCAATGAGTTTCCATTGCCATGTTTTATCAGGTGAGGTAGAGCATTACGTTAAGTTCATGGATCCGCCACTGTTTCAGAAACATCTCGATTAACCAGCAGTTATTAATACGTACTAGTGGAAAAAACTGAAGTCGAAAACCAAAACATTATAGGCTACTTAGATATGTACTACAAATAATGTATTGTACTTCGTAGGATATTTACTTACTATAAGGAATTACGCCACCATTGATCTCATTCTCATCGCTTTTTCTGATGACTCTAAATTTACTTATTCGTGAACCATACGAGACGGTAATCAAGCCAATTCGCTTTAGATAAAACAAAAAGTGATTACAGTTCATTCAGTGTAAATGGAACATTAGTTTTACCATGGAGAAATAAGTTAGGATTTCTCCATGGTTTTACTCATACCTATAATAACTCGCTGTTGCATTCACGTTTCGGTTTTCATTAATATGAGTCGACAGCGCTTGAGCAGTCATACAAAAAGTAAGTTTTATATTATATATTTTGTTGGATTTCGTGTTAGATTACACATTGCTTATCAAACTGCTTTTATAATTACCTTGATAACCTTATTTAGAATTAGAGGTTATAGAGTAATTGATTCAAGCACAGACTTTATGATACATTTCAATAGGTCTACCTTTGGCCTAGACATATAGTTCGATCATTTAAGGCGGGATTCTAAAGGTATTCATTATTATTCGTTATTTATTTAATTTAAAAAAAAAAAAATAGTATGTGTCAAATTATTCGAATACACAAATTATATTACAATTATGTCAATTGTAATCTGTGGTACCCTGGCAGTAGAAGGCCTATATGACAATGTACGTAAAATTTGTTTACACAGAACTATAAGCCTAAGTACTAAGTTTTAATTCACTCAGTATACACATTGTAATAGTTTTTACTGAATGAAATATAATGTTTAGCTCCATGATGAGGATCTGTTCAAAGATGCTGTATGCTAAAATGAATAAAATTAACCACATTCTGTATCGCAAATATGCTTAATCGGCTTTGTTAGTTAGTGTATGTGATTGCATTAGGATTTAATAATTTTCAAGATAAACTGTTGATTCCAGACTTGTAATGGCAATATACAGACTCACAATTGTCTTCATTATTCAACTATGTGATTGTAAGTACATAATACATATTTTTCTCCATAAAAGGATCCCACAACCAAATTTATGTACTAATATGTTATTATGTTTGATTATCAAATAATAAATAAAACTTAAAAGATTGTTTGGACAATTCGTTATGGGACAAATATTTTATAAAATAGCTGTATAGTTTATCACATGTTGTAAATTCCAGTCAAGTGAAGATTTGATCCAATTATAAAATTTGTAAATAAAAAATTGTACAATTAACAATTGCAAGTTTCAATATAATAATAATCTAAATTTTGTGTATTCTATTTGAGTTATAAATAGTCAAACTGAACCTGTAGTCAATGTACAAGATGCTAATGTTATATTAGGTGAAGACGCTTTTATCACCTGTAGTTATACACTCAGTGATGCAAGAACGATTATTGCTGCTCAATGGTACAGTAGCACATCAACAGGAGATCAGTTAAACCTTCTTGTTAATAGTGCTGGTACAAATCCAAATGGTAGATATACAGTTGATATCCCCACAACAACTGCTCAAGCTACTCTCACCATTACAAACACAGTGTTGTCTGATGAAGGATATTATCTATGTAGAGTTGTTGATTCACCTCATGCTGAAACTGGTGAACAGTTTGGAAAACTTAATGTTCAATGTAAGTATATAAATTAACATGGCAATAATAGGCCTAAGCTAAGTGTTCAATGTAGTAAATTGATTAATGTGACAATATTAAGCTATTGTGAATAAATAATTACAAATTCAAGTCTTATAATGATTTACTTGCTGGTCCTATGTAATTCGTTCTTTCAATGAGCAATTCATATTATAGTTAAAGAACTGTTAACGTTTGATGAGCAATAATCAGTTGTCTGGATTCTAAGTGGAATTGAAATATATTTGATATTATTTGAGTTTGTACATTTTATTATAGTTGGTCAACCTCAACCTGTAGTGAATGTACAAGATACAAATGTTACATTAGGTGAAGATGCTGTTATCAGCTGTGAGCACACGCTCAGTGGTTCAAGAACACTTCTAGGTGTTCAATGGTACAATAGCACATCAACAGGAGATAGGTTGAACCTTCTTATTAATACTTTTGCCACGAATCTAATTGGTAGATATACAGCTGATACCTCGCAAACTGGTGTAACTACTCTCACCATTGCAAACACAGTGTTGTCTGATGGTGGATATTATCTATGTAGAGTTGTTGATTCGCTAACTGAAAATGGTGAACATTTTGGAAAACTTAATGTTCAATGTAAGTTTGTATTGTTCCCTCTGCTGATTGTTTGCAGTAGGTTATTATATCACCTAATTTTGGAATTCATTTCATCTCTCTTACAGATATTGATGACGTTATTATTGATATCGATTCATATACTAATCCCTCATTCACAATGACGTGTTCTGGAAATGGTAATCCTGTTCCTAAATTAAATCTCTATCACGATGAGACTACTATAGTAACTGGTACAATAACAATACTAAGATACACACAAAGTAAAATAACAGAAGATGACAATGGAAACTACAAATGTATAGCTAGTAGTACCGCTGGACAAAAGGAAAGTGAATTGATAGAACTAGAATACTGTAAGTAAACATTTTATTATTAATAGCTTATCCAAGATGAAAAGTGCAGATGATCAACACACTGCTTTTAAGTATCTGGTATGAAGAAGCATTGCTGCCTTCGCATAGTTAGTAATTTTTAATCACTCCTGGAGGAAATATATAGATATCTATATATTTCCTCCATGCATCAAGTTCTGAGATAAGGTCCTAAAATAAAAACAAATAGATCGATACTATACTGCTTGATGCATGATGTATGCGTTATGATAAACCTTTCTATCTTCTTTAGATAAACCTGTTTTTGATTCCCTTATGAATAAAAAAGCCTCTTCTAACGAAAGTGTTATTTTTTAGATTGAAAACCTATCATACAATCCTAATGACGTCACTTACAAATGGACAATTGATGACACAGAAATTGACTATGAAGATGGTAACCCAACATTAGAATTCACATTGCCAGTTATGGAATATACAATAACGTTGAATGTGACCAATAGCATTGGATCCACGATAGACTCTACGACATGCACAGTTCAAAGTAAGTTATGATGTTTGAATCATTGAATTATATCATACATATTACTATCACACATACTCATAACGTTCTTGTAGTCCGATATCCGTACGCAAATGTTTAATACAGATGTATTTATAGTGATGAGAAACATATGATACCGGTAGTGCTTAAAGCGATTCATGGGTATTATTATCTTGAATCAAATATGCCTCATTTCTGAGTTACCACATACTTTTATAAAGTTTGTTGTTGGCTTATTGTATTTTATTTTTGAGTCACAGCCGATCTATTTAAACCCTGCGAATGTGAAGAAACAACAGAAGAAACAGGCAACAACAGCCCAGGTTTACTCATTGGAATGTTCTTCGTTGGAATATTCATTGGTGCCCTTGGATTGTCTATTGGATTGTTTATGTATACAAAGACAACGCAGGTTTGACATCGATAGTTTTTAATTGTAAAATTGAATCTACTAATTTGCATAATAGTTTAAAGATTAAAGTAATTTGAGCAAAATCAAACTTTTACATAATATAAGGTTGTAACGTTTCTAAAACACTCTTGACATTTGTATCTAGAAGCAAACAACTAACAAGGAAAAAACGGAAAAGAAACAAGATGTAAGCATTCGCATTTATTTTTAAATAATTTCGTCAATTACTTAGAAATTTGCAAATAAAGACGCCATTCTTTGTTATTCTATCTTTTATATTTAATGTAATATTTGGTGTACTTTAAAATTCTAGCTAACTTTATTGAATTGATTTATCTTGTCACAGACTTATATGGAGTATACTGTTGAAAGACCTACTGATGGGGAAAACCATACCTATCAAGATTTACAACATAAAGTTGAGGAATCAGCTTATGTTAATGTTAAGACTGGGAATAGGAACAAGGGTTTGAAAGTGTAAACTAAGAAGAGAATATAATGGACAAAGATGTAACATTACGGATGATGTGATGCCACGAGGGACTCTAGGGTATGGGGAGTATATCTTAAATAAAGAATAGAAGCACGATTAATTGTCGATTACATTATGTAATTTAGTATTTTGAATGGATAAGGTGAGATGATCCATACAGGATATAAGTATAGCCACGTGTATGTAGACATTTAGGCCTAGTAAACATTGTGCTGTTAAAATGGTAAAATGGTAGGTTATATAAGTGGGTAAAACCCAAAGACGAGTACTATTGATGGGTAAGAACATCAATTAACACGATTGAAGCTTGGTAAAAGGAATGAAAATTAAAGATATATAAATAAATCAATTAATTCCTAAATGTATAACCAGGAGATGGTTTTACTATGAATAATGAATGGCGTGTGCCAAGATTCATGCTCGTTGAGCTTGACTTGATGTATTTCAAACTCAGGTTTAAGGATTCAAATACTGTAAGATATCGATAAGCCAGTATTGTTTTATTGTAGGAATTGCGGAAATAAAAAAAAAATGAAAAGGAAAGCAGATATAGCATCGAGAATATAGTTTCTCCATGAGTGTATTTTATGAATCATAAGTACACTTAATGAACCATGAAGGTGAACAAAAGTTAAAATAAATAATGTTTAGATTTATCGTTAGTTACTTCCCTGAAGGGACAATCTAAATATTGTGCTTATGTGAAAAAAAGATTATACCTAGTCCATGTGACGGAAAATAAATGAATAAAATTTATTCATTTAATTTCTGTCACAAGTGTACTAACATTTTATTTACTAAATCTCTATGATGATTTGAGTATAATATTGTAAACAAATAAATATAATTTGTCATTACATTATATCCACCCTATAGTATTTGTTTATGGGCCTAATTACTGTAAATAATAATGAGTGAGTCCGAGTCATATCGAAGAAGAAGATTTCCATAACATAGACTATTGCCTATGAGATAATCGAAACAACAGTGTAGAACAACCATTCGTGTCTGAGTATGCTGCTAACGCCAAGAAGGCAAATTCATCCATTCACTTTTGTAAACAAGGCCATGTACATGGCTGCAGTCGCGTGATCAATTTAGTGTATACCGACCTACCCGACTAAAAATTGGAAATGGGAGGGGGGGAGACTAACAGTGACGTGACTTTAGTGAAGGAGATAAGAGGAAGGTTTATCATTCTACGATACACGAAGGTATTACTGTGCGTTTAATTACTAACGACAGCATCAATAATGCAAATACACTGCATTATCGACATTATAGCTTGAACACATTATCTTATATTATCAATTAAGTGTCTGATCAATTATATCAATAAAATTCTACCTCAAACTACCACTAAGTACTGCACGGCAACACACGTCTCTTGAACATCATTTCTAGCCAAATCCATTCTACAATACATATCGACGAAACAAGATTAGCTTAGAAACGTTCACTTAGAAATAGTGTTAATTATTATCAATAAGCATATAATTGCACTCAAGCTAACACTGAAACTATACTTCAAAATGTAATTTCAACAAATACTGTAAACATACTTTAAACGCTAACCTGTGCTTCTGAACCTAGATACCGTCCCTCGCTAAACAAAACGTAAGCAAACGACGAGAAAAATAACACAAACGTCTGTTATCACCTGTATGCAAATGACGAACATTACGTAATACAACAAAGCAGTTCTAAGCTTTAACCATGTATGAAACGTCACAATATGTTTCACAATAAAATACAGAAAGAATATAGGCTACGAATGAATGGATAATACGAACTGACGCGAATGGACAAAACAATAGACCAATTTACGAGTTAATGAAACTAAATAGTTGGTAATTATTTATCATTTATGTATATTTGTTTTTATTAACTGGTATGCCACCAAATATAATTTCTCAGAATCAAATTGTATTTATTTATTTTATTTATTTGTTCTTTATACTGGATGACCTCTTCAGTAAAAAAATGTTCTCTCAATCAGAGGGCTCAGTACACAAAACACAGTATACAGCAGAGAATAAAAAACCCCACCCATCCCACATTCAAAATCATCCCCACCAGCATTTACTGTTCCCATATTATTATATTTGTGAAGAAGGTAGTATACAACAAGTTATACTGTAAATGTTCTACTATACATCTGACAATATGCATAAAATTGAAGAAGTACAATGAGGAACCCAACGTATTACATTATCTAATAAAAGAAAAGGTTCCGGCTTTTCCCCACTTTATTCTAATTTGGTTTAAATGGTTCAAAGGCAGGGCAACGAAAAACATCTATTTTTTTTTAAAGAAGAGAAAAAAGCCATGTTATGCATACAGTTTAGAACGCGTTGGGAAAGAATAAATACAAATGTTATCTTCTAAATTGTAAAATCATTAAAAATACAGTACTTCTATTTAGTTAAATGTTAAATGTTAAATGTAAAATGTATTATTACTGGTCCTCAAGTTTAACTGGAAACTGAGGAAATTCGGATTAGGCCCTCCACGGACCCATGGCAGCCAGCAGTGCAGCGCCTACTACCAGATCAGCACACCGGGAGACGATCGCCTACTCTTTTCGAATAGTGTACCAAGTTCTTTAACGTGCACTGTTAAGTACACGGGACCAATGGCTTTACATCCCATCCGAAGGACGAGGAAATTTGCTATTGTATAATATTTATTTATTTCAGTTTTTGGAATAACTTGAGCTTCACACATATTAGACGAAAGAGCACCAGGGTTTCCTGTTTGTGGCTACAAAATACAAACAGTTCCTTGTTGGTTTTATGATTATATCATGGAGGATTCCTCCATGATTATGATATTGTTATGCTTACACACTCAGTACAGTACAGTATATTACACAATACACAAAAGCACTATTTTACTTCCTTGTAGGGATGAACTAAACATTCCAAAGACCAATTAAATTACTGAGCAAGGAATAATAATATATTCACAAAAAATAAAAAATACATTACAAAAATATATTTTGTATAACATATTATAAAATTCATATTGTATCATTGGGTGCAGTCTATTTACATATACTGTAGCTATTAACGTATGGGTACATTGTAAACGTACAGAGGACTTAGTTTCAATTGAAATGAACTGACATTTTGATTGGTCGCCCTCTCTCCATTTCGTATAAACTATTCTGCATGGTGTATCGATAGCCTTCTCGTGCTAGTTAAACTTTGTACACTACACAAAAGTAAGTTTGATTTGTTGTACACAATTTATTTATAAATTATTATTTCATGATTTCATACCATTAATGATTTCAGTAGAACGACTGAACGCCGTTAAACTTATACAATATAGTCAGTGTTATAGTCTGCATAGAATTGGTTATTAACTTGTATTCGACAAGGATATGTTGATCGAAAAGTTGGCAAATACTGAATAAACATAGTATATACATTTTATAAACAGATTGAAATGGTGATGATATTTCATTCTGTGATAATTTACCTGATTTTCCAGCAGTGTGATCGTAAGTACCGTACTACATATTCAAGAGGGCAAAAAAATACAACAATAAATCCACATCCTCAGACAATAACCGTAAATAGGTCGAGAAAGGTTAGACTAAAAATATAGAATTTATTATTTAATCAACATTTTTATAAGCTTTATTATTTATCAATATTAATGACTAACATGCTGTTTAAAGTAAGTTTACCATGAGGCTATGGATCACAAATACAAAGGAAATACTACATCTGTTCAATATAATTAAAGCACATTGACAACTCAAGTCAAAGATTTGATGATTAACTTTTGACAATTTTTTTTTTTATCAACAATAATATTCTATTTCAGTTACAAACGGTCAAACCTCTCCAGTAGTCAATGTACAAGATGCTACTATTAAATTAGGTGAAGATGCTGTTATCATCTGTAGTTACACACTCACTGGTTCTACAAGAACACTTTTTGCTGTTCAATGGTACAATAGCACATCAACAGGAGATAGGTTCAACCTTCTTATTAATAGTGCTGGTACAAATCCAAATGGTAGATATACAGTTGATACCTCACAAACTGGTGTAGCTACTCTCACCATTGCAAACACAGTGTTGTCTGATGATGGATACTATCTATGTAGAGTTGTTGATTCATTTGTTGAAACTGGTGATCATTTTGGAAAACTTAATGTTCAATGTAAGTATTCATTTACATTTTAAATGATCTACCGTATTAGTTTGTTTTGTATTTGGTATATTTTTATACTAGAAATATTTTTATATGTTCTTGTTCGAGGGGAATAGTTTTCGTGTACTTTCTGACCTGAAACAAATAAAAATAAAATCAACCAGACACAGATTTGGAATTCTAACTCCAAACGTTTCGATATTAGGATTGCTGACAATAATATTTCGTTTGGCTAAATGTATTAAACAGAAAGGTCTACGTCAGAAATATGTTAATATTTTTTTTAGATAATGTATTGTTGCGGTATTATCACTATAGTTTTTAAATCAATTTAAAGTTATTCGACTTAATTAGCGAACATTGTATATTAATGTTCTGTCTTTATCTTTGCAGACTTTGACAGTGGTAGTAATCTTGCAATTGATGTCAATAGTATAACCACTCCACATAATGTTATAATCACATGCTCTGGTTTTATAGATGGCTCTCCAGTTCCTTATATAAACCTCTATAAAGATAACAATATTATTAAAATACAGAATTCATTACCTATGATATACATGATAGCTACTGTGTTAGAGGATGATGGAGGAAACTACAGATGTGAAGCAAATAACAGTGTAGGAAGTGTAACAAGTAATACAATAACACTCGATTACTGTAAGTACTATAACAAACTTTAAAATCAATCTCATTAAATTTCTTTTCTCATTATTTTTAATGAGTTCTATTATTGACAACATTAAACAAGGTTGGTATATTAGGTATTTGCCTTTACAGTATGTACTGTTGTTAAATGTGCATGGTTATGACTATCAACAGAACAACAATTATATGTATTTGAAGAATCTAGTGTTAGTATCTAATGAT
Organism: Antedon mediterranea; assembly: GCF_964355755.1. Lineage (NCBI taxonomy): Eukaryota > Metazoa > Echinodermata > Crinoidea > Comatulida > Antedonidae > Antedon > Antedon mediterranea. The sequence goes on from NC_092677.1 coordinate 1,038,131, forward strand.
AATTAGACTACCATTCAAGTTTATCGCCTTTATTATGCCTAAACAAGGTTGGATATTTGACTTTAGAGCATTGGCTATGAGGTACTGTTATTTTCAACTTAACTCTTAATAAACCGAATGGCCTATGATAATTCTTGCTGCTTAGAGTATCACTGTAATTAAACGAACAATTACATGTAATTATGCTTGTCTTTAATATTCAGGCTATATCAATTTCCCCCCAGATTTAACTGGTACTATCACCATTCGTTCCACTTCTAATGATACTACTATAGTATTCAACTGCTCTGGTTCAGTTGACGGTAATCCATCTCCTGACATAATCCTTCACAAAGATGGTGATATCATTCGACAACAATCTACATTACCTATAATATACACAATAAGCAGTCCAACAGAGAGTGATGCTGGACACTACATGTGTGAAGCTAATAATACAGCTTTCTCTACTAGAAGCAGTGTATTAGAACTGTGTAAGTACCTGATACAATTTGTGTTCGGTTTTCCGAAAGCGAAAATAAAAGTGTTATTATGCCAAATCATAATGATGGTTAAAAAAAATGAATTCATTAAATAAAGACAAATAAATTCAGCAGATCATTCACAAGTAAATCTGCGTCTAATGAGAGCAATTTACCACTCTGAACCAGAATTTAATACTAAATGGATTTTAAAACGTACATTTTTTCCAGATCATTTATTCTTTTTTTTTTAAACGGAATTTGAATATTTGGATTGTTTTTTTTATCATATCACAGGTTTTACAAAATAGTTTAGAAAAAGGGGTATTAATAAAGCTATTTTTATCAGATAAACCAATTCTTGAAGAAAATACTGTTGGACCTGGTGACAACTATGTCGTCACATTTGATGGTGAAGCTAACCCTCAACAGGTAACTTATGTTTGGAGCATTGACGGCGTTGTGGATCCAGATGCAAATTCTGCAACATTCACGTTCACTGCATCAATGGAAGTTGGCACAGTTCATGAAATAACAGTGATAGTTACAAATCTTATTGGGTCAACTTCTAAGACAATACGGATCACGGTCTCAGGTTGATATATACTCAGTTTATATTAAGGTCCAAGCTCAATAATCTGACCATTATAAGTGCATACAGAAAACAAATATCAAAATGAATTGCAATGGCCTAATACGATTTAACAGTATTATTTAAGATAAATTTGCAATGATTTGTTAATGTTTTTCATTTAGCTACCAATATTGAATCAACAACAAATTCAGCAAAAACCACAATGCCATCTACCGGTAAGCAAAAGTAGTTTTTATGCTTTTTAGGCTTTTCTTATTTAATTGTGAGTGTGTTTTTATTTCATCATAGACACAAAGCATTTTGTTTAAAACAGATGCGGCTAATTTTACAATATCATATTCTATTAGATAAGACCTATAATAACCTATTCGAATTTATCAAAATAATCTATTTCTAAATACTTAGTTGAAGTTGAATAAAGACTAATAAGCCTATTACAATTCAGTATAAATTATAATCCCTGTTGATACAATAATACTGCTAACCTTTATATACATATAAAACGTACTTTACTTTTCAGAGACAACAGTTGGGCCCTCCAATAGCAATACAGGTCTGATCATTGGAATGCTCTTTGTTGGTATCATCATTGGTGCCGTAGGATTTTATATTTGGCAAATTATTTACAATAAGATAAGGAAGGTTTGTTAGATTGTAATGATGACTTTAATATAATATATTTGTAATTATAAAACATGCAGACTATGAGTCCTTATGCCATACAAAGTAATATAATGGCAATTCATGCATTCTAGCAAAAGATGCTTTGAATTCGACTACAAGCTTTACAACACGTCACAATGTCCGTTATTGTTTGGTTTCAATTTACAAAATTTACCTTCGAGTAGAAGAGATAAGGTTATGAACACTTACATCATTATCCTTAAAATATATTGCAATAAATGGAGTTGAAAGATACATGTAATGACATGCAGAGTAATAACATCATTTTGTTATTCTTTATTTAGAAGTCACTGTCAGAAAAACAAGACACAGACAAAAGAAAACAAGATGTAAGTATTGATCTATAGGCTAAATACAATAAAGATGAATAACAAAACGATTAAATATTCAATTAAATAAAAAAATGTTTAGTTTTACAAAAACTGCGAGATTCATTTGGTCGTGGTAGACAAACATCAATAGAATGTTAAAATACAAAAACAAGAAATGACAATTACAGGCCCTTATAAGTTTACAATTAATGTATTTACTTGCCAGACATACATGGATTATGTAGGAGAAAGTAGCGGGCCAAACCAAACCTATCAAGATTTACAACATAAAGTAGAAGAATCAGCTTATGTTAATGTTAAAGCTGGAAATAAGAAAAAGAAAGCGAAAATATGAACAACGTTAAGAGGATCGTTCTACTGTACATCTATATAAGTACATTATGCGCACACACACGGTTATAGAAATTACATTATTTAATTAATATTATTTAACTACCATTGGTGGAAGTCAAAATAATTTGTTTTCAATTAATATATGCAGACTAACGGTTATTGTGATATTATGTTATATCAGTTAATGATAGACTTTTGAACTCTTTATTGAGTCAATTATATTCTGTAATAACTCATCGGTAATTATATTAATTGTCTTGTTTCATACTATTGCAATTCTACATCGAAGCAAGAGTGTCACTCACGTTTTGTAAATACTACAAAGGATCATTCATGCAGTAGGTTTTATATATAATATATTTGGTAAGCTGAAAACCTCTATTATACCAATATTGTTAGGCCTATTTATATAGAAAACTAAACGGAAACATTGTACGGTGTATTATTTCACCAATTTACTAGACGTATCGACTTAGGTATACTAAGGACGATACTGTCCCTGTAAGGGACAATTATCTACATATTCTGTTTATGTGAATAATAATCTATGTTAGTTTTTAGTCAACTTGAGTAAATTCTGTAGTACTTCTGAAATGTTTGTTAATTTTGGTGTTTCTAGTTTTCGTAAATTTATGCGTAAGTCTATTTATAGTTTTTTGTTACGTATTAATATATCTAATAATAATAATAATATGATTGTGAAAGTTGTGAGTGATAAACTGCTTGCGGAAACTCATTTATATATTTAAATATGCCATAAAAAGCAGAATGGTTTATACATCGAGGAAATAGTGTTAATGTTAATATAAAGATTTATAATAAATAAATATTTATATATAGTTATAATATAAATAAATGTAATCTGGTATTACATATAGGCCTGCATACAAATAGCCTACTGTATTTGTTTATGCACCCAGGACAACGTATCTGACTACGAGTTTGACTCATTAACTTGGACGCGACTAATGTCAAATTACCATGATTAAAGATTGGTTTGCCGTTCTAAACAACGATGTGACGGGTAGTAACACATTCTGTGCTCATAAACTGTTCTATAAAGCCACATAATAGAAAGTTAACAAGGCCATTATATATGGCTCAATTTAGTGTTTACCTACCGGCCGACCAACCGACCGACCGACATAGTGAGCTGTAGAGTCGCGTTGCACGCGACTAAAAACGAAACAGAAATGGGAAATAATTACGCGAACAGTAGAAGCGATTTAACCTTATCATAAATCAATGAAGATCTACGTTCCACCATAAACGAAATGATCATCAGTAAATGACCATATCCTGTATAATACATTAATATAATAAATGATTATTTACCTCAACCATCAATGTGAGTACTGCATGTCACTTTTCTATTGAGTAAATGCCTATACGTGTGCCTTAAGTAAACGATTGCATGTAATTAGAACCACAGATAGCAACAAACACTATACCACCAATAGTACGTGCTCACCTGTATGCAAATTACAACATAAAAAGAGAAAGATAATACTACTCATGGATTAATGAATTGCCTATTTATTAATCCATGCACTACTGCAACCATGGGGATTGTTTCAACTTTCTGAAAAGTTATCATCTTTTAATAATAAAAAAAAAATGAACAGACTGTTAAACAATATAAAAAAATATATACGGAATGAACGTATGACGGACAAAGGATTGAAAAAAAACGGAGACATAATACCCAACGAAGAAAAACAAGGCCAACAGCCAATACGTCGCGTGCTACAATGCATAGTGATACCGGACCGACAGACAGACCGATATACCGACAGACAGACCGATGACAGACCGACAGACAGACCGACCGACCGACCAACATAGAGAACTATAGAGTCGCGTCCACGCGACTAAAAATGATGGTACAGGCATTGATGAACAAAGGCAGAAAAAATACAGAAAACGAAAAAAAAAATACACAAAATGAACAAACGAACACAAAAATGAACCAGTGAGAGAACGAAAATATTAATCATTATTTAAATAATACTATTTTCGCATTTAATATCCGTTTTGATTAAAACGCAGGGTTTCTCTGAATTTATCCATCATTCAGAGCAAAGCTAAACAAAAATATAATGCCTATCCAAAGGTCATATTATAACAGTTATAATGATCTTTTTTTGTAAATTTGCACCTACAAAAAAGGTGTAATAGGAACGTGTCGAAGTGGACAAGTGACGATTTTATTAAAGGAGAAAAAGACTTAAAAAATGTACATTGTCTGCGTGTTGTCCTGTATAATCTCAGCTGTTGGTAAGTACCACATTAATAACAACAACTAACGTATTCCATTATTCTTAGTATTCTTAAATATAAAAGCAATGTGTTTATTATGATAAAGAATTTCAGTCTAGAATTTATACTGACATTAAATAAACAAATAAGGATAAATTTAATCTAATAAATTAAAAAAATAATATCATCACGATATCCAATCATTATCGTTTGCTAGTTGCCGTACAAAAGCTTACTTTTAAGCTTGGTTCCAATCAGAAAACGCAAGGACGTGGCACAATGTATCGACAAAATTTCTAGTGGGAACCAAGCTTCATGACCAAGTGCATGATTCCGATGTCATCCTTAAGCTTTGTTCCTAATAGAAGCGCAACGCAAGGACGTAAGCGCAACGTAAGTAATTTGACCAATCACAAGCGATGGATTATGTGAACTTTCGCTTGTTATTGGTCAACTTGCTTGCGTTGTGTCTACATCCTTGCGTTGCGTCTCTAGTGGGAACCAAGCTTTATGGTTCACCATTTACACTGCCTTTGCTGTTGTTGTCACAATCATTATTTTCATTTTAAAATTGATATTGTTATGAATACCAATATTTTACCTTGTCATTGACCATAGTACCCTTGACTGTTGCGCTAGAGGTTACAATAAGTGATGTGCAAGAATTTCCCGAGAATTCAGACGCGTTACTGGCTTGCGACTACACACCAACCGGTGCAACGGGGGTTGATATATCGTGGACACGAGTTAATGCACAGAGCGACATTATTAATTTAGTAGTACGAAGTGAAGTGGTTGATGAATTCAAACCACGTATGGAACTCCAGGTTTCTGATAATTTCCAGGGTAACGCTGGTTTAATAATTCATAATGTCACTAGAGAGGATGCTATGTCTTACGTGTGTGCAGTATTCTCTACTAGTGATGGTCAAGAACAAGGAATAACTACTCTACAGATACAATGTAAGTATTATCAATGCCCAATGAACACTAAACTGGTATTTTACAAACCGTAAAAACACAGTAGTACTGTAAAGAATCTTTAACCTAATATTTGATAATACTTGGATTATAACATTTATAAGTGTGTAAACGGAAGAAACGGAACCATTTAATTATATCATGCGTCACGACTTATCAGACCACTATAATCATCTATTATATCATGCGTCACGACTTATCAGACCACTATAATCATCTATTATATCATGCGTCACGACTTATCAGACCACTATAATCATCTATTTTTATTATCAGGAATGCTGATTCTATCTTTTTTGTCTACATCATTGAAACTATTTTTGATAACTGATAATGTAGTTTAATTGTTTTGAAAATACTTAATAACTTTTATTTGTTGCCTTAACGCAATTGTGCTTGTTTAAAAGTTGCATATTCACACAGTCGTCAATTGTTTTTTTTTTCAGGGAATTACAAGCCACAAATTACAAGTGATCCAGCTCCATATTCTTTGCAAGTTGGTGACAACGTAACATTTACGTGTTTATCTGAAGCCAATCCTACATCAGAAATAGCATGGTTGAAGAACAACGTTACCATCGACATGGATGACAGATTCACAAAGAACGAGAATGCATCTACTCTGCACATAGATGGTTTAACTCGAGATGATCACGCCCTCTTTAGTTGTAGTTCAAGAAACATTCGAAAGGAAATCTTGAGTGATCAGATTGAACTAAATATAGAATGTAAGTGCAGTATACAAAGTAAAACATAATTTATTGTAACCATGTAAATCCTGCAGACACTGAAGACATTTATATGGCACTAAAAAATCTTAAAAAAAACAAACCAATCATTGTCATTGAAGAACAAGATATTGCATGTTCTATTAATCTATGAGATTAAGCTCTAATCCATTCTATTTGGTATTCAATCTATAAATCAAAAACTAAATAAAGAAATTAGTAAATACGATAAAAACTACTCATTCTAAACATTAAAATATCACTATCCGTCCCATAGCTATAAATGAATAGTTTGTATTTTTGTTATCTCCGGAAGATCAATAATATTGGCTGTTTAATGCATGCTTGCTTTATACCAGATGATCCGCCGTTGAATAATTCCAGATATAATAAAGCGAAGGTAATTTCCAAAAAGACAGATGCTTCAATTACAATTATTATTTCATTTGATTTCATTTATTGTTTTCGACAAAACGTTCGGGACTTTGAAAGGGAAGTTCCAGCATACAAATTACAAATATTTATTAACATGATGAAGATACATGTTTTAACAGATAAACCAGAGATGTATTTGAACCAGACTAGCAACAAAGTGGAATGCACCAGTGACGCGAATCCAGCAGTGTATCAGTACGAGTTTGAAGTAGACGGTAAAGTAGTGAGGACAGCAGACGACGCAGTGTACGAATTGAAGGGAACTGAATGTGTTAATATCACGTGCTTTGGTACTAACAAAATAGGAAGAGGCAACGCATCGGATATCGTGTGTCCTCTGTGTAAGTTTATACTGCCTAAGTATCATTTAGTATCTACATTCTATTGGCCTAGATTCCAATTCTAATCGACGGCTACTCGATATTGATTAATTAAATTTAATCTTCTTATTTATAAGCAAATACTAAATACATAGATAAAACATTATTCAGAGTGTAAACGGAACAATGTTATTATTGCACTTGCACCACCTGATTGATCAGACTGTTATAATCATTTATTATTGTACTGAATGCCAATTCTATCCTTTTTATCTTCATTATTTTAAGTAGCTGTTAATGCTTTTGTTTGTTTGTTGCTTGTCAGTTGCTTCAAAACACAATTATGCTAGTTTAAAAGTTGCGTTCACACAGTCTTCAATTGCATTTTTAGGGAATTACAAGCCACAAATTACAAGTGATCCAGCTCCAGATTCTTTGCAAGTTGGTGACAACGTAACATTTACGTGTTTATCTGATGCCAATCCTACATCAGAAATAGCATGGTTGAGGAACAACGTTACCATCATAGAGATGGATGACAGATTCACAAGGAACGACAATACATCTATTCTTCACATAGATGGTTTGACTCGAGATGATCACGCCCTCTATGGTTGTAGTTCAAGAAACATTCTAAAGGAAATCTTGAGTGATCAGATTGAACTAAATATAGAATGTAAGTGCAGTGTAGTAAAACATATTGTAACCAAGATAAGGTATATGAATTGAAAGGAGCTCATGAATGCGTTAATATCACGTGTTTTGGTACTAACAAAATAGGAACGAATAACGCATCGGGTATCCGTTCGTTGTCCTAAATGTAAGTTGATAGGCCTCTATTGGTTCACATTTAGAATTTAAAGATTCTATAGATTCCAAATCCAATCAACGGTTAATATTAATTAACTAGCCTTAAAGCCCTTTTGGCTTATTTATGTTTCTCCGGCATAAGTGCATTCTACATAAAAAAATAACTGTCATGTTATTTCACAATGATGTATCTTATGAAAATAAAATTGAATTGATTTGAATTATTTCGTTATTATTATATAATAAATAATTTATTATGTTTTATTATTTATTATTATTATATTATATTTATTAAATTTTTATTTACTTTTTGGAAGAAGTGGGAGAGGGGTTAGTTAGAAAGTATATCGAAATCAAACATTCTGAAAATATAAATATTGTTATTATTATTAACTGGCAATTTGTTTTTATACTTCAATGTAGGAAATATTTTTACCGTTTGTCAGATAATTTAAAAAAAAGGTGTATATGTATGTATGTTAGCTTAGGTCTACTTATAAAAAAAGTAGTATAGTATATACACTGGCCTAACAATATTTTTTTTTCGGCAGGTGAATGTCTAACTGTTGAATGGCCGACAGTTTATCCAGAGCCAACAGTAGAAACATTGAGTTGGAAGACAAGACTGGTCATCGTGAATGTTTGTGTTGGAATGCTAATTGGTGCCATTGTAATGTGTATTGGAATGTTTGTCTATAACAGATGTTATATAAGAGGTTTGTCGCTTTATATTTAGACGTATTTTGGTAACACGTCAATGTTTATTTTAAAACATTCATGTCTCATGTGAAAGGTAGATACATAATTCACTCCCATGTTTACACAAATGTTTACTAAATAATTGTGTTTGTTACTATTCTGTTGGTATTTGATATATTTTATTACCTAGATACATTTTGTCTTTATTTTTAGAAAACACGAAAACGAAAAAACAAGACGTAAGTGTTAAAATATTGACTATTGATTGTTTTTATAAATAATTGCCAACAAAGAAAAAAAATAATCATGTTGATTTTAATTGGAGAAGGTTAGAAACGTATACCTTTGAATATTGACAAAACAAAACAACAAGGAAGTTTCCGTGAATATTATTTATGGCTCAGCCTGCTAGCCTATTATTATTTATAATAATGACATTTGAACTTTCGTATTTATCTTGCAGATGTATATGAATTCCATAGTAAACGACTCCGACAAAGACCATTATGACGACTTACAAAACAAATTAGAAATGCCGGCTTATCACAGTGTTATTAGTATGATACAAAGTTCTGTCTACAAAAATGTGTGATGTGCCCAAATATGGTAGTAATATACTTAAATAATATGGTAGTGATATGACATCATCATGTCCATATGGGCACATCACATAAAGTCTTATATGTAGACAGAGCATTAGAAAATACGGTAATACAATACAAAGCTTAAAAAAAAAATAAAAATTAAATGAAGGAAGGTATCACTACATACTCTAGTCATCCTCAAGTTGATACACTTAAATTGTATATATTACTATAAGTGGCATGTTTAAGTATATCTGTACCAGTAAGAATGAGTCACGTCGTCGGTATTCAGTTGAAGAATACGACTTTTAAAAGCCCATTGTTGGTTTTATAATAATTATATTACAAAGTTTGTTACAGATTGCACAATACTTTGCAAAATATTTAACTTCCTTGTAGGGATGTACTAAACATTTTGTACACACCAGCGAAATTGAATGTACAAGGAGTGAAATATTTCAGTTTTATTTCTTCTTTGATGAAGAAGTTTCATATTTTGCATATTCAATCAACTTTTTCTTAAATGATTTTTCTGATATGTTCACATCTGCTTACAAAATAAGTATGAATAACGACTATATTGAAGCAAGAACGAACGTAAACCATGGAGATATAAAAATATGCGTAAACCGAACCCAGTACCATTTTGATTTAATTCAGGAAACTACCTCGTGCCATTATTCAGATATATTGACAGTTTTGATTGATATTCACATGAAAATAATATTGAATTAGCAAAAAAAAAACATAACATAACCATGTGGAGGTAGTCATGTTTACTGCAGTAAAATAGGCCTTTTTGCAGTAAGTATGTATCATCATTTGTTGCTGCTACTTAGGGATGTATACCGCAACATGATTGATCATATTTCAATATTGATTTAATGTACACAGCAACACGGTAGACATTGTAACGATGGTTAATCTCATTTATTTATACAAGTAAAAAAAAACACATACATGGTTTAGATTTGAGGGGTTAGTTAAAACACAATCAGATTTCAGTTAGTAAAATTAGTTTACATTAATTAAAGTTTGGTTTAAAAAAAATACAAGTAAACACTGAACATTGTTAGTAACCTTATTACATAATTCAATTATGTAAAAAAATAATGATGAGTTAAAAATTGAAGCTTAATATTCTTCTAATATTTCATTATACTTACTTACATGTCAGACCATGAAGATAACAGCATTTATGTCTTATGTGAGTTTACTTACATGTCAGACCATGAAGATAACAGCATTTATGTCTTATGTGAGTTTTAAACAAAATTATAAGCATGCACTAGATAAAAAAACAAAGCAAAGGAGATATAGTTATATAACAAAGAACATTATGTTATTGATACAAAACATAGGCTAAGATATAAAATGTAACATTGTAAATTCTAATCATTAATTCGTATTGTATAATTTTTAATTTCTATATAATATATTTTGTTGATAATATCTACCAAATGTATTAACTATAATGTCAGTCATTATACCATAGTGTAAAAATTAAATTTGTATGTACAAATTTAATCGAAATACCGAAAACTAACCTACTAAAATTACGCTAACATTAATGTTACATTGTCATTATTGTTTAATGACCGTATATTTATATATGACTTTACTAATTATGATCATTTGTACATCAAAACATTATACTTTGTGACAACTCTATTACAATAATTATGAATTCCTGTCCATTTTGTATACTCATAAAATGTCATGTGTTGGAATTTACTTTAATTTTACATTTTAATTTCAAACTGAGTTAATGAAATTGAAATCCAATCTAAAAAATAGAAATAATAAATTCCATCTAGAGAAGGGAGCCCTCATTCAGAATGATAAATCCTTGTGATCTTTCAGGGGTCTGCTAAATATTCTACGAACCCTAGAATCAAATGTCACTCTGGACGCTTGAATACTGTGTCTCTGGTTTTGTGCGAATATTTTCATCCTGTTTACCAGGATTGTTAAGATCCAGCTCAGCATATAGCCAGTTGCTCTACGTTCTACATCAAGCAAATAGTACAATTTAAATATAATTATGATCCTAATTATAAATATTTTCAGTATTGTTTAGGTCCAATGTTTGATGGGTGGCGTTATTGGAAAAACCGTTGTTGATGCCAAGAATTTGTTAAAATTACACGTCTTTACTTACAGCACCAGATTTCTTTGAATCACTTGGTTTCGGCTTTTGGACGTATGCAGTACCATAACCACCAGTTAAACCTATTAATTCAGAGGTGTCTTTTGTGGTTATTACATTTCCAGCGGAGGTCCTAACCAAGTAAATGAAATTACATGAAATGGAATTATGTGATAATAATGTATGTGCAATTACTAGTAAATTATAGAATGAGTGCATAATAATTAATAAAAATACAGTACAGTATTTACATTTTGTTACCTGTGTTTTTTTTTTTATAATAATACTTACACCCTCTCACTGAAACAATATTTTTTTCCTGTAAGAAGAAATAGCAAAAAAAAAATAAAAAAATAGTGAGATTAGGAAAATGCAAAAATTAAGTTTTGGCGAGAGGAAAAACTATATTTGACAATTCTGCTTTTATTTTCTATGGAATGGAGAGATTGTTTTCTTATATTCAGTAATTCATTAATTATAATTTCCTGTTATTCGTTTCACGGGAACGTCTCTTCTTAGTTAGGGGTGTACACTGAATAGGGGTGTCCTACATAGTTTAATGGTACTGAGGTATAAGAAGCCCACTCATAATTATTTAGAATACATTTTACGAAAGGAACTACTTCACTACTACTAGGTTAAGTTCACACCAAAACATTACTTATCATTTTTATTAAAGGTGTTTGTGGAAAGCCGATTTATGATTGATTTTTTGAATGGGATACATTTTAACTGAATTACTTTTTCTTATTATATTCTATGAGATAATTATTCTAAAAAAAATATTGAAAAGGATAGTTTTCAATTGGGTAAATCTTCAATTACAGTATCTCATGTATGTAGATAAAATTGCCAGAATATTTTTAAAGGGAATGTTTAAAGTTTTACCTTAATAGCCTACCAAAATTAGATATCCTGTAACACAGGTCTAAACGCTACAATAGAAGAATGCTACAGTATTCTTCATTTGAATTTTTGAACCTCCTAAATGCTTTTAAACCTTAATAGAAAACGTCATATTCAATTTAGTAATTTTTTATTATTAATATTCACACATTCTTATCCATAACTTTATTCACAAACATGATTTTTTTTAATATAAAAACTATATATATATCAAATATTTTTTTTTATTAATAATGTATGTTTTTGTTGTTTAGTAATGTATTTTTGTTGTTTAATAATGTATTTTTGTTACATTAAAATTGTTTCACTACTGATATAACTTATAACTCTTGTTAGAGGACGTTTTTCTTGTTATAATTACCGGTACGATTTTGTAGACAATATTCTTTGTAATTTGCAGATACACACTATTTAAAGGGAAATGTTATTATTGCTTTATGTTAATTGAACTTAACATTTTCGCAGTATGTAATATGTGAATAATTGATTATTATCCTATTTATATTATTGTTTCTTAGATTAGTAGTAGGCCTACTTTATTGGTATACATAACACCTGTTTTAAGGTCAACTATTCATTTTTCCAATTGTATAAGTTAAAACTATTAACTTACTACCAAAGATAAAGCCAAAATATATAGCAAGCACTATCAATACAATCGTTACTGGTATAACAATTCCAACTGTAAAAAATAATATAAATTATTAAGTAAAAACAACACGACATAAAATTAACTCTCTTAACTTTTGCTTAACATAACATATATATTTTATGGAAAGGCAAAAAATGTGATGAAACAACCGACCATACTCTGTGCATTGTATCTTTAATATTTTACACATTACGTCTTATGTATATAATTCATCAATTCTTACGATACATATTTATGTTCAATGTTTATTCTCCATAACCAGTATTGCTAAACTAGTTGTTTAAAATAGATGCTCAGCTGAGTAGTTGGTAAACCTTTTATCATAAATTAGTTTTTAACCAATTTATATTTTCTGAATAAGACTCACCTATAAGACCAGCACTTCGCCCTTCACTGGGATTATAGACATCACTAGCTGTAATATAAAGTTAAAATATTCTTGTGAAAACTTGATGCGGTACTAATCAAACGGAAAAAAACCCACAAAAGTTGTTTTATAATAATTATTTTACATTCTGTGTTATAAATGATGATAACGATGACAATTTTGAAGTAAATGGAAACTTCAGACATATGGCCATCGTGCATTTTCCTGTGCAGCACCCATTTTGTGGAATAAACTGCCAATCGACATAAAGACATCTGAAAACATCTTTCAAAACACGACTAAAACCCATTTTTACACAGAGGCATTTCCTGCTTAACTTTGTCAGGCGCCTTTGAACATTATTTCTATGGATACTGGCGCTATATAAATCTGATTGATTGATCGATATTTGACAAAATTGTGCAGCATTAGCAGCAGCATTAGAATTAGCAGTAGCATTAGCATTAGAAGCAGCAATAGCATTAGCATTAGCAGTAGCATTAGCAACAGCATTAGCATTAGCAGCAGCATTATCAGTAGCAGCATTAGCAGCAGCATTAGCATTAGCAGCAGCATTATCAGTAGCATTAACATTAGCAGCAGAATTATCAGTAGCATTAGCAGCAGCATTAGCATTAGCAGCAGCATTATCAGTAGCATTAGCATTAGCAGCAGCAGCATTAGCAGCAGCATTAGCATTAGCAGCAGCATTATCAGTAGCATTAGCATTAGCAGCAGCATTAGCAGCATTAGCAGCAGCATTAGCATTAGCAGTAGCAGCAGTAGCAGCAGCATTAGCATTACCAGCAGCATTAGCAGCAGCATTAGCATTAGCAGTAGCATTAGCAGCATCATTAGCAGCAGCATTAGCAGCATTATCATTAGCAGCAGCATTAGCAGCAGCATTATCATTAGCAGCAGCATTAGAGCATTAGCAGCAGCATTAGCATTAGCAGCAGCATTATCATTAGCAGCATTAGCAGTAGCAGTAGCATTAGCAGTTTCATTAGCATTAGCAGCAGCATTAGCAGCAACATTAGCATTAGCAGCAGCATTAGCATTAGCAGCAGCAGCAGCAGCAGCATTAGCATTAGCATTAGCATTAGCAGTTTCATTATCATTAGCAGCAGCATTAGCATTAGCAGTAGCAATACCCAGGTGTATACATGGGTACCCAGTTAGTTCACATCCACGTCAAATAGTGATAATGGGAAATTAAGTGTTCCGAGAGCCTTTTTAATTTAAAAGTTAGCCAGAGCCTTTTTCGATAGGCTATAAATAGAAAGTTACCGAACATTACGAGCGACGCGAGTTCTGACTTCCGTATTTTATAGGCTGTCTAAATTTCCTTTTTAACTCGTTTATATTAAATTATATTGCTGTTTAATTGATTTCTGTGTATTAGGAACATTTATATTAAACAAAAACCACAACAGTACCAATTTTTGTTTATTATGGATTCATTTATTCCAATTCTAAGATAAACGTCTAAGCCAAGTGTAAGCGTAAACAAAGCGAGTCATACGACGAAAACAAGAAAGTGAAAACTAACTAGTTTGTTAAAATAGTTAACATTAATTTGGAATTTTTAAATGAAATTCTGAAAACGGTATAATATAGTCTTATATGTATTTTCTAAGATTTCCAAAAATAAGCTTGGTGTTATTTTTCAAACAAATTCTATAAGGAGTTGAATATAGGTCTGTTTTAAGCGAAAGCACGTTGCGCGTTGGCCTAGGGAGACGCGGCAGGGCTGGAATAATCGTTTTCTTAGGCGAAGAGAATGAGGGAAGATGCGCTTCATCATTGGCCCCTCGATTGTTATTCTTGTTAAGTGGCTAATTCATAATCTTAAAATATGAGGACAAAGGGCTTATAAATTTTGAAATAAAGTGTTGAACTTTCATTTTTCTTAAAATTATTAAGAAGTGGGTGGGGGGGACTGTCTGCAAGCTAGGCCTGGACTGTTTAAATTGGTAAAATACTATAAAATCAATACATTCTTGGGGCTAAATAATTAATGACATTTCACGATTCCCTTCTTTTTATTATAATAATGGAGCAATAAATGAAATACACACCATTTAACATAAAACCTTTAATATTATCACAAATTAGACAACAAGTTTTGTACATCAAATTAACATCTTTTGTACTAGGCCTTTTTCTATTTATATTTATAATGATTATTTATTGCCGATTTGGAAATCACATTTAAACTTTATAACAATTACCGCACAACAACAAACCTCCGCTTGAACCTTTATATAAGTAAATTAGGAAAATATCAAGTTTTTAAAAATTAAATGTCCTTTGGGAATAAAAATCTGTAGATATCCATAAAATTACTGTATGTATGTGTTGGTTCACATGCCGGTAAATTAATGAGAAATTGTTGTTGATTAATGCTATTTCTATTGTATTGAAGTATATGCAGACACCATAAGAACATCCCTCTGTGATCTGTAAAAAAAAAAACAACATTAAATTAATAATAATCATTATTTAGTTATATTTGTAATCATTTATTTTTATTTCCTTAGGCCTAGGCCTATAAATACGCGCGCCCGACAATGAACACGCGCCAACAATACACGCACTACTCCACTATATAATAACAGGCTAAAGCCTAGTAAACTAGGCCTAGACTATATTGATTTTTAAATAAAATAAAAGAGGCTTTGTAACGTTTTATGATTAAAAACATCTTTCCTATATATTATATAACGTTCTTATTATTTTAAAAAGCAACATTTTTAATCTTATGGTGTAAAATAATGATTTTAGCTACAACCATGTGTTCCATTTTCAACAGTAAAATAACCAAAAAGGCACATGTTTAAGCAGCCATTAAAAAAAAATAAAAAATAACACCAACGAGATTTTTTTATTAACTACTATTGAAAAATTAAATATCCAGAAAATATAAAACCCACCTTCTCAAAAAATTAGGTTGTTTTATTACAGCCTCAACAAATTAGACGAAATTTTAACATTCGAATACCCTAAAATTGTTTAAAAAACATCGGTGTAATTCACACCCTTGTTTGACACAGATATAATGGCTTTCTCGATAAAAAAACAATATCACGTGGTTCGTAGATGCTGTGTCAAAGGTTTTCATGAATTATTCATTAGTAAATAAAACCAAAAGTTCCAATTGGCCAGTTTGCAAAAACTTAATATTTATTTTTAAAAACAAAGTTGCTTCCGGGTAATTGTTCACACTGTCTCGTGTGCAAAAACGATTCGCTGCCGATAGAGGGCTCACTACTTTTTTTCCCTGGTGAATTGAATGTGAGTTCAAGACACAACTTTGCGCTGATTACTAGCTGCATTATGGGAGTATGTTTCCATACGTGTTTGATCCAAAAAATGACTGGGGTAATAATAATAATGTTCAGCGCTTAGAGAAGCTTGCTTGTAGAGCGCTATATAAGAATGAATGTTTATATATATAAAGTATCTCTTCTGAGATCCCGCCTCGTAAATAAAAATACTGTAAGATGAGGGCGTATCAATTTGATCTCTGATGCGCGTGCGTACAACTGAGGACTAGTGCTGTTCCGCCGGCGTACCACGCCGAGAATGTTAAAGAGTCGCTATCCAATCGAGTTCGAACAATACCATGAAAGCCCCAGTGGTCTAATGGTTAGGACATCTGCATATCAAGCAGGCAGTCCGAGTTCGAGCCTCGGTTGGGGCGACTTTTTCTCATTCTCACAGATTTCCTCATCTTTATCGTTTCAAATTAATTTATTAAATTTCAGTATATCACCGGGCGGTTTAGAATTAATGTTCTGTGCCTGATTTGTTTATATATATATATATATATATATATATATATATATATATATATATATATATATATATATATATATATATATAATCAATGATGTTGCGTAGCACTGTGTAAATTATATATAAATCATACTGTAAATTATAGAAACAGTGCTCATATTCGGAACATGATCTCATAATCGCGTCGAGCATAGCTCATTGGCGAAAGTTCCATATTTTTTAGTTGTATGAAAAAATGTCTCTGGCTGGATTCGAACCTGCAACCTCTCGCTTACAGGGCGAGTATCATACCACTAGACTATGATACTCGCCCTGTAAGCGAGAGGTTGCAGGTTCGAATCCAGCCAGAGACATTTTTTCATACAACTAAAAAATATGGAACTTTCGCCAATGAGCTATGCTCGACGCGATTATGAGATCATGTTCCGAATATGAGCACTGTTTCTATAATTTACAGTATGATTTATATATATATATATATATATATGTATATATATATATATATATATATATATATATATATATATATATCTGTATATATATATATATATGTATATATATGTATATATATATATATATGTATATATATATATATATATATAAAAAAATCAAGATCAAATAAGTTAAAACTGCCTCAATATAGATTTATTTTAACGACATGTTTCGGGCATAGCCCATCATCAGGTGAAAAGAATTGTAACAAAGGATAACATATATAAGTCACAAAATTACATAATAAAACAAATCAACCAATCAAAAATGTTAACAAACAAAAGGCATAGTTATAAAGGCACGCCTCCAAAAGCTATGGTGTACAAAGCAGGAATGGTTGCTTATAAAGCAGGAAATTTAAAACAAAGACAAAAGCTTCAAGTGTAAATAATAGTTAATATGTGAATGTCTCTGGCAAAATTAATGTTTAAAGGATCTAAATTGTACATTTATGCCGGTAGGGGCAAGAGTGCCAAGCTTTACAATTATTCTATATATATATATATATAGGTTGCAGGTTCGAATCCAGCCAGAGACATTTTTTCATATAACTAAAAAATACGGAACTTTCGCCAATGAGCTATGCTCGACGCGATTATGAGATCATGTTCCGAATATGAGCACTGTTTCTATAATTTACAGTATGATTTATATATATATATATATATATATATATATATATATATATATATATATATATATATATATATATATATATATATATATATATATATATATATATATATATATATATATATACACGTTGAGTCTGGAAAAGAAGTAAAAACTACAGTTTGGTCTCTACAGGCTTGTTTCGTGAGTCGTGCAACTCACTCATCAGGAGACTATAATGAGAAGAATCAATTACAACGCTGCTTATAAGCACATTTACTTGTAGAATTAGCATTTACAGGTGATATGTTTTGGAATATATATATATATAAATCCAAAGGCAAATTACTGAAAAAAATGACAATGCTGTGGGTATCAGTGGCTGGATCTCAATGGAGATACAAAAATAAAAAGCGAAAAGCTAAATCAAAACGATAAAGTAAACAGCCAGAAAAGTTAGCAGAGTTTTCGGGCAACACTAGCCTTTCATCAGTGCAAGTGACTGATATATATATATATATATATATATAGGTGCTGATCAATTAGACGATTATGGATTGTTAAATGTAAAATATCGATTTAATATAAAGTTTTGCAAATTATCCAAGTTCATAAGATATTTATGGGCAGAAGTGCTTCATACCTAAACGAAAACTTTCGTAGAGTTAATAACTTACATGGTCACTTCACTCGTGGTAGTAAACTCAATTTGGTTGTACCTAAAGTCCAAGGCATAGAATGTAATACATTCTATTTTAATGCAATCAGAGAATGGAATAACCTTCCTGACTATATTAAACAAATTTCCAACACATCTAAATTTAAAACTGAATTGAAACAATATTACAAAATTAAACATAGATAAATTATTATTGTGCCATTATATCCGATGTTTTGCTTATATGCTTATATATTTATGAACCCCGTCTTATAATGTTTTTTTTGTTAAAATTATAATTACTATCTTTTTAGGGACCACATTGGAATTAAGTTGTTTTACTTTAAACGACTTTATGTGTTTTCCCGTGCATCGTCAGACTTCATTAATCCCGCCATTTTTATTTGCTTTTTTGATGTATTTTAATATTTGAGGTGATTATATATATTATTGATGTATTTTGAATGTTATGTATTGAGATGCCAAATAAATGAAAGAAAAAGAAAAACAACGACAATGTTAAAGTAAAATCACGGAACTACAGAGTATTTGACGAAATTGTGTTCTGTTGGGAAAAGGGTAGATTGAAGACCTTTGATTAGGTATTCATAACTATATAAATTAAGTTTGTCAATTATCATTATATAATTATAATCTTAATATGATTCCTAGTACTCTAATCTAATGGAATTACGACTTATAAAACGTCTACCTACATAAAGACCATATGAAATATGAAGTTGTAGTATTAGTAGTAGCAGCAGCAGTAGCAGTAGTAGCAGCAGCAGCAGTAGCAGTAGTAGCAGTTGCAGTAGTAGTAGCAGTAGCAGCACAGCAGTAGCAGTAGTAGCAGTTGCAGTAGTAACAGCAGTAGCAGTAGTAGCAGTTGCAGTAGTAGTAGCAGTAGCAGCAGCAGTAGCAGTAGTAGCAGTTGCAGTAGTAGCACAGCAGTAGCAGCACAGCAGTAGCAGTAGCAGCAGCAGCAGCACAGCTGCAGCAGCAGTAGTACGTTTTTCATCTTAAGAATGATGTTAAAGATAATGGAATGTGTGTGTACTTACAGTCTAGTTTGAGTGAAGCAGTGTTTCTAAGTTTCCCTTGCATTCCACTATAAGCAGCATTCTCTGCTCTACACTGGTAATCTCCTTCATCTGATACATTTACTTTATTAATAATTAATGCTGAATCAGAATATGAATATTTGTCTGTATCAGCCGTATTAAGTATGACGTCACCTTTACACCATATGACGGTAATGGGGGTTGGTACACCATCAAGTGAAGAACACGTAAACATTGCTGTTTCATTTACCATCACAGACAGTTCTTGAGGCTCCAAAACTGTAGAACTATTTTCTGT
Organism: Antedon mediterranea; assembly: GCF_964355755.1. Classification (NCBI taxonomy): domain Eukaryota; kingdom Metazoa; phylum Echinodermata; class Crinoidea; order Comatulida; family Antedonidae; genus Antedon; species Antedon mediterranea. The sequence goes on from NC_092677.1 coordinate 1,058,348, forward strand.
TTCATGTATAAAAAAGTTATGCAAGATGGAATATCCTATCTAATTTGTAGTTGTAAGTGTGTATACTCGAACTAATGTGACAGTGAGTCCTGCTACATTCAATGTTGGTGAAGATGCAACAATGACGTGTACATATACACTTGAACCAGGAGATGTGTTAGCTGGGTTAGCATGGTTCAAAGCAAATGGAATTGGAAATCAAGATGGGTCAGTACTTGTATCTACGGGAAGTACAGTCAGTGGTCGATACAGTTTATCCAGTAATAACCGTGATCTTATCATTACTAATGTTGAAGTCAGTGATGCTGGGAACTACTTGTGTAGAATTACATTGGATGTTACCTTTGCTAATGTTGAAGATTTTGAAATGATGTCAGTTGATTGTAAATAAACATTCCAACCAAATTACTTAATTATCTCAATATTTATTTTTTAAATAATTTTGATATTGAAAATGTGTGTAGTTGGTCGCTTTCTTGTAGACGCTTTTATTGTAGAACGTAATTTATTTATTTTTTCTCTGTTCTGGGTTGACCAACTAGCATAGGTGTTTAGCACCTGTTTGGTCTTTCCGTGCCTCCTTTTCTAATTGATTTGTCTTCTTTGTTTATGTATATGGCAAATTGAATAAATAAATTCATTAAATATTATTTACTACATACTCTTACTTAATGAATGTATTAATAAATGTTACCCTATTAATTTAATTTATTATTTATTATAACATTTATTTTATTTTTATGTTTTTTTATATCAAAGGTTAAATTATATGATTTCTATTTATTCAAACAATAACCAGCTTGTGCTACTCAACAAAGTTTCTGATGTACATATACTTCAATACTTCAATATATAATTCAATAATTTCCCTCATCAAGTTGTTTTTACCAAAAAAAAGAAGAAAAGGTAGATGAAAAAGACCGAATAAATTGGAAGATCAGTAAAACATTTTATAGTATGATACAGTACGGTACATTATATCTTATTACAGATATTAATGGTAGTCTTGCAATTGCTGTAAACTCTAATACCACAGCAGAGGATGTTATCATCACATGTACTGGTATTGTAGATGGAGACCCAGTTCCTGAACTAAACCTGTATAGAGATAACAATATAATTAAAACACAGAGTACATTACCTCTAACATACACAATAGCTACTGTGGCAGAGAATGATGGAGGAATCTATAGATGTGAAGCAAACAATACTGCTGGAACTGTGACAAGTAATACAATACAGTTTCATTACTGTAAGTGTGTTCAGTTTTGGTAAAGTTAGTTTCCTTTCATGTTGCGTTATTATCTATAAGAATGAGTTATCATGATTTAATTTGAAAAAAAAAACCCTGTCTTAATGTCATTTAAACAAAATTGTTCTGCAAATGACAACTTCCCCCGGGGAAGACATGACGTGTCTTTGCCCATATTTTCTCATCTTTTTCTAGTTAAATAGATTCAATTATTTTATTTTGAACTAATAGCGTTTCACTTCATAGCAGTATAATCAACATATGTTGTTTTAAGGTGTTGATTATACATTGTTTAATGGTCGCTCCCGAGTATCAATGTTCTTCAGAACGTTAATTCCAAGAGTGCTAGACTAGTACAGTACTAGTATATTAAATATGTCTGTTGCATATTTTATTTGAACAAAAATGCAACAATGTTTACATAATTCCTCGTATACGTATGATCATGAATTTATGTCAATTTTTATCTCTTATTCATCTTTGTTAGCAAACTAATTGTATTGGTAGGATGTTTAATTACATGAATTAATTCATTTAAAGTGGCTTAGGTTCTATCCTGGCCTAACTTATTTTTATTATTTTATGTTTTTCTGTACGTAGCTGTTGTGAAAACCACAGTGTTGTTTTTAGTAATTAGTAAAGGATAATTATATCCTTTATTTATTTTGTAGATTTAAACGATATTGTTACAATTAGTTATACTTCTAACAATACTACTATCGTAGTCACGTGTTCATGTTCAATTTATGGTAATCCATCTCCTGGTATAAACCTTCACAAAGATGATGATATCATTCTGCAACAATCTACATTACCTTTAATATACCCAATAAGCAGTCCAACAGAGAATGATGGAGGATATTACACATGTGAAGCTCATAACACAGCTTTCTCTACAAGAGTATTAGAATTGTGTAAGTATAAAATACAAACTTTACTTGATAAAGAACGTATCTAAACAGCAAATTCACAATTGATTTAAAATCTCTATCTTTAAAGAGTCTTGAAAAATTGAAATTCTGAAATAGGCCGATGAAAAAATGGATTTAAAGTTTCACAAATACAAAATTAGTTGACAGAATGAATTAAACAACTGTTTCAAAGTAAATTTTTGATATAAATGATATATTTTCAGATAAACCAAGATATGAGACAACAGAACCAGGTACTCTTAAACCTGGAGAACAGGGTACGATTACAATGGAAATTGTTGAAGCCAACCCTCAAGAGGTGAATTATGTTTGGAGCATCGACGGTGTTGTGGATCCAGATGCAAATTCTGCACCATTCCAGGGGCGCAGCCAGCAAAGGATTAAAGAGGGGGTCAACCAATATGTGAGTATTTTGCGAGCGAAGCGAGCAACCATGGGCTGGGGGCCAGGGGGCCGCCAAGGGCCCTTGGTTGGGGTCCAGGGGGCGAAGCCCCCTGGAAGCTTTGGCGGTCTAGGGCAATCTAGATCATTTGAATCGGTTTACGCACACACAAATATGACAATGTTAACACTAAAAAACTGTAACAAAGAAAACAAAAAACAACTCTCATTTTCATTACAGAACATTTTTATATTCCAGGCTGCCACAGACAAACACTTTTTTTCTTGCTTGTTTGTTGATTTGTGTAGAGAGGCTGTAAACTCAGAGGAGGAATTATTTGAATTCCTCCCTTTTCACCAATACAAAAGTTGCATGAAATGAACGTAGAGATGCAAAAGTTTGAAAAAAGAAATTAGAATGATAGCATGGAGGGAGTGATATTATTAAATGAGAACCGTAAGGTTAGAGTTCATACACTGTGCAAGTCCAAGAAGCTATCTTAGCTCCGTGTTTATGTGAGACGCTTATCATACCCAGTACATACAATATTTTGTTTAAAAATATACCTATTTTGTTCGAATGTATAGTATAGGTGATAGCTTATACATAATTGTAATAACTAACTTCTAAATTATTATCATACATTTTACGTTAGTTACTATAACGGCGCTCTTGACATCGCGTGATGCATCTTTAAACATAAGTTTGGAACATACATTCTTCTTGGCTTGGAGACAGAATTCGCGAATGACATTCTCTGTATTAATGTTCATGTTAAAGTGTATGTTCATGAGGCACAATCCCAAAAGCTGCTCATAAGACATGTGATTTCCCAAACAGGTTTTTTTCTCCATAAAGTCGAAAAACTCAGACGTTACGGGCATAGGCCTACGCGATTAGAAGAAGTGCACGCACATTCGGGAACACATCTGGATCCGCTAATTTTACACAGTCGCTTCCATCACTGAAGCTCGGAATGAAGATGTTCGTGTCTTGGCAGATCATCGTACCAAATTCAAGTTCCTTGAAGACTTCTTCAACATTACACTTCACTATAGACTCGGGTGCTACGCCAAATATTTTAAAGCATGGCCTGTTATCGGCAGAAAAACGGGTTTTTAACTCGGTTTGTAATCAAGAAGTTGATTTGGTAATACTGCTCGGTAGTAATCTTCCACAGTATCTCCAGGATGATTTGATCTGTATTGTTGTCTCATGTTTTTATTTATTTTTTCTAAAAAAAAGGGGGGGTCAGGACCCCCGTGACCCCCCCACTGGCTGCGCCCCTGCATTCACATTCACTGCATCAATGGAAGTTGGCACAGTTCATGAAATAACACTAATTGCTACTAATCTCATTGGATCAACTGCAGAGACAATACGGATCACTGTCTCAGGTGTTGATTCATTTGTTTTTTTATTTTAAGAGCATATTATCATGCACCGAACAAAAACAAAAAGTCATTTAATATATCTATTTTACTCTAATTTATCAAATCTCTGTGTGTCTGTCCGACTTTATTCAGAGACTAGAGGTCGCTAGGTCAATGTAAAATCTCAACATTCTCAAATTAGGAGCGGTATAAAGTCAAATTCTTTATTCATCCCACCTGGGGCAATTTCAAAAACAGGACTGAACAATATATAAAAAAGTACTGTATATAGTAAATCATTATAACACAATCATCAATCATTTAAACACAACACCTTAAATCTATAACATCTCTTATTCAAAAGGCCCTAGATCAAATAATTTTATTTTTTCGTGACACATAGGACTCCGGTACCGATATGCATACAGAGATAACAACCAATTCCATCTATCATGCATTGCTCAATTAAAAATATGTATTATAACTTTGACATTTTAGTTGTATTAAAGATGTATTGTTCCCTTGAAAAATTAATTGAAAAAAAACATGTTTTGGTTGAAAATGCCATTTAAATGTCACATAATAGTTATTCACTTTCATAAAAAATTGGATCGAAAACAATATTTACCTGAAAAAACTGTAAAGAAATAGTCAAATTGGATGTCAGTCAATTGGTTTTTGGTTGAATTTAACCATTTATTTTGTCATTTTATAAGCGACAACATAATTTTGTTCGTTTTTTTCTATGAAAGTGATTAACTATAATAAATGGCCTATACTTTATTAATCTTCATTTTGCATGTTTTCTGGAGGACAATATAAATATATATAAATCGTCATTCACATTAAAATTCGGTATAATTTTAGTTTCGTACATTGTAAATAAAGTGTACATTAATTTCCAGTAGAAAGAAAACGTAGGGCTTAGAAATATCGTAGGTTTGGTCATTGGAATGCTCTTTCTTGGTACCATCATTGGCTCCTTTGGACTTTATATTGGACAAATTATTTACAACAAGATAAGGAAAGTTTGTTAGATTATTTATTAATACTTTACTTTATTGTTTTTATAATGCTAAAACATGCATGTTATACAAAGTAATAATAAGGGCCATATTGATTTTTAACTACCAGCAGTATATCAAAAGATTTTGAATTACTTTACAACATGTTAGGATGTTGGTTATTTTAGTTTTCATGAACGCAATCCGTTTTCGAGAAAAGATGAGGTTATTGGAAAAGGGTATTTTATAAATAGTCTACATTGAATAAAACGAATTCACCTCATTTTCCATTGAAATATTATTGAAATACATACAATATTGAAAGTCTTATGGGATGACAATAGAGTAATGAAATATTAATTAATCTATTTAGAAGTCACTGTCAGAGAAACAAGACAAAGACAAAGGGAAACAAGATGTAAGTATTGAATACAATCTATAAAGACGATCAACAAAACGGTTTAATTGGTAGAACCATTGAAGAGAAAATATTTCTTTTTTCATTAACGGCAAAATGGACAATTAAAACTTAAATAGACTTAATGTCTAATTTGATTCTGATTAAACGTAAGTCTACGTTTACAATTCCAAATTATTGTATTAAGAGTTTAGTACAATTCCTTTATTTACCACAAGAAATAATGGTTTCTGATTTAAGTTAACAATTATTTTCTTTTTTTAACAGACTTAGGCCTACATGGATTATGTAGTAGACACTAGCCAGCAAAATCAAACCTATCAAGATTTACAATGCAGGCCTAACGAACAAGAATCAGCTTATGTTAATGTTAAGGCTGGAAATAAGAAGAACAAAGGGAAAATATGAACAAGAAACAGCTTATACTTGCTTGATACTTGCTTGATGTTATGGGTCGGTTAGAAAGCATAACATTATGTTAATGTTATGGCTGGAAATAAGAAAAAGAAAGCGAAAATATGAACAACGCTAAGAGGATCGTTCTACTGTACATCTATATAAGTACATTATGCGCACACACACGTTTATAGAAATTAAATTATTTAATTAATATTATTTAACTACCATTGGTGGAAGTCAAAATAATTTGTTTTCAATTAATATATGCAGACTAACGTTCATTGTGATATTATGTTATATCAGCTAATGATAGACCTTTGAACTCTTTATTGAGTCAATTATATTCTGTAATAACACATCGGTAATTATATTAACTAGATGGCACGCTCGCTTCGCTCGCGTACCATCTAGGTCGTGCCCACAGATGGTTCTCGAATACACAGTATTTCCAGCGAGAAAAAAATGGAGATTTCAAATGTACGTACCGCAGGACTATGAATACATTGTCGTTTACAGAAACGAATAAATATACACAATGATTTATGTAGTCAACCAAAATTAGCACCCTGGGGATTACTTCCGAGAGAGAAACAAATTGAGTCAAATTTTTTTATTTGGACTCATTTAAACAAACCCAATTTGTGTTTTGTATGTAACATTAAGGGTTGAGGGATGGGGGAAGAAGATGGGTACAAAGAGGAAACATTTTAAAATATATTCTTATCCACTCAGTAACGAAATATTGTTTTTAATGTTTTATAGGCCTATAAATAATATACCACTAAATACAGTAAAACATTTACGATTTAATACGGTACTTTGTTAAAACTCTCACTGTCATAGTCGATTGAAATAGTAAAGTACATGTAACGATACACCACTACGACGTTTATATATTTTTAAATTATTAATTAATACAAACGTTGAGAAGCAACTGTCAGTAATAACGTTTATTTATTTGTATATTATATGTTTATAATCTAACAGTAGGGCCTACCCACACTCACAGTAATAAAGTTTATTTGTATATATTTTTGTGGTTAATACCTTAACAGTATTGTACAGCATTGCAATACTATTTATGTTTATTCTCCAAGGGGGCCCATAAATCTAAATCTAAATCTATACCTCTATGGTTAAACCAAATAATTTGGAATGTTTATTTGTATATTATATGTTTATAATCTAACAGTAGGGCCTACCTATACTCACAGTAATAAAGTTTATTTGTATATATTTTTATATTACATCTAACAGTACCAACACTCACAGTAAGAAATTTGCGATTCAAATTGCGATCAAAAGTGGTTAATACCTCAACAGTATTGTACAGTATTGCAATACTATTTATGTTTATTCTCCAAGGGGGCCCATAAATCTAAATCTATACCTGTATGGTTAAACCAAATAATTTGGAATGTTCCATTCATCACAAATCAATACATTTGTAAAAACGTATATTAAATGTATCAAAATAGTATTTTTTAAAGAAAATCGGCCTGTCTTCAACATTATGATGCTGTACTCGAACTGTTCAACCGGTTTTCAGCTATTAAAAACAATTATCGTAGGAGGAGATAGGAAAATGCGAAGCCTCCTCGCATTTTTGTGGCGGGTATTTTTCAAGATGGACATCCATTAGACAGTGTATACCACGATCGGAAAACACCCCTATTTGGGGCAAATCGTTGAACCTAAATTCGCTTTAATCGTCAATAACTAATTATCTAACTTAATTTAATTAGTAAACAGGGTTACATCAGGTGGTTAAAATCAGTACCGAAAGTACGAACCAACTTTATATACCATCGAGTAAAAATTCTAGAAGTAAGGCGCGATTTACCGAATTTTGCCCTTACGTAAATTTATATAGATTGTCTTGTTTCATACTATTACAATTCTACATCGAAGCAAGTGTGTCACTCACGTTTTGTAAATACTACAAAGGATCATTCATGCAGTAGGTTTTATATATAATATATTTGGTAAGCTGAAAACCTCTATTATACCAATATTGTTAGGCCTATTTATATAGAAAACTAAACGGAAACGTATCGACTTAGGTATACTAAGGACGATACTGTCCCTGTAAGGGACAATTATCTACATATTCTGTTTATGTGAATAATAATCTATGTTAGTTTTTAGTCAACTTGAGTAAATTCTGTAGTACTTCTGAAATGTTTGTTAATTTTGGTGTTTCTAGTTTTCGTAAATTTATGCGTAAGTCTATTTATAGTTTTTTGTTACGTATTAATATATCTAATAATAATAATAATATGATTGTGAAAGTTGTGAGTGATAAACTGCTTGCGGAAACTCATTTATATATTTAAATATGCCATAAAAAGCAGAATGGTTTATACATCGAGAAAATAGTGTTAATGTTAATATAAAGATTTATAATAAATAAATATTTATATATAGTTATAATATAAATAAATGTAATCTGGTATTACATATAGGCCTGCATACAAATAGCCTACTGTATTTGTTTATGCACCCAGGACAACGTATCTGACTACGAGTTTGACGACTAATGTCAAATTACCATGACTAAAGATTGGTTTGCCATTCTAAACAAAGATGTGACGGGTAGTAACACATTCTGTGCTCATAAACTGTTCTATAAAGCCACATAATAGAAAGTTAACAAGGCCAATATACATGGCTCAATTTAGTGTTTACCTACCGGCCGACCAACCGACCGACATAGTGAGCTGTAGAGTCGCGTTGCACGCGACTAAAAACGAAACAGAAATGGGAAATAATTATGCGAACAGTAGAAGCGGTTTAACCTTATCATAAATCAATGAAGATCTACGTTCCACCATAAACGAAATGATCATCAGTAAATGACCATATCCTGTATAATACATTAATATAATAAATGATTATTTACCTCAACCATCAATGTTAGTACTGCATGTCACTTTTCTATTGAGTAAAGGCCTATACGTGTGCCTTAAGTAAACGATTGCATGTGATTAGAACCACAGATAGCAACAAACACAATACCACCAATAGTCCGTGCTCACCTGTATGCAAATTACAACATAAAATGAAAAAGATAATACTACTCATGGATTAATGAATTGCCTATTTATTAATCCCTGCACTACTGCAACCATGGGGATTGTTTCAACTTTCTGAAAAGTTATCATCTTTTAATAATAAAAAAAATGAACAGACGGTTAAACAATATAAAAAAAAATATACGGAATGAACGTATGACGGACACAGGATTAAAAAAAAACGGAGACATAATACCCAACAAAGAAAAACAAGGCCAACAGCCAATAAGTCGCGTGCTACAATGCATAGTGATACCGGACCGACAGACAGACCGATATACCGACAGACAGACCGATGACAGACCGACAGACAGACCGACCGACCGACCAACATAGTGAACTATAGAGTCGCGTCCACGCGACTAAAAATGATGGTACAGGCATTGATGAACAAAGGCAGAAAAATTACAGAAAACGAAAAAAAAAATACACAAAATGAACAAACGAACACAAAAATGAACCAGTGAGAGAACGAAAATATTAATCATTATTTAAATAATACTATTTTCGCATTTAATATCCGTTTTGGTTAAAACGCAGGGTTTCTCTGAATTTATCCATCATTCAGAGCAAAGCTAAACAAAAAATATAAGGCCTATCCAAAGTTCATATTATAACAGTTATAATGATCTTTTTTTTGTAAATTTGCACTTACAGAAAAGGTGTAATAGGAACGTGTCGAAGTGGACAAGTGACGATTTTATTAAAGGCGAAAAAGACTTAAAAAATGTACATTGTCTTCGTGTTGTCCTGTATAATCTCAGCTGTTGGTAAGTACCACAGTAATAACAACAACTAACGTATTCCATTATTCTTAGTATTCTTAAATTTTAAAGCAATGTGTTTATTATGATTAAGAATTTCAGTCTAGAATTTATACTGACATTAAATAAACAAATAAGGATAAATTTAACCTAATCAATTAAACAAATAATATCATCAGGATATCCAATCATTATCGTTTGCTAGTTGCCGTACAACAGCTTACTTTTAAGCTTGGTTCCCATCAGAAAACGCAAGGACGTGGCACAATGTATCGACAGAATTTTTAGTGGGAACCAAGCTTCATGACCAAGTGCATGATTCCGATGTCATCCTTAAGCTTGGTTCCTAATAGAAGCGCAACGCAAGGACGTAAGCACAACGTAAGTAATTTGACCAATCATACTTTTGCTATAATATAATATAAAGAAAGAATTCATAAAGTAATAAACTGAATATCTTCTTTTTAAGAAAAATAAATGTATAAATAATCATATTAGAAAAACACTATCGCTTTTTGATGATGAACAACTCTAAAATGTATATAGGAAATGTTTTTTTTATTTTGTATCTATTATGCTTATTGTATTATGTTTTTTATGTAAAAGGGTCCTGCGAAAACAGAAGTGTAAATTTCTCTATGCAGGATCCTTGCCATCATTTATGCTATGAAACTATATTTATAAAGGATGAGTAAATAAATGAATTGAATTGAATGGATTATGTGAACTTTCGCTTGTGATTGGTCAACTTGCTTGCGTTGCGTCTACGTCCTTGCGTTGCGTCTCTAGTGGGAACCAAGCTTTATGGTTCACCATTTACACTGCCTTCGCTGTTGTTGTCACAATCATTATTTTCATTTTAAAATTGATATTGTTATGAATACCAATATTTTACCTTGTCATTGACCATAGTACCCTTGACTGTTGCGCTAGAGGTTACAATAAGTGATGTGCAAGAATTTACCGAGAATTTAGACGCGTTACTGGCTTGCGACTACACACCAACCAGTGCAACGGGCGTTGATATATCGTGGACACGAGTTAATGCACAGAGCGACATTATTAATTTAGTAGTACGAAGTGAAGTGGTTGATGAATTCAAACCACGTATGGAACTCCAGGCTTCTGATAATTTCCAGGGTAACGGTGGTTTAACAATTCATAATGTCACTAGAGAGGATGCTATGTATTATGTGTGTGCAGTATTCTCCACTAGTGATGGTCAAGAACAAGGAATAACTAGTTTACAGGTACAATGTAAGTATTATCAATGACCAATGAATACTAAACTGGTATTTTACAAACCGTGAAAACACAGTAGTACTGTAAAGAATCTTTAACCTAATATTTGATAATACTTGGATTATAACATTTATAAGTGTGTAAACGGAAGAAACGGAACCATTTTATTATATCATGCGTCACGACTTATCAGACCACTATAATCCTCTATTATTATAACATGCGTCACGACTTATCAGACCACTATAATCATCTATTATATCATGCGTCACGACTTATCAGACCACTATAATCATCTATTATATCATGCGTCACGACTTATCAGACCACTATAATCATCTATTTTTATTATCAGGAATGCTGATTCTATCTTTTTTGTCTACATCATTGAAACTATTTTTGATAACTGATAATGTAGTTTAATTGTTTTGAAAATACTTAATAACTTTTATTTGTTGCCTTAACGCAATTGTGCTTGTTTAAAAGTTGCATATTCACACAGTCGTCAATTGTTTTTTTTTTTCAGGGAATTACAAGCCACAAATTACAAGTGATCCAGCTCCATATTCTTTGCAAGTTGGTGACAACGTAACATTTACGTGTTTATCTGAAGCCAATCCTACATCAAAAATAGCATGGTTGAAGAACAACGTTACCATCGACATGGATGACAGATTCACAAAGAACGAGAATGCATCTACTCTGCACATAGATGGTTTAACTCGAGATGATCACGCCCTCTTTAGTTGTAGTTCAAGAAACATTCGAAAGGAAATCTTGAGTGATCAGATTGAACTAAATATAGAATGTAAGTGCAGTATACAAAGTAAAACATAATTTATTGTAACCATGTAAATCCTGCAGACACTGAAGACATTTACATGGCACTAAAAAATCTTTAAAAAAACAAACCAATCATTGTCATTGAAGAACAAGATATTGCATGTTCTATTAATCTATGAGATTAAGCTCTAATCCATTCTATTTGGTATTCAATCTATAAATCAAAAACTAAATAAAGAAATTAGTAAATACGATAAAAACTACTCATTCTAAACATTAAAATATCACTATCCGTCCCATAGCTATAAATGAATAGTTTGTATTTTTGTTATCTCCGGAAGATCAATAATATTGGCTGTTTAACTATGCTAATGCATGCTTGCTTTATACCAGATGATCCGCCGTTGAATAATTCCAGATATAATAAAGCGAAGGTAATTTCCAAAAAGACAGATGCTTCAATTACAATTATTATTTCATTTGATTTCATTTATTGTTTTCGACAAAACGTTCGGGACTTTGAAAGGGAAGTTCCAGCATACAAATTACAAATATTTATTAACATGATGAAGATACATGTTTTAATAGATGAGCCAGAGATGTATTTGAACCAGACAGGCAACACAGTTGAATGCACCAGTGACGCGAATCCAGCAGTGTATCAGTACGAGTTTGAAGTAGACGGTAAAGTAGTGAGGACAGCCGACGCAGTGTACGAATTGAAGGGAACTGAATGTGTTAATATCACGTGCTTTGGTACTAACAAAATAGGAACAGGCAACGCATCGGATATCGTGTGTCCTCTGTGTAAGTTTATACTGCCTTGGTTCTAAGTATCATTTAGTATCTACATTCTATTGGCCTAGATTCCAATTCTAATCGACGGCTACTCGATATTGATTAATTAAATTTAATCTTCTTATTTATAAGCAAATACTAAATACATAGATAAAACATTATTCAGAGTGTAAACGGAACAATGTTATTATTGCACTTGCACCACCTGATTGATCAGACTGTTATAATCATTTATTATTGTACTGAATGCCAATTCTATCCTTTTTATCTTCATTATTTTAAGTAGCTGTTAATGCTTTTGTTTGTTTGTTGCTTGTCAGTTGCTTCAAAACACAATTATGCTAGTTTAAAAGTTGCGTTCACACAGTCTTCAATTGCATTTTTAGGGAATTACAAGCCACAAATTACAAGTGATCCAGCTCCAGATTCTTTGCAAGTTGGTGACAACGTAACATTTACGTGTTTATCTGATGCCAATCCTACATCAGAAATAGCATGGTTGAGGAACAACGTTACCATCATAGAGATGGATGACAGATTCACAAGGAACGACAATACATCTATTCTTCACATAGATGGTTTGACTCGAGATGATCACGCCCTCTATGGTTGTAGTTCAAGAAACATTCTAAAGGAAATCTTGAGTGATCAGATTGAACTAAATATAGAATGTAAGTGCAGTGTAGTAAAACATATTGTAACCAAGATAAGGTATATGAATTGAAAGGAGCTCATGAATGCGTTAATATCACGTGTTTTGGTACTAACAAAATAGGAACGAATAACGCATCGGGTATCCGTGTCCTAAATGTAAGTTGATAGGCCTCTATTGGTTCACATTTAGAATTTAAAGATTCTATAGATTCCAAATCCAATCAACGGTTAATATTAATTAACTAGCCTTAAAGCCCTTTTGGCTTATTTATGTTTCTCCGGCATAAGTGCATTCTACATAAAAAATTAACTGTCATGTTATTTCACAATGATGTATCTTATGAAAATAAAATTGAATTGATTTGAATTATTTCGTTATTATTATATAATAAATAATTTATTATGTTTTATTATTTATTATTATTATATTATATTTATTAAATTTTTATTTACTTTTTGGAAGAAGTGGGAGAGGGGTTAGTTAGAAAGTATATCGAAATCAAAAATTCTGAAAATATAAATATTGTTATTATTATTAACTGGCAATTTGTTTTTATACTTCCATGTAGGAAATATTTTTACCGTTTGTCAGATAAATTAAAAAAAAGGTGTATATGTATGTATGTTAGCTTAGGTCTACTTATAAAAAAAGTAGTATAGTATAAACACTGGCCTAACAATATTTTTTTTTCGGCAGGTGAATGTCTAACTGTTGAATGGCCGACAGTTTATCCAGAGCAAACAGTAGAAACATTGAGTTGGAAGACAAGACTGGTCATCGTGAATGTTTGTGTTGGAATGCTAATTGGTGCCATTGTAATGTGTATTGGAATGTTTGTCTATAACAGATGTTATATAAGAGGTTTGTCGCTTTATATTTAGACGTATTTTGGTAACACGTCAATGTTTATTTTAAAACATTCATGTCTCATGTGAAAGGTAGATACATAATTCACTCCCATGTTTACACAAATGTTTACTAAATAATTGTGTTTGTTACTATTCTGTTGGTATTTGATATATTTTATTACCTAGATACATTTTGTCTTTATTTTTAGAAAACACGAAAACGAAAAAACAAGACGTAAGTGTTAAAATATTGACTATTGATTTTTTTTATAAATAATTGCCAACAAAGAAAAAAAATAATCATGTTGATTTTAATTGGAGAAGGTTAGAAACGTATACCTTTGAATATTGACAAAACAAAACAACAAGGAAGTTTCCGTGAATATTATTTATGGCTCAGCCTGCTAGCCTATTATTATTTATAATAATGACATTTGAACTTTCGTATTTATCTTGCAGATGTATATGAATTCCATAGTAAACGACTCCGACAAAGACCATTATGACGACTTACAAAACAAATTAGAAATGCCGGCTTATCACAGTGTTTATTAGTATGATACAAAGTTCTGTCTACAAAAATGTGTGATGTGCCCAAATATGGTAGTAATATACTTAAATAATATGGTAGTGATATGACATCATCATGTCCATATGGGCACATCACATACAGTTTTATATGTAGACAGAGCATTAGAAAATACGGTAATACAATACAAAGCTTTAAAAAATAAAAATAAAATGAAGGAAGGTATCACTACATAATCTAGATATCCTCAAGTTGATACACTTAAATTGTATATATTACTATAAGTGGCATGTTTAAGTATATCTGTACCAGTAAGAATGAGTCACGTCGTCGGTATTCAGTTGAAGAATACGACTTTTAAAAGCCCATTGTTGGTTTTATAATTATATTACAAAGTTTGTTACAGATTGCACAATACTTTGCAAAATATTTAACTTCCTTGTAGGGATGTACTAAACATTTTGTACACACCAGCGAAATTGAATGAACAAGGAGTGAAATATTTCAGTTTTATTTCTTCTTTGATGAAGAAGTTTCATATTTTGCATATTCAATCAACTTTTTCTTAAATGATTTTTCTGATATGTTCACATCTGCTTACAAAATAATTATGAATAACGACTATATTGAAGCAAGAACGAACGTAAACCATGGAGGTATAAAAATATGCGTAAACCGAACCCAGTACCATTTTGATTTAATTCATGAAACTACCTCGTGCCATTATTCAGATATATTGACAGTTTTGATTGATATTCACATGAAAATAATATTGAATTAGCAAAAAAAAACATAACATAAACATGTGGAGGTAGTCATGTTTACTGCAGTAAAATAGGCCTTTTTGCAGTAAGTATGTATCATCATTTGTTGCTGCTACTTAGGGATGTATACCGCAACATGATTGATCATATTTCAATATTGATTTAATGTACACAGCAACACGGTAGACATTGTAACGATTGTTAATCTCATTTATTTATACAAGTAAAAAAAAACACATACATGGTTTAGATTTGAGGGGTTAGTTAAAACACAATCAGATCACGACAAGAAAACCAAACTTCTAGGTTTCAGTTAGTAAAATTAGTTTACATTAATTAAAGTTTGGTTTAAAAAAAATACAAGTAAACACTGAAAATTGTTAGTAACCTTATTACATAATTCAATTATGTAAAAAAATAATGATGAGTTAAAAATTGAAGCTTAATATTCTTCTAATATTTCATTATACTTACTTACATGTCAGACCATGAAGATAACAGCATTTATGTCTTATGTGAGTTTTAAACAAAATTATAAGCATGCACTAGATAAAAAAACAAAGCAAAGGAGATATAGTTATAAAACAAAGAACATTATGTTATTGATACAAAACATAGGCTAAGATATAAAATGTAACATTGTAAATTCTAATCATTAATTCGTATTGTATAATTTTTAATTTCTATATAATATATTTTGTTGATAATATCTACCAAATGTATTAACTATAATGTCAGTCATTATACCATAGTGTAAAAATTAAATTTGTATGTACAAATTTAATCGAAATACCGAAAACTAACCTACTAAAATTACGCTAACATTAATGTTACATTGTCATTATTGTTTAATGACCGTATATTTATATATGACTTTACTAATTATGATCATTTGTACATCAAAACATTATACTTTGTGACAACTCTATTACAATAATTATGAATTCCTGTCCATTTTGTATACTCATAAAATGTCATGTGTTGGAATTTACTTTAATTTTACATTTTAATTTCAAACTGAGTAAATGAAATTGAAATCCAATCTAAAAAATAGAAATAATAAATTCCATCTAGAGAAGGGAGCCCTCATTCAGAATGATAAATTCTTGTGATCTTTCAGGGGTCTGCTAAATATTCTACGAACCCTAGAATCAAATGTCACTCTGGACGCTTGAATACTGTGTCTCTGGTTTTGTGCGAATATTTTCATCCTGTTTACCAGGATTGTTAAGATCCAGCTCAGCATATGCCAGTTGCTCTACGTTCTACATCAAGCAAATAGTACAATTTAAATATTATTATGATCCTAATTATAAATATTTTCAGTATTGTTTAGGTCGAATGTTTGATGGGCGGCGTTATTGGAAAAACCGTTGTTGATGCCAAGAATTTGTTAAAATTACACGTCTTTACTTACAGCCCCAGATTTCTTTGAATCACTTGGTTTCGGCTTTTGGACGTATGCAGTACCATAACCACCAGTTAAACCTATTAATTCAGAGGTGTCTTTTGTGGTTATTACATTTCCAGCGGAGGTCCTAACCAAGTAAATGAAATTACATGAAATGGAATTATGTGATAATAATGTATGTGCAATTACTAGTAAATTATAGAATGAGTGCATAATAATTAATAAAAATACAGTACAGTATTTACATTTTGTTACCTGTGTTTTTTTTTTATAATAATACTTACACCCTCTCACTGAAACAATATTTTTTTCCTGTAAGAAGAAATAGCAAAAAAAAAAAAAAAGTTTTGGCGAGAGGAAAAACTATATTTGACAATTCTGCTTTTATTTTCTATGGAATGGAGAGATTGTTTTCTTATATTCAGTAATTCATTAATTATAATTTCCTGTTATTCGTTTCACGGGAACGTCTCTTCTCAGTTAGGGGTGTACACTGAATAGGGGTGTCCTACATAGTTTAATGGTACTGAGGTATAAGAAGCCCACTCATAATTATTTAGAATACATTTTACGAAAGGAACTACTTCACTACTACTAGGTTAGGTTCACACCCAAAACATTACTTATCATTTTTATTAAAGGTGTTTGTGGAAAGCCGATTTATGATTGGTTTTTTGAATGGGATACATTTTAACTGAATTACTTTTTCTTATTATATTCTATGAGATAATTATTCTAAAAAAAATATTGAAAAGGATAGTTTTCAATTGGGTAAATCTTCAATTACAGTATCTCATGTATGTAGATAAAATTGCCAGAATATTTTTAAAGGGAATGTTTAAAGTTTTACGTTAATAGCCTACCAAAATTAGATATCCTGTAACACAGGCCTAAAAGGCTACAATAAAAGAATGCTACAGTATTCTTCATTTGAATTTTTGAACCTCCTAAATGCTTTTAAACCTAATAGAAAACGTCATATTCAATTTAGTAATTTTTTGTTATTAATATTCACACATTCTTATCAATAACTTTATTCACAAACATGATTTTTTTAAATATAAAAACTATATATATATCAAATATTTTTTTTATTAATAATGTATGTTTTTGTTGTTTAGTAATGTATTTTTGTTGTTTAATAATGTATTTTTGTTACATTAAAATTGTTTCACTACTGATATAACTTATAACTCTTGTTAGAGGACGTTTTTCTCGTTATAATTACCGGTACGATTTTGTAGACAATATTCTTTGTAATTTGCAGATACACACTATTTAAAGGGAAATGTTATTATTGCTTTATGTTAATTGAACTTAACATTTTCGCAGTATGTAATACGTGAATAATTGATTATTATCCTATTTATATTATTGTTTCTTAGATTAGTAGTAGGCCTACTTTATTGGTATACATGACACCTGTTTTAAGGTCAACTATTCATTTTTCCAATTGTATAAGTTAAAACTATTAACTTACTACCAAAGATAAAGCCAAAATATAGGCCTATAGCAAGCACTATCAATACAATCGTTACTGGTATAACAATTCCAACTGTAAAAAATAATATAAATTATTAAGTAAAAACAACACGACATTATGTGTATAAAATTAACTCTCTTAACTTTTGCTTAACATAACATATATATTTTATGGAAAGGCAAAAAATGTGATGAAACAACCGACCATACTCTGTGCATTGTATCTTTAATATTTTACACATTACGTCTTATGTATATAATTCATCAATTCTTACGATACATATTTATGTTCAATGTTTATTCTCCATAACCAGTATTGCTAAACTAGTTGTTTGAAATAGATGCTCAGCTGAGTAGTTGGTAAACGTTTTATCATAAATTAGTTTTTAACCAATTTATATTTTCTGAATAAGACTCACCTATAAGATCAGCACTTTGCCCATCACTGGGATTATAGACATCACTAGCTGTAATATAAAGTTAAAATATTCTTGTGAAAACTTTATGCGGTACTAATCAAACGGAAAAAAAACCCCACAAAAGTTGTTTTATAATAATTATTTTACATTCTGTGTTATAAATGATGATAACGATGACAATGTTGAAGTGAATGGAAACTTCAGACATATGGCCATCGTGCATTTTCTTGTGCAGCACCCATTTTGTGGAATAAACTGCCAATCGACATAAAGACATCTGAAAACATCTTTCAAAACACGACTAAAACCCATTTTTACACAGAGGCATTTCCTGCTTAACTTTGTCAAGCGCCTTTGAACATTATTTCTATGGATACTGGCGCTATATAAATCTGATTGATTGATTGATATTTGACAAAATTGTGCAGCATTAGCAGCAGCATTAGAATTAGCAGTAGCATTAGCATTAGAAGCAGCAATAGCATTAGCATTAGCAGTAGCATTAGCAACAGCATTAGCATTAGCAGCAGCATTATCAGTAGCAGCATTAGCAGCAGCATTAGCATTAGCAGCAGCATTATCAGTAGCATTAGCATTAGCAGCAGCATTATCAGTAGCATTAGCAGCAGCATTAGCAGCAGCATTAGCAGCAGCATTAGCATTAGCAGTAGCATTAGCAACAGCATTAGCATTAGCAGCAGCATTATCAGTAGCAGCATTAGCAGCAGCATTAGCATTAGCAGCAGCATTATCAGTAGCATTAGCATTAGCAGCAGCATTATCAGTAGCATTAGCAGCAGCATTAGCATTAGCAGCAGCATTATCAGTAGCATTAGCATTAGCAGCAGCAGCATTAGCAGCAGCATTAGCATTAGCAGCAGCATTATCAGTAGCATTAGCATTAGCAGCAGCATTAGCAGCAGCATTAGCAGCAGCATTAGCATTAGCAGTAGCATTAGCAACAGCATTAGCATTAGAAGCAGCATTATCAGTAGCATTAGCAGCAGAATTAGTATTAGCAGCAGCAGCATTAGCAGCAGCAGCATTAGCATTAGCAGCAGCATTAGCAGCAGCATTAGCATTAGCAGTAGCATTAGCAACATCATTAGCAGCAGCATTAGCAGCATTATCATTAGCAGCAGCATTAGAGCATTAGCAGAAGCATTAGCAGTAGCATTAGCAGCAGCATTATCATTAGCAGCAGCATTAGAGCATTAGCAGCAGCATTAGCATTAGCAGCAGCATTATCATTAGCAGCAGTAGCAGTAGCATTAGCAGTTTCATTAGCATTAGCAGCAGCATTAGCAGCAGCATTAGCATTAGCATTAGCAGCAGTAGCACAGCAGCAGCAGCAGCGGTGGCAGCAGTAGCACAGCAGCAGCAGCAGTAGTAGTACGTTTTTCATCTAAGAATGATGTTAAAGATAATGGAATGTGTGTGTACTTACAGTCTAGTTTGAGTGAAGCAGTGTTGCTAAGTTTCCCTTGCATTCCACGATAAGCAGCATTCTCTGCTCTACACTGGTAATCTCCTTCATCTGATACATTTACTTTATTAATAATTAATGCTGAATCAGAATATGAATATTTGTCTGTATCAGCCGTATTAAGTATGACGTCACCTTTACACCATGTGACGGTAATGGGGGTTGGTACACCATCAAGTGAAGAACACGTAAACATTGCTGTTTCATTTACCATCACAGACAGTTCTTGAGGCTCCAAAACAGGGTTGTTTAGATCTGCAATGCACAGAACACATTACATAGCATGTTTTAATATTAATGTTCTTACTGTAGACCTACATTTGTTTCATCCACGAGTGAGATGATTACTAAAATTTAGCAAGCCAATCAATGTTTTTCTTTAGAGACATTCATTCATTCAGGCGCGCTTTACCTGACTACAGGTATAGTCCAAACTGTTCATGGTTTTTTAATAACTTGTACTTTCAACAATTTTATAAAATTAAGCAATAATGGTCAACAAAAAAATGTAATAATCTGAAAGTAGAGTAAATCTGAAATTTTAAGCATGATAAATAAATTTAAAAATTATTATATAGACGATCCGATAGAATTTAAAAGTGTTAGGATTTTCTATGAATAATTGTGATATAAACTTATTTCTAACTCACATTGTACCGTAAGTGAGGCATGGTCATTAGCGGAATTCTCTTTAGTCGTAGTGATTTTACAGAGATAGTTGCTAGTATCATTTACTTTAACATTGGTAATGATAAGATCGTTATCATTAGATAACCTATAACGACCATTAGTTGTCTGTCCTGTAGCCAATAGAGTGTCCCCTACTTGTTGACCATCTTGGTCAGCTTTTGTCCAAACCAGTTGTAACAATGAATCTGCTGTAACAAGTGTATAAATACACGATATTATTGCATCTTCAGCAACCTTTACTGTATCAGGAACCATGACCGTCACCGATGTAGGTTGTGCATTAACTAAAACATAAAAACGCCTTGAATGTTTACTTTTATGATTATGTAAAGTCAGACGTTGAATCTGTACATCAAATAAACAAAAGTTGTACGCTAAATGGAAATATAAGTTATATAAATATATAAAAAATAAAATCCTTGTAATTCAAATAATTCGAATTAACGGTAAACATTTTTGAAGATTTTGAAAACCAAACTAAAAAAAGTACCGACCGAGTTATTTATTTGAAACACAGCCCTCATAAATTATATGTATGTATGTATTACTCATCTGACTCATCAGATAGAAGTTTAGGCATTTTTCTTCACCTCAAATCTTTCGGAAAACCTATCTGTCAGATAAAGCTTTCGAGATATTTAAAGTAATAAATACTTTCTTACACAGTACTTTATTGTAAATACTTACGATTGACATCAAGTTTTCCATAATCTTCACCAGTTTCGCCAGATGAATCCACAATTCTACACTGATAATACCCGTCATCAGGTAGGTCTATGTTTATAATGGTGAGAGTAGCCACACCAGTTTGAGGAGTTTCTATTGTGATATCAACTTGATATCTACTATTTGGATTAGATATCAGAGTATTAACGAGGATATTCAACTCATCTCCTGCTGAAGTGCTATTCAACCATTGAACACTATAAAGTGTTCTTGTTGTATCACTGAGTGTGTAGTAACACTTGATATTAGCATCTTCACCTAATGTTACATTGCTATTCTGTACACTGACTTTTGGAAGGGTATTTATTTGACTGTTTGTAACTGAAAAATAGAAACAAGTGGTCATGGTAAGAGAGTAAGTTAACAGATGGGGTGGGACCCTTTTCCCTAAATTCGTCACTTCCCATTATGTAGAATCCACTGATTATTTTTCAAACCACAATATCAGAACACATAGATACAATTATATGAAATAATTACACCAAAGCCTATCGTTTATTTCATGTTTCTTTGTTTTTTTTACAGAATTTCGTAATTGGGTGGGAGCTATTTCACTAGGACCAGAACAATTGCAATTTATATATTGATATCTATAAAATGTTGAAAATCAAAAACACCCCAGATTTACCGTGCACTGCTGTAGCAACCAAAGCGATGAACATGAGATGTTGTGTGGTCATCTTGAATCAACCTAAAATAACAAGTATATTTACTAGTTACATGAAAACAAATCACAAATAGAGGAAATACAAGTTTACTTCTTTACATGACGCTGGATGCAAGGAGGCAGGATTATATTTTTATTGTTTCTCCTTAAACACCAACCAACAAAACCCTTGAAAGTGATTATGCTCCTCGGTGGCTTAAATCTCATTATTCATCACTTTGACAACCACCACCCAGGATATCATGTGTCGCCTATCACATTAATGCCTGTATATTGGAAGGTTCTACGATACAGGCGTCACACTCACATGTGAAAGACATACTGTGTACTATATCAAAGAATTCGCTATGAAACTGGACAAGTTTAGATACAGTACCGGGATAATCGGCTAAAATATGATGCAATAGAAAAGGTTTATAGTGCCGACGTATATGTTGAAGCAAGTCACTCAGAAAAAAAAGTATAATTGGCAGATGTGTTCATAAAAGTGTGTTTACTTTATGTATTTTGTGATGAAAGTGGGCTTAATCATTTCATAAGTAAAACTAATAATTACAACCATGATTTGACCAATCGCTAGCATTAACATCGGTTCAGTTTCTGTTGGCAAGTCTCGTCCACGAATTTTTGTCGCCCTCTGCGTTCATTTTAACACACACACACAAAGTAATGTACTAGAACTGGAGTTCACTACGTGATATTTTCCCGACACTTAACAAAGTAAGTTGCTTCTTTTCGTAATATTAACATAAGTATTACATAATAATATTATATATAATATAGCCAATGTAATAAAGGAGTGTATAGTAGGTTTCGATACTTCAGCTTTACTTAATGCAATATGAGTCCTACTTTCAAAATTCGATTATTAAGGAATGTTCTGCTTAAAATGCACACATACTACTGCTTGCATATGTACACTATTCAACGATCATTACCAATAGCAACGAACATTCTTTATTATTTAGGTATTGTATATATAATCATTTACGACCACCAATAAGCTATTTTTTCTAGCCAGAATAGATTTGCTATACGAGGTGGCTCTCATGCTGACTTTAAAGAAGATAATCCAACATGAAGTGCTGTCGTCTCTTGAGAAAAGGTTTACCATTAGGCCTATAATAAAATGTACAATGTAAACTTACCATCCCCCAAATGTCACCACATTTATTTAATTCTAATTAACTAAAGCATGTTACTTCACTTTTTTTTTGCAGAGATTAAAAATGACGATATATAAATGGGAGTTAATTATCCTAATGTTTCAGATATGTGATGGTAAGTATAACATTTATATTGATAGAAATATAGATATATAAGCTGCAATACCAATTCTTAATTCTTGGTTCTCACTAGGACGTAACGCAAGGACGTGCAACGCAAGCGATTTAACCAATGACTAGCAATGGATTATTCTGTTGCTTGTCATTGATCAACTCACTTGCGTTGTGCTTAGGTCATTGTGATGAATCAAAGTGGGAACTGATGTGACAAATTCGGTTAAAATTTGATATATTTTTTTTTCAGTTATAAATAGCCAAACTCTTCCAATAGTGAATGTACAAGACGTTGATGTTACATTAGGTGAAAATGCTCTTATCATCTGTAATTATACATTCATTGACGCAAGAACACTTCTCGGTGTTCAATGGTACAATAGCACATCAACAGGAGATGAGTTAAACCAACTCCTCAACTCCCAGATATCTTATTCAAATGGCAGATATACAGTTGTCGCCTCCAGACAATCTGCTCAAACTGGAACAGCTACTCTCACCATTGCAAACACAGTGTTGTCTGATGATGGATACTATCAATGTAGAGTTGTTGATTCATTTGCCGAGACTGGTGAACATTTTGGAAAACTGAATGTTCAATGTAAGTATCAGTAATGCTATTGTGAATGCTTTTTCTTTGGTATAACATAGGCCTACACTATGCGACGGTTGTGGTTTATGTAAAGTAGTTACCTAGCCTAACATACCGATCGATAGTGTAGCTTGCGAGATTCACCATGGTAACCTAATATTTATTGAAGCACATAATTGTGGTACGTTTATTACAATTTAAAAAAACTTAATTCCTAAACAACATTATAATAAAAATGTTTCCCATTTTTCTTAGATGTTTTATATTCTATAACATTCGTACGTGAAGTCGTCACCACCACAGGCGGTTGATCATTCACACAATATAACACATGTTAATTGTTTCAATTCAATTCAATTCAAATTCAAAATTCATCCCACACGGAGCAATTCAAATAAAAA
The DNA here is from genome assembly GCF_964355755.1 of Antedon mediterranea. Classification (NCBI taxonomy): domain Eukaryota; kingdom Metazoa; phylum Echinodermata; class Crinoidea; order Comatulida; family Antedonidae; genus Antedon; species Antedon mediterranea. The sequence goes on from NC_092677.1 coordinate 1,082,719, forward strand.
GGTCTGGATTAAAATGATCTTACAAAATATACAAAATATCACAATACACTAGTAGGTTACAATATAACAAGAGTCAAAGTTCAAGAATTTAGAAGTCGGATGGCCACTGGCAAAAACGAATTTCTTTTCCGGTTTGTTTTACATGCCGGGCATCGAAAGCGACGCCCATGAGGCATAAGCTCGAAATCACTGAACAAGGCATGGTTAACATTGTTAGAATAGTTCTACTTTTTTATAGTTTTTCATTGGCATAATATGTAGAAACAATAATTATAATAATCCATCCATCATCCGGAAACCGTATAATCGGACTAACTAGTAACATTATAAACACTCCCATATCCGGTAAATTTTTAAAATAAAACAAAGCAATCTCTATTATGTCAATGGTGATGATTAATTAAAAAATAATAATATAAAACAGTATAAAAAGAGGCCTATATAATAATAGGCGTACATTCGAGTTTTAAAAACACATTTCTAATCTGTACAAGATTGGAAAGCCCTCATCGCGATCAAGCAAAGAGCGGGTTGACTCTCAAAGCAGCGCGTACGTTAAAAAATGTTATAATATTTGTTTTTCTATTATCTGAAAAATGTCTACGTGCGTCCATGCTTTTTGATTGAAGATACATATACATCAGTATTTCATATTAAATAAAAATATACCAATAACAATAACATAAAAACAATAACATCGAACAAATAACGCGTTGATATCACAGTAAAAACAAATAATATGTTACTATCTTTATGCCTCAATATCCATCAATCAATAATTGTATTTAATCCATGAAAGAGTGCGATAAGTTCTACAAACTATGTTCACATGCAAATGGAAATGTCTTATAATACATCTTACAGATATCGATGACGTCATAATTGATATCAGTTCATCTACTGATAGATATTTTGATTTGACGTGTTCTGGAAATGGTAACCCGGTTCCTCAAATGGAACTCTACCATAACGGGGTCATCATAGAAAAGGATACTTCAACAATGATAAGACACTCAAGAATGCAAGTAACAACAGATGACAGTGGAAACTATAGATGTATTGCTAGTAATAGTGTTGGACAAAAGGAAAGTGACGTCATAGAACTAAATTACTGTAAGTATAAACATGAGAATGGTCAGTCTCTTCCCAAGTTAGTCTCATTTACTATTTTTATGTTATTCATTTATTTCACCACCAACAAACAAACACCAACAACACCACTACCACTACAACAGCTTAATATCCAGATGCAGTATGCAGATGACATTTCATTTATTAGCGACTCAAAAGAACACATAACTAAAATAAAGAAAAAAGTAACAGAGAAATTAGCAGAATTCAATCTAAAGATAAACGAAAGTAAAACAGAAGAATACCTAATAGGAAGAAACACCGATAGTAAATGGGAAGAATGCAAATACCTCGGTAGTAACTTGGACACAGAAAAAGACATTAAAAGAAGAAAATCACTAGCAGCTATGGCATATAACAAGCTGAAGCCGTCGCTAGAACACAAAACGATGTCTATAGACGTGAAATCCCGTTTGTTTGACGCATACATAGCAAGTATTTTCTTATATAACAGTGAACTCTGGGTACTAAACAAAAAATTACAAGAGAGTATAGATATATATCACAGGAAAATGTTGCGAAAGATGATAGATATTAAATTAACTGATAGAGTGTGTAACACGAAAATATACGAGATAACAAAACAAGAAGAATGGAGTAAAAGAATTAAACGAAGGAGACTAAAATGGTATGGACACATAATTAGATTACCGGATGATACCTCAATCAAACAAACAATGAAGGAAACTAACAGGAAAGTAAAACGACCCGTAGAAAGACCAAGAAATAACTGGATGAATCAAATAAAGAAAGACTTACAAGGACTAGTAGACACTAACACAATAACAAACCATCCTGCCATAAACAGAAACAAATGGAAACAAATTGTGGAAAGCGTAATGTCGGAAGACGGAAAACGTTAGCAACAAACAACAAGCAACAACAAACAAAAAAGTAACAACAATACAATTATAACATTCATTTAGTTTGCACCATTATATAAATGACGATAGATGATAATTAAAAAAAAAATGATTTATATATAAATTTCAAAATGTATTGTTCCCCAAAAACATGAAAAAGTAAAGATTTTATCCCACTTTGTAGTTTAAACACAGTAAACACGAACCGTAAAAACCCAAATGGAAACTAATTCATTTTTTAGGATTTATTGAGTTGTCCTGAATTCATCATCAAATGTTTCTCCTGATGTTTTATCATTTGACTGTTTTTGTGTATGATATATATGTATGTATTCGAAATAAAAACAAATAAAAACAATGATTTCACATAACAAAATAAACCCAAAACCCCATTGTCTAAGAGACAATTGGATTCCTATATTTTTCTTTAAAATACAGTTTTTCAGGTAAATAAATTTAATTCAATATTAGTTCAATATTGTTTTTGTCTTGTGTTGGTTCGTCCCACTTTTATTATTTCAATATTATTTGATTAAAATGGCATATTCGACATTCAACGACGTCATAAAATAATATAAAAAAAACAAATAATCTTTAAGTAACAATACAAACTTATTAAAGTGAAATAAAAAGTGTTAAAGAACTTATGCTTGGAATCTCTGGTTTTATAGAAATTAAAATTACATTAAAATCTTAATTTTTGTCCTATACTCTCTCCCTCGCATGCTTACAAATAACATCTTTTGGTTCTTCAGATAAACCCAGATTGTGTTCACTAAATTATTATAAACGTGCTGTTACTGGTGAAACTGTTACAATAGACATCATCAAGTTATCGTATAATCCTACTGACGTCACTTATAAATGGACTATTAATGATCTTAATATTGATTACGATGATGATAAACCGACATTAACATTCATCGCCGCACCACAATCGACAGAATATAATATCACAGTGAATATTACCAATAGCATTGGATCTACAACTGATTATGCAACCGTAAACGTCTCCGGTAAGACTTTCATTTTATTGAGTCACGTGCATCGTATGGTAATAATATCTACACAAAAAATTATGTATTTCCCTTTACAGATGATAGGTTCATATTTCCCTTTACAAATAGCTTCATGTATTCCCCTTAGTGAACTACGGTTTTCTATGAAACATGTTTTGTAATAGTCTGGGCTCCAGACGGAGTTTTTTCTTAATATTAGTAAAAATATAAACATTTTTGCACATATGACGTTTCATACGTGTATTACTTGAGTTTGGATATTTTCAGACAAAAATCGCGGTCGAAATAAAAACAAATAAATTATAAAAAAAACAATACAGACTTGGGGCAAGTCTAGTTTTGTAATAGCATTGCGGGAACACGGAAATGTTGAATTTTATTAACGTTCATTAACCGTGTTCAATTAACGTCTTTGAGACGTAATTTCTAACGTTCACAATAGCCCTTCACAACGTACAGTATTTATAAATTCTGTTTCCTGTATTTTTCTGTTAGAGATACCATGGAGTTCCTCCATGGAGATACCAGAAGTATGCAACAACAGCACAGGTATAATCATAGGAATGTTCTTTGTTGGCTTGACAATTGGTATCTTTGGCTTAAGTACTGGGATTGTCATTTACAAAAAGACTACGCAGGTTAGTTAGGTATCATATCAAGTTCTAAATCAAATCAAAATACTTAAATTAATTCCTCATTTAAATTTAAATCACATGAATTCATTACACTAATCATCTTTATTGGAAAAACGACACCTCGATGGCACACGTGTCAACCAAGAAGAACAAAACAAACCTTAAAAACAACTTTCGCTAACAATGAAACTTCTTACGAGAATGAATCACTAATTTTTTTTAAAAATCGATAAATTTGTTTATGACAGAGATCATCAAAAGGCAAGCCAAACAAGGACAAGCTAAATCATGAGGTAAGCATGGTCTATCTATGGCAAATAAATAGTTGGCGCAACGTTGTTTTACTTCATCGTTTTGGTTTAGCCTTTTGCTTATTTTATTTAAAAAAAAAATGTCTATTGCGATCCAGCCACTGATACCCACAACATTGTTATTTTATCAGTGCTTATTTTATTTATGTATCTCCACTGATACCCACATCATTGTCATTTTTTCAGTGCTTATTTTATTTGTATCTCCATTGATATCCAACCACTGATACCCACATCATTGTCATTTTTTCAGTGATTATTTTATTTGTATCTCCATTGATATCCAGCCACTGATACCCACATCATTGTCATTTTGTCAGTGATTATTTTATTTGTATCTCCATTGATATCCAGCCACTGATACCCTCATCATTGTCATTTTGTCAGTGCTTATTTTATTTTGTATCTCCATTGATATCCAGCCACTGATACCCTCATCATTGTCATTTTGTCAGTGCTTATTTTATTTTGTATCTCCATTGATATCCAGCCACTGATACCCACATCATTGTCATTTTGTCAGTGATTATTTTATTTGTATCTCCATTGATATCCAGCCACTGATACCCACATCATTGTCATTTTGTCAGTGCTTATTTTATTTTGTATCTCCATTGATATCCAGCCACTGATACCCTCATCATTGTCATTTTGTCAGTGCTTATTTTATTTTGTATCTCCATTGATATCCAGCCACTGATACCCACATCATTGTCATTTTGTCAGTGATTATTTTATTTGTATCTCCATTGATATCCAGCCACTGATACCCACATCATTGTCATTTTGTCAGTGCTTATTTTATTTTGTATCTCCATTGATATCCAGCCACTGATACCCTCATCATTGTCATTTTGTCAGTGCTTATTTTATTTTGTATCTCCATTGATATCCAGCCACTGATACCCACATCATTGTCATTTTGTCAGTGATTATTTTATTTGTATCTCCATTGAGATCCAGCCACTGATACCCACATCATTGTCATTTTTTCAGTGCTTATTTTATTTGTATCTCCATTGAGATCCAGCCACTGATACCCACAACATTGTCATTTTTTCAGTGCTTATTTTATTTTGTATCTCCATTGATATCCAGCCACTGATACCCACAACATTGTCATTTTTTCAGTGCTTATTTTATTCTATATCTCCATTGATATCCAGCCACTGATACCCACAACATTGTCATTTTTTCAGTGCTTATTTTATTCTATATCTCCATTGATATCCAGCCACTGATACCCACAACATTGTCATTTTTCAGTGCTTATTTTATTCTATATCTCCATTGATATCCAGCCACTGATACCCACAACATGGTTATTTTTTCAGTGCTTATTCTATATGTATCTCCACTGATGATATCACATCATTTTAATTCTTTCATACATTTTACTTTTGTTGATTAATATTATATTATTATTTTTTCCTTTACAGCCATACATGGAATATAGGCCTAATGATAATACTGAAGGGGACAATAAAACCTACCAAGAACTACAACATAAAGCAGAGGAACCAGCTTATGTTAATGTTAAGGCTGGTGGTAAGAGAAGGAAGTGAATATTACAACAGACAAATTAAATAACACAGCCGAATACAGAATACATGCTTGTTCATTTACACAACAACAATTTAAAGATGCTAAAGATGAAATGGATCAAATACATGCCATGACTGTGCGATGTTGTTTCAGAAATTCGTTTTTGTTAAATTCTATTCATACTAACTCAATTTTAATGCAAATGTAATTTGTAACATTTTCCGATTTCAAATCTCTTTTTTTCAAAGATCTTTTTTAAATGTTATTGTATATTACATTAAAACACCTATAATTGTTTTGCAATTAATTAAGTACGCAGTGTAGTTAACATCAGCATTTACGGATTTTTTCGAGAGGTTTTCCAACTTTCGTAAGTCCTTGATTGACACCGAAGTGTTTAAAGTGATGTCATGAATAAAGTCACCGAACTTTCGACAGCAAATTGAAGATAAACTGGAGTTTTATGACACAATTTTATTGTATATACGTTTACACTTTTTTCGCGCCGCGGCTCTAGCCAGCTATGTCCAAGAAGTACATATTCATTAATAAGCTGTTTCATAGCGGTAGCTTTAGTATCTAACACTGACAGATTTGCGAATTTGTAAATTCGACTATAATTTATAGGTCCCAGCTGCTGGACCCAAAACAAGTCTGGGAAAAGAGAGTCTATGAGGGCTCACGGTTGCACGATTTTGGATTCTCGCCCTTCGATTGGTTGACGTGAATCAACAGACTGCCGTGAAGTCACCTTGTCTCTAGAGGGTATTCAGTTATTGCATGCCTACAGTACAGGTTGAGGTCACACACAAACAGGCTACAGCACATTGAAGTTCAAAATTGACCATTTTTTGATTGTTGGAAAGGTACACATGTCTTCTTTCAAATGCTGTGTATACAATTAACTAGTGAAAAAATGGGCATGTGATTTATAATTAAAGAACTATTTGTGATTTGTATGTATTTTTGCGATTAAAGGACATCTTTTTAATAATTAATCATAAGTTGCAAAAGAACAATGATTAATGTTAAAATGTCGAGCGGCGTTTTTTGTAAGAAATATTTCTTGTTCACTTTTGTTTTTAATCTGAAACTACATAAACTTTCCTGTATCTTGCATTCTTATTGACATAAATAAAATAATAATAATAATAATAATAATAAATAGAATAAATAGACTTTATAATAACACTAGGACTGAAATAATTCTAAAAAATAAAAAAAATAAAAACGAAAGGTTCCTAGGTTTATCCTATTGTTTGGTTTCTATTGAACTACCGGTAACAATCATTCTTAGATGGTATCAATATTGTTTCCCCTGTTTCTTTTTACTACACTATGTTGTACTTCCCGGTAGGGATGAACTGAACATTGTCTGCCTGCTGCAAGTGTATTATACAACAAAATAATTTGGTATAATTTGGTGGCGCTGTTTCAAAATTAAATGTACAGTATTAGAAAGATAGATAGATCATTAGTGATTACCTCCCTAATAATGATGACGTTCAGCGAGTGACTCATTTTTGTACAATATTTTATTTATTATAAATGTATTTATTGAAGACCAGTTCATGTAGAAATTAAAATGTTTTATAAATTCATATTTGAATTTGTAAGAAAGAAAAGGAAGATAAAGAAAAACCAAAACCAAACTCTATTACAACAAGGCCAACAGCCATTAAGTCGCGTGCTACAATGCATAGTGATACCGGACCGACAGACAGACCGACAGATCGACAGACAGACCGACCGACCGACATAGTGAACTATACTGACCAAAATTACTGAACATGTTTAAAAATGTTGAAATGTTTAAAAACATTTATATTTTTTTAATTTACACGTATGTAGCCTGTCACTTTTGACGTGCTCGTATAACGTAATTTCGAGTTGAAAAGTAAGTAAAGAAAACAGAAATCGGGCAAAAAGAGTGCGCAATAACATTTAACGCGCAGTGCGCGCGCAAAAATATGCGCACTCATGGCAATTTTGTAAACGCTTAAAATTGCCTGAAACGTACTCTTATTTCATCGAAAATAAATTTTGAAAATTTTAAGCGCGCGTACGCATGCGTTACATGCGCTACGCACGTAATTGTATTGCCATATGATGATTTATGCCCTGAAATTTATGAGTACCAAATTTTATTTAATTGTGATTCATGGTTGTGAAGATATGATTACAAACGTGATTTCGTTAAATCGTGCGTAGACCACGTAATTTTTTATTGCGCACCGTGAAAACTTAACCACATTGATTCCTGGCCATAAGTAATATACTGTGAAAAATTGACCTAGCTAGATTAAACTGATATCAAGATAAGGTCAGAAAGCGATAAAACGCATAGCGATACCGGACCGACAGACAGACAGACCGACAGACAGACAGACCAACCAACAGACCGACATAGTGAACTATATAGTCGCTTCCACGCGACTAAAAACAAAATATTAACCTCAAAATTACTCTTCCATGTCGACAAATCATCATTAATGAGAGGACAGATGATATAATTTGTATTTTTTACAATTTCAATTGCATAATGTTTGGAATATGATCTCAAGATAATGAATTATTGTTCTCCTACCTTCTTCTTTTTGTAGGCCGCCGACTATGCTTTATGTTTTTACTGAAATGAAATACAACATAACAATGTTTGTCATAATAAAAAAAACATAAAACAAACTAAGGGAGAGAGGAGAGGAAAAGGAAAGTGAGAGGAAATTAAGAGAATAGAAAACAAGTGAAAGAGAAAGAAGAAAAAAAAAGGAGAAATAAGGAGAAAAAGAAAATAAAATAGAAATAACGAAATGGAAAATAACCGAAACAAATGGTAGAGAAAAGAAAAATGAAAGCAAGAAAAAATAGGCTAAACATTTTTTTTAACAAAACTGGGGAACCAACCAATTTTTAAAATAAATTCTCAACATAATATGTTTCATCACCTGAGAGAGTTTCTTTTTTCGTATGAACAATTAATTCGGAAATTAATCAAATTATAGGCCATATGGCCGAAATCTTGCACGCAAAAAAAAAAATATATATATAAAAAGCGTACGGAACTTGCCATATTCTGTCAAACACACTAAATCCTAGCCGTTTCTATTCATACATTCATTATCATTTGGGGTTTAAAAAAAACGTGCATATCATTATGTTTCGATTTCAGACAGGAGACGAATCATCGTGCGGATAAATTAACATACCATTTGTTTTTAATTTTAAGATGCGCGCCGCTGGATAATTAAAAACCAAATAATTATGCATACAATACTCACCTGTTTTCTTTACTTTATTAGATGAGCAATAGGCTGATTTCAAATTTCATAACCGATTTAAAAGCAACGACCGCCGTATTTCAGAAGACAGCCACTCCCAAGTCGCTGTCTTGGAAAATTGTACGAATGAAATATTGGAGTTCCGCCCTCACATGGCACACGACGACACTCGATGTCAAAATCATCATAATTATTTAAAATAATACGCCCTAAACTTGCCATACATTCTCGATAGTTAAAATAACATTATTAAAATGCGCCGATCGACTAGTAACTATTATTCTATCTATTTGTATTTATTGAGAGTGGCCTATCCAGCTGCTTCAAGATAGAAACTGATAATGTAGAACATATAAAAAAATATTCAATATTCAATAAAAAAAAAGGGTATAAATTAAAAATTATTTATTAGGCTTAATTGTTAAAAGTAAATTAAAAAAATAATTTTAATTTATTTAATATCTAAAACTTTTTTTTCGATACACTGCAGTATTTCTCAAATTTCAATATTATACTGCAGTACTGTATTCGCATTCGCAGTTTTAACAATACAATTCAGGACTAACTGTTGATTTTTGCATAAAATGCATTCCATAGCTGCTTTTACCGGAACTTTTGTAATTCTATTTTTATACGCATTACGTCATCCGGTATTCAATGGGGTTTTCCATACTGGTATGGTTGTTATGTACACAACACTACTGTTGATAACGCTTCTATAAATGAATATAAACAGTATTCCGTGTCGTCATAGTGTACAGAGTTCTACAATAGGGTTCAATATTCCAATATATTATTCATGTATTTCATTATCTGCTTGCATACACTACTACAAAATTGTATACTTCCGTGTTAGGGATCGACTCAACAATAAAATTGTATGCAAACATTTCCAAATAATAACCCTTTTAGGTAAAAAGGACACTCAAGTGGTATTAGTGGCTTCAATATATCATAACAAAATTAATCATAAATATATATAAGCTGTTATTTATTTCATATTAATATTATTTAATATAGAATTATGTTTGGATATCAATTTTATTCTGCCCATCACCATGGAGAAAATTCCATCAATTACTTGCTACTTTACTAATTAGTAAAAAAATATTTATAGGCCCACTAATCAAATTAATTAATGCAAATGTTACTGGTAACTGTGGATGGGATTTCAAAATATAAAATTAAAAACTCATCTTGAAGGAAATGTTATTAAAGCAGATAGTAAGGAGGTGCACTGAATGGACAGCACTGACTAAACACTTGATGAACATTTCAAGTTGTATACAATTGTGATATCACAAGGAAAAATCTCAACAAACTCAAGTACAATTTTATTTATTACAAAAAACACTCAAATAGCTTAATTGCTCTAGCAGCATTGACTAATGTCCATAATAGCAGTAAACATAACTAGTATAATAATCATATTCATTTTTTGCAATTAGTATGGCCCTAACCAATTTTCTAATCAGTTTTTTTTCTCGATTTTCCATGTTTATTAGAGAATTAAATAGATAGAATTGTTTGACAATGCATTTACAGTACTGCAGAAACTATGTTTGCTGCAGTAAAATGTTCTTATTGTAGCCTCATTCTGTATTTCTATTTAGGCAATATAGCCTTCGTTGTTTTCATCCAGATTGCAATATTTGTTCAGACATTTATATCTATGTACGGTACACATCAATTGAGTATACAGCACAAAGGTATCAACGTCATTTTACTGCAGTATTTTACTTGCTGCAGTAAATTTACTAAATCATGTACCAATGTAAAGTAACTCCTGTACTTTATTATTACTTTGGCACAACATAAAGAGCTGCATATTTTTTGGCACATTGTGGACATTAAAGCAAAATATTACTACTGTATAAGACATAGCAAGCTAGCTATATTTCACAATGTAAAACATGATATTGCACAGCCTCAGTGAAGTTGATCTGGGCCTAGCATAACGTTGAACATGTCTGTATTGATTTACGAAAATGTGCTAATAAAATGTTTGATTTCGAAAATAAATTGTACAAACTGTTTTTTTCCATTAACTTACTAGATAATACAATTTAGTTTTTTTATAATTTAAACTGTAACATAACAATTTTCCCTATAATTTATATTGATTATATATATCAATTAACAATTGCTAATTAACTAATTAAAGGTTAGGAATATATCAAAATAAATATTTTTTTCTTGTCTTGTTTTAGTCTAAACATAAGAACTTTTACATACTTTTTTATTTGACTGTCAGTAAATAAAATATAGCAAACTTGCATACTAAAAATGTTTAATGTCATTGATGACAGCTTAAATAAAACAACACATACTACTATTATACCACCAAATACCTATAACCATTATTTAACGGTATATTAATGTTCAATTACCATATTTAAAATTAGTGACAGATTTAGTTTAAAAATATAAAAACAAAGAGGATAATATGTAAATAATATAAACTTTTTAACGCTGAATAACAACATTGCTATAGTACGAAAAAGAAACCGATATAAACTTGTGTACCATACGTTTTTAAAAGGGAAAATCTGGTTACAAATACAAAGAGTAGGTCATGTGTCAATCGATCGTCAAACCCATCAATGAGACAAATCATCACATAAATTGGTTCCTACTTAAAAAAAACATTTTCTGAAACAGCGAGAGCTACAATTTTAAATGATTAAAATTTGATGATTCTTGAACTAAGCCCTTATATTTTAACAATTATTTCATTTAAGAATTACCACATTATTTAAAATCCACTAACGGTTCATTATACTTTTTATATTCCTCTCAAATTAAAACATCTAGCCTAATTGAGCAGTTGGTATGACTTAAATCGTATCAGCAACTTTACTTCCAATTGTTTGTTAAATTATATATTTTTGGATTGGTGGTTATGGAATCAGTTTATTTACAAAAATAACAAGAATCATATTTACATACATTAACAATTCTAACATTCAACAATTTCAATATTTCATTGATTGCTATACGTTACTTTCTAAAATAATGCTACATTCTGTCATGAAGTATATAAACATCTTGGCATCAAAACACCTAATTGGCAATGCATACTACAAGAAATTTACAATTATACATGTCAAATTTCATAATACATGATATTGATGAAATCTGGTGCAGCATGGCAATCTAAGGCAGATAGAAAAAAGGGAAAACCCTATTCTTGATTAGGGAGACAACATTTTAAAATTTTGTTTAATCAGAGAAATTGTTACTCTTTATAAATCCAAAGGCAAATTACTGAAAAAATAACAATGCTGTGTGTATCAGTGGCTGGATCTCTATGCAGATACATAGAATAAGCACTGAAAAAATAGCAACGCTGTGTGTATCAGTGGCTGGATCTCTATGCAGATACATAATGACAACGCTGTGTGTATCAGTGGCTGGATCTCTATGCAGATACATAGAATAATCTTTAACAAAATGATAAAAAAATGGCCAGGAAGAATATACTGTAACAAGCTTTCAGATAACATGATCATTACAATTGCTTGCTTTCAATTTTTGATTAGACTTTTTTTTAAAGTTTTTCAAATCAATAATGTTTACGAAAATGGAAAAAGAATAAATTCAAACTTGTATCAAGCTAACAGACTCATCAGAAGACTAGCTAATATTTCAGAAGTCTGTACAAAAATCTGTGTATTTGTTTCAATACAAGTGTTGAGTATTAACGTTTAATGCTGGGCTGAACGCTTGAATATGTTGTCTCTGGTTCTGTGCGAATAATTTTATTCCCTTTACCAGAATGACGATGATCCACTTCAACATAAGTCAGTTCTGCGTTCTACATCAAAAAATAGTTCAAATATTATTACTTCAATTATAAATATGTTTAGGGTTGTCTATGTTTTGCCTATTTGGGTTGGTTAATTTGAGGTGGGACATTTTTATAAATGGCCTATTTATTATTTGTTTATTATAGGGTATCTTTTAGGGATAGCCTATTTAATGTTTGCGTAGGTATATAAATATGGTGGGCCAACAGTATAGACACATCGCAAGTAATTTGTGACAGTTGAAATGAATTGTGTTGCGTTATGTCTACGTGTTACTTCCTAGGGGGATCCAAGCAAGTCTATGTCTACGTGTTACTTCCTAGGGGGATCCAAGCAAGTCTATGTCTATGGGTGACTTCCTAGGGGGATCCAAGCAAGTCTATGTCTACGTGTTACTTCCTAGGGGGATCCAAGCAAGTCTATGTCTATGGGTGACTTCCTAGAGGGATCCAAGCAAGTCTATGTCTACGTGTTACTTCCTAGAGGGATCCAAGCAAGTCGATGTCTACGTGTTACTTCCTAGAGGGATCCAAGCAGGTCTATGTCTATGTGTTACTTCCTAGAGGGATCCAAGCAAGTGTATGTCTACGTGTGACTTCCTAGAGGGATCCAAGCAAGTCGATGTCTACGTGTTACTTCCTAGAGGGATCCAAGCAGGTCTATGTCTATGTGTTACTTCCTAGAGGGAACCAAGCAAGTCTATGTCTATGGGTGACTTCCTAGAGGGATCCAAGCAAGTCTATGTCTACGTGTTACTTCCTAGAGGGATCCAAGCAAGTCGATGTCTACGTGTTACTTCCTAGAGGGATCCAAGCAGGTCTATGTCTATGTGTTACTTCCTAGAGGGAACCAAGCAAGTCTATGTCTATGTGTTACTTCCTAGAGGGATCCAAGCAAGTCTATGTCTACGTGTTACTTCCTAGAGGGATCCAAGCAAGTCAATGTCTACGTGTTACTTCCTAGAGGGATCCAAGCAAGTCTATGTCTATGTGTTACTTCTTAGAGGGATCCAAGCAAGTCTATGTCTACGTGTGACTTCCTAGAGGGATCCAAGCAAGTCTATGTCTACGTGTTACTTCCTAGAGGGATCCAAGCAAGTCTATGTCTATGTGTTACTTCCTAGAAGGATCCAAGCAAGTCTATCGCCCGTATTCTTAAACCGGACTTTAGTCGTAGTTCGAGCTAAAACTAAAAAAATGACGTCATTTTAATTCATAAACCGAACTTCAACTAAATCACCGACTAAATCAGGCAAACCTCGACTAAATCGAGACGGATTTTGATCGATTTTTTTAGTCCTGGAGGGGGCAGACTAAATGGTCGACTAAATGGTTTTTAAACGATGTTTATAAAAAACGTAACAGTCATTGAGTTGTTATATTGGCCAGATATTGAAGAATGAAATATCTATATTTATATTAGCTTAATTAAATATACATTGGTATAAATTATAATAATGAAAATCATCTTTATTTACAACTGTATACAAATTACATTATTTTCTTCGCGCAAGTCCGACTTGAGCTACGTCACGCCATAGCGACAATGGGAGATGCGGCAATTCACCACGCGATGGAATGTTTAGTCGAGGTTGGCCTGATTTAGTCGGTGATTTAGTTGAAGTTCGGTTTATGAATTAAAATGTTTCATGGTCTAATCATCTTTAGAATGCATGATCATGCAAAATAAAATTTTAAAAATACATGGGTTGAATGATGAACTAAGGGGATGAGATGAAAACCATTAATTGTATACAGAATACATAGTATGAAATCAACCTAAAAGGATTGTGAGAAGAAGGATTTGTGCTTCTTTTTAATAGTCTTAGAAACTCTCATTCTTTCTTTGTCATTCACTTCCTTCGTCAAATCACTTATTATTTCTTTCATTCATCCATCCATCAATTGAGTACACACATTCCTTCATCAATCAATTCATTTCATTCTATTAAACAAAAGAAATGTACTTTTTGTCAATAAAGCCAAACATAATGTTTTAATGTCCTTCATTGAGTTTCAAAGAAAATAAAATTCTTAAAAAAATATCAGACAAGGTTATTCAAATTAAATAATGTTTGTGATATGATATTAATTTATCAAGACTTGGATAGAGTTGTTCTAAACTAAACATGACGAAATGTTTCTAATATAAGATTTGATTGCTCTGTGCAATAAGGAAGTATAATAAATATATTGTGTTTGTTTACTTCTAATATGAATAAAATGCTAATTTGATTTGAATTCATTGTTGGCTATCATCTTGACTGAGTGATAAAATACATATAAATCCAATAATACTAATATTTTTTTAATCAATTAGAGAACAGTAAATGGTCTTATCTAAGTAATAAATATTAAGTTAAAGCTTAAATTTTTTTTAAAACAAAAACCGCAAATTTGGTGTTTTCTATGTTGCATTTAGCAAAACATTTATAAGTTTAAACATTTGGCGTCGTTACTTACGGCATCTGGTTTCTTTGTGTCATTTGTTTCTGCACGCTTTGGTTTTGCCGGCGCATTATTGGTTTTTTCTGGTTCCTTTGATTTAGCTGTCTTTTGTACTTGGGCATATGTGACATCATCATCATTAGTTAAACCTATTACTTCAGAGGGGCCTTCTTTGGTTACATTACAAGCGGGAGTCCTTTAAATTAGGCATTTAAATGTATCATTTTTAGCGATGCTATTTTTAAAAAGATATGCTATAAAACTTTTGTTTTACAAAATTATAATACAAAATAAAAAATAAATGTTATTATAAAGATATAAAGATATATAGTGATTTTTAAAACTATTTGCAACATCTATGCTTTAGTGAAAAATATATATTTTAATTATTGAGAAGACTTCATAGCATTGACATTTTCTTTACTAAGGCTTATTTCTTTTTTAGTTAGTTTGAGTGAATAAGGTTGTCTTGGCTTAGTGAACAAATTAGGTACCAACAACAGTCAGCAATTATAACTATATATAAGTGAATGTTAATGTGTATCAGTACATGCATGTATGGCCTCTATATATGAGGAAATAAATGTCCTAGGTCATGTGCCTAAGAAAGAAGAAGTATGTATTGTTATTATTATTACTACTACAAATATAATAAAGTATTGCAATCGAAATGATAAGTGCAATTAATGCACATATTAAAGATGATATATTGCTTTATGCTCGCTAATGTTTACTTTTCTACTCTATGCTAATTTAAGCATGATGGGATTAACAATGATGATGAAGATGATAGTGATGTCAGTGATAATCATGCAAAGGCTGATGAACTAATTATGATAAATATAACATGGTATGACAATTCATCATCAGCAGCATGGAACAAGTGACAGTCAAGAGAGGGATAAAATTGATGATGATGATAAGATGATGATGATGAGATGATGATGAGATGATGATATGATAATGATGATGACGATAAAATCAATGTCTGCTATCACAGTACATTCTCTCTATTACTACAGTACCACCCACCATTTACCATCATCAAAACCTTTACAATAAAGCAACTCTACAACCAACACCTACTACAGCATCCCAACACTCTACCCTACCATCACCACCACCACCACCACCACCAACACATACTTTACTATCAACCACCAATACCACCATCAGCACTTACTATATCATAACCAACTAAATACAGCTACCACAGTTCTAGCATTGTCAGTAAGAATGAGAGTGCATACAAGCAAATCCACAAGCAATTTTTTTTATAATTGCAGAATTAATAAATTATATTAATTAAGTACACAGTATAGAATATGAATACAATACATTTGCATGATCAAAAGGTTAAGTAAGTTTTACAGGCCTGTAACCAGGAGGTTTACTTTATAAATACTTGGGGTATCTACATCCTGTGCCAAAGTCTACCCAGTTTTTATTTAATGATTATCATAATACAAATTGTTTTTATCTAAACTGACACAGTAATGTTACCTAATTCTTAGTGCTGTATCTCCACATGATCAGTATAATAGGAAAGGTAGGCAGGCAATAGTAATACAGCATCTCATGTGGTGCTTTTGTAGAGTTAGGTTATGGTCTATACTACTGTAGGCAATACATGTGATGATGTTTTATTACTAAATTTCCCTTTGATCGGGCGGTACTATGATACAATTATTTCTATAAATAATGTATCATAGTTTAATTACAGTACAAAACAGAGACAGTTGAATAGAAAGTTGATTCATAGCAATTAACATGAACTAAGGAGTTATATTATATTGCTGGATTCTTGATAAGAGCTTAGTTCAGAAAACATCTTCCCATTTTAAAGTACATTCTATACACCCTGGGTTACCACGGGCAGTTGGGTTGAAACCCTACGATCAATCCTGCTTACAAGCCTGATTTAACTGAAGCAATATACGTTAGTAATCTATTCTATAATCTAATCTAAGAAAACCAGCAAAGAAATTATAATAATATTCACATGAATTAGTTCATATAATAATTATATATCAATGTAATTTAATTTTAAAGAACAAAATAAATTTAATAACATAATAATTTAAAACCGAGCTTCAAAACCCACTATACATTTATATTATTATTTGCACATACTCTTTCGAAACTATTTCAATCATTAATTTGTTTGTTTAATTAAAAAAAAAGATCTTTTAAAAAAAATCTTAAAAAAGGTAAATTTTGCAAATCTCTATGGCTTTCAAATTATTTATAAAAGTTTTTGACAATACAAATGTTTCTTACACATCTCTTGTTGTATTTAATCTTTAAAAGCTAACGATTACTGTATAAAAATAAATTTCATATTTAAAAAAATCATCAGTTGTTATCCAGAAGATTTAAATATAACACAAATAAAAATGAAAATAGAAATGGATAGTATAATACTCACTTGAAACAAGCTATTCCCTTTTCTGTACATAATGAAAAAAAAAACACATTAGAATAGATAAAATATAATCCTATGGTATAACACAACCTAACATGAAAACCACAATATTCCCTGCAACAAACTTTTAAACAATTGTTTTATATTATGAAATTGTTGCTGTCCTTTGTTTTATTTTTGTTTTTATACTATTTTTAGCAATAATAAGAAATAATTATAAATAAGTATAATTACAAAAGTTTCAACTTTGTATACCTATATTGTAACAAAAATGTAAAACTATTATATATTAGGTAAAATATCTTGGACGCCATAAAATAAAATAGATCACTAGCTGGCAAAAAAAAAATGCTAGATGCTCTAATCTAATATTGTTTGATTTTAAGATAATTCAGGGCTACAGTATCTGTATTGGAGTTTTAACAATGATCTAAACTACCATATGCATTTGTATACTGTAGGTTCTTAAACATGCACAACAATTCTATTAACTTTATTTAATTAAATAGAAATACAGTTCTCCATCCAAATCTAGAATAATCTATGATTTATTTTATTAAATTAAGTTAGTAATGTTGTAAGATACTATTTCTGTCATATAAAAGTTTTATTTTGGAGATTTTATATTCATTAATTCAAGTATTGTAGTGATCTACTAGTATCTACTTACGATAACAAACAAAAATTCCGATAAAAACCAACACCACTGATACTGCAGACACAACCCCACCTATAAAAAGGTATCATTGCATAAAAAATACAATATATTTTCTAAAATAAGTCACTCAGCAATGATGTTGAAAATTTTTTTTTAAAGTAACAGCTTTCTAAATCAATATCAAAGAAAATATATAACAATGTCAATAATGGATAAAAGTACTACAGCTTGACTTAGCTGGCCCTCTCACCTTTCTCCTAACGTCCAAACAATTTGATAATTATTAAAACTTTTGCAGCACTGGATAATCTTCTAACATAGCACCTCGGTTAAGTTTACTTACCAATACCGAAGTTTTTGTTAATTATTATTTTTCCACACATAAACAAAATTAAAAAGATAATTATATCTATCAAAAATTAGTAATAACAAATGTGAAAGGAGATCAAAATAAATAAGTAAAGATTAGCCTTGACCACTTGAGCAATTGTGGACATGACAAGTAAAGTAAATTTAAAGAAGAAACCAAACAATATGAATAGTAGCGGGTCAATTTTAAAGTTCATAGTAATTGTGGCTAAGATTTAACTGCTTCTGGATTTGTCAAAGGATCTCATACAATTTCAACTAAGAAAATTTAAAATAAATAATAATAAATAATTCATTAATAAATTCATAGGTGTGATTTACTTGGTTTTAAAAATATTTTGGGCAAATGAGTAAAAGACATTCATGGTTTTGGATCATAAGCATTTTTAAATATCTTTCAATTGAAATATTTATGTTTTGGAGTTTTCCTAAAAAGACTCACCTATTAGACCACCATTTACACTTTCAGGAGGATCAGTAGGAACAAAAGCTGTAAGTAATACAAAAAAATATTTTAAATAATAAACAAACTTAGCAGCAATTATAAACATGAAAATTAAATTCTACAGTACATTAAAACCAGGTAACAAACTGTTTAAGTTTGACATTACTGTACAGTACGTACATTCACAAGTTTGTTTACACATTATACTTATTTCCAAGATGGACTGAGCAAAATGAGGCCAATTGCTATTTTTTTGCAACCTAGAAGGGTTTTAAACTTTTAAAAATTTTGCAGCTAATATTAAACATTACAAGCATACAATATAAAAAATATAATGTGTTTGAAGCATTTATATATGTATTATAGTGTTACATAATATAGAATATGTTTATTAGGTAAAAATAAACAGTATATTATAATTATTGAATATAGAATTGTATGACTTTATTTTTCAAACCTTTTTATTTAGTACATTACTTTCAAGTTTTGTCATTGAATGACAAAAGCTATAATAAAAATGGTGATAGTAGCATTGTTTGTTGTTAGCATAGCTTCTGTATCTATGTACAATGTATTACAGTATTATTTATAATAGTGACTTATGTTTTTTATTTGAAATTGTTGTTAATGTTAATAACTATGGAAAAAAAGTTAGTTTAGCAGTTGATTAAGAATTATTTGATTGAATTTTCTTGAGTAAGTACTCAAATTAACCGATTAGATGACTTATAATTTTCATAATTTTGTGAATATGAACTTTTAAGATAATCCCTAGACTGCAATCAATCCCTAGACTGCAATGATTATCAACATTTTAAAATGGAATTCCCCTTTTCTAAAAACTATACAGGAAGGAATGTGCTGTGTTAACACTAGCCTGAACCAATATGATAGGTAATTTAATAATTAATATAATAATTTCTACAAATCAACATAACAAATGTATAAAACAATAAATTGATCACACAATTTCCAAAACATATGAATAAACTACAAAATAAATTCTACAAAGAAGACAAAGTGGCAACATTTTAAAATACAGTATGTTTAATTAGAGATTATTAATTATTATTTATTGTTAAGCCAGCTAACAATAGCTGTGTATGGTAACTGACTGATTGGCATCCTCTGTAGTCTTTAATATACAGTATATATATCTATATAAATAAATGGTAACATGTATAATGATGACAACAATTGAATGTCAAAATATAAAATGGTAATCATAACTTAATTCAATTTTACTGTACTGTGTAAGCACAGTATACAGTCAACTATCACAAAACCACGGATATCCTTAGGATTTCCCAAAACATCTAGAAATGTTGGAATCATAAGAAAATTCTGGTTTTGGAAGATTTTCCAGTTTCAGAGTCCCTTTTGAGAGACAAGTTGACTGTATAATTTTATGACAAGATAGGAAGTGAGCCCTAATTTTTACACCATAGAAATCATATTGAAATTTACTAACACCAGTATTTTGAATAAAAAGCAAGCAGCAAAATGTTATGAATAAAATGAAATATTATAGTTTACAAAACACTGTCACTGAAGTTGTGACTAAAATTCTGCTGTGTGACGTAATTTTATTTTTTTGTCTGAGTCTGAAAACTACCACAAATGTTTACAAAATAATATAATAAAGTGGATAATTGATTACAGTACATCTAATTTAGTGAAAACTACATCAAGATTGAAAGTGAATTTGAGCAAATAAACAACCATCATGTTTAAGAAATGTCGTTTGAAATGAAAATTTACAATACAGAACACCGAATACTAATACTATATAGCATAAAATGTTTGATTTGCAAAGCCATATATTAGAATAGCTCTCTTAATAATGAAATAAAAAATTATATGGATGTTGCATTATGAAATATTTAATGCAAATATACAAACTGTCTTCAAAAATATGGCACTGCCCCTGCTAATTAAACTAAAACATACCCAAAATGGTAGACAATGTCATCGCAGATATACTCTCGGTTAGTGTTATATCCTCTGTGATTATAATATAATATTAAATAGTAATTTATTTAATCCAATATTTAAAGGCACAAATAATTCTATAAAAAGATTGTTATAATTATTAAGATACAGTATGGGAAGATTCAGACACCTTCAGACAGATAAAAATAAATACATTCATTTTTTTACATTAAAGATGTATTGTCCCTTGAAACACAAAAAATGAAAAAAAAAATATTCTAAATTTAAATTAGCCATATCAAAGTAATATTAAATTTATTCACTTTAAGTCGAAAATTCGAGCCAAAAACAACAAGTTTACGTAATTAACAGGTAAATTAATTAGATTACATTTCGTCTGGGAAATCGTCGCAAGCGAAAGTAAACAAAGATTTCAAACCATGAGTATGCATTATGCATGATGCTAATTAGGATTGTTTACAACTCGTCACGGTTGAGAAGGTGTTTTCACACAGATCGCGAAGAAGTTTTATGATCATGCATACAGAGTAGCCAAACAAGCGCGTTGCATTATGAGATATGTTTTGATTGAAAACTTTGACTGGAAGTCAAAGTTATTTTTTGAACAAAAAAACATCTGTATTTCGGTTAAATTGTTTTTTTTCCCGACTAATTTTTGGTGAAAGTTAAAAACTATTATGATACTTCAAAATGACCACATTTTATTCAAAATAAAAAAAAAAAATTTTTTTTTAATTAGTCAAAGGGACAATACATCTTTAATAGATAATATCTGGTTTATGGTTTGCTTATATTAAAATGCAGTTTTGGAATGAACACTATGAAATTAGCACAGCTTCTTCTAAAGAAAGTGTACAACAATCTATACAAGATAAGTGCTATATTAAGATTAAAAATAGAAATTCAGACAGTGTAAGGACCATTGTACAAACTCCTACCATAAATGACTCAACATTAATCAAAATAGTACTAGGATTAGGATACAATAGAATCTATTGAAACAAAATTTAAAGCTTTATATTATGGTTATAGTGGAAGGACATAATAGTAATTATATTCATCACTTAAGTTATTTGAAGCATATTTGGATGGAAGTTAACGGACTTGATTAATAATACTGTACTGCTAGATAGTTCTTAATTTTGCTATAAAAACAAACCAATACTTTAAGCTAAACAGTTGTGCATGCACCAATATTTAATTAGCTTTTAAACACATTGCAGTAGTTTAAAGCACTATTAATACTTATAAGAAATATTTACAGTACCATTTTGCATAGGTACAGTATATCGTTTATCATTCAAATCACACTACAGTCAAAAAAATATATACTATACAATGTGTTTAACTTGAGACAACAATTGTTTTTGAACACCAGTAACTAATGCCTGAAATAAAACTGGAGGTCCCAAATTATACAAAAACACTAACTTTTTATTTTGTAGAACCAGACAATGTTATACTTTAAAACATTTATTGCTTTGAATAATACTGTACAACCAAATGGTATGTATACAATCTAGTATAATAATTAATAGGAAAGTTGTAGTGACTATTAGTAAACTTAATAATTAGTTTTCAATAATTCTAAATTCCATTTATTGGACAAGCTTCCCAAATGTATACTAATAAGAGTAAGAACTTGTACTGGAAGTGTGTAATGATAGCATATAAAATAAAGCATATTATTAAAATACAGGAGCAGGTCCAGGGGTAGGAGCTACTATAGGCACCAATGTGTGATCCAACAGTTTTCAGAACACAAATAATTCAACAATACAGTACAATCATCAACATAAACATGATTATGAAACTGTTATGCCTCTCCTTTGTAGGCACCTCGGTCATACTGTCACAAAGTCCAAATCTGCTCCTGTATTCAACTATGTGTGCTACTAACTACATGTATTTATACATGAAATCTATTACACATACTACTTACGTGGTGGTTCTGTTGTTTTAGGAGTAGTAGTCAACACTGAAAATCAAATTTTATTTGATATAACTAAAACTAACATCTACAGTGGTGGATCCATAATTCACTATTCAAATTTGGCAGTGACATGTTTAAAGAACAATTTGTCTACTGATTGCAAAACTCTTAACTGGGTTCCATGACCTTTACATCATCATCATTTATATACATTTTCATATCCAAATCAAGAAAGTGCTTTTGTTTGCCATGAAGAAATCTTTCATCAAAATAAAGAAAGTTGTTTTTTTTTAAATTTTATACAAATTTGTTCTGAGAAAAGAATACAAGAATTACTGTCGGCCTAAAATAATTTTTTAAACTTTATTTACTAAAACAATTTTGTTTCTCTCTCTAATTGTAATTTCATAATTATTCACCAAAAAAATACATGAAGAATAAATCTGTTCAGTGAAGCTTAACAATGAATCAGGACATTGAGCAATAAGAAATTCAAATTACAAAACTAATACTGTAATTAGCATTTATTTTTACACAAAAAATAAAATGCAATGATACTGTATAGTGTCAAATCACAATATGATTTCAATGGTTTCAAAATAATACTTGTACCAATGTACAGTATAGTTTAACCTGGTATACTGTATACAATACATAAATAGACAATGAATAAAAACACACCAAAACAACAAAAGCTTTGATTAGTGATGAAATACTTTCTGTATGATTTCAAATGAATAATTTGAAATGTTATTTAATATTAGTAATTTGTACTTACGTTCCAATGTGAGTTTAGCAGTATTACTAAGTTTTCCGTTTGTTCCACTGTAAGCAGCATTCTCTGCTCTACACTGATACATTCCTTCATCTTCTTCAACAATGTTATTAATCGTTAATGTTGCATCAGAAGACGGATACTTGTCTGTATTAGAAACACCAAGTGGATTGCCATCTTTGATCCATGTTGTGACAGTAATTGGTGTTGGTAAACCTTCAAGTTTAGTACATGTAAATGTCGCTGTTTTATTTAATGTGGCATAGAATTCTACTGGTTGCAAATCTGGTACTTCAAGATCTGAAATGGCAAAAATTATACTGTACAGTTCTTGGATAATCATTTGTTTAGAATTACACAATTGACATTTCTACCAATTAGTTTACTACTACTAATACAGTAATTGTTAATGTTTAGTACTCTTTGACAATATAACACATACATAGGATATTGAATATTCATTTGGTTCTGATGTAAATAACATCCCTGCATTATAATTTAATAATTTAAATATCATACATTGTTTTAAAGATTAAATTTGTAAATTATATACCGTACATTATACTCTAAAAAGCAAACACATCAATTGGGAAGTAAATTACCATCATACCACTGAAATAGATGATGATACTTTTTTATTTTTATCCAAATTATTGGTTTCATTTTTTTTTCTGATTGTGAAACTTATGATTCAAAGATGAAATTAAAATTACTGTACTAACTGACATGTATTGTACAGTACCTGAAATAAACATATTTAAATAAATTTAAAAAAATCCTTTTTACTATTAAAAATACTCACAATAGACTGTGAGATTAGCAAAGTTTTCAGCACTATTTCCACCAACGGTGCTAACGCTACAACGATAGTTGTCTGCGTCACCTCTCACAACATCAGTTATTATAAGATTATCATTGGACAAACTGTATCGATCATTGTTTGGTTGTCCTGTAGTGACAAGAGCACTTCCTACTGCTTGTCCACTGTCGTCAGCTTTTGCCCAAGCCAGTTGTAGCAATGAATCATTTGGTTCAAGTGTATAAGTACACGTCATTGTTGCAGCTTCATCAACTTTTGCTGTACCAGCATCCACTGTCACTTGTGTTTGTGCACATGTATCTGAAACTAAATTAAGAAATTAAATTAATAATTACAACTTATTTTATTAGTTTATTGAAAATAATGTTCCTTTTAATACTAAAGCTTGGTTCCCACAAAGCAAAGTAATGTAAAGTAGGCAAGTGAGTTGACCAATCACAAGTGACAGTTCGGATGACGCTTTTCGTCATGATTGGTTAAATTACTAATGGTGGGCATATATCGTTGTTGCGTTGTGTACAAGAGGACCAAAAACTTCAGTAGTAAACAAACTAACATAATATTTAATATGATAAAAGAGGGATTTGAGATAAAGAAATTCAAAGAATTCAAAATTTGCAACAGCACTGGTCTCTTTTGTTTTCAATTTTAACAATGTATTGAATGATTTAATGTACTTACCAAACATCAAAAGCAACATGATTAAACACTGATGATACATTACATTTATAGTCATATTGCAGTAATTCTTCTGTTGAAATATCCTGGAATAAAAAATGTTAAATACAGTTCTATACTGTATTATATAAACAGAAATATTCAAGTTGTAGCTGTATACAGTTATACAGCAGAAGTGAGCACCTGGCAGGAGAAAGGGGCTGCCTATCTATGTTTTTATGGCCCTGAACGGAGGGACTAGCTAGGCCTAGCTAGGCTAGGCCTACTATTTAGGGCCTAAATTGAAAAAAAAATTAGTTTTGACCCCTTAGAATTGTAGGCCTAACTACCTACCGGTACTAGAGGCCGAGGCCTAGTAGCTAGCCTAGGCGGATGCTAGGCCTAGCCTAGGCTAGACGGGAATCACTTTTGTTGTACTTAGCTAGGCTAGTAGGCTAGGCTAGGCCTAGGCCTACATAAAAATAAAATAGTTGGATATCCCTATATTTTATTAACTTAAGTAATATGTGTCCGGAAAAAAAGAAAACTACCTATCCAAATAAAAATCAGCTTTCAGTTTGAGTGTTTAGCCTAGCTAGCTAGGCCCGATCGACGACCGATGCGATGATGATAAAGCAGGCAACCAGGAGAGGCCAGTTAGGGAGCATGCAGCAGCAGCAATCTCGACTATCGAGTGACCAAACCCATTTTATGGAACGCCCACAGAGACAAACTAATTTGTGTATCAATCTCAAAAACCTCAAAAGGATGTCATTGACGTAGTCTAGCTTCCAGACTGAGTTTTGACCTAATATTAGCAAAAAGATTGGCACATATGGCGTTTCATTCGTATACTACTAAGCTTGTAAACTATCAGATACTATTCGAAATAAAAAATATAAATAAAAAAGACAATAAATATAGACTTGGGTTGGGGCAAGTCTATCGTCGACGATGAAATTCTTCTTATATTGTCAATGCAATATAAAATACATAAAAGATACGATAAATTCGTTTTGGTTAGTTAGTTATGGATCCCTGCTGCATCATGTCATACCACCAACCTGGGAATATTTCAATCTCATTAAATTAATTCCCAATAATAATGATTCGAAGTTGTTGATAAGTTGAGGCATAGAGGTATTTATACCTGCATGGTTGGAGGGATGTATATGTTCGATGAATGTTTTAATCATGTTATATGGTAAATAGGCCTACATTTTCTTTTGAGAGAGCTTCATACACACGGCCCGCAATTTTTTAGGGCTGATGCTCAGTTTGTTGATGCTCTGTTTTCATGGTAGCCTAACAAAATCAAGAATGAAACATTTAAATACAAAGTTATAAGAAACACATATAAACATAAAATGCATAAATAATTCAAAATTATTGTAATTACGTACGATAGCTGGTTTACGTTAAAAAAAAACATGATCATTTGTTCCTCCGTCATCATCACGATTAGTATCACCGATCATCAACAAAATATATAGGCCTATCTACCTATTCATCTTTTATTCTTTACCAAAACAATGTGGTTGTTAAGGCATTAAGACACAACCAATACGGAGTTCAATCAATTTATTTTGCACTTAAATAATTAATAAATTATAAATACATGAATAAAAACTGTATAGGCCTATTAATAATAAATAATAATATTTTAATAAAAATGGAGAGGTAAACACGCATACCAAATACGCTGTCGAGTAAATTCTTATGTTTAAGTTAATCTAAGATAAATAAAAAAATGCCGTAAATGAGATGCAAAAGAGAAAGATGTATATATTGTAGATCAATTTTGAAATCAGTATCTTTATAAAACAGTTAATCATCGTAATTAGGAATACGTTTTGTTGAGGAGTGCGGTAAAAACAAAAATTAGACGGGAGAGAGCGTAACAACAGTAAACGATGAGGGCGCATGTAATTCAATTTTATTCAATCAATTGAGGCCTACTTTCAAAATCTCACAGAGTGACAAGGAAGGGCAACTTCGATTTATATTCCATATTCGCTATACTAGTAATTCTGTCTGTGTGATGATGACTTTTTGTTTGCTGCTATTTTTTCTTGTATTTGGTAAGTACCAGGCTGTAACTAAGAAAACATTTGATTTTCAATTTTTGGTATATACACATTTAAAATCCTCATATAGTTTATACGTAGGTAGGCCTTATAGTACGTACCTTTCCGTCATTGTTTGAGATACAAATAATCATCATGCATGTTATTTCCGGATTTATAGAGGTGGTTCTAACTTAGGTTAACAATTATAAAAGTAAACTATTAATTACAAAATCTTGGAATTTGCCGGACCACTGGTTTGGTTTGTGTGAGAGCCCAGAACAGAAAACACAATAATAATAATGTTAAATTTACTAAAGCGCAAAATGCAGGACACCTAAGCGCTGAACAATCAACGGAAGAAAGAAGAGCAAAAACTAAAGAAAATGCAATTTAAAAAGGTGGGATTTCAGGAGTTGTTTGAATGCTGTGAGTGATTCAGCATTCCTGATATTGGAAGGGCGTTCCACAGAACAGCCGCTGACCATGAAAAGGCACGTTGTCCATAAAATTTTGTTAAAGGCTGTGTAGGTATAGGCCTGAGTAAAATCTCAGATGATGAAAGTAATGAGAAGAATTTTAAACATTTTCTCTTCTCAACTGGCAACCAATGTAGATGTTGCAATACTGGTGTTATGTTTTGACATATTGGGATGCGAAGAACCAGACGGGCAGCAATGTTCTGTCTCTGAAGCCATTTCTAAGTTAATAAACGTACATAAATCTCCTGGACCTTACAATATTTCTCCTTCACTTCTTAAATTAGCTGGTCCTGTTATCTCTTCATATCTTACTAACATCTATATCACTTTCTCTTGGCCAAGTTCCACATGATTGGAAAAGGGCTAATGTTGTACCAGTTTTCAAATCAGGTAATCGTGCAACACTTAAAAACTATCGACCTATTTCTCTTTGCTCTATTCCTTGTAAACTCTTAGAAGGACTTCTTTCTACCCATATTAACACTCACTTAACTAATATATGTTATATATATATATATTGCTCAAGTCTCCCAACTTTACCATCACCTTGCTTCTAATCTTGATAAACGTAATTCTCATAAAACCGATGATATATTTCTGGATTGGTCCAAGGCCTTTGATAAGATTTCTCATACTCTTCTTCTTCAAAAAATTCACAACTATGGTTTCTCTGTGGCTCTACACTTAATTGGATTTCCTCTTACCTAATTGGTCGGTCACAGAGAGTGCTTTTTAATGGTTCCTCCTCCAATTGGGCCCATGTAACATCTGGGGTTCCACAGGGATCTCTACTAGGCCCTTTGTTATTTAATATTTTTGTTTCGGATCTTTCCTCTACTCCTCAATCTAATATTCTCCAATATGCTGATGACACTGTTGTCTTCAAGAATATTCAATCTAACTCTGATTCCCTTATCCTACAATCTGATCTTGACAATATTCTTTCTTGGTCCAACGTAAATAAAATGTCACTTAACATCAATAAATGTAAAGTTATGCACGTTTCTCGCTCTCGAAATCCCACTCTCTACCCTTAGGCCTATACTCTTAATGATATCTCTCTATCTCTAACTAACAGCCATAAATACCTTGGCATTCCCCTTAATAGTACCCTTTCCTGGCACGACCACATTTTAGCTGTTCACTCTTCTGCCTCCAGGACTTTAGGATTTATCCGTCGTACTGTTGGTACCAATGACTCTCATTCTCTTCTTCTGCTTTACAAATCCTTATGTAGTCCGATTCTGGAATATGGTGCTCCTGTGTGGTTTCCACATTTGGCTTCCCATCTTAATCTCCTTGAAAAACCTCAACGCATTCTTACAAGATACTTTTTTCCAGGTAAACACTTCGAACGTCCTACTTACGCCAAAAGATTAGCTCTCCTTCATCTTCCTTCTTTGGCTTCTCGGATTGATTTCCAAACTATTATCTTTGTTGTCAAATGTGTATACACTATTATTGATCTCGATGTTTCTTCTTTTTTTTCTCCTATTTCTCGTCACAAATTATTAATTTATTTTTTCTCGTCATTTATTTTATATTTTTATTATATTTTATTTATGTTAAAGGAAAGTCTTTAAACAGCGATTTGGGTTCGCTTGTGACAATCCTGGCTTTTTGTTTCATTATATATTTTTATGTTTTCTGTTGTAATTGTAATGAGCCGATATTGAATAAATCAAATCAAAAACACGTTGAACCACGCGATAGCTTTAGCTGAAAGCCCACAAAGAAGAGAGTTGCAAGAGTCTAGCCTGGATGAAACAAATGCATGGACCATGAGTATTTCTGTCGATTTAGGGTCTAAATACTTTCGAACATGTCAAATCTTGCGAATGGAATTCATTGCAGATTTGCACACTTTGTCAACATGAGCAGACAAATTGAAGATGGGGTAATCAAAGAGTTACCAATTTTAAAAGAGAGTATCCAGTCTGAAGGTCAGATAGCGAGACGTGAAATGAATCAATTCAGTCTTGGCATCGTTCAGTACAAGCATGTTATGTGTACACAATGATTTGATTTCGGCGATGCAAGTTTCAAGCTTTTTCACAGCCCTTTCACGATCTTTGGGCTGGAATGCAATATAGGGCTGGGTGTCGTCAGCATAGACCATGAACTGCACACCATGTGCGGCAATGATGTCTTGTAATGGGGCGGTGAACAGGATGAACATATGCTAATTGGACCGATGACAGAGCCTTGAGGGATGCCAAAATTAATTGGAACTGGATCAGACATTGTAGAGTTGATTTCAATGGAGTAAGTTCTGCCATTTAGGTAAGATGAAAACCAATTTATAGCAGAGTACCGTTAATACCGTAACGTGAGAAAAGGCGACGTAGGAGCTGTGAATGGTCTATAGTATCAAATGCAGCACTGAAATCGAGGAAGACAAGCAGCACATCCATGCGTTTATCCACAGCAGTCAAGATGTCATTCTGTACTCGCAGTAATGCAGATTCTACACTATAGCCTCGACGGTAAGCTGACTGTCTAGGAGCGAATAGATTATATTCCTCAAGATACGATTGCAGCTGTTTAGTGACGACCCTTTCAATGATCTTTCCCAGGAAAGGGAGGTTTGATATTGAACGATAACTTGATAGCTCTTCGGTGCTAAGGGATTGGCCCTTCAACAATGGAATAATGCTAGCATGTTTGCGAGAAGATGGAAAGACGCCAAAATTCAATGATGCGTTCACTATCTTTGTTATGGCTGGTAAGAGCGTTTGGATGCAGGAACGGTAAATGGTAAGATGTAGAGGGTCTTGAGAGCAGGAAGTGATGTTAGATGAATTAATGATTTTGTAAATGAATTTGTTAATGAAGTTGGAAGATTTGTTAATTGGTGTGAAGATATGAACTTAATACTTAATATTACTAAAACCAAAGAGATGATAATAGATTTTCGTAAAACTGCAGTTGAACATAATGTAATAACTATTAAAGGAACCGAGGTTGAAAGAGTAACCCAATACAAATACTTAGGTACTATAAATGACAACAAATTAAAATGGGAGTCAAACTCTCTCATGATTTCCAAGAAGGCATCTCAAAGGCTCTACTTTCTCAGAAAACTCAAGCAAATTAGAGTTGATAACACTATTTTAATTCTATTTTATCAAAGTATTATTCAAAGTATTTTATCTTTTAGCATTGGATGTTTTTATGGTAACTTTACTGAAAATGATAAGAAAAATATTGAGAGACCACGTAAAATTGCACAACGTATTATTAAAGCTGATCTTACGCCTTGTTCATTTATCTATGAAAAGAGTATTCTAAAAAAAGTAAACAATATTATGAAAGACCCCACTCATCCGTTACATTACTGTTATAACTTAAATAGATCAGGCATTAGGCTACGACCTCCAAGAGCAAATCTTTGTAGAACTAGAAAATCCTTCGCTGTAAATAGCATTCATATTTTTAATTCTAATGTAAGACGTTAATGCAATTTTTAATAGTTTTACATTTTTAACAGTATTTTTAACTTTTTATCTTGTATTTTTAATCTGTTATTATACTGTACGTTTTTAAATTGTTGCAATATTATTGTTTTAATCTACCAAGCAAAGTGAATTTCCATTTTTATGGACAAATAAAATTTCTTGAATCTCTTGAATCTTGAATCTTGAATCTTAAGTACTTCATCTTCATGAACCGCACTGAACATATTAAAAAAGGAAGTTCTGTATGTTTTTGATTCAGCAGCAATTGTAATTTGTTGTTAATTTGTGGCAATTAAGTTCCGGTAAAGTCTCTTAACCTTGGATGAGAAAAAGCTTGCAAATGAATCAGCAAGATCTTTAGAGTTGTCATGACTAGGAACAGGGTGAGATGATATTGATGTAAGTTTGTCTATAACACGGAATAAATTTCTCTGGTCTAAACTCGTTATTATATTACTGTGATAATCAGTCTTTGCTCCGATTAGTAGCAATCTATATTTATTGCATTGTGCTAAGTAGATTTGTTTATCTATCTCTGATTTAGATTTTTGTTCGTTCTTTTTTTGCAACGCGATGAATATCTGCATACCAAGGTGAATGTGGACGTGGGACGTTTCACAGGGAGAGCGTGTGTGTTTAATGTAGAACCTAGAACAATAGAAAGAATGCATTCACTAGAATTGTGATTGTTGTCGTCTTTCTCATTTTAATACTTTGAAGAATAATGTTATCAATTAATCAAATTTATTCACCTCCCTTAGGAGAAACATATAAAAACTGTAAAAAAACACATCAAAATGAAGATTCACACGAATCATAAAAAGATTAAAATGGTTCAACAAGTTAAATAAAGTGTCAAAATCATTGTGAAAAGGGCAGACTTGTTATATTCAAAAGCAAGTAAAGTAACTTATTAGTTTCAGATACATGTGCACAAGCGACAGTGACAGTGGATGCTGGTACAGCAAAAGTTGATGAAGCTGCAACAATGACGTGTACTTATACACTTGAACCAAATGATTCATTGCTACAACTGGCTTGGGCAAAAGCTGACGACAGTGGACAAGTAGTAGGAAGTGCTCTTGTCACTACAGGACAACCAAACAATGATCGATACAGTTTGTCCAATGATAATCTTATAATAACTGATGTTGTGAGAGGTGACGCAGACAACTATCGTTGTAGCGTTAGCACCGTTGGTGGAAATAGTGCTGAAAACTTTGCTAATCTCACAGTCTATTGTGAGTATTTTTAATAGTAAAAAGGATTTTTTTAAATTTATTTAAATATGTTTATTTCAGGTACTGTACAATACATGTCAGTTAGTACAGTAATTTTAATTTCATCTTTGAATCATAAGTTTCACAATCAGAAAAAAAAATGAAACCAATAATTTGGATAAAAAGTAAAAGATATATCATCATCTATTGTGATATTCAATTTATTTTGGTGGTATGATGGTAATTAACTTTCCAATTTATGTGTTTGCTTTTTAGAGTATAATGTACATAATTTACAAATTTAATCTAAAAAATGTATATATAATATGATATATAAAGTGAAAAGCAATTATAATGCAGGGATGTTATTTACATCAGAACCAAACGAATATTCAATATCCTATGTATGTATTATATTGTCAAAGAAGAGTACTAAACATTAACAATTACTGTATTACAATTGTAGACATGTCAATTGTGTAATTCTAAACAAATGATAATGCAAGAACTGTACAGTATAATTTTGCCATTTCAGATCTTGAAGTACCAGATTTGAAACCAGTAGAATTGCATGCCACATTAAATGAAACAGCGATATTTACATGTTCTGAACTTGAAGGTTTACCAACACCAATTACTATCACATGGATCAAAGTTGGCAATCCACTTGATGTTTCTAATACAGACAAGTATCCAACTTCTGATGCAACATTGACGATTAATAACGTTGATGAGACAGATGAAGGAATGTATCAGTGTAGAGCAGAGAATGCTGCTTACAGTGGAATAGATGGGAAACTTAGTAATACTGCCACACTGTCAATAGGTTGGTGGGAATAAACATTTTAATAAATAATGTATTTTATTAGCATCATTGTATAAGTATTTTCTGCATGTCATAATTATAAATGGAATATTCATATTACAGTATATTATGTCATGTGGTAACAAAAATAAAGCACAGCGAAAACAGCGATAACTGAAAGTTTTAGTTTATTAAAGTCATTTTTATAAAATGAACGCATGACGTGTCGGATTATTGCTTGTTTATTTTCTATTTCTTTAGCATTGGCGACAACTTCTTTTATATCCAGTAAGTCAACTACACGTAGGTTTCGTTTGTTTGCACTGCATTGTAAATTTCCGGGATTTTGAATTTGCGAAAAAAAAGGATAGCAATTAAAAGGGATATCCCTGCCCCATCCCCATGATCTGTATCATGCCTTAAAAGGGAAAATAATGTCAACAGTACATTATTGTAAACATGTTTAAAACACGGCATGGTAACACGATCCTTCTGTATTATTTGTTCAGTTTTAAGTACAGAAGTTCCAAAGAGAGAGAATGATTGTAATTCAACTGGTCTTGTTGTTGGAATGACGTTTGTTGGTGTGCTCATTGGATTCATTCTCTGTTTGCTTGTGTGTTTTATCATCAGCAAAATAAAGAAATCACATGCACAGGTAAAGTATAATTCAGAACGTAGAACCAAAAGCAAAAGTGTAGACTTAAAATGACCAAAGTTTAATGAAATACCGCACACTTAAGTAATAGAAACTATTTTAACATTAAATATGATTTTTTATTTTGAAGGTACCGACATCGAAAAACACCAACCAATCAGGGGTAAGGATGTTACTTCAACTTTAAGTATTCAATTTCACTCGTCGTCGTCATCATCATCATTATTATCACTATTGCCACCAATATATCAATAAAGGTTTACACGATTTTCATTCTTTTTTTTGCATGCACTAAACTTTTGTATTTTTTTAGCTGCAGGCGTATATGACTTATACTGGGGAGACAGATAAAGATACAAGCCACACATACCAAGATTTACAGAAGAAAGAAGATAATCAAGCTGTATATGTAAATGTTAAAGCAAAAAAGGACAAAAAATAATATACATGTTTAAAATAAAATGAAAGAAATACATCAGTATTATTATTCTTATTATTAATGGAATATCATTGGTTTGAAACTACAATGACATACCTCTTTTTTTATTATAGAAATAAAGAGAAATCATAACCTGTAGAAAGTGTTTTCTTTCTCTTGATGTAACTCTTTAACGCGTACAAATTTAATAACAAGAAATGTGAATGCTGTAATTTGTATTATCATTAACTAAACAAATATACACAAGTACCTATAGTGACATAAAATATACCAATATTATATAGAAACATGTGATATAGGCCTAAAGATGAAAACCACAAACATACTTGAAAAATGTAAAAAAAAAGATATGTAACTAACAACGATACATTTATTAAAATGTTATTTTCTATTTTTGATTTTTTTGAATTAAAACTTGCTTGTATTAGACCAACTTTGATTCGTTACTTTGATTTTAATGTTTGAATGCATTAGTACATTGACATATAATGACATACTAGAATAGACAAGACAATCAATTCTTTTAACACGCGTGTAATTGTATTATTGTTATATAGCATTCTTTAATTTAATTCGCCTCGAGATGTGCTTTGGTTGGTTGCTGCCATATTTTTTCAAAGAGTTTAGTAATGATCAAATTGATTTTTAAACGTACAAACTAAATTCTAGGGACAAATTGGACGGAGGTTTTAAAGTTATGTGCGATTCAGGTTCATTTGTTTTTTAGGGAAGACATTAAGAAATACCTATAAAAATAATAAATAGTAGTTTGAACTACTTACTGTATAAATACAATTTTTAAAAGGCTAGGTGTTTTATGATTTTATTTTAAATAATTGATACTATTAAAAAAGAATAATTGTATCATCTTGATTTGGACGGAAGTAAAGTGCACTATAATTATGAAGGAAGTAAAACTAATATATCACAAGTATGAATGGCAATCCAGAATCATAACAACGACAGGAACAATCAATACTTCAGTATACAATACAGTATAGTGTGGTAGAGTGCAAGACAATAATAGTGAAATAGTCATCACCTAATAAAGCGGAAAAGATTTCCATATTTTACAGATTTGTAATGGAGGCGAAAAGTAAAAATGCGATGATTGTAAGTACAAAAATATTTAAAATATTTTTTCACACAATGACGCAATCGTAAATCGTTAATAGCTATTTTGTTTAATTTATTTTCAGATACAAGTGGAAAGTTTGACAATGTAACAATGATGTGCACTCCTACATTTGTTACAGGAGATTCGTTGCTTCAACTGGTTTTGTCAAAAGTTAATGTCAGTGGTCAACAAGAAGCTAGCTAGCTAGGCCTTCTTGCAGTACAGAAGTACAGAGCAATGATCGTTAAAAAAAAGATGCCATGCCCTTTAAATCATGCACAGAAGAGGGCGGTGTTTCGCCTTACTACAAATAATGTACTAATAAAGTTGCATTTCCTTCTTGTAAATAGATTGCTGTGAAGATGAAGAGTGTTTTCTTCTTGTTATTGTTTCTTCTATATTTACGAAGTAAGTACAATTCACTAAACTAAACCTATACTATTAAGCATTCTCTAATAGTTCATAAACTTTGATGATTTGAACAGTTATTAACTAAATATATTTTGCTTGTAAAGTAAATATATCTCTATTTATGGTAGGTTTATGGCACGTCAGGATGGACATACATAGTCATGTCCGTCCTAGCATGCCATATATGTTCAAACGCTAGTTTATAGGTTAGCTATAAAATACTGTAAAGGCCTGTAACATCGTGACAGTACTCATGCTGCTTTAATGTCGCTGTGCTACTAATTGTGAAAATACAGTAGTTATATATACATATATGTTTTCAGTATTTTTTGTTTGTGTTGTTTGCATTTCCTATAATTTTGTTTCCAGAAATGACAACAAAAAAAAACTCTCTTGACATCAACACAATGTTTAATAAATGGTAGGCCTACTAGACATACAGCACATGTTTGTAGCAAGCTATCTTTAAATATAAGTAACAAGCTTTATCTTTTATAACACCAAATCAACGTAGCTACCCTAAACTAAAAAAAAAACATGCAATAAAAGTGCACAATATGCAGTATTTATAATAATTACTGCACAATTTTTTTTAGTTTTAGGTACACATGCACAAACTACATCTGTGACAGTGGGTGGTGATACAGTTAAAGTTGGTGAGGTTGCGACGATGACGTGTAGTTATACACTTCAAGCGGGAGATGTCTTGAATCAACTTGTTTGGTTCAGAGTAGATGATGGAAAAAACTATCTCGTATCTTTAGTTGAAACAAGCAATGGTCGTTATAACTTATCTAATGACAAAGATCTTATGATAAGTAATGTTGAAGTAAATGATGCAGGAAATTATTTTTGTACAATTTAGACACAAACGTTTCAAATTGCTGACTACTATGGTGAACTTATAGTCCAATGTGAGTTTGTCATTTCTTTGTCATAAACGTTAAATACACAAACTCTGTTCGACAATCTTCAAATTACAATAAATAATTATAATTAAAAATTATCAAAATGAAAATAAAGCTGTGTTTATGGTATTACATTTAATAGTCAAATTGTCTATTACACCGCAGATCTTGACACACCAGTTGTGACTCCAGCTCAATTGTCTGCCAATATGGATGAAACAGCATTGTTTTCTACTGTACCTGTTGGATTCCCAACATCAATTACCATCACATGGATCAAAGATGACGTCGAACTTTATGTTTCTGATATAGAAAAGTATCCGTTTTCTGATGCAACATTAACGATAAAGAATGTAAATGAGACAGATGCAGGAAGTGTATAGCAGAGAATGCTGCTTACATGGGAGAAGAAGGAAAAGGTAGTAATACTGCTACACTGTCAATGGGTTGGTTGGAAAACAAACTTGTTATAACTGCTGATACAGCAATATCATATTTTATTGATATTTTCTACAAGGACCAAATTGCCTTTCATAATAATTGGTTAATATTCCTATTATGTTACGTGGTAATGAAAATGAAGCACAGCTACACAACAAAAACTGTTGGAAGTTGGGGGAAAGGTTTGGAAAAAGAAAGGGAAATGTTTTAATACTGATTGGTGTGAAACGATATTCTTTTTTTTTAGTTATAAAAGGCTTTTTGTGATATGACGTGTTACTAATATTGCTTGTTTCTCTATTTCTTTAGCACTGACGACAACATCTTTTATATCCAGTAAGTCAACTACACGTAGGTTGTGTTTTTTTGTATTGTATTGTGTAAATTTCCGGGTTTTTGCATTTGCGAAAAGAAAAAAGGGATAGAAATGGGAAGGGATATCCCCGCTCCATCCCATGATTAGTATCACGCATTAAAAGGGAAAGTAATGATGACCTTTGTATATTTGTCAACACTAAATTATTGTAAACACGTTTAAAGCACATGGAAACACTAATCCTACTGTATTATTTGTTCAGTTTTAAATACAGAAGTTCCAAAGAGTGAGAATGATTGTAATTCAACTGGTCTTGTTGTTGGAATGACGTTTGTTGGTGTGCTCATTGGATTTATTATCTGTTTGATTGTGGTTTTTATCCTCAGCAAAATAAGGAAGTCACATGCACAGGTAAAGTATAATTCAGAAAGTAGAACCAAAAGCAAAAGTGTAGATTTAAAATGACCAAAGGTTTAATGAAATACCGCACACTTAAGTAATGGAAACTATTTTAACATTAAATATGATGGTTTATTTTAAAGGTACCTACATCGAAAAACACCAACCAATCAGGGGTAAGGATGCCATGCTTCAACTTTAAGTATTCACTTTACTCATCAACATCATCCTTATCATTTATTATTATTACTCTTGTCACCAATATATCAATAAAGGTTTGCACGATTTTCATTCTTTTGTCATGCAATAAACGTTGTATTATTTTTTGCACAGGCGTATATGACTTATATAACGCCTGCTTACGCAGTGAAGCAAGGCAAAGAATATAATATTCTTTGAGCAAGGATAAATTCGGGACATTTTCCTTGATTGAGAAAGACTGTGGCAATTACTTTAGGCCAAATTATTTGATTATATCCATTATATATATATATTTTTAGGTTAGTTTGTAAATAATACAATGGAAGAATACGGCCAATAATAATAAAAATATAACAGATGTTGGTCCAAAGATTATTTAACTTGCTGTAACGTACGTAAGCCTAGGCCCTAGTTAGCATAGTTTTTTTTTTTTTTTTTTTTTTTTTTTTCAGATTTCAGATAATATTTATTTAGATAATAATGAATGAATATATACAAAATAGAAAAAAGATATTAAAGTGAACATAGATAAAGCAGTAATAATTGGTAGTCATTATTATCATGGATCCCTTCTAGAAGTTAAAAACTTGTCTCGTAGGGACCCACAACAAAACACATTACTAAAAAAATAAAAATAACCTAGAATATATAATTATATAATTTAGGATAAAAAATTACAGTATAATAACATAACTAACATCTTCTTTATAAAAATTATTTAAATTATATTTCAATAATTTCATGATAATAGTTCTAGCAGGAACATCCTCCGGTGCGCGCTCCCGGTGCTAGCTCATACCGTAACAGCTTCTGATAATTAAATTCGCGTCTATTTGTAGGCCTAATAGATTTTGTTTCTGTAGAATGGCCATCACGATCGGGCCGTTATTAGCACGGAGTGGTGTTGGAGCGCGCACCGGAGGATGTTCCTGCTAGAACTATGCTAACTAGGGCCTAGGCTTACGTATACAACGTTACAGCAAGTTAAATAATCTTTGGACCAATGGCAATATATGTTATATTTTTTTTATTATTGGCCATATTCTTCCATTGTATTATTTACAAACTAACCTAAATATAATATATATGGATATAATCTAATAATTTGGCCTAAAGTAATTGCCACAGTCTTTCTCAATCAAGGAAAATGTCCCGAATTTATCCTTGCTTCACTGCGTAAGCAGGCGTTATATCGTGGACTCTTTCACACAGATCAGGCTTACGACCGTGACGGTAATATTACCGCAATTTTACTAGGTCCAGAGGCGGTCTAACGGAAGCCGGCATTAAGGGGTTTTTACCCTTTCACACATAAGCCGGCGTTCGCGAATTACCGCAATATTATGACTTATACAAGAGTATATGACTTACACTGGAGAGACGGATAAAGAAACAAACCATACATACCAAGATTTACAGAAGAAAGACGATAATCAAGCTGTATATGTAAATGTTAAAGCCAAAAAGGGCAAAAAATAATATACATGTTTAAAATAAAAATTAAATAAATATATTATCATTATCATTATTCTTATTATTAATGGAATATCATTATAATGGTTTGAAACTACAATCCTTCTGTATTATTTGTTCAGTTTTAAATACAGAAGTTCCAAAGAGTGAGAATGATTGTAATTCAACTGGTCTTGTTGTTGTAATGACGTTTGTTGGTGTGCTCATTGGATTCATTATCTGTTTGCTTGTGGTTGTTATCCTCAGCAAAATAAGGAAGTCACATGCAAAGGTAAAGTATAATTCATAAAGTAGAACAAAAAGCAAAAGTGTAGACTTAAAATTATCAAAGGTTTAATGAAATACCGCACACTTAAGTAATGGACACTATTTTAACATTAGATATGATGTTTTATTTTGAAGTTACCTACATCGAAAAACACCAACCAAACAGGGCCATGGGTAAGGATGTTACTTCAACTTTAAATATTCACTTTACTCATCATCATCATCATCATCATTTATTATTACTATTGTCACCAATATATCAATAAAGGTTTACACGATTTTCATTCTTTTTTCATTTTTTTTTTGCAACAGGCGTATATGACTTACACTGGAAAGACAGATAAAGATACAAGCCACACATACCAAGATTTACGGAAGAAAGAAGATAATCAAGCTGTATATGTAAATGTTAAAGCCAAAAAGGGCAAAAAATAATGAATGTTAAAATAAAAATAAATAATTTTTATTATTAATTGGTTTAAATCTTCAATCACATACCTCTTGTTGATTTTATTATAGAAATAAAGAGAAATCATAATCTGTAGAAAGTGTTTTCTTTTCTCTTGATGTAACTCTTTAACGCGCACCGTACAAATTTAATAACAAGGAAATGTGAATGCTGCAATTTGTATCATCATTAAAAAAAAAAACCTATATATATTTTTTTTTTCTTACGGGTAGGCCTACATTGACATAATAAATGACTATACCAGGAAAATAAATTAGACAATCAATGCTTTTAACACCAATACGCGTGTAATTTATATTATCATAGCGTTATTTAATTCAATTTAACTTTGAGATGTGCATTTGGTTGCTTGCTGCCATATTTTTTCAAAGAGTTGAGTAATGTTCAAATTTGAAACGGAAAAATTTAATTATAGGTACAAATTGGACGGAGGTTTTAAAATTGGATGCGATTGAGGTTCATTTCTTTTAAAGAAAGACCATCAAGAAAGTTTGCACTGTTTGAACGCATTGTATAAATAAGGCCTAAAACCATGTGTTTAAATAATGGTTACTAATTGAAAAGATTAATTTGATCAACTTGATTTGGACGGAAGTACAGTGCACTATAATTATGAAGGAAGTAAATACCTGTACAATATATCACAAGTGTGAATGGCAGTCATGACAAAGACAGGAACAATCAATATTTCAGTATACGATATTAGAGTATGGTAGAGTACAAGACAATAGTGAAATAGTCATCACCTAATAAAGTGGAAAAGATTTCCATATTCTATAGAATTGCGATAGAGGTGAAAAGTTCAAATGCGATGATTTTCCTGATTATTCAACTTTGTGGATGTAAGTACAAAATATTGAAAATATATCTTCCCTTTTTTCACAAAAAGACGCAATCTTAAATTGCAGTATTTATAATAATTACTGTACAGTTATATTTTAGTTTTAGGTACACATGCACAAACTACGTCTGTGACAGTGGGTGGTGATACAGTTAAAGTTGGTGAGGATGCGGCGATGACGTGTAATTATACACTTCAAGCGGGAGATGTCTTGAATCAACTTGTTTGGTTCAGAGCAGAGGATGATGGTACTCCAGAGTTAGGAAACCTTCTGGTATCTTTAGTTGAAACAAGCAATGGTCGTTATAGCTTATCTAATGACAAGGATCTTATGATAAGTGTCGTTGAAGTAAATGATGCAGGAAATTATCTGTGTAGAATTGTAACACAAAATGTTCAAATTGCTGACGACTATGATCAACTTATAGTCCAATGTGAGTATAGGCTAATTCATTGTCAGTGAAGCTATAATCGGTATAGTACTGTTTTTAGCAGCTTTTGTTCGTTTGTTAATAAGCAATCACTAATTAACAACTACATTTCCTAATTTATCTTTTTTGAAATCTGTTTTGTTGATTTTACAGTAAATAGAGGTAGAGGGCGCTTCATGGTGGTTGGACGTGTTTCTGAAGTTGTAAAAGTTTTGAATCTTGTTTGCTGGTTTTGTATAGTTTATTCACGATTTTTACTTA
The DNA here is from genome assembly GCF_964355755.1 of Antedon mediterranea. NCBI lineage: Eukaryota > Metazoa > Echinodermata > Crinoidea > Comatulida > Antedonidae > Antedon > Antedon mediterranea. The sequence continues at coordinate 1,124,455 of NC_092677.1, forward strand.
CATAAAGTCTCCATTACTCTTCTTATTGCTACAAATGTAGCTTAAGCCCTTGTATTATTCGATTTATCTTTCGATTGGAGAGATTTTTTGAGATTGTCTTTGCTAGGCCTGGGTTTGTGGTTGGACGAATATCTGTTATCGGAAAGTCTTTGAATCTTGTTTGCTAGTTTACTTTCATATCATTATCATTCCTATTCTTATTGCTTCAAATTTCTGCTTGAGCTCTTACTGTATTCTAAGGACTGGTGAGATTTTTATTTTTTAGATTGTCTTTCGCTAGGCCTAGGGTTGTGTAAGCAGTTAGGGCATGGCTTCCAAAAGCAAAGATCAAGGTGCCAGGCCAAAGCCTAGATCACGTAATGCAGGAGGCACAGTTGATAAAACGGTAGTAGATATCGAGGGTGAAGACGAATGTGGTTCATGTGGTGGCCATTTTATGTCTGGTGGCAAATCGGTTTTATGCGGTCTTTGTAAGCTATGGTTCCACATAGATTGTCAGAAAATTAATGAAGCCAAATATAAGTGGCTATCCAAAGATGACTCATCCATTTTTTGGTACTGTAGGAGCTGCTCAGTCTCAGTAGGCAATTTCATGGGTCTTATTAATAATGTTAATGAGACACAAAAAACCATGATTAAAACAATTGAAGCAATTAAATCTGAGGTAGAGATCAATAAAGAGGATATTAAAAAGTTATTCCAGTCATCTAGTGTTGTTAATAATGAGGATGTTAAGACAATAATTGAAAATAGACTTAAGGATGAAAATGAGAGATTGAAAAGAAAATCTAATTTGATGCTATATAGAATAGATGAGTCCAAGAGTAATGACTCAGATAGAAGAAAAAATGATGACCTCAGTAAATTGGCAGGTATTTTCGAGGATATTGACCTAGAGGTCGAAATGAGAACATTTTTCCGGGTGGGTAAACACAGAGAAGATGGGTGCCGCCCTATAAAGGTAGTTTTCAAGGAGGAATGTATCAAAAGAGATGCCTTTGAAATTGCTATACAAAAAAAGTGCGCAGTAAGTAATGATAGAACAATAAAGGAACGTGATGAGTATAATAAACTTAGGGACATATTGAGGGATAGGCAAAGCAAAGGGGAAAAAGACTTGGTAATTAGAAGGGGGAAAATAACTCGGTTTCGTTCCCAAAGCACTACCCAATCGGAAGAGAACACTGCCTAACAATGTAAGTTCTACGCAGTCAGAAGATGTTAATGATTTTTTTAATGTGTTTTATACAAATTGTGATTCCCTTCTAAATAAGAAGAATGAGCTTCTGTTGCGTTTATCTTCAGAGAAAGTAGATATCATTGCTTTGACTGAGATTCTACCAAAGAAGTACTTTTTTGAATTGTCTATAGAGGAGTTTCATATCCCTGGTTTTCAGATGTTTTTGCCAAATGAAAAGCTTTCATCTGGTAGAGGAGTTGTTATTTATGTTCGAAATGGGATGTCTGCCACTCCGGTTTTGTTTAAAGATATTTTGTTTGAGGAATCCATGTTTGTTGAGATTAAAGTCAAGGATCGCACCTTTTTAATTGGATGTGTGTATAGAAGTGACGCCGGATCTAGTGTCAATAATTCTGCTTTGTGTTCTCTGTTTAGAAAAGTGGCATCCTTTTCTTGTTCTGATTTGATTATAGTTGGAGATTTCAATTATAGGAGTATTAATTGGGAGCTAGGATATGTGACTGGTGAAGATGGTAAAAATAGTCATAATTTTTTCGACACCATTAATGACTTATTTTTAGCTCAGCATGTACGAGACCCAACCCGTTACAGAATAGGAGAACAGGCCAATGTTCTGGACCTGGTACTTACATCTAATGAGGATTCTATTAGTGAGGTCCTTCAAGCTCCACCATTAGGTAAGAGTGATCATATGGTACTTCAATTTAAAATTCCAGTTAATTTAATCAAAGAAGAGGTGGTAGAGGTCAGAAATTATTTCCATGCTGATTATGATAAGTTTCGTGGTTTTCTTGATGGTGTCGATTGGGACACTGAGTTATTGGATAAGGACGGGTTACACTCGCACGGTTCTTTTGATGAGATCTTATCTAGAGGTATGGAACAGTTTGTTCCAAAGTGTAAGAAACACTTGTCTGGAAATGTTAAGAGACCTTTGTGGTATACTAAGGAGGTTGATAAGTCTATTAAACAGAAGAATAAATGCTGGAAACAGTATATCAAAGCAAAACGTAAAGGGCATGACTGTGCTAGTGTCAAATGGAACACGTTTATTAGAGTAAGGAATGATACTGTCAATTTGATTAAGAGTTCTAAAAGCATCTTCGAAAATAAGATTGCAAATGAGGTTAAAGTCAATGAAAAGTCTTTTTGGCGCTATGTAAATTCTCAGTTAAACACCAGATCTGGTATTCCTACTCTTAGAAATGTTGAAGGTAAACTTGTTGTAGATGACCAAGATAAAGCCGAGTCTTTTAATTCTTTTTTTAGCAGTGTCTTTTGTAAGGAGAACTTATCGAATGTTCCGAATCTTGATAAAAAGATTGAGGCTTCTTTGTCAGATATTGAGTTTAATGTAGAAGATATTCATAAGCTGTTGTCTAACTTAGTTATAGATAAGTCAGCTGGCCCTGATGGCTTTCACCCACGGGTTTTGATTGAATTAAAGGATCAAATTGCTTACCCTCTCAGTCTAATATTCACTAGATTATTCAATGATCAGAAGGTCCCTCTATCGTGGAAGGAGGCAATTGTAATACCTATATTTAAGAAAGGCAAAAAGGAGGACCCGGCTAACTACAGACCGGTTAGTTTAACGTCGGTCATAGGGAAAATGATGGAAAGGATTATTAGGGATAAACTTGTAATGTATCTTGAGAGTAATGGTCTTTTGTGCAATGAGCAATTTGGATTCAGACAAGGTAGATCATGTGCATTACAACTACTTGATGTCCTGGAGAGTTGGACTACTAACCTGGATAACCATGATAGCTTTGATTGTGTCTATTTAGACTATAAAAAGGCCTTTGATAGTGTGCCACACCAAAGGCTTCTAGTCAAATTGAAAGGTTTTGGTATTACGGGAAATCTACTAGGATGGTTCTCTAATTATTTGTCAAATAGAACACAACGAGTTAGTGTCAATGGTCAATTGTCATCACAGGCTCCAGTATTAAGTGGAATTCCACAGGGTAGCGTTGTGGGCCCAATCTTATTTTCAATCTTCATTAACGATTTACCTGATGTTGTCGAATCTAGTATACGTTTATTTGCAGACGACACCAAGTTGTATAGAGTGGTCAATAACATTGATGATGCAGATTTATTTCAAAGAGACATTGACAGTGCTTCCCATTGGTCTAATGTTTGGCAATTGCCTTTTTATGACACTAAGTGTAAGGTATTTCATTATGGTCGTGATAATCCCAATTTCTTGTATTCAATGGCTGGTAATTTACTACATGAGGTAAAGCAGGAGAAAGATCTAGGTGTTACCTTTGATCATAGTTTAATCTTTAATTTGCATGTAGCGGATATTTGTAAAAGAGCTAATAAGAAACTAGGAATGATTTATAGATCTTTTAAATTCTTGAATAAAGATGGATTTTTGAAGCTGTATAAGTCTATTGTCAGGCCAACGCTTGAATATTGTAACACTGTTTATAATCCTATTAGAAAACGAGATCAGGATGAAATAGAGAAGGTCCAGCAAAGAGCAACAAGATTGATTCCTAGGTACCGTAATATTCCTTATAAACAACGTTTGAGAATTCTTGGTCTTCCTACCATGAGATATCGAAGGCAGAGAGCAGATATTATCCAAGTTTTTAGGATTGTTAAAGGTTTCGATCGTATTTCGATTTTTGAATTTGATCTAGAATCTCGGACCCGTGGACACCCATATAAACTCAAGTTTAAAAGCTCTCGTCTTAATATTAGGAGGGACACGTTCTCCAGGAGAGTTATTCTCTTATGGAATACTCTGCCTATGGATGTAGTTTCATGTGCTACGGTGAACTTGTTCAAAGCAAAACTTAACGTCGCATGGTCTAACCACCCGCTGAAGTTTTCACCCTATATAGAATATGATTTTATTTCTAAGAGGGGCTTTTAAGCACTGAGTGCTTCGCCTCGATCCCGTAGACGAAAGTGTACGGGAAACAAGTAAACAAGTAAACAAGTAAATGATCTTGTATTAGTTAGTTTTTACTGTTATGGAATAATTATTTAATAACATTCAACGTTTTTTACATATTTGTTTTCCTTTTTTTTTTTTCAATATTTTAGATTTATTAGTTTTCTTGTCATGTCGACAACTGTTCAGGTGGTCAATGCTTAAAGTAATTTTTACTTATTTTGATCTCCTTTCACACATCTTTTTTCTTTTCTTATAGTTCATATATCTGTTCATTTAGTTCAATGTGTGGAAAATAAATAAATGAAACAAACAAACAAACAGTTATACACATAACTTGTTAGACAATTCATTTTTAGACTTTCAGACCTTATCTTGATATCAGTTTAATCTAAGTCAATTTTTCACAGTATATTCCTTATGGCCAGGAATCGATGTGGTTATGTTTTCACGGTGCGCAATAAAAAATTACGCGGTCTACGCACGATTTAACGAAATCACGTTTGTAATCATATCTTCAATACCATGAATCACAATTAAAAAAAATTTGGTACTCATAAATTTCAGGGCATAAATCATCATATGGCAATACAATTACGTACGTAGCGCATGTAACGCATGCGTACGCGCGCTTAAAATTTTCAAAATTTATTTGCGATGAAATAAGAGTACGTTTCAGGCAATTTTAAGCGTTTACAAAATTGCCATGAGTCCGCAGATTTTTGCGCGCGCACTGCGCGTTAAATGTTGTTACGCACTCTTTTTGCCCGATTTCTGTTTTCTTGACTTACTTTTCAACTCGAAATTACGTTATACGAGCACGTCAAAAGTGACAGGCTACGCACTTGTAAATTAAAAAAATATAAATGTTTTTAAACATTTCAACATTTTTAAACATGTTCAGTAATTTCGGTCAATTGGTCGGTCGGTCGGTAAACACTAATGAGCACGCGACTGCATCCATCTATATGGCCTTGTTTTTCTAACAATTACTTTTAAACACTAGGCCTAATGTAAACATGATAAAAATCCTGTGTTGTGCTTGTATAGTAAGATTATTCTTTTGTTTTTCTAGATGTTTCAGAACCTTTTTTTAAGCCAGAAGAAGGATTATCCATCTTGATAAATGACACAGCAACATTTATATGTACTTCACTTGATGGTATTCCAACACCGATTACCATAACATGGATCAAAGATGGCAATGAACTTGATGTTTCTGATACAGACAAGTATCCGTCTTGTGATGTAGCATTAACGATTAATAAAGTTGCTGAAACAGACGAGGGAGTTTATCAGTGTAGAGCAGAGAATGCTGCTTACAGTGGAACAGATGGGAAACTTAGTAATACTGCCACACTATCAATAGGTTGGTGAAAATAAACATTTTGATAAATAATATATTTTATTGGCATCATATTATAAGTAGTTTCTACAAGTCATAATTATTAATGGAATATTCATATTACAGTATATTATGTCATGCGGTAACAAAAATAGAGCACAGCTACAGCAAAATCTGAAAGTTTCAGTTTATTTTAGTAATTAAAGGCCTTTTGTAATGTGAACGCATGGCGTGTTTTATTAATATTGCAATTTTGTATTTTCTATTTCTTTAGCATTAACGACAACTTCTTTTATATCCAGTAGGTTTTGCTTGCATGCATTGTATTGTAAAGTTTCAGGTTTTTGCATTTGAGAAAAGAAAACAAGGATAGAAATTGGAGGGATATCCCCGCCCCATCTCTAGGATCTGCATGAGTGCTTAAAAGGGAAAATAATGATGACCGTTGTATATTTGTCAACATTTCATTATTGTAAACATGTTTAAAACATGGTAACACTTAGCCTTCTGTATTATTTGTTTAGTTTCAAGTACAGACGTTTCAAATAGTGAGCGTGTGTGTAATTCAACTGGTTTTGTTGTTGGAATGACGTTTGTTGGTGTGCTCATGGGATTCATTCTATGTTTTCTTATGTGTTTTATCATCAGCAAAATAAAGAAGTCACATCCAAAGGTAAAGTATAATTCAGAAAGTAGAACAAAAAGGGCAAAATAGCCAAGGTTTAGAGAAATACTGTACACTGCAAATAGTATATAGAAATATACATTAAATGTACTTGTTGATGTTTTATTTTAAAGGCACCGACATCGAAAAACGACAACCAATCAGGGGTAAGGATGCCATACAGCTTTCACTGCTAATTTTCACTTTGTTTCACTAATTATCATCAAAATTGTCACCAATAAGGTTTACACGATTCTAATTCTTTTTCTATCCAATAAACTCTATTTTTAGCAGCAGGCGTATATGACATACACTGGAGAGACAGATAAAGAAACAACCCACACATACCAAGATTTACAGAAGAAAGACGATAATCAAGCTGTATATGTAAATGTTAAAGCAAAGAGAGACAACAAATAATGCATCTTAAATTGTTAATGAAATATCACAGTTTGTAAATTGTTGATTTTAATAATATAACTCAATCATTTATGGGTAAAACTGACAAATTAATTAATTAAGTAATTTAAAATAACAAGAAAAAATTGAATTCTGCAATTTGTTATAAAAAACCCATACACTTTATACCTAGTGCCATTGCCTATGGCGTATAGCAAGATGTGATGTAAAGATGAAAGCCATAAGACATATCTAAAAAACAAGATACATTTATATGAATTCTATTTCTTGGTCATTATTTCGTACTGAAATTAAAGATGTATTGTCCATTGAAACACACAAAATGAAAAAAAAAAATATTCTAAATTTAAATTGGCCATATCAAAGTAATATTAAAGTTATTCACTTTAAGTCAAAAACTCGAACCCAAAACAACAGTTTACGTAATTAACAGGTAAATTAATTAGATTACATTTCGTCTGAGAAATCGTCGCAAGCGAAAGTAAACAAAGATTTCAAACCATGAGTATGCATTATGCATGATGCTAATTAGGATTGTTTACAACTCATCACGGTTGAGAAGGTGTTTTCACACAGATCGCGAGGAAGTTTGATTATGCATACAGAGTAGCCAAACAAGCGCATTGCATTATGGGATATGTTTTGATTGAAAAGTTTGACTGGAAGTCAAATTTATTTTTTGAACAAAAAAACATCTGTATTTCGGTTAAATTATTTTTTTTTTGACTAACTTTTGGTGAAAGTTAATAACTATTATGATACTTCAAAATGACCCACTTTTTTTCGAAATTAAAAAAAATAATTTTTTTTTGTAATTAGTCAAATGGACAATACATCTTTAAAATTTGCTTGTAGTTGAATCGTTGTATATTTGAAAACAACATACAAAGGAAAAATAAGGATTTCTTACACCAACACGCGTTTAAGTTCATATTATTAAAGTGTTCTTTAATTGTGTGCATAAGTTCAACATTATTTTGAAACGAATTTCATCATCTTTCGTTCAAATGTAGCTTAATGACGGTTGACGCCCTCTACCTCTCCCGGTAGCAATCATTTTCTTACAAAATTGCTACACACTCTTTAAGCCTGGTTTCCATAAAATCGCTACACCGTTTCCATTGAAATCGCTACACGCGCAAATGTCGCCGACGCGCATCGGGGAGGTCTCCCCGATTCATCGCAGACAAATCGGCAAAGTTCAACCATGTTCAACTTTGCCGATTTTGTCGGCGATGAGTCGTATACGCGTGTACCAAAGAATATTTAGCTCTCGCGACAGCAGTCGGCGACACGGTGTAGCGATTTTATGGAAACCAGGCTTTAGTCTTCACGCTTATTAGACATTACAAGCAAGTAACGTTACAGGTTGGTTCTATTTTTTGTTAATATACGTAATACATAAAACTACTTTCTATTATTTAGCAAATTAATTGTCACTATTAAAAATCAGGTATATTGATTCAATCGATATTGGACATGAACGATACTGTATGGTTGAAGCAGACATAATAATATATCAAAGTATGAATGGAAATCCACACTCATAACAATAATAACAATCAGTATTTCAATATACATTATATACAATCACAATAGTGGAATAGTTTTGCTTTATAGGCCCACTGGTCGTATTTAAGATTTCCTGCTTTATAGATTTGTAATGAAGACGGAAATGTAAACAAGATATGTGATATCTTGTTTTTTTTTTCAACTTTGTGATTGTAAAAAGACAATTCTTTTATAGATATATAGGAAATATGTTTGTTCACAAACAAATAATCTAAACATTAGGCCACCATACAGTATCATGGAGTAAGTAAACAAAAATGTAGATGAATCCTCATTCAGACAATACAAGAACCATCAGTGTCCTGTATACACATTGAGAGACAAGAGTGATATTTTATTTTCAGATTATTAGCCATGCTCAGAATGTCATTCTTAACAGAAGTAATGGCGATATGTGAATGTGCACTAATTTTCCTGATTTTCCTAAGCGACTGTAAGTAGAAACTTAAATGTCATGCATGTTATTAGTAGGGTCCTACTATTATTTCAACATAGACTATAAGACTGAAATGGCTATGGACGGTGACAGCGTAACCAATTTTTATTTATCTACGAATGACGTACTGTAGATTTAAGTCATTAAAAAAATAGGCAATCATCATTTTAATATAAAGACAATTGATTTTGTGAATACAGATCTGGAAACCCCCGTTTTGAAGTCGGACACATTATCTGTGATGATAAATGACACCGCAACATTTACATGTACTCAACTTATCGGTGAACCAAAATCAATTAATGTCAGATGGACAAAAAATGATGCTACGCTAGATATTTCTGATACAGACAAATATCCGTTTTCTGATGCTTTATTAATTATTAATAAAGTAGATGAAATGGACGACGGAAGTTATCAGTGTGTAGCAGAGAATGCTGCTTACAGTTGAGATGAAGGAAAACCTAGTAATCCTCTTATACTCTCAGTAGGTTGGTTGCAATAAAGTTGTTATAACTAATGATACAATAATATCATATTTTATTGAGATCATAGGTATAATATAGTCTATCATAATTAGACGGAATATTCCAACAATTATGTATTATGCGGTAATGGAAATAAAGCACAGCTACACAGTTTAATTATAAAAGGCCTTTTTATAATAATATTAATAGAACAAGAAAATATATAAAACCAATAGATGAACTGACTATGTTTAAATAACATAATCATATGTACTTTCTATTTCTTTAGCATTTACGACAACTTTTTCTACATCCAGTAGGTCAACTACACGTACGTTTTGTTCGTTTGCATTGCACTAATAGTTTCCTATTTTTAGGTTTGCAAATAAAAAATATGACTATTGTATATTTGTTATGTCACAATCACATGGTAACTCTGATCCTCTTGATTTGTATATCGTTCGTACACAGAAGTTCCAAATAGTGAGGATGTATGTACTTCAACTGGTCTTGTTGTTGGAATGACGTTTGTTGGTGTGCTCATTGGATTCATTCTCTGTTTGATTGTGGTTTTCATCATCAGCAAAAAAAGGACGACAAAATCACAGGTAAAGTATAATTCAGAAGGTAGAAAAAAAAAACAGTAAAATAGTCGAAAGTTAAGTGAAATACCGTCACACGTAATGGCAAACGTATTATCATTCAATTTACTTTTTGATGTTTTATTTCAAAGGCACCGACATCAATAAATGACAACCAATCAGGGGTAAGAATGCTATACTTCAACCTTAATTATTCGCTTTCACTTTAATCATTACCATCATTGTCACCAATACACAATAAAGGTTTGCATGATTGTAATTCATCTTACTTTACTGTTGTATTTTTTTTAGCAGCAAGAGTATAATGACTTATATTGGAGAGACAGATAAAGAAACAAACCACACATACCAAGATTTACAGAAGAAAGACGATAATCAAGCTGTATATGTAAATGTTAAAGCAAAAAAGGACAAAAAATAATATACATGTTTAAAATAAAAATGAAAGAAATACATTATTATTGTTATTCTTATTATTAATGAAACACCATTGGTTTAAAACTACATGAATGACATACCTCTTGTTGATTTTATTATAGAAATAAAGAGAAATCATAATCTGTAGAAAGTGATTTCTTTCTCTTGATTTAACTCTTTAACGCGTACAAATTTAATAACAAGGAAATGTGAATGCTGCAATTTGTATCATCATTAACAATAAAAAAAAAAACTCTATGTACCTATAGTGGCATAATCTACCAGTGGTATAGAGCAACATATGATGTAACGATGAAAACAATTAAAATAACCCTGTATGGATCGTATGGTACAACTTTTTTTTTCTATCCGTGGGCCTAGGCAAAGGTCTAAATCACTTGGATCTAACAATGGGTTCTGTAATAAAAAGTGTTACTTTGCTTTTATATGAGTTCTTGTTTATCATTATGAGTCCAACTCCAAATAAATGTCCAAATATTGTCAAATAATAACAATTAAGAGATATGTTTCAAATACAATCTATAATCAAAGAGTAAATTCATTCGTTAAACAACAAAATGCCGTGACATGAGATGCAAAAGAGAAATCAATTTTGAAATCAGTAGCCTATAATAACAGTTGACGGCCGTTTAATTAGTATATTAGTACCGTAGCCTATAGGCCTAGTAATGGACCCCATCGTCACCAACAACGGCACCAAAATGCCATTTTCTTGTTCAAAGAATCATCGTTACTTTTGATGCAGGACACATCAAGTTTGTGGCGATTTCACAATAGCAATTGTTTGAGAAATTAAAGTTTAGACCAAAGATACTTTAGCGTCTTGAAGTGGCGCCACTCTACGTGGCGCGTTATACGATCTTTGGTTTTAGACTGGGTGTGGCCGGGGATAGAGCGAGATAGCTTAGTGAACGATGAGGGCGTGTGTAATTAATTCAATCCAGAGCCATCAGATTCAATAAACTCGTACTGTATTAGGTCTACTTTCAAAATCTCACAAAACAAGGAAGGACAATTCGATTTATATTCCGTATTCACTATACTAATAATTCTGTCTTTGTGATGATGACTACTTGTTGTTTGCTGCTATTTGTTCTTGTATTTGGTAAGTACCAAGCTTTAATGTTTTGTTGTCAAACTAAGAAAACATTTAATTTTGTTTGTATTTAAATTACACATTTCCGTCATTTATTGAAATACAAATAGTTATACAGTTATGTTATTTTCGGATTATAGATGGTGGTTCAAATTTTCAACAATCATAAAAATAAACTATCAAGTGAAAGTTGTTCCGGTTGTCTGTGTTTCTATGAAAAAATGCATTTACTAGAACTAGAGGGTGAGCTCGCTTCGCTCGCCCCCCCTCTAGGAAGTGTAGACGATGGTTCTCGGAATGATAATTTTTTTTTTTTTTTTTTATTCAATTTTCAGGCACACATACATGACCCTGAGGATTGCCATGAGTGCAAAGCACTATCGAGATGGCTCTCTATATACTGCACTAGAACATATAAGACAAACATATACACAAGATGCTCTACATAGACAAAGACTTATTATTAAGTCTTTGGGAGTGGAGTTGTAAATTGTCATGAGAAAAAAACCCTGACATATGACAGGACTTGAACCCAGGACCCTTAGATTGGTAGCCAAGCATCATAACTACCAAGCCACAACTCCACTCTAATGTTCTCCTTATACATTTTCTGTCGGTTACCATTATTGAAAATGCTTGACATTCGTAAAACTAAACTACTTTGTTTCACAGTGTTTTAGATGATTAATAACATTTTAAAGTATAGTTTTTATTGTTTGGTAGGGCCCTTTGGGGAGGCGGAGGTCATTTGAGGGAGGTGCTTATTCGAGGGATATATGTTAAATTTTTTAGTTCTAATAATATGGTAACATTTATAATCAAATTAAATCCTCTAATAGATATGAAAAGTGGTAAAAAAGAATAACAAATGCTTGGTAAATTGCAGATAACAGTGCGGTGAATTCTACTACAAATAGTATAATTGTGTTATTATAAATATGTGGATGGACGTTTATTAGATATTAGATAGTTGGGTTGGGGGTGGGGGGGGGGGGATTAGGTGGGGGGGGGGGGTTATTATTCAAAGTGATGTTTTATTGGAGAGGCGTTTATTCAAATGAATACCATCCTAATAATTATTAATACATTATTTAATTTAATCATCTTTTGAAACTAACTGCCGTCACAGAGTGGGCCCAAGAAAAAAGACATTACGGCTTGCAACATGGGCAGACATCTCGGTCCTAACGGGACACAGGAAGATAGCCTACAGTTATTCCTGCAAGCTTACTCAATAAAACTCAGCTATCGGGATTTCACTCGAAAAATGTCTTATCATCAAATCTCCCTATGTAATTTTAGAATACTATTCCCCACAATATATTCTGATTCTTTATGGCGTATATTTAATTAATTAATTAATTTTTTTTTTCGTCTTCCAAAGGGACACTGTATTGATTGATGGAAAGTGCCTGTTTCCATTCACCTTTAGGGTCAAATCTATTATTTTAACTGCTCCCTTGTGTATAAAAGAGAGAAAATATTTGAAACCAGGTTGTTGCAAGGTGAACTTATCTTAAACCCGGAAATTACTTTGACCGGGAAGAATTGAAATTGAGATGAAAATCTAATGTTGAAATCATAAATTGTGTTAGAAAACTCTTTATAATATCTTCCTAAGATAGAAATATGGAACAATAGCGTCGCTGTGAACACTAATGTTATCAAATCTCCGTTTCGCGGTAAATCTCAGATAGATAAGGTAGGTATCCAAGGCGGAGATTTGTACCGAAGTTTTTGCATTGTGCTCGCCTATGTCAGAATTAACCATAATTTATATATAGATTTATTATTTTGTTATTATCATAATTCTGATTTAAACACTTTTCAGTATAGGCCTAATATGTCATATTTCACAGACAATCTTAGTTTCAGATACAAGTGCCCAAACACTAGTGACAGTGAATGCTGGTACAGCAAAAGTTGATGAAGCTGCAACAATGACGTGTACTTATACACTTGAACCAAATGATTCACTGCTGCAACTGTCTTGGACAAAAGCTGATGAGAATGGTGAAGTAGTAGGAAATGCTCTTGTGACTTCTACGGGTCAAGCAACCAATGGTCGATACAGTTTGTCCAACGATAATCTTATAATAACTGATGTTGAAAGAGGTGACGCAGGCAACTATCGTTGTGCTGTTAGCACCAATAATGGAAATACTGCTGACAACTTTGCTAATCTCACGGTCTATTGTGAGTATTTTTAATAGTAAAATGATTTTTTTTTTAAATTTATTTAAATATGTTTATTTCAGGTACTGTACAGTACATGTCAGTTAATACAGTAATTTTAATTTCATCTTTGAATCATAAGTTTCACAATCAGAAAAAAAAAATGAAACCAATAATTTGGATAAAAAGTAAAAAAGTATCATCATCTATTGTGATATTCAATCTTTTTTTTTAAATTTTTCTATTTTGGTGGTATTATGGTAATTAACTTTCCAATTTATGTGTTTGCTTTTTAGAGTATAATGTAACCATAATGGTATCATTTACAAATTTAATCTAAAAAATGTATATATAATATGATATTAAAAAGTGAAAAGCAATTATAATGCAGGGATGTTATTTACATCAGAACCAAATGAATATTCAATATCCTATGTATTCTGTTATATTGTCAACGAGTACTACTAAACATTAGCAATTACTGTATTACAATTGTAGACATGTCAATTGTGTAATTCTAAACAAATGATAATCCAAGAACTGTACAGTATAATTTTGCCATTTCAGATCTTGAAGTACCAGATTTGAAACCAGTAGAATTGCATGCCACATTAAATGAAACAGCGATATTTACATGTACTGAACTTGAAGGTTTACCAACACCAATTACTATCACATGGATCAAAGATGGCAATCCACTTGGTGTTTCTAATACAGACAAGTATCCAACTTCTGATGCAACATTGACGATTAATAACGTTGATGAGACAGATGAAGGAATGTATCAGTGTAGAGCAGAGAATGCTGCTTACAGTGGAATAGATGGGAAACTTAGTAATACTGCCACACTGTCAATAGGTTGGTGGGAATAAACATTTTAATAAATAATATATTTTATTAGCATGTCATAATAATAAATGGAATATTCATATTACAGTATATTATGTCATGTGGTAACAAAAATAAAGCACAGGTAAACAGCGATAACTGAAAGTTTTAGTTTATTAGTCATTTTTATAAAATGAACGCATGACGTGTCGGATTATTGCTTGTTTATTTTCTCTTTTTTTAGCATTGGCGACAACTTCTTTTATATCCAGTAAGTCAACTACACGTAGGTTTCGTTTGTTTGCATTGCATTGTAAATTTCCGGGATTTTGCATTTGCGAAAAAAAAAGGATAGCAATGGAAAGGGATATCCCTGCCCCATCCCCATGATCTGTATCACGCCTTAAAACGGAAAATAAGTATGACTTTGTATATTTGTCAACAATACATTATTGTAAACATGTTTAAAACACGGCATGGTAACCCGAATCCTTCTGTGTTATTTGTTCAGTTTTAAGTACAGAAGTTCCAAAGAGAGAGAATGATTGTACTTCAACTGGTCTTGTTGTTGGAATGGCGTTTGTTGGTGTGCTTATTGGTTTCATTCTCTGTTTGCTGGTGGTTGTTATCATCAGCAAAATAAGGAAGTCACATGCACAGGTAAAGTATAATTTATAAAGTAGAACCAAAAGAAAAAGTGTAGACTTAAAATTATCAAAGGTTTAATGAAATACCGCACACTTAAGTAATGGAAACTATTTTAACATTAAATATGATTTTTATTTTGAAGTTACCTACATCGAAAAACACCAACCAAACAGGGCCAGGGGTAAGGATGTTACTTCAACTTTAAATATTCACTTTACTCATCATCATCATCATCATTTATTATTACTATTTTCACCAATATATCAATAAAGATTTACACGATTTTCATTCTTTTTTCATTTTTTTTAGCAGCAGGCGTATATGACTTACACTGGAGAGACAGATAAAGATACAAACCACACATACCAAGATTTACAGAAGAAAGACGATAATCAAGCTGTATATGTAAATATTAAAGCCAAAAAGGGCAAAAAATAATGAATGTTAAAATAAAAATAAATAATTTTTATTATTATTAATGGAATATCATTGGTTTGAATCTTCAATCACATACATCTTGTTGATTTTATTATAGAAATAAAGAGAAATCATAACCTGTAGAAAGTGTTTTCTTTCTCTCTTGATTTAACTCTTTAACTCGTACCGTACAAATTTAATAACAAGGAAATGTGAATGCTGCAATTTGTATCATCATTAAAAAAAAAAAAACCTATATATATATTTTTTTTTCTTACGGGTAGGCTTTTGGCAATGCTTTTAACACCAATACGCGTGTAATTTTTATTATCATAGCGTTATTTAATTCAATTTGACTTTGAGATGTGCATTTGGTTGCTTGCTGCCATATTTTTTCAAAGAGTTGAGTAATGTTCAAATTTGAAACGGAAAAATTTAATTATAGGTACAAATTGGACGGAGGTTTTAAAATTGGATGCGATTGAGGTTCATTTCTTTTAAAGAAAGACCATCAAGAAAGTTTGCACTGTTTGAACGCATTGTATAAATAAGGCCTAAAACCATGTGTTTAAATAATGGTTACTAATTGAAAAGATTAATTTGATCAACTTGATTTGGACGGAAGTACAGTGCACTCTAATTTTGAAGGAAGTAAATACCTGTACAATATATCACAAGTGTGAATGGCAATCATGACAAAGACAGGAACAATCAATATTTCAGTATACGATGTTAGATTATGGTAGAGTACAAGACAATAGTGAAATAGTCATCACCTAATAAAGTGGAAAAGATTTCCATATTCTATAGAATTGCGATAGAGGTGAAAAGTTCAAATGCGATGATTTTCCTGATTATTCAACTTTGTGGATGTAAGTACAAAATATTGAAAATATATCTTCCTTTTTTTCACAAAAAGAAGCAATCGTAAATTGCAGTGTTTATAATAATTACTGTACAGTTATTTTTTAGTTTTAGGTACACATGCACAAATTACGTCTGTGACAGTGGGTGGTGATACAGTTAAAGTTGGTAAGGATGCGACGATGACGTGTGGTTATACACTTTAAGCGGGAGATGTTTTGAATCAACTTGTTTGGTTCAGAGCAGAGGATGATGGTACTTTAGAGTTAGGAAACCCTCTGGTATCTTTAGTTGAAACAAGCAATGGTCGTTATAACTTATCTAATGACAAGGATCTTATGATAAGTGTCGTTGAAGTAAATGATGCAGGAAATTATCTGTGTAGAATTGTAACACAAAATGTTCTAATTGCTGACGAATATTATCAACTTATAGTTCAATGTGAGTATAGGCTAATTCATTGTCAGTGAAGCAATAATCGGTATGGTATAGTACTTTCTTTAGCAGCTTTCGTTCGTTTTTTAATATCATAGTTATACACATAACTTGTTAGACAATTCATTTTAGAGTCTCTAACAATTACTTTTAAACACTAGGCCTAATGTAAACATGATAAAAATCCTGTGTTGTGCTTGTATAGTAAGATTATTCTTTTGTTTTTCTAAATGTTTCAGAACCTTTTTTTTAAGCCAGAAGAAGGATTATCCATCATGATAAATGACACAGCAACATTTACATGTACTTCACGTGATGGTATTCCAACACCGATTACCATAACATGTATCAAAGATGACGTCATACTTGATGTGTCTAATACAGACAAGTATCCGTCTTCTGATGCAGTATTAACGATTAATAAAGTTGCTAAAACAGACGAGGGAGTTTATCAGTGTAGAGAATGCTGCTTACAGTGGAATAGACAGGAAACTTAGTAATACTGCCACACTGTCAATAGGTTGGTGAGAATAAACATTTTGATAAATAATATATTTTATTTGCATCATAGTATAAATATTTTCTGCATGTCATAATTATAAATGGAATAATCATATTACAGTATATTATGTCTTGCGGTAACAAAAATAAAGCACATCTACAGCAAAATCTGAAGGTTTCAGTTTATTTTAGTAATAAAAGGCCTTTTGTAATATGAACGCATGACGTGTTTTATTAATATTGCAATTTTCTATTTCTTTAGCATTAACGACAACTTCTTTTATATCCAGTAAGTCAACTACACGTAGATTTTGCTTGCTTGCATGCATTGTATTGTAAATTTCCGGGATTTTGCTTTTGCGAAAAGAAAAAAGGGATAGAAACGGGAAGGGATATCCCCCGCCCCATCCCCATGCTCTGCATGGGTGCTTAAAAGGGAAAACAATGATGACCTTTGTATATTTGTCAACACTACATTATTGTAAACATGTTTAAAACACATGGTAACACTGATCCTTCTGTATTATTTTGTTTGATTGTGGTTTTTATCCTCAGCAAAATAAGGAAGTCACATGCACAGGTAAAGTATAATTCAGAAAGTAGAACCAAAAGCAAAAGTGCTGACTTTAAATGACCAAAGGTTTAATGAAATACCGCACACTTAAGTAATGGAAACTATTTAAACATGAAATTTGATTTTAAAGGTACCTACATCGAAAAATACCAACCAATCAGGGGTAAAGATGTTACTTCAACTCTAATTATTCAATTTCACTCATCATAATTATTATTATTACTATTGTCACCAATATATCAATAAAGGTTTACACGATTTTCATTCTTTTTTTTGCATGCACTAAACTTTTGTATTTTTTTTAGCTGCAGGCGTATATGACTTATACTGGGGAGACAGATAAAGATACAAGCCACACATACCAAGATTTACAGAAGAAAGAAGATAATCAAGCTGTATATGTAAATGTTAAAGCAAAAAAGGACAAAAAATAATATACATGTTTAAAATAAAAATAAAATAAATATATTATAATTATTAATGGAATATCATTACTATGGTTTGAAACTACAATCACATACCTCTTGATGATTATATTATAGAAATAAAGAGAAATCATAACCTTGAGAAAGTGTTTTCTTTCTCTTGATTTAACTCTTAACGCGTACAAATTTAATAACAAGGAAATGTGATGCTGCAATTTGTTTTGCATTAACTAAACAAAATATACAGAAGTACCTAGCCCCAGAATTTATCATACGGTAAATAGGAATATGTGATGTAAAGATGAAAACCATACACATATACTTGAAACATGAAAAAAAAGATAACTAACACGACTTTATTCAAAATGTTATTTCTTGTCTGTTGGCAATAAAACGTCCTTGTATTAGACCAATTTATTCGTTACTTTGAATGTAATGTTTGACTGCATTATTGTATTGATAATGACCATTATACCAGCATAAGAAAGAAAATAAACTAGAAAAACTAGACAATTATTCTTTATTAAGAATAAGTCTTTTTGAGGAGTAGTGATAACAAAAAAGTTTTGACGGGAGAGCTTAACAACAGTGAACGTTGAGGGCGTATGTAATTGAATCAACTCGTATTAGGACTACTTTCATAATCTAACAGAACAAGGAAGGACATCGATTTATATTCGATATTCGCTATACTAGTAATTCTGTCTTTGTGATGATGACTTTTTGTTTGCTGCTATTTGTTCTTGTGTTTGGTAAGTACCAGGCTTTAATGTTGTGTGGGTGCTACTAAGTTGACATTTGATTTTCAATTTTTTTTTATAAAACCATATACGTGTAGGCCTATAGTACTTTTCCGTCATTGTTTGAGATACAAATAATCATCATGCATGTTATTTTCGAATTGATAGAGGTCGTTCTAGCTTAGGTTAACAATTATAAAAGTAAACTATTAATTACAAAATCTTGAAATTTGCCGGACCATTGGTTTGGTTTGTGTGAGAACCCAGAACAGAAAACACAATAGAAAGAATGCATTCACTAGAATGTTGATTGTTGTCGTATCTTTCTGATTTTAATACTTTGCAGCATAATGTTATCAATTAATTAAATTTATTCACCTCCCTTAGGAGGAACATATAAAAACTGTACAGCAAAATAAAACACATTAAAATAAAGATTCCCACGAATCAATAGATTAAAATGGTTTTAACAAGTTAAATAAAGTGTCAAAATCATTGTGAAATAGGGCAGACTTGTTATATTTCAAAATCAAGTTAAGTAACTTATTTAGTTTCAGATACATGTGCACAAACACAAGTGACAGTGGATGCTGGTACAGCAAAATTTGATGAATCTGCAACAATGACGTGTACTTATACACTTCTACAAGGAGATTCATTGCTACAACTGGTTTGGGTAAAAGCTGATGATAGTGGTCAAGCAGTAGGAAGTGCTCTTGTCACTACAGGACAACCAACCAATGGTCGATACAGTTTATCTAATAATAATCTTATAATAACTGATGTTGAACGAGGTGATACAGACAACTATCGTTGTGCTGTTAGCACCAATGGTGGAAATAGTGGCGACGACTTTGCTAATCTCACAGTCTATTGTGAGTATTTTTAATAGTAAAAATGATTTTTTTTAAATAAATATTTTTATTCCAGGTACTGTACATTACATGTCAGTTAGTACAGTAATTTTAATTTCATCCTTTGAATCATAAGTTTCACAATCAGAAAGAAAAAAAATAAAACCAATAATTTGGATAAAAAGTAAAAAAGTATCATCATCTATTGTGATATACAATCTATTTTTGTGGTATGATGGTAATTTACTTCCCAATTGATGTGTTTGCTTTTTAGAATATAATGTAACCATAATGGTATCATTTACAAATTTAATCTAAAAAATGTATATATAATATGATATTAAAAATTGAAAAGCAATTATAATGCAGGGATGTTATTTACATCAGAACCAAATGAATATTCAATATCCTATGTATTCTGTTATATTGTCAAAGAGTACTACTAAACATTAGCAATTACTGTATTACAATTGTAGACATGTCAATTGTGTAATTCTAAACAAATGATAATCCAAGAACTGTACAGTATAATTTTGCCATTTCAGATCTTGAAGTACCAGATTTGAAACCAGTAGAATTGCATGCCACATTAAATGAAACAGCGATATTTACATGTACTGAACTTGAAGGTTTACCAACACCAATTACTATCACATGGATCAAAGATGGCAATCCACTTGGTGTTTCTAATACAGACAAGTATCCAACTTCTGATGCAACATTGACGATTAATAACGTTGATGAGACAGATGAAGGAATGTATCAGTGTAGAGCAGAGAATGCTGCTTATATGGGAGAAGAAGGAAAACTTAGTAATACTGCCACACTGTCAATAGGTTTGTGGGAATAAATATTTTAATAAATAATGTATTTTATTAGCATCATTGTATACGTATTTTCTGCACGTCATAATTATAAATAGAATATTCATATTACAGTATATTATGTCATGTGGTAACAAAAATAAAGCACAGCGAAAACAGCGATAACTGAAAGTTTTAGTTTATTAAAGTCATTTTTATAAAATGAACGCATGACGTGTCGGATTATTGCTTGTTTATTTTCTATTTCTTTAGCATTGGCGACAACTTCTTTTATATCCAGTAAGTCAACTACACGTAGGTTTCGTTTGTTTGCATTGCATTGTAAATTTCCGGGATTTTGCATTTGCGAAAAAAAAAGGATAGCAATGGAAAGGGATATCCCTGCCCCATCCCCATAATCTGTATCACGCCTTAAAAGGGAAAATAAGTATGACTTTGTATATTTGTCAACACTACATTATTGTAAACATGTTTAAAACACGGCATGGTAACCCGAATCCTTCTGTGTTATTTGTTCAGTTTTAAGTACAGAAGTTCCAAAGAGAGAAAATGATTGTACTTCAACTGGTCTTGTTGTTGGAATGGCGTTTGTTGGTGTGCTCATTGGATTCATTATATGTTTGATTGTGGTTTTTATCATCAGCAAAATAAGGAAGTCACATGCACAGGTAAAGTACAATTCATAAAGTAGAACCAAAAGCAAAAGTGTAGACTTAAAATGACGAAAGGTTTAATGAAATACCGCACACTTAAGTAATGGACACTATTTTAACATTAGATATGATGTTTTATTTTGAAGTTACCTACATCGAAAAACACCAACCAAACAGGGCCAGGGGTAAGGATGTTACTTCAACTTTAAATATTCACTTTACTCATCATCATCATCATCATTTATTATTACTATTGTCACCAATATATCAATAAAGATTTACACGATTTTCATTCTGTTTTCATTTTTTTTAGCAGCAGGCGTATATGACTTACACTGGAGAGACAGATAATAAAGATACAAACCACACATACCAAGATTTACAGAAGAAAGACGATAATCAAGCTGTATATGTGAATATTAAAGCCAAAAAGGGCAAAAAATTATGAATGTTAAAATAAAAATAAATAATTTTTATTATTATTAATGGAATATCATTGGTTTGAATCTTCAATCACATACCTCTTGTTGATTTTATTATAGAATAAAGAGAAATCATAACCTGTAGAAAGTGTTTTCTTTCTTTTGATTTAACTCTTTAACGCGTACAAATTTAATAACAAGGAAATGTGAATGCTGCAATTTGTATCATCATTAAAAAAAAAACCTATATATATATTTTTTTTTTCTTACGGGTAGGCCTACATTGACATAATAAATGACTATACCAGGAAAATAAATTAGACAATAAATGCTTTTAACACCAATACGCGTGTAATTTATATTTTCATAGCGTCAAATTCAATTTGACTTTGAGATGTGCATTTGGTTGCTTGCTGCCATATTTTTTCAAAGAGTTGAGTAATGTTCAAATTTGAAACGGAAAAATTTAATTATAGGTACAAATTGGACGGAGGTTTTAAAATTGGATGCGATTGAGGTTCATTTCTTTTAAAGAAAGACCATCAAGAAAGTTTGCACTGTTTGAACGCATTGTATAAATAAGGCCTAAAACCATGTGTTTAAATAATGGTTACTAATTGAAAAGATTAATTTGATCAACTTGATTTGGACGGAAGTACAGTGCACTATAATTATGAAGGAAGTAAATACCTGTACAATATATCACAAGCGTGAATGGCAATCATGACAAAGACAGGAACAATCAATATTTCAGTATACGATGTTAGAGTATGGTAGAGTACAAGACAATAGTGAAATAGTCATCACCTAATAAAGTGGAAAAGATTTCCATAGTCTATAGAATTGCGATAGAGGTGAAAAGTTCAAATGCGATGATTTTCCTGATTATTCAACTTTGTGGATGTAAGTACAAAATATTGAAAATATATCTTCCCTTTTTTCACAAAAAGACGTAATCGTAAATTGCAGTATTTATAATAACTAGATGGTACGCTCGCTTCGCTCGCGTACCATCTAGGTCGTGCCCACAGATAGTTCTCGAATACATTATAATTTCAGCGTTAAAAAACTGGTGATTTCAAATGTACAATAATGCAGGACAATAATACATGTCGTTTACAGGAACGAATAAATAAATAGACACTGTGATTTATGTGCTCAACTAAAATTAGCACCCTGGGAATTACTTCCGAAAGAGAAACTTGTCACAAAATGAAACCAATTGTTTAAGTCAAATTTAAACAAACTTAATTTGTGTTTTGTATGTAACATTATGGTTGAGGGATGGGGAAGAGGATGGGTGCAAAGAGGAACAATTTTTAAATATATTCTTTATCCATTTAGTAACGATATATTAATTGTTTTCATGTTTTACAAATAATATACCACTAAACACAGTAAAACATTGCGATGTAATTACCTTGTTGAAACTATCACCGTCCTAGTCGATTGAAATAGTACAGTACATGTAACGATACACTACGACGTATATATGTTTATATAATGTTAAACAATTTGTGAAAACCACCTCTATTCGGGGCAAATCATAAATTTGATTTAATCGTTAATAAATATTAAATTATCTAACTCAACTTAATTAGTAGGCCTAATGGTTTTCAATTGTTTCTAGAGCCAATTCATACTTAAGTTGGTTCCTACCCTACCCACCAAATTTGTTGTTGATCCTTCGTACCACCGTAGGCCTATCCTCTACTGGCTTTACAACAACGCTACTCATGCCAGTGAGGGAAGGGTGATGATGTGGGTGGTTTCCGGGGTGGTTTAACTGCAATAATAAAGATCTGTACATAATATACGTCGACTGAAAACGCTAGCTCATTATCCGTTAAAAAAATCTATATCCAACCTCTGCAGCACAGATTGAAAAAAAAAATTGATCGAATTTCTGTTATGAGTATACAGTACTTGCCGTTACGACGCCTGAGGGAATAGACACTTGTGGAACAGAGATTGAAATGTTCCATTCATCGCAAATCAATACATTTGTATAAACCTATATTAAATCTATCAAAATAGCATTTTTTTAAAGATGTATTGTCCCCCTGAAAAAATTTTTTTTTTCAATATTTTTGTTGAATAGGCCATTTTAATTGCACATAAAAGTTATTCACTTTGACCTCAATTTGGATTGAAAAAAATATTTTTTTACACGGGAAAATCGCAATTTAATGCAAAAATTAACCAACCGGAAGCTATTTGTCTGGAAGACAAATGTGTTCCGGTTTAATTTAACCCTTGACCTGAGTTAGCTCATAAATATTCATATTGTATGGATACATCGTGTGGATGATGATGCTTTCCAAATCAACAGCCAACATTATAATTAACAACAACGATAGCAATGCATGCGTGCGAGAGAGTCGAGTAGTGATGCGAGACGAATCTTGAAGAAAACACGAAAACTATAGCTAGCAGAATGCTAAGTTAGAATTACAGTTGGTAACTTTGATGTTGAATCTTATTCATTTAGGTGAGTTTTTGTTTCGCTAACAGGAGAGGCCTAGCTAGGCCTAGGCCCGAATTTGCTGCTACTGTACTACTAGTCTACTACTACTACTAGCACTGACAGTCTCGAGTAGCCTAACTGCTGCCTACTTCTGTCTCTAGAAGTAGAGTGTAGTAGGCCTAGGCAGTACACTGCTAGCTAGGGCTACAGTAGACCACCACCAGAAGGGATGTATTTTTGTTTTAATCATGATGAATTGGTTTAATTTTTAAAGATTTCAACTATCTATTCGGCAGTGAAAATAAAAAAAATAAAAAATATCTAAATAATTTTGTTTTGGATGTTTTACTGATGCAATATTTTAAACATATTTTCTGTATCAAATGCAATAGGTTCAAATTAACATTCCGCAAATAAACATTTTATGCAGATATTTTGACACAAATTTCTTTTTTTTTTAGGTTGATTGATTGAACAATAAGAGCAAGTAGTGAGAAACATAAAATGTATCGTACAGTGGCAACATTCACAATTTATTGAAACGTTTCTTACTATTAAAATGACACTTTGTAATGGATGTGAGCGATCTTAGAAGATTATAGCTGTCGTAATTACTGCCACAATCAACACATTGATAATTAGTAGACAAATTGACACAAAAAACAATACAGGCATTCAATAAGATATACTGTATATATGTATTTTATTAACTCCTTTTGCACTGTAATATTTACAGTAAAATTATGTGTAAGTAAATTTGGAGAATTTATCCTGTGTACTGTTGTAGTAGTTTTTTTTTATTTATTGAATGTTATGTTTACAAAATAATATACTGTACATATAATACAAAAAAAATTATACAATATTTTACAAGCTGGACAAGAACATATTGGCCGAATGCAGCAGGAGAGTCAGAAATATTTTTCCTGCAATATCCAATCATATTCCAATACCGAGTCTATCATTGTTGTCTTTGGGTGACCTCTGTTCCAGTCTTCATCAGCTCAACGTCTTTAAAAAAATTAAAAGCAAAGTATGAAAATCTGGAAAAAATAGATCATGCATATTTAGTGCAAAATTGGGCTAGTGAAATTGCTTACTTTGACATAGTCAAATAAGTATACTACCTTTCTATCGTAATTAAAACACATTACTTATAATGTTATAACTTATAAAAAGAGAAAATAAATATTTGACTTACTAATACTACAGTACAGAGAACATTTGTTTGTGTTGTAAAATGGCTAAGCTGGCTTTTCCCCTCTGTCTACTTGTACAGTGCTGCTGGAAGGTTCTCAATTTCAGGCTTGTATTGCAACCATTTTCCCTGAAAAATGTTTGTTTTATTTTTATCATAAAAATTAGTTAAACAAGCTTCAACTAGTAAATATATATGGTACAGCAAGCTGGCTGTATTTTCGGAATGTAGCTAAGATTGATGGCATATAGCCTAGGCCAGTCTATGAAGAGTACAATGTATAGGGCCTAGCTGGGCATCTTCTGCATGGACCCGATTGTCACAGTCTGCTTGCTACTAGCCTAGTAATATGCAGCAGCATGTATTAATTATTCTAGGCCTAGCCCTGAACTGAAAAAATCCCACGCCAAGTTAATTAATTTACCTTCCTGTTATTATTGCGTTATATATATTATTATATTTAAAATAACCGTCTAGGCCTACTTACCGACAAATTAACAGCTCAGCTTTACATATTTATACGATCAGGCCAGGGAAAAACCCACAGTCGAGTCGCGTCGATCTCTGGTGGTGGTGTGTTGTTGTACATACAACGTGCATCGTCCATTGTTAGATCAGATCTCTGCTGTGTGGATGCTCATTAACATATCATGCATATGTATGAGTTAGCTCTACCGGCCTAATTTCTGAGCCGATGAGTTCGAAAAAATGGTAAACTTATTTTGATTTTTTTATAAGCGAAATCAATATTTTTTTCGGATTTTTTTTCGGTGGAAGTGAATAACTTTATGTTAACTACAAAACGGTCTATTCAAAATTTGATTTTTTTCATCTTTATTTTTTATTTTTTGGGGGACAATACATCTTTAAGGAAAATCGGCCTGTCTTCAACATTATGATACTGTACTCGAACTGTTCAACCGGTTTTCAGCTATTAAAAACAATTATCGTAGGAGGAGATAGGAAAATGCGAAGTGTCCTCGTATTATCGTATGCGGGTATTCTTCAAATTGACATCCATTAGACAGTGTATACCGCGATCAGAAAGCACCCCTATTTGGGGCAAATCGTTGAACCTAAATTCGTTTTAATCGTCAATAACTAATTATCGAACTCAATTTAATTAGTAAACAGGGTTACATCAGGTGGTTAAAATCAGTACCAAAAGTATGAACCAACTGTACATACCATCGAGTAAACATTCTAGAAATAACGCGCGATTTACCGATTTTTACCCTTACGTAAATTTATATATAGACTAGATGGTACGCTCGCTTCGCTCGCATACCATCTAGGTCATGCCCACAGATGGTTCTCGAATACATAGTAATTTCGGGGTAAAAAATCTGGCGATTTTAAATGCACGTACCGCAGGACTATAATACATTGCCGTTTACAGAAACGAATAAGTAGACACAGGGCCTGTTTCTGCTGCAACTGCTCAAAATACGGTATAAAAATACGGTATAAAATACGGTATTTTTTATACCGTATTTTTTAGTACCCCGTTTCTGCTAACAATACTTCTTGGGTGGTCGTGTTAAATTTCATCTTTTTTACCCAAATTGCCATTCATTTATTTGATCGATAATTAAAAGTCGAAATAAAGGAAGTTTTACGTCTCACTTTCAACAGCCTAGCCCTAGTGAGAGCACAGAAAACATCGTAATGGGGACAATTAATTCGTTCCCTCCCCGAGTTATTGTATTTTGCAATGTTGTACTGCTTTCGCAGGCTCTTCAGCTTTGAGTTTACTTGCTTTGGAGATAAGTTTATTCCATACTCCTGCTTTATATACGGTGGCCCACAACTGTCACGCACACTATAACACAGAATCACACAATTAAAGAAGGAATTACACAATTAAAGAAGGAATCACACAATTAAAGAAGAAATCGCACAATTAAAAAAGAAATCGCATATAAACAAAAGAAAGCATGAAAATACAAAACGAAATGCACAAATAAAGAAGAAACGCACAATTAAAGAAGAGCTAAGCACAATTAAAGAAGTCCGCAACAAATTCGAAAGCTCCTCGCACAATTAAAGACTGCAACAAATTTGAAAGCCCCTCGCACAATTAAAAAAGTCCGCAACAAATTCGAAAGCTCCTCACACAATTAAAGAAGTCCGCAACAAATTCGAAAGTACCTCACACACAATTAAAGTACAGTAGTCCGTATGGAACGCCATTGCTGCCTCCGGCAGGAAACATTAATTCTATTCGGCTCTTTTACCATTACATTCGGCTCTTTTAGCATTCGGCGCATTTCTATTCGGCCCATTTACCATTACGTTCGGCTCTTTCAGCATTTCGGCTCTTTTTTATTCTGCCCATTTACCATTACGTTCGGCTCTTTCAGCATTCGGCTCTTTTTAATTCGGCCCTTTTTTATTCGGCTCTTTCTGCATTACGTTCGGCTCTTTTTGATTTGGCCCTTTTTTATGCGGCGCAATTAAATTCTAACCTTTTACATGTGGTCAAATGGAAGAAAATCAACGGCTGGAAATGAGTCTATGAAAAGTTTACAAAACATATAGATGCAGCATGTAGAGTGTTTGGTTGGTTGAATTAAATGAATTTGAAGGCTATTTCAATATAACTAAATCATTTTATTGACATGATTAATGTGTTAGTTAGAGAACTTGCAGCGCAATTGTCCCACCTTATTGACCATTTTGAGAGAGAAAAGGTTTGATTTATGGCCTAGGCTAGCTAGGCCTCGCCTAGTGTCAGCCAAACATTTAATAATAATAATTTACCCTTTCTCTCTCAAAATTTGTTAAAAGATGAATTAATTTAGGTTATTCAACACATCTTTAATCGGTTGGCTAGTCATGGTTGGCGCCATGATGATGAAATGTTTGTAAACTTTTCATAGACTCATTTCCAGTCGTTGATTTTCTTCCATTTGACCCCATGTCAAAGGTTAGATTTTAATTGCGCCATATAAAAAATGCCGATTTAAAAAGAGCCCAACGTAATGCAGAAAGAGCCGAATCAAAAAGGGCCGAATCAAAAAGAGCCGAACGTAATGTTAAATGGGCCGAATAAAAAAGAGCCGAATGCTGAAAGAGCCGAACGTAATGGTAAATTGGCCGAATAAAAAAGAGCCGAAAGCTGAAAGAGCCGAACGTAATGGTAAAAAATGGGCCAAATAGAAATGAGCTGAATGCTGAAAGAGCCGTACGTAATGGTAAAAAGGCCGAATAGAAATGCGCCGAATGGTAAAAGAGCCGAACGTAATGGTAAAAGAGCCGAATAGAATTAAAGTTTGCTGCTGCCGGAGGCAGCGATGGCGTTCCATATGGACTACTGTACTCTAATTGTGCGAGGTACTTTCGAATTTGTTGCGGACTTCTTTAATTGTGCGAGGAACTTTCGAATTTGTTGCGGACTTCTTTAATTGTGCGAGGAGCTTTTGATTTTGTTGCGAACTTCTTTAATTGTGCGAGGAGCTTTCGAATTTGTGCGGACTTCTTTAATTGTGCTTAGCTCTTCTTTATTTGCGCATTTCTTTTTATATTTTCATGCTTTCTTTTGTTTATATGCGATTCCTTCTTTAATTGTGTGATTTCTTCTTTAATTGTGTGATTCCTTCTTTAGGCCTAATTGTGTGATTTCTTCTTTAATTGTGTGATTCCTTCTTTAATTGTGTGAATATGATTTATATAGTGTGCGTGACAGTTGTGGGCCACCGTATTTATAAATGTGGTTGTCCCTTTTATTACCTTTTAGTTGGTCAGACATTTTAGCTTCCCCACACACATTTATTTAGTAAAACTGTGACGTATTCGCTCCACATTTTCGCCGAATATATCTATACATGTGTGTAAAGCAGCTAACAGCGACAGAAAATAAAAACACGAATGGTGACCTTTTGTCATGTAAAAAAAAAATATGGTATTTTTTATTGGCAGCAGAAACGGGTACAAAAAATACGGTATAAATTTGTAAATACCGTATTTTATCCACAAATTTTGTGGGGAAAATACGGTATACAAAATACGGTATATTTTTTATGAGCGCAGTTTCTGCTGCCAAAAATATACCGTATATATACGGTATTCAAAAAATACCGTATAATATACGGTATTTAGTTGGCAGCAGAAACAGGGCCACAATGATTTATGTAGTCAACCAAAATTAGCACCCTGGGAATTACTTCCGAAAGAGAAACTTACCACAAAATGAGTCCAAATTGTTTATTCATTTAAAGAAACCCAATTAGGGTTGAGGGATGGGAAAGAGGATAGGTACAAAGAGGAACAATTTTTAAATATATTCTTTATCCACGTCAGTAACGAAATATTGTTTTCATTTTTTATAGGCCTATAAATAATATACCACTAACGGTGACTAAATATAGTAAAACATTTGCGATTTAATACTTTGTTAAAACTGTCACTGTCATAGTCGATTGAAATAGTAAAGTACATGTAACGATACACCACTACGACGTTTATATTTTTTGTAATTATTAATTAATGCAAACGTTGAGAAGCAACTGTCAGTAATAAAGTTTATTTGTATATTACGTGTTTATATATCTAACAGTAAAGCCTACCCATAATCACAGTAATAAAGTTTATTTGTATATATTTTTTTACATCTAACAGTATTCACAGTAAGAAATGTTTGTAGGCCTATATATTTTTTTACATCTAACAGTATTCACAGTAAGAAATGTTCGATTCAAATGACGACCAAAAATGGTTAATAGGTATTTGCAGTACTGTATTGTCAAAGTATTGCAAGTTTATTCTCCAAGGGCTCATAAATTTACCTACTTGTGTTAAACCAAACTGGCAGACTGAGAGATTGGAATGTTCCATTCATCGCAAATCAATACATTTGAAAAACGTAAATTAAATCTATCAAAATAGTATTTTTTAAAGAAAATCGGCCTGTCTTCAACATTATGATGCTGTACTCGGGCAGTTCAACCGGTTTTCAGCTATTAAAAACAATTATCGTAGGAGGAGATAGGAAAATGCGAAGCGTCCTAGTATTATTGTGTGCGGGTATTTTTCAAGTTGGACATCCATTAGACAGTGTATACCACGATCGGAAAACACCCCTATTTGGGGCAAATCGTTGAACCTAAATTCGTTTTAATCGTCAATAACTAATTATCTAACTCAATTTAATTAGTAAACAGGGTTACATCAGGTGGTTAAAATCAGTACCGAAAGTACGAACCAACTTTATATACCATCGAGTAAAAATTCTAGAAATAAACCGCGATTTATCGAATTTTGCCCTTACGTAAATTTATATATAGACTAGATGGCACGCTCGCTTCGCTCGCGTACCATCAAGGGGTGCTCACAGATGGTTCTCGAATACAGTAGAATCCACGGACGGGGACTTTTTTGGGACACTAAACAAAAACGGAAGTGTCCCCCTAATTGGGGTATTCAGAAATAGAGACAACAAAACCAATACTGGATTCCATAAAGGACAATTAATTTATGTGGATTAAAGAAATTAGGGAGAAATGGAAATGTATGTACGGGAATTGGGCGACACGTGGTGGTGGTGATGGAACCGCAGTAATAAAGTTGATTGTATTTATATATTATAAGAACCAAACTAAATAAATAGACCTAGACATTCTGCGAAATGGAAATCGGAAATGCAAGCTCCTATTCAGTGAAAAATTTAACTGTAGTCTACCTAAATATTTAGGGCAAATCATCGGTTGTGGTGTTGAAATTCCTGTAAACATTTGTGTGAACCAAACTGGGTCGAATTTCTGTCATGAGTACTGATTTGTTGGCCTGTGATTTATGACGCCTAAGGGATCTATCTAGACTTATTTTTTAGAATAATGTACAATTGTCTTGTGTCGTATAATAAATAAGTACTGTAATAGTTACTGAAGTTACTATTACAATCTCGTCAATGAAAACACGAAAATGTATATGCACTTACTTATGAAAACGTATACAGTATTATACTCAGTTATTGAAAAAGTAGGTTTAAAAAAGTTTCGTTTGTCTGTAAAATGATGTAATCAAGCTGTTTACATGAGTCTTAATTTATAAGCACATCAATAATAAAATAGTTTATCTATCCTGTAATTGGCGAGATTATGGTCGCTGTTGAATGAAATAAAGCCAATCGGTATCATATTTGTACAGAAACGTTTTCGCGGCCGAAGGGTGTAACCTAAATTCGTTGTATTATCGTCAAGAACTAACTGTAACTAAACTTACATAGAAAGTAGGGTATCATAAATTTGGCCTTAGCACTCGGGGGAGTGGCTAAGATGAAGTCCGTGGGACTACTAAATATAAATTGTAATGAACCTCGAGGGACATAAATAGGAATATTTCATGTTTCATTATCAATGTATAATAAATGGAAACTGTTTACCGATTCAAATAATAGAAATTGGTTTTTAACATTTTCCGAACCTATTGCAAGTTTATTCTCAAAGGGCCCATATATTTACCTACCGTATGTGTTAAACCAAGGGCTCATACATTTACCTACAGTACTTGTGTTAAACCAAACTCTGGCAGACTGAGAGATTGGGATGTTCCATTCATTGCAAATCAATACATTTGTATAATCGTATATTAAATCTATCAAAATAGTATTTTTTAAAGAAAATCGGCCTGTCTTCAACATTATGATGGTGTACTCTAGCAATCTATCAAAATAGTATTTTTTTTAAAGAAAATCGGCCTGTCTTCAACATTATGATGGTGTACTCTAGCTGTTCAACCGGTTTTCAGCTATTAAAAACAATTAGCGTAGGAGGAGATAGGAAAATGCGAAGCCTCCTCGCTATGTAACATTAGGGTTGAGGGATGGGAAAGCGGATAGGTACAAAGAGGAACAATTTTTAAATATATTCTTTATCCACTGAGTAACGAAATATTTTGTTCATGTTTTATAGGCCTATAAATAATATACCTCTAAATACAGTAGGCCTAAAACATTTGCGATTTAATACTTTGTTAAAACTGTCACTGTCATAATCGATTGAAATATTAAAGTACATGTCACGATACACCACTACGACGTTTATATTTTTGGTAATTATTAATTAATACAAACGTTGAGAAGGAACTGTCAGTATAAAATTTATTTGTATATCTAACAGTAGAGCCTATCCACAGTCTCAGTAATAAAGTTTATTTGTATATATTTTTATATTACATCTAACAGTACGAACATTCACAGTAAGAAATGTTCGATTCAACTGAAAAATAGTTAATAGGTATTTACAGTATTGTCAAAGTATTGCAAGTTTATTCTCAAAGGGCTCATAAATTTACCTACAGTACTTGTGTTAAACCAAACTCTGGCAGACTGAGAGATTGGGATGTTCCATTCATCGCAAATCAATACATTTGTATAATCGTATATTAAATCTATCAAAATAGTATTTTTTAAAGAAAATCGGCCTGTCTTCAACATTATGATGGTGTACTCTAGCTGTTCAACCGGTTTTCAGCTATTAAAAACCATTATCGTAGGAGGAGATAGAAAAATGCGAAGCCTCCTCGCATTTTTTTGGCGGGTATTTTTCAAGATGGACATCCATTAGACAGTGTATACCACGATCGGAAAACACCCCTATTTGGGGCAAATCGTTGAACCTAAATTCGTTTTAATCGTCAATAACTAATTATTTAACTCAATTTAATTAGTAAACAGGGTTACATCAGGCGGTTAAAATCAGTACCGAAAGTACGAACCAACTTTACATACCATCGAGTGAAAATTCTAGAAGTAAGGCGCGATTTACCGAATTTTGCCCTTACGTAAATTTATATATAGACTAGATGGTACGCTCGCTTCGCTCGCGTACCATCTAGGTCGTGCCCACAGATGGTTCTCGAATACACAGTAATTTCAGCGTAACAAAACTGGCGATTTCAAATGTACGTACCGCAGGACTATATACATTGTCGTTTACAGAAACGAATAAATAGACACGATGATTTATGTAGTCAACTAAAATTAGCAACCTGGGAATTACTTCCGAAGGAGAAACTTATCACAAAATGAGTCCAAGTTTTTGATTTGGACTCATTTAAAGAAACCCAATTTGTGTTTTGTATGTAACATTAGGGTTGAGGGATGGGAAAGCGAGGTACAAAGAGGAACAATTTTTAAATATATTCTTTATCCACTCAGTAACGAAATATTTTTTTCATGTTTTATAGGCCTATAAATAATATACCTCTAAATACAGTAAAACATTTGCGATTTAATACTTTTTTTATTTTATTTATTTATTTATTTCTTTTAAATATTCATTGTACACTAATTTTCCCCGTGTATGGCAAGAGATTCCTAATTATATTAGAGAACATTCTTTATTTAGTTAGTTAAAACTGTCACTGTCATAATCGATTGAAATATTAAAGTACCATGTCACGATACACCACTACGACGTTTATATTTGGTAATTATTAATTAATACAAACGTTGAGAAAGAACTGTCAGTATAAAGTTTATTTGTATATAATAATGTGTTTATATATCTAACAGTAGAGCCTATCCACAATATCGCAAGTTTATTCTCAAAGGGCCCATATATTTACCTACCGTATGTGTTAAACCAAGGGCTCATAAATTTACCTACAGTACTTGTGTTAAACCAAACTCTGGCAGACTGAGAGATTGGGATGTTTCATTCATCGCAAATCAATAGATTTGTATAATCGTATATTAAATCTATCAAAATAGTATTTTTTAAAGAAAATCGGCCTGTCTTCAACATTATGATGGTGTACTCTAGCTGTTCAACCGGTTTTCAGCTATTAAAAACAATTATCGTAGGAGGAGATAGGAAAATGCGAAGCCTCCTCGCATTTTTGTGGCGGGTATTTTTCAAGATGGACCATCCATTAGACAGTGTATACCACGGTCGGAAAACACCCCTATTTGGGGCAAATCATTGAACCTAAATTCGTTTTAATCGTCAATAACTAATTATCTAACTTAATTTAATTAGTAAATAGGGTTACATCAGGTGGTTAAAATCAGTACCGAAAGTACGAACCAACTTTATATACCATCGAGTAAAAATTATAGAAGTAAGGCGCGATTTACCGAATTTTGCCCTTACGTAAATTTATATATAGATTACCGTACAGATATTTTTTAGTTTTAGGTACACATGCACAAGCAACGTCTGTGACAGTGGGTGGTGATACAGTTAAAGTTGGTGAGGATGCGACGATGACGTGTAATTGTACACTTCAAGCGGGAGATGTTTTGAATCAACTTGTTTGGTTCAGAGCAGAGGATGATGGTACTTCAGACTTAGGAAACCCTCTGGTATCTTTAGTTGAAACAAGCAATGGTCGTTATAGCTTATCTAATGACAAGGATCTTATGATAAGTGTCGTTGAAGTAAATGATGCAGGAAATTATCTGTGTAGAATTGTAACACAAACTGTTCAAATTGCTGACGACTATGATCAACTTATAGTCCAATGTGAGTATAGGCTAATTCATTGTGAGTATAGGCTAATTCATTGTGAGTATAGGCTAATTCATTGTGAGTATAGGCTAATTCATTGTCAGTGAAGCTATAATCGGTATAGTACTCTTTTTAGCAGCTTTTGTTCGTTTGTTAATAAGCAATCACTAATTAACAACTACATTTCCTAATTTATCTTTTTTGAAATTTGTTTTGTTGATTTTACAGTAAATGATCATGTATTAGTTAGTTTTTACTTTTATGGCATAATTATTTGATAACAATCAACGTTTTTTACATATTTGTTTTCCTCATAATATTTTTTTCAATATTTTAGATTTATTAGTTTTCTTTTCATGTCGAAAACTGTTCAGGTGGTCAATGCTTAAAGTAATTTTTACTTATTTTGATCTCCTTTCACACATCTTTTTTTCTTTTCTTATAGTTCATATATCTGTTCATTTAGTTCAATGTGTGGAAAATAAATAAATGAAACAAATAAACAAACAGTTATACACATAACTTGTTAGACAATTCATTTTTTTCTAACAATCACTTTTAAACACTAGTTACTAATGTAAACATGATAAAACTCCTGTGTTGTGCTTGTATAGTAAGATCATTCTTTTGTTTTTTTACATGTTTCAGAACCTTTTTTTAAGCCAGAAGAAGGATTATACATCATGTTAAATGGCACAGCAACATCTATATGTACTTCACTTGATGGTATTCCAACACCGATTACCATAACATGTATCAAAGATGGCAATGAACTTGATGTTTCTGATACAGACAAGTATCCAACTTTTGATACAAAATAAACGATTAATGACGTTGTTGAAGAAGATGAAGGAGTTTATCAGTGTAGAGCAGAGAATGCTGCGTACAGTGGAACAGAGGTTAAACTTAGTAATACTGCCACACTGTCAATAGGTTGGTTGGAATAAACATTTTGATAAATAATGTATTTTATTGGCATCATATTATATAAGTAGTTTCTACAAGTCATAATTATTAATGGAATATTCATATTATAGTATATTATGTCATGTGGTAACAAAAATAAAGCACAGCTACAGCGAAATCTGAAAGTTTCAGTTTATTTGAGTTAAGAAAGTAATTTTTATAATATGAACGCATGGCGTGTTTTACTAAATATTGCTTGTTTGTTTTATATTTCTTTAGCATTGACAACAACTTCTTTTATATCCGGTAAGTCAACTACACGGTTTTTATTTGCTTGCATTTTTATTTATTGTAAATTTCCGGGTTTTTGTTTTGCATTGCCAAAAGCAAATAAAGGATAGAAATTGAACATAATGATGACCTTTTTATAATATATTTGTCAACACTACATTATTATTATTATTATTATTATTACTTGTATAGCGCACATTTATACAACATTTAATTATAATCAGCGGCGCTTCACATCAATTAGTATCGTAACATTGTTTGAAATATAGTGCTTTTAAATGTTTTTTTTAAACTGATTATAGTCGTCTAAGTGTTTAATGTGACTTGGTAATCTGTTCCAAATTTTAGGTCCTGCTACGGCGAACGAACGGTCAGCAAATGTCTTTCGTTTAGTTCGTGGGATTGTCAGGTTATAATTGCTGGTGCTTGAACGAGTACTGCGAGAAACATTCCGCACAGTAAGAATATCTCTTAGGTAACTTGGAGCGGAACCTTTAAGCGAACGCCATACAAGACACGCTATTTTGAATTGACATCTATGAGACATCGGAAGCCGGTGCAAGGATCGCATGGCGTTAGTTGCACTGTCATACCGACCTTTCCTGACAATTATTTTCGCAGCTTGGTGCAGTAACCTCTTCATTGGAGCAAGGGTAATAGCAGGTAGACCATAATACAATGCATTGGCGTAATCAATATGTGACAGCACGAGCGATTGAACTAGTTGTTGGCAAAGGTCCTTGGAGAGAAATTTGCGGATTTGACGAATATAGTATAAATTAACAGCTATCGTTCTGCATTTATCACGTATGTGGTTCTCGAAAGATAGCTGTTCGTCGATATTAACACCAAAGTATTTTACAGATGAACCACGTGGTATTCTGTCCTGACATACGATGATATGATCTTTCTCGTATTTCAGGAGTTGAGCTCTGCTTCCCAATGGTATGAACTCTGTTTTTTCACTGTTCATATTTAGTCTGTTGGACTTCATCCAGTCGTTGATGGATATGAGGCACTCTTGTAATTTGGTGATTGTATTTTCCATACTAGAACTAGAATTTGGATTAAATGAATCATACACTGAGTGATCATAGGCATATCCCATCACAGAAATATCAAACTTACTGATATGATCTTGTAAAGTGCTGGCATATATGGTGTATAGAACTGGACCGCATATACTACCCTGAGGTACAGAGAAGGACAAATTGGCTGTCTCCAAGTTAGTTTCGCCGATTGTTACGTTGGCAAATCGAGGACGAAAGTAAGTATCAAACCAGTTCAATGCCGCATTGGCCACTCCGAATTTGTTCTGCAAAACGTCGAGGAGTACTTTGTGGTTCACTGTGTCGAAGGCGGCTGACAAGTCTATACATACCAGCGCAGACACCCTTTGCAGCTCCATATTCCAGAGTTCATTGGTTAACTTAACAAAAGCCGTCTCTGTGCTAAAACCTTTCCGATAGGCAGATTGGTACGCCGGTAATAAGGTATTGTTCTCAACATAAGCTATGAATTGGTTCAAGCATGCGCGTTCAACCAGCTTGGATACGAAGGACAGATTGCTTACTGGCCTATAATTCCTGAGGATACATTCAACACCCTTCTTTTTTATAAGCGGTTTTATAACTGATATTTTCCATCTATGAGCTAATACGCCGTTACACAACGAGTTGTTGATCATCATTGTAATAAGTGGTATAAGTGTATCCAGATGTTGTTTCACCAGTGTCGACGGTAGGGGGTCAGTGGAGCAGGTTGTTGGTTTTGCGCATATGATCAACTTCCTAACATCATCTTCGCTAACTTCCTAAAATGCAATAAATTCATTTGCCATTAGCCGTTCTTGTTCATACAAAGGGAAGTGTTCCAATTCCTCTCGTAGTTTCTCTATTTTGCCCATAAAGAAAGATATGAAGTCGTCTGCTAACTGTTTATCAGTTTCATGTGGTGGAAGTGGGTTATTTTTACGTCTACCAATGAGCTCAAACACGATCTTGTAAAGCTTTTTTGAGTTGTTGCCAGCTTCTTTGATAGCACCATTAATGAATTTGTACTTGGCTAAACGAAGATAACGTTTGTATGAATTGCGTAGAGCATTGTAAGCTGACCTATTTTCGTCGGTGGCAGACTTCCGTAAGGTCTTCTCAGCACGACGAAGTTGCTTCTTCAACACCTAAGCCTCGTCATCAAACCAAGGTAACGATCTTCTGACAGTGGTAGTTTTCTCAACAATAGTAGCATGCTTATCCAGAGCAGCAAGTAGTTGAGTGTTGTAGTGATTTGCCAAATCGTCGATATCATCGATATTCGTTGATGATATAACTACTTGAGACAAAGCTTCATCAAAGTTCGTGTGATCTATTTTATTTATCTTTCGAAACTTTTTCTTTTGACGGTAACATGTCGGTTTTGGTCTCGATAAAATAGTCTCTACAAAACAATGGTCACTGATGTAATAATTTGAAGCGGGCTCGGTAACACAAAGAGTGTCCTTACCCCTCGTTATTAGCAAATCAAGAGTATTTCCCGAACGATGTGTTGGTAAAGACACGTGTTGATCAAGATTTAAACACTCAAGTACATCGTCGAATTTTATTTTATCCGGGTCATTGCTGCTGTTCATATGAATGTTGAAGTCACCCGAAAATATTACAGAACTATGTAACGATAGAATATCCGAAGCATATTCTGCGAATTCATCATAGAAGGTGGCAGTACTAATGGGTCTGACGGTGGAGTAAGGCGGGCGATAGATGACAACGAATGTGGTGTGTAGGGTTGTGTCCACGAAATTCCATTCGGAAAATTCGAAAGACGATTTTGCGCCTGAATTAAGTTGATTGACATTTAGACAATCCTTGAATATAATTCCTGTTCCTCCTCCGCGTCTGTCTGTGCGATGTTTATCAAGGAATGTATAGCCACATGTGTTGAGGTCTGCCCTGTGTGCATCATCATTCTCCAATAACCACGTCTCAGTGACCGTACAGATATCGTAATCGTTTATTGTGATGTGATGTATAAATTCACCAATCTTGTTGCGGATGGACTGCGTATTCACTGTAGCGAAAGACAGATGTGGATCTCGGGTGTAATCCGTAATAGAACGCGAAAGATACCTTAAATGTTCAAAGTGAATACCGGTATTTGTGTAGTCCGAATTGATCATTTGAATTCGGCTTGTTTGTTTGAACGGTCTATTTCCAATAATAACGGGGCATGAGTTTTGAAGATTATATGTGTAAACATCACAACTGGGTGGCCTCCTACTGTTCTTCCCTCCTCGTTTTCCTTGGCGACGGCGAAACCATTTCTTCTTTAATAGAACTGAATTGTTGAATGCTATAATCTTGTTTATAATAATATGCGAGTATTGATTTTGGTTTGTAGTTTGATAACGTAGCGATAGTAGTTCAGCTTTAGAATAGCTAAGCTTGTTTTCGCGAACAATGGAACGATACACATGCGCCATATTCAAATGACCGTAACCGCTGTGTTGTTGGTTAGCTCGTTCCTGTGGTGCAGCTAAAACACTGGCCTTACTTAGGCCTACAAAAATTATCACTTGAAAAACCACGATATTAAACAAACTGCATAACATAACGGATCTCTGTCACTTCGAATGTTGTATTCTTGTAAATTAGTTAAACAGATCTTAGAAATGAAAATTATCGGTAAAAAGTCGAAAAGTATCAGAGCTCCGAAAGAAAGTCATGCTACACATTAGCGACCCTTGACCTTTGACATTATTGTAAACATGTTTAAAATGATATGGTAACGCTGTACTAATTGTTTAGTTTTAAGTACAGAGTTTCCAAAGAGTGAGGGCGTATGCAATTCAACGAGTCTTGTTGTTGGAATGACGTTTGTTGGTGTGCTCATTGGATTCATTCTCTGTTTGCTTGTTGGTTTTATCATCAGCAACATAAGGAAGTCAAATTCACAGGTAAAGTATAATTCAGAAAGTAGAACCAAAATCAAAAGAGATAGGCATAAAATGACCAAAGGTTTAATGAAATACCACACACTTAAGTAATGTTTGATTTTGAAGGTACCTACATCGAAAAACACCAACCAATCAGGGGTAAGGATGCCATACTTCAACTTTAAGTATTCACTTTACTCATCAACATCATCATTATCATTTATTATTATTACTATTGTCACCAATATATCAATAAAGGTTTACACGATTTTCATTCTTCTTTTTTCATGCAATAAACGTTGTATTATTTTTAGCAGCAAGAGTATATGACTTATACTGGAGAGACAGATAAAGCAACAACCCATACATACCAAGATTTACAGAAGAAAGACGATAATCAAGCTGTATATGTAAATGTTAAAGCCAAAAAGGACAAAAAATAATACATTATTCAAGATAAATTAATACAGGAATAATTATTGTTAATGGAATATCATACTTATAAGTTTTACCTATAGTGAAACTGACAGAACCACGGTATATCGCAACATGTGATATAAAGAAGAAAACCATCAAACAAATGTAACCAACAGTTTATTCAAATGAATAAGTTGTTCGTTATTTTGTAACGGAAATCTAATCTGGTGGCAGGGATAGCATTCAATTATACATGTGCGCGAGTTTGGTTGCAATAATATATACTTTTTTTGTGGTACGAGTTTAGAAGAATAATGCGATCTTGATTCTATCAATTTGACATGAACGGTAAGTATACAGAACACTACAAGGAAGTAAAAACAAGAAATATTTCTTATAAAAAACGCCGCTCGACTTTTTGACGTAACAGTTTTAATCATTGTTCTTTCTTCAGATATAATGATAATATTTAACAATCAGTAGTAAACATTTTGTGTAAATATAATTTGGCCTACTGTACAGAAAAAAAATATAATCATAAACTAAACTACAGTATATGTACATATTGCAGGCTATGGGCATTACTCCCTAATGACCCGGCCCACATACTAGTCTAGGCCAACTACCTAGGAGTAACAATGTAACATTAAAAGTTAATATCATACACTGCCTGTTAATATCTTGTATCAAAATTATAATAAAGAAAGAATTATGAAAATCTGACTTATAGTTTTCGAAATATATAGGGTTCAGAACATCGCCAAAAATAAATCGTTTTTAGCCACGAACGAAGTAAATAAATTGCACCCTCAGTAGGCAATGATATGCATTTCAATCAAATATGATATTACATGTTTATTAAATAAAAACGAGTGTTTATTTAACCTAATATTCAAAGAATTTCAATACATTATTTTTCCGTGTCAGAGTGACTTCACGGGTGAGAAATTCTTCTGCAGTGTGTTGAATCGCGTCAACCAACCAAAGGGCGAGAATCCGAAATCGTTCAACCGTGAGGCCTCGTAGACCGTTTTTTCCAAGACGTTTTTGGGTCGAGCAGCATGGACCTATAAATTAGTCGAGTTTACAAAATTCCAAAACTGTCAGCGGCCGTAGATATATAGCTCTCGCGTTGTTAAAGCTTCTTATTGACTACCGGTATGTCTCCTGTGAATATAGCTGCCTAAAGGCGCGGCGCGATTACACATATCAGGAAGTAGCAAAATCATTCTGTATTCAGTATTCAGTATTTATTGGTACTCACTTTAGAAAAAGTGGCACACACCTTTCGGTGGTGCGTCCATACAAATATAAACAACAACATATAAAAGGTAAATGATGATAAAACTTACATAATTAACTTACATTGAAAAAAAAAACAACAACAAAAAAATGTACAGTTGTAATTGCACACTTGAATAGATACTTAAGAACAATAATTGTATAACGAGCAAATCAATATATCGATGCAATAGGTCAGTAGTAAATACACATTAGGGCCTACTTACAAAATGTCTGACAGAAAAAAAAAAAAAACTTATACATAGTAAATAAAAAAAAACTTAACTAAAAAAAAAACAAAAACAAAAAAACAAAACAAAACAGAATAAAGGTACAATAGGTGAACAGTATAAATAATACATAATCATGATAAAATTACTACATCAATCGAAATAAGCATAAATATATATTTATATGTACTTGAAATTATAGATATAGCAAAAAGCTAATACATGATTTTATTTGTTTAATATGATCAGTTATTGGTATATCTAACT
This sequence comes from Antedon mediterranea, assembly GCF_964355755.1. NCBI lineage: Eukaryota > Metazoa > Echinodermata > Crinoidea > Comatulida > Antedonidae > Antedon > Antedon mediterranea. The sequence continues at coordinate 1,166,410 of NC_092677.1, forward strand.
GGTCTATCAATGTATAAACCAAATAAGCTAAAATGACAGAAAAAAAAAATACATAGAAAATATCACTAAAAAACAATTGAATAACAGTATAAAGATACAAAAGGTCAACAGTATAAATAATACATAATCATGATTATTTTTACAAAAATCGAGATAAACACAAATATATGTTTATATGTATTTGAAGTTAGATAAGCAAATAAATGATTTTCTTTGCTTAATTAGTTATTGATACAACTAACTATTCTATCAATGTAAAAGCCAAATAGGCTAATTATTGGGGTAATGTTGGTAATTTCTTATATATATCTAACCTGGTATCCCAGGCACTTTGTAAGTATTTTTTACAAGCCATGTCGAAAATCTCCCCAAGAACAACGTTTTCATTATATAAATTGTCTAATAACAAATGTAATTTCATTTCAGAGGTTCTTTTGTAGAAAGATTTCCAATAATGTTCAAACCCGTTATTCATTAATTGTAATTTCATTGGGTAGAAGATTTCTTCTCTTAATTTACTAAATATATTACATTCTAACATAAAGTGTGCGATAGTTTCAGTGTCATTATTGCAGAGTACACACATATCCGTATTCGTGGGTGAACATGACCTTTTCCTACCTTCAAGGTTTAGAGAGTTTGATCTCGCCTTAAATTTCAAACAACTTCTTTTAAAGTCATTTCTGTAAAGAAGGTATGGTTCTAGTATCGGTTTATTCTTGTACAATATATACTGTGTCAGAGATGATTTTGATTGTGCTCTCTTCTGCCATTCGTTATTATCGATATCTTTGTTCTTGCATTTAAATTAAGTTAACCAATTACCGGGTGATTCGTTGGTGAACATGTTACATTTAAGTAAGGCTTCTTTAACTTGATTTAACCATCCCCATTTTAATTTATCTTCAAAAATGTTTATGGCGTTAAAAATCAAAATGTCCTTTGTCATTGTCCATGTTTTTTAGGCGGTTAAAATATTTAATACGAGAGTAGTTTTGGAGTGATTCTATTGATTGCCAGCCCAAGTCACCGTATAAAGTCTCTTTTGCAACGCCTTAAGAATGGTTCTCGCCATTAAAAACTGCAGGTTTTCAACTTTTGCCATTGTTGTTTTTCCGTTACAGTACTGTAGTGTATCCATCTCCCATGATAATATAACCTACTTGACATAACTTAAATCGTGTATGCTGCCACCTACGTGTGGGATCAATAAATTAATACTCAAACAAAAATGGCGATTATGAGTCCGTGTCTCGTATAAAGTATACCACAGTATAGATAGACCCATATCTTACACAGTCCACACTCATAACAATAACAATTTATAATAGTCCAGTCAATCTAATGATATACCCACCACAAATTGCAATAGTAACAAAGCTAGTATTTTTTAATTCTATATAATGTGTAGAACGACATACTAAAAGTCACCGAAAATCCAAGCATTGGGTCAAGGGGTCAGAGATCAATAAAGGTCATTTTAAGTCAAAATTAATATGCCCCATTAATTACATATATTTAACCATTTAAAATACATTATATACAAGTGGGATTTATGTCATCCGAAAGCTTATTAAATTTCCTATTCAGTGAAATCAAACTTAAAGTCATAACATTTTATTTAGAATGTCATTTTTGCGGAAAAACACAACATAATGTGTCAATTTTGGCTAAAAATGTTGTTTTCGCTGTAAACAACAACAACACACAGGGATACCCTGGGGTGAACATTTCAGTCCAAAGCGATACACATGACCAGCTCAAGATGCAGATGAGTTCCTGGTCCTGTTGCTTCTGGATGATCTACATTCCATTTTTTCCAGATGGCATTTTTGTGGCCATGGTTACAGTATTTATATTGGGATGTTTTTAACCAGTAGAAATACAAAGATGTTCAACAGCAGTTTGACAATGACCTCCATGTTGTATGACGTTCGGACCATCTGGGCTGGATTGTCAACAGACCTGGTTTCTATGAGAAGCCTCAAAGAAAACCAGAGGTTTGACAAGATATTTAGGAGTGAGTACATCCAGACCAAATCTGCGCTGAATGTAATGCCTCGCAATAGTATCAGGGCGTTACTCCAGCAGCGGCCAACATAAGAACTTATGGCCACACGTCAGGAACACAATAGTCAATAGCAATTGAAAAATCCATTTGGTTACGACTCAGAGACTTCATACCATTGACACGGGAGTTACTGCAGGTGACTCGGAATATTGGTAATGTGGTATTAAGCATTGAATATTTTGGACGGATGTTAGGCCAGCGCCAACTTGGTAATAATATAGACAATACTCACACAGATAATACAACTGAATAACCGATACTTGAGGTATAACAATAATGTAACTTTATTAACAAAGCAAACAGTAAACATTCGTATGTAAAACAACAACAACGAGGGGGCTCATATGGAGCGCCGTACGTGACATAACAGCCAAACTGGCGTGACTACCTTTTTTTTTTTTTTTTCCTTTTCTCAAAAAAAACAAAGTCAACAAAAACGGCAAATCGGGACAAACTGTGAATCATATATAAAAAATTGAAAAACGAGCTTTCATCGGGTAGACTGCCCTCCAGCTTGGGGATTATTCTGCCCCACAATACTTATCAGGAATCACTTGTCTAGTACAAAATCGTTAAGATGAGTGGGTAAGCGATGACTGCGAGTAGATCGTCTGGGTTCTATCACTGGTGGTGGAATAACGACTTTATGAAGGTCGGTGAGAGGGCGGACATCATCAGAAGCAGCAGGAGTTAAGAACTCTGAGTCGGTACCAGCAGGCAATGGATCAACCTGGTAAGCGTGATCGGCTGGGGTTGACAGCTCAATAGGTATTTCTGTACGCGGTGGCTCAGGAATTTGATAATCATCATCGCTGTTCGAGTCCTCTTGGTAATAATGTTGCGATCGAGGAGATGGTGACGAGGGAACCTTGTAGCATTCCGTACGCTTGACTTTGTACGCCGTACTACGTAACTGAGAACCGATAAATTTGCGGATATTGCACCAAGTGTTATCAACCGACGTTACGAGATAGCGATGACGGGCCTTTGACTTGTTGCGATCGGCTAAGACGTACACAAGATCACCAACATCAATATCGGAGCTTGCTGGAAAACGGCCCGTTGGAGCCTTTGATCTTTCACTATGTGCATGATTGGCTAAACGACGTTTGTGCTGTGAGATAATTAATTGACTGTCAGACAGAGGAATTTGGTCGTTAGTAAACTGGTCGCGTTGTGTCCACATCTCCCTAGAAGAGAGACCACATGAGCGTAGTCGAGAGTTTAAGCAAGCCATAGTAATTTTGAGCATAGTTGGGGTGACTAATCCACCAGTGGGTTCTTGTGTAAGAAGTTCGTCTTCTACTTCACGTACGGCCTTTTCGGCGATTGGATTCTTATTTGGGTTTTTGGTTCTTCCTAGCTCAATCATTATTCTGTGGTGCGCTAACAACTTATCGCTGACCAACGAAGCAAATCCAGGAGCAGGGTCGGTGCGAATTACAGCGTGTGGGCCGTCAAGAGGCCTGAGCTCAATACAAAGGCGGATTAAACCGTCTCGTAGACTGTCGTGACGTTCGCTGTCGATAATGCACGCGACTGTAAATGATGTTACACACTCTCGCATCACTAGAATAAGTTGTCGTTCACGCTTAATTACATCAGCAGCGAAGGTGGTACCAACTGCATCGGGTGGGTCTCCGGTGGACTGCGGGATAACGGTATGTGGAATAGAGCGAAGGGCAGCGCAGTGGTGACATCTTGCTGAGATACGCTCCACAGAGGCATCCATGTCGAAAGCGAAGAAATATCTACGAACGATCGTTTTAAGCTGATGGCACGAAGGGTGGTCAAAACGCAGATGAAGTGCTGTGAGAAGGCCCTCGAGGACATCACGAGGAACAACAATACATTCGCGTACGGGTGCGAGTGGCTCATCCCTACGAACGACCAAAAGACCATCCTTGGCTATGGTAGAAAATCGTAGAAGGCGCTTGACATCTTTAATGTTTGTGATTTTTTTGTGGGGGCGAGTACCCTGAGAAAGGTGAGCGTGAGTGCGTCGTAGGACCGGACATTCAGACTGGATGGCCAGCCAGGCAGGACGACTAGTGAAAGGTAGCTTTGTGGAGCCAGATATAACGTCTTTAATGTTCACTTGGAAAACAACAGAGTCTTCGGTTTGTTGGACAAAAGAGCAGATTTGGCAAGAAGGAGCGTCACAAGGTTGTGCGTTCCTGCTCCCGAAGTCGGACGGCATATTTGCGGAACCTGCGAGGTGGTGAACAGATGCGTGATAGCGGCTAACAGTGGATAAGAAGGTTGAAACCCGAGGACTCACAGAGAATTCACCTCTGCACAACTTTTCGTAGGCTTGGACACATGGCTTACTGTCTGTCAAAATGTGTGCCTGATGTGCGGATTGTATGATAAATGGACTAAAGTGTTTTGTGGATGCGGCAATTGAAAGAGCTTCGACTTCACATGGTAACCAGGTCATTTGTCGTCCGCGTAGTTTAGCGCTATAAAAACCAGCGAGTAATGGTTTGCTGTCACGGGAGACATACAAGGTGGAAGCTATGCCATATTTCTTGACGGCGCCATCAGTTACAATCCACAATTGGTCACTTGCTCGTGGGATGGCAATCGTGTGTGGTGAGTTGAGGATAGATTGCGCACTTGCGAAACTAGCGAGCAATTCGTCAGACCAGTCTATCTTCTCTTGGGATTGTCGTCCAGCGACAGCAGCTTCAAGAGGTGACAAAATAGGTGCACATCGCGGGAGAACGCGAGATAGCATCTTAAATGCGCCAATGAACGATCGTAATCCGGTCACGGTGACTGGTCTCGGGCAGCTAGATAATGTTGAGATGCGATGAGAGCTAGCTCGGAGTGTCCCTTGGCTCCATATCCACCCAAGAATGTTAGTAGTCTTAGGACAGATAACGGTTTTGGTAGCGGATAAATGTAGTCCTGAGTTGGATAGTGCATGAAGGATTCTTCTCCATACGTTCAAGACCTCTTCAACTGTATTACCGCCGCAGTAAAGATCATCAGCGAGTTTTGTAGCTGAACCTTCTTCTAAAAAATCACCCACTACTCTGCTTAGAAGTTCTTCCAATGCGGTTTCTGACCCCGGCATGCCCATTGCGCAACGGGTATATACCCTGACACCGTGAAATGGAGTGACGATTCCGCAATATTTCATAGACGGTTTTGAAAGTGGAATTTGGTAGAAAGCGTTGGTAAGATCCGTTGTTATAATGTATTTCCACTGTCCGATTTTAAGAAGAGTGGAGTCGACGTCAGGCATGAGTGACGGTTGTGGTTTGCTGTACCTGCCGACATCGGCAAAGGATGTCACTAATCTGGAACCGCCGTTGGGTTTCTTCACGAGGAATGACGGATTGAGATATTCTACAGCAACTCCAACATCTTCTGGACGGGCAAAAACTCCAAGTGTTTCGAGTTCGTCGAACTTGTGTTGTAGTTCGAGGAGCTTGTCTCTTGCATACTGAGGAAGGCGACCTTTGCGTTGTGGGGGTTGGACTGGTCCCATATTTACGGTGGCAACAAACGGGCCTACAGCACCATTATAACCTTTAAAGGAAGGGTTGAAAATGTCATCATACTCCTTGTGGAGGCTAGTAAATTGTTCGAGTATGTTGCGAGGTAGAATGCTATCCGGATCCAGCTTAATGCTATCAGAGAAGCAAGTGTGAACTGTTGTAGTGCTAAGCTTTGGTGGTTTAATCGGGGATGATGAAGTGTCAGGTAGGTTAGGTGTAAACACAGGGCTAGCTTGGCAAAACTGTTCATTGCGTGAAAGCACTTTGGGTTCGTCTGACAGGTTAGGAATGCGAATTCGTCCGGCAACGCACGATATGATACGTGGTTCAGGCCAAACATGAGATGGCAAAGATGTTTTCGAGATTGGTGCATCAACGCGAGGTTCAATAGCAACAGTGTCTATGTCGGTGAGGTCATTTGGGAGTGAAAGTTCAATGTAACTACCTGGCCATATCACAGTGCGTGTTGAGGGAGCACGGAGAACATGAGCGCGTCTGATCGAGTGGCATTCGGACAAAATGGTAGGCAAGGAGCCATAGATGATGTATGTTGTGCCATCGGCCATAACTACTTGACGCTTAGCGGGGCGGATAGAAATATCATTCTGTTCCATAAACGGTGTACCAGCGAGTAGCTCAACGTCGAGGTCCTTAACGACGAGGCCATTGAAAGTCAAGTCTTTATTGTCACGTGTAAAGGTGACGTTTGTCTCGCCCATAACCTGTAACTGCGAAGATCCATCGGCTTGGTGTGCTGATTGACTACTGGGCTTAATCTGAACGCCAAGTAAACGTGCAGTTGATTCACGGATCATGTTGCCAGTAGCACCGCTGTCTATAGTAATATGTACGGTATTATAGCCGTGAAAGGCTTCGAGATATGGCGACTGACGTACCTGTATTCGAAGAGCTGAGGATGAACCAGATGGTGGGTCGTTGGGATCCTCGACACGGGTGGAATCCTGTTCATAGCAGTAACTGTCGTCATCGTCGAAGATGTTTGCGGCCCGGGCACGTGCCATGTAGCGGCGGTCGCGTTCCGGAAGGAACTTGCACTCACTGAGAAAGTGGCGGTCTGGTCGTCCACCTTGTTTACAAAATGGGCAGCATTTATTTGGTTTGTTATTGTATGTCTGAGTATTGAATGTCTTAGGTGGGTAGCGGGAACGCGGTGGTTGAGAAGGAAGAGAAGCTGGTCTTTGAAACGGTAAAATCGCTGAACGCATGACTCTTGTGTCATCGGAAGTTTTGATTTCTTCTAATAGGGAAGTCATAGCTTGTGAAATTTCAGGCTTGATGGACGCCAGTGTACGTGAGCGAAGCTCTGTGCCATACCTCTGTTTGACGAGTTGGGGAAGTGAAGGGTGAACTAAGCGTAGCCATGTCAGTGTGAGTAGGTTTTCAAGTGAAGGGGTGAGTTCTTCGTCTTCCGTAATAGGTTGATTGTGGTGAGTTATAACACTGTCTGCTTGAAGAAGATTGTCATCAATGAAAGCTAGCAAACGTTGGTATAGATCCTCTGGGCGTTCATCTGGGCCCAGACTAATGTTAGCAAACTCTAAGAAATGAGCCCCACTAGATTGGAACCCGTAATGTAATCGTATGCATTGCCAGATGCAAGGTAGTGATGTGGATGATTTTACGATAGTGTTTCTTGAGATTACAGGGCAATAGTTAGCAATTTGACCTAACATTAGTTCCAACATGGTTACTTTCTGTTGTGCAGATAAAGCATTAGCTACGTTGTCTTCAAAACCATTGTCATCAGTGAACCCTCGGAGTGGGGAAGCTCTGGTTTTCTTGCCCCACGAGAAACCTTCCACCAGGAAATTGGCGAATTTAGTGTCTAATGTTAACGTGTACATGAGGTTTTGACGCCAATTCTCAAATGTGTTTATTGTTTCGTTTTTACCTAAGCACCATTGCTTGGGGGCACGATTGGATGCAGCCATTGTTGTGGTGTTTATACAAAGTGTACTGAATGAAACGTTATTCCTCTATTGACGAACGGAGAATTACAGCGACTGCAGTATGCGCCGGTCAGTTGCTCGCCTGTGGATGTGCGATAACGGCAGTATAAGTACTATAGTTATAGGGCTAGGCCTAGGTCTGCCTCCTGTGTAGACGGTAAGTCGATATTCTTGTGGGCAGTAAAATGTGTTGCGTAGGATTTTCGTCTCCCGACGCTGCCACCACGCCAACTTGGTAATAATATAGACAATACTCACACAGATAATACAACTGAATAACCGATACTTGAGGTATAACAATAATGTAACTTTATTAACAAAGCAAACAGTAAACATTCGTATGTAAAACAACAACAACGAGGGGGCTCATATGGAGCGCCGTACGTGACATAACAGCCAAACTGGCGCAGAAAGTCTTGCAATGTATTCAAGATCCTGGCAATAAAGTACATACAGGCAAGTATGTGTGCATCGATCCTACAGTTCCAGAGGAGACTCGAGGTGACAACAAGGAAGTTTTTGAACATGAACTTTGTTATCCACCAGCACTTTTTGAAACAACCAACTTACAATACTTTCAGCTAATAAACCAACATGATGCCATGTGGAAACAATGAATAGTCTAACACATCCAACTCACTGAATGATGTCCAGTAGGCCTACATTCTAGATGGTAGTGCTCTACTGCACAGCATTCCATGGAATAGTGTAGAGACTTATGATGCGATCTGTAAAAAATATTGCTCTGCCATCATAGTCTTTGATGATTATGAAAGCGGCTCATCCACCAAAGACGGCGCACATGGTAAGGCGGGTCAGGTGGTAGTGTCCCTGTACATTTTATCAGTGACATGTTCCACAAAATAGGATCACTTTCTGTAACAAACAACAATTTATAAATCTTCGTAACTAGTATTTGAACAACATGGCAATGAGTGAATGCAGCTGCTGATGCAGATGTTCTTTCGGATAGTACAAAAAACCATTGAATCAGCAAACAGGAAACATCTGTCATTATCCGATGACACGGATCTACTAGTGCTCCTCTGCAGTCAAGCATTTAAAAAATCTTGTGATATTCTTTAGACTGGAGCTGAGATGCTGGACTATCAAACTGGTTCAAAAAGTACATTTGAGAGACATCTGTGATAACCTTCTGTTTGCTCATGCGATACTGGTGACACAACAACATCCAGAGTTTTCGGAATTGGAAAACAAGTGGCTCTAAAAAAAGCTTGTCATTGCACTTATTTCTGACATTATGCTGTAGTCTTCAGATGCAAACAAGCTACAAAGGATGACATTGTGGTTGCTAGAGAAAATGGTTTAGTGCGTCTGTACAATGGACTACCTGGACAACGTGGAATGCCTTTGACTCCATCCCATCTACAAGTAAAACCTCGCATATCGCCAACTTCATAATCGCACCACAACCAAGGTACTTAACATCATGTTCAAGTTATCTTTTAGCAATGGAGTGGGGTTGATATGTGTACCGAGGATTGGGGATGGCAGATCAGATGATGGAAACATGGTTCCTCTACACAGACTTAAAGCCAGAACCTGAGTATCTCCTTGAAGCATTCAGGGGTAACTAGAACTACATGTGGTGAATGTAATGGCATTGCACTGTACTAATACCCAAACAAGAAAGTGATACCGATGACATATAAGTTGTGAGTCCTTTTCTATTTGAAGGATTAAACAATATCATCCCACACGGAGCAATTCAAATAAAAAGGTCTGGATTAAAATGATCTTACAAAATATACAAAAATATCACAATATACAGTACAATATAACAAGAGTCAAAGTTCAAGAATTTAAGAGTCGGATGGCAACTGGCAAAAACGAATTTCTTTTCCAGTTTGTTCTACATGCCGGGCATTGAAAGCGACGCCCATGAGGTATGAGCTCGAAATCACTGAACAAGGCATGGTTAACATTTTTTTAGAATAGCTCTATTTTTTTCTAGAGTTTTGCAAAAACCAGCATATAAAGGAAAAAAAGTTAAAACGTTCTCAATAAAGGAATTATAAAAAACCATGAGAATTACTTTATCGACATTTATGGTTCAGCTTCCTTAACAGATAAAGTCTCTGGTGTCCTTTCTTTACTATTGCCTCTGTATTTAATTCCCAGCTGAGATTGTTCTCAAATATAGTACCTAGGTATTTAAAGGAATGGACAATATCGCTGGTTCGTCATTTGTGGGGGATACCAGAAAGCTGCGTCCTTTCTCCTTCCTAAAATCTACAATTATCTCCTTGGTTTTGGTCACATTGAGTTCCAAGTAGGAGTTTCCACAAAATGCCATGACCGTCCTGTGAATTTTGAAGGAGAGACAGCAAGACAGTGTCGTCAGCAAATTTGAAAAGATGACTATTGTCCTGTTTGCTCCGACAGTCATCCGTGTATATAATATACAGGAGAGGAGAGAAGACGCAACCCTGCGAAGATCAAATACTTGTCATTACGTACATTCATTGATACTAAAATTATCAAAAATCTATCTATAGTAAATCATGAGTTGATTCCAAATTATCAAGACTCATTAATTAATCAACAATAGTACATACCGCTAATGAATTTCAATTGTCTTCTAGCTAGCATAATTTTTCCTATTTCATGACGATACAATAGGTACAGGAAAAACATTATTTGCACCAAATACTTCCAAAATATAAATATAATATATATAAACATAATTTAGTTTTACGCTATTTTAAGAAAATTTGAGTTTTTGTAGAAGGTCAATGACCTTTTGACCTCTAGTTACGTATAACTGTTGTATTAATTGTTTTTTTAATGTATATTATTAGTAGAATATATATACTCTACACATTGGTACTAAAGCTATTTAGATATGATTATAAAACAATGGATTATAGGCATAAACGCGACCCCCTACCCCAAAATTGTTTACATTACATTTGATCAAGAATCAATTTCAATAAGAATAGTACATCATTACTTTTAAAATTCTTCTAGTTAACATCATGTTTCCTATTTTATATATCGATAGGTACAGATAAAACACAATTTTGATTAAATGCATATACAATTATGGCACAATATTACAGTTAATCATTTTTTAAAGGAAAAAATGAGTTTTTGTAAAAGGTCAATAACCTTTTGACCTCTAGTTATATAAATAAATGTTGTATTTTGTTTTTTTAAATTGCATATTAGAAAGAAATATATATTCTACACATTGATATCAAGATTATTGAGATTGGATTATAAAACCACAAGTTATGGGCATAAATGTTACCCCCTACCCCAAAATATTTATGGAATAAAATCACTATATAGTTGTTGAGATTACGTAAAATATAATGTGTTCCAATGCTTCAATTTTCGGTGACTTTTAATATGTCATTATAAATTACATTTGGAATGAAAAAATTAATGTTTCGTTACTATTGCAATTTGTGGTGGGTTTACCTCTAAATATCACTAGATTGACTGGACTAATAAGTACAGTATACAATACGTTAGAGTGTGGTAGAGTGCGAGACAATAATAGCCAATCAGTTATCTGCACCTTATGAAGCGAAATTAAAAGATTTCCTTTTCATACAAATTCGCACCCATACATGTTTTGGCCGTAAGAAACAATCGCAGGTCTCTGTAAATTCACGGGCAAAAAGTAAGTTTTAAATGTTTTTAGATGCAAAATTTTGTATCAAATTATTTTTAATTATTTAACTAAAAATTTGGATAGTTTAGATAAATCGAGATAAAAGAACAATAAGCCTAGTACGTTACAGCATAATCTAGAGGAAGTAAAAATTGTTATATCAAAATGTACATGGCTTGACAATTCACATTCCTAACACTGCATAGGGAAAATGAATATTTTACGTGAGGTAATTTTCCGACTGTAAAATCAACGATGGGTATTATCAACTTTCCTCATTCACATCCTTTTAGAAAGAAATAACTGGTAAAGAAAGCCTGTCTAGTGTGGTAATTATTGTAGTATTGAAGTATAACTTCGGCTTTAGAAGTCACGATGCTTAACTTTGTATAACCAAATTATGATGGGTTGAATAGTTGTACAGTATTCATAGTGAAATTCATCAATACGTTATTAAACGTATAATCATACATACATAAACATTTAATTACTTTATGAATTTCAATATAACAAATAATTTTACAAAGAGATGGAACGGCTAGCCCTGAATCACAATGCAAAGTATTGTACAATTTTAAAAACATGAAAACACAATACAAATAAAGATAACAAAACCCATGACGGTAACAGGATAAGACATAAGAAAAGCTATCTCTAAACATAAGAATGAATGAACTGCGGAGAGCAGAAACATGAACACTAGTTGATCATACCCAGTATCAGTTTTGATTTTACCTTCATTCGGGAAAACACCTCACGTATCATGTGATGTTGTATTACCAAATATTCCTATGGTACTTCGAAAATAGATACAGTACCGAGAATCGCCTGACGTATCTAAAGTGTAGGCGTATAGTCATGGTTTGTAATTTACAAGTCTGTAATCCTGCTGGCTGACGCAATTAATTTTCTTTACAGATTTAATGGAGGAAATATATTGTGCAATAATAATTCTCCTAATGTTTCAACTATCTTGTAAGTAAGAAAATAGACAACTTTCTTTTAAAAAAAATCGTATTCATAAACAAATAAATACGTAATTAAACAAATTAATTTAAGTGCGATGTAGCATGTTATGTTGAGTTACAATGCTCAGTAGATGTTTCTGTGATGTGATTGAATAGAAATGTTTTTCTTGAAATCGATTGTTGTTGACATTTTTTGTTTAAAAATGTAGCCATTGATTTTCTTCTAAGCCAAAATATATAAACTCATACCATGTATTCTATTCAGTTGTAAATTGTCAAACTAGACCTGTAGTCAGTGTACACGATGCTACTGGTAAATTAGGTGAGAGTGTTGTTATCAACTGTGATTACACACTAAGTGGTACAAGAACACTTCAGGCTGCTCAGTGGTTCAATAGCACATCAACAGGAGACCAGTTAAACCTTCTTGTTAATAGTGCTCTAACAAATCCAAATGATGGATATGCAGTTGATACCTCACAAACTGGTGTAGCTACTCTCACCATTGTAAACACAGTGTTGTCTGATGATGGATACTATCTATGTAGAATTGTTGATTCACCTGCTGCTGAAACTGGTGACAATGTTGGAAAGCTTACTGTTTACTGTAAGTATGAATAATTACATCATTTAACAATGAATAAATATTTTATATTAAAAATAATTTATCTTTTAATGTTTACCAGTGGCTTATCAATAATCAATAAACATTTTATTTCTCAGAATAAATTGCATATCAACAAAAAATATCTAAATATCTACCAAGAAAAAAAAAAGGAAGAGTAAGATTATCAAACAATATCGTTGGTCAAAGAGCGAAGCTATCTCTATTGAGAGTACATTATATTATTATATTATTATCAATATACTAATTAAACTAGAGTAGTGAAGAAATATACTTTGAGAAAGTATTCATAAAAAGAGAAAAATAGGGAACGCCATTTTATCCTGCCGGTACTACACTCATTGAGATACAAAAATAATCTGATGCGTTTTGATAGTTGATTTCTGGAATACAGTATTCAATGCATCTGGTTCTTTAGTTCAAACAGTCCCACATGGTGAATGTAAGACTGTTTATTTTGCATTTACAGATCTTGAAGAACCAGTTCTGAATCCAACAAAGTTGTCTGTCAACGAAACTGAAGCTGTGACATTTACATGTTCTAACTTTATTGGTGTACCAACACCAATTACCGTCACATGGATCAAAGATGACGTCACACTTGGTGTTTCTGATACAGACAAGTATCCGTCTTCTGATGCAACATTAACGATTAATGACGTTGATGAAGATGATGAAGGAATGTATCATTGTAGAGCAGAGAATGCTGCTTACAGTGGAAATGAGGGAAAACTTAGTAATACTGCTACACTGTCAATAGGTTGGTTGAAATAAATATTTTATAACATGTTGATATAAATAAAATGTTATTTTATTGGGATCATAGTATTTTCTGTAGAACCAAAGAGCATGTCACAATTATAAGTGAAATATTCATATTATTTTATGCGGTAATGAAAATCACAGCGACAACTGAAATATTAGTTAATTTTAGTTATAAAAGGCCTTTTGTAATATGAACGCATGACGTGTTTTATTAATATTGCAATTGTTTTTATTTTCTATTTCTTTAGCATTAACGACGACTTCTTTTATATCCAGTAAGTCAACTACACGTAGATTTTGCTTGCATGCTTTGTATTGTAAATTTCCGGGTTTTTGCTTTTGCGAAAAGAAAAAAAGGGATAGAAATGGAAAGGGATATCCCCGCCCCATCCCATGATCTGTATCACGCTTAAAAAGGAAAATAATGATGACCTTTGTTTGTTAACACTACATTATTGTAAACATGTTTAAAACACATGGAAACACTAATCCTTCTGTAGTATTCGTTCAGTTTTAAGTACAGAAGTTCCAAAGAGAGAGAATGATTGTAATTCAACTGGTCTTGTTGTTGGAATGACGTTTGTTGGTGTGCTCATTGGATTCATTATCTGTTTGATTGTGGGTGTTTTCCTCAGCAAAATAAGGAAGTCAAATTCACAGGTAAAAATTCTGAAAGTAGAACCAAAAGCAAAAGTGCATACTTAAAATGGCCAAAGGTTTAATGAAATACCGCACACTCAAGTAATGGAAACTATTTTAACATTAAATATGATGTTTTATTTTGAAGGTACCTACATCGAAAAACACCAACCAATCAGGGGTAAGGATGCCATACTTCAACTTTAAGTATTCACTTTACTCATCATCATTATCATCATCATCAATTATTATTGTCACCAATATATCAATAAAGGTTTACACGATTTTCATTCTTCTTTTTCCATGCACTAACTTCTTAAATTTTTTTTAGCAGCAGGCGTATATGACTTATACTGGAGAGATAGATAAAGAAACAAACCACACATACCAAGATTTACAGAAGAAAGACGATAATCAAGCTGTATATGTAAATGTTAAAGCAAAAAAGGACAAAAAATAATATACATGTTTAATATATAAAAATAAAAGAAATACATTATTATTATTAATTTTCTTATTATTAATGGAATATCATTGGTTTGAAACTACAATCACATAACCTCTTGTTGATTTTGTTATAGAATATAGAATAAAGAGAAATCATAACATTGAGAAAGTGTTTTCTTTCTCTAGATTTAACTCTTTAACGCGACAAATTTAATAACAAGGAAATGTGAATACTGCAATTTGTATTATCATTAACTAAAAAAAATATACACAAGTACTTATAGTGACATAATATATACCAATGTTATATAGCAACATGTGATATAAAGATGAAAACCACAGACATACTTGAAAAATGTAAAAAAAATATATGTAACTAACAACGATACATTTATTAAAATGTTATTTTCTATTTTTGATTGTTTTAAATTAAAACTTGCTTGTATTAGACCAACTTTGATTCGTTACTTTGAAATGTTTGAATGCATTAGTAAATTTACATATAATGACTATACCAGCATAAGAAGGGAAATAAACTAGACTATCAATGATTTTAACACCAACACACGTGTAATTGTAGTATTGTTATATAGCGTTCTTTAATTTAATTTGCCTTCAAGATGTGTTTTGGTTGCTTGCTGCCATGGTTTTTCAAAGAGTTGTATAATGTTCAAATTGATCTTTAAACGGAAAAATTTAATTCTAGGGACAAATTGGACCGGGTTTAGGTGCAATTGAGGTTCATTTCTGTTTTTTAAGGAAGACATTTAAGAAATACCACAGCTTGAGTTTGCACTGTCTGAACGCACTGTATAAACATGGAGGTATAAATACATCCATGGTATAAATAAGGCCTAAAACCATGTCATTAAATAATGGTTACTAATTAAAAAGATTAATTTGACCATCTTGATTTGGACGGAAGTACATTACACTATAATTATGAGGGAAGTAAACACAATATATCACAAGCCTAACAAATGCAGTATACACTAAAAAAGATAACAATCAATATTTAAAAGTATACAATACAGTAGAGTGTGGTAGAGTGCGAGACAATTATATTATTATTTATAATATCGAAGCGGGGTTTAAATATTTCAATCATTTTACAGATTTGTAATGGAGGAGAAATGTAAAGGTGCGATAGTTCTTCTGATTGTTCAACTTTGTGGTTGTAAGTATGAATATTGAAAATACCTGCAATGATGAATGATGTAACCAATCCTAGATAAAACTGTATATTTTTGTAATCATGTTTGAATCGAAGTTGTTGCATTTAAAATGCAGCCTGACAATTTCGGTGGTTTATTTGTTTTATAAATGCTTTAAGTTTGCAATCTTTTTCGTTCATAATTATATTTTAATAATCAACGTGAACAAATACTAGTTTGGATACAACTAGATTATTTAAACACATTTGTTTTTATTTTCTTATTTGTTAAAGTTACAAATGGTCAAACTGAACCTGTAGTCAATGTGCAAAATGCTAATGTTAAATTAGGTGAAGATTCTGTTATCACATGTGAATACACACTCAGTGATTCAAGAACACTTCAGGCTGCTCAATGGTACAATAGCACATCAATAGGAGATAGGTTAAACCTTCTTGTTAATAGTGCTGAAACGAATCCAAATGGTAGATATGCAGTTGATACCACACAAACTGGTGTAGCCACTCTCACCATTGCAAACACAGTGTTGTCTGATGAGGGATACTATCAATGTAAAATTATTGATTCACCTGCTATTGAAACTGGTGAAGATTATGGAAAACTGACTGTTCAATGTGAGTACAAATTGTTATATCATTTAACAAGACCTATTTTCACATTTAAAATAATCTTAATTATTATAATATTTACTTTAAGGTTATAGGTTAGTCCAAAAAGCATTGCAATATACCTTATCGTTTATTTATTTATAGAACTTTTTTAACATCTCCATTGAGATCCAGCTAGTGATACCCATTTATCAGTAGTTTGCCTTTTGATTTATGTTTACATTTAATATTTTCACGTACCTGTTAATGTTCGCCATTGGCTAACGAATAATAAATAATCAATCAATTTAAATAGTATGCATAAGTAAGAAAATAAATAGATTTGTAAAAAGCTAACCAGGAAGAGAGATATTACTATTCTTTTCTGGGCTTCAAACAAAAGCATTAATCAAAGAGAAGCTATCCCTATTGATACATTGTATTCAATTAATATACTGATTGTTGATCAGGTTTCATAAAACCAAACACTTAACATACAAAATGGAAGACCAATGAAAGTACAGTACAGTACAATAAGAAGATAAAACAAGGTCGTCGTGAGGTGGTTTCCCGAATGATCGTAAAATCAAAACGGTACTGGTTATGACCAACTAACATTATTATCACCGGCTAGTCATCCATTCATAGAAGTACTAATGTAGTAGCCTACCTGTACGGCGACCATAGAATGTGACCCGAGGCATGACTAACTACGACTTTTAGATGATAGAAAGTTGAAAAAAAATGTTACGAGTAGTTGTACGACATGAAGATGTTTATGAAATTATGTCAATAATGTTTACACACTAGGCATACAAATAGTAAATGTTTGTTAGTAAAAATAATTTTGAGTTAATAAGAATAAGATATAAGGAAGAAAACATTTTTTCTCAACTTTCTATCATCTAAAAGTCGTAGTTAGTCATGCCTCGGGTCACATTCTATGGTCACCGTACAGGTAGGCTACTACATTAGTACTTCTATGAATGGATGACTAGCCGGTGACAATAACGCTAGTTGGTCATAACCAGTACCGTTTTGATTTTACGATCATTCGGGAAACCACCTCACGATGATGATAAAAGTAAAATTTTTTGTTTTTTGCCTTTACAGATCTTGAAAACCCGGTTCTGATTTCAACAGGATTGTCCGTTAACACAAATGAAACTGTGACATTTACGTGCTCTGATCTTATTGGTATACTGACACCGATTACCATCACATGGATCAAAGATGACGTCATACTTGATTTGTCTGATACACAAAAGTATCCAACTTCTGATGCAACATTAACGATTAATAATGTCAATGTAACAGATAAGGGAGTTTATCGCTGTAGAGCAGAGAATGCTGCTTACAGTGGAACAGATGGGAAACTTAGTAATCCTGTTACACTGTCAATAGGTTGGTGGGAATAAATTTGTTACAACTTGTTGATACAAATCAAATCGTATTTTATTGGGATCATTCATAGTACTAGAGGGTGAGCTCGCTTCACTCGCTCTCCCTCTAGGAAGTGTAGATGATGGTTCTCGGAATGATAATGACTCGGGTAAAAAGGTTTAGAAGGACATTCTGGCCTGGACAATTTCGGTCGGTTACCATTATTTAAATGCTTTTGATATTCGTAAAACCAAACCTACTCACTAACCTGTTTCACAGTGTCTTACATGATTAATAGCGTTTTACGTATATGTTTGAAAAATTTCATCTGGTTGTGGAATAGGTATTAAATAAAATTTCTTTTTGAACAACCAAAAACTAATTTAAGCGAACTTACAGTACGTTTCGAAACCTATCAGGGTTCATTCTCAACTGGCGTTTCATCGTCTAGCGTTGTTAATTCCATGACGACGATGAGTTGGTATAGCGCCACCAATAGGTCCAAAAGGACGTGCCCCCTTCTCTTTCTTCAATAGTTGATCATATATGTGTGATAATTCGTGGGCTCCTTCATCTATGTTCATGATTTTGATATATCCTGTTTTACGTATAGTGTTTATTGTAGATTTGAAAAGTGGTAAAAAAAGAATAACAAAAATGATTGGTAAATTGTAGATAACAGTTCGATGAAATCTACTAAAAATAATATAATTGTGATATAATACATTGTTGTGTGTATAAATGTGGATGGGCGTTTATTAGATGGTATTTGGATGGGTGGGGGAGGGGCGGATTGGGAGGAGTGGCGATAATTATTTTAATTGATGTTTTATTGGGAAGGTGTTCCGGGCATTTATTCAAATAAATACCATCCTAATTGGTATACTTAATATATTATTTCGCGACACAGTGAGCCGTTTTGGCCTAAGAAGGAAGACGCTTTAGACGGCTTGCAACATGGGCAGAAGTATCCCAGTGTCCTGTATGTACTATACTATACCTTCACACGCCCGGGTCAAAAAAACAAAATTGCTATCACCACCAAGCACCAACGGCCAACATAGTTGAAACAGGGAGTTGTTTTACAACTCCTTGGTGGAAACCAACGATGCAGGGAACTTGCAAGGTGATTGACACACCTTACCGTGAACCCGGAAATTACTTCTACCGCGCGTAGAGTTAAAATTTACCGATTGAAATCAGAAAATGTCTTATAAAACCCTTTATAATATCTTCCTAAGAAAAAAATATGGAACAATAGCGTAGTACTGAAAACTAATGTTATCAAATATACGTTTCGCGGTACATCTGAGATAGATAAGGTAGGTATCCAAGGCGGAGATTAGTAGCGAAGTTTTTTCATTGTGCTTGCCTATGTTAACCATAATTTATATATAGATACAGTAGGTATTTTTTGTAGGACCAAAGAGCAGGTCATAATTATGAATGGAATATTCAAGTTTAATGTTATTTGGTAATGACAATACACAGCGAAAACTGAACGTTTTAGTTAATTTTAGTTACTAGATGGTAGTGCCCACAGCCAGATGGTTCTCGAATACACAGTAATTCCAGCGAGAAAAAACTTTAGATTTCAAATGTACATACCGCAGGACTATAATACATTGTCGTTTACAGAAACAAATAAATAGAAACAATGATTTATGTAGTCAACCAAAAAATGAAAAATGAATTACTTCCTAAAGAGAAACTTGTCACACAATTTTTATTTGGACTCATTTAAACAAACCCAATTTGTGTTTTGTATGTAACATTAGGGATGGGGATAGGAACAAAGAGGAACATTTTTTTTAATATATTCGTATCCACTGAGTAACGAAATATTTTGTTCACGCTGCTGCTTTAGCCAGGTACGTTCCAAGAGGACTACTCATTCAGAAGCTAAAGCAAGCAGCATTTATAGTTCAAGAGGCCGACGTTTTTGGTACTTTCTAAACTTGGACGGGTCATACTAAAATTACAAGCCCCAAAGCACATATCTGGTAGAATAGAGTCTGTCAACATAGGCCAGTATTATAATAATTCACTGTCAAATAATCAAAACATTATTTCTGGTATTTACAATGAGTACCATTTGACTGTCAATCTAGACAGATATGTATATAATACTGTAATTTGCTGTCAGATAATCATTGGATTATTATCAAAACAGTCCATATACAATTTGTTGACACTTGAAACATCTAGGCTTGATGAAGTGACCCAGACTTGACCTTAGCAATAAAATAAACTAAAGTGACAGAAATTGAGTCTGTTTAGTATAATAAAGTAATATTATTTATACATCATTTTTATTAATATAAATTATTTAATAAGCACATCATCTTTTACAGATTCAGTATTTTTTATTTTTCAATTTCAATTGCACAATTGACATATCAAAGTATGAATTCTTGTTGTATTTTACTTCAAATACAAACGTTATTCACTTCTGTAATAAAACAATAATATTTATTCATGTATAAAAACAGAAAAGAAACATTTAATTATAACCCCAAAACCATTGACTGACAGATAATTTAAGTATTTTTTGCTTTAAATTACATTTTTTCAGGTAAATAATTGTTTGGTTAACGTGAATAACTATTATGTGACAATAAAATGACACATTCAATCAATCAATCAATCAATCAATTTATTTCTCAAATAAAAACAAAATACAGTTACATTTTTCTAGAAATAATAGATAATAAATGAGAAAAAGGGTACCCCAAAAACAAATTTGAAATAAAAATTACTTTTCAGGGGACAATATATCTTTAAAACTGTTACGTCAACAAGCGAGCGGCGTTTGTTTGTTAGAAATAGTTCTTATTTATGTTTTATAGGCCAATAAATAATATACCACTAAATACAGTAAAACATTTGCGAATTAATACTTTGTTAAAACTGTCACTGTCATAGTCGATTAAAATAGTAAAGTACATGTAACGATACACCACTGTATTTTTTTAAAAGAAAATCGGCCTTTCTTCAAAATTATGATGCTGTACTCGAGCTGTTTAACCGGTTTTCAGATATTAAAAACAATTATCGTAGGAGGAGATAGGAAAATGCGAAGCATCCTCGTATTGTTATATGCGGGTATTTTTCAAGATGGACATCCATTAGACAGTGTATACCACGATCGGAAAACCCCTATTTGGTGCAAATCGTTGAACCTAAATTTGTTTTAATTGTCAATAAATTATCTAACTCAATTTAATTAGTAAACAGGGTTACATCAGGTGATTAAAATCAGTTCCGAAAGTATGAACCAACTTTAAATACCATCGAGTAAAAAGTCTAGAAGTAAGGCGCGATTTACCGATTTTTTCCCTAAATTTCCGTAAATTTATATATAGATAACAAGGCCATAAATACATGGCTGCAGTCGCGTGCGCAAATTTGAGTTAGTGTTTACCGACATTTAGTGTTTACCGACCAACCGACCGACATAGTTTTAGTTGCACGCGACTAAAAAGCGGTTTTGTAATATGAATGCTTGACGTGTTTTACTAATATTGCTTGTTTCTCTATTTCTTTAGCATCGACGACAACACCTTTTATATCCAGTAAATCAACAACATGTAGGTTTTGTTTGCTTTTTGCATTTTTATTTCCGTAAACTTCCGGGTTTTTGCATTTGCGTTAAGCAAATAAAGGATTTAAATGGGAAGGGATATCCCCCTCCATCCTCATGATCTGCATGAGTGCTTAAAAGAGACAATAATGATGATTTGTATATTTGTCAACACTACATTATTGTAAATATGTTTAAGACACATGGAAACACTAATCCTTCTGTATTTATTGTTTTGTTTATTGTTATATATATTATACTGTATATATATAAGGTTCCAACTGTGTAATTACAATTACATTAAAATGTATATGTAATACATATCATATTAATGATGTTAGAATTGAAGTTTAACGTAAATTTTTCCATGCAAAAAACATATTGTGAGTGCAATTTCGGTGGTTTAGTTGTAAATGCTTTTATTATTATTGCCTACTTATTTTTATAATCTAAATAAACGTGAACAAATGTCATTTTAATGATAAAACATGACTAGCTGCATGGAGAGGGAATGAGCTCGTCAGACAGACCAGGACCACAGCATAGCCAAGAAAGAAAGGAATAACTGGCACCAGTTGGGAGAGGACTTTTCCCAGAAGTGGGGCGATATGAGGAAAGAAAGAAATATTAGCTTGACCATTCAGTTGGAATGGGGTTTTGCTTAATATTGTTAGTTTATTTGTTTTATTTTCTTTTAGTTACAAACGGTCAAACTGAACCTGTAGTCAATGTACAAGATGCTGTTGTCAAATTAGGTGACGATACTGTTATCAGCTGTTATTACACACTTAGTGGTACAAGAACACTTCAGGCTGTTCAGTGGTTCAGTAGCACATCAACAGGAGTTAGGTTAAACCAACTTGTTAATAGTGCAGATACAAATTCAAATGGTAGATACGCAGTTGATACCACACAAACTGGTGTAGCTACTCTCACGATTGCAGACACAGTGTTGTCTGATGATGGATACTATCTATGTAGGATTATTGATTCACCTGCTATTGAAACTGGTGAAGATTATGGAAAACTTACTGTTCAACGTAAGTATCGGAAATTGATAAGAAATATGAGAAAAACTAAATCCCATGCAAGATCATTAATTTATTTTGCCTTTACAAACTAGTTTTGAATTAAATAGAATTCTCTGTTAGAACAACAACAACAAAAACGGAAACTTAGTAATACATCCACACTGTCGGTAGGTTGGTTGGAATAAACTGTTTATGCAATAATATCATTGTTTATAGTTTATCTTGTAATGGAAATAAAGCATAGGTACACAGTGAAAACTGGAAGTTTCAGTTTCAGTAATACTTATAATAATGAATGTTTTATTATCATTGCAATTGTTTATTTTCTATTTCTGTAGCATTAACGACAACTTCTTCTATATCCAGTAAGTCAACAACATGTAGGTTTTTTGCTATTTGCATTTTTATTTACGGGTTTATGTTTTTTATGTCCAGGTTTTGCATTTGTGTTAAGCATATAAAGGATAGAAATGGGAAGGGATATCCCCCTCCATCCCCATGATCTGCATGAGTGCTTAAAAGGGCAAATAATGATGACCTTTGTATATATTTGTCAACACTACATTATTGTAAATATGTTTAAAATCGCATGGTAACACTGTACTAATAATTAGTACAGTGTTACCATGCGATTTTAAACATATTTACAATAATGTAGTGTTGACAAATATATACAAAGGTCATCATTATTTGCCCTTTTAAGCACTTAAACTAAACAATTATTGTTTAGTTTTAAGTACAGAATTTCCAAAGAGTGAGGGCGTATGTAATTCAACTGGTCTTGTTGTTGGAATGACGTTTGTTGGTGTGCTCATTGGATTCATTCTCAGTTTGATTGTGGGTTTTATTATCATCAGCAAAATAAGGAAGACAAAGTCACAGGTGAAGTATGATTTAGAAAGTTGACCCAACAGCAAGAATATAGGAATAAAATAACTAAATGAAATAACGCATACTTTTGGTAATGGAAAAGTATTTTAACATTTAATATGATGTCTTATTTTAAAGGCACCGACATCGAAAAACGCCAGCCAATCAGGGGTAAGGATGCTATACTTTAATTATTCACTTTACTCATCATCATCATCATTATTATTTTTACTATTGTCACCAATACAGCCAATAAACGTTTACACTATTTTCATTCTTCATTATTCATGCAATAAACTTCTGTATTATTTTTAGCTGCAAGAGTATATGACTTATACTGGAGAGACAGATAAAGAAACAAACCACACATACCAAGATTTACAGAAGAAAGACGATAATTAAGCTGTATATGTAAATGTTAAAGCAAAGAAGGACAACAAATAATATACATGTTTAAAATAAAATAAGTATATTATTATAATCAATAGAATGATTGCAATGGTTTGAAACTACAATCACATACCTCTTGTTGATTGTTTTTATAGAAATAGAAGAAGTGTTTTCTTTCATTTTCTATAATAAAAATGAAATGTAAATGCTGCAATGTATCATCATTATCAACAACACAACCTATAATAGTGAAATAATCTACCAACGGTATATAGCAACAGTAAAGATCAAATTCGTAATGTAATGTAAAAATTAAAACCATATATATACTTGCAAAATATAAAAATAAGATTAATATAATTGTATTTCTTGCTTTGATTTTTTGGAAATAAAACGTACTTGGTTGTAGACCGACTTTAATTTCTTTCATTTGAATTAAATGTATTAATGCATATATATATATATACGGACTATACCAGCATAAGAAGAAAAATACTACAAAAAAACTATACACAATCATTGATTTGAACACCAATACACGTTTAATTGTATTATTGTTATCGTTCTTTAAGTTAATTCGCGATATGTATTTGTCGCTTACTGCCATTTTCAAAGAGTTTAGTAAGTTCAAATGGATTTGACACGGAAGGATCAAAATATAGGAACAAAGAAGGTTTGGCATTGTTGGGGTAAATTTCTCTTTTAGGGAAGACATTAGAAAATACCTATAAAAAATAAATAGTAGTTAGAACTACTTTATAAATACAATTTTTAGAAAGCCATGTGTTTTTTACTTTATTTTAAATAATTTATACTGTTTAGAAAATTAATTTGATCATCTAGATTTAGACGGCAGTACAGTGCACTATAATTATGAGGAAGTAAATATAATACATCAGTGTGAACGCCAATTCATCACAATCATAACAATAGCAGGAACAATCAGTATTTAAGTATACAATACAGTGGAGTATGGTAGAGTGCGATACAATAACAGCGGAATAATCATCACCTTACGAAGCGGGACAAGGCGAAATGGAGGGGAAATGTAAAAGTGCGTTGATTCTTCTGATTTTTCAACTTTGTGGTTGTAGTAAGTACACATCTTTCTATCAACTATAGTGCACTGTACTTCCGTCCACATCAAGTTAACTAAATTAATCTTTAACAATAAATGATGATGATTTAGAGTACATTGAACGTTATGTTATTTCTTTTTTTTTTCAGTGGGCCAAAGTATCAACAAACTCACTGCCGAATCACAAGTTGCAATTGAAGGACAGGACGCCATTACATTACCATGTTACTACATACCAACAAACGCCGTGATCGGCAAATACTACTGGAAGAAAAACGAGACGGTAATTGCAACAAAGGACGACTCAGATGCTGCGTCTAGATACTCGCTGAGTGATCCAAAGCAGTTTGATACTGCAGGATATGTTAGCTTGACTATAACAAATGTTAGCAGACGAGACGCAGACTCGTACACGTGTGGAGTAAACGACGAGTCTACTGGAGCTACTATACTCTTCCAGACGAAATGTACTTTAACTGTATATTGTAAGTAATATGATAGTAATACAATTAAATTTATGCAAATATTAATGCGTATTCTTTCGGTTCTTATTGGAATAAATGTTGTGCAACACAGAATTAATTATGTTTCTGCATCAACGACATTGCTTATCTTAATGACAGATTTGGTTAAGCCATCTCTGTCAGTACTAGGTGATTTGGAAGTTGTAAGAGTGAGCAAAGTTGCAATGTCTTGCAGCTCGACAGTAGCTTATGAAAAATGACAAGAACATGGTTCCATGACAATAATATTTTGAAATTTGAAAATAATACACTAGAAATTGAAAATGTTGACAAAGAATGAACGACAGTACAGCTGCAAAGTGGAAAAACTAATTTTTATTTGGTGAAAATGGGAAAAATTGTAACTCAATAACACTAATTAGCCTTAGAGGTAAAAATGTTGTACGGTGGTTAGCCCACTGAGGAAAGGAAAATTACCACCGGAAATTTAGAAAACATTTTAAAACAAATGGTCTGTGGTATTTTCGAAATACTATAGGTAAATTGAGAAAATTATACTGCAGTGACAGAGATTCAATTGCTTTTGGTCTTGTAAATGTAGTTCAGAGAATAAGTATACAAGTTATCTGTATCTTAGACACCAATAAACCAAGAAATATAATTATTATACAATTTGGAATTAGTGTTAATAATATTCAAATAATACTTTTAAAAAGATACAGTATTTCTTGTAAAATAATTGGGTTGTAAAATGATGACAGTGGGTTATAACCCAATTAAAATTTTACTAAGACCTCTAGCACGGGCTATAACAGAAGTGCCGGGCATGTGTCGCTATACAAAAAAGCAATTAATTCGGTATATATTTCCTATAACAACATAATAGGAAAAATGATGTGAAAACTCTAATATTGTAATCATGCCTTTTCATATTGTAAATTTTGCAAATGCAATTATCAATCCTATTTTAATTTCGCCATTACAGATCTTGAAAATCCAATTCTTAATCCAACACAATTGTTTACAAATATTGGTGAAACAGCAACATTCACATGTACTGAACCTGATGGTTTACTACCGATTAACATCACATGGACCAAAGATGACGTCATGATTGATTATTCTGATACACAAAAGTATCGGTTTTTTTATGCTACATTAACAATTAATAGAGTAGATGAAGAAGATGAGGGAGTTTATCAGTGTAAAGCAGAGAATGCTGCTTATCATGGAATGCAAGGAAAACTAAGCAATAATGTTACTCTCATCACATTAGGTTGGTACGGTTGAAATAACAATAGTTCTATAACTGTTAACTGATACAGTGAATACATACTATTATATAAACATACATTTCATTCTTTCCTTACCAATATTTTTTTAATAGTTTTACATGGTATGGATAGCAACAATGAGGTACACAGAGCACATCTAACACACAGCGAAAGTTTATTTTTTATTATGCATGCGTTTTAAAATATGAACGCATGTCAAGTTTCGATAATAATGCTTGTTTATTTGGGTTTTTTTTTTTAAACATTGACGATTACTTGAACAATAAGAAGTACGTTGCACTTTAAATTGTAAATGTCCGGGTTTGGTGTCCACATAGACTATCATGAACATGTTTGTTTTGCTGCGAAACGATACCAAATATTTCTTGATTTTATTTCCTTAAAACCAATCAATGTCATTATCGGTTTGTGTTTTAATAGTAATAGCGAAAATTAGTAATAGAAGCCAACAAGCTGAAGAGAAAATATACATGTGTGTTCCCTGGATCTGTACTTATACGCTCTTCATATTTATCACTTGTATTTTATTATAAAAGGTTCAACTTCGACGGGTCTTGTTGTTGGAATGACGTTTGTTGATGTGCTCATTGGATTCATTATCTGTTTGCTTGTGGATTTTATCATCAGCAAAATATAGAAGACAAATCCACAGGTAAAGCATAATTCTGATTCAGAAAATAGAACCATAAAACAAGAGTAAAATGCTCAATAGTTTAGTAAACTACCGCGGTACACCGCACAGTTAATGAAATGTATTAACAATAATAAGAGCTTTTTGATGTTTTATGTTTTTTTCTACATCGAAAAACGACAACCAATCAGGAGTAAGGATGCCATACTTCAACTTTCATTACTCACTTTCACTGTCATCATCATTATCAACGTCACCAATAGGTTTACAAGATTGTATTTCTTTTCGTTTATGTTCATGCAATAAACTGCTGTATTTTTTTTAAACAGGCGTTATTATGACTTATACCAGAGAGACAGATCAAGAAACAAACCACACATACCAATATTTACAGAAGAAAGACGATAATCAAGCTGACGATTACCACCTATAATATCCAGTAAATTCACTCAATAAACAATACCACACTCACCAAACAAGACAAAAAGATCAGTATCACCTGCCATTTACTCGAACTAGACTTAAAATGAATACCCTTGTATATACTGGACCTAAACTCTGGAATTCTCTTCCTTTATCTCTTAAAAAATCTCATAACTGTGCTTTAATTAAACGTCAATTTAAACTATTATTGGTTGAAGGTTCTTTGTAAATTCTTTTATTATTGCTATATTTGATATTTCTTAAATAATTTATAAAATCTATTTTTTACTTGATTTTTAGTTTTAGGCCTAAACATGTTAAACTTATGTGTTAGAGAAAAGATTTTAGTTTAATTGTTGTTTTTTTGGAGTTTCTAATTGTGTTATATTATTTATATTTTATTTGTTTTGTTTTGAGGAGCCTATTCACCACAAGCTTTGCTTTCTTTTAGGCTCCTCCACTTTATATTTATATATTTGTAAAGTGAAATAAATAAATGAAATGAAATAAAATATATGTAAATGCAGAGAATGACAACAGATAAATGATACAGTTAATATAATAGAATAATACAATTAGGCCGATTTTAAACATATTGCAGTGGCTTACAGTATTTTTTTCAGATAAATATTGTGAAAAATAAAAACACTTCATTATTAAGGTTTCTTATGTTGATGGACGTTTCTATATATATGTTTTAGCTGATATGTTTGAAAGTTGCCTTACTAGAATTAACAGATAACATTTATATAACGAGTTCTTATAGATCAGACGTAATTCCTAATATAAACCAGAGTTAGCCAGTATTTCATGTACGCGTCGCGGGTTAATGCGGGAAACGCGAATGTTACTTATGATGTCATGATATAATATCATATTTGTATAAAAATGATCAGGGTCCATCACTTCAACAACGTTTTATTATTTATTGGCCAACATTCGGTATGTTTATTTATATTCTGACATAATGGCGGGAAATATTAATACATCCTGATATCACTAACAATCTTGCGAGTATTGAATCATAACACTAGGAGATATAATTCCTTGGTCCTCATCCTTGATTTTATCCAGCGCCGGTTTTTTTTACCCCAGCAATTAAACGTTTGCAATAAGGTAATGGTTTTGTGTTATGTTTTCATTAAATAAACTAATTTTTTTATGTGGGTATAGTGGCTAGTTCCTTGTATTTTATCATATCCGTATGTTTCAAATTGACATATTGCAATGGATTAAAATATAAGACCAAGGTGAGGCTTAATTATTTACCCGCCGAGTAAATTGGCTTTATTTAGTAATCGATAACTTTAGTGAGTAGGTACAGTATCTGGTCTGATGTGAACACACACTAAAGAATGTTATTGTAGCTTTTATTGTTCGATAACACTAATAAAAATAACATACAGTGGATGTATTCTGTCTTACATACCATATTAGGATTGAACTTGTGACTTGTCTGTGCAGTTGAGCGCATTCTAACAAACACATTGTATATGGATCTACTTTAACAATAAGCCTAACTAGTTACTATATTGAAAGGGATAGGTGTAAGAAATTGACGAATGACAACTAGGCCTCCAGCTAGGAAATGTTTCCAGAAAATAAAGATATCTGTTTGGTTAGCATCCTCCTTCAAGGTAAGTACACAGTGACCAACTATACTACGACAGCACAACCCCCTTAGTTAGCTGTAGCCTCTATTCTTTGCCAGATTAATACATCTTACGACTGTTTGATAACACACTTGGTTAGTTTTAGCCACTCGATGCTAGAATTGGCAGGACTACTAACTAGGGTTAGATTTTTTATGGAAGGTCCATAGTCGACAATTTCACTATTTTTTTCAAAATCTTCAAATAGCTGCCTGAGCATATTCGGCGACACGAATTATTGTAATAAATATAACTTTTTTCTTCTCGTTTCAAAATGGTCATGTCAGACTTTCGCTATAAAATTTATCTTTTAGAATTGTCTCTTTTGCTCTCCTAAGTTTCCTGCATTTTATTCAAGCTTTCTTCTCTGTAGAAAATGAACGGTTTTTAAAGAGGATGCATTTTTAAATAATAATAATAATAATAGGCCTACTGATGTGTATTTTTTTAATTTAGTTTTATTCTGCATTTGTTATGGAGTGTCTGTAAATATCAACAACTTAGATGATGTACATGAAGGCTCCGACACAAGAATGACATGTACATATACAAGAGACAGTAGTACTAGTTCAAGTGATCCTATTGTGACATGGAATAAAATCATAAACGGGGTAGCAGATAAAATATCAGCAACTCAGAGTGGATCTACAATCATAGAACCTTCGTACCAAGATAGATTTGGCGTTGATAGAGATGATGATAGAATTCTTGTGATTACTAACACTTTGCGAATTGACAGTGGCACATATCAATGTGAAGTTGTTATATTTGATGACCCACCTGTTGATGATGATACTGTGATAATAAATGTGATATGTACGTATACGGTTAAATTCAAATATTTGTATACAGATACAAACGGTAGTCATAGTATATTTTTTAGTTGTTTATAATATAGTTTTAAAATATTTCAATTTCATAGTACTGTATTTATTTTTGAAATATAAAAATATTGTTTAGGCCTATATTCACTAGATCGGTACCCAATATATTGCTTTGTTTAATTTCAGTGTCAAATAACTGTTCCAATCACGCTTGTTCTAATGGAGGTGTTTGTACACCGTCTTCTAGTTCTATGGGATACACATGTTCCTGTCCACCGTGTTTCTTTGGACAATTGTGTGAAACTCGTGAGTTTTCACTACCGGGAAAGTACTGTAGATAACAAGCCGAACTATACATTGAGCCTTTTCAATAATAAAGAAAGTATATAAAACTAGATTTTAAGTCGTCGCTTGAGTCATACGTTAGAATACAAATAAATGTTTTACTGGAACATTATGTGAAAATACAAATTTAATTCATGTACTTTACAGTATAAAATATTTTTGTTAACTCGAATAAATGTATTTATTATCATCAGCGTCAAATGCTTGCTCCAACAACCTTTGTCAGAATGGAGCTGTTTGTAACACTGTTTCTGGTTCTTGTACAGCATACACGTGTACATGTCCATTATGTTTTACTGGATCATTCTGTGAGACTCGTAAGTTCTATGTTTGTCTGCCTGCCTTTAGCACAGTTCAAATACAAATATAATCATATATTTCACAGTATAAAATCATTTTTGTAACTCCAATACATTAATTTATTATTACCAGGAATAAATGCTTGTGACGCCCACCTTTGTCAGAATGGAGGTACATGTAACACTATTGTTGGTTCTTGTACTTCTTACACGTGTACCTGTTCATCATGTTTTACTGGAACATTCTGTGAAACTGGTAAGTTCTATGTTTTTTCTGCTTTTCTTTATCAGAATTCAAATATGTATTTTACAGTCTATAGTTTTCTGAAAACTGTAATGTTCTCTTTTGTATAATATTCACTATCAGCGTCTGATGCTTGCGACGCAAGTTCTATGTTTGTCTGCTTGTCAGCCCGTGCCGACTGAATCTGCCCTATAATATTCCAGTATAAAATGTAACTAGAATGCATTCATTTTTTATTATCAGGAAATGCTTGCAATGGCAACCTTTGTCAGAATGGAGCTGCTTGTAACACTGTTTCTGGTTCCTGTACAGCATACACGTGTACATGTCCATTATGTTTTACTGGATCATTCTGTGAGACTCGTAAGTTCTATGTTTGTCTGCCTGCCTTTAGCACAGTTCAAATACAAATATAATCATATATTTTACAGTATAAAATCATTTTTGTAACTCCAATACATTAATTTATTATTACCAGGAATAAATGCTTGTGACGCCCACCTTTGTCAGAATGGAGGTACATGTAACACTATTGTTGGTTCCTGTACTTCTTACACGTGTACCTGTTCATCATGTTTTACTGGAACATTCTGTGAAACTGGTAAGTTCTATGTTTTTTCTGCTTTTCTTTATCAGAATTCAAATATGTATTTTACAGTCTATAGTTTTCTGAAAACTGTAATGTTCTCTTTTGTATAATATTCACTATCAGCGTCTGATGCTTGCGACGCAAGTTCTATGTTTGTCTGCTTGTCAGCCCGTGCCGACTGAATCTGCCCTATAATATTCCAGTATAAAATGTAACTAGAATGCATTCATTTTTTATTATCAGGAAATGCTTGCAATGGCAACCTTTGTCAGAATGGAGCTGCTTGTAACACT
This sequence comes from Antedon mediterranea, assembly GCF_964355755.1. Classification (NCBI taxonomy): domain Eukaryota; kingdom Metazoa; phylum Echinodermata; class Crinoidea; order Comatulida; family Antedonidae; genus Antedon; species Antedon mediterranea. Next base: position 1,198,203 of record NC_092677.1, read on the forward strand.
GTTTCTGGTTCCTGTACAGCATACACATGTACCTGTCCATTATGTTTTACTGGAACATTCTGTGAGACTCGTAAGTTCTATGTTTGTCTGGTTGCCTTTATCACAGTTCAAATATAAATTTAATGATGTACTTTACAGTATAAAATCATATTTGTAACTCAAATAAATGTATTTATTATCATCAGCGTCAAATGGTTGCTCCAACAACCTTTGTCAGAATGGAGCTGCTTGTAACACTGTTTCTGGTTCCTGTACAGCATACACATGTACCTGTCCATTATGTTTTACTGGAACATTCTGTGAGACTCGTAAGTTCTATGTTTCTCTGCTTCCCTTTATCACAGTTCAAATACAAATTTAATCATGTACATTGCAGTATAAAATCATTTTTTTAACTTGAATAAATGTATTTAACAGCGTTAAATGCTTGCTCCAACAACGCATGTCAGAATGGAGGTACATGTAACGCCGTTGCTGGTTCCTGTACAGCATACACGTGTACCTGTTCATCATGTTTTACTGGAACATTCTGTGAAACTGGTAAGTTCTATGTTTTTTCTGCTTTTCTTTATCAGAATTCAAATATGTATTTTACAGTCTATAGTTTTCTGAAAACTGTAATGTTCTCTTTTGTATAATATTCACTATCAGCGTCTGATGCTTGCGACGCAAGTTCTATGTTTGTCTGCTTGTCAGCCCGTGCCGACTGAATCTGCCCTATAATATTCCAGTATAAAATGTAACTAGAATGCATTCATTTTTTATTATCAGGAAATGCTTGCAATGGCAACCTTTGTCAGAATGGAGCTGCTTGTAACACTGTTTCTGGTTCCTGTACAGCATACACGTGTACATGTCCATTATGTTTTACTGGATCATTCTGTGAGACTCGTAAGTTCTATGTTTGTCTGCCTGCCTTTAGCACAGTTCAAATACAAATATAATCATATATTTTACAGTATAAAATCATTTTTGTAACTCCAATACATTAATTTATTATTACCAGGAATAAATGCTTGTGACGCCCACCTTTGTCAGAATGGAGGTACATGTAACACTATTGTTGGTTCCTGTACTTCTTACACGTGTACCTGTTCATCATGTTTTACTGGAACATTCTGTGAAACTGGTAAGTTCTATGTTTTTTCTGCTTTTCTTTATCAGAATTCAAATATGTATTTTACAGTCTATAGTTTTCTGAAAACTGTAATGTTCTCTTTTGTATAATATTCACTATCAGCGTCTGATGCTTGCGACGCAAGTTCTATGTTTGTCTGCTTGTCAGCCCGTGCCGACTGAATCTGCCCTATAATATTCCAGTATAAAATGTAACTAGAATGCATTCATTTTTTATTATCAGGAAATGCTTGCAATGGCAACCTTTGTCAGAATGGAGCTGCTTGTAACACTGTTTCTGGTTCCTGTACAGCATACACATGTACCTGTCCATTATGTTTTACTGGAACATTCTGTGAGACTCGTAAGTTCTATGTTTGTCTGGTTGCCTTTATCACAGTTCAAATATAAATTTAATGATGTACTTTACAGTATAAAATCATATTTGTAACTCAAATAAATGTATTTATTATCATCAGCGTCAAATGGTTGCTCCAACAACCTTTGTCAGAATGGAGCTGCTTGTAACACTGTTTCTGGTTCCTGTACAGCATACACATGTACCTGTCCATTATGTTTTACTGGAACATTCTGTGAGACTCGTAAGTTCTATGTTTCTCTGCTTCCCTTTATCACAGTTCAAATACAAATTTAATCATGTACATTGCAGTATAAAATCATTTTTTTAACTTGAATAAATGTATTTAACAGCGTTAAATGCTTGCTCCAACAACGCATGTCAGAATGGAGGTACATGTAACGCCGTTGCTGGTTCCTGTACAGCATACACGTGTACCTGTTCATCATGTTTTACTGGAATATTCTGTGAAACTGGTAAGTTCTATGTTTTTTCTGCTTGTCTTTATCAGAATTCAAATATGTATTTTACAGTCTATAGTTTTCTGAAACTGTAATGTTCTCTTTTGTATAATATTCACTATCAGCGTCTGATGCTTCGACGCAAGTTCTATGTTTGTCTGCTTGTCAGCCCGTGCCGACTGAATCTGTCCTATAATATTCCAGTATAAATGTAACTAGAATGCATTCATTTTTTATTATCAGGAAATGCTTGCACTGGCAACCTTTGTCAGAATGGAGCTGCTTGTAACACTGTTTCTGGTTCCTGTACAGGATAAACATGTACCTGTCCATTATGTTTTACTGGAACATTCTGTGAGACTCGTAAGTTCTATGTTTCTCTGCTTCCCTTTATCGCAGTTCAAATATAAGTTTAATCATGTACTTTACAGTATAAAATCATATTTGTAACTCGAATAAATGTATTTATTATCATCAGCGTCAAATGGTTGCTCCAACAACCTTTGTCAGAATGGAGCTGCTTGTAACACTGTTTCTGGTTCCTGTACAGCATACACATGTACCTGTCCATCATGTTTTACTGGAACATTCTGTGAGATTCGTAAGTTATGTTTGTCTGCTTGCTTTTATCACAGTTCAAATACAAATTTAATCATGTACATTGCAGTATAAAATCATTTTTTGTAACTCGAATACATTTATTTATTATTAACAGCGTTAAATGCTTGCTCCAATAACGCATGTCAGAATGGAGGTACATGTAACGCCGTTGCTGGTTCCTGTACAGCATACACGTGTACCTGTTCATCATGTTTTACTGGATTATTCTGTGAAACTTGTAAGTTATGTTTGTCTGCTTGCTTTTATCACAGTTCAAATACAAATTTAATCATGTACATTGCAGTATAAAATCATTTTTTTAACTTGAATAAATGTATTTAACAGCGTTAAATGCTTGCTCCAACAACGCATGTCAGAATGGAGGTACATGTAACGCCGTTGCTGGTTCCTGTACTTCTTACACGTGTACCTGTCCATCATGTTTTACTGGAACATTCTGTGAAACTGGTAAGTTCTATGTTTTTTCTGCTTTTCTTTATCAGAATTCAAATATGTATTTTACAGTCTATAGTTTTCTGAAAACTGTAATGTTCTCTTTTGTATAATATTCACTATCAGCGTCTGATGCTTAGACGCAAGTTCTATGTTTGTCTGCTTGTCAGCCCGTGCCGACTGAATCTGCCCTATAATATTCCAGTATAAATGTAACTAGAATGCATTCATTTTTTATTATCAGGGATAAATGCTTGCTCCAACAACCTTTGTCAGAATGGAGCTGCATGTAACACTGTTTCTGGTTCCTGTACAGCATACACATGTACCTGTCCATCAAGCTTTACTGGATCGTTCTGTGAAACCGGTAAGGTCTATGTTTGTCTGCTTGTCTTTAGGATGTGGCGCTCAGGGCATAAAAGTAGTGCAATGAAGTAATAATAATAATTTGATGTCCTTTCTTGTCATTACAATCTGTGAAATTTAGAGGGCCGGCTGAACCCGCCCTATAATTGTCCAGTATAAAAGCATTTTGTAATTGCTAAATGCATATGTAGGCCTACAGTATGTTGAATTAATTGCTCATAATAGTTAGGCATACTGATCAAAATTATAAGTCAGATCTACTAGAGTAAATAATTAATTAAATAGTTGTAATATTCTATTTTAGTTATATTCAGTACATGTACTGGTGTGTGGTTGAAGGTTCTGAAACGAGAATGATAATGTAACTACAGTCCTACAACTGGTAGCACCATTATCATAACATGAATACGCATAATTTTGCTGAACAATAACCTTTTGGTCTTTTTTTATATTTTATGTAGCATTGGCAACAACTTCTCCAACCAGTAAGTCGACTACACATACGTTGTATTTTTATTTTATTTTCCTCTAATAAATATTATACAAATAATGAATGAATGTTTATGAGTGTAATGGTACAAATAATGGCATGATGTGAATGATGAAAGGTTATAATATATCAACGAGGCGACAGCCTCAAACATTCATTATATGTTTTATATAACATCTAAATAGATTCCTGTCATTTGAATCAAATAAAAATTGATTCACATTGATTAAAACAGTAACATTTGGTTTTTAATAATTATATTAAATATTATTATTTATATGGATTTTATAAACCTACTGTTAGTGTACTGAAACGCATAGGTCAGGCCTACTACTACTACAGTAAACAATGGAACACAGGAAAGAACTGAAAGTTTATCATGAATACGCATGACTTTGTTGAATAATAATATTTTGTTTATCTTTTTTATATTTTATCTAGCATTGGCAACGACTTCTTCAACCAGTAAGTCGAGATTGTACTTTTATTTTCCTCTAGTAAATATAATGCAATATGTTGTAGAGTGCTTTTATTGTTTCTCTCAATAGTATTCGAACTCGAGCGTATATGTAGTTTAATAAATGGTCGTACAGATAATAACCAAATTAATTCACTTTAGCATTAAATGTATGCAGCTTGAATTGTTTGAATGGAGGAAAGTGTACTAACAATGACGATGGTGATGAAATGTGCCAATGTCAGAACGGATTCTCGGGAGAAACTTGCCGCACAGGTAGGCCCTAACAAATATGATTAATGTAGCGAAGAAATCTATGTGTTGTATGTTGCATAGGCTTATTATAGAAACTATTGTTGTGAACAAAAAAAGTTTGTAGACACGAGTAGATAATGTTTAGTTTACACGGCTCCACAGCTTTTGCAGATCACCCGAATTTGTAATGCGTTATTTTCTAATTTTAGTAATTGTACATTGCAAGTGCTACGAAGGGTTAACGAAAAAGTAAACGAAAACTTAGAAGACACTATATCGACTTTCATCAGTGAGAAACAAAACACATAAAAATAGAGAGGTTGTAACCTTACAATTATAAAAAGCTTATGTATTGTTGGCGTTGGTTTATAAATATGCATATTAATTTACATATTAATATACTAGTTTTAATTTCAATTATTAAATTGTGACCCCCATTTAAAATTGCCAATGGCCAACCATATAGTGTAGGGAGTAGCAACATAAGTGTAAAATAGTATAATGTAACAACAATTGATAATAATAAGCAACAATTTAGTTTAGCAAGATTTACCAATCGATTGGTGTTTGGGTATTTTATTTTATTTCAGCTATCAGCAAGTAAGTTTGCCTAAAGGTAACCATCACAAGTTTGAAAATTACAACCACGATGAAGAAAACTATGTATAGTATAATGTTTAACTCCGATTGTTAATAGAGGAGACTAAATTGTGTATAAATGGTACTCTGAACTGGAGATGATGTATCTGTTTCTAACTTTAAATATGATGCAGGTGTTCTCTCCATGGTTAAATGTGTTCTCTTCATGGTTAAACGTGTTGTGTCCGTGGTTAAACGTGTTCTCTTCATGGTTAAACGTGTTCTCTCCGTGGTTAAACGTGTTCTCTCCATAATTAAACGTCTTCTCTTCATTGTTAAACGTGTTCTCTCCATGGTTAAACGTGTTCTCTCCATTGTTAAACGTGTTCTCTCCCAATCCGACCACTCTCTTTATAAAGAATACATTATTTCATCTCAGTCCCCAACCCCATCCAACAGCAAACAAAAATCAAACTATTTGTTTTAAATATTTGTCGTGTTTAATCTGAGACACACGCCCGTTGCCACATACGTTGGTAATCCTATTTGCATAACAACACACGCCATACCAAGCCGTCTCGTACAACTTCGATGACATATTAATTATCTTCTAAACACGTAACGAATTACTAATTCTCCCATCTAAAAGTATCCGTCAACCTAGTAAGTTAGTCGTACTAAATGACAATTTGTTCCTCAATCTATTGCCACTTATAATAAACATTTCTCACGATAATTTGCATACTCTTGGAAAGAACACCTGGATCATAATAGGAAATATTAAATGATATAGTGTTTATTGTATAATATAGTGAATCAACAGAGTTTTTATGATTTTTTTTTGTATATGAATTATTATACCAATAAAAAATGAATAAATGCCGTTAGAACAAGAAACGCGCTAAGCACATATGAAATGTAATATTTGGGTTGAGGGAAAATTAATATTAAGTTATCGTATTATTGGATAAAATTCTAAAGCCGCACTGTAGTCTGTGACAATAATCAAACATAAAAAACGGAACGTTGTATTAAATAAAATAGGTGTAAACAAAATCTTTGAACTTGTTATAATGTTATACGCGCTCATTCTCATACTGATTCTGTATTCCAGCAATCGAGTATAGCAAGAAACAAAAATGTGTTGCAGTGGCGTCGTCAAGGACTGGGGGCCGTCGGGTGCCAACAACCCTCACGTAAATCCAATGTCACTTCTATCATAATTTAGCCTAGACAGTCATTTTATTAGACCTACTAAGGAAAGATTCAGTCTGATTTCCGCCTCTACTTTTCTACAATGTGCTTGCTTGGGATGTCGTATCTGTTCTAATTCAGAAAGGAGAGAGGGTCCAGTCTTAGCTAAACATATTAACAATGAATTTTCGGATTACTACTCAAATTAATCATTTATATTCCCAAATAATTTATCAAATTAAATCATAGCCTAATATCCAGATAAAAAAAAACACTTTGTTATTTCATTATTTAGCTAATTACCCGCTGCTGCTTTATAATAATAAAATCACTGGATAATTTTTTTTCCACCAATAATGTCAACAAATCTTGCTAGAAAACTTTTAAAGGGTACCGATTCGAAAAAAAATTAAAGGAAAACTTGACCGAGGAACATATTTTAACAACGTATTAGGGATGTACATATGATTTCAGAGCCATCGCGAGATTACTAGAAATTTTCGCGGTTTGCCAGACTTTGCTAGAAAATTCATGACGTAAATTTTGCGATGCACCTGTGACGTCACAACAATTTACGGAGACGGCTGTACGGCAAGCGTGTGCGGCGATATCCTTAACCTCGCGATGGTTCTGAAATCATATGTACATCCCTAATACGTGTTAAAATATGGTCCTCGGCGGTCAAGTTGTCCTTTAAAGAGTTTTAGAAAAGTAAGATTTCTTTCCTTTAAATTGTTATCAACCATACAATTGATCTTGTTTGAAAGTATCTTTTTACTCCATATTGAAGCCCATTTTAATTAAATAATTGTGTATATTATATTTCGACATAACGACATCAACAATACTAGGTAATATTGAGGTTTATATTTGCCACGACCGAAATACGTCATGTTAATTCATTCATTGTGAAAACACTTCCTGATTTTAACTGCATGCGATCAACAGTTACGTTTTGTGTGTTGTTTTAAGTCGAGTCGATGAATATTAATAATGTTTATTGTATTAGTCCGTTGAGTAAACGCGACGACCCAGATAGACAAAATACTTTGTTGGACTTCTCAGAGTGATTTGTTTTCTTGGGCTTATCCAGTGCAGGTTTAACCACAGTAAATTTACAGCGACCAACTCATGCAGTAAGGTAATTGACGGTTTCTATAATAAAGACCGATTATATAGGCTAGGTTTACCAAGGAAATAACTCTTCTCTGGTTTACCATTTTCGCAAATTATATTACAACTTAATCGTATTTGTATGTTTCAAATTGATACACAGCGACGAAAGATCAAAGACTTATAAGACCTATTCATGTTGAGGCTTAGTTATTATATCCGGGCGCATTATGCTGCATTCAGTTATCGAACGTTGGTGATAGGTAACTAACTTAAACCTGGATCTATAAAAACACATTATAATTAGTTTGGTGAGAAAACACACTTACGAATATTATGTTGGGTTTTATTGTTAAGCTCTGTTTACACTATCAAACTTTATATGTCAAAAAAATGTGATATGCCCATATGAACATGATGATGTCATATCACTACCATATTTGTTGGGCATATCACCATCATATTTGTCAAACTAGTTTGATAGTGTTTTAGACAGAGCTTTAGATAACATGATAAAACCAGTGTATGTCACAGGTACAAAGTAATTTATGTTGTATGTTGCCGTTTAGGCGTGGGGAGTATAATACGTGTTCATTATTCATTTGTTTTTTATTCTAATTTATAGGGTGTGTATTTTCAATAGCCTGCCTACAGTATAACAGTATGTTTACAAAAATAAATGTGTGTTTCATCCTTATTAACGGTACGTTTATTGATGGAGCTACAATGTAAACTTGTTCAATGGTTTAAGTAGAATAACATTTCGAAATACAGGTATATATTTCTTGATTGACAATAGTGGGTTGATTAGTAATAGTTACTGATTTTCATAACTAGACGTAAAGTAAGAGCTTATTAAAATGTGCACAATAAATTATTTAAATAATTAAAAATTGATTAATAATTTTCTCCTAGTTTTATTTAGCACATGTACTGGTGTTACTGTAACTATTGACAGCTTGGGAGATGTGATTGAAGGATCTGAAACGAAAATGATATGTAACTACAGTCCTACAACTGGTAGCACTGTTATCATATCATGGCGAAATGTCACAGGAGGGGCATCTGAATCTATAGCAACAACTATTGGGGGTGGAACTAAAACAGTGCAGCCTGCCTACAGTTCTATTTTTAGTCTCGATCCAAATGATGATAGACTTCTTGTGATTGCTAACACGTTACGTAGTTACAGAGGTGATTATGAATGTGAGGTTAATAATCTTGATAATCCTCCAATTGACACGGATGTAGTTACTCTGAATGTTATATGTAAGTTCATTTTATTGTGCAGGAACTATAATTATCTATCTTGTGAAATTCAGAAAATTATAAATAGGCATATTAACTGTATTTTGATTACTTTTATTGTTTCTTAAAATATATAAAATATAAGCTTCTAATTAAAAGTGAAATGATTAGGCCTAATAGTTTACTTTTTTGTGGTTTAGTTTACGATTGTGGCTATTAATCCCCTATTAATACGTAATGACTTATGTTGTTAATTACTTGATATTTTTAGCATATTTAGTTACTTAGTACAACACTAGATATCATCTTTAATCAAATGTATGGGGTAGAACCGTTATGTCATCATTTGAGTATCTCATTCTTGACTTACAGATATAGAGGACCCAGTATTAAGTTTTACTACACCTATGAATGAGGGTGATCCAGTAGCATTGTCATGTGATGTTGTTTCTAAACCAAATTCTCAGTTAACATTTAAGAAAGATGGATCCATTTTACAGCAAGGAGGCTCGTCTACTTACACCTTCACTGCGGATCGGAACGATCAAGGGAGTTATACATGTGAGGCAAGTAACAGTGCTGGTACTAAAGCTACTGCTGGTCAGGTTCTATATGTGTATTGTAAGTGCCTCTATATCATTCACATTTAACTAAAATCCTAAAGAACCATTTCTGCATTAAACTTTGTTTAAATTCTAATTTAACTGTAATCTATAGATTCTAATTCAACTGTAATCTATATATTATAATATAACTGTAATCTGGATTCTAATTTAACTGTAATCTATATATTATAATATAACTGTAATCTGGATTCTAATTTAACTGTAATCTATATATAATATAACTGTAATCTGTATTCTAATTTAACTGTAATCTATATATTATAATATAACTGTAATCTGGATTCTAATTTAACTGTAATCTATATATTATAATATAACTGTAATCTGGATTCTAATTTAACTGTAATCTATATATTATAATATAACTGTAATCTGGATTCTAATTTAACTGTTATCTATATATTATAATATGACTGTAATCTGGATTCTAATTTAACTGTAATCTATATATTATAATATAACTGTAATCTGGATTCTAATTTAACTGTAATCTATATATTATAATATAACTGTAATCTGGATTCTAATTTAACTGTAATCTATATATTATAATATAACTGTAATCTGGATTCTAATTTAACTGTAATCTATATATTATAATCTGTAATCTATAGATTGTAATTTAAATGTAATCTAGATTCCAATGTAACTGTTAATTGTATTAGTTTTGAATGTGTACTGTATTATCAAACTATAAAGATATAATGTGTGATGGAGGTGTGCTTGGGGTAAAAACAGCAATTTACCAAAAATAATAATTAAAGATTTTTTTTTCTAAAAACACAAACTCGAAAAATTATTCGGCATAAATATTTTTTAAAGATTTTTTTTTATAAATAAATATGCATTTCCAACAATAATTATTTAACGTTTAAATTAGTCGCTCCTGAAATTACACCACTAGAAGACATTGAAGTTTCCCGAGGAGAAACTGTTGTGATAAGCTTTGTCGTAGAGGCCAGACCAACTGCTAACTATGAATGGTTATCACAAGGAGCAACTGACATTGATAACGACCCAGAAACATTCACATTTGTTGCTTCAAACACCATTGGTGATGTGTATACTGTGACGTTGAATGCAAGTAATGAGGTGGCAGCAAGACAGTGTTCAGTACAAGTCACTGTTGTAGGTAAGATAAGGTATAACTGGTCTCTCAACAATGTATTCATATACAAAAGTAATGTTTAAATATTCAAATCAAATCTATATTTATTTTCATACAACAACGACTTTAATAATTATGATATAAGATTTTGTAATAAAACTTCATATTCCTCAATAAAAGTACCTTATTTCAACCATGGAGGAAATTCGTTCACTTTTAACGTAACATTAGATTTACTAGACCTAAGAAATGGAACTCACTTCCTAAAAACATCACAGATTTATCTACCAAACGCATTTCTATTTTAAAAAGATTGTCTATTTAAACTATAATGTTGGAAACGAATGACAATAAAGAACAGATTTTATTAATTTTTTTAGATTTAGTTTAGGCCTATTTTGTAGTGACGTTTGTGATGCACTTTTAGAAAACTGTGCTTCATTCACTATTTAGCAACTTTAATTTCGATATGAGATATGTTTAAAAAAAAATACAAATACTTGGGGAGGTATTAATAGCGATGTTAAATGTAGGTTATCCGTTAAAAGTGATAGTTTTGTTACGTTGCCTGTTTCTATAATCAAGTATCTTTTTTTTTTTCAGAAAAGAATACACAAACTGTAAAAGTAGAACCTGATACAATTAAAGTTGGTGAAAACGCAACGTTGACGTGTAACTATACAGTTGATTTAGGAGATTTATTGCATCAACTTGACTGGTATAGAGCCGATGCTGACGGCAATCAAGTAGGCAATGTTCTAGTGTCTAAAACAAGAAAAACGGTAAATGGTCGTTATATATTGTCTACCGATAATGATCTTATAATAACCAATGTTGAAGTAAATGATGACGGTAACTATCTGTGCAGAATTGAAACAGTTCTTGGACTATATGCTAGTAACAACAATACACTTACAGTACCATGTAAGTACTTAAAAATTCGTCAGCTACTAAAAACTCCATATCCGCCAATTATTTAGGCCCATATTCATGGATTGCCAAGTGAGACAGTCAATGCGTGTCACAGTACAAACACAAGATGCTCTTATCTGTTGTACAATGTATTAAAAAGTAGAGTTTAAAATGTTGTGAGCAAAATCTTGACATCTGACAGGATATAAACACAGATTTGTGTATGCACAATTGACTATTGTATACTACTGGGTACTACTGGGTACTACTTGGGTGCTTAGCGTCAAATAATGTACGCTAATTAGACGAATAGTTTAAACCCAAAAACCATATATTTTTAGACGAATAAGCCGAATTCTATTGACTGTACTAAAATTGTGGTATAAATTTCATTTTGAATTACAGACCTAGAAGAACCTGTTCTAAATCCAACCGATATATTCGTCAAGAAAACAAAAACGGCAACTTTCACATGTAATTTGCCGTCTGGTATTCCAACACCAATTAACATGACGTGGTTAAAATATTGCGACATATTAGATGTGTCTGATACAGATAAATATCCGCAATCTAGTACGACATTAATAATTAGTAATGTAAATGAAATAGATGAAGGAATGTATAAGTGTAGAGCTGAGAATGCTGCATACAGCGGAACGGAAGGACAACTTAGCAATACAGGTAAACTCTGTAAATTAGTACAAAATGAAATTTATCTATTAGTAATAATAGAACGAGACAATAAGCGAAGGAAATATGAAAGCGAGATAACTTGATTGGTGTTTAGTGGTGTTAGAATTGAGCTAATTTTGAGCTTTCGAATTGCGAAGACCGAGCCCTGTAATAGGACCAACAAAATAGACATGCCAATGTTAATTCCTTGTGCGCGGTGCTACACAAGTTTTTGTTTCTAGATCAAATTAGCCAAATCAATGCGTAGATCGTATTTCTATTTGTAAATTTATATTTTAAGTTAAGGGTGCTACAGATCAAAAACCTTTGCTTGTTTGTGGTTATCCTGTTTTTCACACTTTTATTTTTACCTCGTTTAATATTATTATATAGTTATGAAATTTTGTGTGAAAAACAAAGAATACTCAGACTGATCTGATGTAATGAAAACCACTGAATTTTCTTTCTTAGTTTTAAGCAGAGAAGATGAACATAAGCACTCAACTGGACTTGTTGTTGGAATGACGTTTGTCGGTGTGTTTATTGGCTGTATGTTAAGTCTGCTTACATTCTTCGTTATCAAAAAACTATGACCGGCAAAGGTACAAACAAGTTGAGATTAATTTATTTTACACTTTTTAATGTCTAACCATCACATTTATTTTATAGTAATTATGTGTGAGTCGCATTTTATAACAGTGTTCATTTGTTTGTTTAAGGTATCTTCAACAAGTGACAACCAATCTGGGGTAAGGAAAGAGCAAGTGATTGTTTCCCTAATTTTTAAAATCACGCTTTAATATCTCATGTTTACCGTGAAATACATCATATTTTAATCTTTCTCTTTACATGAAATTACTATAACAACAATAGGAAACAATTACAAACTTCATTGATATGTAATGATTGGATATCATTTGTAATTTAATTTACCTTTTATTTTGCTGGTACAACAATTCGCAATGCGTGATGTATTTGTAATCGTAATCCATAATGGTATATGCAAATATTCCATGTAAGTCAGGATGTGAATTGGTAGTTTGAATAAATAAATAACATGTCGTCGTCTGCGCATGCCTAGTAGCATTATATATATTGTTTGAAGGTTTTTTTCTCACTCCTGAGGACGATCAAAGCATATTGATCGAAACGTGGAAAAACTCAACAGTTCTTTTCAGAACTAATATACGTGGTGTACCGCAACATTTATATCAACATTATATATAATAGTAATGCTATTTTAAATATCAATTAAAAGATCGTATAAAATAAAAATAGGAAGCCCACGAAAGAGAAAACAAAGGCATTATCGTTAGAATCGATGTCAGCTTTCAATCACACTCATTATTAGACCACGCAGCACTACCATTAATAAAAAAAGACCTTATAAAATATTTTTAACGTCATAATCGACACCTTATCGTCATCGATGCAATAAACAATATAGACCTAATGTGAAAACTGTTTAACAATCAGCGCAAAACAATCAATATTGTTTTCTTCCTCAAATTGTTATAATACATGATGTTTTTTTTATCGTAGGAATACACAACTTATGTTGGTGAGATGAATCAAAGTACCAGTCACACGTACGAAGAATTGCAGAAAAAGGATACAAATCAAGTATACGAGAATGTAAAAACTTAGAGAGAGAGAGAAAATAAATATAGTTTAATTTAAAACGAACTTACAGAACATATCCAAACAATTAGACTAAATAGAACAACCCTATATTCAACAGATTAGAAAACGGAAATCACAATGCCATGTTAGAATGATAACTAACCAAACAACTTAGAAATAACGTATTACTCAGACATGAGTATATTTTGTGGCTACCTAACCGAATAAACCAATAGTCGTAATATATAGAGTAGTCTGGGTTCCAGACGGAGTTTTGTCTTAATATTAGTTAAAAGATAAATATTTTGGCACATATGGCGTTTCATACGTATACTACTTGATTTTGGATACTCCGTCTGGGGAAACACGCACAAGTCACGTGGTTTGACACCAAGAATTCTTGGTGCATACGATTATCCGGTTGACTAGTTTCAGCTGCATGCGATTGGCTACTCTCTCGTACACTGTTTAAATATTCATATTTAAGAATTTCAAAGACTCAACAACTAAGATGATGCGCATGCGCTATGTTACGTTTAGACAATGTGTACTTGGGTACATTTATGAAAGTTCTGAAGGCTAGAAATTATTTTATATGCCTAGTAGTCTGGTAAACATTTGATGGGATCTTTGAAACATAAAAACTCGTCTTGATATATGATAGGCTAGCTTCTCCGCAAATCAAACATTGAATGGATCATTTATTACGCGGAGATAATTTTGATTTAATTCCCACCCAGACCCTGTCCTGTTCTGTGTGGTGGTGTAGCCCTGTTGTGTGCCGGTGGTATGTAGGCCTACTTCATTGGCGTTTTATTTGGCAGGTCATACGTGCGAGTTGAGTAGGACCTACGAAAGAGGCCTAGGCCAAGGACTAAACAATTATTTAATAAACAAAACAACTTGGCATTACTATTTTATATTTCAACAGTCTCGATAGTACATTAAGCACTGGTAGGCCTACGTACTCGATCTCTTTCATTTTGAAACAAAATGATCATTGGTTGATTCGAAATCCATATTTACATACCGCCCGCCCCATATAGCCAAATACGGTATGATAACCTACGTCATTCTTATCGTATGTTTGCGGTCTGCAAATCGATTTCTATACGTGTTTCACAAGTCTGTATTTTCAGACAAAAATCGCGGTCGAAATAAAAACAAATAAATTAAAAAAAAAGATAATACAGACTTGGGGCAAGTCTATATATAGAGTTGCGATTCTAAAAGATGACAACATTTTCCTACACGATAATGAACTAGTCCACCCCGCCCCTCGTTCTAAGTTTATATGTAGGCTACTGTTACACGTAAGCTTCCAACTTTAGAAATTACTTAGTGCTGGCCCAAATCATTATGTTATACGTAAGCTTTCAATTTTTAAAAATTGCTTAATGTTAGGTCAAAACATTATGTCGTATGTGCAATTTTCCCACTCAAACTCACAATATACCAGGTAAACTTTATGTTTTTGCTTTGTTATTAAAATACATGGGAATTTTGAAAGTTCATTAGCTTTGTTTTGTTTCGTCTTTATTTTCAAAATAACTGTATAATAATGAAATGATATAAATAATAATAATTCGATATTTTTATCAGTAATAATCTTTGACGATGCAGCTAGAATTTTTCTAAAAAGATCATATAAAATAATTCTTAAATAAAAATAATGTTCTTTTAAAGCAAAACAATCTTACCTTCATTTAAAGGCAAACATTCAATTAATATCCAAAAGAAAATAAATCGAAGTAATACATCCATAGGCAAACTGGTAAAATAAAATCCAAGTAATATATCCACAAGCAAACTGGTTAAATAAAATCCAATATATCCACTGGGTTCACTGGCAAACTGGTAAGATAAATCCAAGTTATCCACAGGCAACCTTGTAACATAAAAAGTAGTATATCCACCGGTAAAATGGTATCATATTGGCTTCTTGAATCCAATGACAAATCCACATACAAATTGTGAACTTGAATCGAAGTACTGTACCGCTTGTTGGTCCTCTTGATTATGCTTACTGAAAATAACCAGGTAAGCCAAGCCTTTGTGGTAGACATCTGTTTATGCAAATGAACAACGCAGTTCGAATACTATAAAGTATGTTAACCTGAGAAACACTGGATTCTCTGTAAATAAATGTTTGATGTGCAATGATCGTTTTCCAGTCTGTCTGCGGCATCTTGCGGAAGATCGAAAATTATAGAGAAATCATGGTACACGTACCATGATGAGGAAGGCATCGCCAAGACCTTCAACAATAATTAAAAACCTTTCTGACCTTTGATCCGAAATTCATAAACACCCTAGACCCCAAGTAGACATTAACTTATTATTTTAAGGGTATTGTATCTTAAAATAGTAAACTACACTTTTGGTATCCAATAAATTGTCTGGGTGTCTCCTGAATTGGTGATGGCCGTAAAATGTATTTGGAGGAAAGTGTCTTGACAGTGTTTGATATAGAATAGGGGTGTCCCTTTAATAGGATGTCTCTTTAATATGGGTGTCATTTTAATTGGGTGTCCATTTAATAGGTGTGTGCTTTTATTAGGGTTTCCCCTTAATCGGGTATCCCTTTAATAGGGGTGTATTTTTAATAAATGTGTCATTTTAATAGGAGTACCCCTTTAATAGGGGTGTCCCTTTAATAGGGGTGTCCCTTTAATAAGGGGTGTCCCTTTAATAAGGGGTGTCCCTTTAATAATGGTGTCCCAAAGAAGGGCTTCTACAGCACTAGCACATTGGCACTAGAAAGTTCCTGAGTGTTCTTACATTGATACATTCAAGAAAATCAGGAGAGTGTACCGACTAGGTACATTTATAAATAAACCAGGAAAGACATTTCAGATAGCACGCGATACCTAATAAGAACTATTTTATATGTTATATATGGTTATTTTTT
Organism: Antedon mediterranea; assembly: GCF_964355755.1. Taxonomy (NCBI): domain Eukaryota; kingdom Metazoa; phylum Echinodermata; class Crinoidea; order Comatulida; family Antedonidae; genus Antedon; species Antedon mediterranea. The sequence goes on from NC_092677.1 coordinate 1,214,745, forward strand.
TGTTTAGTTGTTATAATTGGCATAAAGTGTCTTTTGTAAATGTGTCAAAGACAACGATCCGTATGATACCTTATGAAAACAACAACGTGCATGTTTACATATCAGTGATTTCACAACAGTGTAATGCGGGACCAACTTGAAATGTAACAGTACAGTTGGTGTTTATTATTTCATTTTTATTATACAAATTTAATTATTCATGAATGTTATATAAAAATGTCAACGCTTTCATATTTTGCAAGCATAGTCTTGCACTGTCTTCTTTTTTTTCAGATTAAAACAATATGCCTTTTCACTGGAAAATTCCTTAATAAGTAAACATATAATATTACTACACAGGTACATGTGTATATATACACAAGGTTTAGTGGTGAAAACAATGGCAGTATTCAAGATTGCTTTCTTATGCTATTTTGTTGACTAAATGGAGTCTGGAACACATTAATTCAAATAGTACCACAAATGTCTTGCAAGAGGCGCTCAAAACAGAGATCTAGCAAGGCAATCTAAGTTGATTTATAACCGTTGTGTACAGTGGATGAATTATATCTTACAAATCAGGAATAAATTTGTGACTATGCAGATGAGCGCGTTCTAACAAGTAATTATTGAATCACTACATTGCTTATAATGGGTTTACTCTAACAAGCCTAACTAGTTTAATAATAATATTTATAAGGATGTGTGTATGAAATTGACGTATGACAACTAGGCCTCCTGTTAGGAAATGTTTCCAGAAAATAAAGATATCTGTTTGGTTAGCATCCTCCTTCATGGTAAGTACAGAGTGACCAATTGCACTATCTTACGAATGTTTGATAACACCCTTGGTTAGTTATAGCCACTCGATGCTGGAACACGGTAATAAATGGGGCAGGATTTTGTGAACAGAGCATTACAGTAAGATTACACATCACCTCTATAGGGTTACATTTCATGGAATGTTCACTATTTTTCGTACAATGTTATGCAGGACTTCCAGATCAGAATCCTCAAATATCTGCCTGAGTATATTTCGCGACGTGCTGTCGGCCGTATTTTTAAAATTTTGTTTCTATAAAATATATCCTTTAGAATTGTTTGTACAAGATAAACAGTGATGTATAGAGGATACATTTTTCAATAATATTTTGTTTTTAATTTAGTTTTATTCTGCATTTGTTATGGAGTGTCTGTAAATATCAACAACTTAGATGATGTACACGAAGGCTCTGACACAAGAATGACATGTGCATATACAAGAGACAGTAGTACTAGTTCAAGTGACCCTATTGTGACATGGAATAAAATCACAAATGGAGTAGCAGATACAATATCAGCAACTCAGAGTGGATCTACAATCATAGAACCTTCATACCAAGATAGATTTGACGTTGATAGAGATGATGATAGAATTCTTGTGATTACTAACACTTTGCGAATTGACAATGGCACATACCAATGTGAAGTTGTTATATTTGATGACCCACCTGTTGATGATGATACTGTGACATTAAATGTGATATGTACGTATACGGTTAAATTCAAATATTTGTATACAGATACAAACGGTGTTATTACTTCACATTGTATAGTCATTAGTAGAGTTTTTAATTCTTTATAATATAGTTTTAAAATATTTCAATTTTATAGTACTGTATTTATTTTTTAAATATAAAAATATTGTTTAGGCCTATATTCACTAGATCGGTACCCAATATATTGCTTTGTTTAATTTCAGTGTCAAATAACTGTTCAAATCACGCTTGTTCTAATAGAGGTGTTTGTACCCCATCTTCTAGTTCTACGGGATACACGTGTTCTTGTGCATTGTGTTTCTTTGGACAATTTTGTGATTTTTTCACTACCGGTAAAGTACTGTAGATAACAAACCAAATTATACATTAATCCTTTTTAATGATCAAGAAAGTATATAAAACTCGATTTGTTCAAGTTTGCTTGAGTCGTACGTTAGAATACAAATTAAAATGTTTTACTGGAACAATATGTGAAAATACAAATTTAATTCATGTACTTTACAGTATAAAATCATGTTTGTAACTAGAATACATTTACTATTATCAGTGTCAAATGCTTGCTCCAAAAACCCATGTCAGAATGGAGGTGTATGTAACGCTGTTGGTAGTTCCTGTATTTTATTCTCATGTACCTGTCCATCCTGTTTTAGTGGAGTATTCTGTGAAACTCGTAAGTTCTATATCTGTCTACTTGCCTTTAACACAGTTCAAATAGAAATGTAATCGTGTATTTTGCAGTATAAAAAACATTTTTGTAGCTCAAAACCCTGAAAATAGTTTTCATGCGGTAATCGAAAATGATCTCTCGTCGCACTGCTAGTGTAGCTGCTGCAACAACACTCACCAACCATGTAGCCGCACCTACGACGTACGTAAATAAAAACTTTATAATATATATGTTGCTTATGTTACTGAAATATTTATTTTTTGACATCCAGCAATGTACATATTATACAGGTTTAATTGTCCAGTATAAAAGCATTTTTGTAACTCGGATGCATTAATTTATTATTATCAGTGTTAAATGCTTGCTCCAGTCATGGTTGTCAGAATGGCGGTGCCTGTGTCCCGGTTTCTGGTTCCTGTTCAGAATACACGTGTACCTGTCCATCATGTTCCAATGGAACATTCTGTGAAATTGGTAAGTGTGTGTCTGCTTGTCGTTTTCATAGTTAACACACAAATTCATGTATTTTACAGAATAAAAGAATTTTTGTAACTCGAATAGTGCCATTGCCCTTGCCATTGCCCTTGCCCTTGCCCTTGCCTTTGCCCTCGCCCTCGCCCTCGCCCTCGCACTCGCACTCGCCCTCGCCCTCGCCCTCACCCTCGCCCTCGCCATCGCCGTCGCCGTCGACGTCGCCCTCGCCCTCGCCCTCGCTCTCGCCGTCGCCGTAGCCGTCGCCGTCGCCGTCGCCATCGCCATCGCCATCGCCATTATTATTATTATTATTATTATTAGGATCAAATGCTTGCTCAAGTCATGGTTGTCAGAATGGAGGGTCATGTAACACTGTTGCTGGTTCATGTTCAGAATACACGTGTACCTGTTCATCATGTTTTAATGGAACATTCTGTGAAATTGGTAAGTATGTATTGTGTCTTCTTCATTGTCTTTTTTGTTTCACAGTTCAAATACAAATTCAATGTTCTATCGTATATTAACTCGAACATTCATTTTTTCAGCCTCAGATGCTTGCTCCAACAACCCATGTCAGAATGGAGCTGAATGTGTCCCGGCTGCTGGTTCATGTACACACACATGTACCTGTCCATCATGTTTTACTGGAACGTACTGTGAAAATTGTAAGTTCTATAAAATATATCTGCTTGTCTTGTCTAATATAATGAAGTTTGTTACAGTCTATATATTTACGACGTTTACATTTTTCTTTCTTCTATTTTCTGTAATCTGAATATTTTCTTTCTATTTAATACCAGTGATGAGTGTTTGTTCGAGCCACGATTGTCAGAACGGCGCTACCTGCAACCAGCATTCCTGTACAGAACACACATGCACCTGTCCTACTTACTACAGTGGAACGTTCTGTGAAACTTGTAAAGTTCTATGTTTGTCTTCTTTTGTCAAATAGTTGTTTTAAGATGTGATAATAACACCCTACAGCCTCTCGTTGCGAAACGCATCGACATTTTTCCAAAAAGTTTAACGTTCAACAGTCAGTACATTAGTTGTAAAATCCTGATGTTTCCAAACATGCATATTTTTTTGCGTGAGTAGCGCACAATTCCATAAGCCAACTCGATATTTTGTATGCAATATAAATTCTTTGTGTCAAAACACGTGACAGGGCTCAATACGTATGATGCTGATTCACATTTCACATTTGGAGCAAACTGCTACTGCTCCACTGGCTTTATCCGTTGCATACAGTTTTTGTTAAATGCAATAATATAGTTTTAAAATTCCCAGTCAGACTGGCACAATTAGTATAACATGTATGTACAATCCCTTTCATCTTGTCTCCAAGATGTACTGTAACTATCATTTTAACAAACAAGATATTCTAAAGAAGATACATTTTTAAAGATATTTTCCAAATATAAAGAAAAGCATGACCAACTTGCAGTTTAAAGTAACAACTTATGGATAAAGCCATTAACAGATATTATGTTAATACATTGGGAGATCAACACTAGTCACCCTAAATGGTCTGCATTTATGCACAAATGTATATCTAGCTGCTCATCTGCCAGTCATGATAACCTTCGATCAACCAATGTGACATAAAGTAATGCAAATAGTTAGAGAAAGAAAACTGTAATTTTTCGTCAGACTCATTAGATTCTTAAGAGCTTTCTGGGAAAGCTTTTCTAAGCTGTGGCTGTATCATTAGATGATATAACTTGTTAGGCACGATTGTACAATTGTCTGGAAATTTTAAGAGACCTTTGTGGTTTATTTAATGACACTAAGTGTAAGGTATTTCATTATAGTCGTGATAAATCAATGACTGGTAATTTATTACATGAGGTAAAGCAGGAGAAAGATCTGGTGTTACCTTTAATCCTGGTTTAATCTTTAATTTGCATGTAGTGGATATTTGTAAAAGGGCTAATAAGAAATTAGGAATGATTTATAGATCATTTAAATTCCTGAATAAAGATAGAAGCTGTATAAGTCTATTGTCAGGCCAACGCTTGAATATTGTAACACTGTATATCCTATTAGAAAGCGAGATCAGGATTTATTAGAGAAGGTTCAGCAAAGAGCTACAAGATTAATTCCTGGGTACCGTAACATCCCTTATGAACAACGTTTGAGAATTCCTGGTCTTCCCACTCTTAGATATCGAAGGCAGAGAGCGGATATTATCCAAGTTTTTAGAATTGTAAAAGGTTTCGATCGTATTTCGATCAATACATTTTTTAAATTTGATCCAGACTCTCGTACCCGGGGACACCCATATAAACTCAAGTTTAAAAGCTCTCGTCTTAATATAAGGACGGACACGTTCTCCAGGAGAGTTATTCTATTATGAAATGCTCTGTCTACGGATGTAGTTTCATGTGCTACTGTAAACTCGTTCAAAGCAAAACTTAACGTCGCATGGTCCAACCACCCGCTGAAGTTTTTACCTTATATTGAATATGATTTTATCGTCAAGAGGGGCTTTTAAGCACTGAGTGCTTCGCCTCGATCCCGTAGACGAAAGTGTACGGAAAACAAGTTAATTGGGAGCTCATATATAACATCTACAGTATGCTTTCATACCAGCAGCTGTTCATGGTCAAATGTCAAAAGTGGAAGGCTATATCTCTAACTGGAAATGCTGAAAGACAAATTTCAAGATACATAGGGTTTTCTCTATTGTGGTCATGTCTGAAAATTGATTTGTCACCATTCTTTGTATGTATCTTGTATTGTATGTATGGAAATTTGTCATTCAGGCATATTGGCACAGTTTTATACTGTGTCTATATCTGGAGACACAATGGTACATCCTCATCTCGTGCCATCATCATATGATACATAGCTGCATCCACTAAGAGCTTTAAAATATACAGCTCTCTTTAAAGGTTATGCACATCTTCAAATCTCTACCCACCATTATATCCACTATAACCTAGAAGGCTCCTGAAAGGATAAAATCCTCCAAGTCTGATTATTGTGACTGGTAGATGAGCAGCTAGATATACATTTTTAGAGTACCGTTGTATAAACTGTTGAAATGTTATTTAATCGGCAGCATTTGAAAGGAAAAGTAATTTAACAATATTTATTGTTTTATTCTCTTTCTACACATAAACACAGATTTAGGTCCGACTTCAGATGACTCAACGAGTCTTGCTCTCGTATTTGTGTTTGTTGGAACTGTCATTGGCATTATTTTCACACTTTTAATTTTTTGTTTGATCCGAAAATTGATAATGCCAAGTCCACTACAGGTAAGATGCATTAAAAAATAAAAGAAGTTAGGCCAGGTTGTATTGAGATGTATGCATTTGAATATCAAATTAAACTCAATATTATAGTACTGTATATATTAATATTAAATTGTTGTTTCTTTTTCATGTTATTTAAGGTACAAAGACCCGAAAATGACAATCAAACAGGGGTAATTAAATTGAATATTTCTATTTAGCAAACATCATCTTCAATATCAAATTAAACTCAATATTATAGTACTGTATATATTAATATTAAATTGTTGTTTCTTTTTCATGTTTTTTAAGGTACAAAGACCCGAAAATGACAATCAAACAGGGGTAATTAAATTGAATATTTCTATTTAGCAAACATCATCTTCAAAAATATATCATTTCTATTTCTTAACTATAATTGTAAATCATATTACATCAAAAACAAATACGTCATTATTGTCCTACATGAAAAAAAAACCAGCGTATACCGAGAATTATTTGAAAACTTAGGAACTATGGAATTTATTAAGTATTTCATTAAAATCTCTTCCTAATCTACCTTTGTTCAAATCTAACCTAAAAAAGTCTTTTGTCGCAGCATATGGCAGCTAAATCTCCTGTTATTGTTCTTCTTGTTTCCTTTCTTCTTCGCTTAATTGAATTGAATACCTTATCATATTGTTCATCTTGTAATTGTACTATTGTCTTAGCAATTTATGCTTCTGTATTTTTAATGTAAGCCGGACTGCTATTGTATACCTTCATTATTTTTTTTTAACTGGTGGTCACGACTTAAAGTTTTCCGCAACTTATTTTGACCTCCATCCGCACATTTTAGATGTTTTTCTTGTTTATTGTAATTTTGTTTTTGCAATTTTTAATTTTTATCTTTTATTTTAAAATGTGTGGAGAAACTAATAAACAAACAAACAAACAAACTTTAACCTTTTGACATTTTGTTATTACAATATCTAAGAAAATAGATGAATTACTTTTTAGATACCTGTGTACAATGAGATACAGACACAAGACAAAAGGAACACAGTTGTATATGCGAATAAGATTTACGAAACATAAACTTAAAGTTTTGAAGGATTTTATCTAATTATTTAAATGGACACAAAAGTAGGTTTTGTAATGTGTTATCGGTTTTCCGAAACCAACCGGACATTTATTACATATAATAGTAGTAAAAACTTGATTGGTTCTTGTACTATACAGGTTTGTTAATAATAAACAATATAAAAAGGTGATAAATTGATTCACATTCAGTTGGAGATGTGTGATACCTTACTCTACATATGCGCGGATTTTTGTAAAATAATAATAATAAAAATAATAATATGACAATTTTGTTTATAAAAATAAGGAATAATTAACTTGCTTCTATCATTCCATCGGATCAATTTGTTTTTAAATGTCCTGTATGTCTATTGTCTTCTTACGCCAAGATATAGTTCGAAGTACATGTGCTTTTTCGTCTGAAAAACGGGTTTTTCTCGATATACTTTTATTATTCAAATCTTTTAGAAAAAAAAAGCATCATAATGAAGGTCCATTTATTTTTATTTTGTAAATATTCCGTGAGACTCGACCACAAAACCACGTTTTATGGTATATGATGTCTTCTTATCGTATGTGATTACGCTTACTTCGTCTGCTATTCACCATGATTCACCTTGCAAATGAATTTTAACAATGAGCCTTATTATTTAAGTATGTGTACTCAACCAATCCAAATCTTGAAATTATTGTAAGAAATATAATAACACTTTTAAAAAACTTTTTTGAAATTAGTTATTACTTATATTCTTTTCATATTTCGAAGTTCATATTCCGGGCATCTAGCAACTCTATTTTTCAAAATTATTAGCTATTCATTCAATGTAGAAATTATAACTTGCCAACCATTATGAGTAGTTTATTTGTTATAATTTAGTTAATAAGAACATTATTATAATTAGTAAGAAAATATATATCATATAGTAGTAAATGGTTAAGGTTAGTAGCACCATACATTGCTTATCCATTGTGTCATATTGTGAATCTCTCTCTCATGTCTGGTCTTGTCTCAGCTGATTGGAAAGTAGCAAGGATAACTCCTATATATAAAGAGGAAAGGGTAGTAAAGACAGCATGAGCAACTACAGACCAATATCTGTCGTTGCTCATATCGCAAAGATTATTGAGAAAATGGTCCAGGAACAAATCATTTCTTTTCTTAGTTTGTTTGATTTAATTAACATTGATCAATTTGCCTTTTTGAAAAACCATTCTACTGTAACATGCTTGCACAGAACAGTTGATGATTGGTTAGAAAGTTGTAATGACTCAGAGGTCGTCGGCGTTTGTTTCTTAAATATATCCAAGTGCTTTGACACGATAGATCACTCAATTTTGTTATTTAAGCTTTACAAATATGGTTTCCATGAAAATGTTGTTTACTGGTTTAGTAATTACTTAAAAAACAGATACAGTTTGTGTACTGTAACAATAACAAATCTACACTTAAAGAAATCAATATCGGTGTTCCACAAGGAAGTGTCCTGGGACCCATCTTGTTTCTCATTTTCATAAATGATATTTCGCAGTCTATAGTATATGGAACTTGCAGCATTTTTGCTGATGATGTTGTGGTTTACACCTCAGGTGATACTGCTAAGATAGTAAATGATTCATTACAAATAATTATTGATAACATTGATAAATGGTATGATGACAACCACCCCACCTCTCTATAAATACTGGAAAAAACAAAGGTTATGTTACTAAGAAACAATCATACAGCTGACAGTAATGATTTAAATATACAAATTGGAACCAGTAAATTAGAACAAGTTGATAGTATAAGGTATCTTGGAGTCGTAATCGATGAAATGTTAACTTGGAAACAAAAAAAATGGCTAGTAGTTTAAGTAAACCGTTACTAGAAACTCTATATATAAGTACAATTTAGCCTTGTAGTGATTATGCTATAACAGTCTGGGGAAATACGACAGAGTTAAACAAAAATATTTTAAAGCGACATCAAAAAAGAGCTGCTCGAATTGTAACAACCAACTTTGATTATATTAATGTAAGGGGTGACGACATCATCCAGAACCTGTCGTGGCAAACTCTTGAAGAGAAACGAGATTTCTCCCTAGCATGTCTAATGTATAAATGTGTTTACGGCCTTGCGCCAATTAGATTAGTAAATGAAATTGAACTGATTCGCGCGATATTCACACCCACTTAACACGTGGTGTAGAACATTTGAATGTAACAATACCTAAATACACCCTTAATAAAATGAATTCGTCCTTTAAAGTTGCAGGCGCAAAAATATGGAAAAGTTTACCAATTAATATTAAATCGGCACCAACAATTACGTCCTTTAAGGCTAGATACAAATCTCTTTTCTTTTCATAAACACTGTATTATATTTAATTAAGTTTCTCTTTTGTATATAGTGATTAAGACAGGACCACAATGTAAAACAGATACACTGTTATCTGATTGTTTTATCCTGTATCAATTTATTTATTATTAGTATTATTATAGCTTAACGATTAATATCGTTTAGTATTCCTATCATGTCACCGTCGTCATCAACAATTATTATAATCATTACTATCTTATTGTTTGTGCGATCAAATCACTTTTGTATATTCATCATGGAGGGGTATATGACTTATATGGACAAGAAGAAATAGACCATACGTACCAAGATTTGCAGATGAAAACCAACAATCAAGTTAAAAAACAAATATATATCCATGTTTAGATATAGAAAAAGTTAATAGGATATCACAATAACACGAGTCAAGCTGTGGGCTAATAAATTTCAAAAGAAAAAAATTAATTATTTTGAAATGAATAAAACACAGACATAGGCCTATTCCTATACAAATAAAAAATAAATTTTAAATCTGAAACTAAATCATGATTTTTTATAGGTAATTTATAAACAAATTTTCGATATTACTTGTCATATTATTTATTTAATCTTAAAGTAATGTGCATCTTACAGTGCTTTCATATTACCTGAATATTAGAACCAATCTGTTATGTTATGTAAATCAAATAAATTTGAGTTGAAGATATTTGTTGTTATGTGAATTTATAATTGCTTTCTTATTTTTATTTTTCATTTCATGAATAAATATCCTCGTTTGTAAAATTAAAATATATATATATATATTGAACAGTGTTCTCTGTTTCATTTAGAGATGTATTGTCCCTACAATGATTGTGTTTTGTAGTTTTAATAAAGCTTCTACTTCCGTAGAAAAAAAAAGAAAAAAAAATGTTTGCACTTATACAAATTAAAATAAATTCGAATCAATTTTTGTTCAAAGTGGATAGCTATTATGTGACATTAAAATGACATATTCAACAACAAATTAAGAATTACTTTTTCAGGGGGAAAATACCTTTAAGGACAGTAAATCGTGATTTTTGTCGCCCTCTCTATCAGCTCTCACCTATTATATTTAAAAATCGTCACACCCTTATTATTAGCAATTGCAATCGAGTCATCGCGTTCAACTAAACTCAGTTAAACCGCATTCAGCTGCATACACAATTTACAGGTTTGTTTATTTTTTTCTCCTAATTACTATACAGAAATGTATAATTTATATCATGATTCAACGTCCAAATGTATATAGTTAACAATCAGTATTCTATAATGTACGATAGATTGCAACAGAAGTGAAATGGTTATAAGATTTAAGATTGTATAAATATTCTGATTTGCATTCTTTACAGATGCATAAAATGGTGCGTAAATGTGTGATAATTCTTTTGGTCTTCCAATTTTGTGATTGTAAGTATAAGAATATCATATAAAGCATTTTTTTTCACAAAAAGGGGATCACGCTACTGTAAATTAATTGAAAGGGTTACTAAAGTATATCAATTTGTAGGCCTATGTTAATGACATAATAAACAATTTAAAATAAGATACATTATTATAATGAAATTGTGTTAAATGGGACAATTACCAATTGTACGCATATCATAAAGATATAAAGTGAAGTATCGGTGCAATGAAATGTGTATGTATTTACATTCAGTTACGATTTGTCAGACTGAACCTGTAGTCACACTACAAGATGCTATTGCCGAATTGGGTGGAGATGCAGTCCTCAACTGTCATTACACACTCAGTGGTAAAAGAATCCTTCTTGGTGTCCAATGGTACAGAAGCAATTCAGCAGGAGATCAGTTGGATTTTCTTGTTAATACTCAGATAAAAAATCAACATGGTAGATATACAGTTGTTGCATCCAGAAAATCTGCTCAAATTGGAACAGCTACTCTCACCATTGCAAATACAGTATTGTCTGATGATGGGTACTACCTTTGTAGAATCGTTGATACCACCGGTGAACCTGGTGAACATTCTGCAAATCTTGCTGTGTACTGTGAGTATAATTTTGTTTTTTTCAATATAGCAAAAAAAAAACATTGGTAAAAACAACTCTGAATGGTAGTAATGGACAGAAACTATTAGACAGGTACTGGTTGGTATAAAACAGTTAATATAGCCTACTTTTTAGCGTAGGTTTTTCTTTAGTTATTATATTCGTTGTAAATGTAAATTTTTGATTTGAAATGCTATTTATTTATTTACCAGATTTCTATAGCGCCCTTTTCATGAAAACTCATGCTCAAAGGCGCTTCACATCATAAAGACAAACACCATAAGCAATAATTACAAAAGTAACCTCAAATTATACGAAATAAGATTTCTTAAACTAAGTTATAAATATTCTTACTGTCCATTAATTAAAATCGCATAAAATAGAAAAATAAAATGAACGATATACAAAATAGGTCGGAATTTCTTAAACTACGATTACAAAAATACAATGTATTTACATATTAATTATTATTTAATTTATTTATTTATTTATTTATTTTATTTATTTTTTTTTTTTTTTATAAATTTAATTAAATTGATTAAAAATTAAAAATATTATTGCACAATGCAATTGCACTATGTTACCAAGTAAAATTTTATTTATTCAGTTTTTAACAGCCCTACAGTCCCAAATAGTGTGGACGTGAATGATTCAAAGAACTGTGTTGGAATGGGGTTTCTCGGTTTTTTCTGTGGACTATTTTTGTGTTTCCTGATATGTTGTGGGTGCAAAATAAAGAATGGTGTGCAGGTAGGAATAATTTAAATCAGACATTTTAAAAACAGGATCATATTCATAAAACTTATTTTATTTTTAAAAATAATAATAATTTTATTTTGATTTGACAATCATGTGGTAGTGTTTACTTTTCTAAAAACTTAATTTTATATTTCTTGTCATTATTTTGTTTAATTATTCACCTTAAGAATCAGTAATAATACTACACTGCCTGGTGTAGGCCCACTGCCAAATAAACAATCTGTTCAGTACTGTATAGGTTAATATGTCTATAAATTATATAGGGCGACGTGAATAACATTTATTTTCCCCATTTCCGAAATGTTATTAGTAAATTATTCAATTAAGTAAATTAATTAACATTAGTATTCATTTTTGTTTATTTTTTAGAAATCAGGAAGTGACAAAACAGCAAGAAATGATAAATAAATAGATTTCTATTGGACTATGTTAATAAACTGTATATTTGTTATCCAAAAACAGCACAATATTATAACCTTAAATTATTTTGGTCATATTGATAACGGATAATAATTATATTATGAGGAAATATGCCTGTTATATCGTTGACGACAAGGTAAAGTAAGGTATACCTATTATAATAAATTATTTCCGGGTGTATTTATGGTGTAATTAGGTAAACATGGTTTGATATAAAAATTATAGCATACGACTACTTTCTTTGCCTGGAAACGGCAGTTTATTTTTGTTTGCTTGGGTTTTATTTTCTAGTGTACAGGCATCAATAACGGGTTAGCAACCAAGAACCATTGTTTTTCTGTACTTGGAAAAGCTAAGAAACATTTATTATATAAATGGCATATTGGCCCAAATAATATACAATGTAAATAATATTTTTGAGTACGTATATAAATTCTGTTCTACGTTTAAATGAAAAAAAAAATGTTCCAAGCTTAGTAATGAGATCAGTATTTGTAGTAGACATAAGATAAATTAATTTTAATTTAGATGAGTAATTTGTATAAAAAGAAAACATATATTTAGGCCCTAGTTCCAATATCTATATTGATTGTAGTGAACTTCAATTCAATTTCTAATTCTAAATCCCTTGTCTTAGTTTAGTCATAATGTGTTATTATTCAATTACAAAATTATATTTAAGGCGTGTGTAATATTGGAGCTTAGAGTTTAACCTAGTATCTTCATAGAATTGTTGACGTTCAATATCGGTAATTTAATAAAATTGGAAATAAAATTATACATTATATTCTTGACCTGTTGTGAATGCCATATGTTACCAAATCCATTTATGCATAATATTTGTTTACGTCATTGGCCCAACATTGCTCATTCCGTTGGGCTTTTTTATATCGAAAGTCATAAATTTGTTTAATGAATTTGTCATTATCCATTTGGATTACTCTCAGCCAGTAACGAAGTACATTAATGATACTTGGAATTCTAATAAGTTTCCACTTTCTCTTCTCACTGCAACACTTGGCGCAGAATTAACTATTTCTAAAATATATTTACAGACTTTTAAGTGAGCTTTCTCTCAAATTGATATATCATTTAACCCCTATATTTCATAATGTAAAATTGGCATAATCTTTCTCAGTAATCCTTAATTCTGTCGTTTAATTAATACCTGTATTAAGAAAATAGCAAAAACTTACGTTTCTGTATCAGGCTTTATTTCCAGAAGCAAATCCGATTGATTTATCCACAGGTCCAAATCAAAATAATATACGTATACCAAATGGATAAGAAGTTCAAACAATACAGCAACAGCCAATCTTGTAGCTCAGTTAAATCCAATAACAAAAATAATCGTAAAATTGTCGATAAATTCAAATGCATAGACAGACAAAAACTGGTTAACAATCCAAGAATTAATCGTATACGCACTCTGGTTTTTTAATTGGCGTGTATAATATTATAAACTTAACATACTGACTAAAAAATCTACCGTGTTTGTCCTCAATCGGACTACTACTGAAAAATTGTAAATCAAGTTCCTGTGGTAGATTCCTGTTTATGCAAATTAGTGTAGTTTAAATACCATACAGATGTCAACAGGCGTGTTCTGTAGATATTTCACCAAAAATAATTGTATGTAAAGATCTAAAAGAAGTTGTAGTTTGTTTTTTTTTTTTTTCGTTTTATTGGGTTTTTTAAAGATGTTCTCAAATGTCTCAAACTGAGTGATAAATTTGAATTATAATTTTCTTTTAAATAATACATATTCTTGTCATGTTTCTGATTGCACAAGTGAGAAAAGTGGTTACTACGCAAAATTAACAAAAGTTATCGCAGAACACCTTAATTCGCTGTAAACATATCATTTATCTCGATCGATCTCATAGGGGTTTTTAGTCGCGTGGACGCGACTCTATAGTTCACTATGTCGGTCAGTCGGTCTGTCTGTCGGTCCGGTATCACTATGCGTTTTATCGCTTTTCTGTACTTTTTGAACTGTTTTGATGTACAGACAAGTTTTAGTCGCGTGGACGCGACTCTATAGTTCACTATGTCGGTCGGTCGGTCTGTCTGTCTGTCGGTCCGATAGCACGCGACTTATGGCTGTTGGCCTTGTTTTTAAATAATGTTGTTATAATTTTTTATGAAAGCCTATTTTGTAATGGTGCCGAGGAAAACAACCCGTGCGTTATGAAAACATACACTTTGTATTTTTACATAATAGATTTCATAAAAGTATCTACAGGGACCAACTTAAAAAATTTTAGTAAATTCAAAAGTTTGTACGAGGACCTAATGTTAGGCTATTGTATAGGCATATATATATATATATTTGGAAATAGTCATATAGATTTCATAAAAGTATCTACAGGGACCAACTTCAAACATTTTAGTAAATTCAAAAGTTTGTACGAGGACCTAATGTTAGGCTATTGTATAGGCATATATATATATATATTTGGAAATAGTCATAAAGCTTTCGAGCATTTTAATTTCTTTATGTTGCGTTGGACTATAATTGTTACGGTGACCTTGCAAATATGACTTGTATTGTTCGAACAAGATTAAGCGCATTCCAACAAACTTTGTTGATTTACTCTGTACTGTCTACCTTGTTGAGGTAGAAAATAAACGGATAAAAACATTGTAATATTGATAAAAAGGTTTGGAAATTGATTTCTGTATACGTGACCCTATTAAGATATCGATGTTTAGATCTTTATTTATTTAAACTCAATACGCCTCGGATCAATAGTAAGCCAAAGTACCATTGTATGGCAAGGTATTGTAGGTCTACTATTACTGTATGTACAGTATGTGTGCTGTGAATAGATTGACCATTTTTAATAGATAACACATGATAGGCTTACCTATTTTCAAGAAAAGTAAACTTAAAATGCACAGTTTTGTTTATCAATTTATTTTGTGCAATTAAAAAAAAAATGTTTTCAGCCTTGAATAAATACAACATGCAAATACACACCGATATAAAAATACTGTACAAAAACTATTCATACTCTAATATGTTAGGCTAATATTCTAAAAATAACAATTATTATATTTTTTATGCATCTATATATAAATTTACGTAAGGGCAACATTTGGTAAATCGCGCGTTATTTCCAGAATGTTTACTCGATGGTATATAAAGTTGGTTCGTACTTTCGGTACTGATTTTAACCACCTGATGTAACCCTGTTTACTAATTAAATTGAGTTAGATTAATTAGTTATTGACGATTAAAACGAATTTAGGTTCAATGATTTGCCCCAAATAGGGGTGTTTTTCGATCGTGGTATACACTGTCTAATGGATGTCCGTCTTGAAAAATACCCACAGACAATAATACGAGGATGCTTCGCATTTTCCTATCTCCTCCTACGATAATTGTTTGTAATGGCTGAAAACCGGTTGAACAGCTCGAGTACAGCATCATAATGTTGAAGACAGGCCGCTTTTCTTTAAAAAATACTATTTTGATAGATTTAATATACGTTTATACAAATGTATTGATTTGCGATGAATGGAACATTCCAATCTCTGTTCCACAAGTGTCTATTCCCTCAGGCGTCGTAAAGGCAAGTACTGTATACCATGGAGAAGATTTCTCCATGTGTATACTCATAACAGAAATTCGATCCATTTTTTTTCAATCTGTGCTGCAGAGGTTGGATATAATTTTTTTTAACGGATAATGAGCTAGCGTTTTCAGTCGCCGTATATTATGTACAAATCTTTATTATTGCATTTAAACCACCCACATCATCACCCTTCCCTCACGGGCATGAGTAGCGTTGTAAAGCCAGTAGAGGATAGGCCTACGGTGCATCAAATCCCCTAAACGCAGAACAACTTTGGTGGGTAGGGTAGGAACCAACTTAAGTATGAATTGGCTCTAAGAAACAATTGAAAACCATCAGGCCTACTAATAAAGTTGAGTTAGATAATTTTTATTGACGATTAAATCGATTTTATGATTTTCCCCGAATAGAGGTGGTTTTCACAAATTGTTTTACATTATATAAACATACACGTCGTAGTGATGTATCGTTACATGTACTGTACTATTTCAATCGACTAGGACGGTGATAGTTTCAACAAAGTATTACATAATAGCAATGTTTTACTGTGTTTAGTGATATATTATTTCTAAAACATGAAAACAATTAATATTTCGTTACTAAATGGATAAAGAATATATTTAATATATTTAAAAATTGTTCCTCTTTGCACCCATCCTCTTCCCCATCCCTCACCCCTAATGTTACATACAAAACACAAATTAAGTTTGTTTAAATTTGACTTAAACAATTGGTCTCATTTTGTGACAAGTTTCTCTTTCGGAAGTAATTCTCAGGGTGCTAATTTTAGTTTAGAGTACATAAATCAGTGTCTATTTATTCGTTCCTGTAAACGACATGTATTATTGTACGTACATTTGAAATCGCCAGTTTTTTAACGCTGAAATTATTATGTATTCGAGAACCTTCTGTGGGCACGACCTAGATGGTACGCGAGCGAAGCGAGCGTACCATTTAGTATTTACAATTTATTTATTATTTCTGAATTCAATATATGATGTAGCATACTTGTTCAAGAACTTAGTGTAAACATGAGGTATATTGCTTATTAGATATCCGCATTCAGCGGATAACTCCTTGTAATTGTATGAAATCATCTTTTTTTTTTAGTTATCCGCGTTCAGCAGATAATTAGTTATCCGCATTCAGCGGATAACTCCTTGTTTGTCCTGTTTCATCTTTTTTTTTCTGTATTCTTCTTTCTTTCTGTCATTTTTGTGCCGAGCGTATCTGTAAAACGTGTAAAATTAACATTTCATAACTTTGTCAGCATATGAGCATTTACGTGAAGTTGTGCTTTCCTATTTTTTAATGACGTCAGAGTTGCGCAACATGACTTACGCGCGTTTTAACGAATTTCGCGTATTTAACATAGATCAAAAACCATATAACAATTTAACTTGAAACTTAACAAAAGTTTAATTTAGAACTTGGGCTAACTGACTGTGGAAAAAAATGGCATGTTTCACACGAAGTTACGCGCACACGCGCACTTAAAATTTCGAAATGCAAAATATCAATTTCTAATCAACTTTCTACGCGTTTCATGTCATTTTGAGCATGTTAAAAATTCCCACGTGCGCGCATATTTTTACGCGCGCGGTGCGCACGTAGCGTTGAAAACAATTTTTTTTCGCGTGATTTATGTTTTTCCAGCCTTTTCTAGTAATTTTACCAACTTTTAAGCCATTTCGACTTAAAATTACGTCATACGGGCACGTCGAATTGAATAATTTACGTGCGTTTTTGATGAAAAAGTTCAAAAATTCCTCAAAATTTGTCAAAATTGTACCTTTTTTTAAACAGTTGTAGTTTCTAAACTAAACGGTGAAAGTTATTGTTATTACATATTCTGGAAGTAGATGGCCACGCGAATATAAAATATAGGATTTTTGTATCTTTCATCATAGCTCATCACATTTAATAGAGCGCATCTCCAATTACCTGTTTTTCATTTTCACCCTGATTTTTATATTATCTAGGTCAATCAACTATCTTTCACATGAGTTAAAAATATTTTAATTTTTATGACGCCATCATGTCTAAAAATGAAAATAACGTGGGTTACTTATTTTCATCTCTACAGTAAATTTCAATCTGTTATAGCTCGTCAGAATAAAACGTGATAATCATGATTAAAACGTTTTCTGGAAGCTATTGGATTGTAGATACGAATTCATGTAAGCATTGTGCCAATCTGATCTTGTGACGTCATCATAGGACCAGTTGAATAAAAAAAGTTTTATTTTCATATTGCGTAATAGTTCATCACATTTAAAAGGACTCTAAGATGTCTTTCATGCTTGACATACTGTTCTTATTGTTACCACTACACATCTCTGTGAATGCTCTGTTTTTTTTTATATATACAATCATTTATTATGCGAGACACAGGCGCGGATAGGAGAGCATTGCAATTATTGAATTCCATAAAAGAAGTTTAAGTAGTCTCAGTTTTAAAGCCGTCTAATAAACGTCACGTGATATTCTATTTTGTCGATAGGTGGCGGTATAAATTACGCAATATTTGACTGCATGACGATTGGTGTGTACTGCATGACGATTGGTGTGTACTGCATGACGATTGGTGTGTACTGCATGACGATTGGTGTGTACTGCATGACGATTGGTGTGTACTGCATGATGTTTGGTGTGTACTGCATGACGATTGGTGTGTACTGCATGGTGTTTAGTATGTACTGCATGACGTTTGGTGTGTACTGCATGACGATTGGTGTGTACTGCATGACGATTGGTGTGTACTGCATGACGATTGGTGTGTACTGCATGACCATTGGTGTGTACTGCATGACGATTGGTGTGTACTGCATGACGATTGGTGTGTACTGCATGATAAATGTGAACTGAAGGCAGAGGACGCGTTCGATATTACAAATGCACAGCAAATAATGTCTAACGCTGGAAAGTCATACTACTACTACAAACCTTAAAAAAAGATGAATTGTAAAATTAAGAAAAAATCTAATTAAAAATAATATTTAATATAAATATGTTAACTTACATTACTTTTCTGAAGATCTTTACTAATACCCAAACCTGATTTCTCATCACTGGTTTTCAAAGGTTGACGTGTTGCCTTACCACTCATCTCCACATCAGCAGGATGGCCAGTATAAGCAAGACTGCAAGAACATACATATCAAAGTGAATTGCACTATTATTTTTAATTTTCTTATGCAATGATTATCAAATTTATTTATTATATTATGTGAGGGAGTGTGGTGCAGTGTGTCGGATGTAGGAATACTGATCGTGAGATCGTGGTTCGAATCCAACTCTCGTCGCATTGCTTGTATCCTTAGGCAAGATACTTTACTTACATTTGCCTTTCTCCACCCAGGTGAATAAAATGGTACAGTTAGATCAAGACACAACTTTGCGCTGATTACCAGCTTTATGGAAGTATATTTCCATACGTGTTTGATCAAAAATGACCGGGATAATAATGTGAAGCACTGCATTGAGAGCTTGCTTATATGGGCTATATAAGAATGAACTATATATTATTATAACTAGATAGTAAAAAGATGAACAAAATACAATGAGGCATTATATACTTACTTTCCTGGTACCTTTTTCTTCCCTGTAATTTAAAAAATGAAATAGCCAAAGTTAACAACCACAATACTGTGGTCTGTAACATTGTGTAGAAGTGTTTTTAACATAGCTTTATGGAAAGTACTGAGGAGTTCAACTCAAGTAGACTTCATCATACCTTACTTTTACTAATTTACCAATAACAATTAAAAGTGTTCAAAATTAAAGGAGGTTTTTAAGAACATACGATTTGACATTTAACAATATTTAGTAAATTGGTTCCCAATTTTATAATTGAATGCACAGGCATGTGTTGTGTGTGATGCACAGGCATGTGTTGTGTGTGATGCACAGGCATGTGTTGTGTGTGATGCACAGGCATGTGTTGTGTGTGATGCACAGGCATGTGTTGTGTGTGATGCACAGGCATGTGTTGTGTGTGATGCACAGGCATGTGTTGTGTGTGATGCACAGGCATGTGTTGTGTGTGATGCACAGGCATGTGTTGTGTGTAATGCACAGGCATGTGTTGTGTGTGATGCACAGGCATGTGTTGTGTGTGATGCACAGGCATGTGTTGTGTGTGATGCACAGGCATGTGTTGTGTGTGATGCACAGGCATGTGTTGTGTGTGATGCACAGGCATGTGTTGTGTGTGATGCACAGGCATGTGTTGTGTGTGATGCACAGGCATGTGTTGTGTGTGATGCACAGGCATGTGTTGTGTGTGATGCACAGGCATGTGTTGTGTGTGATGCACAGGCATGTGTTGTGTGTGATGCACAGGCATGTGTTGTGTGTGTGTTAGCCTCTATGTTTTATAGTGTGTAGTATAGCTTCAAATATATATATATTTATATACTGCTGTTTGTTTTGTTTCCTTTCATTATTTTGCTCAATTGTTACATTGTTTTATTTTGGATGCACCACTAACGACAGTGTGTGTCACTGATAAAAAAGTGATGACCAATAAATAAATAGCAATAAATGATACTGGTACCAATAATAAACGTTGTACTTTCTTCATTGATCCAAGTATTTATATTCATCTGCATCTAATTAGTGGCTATATAACATATTAATTAACTTACTTTTCTTGCAGTATAGCACAGCTACAACAATTACAACAATAACTACAATGACAGCAATGATCACTCCTGCAATCAGACCACCATTCGATCCTTTTTCTAAAGGTCATAATTAATGTTTGTGGGTCATTCTTCATTAAGTGTCTAATTTCAGGTTTATAAAAAATCGATTTTAAAATTTGCATTTTTTAAATTTTAAAAGTTTATTCAGATAAATGAACATGTATTACATGGCAAGCGTATGTTTGGCGCAATCTTTATTATATATTTCGTATTTTATTCGTATTTATAAATACATGGTTCTATGTTACTGTCATTTCCGTCACATTTATGGAATATACAAAGATAGAAAAAATAACGGTTTAGGAATTATAAAATTATTTCCATTATTAATTCTTTGATACTATATATTATTTTTGTCTCTATTCATCAACAAATGATTGTTTTAACATTTATTAGTATGATGTTATACGTTCAAAACCATTTACTATTCCAAAAAATAATAATTTTCAGAAAATAGTATGACTGTCACTGATGTTTTACAAAATTCTGTTGAACTAATATTACTATCCATTGACATAGTAGAAGAATATTGTTTATATTTCAATATACCACATAATTGCGTTCATTACTTAAATATTTTAGGATTTAAAAGGATAAAATATCCATGTGACGGAGATGAAACCGTGACGGATATGACGAACTTAAAAATCATGTGACGGAGATGACTTTAAGATATGATTTGATTATGTTTATTGACCAGAGTCACATAGATATACAATGTAATAACATAATAAAGTTCACGGGCCGTCATCTCCGTCACAACGAAACATTGGGAAATGTGACAGAGCTGACCGTGACGGAGATGAGGTATTTAGCATTGGACAGCCTAGGATCACATCGTAGGCATGTCTGACAGCGGAGACGGATTGCATACTTCTAGATACCATGAATAGCTTGTACTTCCGGTTGAAAAGAACCAGAAATTATAATTACTAGATGGTACGCTCGCGTACCATCTAGGTCGTGCCCACAGATGGTTCTCGAATACACAGTAATTTCAGCGTAACAAAACTGGCGATTTCAAATGTACGTACCGCAGGACTATAATACATTGTCGTTTACAGAAACGAATAAATAGACACGATGATTTATGTAGTCAACTAAAATTAGCACCCTGGGAATTACTTCCGAAGGAAAAACTTACCACAAAATGAGTCCAAATTTTTGAATTTGTGTTTTGTATGTAACTTTGGGGTTGAGGGATGGGAAAGCGGATAGGTACAAAGAGGAACAATTTTTTAATATATTCTTTATCCACTCAGTAACGAAATATTTTTTTCATGTTTTATAGGCCTATAAATAATATACCTCTAAATACAGTAAAAAATTTGTCAGTATAAAGTTTATTTGTATATCTAACAGTAGAGCCTATACACAACTTCAGTAATAAAGTTTATTTGTATATTTTTATATTACATCTAACAGTACGAACATTCACAGTAAGAAATGCTCGTTTCAAATGAGGACAAAAAATAGTTAATAGGTATTTACAGTATTGTCAAAGTATTGCAAGTTTATTCTCAAAGGGCCCATATATTTACCTACCATATGTGTTAAACCAAGGGCTCATAAATTTACCTACTTGTGTTAAACCAAACTCTGGCAGACTGAGAGATTGGGATGTTCCATTCATCGCAAATCAATGTTTGTTGTTGCTAACGTTTTCCGTCTTCCGACATTACGCTTTCCACAATTTGTTTCCATTTTTTTCTGTTTATGGCAGGATGGTTTGTTGTTGTGTTAGTGTCTACTAGTCCTTGTAAGTCTTTCTTTATTTGATTCATCCAGTTATTTCTTGGTCTTCCTACGGGTCGTTTTACTTTCCTGTTAGTTTCCTTCATTGTTTGTTTGATTGGGGTATCATCCGGTAATCTAATTATGTGTCCATACCATTTTAGTCTCCTTCGTTTAATTCTTTTACTCCATTCTTCTTGTTTTGTTATCTCGTATATTTTCGTGTTACACACTCTATCTGTTAATTTAATATCTATCATCTTTCGCAACATTTTGCTGTGATATATATCTATACTCTCTTGTAATTTTTAGTTTAGTACCCAGAGTTCACTGTTATATAAGAAAATACTTGCTATGTATGCGTCAAACAAACGGGATTTCACGTCTATAGACATCGTTTTGTGAGAAATTAGCAGAATTTAATCTAAAGATAAACGAAAGTAAAACAGAAGAATACCTAATAGGAAGAAACACCGATAGTAAATGGGAAGAATGCAAATACCTCGGTAGTAACTTGGACACAGAAAAAGACATTAAAAGAAGAAAATCACTAGTAGCTAGCTATGGCATATAACAAGCTGAAGTCGTCGCAAATCAATACATTTGTATAATCGTATATTAAATCTATCAAAATAGTATTTTTTAAAGAAAATCGGCCTGTCTTCAACATTATGATGCTGTACTCTAGCTGTTCAACCGTTTTTCAGCTATTAAAAACAATTATCGTAGGAGGAGATAGGAAAATGCGAAGCCTCCTCGCATTTTTGTGGCGGGTATTTTTCAAGATGAACATCCATTAGACAGTGTATACCACGATCGGAAAACACCCCTATTTTGGGCAAATCGTTGAACATAAATTCGTTTTAATCGTCAATAACTAATTATCTAACTTAATTTAATTAGTAAACAGGGTTACATCAGGTGGTTAAAATCAGTACCGAAAGTACAAACCAACTTGATATACCATCGAGTAAAAATTCTAGAAGTAAGGCGCGATTTACCGAATTTTGTCCTTACGTAAATTTATATATAGATTTAATGAGTTCTATACCGTTCGGATATGACATTCAATATAGGTACGCAACTGTAATTTTTCTAAAACCCCGTTTTATTAGCTTTTTTCCTCTTTTATTGAAAATGATGTGCGGCTAGTTTTATTTCAATATCTTCGCATGTTTACAACGCACAGTCAATTTCTTTCCCCGCCGTTCATTAAACTGTAGACGGCACATTTAAATTATGTGACGGAAATGACACAAAACTGCGGGACAAGCTTTTTCCAAACAAAAACTTTAAAGTTTGAGATTTAATGTATGTAGAGATGTATTTCGAAGAATATAATCGCATTAAATCATGATTAACTAACTTTTTACAATATTTTCGATAACAAAAGTCCTGTTATCAAATATATACGGCGATCATAAAATTGAAGATGTACGATCGGGACATAGGATTTTAGGGGGTTGCCTGAAACATTTTTATAAAAATTAACAATATCAATGTAATTATCTTTGTTTTATGTAATTAATTATATTTACAATAATGTTGATTATGATTTAAGTAAAGAATTTTTATTTTTTAATGATGAATTTTCAGTCTCTATCCCACCAAAGTATCGGGACACGATTTTAGACACTTACTGAAGAATGAGCCATATACCTCTTTATACATAGTATTTGTTTTACGTCATTGGCCGGCCCAACATTGCTCATTGAACGATGAGGGCACGTGTAATTAATTAAATCCAGAGCCATCAGATTCAATCAACTAGTATTAGTCAAGAGTAGGGGGTTACCCCGGTGAACTGGTTCACACAATAGCCCCTGTATCAGGGGGATTACCACCTATCTGATAGGACAGTGATTAATTCACTATTGGTAATCCTTGGCCACATTGCCTAAAGACATAAAATAAAAAAAATAAATAAAATATTAGGTCTACTTTCAAAATTTCACAGAAAAAGGAAGGACAACTTCGATTTATATTCCATATTCGCTATACTAGTAATTCTGTCTTTGTGATGATGACTTGCTGTTTGCTGCTATTTGTTCTTGTATTTGGTAAGTACCAGGCTTTAATGCTTTGTGTCAAACTAAGAAAACATTTAATTTCGTATTTTTGGTAAACCCATTTTCCGCATTGTTTGAAATACAAATAATTATTCAGTCATGCGTTTTATGTTATTCCCAGATTATAGATGGTGGTTCAACTTTATTTTATTTATTTTATTTTATTTCATCAAAACCAACAGCAACGAAAGTTGCCACTTAGGCCTAAAGGTATAAAACAGAAAACAGATACAATTACATCTATATATGAAACAAACTTAAATAAATAATTTATGTAAATAGTAAAAATTAGCCTATTGAGCGCAATTATTGAAAAAAAGAATACAATGAGTCTTGAATGAAGAATAACTACTGAACAAAATATCAACATTTACATTTGACTCACTTAAACCCCCTTTTCGAGACATTAACTCTATTAAACGGAACATAAAAGTGGACTTAACCCTGAAAAGAGAGCAACAGTCGCAACTAAAAAAACAATTGACACTCTTATAAACAAACATTAAATCAGACACACTTCTTCTAAACTTAAGAGGTTCAAGACAATTAACAACATAAAAACTTTAAAAGAAACCTAACAAACTTATTTTAAACACGTTGAAGCCTTGTGGCATGAATATCAGAGTAAATTTAGATTTTCAACAATCATAAAAATAAACTATCAATTGAAAGTTGTTCCGTTTGTCTGTGTTTCGGTGTGTCCATTTTTGGTCATGCCTGGACCACATGGTTCAGTTGTGTTTGTGTAAGACCCGGAAACTATGAGAAAATGCATTTAATAGAATTTTTTTTTTATTATCATAATTCTGATTTAAATACTTTGAAGCATAATGTCATATTTCACAGACAAATTTAGTTTCAGATACAAGTGCCCAAACACAAGTGACAGTGGATGCTGGTACAGCAAAAGTAGATGACGATGCAACAATGACGTGTACTTATACACTTGTACCAAATGATGGATTACTGCAACTGTCTTGGGCAAAAGCTGATGACAGTGGTCAACAAGTAGGAAATTCTCTTGTGACTTCTACAGGTCAAGTAAACAATGGTCGATACAGTTTGTCCAATGATAATCTTATAATAACTGATGTTGAACGAGGTGATACAGACAACTATCGTTGTGCTGTTAACACCATTGGTGGAAATAGTGCTGAAAACTTTGCTAATCTCACGGTCTATTGTGAGTATGTAGCTAATTATGAATGAGTGTTCAAAGTTTTTGAAATGAAAAATATTAAAACTTCAACCCAGCAATAAAATAAGACGTTAATACATTTGCATTTAACTTACATTTTACAATTGTTGTGAAAATTTTGCAATGCATACGCAAAATAGGCCTCCGGATTTGTTCGTTATGTAGTCATGAATGAACATGTTTGCATTACAGATCTTGAAGAACCAGTTCTGAATCCAACAAAGTTGTCTGTCCACGCAACTGAAACTGTGACATTTACATGTTCTAACCTTATTGGTGTACCAACACCAATTACCGTCACATGGATCAAAGATGACGTCACACTTGATGTGTCTGATACGATAAAGTATCCGTCTTCTGATACAACATTGACGATTAATGACGTTGATGAATCAGACGAGGGCGTCTATCAGTGTAGAACCGAGAATGCTGCTTCTAGTGGAACAGATGGAAAACTTAGTAATACTGCCACACTGTCAATAGGTTGGTTGAAATACTCATTTTGATAAATAATATATTTTATTGGCATTATAGTATAAGTATTTTCTGCATGTCATAATTATAAATGGAATATTCATATTACAGTATATTATGTCATGTGGTAACAAAAATAAAGCACAGGTACACAGCGAAAACTGTAAGTTTCAGTTTATTTTAGTTATAAAAGCCATCTTTATAATATGAACGCATGGCGTGTTTTACTAAATATTGCTTGTTTGTTTTATATATTTCTTTAGCATTGACGACAACTTCTTTTATATCCGGTAAGTCCACTACACGTAGGTTTTGTTTGCATTGTATTTATTATACATTTCCGGGTCTTTCCATTTTCGTAAAGCAAATAAAGGATAGAAATGGAAAGGAATATCCCCACTTCATCCCCAGGATCTGCATGAGTGATTAAAGGGAAAATAATGATGACCTTTGTATATTTGAATTGTCAACATTATAAACATGTTTAAAACACATGGTAACACTAATCCTTCTGTATTATTTGTTCAGTTTTAAGTACAGAAGTTCCAAAGAGTGAGAATGATTGTAATTCAACAGGTCTTGTTGTTGGAATGACGTTTGTTGGTGTGCTCATTGGATTCATTCTCTGTTTGCTTGTGGGGTTTATCCTGAACAAAATAAGGAAGTCACATGCACAGGTAAAGTATAATTCAGAAAGTAGAACCAAAAGCAAAAGTTTAGACTTAAGAATAATGACCAAAGGTTTAATGAAATACCGCACACTTAAGTAATGGAAACTATTTTAATATTAAATATGATGGTTTATTTTGAAGGTACCTACATCGAAAAACACCAACCAATCAGGGGTAAGGATACCATACTTCAACTTTAAGTATTCAATTTCACTCATCGTCGTCACTATTGTCACCAATATATTAATAAAGGTTTACACGATTTTCATTTTTCTTTTTGCATGCACTAAACTTTTGTATTTTTTTTAGCAGCAAGAGTATATGACTTATGTTGGGGAGACAGATAAAGAAACAACCCACACATACCAAGATTTACAGAAGGAAGACGATAATCAAGCTGTATATGTAAATGTTAAAGCCAAAAAAGACAACAAGTAATATACATGTTTAAAATAAAAATAGAATATATATATATTATAATTATTATTATTAATGGAATATCATTGGTTTGAAACTACAATCACATACCTCTTATTGATTTTGTTATAAAAATATAGAGAAATCAAAACATTGAGAAAATGTTTTATTTCTCTTGATTTAACTCTTTAACGCGTACAAATTGAAAACAAAGAAATGTGAATGCTGCAATTTGCATCATCATTAACACAACAAAGCCATATAGATGGCTGCAGTCGCGTGCTTAGTGTTTACCGACCGACCGACCAACCTACCAACTGACCGAAATTACTGAACATGTTTAAAAATGTTGAAATGTTTAAAAACAGTTATACTTTTTAGTTTACACGTGCGTAGCCTGTCACTTTTGATGTGCTCGTATAACGTAATTTCGAGTTGAAAAGTAAGTCAAGAAAACAGAAATCGGGTAAAAAGAGTGCGCAAAAACATTTAGCGCAAAAATCTGCGCACTCATGGCAATTTTGTAAACACTTAAAATTGCCTGAAACGTACTCTTATTTCATCGAAAATAAATTTTGAAAATTTTAAGCGCGCGTACGCATGCGTTACATGCGCTACGCACGTAATTGTATTGCCATATGATGATTTATGCCCTGAAATGTATGAGTACCAAATTTTATTTAATTGTGATTCATGGTTGTGAAGATTACAAACGTGATTTCGTTAAATCGTGTGTAGACCGTGTCATTTTTTATTGCGCACCGTGAAAACATAACCACATCGATTCCTGGCCATAAGGAATATACTTTGAAAAATTGACTTAGCTAGATTAAACTGATATCAAGATAAGGTCAGAAAGCGAAAATACGCATAGTGATACCGGACCGACAGACAGACCGACAGACCGACAGACCGACAGACCGACAGACCGACCGACATAGTGAACTATAGAGTCGCTTCCACGCGACTAAAAACCCCATATATGTACATATAGTGACATAATCTACCAATGGTATATAGCAACCAACCACAGGCATACTTGAAAAATGTAAAAACAACGATACATTTATTAAAAGTGTATTTCTTGTTGATTTGTTGGAATTAAACCTTGCTTGCATTACACAAACTTTGATTCGTTACTTTGAAATGTATTAGTGCATTGACATAATAAATTAGAAAATCAATGCTTTTAACACCAATACGCGTGTAATTTATATTATCATAGCGTTATTTAATTCAATTTGCCTTCGAGATGTGCATTTGGTTGCTTGCTGCCATATTTTTTCAAAGAGTTGAGTAATGTTCAAATTTAAAACGGAAAAATTAAATTATAGGGACAAATTGGACCGAGGTTTTAAAATTGGGTGCAATTGAGGTTCATTTCTTTTTTAAGAAAGACCATCAAGAAAGTTTGCACTGTGTGAACGCATTGTATAAATAAGACCTAAAACTATGTGTTTAAATAATGGTTACTAATTGAAAAGATTAATTTGATCATCTTGATTTGAACGGAAGTACATTCACTATAATTATGAAGGAAGTAAATACAATATATCACAAGTGTGAATGGCAATCATAACAAAGACAGGAACAATGAATATTTCACTATACAATGTTATTAGAGTGTGGTAGAGTGCGAGACAATAGTGAAATAGTCACCACCTAATAAAGTGGAAAAGATTTCTATATTCTATAGAATTGCAATGGAGGCGAAAAGTTCAAATGCGATGATTTTCCTTGAAAATATTTCTTCCCTTTTTTCACAAAAAGACGCAATCGTAAATTGCAGTATTTATAATAATTACTGTACAGTTATTTTTTTAGTTTTAGGTACACATGCAGTAGCAACGTCTGTGACAGTGGGTGGTGATACAGTTAAAGTTGGTGAGGATGCGATGATGACGTGTAGTTATACACTTGTCTTGAATCAACTTGTTTGGTTCAGAGCAGAGGATGATGGTACTTCAGACTTAGGAAACCCTCTGGTATCTTTAGTTGAAACAAGCAATGGTCGTTATAGCTTATCTAATGACAAGGATCTTATGATAAGTGTCGTTGAAGAAAATGATGCAGGAAATTATCTGTGTAGAATTGTAACACAAAATGTTCAAATTGCTGACGACTATGATCAACTTATAGTCCAATGTGAGTATAGGCTAATTCATTGTCAGTGAAGCTATAATCGGTATAGTACTGTTTATAGCAGCTTTTGTTTGTTTGTTAATAAGCAATCACTAATTAACAACTACATTTCCTAATTTATCTTTTTTGAAATATGTTTTGTTGATTTTACAGTAAATGATCTTGTATTAGTTAGTTTTTACTTTTATGGCATAATTATTTGATAACATTCAATGTTTTTTACATATTTGTTTTCCTCATAATATTTTTGTTCAATATTTTAGATTTATTAGTTTTCTTGTCATGTCGACAACTGTTCAGGTGGTCAATGCTTAAAGTAATTTTTACTTATTTTGATCTCCTTTCACACATCCTTTTTCTTTTCTTATAGTTCGCTTTTATAGTTAAATTATTCTTTTGTTTTTCTAGATGTTTCAGAACTTTTTTTTAAGCCAGAAGAAGGATTATCCATCATGATAAATGACACAGCAACATTTATATGTACTTCACTTGATGGTATTCCAACACCGATTACCATAACATGGATCAAAGATGGCAATGAAGTTGATGTTTCTGATACAAACAATGATGTAGCATTAACGATTAATAAAGTTGCTGAAACAGACGAGGGAGTTTATCAGTGTAGAACAGAGAATGCTGCTTACAGTGGAACAGATGAGAAACTTAGTAATAATGCCACACTATCAATAGGTTGGTGAGAATAAACATTTTGATAAATAATATATTGTATTGGCATCATATTATAAGTAGTTTCTACAAGTCATAATTATTAATGGAATATTCACATTACAGTATATTAGCCTATGCCATGCGGTAAAAAAAATAAAGCACAGCTACAGCGAAATCTGAAAGTTTCAGTTTATTTTAGTAATAAAAGGCCTTTTGTAATATGAACGCATGACGTGTTTTATTAATATTGCAATTTTCTATTTCTTTAGCATTAACGACGACTTCTTTTATATCCAGTAAGTCAACTACACGTATATTTTGCTTGCATGCATTGAATTGTAAATTTCCGGGTTTTTGCTTTTGCGAAAAGAAAAAAGGGATAGAAATGGAAAGGGATATCCCCGCTCCATCTCATGATTAGTATCACGCTTAAAAAGGAAAATAATGATGACCTTTGTACATTGTCAACACTACATTATTGTAAACATGTTTAAAACACATGGAAACACTTAGCCTTCTGTATTATTTGGTTTTAAATTTTTTTAAATACAGAAGTTCCAAAGAAAGAGAATGATTGTAATTCAATTGGTCATGTTGTTGGAATGACGTTTGTTGGTGTGCTCATTGGATTCATTATCTGTTTGCTTGTGGTTTTTATCATCAGCAAAATCAGGAAGTCACATGCACAGGTAAAGTATAATTCAGAAAGTAGAACCAAAAGCAAAAGTGCAGACTTGAAATGACCAAAGGTTTAATGAAATACCGCACACTCAAGTAATGGAAACTATTTAAGCATGAAATTTGATTTTAATTTAAAGGTACCTACATCGAAAAATACCAACCAATCAGGGGTAAAGATGTTAATCTAATTATTCAATTTCACTCATCATAATTAGTATTATTACTATTGCCACCAATATATCAATAAAGGTTTACACGATAATTGTTTTTTTGCATGCACTAAACTGTTGTATTTTTTTTTAGCAGCAGGCGTATATGACTTATACTGGAGAGACAGATAAAAAAACAAACCACACATACCAAGATTTACAGAAGAAAGACGATAATCAAGCTGTATATGTAAATGTTAAAGCAAAAAAAGACAACAAATAATATACATGTTTAAAATTAAAATAAAATAAATATATTATAATTATTAATGGAATATCATTACATTGGTTTGAAACTACAATAACATACATCTTGATGATTATATTATAGAAATAAAGAGAAATTATTACATTGAGAAAGTGTTTTCTTTCTCTTGATTTAACTCTTTAACGCCTACAAATTTAATAACAAGGAAATGTGATGCTGCAATTTGTTTTGCATTAACTAAACAAAAAAGTACTTAGCCCCAGAATTTATCATACGGTAAATAGGAATATTTGATGTAAAGATGAAAACCATACACATATACTTGAAACATGAAAAAAAAAGATAACTAACACGACTTTATTGAAAATGTTATTTCTTGTCTGTTGGAAATAAAACGTGATTGTATTAGACCAATTTATTCGTTACTTTGAATGTAATGTTTGACTGCATTATTGCATTGATAATGACCATTATACCAGCATAAGAAAGAAAATAAACTAGACAATTATTCTTTATTAAGAATAAGTCTTTTTGAGGAGTAGTGATAACAAAAAAGTTTAGACGGGAGAGCTTAACAACAGTGAACGTTGAGGGCGTATGTAATTGAATCAACTCGTATTAGGCCTACTTTCATAATCTCACAGAACAAGGAAGGACAATTTCGATTTATATTCGATATTCGCTATACTAGTAATTCTGTCTTTGTGATGATGACTTTTTGTTTGCTGCTATTTGTTCTTGTATTTGGTAAGTACCAGGCTTTAATGTTTTGTGGGTGCTACTATAAGTTAACATTTGATTTTCAATTTTTTTTATAAAACCATATTAGTCGATCCAGGTCAAGGTCAAAATAGAAGGTTTCTAAAGGTTTTTGGTATTTTTATTTCATTAAAGTAAATAGAAAGTTGGGCATTCCGAATAATTTGGGAAAACTTTGAAGTCTCTACGACCAGTCGTTGATGAGATATTGAGATAATCCAAATTTACAGTCAAAGTTCAAAACATGCATTTCCGGTCATATTTTAAAAAACTTTCCCATTTTAATGAATATAAATATGGGTCTTCTGAGTATTTTGACACCAATTTCGCTTATGTACTCCTATCGATCACCAAGATGTCTATAAAATTAAAATATGCTTAGGTCAATAGTTCAAAGGTCAGAATAGAAGGTTTCTAAAGGAATTTAGTATTTTTCTTTCATTAGAGTGAATAGAAAGTTGGGCATTCTGAATAATTTGGGACAATTTTGAACTCTCTACGGCCAGTCGTTGATGAGATATTGAGATAATCCAAATTTATGGTCAAAGGTCAAAACAGGCATTTCCGGTAATTTTTTTAAAAAACTTCTCGATTACAGTGAATATAAATATTGGTCTTCTGAGTATTTTGACACCAAAATTGTTTACTTACACCTACTGGTTGTCAAAATATGGTAAATAATGTTAAGATGGCCGCCATTTTGAAAAATGGCCCAATCAGGTTGAAGCACAACGGGGAAACCCGGGGACTTTTAGTATGTTGTTCCAGACAACATTGGGGACCTATCCTGAAACATTCAGCTTTAGCATATTTATTTCTACCTTTGGCCCTTTTTTGTCTAATACTCCTGGACTAATACATGTAGGCCTATAGTACCTTTCCGTCATTGTTTGAGATACAAATAATCATCATGCATGTTATTTTCGAATTTATAGAGGTCGTTCTAACTTAGGTTAACAATTATAAAAGTAAACTATTAATTACAAAATCTTGAAATTTGCCGGACCACTGGTTTGGTTTGTGTGAGAGCCCAGAACAGAAAACACAATAGAAAGAATGCATTCACTAGAATGTTGATTGTTGTCGTATCTTTCTGATTTTAATACTTTGCAGCATAATGTTATCAATTGATCAAATTTATTCACCTTCCTTAGGAGAAACATATAAAAACTGTACAGCAAAATAAAACACATTAAAATAAAGATTCACACGAATCAATAGATTAAAATGGTTTTAACAAGTTAAATAAAGTGTCAAAACCATTGTGAAATAGGGCAGACTTGTTATATTTCAAAATCAAGTTAAGTAACTTATTTAGTTTCAGATGCAAGTGCACAAACACAAGTGACAGTGGATGCTGGTACAGCAAAAGTTGATGAAGCTGCAACAATGATGTGCACCTATATACTTGTACCAAATGATCAATTGAGTCAATTGTCTTGGACCAAAGCAAATGACAATGGTCAAGCAGTAGGAACTGCTCTTGTGACTTCTACAGGAGAAACAAGCAATGGTCGATACAGTTTGTCCAATGATAATCTTATAATAACTGATGTTGAAAGAGGTGACGCAGGCAACTATCGTTGTGTTGTTGGCACAATGGGTGGAAATAGTGCTGAAAACTTTGCTAATCTCACAGTCTATTGTGAGTATTGTTTTGGAGCTAAAAATTTTTTTTTTTTAATTTATTTAAATATGTTTATTTCAAGTACTGTACAGTACATGTCAGTTAGTACAGTAATTTTAATTTCATCTTTGAATCATAAGTTTCACAATCAAAAAAAAAAATTGAAACCAATAATTTGGATAAAAAGTACAAAGTATAATCATCTATTGTGATATTCAATCTATTTCGGTGGTATGATGGTAATTAGCTTTCCAATTGATGTGTTTGCTTTTTAGAGTATAATGTAATCATAATGGTATCATTTACAAATTTAATCTAATAAATGTATATATAATATGATATTAAAGTGAAAATTATAATGCAGGGATGTTATTTACATCAGAACCAAACGAATATTCAATATCCTATGTATGTATTATAATTTCAAAGAAGAGTACTAAACATTAACAATTACTGTATTACAATTGGTAGGCATGTCAATTGTGTAATTTTAAACAAATGAGTATCCAAGAACTGTACAGTATAATTTTGCCATTTCAGATCTTGAAGTACCAGTTTTAAAACCAGTAGAATTGCGTGCCACATTAAATGAAACAGCAACATTTATATGTTCTGAACTTGAAGGTTTACCAACACCAATTACCATAACATGGATCAAAGATGACAATCCACTTGGTGTTTCTAATACAGACAAGTATCCAACTTCTGACGCAACATTAACGATTAATGACGTTGATGAGAGAGATGAGGGAGCTTATCAGTGTAGAGCAGAGAATGCTGCTTACATTGGAGAGGAGGGAAAACTTAGTAATACTGCCACACTGTCAATAGGTTTGTGGGAATAAACATTTTAATAAATAATGTATTTTATTAGCATCATTGTATAAGTCATTTCTGCATGTCATAATTATAAATGGAATATTCATATTACAGTATATATTATGTCATGTGGTAACAAAATAAAGCACAGGTAAACAGCCAAAACTGAAAGTTTTAGTTTATTAAAGTCATTTTTATAAAATGAACGCATGACGTGTCAGATTATTGCTTGTTTGCTTTCTATTTCTTTAGCATCGACGACAACTTCTTTTATATCCAGTAAGTCAACTACACGTAGGTTTCGTTTGTTTGCATTGCATTGTAAATTTCCGGGATTTTGCATTTGCGAAAAAAAAGGATAGCAATGGAAAGTGATATCCCTGCCCCATCCCCATGATCTGTATCACGCCTTAAAAGGAAAAATAAGTATGACTTTGTATATTTGTCAACACTACATTATTGTAAACATGTTTAAAACACGGCATGGTAACCCGAATCCTTCTGTGTTATTTGTTCAGTTTTAAGTACAGAAGTTCCAAAGAGAGAGAATGATTGTACTTCAACTGGTCTTGTTGTTGGAATGACGTTTGTTGGTGTGCTCATTGGATTCATTCTCTGTTTGCTGGTGGTTGTTATCATCAGCAAAATAAGGAAGTCACATGCAAAGGTAAAGTATAATTCATAAAGTAGAACCAAAAGCAAAAGTGTAGACTTAAAATTACCAAAGTTTAATGAAATACCGCACACTTAAGTAATAGAAACTATTTTAACATTAAATATGATTTTTTATTTTGAAGGTACCGACATCGAAAAACACCAACCAATCAGGGGTAAGGATGTTACTTCAACTTTAAGTATTCAATTTCACTCGTCGTCGTCATCACCATCATTATTATCACTATTGCCACCAATATATCAATAAAGGTTTACACAATTTTCATTCTTTTTTTTGCATGCACTAAACTTTTGTATTTTTTTTAGCTGCAGGCGTATATGACTTATACTGGGGAGACAGATAAAGAAACAAACCACACATACCAAGATATACAGAAGAAAGAAGATAATCAAGCTGTATATGTAAATGTTAAAGCAAAAAAGGACAAAAAATAATATACATGTTTAAAATAAAATGAAAGAAATACATCAGTATTATTATTCTTATTATTAATGGAATATCATTGGTTTGAAACTACAATCACATACATCTTGTAGAAAGTGTTTTCTTTCTCTTGAACGCGTACAAATTTAATAACAAGAAATGTGAATGCTGTAATTTGTATTATCATTAACTAAACAAAATATACACAAGTACCTATAGTGACATAAAATATACCAATATTATATAGAAACATGTGATATAAAGATGAAAACCACAGACATACTTGAAAAATGTAAAAAAAAAGATATGTAACTAACAACGATACATTTATTAAAATATTACTTTCTATTTTTGATTTTTTTTTAATTAAAACTTGCTTGTATTAGACCGACTTTGATTCGTTACTTTGATTTTAATGTTTGAATGCATTAGTACATTGACATATAATGACATACTAGAATAGACTAGACAATCAATTCTTTTAACACGCGTGTAATTGTATTATTGTTATATAGCATTCTTTAATTTAATTCGCCTCGAGATGTGCTTTGGTTGCTTGCTGCCATATTTTTTCAAAGAGTTTAGTAATGATCAAATTGTTTTTTAAACGTACAAACTAAATTCTAGGGACAAATTGGACGGAGGTTTTAAAGTTATGTGCGATTCCGGCTCATTTCTTTTTTAGGGAAGACATTAAGAAATACCTATAAAAATAGTAAATAGTAGTTTGAACTACTTACTGTATAAATACAATTTTTAAAAGGCTAGGTGTTTTATGATTTTATTTTAAATAATTGATACTATTAAAAAAGAATAATTGTATCATCTTGATTTGGACGGAAGTACAGTGCACTATAATTATGAAGGAAGTAAAACTAATATATCACAAGTATGAATGGCAATCCAGAATCATAACAACGACAGGAACAATCAATACTTCAGTATACAATACAGTATAGTGTGGTAGAGTGCAAGACAATAATAGTGAAATAGTCATCACCTAATAAAGCGGAAAAGATTTCCATATTTTACAGATTTGTAATGGAGGCGAAAAGTAAAAATGCGATGATTGTAAGTACAAAATTATTTAAAATATTTTTTCACACAATGACGCAATCGTAAATCGTTAATAGCTATTTTGTTTAATTTATTTTCAGATACAAGTGGAAAGTTTGACAATGTAACAATGATGTGCACTCCTACATTTGTTACAGGAGATTCGTTGCTTCAACTGGTTTTGTCAAAAGTTAATGTCAGTGGTCAACAAGAAGCTAGCTAGCTAGGCCTTCTTGCAGTACAGAAGTACAGAGCAAAGATCGTTAAAAAAAAGATGCCATGCCCTTTAAATCATGCACAGAAGAGGGCGGTGTTTCGCCTTACTACAAATAATGTACTAATAAAGTTGCATTTCCTTCTTGTAAATAGATTGCTGTGAAGATGAAGAGTGTTTCAATTCACTAAACTAAACCTATACTATTAAGCATTCTCTATTATATAACACCTATATAAATTCCTGTCATTTGATTGGACGAATGTGGGTCACATGGCGTGCAATAGTACGCACTATTCAACGATCGTTAAATAGTACTTTTTGAAACATTTTTGTGTACGAAAAAAAAACGTCTAGATGTTATATAAAACAAATAATGAATGTTTTGTATTCGTGTAATGGTACAAATAATGGCACTTGGTGAATGATGAAAGGTTATATCAACTCGGCTTTGCCTCGTTGATATAACCTTTCATCATTCACCTCGTGCCATTATTTGTACCATTGCACTCATAAACATTCATTATTTGTATAATAGTTCATAAACTTTGATGATTTGAACAGTTATTAACTAAATATATTTTGCTTGTAAAGTAAATATATCTCTATTTATGGTAGGTTTATGGCACGTCAGGATGGACATACATAGTCATGTCCGTCCTAGCATGCCATATATGTTCAAACGCTAGTTTATAGGTTAGCTATAAAATACTGTAAAGGCCTGTAACATCGTGACAGTACTCATGCTGCTTTAATGTCGCTGTGCTACTAATTGTGAAAATACAGTAGTTATATATACATATATGTTTTCAGTATTTTTTGTTTGTGTTGTTTGCATTTCCTATAATTTTGTTTCCAGAAATGACAAAAAAAAAACTCTCTTGACATCAACACAATGTTTAATAAATGGTAGGCCTACTAGACATACAGCACATGTTTGTAGCAAGCTATCTTTAAATATAAGTAACAAGCTTTATCTTTTATAACACCAAATCAACGTAGCTACCCTAAACTAAAAAAAAAACATGCAATAAAAGTGCACAATATGCAGTATTTATAATAATTACTGCACAATTTTTTTTAGTTTTAGGTACACATGCACAAACTACATCTGTGACAGTGGGTGGTGATACAGTTAAAGTTGGTGAGGTTGCGACGATGACGTGTAGTTATACACTTCAAGCGGAGATGTCTTGAATCAACTTGTTTGGTTCAGAGTAGATGATGGAAAAAACTATCTCGTATCTTTAGTTGAAACAAGCAATGGTCGTTATAACTTATCTAATGACAAAGATCTTATGATAAGTAATGTTGAAGTAAATGATGCAGGAAATTATTTTTGTACAATTTAGACACAAACGTTTCAAATTGCTGACTACTATGGTGAACTTATAGTCCAATGTGAGTTTGTCATTTCTTTGTCATAAAAGTTAAATACACAAACTCTGTTCGACAATCTTCAAATTACAATAAATAATTATAATTAAAAATTATCAAAATGAAAATAAAGCTGTGTTTATGGTATTACATTTAATAGTCAAATTGTCTATTACACCGCAGATCTTGACACACCAGTTGTGACTCCAGCTCAATTGTCTGAGCTGCCAATATGGATGAAACAGCATTGTTTTCTACTGTACCTGTTGGATTCCCAACATCAATTACCATCACATGGATCAAAGATGACGTCGAACTTTATGTTTCTGATATAGAAAAGTATCCGTTTTCTGATGCAACATTAACGATAAAGAATGTAAATGAGACAGATGCAGGAAGTTATAAGTGTATAGCAGAGAATGCTGCTTACATGGGAGAAGAAGGAAAAGGTAGTAATACTGCCACACTGTCAATGGGTTGGTTGGAAAACAAACTTGTTATAACTGCTGATACAGCAATATCATATTTTATTGATATTTTCTACAAGGACCAAATTGCCTTTCATAATAATTGGTTAATATTCCTATTATGTTACGTGGTAATGAAAATGAAGCACAGCTACACAACAAAAACTGTTGGAAGTTGGGGGAAATGTTTGGAAAAAGAAAGGGAAATGTTTTAATACTGATTGGTGTGAAACGATATTCTTTTTTTTTTAGTTATAAAAGGCTTTTTGTGATATGACGTGTTACTAATATTGCTTGTTTCTCTATTTCTTTAGCACTGACGACAACATCTTTTATATCCAGTAAGTCAACTACACGTAGGTTGTGTTTTTTTGTATTGTATTGTGTAAATTTCCGGGTTTTTGCATTTGCGAAAAGAAAAAAGGGATAGAAATGGGAAGGGATATCCCCGCTCCATCTCATGATTAGTATCACGCATTAAAAGGGAAAGTAATGATGACCTTTGTATATTTGTCAACACTAAATTATTGTAAACACGTTTAAAGCACATGGAAACACTAATCCTTCTGTATTATTTGTTCAGTTTTAAATACAGAAGTTCCAAAGAGTGAGAATGATTGTAATTCAACTGGTCTTGTTGTTGGAATGACGTTTGTTGGTGTGCTCATTGGATTTATTATCTGTTTGATTGTGGTTTTTATCCTCAGCAAAATAAGGAAGTCACATGCACAGGTAAAGTATAATTCAGAAAGTAGAACCAAAAGCAAAAGTGTAGATTTAAAATTACCAAAGGTTTAATGAAATACCGCACACTTAAGTAATGGAAACTATTTTAACATTAAATATGATGGTTTATTTTGAAGGTACCTACATCGAAAAACACCAACCAATCAGGGGTAAGGATGCCATACTTCAACTTTAAGTATTCACTTTACTCATCAACATCATCCTTATCATTTATTATTATTACTCTTGTCACCAATATATCAATAAAGGTTTGCACGATTTTCATTCTTTTGTCATGCAATAAACGTTGTATTATTTTTTGCACAGGCGTATATGACTTAGCCCCTTTCACACAGAGCTGTAAGACGGTAATATTGCGGTAATTTGCGAACGCCGGCTTATGTGTGAAAGGGTAAAAACCCCTTAATGCCGGCTTCCGTTAGACCGCCTCTGGACCTGGTAAAATTGCGGTAATATTACCGTCACGGTCGTAAGCCTGAGTCCACGATATAACGCCTGCTTACGCAGTGAAGCAAGGCAAAGAATATAATATTCTTTGAGCAAGGATAAATTCGGGACATTTTCCTTGATTGAGAAAGACTGTGGCAATTACTTTAGGCCAAATTATTTGATTATATCCATTATATATATATATATTTTTAGGTTAGTTTGTAAATAATACAATGGAAGAATACGGCCAATAATAATAAAAATATAACAGATGTTGGTCCAAAGATTATTTAACTTGCTGTAACGTACGTAAGCCTAGGCCCTAGTTAGCATAGTTTTTTTTTTTTTTTTTTTTTTTTTTTTTTTTTCAGATTTCAGATAATATTTATTTAGATAATAATGAATGAATATATACAAAATAGAAAAAAGATATTAAAGTGAACATAGATAAAGCAGTAATAATTGGTAGTCATTATTATCATGGATCCCTTCTAGAAGTTAAAAACTTGTCTCGTAGGGACCCACAACAAAACACATTACTAAAAAAATAAAAATAACCTAGAATATATAATTATATAATTTAGGATAAAAAATTACAGTATAATAACATAACTAACATCTTCTTTATAAAAATTATTTAAATTATATTTCAATAATTTCATGATAATAGTTCTAGCAGGAACATCCTCCGGTGCGCGCTCCCGGTGCTAGCTCATACCGTAACAGCTTCTGATAATTAAATTCGCGTCTATTTGTAGGCCTAATAGATTTTGTTTCTGTAGAATGGCCATCACGATCGGGCCGTTATTAGCACGGAGTGGTGTTGGAGCGCGCACCGGCGGATGTTCCTGCTAGGACTATGCTAACTAGGGCCTAGGCTTACGTATACAACGTTACAGCAAGTTAAATAATCTTTGGACCAATGGCAATATATGTTATATTTTTTTTATTATTGGCCGTATTCTTCCATTGTATTATTTACAAACTAACCTAAATATATATATATGGATATAATCTAATAATTTGGCCTAAAGTAATTGCCACAGTCTTTCTCAATCAAGGAAAATGTCCCGAATTTATCCTTGCTTCACTGCGTAAGCAGGCGTTATATCGTGGACTCTTTCACACAGATCAGGCTTACGACCGTGACGGTAATATTACCGCAATTTTACTAGGTCCAGAGGTGGTCTAACGGAAGCCGGCATTAAGGGGTTTTTACCCTTTCACACATAAGCCGGCGTTCGCGAATTACCGCAATATTACCGTCTTACAGCTCTGTGTGAAAGGGGCTTATATGACTTATACAAGAGTATATGACTTATACAAGAGTATATGACTTACACTGGAGAGACGGATAAAGAAACAAACCATACATACCAAGATTTACAGAAGAAAGACGATAATCAAGCTGTATATGTAAATGTTAAAGCCAAAAAGGGCAAAAAATAATATACATGTTTAAAATAAAAATTAAATAAATATATTATCATTATCATTATTCTTATTATTAATGGAATATCATTATAATGGTTTGAAACTACAATCCTTCTGTATTACTTGTTCAGTTTTAAATACAGAAGTTCCAAAGAGTGAGAATGATTGTAATTCAACTGGTCTTGTTGTTGTAATGACGTTTGTTGGTGTGCTCATTGGATTCATTATCTGTTTGCTTGTGGTTGTTATCCTCAGCAAAATAAGGAAGTCACATGCAAAGGTAAAGTATAATTCATAAAGTAGAACAAAAAGCAAAAGTGTAGACTTAAAATTATCAAAGGTTTAATGAAATACCGCACACTTAAGTAATGGACACTATTTTAACATTAGATATGATGTTTTATTTTGAAGTTACCTACATCGAAAAACACCAACCAAACAGGGCCATGGGTAAGGATGTTACTTCAACTTTAAATATTCACTTTACTCATCATAATCATCATCATTTATTATTACTATTGTCACCAATATATCAATAAAGGTTTACACGATTTTCATTCTTTTTTCATTTTTTTTAGCAGCAGGCGTCAATGACTTACACTGGAAAGACAGATAAAGAAACAACCCACACATACCAAGATTTACGGAAGAAAGAAGATAATCAAGCTGTATATGTAAATGTTAAAGCCAAAAAGGGCAAAAAATAATGAATGTTAAAATAAAAATAAATAATTTTTATTATGAATTGGTTTAAATCTTCAATCACATACCTCTTGTTGATATTATTATAGAAATAAAGAGAAATCATAATCTGTAGAAAGTGTTTTCTTTTCTCTTGATGTAACTCTTTAACGCGTACCGTACAAATTTAATAACAAGGAAATGTGAATGCTGCAATTTGTATCATCATTAAAAAAAAAACCTATATATATTTTTTTTTTCTTACGGGTAGGCCTACATTGACATAATAAATGACTATACCAGGAAAATAAATTAGACAATCAATGCTTTTAACACCAATACGCGTGTAATTTATATTATCATAGCGTTATTTAATTCAATTTAACTTTGAGATGTGCATTTGGTTGCTTGCTGCCATATTTTTTCAAAGAGTTGAGTAATGTTCAAATTTGAAACGGAAAAATTTAATTATAGGTACAAATTGGACGGAGGTTTTAAAATTGGATGCGATTGAGGTTCATTTCTTTTAAAGAAAGACCATCAAGAAAGTTTGCACTGTTTGAACGCATTGTATAAATAAGGCCTAAAACCATGTGTTTAAATAATGGTTACTAATTGAAAAGATTAATTTGATCAACTTGATTTGGACGAAAGTACAGTGCACTATAATTATGAAGGAAGTAAATACCTGTACAATATATCACAAGTGTGAATGGCAGTCATGACAAAGAAAGGAACAATCAATATTTCAGTATACGATGTTAGAGTATGGTAGAGTACAAGACAATAGTGAAATAGTCATCACCTAATAAAGTGGAAAAGATTTCCATATTCTATAGAATTGCGATAGAGGTGAAAAGTTCAAATGCGATGATTTTCCTGATTATTCAACTTTGTGGATGTAAGTACAAAATATTGAAAATATATCTTCCCATTTTTCACAAAAAGACGCAATCTTAAATTGCAGTATTTATAATAATTACTGTACAGTTATATTTTAGTTTTAGGTACACATGCACAAACTTCGTCTGTGACAGTGGGTGGTGATACAGTTAAAGTTGGTGAGGATGCGGCGATGACGTGTAATTATACACTTCAAGCGGGAGATGTCTTGAATCAACTTGTTTGGTTCAGAGCAGAGGATGATGGTACTCCAGAGTTAGGAAACCCTCTGGTATCTTTAGTTGAAACAAGCAATGGTCGTTATAGCTTATCTAATGACAAGGATCTTATGATAAGTGTCGTTGAAGTAAATGATGCAGGAAATTATCTGTGTAGAATTGTAACACAAAATGTTCAAATTGCTGACGACATGATCAACTTATAGTCCAATGTGAGTATAGGCTAATTCATTGTCAGTGAAGCTATAATCGGTATAGTACTGTTTTTAGCAGCTTTTGTTCGTTTGTTAATAAGCAATCACTAATTAACAACTACATTTCCTAATTTATCTTTTTTGAAATCTGTTTTGTTGATTTTACAGTAAATAGAGGTAGAGGGCGCTTCATGGTGGTTGGACGTGTTTCTGAAGTTGTAAAAGTTTTGAGTCTTGTTTGCTGGTTTTGTATAGTTTATAGTTACATAAAGTCTCCATTACTCTTCTTATTGCTACAAATGTAGCTTAAGCCCTTGTATTATTCGATTTATCTTTCGATTGGAGAGATTTTTTGAGATTGTCTTTGCTAGGCCTGTGTTTGTGGTTGGACGAATATCTGTTATCGGAAAGTCTTTGAATCTTGTTTGCTAGTTTACTTTCATATCATTATCATTCCTATTCTTATGGCTTCAAATTTCTGCTTGAGCTCTTACTGTATTCTAAGGACTGGTAAGATTTTTATTTTTTAGATTGTCTTTCGCTAGGCCTAGGGTTGTGTAAGCAGTTAGGGCATGGCTTCCAAAAGCAAAGATCAAGGTGCCAGGCCAAAGCCTAGATCACGTAATGCAAGAGGCACAGTTGATAAAACGGTAGTAGATATCGAGGGTGAAGACGAATGTGGTTCATGTGGTGGCCATTTTATGTCTGGTGGCAAATCGGTTTTATGCGGTCTTTGTAAGCTATGGTTCCACATAGATTGTCAGAAAATTAATGAAGCCAAATATAAGTGGCTATCCAAAGATGACTCATCCATTTTTTGGTACTGTAGGAGCTGCTCAGTCTCAGTAGGCAATTTCATGGGTCTTATTAATAATGTTAATGAGACACAAAAAACCATGATTAAAACAATTGAAGCAATTAAATCTGAGGTAGAGATCAATAAAGAGGATATTAAAAAGTTATTCCAGTCATCTAGTGTTGTTAATAATGAGGATGTTAAGACAATAATTGAAAATAGAATTAAGGATGAAAATGAGAGATTGAAAAGAAAATCTAATTTGATGCTATATAGAATAGATGAGTCCAAGAGTAAT
This sequence comes from Antedon mediterranea, assembly GCF_964355755.1. Classification (NCBI taxonomy): domain Eukaryota; kingdom Metazoa; phylum Echinodermata; class Crinoidea; order Comatulida; family Antedonidae; genus Antedon; species Antedon mediterranea. Next base: position 1,259,115 of record NC_092677.1, read on the forward strand.
GACTCAGATAGAAGAAAAAATGATGACCTCAGTAAATTGGCAGGTATTTTCGAGGATATTGACCTAGAGGTCGAAATGAGAACATTTTTCCGGGTGGGTAAACACAGAGAAGATGGGTGCCGCCCTATAAAGGTAGTTTTCAAGAAGGAATGTATCAAAAGAGATGCCTTTGAAATTGCTATACAAAAAAAGTGCGCAGTAAGTAATGATAGAACAATAAAGGAACGTGATGAGTATAATAAACTTAGGGACATATTGAGGGATAGGCAAAGCAAAGGGGAAAAAGACTTGGTAATTAGAAGGGGGAAAATAACTCGGTTTCGTTCCCAAAGCACTACCCAATCGGAAGAGAACACTGCCTAACAATGTAAGTTCTACGCAGTCAGAAGATGTTAATGATTTTTTTAATGTGTTTTATACAAATTGTGATTCCCTTCTAAATAAGAAGAATGAGCTTCTGTTGCGTTTATCTTCAGAGAAAGTAGATATCATTGCTTTGACTGAGATTCTACCAAAGAAGTACTTTTTTGAATTGTCTATAGAGGAGTTTCATATCCCTGGTTTTCAGATGTTTTTGCCAAATGAAAAGCTTTCATCTGGTAGAGGAGTTGTTATTTATGTTCGAAATGGGATGTCTGCCACTCCGGTTTTGTTTAAAGATATTTTGTTTGAGGAATCCATGTTTGTTGAGATTAAAGTCAAGGATCGCACCTTTTTAATTGGATGTGTGTATAGAAGTGACGCCGGATCTAGTGTCAATAATTCTGCTTTGTGTTCTCTGTTTAGAAAAGTGGCATCCTTTTCTTGTTCTGATTTGATTATAGTTGGAGATTTCAATTATAGGAGTATTAATTGGGAGCTAGGATATGTGACTGGTGAAGATGGTAAAAATAGTCATAATTTTTTCGACACCATTAATGACTTATTTTTAGCTCAGCATGTACGAGACCCAACCCGTTACAGAATAGGAGAACAGGCCAATGTTCTGGACCTGGTACTTACATCTAATGAGGATTCTATTAGTGAGGTCCTTCAAGCTCCACCATTAGGTAAGAGTGATCATATGGTACTTCAATTTAAAATTCCAGTTAATTTAATCAAAGAAGAGGTGGTAGAGGTTAGAAATTATTTCCATGCTGATTATGATAAGTTTCGTGGTTTTCTTGATGGTGTCGATTGGGACACTGAGTTATTGGATAAGGACGGGTTACACTCGCACGGTTCTTTTGATGAGATCTTATCTAGAGGTATGGAACAGTTTGTTCCAAAGTGTAAGAAACACTTGTCTGGAAATGTTAAGAGACCTTTGTGGTATACTAAGGAGGTTGATAAGTCTATTAAACAGAAGAATAAATGCTGGAAACAGTATATCAAAGCAAAACGTAAAGGGCATGACTGTGCTTGTGTCAAATGGAACACGTTTATTAGAGTAAGGAATGATACTGTCAATTTGATTAAGAGTTCTAAAAGCATCTTCGAAAATAAGATTGCAAATGAGGTTAAAGTCAATGAAAAGTCTTTTTGGCGCTATGTAAATTCTCAGTTAAACACCAGATCTGGTATTCCTACTCTTAGAAATGTTGAAGGTAAACTTGTTGTAGATGACCAAGATAAAGCCGAGTCTTTTAATTCTTTTTTTAGCAGTGTCTTTTGTAAGGAGAACTTATCGAATGTTCCGAATCTTGATAAAAAGATTGAGGCTTCTTTGTCAGATATTGAGTTTAATGTAGAAGATATTCATAAGCTGTTGTCTAACTTAGTTATAGATAAGTCAGCTGGCCCTGATGGCTTTCACCCACGGGTTTTGATTGAATTAAAGGATCAAATTGCTTACCCTCTCAGTCTAATATTCACTAGATTATTCAATGATCAGAAGGTCCCTCTATCGTGGAAGGAGGCAATTGTAATACCTATATTTAAGAAAGGCAAAAAGGAGGACCCGGCTAACTACAGACCGGTTAGTTTAACGTCGGTCATAGGGAAAATGATGGAAAGGATTAATAGGGATAAACTTGTAATGTATCTTGAGAGTAATGGTCTTTTGTGCAATGAGCAATTTGGATTCAGACAAGGTAGATCATGTGCATTACAACTACTTGATGTCCTGGAGAGTTGGACTACTAACCTGGATAACCATGATAGCTTTGATTGTGTCTATTTAGACTATAAAAAGGCCTTTGATAGTGTGCCACACCAAAGGCTTCTAGTCAAATTGAAAGGTTTTGGTATTACGGGAAATCTACTAGGATGGTTCTCTAATTATTTGTCAAATAGAACACAACGAGTTAGTGTCAATGGTCAATTGTCATCACAGGCTCCAGTATAAAGTGGAATTCCACAGGGTAGCGTTGTGGGCCCAATCTTATTTTCAATCTTCATTAACGATTTACCTGATGTTGTCGAATCTAGTATACGTTTATTTGCAGACGACACCAAGTTGTATAGAAAGGTCAATAACATTGATGATGCAGATTTATTTCAAAGAGACATTGACAGTGCTTCCCATTGGTCTAATGTTTGGCAATTGCCTTTTAATGACACTAAGTGTAAGGTATTTCATTATGGTCGTGATAATCCCAATTTCTTGTATTCAATGGCTGGTAATTTACTACATGAGGTAAAGCAGGAGAAAGATCTAGGTGTTACCTTTGATCATAGTTTAATCTTTAATTTGCATGTAGCGGATATTTGTAAAAGAGCTAATAAGAAACTAGGAATGATTTATAGATCTTTTAAATTCTTGAATAAAGATGGATTTTTGAAGCTGTATAAGTCTATTGTCAGGCCAACGCTTGAATATTGTAACACTGTTTATAATCCTATTAGAAAACGAGATCAGGATGAAATAGAGAAGGTCCAGCAAAGAGCAACAAGATTGATTCCTAGGTACCGTAATATTCCTTATGAACAACGTTTGAGAATTCTTGGTCTTCCTACCATGAGATATCGAAGGCAGAGAGCAGATATTATCCAAGTTTTTAGGATTGTTAAAGGTTTCGATCGTATTTCGATCAACACATTTTTTGAATTTGATCTAGAATCTCGGACCCGTGGACACCCATATAAACTCAAGTTTAAAAGCTCTCGTCTTAATATTAGGAGGGACACGTTCTCCAGGAGAGTTATTCTCTTATGGAATACTCTGCCTATGGATGTAGTTTCATGTGCTACGGTGAACTTGTTCAAAGCAAAACTTAACGTCGCATGGTCTAACCACCCGCTGAAGTTTTCACCCTATATAGAATATGATTTTATTGCTAAGAGGGGCTTTTAAGCACTGAGTGCTTCGCCTCGATCCCGTAGACGAAAGTGTACGGGAAACAAGTAAACAAGTAAATGATCTTGTATTAGTTAGTTTTTACTGTTATGGAATAATTATTTAATAACATTCAACGTTTTTTACATATTTGTTTTCCTTTTTTTTTTTCAATATTTTAGATTTATTAGTTTTCTTGTCATGTCGACAACTGTTCAGGTGGTCAATGCTTAAAGTAATTTTTAATTATTTTGATCTCCTTTCACACATCTTTTTTCTTTTCTTATAGTTCATATATCTGTTCATTTAGTTCAATATGTGGAAAATAAATAAATGAAACAAACAGTTATACACATAACTTGTTAGACAATTCATTTTTAGACTTTCAGACCTTATCTTGATATCAGTTTAATCTAAGTCAATTTTTCACAGTATATTCCTTATGGCCAGGAATCGATGTGGTTATGTTTTCACGGTGCGCAATAAAAAATTACGCGGTCTACGCACGATTTAACGAAATCACGTTTGTAATCATATCTTCAATACCATGAATCACAATTAAAAAAAATTTGGTACTCATAAATTTCAGGGCATAAATCATCATATGGCAATACAATTACGTACGTAGCGCATGTAACGCATGCGTACGCGCGCTTAAAATTTTCAAAATTTATTTGCGATGAAATAAGAGTACGTTTCAGGCAATTTTAAGCGTTTACAAAATTGCCATGAGTCCGCAGATTTTTGCGCGCGCACTGCGCGTTAAATGTTGTTACGCACTCTTTTTGCCCGATTTCTGTTTTCTTGACTTACTTTTCAACTCGAAATTACGTTATACGAGCACGTCAAAAGTGACAGGCTACGCACTTGTAAATTAAAAAAATATAAATGTTTTTAAACATTTCAACATTTTTAAACATGTTCAGTAATTTCGGTCAATTGGTCGGTCGGTCGGTAAACACTAATGAGCACGCGACTGCATCCATCTATATGGCCTTGTTTTTCTAACAATTACTTTTAAACACTAGGCCTAATGTAAACATGATAAAAATCCTGTGTTGTGCTTGTATAGTAAGATTATTCTTTTGTTTTTCTAGATGTTTCAGAACCTTTTTTTAAGCCAGAAGAAGGATTATCCATCATGATAAATGACACAGCAACATTTATATGTACTTCACTTGATGGTATTCCAACACCGATTACCATAACATGGATCAAAGATGGCAATGAACTTGATGTTTCTGATACAGACAAGTATCCGTCTTGTGATGTAGCATTAACGATTAATAAAGTTGCTGAAACAGACGAGGGAGTTTATCAGTGTAGAGCAGAGAATGCTGCTTACAGTGGAACAGATGGGAAACTTAGTAATACTGCCACACTATCAATAGGTTGGTGAAAATAAACATTTTGATAAATAATATATTTTATTGGCATCATATTATAAGTAGTTTCTACAAGTCATAATTATTAATGGAATATTCATATTACAGTATATTATGTCATGCGGTAACAAAAATAGAGCACAGCTACAGCAAAATCTGAAAGTTTCAGTTTATTTTAGTAATTAAAGGCCTTTTGTAATGTGAACGCATGGCGTGTTTTATTAATATTGCAATTTTGTATTTTCTATTTCTTTAGCATTAACGACAACTTCTTTTATATCCAGTAGGTTTTGCTTGCATGCATTGTATTGTAAAGTTTCAGGTTTTTGCATTTGAGAAAAGAAAACAAGGATAGAAATTGGAGGGATATCCCCGCCCCATCTCTAGGATCTGCATGAGTGCTTAAAAGGGAAAATAATGATGACCGTTGTATATTTGTCAACATTTCATTATTGTAAACATGTTTAAAACATGGTAACACTTAGCCTTCTGTATTATTTGTTTAGTTTCAAGTACAGACGTTTCAAATAGTGAGCGTGTGTGTAATTCAACTGGTTTTGTTGTTGGAATGACGTTTGTTGGTGTGCTCATGGGATTCATTCTATGTTTTCTTATGTGTTTTATCATCAGCAAAATAAAGAAGTCACATCCAAAGGTAAAGTATAATTCAGAAAGTAGAACAAAAAGGGCAAAATAGCCAAGGTTTAGAGAAATACTGTACACTGCAAATAGTATATAGAAATATACATTAAATGTACTTGTTGATGTTTTATTTTAAAGGCACCGACATCGAAAAACGACAACCAATCAGGGGTAAGGATGCCATACAGCTTTCACTGCTAATTTTCACTTTGTTTCACTAATTATCATCAAAATTGTCACCAATAAGGTTTACACGATTCTAATTCTTTTTCTATCCAATAAACTCTAGTTTTAGCAGCAGGCGTATATGACATACACTGGAGAGACAGATAAAGAAACAACCCACACATACCAAGATTTACAGAAGAAAGACGATAATCAAGCTGTATATGTAAATGTTAAAGCAAAGAGAGACAACAAATAATGCATCTTAAATTGTTAATGAAATATCACAGTTTGTAAATTGTTGATTTTAATAATATAACTCAATCATTTATGGGTAAAACTGACAAATTAATTAATTAAGTAATTTAAAATAACAAGAAAAAATTGAATTCTCCAATTTGTTATAAAAAACCCATACACTTTATACCTAGTGCCATTGCCTATGGCGTATAGCAAGATGTGATGTAAAGATGAAAGCCATAAGACATATCTAAAAAACAAGATACATTTATATGAATTCTATTTCTTGGTCATTATTTCGTACTGAAATTAAAGATGTATTGTCCCTTGAAACACACAAAATGAAAAAAAAAATATTCTAAATTTAAATTGGCCATATCAAAGTAATATTAAAGTTATTCACTTTAAGTCAAAAACTCGAACCCAAAACAACAGTTTACGTAATTAACAGGTAAATTAATTAGATTACATTTCGTCTGAGAAATCGTCGCAAGCGAAAGTAAACAAAGATTTCAAACCATGAGTATGCATTATGCATGATGCTAATTAGGATTGTTTACAACTCATCACGGTTGAGAAGGTGTTTTCACACAGATCGCGAGGAAGTTTGATTATGCATACAGAGTAGCCAAACAAGCGCATTGCATTATGGGATATGTTTTGATTGAAAAGTTTGACTGGAAGTCAAATTTATTTTTTGAACAAAAAAACATCTGTATTTCGGTTAAATTATTTTTTTTTTGACTAACTTTTGGTGAAAGTTAATAACTATTATGATACTTCAAAATGACCCACTTTTTTTCGAAATTAAAAAAAATAATTTTTTTTTGTAATTAGTCAAATGGACAATACATCTTTAAAATTTGCTTGTAGTTGAATCGTTGAATATTTGAAAACAACATACAAAGGAAAAATAAGGATTTCTTACACCAACACGCGTTTAAGTTCATATTATTAAAGTGTTCTTTAATTGTGTGCATAAGTTCAACATTATTTTGAAACGAATTTCATCATCTTTCGTTCAAATGTAGCTTAATGACGGTTGACGCCCTCTACCTCTCCCTGTAGCAATCATTTTCTTACAAAATTGCTACACACTCTTTAAGCCTGGTTTCCATAAAATCGCTACACCGTTTCCATTGAAATCGCTACACGCGCAAATGTCGCCGACGCGCATCGGGGAGGTCTCCCCGATTCATCGCAGACAAATCGGCACAGTTCAACCATGTTCAACTTTGCCGATTTTGTCGGCGATGAGTCGTATACGCGTATACCAAAGAATATTTAGCTCTCGCGTACTAGATCCCCGATAAATTCTAGCGTTTCCATAGAATCGCTACGCTCTGTCGGCGACAGCAGTCGGCGACACGGTGTAGCGATTTTATGGAAACCAGGCTTTAGTCTTCACGCTTATTAGACATTACAAGCAAGTAACGTTACAGGTTGGTTCTATTTTTTGTTAATATACGTAATACATAAAACTACTTTCTATTATTTAGCAAATTAATTGTCACTATTAAAAATCAGGTATATTGATTCAATCGATATTGGACATGAACGATACTGTATGGTTGAAGCAGACATAATAATATATCAAAGTATGAATGGAAATCCACACTCATAACAATAATAACAATCAGTATTTCAATATACATTATATACAATCACAATAGTGGAATAGTTTTGCTTTATAGGCCCACTGGTCGTATTTAAGATTTCCTGCTTTATAGATTTGTAATGAAAACGGAAATGTAAACAAGATATGTGATATCTTGTTTTTTTTTTCAACTTTGTGTTTGTAAAAAGACAATTCTTTTATAGATATATAGGAAATATGTTTGTTCACAAACAAATAATCTAAACATTAGGCCACCATACAGTATCATGGAGTAAGTAAACAAAAATGTAAATGAATCCTCATTCAGACAATACAAGAACCATCAGTGTCCTGTATACACATTGAGAGACAAGAGTGATATTTTATTTTCAGATTATTAGCCATGCTCAGAATGTCATTCTTAACAGAAGTAATGGCGATATGTGAATGTGCACTAATTTTCCTGATTTTCCTAAGCGACTGTAAGTAGAAACTTAATTGTCATGCATGTTATTAGTAGGGTCCTACTATTATTTCAACATAGACTATAAGACTGAAATGGCTATGGACGGTGACAGCGTAACCAATTTTTATTTATCTACGAATTACGTACTGTAGATTTAAGTCATTTAAAAGTAGGCAATCATCATTTTAATATAAAGACAATTGATTTTGTGAATACAGATCTGGAAACCCCCGTTTTGAAGTCGGACACATTATCTGTGATGATAAATGACACCGCAACATTTACATGTACTCAACTTATCGGTGAACCAAAATCAATTAATGTCAGATGGACAAAAAATGATGCTACGCTAGATATTTCTGATACAGACAAATATCCGTTTTCTGATGCTTTATTAATTATTAATAAAGTAGATGAAATGGACGACGGAAGTTATCCGTAATGCCTTGTTGTTTGGCATACCAAAATCTCAAATACAACGTTTGCAGCGCTTGCAAAATATGGCAGCTAGAATTGTAACTTATACAAAATCAAACGCTCACATAACTCCTGTCCTGATGGATTTGCATTGGTTGCCTGTTCAACAACGTATTAAGTACAAACTTGCGTTGTTTGTATTCAAGATCCTAAATGACAGTGCTCCTGCTTATTTATCTGACCTTGTGGATCGTTACGAATCATCCCGCAGAGGCCTACGATCATTGTCACAAAACCTTCTTCAAGAGCGTAGAGCGAAAAATCAGTGGGGTCAGAGATCTTTTTACGTTGCGGCCGCAAGTGTATGGAACAGCTTACCAGCAACAGTTAAATGCTCAACTAGTCTAAACAGTTTCAAGACCAACCTAAAGACGTCGCTATTCGCTGATGTTCTCGCACGTTGTTAATGCACAAAGCGCCATGAGCGCCACATGGGTGGAGGATACCGGCGCTATATAAGTTTTCATTTATTATTATTATTATTATTATTATTATTATTATTATTATTATTATTATTATTATTATTATTATTATTATTATTATCAGTGTGTAGCAGAGAATGCTGCTTACAGTGGAGATGAAGAAAAACCGAGTAATCCTCTTATACTCTCAGTAGGTTGGTTGCAATAAAGTTGTTATAACTAATGATACAATAATATCATATTTTATTGAGATCATAGGTATAATATAGTCTATCATAATTAGACGGAATATTCCAACAATTATGTATTATGCGGTAATGGAAATAAAGCACAGCTACACAGTTTAATTATAAAAGGCCTTTTTATAATAATATTAATAGAACAAGAAAATATATAAAACCAATAGATGAACTGACTATGTTTAAATAACATAATCATATGTACTTTCTATTTCTTTAGCATTTACGACAACTTTTTCTACATCCAGTAGGTCAACTACACGTACGTTTTGTTTGTTTGCATTGCACTAATAGTTTCCTATTTTTAGGTTTGCAAATAAAAAATATGACTATTGTATATTTGTTATGTCACAATCACATGGTAACTCTGATCCTCTTGATTTGTATATCGTTCGTACACAGAAGTTCCAAATAGTGAGGATGTATGTACTTCAACTGGTCTTGTTGTTGGAATGACGTTTGTTGGTGTGCTCATTGGATTCATTCTCTGTTTGATTGTGGTTTTCATCATCAGCAAAAAAAGGACGACAAAATCACAGGTAAAGTATAATTCAGAAGGTAGAAAAAAAAACAGTAAAATAGTCGAAAGTTAAGTGAAATACCGTCACACGTAATGGCAAACGTATTATCATTCAATTTACTTTTTGATGTTTTATTTCAAAGGCACCGACATCAATAAATGACAACCAATCAGGGGTAAGAATGCTATACTTCAACCTTAATTATTCGCTTTCACTTTAATCATTACCATCATTGTCACCAATACACAATAAAGGTTTGCATGATTGTAATTCATCTTACTTTACTGTTGTATTTTTTTAGCAGCAAGAGTATATGACTTATACTGGAGAGACAGATAAAGAAACAAACCACACATACCAAGATTTACAGAAGAAAGACGATAATCAAGCTGTATATGTAAATGTTAAAGCAAAAAAGGACAAAAAATAATATACATGTTTAAAATAAAAATGAAAGAAATACATTATTATTGTTATTCTTATTATTAATGAAACACCATTGGTTTAAAACTACATGAATGACATACCTATTGTTGATTTTATTATAGAAATAAAGAGAAATCATAATCTGTAGAAAGTGATTTCTTTCTCTTGATTTAACTCTTTAACGCGTACAAATTTAATAACAAGGAAATGTGAATGCTGCAATTTGTATCATCATTAACAATAAAAAAAAACCTCTATGTACCTATAGTGGCATAATCTACCAGTGGTATAGAGCAACATATGATGTAACGATGAAAACAATTAAAATAACCCTGTATGGATCGTATGGTACAACTTTTTTTTTCTATCCGTGGGCCTAGGCGAAGGTCTAAATCACTTGGATCTAACAATGGGTTCTGTAATAAAAAGTGTTACTTTGCTTTTATATGAGTTCTTGTTTATCATTATGAGTCCAACTCCAAATAAATGTCCAAATATTGTCAAATAATAACAATTAAGAGATATGTTTCAAATACAATCTATAATCAAAGAGTAAATTCATTCGTTAAACAACAAAATGCCGTGACATGAGATGCAAAAGAAAAATCAATTTTGAAATCAGTAGCCTATAATAACAGTTGACGGCCGTTTAATTAGTATATTAGTACCGTAGCCTATAGGCCTAGTAATGGACCCCATCGTCACCAACAACGGCACCAAAATGCCATTTTCTTGTTCAAAGAATCATCGTTACTTTTGATGCAGGACACATCAAGTTTGTGCCGATTTCACAATAGCAATTGTTTGAGAAATTAAAGTTTAGACCAAAGATACTTTAGCGTCTTGAAGTGGCGCCACTCTACGTGGCGCGTTATACGATCTTTGGTTTTAGACTGGGTGTGGCCGGGGATAGAGCGAGATAGCTTAGTGAACGATGAGGGCGTGTGTAATTAATTCAATCCAGAGCCATCAGATTCAATAAACTCGTACTGTATTAGGTCTACTTTCAAAATCTCACAAAACAAGGAAGGACAATTCGATTTATATTCCGTATTCACTATACTAGTAATTCTGTCTTTGTGATGATGACTACTTGTTGTTTGCTGCTATTTGTTCTTGTATTTGGTAAGTACCAAGCTTTAATGTTTTGTTGTCAAACTAAGAAAACATTTAATTTTGTTTGTATTTAAATTACACATTTCCGTCATTTATTGAAATACAAATAGTTATACAGTTATGTTATTTTCGGATTATAGATGGTGGTTCAAATTTTCAACAATCATAAAAATAAACTATCAAGTGAAAGTTGTTCCGGTTGTCTGTGTTTCTATGAAAAAATGCATTTACTAGAACTAGAGGGTGAGCTCGCTTCGCTCGCTCCCCCTTTAGGAAGTGTAGACGATGGTTCTCGGAATGATAATTTTTTTTTATTTTTTTTTTTATTCAATTTTCAGGCACACATACATGACAACACAGCAGTGCAGCACCCTGGGAATTGCCATGAGTGCAAAGCACTATCGAGATGGCTCTCTATATACTGCACTAGAACATATAAGACAAACATATACACAAGATGCTCTACATAGACAAAGACTTATTATTAAGTCTTTGGGAGTGGAGTTGTAAATTGTCATGAGAAAAAAACCCTGACATATGACAGGACCCTTAGATTGGTAGCCAAGCATCATAACCACCAAGCCACAACTCCACTCTAATGTTCTCCTTATACATTTTCTGTCGGTTACCATTATTGAAAATGCTTGACATTCGTAAAACTAAACTACTTTGTTTCACAGTGTTTTAGATGATTAATAACATTTTAAAGTATAGTTTTTATTGTTTGGTAGGGCCCTTTGGGGAGGCGGAGGTCATTTGAGGGAGGTGCTTATTCGAGGGATATATGTTAAATTTTTTAGTTCTAATAATATGGTAACATTTATAATCAAATTAAATCCTCTAATAGATATGAAAAGTGGTAAAAAAGAATAACAAATGCTTGGTAAATTGCAGATAACAGTGCGGTGAATTCTACTACAAATAGTATAATTGTGTTATTATAAATATGTGGATGGACGTTTATTAGATATTAGATAGTTGGGTTGGGGGTGGTGGGGGGGGGGGGTTAGGTGGGGGGGGGGGGGGGTTATTATTCAAAGTGATGTTTTATTGGAGAGGCGTTTATTCAAATGAATACCATCCTAATAATTATTAATACATTATTTAATTTAATCATCTTTTGAAACTAACTGCCGTGACAGAGTGGGCCCAAGAAAAAAGACATTACGGCTTGCAACATGGGCAGACATCTCGGTCCTAACGGGACACAGGAAGATAGCCTACAGTTATTCCTGCAAGCTTACTCAATAAAACTCAGCTATCGGGATTTCACTCGAAAAATGTCTTATCATCAAATCTCCCTATGTAATTTTAGAATACTATTCCCCACAATATATTCTGATTCTTTATGGCGTATATTTAATTTGATCTTTATTACTTTGCAGTATAATTCCTATTATTTAACTACTGTACCTTCACACACGCGCGGTATGTTTTAAAATAAACAAAAAAATGAAATGGCTATGATTAATGGCCAACTTAAGCTCCAGTCCTACTATATCTGATTTTTTTTTTCGTCTTCCAAAGGGACACTGTATTGATTGATGGAAAGTGCCTGTTTCCATTCACCTTTAGGGTCAAATCTATTATTTTAACTGCTCCCTTGTGTATAAAAGAGAGAAAATATTTGAAACCAGGTTGTTGCAAGGTGAACTTATCTTAAACCCGGAAATTACTTTGACCGGGAAGAATTGAAATTGAGATGAAAATCTAATGTTGAAATCATAAATTGTGTTAGAAAACTCTTTATAATATCTTCCTAAGATAGAAATATGGAACAATAGCGTCGCTGTGAACACTAATGTTATCAAATCTCCGTTTCGCGGTACATCTCAGATAGATAAGGTAGGTATCCAAGGCGGAGATTTGTACCGAAGTTTTTGCATTGTGCTCGCCTATGTCAGAATTAACCATAATTTATATATAGATTTATTATTTTGCTATTATCATAATTCTGATTTAAACACTTTTCAGTATAGGCCTAATATGTCATATTTCACAGACAATCTTAGTTTCAGATACAAGTGCCCAAACACTAGTGACAGTGAATGCTGGTACAGCAAAAGTTGATGAAGCTGCAACAATGACGTGTACTTATACACTTGAACCAAATGATTCACTGCTGCAACTGTCTTGGACAAAAGCAGATGACACTGGTGAAGTAGTAGGAAATGCTCTTGTGACTTCTACGGGTCAAGCAACCAATGGTCGATACAGTTTGTCCAACGATAATCTTATAATAACTGATGTTGAAAGAGGTGACGCAGGCAACTATCGTTGTGCTGTTAGCACCAATAATGGAAATACTGCTGACAACTTTGCTAATCTCACGGTCTATTGTGAGTATTTTTAATAGTAAAATGATTTTTTTTTTTAATTTATTTAAATATGTTTATTTCAGGTACTGTACAGTACATGTCAGTTAATACAGTAATTTTTATTTCATCTTTGAATCATAAGTTTCACAATCAGAAAAAAAAAATGAAACCAATAATTTGGATAAAAAGTAAAAAAGTATCATCATCTATTGTGATATTCAATCTTTTTTTTTAAATTTTTCTATTTTGGTGGTATTATGGTAATTAACTTTCCAATTTATGTGTTTGCTTTTTAGAGTATAATGTAACCATAATGGTATCATTTACAAATTTAATCTAAAAAATGTATATATAATATGATATTAAAAAGTGAAAAGCAATTATAATGCAGGGATGTTATTTACATCAGAACCAAATGAATATTCAATATCCTATGTATTCTGTTATATTGTCAAAGAGTACTACTAAACATTAGCAATTACTGTATTACAATTGTAGACATGTCAATTGTGTAATTCTAAACAAATGATAATCCAAGAACTGTACAGTATAATTTTGCCATTTCAGATCTTGAAGTACCAGATTTGAAACCAGTAGAATTGCATGCCACATTAAATGAAACAGCGATATTTACATGTACTGAACTTGAAGGTTTACCAACACCAATTACTATCACATGGATCAAAGATGGCAATCCACTTGGTGTTTCTAATACAGACAAGTATCCAACTTCTGATGCAACATTAACGATTAATAACGTTGTTGAAGAAGATGAAGGAGTTTATCAGTGTAGAGCAGAGAATGCTGCTTACATTGAAGAAGAAGGAAAACTTAGTAATACTGCCACACTGTCAATAGGTTTGTGGGAATAAACATTTTAATAAATAATATATTTTATTAGCATCATTGTATAAGTATTTTCTGCATGTCATAATTATAAATGAAATATTCATATTACAGTATATTATGTCATTGTGGGAACAAAAATAAAGCACAGCGAAAACAGCGATAACTGAAAGTTTTAGTTTATTAAAGTCATTAATATAAAATGAACGCATGACGTGTCGGATTATTGCTTGTTTATTTTCTATTTCTTTAGCATTGGCGACAACTTCTTCTATACCCAGTAAGTCAACTACACATAGGTTTTGTTTGTTTGCATTGCATTGTAAATTTCCGGGATTTTGAATTTGCGAAAAAAAAGGATAGCAATTAAAAGGGATATCTCTGCCCCCATCCCCATGATCTGTATCATGCCTTAAAAGGGAAAATAATGTCAACACTACATTATTGTAAACATGTTTAAAACACGGCATGGTAACACGATCCTTCTGTATTATTTGTTCAGTTTTAAGTCCAGAAGTTCCAAAGAGAGAGAATGATTGTAATTCAACTGGTCTTGTTGTTGGAATGACGTTTGTTGGTGTGCTCATTGGATTCATTATCTGTTTGCTTGTGTGTTTTATCATCAGCAAAATAAGGAAATCACATGCACAGGTAAAGTATAATTCAGAACGTAGAACCAAAAGCAAAAGTGTAGACTTAAAATGACCAAAGGTTTAATTAAATACCGCACACTTAAGTAATAGAAACTATTTTAACATTAAATATGATATTTTATTTTAAAGGTACCTACATCGAAAAACACCAACCAATCAGGGGTAAGGATGTTACTTTAATTTAATTATTCAATTTCACTCGTCGTCCTCACTATTGTCACCAATATATCAATAAAGGTTTACACACACGATTTTCATTCTTCTTTTTGCATGCACTGAACTGTTGTATTTTTTTTAGCAGCAGGAGTATATGTGTACCGCCAAACCAAAACCAGGCGTTTGTCGGCAGCAAGGGATTTCTGTAAAATGCTTCTGAATGTGTAAAACCTATATCTTGACCATTCATATTATGACTTATACTGGAGAGACAGATAAAGAAACCAACCACACATACCAAGATTTACAGAAGAAAGACAATAATCAAGCTGTATATGTAAATGTTAAAGCAAAAAAAGATAAAAAATAATATACATGTTTAAAATAAAAATAAAATAAATATATTATCATAATTAATAGGATCATTGCAATGCTTTGAAACTACAATCAAATACCTCTTGTTAATTTTATTATAGAAATAAAGAGAAATTAACTTTGAGAAAGTGTTTTCTCTATCTTAATTTAAAATTTAATAACAAAGAAATGTGAATGCTGCAATGTGTATCATCATTAACTAAACAAAGTGTACACAAGTACGTATAGTGACATCTACACCAATGGTATAATATAGCAAAATGTGAAGTAAATATCAAATTTGTAATGTAATGTAAAGATGAAAACCATAAACATATAACTTGCAAAATATGAAAAATAAGATATGTAACTAACAACGATACATTTATTAAAATTGAATTTCTTGTTTTTAGTTGTTGGAAATAAAACTTGCTTGTACTAGACCAACTTTGATGATCCGTTAATGTTTGAATGCATTAGTACATTGATATAGAAATGAAAATAAACTATACAATCAATGATTTTAACACCAATACACGTAGCGTTATTTAAATTTAATTCGCCTTCTAGATGTGTATTGGTTGAGTGCTACCATATATTTACAGAAAATTGAGTAATGTTCAAATTGATTTTGAAACGGAAAAATTAAACTCTATGGACAAATTGGACCGGGCCTTAAAGTTGGGTGCGATGCTGGTTCATTTCTGTTTTTAAAGAAAACATTTAAGAAATACCACAGTTTGAGTTTGCGCGGTTGAACGCACTGTATAAATAAGGCCTAAAACCATGTGTTTAAATAATTGTTATTAATTAAAAAGATAAATTACCATCTTGATTTGGAAGGAAATACAGTGCACTATTGTGATAGAAGTAAAACAAAGATCACAAGTATGAATGGCAATCCAGAATCATAACAATGACAGGAACAATCAACAATTCAGTATACAATGCAGTAGAGTGTGTTAGAGTGCGAGACAATAAAAGTGAAACAGTCATCATCTAATAAAGCAGAAAAGATTACATATTCGATGCGATGGAGGCAAGATGTACAAGTACGATAGTCTTCTAATTGTTCAACTTTGTGGTTGTAAGTACAAATATTAAAAATATCTTCTTTTTTTTCACAAAATGACGCAATCGTAAATCGTTATTTGTTTAATTTAGTTTCAGATACAAGTGCACAAACACCAGTGACAATGGATGCTGCTAAAGCCAAAGAGTTTGAAAATGTAACGATGGTGTGCACTTATACATTTCTGAAAGGAGATTCATTGTTGCAACTGGCTTGGTCAAAAACTGATGACAATGGTCAACAAAATAGGACCTGCTCTTGTGGTTTCTACAGGACTAACAACCAATGGTCGATACAGTTTGTCCAATAATAATCTTATAATAACTGATGTTGAACGAGGTGATACAGGCAACTATCGTTGTGCTTTTAGCACCAATCTTGGAAATTCTGGTGAAAACTTTGCAGCACTCGCAGTCAATTGTGAGTATAATTATATACTGTGCAGAATTTGTATTTAAAACAATAAATCTCTTAATTAAAGTAATCTTTTAACCTAAAATGTTGATTTCCGACTTTTAAAGTTACTTTAGAATTTCAGAGTAATAGTTCAGTAATTAATTAGTAATAATAATAATAACAGTATAATAATTTTGAATTCAAATGAACATCAGCTAGTTTAAGCATATACAGGTCAAATAGCATTGTAAGTTAACAACAGTGAAAACTGATGAGACAAATTTTCCTATGCACTAATGACGTCTTAGCCAATTTTAGACGACGGCTGTATTTTTGGTAAGCGCATATCGGAAGTATTATATCGCAATTGTCCTGATATCATATAGTATGTTCATCCCTAATACATTGTCAAACTATGGTTACCGGTAAATTCTTAATACGCAGATCTTGAAACACTCGTTGTGACTCCAACCAAATTGTCTGCCAATATGGATGATACAGCAGAGTTTTCTACTGAACCTGTTGGATTCCCAACACCGATTACCATCACATGGATCAAAGATGACGTCACACTTGATATTTCTGACATGCAAAAGTGTCCGCCTTCTGATGCAACATTGAAGATTAATAATGTAAATGAAACGGATGCAGGAGTGTTTAAGTGTAGTGCAGAGAATGGTGCTTATAGTGGAGAAGAAGGAAAACTTAGTAATACTGCCACACTGTCGATAGGTTGGTTGGAAAATAAACATTTTAAATGTTGATACAAAAATATTATATTTTATTGATATTTTCTGTAAGGACTAAATTGCCTGTCATAATTAATTGGTCCTATTATGCTATGTAGTAATGAATCTAAAGCACTGCAGCTACACAACAAAAACTGGAAGTTGGGGGAAATTTTTGGGAAAAAGAAGGGAAATGTTTTAATACTGAACTTTTACATTGGTGCGATACGATAAGGTTTCTTATTTTTTTTTTTATTATAAAAGGCTTATTGTGATATGACGTGTTTTACTAATATTGCTTGTTTCTCTATTCTTTTAGCATTAACGACAACATCTTTTATATTCAGTAAGTCAACTACACGTAGGTTCTGTTTGTTTGCATTGTATTGTAAATTTCCAGGTTTTTGCTTTTGCAAAAAGAAAAAATGATAGAAATGGAAAGGGATATCCCCCTCCATCCCCATGATCTGTATCACTGCTTAAAAGGGACAATAATTATGTCCTTTGTATATTTGTCAACATTAAATTATTGTAAACATGTTTAAAACACATGGAAACACTAATCCTTCTGTTTTATTTGTTCAGTTTTAAGTACAGAAGAAGTTCCAAAGAGAGAGAATGATTGTAATTCAACTGGTCTTGTTGTTGGAATGACATTTGTTGGTGTGCTCATTGGATTCATTATATGTTTGATTGTGGTTTTTATCATCAGCAAAATAAGGAAGTCACATGCACAAGTAAAGTATAATTCAGACAGTAGAACCAAAATAAAAAGTGTAGCCTTAAAATGACAAATAGTTTAATGAAATACCGCAACTTAAGTAATGGAAACTATTTTAACATTAAATATGATGTTTTATTTTGAAGGTAACTACATCGAAAAACACCAACCAATCAGGAGTGAGGATGTTACATCAACATTCATCATTTATTATTATTACTATTGTTATCAATATATCAATAAAGGTTTACACGATTTCCATTCTTCTTTATTTTTTTTTTAGCAGCAGGCGTATGTGACTTATACTGGTGAGACATATAAAGAAACAAACCACAGAAGATTTACAGAAGAAAGATGATAATCAAGCTGTATATGTAAATGTTAAAGATAAAAAAAACAACTAATAAAATACATGTTTAAAATGAAAGTAAATAAATATATTATTATTATTAATATTAAAGGAATATCATTGGTTTGAAACTACAATTACATACCTCTTGTTGATTTTATTATAAAAATAAAGAGAAATCAAAACATTTAGAAAGTGTTTTCTTTCTCTTGATCTCTATAACGCGTACAAATTAAAAACAAAGAAATTTGAATGCTGTGATTTGTATCATCATTAACTAAACAAAATATACACAAGTACTTATAGTGACATTGTATATACCAATGGTATGCATATAACAACATTTGATGTAAAGATGAAAACAATAGGCATACTTGAAAAATGTAAAAACAACGATAAATGTATTAGAATTGTATTTCTTGTTTTGATTTGTTGGAATTAAAACTTGCTTGTATTAGACCAACTTTGATTCGTTACTTTAAATTCAATGTTTGAATGCATTACTAGTACATTGACATATAATTATTCCAGCATTGAAGGAAAATAAACTTGACAATCAATAATTTTAACACCAATTTTTAATTTAATTTGCCTTCAAGATGTTGCTTGCTGCCATGGTTTTTCAAAGAGTTGAATAATGTTCAAATTGATCTTTAAACGGAAACAAATTAATTCTAGGGACAAATTGGACCGGGTTTGGGTGCAATTGAGGTTCATTTCTGTTTTTAAGGAAGACATTTTAGAAATACCAGTTTGAGTTTGCACTGTTTGAACGCACTGTATAAATAAGGCCTAAAACCATGTCTTTAAATAACGGTAACTAATTGAAAAGATTAATTTGATCAACTTGATTTGGACGAAAGTACATTACATTATAATTATGAAGGAAGTAAAAATAATATAATACAACAATGACCGGCAATTCATCTCAATCATAACAACGACAGGAACAACAACAACAGTATACAATACCGTAGAGTGTGGAAGAGTGCGAGACAATAAAAGTGAAATAGTCACCACCTAATAAAGCGGAAAAGATTTCCATATTCTATAGAACTGCGATGAAAGCAAAATGTACAAGTGCGATAGTGCTGTTGTTGTTGTAAGTACAAATATTTAAAAAAGATTCACAAAAGGACGCAATCGTAAATCGCTATTTTTTCGGATTTTTTATTTTAGTTGCAGATAGAAGTGGTCAAACACCAGTGACAGTGGATGCTGCAACAGCCAATGTAACAATGATGTGTACTCCTACATTTCTGACAGGAGATTCATTGCTTACTGGCTTAGTCGACAGGTGATGATAGTGGTCAACAAGAATTAGGAAGTCCTCTTGTGATTTCTACAACCAACCAATGGTCGATAACGCTTGTCCAATAATAATCTGATAATAATTAATGTTGAAAGAGATAATGCAGGCAACTATTGTTGCGCTGTTAATACTAATTTAGGAAATGATGGTGAAACCTTTGCAGCACTCACTGCCAATTGTGAGTAGTAGATGATGCATTTTATACAGAATTTACACTTCTTGACTTTCAAAGTGAGATGATGCTTAAAAATATAAAATATAAAATCAAATGCCAATTAATTATCTGGTTGGGGTGCACTGTGAGTAAAAAATACAAATTAAGTTCAGGACAAAGTACAAAAAGAGCGAATGTGGCTGTCATAAAATATCATAAAAATACAGCTAGTTATGTGTCATACATTTAAGGATATATATTACATTTAGGTCTAATATTTGAACAATATTTTAAAATTGTTAAATGTAAACTTTCCATACACAGATCTTGATGAACCAGTTTTTAACCTAATGTCTGTCAACGATGAAACCGCAACATTTAAATGTACTGAACCGGATGGATTGCCAACACCAATTACCACCACATGGATCAAAGATGACGTCAGACTTGAGATTCTGTCGGTCGTCGTCTTCGCGCAAGGGTGCGTAACTAACGGCTTTGTTGACTGTGTATGATTTTACGCTTTAGATAGCGAACATTTGATTATATTCGTCGTCTCCTAACCGTCGTGTTTCGTAAAGTCCAAATTAACAATTAATGACGTTGATGATGCAGATGAAGGAGTTTATCAGTGTAGAGCAGAGAATGCTGCTTACAGTGGAACAGATGTGAAACTTAATACTGCTACACTGTCAATAAGTTGGTAGGAAAACAAACTTTCTATAACTGTTAATAACCAATTACCTGTCGTAATATGGTCCTTTATGGCTAATATTCCTATTATGCTATGTAGTAATTAATTTAAAGCACAGCAGCCACACAACGAAAACTGAAAGTTGGGGTAAAATGTTTGGGAAAAATAATGGGAAATGAATTCTGAACTTTTGCATTGATGGGAAACAATAAGGATTTTTATTTAGTTTATTTTAGTAATATAAGAGGCTTTTGTAATGAACACAAGACGTGTTTTACTAATATTGCTTGTTCTTTTCTATTTCTTTATCATTGACGACAACATCTTTTATTTCCAGTAAGTCAACTACACGTAGGTTCTGTTTGTTTGCATTGTATTTATTGTAAATTTCCGGGTGTTTGCATTTGCATAAAGCAAATAAAGGATAGGAATGCCCTCATCCCCAGGATCTGTATTAATGCTTAAAAGGGCTACCTTTTTGTATATATTTTTCAACACTACATTATTGTGTATTAAAACACATGGCATTGAACATTTTGTTTTTGTGGTCCTATTTATTGTTTAGTTGTATTTCTTTCCCGGATTTTGCGAAAAGCAAATAAATGATAGTGAATCTGGGGAGGGTGCTCAAAGGATCTGCATGAGTGCTTACAAAGTAAAATATGACCTTTGTATGTTTGTCAACATTTTACATTATTGTAAAACACATGGAAACACTGATCCTTCTCTATTAAGCGTGGTTCCCACTAGCGACGTCACACAAGGACGTAACGCAACGCAAGTGAATTGACCAATCACAAGCGATGGCTTATTCGCTTGTGATTGCTAACTGTCTATAACTTCGCTTGTCATTGGTTAAAACACTTGCGTTGCGTTTACGTCCTTGCGTTATGTTTTTGTGGGAACCAAGCTTTAACGAGTGCGGGCGTATGCATTCAACTGGTCTTGTTGGAATGACGTTT
The DNA here is from genome assembly GCF_964355755.1 of Antedon mediterranea. Lineage (NCBI taxonomy): Eukaryota > Metazoa > Echinodermata > Crinoidea > Comatulida > Antedonidae > Antedon > Antedon mediterranea. Next base: position 1,280,782 of record NC_092677.1, read on the forward strand.
GTTGGTGTGCTCATTGGATTCATTATTTGTTTCTTGTGGGCTTTATTATCAGCAAAAGTAATAATAAATAAAAGATAAAGAAGTCAAAGGTAAAGTATAATTCTGATTCATAAAGTAGAATTACCAAAAAGGAGTAAAATTCTCAAAGGTTACATGAACTACGGTACACTGCACAAGTAATGAAATGGATTAACATTAAGTTCTTGCTGATGTTTTATTTTAAAGGTATCTACATAAAAAAACGACAACCAATTAGGGGTAAGGATACCATAACACTTTCAATACCAATTTTCACTCATCATTATCTATATATAAATTATTTTACGTAAGGGAAAAATTCTGTAAATCGCCCGTACTTCTAGAATTTCTACTCGATGGTATATAAAGTTGGTTCGTACTTTCGGTACTGATTTTAGCCACCTGATTTAACCCTGCTTACAAATTAAATTGAGTTAGACAATTAGTTATTGACAATTAAAAAGAATTTAGGTTCAACGATTTGTCCCAAATAGGGGTGTTTTCCGTGGTATACATTGTCTAATGGATGTCCATCTTGAAAAATATCCGCACACAATAATACTATCTCCTTCTACGATAATTGATCAGCTCGAGTACAGCATCATAATGTTGAAGAAAGGCCGACTTTCTTAAAAAAATACTATTTGGATATATTTAATATATACGTTTATACAAATGTATTGATTTGCGATGAATGGAACATTCCAATCTGTTAGAAGCTTCAAATTCCTCGGTAAATAGAGGGCGCATTATTTCGTAAGAAGACAGTACTTTAAAAATATTGGAAATATGCTTGTTCACAAAAAGTAATCTAAACATTGGGCCTCCGTACAGTATCATGGAGGAAGTAAACACAAATGTAAATCAATTGGCATTCAGAACCATCAGTGTCCTGAGAGACAAGAGTGAAAGTATCATTTTGGATTTTCAGATTGTTAGGCGTGACCAGCATGTCCTTCTTAACAGAAGTAATGGTGATATGTGAATGTGCACTAATTTTCCTGATTTTCCAAAGCGACTGTAAGTAGAAACTTAAATGTCATGCATGTTATTAGTAGGGTCCTACTATTATTTCAACATAGACTATAAGACTGAAATGACTATGGACGATGACGTAGTAACCAATTTTTATTTATTGTATTGTTTGTATTAATTGATTGGTTTCATTAAATACATTGCCACGCATTCATTTTCTGTGTATATAGTTATAAATGGACAAAATCCGGTTGTCAATGTACAAGATGCTAACGTTATATTAGGTAAGGATGCTGTTATCACCTGTAGTTATACACTCAGTGGTTCAAGAACATTTAATGCTGCTCAATGGTACAATAGTAATTCAGATGGAGATCAGTTAGACGTCCATGTTAATACTGCAGATACAAATCCAAATGGTAGATATACAGTTAATGTCACAACAACAACTGCTCAAACTGGTACAGCTACTCTCACCATTGCTAACACAGTGTTGTCTGATGATGGATACTATCTATGTAGAATTGTGGATTCATCTATTTTCTCTGGTGAAAACAACGGAAACCTTATTGTTCAATGTAAGTATTAATAAATCCACGAATGATATACTGTATATTTAAGTCATTTAAAAAATAAATTTTGTAAAAAAGGCAACCATCATTTTAATACTTGGCTTTGTCATTTCAGATCTGGAAACCCCCGTTTTGAAGTCGGACACATTATCTGCCATGATAAATGACACCGCAACATTTACATGTACTCAACTTATCGGTGAACCAACACAAATTATTGTCAGATGGACAAAAGAGAATATTGCACTTGATATTTCTGATACAGACAAATATCCATCTTCTGATGCAACATTAATTATTAATAAAGTGGATGAAATGGATGAAGGAAGTTATCGTTGTGTAGCAGAGAATGCTGCTTACAATGGAAATGAAGGAAAACCGAGTAATCTTCTCGAACTCTCAGTAGGTTGGTTGAAATAAAGTTATTATAACTAACGATACAATAATATCACATTTTATTGAGAGCATAGGTATATTCTATGGAACCAAAGAATCTATCATAATTAGACGGAATATTCCAACAATTATGTATTATGCGGTAATGGACATAAAGCACAACTACACAGTTTAATTATAAAAGGCCTTTTTATAATATAGAACAAGACAATATATAAAACCAATAGATGCACTGACTATGTTTAAATAACATAATCATATACTTCCTATTCTTTAGCATTGACGACAACTTCTTCTACATCCAGTAGGTCAACTACACGTACGTTTCGTTTATTTGCATTGCACTAATAGTTTTCGATTTTTTTGGCCCTATAATTTTGCGAATAAAAAATATGACCTTTGTATATTTGTTATGTCACAATCACTTGGTAACTCTGATTCTCCTGAATCTTGCGTACACAGAAGTTCCAAAGAGTGGTGAGGGCGTGTGTAATTCAACTGGTCTTGTTGTTGGAATGACGTTTGTTGGTGTGCTCATTGGATTCATTATCTGTTTGATTGTGGTTTTTATTATCAGAAAAATAGAGAAGTCAAAATCGCAGGTAAATTATAATTCAGAAAGTAGAAAAAAATAGTCGAAGGTTTAGTGAAATACCGTCACAATTAATGGAAAATGTATTCAATTTACTTTTTGATGTTTTATTTTAAAGGCACCGACATCAACAAATGACAACCAATCAGGGGTAAGGATGCTATACTTCAACCTTAATTATTCGCTTTCACTTTGATCATTATCATCATTGTAACCAAAACACAATAAAGGTTTGCATGATTGTAATTCATCTTACTTTACTGTTGTATTTTTTTAGCAGCAGGCGTATATGACTTACACTGGAGAGACAGATAAAGAGGATAACCACACATACCAAGATTTACAGAAGAAAGACGATAATCAAGCTGTATATGTAAATGTTAAAGCAAAAAAGGACAAAAAATAATATACATGTTTAAAATATAAAATAAAAGAAATACATTATTATTATTATTCTTATTATTAATGGAATATCATTGGTTTAAAACTACAATCACATACATCTTGTTGTTTTGTTATAGAATACCGTATAGAATAAAGAGAAATCATAACATTGATAAAGTGTTTTCTTTCTCTTGATTTAACTATTTAACGCGTACAAATTAATAACAGGAAATGTGAATACTGCAATTAGTATCATCATTAACTAAACAAAATATACACAAGTACTTATAGTGACATAATATATACCAATATATAGCAACATGTGATATAGATGAAAACCACAGACATACTTGAAAAATGTAAAAAAAGATATGTAACTAACAACGATACATTTATTAAAATGTTATTTTCTATTTTTGATTTTTTTGAATTAAAACTTGCTTGTATTAGACCAACTTTGATTCGTTACTTTGATTTTAATGTTTGAATGCATTAGTACATTGACATATAATGACATACTAGAATAGACTAGACAATCAATTCTTTTAACACGCTTGTAATTGTATTATTGTTATATAGCATTCTTTAATTTAATTCGCCTCAAGATGTGCTTTGGTTGGTTGCTGCCATATTTTTTCAAAGAGTTTAGTAATGATCAAATTGATTTTTAAACGTACAAACTAAATTCTAGGGACAAATTGGACGGAGGTTTTAAAGTTATGTGCGATTCATGTTCATTTCTTTTTTAGGGAAGACATTAAGAAATACCTATAAAAATAATAAATAGTAGTTTGAACTACTTACTGTATAAATACAATTTTTAAAAGGCTAGGTGTTTTATGATTTTATTTTAAATAATTGATACTATTAAAAAAGAATAATTGTATCATCTTGATTTGGACGGAAGTACAGTGCACTATAATTATGAAGGAAGTAAAACTAATATATCACAAGTATGAATGGCAATCCACAATCATAACGACGACAGGAACAATCAATACTTCAGTATACAATACAGTACAGTGTGGTAGAGTGCAAGACTATAATAGTGAAATAGTCACCACCTAATAAAGCGGAACAGATTTCCATATTTTACAGATTTTTAATGGAGGCGAAAAATAAAAATGCGATGATTGTAAGTACAAATATTTAAAATAGTTTTTCACAAATGACGCAATCGTAAATCGTTAATTGTTATTTTGTTTAATTTAGTTTAATATCAGATACAAGTGGATGCTGCTAAAATGTAACAATGTAAGAATGATGTGCACTCCTACATTTTTTACAGGAAAATCGTTGCTTCAACTTGTTTTGTCAAAAGTTGATGTCAGTGGTCAACAAGAAGCTACTGTAGCTAGGCCTTCTTGCAGTACAGAAGTACAGAGCAAAGATCGTTAAAAAAATATGCCCTTTTAATCATGAACAGAAGAGGGCGGTGTTTAGCCTTACTACAAATAATGTACTGTACTCGTAAAGTTGCATTTCCTTCTTGTAAATAGATTGCTGTGAAGATGAAGAGTGTTTCCTTCTTGTTATTGTTTCTTCTATATTTACGACGTAAGTACAATTCACTAAACTAAACTAATACTATTAAGCATTTTCTAAGAGTTCATAAACTTTGATGATTTGAACAGTTATTAACTAAATATATTTTGTTTGTAAAGTAAATATATCTCTGTTTACGGTAGGTTTATGGCACGCCAGGATGGACATACATAGTTATGTCCGTCCTAGCGTGTCATATAGGTTCAAATGCTAGATATAGGTACGTTAGCTAAATACTGCATGAGGCCTGTAACATCATGACATACTCATGTTGCTTTACTGTCGCTGTGCTACTAATTGTGCAAATAGTTATATATAATACATATATATATATAAACATTTTCAGTATTTTTTGTTTGTATTGTTTGCATTTCCTATAATTTTGTTTCCAGAAATGACAAAAAAACCTTTCTTGACATCAACACAATGTTTAATAAATGGTAGTAGACATACAGCACATCTTTTTAGCAAGCTGTCTTTAAAAATGAGTAAAGCATTATCTTTTATAACACCAAATCAACGTAGGTCTACCCTAAACTCGAAAAACATGCAATAAAAGTGCACAATATGCAGTATTTATAATAACTACTGTACAGTTATATTTTAGTTTTAGGTACACATGCACAAACTACGTCTGTGACAGTGGGTGGTGATACAGTTAAAGTTGGTGAGATTACAACGATGACGTGTAGTTATACAGTTTCAACAAATGATGCATTGGATCGACTTGTTTGGTTCAGAGCTGATGCTGATGGTACTCCAATATTAGGAAACCCTATCGTATCTAGTGATACAGGAGAAACAAGCAATGGTCGTTACAGCTTATCTAATGACAAGGATCTTATGATAAGTGCTGTTGAAGTAAATGATGCAGGAAATTATCTGTGTAGAATCATCACACAAAATGGCCAAGTTGCTGACGACTATGATGAACTTATAGTTCAATGTGAGTTTGTCATTCCTTTGTTGTTTTTTTTTCTAGTAAAAGTTAAAGACATAACTTCTGTTGGACAATCTTCAAATTACAATAAATAATTATAATTAAAAATTATCCAAATGTCATGAAAATAAAGCTGTGTTTATGGTATTACATTTAATAGTCAAATTGTCTTTACACTGCAGATCTTGACACACCAGTTGTGACTCCAGCCCAATTGTCTGTCAAGATGGATGATACAGCAACGTTCACAACTGAACCTGTTGGATTCCCAACACCAATTACCATCACATGGATCAAAGGTGACGCCACACTTGATGTGTCTGATACAGAAAAGTATCCAAATTATGATGCAACATTAACCATTGATAATGTAAATGAGACGGATGAGGGAGATTATAAGTGTAGAGTAGAGAATGCTGCTTACATGGGAGTAGAAGGAAAACTTAGTAATACTGCCACACTGTCAATAGGTTGGTGGGAATAAACATTTTAATAAATAATGTATTTTATTGGCATCATTGTATAAGTATTTTCTGCATGTCATAATTATAAATGGAATATTCATATTACAGTATATTATGTCATGTGGTAACAAAAATAAAGCACAGGTAAACAGCGATAACTGAAAGTTTTAGTTTATTAAAGTCATTTTTATAATATGAACGCATGACGTGTCGGATTATTGCTTGTTTATTTTCTATTTCTTTAGCATTGGCGACAACTTCTTTTATATCCAGTAAGTCAACTACACGTAGGTTTCGTTTGTTTGCATTGCATTGTAAATTTCCGGGATTTTGCATTTGCGAAAAAAAAGGATAGCAACGGAAAGGGATATCCCTGCCCCATCCCCATGATCTGTATCACGCCTTAAAAGGGAAAATAAGTATGACTTTATATATTTGTCAACACTACATTATTGTAAACATGTTTAAAACACGGCATGGTAACACGATCCTTCTGTATTATTTGTTCAGTTTTAAGTACAGAAGTTCCAAAGAGAGAGAATGATTGTAATTCAACTGGTCTTGTTGTTGGAATGACGTTTGTTGGTGTGCTCATTGGATTCATTTTCTGTTTGCTTGTGTGTTTTATCATCAGCAAAATAAGGAAGTCACATGCACAGGTAAAGTATAATTCAGAATGTAGAACCAAAAGCAAAAGTGTAGACTTAAAATGACCAAAGGTTTAATGAAATACCGCATACTTAAGTAATAGAAACTATTTTAACATTAAATATGATGTTTTATTTTGAAGGTACCGACATCGAAAAACACCAACCAATCAGGGGTAAGGATGTTACTTCAACTTTAAGTATTCAATTTCATTCGTCGTCGTCATCACCATCATTATTATCACTATTGCCATCAATATATCAATAAAGGTTTACACGATTTTCATTCTTTTTTTTTTGCATGCACTAAACTTTTGTATTTTTTTTAGCTGCAGGCGTATATGACTTATACTGGGGAGACAGATAAAGAAATAAACCACACATACCAAGATTTACAGAAGAAAGAAGATAATCAAGCTGTATATGTAAATGTTAAAGCAAAAAAGGACAAAAAATAATATTCATATACATTTAAAATAAAATTAAAGAAATACATCAGTATTATTATTCTTATTATTAATGGAATATCATTGGTTTAAAACTACAATGACATACATCTTGATGATTTTATTATAGAAATAAAGAGAAATCATAACCTGTAGAAAGTGTTTTCTTTCTCTTGATTTAACTCTTTAACTCGTACAAATTTAATAACAAGGAAATGTGAATGCTGTAATTTGTATTATCATTAACTAAACAACATATACACAAGTACTTATAGTGACATAATATATACCAATATTATATAGCAACATGTGATATAAAGATGAAAACCACAGACATACTTGGAAAATGTAAAAAAAGATATGTAACTAACAACGATACATTTATTAAAAAATTGTATTTCTTGTTTTGATTTGTTTTAATTAAAACTTGCTTGTACCAGACCAACTTTGATTCGTTACTGAATTTAAAGTTTGAATGCATTATTACATTGACATATAATGACTATTCCAGCATTAAGAAGGAAAATAAACTAGAAAATCAATTCTTTTAACACGCGTGTAATTGTATTATTCTTATATAGCCTTCTTTCGTTTAATTCGCCTCGAGATGTACGTTGTTTGCTTGCTGCCATATTTTATACAAAGAATTGAGTAAGTTCAAATTAATTTTGAAACGGAATATTTAGATTCCTGGGAATTGGAACAGGGCTTTAAAGTATATGGGTGCGATTTTTATTTTGTTAATGATTTTTAAACACATTTAAGAAATACCACAGTTTGAGTTTGCACTGTTTTGAACTACAATACAATTTAATAATAATCACGTGTTTTATTATTTTATTTTAAATAATTGATACTATTAAAAAATAATAATTTGATCATCTTGATTTGGACGGAAGTACAGTACACTATAATTGTGAAGGAAGTAAAACTAATCACAAGTATGAATGGCAATTCATCACAATCATAACAACGACAGGAACAATCAATACTTCAGTATACAATACAGTAGAGTGTGGTAGAGTGCAAGACAATAATAGTGAAATAGTCACCACCTAATAAAGCGGAAAAGAGTTCTATATTCTATAGAATTGCAATGGAGGCGAAATGTACAAGTGCGATGATTTTCCTGATTATTCAACTTTGTGTTTGTATGTACAAATATTAAAAAATATATTTTTTTTCACAAAATGACGCAATCGTAAATCGTTATTTTTTTTTTTTTTTTTTAATTTAGTTTCAGATACAAGTGCACAAACACCAGTGACAGTGGATGCTGGTACAGTCAATGAGTTTGACAATGTAACAATGATGTGTACTCCAAACGTTTTTATAGGAGATTCGTTGAATCAACTGGTTTGGACAAAAGTTGATGACAATGGTGAACAACAAGGACCTGCTCTTGTGATTTCTACAGGACAAGCAACAAATGATCAATACAGTTTGTCCAATAATTATCTTATAATAACTGAGGTTGTAAGAGGTGATACAGGCAACTATAAATGTACTGTTAGCACCAATCTTGGAAATCCTGGTGAAGACTCTGCAGCACTCACAGTCAATTGTAAGTATTAGAATTTTATGAATATACATTTCAGAGTGGGAGAAAGCTGCTTAGAAATTTACTCTATTTTAGACTATTGACTATCCCAAATGTTTATTTACATGTTTATAACATTGTAAAAACACACACAAGGTACAATATTTAACAAGTAGAGTATTCTATTGTTCATTATATTTAATTAAAATGTTTTTCTTGAATGTTTACACACATGCCTTGTTGATAAATAGTATTTGTAGCACAAACAAATTATTATAAAAATGTATCATGAAAATAAGCTGTGTTTATGGTAATACATTTAATAGACAAAGACAAAGAGTATTTTAAAAATTGTTATGTAAATTTTTCATTTCAAACCTCTGACACCGGTGTTCCTCAGGGTACTGTCAACGCACCTAAATTATATTCCTTGTATACGGCGGATTACAGATCTTTAAATGATGAGCTTTGCCCCGTTGTTTAAATTCGCTGATGACACTAGTACTATTGGTCTCATAGTTTCAAACAATGATGAAAATTATCGTAGCGAAATACAAAGATTTGTTAAATTTTGTGACGATAATTATCTCCAAATAAATGCATCAAAAACAAAGGAGATGATCATTGATTTTAGGACTAAACATAAATTTAATTTTCAACCAATCACTATCAAAGGTAAAGAAATTGAAATTGTTGACCAGTACAAGTATCTAGGAATTGTTTTCAATGATAAACTGAGTTGGGGAGACCATATAGACTTCATCAGCAAAAAATTAAGTCCCAGAATGTATTGTATGAGAACTTTATATAAATTTAACTCCTGTGATTTGATGTTACTTTCGTTCTATAGATCCGTTATATGTAGTGTTTGGACGTATTGCCTCTCCTGTTGGGCTGGTAATGTTACCGGAGGGAATAAAGGACGCCTTGAAACTTTCATCCGTCGGGCTGGTAAAATGATTGGTCTGGAACTGCCTTCCTTTACCGATGTGCACCTAGAACACCTCCAGAAAGATTTCGAACGCAATGAGTCGGATGCCTCTCATCCTCTCCACAAAGTGATCATAGACCAACTTAATCCAAGTGGTAGATTGAGGCTCCTCAGTGTGAAAACAAATCGATTTGCTAAATCCTTTATTCCCTCCGGTATCATCCAGTACAACAGGAAGTCAAGAAGATAATTTTATATTGTATTTTTTTAGATGTTTTTATATGAATGGTTTTATGCTATATTTGTTTTTATAGTGTTTTCTTTGTTATTATGACGAGCAATGAATTTCCTTTTTGAGGATCAATAAAAGTTATCTTATCTTATCTTATCTTATCTTATCTTATCTTCATGAACAGATCTTGACAACCCAGGTTTGAAGCTAATGTCTAACGATCATGAAACAGCAATATTTGAATGTACTGAACCTGATGGATTCCCAACACCAATTACCGTCGCATGGATCAAAGATGGCAATGAGCTTGGTGTTTCTGATACAGACAAGTATCCGTTTTCTGATACAACATTAACGATTAATGACGTCGATGGGGCAGATGAAGGAGTTTATCAGTGTAGATCTGAGAACGATGCTTATAGTGGAAATGAGGGAAAACTTAGCACTACTACTGCTACACTGTCAATAGGTTGGTTGGAATAAACATTTTGATAAATAATATATTTATTGGCATCATAGTATAGTATAAGTATTTTATGCATGTCATAATTATAACCGAAAATAAAGCACTGCTTTAGCGAAATCTGAAAGTTTCAGTTAATTTTAGTTATTAAGGGTTATTTTTATAATATGAACGCATGGCGTGTTTTACTAAATATTGCTTGTTTGTTTTATATTTCTTTAGTATTGACAACAAATTCTTATATACCCGGTAAGTCAACTACACGTAGGTTTTGTTTGCTTGCATTTTTATTTATTGTAAATTTCCGGGTTTTGTTTTGCATTGCCAAAAGCAAATAAAAAAAGGATAGACATTGGAGGGGATATGCCACGCCTCATCCCTAGGATCTGCATGAATGCTTAAAGGGAAAATAATGATAACCTTTTTATAATATATTCGTCAACACTACATTATTGTAAACATGTCTAAAATGACATGGTAACACTGTACTAATTGTTTAGTTTTAAGTACAGAGTTTCCAAAGAGTGAGGGCGTTTGTAATTCAACAGGTCTTGTTGTTGGAATGACGTTTGTTGGTGTGCTCATTGGATTCATTCTCTGTTTGCTTGTGGGTTTTATTATCAGCAAAATAAAGAGATCAAATCCAAAGGTAAAGTATAATTTTTAAAGTAGCCCCAGCAAAAGAGATAGGCATAGAATGACCAAGTGTTTAAAATACCGCACACTTGAGTAATGATTTTAACATTAAATATGTTTTATTTTAAAGGTACCTACATCAAAAAACACCAACCAATCAGGGGTAAGGATGCTATACTGTACTTCAACTTTAAGTATTCACTTTCTCTTGTCATCATCATCATCATCATTTATTATTACCATTATCACCATCATATCAAAAGGTTTACACGATTTTCATTCTTCTTTTTCCATGCACTAAACTGTTGTATTATTTTTAGCAGCAAGAGTATATGACTTATACTGAAGAGACAGATAAAGAAACAAACCACACATACCAAGATTTACAGAAGAAAGACGATAATCAAGCTGTATATGTAAATTTTAAAGCCAAGAAGGACAACAGTTAATACATTATTCAAGATAAATGAATACAATATTAATTATTGTTATTGGAATATCATACTTACAAGTTTTTACTTATAAGTGTTACCTATAGTGAAACTGACAGAACCACGGTATATCGCAACATGTGATATAACGAAGAAAACCATCACACATTGTTTTAAAAATGTAACAGTTTATTCAAATGAATAAGTTGTTCGTTATTTTGTAATTTTGTAATTATATAATTAATTTGCTTTAGTATACCAACTTTGATTTGTTACTTTGAATGTAATGTTATAATGCATAAGTACAACACCAATACGCTTGTTCTTTTGTATTATTATTATTATTATTAATTTTATTTCGCTTATGAGATGTGCATTGGTTGCTTGCTGCCATTTTCCATCTGCGTAAGCAGTGGTGGCGCCAGCGGGGGAGGGGGGGGGGACTACGGGGGCTGTATCCCCCTCGCCGGGGAGCCTATCCCCCACGTCGGGGAACGCGAGTACTTTTCGTCGGGGAATATAATATACAGTAAAAATCATTCGCGTTCACTTCGTAGCTTCAGCGACTAGAAAACCGCGAAGTTCCATTTTTTTTAAAGTACGTCGGAGAGGGCTATTACACTTTATTATGCATGCATTATTGCCAGCGATCTAATAAACAATAGGTATGCACTTGTCTGGCGGTGTCCCTTTGTACGAATCGTTTAACATTGGGCCCGGCAAAAAAAAATCGCGGCCCGGCCCATCGCGGTTTACGCGTGATATCATGTTCCACCCAGGGACCAGAATGTGTACTGTGCAGTTAATTTCCAGGCGAAGTTTACTGACGCGTTACGTCGTGTACTGTGTATCGACAGCAAAAGGGTACGAATTATCTTCGCGATCTATTTATTGTTCATATGTTCAATTTTTTAATTTACGATTACCGTGGGGTACCTGAACCTGAAATAGACGTTTTTCACTGTAGGCTCGGCCTACATCACTAAACAAAAAACCATGCCATTTTCGTTTAGCCAACATCTTATTATAGTTAAGTTATTACATTTCCAATGTCCTGTATGTCATGAACTGCCTGTACATCGAAATTCCAGATTCACTTCTGGGAAATAAACTGATTTCCCCGATGGAAAATGGTCTACGCTTGTGGACGCATTCCCCTCCAAATAAAAGTTAAAAGGGTAACTTGTTTAGGCCTCTATGTCTGAAATTTTTTTAAGTATAGGTGTAATTTTTGAAGACCTGCATCTCTAGTTTTCAAAATTGTCTTAGCTCAACCGTCCTAAATTATAGAGCTGGTCATGTATACTCACCGTACATTTTGTTTCATATTTCGATGTACAATATACAGTCAGTGCATTGAACCTTGAGCTCTATTTTTTCATTTTTTTTTAATATCCATGGTAGGGCTGGTTCTGGAGACGTACCGGTATATATCTTGTGTTATGCTTCGAAGTATAATAAGTTAAATTTCCAGGACCTAGCAACTCTATTTTTAGAATGTTCTTAGCTCCACCCCAACCATGGTGGGCTGGACCTATAATTTCGTTTCATATTCAATGTTTTGCAGGGATCTAGCAGCTCTATTTTTGACAATTTTCTTAGCTCTGGTTCTGTAGACTTATAATTTCGTTTCATTTATCAATATGGGCCTATATAAGTGCAATTTCCAGGTACCTAGCAGGTCTATTTTTCACAATTTTCTAAGCAGCTCAACCCTAATGTTTGGGCTGGTCCTGGAGCCTTATATATTTTGTTTCTTTTTTTCGAAATACTATAATCCAATATCCGGGGACCTAACAACTCTAGTTGTTTAAATGTCCTTAGCTCCATTTCAACCTCGGTGGGCTTGTTGTCTGATAGACTTGTAATTTCGTTTTATATATCAATGTATAATTGCAATTTGGGGACCTAGCAGCTCTATTTTTCAAAATTTTCTTACAGATCAGACCATGGATATCTCGCGCATTTACAATTTTCGCACCCCCAGACAGCAACCTTCCTACGTCTCTGCGATTATAACGATATACCTCTTGGCCCGTGGGTAGGTTTTACGTTAGCGTATATTTTCTATGATAGGCATATTGAACTTTAAAAACTTCATTTTTAAATTTGAAAGAATGGATTTACACGGTCATCGTACCGGACCAGCTTCTTGCAATGTGTTTTTCACACAGTATTTTATTTATATACCATACAAAATTGAAAAAATTGGCTACCCTAAATCTGATTAAAACGGCTCCCCCCGGACCCCCACCAGGGGCCCTTGGCGGCCCCCTGGCCCCAAGCCAAGTGATGCTCGCTTCACTCGCATAGCCCCCCGACGGGGAATTTAGCCCCGGCGTCGGAAAGATCCTGGCGCCACCCCTGTGCGTAAGTTAAAATTGATTTGACATTCTCGCGCTTTTATATTTCTGAGTTTGATTTGAGTTTCCACTGATTGACTCTTGAATATGTATATTACGATTATTAATTTCACCATCACAGATCTAGTAAACGCAGTTCCAAATCAATTGTCTTGGTTTATTGATATTACATACGGTACTCTCATTACTCTTCACAGTCATTTTAATAAACATAAATCAATATGATATATTATGATTTAGATTTTGAAGGGATTTTGAATGAAATTCAATGTGAACGAATTTAGAATGTGACCGTTTTATAGAGCCTCTGAATTTTTGTATTTTGAATTTGTTTTTAAAACCAAGTACCGTAAGCTAATTTCCTCTTTATAAGAATGTAAACAAAATATGGTTTAGGGGTGTAGTGGTAATACCTTATTTTCCTTGAAGCATAACAATGAGTACGGTAAATCTAATCTGGTGACAGGGATAGCATTCAATTATACCCGTGCGCGAGTTTGGTTGCAATAATATTTCATTTCTGTTTTTAAATGTTAATGTTACGAGTATACTGTAATTTGATCATCTTAATGATTCAATAAATTTGACATGAACTGAAGTACAGTACACTATGAGGAAGTAAAAATAATATATCAAGAAGTAGCAAAATCAGTCCATACTCGTATAACAGGAACAATCAATAAGTACGTATACAATACGATAATTAGAGTGTGGTAGAGTGCGAGACAATAATAGCGAAACAGATCTGCACCTTATGCAGCGGAATTTAAAATTTCCTTTTCATACAAATTCGCACCCATACATTTTTTTGCAGTAAAAAACAATCGCAGCTAGTTAATTTCTCTGGACATTCACCGGCAAAAAGTAAGTTGTTGCAAGATGTTTTATCAAATTATTTTAAATTGTTTTACTGAATGTTTGGATAGTTTAGATAATTCGTGATAAACGAACAATAATCCTAGTACGTTATAGCATGATCTAGAGGAAGTAAACATTGTTATATCAAAGTGTACATGGCTTGACAATTCACATTTCTGACACTGTATAGGAAGAATGAATATTTTACGTGAGGTAATTTCGCGACTGTAAAATCAACGATGAGTATGATGATCAACTTTCCTCATTCACATTCTTTTAGAAAGATATAACTGGTAAAGAAAGCCTGTCTAGTGTGGTAATGATAGAGGTCCGAACATGAATATAACTTCGGCTTTAGAAGTCACGATGCTTAATTGTTATGACCCTGTATAACCAAATTATGATGGGTTGAACAATTGTATTCTTATTGACATAAGAAAAACTATTATCTCTAAACAGCAACATGAATGAATTGCGGAGAGCAGAAACATGAACACTAGTTGATCATACCCAGTATCATGATGTGGCTGTTGTATGATAATGAAAATAGATACATACCGAGAATCGGCTGACTTATCTCAGGAGTCGGAGTAGTCATGGTTTGTAATTTACAAGTCTGTAATCCTGCTGGCTCTGACGCGATTCATTTTCTTTACAGATTTAATGGAGGGGATCTATGGTGTAATAATAATTCTAATGTTTCAACTATGTTCTTGTAAGTAAGAAATTAGAAAACAAATAAATAAATAATTAAAACAAATAATTTAAAAATAATAATAATAAAAATACAAAACTTTCTCGAAACACATAAATAAGTAATTAAAACAAATAATGTTAAAAGTGTGATGTAGAATGTTAATTTTAGTTAAAATGCTCAGCAGATGTGTCTGTGATTGAATAGAAATGTTATACTTGAAATGTGAAAAAGAAGGTAGGTAATCGAATTTCGCTGACGTTTTTAAACAAAAAATGTCAGCGAAATTCGATTACCTACCTATTGATTTTTTTCTATGTCAAAATATATAAATTCATATCATGTATTCTATTTCAGTTTTAAATGGTCAAACTGAACCTATAGTCAATGTACAAAATGCTACTTTAAAGTAGGTGAAAATGCTGTTATCATCTGTGATTACACACTCGGTGGTGGTACAAGAACACTTCAGGCTGCTCAATGGTACAATAGCACATCAACAGGAGATAGGTTAAACCTTCTTGTTAATAGTGCTCTAACAAAGCCAAATGGTAGATATGCAGTTGATACCACACAAACTGGTGTGGTTACTCTCATTATTGCAAACACAGTATTGTCTGATGATGGATACTATCTATGTAGAATTGTTGATTCACCTGCTGTTGACAAGTTTTTAACTTCTAGAAGGGATCCATGATAATAATGACTAACAATTACTGCTTTATCTATGTTCACTTTAATATCTTTTTTCTATTTTGTATATATTCATTCATTATTATCTAAATAAATATTATCTGAATCTGAATCTGAATCTGAAACTGGTGAAAATGTTGGAAAGCTTACTGTTCAATGTAAGTATGAATGTTTACATCATTTAACAATGAATAAATATTTTATATTAAAAATAAGTGTGATTGTGAACAGAATGGTGGTCTTTTAATGTTTACCAGTGGCTTACCAATAATCAATTAATATTTTATTTCTCAGAATAAATTGCACATCAAACTAACAACAAATATCTAAATATCTATCAAGAAAAAAATAATAATAGGAAGGGTAAGACTATCAAACAATATCGTTGGTCAAAGAGAGAAGCTATCGCTATTGAGAGTATATATACTAATTAAACTAGAGTATTGAACAATTTGAGAAAGTATTCATAAAAAAAGATAAATAGGGAACGCCATATAAACAAACATCATGCCGGTACTACACTAATTGAGATACAACAATAGTCTGATGCGTTTTGATAGTTGATTTCTGGAATATACAATGCATCTTTTTAGTTTATACACTTCGACATGGTGAATGTAAGACTGTTTATTTTGCCTTTACAGATCTTGAAGAACCAGTTCTAAATCCAACAAACTTGTCTATCAACGAAATAGAAACTGTGACATTTACATGTTCTAACCTTATTGGTGTACCAACAATTACCGTCACATGGATCAAAGATGGCAATGAACTTGGTGTTTTTGATACAGACAAGTATCCGTCTTCTGATGCAACATTAACGATTAATGACGTTGATGAAGAAGATGAAGGAGATTATCAGTGTAGAGCAGAGAATGCTGCTTATAGTGGAACAGATGGTAAACTTAGTAATACTGCCACACTGTCAATAGGTTGGTGGGAATAAACATTTTGATAAATAATATATTTTATTGGCATTATAGTATAAGTATTTTCTGCATGTCAAAATTATAAATGGAATATTCATAATACATATGTCATGCGGTAACAAAAATAAAGCACAGCTATACAGCGAAATCTGAAAGTTTCAGTTTATTAAAGCCATTTTTATAATATGAACGCATGACGTGTCTGACTATTGCTTGTTTGATTTATATTTCTTTAGCATTAACGACAACTTCTTCTATACCCAGTAAGTCAACTGCACGTAGGTTCTGTTTGTTTGCATTGTATTTATTGTAATTTCCGGGTTTTTCCGTTTTCGTACAGCAAATAAAGGATAGGAATGGGAGGGGATATCCCCCGCCGAATTCCAATGATCTGCATGAGTGCTTAAAAGGGAAAATAGTGATGACTTTTGTATAATATATTTGACAACACTACATTATTGTAAACATGTTTAAAAGACATGGAGACACTGATCCTTTTGTAGGCCTATGTATGGTTTAGTTGCATTGCCTTCCGGAATTTTGCGAAAAGCAAATAAAGGATAAGAAATCTGGGGGAGGGTGCACACAGGATCTGCATGAGTGCTTAAAAAGTAAAATATGACGTTTGTATAAACATGTTTGAAATAACATGGAAACACTTATCCTTCAGTATTAATTGTTCAGTTTTAAGTACAGAAGCTCCAAAGAGTGAAAATGATTGTAATTCAACTGGTCTTGTTGTTGGAATGACGTTTGTTGGTGTGCTCATTGGATTCATTATCTGTTTGCTTGTGGGTTTTATCATCAGCAAAATAAGGAAGTCAAATTCACAGGTAAAGTATAATTCAGAAAGTAGAAACAAAAGCAAAAGTGTAGACTTAAAATGACCAAAGGTTTAATGAAATACCGCATACTTAAGTAATGGAAACTATTTTAACATTAAATATGATATCTTATTTTAAAGGTACCGACATCGATAAACACCAACCAATCAGGGGTAAGGATGTTACCTCAACTTTAATTATTCAATTTCACTCGTCGTCGTCGTCACTATTGTCACCAATATATTAATAAAGTTTACACGATTTTCATTCTTCTTTTTTTTGCATGCACTAAACTTTGTATTTTTTTTAGCAGCAGGCGTATATGACTTATACCAGAGAGACAGATAAAGAAACAAACCACACATACCAAGATCTACATAAGAAAGACGATAATCAAGCTGTATATGTAAATGTTAAAGCCAAAAAGACAAAAAATAATATACATGTTTAAAATAAAAATAAAATATATATATATTATAATTATTAATGGAATATCATTGGTTTGAAACTACAATCACATACCTCTTGTTGATTTTGTTATAAAAATATAGAGAAATCAAAACATGTAGAAAGTGTTTTCTTTCTCTTGATTTAACTCTTTAACGCGTACAAATTAATAACAAGGAAATGTAAATTCTGCAATTTGTATCATAATTAACAAAAAAAACCTCTATGTACCTATAGTGACATAATCTACCAGTGGTATATAGAAACATGTGATGTAAAGATGAAAACCATCTAGACATACTTAAAAAATGTAAAAAATGATATGTAATAAACAACGATACATCTATTAAAATTGTATTTCTGGTTTTGATTTGTGGAATTAAAACGTGCTTGTATTAGACCAACTTTGATTGGTTAATGTTTTAATGCATTAGTAAATTGACATATAATGACTATACCAGCATAAGAAGGGAAATAAACTAGACTATCAATGATTTTAACACCAACACACGTGTAATTGTAGTATTGTTATATAGCGTTCTTTAATTTAATTTGCCTTCAAGATGTGTTTTGGTTGCTTGCAGCTGCTGCCATGGTTTTTCAAAGAGTTGTATAATGTTCAAATTGATCTTTAAAACACTTTGACGGCCAAACACGAAGATCTTCGTTTTTGGAAACACAACGCTTGACTGCCAAAAACGAAGATCTTCGTTTTTCGCGTTTTTTTACGAAATCCGGTAGATAGGTTAATTATTGGTATATACTATAAATATGAACACTATATTCGGTCTGGACCGTCAATGTTTTACAATTTGAAAGTAACTAATCTGGTTACGAACGACTGTCAAAATGGTACCTGTCGAAATAACAAACACCGCGCATCACAGTAGCGCGTAGAGCGATGGCTTGGCGCATTGTGTATCGGTCGCGCGCTAGCTATGCCGCCGAAGCATTACAAAGGTTTTTGTGGATTGACATGTTTGTTTGTTATCTGAATAAAAAATAATGGAGTCATTTTCAATATGAAGTCTTTAATTTTATTATTGTATGTATACCCTAATTGTTTTGGTGATTTACTGAAAGTGACCGAGTTTCACGCAACAAACTTGTTTTGAAATGGTATGGTTATTATCATCAGTTTACTATCTCCTAGGCCTAGGCTAGTAGTACTAGGCTAGCCTAGCCCAAGTCGTAAAACGGTTCCGGACCAACTTTAGGCCTGGTTAACTAGGCCTGGTGTCTTTACTATGTGGATTTTGGCGAAACATTGATGTAAGATTTATGATTTATAAAATGTAATACATTTTTCGATAGTGATAACTTGTTTTTATAGGCCTATCGGTGCCGTGTAAGTAACTTTTTTGTTGTTTGTTGATCTCACCGGGCGATATTTTCATATTGTGATGTCTTGCACAAAATCGCGAATATCTCGACTTTCTTGCGCGAAACTACGAAAAATTCAAAAAGTGGGTTACTTTCATTTTACTATTACGATTTACATATTGCGATTTAAAAATCGTTCTTGGTACCATTGTAAAGCTAAAATCTTTATGATTATTTTAGTCTAAATTACATATAAATCAGATCACATACATGGTTTCAATCAGCTTTAATAAAAACATCGAATTGGGCTAAAAACGCTGGCGGTGGCAGTTTCTAACTGGAAAAACCTCTCTGGCAGTCAAAGTGTTAAACGGAACAAATTAATTCTAGGGACAAATTGGACCGGGTTTGGGTGCAATTGAGGTTCATTTCTGTTTTTTAAGGAAGACATTTTAGAAATACCAGTTTGAATTTGCACTGTTTGAACGTACTGTATAAATAAGATCTACCACCAAGTGTTTAAATAATGGTTACTAATTAAAAAGATTAATTTGATCATCTTGATTTGGACGGAAGTACATTACACTATATTTATGAAGGAAGTAAACACAATATATCACAAGCCTAACAAATGCAGTCTACACTAATAAAAATAACAGGAACAATCAATATTTAAAAGTATACAATACAGTAGAGTGTGGTAGAGTGCGAGACAATTATAGTCAAACAGTTATCTGCACATCGAAGCGGGGTTTAAATATTTCAATCATTTTACAGATTTGTAATGGAGGAGAAATGTAAAGGTGCGATAGTTCTTCTGATTGTTCAACTTTGTGGTTGTAAGTATGAATATTGAAAATACCTGCAATGATGAATGATGTAACCAATCCTAGATAAAACTGTATATTTTTGTAATCATGTTTGAATCGAAGTTGTTGCATTTAAAATGCAGCCTGACAATTTCGGTGGTTTATTTGTTTTATAAATGCTTTAAGTTTGCAATCTTTTTCGTTCATAATTATATTTTAATAATCAACGTGAACAAATACTAGTTTGGATACAACTAGATTATTTAAACACATTTGTTTTTATTTTCTTATTTGTTAAAGTTACAAATGGTCAAACTGAACCTGTAGTCAATGTGCAAAATGCTACTGTTAAATTAGGTGAAGATTCTGTTATCACATGTGAATACACACTCAGTGATTCAAGAACACTTCAGGCTGCTCAATGGTACAATAGCACATCAATAAGAGATAGGTTAAACCTTCTTGTTAATAGTGCTGAAACGAATCCAAATGGTAGATATGCAGTTGATACCACACACACTGGTGTAGCCACTCTCACCATTGCAAACACAGTGTTGTCTGATGAGGGATACTATCAATGTAGAATTATTGATTCACCTGCTATTGAAACTGGTGAAGATTATGGAAAACTGACTGTTCAATGTGAGTACGAATTGTTATATCATTTAACAAGACCTATTTTCACATTTTAAATAATCTTAATTATTATAATATTTACTTTAAGGTTATAGGTTAGTCCAAAAAGCATTGCAATATACCTTATCGTTTATTTATTTATAGAACTTTTTTAACATCTCCATTGAGATCCAGCTAGTGATACCCATTTATCAGTAGTTTGCCTTTTGATTTATGTTTACATTTAATATTTTCACGTACCTGTTAATGTTCGCCATTGGCTAACGAATAATAAATAATCAATCAATTTAAATTGTATGCATAAGTAAGAAAATAAATAGATTTGTAAAAAGCTAACCAGGAAGAGAGATATTACTATTCTTTTCTGGGCTTCAAACAAAAGCATTAATCAAAGAGAAGCTGTCCCTATTGAGGGTACATTGTATTCAATTAATATACTGATTGTTGATCAGGTTTCATAAAACCAAACACTTAACATACAAAATGGAAGACCAATGAAAGTACAGTACAGTACAATAAGAAGATAAAACAAGGTCGTCGTGAGGCAATGCCTCGGGTCACATTCTATGGTCACCGTACAGGCAGGCTACTACATTAGTACTTCTATGAATGGATGACTAGCCGGTGACAATAACGCTAGTTGGTCATAACCAGTACCGTTTTGATTTTACGATCATTCGGGAAACCACCTCACGACGATGATAAAAGTAACATTTTTTGTTTTTTTGCCTTTACAGATCTTGAAAACCCGGTTCTGATTTCAACAGGATTGTCCGTTAACACAAATGAAACTGTGACATTTACGTGCTCTGATCTTATTGGTATACTGACACCGATTACCATCACATGGATCAAAGATGACGTCATACTTGATTTGTCTGATACACAAAAGTATCCAACTTCTGATGCAACATTAACGATTAATAATGTCAATGTAACAGATAAGGGAGTTTATCGCTGTAGAGCAGAGAATGCTGCTTACAGTGGAACAGATAGACAAGTTCTATTTCCCCTGAAATATGATGCAAGAAGCATTTTTGGGTAGAAGCTGGGATCCACTTGATTTAGGATATTTCGACCTCGCTGATTACGAATATGGCGGATCCCAAGCGAAATTCGGCCATCTAGGCTCTTAATTTGCATAATTAAAAATGGCGGCCATTTTTTATAATAACCCTATATCTCGAGAACCACTAGTCACAGATAATTAATTATGGTGTCAAAATGTTTTAAATATATGTTTTTATATTCACTTTAATGAAACATTTTGTCAAAAAATGGATGCAAGTCTTATTTCTGACATTTTGACCTTTGACCTTGATGTATCGTATCTCAGTAACCAATAATCGGAGAGACATGAAATTGGGCTCAAATTGTTCAGAAACTATATATTCATATTTATTATAATGACAAGTTTTTACACAAAATGGCCGATTTTACAACTATTGACTTTGAACTATTAGTCAAATATATTAATATAACTCTGAAACATTTTGGTCTTATGACATTTTTTTTCTTTTTCTTTTTAAATTGTTTAAAACATGTTTGTACAAGAATGGCCGATAGTATGGTTTTTGACATTTGAACTACACCATAGGCCTACTGTATAATAAATAAAATTGCATAACTATGAAATTATTTATACACAATAATAATTAGTAAAATTATAAAATTCACTGCCATCAAATATGTGTTATGATTTATATAGATTTAAAAGAAATTTGAACACGTAAGTTACATTTGGAAATTACCTGCCATCAATATGATGGATTATGATTATAGATTTAAAAAAGAATTTGAACACGTCAGCTACATTTTAAAATTACCTGCCATCAATATGATGAATTAAGATTATAAATTTTAAAAAGAATTTGAACACGTCAGCTACATTTGAAAATTACCTGCCATCAATATGATGGATTATGATTATAGATTTAAAAAAGAATTTGAACACGTCAGCTACATTTGGAAATTACCTGCCATCAATATGATGGATTATGATTATAGATTTAAAAAAGAATTTTAACACGTAAGCTACCTGCCATCAATATGATCGATTATGATTATAGATTTAAAAGAAAATTTGAACACGTAAGCTACATTTGGAATGAACATGTTAAGGGCATCAGTTTTGATCGTTCATACAAATGTTTACGTCATCTTTAGCGTTGTTACAGCGGCATAAAGCTGTACATGGTAGTTTTGACTTCTTGCACCTACATCTATTGGTTATGCATCGTGTCTTGCATCCACAATAAATCATCTCTAACGAAGCTGTAGGAATAGATTCATTTTTCAGAAGCACTGGTTGAAGTTTACCATTACATAGCTCCCAACCAAAATCTGTTGGTGATGGCAAATGCTGGATTGGCGATACAGCTTTTTTCCATACGAGTGCTTGGAAGTGTGCTCTTTTTATATGCTGGTGCACTGCATCGCTTGTTGGAGGTAATGCCTCTGGTTTTGTTTTTTTAAAAAACATGGCATGCCTAACTTCATTGGTACTTTTAACTTGACCAACGCCGTAAACGTAGCAAATGAATCTTTCCGATTTCATAATAACTTGGTCACTGATAGGTTGTTCTCCCAGGTCTTTAATTAGTTCATGATTTTTCTTGAATACTTCCCATGCCGATGCCTTTGAGTGACCACTTAGATATGAGGTAGTATCGCATCCAGTAATAGTGTGAAATGGAACCAGTGCTTTTGCAGAACCCTCGGGCAAGGCTTGAAAAATGTCTTTTATAGGAAGATACTTTCTTTTTTTGGATGTCCCTGACATCATCCATATATCTTTGGATACCATGCTTTGGTAGTGAGACACTAGAATTACTAGTACATCTGTATCCCTAGAAGCAACTACAACTGTGTCGTATCGGACATTGGCAGCATGAAGAACAAGTCGCGTGTCCGCTTCTTCATGATCTGCGACCAGAGACAACGTATTCGTGTAGACTTTTGATGATTTAACAACTGATTCTTCCATAAATCCACCAGCTGTGACAATTTCTTTGTCTATAGGAGCTTGACGAATCAACTCCTCTGATAGAAACCGTGCCAGATCTGCTTTATTATCTTGTAATGCCAAAAAGTTTGACCAGCAATTTGGCAGCGGTATCTCACCACTTTCTATAATTCGACGAATTGGTCTGTGTGTTTTGGTTCGTCTTTGTCTGGTGGTGCCCTTTATCGACAGTTTTCGATACCGATCAAACACTACGTCTATTCTCTGATAATCTTTTCCCCATATCATCACCGTTTTAACAAATGTGTTTGCCAAATCTCCAAAAGTAGAACAGTCAGCCGGTTTGCCTAGTGTCACAACTAGAGCCTGACCGTCAATTATTATACAAGCTGTTTTTCCCTGAATGTCGATACTTTCCGGGCAATCGATGCCATCTGTTAGCTTTTCTACTAGAATCGACTTGTTTCCCGTACGAAGTGATCCATTCATTTCAGCGAGAGATAGCGGTACTGTCATCAGTTCATGGCACAACATATTTTTAAGATCAACTTCACGGCCACCGTCATATGCTGTGATTAGCCGCAACAAAACATTTCGATCGGTCTTTGTAACTGTCTTCTTTTCTTTGTCATTGGCATTCTTGGGAACATCATACAGGCTTTTAAATGTCAGGGCTTTGTTTCTTTTTATTGGATCATTAAATGAAGTCTTTCGCTCTACTTCAGATGACATCAGTCTATCTTCAACGAATGTTAAAGTCTGTTGCTGACCCAATTCGGTTGCTTGTAGTAAGGATTCTTGAATCTCTGTGCTTACCAGGTCTTTGGTTGCTATGTTTTGTAGGATATCTGTTGAAGTGTCTGTTAGAAACACATTGAAGCTTTTGAAAATCGTTAGCAAAGAATCTTCGTCGGCATTGTCTTTCTTTATTCTTGTTGGTGTAGATTCAACAGATATTGATTTATCTTGGGTCAGACCATACAATTCATGCGTATTTACTGCTAAATGCGACCTGAGATTGAATGAAAGGCTCCATCTCATCAAAGCAGATATAGTTTTTGTTATTCCTACGATTCCTCCTGATCGCTTTCCTGTACCATTTAGCCATTCTTGGGCATGGTCTGGATCTACTTCGTTAAAAGACTTTGTTGAACATTTGACAACAAAATTTCCTTTTGAAAATTCTTCTTTGATTTCATCTGGAAGCTGGTTCATTTCAGCTATATAAACAGGACCCCAACGGGCGTAATTATAGTGATCGTATCGGAAAAAGTATGGGATCATTCGATTGAAGGACGCCATGTGTAAGTCCCAGTTTCCTTCTCTCTGAGCTCTAGTGAACATGAGTAGGATTGATACCATTTCTATGTAACACCACCAAAATTGAAAGTTAACGTTCTTCTCGCATTCATCTTCTATGTACTTGGATAGAATGTTCTGGTATGTATCGCCTTTGATCATTGCCACTAAAGCGTTGATTTTATCACTTTCTTTTTGAATTGAACTTACACTTTCATGAAGATCACTGTTGATTTCTGCCAACCTTTCGGAAAACGCTGGGATTAATATTCGCCACAATGCTTGAATAGATAGCTTGTGGACTCGCATCGCTTTCTTATACCCTTTTCCAGACAACACAAGCTCGGCTGCACCCGCGCCTATAATTCCACTTTCAATCCATGATTCATACAACCCACACCCTTCCATGTGCTTTCCAATAACTTTCAAAAAGTTCATAGATATGTGGAGACCTCCCAGACGTGGAATTAATTTTAACATGTATTCAGGAACATTCCATTTTAACTCCATTAGTTTGCAATAAAGTGCTTGATCAACGGTAATGACAGTGTAGTTTTGTCCAAAATGATCCGATATTGACATACACCTCCTTACAACTGTATTTAATGTATCAAATTCATGAGCAGGAGCTAGTATCATGGGCATGTACCCAACGGAAGTTTGTCTGTGATCGGTTGTTGAATTCTGTTGATTAAAGCTTGTCCAACTTGGTTTGTCCTGTAGGTGTTGACGATGCAACAGAAACGCAATATCAGCTGCTTTCGCTTGCTTCTCGCATTCAAGATTTGTACTTTTGCCATTAAACCAATTAGCATTTACTGGCTGATGGAAAACTGGTTTGGTTTTACTTTCGACAATCTTTGTTGAGAACAACTCAGTAAGAATATCTGGAACTTCTAAAGTAGATTTAGAAGTAACTTCAACATTTTCAAGTAAGGCCGGTTCTTTTCCAGTGGATCTTTGATAAGCTGCTAGTTGCGTGGCATGGAATGTGTTCTTACCGTCAAGTGATTCGTCTAATATATCAATATTATCTGCCGTAAAGTGTATGAATTCATCTGGAACAAAGTTCTGTGGTATAACTGCTCCTGTAGTACGATCCATTGACCGCAAAGTATAGTTGGCAAGGGCAGTATCAACTTCCAATAATTGTTTGTAACTTAAACAGTGTCCCGCTCGATGGAATAAGTTAACAAGATCCTTTGACCTAGTTGCTTGGTGCAATGTACTTGTCAATCCAATATGTTTTGGTGTCCACTTCTTTCCTTTGCTTATTCCATAAACCAAATCCTGTGCATTGCTCATAACCATACGTCGTGTTTGATCCTCATATTTCATTTCAGAACAATCTTCATTTAAATGGTCTTGGCCTCCATATAATAATCTCAGAAACATATACAAACTATCAGGTATGCACTCGGCTTCATCTTTCTCACTAACTGCCAATCCTTCGTGACCAGGTTTCGAAATAATATCGCCACGGATCTTTAATGCAACATGTACCAGAGATAGAAATACATCTTCTTGCTCTGGTTGGTACGTTGGAATCGTGATGTCTTCATTCGCTTGAACTGACTGAGAAACCATATTATTTTGATAATGGATGGGAATTAGTAATGTTTGGCGATCTGATGAATTAACATTTAGAGGATGAAAAAAGTGAAATTCAGTATTCAGTTGAGAAACAAGCTTCTCTTTAAATGTTGCCCTTCTGCTCAAATATGAATATGGGATATCTATGCACAAATTATTAGCTAATTCAACATACCGATTCCATACATCAATCAACTTAAAAACTAATCCTCTTCTAGCTGCCTTTTCAAGTTCATTGCAAAGCCAAACAAATGCAAGATCTCTTTTCACGCAATTTTTTTTAATTTTCTCTGTAGATCTATCAAATGCTTTCAAACACACTAAATGGTATTTTCCTTCGGATGCTATTAGGTCATTTACATCTGCTACTCTAACAGAAAAATTATAATCAAAAGGAGCAGCTTCGAGTATACGATTACTTAAGCCAAATGTCATTATAGAACAAAGACGGTCTTTAGAATCTTTTTGACAAAATATGCATTTTTCCCAGTCAACAACCGGCATATTTGAACGTCTTGAGAGCCTATCTGTTGTATTGTGAAAACTTGAAGTGGGTTTGGATGATGCGTCTAGCTCGTGTTGTTTTCTCTTATTTTCTAATCGTTTCATTCTGTCTTGATCAGTGAAATGGCAATAACACTGTTTATGCCATAATGTCTTTTGATCAACTTCAGTTGTAAAACTTAGTGAAACTCGATTCGTAATATCGTCATCATCGCCGAGCTGACATCTCTTTTCAGCTGCATCCTTTACAGTTCTTAAACCTTGCTCGCTTGCTTCTCTCAAATTATCATTAGCTTTACGTTTCTGACAAAATAGACACAGCTTATAATTTACTGGTCTTTGTTTTTTTAAATCACAAACTGACTCCATGATGTGGTCTTTATTACACCAAAAACTGATATTCCGTAGCTATAGCTTTAACCAAACTCTAAAGCAAGAAAAAAATTATTTTATTTAACATTTTTTTTTACGTTACGTTATATAAAAGTTAGGCCTACTATAAAGTTTATTAAATAAAAAGTAAGACTAAATGGCGCGCCATATTAATACTTTTAATTTACGTGAACTTGTCTGTGTGGCAACCATAAGAGACGTACGCCCTTGTCAGCGCAATTAAGCTGAGACAACTTGCTAGCTACATACGTAGGCAAATAGTTGGGCCTAGCAAAGTTTTGCAAATATTATATACTCTAATTATATATATATATTTTAAAACTTACCTCATCTGGTTTGGAAATACAACAATTGCTCTTGAAACAACGGATGATAAATTGTGAAAATATTATTTTGTTCGCTTTTAATTTAGGCCTACTAGTGATGTTAGATGAAAGAAATAGACCATAGGGGAATTTCTATGGCGGGCGAAAGACACAATAATAAAATTTAAAATTCTACTGGGAAATTGAGATTTTTAATTTCTCACCATCAAATACTGTTGACAAACTTGTCTAAATTAAATATGCAAATTAAGCCTTTTTCATTTCAAGATTTCACATGGAATCAACTAGATGTGTAATCTAAAAGTTCGAAATAAATATTTAATTTTAATCACATAAACTTATACAAATTCATAATATACAAATACGATACTATTATTATCGTATTTGTATATTATGTATTTCATCATTTTCGATAGCGGCCATTTTGAATATACAAATCAAGGGCATAAATAACCATACTATTGGCCTTTCTTGGACGAAATGTGCCATTAGACTGGATAGAAACACACATTTTCTAAACAAAAACATAAAACAAAAAATAATTTCATAAGTCCAATATTTTCAGAGTTACCGTATAACATTTTATTTGACTAATAGTTCAAAGGTCAATAGTTGTAGAATCGGCCATTTTGTGTAAAAACTTGTCATTATAATAAATATGAATGTATGATTTCTGAACAATTTGAGCCCCATTTCGTGTCTCTCCGATTATTGGTTACTGAGATACGATAAATCAAGGTCAAAGGTCAAAATGTCAGAAATAAGACTTGCATCCATTTTTTGACAAAATGTTTCATTAAAGTGAATATAAAAACATATATTTAAAACATTTTGACACCAAAATTAATTATCTGTGACTAGTGGTTCTCGAGATATAGGGTAATTATAAAAAATGGCCGCCATTTTTAATTATGCAAATTAAGGGCTTAGATGGCCGAATTTCGCTTGGGATCCGCCATATTCGTAATCAGCGAGGTCGAAATATCCTAAATCAAGTGGATCCCAGCTTCTACCCAAAAATGCTTCTTGATTCGTTTTCTAGGCCGTTTTTTGAGAAATGGAACCTGTCTAAGATGGGAAACTTAGTAATCCTGTTACACTGTCAATAGGTTGGTGGGAATAAATTTGTTATAACTTGTTGATACAAATCAAATCGTATTTTATTGGGATCATTCATAGTACTAGAGGGTGAGCTCGCTTCGCTCGCTCTCCCTCTAGGAAGTGTAGATGATGGTTCTCGGAATGATAATGACTCGGGTAAAAAGGTTTAGAAGGACATTCTGGCCTGGACAATTTCGGTCGGTTACCATTATTTAAATGCTTTTGATATTCGTAAAACCAAACCTACTCACTAACCTGTTTCACAGTGTCTTACATGATTAATAGCGTTTTACGTATATGTTTGAAAAATTTCATCTGGTTGTGGAATAGGTATTAAATGAAATTTCTTTTTGAACAACCAAAAACTAATTTAAGCGAACTTACAGTACGTTTCGAAACCTATCAGGTTTCATTCTCAACTGGCGTTTCATCGTCTAGCGTTGTTAATTCCATGACGACGATGAGTCGGTATAGCGCCACCAATAGGTCCAAAAGGACGTGCCCCCTTCTCTTTCTTCAATAGTTGATCATATATGTGTGATAATTCGTGGGCTCCTTCATCTATGTTCATGATTTTGATGTATCCTGTTTTACGTATAGTGTTTATTGTAGATTTGAAAAGTGGTAAAAAAAGAATAACAAAAATGATTGGTAAATTGTAGATAACAGTTCGATGAAATCTACTAAAAATAATATAATTGTGATATAAATATAATACATTGTTGTGTGTATAAATGTTGATGGGCGTTTATTAGATGGTATTTGGATGGGTGGGGGAGGGGCGGATTGGGGGGAGTGGCGATAATTATTTTAATTGATGTTTTATTGGGAAGGTGTTCCGGGCATTTATTCAAATAAATACCATCCTAATTGGTATACTTAATACATTATTTCGCGACACAGTGAGCCGTTTTGGCCTAAGAAGGAAGACGCTTTAGACGGCTTGCAACATGGGCAGAAGTATCCCAGGGTCCTGTATGTACTATACTATACCTTCACACGCCCGGGTCCGCGTCCGAAAATAAACAAAAAAACAAAATTGCTATCGCCACCAAGCACCAACGGCCAACTTAGTTGAAACAGGGAGTTGTTTTACAACTCCTTGGTGGAAACCAACGATGCAGGGAACTTGCAAGGTGATTGACACACCTTACCGTGAACCCGGAAATTACTTCTACCGCGCGTAGAGTTAAAATTTACCGATTGAAATCAGAAAATGTCTTATAAAACCCTTTATAATATCTTCCTAAGAAAAAAATATGGAACAATAGCGTAGTACTGAAAACTAATGTTATCAAATATACGTTTCGCGGTACATCTGAGATAGATAAGGTAGGTATCCAAGGCGGAGATTAGTAGCGAAGTTTTTTCATTGTGCTTGCCTATGTTAACCATAATTTATATATAGATACAGTAGGTATTTTTTGTAGGACCAAAGAGCAGGTCATAATTATGAATGGAATATTCAAGTTTAATGTTATTTGGTAATGACAATACACAGCGAAAACCTAAATTTTTTTATTTAATTTTAGTTACTAGATGGTAGTGCCCACAGCCAGATGGTTCTCGAATACACAGTAATTCCAGCGAGAAAACACTTTAGATTTCAAATGTACATACCGCAGGACTATAATACATTGTCGTTTACAGAAACAAATAAATAGAAACAATGATTTATGTAGTCAACCAAAAAATGAAAAATGAATTACTTCCTAAAGAGAAACTTGTCACACAATTTTTATTTGGACTCATTTAAACAAACCCAATTTGTGTTTTGTATGTAACATTAGGGATGGGGATAGGAACAAAGAGGAAATTTTTTTTTAATATATTCGTATCCACTGAGTAACGAAATATTTTTTTCACGCTGCTGCTTTAGCCAGGTACGTTCCAAGAGGACTACTCATTCAGAAGCTAAAGCAAGCAGCAGTTATAGTTCAAGAGGCCGACGTTTTTGGTACTTTCTAAACTTGGACGGGTCATACTAAAATTACAAGCCCCAAAGCACATCTGGTAGAAGAGAGTCTGTCAACATAGGCCAGTATTATAATAATTCACTGTCAAATAATCAAAACATTATTTCTGGTATTTACAATGAGTCCCATTTGACTGTCAATCTAGACCGATATATATAATACTGTAATTTGCTGTCAGATAATCATTGGATTATTATCAAAACAGTCCATATACAATTTGTTGACACTTGAAACCTCTAGGCTTGATGAAGTGACCCAGACTTGACCTTAGCAATAAAATAAACTAAAGTGACAGAAATTGAGTCTGTTTAGTATAATAAAGTAATATTATTTATACATCATTTTTATTAATATAAATTATTTAATAAGCACATCATCTTTTACAGATTCAGTATTTTTTATTTTTCAATTTCAATTGCACAATTATGACATATCAAAGTATGAATTCTTGTTGTATTTTACTTCAAATACAAACGTTATTCACTTCTGTAATAAAACAATAATATTTATTCATGTATAAAAACAGAAAAGAAACGTTTAATTATAACCCCAAAACCATTGACTGACAGATAATTTAAGTATTTTTTGCTTTAAATTACATTTTTTCAGGTAAATAATTGTTTGGTTAACGTGAATAACTTATGTGACAATAAAATGACACATTCAATCAATCAATCAATCAATCAATTTATTTCTCAAATAAAAACAAAATACAGTTACATTTTTCTAGAAATAATAGATAATAAATGAGAAAAAGGGTACCCCAAAAACAAATTTGAAATAAAAATTACTTTTCAGGGGACAATATATCTTTAAAACTGTTACGTCAACAAGCGAGCGGCGTTTGTTTGTAAGAAATAGTTCTTATTTATGTTTTATAGGCCAATAAATAATATACCACTAAATACAGTAAAACATTTGCGAATTAATACTTTGTTAAAACTGTCACTGTCATAGTCGATTAAAATAGTAAAGTACATGTAACGATACACCACTGTATTTTTTTAAAAGAAAATCGGCCTTTCTTCAACATTATGATGCTGTACTCGAGCTGTTTAACCGGTTTTCAGATATTAAAAACAATTATCGTAGGAGGAGATAAGAAAATGCGAAGCATCCTCGTTATTATATGCGGGTATTTTTCAAGATGGACATCCATTAGACAGTGTATACCACGATCGGAAAACCCCTATTTGGTGCAAATCGTTGAACGTAAATTTGTTTTAATTGTCAATAAATTATCTAACTCAATTTAATTAGTAAACAGGGTTACATCAGGTGGTTAAAATCAGTTCCGAAAGTATGAACCAACTTTATATACCATCGAGTAAAAAGTCTAGAAGTAAGGCGCGATTTACCGATTTTTTCCCTTACGTAAATTTATATATAGATAACAAGGCCATAAATACATGGCTGCAGTCGCGTGCGCAAATTTGAGTTAGTGTTTACCGACATTTAGTGTTTACCGACCAACCGACCGACATAGTTTTAGTTGCACGCGACTAAAAAGCGGTTTTGTAATATGAATGCTTGACGTGTTTTACTAATATTACTTGTTTCTCTATTTCTTTAGCATCGACGACAACACCTTTTATATCCAGTAAATCAACAACATGTAGGTTTTGTTTGCTTTTTGCATTTTTATTTCCGTAAACTTCCGGGTTTTTGCATTTGCGTTAAGCAAATAAAGGATTTAAATGAGAAAGGATATCCCCCTCTATCCCCATGATCTGCATGAGTGCTTAAAAGGGACAATAATGATGATTTGTATATTTGTCAACACTACATTATTGTAAATAGGTTTAAGACACATGGAAACACTAATCCTTCTGTATTTATTGTTTTGTTTATTGTGATATATATACTGTATATATATAAGTTGTAAGTACAAAGGTTCCAACTGTGTAATTACAATTACATTAAAATGTATATGTAATACATATCATATTAATGATGTTAGAATTGAAGTTTAACGTAAATATTTCCATGCAAAAAACATATTGTGAGTGCAATTTCGGTGGTTTAGTTGTAAATGCTTTTATTATTATTGCCTACTTATTTTTATAATCTAAATAAACGTGAACAAATATCATTTTAATGATAAAACATGACTAGCTGCATGGAGAGGGAATGAGCTCGTCAGACAGACCAGGACCACAGCATAGCCAAGAAAGAAAGGAATAACTGGCACCAGTTGGGAGAGGACTTTTCCCAGAAGTGGGGCGATATGAGGAAAGAAAGAAACATTAGCTTGACCATTCAGTTGGAATGGGGTTTTGCTTAATATTGTTAGTTTATTTGTTTTATTTTCTTTTAGTTACAAACGGTCAAACTGAACCTGTAGTCAATGTACAAGATGCTGTTGTCAAATTAGGTGACGATACTGTTATCAGCTGTTATTACACACTTAGTGGTACAAGAACACTTCAGGCTGTTCAGTGGTTCAGTAGCACATCAACAGGAGTTAGGTTAAACCAACTTGTTAATAGTGCAGATACAAATTCAAATGGTAGATACGCAGTTGATACCACACAAACTGGTGTAGCTACTCTCACGATTGCAGACACAGTGTTGTCTGATGATGGATACTATCTATGTAGGATTATTGATTCACCTGCTATTGAAACTGGTGAAGATTATGGAAAACTTACTGTTCAACGTAAGTATCGGAAATTGATAAGAAATATGAGAAAAACTAAATCCCATGCAAGATCATTAATTTATTTTGCCTTTACAAACTAGTTTTGAATTAAATAGAATTCTCTGTTAGAACAACAACAACAAAAACGGAAACTTAGTAATACATCCACACTGTCGGTAGGTTGGTTGGAATAAACTGTTTATGCAATAATATCATTGTTTATAGTTTATCTTGTAATGAAAATAAAGCACAGGTACACAGTGAAAACTGGAAGTTTCAGTTTCAGTAATACTTATAATAATGAATGTTTTATTATCATTGCAATTGTTTATTTTCTATTTCTGTAGCATTAACGACAACTTCTTCTATATCCAGTAAGTCAACAACATGTAGGTTTTTTGCTATTTGCATTTTTATTTACGGGTTTATGTTTTTTATGTCCAGGTTTTGCATTTGTGTTAAGCATATAAAGGATAGAAATGGAAAGGGATATCCCCCTCCATCCCCATGATCTGCATGAGTGCTTAAAAGGGCAAATAATGATGACCTTTGTATATATTTGTCAACACTACATTATTGTAAATATGTTTAAAATCGCATGGTAACACTGTACTAATAATTAGTACAGTGTTACCATGCGATTTTAAACATATTTACAATAATGTAGTGTTGACAAATATATACAAAGGTCATCATTATTTGCCCTTTTAAGCACTTAAACTAAACAATTATTGTTTAGTTTTAAGTACAGAATTTCCAAAGAGTGAGGGCGTATGTAATTCAACTGGTCTTGTTGTTGGAATGACGTTTGTTGGTGTGCTCATTGGATTCATTCTCAGTTTGATTGTGGGTTTTATTATCATCAGCAAAATAAGGAAGACAAAGTCACAGGTGAAGTATGATTTAGAAAGTTGACCCAACAGCAAGAATATAGGAATAAAATAACTAAATGAAATAACGCATACTTTTGGTAATGGAAAAGTATTTTAACATTTAATATGATGTCTTATTTTAAAGGCACCGACATCGAAAAACGCCAGCCAATCAGGGGTAAGGATGCTATACTTTAATTATTCACTTTACTCATCATCATCATCATTATTATTTTTACTATTGTCACCAATACAGCCAATAAACGTTTACACTATTTTCATTCTTCATTATTCATGCAATAAACTTCTGTATTATTTTTAGCTGCAAGAGTATATGACTTATACTGGAGAGACAGATAAAAAAACAAACCACACATACCAAGATTTACAGAAGAAAGACGATAATTAAGCTGTATATGTAAATGTTAAAGCAAAGAAGGACAACAAATAATATACATGTTTAAAATAAAATAAGTATATTATTATAATCAATAGAATGATTGCAATGGTTTGAAACTACAATCACATACCTCTTGTTGATTGTTTTTATAGAAATAGAAGAAGTGTTTTCTTTCATTTTCTATAATAAAAATGAAATGTAAATGCTGCAATGTATCATCATTATCAACAACACAGCCTATAATAGTGAAATAATCTACCAACGGTATATAGCAACAGTAAAGATAAAATTCGTAATGTAATGTAAAAATTAAAACCATATATATACTTGCAAAATATAAAAATAAGATTAATATAATTGTATTTCTTGCTTTGATTTTTTGGAAATAAAACGTACTTGGTTGTAGACCGACTTTAATTTCTTTCATTTGAATTAAATGTATTAATGCATATATATATATATACGGACTATACCAGCATAAGAAGAAAAATACTACAAAAAAACTATACACAATCATTGATTTGAACACCAATACACGTTTAATTGTATTATTGTTATCGTTCTTTAAGTTAATTCGCGATATGTATTTGTCGCTTACTGCCATTTTCAAAGAGTTTAGTAAGTTCAAATGGATTTGACACGGAAGGATCAAAATATAGGAACAAAGAAGGTTTGGCATTGTTGGGGTAAATTTCTCTTTTAGGGAAGACATTAGAAAATACCTATAAAAAATAAATAGTAGTTAGAACTACTTTATAAATACAATTTTTAGAAAGTCATGTGTTTTTTACTTTATTTTAAATAATTTATACTGTTTAGAAAATTAATTTGATCATCTAGATTTAGACGGAAGTACAGTGCACTATAATTATGAGGAAGTAAATATAATATATCAGTGTGAACGGCAATTCATCATAATCATAACAATAGCAGGAATAATCAGTATTTAAGTATACAATACAGTGGAGTATGGTAGAGTGCGATACAATAACAGCGGAATAATCATCACCTTACGAAGCGGGACAAGGCGAAATGGAAGGGAAATGTAAAAGTGCGATGATTCTTCTGATTTTTCAACTTTGTGGTTGTAGTAAGTACACATCTTTCTATCAACTATAGTGCATTGTACTTCCGTCCACATCAAGTTAACCAAATTAATCTTTAACAATAAATGATGATGATTTGTAGTACATTGAACGTTATGTTATTTCTTTTTTTTTTCAGTGGGCCAAAGTATCAACAAACTCACTGCCAAATCACAAGTTGCAATTGAAGGACAGGACGCCATTACATTACCATGTTACTACATACCAACAAACGCCGTGATCGGCAAATACTACTGGAAGAAAAACGAGATGGTAATTGCAAGAAAGGACGACTCAGATGCTGCGTCTAGATACTCGCTGAGTAATCCAAAGCAGGGTGATACTGCAGGATATATTAGCTTGACTATAACAAATGTTAGCAGACGAGACGCAGACTCGTACACGTGTGGAGTAAACGACGAGTCTACTGGAGCTACTATACTCTTCCAGACGAAATGTACTTTAACTGTATATTGTAAGTAATATGATAGTAATACAATTAAATTTATGCAAATATTAATGCGTATTCTTTCGGTTCTTATTGGAATAAATGTTGTGCAACACAGAATTAATTATGTTTCTGCATCAACGACATTGCTTATCTTAATGACAGATTTGGTTAATTTATTTAATTATTTATAATTCCCAGCAATGTTTTAACTGTATATATGAACTGTTTTATAAGTTGTTTTGTGACTGTGTAATTTGGTAGTAGTCACTGTCATACTGTAGGCCTAGATTTAAAAGTAACACATCCAAATGCCAACTTCAAGTCAATGGCTACCAGATGTCTCTGTGAGACGGTTATTTGAACCAGTACCAGTACCAGTTAAGCCATCTCTGTCAGTACTAGGTGATTTGGAAGTTGTAAGAGTGAGCAAAGTTGCAATGTCTTGCAGCTCGACAGTAGCTTATGAAAAATGACAAGAACATGGTTCCATGACAATAATATTTTGAAATTTGAAAATAATACACTAGAAATTGAAAATGTTGACAAAGAATGAACGACAGTACAGCTGCAAAGTGGAAAAACTAATTTTTATTTGGTGAAAATGGGAAAAATTGTAACTCAATAACACTAATTAGCCTTAGAGGTAAAAATGTTGTACGGTGGTTAGCCCACTGAGGAAAGGAAAATTACCACCGGAAATTTAGAAAAAAATTTAAAACAAATGGTCTGTGGTATTTTCGAAATACTATAGGTAAATTGAGAAAATTATACTGCAGTGACAGAGATTCAATTGCTTTTGGTCTTGTAAATGTAGTTCAGAGAATAAGTATACAAGTTATCTGTATCTTAGACACCAATAAACCAAGAAATATAATTATTGTACAATTTGGAATTAGTGTTAATAATATTCAAATAATACTTTTAAAAAGATACAGTATTTCTTGTAAAATAATTACACAAACCAGTAGTGGTGTTAGTAGTCTATGAGTGCTAGCTTACCTGTATAAACCGACAATAGCCCGTGCTCTCCAGAGGGAGGGCTTAGATACGAAAGTGAAAAGTTCCTAGAACACCCCTGCATTATAATGGACCCGTCCGCAACCACGCCCTCATGTGGGAACGTACCAACGTACCACCGTCATCATTTTCCGCGTACTTGACTGCGGGGACGGCGGGAGGGAGTTTATACAGGTAAGCTAGCACTCATAGACTACTAACACCACTACTGGTTTGTGTAGTCTATATCGTGCCTAGCTTACCTGTATAAACCGACAATAGCCAGATTAGCACCGGACTAGAACTAGTCGGCGGTGGGAGTAAGTTAACAAAGAGCAGAGCAAGTGAGGTGTACATACCTATAACCTAGGCTTTAGCACCGCTGCTGCTACTGGCGCCATGGTTGCAGAAATGTCCCTTAAATAATGCTCAGAAAACGAAGACTGTGTCCGCCACCATGCCGCTGTCATAATGTCTGATATAGAACCGCCAGCGTACAACGCGAAGTGCTGGACGATTCATAAGCGGCCCGAGTCGCTGCCACGACCCAGTTGCAATCGTGGATTTTGCGGCCGGCCGATACGGGGGCACCGATGTGACGAATAAGTGAGATATACCCTCTCGCAACGTCTCTGTACGGTGGATGTAGAATTTGAGTGCTCTTACCGGGCACCAGGATGTGTCCTCTACTACCCCCGAGAATGCGGACATTGATGGAACGAACACAGCCGGCGAAAAATTTAACGTCTGGGACTTGGCCAGAAAGTCCTTCCTGAATAATAACCGGACTCCACCACGCTCAAATCGTATATGGCCTGGCTCTAGCGTGAGCGCATGTAGCTCGCCTCAGCGTTTACATGAGGACAACGCCACCAGAAACGCTGTCTTAAGCGAGAGATTATATAATGAAGCCTTGCTCATTGGCTCAAATGGCGGGCGAGTGAGTGCGGATAGAACGACGTTAACGTCCCAACGTGGAACTAAGACCTTAGACGGAGGTCGCTCTCTGAACATACCGCGTAACAACTGCGTGATTACTGCGGAAGTTGAAAACCGTCGAGCCATTCTTGAATGGCGGCGTAATGGCCGCAATCGCGGACCGGTAGCCTGACACCGTGCGCACTTGCAAGCATGATTCGTACAGGTAATGCAGAAAAGCGCAGATCTGACCCAAGGATATCGCCTTATGGTCTATGTTATCTTGTCCGCACCAGCGAAAGAAGTGTCGTAGACGGCTGTTGTAGACAGTGAGAGTCGACTCTCTTCCAGATGATATGCCCGAGTCTCTGAGCTGTTCCCTGACCATGGCCAAACAGTCAGGTTCAGGGATTGTAGATTGATCGTCGAGAACCTCGCACGATTTTGCGTCAGTAGATCCGCGCGGACCGGAAGACGCAGCGGGTGATCGTAAAGAAGACTGGCAAGAAGCGGATACCACGCTCGACGAGGCCAGAACGGTGCGATCAACAGAACTCGGCATCGGAAGCGCTGAATGTGAGTCAGAACTATTGGTATGATCGATACCGGCGGGAACGCGTACGCCCATAAACCGTCCCATGACATGGACAGGGCATCCACCGCCCACGCACGTGCATCCCGGAATCGACTGCAGAATGTCGGGAGCTGCGTGTTCTCTGACGTCGCAAACAGGTCTATGTGCGGCCGTCCGAAGTGGTCGAATATTTGAGTGGCTATGCTCGGCAACAGACGCCATTCGGTCGGGCGTAAAGCGAGTCGGGACAGCGTGTCCGCGACTCATTCTGGCTGCCCGGAATATGCGATGCAGTCAGCGTTATTCTGTGCGCGATGCACCAGTGTATGAGCGTCCATGTGTGGTAGCAAAGAGTCGGAGACTCCGTGCCTCCTTGTCGGTTGATGTACGCGACCACGGTTGTGTTGTCCGAGCAGACATGGACGTGTGAATTTTTTATGTTTGGAAGTAGCGCTTTCAACGTTCGGTCTACTGCCCAAAGTTCTAAGAGATTGATGTGGGCTAACGCCTCCTCGGCACTCCAAACGCCGGAGACGTGACTCTGGTTGGAGCAACCGCCCCAACCCGCTTCGGACGCGTCCGTTTCTATTCGGGTGTCCGGAATTGATCTCTGAATTGATCTGCCCACTAACAATCGGCCGTCCGTTAGCCACCATTGGAGGTGCGTTACAATGAACGCCGACATCGGGACCACTTTGTCTAATGAGTCTGAACCTGGCCGGTAGAAGGCTAACAGATGAACTACAGCGGCTGCATCCGTAGCCGACAAAACGGAACTAGATCTACAAAGCTGGCTGGGAAACCTAGCGTTCTCAGCCAGTCGTATGCTGTCGGAGCGGAAGCGGTAATCAGGCCTTGTATAGCAGCAAGGGCTTTGGTTACTCGTTTCTGTGAGGGGCACACTCTGCCCGACACGAGATCTATCTGCGCTCCGAGATACATGGGATGCTGAGTCGGCACCAGGCACAACTTTTCCCGGTTCACTATGAACCCTACGCGTTCCGTTACGAGAAGGACGCAATTGAGACTGCTCACCAGCCGGTCCTTGGACTGAGCCACGATTAACCAGTCGTCTAGATACATGAATATGCGAATGCCGTGCTTGTGAAAGAACGCACCGAGCGCTCGAACTATGCGCGTGAACACGCGCGGAGCCGTTGATAGGCCGAACGACATCGCGACGAACTGGTGAAGACAATTGTTGATTCGAAACCGCAACCAACGTTGGTCTTCTTTTGCGATTGGTACGTGAAAGTACACATCTTTTAAATCTGTCGATGCGGCCCAGTCTCCTCGTCTTAGCCCTAACAGGATCGATGAGACTGTCTCCATCCGAAACCTGCGGGGCCGAATAAATCGTTTGTTCAGACGTCTTAGATTTATAATTGGTCGCCAGTCCCCCGAGGACTTCTTGGTTAAGAATACGGTTGATTCGTGGCCCGAGCCCGCATGATGTTCTTCGACCCTTACTACGGCTCCTTTTTGGAGCAGCGCGGCAATCCCGTCCATAAGCACTCGTTGCTTTATTGGATCTTTGGGGATTGTGGTCGGACGAGGACCTCCACACACTGGAGGGCTCGTAAATTCTATGCGGTAGCCGTAGCTAAGTGTGGAGAGAATCCAGCTGTCTACCATCAGCTACTCCCACTCTCGGACGAACCGTAGGAGACGACCTCCCACTGGTCCGGCCCCCGACGGCACGGACCTCGCCTGCACGTTACCGGCACCTGCGGTCACCACGTCGCAAACCGCGGTCCCGACGTGCTCCCCTACCCGGCTTACCGCCACGCGCGGGGCGGGAATTACGGGGTCGCGACGGCCCAGGAGTCTGCCCAACCTCAGACTGATTACGGACCGACGGCGGCGGTTGTGAGATCGATGGCACCACCGGCAGTGGGGCTGGAGGCGTTTTGCGTGATCTCGTCTCGCGACGTGCCTCTCGCTCGCGAGCCCACTTATTTTTCTTCTCGGCGAAATTACCGTAGAAGAGATCCACAGCACCGAACGACCCGCTAGTTGTGAAGCGGTCAATTGACCCTCCGCACGGTGGCCGAGGTCATTGAAATTGTCACTTGTTGGTCCACGACCAGGCCCGTAAACTGCTGAAGCAAGCAGATCACGTCCGCGTCAAGGTGCCGTGGATGGTCCGGATCCGCGAGGAATGACAGAAGGTAGCCCGACATCAAGACCGTTCGTAACGACCGCGATTAGCGCCTCCTCAGTTCTGGCGGCCGAAGGAGACAGAAATCTGCCGTTGGCGTCGAGACCTTGATCCTCGCGCGCACGCTTCTTTCGCTGCATCCGGGATCGGTGGTGCCGATATATAGCGTTGAAAACTGGTCCTGCGGAGGCGGGAAGGCTGCTGCGAGATCTTGAGATGCAGCTCTACGGGTTTTAGGCTCCTTCGCTATAGCCTCTACCCTAACGACAAGTTCGGGATCCAGCGGCGCAACTGGACAAGTCGTGACCCGCTTCAATGGAGCACGCACCCCAAAGGTAGAGTACCTCTTCGAAGCCGGCGCGGGCGTCGGCGCGTCATAGGCGTACTCTACTCAAATGTACAAAAGTACAGCAGGAACCACACGATTGACAAGAGCCTGCAAACCGTCTCCACCCTGTGCGATCCTCACTAGGCAGCGAGGTCATGGTCCTGTCACTGTCGTACCCACCGACATCCGGCGATGGGTGCGTCCCTCGACCTTGAAAGTACTGCGGAGGCAGAACTGGCACAGGAGGATAATTAAGCGAGGATGCCGAGGGCACAACCTCCCTCGGTAGAGCTCGCACCGCTGCCGCGATGGCCTCCAGTACGGGTGGGAACAAACCCTCGTCCTGCGTACCACTCTGCGGTGGAGGCGCAGCGGCCGTTGCAAGCGCGCGGTCTCTTCTACTAGCGGGGCCACCTGAACCTCCACGGGTGCGGGGTCTACCACCCGCACACGCCCCAACGGACGTCCGGACCGCGAAGCCGTCCAACGTACAAAAACGTCGCACGGCGACTCCTGGCTACAGGTGCGGCAGTGAATGCACAGCAAGTGGCGGTCCCACTTGACTGTCGCACGCTGGCCCCTGCATTGCCAACATTCAGACTTAGGCATATCCGGGCACAGAACGCAACCTAGCAAGATAAAGAACAATACCACCTGACGACGGCTTTGTTGTTGTTTCACGCAACAGTGCGTCCACGCCTCAGCTGAGGCAGTCCAGGTGGCAATGCAAATTGCTTTTCCTTTGTCTTCCGGTAGCGTGGCCGTTCCGGCCTAAAATCCAACGAAGTGGGTGTTGTTTTCTCCTTCTTAATCTTCCTTATATCTAAGGAAGACCCTCGGATCAACGATATATGAACAATATCAACTGCTGGTACTGCAACAGGCCGTGGGAATACACTCAATATCCTGGCCAAGTCAACTAGTAATCAGCGTAATAGAAATCTTTGTATAGTATGTACAGTGTACAATCCTAACACTTGGTATCATACGACGTAACGCTCTCACGTTACGAAAGAAAATGATGACGGTGGTACGTTGGTACGTTCCCACATGAGGGCGTGGTTGCGGACGGGTCCATTATAATGCAGGGGTGTTCTAGGAACTTTTCACTTTCGTATCTAAGCCCTCCCTCTGGAGAGCACGGGCTATTGTCGGTTTATACAGGTAAGCTAGGCACGATATAGACTGGGTTGTAAAATGATGACAGTGGGTTATAACCCAATTAAAATTTTACTGAGACCTCTAGCACGGGCTATAACAGAAGTGCCGGGCATGTGTCGCTATACAAAAAAGCAATTAATTTGGTAGCTACCCTATAACAACATAATAGGAAAAAGAGGATGTGAAAACTCTAATATCTAATATTGTAATCATGCCTTTTCCTATTGTAAATTTTGCAAATGCTATTATCAATCCTATTTTAATTTCGCCATTACAGATCTTGAAAAACCAATTCTTAATCCAACACAATTGTTTACAAATATTGGTGAAACAGCAACATTCACATGTACTGAACCTGATGGTTTACCACCGATTAACATCACATGGACCAAAGATGATGTCATCCTTGATTATTCTGATACACAAAAGTATCGGTTTTTTTATGCTACATTAACAATTAATAGAGTAGATGAAGAAGATGAGGGAGTTTATCAGTGTAAAGCAGAGAATGCTGCTTATCATGGAATGCAAGGAAAACTAAGCAATAATGTTACTCTCATCACATTAGGTGGGTACGATTGGAATAACAATAGTTCTATAACTGTTAACTGATACAGTGAATACATACTATTATATAAACATACATTTCATTCTTTCCTTACCAATTTTTTTTAAATAGTTTTACATGGTATGGATAGCAATGGTGAGGTATACAGAGCACATCTAACACACAGCGAAAGTTTATTTTTTATTATGCATGCGTTTTAAAATATGAACGCATGATAAGTTTCGATAATAATGCTTGTTTATTTGTTTGTTTTTTTTTAAACATTGACGATTACTTCTATATCCTAAGTCAACAATAAGA
Organism: Antedon mediterranea; assembly: GCF_964355755.1. Taxonomy (NCBI): domain Eukaryota; kingdom Metazoa; phylum Echinodermata; class Crinoidea; order Comatulida; family Antedonidae; genus Antedon; species Antedon mediterranea. The sequence continues at coordinate 1,324,182 of NC_092677.1, forward strand.
AGTACGTTGCACTTTAAATTGTAAATTTCCGGGTTTGGTGTCCACATAGACTAGCATGGAAATGTTTGTTTTGCTGCGAAACGATACCGAATGTTTCTTGATTTTGTTTCCTTAAAACCAATCAATGTCATTATCGGTTTTTGTTTTAATAGTAATAGCGAAAATTAGTAATAGAAGCCAACAAGCTGAAGAGAAAATATACATGTGTGTTCCTTGGATCTGTACTTATACGCTCTTCATATTTATCACTTGTATTTTATTATAAAAGGTTCAACTTCGACGGGTCTTGTTGTTGGAATGACGTTTGTTGATGTGCTCATTGGATTCATTATCTGTTTGCTTGTTGATTTTATCATCAGCAAATTATAGAAGACAAATCCACAGGTAAAGCATAATTCTGATTCAGAAAATAGAACCATAAAATAAGAGTAAAATGCTCAATAATTAGTAAACTACCGCGGTACACCGCATAAGTAATGAAATGTATTAACAATAAAAAGTGCTTTTTGATGTTTTATGTTTTTTCTACATCGAAAAACGACAACCAATCAGGAGTAAGGATGCCATACTTCAACTTTCATTACTCACTTTCACTTGTCATCATCATTATCAATGTCACCAATAGGTTTACAAGATTGTATTTCTTTTCGTTTATGTTCATGCAATAAACTGCTCTATTTTTTTTAAACAGGCGTTATTATGACTTATACCAGAGAGACAGATCAAGAAACAAACCACACATACCAATATTTACAGAAGAAAGATCAAGCTGTATATGTAAATGCAGAGAATGACAACAGATAAATGATACAGTTAATATATAGAATAATACAATTTTTAGGCCGATTATAAACATATTGCAGTGGCTTACTGTATTTTTTGCAGATAAATATTGTGAAAAATAAAAAAACACTTCATCATTATTAAGGTTTCTTATGTTGATGGACGTTTCTATATATATGTTTTAGCTGATATGTTTGAAAGTTGCCTTACTCGAATTAACAGATAACATTTATATAACGAGTTCTTATAGATCAGACGTAATTCCTAATATAAACCCGAGTTAGCCAGTATTTCATGTACGCGTCGCGGGTTAATGCGGGAAACGCGAATGTTACTTATGATGTCATGATATAATATCATATTTGTATAAAAATGATCAGGGTCCATCACTTCAACCACGTTTTATTATTTATTGGCCAACATTCGGTATGTTTATTTATATTCTGACATAATGGCGGGAAATATTAATACATCCTGATATCACTAACAATCTTGCGAGTATTGAATGATACCACTAGGAGATTTGTTTTCTTGGTCCTCATCCTTGATTTTATCCAGCACCAGTTTTTTACCCAGCAATTAAACGTTTGCAATAAGGTAATGGTTTTGTGTTATGCTTTCATTAAATAAACTGATTTTTTTATGTGGGTATAGTGGCTAGTTCCTTGTATTTTATCATATCCGTATGTTTCAAATTGACATATTGCAATGGATTAAAATATAAGACCAAGGTGAGGCTTAATTATTTACCCGCCGAGTAAATTGGCTTTATTTAGTAATTGCTAACTTTAGTGAGTAGGTACAGTATCTGGTCTGATGTAAAAACACACTAAAGAATGTTATTGTAGCTTTTATTGTTCGATAAAACTAATAAAAATAACATACAGTGGATGTATTCTGTCTTACAAACCATATTAGGATTGAACTTGTGACTTGTCTGTGCAGTTGAGCGCGTTCTAACAAACACATTGTATATGGATCTACTTTAACAATAAGCCTAACTAGTTACTATATTGAAAGGGATAGGTGTAAGAAATTGACGGATGACAACTAGGCATCCTGTTAGGAAATGTTTCCAGAAAATAAAGATATCTGTTTGTTTAGCATCCTCCTTCAAGGTAAGTACACAGTGACCAACTGTACTACGACAGCACAACACCCTTAGTTAGCTGTAGCCACTATTCTTTGCCAGATTAATAAATCTTACGACTGTTTGATAACACACTTGGTTAGTTTTAGCCACTTGATGCTAGAATTGGCAGGACTACTAACTAGGTTTAGATTTTTTATGGAAGGTCCATAGTCGACAATTTCACTATTTTTTTCAAAATCTATAAATACCTGCCTGAGCATATTCGGCGACACGAATTATTGTAATAAATATAACTTTTTTCTTCTCGTTTCAATATGGTTATGTCCGACTTTCGCTATAAAATTTATCTTTTAGAATTGTCTCTTTTGCTCTCCTAAGTTTCCTGAATTTTATACAAGCTTTCTTCTCTGTAGAAGATGAACGGTTTTTAAAGAGGATGCATTTTTGAATAATAATAATAATAATAGGCCTACTGATGTGTATTTTTTTTATTTAGTTTTATTCTGCATTTGTTATGGAGTGTCTGTAAATATCAACAACTTAGATGCTGTACATGAAGGCTCTGACACAAGAATGACATGTACATATACAAGAGACAGTAGTACTAGTTCAAGTGATCCTATTGTGACATGGAATAACATCATAGACGGGGAAGCAGATAGAATATCAGCAACTCAGAGTGGATCTACAATCATAGAACCTTCGTACCAAGAGAGATTTGGCGTTGATAGAGATGATGATAAAATTCTTGTGATTACTAACACTTTGCGAATTGACAGTGGCACATATCAATGTGAAGTTGTTATATTTGATGACCCACCTGTTGATGATGGTACTGTGACATTAAATGTGGTATGTACGTATACGGTTAAATTCAAATATTTGTATACAGATACAGACGGTAGTCATAGTATATTTTTTAGTTGTTTATAATATAGTTTTAAAATAATTCAATTTCATAGTACTGTATTTATTTTTGGAATATAAAAATATTGTTTAGGCCTATATTACACAAACCAGAAATGGTGTTGGTAGTCTATGAGTGCCGCTTACCTGGATAAACACGACATAAGCCCTTTTCCACGAAGTGCGAAACAATTACGAAAAGAAGAATTTAGCGGTAGCTCACCTCCATGATAAATGGGACAGTCCGCTATAGCGCCCTCTAGTGGGACCACTCCCACGTAATACCGTCATCATTTCCCAAGACCTCTTGTCTGAGGGGACGGCGGGCGGGCGTTTATCCAGGTAAGCGGCACTCATAGACTACCAACACCATTTCTGGTTTGTGTAGTCTATATCGTGCCTGCTTACCTGGATAAACACGACATAAGCCAGTGTAGCACCGGACTAGATATCTAGTCGGCGGTGGGAGACAAGTAACAAAATTTTACCAGTACATACCTATAGACGAGGCTTCAGTACTGCTGTCGCCACTGGAGCTAGGTTAGCGGACACATCCGAAAGATAGTAAGAGGTGAATGTAGACTGTGTTCGCCACCATGCCGCTTCCATAATGTCAGCTACAGGGACACCCGCGAACAACGCCCACGAAGTGGCAACCGCGCGCAATTGATGCATGTGTGCCGGCGGCGGTGTGTCCGATGACGTGTAAGCGTTTTGAATTGTAGATACGACCCACCTTGCTATGGTCGATTTAGCTGCGGCGCGGTGTGGCGGAACAGAGGTGACAAACAGGTGAGACACTCCGTCTCTAATTGTCTTTGTGCGGTGGATATACCACTTGAGGGCCCTCACTGGGCACCAAAGTTTGTCTCCGTCAACCGCCGAGTAAGATGTGATGGTGGGGACGAACACAGCCGGCGGCGAATATTTCAACGTCTGAGTTTTTGCTAGGAAATCTTTCCTAAACACTAGCCTCACGCCGCCTCGCTCGAACCTCACATGCCCTGGTTCTAAGGTAAGAGCGTGCACCTCGCCTCGGCGTCTGCACGATGACAATGCGAGCAGGAACGCCGTCTTCAGCGAGAGATTGTAAAGAGAAGCCTTACTCATAGGCTCAAATGGCGGGCGTGTAAGAGCGGCTAGAACGACGTTGACATCCCATCGAGGAATCAAGACCTTGACTGGAGGTCGTTGTCTGAACATCCCCCGTATCAGCTGAGTGATAACGGAGGATGACGAAATCGTAGAACCGTCTTTCAGTGTTGGTGTCACCGCCCCAATGGCGGACCTATAGCCTGAAATGGTGCGGACCTGAAGACCTGACTCAAATAGGTAATGCAGGAAGGCGCATACTTGACCAAGGGTAACCAACCCTGGCGTTATTTGTTGGCGCCTGCACCATGTAAAGAAATGCTTTAATCGGCTATTGTAGACGGTAAGAGTAGATTCCCGACGAGATTTCGCCGCGAGGGCGGCAGGGCCATCTGGAATGCCTGAGTCTCGGAGCTGATCCCTGACAATGGCCATACAGTCAGGCGCAGGGATTGTAGGTTCTGTAGTGAGAACACAGCTCGGCCCTGCGTCAGCAGATCCTCTCGAACTGGAAGACGCAGGGGATGATCGTAGAGCAGGTCGAGAAGCAGTGGATACCATGCTTGTCGAGCCCAGCCCGGGGCGATCAGAAGGACCCGGCAAGGATGGCGCTGAATGTGCGTCAGAACAGTTGGTATTAGTGAGATCGGTGGAAACGCATAAGCCCATAGTCCGTCCCACGGTATGGATAGGGCATCCACCGCCCACGCACGTGCATCCCGAAACCTTGTGCAGAAGGTCGGGAGCTGTGTGTTGTCTGACGTCGCAAACAGATCTATATGAGGCCGCCCGAAGTGGTCGAAAATCAGTGTGGCAATGCTGGGTAGAAGGCGCCATTCCGTGGGACAAAGTGTTTGTCGGGACAGAGCGTCCGCCACAATGTTGAGGCTGCCCGCAATGTGGGCAGCCGAGAGTTTGATGTTGTTGCCTATGCACCACATCATCAGTCTCCAGAGGTGGAAGCATAACGTCGGTGACCTCGTGCCTCCCTGACGATTTATATATGCTACCACTGTTGTGTTGTCGGAATGGATAAGGACGTGACGACCGGCCACGTGAGGTCGAAGGGCCTTCAAGGTCCTGACGACTGCCCAGAGTTCTAGGAGGTTGATGTGGGAGCGCGCCTCCTCGACCGTCCAAAGGCCGGAGGCGCGGAGTGCCCTGGAGCAACCGCCCCAGCCTGTCTCGGATGCGTCTGTCTCTATACGGACGTCCGGCAAAGATTTTTGAATCGGCATTCCCACAGTCAACCTGCCTTCTACCAGCCACCATTCGAGATGCGTCTGAATGAATGCATTCGACGGAACCACTTTGTGTAGGGAGTCTATGTGCGGTCGGTAATGAGCCAGCAGATGCAGCTGTAAAGGTCTCATACGTAGCCGGCAATACGGAACCAAGGCAACGAAGCTGGCCAGACAACCCAGTGCTCTGAGCCATTCGTAAGCCGTCGGAGCACGAGCAGATATTAGATTGCGTACTGCACTCATTGCAGACGCGATGCGTTGTTGGGATGGACACGCCAAGCCCGTCACGAGATTTATCTGTGCTCCGAGGTATAACGGGAGCTGTGTCGGCACCAGGCACGACTTCTCCCGATTGACAATGAAACCTGCCTGTTCCGTTACGAGAAGGACATATTGTAGACTGCTCATCAGCCTGTCCCTGGACTGGGCCACGACCAACCAATCGTCGAGATACATGAATACTCTTATTCCATGTTTGTGGAAGAACGACGCCAGCGTTCTGACTATGCGTGTAAACACGCGAGGAGCCGTCGATAGGCCGAACGGCAAAGCGACGAATTGGTACAATTGGTCGAGGATTCTGAAACGTAGCCAACGTCGATCTGCCTCTGCGATAGGAACGTGAAAGTACGCATCTTTCAGGTCTATCGAGGCTGCCCAGTCTCCTCGTCTTAGCCCCAGAAGGATGGATGAGACTGTCTCCATCCGAAACCTTTGGGGCCGAATAAACCGCTTGTTTAGACTCCTCAGATTTAAAATAGGTCGCCAGTCGCCTGTCTTCTTTTCTGTGAGGAAGACGGTCGACTCGTGTCCCGAGACGGCGCATCGTTCGTCGACTGGTTCTACTGCTCCCTTTTGGAGTAGAGAATTGAGGCCGTCCAGAAGCGCACATCTCTTTAGAGGCTCTGGCGGAATTCTTGTCGACCGAGCGCCCCCGCTCACCGGGGGGCTCGTAAATTCGATGCTGTAGCCGTTTTTTATGGTGGCGAGAATCCACCTGTCCTCCGACAGGGTCTCCCACACTCGGGCGAACCGTCCTAGGCGACCCCCCACCTGCCCGTCGATGTTGGGGACGGGCGTACCGATCGCGTCACCGGCGACGCGCGAACGCACCCGGACGCCTGCCGCTCTTATGGCTGGCGTCATATCTTCCGGGCCTGCCTCGTGCAGGTCGGGGATATCTGTTGATGTCATGTGGGGTGCGAACGCGGGAAGAAGTAGAAGCCTGCGTATCAGGACGCGCCGGTGTCGGTACTGGCGGTTGCGTTGGCGGTACTGGAGCCGGAAAAGGGGGAGGCGGTCTGGATGGTCCCGAACGTCCACGGCTAGCCCGACGTTTCTGCGGGAATCTCGATCGAGTTTCACGACGTGCCTCCCGCTCACGCGCCCACTTATCTTCCTTCTGGGAGAAACTCCCGAAGAAGAGATCCTTAGCGCCGAAAGATTCCGATGTAGTGAATCTACGATATTGCGCTGGCGCGATATCTGTCCCCTGGAGGACGTTGACCCGGCGAGCAGCGGCCGACGTAACGGAAATAAATGCTTGCTGATCAGCGATAAGACCAGTTATTTGCTGCAGCAAAGTGATGACCTCGTCATCGCGCTCTCTAGGGTGTTCCGGGTCCGCCAGGAACGACAAGAGATAACCAGAAATAGACGTCACGCGTACTGTCTCGCGGGCGGCTCTATCAACTGCGAGAAGCGTCTCTTCTGTCTTAGCAGCCTTCGGAGCCAAGTAGTTGGTCTTGCCAGCCTCTACGCCCTGGTCCTCTCGGACGCGGTCTTTGGCTGCATCAGGCACTCCCGGTGCAATGATGTACTTATCAAATTGCGCTGACGGCACCGGAAACGCCGACGAGAGAATGTACGGTGCGGCTCTACGTGTCGTTGTTGAGTCGCGCGCAAACATGTCTAAGCGGTCGATCAGTTCTTGGTCGAGAGGCACCACCGGACAGGTAGTGCTTTTCCTAAGAGGCGTACGCACGCCGAAAGTAGAAAACCGCTTAGTTGAAGGCGTAGGCTTAGGCTCGCGGAGCGAGTAGTCGATTCCAAGATAGGCCAGTACCGCCGGAAGAACTCTGTTCACGAGCGCCTGTAAACCCTCCTCACCGGGCCCCCTAAGCGACGCGGCTCTCTCCTCATCCGAGAGCGTGACCATAGTGCGATCAGACAAATAGTCGTCTTCCATCGAAGCACCCTCAGAAAAGGGCGGTAGTGGTGTCTGAGGAGGGGGCACCGGATAATACGGAATCGGAGGACGCTGGGCTGGGGCTACCGTAGGCTCGTCCCTTGGTAAAGCCCTTACCGCCGCCGCAATGGCATGCAACAACGCCGGAGACAACTCATTAGGGTCCGGGGCTGCAGAGGCCGCAGCGGGAACAGGCGCGGCGCCGAGAAAAACCTCCTTCGCAAGTGGAACGGAAGCCACAGGCTCTTCCTCGCGTTGCACGACATCGTGCGTAGCTACCACTGGAGCCGCCACAGGCGCGGACTCCTCCGGAACACCGACCTCAACAGTGCGTTCCACGGGCCGCGGAAGCGACGCAAACTTGGCTGGCGTCCAGCGAACGCAAACGTCACACGGGTTATCCTGATTGCACGTACGGCACTTAATACATCGCATGTGGCGATCCCATTTCACCGTCGTCCGCGGGCCCCTACACTGGACACACTCTTGCTTAGGCATGATGGTGCAAAACACCTGTCTAACAGACACACAATCAACTACCTAACAACAGTCTCTTAACCTAGCGCCTGACTGATTCTGCTGTATAGCGTTGCCTACACTCGGCCGGTGACCCCGGTGAACTCTAAAGCTATTTCTGACTCGCTTGCTAGGCGAGTCAACGGATTGCAACGTATCAAATTCTCAAAATAACAATAAGAAACGATATTTCTGCCTTGTTTAAACAACAACGGCAACGTATTCCAACGTATCTAAATAATGTAAAGTTAAACTTAGCCTCGGCTAGCTAGACTATTCTAGTCTGTAGAATTCCTTGAAACTCGTCTTCTCTTCGAAAAACTTCGTGTCTGTCAACTACGACGATACGAAAAGAAATGATGACGGTATTACGTGGGAGTGGTTCCACTAGAGGGCGCTATAGCGGACTGTCCCATTTATCATGGAGGTGAGCTACCGCTAAATTCTTCTTTTCGTAATTGTTTCGCACTTCGTGGAAAAGGGCTTATGTCGTGTTTATCCAGGTAAGCAGGCACGATATAGACTAACTAGATCGGTACCCAATATATTGCTTTGTTTAATTTCAGTGTCAAATAACTGTTCCAATCACGCTTGTTCTAATGGAGGTGTTTGTACACCGTCTTCTAGTTCTATGTGTAACAGGGTAACAGGTATGCTTATACCCAAATACTTGAATGATTTATCTGCTGAATCTGACTTGAATCTGAGAAACCTTGTGGGACCCATTAAAGTAAAAGCTGGAATGATAAGTGACCATGCTATAAATAGATGAGTCACCTCATCCAAGTGGCGGGAAAATGGTCATGAATATTTAGTGTATAATGTTTCAGTATGGGTCAGTTCATAAATGGACAAGGGATTTTGTTAATTGATTTGCATTTTTAATAGTTTCTTTTTTTGTATAACCGAACTTTAAATTGATAATTACATGTGTATGACTCGAGTTACAATACAATCGTTCTGTAAACTACGAAATAACGTTATGGTAAATGTATGTACCATCGGTTAAAAATTGTCATAGTACCCAACTGGGAATGGATGACACTTACTAGTGCCTAGCCCAAAGTGAAGGTTTTCATCTCCTTCCGACTGGTTACTAGGTAAGCATCTATATTTTTATCTCTCTTAATTTTAGAATTGTTTTACTATAGTTAATATAGTTGATTAGTTATTTGATGTTATACTATAGTTAATATAGTTGATTAGTTAATCGATTGTTATACTAGACACAACGCAATAGTAGCCTATACTGTCGTTAATGATACGATCACTGATGTTATCTTAAATAGTAACACTGTTTTTGTTCTATCTCCTTCCGACTGGTTACTAGCTTCAATAAAAGAATTTAACTTTTCCAAACCAAGAACTGTCTCTGTGGATGATTTTATTGTGTTTGTGCCAGTGCTGCAGCTCCTGAAAATACTACGCGATAAAGCTACGACGCTAGTAGTCTGAACCTGTTACATATGGGATACACATGTTCCTGTCCACAGTGTTTCTTTGGACAATTGTGTGAAACTCGTGAGTTTTCACTACCGGGAAAGTACTGTAGATAACAAGCCAAATTATACATTGAGCCTTTTCAATAATAAAGAAAGTATATAAAACTAGATTTTAAGTCGTCGCTTGAGTCATACGTTAGAATACAAATTAAAATGTTTTACTGGAACATTATGTGAAAATACAAATTTAATTCATGTACTTTACAGTATAAAATCATTTTTTTAACTCGAATAAATGTATTTGTTATCATCAGCGTCAAATGGTTGCTCCAACAACCTTTGTCAGAATGGAGCTGCTTGTAACACTGTTTCTGGTTCCTGTTCAGCATACACATGTACCTGTTCATCATGTTTTACTGGAACATTCTGTGAGACTCGTAAGTTATGTTTGTCTGCTTGCTTTTATCACAGTTCAAATACAAATTTAATCATGTACATTGCAGTATAAAATCATTTTTTGTAACTCGAATACATTTATTTATTATTAACAGCGTTAAATGCTTGCTCCAATAACGCATGTCAGAATGGAGGTACATGTAACGCCGTTGCTGGTTCCTGTACAGCATACACGTGTACCTGTTCATCATGTTTTACTGGATTATTCTGTGAAACTTGTAAGTTATGTTTGTCTGCTTGCTTTTATCACAGTTCAAATACAAATTTAATCATGTACATTGCAGTATAAAATCATTTTTTTTAATATTATGTGAAACTGGTAAGTTCTATGTTTTTTCTGCTTTTCTTTATCAGAATTCAAATATGTATTTTACAGTCTATACTTTTCTGAAAACTGTAATTTTCTCTTTTGTATAATATTCACTATCAGCGTCTGATGCTTCGACGCAAGTTCTATGTTTGTTTGCTTGTCAGCCCGTGACGACTGAATCTGCCCTATAATTTTCCAGTATTTAATGTAACTAGAATGCATTCATTTTTTATTATCAGGAAATGCTTGCACTGGCAACATTTGTCAGAATGGAGCTAGTTGTGCCCAGGTTTCTGGTTCCTGTACAGCATACACATGTACCTGTCCAACATGTTATACTGGATCATTCTGTGAGACTTGTAAGTTCTATGTTTTTCTGTTTGTTTTTATTTACAATTCAAATACAAATTTAATTCATGTATTTTACAGTATAAAGCATGTTTGTTACTCAAATACATTTATTTATTATTATAAGTATTGAATGCATGCTCCAACAATGCTTGTCAGAATGGAGCTGCTTGTGTTCAGGTTTCTGGTTTCTGTACAGCATACACATGTACCTGTCCATCATGTTTTACTGGAACATTCTGTGAAACTCGTAAATTATGTTTGTCTGCTTGCTTTTATCACAGTTCAAATACAAATTTAATCATGTACTTTGCAGTATAAAATCATTTTTTTAACTCGAATAAATGTATTTATTATTATCAGCGTCAAATGCTTGCTCCAAAAACGTATGTCAGAATGGAGGTGTATGTACCATTGTTGCTGGTTCTTGTACTTCTTACACGTGTACCTGTCCATCATGTTTTACTGGACCATTCTGTGAAACTGGTAAGTTCTATGTTTTTTCTGCTTTTCTTTATCAGAATTCAAATATGTATTTTACAGTCTATAGTTTTCTGACACTGTAATTTTCTCTTTTGTATAATATAATTGCAGATCTTTCTACCTTGATCTCATCCCACATGCCACAATATGCTGACGACACTGTTCTCTATAGAGTAATCAAATCCCCAGTTGATTGTGACTTTTTACAGGCTGACCTCAACTCTATCAATAAATGGGGTGAAACAAATCGTATGTCCCTCAATCTTGGTAAATGTAAAGTCATGGAAATAACCCGCTCAAAAAACCACAACTCTTTCCAATATTTTATCCTTAATAATCAAATCGAAACAGTGTCCCACTATAAATACCTTGGAGTTACTTTAACGTCGGATTTAAAATGGAACCAGCATATATCCCAATCTGTTATTAAATGTAACCGACTTGTGGGTTTTATTAAACGTTGTGTTAAGACCAATGACCACCTTGTTCTTTTAAAACTTTTCACAACTATAGTAAGGCCAATCGTTGAATATGCAGCTCCCGTGTGGTTACCACATCAACAATGCACCATCAACCAAATCGAATCTATCCAAAGACGTTTCACTAGATCATGTTTTCCAGGCTATTTCCAAACTATATATTCCCTACGTCCATCTTACGAAGCCCGACTTACCTTCCTCAAACTACCCCGGTTGACCATAGACTTAAATTTCTTCATGTTAAATTTGTTATTAAGTGTCTCTACGTAGATTTTCTGGTTGATGGTGCATTGTTGCCCACACCAGTTTCTCGTAAAAATTATAAACTAGTTTTTAGGCATAAGGGTTCTCGTACCAATACATTTTACCGCTCTGTTTTTATTTCCTTTCCAAGGTTGTTGGATACCCTCCCTATTGAAGTGACTAATTTGTGCCTTTTTGGTTCCTCTAAGTTTTTCCCTGCCTTTTTTAATGCATTTTGCTGTTAACTTGTTTTTGTCTGCACCAGAGGGAGAGTCGTCGCATAGTGACTTCTCACTTTTCTACAATCCGCCAGACTGGTGTTAGTTTTCTTGTCTGTATTTTTATTGTTTTATATGTTTTATATGTCTTCTGAAAAAATAAATGAATTGAATTGAATTGAATTGTATAATATTCACTATCAGCGTCTGATGCTTCGACGCAAGTTCAATATTTGTCTGCTTGTCAGCCCGTGCCGAATCTGCCCTATAATTTTTCAGTATAAATGTAACTAGAATGCATTCATTTTGTATTATCAGGAAATGCTTGCACTGGCAACATTTGTCAGAATGGAGCTAGTTGTGTCCAGGTTTCTGGTTCCTGTACAGCATACATCTGTACCTGTCCATCATGTTTTACTGGAACATTCTGTGAAACTTGTAAGTTCTATGTTTGTCTGTTTGCTTTTATCAGAGTTCAAATACAAATTTAATTCATGTACATTGCAGTATAAAATCATTTTTTTAACTCGAATAAATGTATTTATTATCATCAGCGTCAAATGCTTGCTCCAACAATTTTTGTCAGAATGGAGCTGTATGTGTCCAGTTTTCTGGTTCCTGTACAGCATACACATGTACCTGTTCATCATGTTTTACTGGAATATTCTGTGAAACTGGTAATTGACCAATCGATTGGTGTTTGGGTATTTTATTTAATTTCAGCTATCAGCAAATAAGTTTGCCTAAAGGTAACCATCACAAGTTTGAAAATTACAAACACGATGAAGAAAGCTATGTATAGTATAAAGTTTAACTCAGATTGTTAATAGAGAAGACTGAATTGTGTATAAATGGTACTCTGAACTGGAGATGATGTATCTGTTTCTAACTTTAAATATTATGCAGGTGTTCTCCCCATGGTTAAACGTGTTCTCTCCATGGTTAAACGTGTTGTCTCCGTGGTTAAACGTGTTCTCTCCATGATTAAACGTCTTCTCTTCATTGTTAAACGTGTTCTCTCCATGATTAAACGTGTTCTCTCCATTTTTAAACGTGTTCTCTCCCAATCCGACCACTCTCTTTATAAAGAATACATTATTTCATCTCAGCCCCAACCCCTCCAACAACAAACAAAAATCAAACTATTTGTTTTAAATATTTGTCGTGTTTAATCTGAGACACACGCCCGTTGCCACATACGTTGGGAATCCTATTTGCATAACAACACACGGCATACCAAGCCGTCTCGTACAACTTCGGTGACATATTAATTATCTTCTAAACACGTAACGAATTACTAATTCTCCCATCTAAAAGTATACGTCAACCTAGTAAGTTAGTCGTACTAAATGACAAGTATTTTGTCCCTCAATCTATTGCCACTTATAATAAACATTTCTCACGATAATTTGCATACTCTTGGAAAGAACACCTGGATCATAATAGGAAATATTAAATGATATAGTGTTTATTGTATAATATAGTGAATCAACAGAGATTTTCTGATTTTTATTTGTATAATAAATTATTATACCAATAAAAGATGAATGAACGACGTTGTAATGAACAAGGAACGCGCTAAGCACATATGAAATGTAATATTTGGGTTGAGGGAAAATTAATATTAATTTATCGTATTATTGGATAAAATTCTAAAGCCGCACCGTAGTCTGTGACAATAATCAAACATAAAAAAAACCGTTGTATTCAATATAAAATAGGTGTAAACAAAATCTGTGAACTTATTATAATGTTATACGTGCTCACTTTCATACTGATTCTGTATTCCAGCAATCGAGTATAGCAATAAACAAAAATGTGTTGCAGTGGCGTCGTCAAGGACTGGGGGCCGTCGGGTGCCAACAACCCCCACGTAAATCTAATGTCACTTCTATCATAATTTAGCCTAGACAGTCATTTTATTAGACCTACTGAGGGAACATTCAGTCTGATTTCCTCCTCTACTTTTCTACAATATGCTTGCTTGCGATGTCGTATCTGTTCTAATTCAGGAAGGAGAGGGGGTCCAATCCTAGCTAAACATATTAAAAATCTATTTTCGGATTACTCATCTTACTCAATTAATCATTAATATTCCCAAGTAATTCGAATATTAAATCAAAGCCTAAAATCCAGAAAAAAAAACCACTTTGTTATTTCATTATTTAGCTAATTACCGCAAATTTCACTCCAAACACAGAAAACCAGTTGATCTGCTTTATTATAATAAAATCACCGGAATTTAAAGGACAACTTGACCGAGGACGATATTTTAACAACGTATTAGGAATGTACATATGATTTCAGAACAATCGCGAGATTACTAGAAATTTTCACGATTTGCCAGACTTTGCTAAAAAACTCATGACGTAAATTTTGCGATACACCTGTGACGTCACAGCAATTTACGGAGACGGCTGTACGGCGAGCGCGTGTGGCGATATCCATTATCTCGCAATGGTTTAGAAATCATATGTACATCCCTAATACGTTTTTAAAATATGGTCCTCGGTCAATTTAATTAATTGATTGTGTATATATTTCGACATAACGGCATTAACAATACCAGTATATTGAGGTTTAGATTTGCGACGACCGAAATACGTCATGTTAATTCATTCACTGTGCAAAAACTTCCTGATTTTATCAGTATGCGATCAACAGTTATGTTTGTGTGTTGTTTTGAAGTCGAGTCGATGAATATTAATAATGTTTATTGTATTAGTCTGTTGAGTAAACGCGACGACCCAGATAGACAAAATACTTTGGACTTCTCTCAGAGTGATTTGTTTTCTTGGGCTTATCTAACCACAGTACATTTACAGCCACCTAACTCATGCAGTAAGGTAATTGACGGTTTCTATAATAAAGACCGATTGTATAGGCTAGGTTTACCAAGGAAATAACTCTTCCCTGGTTTACCATTTTCGTTATTATTATATTACAACATAATCGTATTTGTATGTTTCAAATTAATATACAGCGATGAAAGATCAAAGAATTATAAGACCTATTCATGTTGAGGCTTAGTTATTATATCCGGGCGCATTATGCTGCATTCAGTTATTGAACGTTGGTGATAGGTAACTAACTTAAACCAGAATCTATAAAAACACATTATAATTAGTCTGGTGAGAAAACACACTTACGAATATTATGTTGGTTTTTATTGTTAAGCTCTGTTTACACTTTCAAACTTTATATGTCAAAAAAATGTGATATGCCCATATGAACATGATGATGTCATATCACTACCATATTTGTTGGGCATATCACCATCATATTTGTCAAACTAGTTTGATAGTGTTGTAGACAGAGCTTTAGATAACATGAAAAACCAGTGTATGTCACAGGTACAAAGTAATTTGTGTTGTATGTTGCCGTTTAGACGTGGGGAGTATAATACGTGTTCATTATTAATTTATTTGTTATTCCAATTTATAGGGTGTGTATTTTCAATATCCTGCTATTACAGTATGTTTACATATAATACATGTGTGTTTCATCCTTATTAACGGTACGTTTAATCATGAAGCTACAGTATGCAATTGTTCAATGATTTATGTAGAATAAATTTTCGAAATACAGGTATATTTCTTGATCGTAAAGTAAGAGCTTATTAAAATGTGCACAATAAATGAATTAAATAATTAAACATTGATTAATAATTTTCTCCTAGTTTTATTTAGCACATGTACTTGTGTAATATTGACAGCTTGGGAGATGTTTTAATTATTTTATTGGCCAACATTCGGCATCTGATGTGGTGCTTTTGTAGAGTTAGGGAAAGGTAGGCAGGCAATAGTAATACAGCATCTCATGTGGTGCTTTTGTAGAGTTAGGGAAAGGTAGGCAGGCAATAGTAATACAGCATCTGATGTGGTGCTTTTGTAGAGTTAGGGAAAGGTAGGCAGGCAATAGTAATACAGCATCTGATGTGGTGCTTTTGTAGAGTTAGGGAAAGGTAGGCAGGCAATAGTAATACAGCATCTCATGTGGTGCTTTTGTAGAGTTAGGGAAAGGTAGGCAGGCAATAGTAATACAGCATCTGATGTGGTGCTTTTGTAGAGTTAGGGAAAGGTAGGCAGGCAATAGTAATACAGCATCTCATGTGGTGCTTTTGTAGAGTTAGGGAAAGGTAGGCAGGCAATAGTAATACAGCATCTGATGTGGTGCTTTTGTAGAGTTAGGGAAAGGTAGGCAGGCAATAGTAATACAGCATCTCATGTGGTGCTTTTGTAGAGTTAGGGAAAGGTAGGCAGGCAATGGTAATACAGCATCTCATGTGGTGCTTTTGTAGAGTTAGATTATGGTCTATGGTATACTACTGTAGGCAATACATATGATGATGTTTTATTACTAAATTTCCCTTTGATCGGGCCATACTATGATATAATTATTTCTATAAATAATGTATCATAGTTTATTTACAGTACAAAACAGAAACAGTTGAATAGAAAGTTGATTCATAGCAATTAACATGAACTAAAGGAGTTACATATTATATTGCTGGATTCTTGATAAGAGCTTAGTTCAGAAAACATCTTCCCATTTTATAGTACATTCTATACACCCTGGGTTACCACGGGCAGTTGGGTTGAAACCCTAAGATCAATCCTGCTTACAGGCCTGATTTAACTGAAGCAATATACGTTAGTAATCTATTCTATAATCTAATCTAAGAAAACCAGCAAAGAAATTATAATAATATTCACATGAATTAGTTCATATAATAATTATATATCAATGTAATTTAATTTTAAAGAACAAAATAAATTTAATAACATAATAATTTAAAACCGAGCTTCATAACCCACTATACATTTATATTATTATTTGCACATACTCTTTCGAAACTATTTCAATCATAATAATTTGTTTGTTTAATTAAAAAAAAGATCTTTTAAAAAAAATCTTAAAAAATGTAAATTTTGCAAATCTCTATGGCTTTCAAATTATTTATAAAAGTTTTTGACAATACAAATGTTTCTTACACATCTCTTGTTGTATTTAATCTTTAAAAGCTAACGATTACTGTATAAAAATAAATTTCATATTTAAAAAAATCATCAGTTGTTATCCAGAAGATTTAAATATAACACAAATAAATATGAAAATAGAAATGGATAATAATACTCACTTATTGAAACAAGCTATTTTCTTATCTGTACATGAAAAAAAAACACATAATAATAATAATAATAATAATAACAATAATAATAATAATAATAACAAATAGTGATTAAAGACGCTGTGGACTTACATAATCCTACCTGTATGGTATAAATCAATCTAACATGAAAACCACAATATTCCCTGCAAGAAACTTTTCAACAATTGTTGTTATACTAGAGAGGTTTCGCAATCTTACGAATACGATAACGAATACGGATACGTCACGCACACGTATTCGTTTTCGTAAGCCATAAAAAAATCTGTTTCGCATGGCAACGAAATATTGAGGCGCGTCCAAAATATGACTGCGGTAGATTTGAGCGAGGCCGCAGGTACGTGTTGCTTGGTGCTTGCTACTTTAGTAAATTACTTTCAATAAATCTATAATTATATTATAATCATGAATCATTCCTGATTCAAATGCAAAATGTGCAAAATAGATCAAAAACTATACTCGTTTTGTAGTTTTGAATATGACTGGTGATATTCGTCAACACGAATACGCTTTACGAATATGAAATGGGGATCAGCTCAAAAGTTTCACAAATGTATGACGTATCCGTATCGTATTCGTAAGGTTGCGAAACCTCCCTATTATCAAATTTGTTGCTGCCTTTTTTCAAATGTTTGTTTTTATATATCTTTGGCAATAATACGAATCCAGTATTGTTTGATTTTAAGATAATTCAAATAAAAATAATATTGGAGTTTAATGATCTACAGTACCAAACAGTGTGCAGTTGTATAGGTTCTTAAACATGCACAACAATTATATTAACTTTATTTGATTAAATAGAAATACAGTTCTCCATCCAAATCTAGAATAATCTATGATTTATTTTATAAAATTAAGTTAGTAGTATTAGTAATGTTGTAAGATACTATTTCTGTCATATAAAAGTTTTATTTTGGATATTTTATATTCATTAATTCAAGTATTGTAGTGATCTACTAGTATCTACTTACACTGACAAACAAAAATTCCGATAAAAACCAACACCACTGATACTGCAGACACAACCCCACCTATAAAAAGGTATCATTACATAAAAAAATACAATATATTTTCTAAAATAAAAGTCACTCAGCAATGATGTTGAAACAAAATGTTTAAAGTAACAGCTTTCTAAATCAAGAAAATATATAACATGTCAATATGGATAAAAGTACTACAGCTTGACTTAGCTGGCCCTCCCACCTTTCTCCTAACGTCCAAACAATTTGATAATTATTAAAACTTTTGCAGCACTGGATAATCTTCTAACATAGCACCTCGGTTAAGTTTACTTACCAATACCGAAAGTTTTTGTTAATTATTATTTTTCCACACATAAACAAAATAAAAAAGATAATTATATCTATCAAATATTAGTAATAACAAATGTGAAAGGAGATCAAAATAAATATGTAAAGATTAGCCTTGACCACTTGAGCAATTGTGGACATGACAAATAAAGTAAATTTAAAGAAGAAACCAAACAATATGAATAGTAGCGGGTCAATTTTAAAGTTCATAGTAATTGTGGCTAAGATTTAACTGCTTCTGGATTTGTCAAAGGATCTCATACCATTTCAACTAAGAAAATTTAAAATAAATAATAATAAATAATTCATTAATAAATTCATAGGTGTGATTACTTGGTTTTAAAAATATTTTGGGCAATGAGTAAAAGACATTCATAGTTTTGGATCATAAGCATTTTTAAATATCTTTCAATTGAAATATTTATGTTTTGGAGTTTTCCTAAAAAGACTCACCTATTAAACCACCATTTACACCATCATTGGGATCAGTAGGATCAAAAGCTGTAAGTAATACAAAAAAAAATATTTTAAATAATAAACAAACTTAGCAGCAATTATAAACATGAAAATTAAATTCTACAGTATATTAAAACCAGGTAACAAACTGTTTAAGTTTGACATTACTGTACAGTACGTACATTCACAAGTTTGTTTACACATTATACTTATTTCCAAGATGGACTGAGCAAAATGAGGCCAAGTATTTTTTTGCAACCTAGAAGGGTTTTAAACTTTTAAAAATTTTGCAGCTAATACTAAACATTACAAGCATACAATATAAAAAATATAATGTGTTTGAAGCATTTATATATGTAGTATAGTGTTACATAATATAGAATATGTTTATTAGGTAAAAATAAACAGTATATTATAATTATTGAATATAGAATTGTATGACTAATATTTTTCAAACCTTTTTATTTAGTACATTACTTTCAAGTTTTGTCATTGAATGACAAAAGCTATAATAAAAATGGTGATAATAGCATTGATTGTTGTTAGCATAGCTTCTGTATCTAATGTACAGTGTATTATTACAGTATTATTTATAGGGTTAGTGACTTTTACAGTATGTTTTTTATTTGAAATTGTTGTTAATGTTAATAACCATGGAGGAAAAGTTAGTTTAGCAATTGGATTAACAATTATTTGATGAAATTTTCTTGAGTAAGTACTCAAATTAACTAATTAGATGACCATAATATATTACAGCCATAGCTTTTCAATAATTTTTATAATTTTGTCAATATGAACTTTTAAGATAATCCCTGACAGCAATCAATTCCTAGACTTCAATGATAATCAACATTTTAAAATGGCCGGGAATTTCCCTTTTCTAAAAATTATACAGGAAGGATCTTGCTGTGGTAACACTAGCTTAAACCAATATAATTAAGTAAATTAACAATATAAAATAATACTAATTTCTACAAATCAACATAACAAATTAAAAATAATAATTGATCACACAATTTCCAATAGAAATGAATACAGACAAATTGTACAAAAAGAATACAAGTGGCAACATTTTTAATAATGTTTAAATTAAAATTAGACATTATGTTAGCAATACAATAAATGTGTATAAGCTGACAAATTTAGTTGGGTATGGTATGATGGACATCCATAGTTTTTAAGATACTGTATACAAATGACTTAATTATTATCTGAATTAAAATTGAAATACATTCTCACTCATTTCACAATACAAAAATGAATGTATAATGACAACAATTTAATGAAAAAATATAAATTGATATTTAAATTAACTTGTATACTGTGTCTACAGTATACTATCACAATAAAACCACCACAAATCCCAAAATGCCAAGATATTTTGTTTCATTTTTTAGCAACATACATGGGATCATAACACAATTCTGGCTTTGGAACAGGGGAGTTAACTGTATAATAGAAAAACAGGTTAGAAAGTGAGCCCTGATTTTTACACCATAGAAATCATATTGAAATTTACAACACCAGTATTTTGAATAAAAAGCAAGTAAAATGAATAAAGAGATGTACCTGTACAAAAACAATTCATGTCAATGAATTTGAATTTATATAAATTATGCTGTATGAAATAGAATACAGAGTGATATCAACTGATTGGAAACTACTATATCACAAAGTGTAATCTAAATCTAAAATAGGCCTACTAAATTATTACTATTGAATACTAAATAAACTAGTGCTGAACTAAAGCTGAATTCAAACTTGTTGTGAAATAGTGAAAACTACAGTATATTAAATGAATATATAATAAATGGCGAAGGAAAATTAGGTGTAATTTGGGCTAATTACAACCAGTGTCTGAAGGTACTGTAGCTACTGTAATCAGATTGGTTAAAAGTAGCTATACCTTTTTCTAAGCTAGCGAAAATATCATCATTAGTTTAAAATTAGAAAATGAAGCAATGGTAAATTAAGTTGAAAGTGGGAATTTGGGCCATCATAATAAAATATATATTCTAGTTCTTTTATTTACAAAAATACATATAAATATACAGATTCATAAAATTGGCCATAGCAATGTAATTTGAAAAAAATTAAAATAAAGAATTTATACATCAAACAATACCATTTTGAACAACAATTTATGCAAAACATATAGAATAGCTCTTTAACATGAACATTTTAAGTGAAATTGCATGGGATTTGTATGAGAGAAAATGTATACAATTTGTTGCAAGCATCATTTATAACAGCAAATTATCTAAGGGACGGTGCCAAATTGGGAAGTTGACGAGTGGCCTCCCTCAAGGGCTATTACTGTATGGCGCCGCCCCTGTTATTAAAGAACATACCTAAAGTGGTAGACAATGTCATTGCAGTTACTACACTCTCGGTTAGTGTTATATCCTCTGTGATACAAATTAAATATTAATCCATTTAAATTTGATATAATTCATTAAACACAATAATAATTTATAAAACCAACATACTGTATAGGGAATTACAGTATGTTTGGTCAAAAATCAAGTACCAGTACCAACTAAACCAAAGTAAATGTAAAATGTATGCTAGCCTTGTGTTTAATATGAAAGCAAAACCTTCTACTAAGCTTCTAATGAAAACGGTGTACATAAATCTAAGATATAAAATATTAAGTCCAGAATTGCACAAAGATAATAACACAAACTTGTACCACAAATGACTCAACATTATCCATAATACTTGTCCATAGCATACAATAGAATCTATTGAACACAAGTGTTGGTACAGAGGTTAATTGTCAAAGCTTTATTACTAGCTATATGGTAGAAATCCGGCTATGGTATACACTCACTATTCATCAATAACTAATGACTGAGAATTAAAGGTTCAGAATATTTTTAAAGTTGATTTGGAGTGTGTAGGGAGCTAACAGAAGATTAATATAAACAAATTACAAGCTACAGTAAGTAATACTACAGTATTTCAACTTGAGGATATAAATGTTATCATGTTAAATTGTTGGGTACTGTAATTAACAGGAACTGTTCACACATTATTTTTAACGGGACTTAAAAATATCAAATAAAAAGTATGCATGGTATTATTTTACCATTTCGGTTTGGGGTGGTGGAGAAATTAAAACATTTTTAACATTTTAACTTTCAATTGAAAAAAATGGAATACAACTGGTGCACAATTAACCAAAACATTAATTTCTATTTTTCAATGGTTTTGCTATGGTTAATAATTTAACCCATGTCATCATAGTTCAATAATATATAATTAGTATATAATTATAAATTAGTGTTCAATAATTAAGTTCTAAATCAGCGGAGAAGGTTCCCAAGATAATGTACTGTACAAATGTACAAAGAAAGTGAGTAATATAAGCATGATAGCATATTAAAATACAGGAGCAGGGGGTGCAAGGGGTAGGCAGCAATGTTAAGGAGGTATATGTAGTCGATTGGGTGTCTGTATGTTTTCAATATTTTTATTTTTTCACACTCATGTTGTGAGCTAAATCCCCTATCTGCCCCTGTATTCAATTATGCGTGGTACTAGTACTACTATACTTGAATGTGCCATTTATACTATACAAAAATAGCCAATTACACATTACTACTTACTTGGTGTTGACATTTGTTCTGTAGTAGGGGCTGAAAACCAAATTTATTATTACTTTTATATTAGTTCTCATAACTTGTCTACTGTAGAATTTAGAATAGAATTTGTAAGTAAAGGCAGTACTAGCATATGAATACAAATATACATGCATACAGGCCCGTATGCAACATTTATAATGGGGGGGTGCGAGCGAAGCGAGCAACAATGGCCGCGGCAAAATTTGCGTTATTTGACGTTCTAAAGATTGATTTAAGACTCTTTGTTGTGGCTTGGGCTAGTTGAACGATGGACACCAGAACTTAACGCTTTCATGATGTTTAAAGGCCAACTCAGACAGCTTCCTTCCGGCGCCGTATTCGATAGTGTCTGTATTTCCAGACACGTCTTTACCACCGACGGTTAAGTTGTCTGTATTTCCAGCAAATTTTCGCGTACATGAAGCGCTAATTTTAGCTATTGCTTGTCGTCACATGATCGACTGCGCATGTTTTACATCGAGTTTGTAGTCAGTTCAGATTCCGTAATTTAATTACCGGTATTTTTTCATTTTATATTAACATATTTTTGTTTGTATACCATTGATAATGTAAATTTTGTATATATATAATGATATTGTCTTTAGTTAAACAAGACAAGAAAAAATACCAACCGAGGAAATAGTGGACCTTTTGGGACTTGGGAGGTGCGTCTGCACCCAACGCACCCCCCCTGGCCTGGCATAAAATATACTGCCATGCTTTCTATTTTGTTTTATTTTTGCAAAACCCCTCCCTCCCTTTACCACTTTATTTAATAATATTTATTCAGCAATTTTCATTGCAAATCAAGATCAACATCACAATCAATTGAATTTCTAACAAAATTAAAATCAGCGTGTCAATAACACTGATTTATATATATATATCCCAATTTTGACAGCAACACACTTAAAATAAATTGGTTCATTTTTTTTAAAACAGAACTAATTTCTTTAAATCTCTTAAAAAATTATTTGACCTCTATCATTATAAAAATTTTTGTGTAAAAATCACAATATGATTTCAATGGTTTCAAAATACATCTCACAATAAATATATTACTTTTTTTCGACCACAGAGAAATGATAAGAAAAAAATAAAAAACAAAAGTAGCTAGAAATAAAAGTTTTAAATACTTAATAACACTCAATAATAATTTGAAACAAAAATAATGATCAGAGCCCTTCATTTAAAAGGACACTGACACTTTTCCTGAGAGCAAAAAACAAAATTGAGGAAAGATATTGAATTATTTCCTCTTATTTATTTAAATGAAGGTTTGAATAATATATCCATGTTAAAGCTACAGGTACAAAATAAATTTTACTTACAACCTACTGAGAGTTCGAGAGGATTACTATGTTTTCCTTCTTCTCCACTGTAAGCAGCATTCTCTGCTACACAACGATAACTTCCTGCATCCATTTGATCAACTTTATTAATAATTAATATTGAATCAGAAGATGGATATTTTTCTCCATCAGAATCATCAATTTCAACATCATTTTGTGTCCATCTGACAGTAATTGATGTTGGTTTACCGATAAGATTAGTACATGTGAATTTTGCGGTGTCATTTATCATGACAGATAATGTGTCCGACTTCAAAACGGGGGTGTCCAGATCTGTAATATAGTAACATAATATTAAATAGTTAGCTTTCGCATCAAGACGGTAAGCGAAAGGGGATGGTAAACAAATGGTAATTCATACAAATATTAATCAGCACATGTGTATAAAAGCCCAGTATACTACCGTATATTTCGGTGTATAAGTCGCACTTTTGACACGCAAATTTGACCTCTAAATTAAGGGTGCGTCTTATACACCGAACATAAATGCCTCACCACACAGATTGTACATATCGTCACCTCGTTGGCTAGGCCTGAGTAGGCTAGCGTAGGCCTAGCTTCAGTGTACTACAGTAACATAACGGCAACCTGCTTCTGCCTAGTTTTCAAGGCATTTTAGCGTGATGTTATACTAAATATGATGAAAAGATTTGTTCATTATGGAGCTGTTTTAGGCGCTCCGATAAAATTTCATTTGTAAACGTTTTGTTTGTTTTATCTTTATACTGGGTGACCTCTTCAGTCAAAGACTGATCTCCCAGAGGGCCCAGTTGGTGATCAGTGGCTGTGATGTACTAGTACACCGGGGTAACCCCCTACTCGTCTCGAAAGATGTACTAGGTTCTTTAAAGTGCACACGAGCAAGTTGTGTACACTGGACCTACGGTTTATAGTCCTTATCCGAGAAGACTCGTTCTACCACCAGAACCATGGAGTGAGTGAGCCTCGAACCCCTGCCGATGTTATGGCTACGTGATTACGGTTCCACTGTCTTAACCGCTCGGCCACTCACTCACTTAAACGTTTACGATTGGAATAGGCCTAGTATTTATTTATAGTTATACGCACGATCGCCGACCGCCGTACCCCCAGCGCAAGCCCTTCTTGGCGGCGGCCACATGGTGTACGGTATTCGACTAGTATATTCTCCCTCTCGAAATGATCGAGCGAGGCTAGCCCACACACGTGCGTGTTACACACAGTCATGCACTCGATGTTGCGGGTGCAAAACTCATGAATAACAAGTTAGAAAGAACTTGTTGAGAAAAAACCTAAATAAAGGACGCCGTTGTAGATATAACAAAATATATTATTACAATAATATTGATTACAATTTAAAAAAACATTGTTTTGATGAAATATAATGTGCGTCTTATACATCAACGATATAAAAAATACCGATATTTTACTCTCAGTTAGGGGGTGCGTCTTATACACAGGTGCGACTTATACACCGAAATATACGGTATGTTTATTTGACAAATTAGATGTTGAAGGCGTTTCTCTCAAATTTGAACTTCATTCTAACACGTTGCCCTTGGATAGAAGAATATCTAGTTGGTGTGAAGAAATAAATGGTATTGTACTCTTTACAATAATTATCAAGAGCAAACTGTACCTCATTTATGTTTTCATCATGTACTGCTCTCTCTAACACAAGGGTAGAAGAGTTAAACAAACTGAAACATACATTTCATAATAATATCTGGAGTGATTTTTCAAACACATCAATTGTAATGTTATGTTTTAGGGTCATCAACTATTTCCCTACTCAAGGAAGTAGAACTGATTTTTTATTGAAATTGAAATTGAAATTGAAATATATATTTATACTGGGTAACCTCTTCAGTCAAAGACTGGTCTCCCAGAGGGCCCAGTTGGTGATCAGTGGCTTTTGTAAACTTACACTAAGAGGGCTTTGAAAATACGAGCCGAAATTAAACATTTCCAATCTATAGTTTAAATCTGTATTACTGAGTAAATGCTCTCATGTATTCTGTATGATATACTTGTTTACTTTAATTGTACATCTGAAGTATAATTTTAGATTTTTATTGTTAGTACTGTTTTACTTATTGTATTGTTAATATTTTCGGGGTAATGTTTCCACTTTTACAATGTATGTGTATATTTTTATAGATTTATTTTAATGTTGTTGTTTTGTTTACACAAAGCACCTATTATCATAGAGTGCCACCGATAAAAAGGTGCAAGTTCAAATAAATATTATTATTATCGCGACTGTATTTGGTCCATTTAACATTTGGTCTGATAGACAGAGCAACAACAAAAAATGGCTAGTCTTCATCCTCACAAGCCTTTTTAAAAGTTCTGATTAGGTTCAACCTTTTGAACTGCTAGCCTGGCAATAGCAGAACTTCTCAAACATCCACCATGACAACGTGTCAGGAAATAAGCGTCATGCTCAGTTTATTACCGTTCCCTTCGTTTACTGTCCTGATTCGAAAACTCCCCATAATATCTTAAATTCAACAGATGGCTGACTAACTGTATCTTTGACTTTTTTTAAATAATAGTGATTATTTTAACTACAGATATGGACACATTTATTCATACTTACATTGAACAGTAAGATTTCCATTGTTTTTACCAGATAAAGTAGCTAAATCAACAATTCTACATAGATAGTATCCATCATCAGACAACACTGTGTTTGCAATGGTGAGAGTAGTTACACCAGTTTGTGTGGTGTCAGCTGTATATCTACCATTTTGATTTGTATTTGCAGTATTAACAAGGATATCTAACTGATCTCCATCTGAATTACTATTGTACCATTGAGCAGCATTAAATGTTGAACCACTGAGTGTATAACTACAGGTGATAACAGCATCTTCACCTATTTTAACATTAGCATCTTGTACATTGACAACAGGTTCAGTTTGACCATTTATAACTATATACACAAAAAAATAAATGTACATAAAAAAAATCCATTGCTCCTGTACAAACAATAAAAAATAAACTTACTGTATGCTTTCAAACTGTAATCACGAGTATGCCTTACTTTTTAAATTTAAGAGGCGAACAATTTATTGCACACCAAGTACATGGACCTGTTGGCAGTGTAATACTTCCATGTTTGCTATCCATGTTTTTTCTTTTTTAAATTGGCATACATACATATTTGGTTACAGTAATATACAATAATGTTGTGCATTTAATATATTATAACTTTGTGCATTATAAATACATTGTTTTGATCAGTTATAAAACAACAAAAAATGTGTTTTATATCGATTATTATTTAGAAGTATAGTTAGCATTTATAGGAAGCATTTATTAATACAAAATTTACCATGGAAAGTAGCAACAGCAAACAAATTAATGAGTACACAATTTCTTGTAATCATCTTGCATCAACCTACTAAAAGTAAAATTTTGATTAATGACTATAAATAAAATATGAATGTATTTATTATTTTTATCAATTGTTCACACAATATTCATCAATACAATAAAATAGAATACTAAATTGATAAAATAGACTCTATTTTATCAAAACCTTGAATCTCCACAAAACATTGTATATAGGATGACGTTTTTTGGTAAGTGTACAATGATTTGGAAAAATGCCACAGATTCGAGTAAATCGGTATGATGGTGAATAAAAAAAAAAAAATTGTCCGAGAATCAAACTTGATCAAACCAACAAAATCACGAGATTCAGGGCCGCCACACCACACTAATATGCCAACCAATCAGTTGATCAAATTCGTGTTAAACTTTGTATACGAGTTTAGCTTAGGTTTGTGATAAGGTAAAGAATTCCATGTTTTTATGATACGTAGCTCTAATAAACGTATTAAACCAAGATTTATACAGCTTAAAAGGATGACCCCTGTGTAAATGGCCAGCAACATTTTGGAAAGTGAAAAAAATAAGAAACAAACATTTTCGAGACCATGAACAATCTTTTTCAAGATTCAATAATGTCACCTCTACTACGTCTAGCTTCGAGTGACAATAGACCCAACCTAGAAAGCCGTTCCTGTGCAGAAAGATTTTTGAATCCTGGTACTACTACTAACTTTGTTTTTGGACCTTCTCAAGTTTAATAATATCCTTCTTCAAATGCAGAGACCGCTGTGCATATATTAAAACTAAATTTTAAGAAAAACTGAAGCCATAAGAATAAAAACAAAACACACAGATAATTAATTTTGATAATGAAATATAATTTATAAATCACTTTCCTACATTCAAGTTAATAATAATACAGACTTTAAATAACTCTAAAAAAAGTATAGACATCCCTACAACTGATTTATTAGTTAGAGGCTAGGCATATAGTATGCCTACGTACTAGACTATCTACATAGGCCTAGTGCTCGTACTAGCTTTAGAGGCTAGGCCTAATAGGCCCCTAGTAGGCCTACTTAGTACTAGAGTAGGCTAAGTGTTAGTCTTGGGATAACCTAGGCCTAGGTAGGCCTAGGGCCTAGCTAGGCCTACATAGTAGGCTAGATTAGATAGACGAAAGGTTTGAAGTAGGCGATGTTTACGTACGGATTTACGATATGAAAATGTCTCGATAAGAGAAAAAGGCATATAAGACCAAACCACCAAAAATTACAAAAATAACGTGATGACTAAAATGCTGCCCTAATGATGTGTGTATGATCGATAAAAGACCAAACCCATTTTGTATGGCGCGCCTACAGAGAAAAAATATCATTAACTATAAAATAATAAATATTGACATGATGACACTCAACATCAAGATATTTGACATGATACAGATGGCGCTAGTTCCGTTTCGCACCTGTCGTTTATTTCGACTCAAAATTGGTTGAGTAACTTTATCGTGAGTACCACACCTTAGAATTAGGCCTCAAAAATACTTTTACGAAGGAGATCACACAAAAAGTAAAAAATAATCCTTTAAATTGATGAATTTACAGACGTGTTTCTCGCACATCGGTTCGTGAATTTTGCATACTCCATGTTCAATGTTGTTGTTTATATGGAGTGCCAAAAGAGCAATCATAATAGAGGGCTAAAAGCTCAGTAAATTGCGTATACTTAATGCATTTATTGGTGAAAATTACGTTCAATTTTATCATATTTTGTCAATGTCAATGCAACAAAAATAATACTGTTGATACTGTACATGGTTTTTGCAGGGCAGGAACTTTTAGGAATGAAATTCGACAAATTCATCATCATATTACATGTACTGTAGGGGTATACCTGATCTAAATAATATTCCTCTTAGTCTTAGTCTTACTCTTAGGCCTAGTGTTGCTATTTGAAAACAGCAAATTATTAGCAGTAAAATGTTACAGCATTTTTATTGACAAAATAATTATATTAAAATTAAACGTACGTGTATTTCAATAATAAATGCATCAAAAGAAGACGCATTCCACTGAGTTTTTAACCATCTATTGTTGTTGCTCTTCTGGCGCTCCATAGAAACGAAAATATTGAACTTCGAGTAGGCCTATGCTAAATTCGCGAACGGTATGCGAGAAACATGTCTGTAAAATCATCAATTTAAAGGGTTTATTTGTTACTTTTTATGTGATTCTTCTTCATAAAAGTACTTATGAGGCCCAATTTTAAGGTGTGGTATTCACAATAAGTTGCTTAACAATTTGGAGTCAAAAGGAAGTCGAAATAAAAACAGGTGCAAAACGGAACTAGCGCCATACAGATTACTAAAAATTTACAATAACTAGATGGTACGCTCGCTTCGCTCGCGTACCATCTAGTTCGTGCCCACAGATGGTTCTCGAATACATAGTAATTTCAGCGTAAAAAAACTGGCGATTTCAAATGTACGTACGGCAGGACTATAAAACATTGTCTTTTACAGAAACAAATAAATAGACACAATGATTTATGTAGTCAACCAAAATTAGCACCTAGAAACTTGTCACAAATGAGTCCAAATTTGTTATTTGGACTCATTTAAACAAACCCAATTTTGTATCTATTAGAGTTTAGGGTTTTGTATCTAACATTAGAGTTGAGCGTTGGGGATGAGGATAGATACAAAGAGGAACAATTTTTTAATATATTCTTTATATTAAATGGTTCTTTAATATATTTCTTTATTATCCACTCTCAGTAACGAAATATTTTTTTATAGGCCTATAAATAATATACCACTAAATAGAGTAAAACATTTCCGATTTAATACCTTATTAAAACTGTCACTGTCTTATGGTCGATTGAAATAGTAAAGTACATTTAAAGACCACTAATACGTTTATATTTTTGTAATTATTAATTAATACAAACGTTGAGAAACAACTGACAGTAATAAAGTATTATATTATTATGTGTTTAATCTAAAAGTAGGGGCTACCCACACTCACAGTGATAAAGTTTATTAGTATATTTGTTTATATTATATTTAACAGTACCAACACACTTTTGATTCAAATGGCGATCAAAAGTGGTTAATACCTATTTGCAGTATTGTATAGCATTACAATACTATTTCTGTTTATTCTCCAAGGGTCTATAAATTTACCTACTTGTGTTAAACCATGGAGGTATGCAAGTATGGTTAAACCAAATAATTTGGAATGTTCCATTCATCGCAAATCAATACATTTGTATAAACGTATATTAAATCTATCAAAATAGTATTTTTTAAAGAAAATCGGCCTGTCTTCAACATTATGATACTCTACTCGAGCTGTTCAACCGGTTTTCAGCTATTAAAAGCAATTATCGTAGGAGGAGATAGGAAAATGCGAAGTATCCTCGTATTATTGTGTACAGGTATTTTTCATGAGGACATCCATTAGACAGTGTATACCACGATCGGAAAACACCCCTATTTGGGGCAAATGGTTGAACCTAAATTCGTTTTAATCGTCAATAACTAATTATCTAACTAAATTTAATTAGTAAACAGGGTTACATCAGGTGGTTAAAATCAGTACCGAGATTATAACCAACTTTATATACCATCGAGTACACATTCTAGAAATAACGCGCGATTTACCGAATTTTGCCCTTACGTAAATTTATATATAGATATAAAGAAGCAATACCAAATATGGTAGGCCTAAATAGAAAAATAATGTAACTAACGATATTATTTTTTAAGACTTCAGCTCATCTCCCTCCACGGCCATTCTTGCGAACTGAAACTAATGCACGGTACTACAAACTACATATTCGCAATAATGATGGTTAAATTGTTACAGTGACAATCATTTGACAGGGCCTTCTAAATCATCTAGTACGAACTCGAATTTTACGGTATTTTAAATAAGATTCAGAATAAGATTCACTATCTCTCTGGTATAAGATCTGAATCTGAAATTGGCTTTGAATATATGTGTTTACCAAGACCCCTTTTACCTTTATCAATTGCATCCATCTTCTGAAAAATCAAACGTCAGAATGTTCCAAATATTCTTTTTTTATTTGTCGCCCTCTTTTCAATTTATATTAACTATCAGTATAGTCAAAGATCGATCTTTGCTATACTGTATAGTTCAATCTTTTGCCATCGATTCATTTTAATTAATTTAATACAGTTGACTGTAGTATATGCACGCGCACATATATATATAATCACGATGATTAACCTATTTGATTAACAAAATAATTAACGAAAGTTTATTGTGCTTATTGATATAATGTTAACGTTAAAATAAGAAAGGAGGAGTGTAGTATATGCACGCGCACATATATATATGCGTACTGCGCATATGGTCTGACGAGGTTAGCCTACAAAACGTTCTATACTATTGTTCATGACTACTAGTTGGTTTCATTAAATACGTTCATTATTATACTCATCTCAACGTACTTATTAATTTGTCTACGACGATACACGACATTGACATTATCCTCCAAACAGTGTTTACAGATTGTTTACTTTCTTGTTATGTAAAACTACTTGCTATAGGCCTACTATATTGTGAACGATACATATAGGGATAGTGGGAATTAATCCAAACAATTGGACATGTACATAGTTACCACGAATAGTACTGTGTCACAAAGGAAGTAAAAACAAATGTAAATGAAACCGGATTCAGAAGACACAAGAACCACCACACCAGTCATATTATGTACTATAGAGTGTCAAGAGTGATATAATTTTGGATTTTCAGGTTGTTAGGCGCGGCGTGACCTTAACAGAAGGAATGGCGATATGTGTGTGTGCACTAATTTTCCTGATTTTCCAAATTAAAGTGAATGTAAGTAATCATTTTTAATATAATTTTAATAACAATAAAATTTATTATGTTTAAATTAATATTACAAGTATATATAGAAGATAAGTGTGGCTTTAATTTGTTTGAATCGAAATTTAGAGTTTATGTTACCGAAACATTTAGCTTGTTGCAATTAAAGGGTAATCCGACCTGTTGTGTATAATATCACCGTGATAATATAATATTTTTTTAAAGTAAAATTTGTATTAGAATATCAAATTAATTTAGTACTGTACATTACTTGCGTTTTTTTATTGGTGAAAAAATAAGTCCCACAGGTTTAATCGGTGCATGTTTTCAACGTTTATTAATTATTATTGTCTTTAACACTAAATAATATTTAATATACAAAAGTAATTTAATAACTAGAATTTAATTCGTCACTTTGACGAATTATAGGTGATGATCATTGTTATCCTTTTACTGAAATTAATTTTTTTTAAACATGCACGTACGTTAACATAGGATAAAAAAATGTTGATGTATACCATCCTATTATATGCTTATAGTGCTGAGTTCTGCCTATTATATGCCATATACAATATGTACAGTATTAGGTGAAATTACGGGACACACATGTTCTAATTTTTTGGTATGATGGAATCTATATATAAATTTACGTAAGGGCAAAATTCGGTAAATCGCGCCTTACTTCTAGAATTTTTACTCGATGGTATATAAAGTTGGTTCGTACTTTCGGTACTGATTTTAACCGCCTGATGTAACCCTGTTTACTAATTAAATTAAGTTAGATAATTAGTTATTGACGATTAAAACGAATTTAGGTTCAACGATTTGCCCCAAATAGGGGTGTTTTCCGATCGTGGTATACACTGTCTAATGGATGTCCATCTTGAAAAATACCCGCCACAAAAATACGAGGAGGCTTCGCATTTTCCTATCTCCTCCTACGATAATTGTTTTTAATAGCTGAAAACTGGTTGAACAGCTAGAGTACAGCATCATAATGTTGAAGACAGGCCGATTTTCTTTAAAAAATACTATTTTGATAGATTTAATATACAATTATACAAATGTATTGATTTGCGATGAATGGAACATTCCAATCTCTGTTTCACAAGTGTCTATTCTCTCAGGCGTCGTAAAGGCAAGTACAGTACTGTATACTCGAAATTCGATCCATTTTTGTTTTCAATCTGTGCTGCAGAGGTTGGATATTATTTTTTTTAAACGGATAAAGAGCTAGCGTTTTCACTCGCCGTATATTATGTACAAGTCTTTATTATTGCAGTTAAACCACCCACATCATCACCTTTCCCTCACTGGCATGAGTAGCGTTGTAAAACCAGTAGAGAATAGGCCTACGGTACATCACATGCCCTAAACGCAGAACAACTTTGGTGGGTAGGGTAGGAACCAACTTAAGTATGAATTGGCTCTAAGAAACAATTGAAAACCATTAGGCCTACTAATTAATTGAGTTAGATAATTTAATATTTATTGACGATTAAATCGAATTTATGATTTTCCCCGAATAGAGGTGGTTTTCACAAATTGTTTTACATTATATTATAAACATATACACGTCGTAGTGATGTATCGTTACATGTGCTGTACTATTTCAATCGACTAGGACGGTGATAGTTTCAACAAGTATTACATCGCAATGTTTTATTGTGTTTAGTGGTATATTATTTGTAAAACATGAAAGCAATTAATATTTCGTTACTAAATGGATAAAGAATATATTTTAACATTGTTCCTCTTTGCACCCATCCTCTTCCCCATCCCTCAACCCTAATGTTACATACAAAACACAAATTAAGTTTGTTTAAATTTGACTTAAACAATTGGTCTTATTTTGTTACAAGTTTCTCTTTCGGAAGTAATAGGGTGCTAATTTTAGTTGAGTACATAAATCACAGTGTCTATTTATTCGTTCCTGTAAACGACACACGGTATTATTGTCCTGCGGTACGTACATTTGAAATCGCCAGTTTTTTAACGCCGAAATTATTATGTATTCGAGAACCATCTGTGGGCACGACCTAGATGGTACGCGAGCGAAGATGACAAACTCAAAGATGACAATTTCGAAAGAAAATGAATTGAGCAAATAAATATAAGAATTGGAAGAGAATCTGGCACGTAGAAGCGCTGTGCATAACTTTGACGAAAAAGATGAACAACTACTTCTTAACTTCATCTGGCCATATGTTAACGTCACAACATCCGATAGGCTTGATTTTTATATGAATTCATATCTATATTTCATCAGCTTTCATAATAGATTATAATCATCAAGGTAACCTTCAATTCTGAAGAGCTGTAAGGTATTCAAATTTACGGCAAAGGTGAAATTACACGACCTACGTAATTCAAGTTTTTACGCATGATGACGTCATCAAAATGAAAATGGTGTCAACTCATGATAAAGATAATTAATTAAGCAAGCACATACTGAAATTTGTGTGAAATTCGAGCACACATAACCGAGATGCGCTCTGTTGAATGTGATAACCTACACAAAAAGATAAAAAGTGTAAAATGTGTACATGATATGAATTCATATTTACAACTCAATGGCTTCCCGAATAAGTTAAACAAATTGGGGGTCATCTTCCATTCTGAAGAATTATTTTCATTTTAAAAAGGCCTATTTTTCACAATTTTCAGAACTTTTGAGAAATTAATGTGCGCATTTTGTCATTTTTAACGTGCTCGTATAGCGTTATTTTAAGTCGGAATGGACTCAAAATCAGTGAATGTACTAAGAATTGTGAGTAGAATGTGATATGTACATCAAATTTTATTTTTACGTTTTTTAGGAATCGCTTGCGCAGTAATTTTTTGAAACACGCAAAAGGCCTAATTCTTGCTCTAAATTGATCAAAACTTAATTTTGAGCTTTATAAATTTTAAATGCGCGATTTCACGCGCATGACCCTACGTTCGCGTGCGTTTTTTTTTTTTTTGCTAATATTTTTACTCTTGACCTGAAGTTTACGTGTAGTGAATTTCATTATTATGTGATAATTAATTATGGAGATATGATTGATAATGTGATTTCACAAAATGGCGTATAAATGACGTCACGGATGAGTGATCACGCTGAAATGCTTATTAGGACTAAGTTACAGTCCAATTGAAAGAAATTGTGAAATTTTGGTAATCATTGACATTTAACTTTTTGAGATATTTGTTACACAAAAAGTGTACAGAAAGAAGAAAAAGAAAAATAATAAAGATTTTATACAATAACAATAAGTGATCATTTTATTCTAAATGATCACCTAATTAGTTATATTCTAGGTATCAGTTTTTATTGTTTTCATATTCCGTTATGATAATTACTTTATTCCTATATACCATTTACTATTATGTACTAATTTGATTTTAGTTACTTTTTGTTTTTGTTCAGGCACTTTCAACACAAGCTTTTGCTTTCCATAAATTGTGCCTCCTTCATAATACTGTATTGTTTTATTCATTTTAAAGATGAGAAGAAAAAAAATTGTATTGTTTTAACTACCTTACTTCTCGTTATTATGAATTTTGTATTGTATTATTTATATTTTGTATATTATGAAGGAAATAAATGAAATATGTTGATATCAATTTTGCGGTTAGGCCTATAGTAGTTCTGAAAAGAAGTGGAGTTTCTCGACGATGAGTGTGATTCGACTGTCCTCAGGGTGAGAATGTAGGCAGGGTCCGGGGTAATGGGGAATATAGTTGCCTTATTATAACCAACTACTTTTTTATTTATATTTGTTTTAAATTATACAAACTACACTAGCTGAAGATTCGTTATAGGTTGTTTTTTAAATATAAATTTATATAAATTAAATATAAGCCATGTTGTTATTGAAGGCGTATTTCACGAATTGTATTTATTGATTGTTTAATTCTTGTTTTCATTATACATTGCTTTACCCATTCATTTGTGTGTATATAGTTGTTACAAAAGGTCAAAATCCTGTTGTCAATGTGCAAGATGCTAACGTTAAATTAGGTGAAGATGCTGTTATCATCTGTGATTACACACTTGATCCTACCAGAACTTTTCAGGGTGTTCAATTGTTCAATAGTAATTCAGATGGAGATAAGTTGGAAAAACGTCTTATTAATACTTTACAGTCAAATAGAAATGGTAGATATACAGCTGACACCACACAGACTGGTGTAACTACTCTCACCATTGCAAACACAGTGTTGTCTGATGATGGATACTATCTATGTAACATTTTTGATTCACTTCTTATCAGTGGTAGTCAACATGGAAATCTTACTGTTCAATGTAAGTATTAAAATGTGTCTCAATATCTATATTTAAAATATACTTTAAATAGTGCTGTATAATCATTACTAAAACGTATCTGTATATGTTGAATAAAGATCATTCATTACAGATCTAGAAAACCCTGTTTTGGAATCAGATGCATTATCTGTCAAGATAAATGAAACGGCAACATTTACATGTACTAACCTTATCGGTAAACGAACACCAATTATTGTCAGATGGAAAAAAAATGGTAATGCACTTGATGATTCTGATGCAGAAAAGTATCCATCTTCTGATGCAACATTAATTATTAATAAAGTGGATGAAATGGATGAAGGAAGTTACCAGTGTGTAGCAGAGAATGCTGCCTATAGTGGAGATGATGGAAAACCGAGTATTCCTCTTATACTCTCAGTAGGTTGGTTGCAATAAAGTTGTTAAACTAAAGATACAATATCATATTTTATTGAGATCATAGCTATAATTATTATATGGCACCCAAGGGTCTATCATAATTAGACGGATTATTTCAACAATTATGTATTATGCGGTAATGGAAATAAAGCACAGCTACACAGTTTAATTATAAAAGGCCTTTTTATAATATAGAACAAGACAATATATACAACCAATAGATGCACTGACTATGTTTAAATAACATAGTCATATTATACTTCCTATTTCTTTAGCATTGCCAACACCTTCTTCTACATCCAGTAGGTCAACTACACGTACATTTCGTTTGTTTGCATTGCACTAATAGTTTTCCATTTTTAGGCCCTATAATTTTGTGAATAAAAAATATGACCTGTGTATATTTGTTATGTCACAATCACATGGTAACTCTGATCCTCCTTGTAAATCGTTCGTACACAGAAATTCCAAAAAGTGAGGGCATATGTAATTCAACTGGTCTTGTTGTTGGACGTTTGTTGGTGTGCTAATTGGATTCATTACCTGTTTGCTTGTGGTTTTTATCATCAGCAAAATCGCAGGTAAAGTATAATTCAGAAAGTAGAACCAAAAGAGTAAAATAGTTGAAGGTTTGGTGAAATACCGTCACAAGTAATGGCAAATGTATTATCATTCAATTTACTTTTGATGTTTTATTTTTAAAGGCACCGACATCAAATAATGACAACCAATCAGGAGTAACAATGCTATACTTCAACTTTAATTATTGGCTTTCACTTTGATCATTATCATCATTGTCACCAATACACAATAAATTGTGATTTATCTTAATTTATTAATGATTCATTGTAATTCATTTAGCTGCAGAGGAGTATATTACGTGTACTGGAGAGGCAGATAAAGAAACAAACCACACGTACGAAGATTTACGCTGAAGAAAGACGATAACCAAGCTGTATATGTAAATGTTAAAGCAAAGAGGAACAAACAATAATACATGTTCACTATAAAGTTAGTAATACATTATAATTACAATGGTTTAAAACAATCACACTGATTTTAGTAAGTATGGAAATATAGAGCAACATGTGATGTAAAGATGAAAACCATAAGACATAATTGAACAATTTAAAAAAATAGAAAAATGTAAAAACGATACATTCAATTTTATTTCTAGTTTGATTTTTTAGAATTAAAATATATATTATATTACATATGTATGTATTAGACAGACATATAAGGTATAAGGAGAGCATAAGAAGGAAAATAAACTAGCCAAATTCTAATTTTGTATATGATGACATAAGTTTGTAAAGCATGTGAAAAACAATTGATTGAAAAAGAACATATTAAAATCTAGGGCGAAATGGAGTAAGCATAAGCGCAATGCGCTCTATTAAATAAAATTACTATAGTACTAAAGCGAAAAACAATTTTTAAATTCGAGTGGCCATACTGTGACGTCAAAACATCCGAAAGAGAAGCTATATGTTTTACATGAGTTGATATTTAAAATTCATCGGTTTCTATAATACAATTTAATAAATGGGGTAGCCAGCCATCCTGAGGAGCTATAACCAATTCAATTCAATTCAATTCAATTCATCGACATTTTTATTCCATAATCAAAATAAAAACATATACAAATACAATACAAATAATAAGATAATGGAATGGGATACAAAATAAGCACAAGTGCTTTAAGCATGTAACCCTAACAAAAAGATCAAACAATTAGTACAAACAAAAAGAACAAACCAAAATAACATAATGTGATTTACTTAACTTAAATATTTCTATTGTTATAATATTGCTTTAATCTCTGTTTAAACAAACTTAAAGTGGGAGATTGTTTTATATAGTCTGTTAAATTGTTCCAAATATGTGTTCCTTGGTAGGAAATACATTGCTGTCCGACTTTGGTGCGTTTTAGTTGTGGACAGTAGTTTGACCTGTTTCTAGTTGAGTAATTATGGAATGAGGCAGATGTACTAAATAAGTTATTAAATGATTCAGGTAATAGATTATGTTTATATTGATACATAAATATAGCAGTGTGTTTCGTATAAAGGTCAAAAATATTTAATGTATGGGTTGAAATAAAAAGTGGATGAGAAGGATGCATAAAATGAACATGACAAATATTTCTAAGTGCTTTTTTCTGGAGAATATGTATACGGTTTAAGTTTGTAGCAGAAGTAGCACCCCATACTGTGATAGCATACGTTATTCTAGGTAATATAAGTGCATTGTATACCGTTAACAAGATTTTACATGATAACATAGACTTCACTTTGTTTAAGACACCAATTATTCTAGAAATACTGTTTGCTACCTCATTTACATGAAAATTAAACGATAAAGTTTCATCCAGAAATAAGCCTAGAAATTTAACTTCAGTAGCTTTTACTATACATTCATTTCCCATCCTCAATTCTAGTGAGGTAGTGTCAGCTGACTTATTTCTAGCCTTAAATATAACATATTTTGATTTGTTTACATTTAGCGTTAATTTGTTAGCAATAAACCAGTCCGAAAGTATAGATAACTCCTGGTTCATTGTATCAAAAGCTTGAGTAATATCATTGTGACTATAAAACACATTTGTGTCATCTGCATACATAATCATGTCTACATGGTTACATGCTAGACTAATATCATTAATGAATATAAGAAATAATAATGGACCCAATATGGATCCCTGAGGAACTCCAGTGTTTACTGTCATTTTACTAGATGCAGTATTAACAATAAATGTGTATTGTAGTCTTTTTTTAAGATAGTTTGAGAACCAGTTTAGCGGAACTCCTCTTATACCATAAAATCTTAACTTATCTAATAATATATCATGATCGATTGTATCAAACGCTTTTGATAAATCAAGGAAAACTCCTAGTGTGAACTCTTTATTCTCAATAGCGTTTGTGATTTTTTCAATCGATTGTATTAAAGCATGACTAGTTGAATGGTGTTGTCTAAATCCATACTGTGTTTTACTCAGTACGTTATATTTTGAGAGGTAACAAATCGTTTGATCATACACAATCCTCTCAAATATTTTGGAAAAAAAGGGTAAAATGGAAATAGGCCGATAATTATTTATATCGGAGATGTCACCATTCTTAAATACCGGGATAACTTTAGCAATGTTTATATCAGCCGGGACACAGCCCGATGATAATGACGTATTAATAATATGCAATAAAGGTTTTAAAATAAACGGGGAAGCAGATTTTATGAGTTGGGCACTTATACCATCATGGCCAGGAGAAGTATTCTTTGTGTTTTTAATATAGTGGTTAAGTTCATGTTCAGTAACAGGCTTAAAAAACATTGAAGAGGTAAAATTTCCCTTTAAGAAAGTTCTGTGGGTGATTTCTTCATTTTGACATTCATGCCTAAATTTATTATTTAGTTTTTCTCCAATATTAATAAAAAAAGAGTTGAATGCATCAGCTTTCTCATCATTATCAGAGAAAGTCTCAGTACCCAATTTTATTTTTGTAGGCAAATTGGTAGTCTTTTTCCTACCCATTATATCATTTAGGATTGTCCACGTTTTTTTAATATCTTGTTTATTTCGTTCAAACTGGACCATATAATATTCTTTTTTCCGATTTCTAATAGTAGTGGTTAACTTGTTTATAAAATGTATGTACGTACTTTTATTAGTAGTGGTGTTATTTTGTTTGTACTTTTTATATAATTTATGTTTTTGAGAGATAGCTCTGGCAATTTCAGCTGTGATCCAAGGAGATTTTAACTTGTTCGCCTTATTTCTAATTCGTTTTAAAGGGAAACAATTATCAATTGTTTTATTTAAAGTGTTTGTAAAATTTTGATAAGCAACATTCGCATTATTTGAGAATAGCACATCATTCCACTGATTACTTTGTAATTCTTGCAAAAAATACTCCGTTTGTTGAGGAGAGTATTTTCGTTTATATACAAATCGAGGATATTGCTTATTATGTTTTTCCAAAGTATCTACACAGAATATTGGGAAGTGATCAGAAATATCAGTAATAAGTATTCCACTTTTAAGGGACGTAGTAAAAGAATCGATGTTGCAATAAATGTTATCAATTATTGAAGCACAATTATCGGATATTCTAGTAGGACTTTTTATGATTGGCTGAAATGACTGAGAAAATATTGTGTCTAAGTGTGATTGGATAGTGTTGTCGGTAGATTGTTGGAGTAAGTTTATGTTATAGTCTCCCACAAGGTAAGCTTTCTTTTTTTCTAGATTAATCATTTGCATTACACATGTTAATTCATCATCAAACTTTTGCAAGGAACGTGAGGGTGGTCTATAAACTATACCACAAATAACATTATTTCCTGATTCTAACTCAATCTCAATAAAAATAGTCTCTGCTTCAGTCATACAAGATGACAGATCATTTCTAATAATATATGTTAGTTTGTTGGTAACATAGAACGCTACCCCACCACCTCTCTTATCTTTCCTATCATTGTGAATCAAACTGTAGCCTGGTAACTGGTATAGATTAATATTATCTTTTTCGGTTAACCAGGTTTCACTGAAGGCAATGACGGAGAAGGCATGTACGAGTGAGTCTAAATAGTTTGAGATTAAGTCAAACTTATTAACAACACTACGACAGTTTAGTCCAAATATAGAAAAGTTTGATGATAAATTAGAATGTTCAATTAAATATATGTATATTTTTGCACAAATCTGCATCGAATTATTTATTTTTAGCATACGATTATTAAAGTTTAACATGCACGTGTGTTGTTAATTTGCAATCAAAGTTCATCAAAATGAATGAAATCTACTACAAAAGCTATGAAAAACAAAAATCAACAAGTGCGTGCGCAAAACGCAAACAATTTAGGAAATTTTGAAATGCTCAAAATGACCTGAAATGTACGTGTACTCGCTTATTTTTTTGCGTAGCACATCATTTTATCATGTAAAAAGTTGATCCATATATAAAATACACTTTCGTAAAATTTCAGTGAAAGATACATTTTTGTTGAGCAACCATAACATTTCATAAAATCACTTGTAACAGCGCGACCGTAAAGGTCATATAAAAAAGTTCAGTTAGAGGTCAATCTTTTGACAACATTATACGATGTTATGTTAACAAGAATTAGAGATACACGTGCAACAAAATTCTGTGAAAGAAATAAGAACTAGACATGAACTCGTCACTTTGACGAGTTAGTTATCCGCACGACAAACGTCACATACGCTAGAAAATGCAACAGAAAAAAGATTACGCCATTATGACCTGAAGAAAATAATAATATGTTGTTGGTGCTAAATTCTGTTCAGTTTGTGCACTATATAATATATAGAGTATACACAGTATTTGATACTTTATACATACTACATACAGTGTAGCATAGGTGAAATTACAAGACCCACTTTTTATTCATATTGTTAACATGATGACGTCATTAATATGAAACATGAAGATAACAGTTTCGGAAGAAAATTGTTTTAGAAACAAGAAATTAAATATTGAAGAAATTCTAAAACGTTGAATCGAGATACGTGCTCTTTTAACAAGTGCGGATAACCAATAAAATAGATATATTATTATTATTTAATAGAATATCATTACAATGGTTTGAAACTACAATCACATACCTCTTGTTGATTTTATAATAGAAATAAAGAGAATTCATAACCTAGAGAAAGTGTTTTGTTTCTCTTGATTTAACTCTTTAACGCGTAAATTAATAACAAGGAAATGTGAATGCTGCAATTTGTATCAACATTAACTAAACAAAATATACACAAGTACTTATAGTGACATTGTATATACCAATGGAATATAACAACATGTGATGTAAAGATGAAAACAATAGGCATACTTGAAAAATTGTATTTCTTGTTTTGATTTGTTGGAATTAAAACTTGCTTGTATTTACACCAACTTTGATTCGTTACTTTGAATTCAATGTTTGAATGCATTATTAGTACATTGACATATAATTATTCCAGCATAAGAAGGAAAATAAACTAGACAGTCAATAATTTTAACACCTATTTTAATTTAATTTGCCTTCAAGATGTTGCTTGCTGCCATGGTTTTTCAAAGAATTGAATAATGTTCAAATTGATCTTTAAACGGAAAAAATTAATTCTAGGGACAAATTGGACCGGGTTTGGGTGCAACTGAGGTTCATTTCTGTTTTTAAGGTAGACATTTTAGAAATACCAGTTTGAGTTTGCACTGTTTGAACGCATTGTATAAATAACGCCTAACACCAAGTGTTTAAATAATGGTAACTAATTGAAAAGATTAATTTGATCATCATGATTTGGACGAAAGTACATTACACTATAATTATGAAGGAAGTAAAAATAATATATTTCAACAATGAACGCCAATTCATCTCAATCATAACAACGATAGGAACAACAACAACAACATTATACAATACCGTAGAGTGTGGAAGAGTGCGAGACAATAAAAGTGAAATAGTCACCACCTAATAAAGCGGAAAAGATTTCCATATTCTATAGAACTGCGATGAAAGCAAATGTACAAGTGCGATAGTGCTGTTGTTGTTGTAAATACAAATATTTAAAAAAGATTCACAAAAGGCCGCAATCGTAAATCGGTATTTTTTCGGATTTTTTATTTTAGTTGCAGATAGAAGTGGTCAAACACAGTGACAGTGGATGCTGCAACAGCCAATGTAGCAATGATGTGTACTCCTACATTTCTGACAGGAGATTCATTGCTTACTGGCTTAGTCGACAGGTGATGATAGTGGTCAACAAGAATTAGGAAGTCCTCTTGTGATTTCTACAACCAACCAATGGTCGATACAGCTTGTTCAATAATAATCTGATAAATAATTAATGTTGAAAGAGATAATGCAGGCAACTATTGTTGCGCTGTTAATACTAATTTAGGAAATGATGGTGAAACCTTTGCAGCACTCACTGCCAATTGTGAGTAGTAGATGATGCATTTTATACAGAATTAACCCTTATTGACTTTCAAAGTGAGATGATGCTTAAAAATATAAAATATAAAATCAAATGCCTATTAATTATCTGGTTGGGGTGCACTGTGAGTAAAAAATACAAATTAAGTTCAGGACAAAGTACAAAAAGAGCAAATGTGGCTGTCATAA
Organism: Antedon mediterranea; assembly: GCF_964355755.1. Lineage (NCBI taxonomy): Eukaryota > Metazoa > Echinodermata > Crinoidea > Comatulida > Antedonidae > Antedon > Antedon mediterranea. The sequence goes on from NC_092677.1 coordinate 1,367,901, forward strand.
AATATCATAAAAATACAGCTAGTTATGTGTCATACATTTAAGGATATAATTACATTTAGGTCTAATATTTGAACAATATTTTAAAATTGTTAAATGTAAACTTTCCATACACAGATCTTGATGAACCAGTTTTTAACCTAATGTCTGTCAACGATGAAACCGCAACATTTAAATGTACTGAACCGGATGGATTGCCAACACCAATTACCACCACATGGATCAAAGATGACGTCAGACTTGAGATACTGTCGGTCGTCGTCTTCGTGCAAGGGTGCGTAACTAACGGCTTTGTTGACTGTGTATGATTTCACGCTTTAGATAGCGAACATTTGATTATATTCGTCGTCTCCTAACCGTCGTGTTTCGTAAAGTCCAAATTAACAATTAATGACGTTGATGATGCAGATGAAGGAGTTTATCAGTGTAGAGCAGATAATGCTACTTACAGTGGAACAGATGTGAAACTTAATACTGCTACACTGTCAATAAGTTGGTAGGAAAATAAACTTTCTATAACTGTTAATAACCAATTACCTGTCGTAATATGGTCCTTTATGGCTAATATTCCTATTATGCTATGTAGTAATTAATTTAAAGCACAGCAGCCACACAACGAAAACTGGAAGTTGGGGTAAAATGTTTGGGAAAAAGAATGGGAAATGAATTCTCAACTTTTGCATTGATGGGAAACAATAAGGATTTTTATTTAGTTTATTTTAGTAATATAAGAGGCTTTTGTAATGAATGCATGACGTGTTTTACTAATATTGCTTGTTCTTTTCTATTTCTTTATCATTGACGACAACATCTTTTATTTCCAGTAAGTCAACTACACGTAGGTTCTGTTTGTTTGCATTGTATTTATTGTAAATTTCCGGGTGTTTGCATTTGCATAAAGCAAATAAAGGATAGGAATGCCCTCATCCCCAGGATCTGTATTAATGCTTAAAAGGGCTACCTTTTTGTATATATTTTTCAACACTACATTATTGTGTATTAAAACACATGGCATTGAACATTTTGTTTTTGTGGTCCTATTTATTGTTTAGTTGTATTTCTTTCCCGGATTTTGCGAAAAGCAAATAAATGATAGTGAATCTGGGGTGGGTGCTCAAAAGATCTGCATGAGTGCTTAAAAAGTAAAATATGACCTTTGTATGTTTGTCAACATTTTACATTATTGTAAAACACATGGAGACACTGATCCTTCTCTCTTAAGCGTGGTTCCCACTAGCGACGTCACACAAGGACGTAACGCAACGCAAGTGAATTGACCAATCACAAGCGATGGCTTATTCGCTTGTGATTGCTAACTGTCTATAACTTCGCTTGTCATTGGTTAAAACACTTGCGTTGCGTTTACGTCCTTGCGTTATGTTCTTGTGGGAACCAAACTTTAACGAGTGCGGGCGTATGCATTCAACTGGTCTTGTTGGAATGACGTTTGTTTGTGTGCTCATTTGATTCATTATTTGTTTCTTGTGGGCTTTATTATCAGCAAAAGTAATAATAAATAAAAAATAAAAAAGTCAAAGGTAAAGAATATTCTGAATCATAAAGTAGAATTACAAAAAAGGAGTAAAATTCTCAAAGGTTACATGAACTACGGTACACTGCACAAGTAATGAAATGGATTAACATTAAGTTCTTGTTGATGTTTTATTTTAAAGGTATCTACATCAAAAAACAACAACAAATTAGGGGTAAGGATGCCATACAACTTTCAATACCAATTTTCACTCGTCATTATCTATATATAAATTATTTTACGTAAGGGAAAAATTCGGTAAATCGCCCGTACTTCTAGAATTTCTACTCGATGGTATATAAAGTTGGTTCGTACTTTCGGTACTGATTTAGCCACCTGATTTAACCCTGCTTATAAATTAAATTGAGTTAGATAATTAGTTATTGACAATTAAAAAGAATTTAGGTTCAACGATTTGCCCCAAATAGGGGTGTTTTCCGTGGTATACATTGTCTAATGGATGTCCATCTTGAAAAATACCCGCACACAATAATACTATCTCCTTCTACGATAATTGATCAGCTCGAGTACAGCATCATAATGTTGAAGAAAGGCCGAATTTCTTAAAAAAATACTATTTGGATATATTTAATATATACGTTTATACAAATGTATTAATTTGCGATGAATGGAACATTCCAATCCGTTTGAAGCTTTAAATTCCTCGGTAAATAGAGGGCGCATTATTTCGTAAGAAGACAGCACTTTACAAATATTGGAAATATGCTTGTTCACAAAAAGTAATCTAAACATTGGGCCTCCGTACAGTATCATGGAGGAAGTAAACACAAATGTAAATCAATTCGCATTCAGAACCATCAGTGTCCTGAGAGACAAGAGTGAAAGTATCATTTTGGATTTTCAGATTGTTAGGCGTGACCAGCATGTCCTTCTTAACAGAAGTAATGGCGATATGTGAATGTGCACTAATTTTCCTGATTTTCCAAAGCGACTGTAAGTAGAAACTTAATTGTCATATATGTTATTAGTAGGGTCCTACTATTATTTCAACATAGACTATAAGACTGAAATGGCAATGGACGGTGACGTAGTAACCAATTTTTATTTATTGTATTGTTTGTATTAATTGATTGGTTTCATTAAATATATTACCACGCATTCATTTTCTGTGTATATAGTTATAAATGGTCAAAATCCGGTTGTCAATGTACAAGATGCTAACGTTATATTAGGTAAGGATGCTGTTATCACCTGTAGTTATACACTCAGTGGTTCAAGAACATTTAATGCTGCTCAGTGGTACAATAGTAATTCAGATGGAGATCAGTTAGACATCCTTGTTAATACTGCAGATACAAATCCAAATGGTAGATGTACAGTTAATATCACAACAACAACTCCTCAAAGTGGTATAGCTACTCTCACCATTGCAAACACAGTGTTGTCTGATGATGGATACTATCAATGTAGAATTATTGATTCATCTACTTTCTCTGGTGAAAACAACGGAAACCTTATTGTTCAATGTAAGTATTAATAAATCCACGAATGATATACTGTATATTTAAGTCATTTAAAAAATAAATTTTGTAAAAAAGGCAACCATCATTTTAATACTTGGTTTTGTCATTTCAGATCTGGAAACCCCCGTTTTGAAGTCGGACACATTATCTGTGAAAATAAATGAAACCGCAACATTTACATGTACTCAACTTATCGGTGAACCAACACAAATTACTGTCAGATGGACACAAGAGAATATTGCACTTGATGTTTCTGATACAGACAAATATCCGTCTTCTGATGCAATATTAATTATTAATAAAGTTGATGAAATGGATGAAGGAAGTTACCAGTGTAGAGCAGAGAATGCTGCTTACAGTGGAGATGAAGGAAAACCGAGTAATCCTCTCGAACTCTCAGTAGGTTGGTTGCAATAAAGTTTTTATAACTAATGATATAATAATATCATGTTTTATTGAGATCATAGGTATATTCTATGGAACCAAAGAGTCTATCAAAATGAGACGGAATATTCCAACAATTATGTATTATGCGGTAATGGACATAAAGCACAGCTACACAGTTTAATTATAAAAGGCCTTTTTATAATATAGAATAAGACAATATATTAAACCAATAGATGCACTGACTATGTTTAAATAACATAATCATATTATATACTTCCTATTTCTTTAGCATTTACGACAACTTCTTCTACATCCAGTATGTCAACTACACGTACGTTTCGTTTGTTTGCATTGCACTAATAGTTTTTCATTGTTTGGCCCTATAATAATAAATATGACCTTTGTATATTTGTTATGTCACAATCAAAATGGTAACTCTGATTCTCCTGTAAATCCTTCGTACACAGAAGTTCCAAAGAGTGAGGGCGCGTGCAATTCAACAGGTCTTGTTGTTGGAATGACGTTTGTTGGTGTGCTCATTGGATTCATTATCTGTTTGATTGTGGTTTTCATCATCAGCAAAATAAGGAAGACAAAATCACAGGTAAAAGTATAATTCAGAAGGTAGAACAAAAAAGTAAAATAGTCGAAGGTTAAGTGAAATACCGTCATACGTAATGGCAAACGTATTATCATTCAATTTACTTGTTGATGTTTTATTTCAAAGGCACCGACATCAAATAATGACAACCAATCAGGGGTAAGGAGACTAAACTTCAACCTTAATTATTCGCTTTCACTTTGATCATTACCATCATTGTCACCAATACACAATAAAGGTTTGCATGATTGTAATTCATCTTACTTTACTGTTGTATTTTTTTTAGCAACAGGCGTATATGACTTACACTGGAGAGACAGATAAAGAAACAAACCACACATACCAAGATTTACAGAAGAAAGAAGATAATCAAGCTGTGTATGTAAATGTTAAAGCAAAGGACAACAAATAATATATATAAAAGAAATACATTATTATTATTATTCTTATTATTAATGAAACACCATTGGTTTAAAACTACAATCACATACATCTTGTTGATTTTATTATAGAAATAAAGAGAAATCATAACCTAGAGAAAGTGTTTTCTTTCTCTTGATTTAACTCTGTAACGCCTACAAATTAATAACAAGGAAATGTTAATGCTGCAATTTGTATCATCATTAAAAAAAACCTCTATGTATCTATAGCAACATGTGAACCATAGACATAACCCTCTATGTATCTATAGCAACATGTGAACCATAGACATAACCCTCTATGGATCGTATGGTACAACTTTTTTTTTCTATCCGTGGGCCTAGGCGAAGGTCTAAATCACTTGGATCTAACAATGGGTTCTGTAATAAAAAGTGTTACTTTGCTTTTATATGAGTTCCTTGTTTATCAGTATGAGTCCAACTCCAAATAAATGTTCAAATATTGTCAAATAATAACAACAATTAAGAGATATGTTTCAAATACAATCTATAATCAAAGAGTAAATTCATTCGTTAAACAACAAAATGCCGTGACATGAGATGCAAAAGAGAAATAATTTTTTAAATCAGTAGCCTATAATAACAGTTGACGGCCGTTTAATTAGTATATTAGTACCGTAGCCTTTAGGCCTAGTAATGGACCCCATCGTCACCAACAACGGTACCAAAATGCCATTTTCTTGTTCAAAGAATCATCGTTACTTTTGATGCAGGACACATCAAGTTTGTGCTGATTTCACAATAGCAATTTTTGAGAAATTAAAGTTTAGACCAAAGATACTTTAGCGTCATGAAGTGGCGCCACTCTACGTGGCGCGTTGCGTTACCGGTATACGATCTTTGGTTTTAGACTGGGTGTGGCCGGGTCTTGTTGTTGGAATGACGTTTGTTGGTGTGCTCATTGGATTCATTCTTTGTTTGCTTGTGGGTTTTATCATCAGCAAAATAAGGAAGTCACATGCACAGGTAAAGTATAATTCTGAAAGTAGGACCAAAAGCAAAAATGACCAAAGGTTTAATGAAATACCGCACACTTACATTAAACATTAAATATGATGTTTTATTTTGAAGGTACCTACATCGAAAAACACCAACCAATCAGGGGTAAGGATGTTACTTCAACTTTAAGTATTCACTTTACTCATGATGATCATCATCATCAATTATTATTACTATTGTCACCAATATACCAATTTTACCAGGTTTACACGATTTTCATTCTTCTTTTTCCATGCACTAAACTTCTGTATTATTTTTAGCAGCAGGCGTATATGACTTATACTGGGGAGACAGATAAAGAAACAAACCACACATACCAAGATTTACAGAAGAAAGACGATAATCAAGCTGTATATATAAATGTTAAAGCCAAAAAGGACAAAAAATTATATACATGTTTAAAATAAAAATAAAATAAATATATTATTATATTAATATTATTATTATTATTAATATTATTATTATTAATGGAATATCATTACTATGGTTTGATTAATTAAATTAATTTAATTAAAACTTGCATGTATTAGACCAACTTTGATTCGTTACTTTAAATTTAATGTTTGAATGCATAGTACATTGACAAATAATGACAATACCAGCAGGAAAAAAAACTAGACAATCAATGATTTTAACACCAATACACATGTAATTTGTATATTTTATATTGTTATAGAGTTCTTTAATTTAATTTGCATTCGAGATGTGCTTTGGTTGCTTGCTGCCATTTTTTAAAGAGTTAAGTAAGCTTAAATTTATTTTGAAACGGACAAACTAAATTCTAGGGACAAATTGGACCGAGGTTTTAAAGTTAGGTGCGATTGAGGTTCATTTCTGTTTTTAAGGAAAATATTCAAGAAATACCACAGTTTGAGTTTGCACTGTTCTAACGCACTGTATAAATAAGGCCTAACACAATGTCTTTAAATAATGGTTACTAATTAAAAAGATTAATTTGATAATCTTGATTTGGACGGAAGTACATTACACTATAATTATGAAGGAAGTAAAACTAATATATCACAAGTGTGAATGGCAATTTCATCACAATAATAACAATGACAGGAACAATCAATACTTCAGTATACAATACAGTAGAGTGTGAGACAATAATAGTGAAATAGTCATCACCTAATAAAGCGGAAAAGATTTCTATAATTTACAGATTTGTAAATGGAGGCGAAAAGCAAATATGCGATGATTGTAAGTACAAATATTAAAAATATTTTTTTACAAAATGTCGCAATCGTAAATCGTTATTTATTTTTTCATTTAATTTCAGATACAAGTGCACAAACAACAGTGACAGTTGACAACAAATAATACATTATTCAAGATAAATTAATAAAGTATTAATTATTGTTAATGGAAGTTTTTACTTATAAGTTTTACCTATAGTGAAACTGACAGAAGCACGGTATATCGCAACATGTGATATAAAGAAGAAAACCATCAAACAAAATGTAGCCAACAGTTTATTCAAATGAATAAGTTGTTCGTTATTTTGTAATTGTAGAATTAATTTGCTATAGTATACCAACTTTGACTCATTACTTTGAATGTAATGTTTTAATGCATAAGTACAACACCAATACGCTTGTTCTTTTATATTATTATTATTATTCTTAATTTTATTTCGCTTATGAGATGTGCATTGGTTGCTTTTTGCCATTTTCCATCCGCGTAAGTTAAAATTGATTTAACATACTCGCGCTTATATATTTCTGAGTTTGATTTGAGTTTGCACTGATTGACTCTGAGGTTGTATGTATATTACGATTATTAATTTTACCATCTCAGATCTTGTAAACCTAGTTCCAAATCAATTGTCTTATGTTATTTCTTGGTTTATTGATATTACATACGGTACTCCTATTACCCTTCAACAGTCATGTGTGTAGGCTATCAATAATTTTAAACCAATTTTAATAAACACAAATCAATTTATGATATAATTATTATGATTTCGATTTTGAAGGAATTTTGAATGACATTCAATGTGAACGAATTTTGAATGTGACCGTTTTATATGAGTAGAGCCTCTTAATTTTTGTATTTTGAATTTTTTTTTTGAAACCAAGTATCGTAAGCTACTTTATAAGAATGTAAACAAAATATGGTTTAGGGGTGTAGTGGTAATAACCTATTTTCCTTGAAGCATAACAATGAGTACTGTTCTGACTCGTTTTAAGACAGATAACTGCTCAACTTCCATTTTCGCATTTATTAGGACAACGTATCAAATTTCAAGCGGTAAAAAAGATAGTGCTCTTCTAACTTTTTAAACACTGCATGCAAAGTCAATACTAATCATGACAACCGCTCGTTGCCAGAGTATTACAACTTTCTTTCCAATTTATAAAACACATAATCACAGGCATCACAAGTACGGTAAATCTAATCTGGTGACCGGGATAGCATTCAATTATACCTGTGCGCGAGTTTGGTTGCAATAATATTTAATTTTTGTTTTTAAATTTTAGTGTTACGAGTATACTGTAATTTGATCATCTTAATGATTCAATAAATTTGACATGAACTGAAGTACAGTACACTATGAGGAAGTAAAAATAATATATCAAGAAGTAGCAAAATCAGTCCATACTCATAATATAACAGGAACAATCAATAAGTACGTAGTATACAATACGATAATTAGAGTGTGGTAGAGTGCGAGACAATAATAGCGAAACAGATCTGCACCTTATGCAGCGGAATTTAAAGATTTCCTTTTCATACAAATTCGCACCCATACATTTTTTTGCAGTAAGAAACAATCGCAGGTAGTTAATTTCTCTGGACATTCACCGGCAAAAAGTAAGTTGTTGCAAGATGTTTTATTAAATTATTTTCAATTGTTTTACTGAATGTTTGGATAGTTTAGATAATTCGTGATAAACGAACAATAATCCTAGTACGTTATAGCATGATCTGGAGGAAGTAAACATTGTTATATCAAAATGTACATGGCTTGACAATTTACATTTCTGACACTGTATAAGAAGAATGAATATTTTACGTGAGGTAATTTCCCGACTGTAAAATCAGCGATGGGTATGATGATCAACTTTCCTCATTCACATTCTTTTAGAAAGATATAACTGGTAAAGAAAGCCTGTCTAGTGTGGTAATGATAGAGGTCCGAACATGAATATAACTTTAGAAGTCACGATGCTTAATTGTTATGACCCTATATAACCAAATTATGATGGGTTGAACAATTGTATTCTTATTGACATAAGAAAAACTATTATCTCTAAACAGCAACATGAATGAACTGCGGAGAGCAGAAACATGAACACTAGTTGATCATACCCAGTATCATGATGTCGCTGTTGTATGGTAATGAAAATAGATACAGTACCGAAAATCGGCTGACTTATCTCAGGAGTCGGAGTAGTCATGGTTTGTAATTTACAAGTCTGTAATCCTGCTGGCTCTGACGCGATTCATTTTCTTTACAGATTTAATGGAGGGGATATATGGTGTAATAATAATTCTAATGTTTCAACTATGTTCTTGTAAGTAAGAAATTAGAAAACAAATAAATAAATAATTAAAACAAATAATTTAAAAATAATAATAATAAAAATACAAAACTTTCTCGAAACACATAAATAAGTAATTAAAACAAATAATGTTAAAAGTGTGATGTAGAATGTTAATTTTAGTTAAAATGCTCAGCAGATGTGTCTGTGATTGAATAGAAATGTTATACTTGAAATGTGAAAAAGAAGGTAGGTAATCGAATTTCGCTGACATTTTTAAACAAAAAATGTCAGCGAAATTCGATTACCTACCTATAGATTTTTTTCTATGTCAAAATATATAAATTCATATCATGTATTCTATTTCAGTTTTAAATGGTCAAACTGAACCTATAGTCAATGTACAAGATGCTAACTTTAAAGTAGGTGAAAATGCTGTTATCATCTGTGATTACACACTCGGTGGTGGTACAAGAACACTCCAGGCTGCTCAATGGTACAATAGCACATCAACAGGAGATCAGTTAAACCTTCTTGTTAATAGTGCTCTAACAAAGCCAAATGGTAGATATGCAGTTGATACCACACAAACTGGTGTGGTTACTCTCATTATTGCAAACACAGTGTTGTCGGATGATGGATACTATATATGTAGAATTGTTGATTCACCTGACGTTGAAACTGGTGAAAATGTTGGAAAGCTTACTGTTCAATGTAAGTATGAATGTTTACATCATTTAACAATGAATAAATATTTTATATTAAAAATAAGTGTGATTGTGAACAGAATGGTGGTCTTTTAATGTTTACCAGTGGCTTACCAATAATCAATTAATATTTTATTTCTCAGAATAAATTGCACATAAAACTAACAACAAATATCTAAATATCTACCAAGAAAAAAATAATAATAGGAAGGGTAAGACTATCAAACAATATCGTTGGTCAAAGAGAGAAGCTATCGCTATTGAGAGTACATTATATTCAATTAATATACTAATTAAACTAGAGTATTGAACAATTTGAGAAAGTATTCATAAAAAAAGATAAATAGGGAACGCCATATAAACAAACATCATGCCGGTACTACACTAATTGAGATACAACAATAGTCTGATGCGTTTTGATAGTTGATTTCTGGAATATACAATGCATCTTTTTAGTTTATACACTTCGACATGGTGAATGTAAGACTGTTTATTTTGCCTTTACAGATCTTGAAGAACCAGTTCTAAATCCAACAGAATTGTCTGTCAACGCAACAGAAACTGTGACATTTACATGTTCTAACCTTATTGGTGTACCAACAATTACCGTCACATGGATCAAAGATGGCAATGAACTTGGTGTTTTTGATACAGACAAGTATCCGTCTTCTGATGCAACATTAACGATTAATGACGTTGATGAAGAAGATGAAGGAGATTATCAGTGTAGAGCAGAGAATGCTGCTTATAGTGGAACAGATGGTAAACTTAGTAATACTGCCACACTGTCAATAGGTTGGTGGGAATAAACATTTTGATAAATAATATATTTTATTGGCATTATAGTATAAGTATGTTCTGCATGTCAAAATTATAAATGGAATATTCATATATATTATGTCATGCGGTAACAAAAATAAACCACAGCTATACAGCGAAATCTGAAAGTTTCAGTTTATTAAAGCCATTTTTATAATATGAACGCATGACGTGTCTGACTATTGCTTGTTTGATTTATATTTCTTTAGCATTAACGACAACTTCTTCTATACCCAGTAAGTCAACTACACGTAGGTTCTGTTTGTTTGCATTGTATTTATTGTAATTTCCGGGTTTTTCCATTTTCGTAAAGCAGGATAGGAATGGGAGGGGATATCCCCCGCCGAATTCCAATGATCTGCATGAGTGCTTAAAAGGGAAAATAGTGATGACTTTTGTATAACATTTGTCAACACTACATTATTGTAAACATGTTTAAAAGACATGGAAACACTGATCCCTTTGTAGGCCTATGTATGGTTTAGTTGCATTGCCTTCCGGAATTTTGCGAAAAGCAAATAAAGGATAAGAAATCTGGGAGAGGGTGCAGACAGGATCTGCATGAGTGCTTAAAAAGTAAAATATGACCTTTGTATAAACATTTTTGAAATAACATGGAAACACTTATCCTTCAGTATTAATTGTTCAGTTTTAAGTACAGAAGCTCCAAAGAGTGAAAATGATTGTAATTCAACTGGTCTTGTTGTTGGAATGACGTTTGTTGGTGTGCTCATTGGATTCATTATCTGTTTGCTTGTGGGTTTTATCATCAGCAAAATAAGGAAGTCACATGCACAAGTAAAGTATAATTCAGAAAGTAGAACCAAAAGCAAAAGTGTAGACTTGAAATGACCAAAGGTTTAATGAAATACCGCACACTTAAGTAATGGAAACTATTTAAACATTAAATTTGATTTTAAAGGTACCTACATCGAAAAATACCAACCAATCAGGGGTAAGGATGTTACTTCAACTCTAATTATTCAATTTCCCTCATCATCATTATTATTATTTCTATTGTCACCAATATATCAATAAAGGTTTACACGATAATTCTTTTTTTGCATGCACTAAACTGTTGTATTTTTTTTAGCAGCAGGCGTACATGACTTATACTGGAGAGACAGATAAAGAAACAAACCACACATACCAAGATTTACAGAAGAAAGACGATAATCAAGCTGTATATGTAAATGTTAAAGCAAAAAAGGACAAAAAATAATATACATGTTTAAAATAAAAATAAAATAAATATATTATAATTATTAATGGAATATCATTACTATGGTTTGAAACTACAATCACATACCTATTGATGGTTATATTATAGAAATAAAGAGAAATCATAACCTTGAGAAAGTGTATTCTTTCTCTTGATTTAACTCTTAACGCGTACAAATTTAATAAAAAGGAAATGTGATGCTGCAATTTGTTTTGCATTAACTAAACAAAAAGTACTTAGCCCCAGAATTTATCATACGGTAAATAGGAATATTTGATGTAAAGATGAAAACCATACACATATACTTGAAACATGAAAAAAAAAAGATAACTAACACAACTTTGTTGAAAATGTTATTTCTTGTATGTTGGCAATAAAACGTGCTTGTATTAGACCAATTTATTCGTTACTTTGAATGTAATGTTTGACTGCATTATTGCATTGATAATGACCATTATACCAGCATAAGAAAGAAAATAAACTAGACAATTATTCTTTATTAAGAATAAGTCTTTTTGAGGAGTAGTGATAACAAAAAAGTTTAGACGGGAGAGCTTAACAACAGTGAACGTTCAGGGTGTATGTAATTGAATCAACTCGTATTAGGCCTACTTTCATATAATGTCACAGAACAAGGAAGGACAATTTCGATTTATATTCGATATTCGCTATACTAGTAATTCTGTCTTTGTGATGATGACTTTTTGTTTGCTGCTATTTGTTCTTGTATTTGGTAAGTACCAGGCTTTAATGTTTTGTGGGTGCTACTATAAGTTAAGTCTTTGTCTATGTAGAGCATCTTGTGTATATGTTTGTATTATGTTCTAGTGCAGTATATGGAGAGCCATCTCGATAGTGCTTTGCACTCATGGCAATCCTCAGGGTGCTGCACGGCTGTGTTGTCATGTATTGTTGTGCCTGAAAATTGAATAAAATAAAAATAAAAAATAAAATTAACATTTGATTTTCAATTTTTTTTATAAAACCATATACATGTAGGCCTATAGTACCTTTCCGTCATTGTTTGAGATACAAATAATCATCATGCATGTTATTTTCGAATTTATAGAGGTCGTTCTAACTTAGGTTAACAATTATAAAAGTAAACTATTAATTACAAAATTTTGAAATTTGCCGGACCACTGGTTTGGTTTGTGCGAGAGCCCAGAACGGAAAACACAATAGAAAGAATGCATTCACTAGAATGTTGATTGTTGTCGTATCTTTCTGATTTTAATACTTTGCAGCATAATGTTATCAATTAATCAAATTTATTCACCTCCCTTAGGAGAAACATATAAAAACTCTACAGCAAAATAAAACACATTAAAATAAAGATTCACATGAATCAATAGATTAAAATGGTTTTAACGAGTTAAATAAAGTGTCAAAACCATTGTGAAATAGGGCAGACTTGTTATATTTCAAAATCAAGTTAAGTAACTTATTTAGTTTCAGATGCAAGTGCACAAACACAAGTGACAGTGAATGCTGGTACAGCAAAAGTTGATGAAGCTGCAACAATGATGTGTACTTATACACTTGTACCAAATGATGCATTACTGCAACTGTCTTGGACAAAAGCTGATGAGAATGGTCAACCAGTAGGGAATGCTCTCGTCACTTCTACAGGTCAACCAAACAATGGTCGATACAGTTTTTCCAACGATAATCTTATAATAACTGATGTTGAAAGAGGTGATGCAGTCAACTATCGTTGTGCTGTTAGCACCGTTAATGTAAATCCTGGTGATGACTTTGCTAATCTCACAGTCTATTGTGAGTATATGTTTTGGAGCAAAAAAATTTTTTTTTTAAATTTATATAAATATGTTTATTTCTGGTACTGTACAGTACATGTCAGTTAGTACAGTAATTTTAATTTCATCTTTGAATCAGAAGTTTCACAATCAGAAAAACAAATGAAACCAATAATTTGGATAAAAAGTAAAAGATATATCATCATCTATTGTGATATTCAATTTATTTCGGTGGTATGATGGTAATTAACTTTCCAATTGATGTGTTTGCCTTTTAGAGTATAATGTAATCATAATGGTATCATTTACAAATTTAATCTAAAAAATGTATATATAATATGATATTAAAGTGAAAATTATAATGCAGGGATGTTATTTACATCAGAACCAAACGAATATTCAATATCCTATGTATGTATTATATTGTCAAAGAAGAGTACTAAACATTAACAATTACTGTATTACAATTGGTAGGCATGTCAATTGTGTAATTTTAAACAAATGAGTATCCAAGAACTGTACAGTATAATTTTGCCATTTCAGATCTTGAAGTACCAGATTTGAAACCAGTAGAATTGCGTGCCACATTAAATGAAACAGCAACATTTATATGTTCTGAACTTGAAGGTTTACCAACACCAATTACCATCACATGGATCAAAGATGGCAATCCACTTGGTGTTCCTAATACAGACAAGTATCCAACTTCTGATGCAACATTAACGATTAATGACGTTGATGAGAGAGATGAGGGAGCTTATCAGTGTAGAGCAGAGAATGCTGCTTACATTGGAGAGGAGGGAAAACTTAGTAATACTGCCACACTGTCAATAGGTTGGTGGGAATAAACATTTTAATAAATAATGTATTTTATTAGCATCATTGTATAAGTCATTTCTGCATGTCATAATTATAAATGGAATATTCATATTACAGTATATTATGTTATGTGGTAACAAAAATAAAGCACAGGTAAACAGCGAAAACTGAAAGTTTTAGTTTATTAGTCATTTTTATAAAATGAATGCATGACGTGTCAGAGTATTGCTTGTTTGCTTTCTATTTCTTTAGCATCGACGACAACTTCTTCTATACCCAGTAAGTCAACTACACGTAGGTTTTGTTTGTTTGCATTGCATTGTAAATTTCCGGGATTTTGCATTTGCAAAAAAAAAAGGATAGCAATTGAAAGGAATATCCCTGCCCCATCCCCATGATCTGTATCATGCCTTAAAAGGGAACATAATGTCAACACTACATTATTGTAAACATGTTTAAAACACGGCATGGTAACACGATCCTTCTGTATTATTTGTTCAGTTTTAAGTACAGAAGTTCCAAAGAGAGAGAATGATTGTAATTCAACTGGTCTTGTTGGAATGACGTTTGTTGGTGTGCTCATTGGATTCATTCTCTGTTTGCTTGTGGTTTTTATCATCAGCAAAATAAGGAAGTCAAATTCACAGGTAAAGTATAATTCAGAAAGTAGAACCAAAAGCAAAAGTGTAGACTTGAAATGACCAAAGGTTTAATGAAATACCGCACACTTAAGTAATGGAAACTATTTTAACATTAAATATGATATTTTATTTTGAAGGTACCGACATCGAAAAACACCAACCAATCAGGGGTAAGGATGTTACTTCAACTTTAAGTATTCAATTTCACTCGTCGTCGTCATCACCATCATTATTATCACTATTGCCATCAATATATCAATAAAGGTTTACACGATTTTCATTCTTTTTTTTGCATGCACTAAACTTTTGTATTTTTTTTAGCTGCAGGCGTATATGACTTATACTGGGGAGACAGATAAAGATACAAGCCACACATACCAAGATTTACAGAAGAAAGAAGATAATCAAGCTTTATATGTAAATGTTAAAGCAAAAAAGGACAAACAATAATATACATGTTTAAAATAAAATGAAAGAAATACATCAGTATTATTATTCTTATTATTAATGGAATATCATTGGTTTGAAACTACAATCACATACCTCTTGTTGATTATATTATAGAAATAAAGAGAAATCATAACCTTGAGAAAGTGTATTCTTTCTCTTGATTTAACTCTTAACGCGTACAAATTAATAACAAGAAATGTGAATGCTGTAATTTGTATCATCATTAACTAAACAAAATATACACAAGTACCTATAGTGACATAAAATATACCAATATTATATAGAAACATGTTATATAGGCCTAAAGATGAAAACCACAAACATACTTGAAAAATGTAAAAAAAAGATATGTAACTAACAACGATACATTTATTAAAATGTTATTTTCTATTTTTGATTTTTTTGAATTAAAACTTGCTTGTATTAGACCAACTTTGATTCGTTACTTTGATTTTAATGTTTGAATGCATTAGTACATTGACATAATGACATACTAGAATAGACAAGACAATCAATTCTTTTAACACGCGTGTAATAGTATTATTGTTATATAGCATTCTTTAATTTAATTCGCCTCGAGATGTGCTTTGGTTGCTTGCTGCCATATTTTTTCAAAGAGTTTAGTAATGATCAAATTGATTTTTAAACGTACAAACTAAATTCTAGGGACAAATTGGACGGAAGTTTTAAAGTTATGTGTGATTCAGGTTCATTTCTTTTTTAGGGAAGACATTAAGAAATACCTATAAAAATAATAAATAGTAGTTTGAACTACTTACTGTATAAATACAATTTTTAAAAGGCTAGGTGTTTTATGATTTTATTTTAAATAATTGATACTATTAAAAAAGAATAATTGTATCATCTTGATTTGGACGGAAGTACAGTGCACTATAATTATGAAGGAAGTAAAACTAATATATCACAAGTATGAATGGCAATCCAGAATCATAACGACGACAGGAACAATCAATACTTCAGTATACAATACCGTAGAGTATGGTAGAGTGCAAGACAATAATAGTGAAATAGTCACCACCTAATAAAGCGGAACAGATTTCCATATTTTACAGATTTGTCATGGAGGCGAAAAGTAAAAATGCGATGATTGTAAGTACAAATATTTAAAATATTTTTTCACACAATGACGCAATCGTAAATCGTTAGTAGCTATTTTTAAAAATGAAAAAAGGGAAATCTAACCATGCCAAAAAAAAACCAAACCGCAGTAAGGGGATACGCCTTCGTCGCTAACCAGGGATCGGTCTAATTGAACCCCGGTCAGTACCAGTTGTGTCTAGGTCATCCCGGACTCAGGCGCTTCCTGCCCTACAAAAATAGATCTAAAAGAATCTAGGTGGCATGGAAAAGGAGAAAAAAAGTAGATTAAAATATACTAGTAAAGTTGCATTTCCTTCTTGTAACTAGATTGCTGTAAAGATGAAGAGTGTTTCCTTCTTGTTATTGTTTATTCTATATTTACGACGTAAGTACAATTCACCAAACTAACCCTATAATTAAGTATTCTCTAAGAGTTAATCAACTTCTTTGTTGATTTGAACAGTTATTAACTAAATATATTTTGCTTGTAAATTAAATATATCTCTATTTATGGTAGGTTTATGGCACACCAGGATGGACATACATAGTTATGTCCGTCCTAGCGTGCCATATAGGTTCAAACGCTAGATATAGGTTAGCTAAATACTGCATGAGGCCTGTGACATCATGACATACTCATGTTGCTTTACTGTCGCTGTGCTACTAATTGTGCAAATAGTTATATATACATATATATATATATACATTTTCAGTATTTTTTGTTTGTATTGTTTGCATTTCCTATAATTTTGTTTCCAGAAATGACTAAAAAACCTTTCTTGACATCAACACAATGTTTAATAAATGGTAGTAGACATACAGCACATGTTTATAGCAAGCTATCTTTAAAAATGAGTAACAAGCTTTATCTTTTATAACACCAAATCAACGTAGGCCTACCCTAAACTCCAAAAACTTGCAATAAAAGTGCACAATATGCAGTATCTATAATAATTACTGTACAGTTATTGTTTAGTTTTAGGTACACATGCACAAACTACGTCTGTGACAGCGGGTGGTGATGCAGTTAAAGTTGGTGAGGTTGCGACGATGACGTGTAGTTACACACTTCCAAATGGAGAAGTGTTGGATCGACTGGTTTGGTTCAGAGCTGATGCTGATGGTACTCCAGTATTAGGCGACCCTCTCGTGTCTATAGTTGAAACAAGCAATGGTCGTTACAGCTTATCTAATGACAAGGATCTTATGATAAGAACTGTTGAAGTAAATGATGCAGGCAACTATCTGTGTAGAATTGTAACACAAAATGTTCAAACTGCTGAAGACTATGATGAACTTATAGTTCAATGTGAGTTTGTCATTCCTTTGTTGTTCTTTTTCTAGTGAAAGTTAAATACATAAACTCTGTTGGACAATCTTCAAATTACAATAAATAATTATAATCTAAAATTATCAAAATGTAAATAAAGCTGACGTGTTTATGGTATTACATTTAATAGTCAAAGTTTCTTTCCACTGCAGATCTTGACACACCCGTTGTGACTCCAGCCCAATTGTCTGTCAATATTGGTGAAACAGCACTGTTTTCTACTGTACATGTTGGATTCCCAACACCAATTACCATCACATGGATCAAAGATGGCAAAGAACTTGATGTTTCTGATATAGAAAAGTATCCGTCTTCGGATGCAACATTAACGATTAAGAATGTAAATGAGATAGATGCAGGGAGTTATAAGTGTATAGCAGAGAATGCTGTTTACATGGGAGAAGAAGGAAAACGTAGTAATACTGCCACACTGTCAATAGGTTGGTTGAAAAATAAACTTTTTAACTGTTGATACAAACATATCATATTTTTGAATATTTTCTGTAAGGACCAAACTGCCTGTCATAATTAATTGGTTAATATTGCTATTATGTTATGTGGTAATAAAAATGAAGCACAGCTACACAACAAAAACTGCTTGAAGTTGGGGAAAATGTTTGGAAGAAAGAAAGGGAAATGTTTTAATACTGAACTTTTGCAAACGATAAGGTTTCTTATTTAGTTTTTTTTTTTTAGTTATAGAAGGCTTTATGTGATATGACGTGTTTTAATAATATTACAATATTTCTCTATTTCTTTAGCACTGACGACAACTTCTTTTATATCCAGTAAGTCAACTACATGAAGGTTCTGTTTGTTTGCATTGTATTTTAAATTTCCGGGATTTTGCATTTGCGAAAAGAAAAAAAAAAGATAAAAATGGAAAGGATATCCCCCGCTCCACCCCAGGATCTGTATGAGTGCTTAAAAGGAAAATAAGTATGACCTTTGTATATTTGTCAACACTATATTATTGTAAAAAATTAAATTAAAACACATTGTAACACTATATCCTTCTGTATTATTTGTTCAGTTTTAAGTACAGAAGTTCCAAAGAAAGAGAATGATTGTAATTCAACTGGTCTTGTTGTTGGAATGGCGTTTGTTGGTGTGCTTATTGGATTCATTATCTGTTTGCTTGTGGGTTTTATCATCAGCAAAATAAGGAAGTCACATGTACAGGTAAAGTATAATTCAGAAAGTAGAACCAGAAGCAAAAGTTTAGACTTAAAAATAATGACCAAAGGTTTAATATACCGCATACTTAAGTAATGGAAACTATTTTAACATTAAATATGATATTTTATTTTAAAGGTACCTACATCGAAAAACACCAACCAATCAGGGGTAAGGATGTTACTTTAATTTAATTATTCAATTTCACTCGTCGTCCTCACTATTGTTACCAATATATCAATAAAGGTTTACACGATTTTCATTCTTCTTTTTGCATGCACTAAACTGTTGTATTTTGTTTAGCAGCAGGAGTATATGACTTATACTGGAGAGACAGATAAAGAAACCAACCACACATACCAAGATTTACAGAAGAAAGACGATAATCAAGCTGTATATGTAAATGTTAAAGCAAAAAAGGACAACAAATAATATACATGTTTAAAATAAAAATAAAATAAATATATTATTATAATTAATAGAATCATTGCAATGCTTTGAAACTACAATCACATACCTCTTGTTAATTTTATTATAGAAATAAAGAGAAATTAACTTTGAGAAAGTGTTTTCTCTATCTTAATTTAAAATTTAATAACAAAGAAATGTGAATGCTGCAATGTGTATCATCATTAACTAAACAAAGTGTACACAAGTACGTATAGTGACATCTACACCAATGGTATAATATAGCAAAATGTGAAGTAAATATCAAATTTGTAATGTAATGTAAAGATGAAAACCATAAACATATAACTTGCAAAATATGAAAATAAGATATGTAACTAACAACGATACATTTATTAAAATTGAATTTCTTGTTTTTAGTTGTTGGAATTAAAACTTGCTTGTACTAGACCAACTTTGATGATCCGTTAATGTTTGAATGCATTAGTACATTGATATAGAAATGAAAATAAACTATACAATCAATGATTTTAACACCAATACACGTAGCGTTATTTAAATTTAATTCACCTTCTAGATGTGTATTGGTTGAGTGCTACCATATATTTACAGAAAATTGAGTAATGTTCAAATTGATTTTGAAACGGAAAAATTAAACTCTATGGACAAATTGGACCGGGCCTTAAAGTTGGGTGCGATGCTGGTTCATTTCTGTTTTTAAAGAAAACATTTAAGAAATACCACAGTTTGAGTTTGCGCGGTTGAACGCACTGTATAAATAAGGCCTAAAACCATGTGTTTAAATAATTGTTATTAATTAAAAAGATAAAGTACCATCTTGATTTGGAAGGAAATACAGTGCACTATTGTGAAGGAAGTAAAACTAATATATCACAAGTGTGAATGGCAATCTAGAATCATAACAATGACAGGAACAATCAATAATTCAGTATACAATACAGTAGAGTGTGGAAGAGTGCGAGACAATAAAAGTGAAATAGTCATCACCTAATAAAGCGGAAAAGATTACATATTCGATGCGATGGAGGCAAGATGTACAAGTGCGATAGTCTTCTAATTGTTAAACTTTGTGGTTGTAAGTACAAATATTAAAAATATCTTCTTTTTTTTTCACAAAATGACGCAATCGTAAATCGTTATTTGTTTAATTTAGTTTCAGATACAAGTGCACAAACACCAGTGCCAATGGATGCTGCTAAAGCCAAAGAGTTTGAAAATGTAACGATGGTGTGCACTTATACATTTCTGAAAGGAGATTCATTGTTGCAACTGGCTTGGTCAAAAACTGATGACAATGGTCAACAAAATAGGACCTGCTCTTGTGGTTTCTACAGGACTAACAACCAATGGTCGATACAGTTTGTCCAATAATAATCTTATAATAACTGATGTTGAACGAGGTGATACAGGCAACTATCGTTGTGCTTTTAGCACTAATCTTGGAAATTCTGGTGAAAACTTTGCAGCACTCACAGTCAATTGTGAGTATAATTATATACTGTGCAGAATTTGTATTTAAAACAATAAATCTCTTAATTAAAGTAATCTTTTAACCTAAAATGTTGATTTCCGACTTTTAAAGTTACTTTAGAATTTAGTTCAGTAATTAATTAGTAATAATAATAATAACAGTACAGTAATTTTGAATTCAAATGAACATCAGCTAGTTTAAGCATATACAGGTCAAATAGCAATGTAAGTTAACAACAGTGAAAACTGATGAGACAAATTTTCCTATGCATTAATGACGTCTTAGCCAATTTTAGACGACGGCTGTATATATGGTAAGCGCATATCGGAAGTATTATATCGCAATTGTCCTGATATCATATAGTATGTTCATCCCTAATACATTGTCAAACTATGGTTACCGGTAAATTCTTAATACGCAGATCTTGAAACACCCGTTGTGACTCCAACCAAATTGTCTGCCAAGATGGATGATACAGCAGAGTTTTCTACTGAACCTGTTGGATTCCCAACACCGATTACCATCACATGGATCAAAGATGACGTCACACTTGATATTTCTGACATGCAAAAGTGTCCGCCTTCTGATGCAACATTGAAGATTAATAATGTAAATGAAACGGATGCAGGAGTGTATAAGTGTAGTGCAGAGAATGGTGCTTATAGTGGAGAAGAAGGAAAACTTAGTAATACTGCCACACTGTCGATAGGTTGGTTGGAAAATAAACATTTTAAATGTTGATACAAAAATATTATATTTTATTGATATTTTCTGTAAGGACTAAATTGCCTGTCATAATTAATTGGTCCTATTATGCTATGTAGTAATGAATCTAAAGCACTGCAGCTACACAACAAAAACTGGAAGTTGGGGGAAATGTTTGGGAAAAAGAAGGGAAATGTTTTAATACTGAACTTTTACATTGGTGCGATACGATAAGGTTTCTTATTTTTTTTTTTTTTATTATAAAAGGCTTTTTGTGATATGACGTGTTTTACTAATATTGCTTGTTTCTCTATTCTTTTAGCATTAACGACAACATCTTTTATATTCAGTAAGTCAACTACACGTAGGTTCTGTTTGTTTGCATTGTATTGTAAATTTCCAGGTTTTTGCTTTTGCGAAAAGAAAAAATGATAGAAATGGAAAGGGATATTTCCCTCCATCCCCATGATCTGTATCACTGCTTAAAAGGGACAATAATGATGTCCTTTGTATATTCAACATTACATTATTGTAAACATGTTTAAAACACATGGAAACACTAATCCTTCTGTTTTATTTGTTCAGTTTTAAGAAAAGAAGAAGTTCCAAAGAGAGAGAATGATTGTAATTCAACTGGTCTTGTTGTTGGAATGACGTTTGTTGGTGTGCTCATTGGATTCATTATATGTTTGATTGTGGTTTTTATCATCAGCAAAATAAGTAAGTCACATGCACAGGTAAAGTATAATTCAGACAGTAGAACCAAAATAAAAAGTGTAGCCTTAAAATGACAAATAGTTTAATGAAATACCGCAACTTAAGTAATGGAAACTATTTTAACATTAAATATGATGTTTTATTTTGAAGGTACCTACATCGAAAAAAACCAACCAATCAGGAGTGAGGATGTTACATCAACATTCATCATTTATTATTATTACTATTGTTACCAATATATCAATAAAGGTTTACACGATTTTCATTCTTCTTTATTTTTTTTTTAGCAGCAGGCGTATGTGACTTATACTGGTGAGACATATAAAGAAACAAACCACAGAAGATTTACAGAAGAAAGATGATAATCAAGCTGTGTATGTAAATGTTAAAGCTAAAAAGGACAACAAATAAAATATATGTTTAAAATGAAAGTAAATAAATATATTATTATTATTAATATTAAAGGAATATCATTGGTTTTAAACTACAATTACATACCTCTTGTTGATTTTATTATAAAAATAAAGAGAAATCAAAACATTGAGAAAGTGTTTTCTTTCTCTTGATCTCTATAACGCGTACAAATTAGAAACAAAGAAATTTGAATGCTGTGATTTGTATCATCATTAACTAAACAAAATATACACAAGTACTTATAGTGACATTGTATATGCCAATGTGATGTAACAACATTTGATGTAAAGATGAAAACCATAGACATACTTGAAAAATGTAAAAACAACGATAAATTTATTAGAATTGTATTTCTTGTTTTGATTTGTTGGAATTAAAACTTGCTTGTATTAGACCAACTTTGATTTGTTACTTTAAATTCAATGTTTGAATGCATTACTAGTACATTGACATATAATTATTCCAGCATTGAAGGAAAATAAACTTGACAATCAATAATTTTAACACCAATTTTAATTTAATTTGCCTTCAAGATGTTGCTTGCTGCCATGGTTTTTCAAAGAGTTGAATAATGTTCAAATTGATCTTTAAACGGAAACAAATTAATTCTAGGGACAAATTGGACCGGGTTTGGGTGCAATTGAGGTTCATTTCTGTTTTTAAGGAAGACATTTTAGAAATACCAGTTTGAGTTTGAACTGTTTGAACGTACTGTATAAATAAGGCCTAACACCATGTCTTTAAATAACGGTAACTAATTGAAAAGATTAATTTGATCATCTTGATTTGGACGCAAGTACATTACACTATAATTATGAAGGAAGTAAAAATAATATAATACAACAATGAACGGCAATTCATCTCAATCATAACAACGACAGGAACAACAACAACAACAGTATACAATACCGTAGAGTGCGAGACAATAAAAGTGTAGTCACCACCTAATAAAGCGGAAAAGATTTCCATATTCTATAGAACTGCAACGAAAGCAAAATGTACAAGTGCGATAGTGCTGTTGTTGTTGTAAGTACAAATATTTAAAAAAGATTCACAAAAGGACGCAATCGTAAATCCCTATTTTTTCGGATTTTTTATTTTAGTTGCAGATAGAAGTGGTCAAACACCAGTGACAGTGGATGCTGCAACAGCCAATGTAACAATGATGTATACTCCTACATTTCTGACAGGAGATTCATTGCTTACTGGCTTAGTCGACAGGTGATGATAGTGGTCAACAAGAATTAGGAAGTCCTCTTGTGATTTCTAAAACCAACCAATGGTCGATACAGCTTGTCCAATAATAGTCTGATAATAATTAATGTTGAAAGAGATAATAATAACTATCGTTGCGCTGTTAATACTAATTTAGGAAATGATGGTGAAACCTTTGCAGCACTCACTGCCAATTGTGAGTAGTAGATGATGCATTTTATACAGAATTTACACTTATTGACTTTCAAAGTGAGATGATGCTTAAAAATATAAAATATAAAATCAAATGCCAATTAATTATCTGGTTGGGGTGCACTGTGAGTAAAAAATACAAATTAAGTTCAGGACAAAGTACAAAAAGAGCGAATGTGGCTGTCATAAAATATCATAAAAATACAGCTAGTTATGTGTCATACATTTACGGATATATATTACATTTAGGTCTAATATTTGAAAAATATTTTAAAATTGGTAAATGTAAACTTTCCATACACAGATCTTGATGAACCAGTTTTTAACCTAATGTCTGTCAACGATGAAACCGCAACATTTAAATGTACTGAACCTGATGGATTGCCAACATCAATTACCACCACATGGATCAAAGATGACGTCAGACTTGAGATACTGTCGGTCGTCGTATTCGAGCAAGGGTGCTTAACTAACGGCTTTGTTGACTGTGTATGATTTTACGCTTTAGATAGCGAAAATTTGATTATATTCGTCGTCTCCTAACCGTCGTGTTTCGTAAAGTCCAAATTAACAATTAATGACGTTGATGATGCAGATTAAGGAGTTTATCAGTGTAGAGCAGATAATGCTACTTACAGTGGAACAGATGTGAAACTTAATACTGCTACACTGTCAATAAGTTGGTAGGAAAATAAACTTTCTATAACCAATTACCTGTCGTAATATGGTCCTTTATGGTTAATATTCCTATTATGCTATGTAGTAATGAATTTACACAACGAAAACAGGAAGTTGGGGAAAATGTTTGGGAAAAAGAAAGGGAAATGAATTCTAAACTTTTGCATTGGTGGGAAACGATAAGGTTTTTTATTTAGTTTATTTTAGTAATATAAATAGCTTTTGTAATGAACGCATGACGTGTTTTACTAATATTGCTTGTTCTTTTCTATTTCTTTATCATTGACGACAACATCTTGTAAGCCCACATGATCTGCATGTGTGCTTAAAAAGTAAAATATGACCTTTGTATGTTTGTCAACATTATACATTATTGTAAAACACATGAAAACACTGATCCTTATCTATTAACGAGTGCGGGCGTATATGCATTCAACTGGTCTTGTTGGAATGACGTTTGTTGGTGTGCTCATTGGATTCATTATTTGTTTCCTGTGGGTTTTATTATCAGCAAAAGTAACAATAAATAAAAAACAAAGAAGTCAAAGGTAAAGTATATTCTGATTCATAAAGTAGAATTACAACAAAAAATAGTAAAATTCTCAAAGGTTACATGAACTACGGTACACTGCACAAGTAATGAAATGTATTTACATTAAGTTCTTGTTGATGTTTTATTTTAAAGGTATCTACATCAACAAACAGCAACAAATTAGGGGTAAGGATACCATACAACTTTCAATACTAATTTTCACTCGTCATTATCTATATATAAATTATTTTATGTAAGGGAAAAATTCGGTAAATCCCCCGTACTTCTAGAATTTCTACTCGATGGTATATAAAGTTGGTTCGTACTTTCGGTACTGATTTTAGCCACCTGATTTAACCCTGCTTACAAATTAAATTGAGTTAGATAATTAGTTATTGACAATTAAAAAGAATTTAGGTTCAACGATTTGCCCCAAATAGGGGTGTTTTCCGTGGTATACATTGTGTTATGGATGTCCATCTTGAAAAATACCCGCACACAATAATACTATCTCCTTCTACGATAATTGATCAGCTCGAGTACAGCATCATAATGTTGAAGAAAGGTCGACCTTTTTAAAAAAATACTATTTGGATATATTTAATATAATTATACGTTTATACAAATGTATTGATTTGCGATGAATGGAACATTTCAATCTGTTTGAAGCTTCAAATTCCTCGGCAAATAGAGGGCGCATTATTTCGTAAGAAGACAGTACTTTACAAATATTGAAAATATGCTTGTTCACAAAAAGTCATCTAAACATTGGGCCTCCGTACAGCATCATGGAGGAAGTAAACACAAATGTAAATCAATTGGCATTCAGATCCATCAGTGTCCTGAGAGACAAGAGTGAAAGTATCATTTTGGATTTTCAGATTGTTAGGCGTGACCAGCATGTACTTCTTAATAAATAATAATAATAAATAACATTTATAAAGCGCAAGAGACAAAGGTTTCAAAGCGCTGTGTTTTCCAAGATCAGTGCAAGCGTTCTTAACAGAAGTAATGGTGATATGTGAATGTGCACTAATTTTTCTGATTTTCCAAAGCGACTGTAAGTAGAAACTTAAATGTCATGCATGTTATTAGTATGGTCCTACTATTATTTTAACATAGACTATAAGACTGAAATGGCTATGGACGGTGACTGAATCTATCCAGCCTAGCATGTGCCCGCACACTCCGAAATCATGGAGTTTATGAAGAAGCTTAGAGTGGCTGACGCGATCAAACGCCTTTTCCCAGTCCAGAAAAATAGCATCAATAAGAGGATTGGCAATATCAAGGGTTTTAGCCCATTCATGGTATAAAGAAGTAGCTTGAGTAACACATGAGTGGCCTGGATAAAATCCATGTTGAACAGGGCTAATAAAACCATTACGCTGCAAGTGTTGGAGGAGATAATCTGCCACAAAGCGCTCAAGTACTTTACCCACGACTGAACAAAGTGAAATAGGTCTATAATTCGATATTTCGTTTCTGTTACCAGATTTGAATATCGGAACGACATTGGCTAGCTTCCAATCCAAAGGAACTCTACCCTGATCAAGAGATAATTTAAAGATCCTACACAGGATAGGAGAAATGATCGGGGCAGCCAAGCTGATCCATTTGTTGTGATCGGTGAACGTGCAAAAAAATCATACCTTTTGTTGTTACACTATAACAGTATTATTATTATTAATATAATTATATTAATTAATTTAAAATGTCATCGAAGCGTGCGCATTGGCGATAAAGTAAAATACCTTATTTCATTGTGGGGAAGCCCTGAGTTCAGAGATCGGTTGGAAGTGAAAAACTGGCGTAAAAGCACCGGCAACAAAATGTCTGTGTTCAACGAGATGGCGGACACGAGAAGATGGGCCATCCTCATAAAGAAGGATTTAATATCCCAAACGAAATTGAAGGGGTCGTCGTATAAAGCGGCGAAAGACCGAGTAAATAAATCTGGAGCCGGTGCAAGTACGGGATTTGAACATTTTTCTGCCATATGATATTTTAGGTCATAGACCAAATATAAACCCAAACCCCAAAATGATCGGCTGGTTGGTATGCCCGACAACCAATCGATAATGCCGAGCACAAGTGTTCGGTCTAGGCCTGTAACTCCTAAACCAACCACTAATACTTTTAATAACAACGAAGGTAGGTCTATGCGTGCGTTAGAGTTTGGTCAATCGCCAGCGAGTGACATCATATCCGTTTGTAACGCAACTTCGTTGCAGTGAATCTGAACACTTTGCTCTTACGATGCTCATTAAAATATGACCGTGGCTGTGATACGAAAGCATAATTCCGTAGGTCTGAACATGAGTTTGGTTTAACACAAGTAGGTAAATTTGTGAGCCCTTGGTTTAACACATACGGTAGGTAAATATATGGGCCCTTTGAGAATAAACTTGCAATACTTTGACAATACTGTAAATACCTATTAACTAGTTTTGGTCCTCATTTGAATCGAACATTTCTTACTGTGAATGTTCGTACTGTTAGATGTAATATAAAAATATATACAAATAAACTTTATTACTGAGATTGTGGTTATGCTCTACTTCTGTTAGATATATAAACACATTATTATATACAAATAAACTTTATACTGACAGTTCCTTCTCAACGTTTGTATTAATTAATAATTACCAATAATATAAACGTCGTAGTGGTGTATCGTGACATGTACTTTAATATTTCAATCGATTATGACAGTGACAGTTTTAACAAAGTATTAAATCGCAAATGTTTTACTGTATTTAGAGGTATATTATTTATAGGCCTATAAAACATGAACAAAATATTTCGTTACTGGGTGGATAAAGAATATATTTAAAAATTGTTCCTCTTTGTACCTATCCGCTTTCCCGTCCCTCAACCCTAATGTTACATACAAAACACAAATTGGGTTTCTTTAAGTGAGTCCAAATTTGGACTCATTTTGTTTCTCCTTCGGAAGTAATTCCCAGGGTGCTAATTTTAGTTGACTACATAAATCATCGTGTCTATTTATTCGTTTCTGTAAACGACAATGTATTGTAGTCCTGTGGTACGTACATTTGAAATCGCCAGTTTTGTTACGCTGAAATTACTGTGTATTCGAGAACCATCTAGTATACATAAGTAGGCCTACATTTCCGTCATTATTTGAAATACAAATAATACAATCATGCGTTTAATGTTATTTCCGTATTATAGAGGTGGTTCAAACTTAAGTCGACAATTAAATAAAAAACTAATCATTTAAAATTAAATTCCCGTTGTCTGTGTTTGCGCGGGTGTGTCGATTTGTTATCCTGCCGGACCACATAGTTTGGTTTGTGAAACCAGAACAGAAAACGATAATAGAGAGAATGCACATTCACTAGAATTTTATTTTGTTTTTTTCGTCTTTCTGATTTTAACACTTTGCAGCACAATGTTATATTTCAAAAGCAAGTAACGTAGCGTATTGTAGTTTCAGATACAAGTGCCCAAACACAAGTGTCAGTGGATGCTGGTACAGCGAGAGAGTTTGACAATGTAACAATGGTGTGTACTCCATCATTTCTGTCAGGAGATTCATTGGTTCAACTGGCTTGGACAAAAGCTGATGAGAATGGTAAACAAGAAGGAAGTGCTCTTGTTATTTCTCCAGGATTAACATCCAATGGTCGTTACAGTTTGTCCAATAATAATCTTATAATAACTGATGTTGAACGAGGTGATGCAAGCAACTACCGTTGTGCTGTTAGCACCAATCTTGCAAATCCTGGTGAAAACTTTGCAGAACTCGCAGTCAATTGTGAGTACAGTATAGTAGAATTTTATGAATATGCAATTATTTCTTCAAATACAATAAATAAGTGTGAGGATGATACTGTATTTTAGACATTATAATTTGTTTATGTTTAATGTAAGAACATTTGGACATACAAGCTACAGTAATTGTTTTGTGTTAACTTATTTTAAACAAGTAGTGTATTTTGTTATTGATTTCATTTGTCAGTTAATTGTGAGTATAAAGTAAATTATGATGAATATTTGTAATTTGCACATTTCTTCAAATTATAATAAATTTTTGTCAGAATTTCAAAGCGAGATGATGATGCTTAGAAATATACTTATACAGTACTGTATTAAAAGCTTAGACTTATCAATGTTGTTGAAAAAAATAATTATTTGAAAATGTTTTGTCTTGAATGTTTAGACATACAATATTGTACTTGTCGATAAATAGTATTGTGTAGCAATTGAAACAATTAATCACAAATTATTATCAAATTTATCATAAAAATAAAGTTGTGTTTGTGGTAATACATGAGTATTTTAAAAATTGTTATGTAAGTTTTCCATGAACAGATATTGACAACCCAGGTTTGAAGCTAATGTCTAACGATGATGAAGCAGCAACATTTGAATGTACTAAACCTGACGGATTCCCAACACCAATTAGCATCACATGGATCAAAGATGACGTCACACTTGATGTGTCTGATACACAAAAGTATCCGTCTTCTGATGCAACATTAACAATTAATGACGTTGATGAAACAGATGAGGGAGTTTATCAGTGTAGAGCAGAGAATGCTGCTTACAGTGGAACAGAAAGAAAACTTAGTAACACTGTTACCCTCATCACATTAGGTTGGTACGATTGGAATCAAATAGTTTCATAACTGTTAATTGATACAATGAATACATACTATATATAAACAGACATTTCATTCTTTTGGATCGTGTTTTCTCTACCACAAATAATTTTTCTTTTGTTTCTACACTGATATGGATAGCACTGGTGAGCTAACACAACAAAAATGTTGTTGTTGTTTCTTATTATTATGCAGGTGTTTTGATATGAACGCTTGATACGTTTCGATAATAATGCTTTTTTATTTATTTAGAATTTACGAGTATTTCTATATCCAGTAAAGCCTGGTTTCCATAAAATCGCTACACCGTGTCGCCGACTGCTGTCGCCGACAGAGCGTAGCGATTCTATGGAAACGCTATAATTTATCGGGGATCTAGTACGCGAGCGCTAAATATTCTTTGGTACACGCGTATACGACTCATCGCCGACAAAATCGGCAAAGTTGAACATGGTTGAACTTTGCCGATTTGTCAGCGATGAATTGGGGAGACCTCCCCGATGCGCGTCGGCGACATTTGCGCGTGTAGCGATTTCAATGGAAACGGTGTAGCGATTTTATGGAAACCAGGCTTTAGTCAACTATAAGTACGTTGATTTTTATTATAAAATTGTAAATTTCCGGGTTTCAACGAAAAGAATAAAAATAAATGAATGAAAATAAATACAATCCGGGTTTGGTTCCAAAATAGACAAGCATGAAAATGGGACAAATCGATATGAGCATCGGTGTGTCTTAAAAGCAACAACGACAATTAGTATAAATCAGAAAAAAAAAAGAAACTACGGTATATACAAAGGTTCCCTGGATCTGTACTGCTTACGCTCTGCATATGTATCACTTACACTTTAATATTATAAAAGGGTTAATTTCATACAATTATGAAAACACTGACACAGTACTGATAATTGTTCAGTTTTAAGTACAGAAGTTCCAAAGAGTGAGGGCGTGTGTAATTCAACTGATTTTGTTGTTGGAATGACGTTTGTTGGTGTGCTCATTGGATTCATTCTCTGTTTGCTTGTGGGTTTTATCATCAGCAAAATAAGGAAGTCACATGAACAGGTAAAGTATAATTCTGAAAGCAAAAGTGTAGACTTAAATAGACCAAAGTGTGAATGAAATACCGCATACTTAAGTAATAGAAACTATTTTAACATTAAATATGATGGTTTATTTTGAAGGTACCTACATCGAAAAACACCAACCAATCAGGGGTAAGGATGCTATACGTCACTTTCACTCGTCATCATCATCATCATCATCATCATCATCATCATCATTTATTATTACTATTGTCACCAATATATCAATAAAGGTTTTACACGTTTTTCATTCTTTTTTATTTATTTTTAGCAGCAGGAGTATATGACTTATACTGGAGAGACAGAAAGAAACCAACCACACATACCAAGATTTACAGAAGAAAGACGATAATCAAGCTGTATATGTAAATGTTAAAGCAAAGAGGGACAACAAATAATGCATCTTTAATTGTTAATGAAATATCACAGTTTGTAAATTGTTGATTTTAATAATATAACTCAATCATTTATGGGTAAAACTGATAAATTAATTAATTAATTTAAAATAACAAGAAAAAGTGTTAATTCTGCCATTAGTTATAAAAAACCATACACTTTACTTAGTGCCATTGCCTACCAATGGTATATAGCAATGTGTGATGTAAAGATGAAAACCATAGTGTAAATAACAAGATACATTAATTATGCGAATCCTATGTCTTGGTCATTTTTTTCGTACTGAAATTAAAATTTGCTTGTAGTTGAATCGTTGAATAGAAAAATAAGGATTTCATACACCAATATGCGTTTAAGTTCATATTATTAGAGGAGTGTTCTTTAATTTAATTTCTTGATTCGATTGCTTTGTTTGGTTGCTCGTTGCCATTTTTCATAACTGCATTCGTTCAAAATTATTTTGAAACGAATTTCATCGTCTTTCGTTCAAATGTAGCCTAATGACGCCTGACGCCCTCTACCTCACTCTATGTAGCTTTCATTTTCTTACAAAAGTGCTACACACTCTTTAGTCTTCACGCTCATTAGACAATACAAGCAAGTATCGTTACAGGTTGGTTTATTTTTGTTAATATACTTAATACATAACTTGTCAAACTACTTTTTATTATTTAGCAAATTAATTGTCACTAATAAAAACGGTAAGGTACTCAATCGATATTTGACATGGACGATACTGTATGGAGGAAGTAGACATAATATCAAAGTATGAATCCACACTCATAACAATAACAGGAACAATCATTATTTCAATATACATTATATACAATAGTGGAATAGTTTTGCTGTATAGGCCAACTGCGTCGTATTTAAGATTCCTGCTTTAGATTTGTGGAGATGAAGACGGAAATGTAAACATGAAATGTGATTTTTTTTTCAACTTTGTGTTTGTAAAAAGACAGTTCTTTAGAAATATAGGAAATATTTTTATTCACAAAAAATTAATCTAAACATTGGGCCACCATACATTATGGAGGAAATAAACAAAAATTTAATTCAATTCGCATTCTGACAATACAAGCGATCAGTGTCCTGTATAATATATACTGAGAGACAAGAGTGAATGTATCATTTTTGATTTTCAGATTGTTAGGCGTGACTTTAACAGAAGTAATGGCGATATGTGAGTGTGCACTCATTTTCCTGATTTTCCAAAGCGACTGTAAGTAGAAACTTTGAATATAATTGGTGTAATCAGTTGTATTGCATGTTTATTAGTAGGACCCTACTATGGTTTCAAGACTGAAATGGCTATGGAGTTTGACGGCGTAGTAACCAATTTTTATTGTATTGTATTGTTTGTATTAATTGATTTGTTTTATACAAATACATGAATACTCATTCATTTTGTGTATATAGTTATAAATGGTCAAACTCCTGTTGTCAATGTGCAAGATGCTACTGTTAAATTAGGTGAAGATGCTATTATCACCTGTGATTACACACTCACTGGTTCAAGAACCTTTCTTGGTGCTCAATGGTACAATAGCAATTCAGACGAAAACCTTCTTGTTAATACTGCAGTGTCACATTCTAATGGTAGATACACTGTTGATACCACACAAACTGGTGAAGCTACTCTCACCATTGCAACCTCAGTGTTGTCTGATGATGGATACTTTAGGTGTAGAATTGTTGATTCAATTACTGTTTCTGGTGAAAACAACGGAAATCTTACAGTTCAATGTAAGTAGGAATAAATGTACGAATGACATACTGTAGATTTAAGTCATTCAAACAAATAAGCAATCATCATTTTAATATAAAGACAATTGATTTTGTCAATACAGATCTGGACACCCCCGTTTTGAAGTCGGACACATTATCTGTCATGATAAATGACACCGCAACATTTACATGTACTCAACTTATCGGTGAACCAAAATCAATTACTGTCAGATGGACAAAAAATGATGCTACGCTAGACATTTCTGATATAGACAAATATCCGTCTTCTGATGCAACATTAATAATTAATCAAGTAGATGAAATGGACGACGGAAGTTATCGGTGTGTAGCAGAGAATGCTGCTTACAGTGGAGATGAAGGAAAACCGAGTAATCCTCTTATACTCTCAGTAGGTTGGTTGCAATAAAGTTGTTATAACTAATGTTACAATAATATCATATTTTATTGAGATCATAGGTATAATAATTATAGTCTATCATAATTAGAGGGACTATTCCAACAATTATGTATTATGCGGTAATGAAAATAAAGCACAGCTACACAATTTAGTTACAAAAGGCCTTTTTATAATATAGAACAAGACAATATATACAACCAATGCACTGACTATGTTTAAATAACATAATCATATGTACTTTCTATTTCTTTAGCATTGACAACACCTTCTTCTACATCCAGTAGGTCAACTACACGTACGTTTTGTTTGTTTGCATTGCACTAATAGTTTCCTATGTTTAGGCCCTATAAGTTTGCGAATAAAAAATATGACTATTGTATATTTGTTATGTCACAATCACATGGTAACTCTGATCCTCTTGATTTGTACATCGTTTGTACACAGAAGTTCCAAATAGTGAGGATGTATGTACTTCAACTGGTCTTGTTGTTGGAATGACGTTTGTTGGTGTGCTCATTGGATTCATTCTCTGTTTGATTGTGGTTTTTATCATCAGCAAAATAAGGAAGACAAAATCACAGGTAAAGTATAATTCAGAAGGTAGAAAAAAAAATAGTAAAATAGTCGAAAGTTAAGTGAAATACCGTCACACGTAATGGCAAACGTATTATCATTCAATTTACTTTTTGATGTTTTATTTCAAAGGCACCGACATCAATAAATGACAACCAATCAGGGGTAAGGATGCTATACTTCAACCTTAATTATTCGCTTTCACTTTGATCATTACCATCATTGTCACCAATACACAATAAAGGTTTGCATGATTGTAATTCATCTTACTTTACTGTTGTATTTTTTAGCAGCAGGCGTATATGACTTATACTGGAGATACAGATAAAGAAACAAACAACACATACCAAGATTTACAGAAGAAAGACGATAATCAAGCTGTATATGTAAATGTTAAAGCAAAAAAGGACAACAAATAATATACATGTTTAAAATAAAAATGAAAGAAATACATTATTATTATTATTCTTATTATTAATGAAATACCATTGGTTTAAAACTACAATGACATACCTCTTTTTTTATTATAGAAATAAAGAGAAATCATAATCTGTAGAAAGTGTTTTCTTTCTCTTGGTTTAACTCTTTAACGCGTACAAATTAATAACAAGGAAATGTAAATTCTGCAATTTGTATCATCATTACCAAAAACCTCTATGTACCTATAGTGACATAATCTACCAGTGGTATATAGCAACATGTGAACCATAGACATAACCCTGTATGGATCGTATGGTACAACTTTTTTTTTCTATTCGTGGGCCTAGGCGAAGGTCTAAATCACTTGGATCTAACAATGGGTTCTGTAATAAAAAGTGTTATTTTGCTTTTATATGAGTTCCTTGTTTATCAGTATGAGTCCAACTCCAAATAATTGTCCAAATATTGTCAAATAATAACAACAATTAAGAGATATGTTTCAACTACAATCTATAATCAAAGAGTAAATTCATTCGTTAAACAACAAAATGCCGTGACATGAGATGCAAAAGAGAAATCAATTTTGAAATCAGTAGCCTATAATAACAGTTGACGGCCGTTTAATTAGTATATTAGTACCGTAGCCTATAGGCCACCAACAACGGCACCAAAATGCAATTTTCTTGTTCAAAGAATCTTACTTACTTTTGATGCAGGACACATCAAGTTTGTGCCGATTTCACAATAGCAATTGTTTGAGAAATTAAAGTTTAGACCAAAGATGCTTTAGCATCATGAAGTGGCGCCACTCTACGTGGCGCGTTATACAATCTTTGGTTTTAGACTGGGTGTGGCCAGGGATCGGGGGGCGGGGGGGGGGCTGACAGAGCGAGATAGCTTAGTGAACGATGAGGGCGTGTGTAATTAATTCAATCCAGAGCCATCAGATTCAATAAACTCGTATTAGGTCTACTTTCAAAATCTCACAAAACAAGGAAGGACAATTCGATTTATATTCCGTATTCACTATACTAATAATTCTGTCTTTGTGATGATGACTACTTGTTGTTTGCTACTACTTGTTCTTGTATTTGGTAAGTACCAAGCTTTAATGTTTTGTTGTCAAACTAAGAAAACATTTAATTTTGTTTGTATTTAAATTACACATTTCCGTCATTTTTTGAAATAAAAATAGTTATACAGTTATGTTATTTCCGGATTATAGATGGTGGTTCAAATTTTCAACAATCATAAAAATAAACTATCAAGTGAAAGTTATTCCGGTTGTCTGTGTTTCTATGAAAAAATGCATTTACTAGAATTTATTATTTTGTTATTATCATAATTCTGATTTAAACACTTTTCAGTATAGGCCAAATATGTCATATTTCACAGAAAATCTTAGTTTCAGATGCAAGTGCCCAAACACTAGTGACAGTGAATGCTGGTACAGCAAAAGTTGATGAAGCTGCAACAATGATGTGTACTTATACACTTGTACCAAATGATTCTTTGCTTCAACTGGTTTGGACAAAAGCAGATGACCATGGTCAAGCAGTAGGAATTGCTCTTGTGACTTCTACAGGAGAAACAAGCAATGATCGTTACAGTTTATCCAATAATAATCTTATAATAATTGATGTTGAACGAGAAGATGCAGACAACTATCGTTGTAGCGTTAGCACCAATGGTGGAAATACTGCTGACAACTTTGCTAATCTCACGGTCTATTGTGAGTATGTAGCTAATTATGAATGAGTGTTCAAAGTTTTTGAAATGAAAAATATTAAAACGTCAACCCACCAATAAAATAAGACGTTAATACACTTGCATTTAACTTACATTTTACAATTGTTGTGGAAATGTTGCAATGCATACGCAAAATAGGCCTCCTGATTTGTTCGTTAATGAGTATTACTATTATTACTGTAGTCATGAATGAACATGTTTGCATTACAGATCTTGAAGAACCAGTTCTGAATCCAACAAAGTTGTCTGTCCACGCAACTGAAACTGTGACATTTACATGTTCTAACCTTATTGGTGTACCAACACAAATTACCGTCACGTGGATCAAAGATGACGTCACACTTGATGTGTCTGATACAATAAAGTATCCGTATTCTGATACAACATTGACGATTAATGACGTTGATGAATCAGACGAGGGCGTTTATCAGTGTAGAACAGAGAATGCTGCTTATAGTGGAACAGATGGAAAACTTAGTAATACTGCCACAATGTCAATAGGTTGGTGGAATAAACATTTTGATAAATAATATATTTTATTAGCATCATTGTATACGTATTTTCTGCATGTCCTAATTATAAATGGAATATTCATATTACAGTATATTATGTCATGCGGTAATAAAAAATAAAGCACAGATACACAGTGAAATCTGAACGTTTCAGATTTATTTAGTTATAAATTGCCTTTTGTAATATGAACGCATGGCGTGTTTTAGGCTACTAAATATTGCTTGTTTTTTATTTCTTTAGCATTGACAACAACATCTTTTATATCCAGTAAGTCAACTACACGTAGGTTCTGTTTGTTTGCATTGTATTGTAAATTCCCGGGTTTTTGCATTAGCGAAAAGAAAATAAGGATAGAAATGGAAAGGGATATCCCCGCTTCATTCCATGATCTGTATGAGTGCTTAAAAAGGAAAATAAGTATGACCTTTACATATTTGTCAACACTACATTATTGTAAACATGTTTAAAACACATGGTAACACTAATCCTTCTGTATTATTTGTTCAGTTTTAAGTACAGAAGTTTCAAACAGAGAGAATGATTGTAATTCAACAGGTCTTGTTGTAGGAATGATGTTTGTTGGTGTGCTCATTGGATTCATTATATGTTTGCTTGTGGGTTTTATCATCAGCAAAATAAGGAAGTCACATGCACAGGTAAAGTATAATTCAGAAAGTAGAACCAAAAGCAAAAGTGTATACTTAAAATGACCAAAGGTTTAATGAAATACCGCACACTTCAGTAATGGAAACTATTTTAACATTAAATATTATGTTTTATTTTGAAGGTACCGACATCGAAAAACACCAACCAATCAGGGGTAAAGATGCCATACTTCAACTTTAAGTATTCACTTTACTCATTATTATCATCATCATCATCATCATCATCATTATTATTATTACTATTTCACCAATATATCAATACAGGTTTACACGATTTTCATTCTTCTTTTTCCATGCACTAAACTTCTTAATTTTTTGTAGCAGCAGGCGTATATGACTTATACTGGAGAGACAGATAAAGAAACAAACCACACATACCAAGATTTACAGAAGAAAGACGATAATCAAGCTGTATATGTAAATGTTAAAGCAAAAAAGGACAAAAAATAATATACATGTTTAGAATATAAAAATAAAAGAAATACATTATTATTATTCCTATTATTAATGGAATATCATTGGTTTGAAACTACAATCACATACATCTTGTTGATTTTGTTATAGAATATATCCTAAATATTTATAATCTAAATAAACTTGTAACTAACACTTTTATGTTTCGTCTTACTAATAAAACATTACAACCTTATAGTTTGTTCTTTATTTACTAACGCATCCGAGATCCACTCATATAATACACGATTCTCCCAGACAAATTTATTAAGCGATCTATCAAATTCTAAATTCAGACGCTCTTCAATTCTGTACAATGGCCCAAAATTATGGAAAAATATCCCCCCTTCTTTAAAAAATAAACATTCTCTTTCATCATTTAAATATCATTATAAAAACCTCTTGGTCTCAGTGTATGGTGAGTAGTCTCCTCTTTCCTTCTTTTTATATTTTTTTGTATTGGATTTAAAGAGTTTTAAATGAATTGTAAATTATTTATATTTGGATTTACATAATATATTCTAAAATTTTTTACTATATTTCTTAATTTTATTTATTTATTTGGTTAACTTGGTGGTCGGTCTGTAATCTGATCGACTCCTGTTACAATTAATGGTTTCTAACTTGAACGCTTCATTTGTTTTATCATTTTCGTATATTTATCTGTAATTATTGTTTAAAATAATATACATGTTTAAAATATAAAAATAAAATAAATACATTATTATTATTATTCTTATTATTAATGGAATATCATTGGTTTGAAACTACAATCACATACATCTTGTTGATTTTATTATAGAAATAAAGAGAAATCATAACCTGTAGAAAGTGTTTTCTTTCTCTTGATTTAACTCTTTAACGCGTACAAATTTAACAACAAGGAAATGTGAATGCTGCAATTTGTAACATCATTAACAAAAAAAACCTCTATGTACCTATAGTGACATAATCTACCAGTGGTATATAGAAACATTTGATGTAAAGATGAAAACCATAGACATACTTGAAAAATGTAAAAAAAGATAATTATGTAACTAACAACGATACATTTATTAAAAAACTGTATTTCTTGTTTTGATTTGTTTTAATTAAACCTTGCTTGTACAAGACCAACTTTGATTTGTTACTGAATTTAAAGTTTGAATGCATTAGTACATTGACATATAATGACTATTCCAGCATAAGAAGGAAAATAAACTAGACAATCAATTCTTTTAACACGCGTGTAGTGTATTATTGTTATATAGCGTTCTTTAGTTTAGTTCGCCTCGAGATGTACGTTGTTTGCTTGCTGCCATATTTTATACAAAGAATTGAGTAAGTTCAAATTAATTTTTAAACTGAATTTTTAGATTCCTGGGAATTGGAACGGGGCTTTAAAGTATATGGGTGCGATTTTTATTTTGTTAATGATTTTTAAACAAATTTAAGAAATACCACAGTTTGAGTTTGCACTGTTTTGAACTACAAAACAATTTAATAATAATCACGTGTTTTATGATTTTATTTTAAATAATTGATACTATTAAAAAAGATTAATTGTATCATCTTGATTTGGACGCAAGTACAGTGCACTATAATTGTGAAGGAAATAAAACTAATATATCACAAGTATGAATAGCAATCCAGAATCACAACAACGACAGGAACAATCAATACTTCAGTATACAATACCGTAGGGTGTGGTAGAGTGCAAGACAATAAAAGTGAAATAGTCACCACCTAATAAAGCGGAAAAGATTTCCATATTCTATAGAACTGCGATGGAGGCGAAATGTACAAGTGCGATGATTTTCCTGATTATTCAACTTTGTGTTTGTATGTACAAATATCAAAAAATATCTTTTTTTTCACAAAATGACGCAATCATAAATCGTTATTTTTTTATTTTTTTTTTTAATTTAGTTTCAGATACAAGTGCACAAACACCAGTGACAGTGGATGCTGGTACAGTCAATGAGTTTGACAATGTAACAATGATGTGTACTCCGAACGTTTTTATAGGAGATTCGTTGAATCAACTGGTTTGGACAAAAGTTGATGACAATGGTGAACAACAAGGACCTGCTCTTGTGATTTCTACAGGACAAGCAACAAATGATCAATACAGTTTGTCCAATAATAATCTTATAATAACTGAGGTTGTAAGAGGTGATACAGGCAACTATAAATGTACTGTTAGCACCAATCTTGGAAATCCTGGTGAAGACTCTGCTGCACTTACAGTCAATTGTAAGTATTAGAATTTTATGAATATACATTTCAGAGTGGGAGAAAGCTGCTTAGAAATTTACTCTATGTTAGACTATTGACTATCCCAAATGTTTATTTACATGTTTATAACATTGTAAAAACACACACAAGGTACAATATTTAACAAGTAGAGTATTCTATTGTTCTTTATATTTAATTAAAATGTTTTTCTTGAATGTTTACACACATGCCTTGTTGATAAATAGTATTTGTAGCACAAACAAATTATTATAAAAATGTATCATGAAAATAAGCTGTGTTTATGGTAATACATTTAATAGACAAAGACAAAGAGTATTTTAAAAATTGTTATGTAAATTTTTCATGAACAGATCTTGACAACCCAGGTTTGAAGCTAATGTCTAACGATCATGAAACAGCAATATTTGAATGTACTGAACCTGATGGATTCCCAACACCAATTACCGTCGCATGGATCAAAGATGGCAATGAGCTTGGTGTTTCTGATACAGACAAGTATCCGTTTTCTGATACAACATTAACGATTAATGACGTCGATGGGGCAGATGAAGGAGTTTATCAGTGTAGATCTGAGAACGATGCTTATAGTGGAAATGAGGGAAAACTTAGCACTACTGCTACACTGTCAATAGGTTGGTTGGAATAAACATTTTGATAAATAATATATTTATTGGCATCATAGTATAGTATAAGTATTTTATGCATGTCATAATTATAACCGAAAATAAAGCACAGCTTTAGCGAAATCTAAAAGTTTCAGTTTATTTTAGTTATTAAGGGTTATTTTTATAATATGAACGCATGGCGTGTTTTACTAAATATTGCTTGTTTGTTTTATATTTCTTTAGCATTGACAACAAATTCTTATATACCCGGTAAGTCAACTACACGTAGGTTTTGTTTGCTTGCATTTTTATTTATTGTAAATTTCCGGGTTTTGTTTTGCATTGCCACAAGCAAATAAAAAAAGGATAGACATTGGAGGGGATATGCCACGCCTCATCCCTAGGATCTGCATGAATGCTTAAAGGGAAAATAATGATAACCTTTTTATAATATATTCGTCAACACTACATTATTGTAAACATGTCTAAAATGACATGGTAACACTGTACTAATTGTTTAGTTTTAAGTACAGAGTTTCCAAAGAGTGAGGGCGTTTGTAATTCAACAGGTCTTGTTGTTGGAATGACGTTTGTTGGTGTGCTCATTGGATTCATTCTCTGTTTGCTTGTGGGTTTTATTATCAGC
Source organism: Antedon mediterranea (assembly GCF_964355755.1). Lineage (NCBI taxonomy): Eukaryota > Metazoa > Echinodermata > Crinoidea > Comatulida > Antedonidae > Antedon > Antedon mediterranea. The sequence goes on from NC_092677.1 coordinate 1,409,326, forward strand.
AAAATAAAGAGATCAAATCCAAAGGTAAAGTATAATTTTGAAAGTAGCCCCAGCAAAAGAGATAGGCATAGAATGACCAAGGGTTTAAAATACCGCACACTTGAGTAATGATTTTAACATTAAATATGTTTTATTTTAAAGGTACCTACATCAAAAAACACCAACCAATCAGGGGTAAGGATGCTATACTGTACTTCAACTTTAAGTATTCACTTTCTCTTGTCATCATCATCATCATCATTTATTATTACCATTGTCACCATCATATCAAAAGGTTTACACGATTTTCATTCTTCTTTTTCCATGCACTAAACTGTTGTATTATGTTTAGCAGCAGGCGTATATGACTTATACTGAAGAGACAGATAAAGAAACAAACCACACATACCAAGATTTACAGAAGAAAGACGATAATCAAGCTGTATATGTAAATGTTAAAGCCAAGAAGGACAACAGATAATACATTATTCAAGATAAATTAATACAATATTAATTATTGTTATTGGAATATCATACTTACAAGTTTTTACTTATAAGTGTTACCTATAGTGAAACTGACAGAACCACGGTATATCGCAACATGTGATATAACGAAGAAAACCATCACACATTGTTTTAAAAATGTAACAGTTTATTCAAATGAATAAGTTGTTCGTTATTTTGTAATTTTGTAATTATATAATTAATTTGCTTTAGTATACCAACTTTGATTTGTTACTTTGAATGTAATGTTATAATGCATAAGTACAACACCAATACGCTTGTTCTTTTGTATTATTATTATTATTATTAATTTTATTTCGCTTATGAGATGTGCATTGGTTGCTTGCAGGCGTATATGACTTATACTGAAGAGACAGATAAAGAAACAAACCACACATACCAAGATTTACAGAAGAAAGACGATAATCAAGCTGTATATGTAAATGTTAAAGCCAAGAAGGACAACAGATAATACATTATTCAAGATAAATTAATACAATATTAATTATTGTTATTGGAATATCATACTTACAAGTTTTTACTTATAAGTGTTACCTATAGTGAAACTGACAGAACCACGGTATATCGCAACATGTGATATAACGAAGAAAACCATCACACATTGTTTTAAAAATGTAACAGTTTATTCAAATGAATAAGTTGTTCGTTATTTTGTAATTTTGTAATTATATAATTAATTTGCTTTAGTATACCAACTTTGATTTGTTACTTTGAATGTAATGTTATAATGCATAAGTACAACACCAATACGCTTGTTCTTTTGTATTATTATTATTATTATTAATTTTATTTCGCTTATGAGATGTGCATTGGTTGCTTGCTGCCATTTTCCATCTGCGTAAGCAGTGGTGGCGCCAGCGGGGGAGGGGGGGGGACTACGGGGGCTGTATCTCCCTCGCCGGGGAGCCTATCCCCCACGTCGGGGAACGTGAGTACTTTTCGTCGGGGAATATAATATACAGTAAAAATCATTCGCGTTCACTTCGTAGCTTCAGCGACTAGAAAACCGCGAAGTTCCATTTTTTTTAAGTACGTCGGAGATGGCTATTACACTTTATTATGCATGCATTATTGCCAGCGATCTAATAAACAATAGGTATGCACTTGTCTGGCGGTGTCCCTTTGTACGAATCGTTTAACATTGGGCCCGGCCGCGAATTTTTTTTTCGTACATAAAACGTCACAAAATAAACATGAATAATTCATCAGTTAAATTTGTTGTTCCGTGTGAACCCAAGCGTATAGCAACAAGAAATGATTTAATACACAACTGCGATACGATTCTTTCTACAATAGGCCTAGGATTCTAGGTCAATTCACGTGATTGCCTTCGCGCACTCTTCTTCACACACACGTGTGAGGGTGCTATGCGGCGTGGGTAGACGTGTTTTTTTAGCGGCTCCGTGATTAACACGCGCTAGGCCCAAACAATCATGGTAACGAAGAAAGAACTAGAAGAGATCATTGAAACTATTACACAAGTACCAAATATGTTAACCAAGAAAGAACTGGAAGAGAGCAAGCAGTCACTGGACCTCAGTTCTCAGTTGGAAGAACTCAAGGAAGATCAAAAGAAACAGAAGGAGATTAGTGAATCTTCTTTAATCATATTGCAATTAAGACAACCAATATAAACCTTACTTATGGAAGAATCTTTAATTGACCTTAATTTAGGCTCCCTTTCATCATCTGTGTTTAATCCTAGCAATCTTGACGGAGATAGAGATCCTGATAATAACATTCTAAATAATATGAATTGGGAGTGCAATTACTACACAGATGAACAATTTAGTAGAGAATGTAATATTAAAAATAAGTTTACTATTATTCATTTTAATAGTCGTAGTATGGGTGCAAATTTTGACAAAATAAAAAATTATTTATCAGAGTTGGGAGCATCACCTGACGTAATTGCAATTACAGAAACGTGGATACGACCTGATAATCCGATTACTTTTCACATTAATGGCTATGTATTTTATAGTATTTCAAGACAAGAAAAGTATGGAGGGGGTGTTGCTCTTTTTATAAGAGAAAGTCTTAAACATAATGTTGTTGATAATATGTCATCCGTGATACCCGACTGCTGTGAATATATTTCTGCTATTGTCTATATTAATAATTCTAATCCAATTTACATATCATGTATATATCGTGCACCTGGTACAGATATAAAAATATTTACCGACACATTTTCAGATTTGGTCAAGTCCATGAATGATAAGCGGTTATTTATATGTGGTGACTGGAATATAGATCTACTTAAACATGAGAGTAATTGGGACACTAAATGTTTTATTGATAATAGTTTTAGTTTAGGACTTTTTCCTCTAATTACCAAACCAACAAGAATAACAGAAACAACAGCAACCTTAATAGATAATTGTTTCACTTCTGATGTTCATTCTGTTATAAAAAGTGGTATCTTGATTAACGATATCACAGATCATTTACCAATTTTTACAACAATTAATTATAATGTTACGCCAAGTATTGCACATGAATATATTACTAAAAGATATTTTACTGAGGTTAAAATGAATGCTTTAAAAAATGATTTGCGTTGCACTGATTGGAACAGTGTATTTAATGAAGAAGATCCAAATAATGCTTACGATGTTTTTAATGGTAATTTTATATACCTATTCAATAAATATTTCCCTCCCCAAAAGATTAAATTGACACAAAAAAGTAATTCAAAACCCTGGCTCACACCTGGCCTAATTAATGCATGTAAAAAGAAGAATAATCTATATAAACATTTTTTAAAAGATCGAACACAACTGTCTTCAAAAAAGTATAAGCAATACAAAAATAAGCTAACAAATATTCTAAGAAATGCTGAGAAACAATATTATAATAACTTATTATTATTAAAACAAAATGATATTAGGGGTACTTGGAGTATCATAAATGGTCTGATTAAAACAAGAAATTATGGAAATCTGCCAAAAGATTTTATCGATAATCCTGTTGATACTATAAATGGTTTCAATACTTTTTTTGCTACCGTAGGACCTAACCTAGCCAAAAAAATAACAAGTCAATTTCCAAGTCGTGATAGTCCCAATGATTATATTAAAAAACGTATTCCAAATTCTATTTTTTTAGAGGCCACTTCCAAAGTAGAATTAATTACAGAAGTGAACTTATTTAAGTCTAAAAATTCCAGCGGACATGATGACGTACCTATGTCAATAGTTAAACACATTATATACGAAATCAGTGAGCCATTGACACATATTTTTAATCGTTCGCTTGAGACTGGTATTTTCCCAGATACCCTTAAGATTGCAAAAATTGTTCCCATCTTCAAAGCTGGGGATAAAAGTAGTTTTTCAAATTATCGACCGATCTCCTTGCTGCCCCAATTTTCTAAAATTTTTGAAAAATTATTTAACAACCGTCTGTTGAAATTTATTGACAAATTTAACATTCTATACTCAGGACAATTTGGTTTTAGGAAAAATATGTCCACTAGCCATGCATTGCTTCACTTTTCCGAGTATATACTTAAAGAGATGGACAGGTCTAACTATACAATCGGAATTTTTATTGACTTAAAAAAGGCGTTTGATACCATCGACCACAATATCCTTATAAAAAAACTTGAAGCTTATGGTATTCGTGGAATTGCCAATAAATGGATCCAAAATTATCTTTCTAACAGAAAACAATTTGTGACAATACGTGGTGATACCACCTCAGAATTATCAGACATTTTATGTGGCATCCCACAGGGATCTATTTTGGGGCCCACTTTATTCCTTTTATATATTAATGACATTTGTAATGCTTCTTCCCTATTGAAATACACGCTTTATGCTGATGATACGAACATACTTTTTTCTGGTAAGAACCTGCAATGTATCTGTAATATTATTAATGATGAGCTAAAAAAAATTGATACTTGGTTTAAGGTAAATAAATTGACGTTGAATCATAGTAAGACAAAGTATATTGTTTTTAGTCGCAAAAACAATTATGAACCAACCAATTTAGTTATTAGTGGTGTTGCAATTGAACGGGTAAATAAAATAAAGTTTTTAGGAGTTATTATTGATGGAAAACTAAATTGGAAGTATCATATTGAATATATTCATTCCAAAATTTCTAAAAGTATTGGAATTATTTATAAAGTAAAACATTTACTAAATACATCAGCTTTATTTAAATTATATAATTCATTAGTTTTGCCATATTTTACATATTGTTGTGAAGTCTGGGGTAATACCTTTAAAACTAATTTAAATTGTTTATACATATTACAAAAAAAGGCACTCAGACTTGTTATGAAAGTCCCATACACCAGTCCAAGTAAACCAATTTTTAATTTTTTTAAAACTCTTGATCTTTATAATTTAATAAAACTATATACCGTTTCTCTAATGCATAAAGCTTTTCATAACTTACTCCCAGTGATTGTTCAAAATAATTTCATTTTATGCTCAGCTGTCCACGATAAATACACGCGACAAAAACACCATTTCTACCCACAATTTAAAAGAACCACTCAAAAATCATTAAGTTTAGTTAGTAAAGGGGTTGAACTTTGGCGTGATATACCTGAGACTCTTAAGTTACTTAAGAATCCTATAACTTTTAAAATAAAATACAAAAATAAATTACTTTTGCAATACTCTGATTAGAACAGGTTTTTTTTTTTTATCTTTTTTCTTTTTACAATTACATCTTACTCTCTGAGAAATCTTTTTTGTTTTTTTAAGATAAAGAAAAAAAAAGAAACTTTCTTAAAAGTTACATTTTGTTTGCCTATGCCGTTGTGCCTTTGTTTCATATTACTATTTATAAACTGTTTTGTAACAGGGGGTTTCTACTTATAAGCTGTGCTTCAGAGATTCCCCCTTTCCATTCTTTCATTTTTGTAATGAATATTTATGTATTGTTTTATTTTGTTGTGAATGGAAATAAAGAAACAAACAAACAAACGTTCACTATGCAAAATGTGTCGAGGCTAATCGACAGCTAGGCAAGACATTAAACTAAGTAGTAATTGGAAATAGCCCAAAGAAAGCTTAGACCCACAAGAATAAAGAATGTGTATAATTTGTGTACTGTATTTTTTTAATTCTGCTATTTTATTATCAAACAATATGCATGTACTCAAAGGAACTTTAAAAATGCGCGTATATGAACACATGAGATGGGAAGATTAGACCCACGAGAATAAAAAATGTATTTTTGTGTAATGTTTTATTGTTTAATTTTGCTGATTTATTACTCGGACTGTGTCATACCATGGAGTAAAGATTTTACTCCATGGTCATACCTAACTAACACACACGTCACACACACCAACACAGTACTACTAGAATATACATGGGTTTAGAGACTAGTAATTAGGCCTAATAGTATCAATAGAAACTATAATTTTAACACGTAATTCTTTAGTAATAAATTATATTAAAAACACCATAAACTAAAGGCTGATTATTTCGACAATCCACACAAAACGCCGCTATTCTATTATGAAATCGCACGCGGCAACAACAGCGGAGATAGGCCTAGAATCGTACCGCACTTGTGTAAACTGTAATCACTTCTTGTTGCTATACGCTTGGGTGCACACGGAACAAGAAAATTTAACTGATGAATTATTCATGTTTATTTTGTGACGTTTCATGAGGGGGTCCCCAACTTATGTACGAAAAAAAAAATCGCGGCCCGGCCCATCGCGGTTTACGCGTGATATCATGTTCCACCCAGGGACCAGAATGTGTACTGTGTAGTTAATTTCCAGGCGAAGTTTACTGACGCGTTACGTCGTGTACTGTGTATCGACAGCAAAAGGGTACGAATTATCTTCGCGATCTATTTATTGTTCATATGTTCAATTTTTTAATTTACGATTACCGTGGGGTACCTGAACCTGAAATAGACGTTTTTCACTGTAGGCTCGGCCTACATCACTAAACAAAAAACCATGCCATTTTCGTTTAGCCAACATCTTATTATAGTTAAGTTATTACATTTCCAATGTCCTGTATGTCATGAACTGCCTGTACATCGAAATTCCAGATTCACATCTGGGAAATAAACTGATTTCCCCGATGGAAAATGGTCTACGCTTGTAGACGCATTCCCCTCCAAATAAAATTTAAAAGGGTAACTTGTTTAGGCCTCTATGTCTGAAATTTTTTTAAGTATAGGTGTAATTTTTGAAGACCTGCATCTCTAGTTTTCAAAATTGTCTTAGCTCAACCGTCCTAAATTATAGAGCTGGTCATGTATACTCACCGTACATTTTGTTTCATATTTCGATGTACAATATACAGTCAGTGCATTGAACCTTGAGCTCTATTTTTTCATTTTTTTTTTATATCCATGGTAGGGCTGGAGACGTACCGGTATATATCTTGTGTTATGCTTCGAAGTATAATAAGTTAAATTTCCAGGACCTAGCAACTCTATTTTTAGAATGTTCTTAGCTCCACCCCAACCATGGTGGGCTGGACCTATAATTTCGTTTCATATTCAATGTTTTGCAGGGACCTAGCAGCTCTATTTTTGACAATTTTCTTAGCTCTGGTTCTGTAGACTTATAATTTCGTTTCATTTATCAATATGGGCCTATATAAGTGCAATTTCCAGGTACCTAGCAGGTCTATTTTTCACAATTTTCTAAGCAGCTCAACCCTAATGTTTGGGCTGGTCCTGGAGCCTTATATATTTTGTTTCTTTTTTTCGAAATACTATAATCCAATATCCGGGGACCTAACAACTCTAGTTGTTTAAATGTCCTTAGCTCCATTTCAACCTCGGTGGGCTTGTTGTCTGATAGACTTGTAATTTTGTTTTATATATCAATGTATAATTGCAATTTCTGGGGACCTAGCAGCTCTATTTTTCAAAATTGGCGGCCCCCTGGCCCCAAGCCAAGTGATGCTCGCTTCACTCGCATAGCCCCCCGACGGGGAATTTAGCCCCGGCGTCGGAAAGATCCTGGCGCCACCCCTGTGCGTAAGTTAAAATTGATTTGACATTCTCGCGCTTTTATATTTCTGAGTTTGATTTGAGTTTCCACTGATTGACTCTTGAATATGTATATTACGATTATTAATTTCACCATCACAGATCTAGTAAACGCAGTTCCAAATCAATTGTCTTGGTTTATTGATATTACATACGGTACTCTCATTACTCTTCACAGTCATTTTAATAAACATAAATCAATATGATATATTATGATTTAGATTTTGAAGGGATTTTGAATGAAATTCAATGTGAACGAATTTAGAATGTGACCGTTTTATAGAGCCTCTGAATTTTTGTATTTTGAATTTGTTTTTAAAACCAAGTACCGTAAGCTAATTTCCTCTTTATAAGAATGTAAACAAAATATGGTTTAGGGGTGTAGTGGTAATACCTTATTTTCCTTGAAGCATAACAATGAGTACGGTAAATCTAATCTGGTGACAGGGATAGCATTCAATTATACCCGTGCGCGAGTTTGGTTGCAATAATATTTCATTTCTGTTTTTAAATGTTAATGTTACGAGTATACTGTAATTTGATCATCTTAATGATTCAATAAATTTGACATGAACTGAAGTACAGTACACTATGAGGAAGTAAAAATAATATATCAAGAAGTAGCAAAATCAGTCCATACTCATATAACAGGAACAATCAATAAGTACGTATACAATACGATAATTAGAGTGTGGTAGAGTGCGAGACAATAATAGCGAAACAGATCTGCACCTTATGCAGCGGAATTTAAACATTTCCTTTTCATACAAATTCGCACCCATACATTTTTTTGCAGTAAAAAACAATCGCAGGTAGTTAATTTCTCTGGACATTCACCGGCAAAAAGTAAGTTGTTGCAAGATGTTTTATCAAATTATTTTCAATTGTTTTACTGAATGTTTGGATAGTTTAGATAATTCGTGATAAACGAACAATAATCCTAGTACGTTATAGCATGATCTAGAGGAAGTAAACATTGTTATATCAAAGTGTACATGGCTTGACAATTCACATTTCTGACACTGTATAGGAAGAATGAATATTTTACGTGAGGTAATTTCCCGACTGTAAAATCAACGATGAGTATGATGATCAACTTTCCTCATTCACATTCTTTTAGAAAGATATAACTGGTAAAGAAAGCCTGTCTAGTGTGGTAATGATAGAGGTCCGAACATGAATAACTTCGGCTTTAGAAGTCACGATGCTTAATTGTTATGACCCTGTATAACCAAATTATGATGGGTTGAACAATTGTATTCTTATTGACATAAGAAAAACTATTATCTCTAAACAGCAACATGAATGAATTGCGGAGAGCAGAAACATGAACACTAGTTGATCATACCCAGTATCATGATGTTGCTGTTGTATGATAATGAAAATAGATACATACCGAGAATCGGCTGACTTATCTCAGGAGTCGGAGTAGTCATGGTTTGTAATTTACAAGTCTGTAATCCTGCTGGCTCTGACGCGATTCATTTTCTTTACAGATTTAATGGAGGGGATATATGGTGTAATAATAATTCTAATGTTTCAACTATGTTCTTGTAAGTAAGAAATTAGAAAACAAATAAATAAATAATTAAAAAAAATAATTTAAAAATAATAATAATAAAAATACAAAACTTTCTCGAAACACATAAATAAGTAATTAAAACAAATAATGTTAAAAGTGTGATGTAGAATGTTAATTTTAGTTAAAATGCTCAGCAGATGTGTCTGTGATTGAATAGAAATGTTATACTTGAAATGTGAAAAAGAAGGTAGGTAATCGAATTTCGCTGACGTTTTTAAACAAAAAATGTCAGCGAAATTCGATTACCTACCTATTGATTTTTTTCTATGTCAAAATATATAAATTCATATCATGTATTCTATTTCAGTTTTAAATGGTCAAACTGAACCTATAGTCAATGTACAAAATGCTAACTTTAAAGTAGGTGAAAATGCTGTTATCATCTGTGATTACACACTCGGTGGTGGTACAAAAACACTTCAGGCTGCTCAATGGTACAATAGCACATCAACAGGAGATAGGTTAAACCTTCTTGTTAATAGTGCTCTAACAAAGCCAAATGGTAGATATGCAGTTGATACCACACAAACTGGTGTGGTTACTCTCATTATTGCAAACACAGTATTGTCTGATGATGGATACTATCTATGTAGAATTGTTGATTCACCTGCTGTTGAAACTGGTGAAAATGTTGGAAAGCTTACTGTTCAATGTAAGTATGAATGTTTACATCATTTAACAATGAATAAATATTTTATATTAAAAATAAGTGTGATTGTGAACAGAATGGTGGTCTTTTAATGTTTACCAGTGGCTTACCAATAATCAATTAATATTTTATTTCTCAGAATAAATTGCACATCAAACTAACAACAAATATCTAAATATCTACCAAGAAAAAAATAATAATAGGAAGGGTAAGACTATCAAACAATATCGTTGGTCAAAGAGAGAAGCTATCTCTATTGAGAGTACATTATATTCAATTAATATACTAATTAAACTAGAGTATTGAACAATATACTTTGAGAAAGTATTCATAAAAAAAGATAAATAGGGAACGCCATATAAACAAACATCATGCCGGTACTACACTATCAAACAATATCGTTGGTCAAAGAGAGAAGCTATCGCTATTGAGAGTATATATACTAATTAAACTAGAGTATTGAACAATTTGAGAAAGTATTCATAAAAAAAGATAAATAGGGAACGCCATATAAACAAACATCATGCCGGTACTACACTAATTGAGATACAACAATAGTCTGATGCGTTTTGATAGTTGATTTCTGGAATATACAATGCATCTTTTTAGTTTATACACTTCGACATGGTGAATGTAAGACTGTTTATTTTGCCTTTACAGATCTTGAAGAACCAGTTCTAAATCCAACAAACTTGTCTATCAACGAAATAGAAACTGTGACATTTACATGTTCTAACCTTATTGGTGTACCAACAATTACCGTCACATGGATCAAAGATGGCAATGAACTTGGTGTTTTTGATACAGACAAGTATCCGTCTTCTGATGCAACATTAACGATTAATGACGTTGATGAAGAAGATGAAGGAGATTATCAGTGTAGAGCAGAGAATGCTGCTTATAGTGGAACAGATGGTAAACTTAGTAATACTGCCACACTGTCAATAGGTTGGTGGGAATAAACATTTTGATAAATAATATATTTTATTGGCATTATAGTATAAGTATGTTCTGCATGTCAAAATTATAAATGGAATATTCATATATATTATGTCATGCGGTAACAAAAATAAAGCACAGCTATACAGCGAAATCTGAAAGTTTCAGTTTATTAAAGCCATTTTTATAATATGAACGCATGACGTGTCTTACTATTGCTTGTTTGATTTATATTTCTTTAGCATTAACGACAACTTCTTCTATACCCAGTAAGTCAACTACACGTAGGTTCTGTTTGTTTGCATTGTATTTATTGTAATTTCCGGGTTTTTCCATTTTCGTAAAGCAGGATAGGAATGGGAGGGGATATCCCCCGCCGAATTCCAATGATCTGCATGAGTGCTTAAAAGGGAAAATAGTGATGACTTTTGTATAACATTTGTCAACACTACATTATTGTAAACATGTTTAAAAGACATGGAAACACTGATCCCTTTGTAGGCCTATGTATGGTTTAGTTGCATTGCCTTCCGGAATTTTGCGAAAAGCAAATAAAGGATAAGAAATCTGGGAGAGGGTGCAGACAGGATCTGCATGAGTGCTTAAAAAGTAAAATATGACCTTTGTATAAACATGTTTGAAATAACATGGAAACACTTATCCTTCAGTATTAATTGTTCAGTTTTAAGTACAGAAGCTCCAAAGAGTGAAAATGATTGTAATTCAACTGGTCTTGTTGTTGGAATGACGTTTGTTGGTGTGCTCATTGGATTCATTATCTGTTTGCTTGTGGGTTTTATCATCAGCAAAATAAGGAAGTCACATGCACAAGTAAAGTATAATTCAGAAAGTAGAACCAAAAGCAAAAGTGTAGACTTGAAATGACCAAAGGTTTAATGAAATACCGCATACTTAAGTAATGGAAACTATTTAAACATTAAATTTGATTTTAAAGGTACCTACATCGAAAAATACCAACCAATCAGGGGTAAGGATGTTACTTCAACTCTAATTATTCAATTTCCCTCATCATCATTATTATTATTTCTATTGTCACCAATATATCAATAAAGGTTTACACGATAATTCTTTTTTTGCATGCACTAAACTGTTGTATTATTTTTAGCAGCAGGCGTATATGACTTATACTGGAGAGACAGATAAAGAAACAAACCACACATACCAAGATTTACAGAAGAAAGACGATAATCAAGCTGTATATGTAAATGTTAAAGCAAAAAAAGACAAAAAATAATATACATGTTTAAAATAAAAATAAAATAAATATATTATAATTATTAATGGAATATCATTACTATGGTTTGAAACTACAATCACATACCTCTTGATGGTTATATTATAGAAATAAAGAGAAATCATAACCTTGAGAAAGTGTATTCTTTCTCTTGATTTAACTCTTAACGCGTACAAAAATAAAAAGGAAATGTGATGCTGCAATTTGTTTTGCATTAACTAAACAAAAAGTACCTAGCCCCAGAATTTATTATACGGTAAATAGGAATATTTGATGTAAAGATGAAAACCATACACATATACTTGAAACATGGAAAAAAAAGATAACTAACACGACTTTGTTGAAAATGTTATTTCTTTTATGTTGGCAATAAAACGTGCTTGTATTAGACCAATTTATTCGTTACTTTGAATGTAATGTTTGACTGCATTATTGCATTGATAATGACCATAATACCAGCATAAGAAAGAAAATAAACTAGACAATTATTCTTTATTAAGAATAAGTCTTTTTGAGGAGTAGTGATAACAAAAAAGTTTAGACGGGAGAGCTTAACAACAGTGAACGTTGAGGGTGTATGTAATTGAATCAACTCGTATTAGGCCTACTTTCATATAATGTCACAGAACAAGGAAGGACAATTTCGATTTATATTCGATATTCGCTATACTAGTAATTCTGTCTTTGTGATGATGACTTTTTGTTTGCTGCTATTTGTTCTTGTATTTGGTAAGTACCAGGCTTTAATGTTTTGTGGGTGCTACTATAAGTTAAGTCTTTGTCTATGTAGAGCATCTTGTGTATATGTTTGTATTATGTTCTAGTGCAGTATATGGAGAGCCATCTCGATAGTGCTTTGCACTCATGGCAATCCTCAGGGTGCTGCACCGCTGTGTTGTCATGTATTGTTGTGCCTGAAAATTGAATAAAATAAAAATAAAAAATAAAATTAACATTTGATTTTCAATTTTTTTTATAAAACCATATACATGTAGGCCTATAGTACCTTTCCGTCATTGTTTGAGATACAAATAATCATCATGCATGTTATTTTCGAATTTATAGAGGTCGTTCTAACTTAGGTTAACAATTATAAAAGTAAACTATTAATTACAAAATTTTGAAATTTGCCGGACCACTGGTTTGGTTTGTGCGAGAGCCCAGAACGGAAAACACAATAGAAAGAATGCATTCACTAGAATGTTGATTGTTGTCGTATCTTTCTGATTTTAATACTTTGCAGCATAATGTTATCAATTAATCAAATTTATTCACCTCCCTTAGGAGAAACATATAAAAACTCTACAGCAAAATAAAACACATTAAAATAAAGATTCACATGAATCAATAGATTAAAATGGTTTTAACGAGTTAAATAAAGTGTCAAAACCATTGTGAAATAGGGCAGACTTGTTATATTTCAAAATCAAGTTAAGTAACTTATTTAGTTTCAGATGCAAGTGCACAAACACAAGTGACAGTGAATGCTGGTACAGCAAAAGTTGATGAAGCTGCAACAATGATGTGTACTTATACACTTGTACCAAATGATGCATTACTGCAACTGTCTTGGACAAAAGCTGATGAGAATGGTCAACCAGTAGGGAATGCTCTCGTCACTTCTACAGGTCAACCAAACAATGGTCGATACAGTTTTTCCAACGATAATCTTATAATAACTGATGTTGAAAGAGGTGATGCAGTCAACTATCGTTGTGCTGTTAGCACCGTTAATGGAAATCCTGGTGATGACTTTGCTAATCTCACAGTCTATTGTGAGTATATGTTTTGGAGCAAAACATTTTTTTTTTTTTATTTATTTAAATATGTTTATTTCTGGTACTGTACAGTACATGTCAGTTAGTACAGTAATTTTAATTTCATCTTTGAATCAGAAGTTTCACAATCAGAAAAACAAATGAAACCAATAATTTGGATAAAAAGTAAAAGATATATCATCATCTATTGTGATATTCAATTTATTTCGGTGGTATGATGGTAATTAACTTTCCAATTGATGTGTTTGCCTTTTAGAGTATAATGTAATCATAATGGTATCATTTACAAATTTAATCTAAAAAATGTATATAATAATATGATATTAAAGTGAAAATTATAATGCAGGGATGTTATTTACATCAGAACCAAACGAATATTCAATATCCTATGTATGTATTATATTGTCAAAGAAGAGTACTAAACATTAACAATTACTGTATTACAATTGGTAGGCATGTCAATTGTGTAATTTTAAACAAATGAGTATCTAAGAACTGTACAGTATAATTTTGCCATTTCAGATCTTGAAGTACCAGATTTGAAACCAGTAGAATTGCATGCCACATTAAATGAAACAGCAACATTTATATGTTCTGAACTTGAAGGTTTACCAACACCAATTACCATCACATGGATCAAAGATGACAATCCACTTGGTGTTCCTAATACAGACAAGTATCCAACTTCTGATGCAACATTAACGATTAATGACGTTGATGAGAGAGATGAGGGAGCTTATCAGTGTAGAGCAGAGAATGCTGCTTACATTGGAGAGGAGGGAAAACTTAGTAATACTGCCACACTGTCAATAGGTTGGTGGGAATAAACATTTTAATAAATAATGTATTTTATTAGCATCATTGTATAAGTCATTTCTGCATGTCATAATTATAAATGGAATATTCATATTACAGTATATTATGTCATGTGGTAACAAAAATAAAGCACAGGTAAACAGCGAAAACTGAAAGTTTTAGTTTATTAGTCATTTTTATAAAATGAACGCATGACGTGTCAGAGTATTGCTTGTTTGCTTTCTATTTCTTTAGCATCGACGACAACTTCTTCTATACCCTGTAAGTCAACTACACGTAGGTTTTGTTTGTTTGCATTGCATTGTAAATTTCCGGGATTTTGCATTTGCGAAAAAAAAAGGATAGCAATTGAAAGGAATATCCCTGCCCCATCCCCATGATCTGTATCATGCCTTAAAAGGGAACATAATGTCAACACTACATTATTGTAAACATGTTTAAAACACGGCATGGTAACACGATCCTTCTGTATTATTTGTTCAGTTTTAAGTACAGAAGTTCCAAAGAGAGAGAATGATTGTAATTCAACTGGTCTTGTTGGAATGACGTTTGTTGGTGTGCTCATTGGATTCATTATCTGTTTGCTTGTGGTTGTTATCATCAGCAAAATAAGGAAATCACAGGCACAGGTAAAGTATAATTCAGAACGTAGAACCAAAAGCAAAAGTGTAGACTTAAAATGACGAAAGGTTTAATGAAATACCGCACACTTAAGTAATATAAACTATTTTAACATTAAATATGATGTTTTATTTTGAAGGTACCTACATCGAAAAACGCCAACCAATCAGGGGTAAGGATGTTACTTCAACTTTAAGTATTCAATTTCACTCGTCGTCGTCATCACAATCATTATTATTACTATTGCCACCAATATATCAATAAAGGTTTACACGATTTTCATTCTTTTTTTTGCATGCACTAAACTTTTTTATTTTTTTTTTAGCAGCAGGAGTATATGACTTATACTGGAGAAACAGATAAAGATACAAATCACACATACCAAGATTTACAGAAGAAAGACGATAATCAAGCTGTATATGTAAATGTTAAAGCAAAGAGGGACAACAAATAATATACATGTTTAAATAAAAATAAAATGAATATATTTTTACTATTAATGGAATATCATTACTATGATTTGAAACTACATGAATCACATACCTCTTGATGATTTTATTATAACAAATAAAGAGAAATCATAACCTGTAGAAAGTGTTTTCTTTCTCTTGATTTAACTCTTTAACGCGTACAAATTTAATAACAAGAAATGTGAATGCTGTAATTTGTATTATCATTAACTAAACAAAATATACACAAGTACCTATAGTGACATAAAATATACCAATATTATATAGAAACATGTGATATAAAGATGAAAACCACAGACATACTTGAAAAATGTAAAAAAAGATATGTAACTAACAACGATACATTTATTAAAATGTTATTTTCTATTTTTGATTTTTTTGAATTAAAACTTGCTTGTATTAGACCAACTTTGATTCGTTACTTTGATTTTAATGTTTGAATGCATTAGTACATTGACATAATGAATATATACTAGAATAGACTAGACAATCAATTCTTTTAACACCCGTGTAATTGTATTATTGTTATATAGCATTCTTTAATTTAATTCGCCTCGAGATGTGCTTTGGTTGGTTGCTGCCATATTTTTTCAAAGAGTTTAGTAATGATCAAATTGATTTTTAAACGTACAAACTAAATTCTAGGGACAAATTGGACGGAGGTTTTAAAGTTATGTGCGATTCAGGTTCATTTGTTTTTTAGGGAAGACATTAAGAAATACCTATAAAAATAATAAATAGTAGTTTGAACTACTTACTGTATAAATACAATTTTTAAAAGACTAGGTGTTTTATGATTTTATTTTAAATAATTGATACTATTAAAAAAGAATAATTGTATCATCTTTATTTGGACGGAAGTACAGTGCACTATAATTATGAAGGAAGTAAAACTAATATATCACAAGTATGAATGGCAATCCAGAATCATAACAACGACAGGAACAATCAATACTTCAGTATACAATACAGTACAGTGTGGTAGAGTGCAAGACAATAATAGTGAAATAGTCACCACCTAATGAAGCGGAAAAGATTTCCATATTTTACAGATTTGTAATGGAGGCGAAAAGTAAAAATGCGATGATTGTAAGTACAAAAATATTTAAAATATTTTTTCACACAATGACGCAATCGTAAATCGTTAATAGCTATTTTGTTTAATTTATTTTCAGATAAAAGTGGAAAGTTTGACAATGTAACAATGATGTGCACTCCTACATTTGTTACAGGAGATTCGTTGCTTCAACTGGTTTTGTCAAAAGTTAATGTCAGTGGTCAACAAGAAGCTAGCTAGCTAGGCCTTCTTGCAGTACAGAAGTACAGAGCAAAGATCGTTAAAAAAAGATGCCATGCCCTTTAAATCATGCACAGAAGAGGGCGGTGTTTCGCCTTACTACAAATAATGTACTCGTAAAGTTGCATTTCCTTCTTGTAAATAGATTGCTGTGAAGAAACTTTGATGATTTGAACAGTTATTAACTAAATATATTTTGTTTGTAAAGTAAATATATCTCTGTTTAAGGTAGGTTTATGGCACGCCAGGATGGACATACATAGTTATGTCCGTCCTAGCATGTCATATAGGTTCAAACACTAGATATAGGTACGTTAGCTAAATACTGCATGAGGCCTGTAACATCATGACATACTCATGTTGCTTTACTGTCGCTGTGCTACTAATTGTGCAAATAGTTATATATACATATATATATGTAAACATTTTCAGTATTTTTTGTTTGTATTGTTTGCATTTCCTATAATTTTGTTTCCAGAAATGACAAAAAAACCTTTCTTGACATCAACACAATGTTTAATAAATGGTAGTAGACATACAGCACATGTTTTTAGCAAGCTGTCTTTAAAAATTAGTAACAGCTTTATTTTTTATAACACCAAATCAACGTAGCTACCCTAAACTCGAAAAACATGCAATAAAAGTGCACAATATGCAGTATTTATAATAACTACTGTACAGTTATTTTTTAGTTTTAGGTACACATGCACAAACTACATCTGTGACAGTGACTAATGATACAATTAAAGTTGGTGAGATTACAACGATGACGTGTAGTTATACAGTTTCAGATGCATTGGATCGACTTGTTTGGTTCAGAGCTGATGCTGATGGTACTGCATTATTAAGAAACCCTATCGTATCTAGTGATACAGGAGAAACAAGCAATGGTCGTTACAGCTTATCTAATGACAAGGATCTTATGATAAGTGCTGTTGAAGTAAATGATGCAGGAAATTATCTGTGTAGAATCATCACACAAAATGGCCAAGTTGCTGACGACTATGATGAACTTATAGTTCAATGTGAGTTTGTCATTCCTTTGTTGTTTTTTTCTAGTAAAAGTTAAAGACATAACTTCTGTTGGACAATCTTCAAATTACAATAAATAATTATAATTAAAAATTATCAAAATGTCATGAAAATAAAGCTGTGTTTATGGTATTACATTTAATAGTCAAATTGTCTTTACACTGCAGATCTTGACACACCAGTTGTGACTCCAGCCCAATTGTCTGTCAAGATGGATGATACAGCAACGTTCACAACTGAACCTGTTGGATTTCCAACACCAATTACCATCACATGGATCAAAGATGACGCCACACTTGATGTGTCTGATACAGAAAAGTATCCAAATTATGATGCAACATTAACCATTGATAATGTAAATGAGACGGACGAGGGAGATTATAAGTGTAGAGTAGAGAATGCTGCTTACATGGGAGAAGAAGGAAAACTTAGTAATACTGTTAAACTCATCACAGTAGCAGGTTGGTACGGTTGGAATTAAATAGTTTTAATTGATACAATGAATACATATAAAGACATTTTATTCTTCGGATCGTGTTTTCTCTACCACCAAAAATTGTTCTTTGTTTCTACACCGATATGGATAACAACGGTGAGCTAACACAACAAAACGGAACCCTTTAGTTGTTTGTTTTTGTTATTATTATGCAGGTGTTTTATTATATTAACGCATGATAAGTTCCGATAATAATGCTTTTTTATTTATTTAGAATTTACGACTACCTCTATATCCAGTAAGTCAACTATAAGTACGTTGCATTGTATTATATTACACAAACCAGAAATGGTGTTGGTAGTCTATAAGTGCTGCTTACCTGGATAAACCCGACAATAGCCCTTTTCCACGAAGTGCGAAACAATTACGAAAAGAAGAATTCTACCCGAATTCACCTCATTAAGAATGGTACAGTCCGCTCTAGCGCCCTCTCGTGGGACCACTCCCACGTGTTACCATAGTTGCCATTTCTGGCATTATTATGCTTTTTGGCATTATTTGGAGGCCCACGGCATCTGGCATAATGCCGCAGCATTATTTAGCCGTTTTTAGCATAATCTGGCATAATTTTGTGTTTTTTGAACAACCAAAAAAATAATATAACACAGAACAAAAATAAAATATTTTGTTTATAAATCTTGCAATTTAATACATGTTATCACCTTATACAATATCATATCGTACACAAAACAGATCTGTTCGGGTTTTCCGTACAATAGTCTTTCCATCCTTTCGTTTCGGACTTAATCGACTCTTCGGATAGGAGGCTGCTCGAAAACTACCGTGTGTGCGGCGATATAGGCAGTACAAAAAATCCGAAGAGGCTAGCTATTGGCCAATTATTGCTCTATTTTAGAGTTCATGCAGGTTATTGGATCCCCATGGGTGTAGAGACAATTGAACGAAAACATTATGAAAGGGGTTTTGTTTTTTCAGTTCATAATTATAAGCGGCCGCATCCCTACCCCAACCCTTAAAATGGCAATTTCCGGTAACTTAGAAGCTCTAATTTTAAAACGAATTTCTTCTAGAGAATTTGTTTTCCATATTTCAAATTATATTCCATCGTCATTATATGCCATTACCGCCAGTTGAGCAGCTCTATTTTTCCAAATTATCTTACTTCAGCACCAGCCATGGTGGAGCTGAGGTCCTGGAGACACTTATACATTTTTATTTCCTATTTTAAATCATAATTACCATTTTCGAACTATGTGGTGGGCTAAGATCCTGGGGTACTAATAAATATATTTTTATTTCATATTTGAAATTAAGTGCCATTTCCGGCCATCGAGCAGCTCTATGTTCCAAATTTTCGTACCTCAGCAGCCCCAACCATGGTCGGGCTGAGGTCCTGTAGACACTTAATATATATTTTGATTTCCTATTTTCAATTATAATTGCCATTTTCGAACTATGGTGGGCTAAGATCCTGGAGACACTAATAAATATATTTTTATTTCATATTTTAAATTTAGTGGCATTTCCGGCCATCAGCATTTTTCAAAATTTTCTTATATAAACCATGGTGGGGCTGAGGTCCTGGAGACACTTAATATATATATTTATTTCCTATTTTAAATTATAATTGCCATTTTATAATTATGGTGGGCTAAGATCCTTTCATATTTGAAATTAAGTGCAAAGATCGAGCAGCTCTCATATTTCAACTCAAAAATTCTAAATTTCCATGGCTGTAACAGGTTTTTTTTGGGGGAGGTGGGGGGCGTGGATTGGTGTTGGTGTCATTTGCAATTACCATTTTCGCACCCCAGATATTTTTAGAATTATTAGTTATTACTCACAAAACTAAAAATATAAATTTTTGAACGACATAGGGATACAATTTTAGGCCCTATTTTGTGTCAGTTGGGGTTCTTCAAACGTTTATTAGACATACAACCGTTGGTGGCGCTGTTTAGGGCCACATTTTGGGGATCTGGCATTATTTTTCCAAATCTGGCATTTTTTTAGACAGGATACGGCATAATTTAAATTTTATCGCTGGCAACGCTGCGTGTTACCGTCATCATTTCTTTTCGTACTGTCACGAAGACACGTCACGAAGTTTGAGAGCGTTGCAATACGTCACAAACGAGGGAGAAATGCCAACCTTATCTAACCTTGAGAAGCTAGCCGAGGCTAAGTTGATCTATTGATTTACTATTTATATCTATTATACATTGTATTATTGGTACGTTGGAAACCGTTGCCCTGTTTTGTTAATCTAACAGGGCAAAAATACCGTTAGACAAGAAGACTAGTTGTTGTTGATACGTTGCAAATCGTTGAAATTTTTCACATACCGGGACTGTTCACCGGCATAGTGTAGGCGATTCACAGTCGGGCAGCAAAGTGGTTGACCTCGCGAATTATTACCAAATCAAAATTTGAATTGCCGCCATCTTGGAATCGCGATAAAGCAAGTAGTGCGGAATTACAAAAAGCAGCAAAAAAAAATGTCAATAACATTTAAATAGCATATTCATGCAATTAAATTTATATTAATAAAATTCAACTAAGGATTTTACGAAAGATAGGCTACTTAAGAAATACTGCCGAGATCGGTTCCCCCACACGGCGTAGGGTACCGCAGTGCTAAGGGGCCTAGGTAGGAAAAAATCTGATTTTACCTGTTAAACATGCTTGAACCAAGGCCATTTTAATATATATTATCCAGATTATATATCAAAACAAACTGATAAAAGGATTTGTTGATTTGCTTCTGATGAGAAAAGTGCCGGATTCATTTCGCTGACGGCGAATGAATACACGAATTTTCGCCATTTTCTAGCACTAGCCTTGGGTACCCAGACAGCGATTTTTTTTTCCGTACGAGAGTTCCTCCATCGGTTCGTTTCGGACTCAATCGACTCTTCGGTAAGCCACCGATGCTCACTGATGCGTGACAGCAACCACAAGACAAAACGTGAGCAGCTTTTTTTTTCACGAGTGACAGATTTATACTGTACATACTACTAGAGGCTAATACTATACTCACTGTAAATATAATAATAAATATTAATAGTAGTACTGAACGTCATTGTAATAATAATAATAGGCCTAGAATTTTAATAATATAATACTGTATAGGCAGCCACAAACCAATGTATGTACCATCAGATTCACAAACAGTAACACACATACAGCAGCAGCACTTTGTTGGTCGTCACAAGCAAGGCCTAGCTAGCCTAGCACTACGCTACGTGTGGGGTAGTAACAAAGTGCGAGGCAGCGAGGCACGCGAGGCAGGGAAGGCATGCGAGGCAAGTCAGAAATTTATGCGAGGCATCGTTTTACCATCATCAAAAAATGCGAGGCATCATTTTATCATTTCTCAAAATTGCAAGGGGTAGTAACAAAGTGCGAGGCAGCGAGGCACGCGAGGCAGGGAAGGCATGCGAGGCAGGGAAGGCATGCGAGGCAAGTCAGAAATTTATGCGAGGCATCGTTTTACCATCATCAAAAAATGCGAGGCATCATTTTATCATTTCTCAAAATTGCAAGGCAGGAAATCACCGAAATTGAAGTAGCCTAGGCCTAGGCCCGCTAGGCTAGTTTCCTTTTGCACCTGCCTTGTATTTTAACCAACTTTATCCTGAATACCACAGCTTAGAATTAGTAGGCCTACTTTAATGAAGAAAAATCACATAAAAGTAACAATAAATCCATTAAATTGGTGATTTTACAGACGTTGTTTTTCTCGAATTTCGCACACTAAATGTTCAATATTTTGGTTTCTATGGAACGCCAAAAGAGCAAAATTAATTAGAGGGCTAAAAACTCTGTGGAATCCATTTGTATTTAACGCATTATTTGGTGAAAATCAAGTACAATTTCAATAGATTTTGTCACTGTCAGTAAGGAAAAATGTTACTGTTGATAATGTACACGGTTTCGTTAACCTTTTAAAGAATAAAATAGAAAAATTCATCATAATATCCTTAGTAGGATGTCCTAGGTCTAGACTAGGTAGTGATGTTGATTTAGGATCGATTATTATTTTTTGAAAACAGAACAGTATCAGCAGTAACATATTACAGCATTTTTATTGACAAATTAACAAATATATTGAAATAAAACGTGTTTTTCACCAATAAATGTATGAGCAATTGACGCATTCCACTGAGTTTTAGTCCTCTATTATCGTTGCTCTTTTGGCGCTCCATAGAAACAAAAATATTGAACATTGAATAAGTGAAATTCGCGAACAGTGTGCGAGAAACACGCCTGTAAAATCATTAATTTAAGGATTTATTTGTTACCTTTTATGTGATTCTTTCATTAAAGTACTCATGAGGTTAGTAAAGTTAGTTATCAAATTTGGAGTAAAAATACAAGCGAAGGAAACTAGCGCCAGGTTTATTAGTACGTACATGGACAACAATAAATAAAAATCGTTCGTAATATAGGCCTACCTAGCTTACTAAAACAGGAATAGTGTATCATTATTAAATATTACACCAATTATTATTATATCAAAATTGATTAAATTATTTTCTACATAGGCCTCTTATCTAGGTTAGGGCTAAGCATATTAGCTAAAGTTTAATTTTAGGCCTAGTATTACAATTGTCGGACGTAAGTCTTTTTTCACACGCGCTCCAGAATTCTGTCGCAATTTTTTTCTTTGCGGCATGTTATTGGATCGCCATATCAGTTACCTTTTATTCACCGCCAGTTATTGAACTTGTCCTGGCAATCGCTGTTCACCTTATTTGCAAGAGAGGTACACGTGTTGTTCCTAGAGAATGGAATGTCAAAAATGTCTTTGGCACGCCGCTCAGAGAGAAGTCTGTGCGTTGCTGCTGAAACCACGTGCTATAGGAGGGGAATGCACCACAATCCTCTGAGCTAGCTGAGGGCTGAATCATTCCGCTACCTGCTAACTAGGCGCAGGGGTGTGACAAAATATTATTTTCACTCTGCTATGTTCGAGAGACATGTGAGTGAACACGCTCGAAATGCCAACAAACATTGCAGTCATTTGATGAGTGTGTCGCTATAACAATTATTGTTTATCGAAAGTTGAAGACTGTCGTTCAGATTTTTGAACCGTAGTTTGGGCACTTTTGTAAAAGTAAAATTTGACACGATATGACTTGAATGAAAAAACAATCGTTACATAAAAATAAACAACATGATGAGTGTATACACGAATCTATTTAGATACGCTTGTATCGATTGATTATTAGGCCTATAATATAGCATAATAGCACGTTAAGATATGCCTCGCACCTTTTTGAAATTGTAAACTATATGCCTCGCATGCCTCGCACTTTTGGAAATGATAAAATGATGCCTCGCACAAATATTTGGCATGCCTCGCTTGCCTCGCACTTTGTCAACACTCCTACGTGTGCTTCAAATTCAATGTAGTACATTTCCATCTACAGTACTATTTTTTATTTTAATAAAATGAAGTACAGTAGTAGGTTAGAAATTATATTTACAGAAGTAACACTAACAGATGTTTTTATCAAGAAAATTACAATTTTCTTCAGGTTTTTAAGTGTAACATTTGAAAAATTGTATACATTATAGGCCAGTATTAGTAACATGTATTCTTGTAAGTTGTAATGTATAGAAACACATGCTTGCTTATTAAGCGTTTAATATTGTGTTAATTTAATAATTATTGATATCTTGGCCGGTGGAAATTTCGAATTAAAATGAACAATTTAAAAAAAAAAAATTTATTTCAGAAACCATAATAAAAAAAATAAAATCAAGAATATGGAATACAGAAAACCGATCTTCATGACAAGATGATAGTAGGGTGTCACGAAAGCTAAGACCCCCTAAGACCTAAGATCACGAAAGCTAAGACCCAAGACCTAAGATTACAAATATTTATATGTATTTATATAATTATAAGCTGAACGGAAAATGTGTTTTATTAAATGTATTTGTACTATTGCAGTCGTGTCAGTACCGTAATTGAATATTTTTTACTTTGCATGTATTTTTTATGATTTTCCAAATTACATATACACATAATAAACAATAATATTAGTTGTAGGCCTATAACTTAATTAAAACTCCAAAATTGCCTATATTAAAAGTCTGAAATCTTTATTTTTCAAGATTGGGGATAATTAATACGTACACCTTTAACGTAAAATTTCCATTACCTTACAATATAAATATTAATTTAATAATGTTATTTTAAAAGGTATAAAAAAACATACACTGTGCATAGGAATTCCTAATTCAGACCCCCTAAGACCTAAGATCACGAAAGCTAAGACCCAACACCTAAGATTACAAATACTAAGATATACTACAGCTTAAAAACAATACTTGTTTATCCATACATAATTTTAAACACAGTAGGTTTCATTTATTACCATAAATATAATTTAATACTACCGCAAAACATAGATAAACTCACATTATTTTCGCCCGTTGAGTAAATGTATATTTTTTTCTTTACAACAAACAAACTTGACGGGTTGTTTGTTGGTATATATTTACTCCATTGTGTTGCTTCAGAGGATGTTTTTCTTACGCACCTGCCTTTCTTGTATTTTGACTCCAAATTTGTTGACTAACTTTATCCTGAACACCACACTTTAAAATTAGGACTTATAAGTACTTTCAGAAGGAGAAACACATAACAAATAAATAAATCCTTTAAATTGATGATTTTACAGGCGTGTTTCTTTGTATACTGTAATGTAACTCCTCGAGCTCCCCGCTCAATGTTTTTGTTTCTATGGAGCGCCAAAAGAGCAACAATAATAGTACAAGTATAAAAACAGAAAGAAAACGAAACAAAAAAACTTTTAAGTTAAAATTTATTTGCCAGTATTTATTTCTTCGTACTTGCATGATTATACTATTATCATTACAATTTTAATTTTACATTGTTCCATCCACACTGTAGATGGACTCCACAGAGTTTTCAGCCCTCTATATAATTTTTGCTCTTTTGACGTTCCATAGAAACAAAAACATTGAACATGGCCCATGGGGTAGGCCTACTGTACTGTGTGTAGGCTAGTCATTTTGTGTGCGAGAAAAACGTCTGTAAAATCATCAATTTAAAAATGTATTTGTTACTTTTTATGTGATTCTTTTTCATGAAAGTGCCAATTCTAAGGTGTGGTATTCAGAATAAATGTTGGGAGTTAAAATACAAGGCAGGTGCGAAAGATAAATATTTGTAATCTTAGGTGTTGGGTCTTAGCTTTCGTGATCTTAGGTCTTAGGGGGTCTGAGCTTTCGTGGTCTGAGCTTTCGTGACACCCGAATTCCTACTGTACATAATCATTTTAAATTTAAAAGTAATACCTTGCATAGGCTTACACAAGCTTGGCTAGGCTAGCCATGGGCTAGCTACAATACCATAAACGATAAGAAAAGAGCCTCTCGTTCGTGACAAAAGGTCGTTCAACCATGGAGGTATTTTATACCTCCATGGTTCAACTTCAAAAAATAATATCTGATACGACCTCTACTATGGGTGTGTAGAAAGCGACGACCTCGAATTGGACGACCCCAACGACCCGGGCGACCTCGAATTGAACGACCTCGAATTGAACGACCCATAACACGAAACCGACGACCCCTATAGCCTAGCCTAGCCTAGGCCTAAGTGTGGTATAACATCCCAAAGCCGAACATAGCCAAAGATCTTTAAACTATACCTTATTTTATAATACTCGCAAGCAAGCAATTGATTGAAAAAATACAGAAATATCGCCATTTGATACTGATTGTGTCGACACGAACAAACGAAAAGATATGGAACGCCAAGAGTGCATCATTAAAACTGCATTCGACATATTAAAAATAAATTAAAAAGAAATAAATATTATACAATACATGGTTAAACCATGGACGTATAATTACATCTCGTCTTCTTATAACGAACACTATAGGCCTACCAAGCAGAGTAACATGTGCATGGGGGGATATGACCGGTTGGGCCGCCGACAAGTTGAGCCGCCGGTATTTCTATGTAACGGCCAGTGCGTCTTTTACGACATTTCGCGTAGTGATAGAGTGGTGTCCTAGTAGGCCCTACATAAGTTCATGGTCTTTAGATTTATTGTGTCATGAAAATAAATAATAATTACATACTACAATTTTGTTGGTTTGAAACAGCAAAGGAAAGTAGTCATATTTAATAATTTAATTGTTTTTAATCTTTCAAGGTAAAAATGCAGTGCACTCCATAATATTTTTCTCGCGTGTATGCCTACCACGTAAAATCACGTTGTCTCTCAGGACTAATAGAGTATTGATATTCTTCGAATGAGGTTAAATAATTATTATTTTTTATTTACTATCTTTTAATATCATATTTTATTGAATTTTACAATGTTAATACACAAAATATTTTACTAAAAAACGGTGATTTTATGCAATTATTTTACTTCAACTGCCGCCTGAGGGGGCAACATGTTTACGTCATTTTTGGCTAAAAACGATCATTTTCGGTCATGTTTTAGGCCTTATATTTTGGAATCTACAAGTCAGATATTCATAATTGTTTCTTTTTAATTATAATATTTAATAATATATACTAAAAACCGTGATATATAAACTTTGGAATATACATCGTTATATCTAATAATTAATATAAATAGAACTTCTATTAAATAGAAACGAGCACCGGCGAAAGTAAGCATTTGGCGTTTCATAGAAAATAACGTTTTTCTGGCGGCGCCTCAACTTGTCGGCGGCTCAACTTGGCCTAATCCTGCATGGGGAGGGCCATAAGAAAGCTTTACATTTCACACATGCACAGTATACGGTCAAACCATGGAGGTATAACAATATTTTTATACCTCCATGGTCAAACCATGGAGCTGGTAAAACCATGGAGTACCTCCATGGTCAAACCTTACCTGCCGCTGAAAAGGGGCCTGGTTTGACCTAAATATCTTCAATATGCTATTGGGTTCTTAATGTAATTACTAAGTAGGCCTAGTATTTATTAATTAATGTCATCAAAACTCGTATTAGTGTAGATTCATTTTACTATTATGAGAGCCTGTGTGAAAGTATTAGCAAAGAATTCTTTGGTATTAGCTCGCGGTTTGTAAATGTTGTATTATGTTGTCACGCATCAGTGAGCTGACTTTACCGAATACCGAAGAGAGTCGATTGAGTCCGAAACGAACCGATGGAGGAACTCTCGTACGGAAAAAAAAATCGCACCCAGACAGCTGATAACGATTATATTCGATTGTCCAGACGTCTCTGCTACTGGTGCTCAATACTACAGTATGTATTACTATGGACCTATAGGTCCATGGTATTACTGTACATATAGTACTTTGTTTAGTTTTTGCTTTCTTTATGGCAAAATAAATATTTAATTTTTATTATTGCTTATTTTGCTTTAACTTTATCCAAGAAGAAGTAAATATTATTGTATATATGCATATTACAGTCAAGTTGCAACTGCCACGAATCCACTCCATTTCTCCATTAAATAATTTTATTTACAAAAAAGTATTTTACATACAGTATAACATGTAATATCTTATTTACATCGAAGTAAAATATGCCTATCAAACTATCTTGCTCAGGCTAAAATATCAAGTTATATATGTCAATATTTGAGTTAAATCATCGCGATAATAACAATTTTTATTTTTTTTTTTATTTTTAAAGACATCTGTTACATACATCAATTTACAAATATCAAAATAGGATTGTTTTTGCAGCACAAGATGAATCACAAGTCGGATAGTTTATTCTTAGAAACCTGAAAGAAAAAAAAAAACACCAATAATGAGCTATTCATAGTTAAATAATTTTAATGTCAACTTTAGTCATCCTAAATTTTGTCGCCATGATCACTACTATACACAATACTGTATATAAAATATCATATGTACGACCATCCAAATTACCTCATCCTACCTACAGTCCTTCCTAGCCTAGGCTACATTATTGTCATATATTTACAAACCTCCAACAGCCACAACGTATTTTCTTTTCTTTGGCAAAGAATTTCCCGTAATATAGTCCTAAATTAATTAAATAAAAAGGTCTAGGCCTAGGCCTTTCTTTAAATATCCGACGATATATATTATATCCATAATCCAGTGGATATAGATTCAACATTTTAAACATAATAATAATATGGCTTCACATTGATTATAAGTCGGCGATATGCCACTAAAAACTAGCCTGCGGCCCTCTCTATCCGCCTACAAATAGCACTGGGTTTCCGTCAAATGGGCTAGGCCTAGCCTAGGCCTAGATAATACTACAAGTTGGGTACATTTTTTTACAACCAAATAATCTACAATTATATTGCAATATTTACCAAACTAGCACCAAATCCAAAATAAAAAAGCTACTAATAACATATTTTGGTATATTAACTGGTTTAAAAACGGATTGCACATAGTGATTTTGAAGGATTGAAATTACTCAACCACACGGCCTGTACTAAACATACGAATCCAAGATGGAGTCTGCTTAGAATATATCCCCAGCTTTGAACGGATATTGAATCCGTCCCACAAGCTGAACCAAGCTTAAACTTTCAGAAAAGATAGATTAATAACCTAATAACCAACCACTAAGTTTTTATAAAGGTTCCGTGCTGATGAGAAAAGTGCCGGATTCCCTACGAAACCAAACAAATAAATCATGTAGCCTACCTCAACGAACACCTCCATCTGCACTTTTTTCTTCAATAAGCTCTGTCGTTCTTTCCTGGGCTATTTATACCAAAATTTTGTGGCGGGAATAATCTTCCATATTAGGAGTAACAATTTCCAAATATAGAAAGATATAATTTAACCCGGATGGTGGAAATTGCAGCAGATTTGTAAGGGTATTCCCATGCAAAATGCTTGCCGCGAAGTGAAAAGCGAACCGGAAGTCACTATAACTTGGCGATGCTCAGTGACCTGCGCAGTTAAAAAACAGCGTTTTAACGGTTAAATGAGCACTTTGCTGCTCGACTGTTCATAGGTCGTGTTTATACAACACCCTAAATTTGAACACGGCTTTAATTTTTAGCGTGTTGTTCGGACCGAGGTCAACCCTCCTTAACGTTTGCTGTTATACTAGAAATCACGATACCGTGTTATACCGGAAGTTTCATCAACACGCAGTGCATGCTAGGATAAAAGGTCAAATCGTTGATCGCGCTTGAATTGGCTGAGTTGTCAACAATCATCGTCGCCTCCTCGCTGTCCGATGTATTCGCGCGGTTTTTACCATTTTCATTATATTGTATTCGTTCACGTTTGCATTGTTGTTTATTTTGTTCTCGGTTCATTTAAATTAATAAAAGTTATTTTAAGGGTTTCATTGTTTCATCTATACACTATGGAAGAAGATGCCATTTTTGCGATGTTATTTTTTTTATTCTGTTTGGAGTGGGAAACGATAGAGGCCTACTACCACTACGAGTTGGCCCCACTAGGCTAGGCGTAAAGACGTGGTAGGAGGATGATTGCTGGCAGCGAAGCAGCAATAAATGGGCCCAATCTTGTTAGCAATGATTGATATTACGACCTGTTTTAACGAGAGGTCAAAATATACCCTGAGGACACTTCCAACACGGTAACGGCGACCGGGAATCCACCAAATTTTAGGATTCAGCCAAGTAGCCTTTTTTGCAATTAAAATCTCATTACACGGAATCTCTTTGTTGTTATACAACACACTTTTCGTAGGCGTGTAGAATATGCGTGTAATAGCGTGTTGTATAAACGCGCCCATAGAATCAGTCAGACGTAACCACTGTAACATAGTACGTTAGGAACGAGATACTATGTTAATAGGTGTGTGTTTGTGTGCTTTGTTTAGGCGTTCTTTGTCATCATGCCAAAACAAGAATGCATCCAGTGCAGGGGCCCACGATCAACAGTTAAGTGGGACCGCTACATGCGGTGCGTTAGCTGCCGTACGTGCAGCCAGTCAGATCCGTGAGACGTTTGCGTACGCTGGACGCCTGCTAAGTTTGCATCACTTCCACGTCCCGCGGGACGTGCTATTGAGAAAGCAGTTGATATCGCACTCAGGAGGAAGGCGCAACTGCAATGGACGTTCCGGCTGAGAACGTACCACGCGATGAGGTGCCTGTGTACTCGCAACTCCAAAATGTGAATGCTGCAATTTGTTTTGCATTAACAAAACAAAATATACACAAGTACCTAGCTCCATAATTTATCATACGGTATATAGGAAAATGTGATGCAAAGATGAAAACCTTACACATATACTTGAAACACGAAAAAAAAAAGATAATCTCTTAACACTATTTTATTCAAAATGTTATTTTTGTTTGTTGGCAATAAAACGTGCTTGTATTAGACCAACGTTAGTTACTTTGAATTTAATGCTTGAATGCATTAAACACGATTTTGTGCCATAACGGATTTCTACAATCCGCATTATTTATAGAATTTTCCTAAAAAAAAGCTATCATTAGAATTAAAAATATTATTTGAAAAAACAGATGTGGTTGTAAGATTTGTTTAATTATTGAGAAAGCATAGAGTTTGATAATGTCAGCCATAATGTACATTATGGTAAATATTTTAGAGATAGAAAAAGATCAATAAAATAGATCGACAATATGCAAATCCTTGTTTATTCTATAAATTTATAATTTTATATAGTATAAATAAATATACTGTCCGTTTTCCAAAACAACAATAGACATTACACAATGAGTTTTGTTCGGATTATGAGCTTCTTATTTAAACTAGGTTTAATGTGCAGAAACTGCTTTATTTAATAAAAAAAATAAATGGTATGGGCCAAAAAAATCTTTATAATGTCCATTTTTTTCGCGAAGTACACACAAAGCAAAGAAAACAAATTTTAATAACTGCAGAATATTTTTAATTTTTAATCATTCATTTCTTTAATACAACTTTACTATAAAGTTCATCTACATGGTCATACACATTATGACTACAGTATATGGTTGAGCTATTGTTATAAAAACTACATGGTCATAAACTTGACTACAGTATATGGTTGAGCTACTGTTATAAAAACTACACGGTCATAAACATTATGACTACAGTATATGGTTGAGCTATTGTTATATAAACTACATGGTCATAAACTTTATGACTACAGTATATGGTTGAGCTATTGTTATATAAACTACATGGTCATAAACTTTATGACTACAGTATATGGTTGAGCTATTGTTATACAAACTACATGGTCATAAACTTTATGACTACAGTATATGGTTGAGCTATTGTTATATAAACTACATGGTCATAAACTTTATGACTACAGTATATGGTTGAGCTATTGTTATATAAACTACATGGTCATAAACTTTATGACTACAGTATATTGTTGAGCTACTGTTATACAAACTAGATGGTCATAAACTTTATGACTACAGTATATGGTTGAGCTATTGTTATATAAACTACATGGTCATAAACTTGACTACAGTATATGGTTGAGCTACTGTTATATACAATTATGAAATTGGTTGAAAATTAAATAATTTTTTTTAGATTCATTATACATGTAAAATTCCATTAATGTGCACCCTATTGTGACAACCAGTGAGTTGTAAAACTCCCTGCATTAACTTTCATTTAAAAAGTCATCTCTTAATTCTTTTAATTTAACAATAACATTGGTAGGCAATCTACTAGTTGGTGTTAAATTAAATATACTTATCACCTCCTCCTTCGATATTATTTCTCGCCATTCTTGTCCATCTTTTTCACACAGAACAAACCGGGAAGTATACGTTCCAGTGTACCACACTACTTCTACCTCATTGTTATTTATGCTGAATATTTTGCCTATCTGAGGCCATTCTGTGGGATATCTCCTTAAAGCTGTTGCTACCATAGCACCAACATCGAGTTGCTGTGGTGGCTTACGCTTCGAAAATTTACCAATGTGTACCTAGTAGTGTGGGAGAAAGCATAGAAAAGTCATAATCATTTTTCTTACAACCCTAAAAATATAGAATTTTCGTTGATGCATTTGCTTGATGCGATTATGAGATCATATCCCAAATATAAGCACTGCTTTAAACTATGTTGCATTACATGTTTCAAAGATGTAATTTTGAAAATCTATAATATCTATCATACCGGTCTTATTTCATTTTCATTATCCGAGTCACTAATGTCTGTCTCGTTTCCATCAGATTCCTCCCTCATAGGGCTTGCATTGTTGTCATTAAAAATGATGTCATGGAGCAAAAATCGCTGTTCATTTCCTAAAAAAAAAGAGTACGTATTAGTTTTAAAAAGTAAATAATATACATTCATACAAAATATCAAGATATATTTATGCTGAGGTGTTTGTTGCATAAAAGCTGGGCCAATACATTGCGCACCATGCTAATCAGATGCTGATTGATTGATTTTATCTAATGAATTAATCAGGAGGCATGTTTCTCCAGTGTACTCCACTAGATATCGTTCAT
Organism: Antedon mediterranea; assembly: GCF_964355755.1. Classification (NCBI taxonomy): domain Eukaryota; kingdom Metazoa; phylum Echinodermata; class Crinoidea; order Comatulida; family Antedonidae; genus Antedon; species Antedon mediterranea. Next base: position 1,442,162 of record NC_092677.1, read on the forward strand.
GTTATTTGATAATTTTAGGTTCTCACATAAAATGATCAGTGGAAGCATGCATTGGTGAATGTGACCCAACATGGTTGTGTGGAGTAAATAGTTGAATTTTGTTATAGCTGCTGAATCTATACTAAAATCAAAATTCTCTTGTTAAAATGGTGAAACATCACACATGCAATGTAGTACAGTACATACCTTCTGTGATCTCTTCTATATTATTTAAAAATTCCTCCCACCAGTCACGTTCTTCTATTCGCAAAAAATTTGCAACAGACGCCAGACTTTTTTTTAACTTTGGTATATCTGCATTACTAAAGTCAGGAGTACACAACACTGGTATATCAGCAGGGCTTTCCTTGAGCAAATATGGAAGTGTGTCCATTTCTCTTGCACATTCACACCAAGTACAATCCGTTGACCAGTTCTTATAGGACATGATGCATTTTCCGGTTTGAGCCAAAACAAACTTAAACTGGTGTGGTTTGCTGTGGTAACGTATGTCTTGCATGTATGGTACTAACCAGTTCTTAATGTCATGCAGATAGGAAATGATACTTGATGTAATCGGCAACTTTTTGTACGAGTTTTCAACAGCACTTCGACGATGATCAAGTGTAGATGCTCTATATTTGTTCAGGTATTTGGCCACACATGAAAATAATTGGTCAATATCCTCGTGAGTGTGACCCACCATTAAAAACCCAATCTTTATCTGAAAGAGTAAAAGAAGTAATGATTTAAAATTAAAACTTTTCAAAGCAAAATAAAAAAAATACATTTTTAGTATATTTCCATTTTTTCCTCATCTAGTTAGACTAGAATGTTATTGAATATTTTATGTCTTAATAGATAATTACCAATAGTAAATTAATTACTGTCCTATTAGGCTGGTGGAAATCACCCAACACAGGGGATATTTTGTGGTGAACGAGAACAGGGTAAATGAATGATGAACTGGGTTCTTTAAAGTGCACTGTGTATACTGTTTTATTATTTATATATCATTTATAAATGTATAGTCATTTACCTTTCGAAAAATCTTTAACTCTACAAGAAGAGCACATAGGGCAAAAACAAATCTGTTTTTATTATCCTTTCCGCTATTGTCCAACTGCAGATATAAGACTGGTGGTAGAGGTTGTATCTCTGACAGCACCGTCAGTATAATGTTGCAGGTTAGGTTTGAGTCATGTGGAAACTGCTTTAGGTCAATGAAGCAGTGCCCATGTCGCCCATGTACCAGAACACCAGTTACATGTGTGGCTAGTTTCCACATCTTCGACGTTTCTTTTGATTCGCAAGCAAAAGATGGTAAATCAGTCTTGCTTTGGTCCATTCCATCGATAATTATTGACAAATACTTGTTGGGATTCTGTCTTGCTTTCTGCATATGTTTATAGTACTTTCGACGTTCAATACTGAAAAATTAAAATCATATGTTTATAGTTTTATTTTGCATTTAATAATAAATTTTTGTTTTGTTTAGTTATATGTTATCTATTAGCCGATGACAAGATGAGACAATGCATTACTTCTAATCTATTAAAATTATTGATTAAATGTAGAGGTTTTTTGTATAATAATGATTTTGTTTATCTTTTCTCTTTTTTTGTTTACAACCACTTTTATTCATTCATTGTTCATACACAATAATTATTTTCATTTTCTACCATTTTTCCCCGTTATTTTCTGTTTTATTTCAATCACTCTTAATTTTATTAAGTTAGAATTATTTTTAAAAACACTAATAATACTATAGAGGAGGTATACAGTGGAAGCAATAATTATTTTTCCTATCTATGGTAATACCGGGTATACAAGTTGAACAGAATTTCTTGTTGAAAGGTTTAAACTACTGGTTTTGTACACAAAATAGGTAGGCATACTTACTTTTGTTTTCGTAAATGCTTCTCTCTCTTCATCATTAGTATTTGCCGTTTTTGCTTTTGATTTGTCTTGTGCAGCTCAAATTTAATTCTGGTGCATTTGCTGCATTTTGCAAAACGATTTTCCTATTAAAAAAAATTGAAAAAATACAGCACGTAAAAATATAAAATTAAACAAAATTTGCATTCAATATAGTGAATGTAGAGAAGGAGTTGTGAGGCCCATCATACATGCATCTGGATTGTACGGTATGTTTTTCCAGTATTTTATTATGAATGAAAATTGAACCTACAGGACTTTCTGCATAACATTGAAGTGAATTTATAAAAATACGTTAACAAATACTTCAGTCAATGAAGATGACATGGATTTTGTCCATTGGTACAAACCATAATAAGTGTAAACACGTAAACATACCTCAGGTATTACAATATGCTTGAATTCAACACACCAAAACTTGTAGAATGTCGCTAATGCACACACATCTTCATTTCTTAGCTCAAATTCATCTTTCATATGCATGTACACATCATGTTTGGTAAGCGTTGATGGTAGATGGATTTGTCCATTAGTTGGCATTTGATCACCGTATTCATTACAAAATTTAATAAACCAAGCCCGACACTGTTGAGTTGAATTGCTATATACCATCTTTCTGGTGAAGTTGGGTGGTAAAAGATAACACCATCCTTCTGAAAAGAAATAAAATGTAAATTTCAAATATTAGGAATTTCAAATACTGTACTATTTTATTATTGTTTGGTTTAATCCATTGATTAATGACTTATGATCATTTTGCATTATCTTTCTAACATAGTGTTAAGCATATTAATTTTATTGTGTAAAAATAATTAAACAATAATCAAATGCATTCTATTCATTTAAAAAAAAGTTATTCTCCACTCCTCGTCAGATCCTGCCTATGTCCCTGTATAATACGACTATAAGTATAATGGAAAGTAATCTTCACACAGTCACAGTAATCTTTCCGTTTCAGCAACATTAAAACACATACATTAAAAGTAATATTAACAGCATGTAAAATTAAATAATGTAAAATGTACTGTAAAACTAAACAATTAATTACCAATAGCTTGCTTCCTTATTTTGTAAAAAGTTGACCGGCCAATACCATTTACTAACATCCATGCTTTTGCACAAACTTTGTTAGCACCAACTAGTAGACAGATTTTGGTGGCACCTCCGGATGTGCTGAGATGTTCATTGAAATATTTAAGGATCCAACAGCGTTGTTCATATTCGGTCATTGCTTGAAATGCTTCCCTTGTCTGTTTTATTTCTCTAAAATTTAGCATACCAATGCACATTAATGCACAACAGCAGGTCAAATACAAGTTGTGTATTGGCTGTAGGTGATTCCTTTTCCTTTTTTCTACAGAAAGAATAAACTTACATTATCCATTGGCAAAAAAAACAAACAAACAAAATAACAATTATATGGTACCAATTGCGGAAAATGTGATCAGTCAATACGGTTTCAGAAGTTTTGGAGGTTACGTAAAACTAGGTGACTAATTCGCATTAATATATAGATACTTTTAATTCTTTGACAAACAATTTTTTTTTCGGTTCAGATAATTCAATTTCAATTTCCGAGTGTTCAATTACAGGTTGTGCAGGTGCCTTGTTCATTGGACAGTCCTACCTATTTGAGTCAAAATATGCTAAGGTGTTACATAAAATGCCATTTTAATTTGTATTTATAAAAAATATTATATACTATACACTAATATGTGTAGGGAATTAATAGATAGTTTAACATGCAACGGTATAACTTACACAGTTTCATTTCACTTCACCCACTATTTTTTTTTTAAATTTCAAATTTGTTGTGATAATGGCCTATTCTCACACCATGAATTTGTAACATTTTGAGTGTCACTTCATAATCCAATTTATATTTGATAATTGTGAAGTATAATAAAAAATATTGATTGGGATATTGGAAGTACATGTATAAACAATAAATAAAATCAATATATTGACACCACAATATTTTATTTTTGTATAATAAATTAATATCTTTGCTTGTGCTGACGTGCGTTACTGTGTCCGTCAACAATCAAGTTTGACTAGGCCTAGGCTGGGTTAGGCCTAGAACAACGGCAATACGAAAACCAAAATGTTAAACAATTCAAGGATATGTTTACTCTATATAATGCATCAGATTTTAAATGTTATGTAATTTAATTGTATATAAATCCCGATTTAAAAAAAATGTCACCATTGTCTGTCAAAAACTAACGCACGCAATGTTTTCCTGTCATTACCGCCGAGAATGAGCAAACAGACGATACTACATGGCAGCCTACAAATACAGCTCCCGCGATGGCTTCCCGCTGCAAAAATTCTTCACAGAATGTAAACTTGCGTCGCTAAACAACGAAAACTAGTATCTGTCAAAAATATAACGCACGCAAGATATAACGCACGTAAGTACTTAACATTATTAGAAATCATAAATAAATACATTTAGAACATAAATACATAGTTTAGGCTTTATATATTTAATTCTAATGGTATTTTAGGCCTAATAATTACCTCGGTACGGCTATTAGGGCGAACTGTCTCAAGCGACAGCGATAGGCACACGCCTAGGCTAATTTGCTCAGTGTTTTGACTGACCTTTCTAAATCGTGCGTTATATTTGACAGATATTTCAATCGCTGGTATTCCGTCTCCGGAGGAGCGCTGGCGAACACGTGCGTTATATTTGACGGACGGCGGCCGTGTATATAAGGATTTGGCAGATCGTGTATTTCATTTCAATTACAAATAGCGTATTTTAATAGCTTTTATACTTCATAAAAAAAAATATTTAATGGAATTAAACAATTTAGTTTCATTTTGTGTGTTGATGATTAGCATGGTAAAATAATTTTGAAGTATAACATTTATTCCAATATAATTATAAATAAATAGATACTATAAATATTAATACCTATAATAAAAATATAGTTAAGTAACTAACAGGCTATTTAATTAGTATTAACTCAATAATAATTAAGTATACTAAATTAAAACAAATAGAAATAAAACAAATTAAAATATAAAAGAATAAATCAAATGTAGGCCTACTAACATAAATAAAAATATTTAAAGAAATATTAAATAAATAAAACATATAGATTTACTAATATAATAAATAAAAATATTAATAAAATAAATACAAAATTAATATTTTTTTCTGTACTTGCTGTATTTTCAGAATGGTTTTAAAAATAAAAGTAAAAATGGAAGAGATAAATAAGGGCTCACCAACCCCGAAAACTAATTCAAGAGGTGCCGTCCATTCAAAATTGTATAGAGAAAGATGTTCTATTTATGCATCATGCACGTTTTCATGTTGACTGTATAATAATTAGGCAATTAAGATAATTGTTTCAGATTAATTTTCAATTTAAATATTTCAAACCATTTTGATGACATGTTTAGTTGTGTTTTTATACATGCAAGTATTGTATACCGGTAGTTGAATTTGCCAAGTGAAAATTACTGTATGTCGGAGATTACATAACGGTATTTGGATTTTATTAAAATATTGGTAATTTTTAATAAATAGCCAACCTTCACACCTAAAGTGTACTCTTATCATTTTTTTTCTCAAACTACATGCCCAATAGTGTTTTCCAGACAACACACACACCCACACCCACAGCTTCGTCTGTCAAACTAACACACGCAAGCGTAGTGTCTGTCAAACTAACACACGCAAGTACACCTCAAATAATGTCATTATTTTCAAAGATATGCCATTTGATATTATTTTTCCTCATAAAACATTTTGCCATTATGACTTTCTGCCATTCTATCAAGAATAGTTAATAACCAAAGGATTTACAGTGATTAAAGTACAATTAAAACGGCGTAATAAATTTTCACCAATTGCATGCTAATTTTTTAAAGACAAAAACACTTTTATGTGATTATTGAGAAATTTTTTTCCGCATTTATACTTTGAAATGTAGTATATTAAACATAATTAAATAAATTATAAGACATAGTTATGATAATTTTATTATTTGTTCAAGAAAAACAACAAAATTTTGTCCGTCAAAACTAACACACGCAATTGCTACACCAATTAAATTAAAATACATTTTTTGAAGTTCATGTTCAGTGACTTATCTTTTTTTTAGTATTGCCTGAAAGATATGTTTTTACTCAACAATTTCAGGTTATAAAAAAAAAAAAAGGTTAAAGATGAAAAATTGACCTCTGTGTTACAGTTTTATAACACTTTAGCATATTTTGAGTCATTTACATACCATACAGACATAACATTAGAACCTGACCATAGAATCAGACACAAATGGAAACAACCAGCAATTTCCATATCTTTTAGGTACAGCACAACCATCAACATCAAGCACTATTTAATAAAAGTAGTTTTAAAAATTAATGACATATCAAACTTACCACTACGCTTACTTGTGTGATTAGAGATTTTAATCTCATCATCACTTGATCCAGATGAATTAAGGTAATTAGTTTCTACAGTCTCTAGGCCTCCTGTATTTCTCTTGCAGGCTAAATAAAAATATAGTAGTTTAATATTTATAGCAGCCTATGCAACATACATGTACAGTAATTCTTCATTTGGGGTAAATGGTGATTGATAGCAGACATTTTCAAATTTTGGATAGTGGAAGATAATATTTTGATCCAGGAGCTATAGGCTTTATGGGAGGTTATTACCATTTATCCTTTTTTTTTCACCATTATTCTCATCGTTATTAATAATGAGGTTTTTGTTGTATTTTGTTATTTCTGAAGAATGCACCTTTGTAATTATTAAGTATGCTAATGATTTAAAGGTGTAGTAGGGAAGTAAATCTAAATAAATAAACTAGCCTCTATAGAGGATACTAATATCTACTGGCTAGTAGTAGTAGTAGTAGTAGTAGTAGTATTATTAGGCTGGCTGCTTAAAAGGTAATTCCCTACCCAAGCCTAGATGAAGTTTTGTATAAAGTTGGTAGGAGCCCTACTAAGAAAGGTTAGCAAAAGCTCATGGTTAATGTTATTGCTACTGACCTGCTGATATGTCATCATCGGAAGTATCGACATCGGAAGTATCGACATCTGTTGTAGAAACCTCCCATGCTTTTCTCTCTGCTGCTGGAGGAACTTTGGTAGTTGTTACTAGACAAACAGAGTCTATGTTGTAATCAGAAAATGTGCAATTTAAACTATTATCATAGAAATAATTAGATACATTTATTGTTTAAAAGGGACTGCTAATTTCAATTTTTTATTTTATGATTCCAGATCAATTATTTATTTTACATATCAAAATAATTTCTTTTTTTTCCAGTAAAAAACCCTTGCCAAGGGGACATTATTTTGTTCCTGAAGCCTTAATAGGGGTTATACTGAACGTAACTAGAGGTGGTCCAGTGAAATAGAAAACGTTAACAATGCAAACTTCTTTGTTAAGAACAATCTCAACGCACACAATTGTGTTATAAGTACGGAAAGGTAAATCAACAAAAAAAAAACTATACTCAACGATAAATGTCCCAATCGAATACGACATTGCTACCTCCCAGATCGGGCCCATAAAAACATAGGGATAGGCCTAGAGGCGGCCTCTACTCTAACCTAGTAAATAACTACATAACATGTCATTGTATTGTTAAAGTTACTGACCTGCTGACTCTGTCGGTATGTCATCATCAGAAGTATCGACATCTGTTGTAGAAACCTCCCATGCTTTTCTCTTTGCTGCTGGAGGAACTTCGGTAGTCGAAATCCCAGTAGGTGACCCTTCTGTATCATCAACAGCAGAACATCCATTATTGATTGATTGAATTGAACCGTTCCCACGTACAATTAGGCCTACTTCATCATCTTCACTTGAAGAATAGTAAAGCATACGCTCAGTTGGATAAGCAGTGCTGTGTGTTGTTGTTACTTGACAAACAGATTCTGTATCGTAATCAGAAAATTTGCAATTTGATTAAATTATTATCATACATAATTAATTAGATATTAAATCAAGAATGATTCCACCGAAATTTTGAGTTAAAATAACGATAGTGAAGCATATGAATAGGCAAACTGCCTAAAAATTGACATGTTTTGAGAAACTATTCTCATCTTCCACCAGAACAGAAAACAACGCCTAGGCTTAGAGTACTTATATACCAATAGGACAGGTTGTATGTAAATGAGGAAGTAATTAGCATGATAAAACAACAAGGAATGTAGGCAACAAACAATCATATGGCAAGCGTGACGCCTATTCATCAAATGCCTCACTATCGTTATTTTAAATAATTAATTATATGCCACACATCGTAAAATATTATTGAAAATGTGTATGTTTGATCTCTTCTTTGGGACACCCTTTCCCACAAACAAGTGGATATAGGCCTATTAAGGGGGCCGGCACACATTTTGAGTGTAGGCCTACCTGGCAAATGGTTGATTACCCCTATTAAGTTTTTTCTATCCCAAACACAGTACAGTACTACATACTAAAATTCCCATATGAATAGGCCTAGGCTAGAGCCTATCTCTAGCTAGCCTTAGTAATAAGTAATATTTACTAGGCCCAGGCCTAGGGCCTAGTACTAGGCCTAGTAGTAGTAAATAACTAGGCCTCTAGGCCTACCTAGGTATGAACATTCATTGTTGTAGGCTAGGCCTATTGTATTGTTACTCACCTGCTGCTGCTGACTCTGTCTGTATGTCATCATCAGAAGTATCGAAATATGTTGAAGAAACCTCCCATGCTTTTCTCTTTGCTGCTGGAAGAACTTCGGTAGTCGGAAGAACTTCGGTAGTCGAAATCCCAGTAGGCGACCCTTCTGTATCATCTACTCCTAGGACTAGGCCTAGGCCTAGGCCTTCTTCATCGTCTTCACTTGAAGAATAGTATAGCATACGCTCAGCAGTTGGAACAGGGTGTTCTGTCGTGCCATCATCAGAAAATGTGATATTCATAATGTTATTATCGTAGAAATATGCATCGTCTTCGCTTGAGTATTGAAGCATTAGCTCAGAGTCGCTTATCATGTTCATGATTTAACAAATTGATAAAAGAAATGAACAATATACGGTTTTATGTTCATTTAACCGTCATTCGCATCTAATCTTTGGAAAAAGCGCGAACGAATTTGATTGGCTGCTGATCAACGTTATATTTCATGTGACGTCGTCAACGTCCAATGCAATTACAATACTACTGTACTTTATTCATTTTAAAACAAACTGAAATTGTCCACTTTTCCATTACTGAAACTGATTTAGGATCAACCTGAGTTTTCGGCATGTATTTAATATAGGACTATTCCATTATTATTTATAGGGGTGTTAGTCAATATGTTGGGTTGGGTGTGCCAGGCTTGTTGAGGCTTCTATTGTTCGTGTCATTGTGCCAATTGTTTTGTATTTCACTGTGTTTGATAAAAACAAACAAAAAACTGCTGCTATAGTTAGCCTATGTGTCTGTAAATTATATCGTATTTTACACTATATTTATATAGCCTATAGGCCCTAACATGTTTTTTACCGTCAACAGTTAAATCATATCATGTTTTATTTTACATTTCATGTAATATTATTATATGTTTTTTTTTCTCAACAGCCGAATCAAGTTATATAGCCTCTTACAAATAACAAGAAAAAATACATTCAAACGTTATTCACAATAAGGAGAAAACATATACAACTTATTTAATTTATGTTTTAATTTATATAAATCCAAAGGAAAATTAATGAAACAACGACAATGATGTGGGTATCAGTGGCTGGATCTCAATAGAGATACAAAAAAAAAAGCGAAAAGCTAAATCAAAACGATAAAGTAAAACAGCCAGAAAAACAATTTATATAAATACATCCATGTTTGTTTTTTTCTCAACAGTTTATGACTTTAACAAATTCAGTACACTTAAAGGCATAAGATTAAGCAAAACATACATTGTGTAACATATTTAATTTAAGGTATATATGTTTTATTTCATCGACCCATTTATAAGTGTTATTTAGTAGTGTCATGTTTGGTTCAACTCAATGAGTTAGCAATGTTCGTGAGGTTCTCTCTCCAGCTGATCCTGACACAAAAACTAAAATAGTCAGAAATAAAATTGCAGAACTTTCTCTCATGCAACACACACTAACCCTTCCCCGGACCCCAGTACAGGATAAATAGGGCCTACACTGTTAACAAAATTCTTATAAAAAAACTGTAAACTACTGGCAATCTGGACGCCAGTAATTTACCGTAATGTAGAATTACAGGTACTGTTGAAAATAAATTACTGTAAAACTACAGTAAATTACTGTTGGTCATAAAGTCGGTTGTCTACCGTAATGTAGAATCACAGGTACTGTTGAAAATAAATTACTGTAAAACTACAAATTACTGTTAACTTGAAAGTCGGATGTCAACTATAACGTAAAATCACAGGTACCGTTTCTAATAAATTACTACAGTATAATTACTGTTAATCTGAAAGTCTGTTTGTCAACAATAACGTAAAATCACGGGTACCATAAAACTACGTAAAATTACTGTCGATTTCAAAGGAAGTGGTCTACCATTAATGTAGAATAATGTTGATAAATAACTGTAAAACTACATTAAAATTACTGTCGATTTCAATGGTCAATGGTAATGTAAAATCACAGGTACCGTTATTAATAAATTACTGTAAAAGATTCAGTGAATTCCAACCAAACAAAATATTACAAAAATATAAATACCATACAAACAAAATAAATACATGCCAATAATCTTATTTCATGCCTTATATTAAAATGACCATCAAATAAATGGAAGGTTTATTCCAGAGTACAGGACCTGGATGTGGTAGATGGACACTTAACAATGAGAATTATATCGTCGGCCAAGAATGAGTCTTTTTATCAATAAAAAATATTAATCTCTTTCTCTTTGAAATCTTTTGTAAGTTCATTTATATATAATATTAACAGAATTAGAAAGAGAGAGAGACAGCCTTTGTGGGTTGAAAAAAATGGATAATTTTCAATATAAATCCAAATTACTGAAAAAAAGACAATGTTGTGGGTATCAGTGTGGCTGTGGGTATCAGTGGCTTGATCTTAATAAAGATACAAAATAATATAAATAAAAAGCTAAATCTAAACGATACAATTTAAACAACTAGACAAAATTAGCAGAGCTTTCGGGCAAAACTAGCCCTTCATCAGTGTGTAGAAATCAAGCGCTGCCTGAGTGGACTGGAATAAAAGAAATAAAACAAAAGAGGCATAATGCTGGTGAAAAGAGTGAGATTAGAAAACAATAAAGATAGCTTGGTATATATAAACAATTTAGAAATTGAATTAAAAATCAACTCAAATGGTGGTTAATATTGAAACATTAAATTTAGGTAGTCGATGGAATAATTTTACCGATCTGGGAATATGTTCCTAATGTTAAGTCAAAATATTTCGTGGTTTTAAGTAGTAATTCCAAGTGGTTTTCATGGTTCTCTCTCCAGCTGATCCTGACACAAAAACTAAAATAGTCAGAAATAAAATTGCAGAACTTTCTCTCATGCAACACACACTAACCCTTCCCCAGTACAGGATATATAGGGCCTACACTGTTAAAAAAATTCTTATAAAAAAACTGTAAATTACTGGCAATCTGGACGCCAGTAATTTACCGTAATGTAGAATTACAGGTACTGTTGAAAATAAATTACTGTAAAACTACAGTAAATTACTGTTGGTCATAAAGTCGGTTGTCTACCGTAATGTAGAATCACAGGTACTGTTGAAAATAAATTACTGTAAAACTACAAATTACTGTTAACTTGAAAGTCGGATGTCAACTATAACGTAAAATCACAGGTACCGTTTCTAATAATTACTACAGTATAATTACTGTTAATCTGAAAGTCTGTTTGTCAACAATAACGTAAAATCACGGGTACCATAAAACTACGTAAAATTACTGTCGATTTCAAAGGAAGTGGTCTACCATTAATGTAGAATAATGTTGATAAATAACTGTAAAACTACATTAAAATTACTGTCGATTTCAATGGTCAATGGTAATGTAAAATCACAGGTACCGTTATTAATAAATTACTGTAAAAGATTCAGTGAATTCCAACCAAACAAAATATTACAAAAATATAAATACCATACATACAAAATAAATACATGTCAATAATCTTATTTCATGCCTTATATTAAAATGACCATCAAATAAATGGAAGGTTTATTCCAGAGTACAGGACCTGGATGTGGTAGATGGACACTTAACAGTAAACCACAGTAAGAATGTTGTTGATCCAATAACAGGAGCCCACACTCAAAACATAGAATCCTACTGGAATCGTGAAAAATTAAAGTTAAAAAGAATAGGTGTAAACGGGAATGGTTACCGGAATACCTTGACGAATTTATGTGGCGAGAAAGATATGGCATAATATAAATTAAACAGATTAAGTAAGTTAAAATAGTATATGTTCCTTGTGCCTTATTAAATAATGTTAAAGTCTTGTGCCTTATATTTGAATAAAGTTTGAAGAATGTATCTTTCGATCTAACGATTTTTTTCTTGTTGTTTGTAGAGGCTATTTGCAACTGTTGAGAAAAAACCAAACATGGATGTATTTATATATATTAAAACATAAATTGGATATTTTATATAAATTAAAACATAAATTAAATAAGATTAAAATGTATATGAATCTTTTTCTTGATCTTTTCTTGTTATTTGTAGAGGCTACTTGATTTAACTGTTGAGTAAAAAAACATGTTAGGGCCTATAGGCTACGTATATAGTGTAAAATACGATATAATTTACAGACACATAATAAAAGCTATAGGCTAACTACAGCAGCAGTTTTTTGTTTGTTTTTATCAAACACGGTGAAATACAAAACAATTGGCACAATGACACGAACAAAAGAAGCCTCAACAAGCCTGGCACACCCAACCCAACATATTGACTAACACCCCTATAAATAATAATGGAATAGTCCTATATTCAAATACATGCCGAAAACTCGGGTTGATCCCTGATTTAACCTAAAGCCATAGAAATTTAAACTAAAATATGCGTAGTGCATGAATATAGAGTAACAGTAACATTTCTAGTTTTTAATCTTTCTCAGTTTACTTTTAATAATGCTTTGTTTTTTTACGTTTTGTTTTATATTTGAAGATATCAAATTTGTCAGTGGTTTGTCATGACAAATTATACTTTTTAAATATTTTTTTTAATGGTTTTTATGTATATTTTTTTTTAAATATAATTATGTTTATTTACTCTTGTTGCACATCTCCCTCATTGAGACTGTGCCTCTGATAAAGAGATACAAAAAAATTCATAACATAATTAACTGTACGCCACATTAAATCTTAAAAAAAAAGTTTATATAAACTTTAGATTCTATCATCAAAACACTTCCCCTATTATGATCAAATCATCTTTCATGTAAACTTGGCCTATTTTTCAGAAATGAATATCCTTATAGTAATACGATGAGTGGTAAGTTCAGAGCTTGGGATTTTTTTAGGAAACAATGAGTTTGAAAGAATCCCAATTTGATTGGTCAAAATTATCGCTACTTATACGTCCGCTATAGATGGCGCTTTTTTTCATACAGATAACTACATAAACAGAACACAATTATTAATGAATAATTAATAATATTAAAGAACCAATTTTTTTAATTATTCCTTGTCTAAAAATTGTCCCCATGTATGGCAAGATATTCCTAATTTTATCGTATATCATCTTTAATTGTCTGTACACACGAACCATGTTAACTGTATATTTAAATGATTGTTCACACAATTTATTATATCTTATGTATTTTTATTGTTTTACTAAGTTTTATGATTGAAATGCAGTATAGATAACCAATTCGATAGTGCTTAGCACTCAAGAAAGGAAATCCCCAGGTTGCTTTGTTGCGTTGTTTGACTGCATGAAAATTTAATAAAATAATTCTGTTCGATCCTTTTCCTTCATCTATATGGCTTGTGTTTTTGTAATTTCTGTGTGCATGCTATACATGTTGGCTTCGTCTATGAATTTGTTACCGATTGGCTATTTCCTTTGATTGTTAATGCGTTGGTGGTTGGTTACAATCAGGCCTGCATATTATTTTTCAAAATTATAACATTTTAAATTTTGTTGTAAATTGATGCTTTCAATAATGATTGTAGATCATTTTCACTATTTCCAATGAGAATTATATCGTCGGCCAAGAATGAGTCTTTTTATCAATAAAAAATATTAATCTCGTTCTCTTTGAAATATTTTGTAAGTTCATTTATATATAATATTAACAGAATTAGAGAGAGAGAGAGACAGCCTTTGTGGGTTGAAAAAAATGGATAATTTTCAATATAAATCCAAATTACTGAAAAAAGACAATGTTGTGGGTATCAGTGTGGCTGTGGGTATCAGTGGCTTGATCTTAATAAAGATACAAAATAATATAAACAAAAAGCTAAATCTAAACGATACAATTTAAACAACTAGACAAAATTAGCAGAGCTTTCGGGCAAAACTAGCCCTTCATCAGTGTGTAGAAATCAAGCGCTGCCTGAGTGGACTGGAATAAAAGAAATAAAACAAAAGAGGCATAATGCTGGTGAAAAGAGTGAGATTAGAAAACAATAAAGATAGCTTGGTATATATAAACAATTTAGAAATTGAATTAAAAATCAACTCAAATGGTGGTTAATATTGAAACATTAAATTTAGGTAGTCGATGGAATAATTTTACCGATCTGGGAATATGTTCCTAATGTTAAGTCAAAATATTTCGTGGTTTTAAGTAGTAATTCCAAGTGGTTTTCATGGTCTGCCCTGTCGTGAAAGAACGTCTCAATTGACACATTTTAAAAAAGCTTTTTGGGCAATTTAGGGAATGATACACCTTGTGGTGCATTCGGATTTTCAATTACTTGCAATTATTGTTCATTCCGGATGATAACAAAAACACGTTTGGTTGATTATCTGAAAATTATGCAGTATGCAGTTGAGAGGTTATTTCATGACGGGGCAGAAATGTAGGCTAATAATAATTTGTTTTGCACAATGCATGGTTAATATTAAACATCTTTTTTTATGCGAGTCTTCCTTATTACTTTCATTTAAACGAAACACAATTAAGTCACCTATGTGCGCTCACTTTGCTTTTTCACTTTGCAATGTTATCGATAACTTTAAACGAAGTGAGCCAACCGAAGCGCACCCGCATCATTTGGACGCAATCATAATGGGTTTTTGGACCGATGTCTTATTAACGTTCCCTTTTGTAATGAAAATTATGTATAAAGGTTTTTTTTTCGGACCGACATAAAAGTAATTCGAGATTCATGACATTTTTCGTTCTTTAATTTTTAAATGCCAAGGAGAACTAAAATTAGCAAAAGTATAGTCACGCGAGGGTTTATGAGTGCTATATGATGCAAGTACAGCACGTTAGTAAATCAGGAAAGGTATGGATGATTTGTATAATGATATTGTTTGTTCTCTATCTAGTGCCTCCAAAATGTGTTTTAAAAATAAGAAAATAAAAAATGGGACCCACATTCCAGGGTGGAATGAAAATGTCGCAGAATGCCATAATGTGGCTAGAGAATCATTCCTTCTATGGGTTAATAATGGAAAGCCTAAATCTGGTTTATTATTTGAAGCGATGCGTTTTAAATGACAAGATCTCAATTTAAAATGAGTTTACGCTAGTGTAAATCAGAAGAAGAACAGCATAGGGCTGATTCTATGGTTAAGTCTTTATTAAAAAATGATTATGCTGATTTGTGGAAAAGGTTTATAAGTCTAAATCATGTACTCCTGTTCTTACTTCTTCTTTCTTGGAAATTTAAGAAATACTTACAGAATCTTTGGATAATGTTAATGGTGAATATGATAATTATAAGTAACCACTGGGCAGCTCATTTTGAGGAGCTGTTTAATTGTGTTCATAATGATAGTAATAAGGATTATGTTCACAGTATACTTGTTAATTGTAATGATGATTGTGGTTGTGAGGTAAATGTCCAACAGGTAGCGGGCATTATTAAAGATTTATTTAGTGATAAATTGTTCCGATTTTAAAATCTAAATCAGGTGATATTACGAGTAAAAGCAATTAGGCCTATAGCTTTAGCTAGTGTGGTATCTAAGGTACTAGAATTTGTATTAATTAAATTGTCCGGAGATAGCCTTAAGTCATCTGACCATCAGTTTGCGTTTAAATCGGGTCACTCCACAGATACATGTATATTAGTCTTAAAACAAGTTGTTGCATTTTATAGTCGGCAAAATAGCCCTGTATATGCTTGCTTTCTTGATGCCTCTAAGGCATATGACAGATTAAATAATAACTGGTCTCTTTTTTAAAAATTGTTAAACAGAAAGATGCCAACCGCAATTGTAAAATTGTTATCGTGTTGGTACTCACAGCAACAGTTTTGTATTAAATGGGGAAGATCTATCTCCCGATGGTTCTATGTAAGAAACGGAGTGCGACATGGTGGAATCATGTATCCGTTACTGTATAATGTTTACATTTCCCAAGAACCAGTGGGAATATTAAAAGAAAGCCGATCACGCTTACTAACATCTTTTAAACGGAGTTTTGGACGACGATATCAAATGCCTGTTGCCACTGAATTGGACTGTGACTTTCATATCTTGTTTTTACGTGATATTAGGATTTATTGCTAAAAATCATATACAGTATAACCAAAGTTAAATATAAACTATGAAATATGAGTCTATGAAACATTTTAATTAACGCTTGAACTTTTTTAAAATTAATGTGATTGTAAATAGGGGCCTACCTGATTTGTATTAAAATGTTTCTATAATTATCAATTATTCCTTATATTCATCTGAATATAAAACAAAAGTCTACTTCCGAATTGGCAGGGTCGGAGTCACTATAATGTAATTAGCTACCCCATTTGGACGGAAAATAATAATAATAATAACGTTCAAATTACTAATATAATGTTCAGATACTTTAGTCTAATACCACCTCAGCCCGACCATGGGGTTGGTTAGAGCATTTTTTAGGAATATGGACATAGCTTAGATTGCTAGCAATTCCACTATTAACTCTTGATAATATCACAGATAAGTTTAAAGTTTTAAAAAACCGCTGATTATAGTTTCAGATAGGACTGGACATGCCCTCTAGAGTAAAACTAGGTAAAACTATAGGAATCCATCCCAAAAACGTATTGGATTTGTTTCCGTTTAAAAAACTTTTCATTTACAATAATTATTAGTTCATACATTAAATGCCAAGGAAAACTAAATTTAGCAATATTATTTGTTTAGGGGTGCAAATAAAAGTGAAAACTATAGACAAGATGTAAAGTAGTCTAATGTACCGTTTCTTCGATAATCTTAATTTTACCTATACCTATACTTTTATTCAGACATTCCGGATTTTTAATCCTCTCAAAAATAATGTTAGCTAAAAGTAAGAGTGCATTGCCTGGTCTATATTCCTGAAAAAATTTTGTCGTCTCTCGATTTTATGATGCTGTGTCCGATTCTATAAATACGTTTTATATTAACACTGGCAGTATTTATCTATATTAACGAACACATCCCTTTTTACTTTCCGTACTTTTGAACCTTCTGAACATAGTCTGGTTATACTGAGATTGTTTATCTAATTGAATTCGTATCATATATTACGTAATATTAGGATATATTGCTAAAAATCAAGAAGTAAATAATTGTTCGGGTTGAGTGCTATAGGATAGAATTACAGCTATGAAAAATGTAACGAACAATACACTTTAGAAGTTGTTTGAATCCCATCTAGTCTACACGCTTTAAACTATTTTAATTTGATCGTAAATACCTATATTCGTGTCATTGATATTACACGATTGCGACATGAATTTTCATCAAAGTATCATACATTAAAAGTTATGCTGGTGATTGTATATGAAAGCTCTTTTAAATGGCAACCATATACCATACGTTTCTTATAGACCTAATCCGTTAGAAAATTAAAATACTTTTAAAACTTTTAATTTGCATCTCCTATTTAGGCATCAAAACTTATTGTGTGTTGTCCCTTAGATGGAAACCAGGCAATCTAGCACCAAAATAATTTCGTAATTATATACTGTAGGCCTAGTGTATATATTAATATAAATCACTCGAATAATGACAATACAAGTTATTGCCTATTCCCTATCGAAGTTAAAAGTTCTTCTGTATGACTAAGATACAGTCACTAAAGACAATATTGTATGTATGTTACCTATTAAATACAAGCCCGTACTTCATCATTCAACATAATTAATAATTTCGCCATGCAAACTTCGAAGTTTTTTTTTGTATACTTTACTAAGTACTTTCCATGTATTTTAAATAGTCAATTAAGCTAAGAATATAGAGCACCGTGTTTTTATAGGTTCAGCTTTTAAATGTGTCTCATTGTGTGCTTTGCATCTGTTTAAAAAAAAATCGTCACATTTGTCTTAGCTTTCGGAGTCAAAAATCTCGAATGACTTTTATGTCGGTCGAACAAATTTATTATGATGAACTCGTATGTTGATTCTCTCTCTCGGACAACATCTTTATAAAACTGGCTAATCGTATCTCAGCGGTATCCGGTCGGCTGTCTTCGTTTTGCTTCTAGATATCGCATTAAGCTATTAGTAGGCCTACCTGACATAACCGAGCTATCAAAAAGCGAACTTCAATCACAGAGGTGACTTATTTGTCCCAAATTT
Organism: Antedon mediterranea; assembly: GCF_964355755.1. Classification (NCBI taxonomy): domain Eukaryota; kingdom Metazoa; phylum Echinodermata; class Crinoidea; order Comatulida; family Antedonidae; genus Antedon; species Antedon mediterranea. The sequence goes on from NC_092677.1 coordinate 1,460,777, forward strand.
AGTTGAGAATGTTTTAAGGCCTAAACGAATTATTATTACAAAATTTAGTGGGCCTATATTATAAAGTGATTGGTTTAATGAAATTAATAACAAAGACTCGAATTAAAAAGTACAGTATAATTAATCATGCACGTGTAAAACAAATTATTATATTAGCCTATATTTTAATGCCAACACTTTTCCAATACGTGCTTAAATTGGCTTTGCTTGTTGCTTTATAGAAAATCATAACCAATTAATTGTCTAACCAAAAATGTCATTTATCTCATACACTGTAATATTTGTAGTGAGTGGTAGAAACCTAAACACTCTCCGTATGAGAATGACACAGAGATCAGCTATAAAAAACATTAAAGTTTTTCTGTAACCGAAATGTTAATTCAACCTACTTGCAGAAATCGCACAGGACTTTTAATGTAGTCCTGTTGCTTTCAAAAGTCATGTCGCAATCGTTTAATATCTTATATCAATGACACGAACATATTAGGTTGTCAAATGGAGCGACAAAACTCGCAAAGACAAAAAAACACTTGGAATTACTACTTAAAGCCACAAAACTGTTTGATCTTAACATTAACATACTCCCAGATCAGTAAAATTATTCCATCGACTACCTAAGTTTAAGGTTCAATATTAACCACCATTTGAGTTGCTTTTTTTAGATACAATCCTAATTGTTTATATCTACCAAGCTATCTTCATTGTTTTCAGCTTGTGCCTTGATCCTTTGTTTTTATTTCTTTATTCCAGTCCACTCAGGCAGTGCTTGTTTGCTTCATAATCTCAATTTTGTCTTTTCACTTATAAAGGGCTAGTGGATTTATATTTAATGTTTTTTTAAATTTCTGTTGTTTTAACTCACATAATGTCTAAAAGATCGCAATAATAATGAAGCTTTTGAAATGGATGTAAAATATTCATATTCTCAATTTTGTAAAAGCACTTCCACTGATATAGTATATTATCCTATTAATTAAATATGACAAGTTGTACAGGTAGTTTCAGTTTTTATTTTCTATTGTTTTTGTATATTTTTTTTAAAGTAATTGTGTTGCTTAAATCATGGAGGTATAAACATATTTTGATATGCTTAAATGTTGTATGTGTGCCACTGTTAAATATGTGTTGCTCCAAATAAATATTATTATATTATTATTACAAGGTACAGTATTCATTTCTGAAAATTATATACATAAAAGATGATTTGATCATACAGGAAATTGTTTGAAGATAGAATTTAAAGTTTAGATTTAACTTGTTTTAAAGATTTAATGTGGCTATACTTTGATATATTATAAACGAATTTAACAAAACTCTTTGAAATTTATCATTCTATTGAGCCTATATGCATGGTACGGTCACTGTTACTCTTTATTCATTGATTTAAAATTCAGGTTAGACTTTTTATTAGAAAGAAATAAACACACCAGGGTTAAAAGGGTTAAATAATCCATAATTAAGCGATATATCTACACTGTGAGACACAAAATGCTTTCATAAAATTACACATTTATACCTTTGCTTAATAATAATATTTTATAATAATTCATTTTAACGGTACTACGCCTACATGATGATCATGGGTAGCTAATGGCATGGGGCTCCGACCCTGTATGCCACTTTTGGAAGTGTTTATATTGATGTTGCAAACAATTTCATTATCAAAATTTATATGTAGAAGACAAAACTGATTAATTAGTGTGCATGATGCATATAAGAAGTAATTACTGAAAACTATCATTGTAGTACATTTTTTATAGTATTAGTAGTACTTTATAGTATAAAGGGTGTATAAAGTTGTGCCTTTTCAAGCATGATTTGAGTGATAGTTGTTTTTGGGGTTGGCAATTATTGCGACAAAATTGTAATGTCCTTGACGTTATTAATGCCTAATTTCCGTGACAGAGATAAACCCTTATATCAATAACATATCATTGGGTTTTTTTTTTGATCTAATGTGATATAAAGGGATAATCGCAGAAACAGCACAGAACTCCGAATTCCTAAAAATGCTCTAAACATTAGTCCCAATCATAGTCGAGCTGACGTGGGTTTGGACTTCCAAATATACACAAACTTAAATTACCACTAAATTTCAAAAACGTTGCGCCGGTTCTGAATATTATATCTAATCTGAATGATATAGGCCTAAATGAATAATACTGATACTTGCAGAAACCGCAAAGAACGTTCAATGTATTGCATTCAAAAGACATGTCGCATTCGTGTAATATCTTATATCAATGACACGAACATATTAGGTTGTCATAAGACAAAAAAAACTTGGAATTACTACTTAAAGCCACAAAACTGTTTGATCTTAACATTAACATACTCCCAGATCGGTAAAATTATTCCATCGACTACCTAAGTTTAAGGTTCAATATTAACCACCATTTGAGTTGTTTTTTTTTAGATACAATCCTAATTGTTTATATCTACCAAGCTATCTTCATTGTTTTCAGCTTGTGCCTTGATCCTTTGTTTTTATTTCTTTATTCCAGTCCACTCAGGCAGTGCTTGTTTGCTTCATATTCTTAATTTTGTTCTTTCACTTATAAAGGACTAGTGGATTTATATTTAAATGTTTTTTTAATTTTCTATTTTAACTCACATAATGTCTAAAAGATCGCAATAATAATGAAGCTTTTGAAATGGATGTAAAATATTCATATTCTCAATTTTGTAAAAGCACTTCCACTGATATAGGGCTAGTGTTGCCCATAATAATAATAATACTAATTTATTTGGAGATTACACTTTTACAACAGTGGCACTCGACCAAATGGAAGGTGCATCCATATATTATCCTAATTAAATACGATTTAATGTGGCTTTACTTTTATATATTATAATAATATTTAATAATTATTCATTTTAACGGCACTTTGATAAAACAATGTTATATATCATACTATTGCACCTTTATTCATGGGGTGACCTACTATATCCTTACACTATTATGGAAAAAAAGAAAAAAAAACAAATAAGAATTGTGAAAGTTAACCCAATGTGACTTGGTTACACAATTGAAAAATTCATTATATAATAATATCATGTGCATGCAAAAACAAAATTGTATTATTAAATGTGCATATCATTTATTTGTCCAATATAATTTTATATATTAGTTTAATTTATTTTTCTAACGCCTAGTTTGACAGGCCAACTTTGAAATTGAAATAATCTTTTCGTTCGACACAATATTTCAGAGATACGTGAACATTTGATGATGGTCTATCCGATATGACTTTGTTTTTTTGTACATAAAAAGTGGACAATTTTGGTTTAGATCAATGAATGCTTAAAATTGTTTTTTTTTTTTGCTATATTTTTCAAGTTGATATCTGGAATACTATCAACGCTTTTATCTTATAATACGCGATATATTCATATTTTTTTTACAAGAAAATAAAGTATTGATCACTAGCTTGTTTTTATGTATTTAATAACTATTCTAAGTTCATTTTAAATAGGCGTATGTTTATATTTTAATGATTCATGGTAAACAATTATAAACAGCTTCAATATTACACAGTAGGTTATTCAAAAGAGACGCACAATTTATACGGACGTGTTTTTAACGACAAAATTGACCAATCAAAATGGAAATAGTCAAAATACAATAATTTTATGTTCATTGGCTACCCCACCAACAACCTAAACTTCAAATAATAAAAGATCCCTGTAATACTGTATTTAAAAAAAAGCATATTTGCAACCGAAATTTCTTATTTTATAAATATAATATAAATTTACAATTATACAAAACAATATACAACTGCTTATAAAAAAGGAATTTAATTCAAGAATTTTAATTTAGTTAAAATATCAGGATTTCTTACTTCAATTTGATGTTTCCTTTAGAGGCGCTAAACTTTTGAATATATGATTTATTTATTTTTTGGTCATATGTTTTTTATATCATGTTATTATGTTATGTGCAAATAAAGTACTTACATAGTTGATATATATATATATATATATTATGCAGTGTAGCATAGGTGAAATTACGGGAGCCCAATATGAATTAGTTTGAAATGGTAAAAATTATTTTACTACAGTATAAGTAGATTAAAATATATAAGTTAATCTATGAAAATGATTATATATTACTGGCAGATTTTATCGATCTCTATCGTGTAAATAATACTCGTTATCGATATGAAATACGATTTGCACTTGAGTTTTTCTTCCTGCTGATCTGTAGCTTTAGTATAAACAATGTGAACAATGCCCAAACAGGGAGTTGACTAATAACTCCCTGGCCCAAATAAAAGATCGTAACAGTGTGAAAGTGCGTCACTCGTCGCCCAACATTGTTTGTGATCACTTCGTTATCGCATTTGATAAAAATGGACTGGAGGTTTTGTGTAGAGGAAGACAACATTGCTTATCTAATAATTAATAACACTAGGGCAATAAAGCATTCTGATGGTGAACAGTTAGGAAAGGTTATAAAATTTACCAAAACAACTAAAGGCAAAAACTGGCTTAAGGTAAGATTGTTGTGTTCTTCTAAATAATATAATTTTCTTTTAATGTTTTTAGGGAACCATTCTTCACCAGTCTTATTACTTTATAAAGATTTTTTATTTTCCATTTTGCAGTTTTAAAAAGTGTTTCAAGCCACGCAATTATTAGTTTTATTAGTATTTTCCCAGGGGCACAATCTTCAGCTGTTTAATAGGCCTATTATATTTGGATTTTATAGGCTTTCTGATTATAATATATATTATGATTTATTCGATTATTTATTTCATCTAATTAATTGAAATGTTGTTTCAGGCCTAAAACTAAATTGTAATATATCTTTACTATAGGACCATTGATACTAATTTTGTTGACCATTTTTTTAACATTAAAGTTTTATATATGTTTTAAAAAATGCATTTTCATCAAGAGCACCAACACTGAATATTAGGGTGTAGTGTGTAGACTTAACAACTATATAAATTTCTATGTTTAGTTATTTATTTAATTAAAAACAAATTTGCAATACTATAGATTGTTACAGAAGAAAGCGACTGTAGTAGTACGCTTGCTGCAACCAAAGTATTGTGGAGCAAATTCAAACCGGACGAAAATTGCCCATTTTGCAAATGCAAGACAATTGACGACCTTACCAAAACATTGCAAACATTACGAAAGCGAAAAGCTCAAGATGCTGAAAACGTAACTACAAAGAGAACAAGAATTAACATAAAGACAATCGACGAAACAATCAAAGAAAAGATCATTGGTTAGTATATGAAACATTTGTTATTGAAGTTACATACTGTACCATGCCCCATGGACAAGCATAATTATTATCTGCTTTTGTTTTACTGTAGTTTACAATTAAACAAACGTTACTGTTTTATATTTTTTCAAATGTTTTGTTGAATATGTCACATAATAGTTATTCACTTTGATCTTGGATAACAAAAAATGTAATTTTAAACATAACTCACAATAACTATAGGCCTAACCATGATTAGATTTAATGTATCTACAATTCGTTACGTTAAATTAGTATAATCTGGCTAGATAAGTAATTATATACGTACTAGGCCTATTAAAATATAAAGCGGATGAACACATTTTTCGAAGATGAACGAACTAAAGATATTTTGAACACAGGTTTTAACTTCTTATAGTTACTCTATTTTCTATTTGTTTTATTGTTATTTAAGTTTCAAACAGTTATTATAAAACGCATAAATAGATTCCGGTCATTCGATTGGACAATTTTCTTTCACATGACTACTACTAGCCTTGCAAACCCAGACCTAGCCCGGATGCTAACATACACTAGGCCTAACCTTCCTAGATATTGTGCAAAATACCTATATAAATTCAAAATTAACTAAAATATAAAAAATAACATGTGCAGGGTGATCTCCATGCACTCAAGCAGGCAGGGGGTGATGATGTCCTGACACTACCTAGGCCTAGACTAAACGGCCTATACTGTATGGCAACGTTAAATTTTTAGGATATATATTGTTATTTAAAAAATAAAACTAATATTAAAATATAATGTCAATCATTTTTTGTAATTCATATAATTTAATAATGTATCCTTTTTCTGAAAATGTCCAACTTTGTATGTAAAACAATTTTTTAAAATGTTTTTTACTGATGTCGCAACTTGTGGAATTCCCCATTTTAGTAAAAAATAAAATTGGTTTATTAAATATGAAAATCCTATCATAATAATAATACAATGACATATTTATATTAAGTTGTTTCATATTAGAATTGTGAAATACAGGTAAATGATTTCACTAAATTGTAGTAGTAGGCTGACATTATTAGTCACCGACACCCAGATTAGCCAGGACATAAGATTACTACGATGCTTGATCTAAATCCTGGGGAGAATACTTCCTTGTTGTATAATCATAAGATGTAATATTTAACAAACTGTCATTTTACGTTTATAGGTCTAGTTGCTGTGCCAAGAAGTTCGATAGTAGCGCCGCCATCGGACTTACTACTTCGCAAGATCGACCAAGATTTTGTTAAAAAAATTCAAGAAACGCTTACAAAGGACGGTCTGGTGAACACGATACTACCTGTATTGCTTAATAAAGAACATTACGATTTCTTTAACAAACAAGAATACGAGAAGTGTATTTTTTATTCACTTGGCGGAAATCATTTAAGAACAGCACTATCAACAATGAGTGAGAATATATTTAAACAATTAGAAGTGGCAGTCTATTTTGATCTAACAAAAACTGAATCACTACGTGTGGCATCTCGACATAATTTCGTCACAGGTAATACTCACCAAGCAACTTTTGAAGACAACGTTGCAGTATGCCGTAACATTTTGCAAGATTACAATGACAAAGATGCCAAAACGACTTCGACATGGAGGAGAAAGTGTGCAGAGGCAATTGGCAAACAATCGTTCGAAAAAAAGGTATTATTAATATTATTTAAACAAGTTATTTAGGACTCTAATATATAAAGTTGTAATTAATAATGTAATGGTGATATAATTAATAATAATGTTGTAATTAATAATAATATATAATAAATAAGGATATTAACAATAATAAAAAGATAATAACGATAATAACACATAAGGATAGTAATAATAAATAATAACGTTGTATTGCAGATAATATCGTCCATGGAACCGATGTTCCAAGTATCATTGTATACGGACCGATGCTACACAAAGGTTACCAAGCTGTTTGCCAAGTATAATGCAGGAACGGTAAAGGATTCAAAACCCGGAAAGCAATTGAAGCAGTCGGTAGGTTTCTTACATTTATTTTCTGTCACATTTATTCTCTCAATAAATAGCAATTACTGGTGTATGCTTTTTTTTTGGCAAAAACAAACAAGCAAGAAACACAATCAGTTAATTATTAGTCTCAGTCACTTGCGGTAGAAACAACGCGTCTTCATTCAAAGGGTTAATAACTTTGTAAAAAACAATCTATTATTTATTAATTCATTTATTTTATACAGTTGTCAACCAACAGCGATGAAACCGCCACTAACAGGTTAAATCTAAACATAACAAACTATAAAAATGTATTCAAATTAGGCCTAATTTATTATAAAAAAAACCATTTTAAAATAGGCCTGTTTTTTCTAAAGGGGGGGGGGGGGAGTGTGATTAACTTTGTTAAAACTAAAAAATAGCCTATTCAAAAATGATATGACGTGCATTAACAATTGTTTTGTTTTCTTCAATTGTTATCCACACGAGAGAAATGTTTATACTGAACCTCTTGAACCCTTATTGGAACGCTTTATTATTTGTTATCACATGGAGTAAATGGTTATCAGTATTGTGACTAAACATTTTTTTACAATTCTATAGTTCTTCATGACACTACAAGGCCTGTCGGAAGAAGACAAGTTTGAATTGCTGTCATCTGTAACAGACGGAACAATGTCCATTAAAGAGGTTGAAAATAAAGCACGGTCGATTAAGCAGATAAAGGTGATCAGAGGAAAATTTTTGACAACTATTAAAGTACTGACATGGAAGGAAGCGACCGAAAGATTTCCGGAGCACACGACCGATTCTGCTCTTCGGCCTTTTTTAACAACAAGTAAGGTTACTATGTTACTAATAGAATTCAGTCGCTGTATTTGTGCTATATTTCTAAAACCAAGTCCCACTCTGTCAGATTTTAAAAATTCGTACAAAATTGAAACAATTTAATAGTATGCAGTTCGATGCAAAGGTACTTTATTCACACAAAACTACTATCCCTTATAGAAATTAAAATATTGAATAAATAATAATAAAAACATTTTAATACATTTCTTTTAAAAGGGAAGTTATCTAAAAGCGAAATTCCACCAGGTTTATTCATGCATTGTCAAGATGCTCTGTTTTGGGAGGAACAAAGGCAAAGTCAGCCTCAAGCGTCAACAGTTGATATTTTAACAGAAGATGGAACAAGATCAAAGTGTCAAGTTATGTCTGGGCCGTTTATTGGCAGAAAATTGACAGATATTGCCAATTCCAGTAATATGGGGTTACATCGTGGCCTGCTCGTACTGACAGAGGTTTGATATATTTTAAATATTTTATATTGTTTTGTATATTTGTAATTCATTCTATAGTGAGGGGTTTTCAAATTTGAAACTAAATTGTTTTTTTACGGCCTATCAATGTGGCTTTACTAAGAAAGATTTTAATAGATTTATATAAACAACAGAACAAATATTCAAACTGTTTTTAGAGATTAATATATATCCATTCTAACTGACCCCCCGAAGCCTGACACATGCAATTTTTGCATAACACAGTAACATTGAGACTGCACTGGTTTTGTTACTGGTTTTGTTACTGTTGTTATTCTTATTATATTATTTTTTCTATGCTTTTTTTTTTGTAGAAATGTGAAAAAGAAATGCTGATTTCTGATGTCATCGTAGTTGTTTGCAATGACGAGGACCTGCTATATAATATGACTATTTTAAAAGACAATGATAGAGTCATGCAAGTACAGTATTGGTACTGCGAAGAACAAGGTATACCCAGTTTGTTATTGTATTTACAAATATAGTTCAGTCATTTTTATTCAATTATAAATATAGGTCAATCATTGATTGGCAGTATACTAAAAAATGTTCACCAATTTGCAATACTAACTGCTTTTTGGTATGAGGTGGATGGTGAGGTAATGGGGTTATTTCTTCTTGTTTCTAATAATATTTTAAAAGACAATGATAGAGTCATGCAAGTACAGTATTGGTACTGCGAAGAACAAGGTATACCCAGTTTGTTATTGTATTTACAAATATAGTTCAGTCATTTTTATTCAATTATAAATATAGGTCAATCATTGATTGGCAGTCTACTAAAAAATGTTCACCAATTTGCAATACTAACTGCTTTTTGGTATGAGGTGGATGGTGAGGTAATGGGGTTATTTCTTCTTGTTTGTAATAAAAGAAAAAAAAAGAAATGTACCATTGATATTATTATTATTATATTCAAATATACAGGAAAGTTAATGTAAGTATGTAGGCCTACAGTTTAATGATGATTCATATTTTTTTTAGACACCATTCGCACGTTATTAGTAAGCCCTCAACACGAACGCATGATGAATGGAATTGGTGGCGTCATTAAGGCTAAGTCACTAGAACTGCTAATTAAGCAACTAGTGACAAGGCATAGCAGAGAAGGTCACTTAGTTGTAAATTGCCTAGGATGGAATGGTAAATAATACATTTATACCATAACTCATAATAATCATTCATTGATGTTAACCAAAAACATACCGCGTGACAATTGGGCATGTCGCTAAAATCCAATCAAATGGGAAAAATTCTTGTTCTTTGAGTCATTACTATTGTCGTTTGTACAAACGACATTAATGAACTAACAAAATAATTTAATATTCAATTGAAATCTATTTTATTGTTATTATAATTACAGTGTTCAAGGAAATAATTTTGCAACGGCGCAATTGTATAACCTTGCTCGAGAATGATGGGGAATCTGAATTAAGATCCAGATTAGTTCGTTTCAAAGAAGAAATTGAAAACAGCATTCAGCTTGAAAATGGAGCCCAATCGGATGGTAAGTTTAAGTTAAATTAACTTTATTGTTTATCTATTGTCATGGATGCTAATACGAAGAACAATATACAAGCGATATTTTATACATTCAAGTCGCAATACAATGCTGATGATTTGATGTTTGTAGTGCAATATACTGCTACTTTTTGTTCAGGAATTTTAAAACGGCATATTAAGCTGTATTCTCATAACTTGGACGGCATACTATGCTATCTGTATTGTAAACTTGTATAAACACAGCCCATGCATTTAATTTTTAATCAATATTCAAAATACCCATAATCAAGTTCTGACCCAATTTGAAACATATAGTAATACAAATTTAAAAAAAAAGATTCTCTATTTTAAAATTTTGTTTACACAGAGCTTCTAAAAAAATTATACAACTATTTAGAGGTCTATTAAATAATAGGGCCTTGGTTTATTTATCATTTCAGATGAGGACGACAGTACAGATGAGGAGGTTGAAGATAATGCGGAGATGGCAAATGAGGAGGACGACTACACATTTCCGGGGTGAAAATAGCATTCATGATACTGGACACATGCCTTGCAGTCACATTTTATATAACTTTTCAAATTAATTTATTAAATTTATTCTGTGCCTTGTGATGTTTATATATATACTGTATATACAATTGAGAGACTAGTACTGTTCCGCCGTACTACGACAGTGGTCTAATGGTCATCTGCATATCAAGCAGAATGTTCCGGGTTCGGATCTTGGATTGGGCATTCTCACTGATTTCCTCATCTTTATCGTTTAAAATTAAATAATTAAATTTCACTGGGCGGTTTAGAATTATTCTGTGCCTGTGAAATGTATATATCTTTTAAATATTTTCTACTAAAATCACGTATAAATAGTTAGTAATGCATACAATACTTATTTTACTAGAAGCCGAGTTTAATTCATTCTAAATTAATAACCAGTGTTAGTGAATAAATAGTTAAAATTTATCAGTTCTTTAATTCTTTGATGTACGGCTGAGAAAAAACACCTTATGAGTGTATTCATGTTTTGTCATTAATAAAAAGCTTGTATAGCACACTAAAACTTTGTCTACTAATTATTTTTACAGAGAAATTCTTGTATTTCTGAAGTCATAAATTTTATGACCTAATGGCAGCTTCACAATCATGTCATAAATATTATGACTTATGTGAAAATAGTCAATACCTTGAAGCCCGGAAATCACAGCCTCATGTACTATAACCAGCGTATTCCGAGACATAACATGTAGTTTTAAATTGTCATAAATTTTATGACCTAATGACTGCTAAATTAATGTCATAAATATTATGACTTATGTGAAAATAGTCAATACTGTACCAGGAAGCCCCAAAATTAGTGCTTCCTGTACTATACACTATAACTAGCGTATTCCGAGACTTAACATGTACCTTTAAATTGTCATAAATGTTATGACCTAATGACTGCTAAATTAATGTCATAAATATTATGACTTATGTGAAAATAGTCAATAGGCAGCTACCATGTCGCTCGAATAATACACGCTGTTATCTGCTGTATATAGCCCATCACTTTATAACTTTTTTGTTGAATCTAATATATTATTACCGAGTATAAGGTGGTTAGGAGCTAATAATACTAAGCTTTAGAGCTGAGTGGAAATGGGCCGCTACTACTGGTAATTACACCAAAGTGTTTTGTGTATGATAATCGAAGTGCAGCTAGCTCTGCCAACAAATGCATGGATTAATACATTCATTTATAAAAATAGTTTTTAACACTCAGCTAGCTTTTAACTCATTATCATAAATGAAAACAAAAAAGAATTGCCCTTTTCAACTACAAATAAAAACATATCATCCAAACTAATAAACAGAAAAAAGAAACAATTATTCAATCAATATTATAGTTTATCGTTAAAGTAAGTTGATATATTTATGTTTTATTATACATTGTATTAAACTAGTTAATGTCGATGTATACATTTATATAAAACAAGGTTTTGTTTATTAATTTCTCAGCGTTACTAAAATCAAAATATAAAACAAAACAAATTATACGGCAAGTTTATGCAAATAAAAATAATTATAAGAGGAAATGTTCGTTATCGCTAAATTGTAGTATTTTGATAATATTGAAATCGATAAAAATCAAAATATGCATATTTTACGATTTTGTATACATTTTAGCTATGAATGGCCAAAATTAAAGTAAAGGTCGATTTTGTTGAATCTACACAGACGTATAATGTTTGTACTGAAAATAAAACGTGTTATTATTGCATTGATATATAATGACCATTATACCAGCATAAGAAGGAAAATAAACTAGACAAGTATTCTTTACCAATCAATTTTGGTTATTTAATTAGGAATATGTCTTTTTGAGGAGTGGTTGTTTGTTGCCAATTGTTCTTGTATTTGGTAAGTACCAGGCTTTAATATTTTGTGGGTGCTACTAAGAAAACATTTGGTTTTGTATTTTTGGTAAACACATTTAAAATCCTCATATACATAAGTAGGCCTACATTTCCATCATTATTTGAAATACAAATAATACAATCATGCGTTTTATGTTATTTCCGTATTATAGAGGTGGTTCAAACTTAAGTCGACAATTAAAGAAAAAACTAATAATTTAAAATTAAATTCCCGTTGTCTGTGTTTGCGCGGGTGTGTCGATTTGATATCCTGCCGGACCACATAGTTTGGTTTGTGAAACCAGAACAGAAAACGATAATAGAGAGAATGCACATTCCAGGGGCGCAGCCAGCAAAGAATTAATGGGGGGGTCAACCAATATGCGAGTATTTTGCGAGCGAAGCGAGCAACCATGGGCTGGGGGCCAGGGGGCCGCCAAGGGCCCCCGGTTGGGGTCCAGGGGGCGAAGCCCCCTGGAAGCTTTGGCGGTCTAGCGCAATCTAGATCATTTGAATCGGTTTACGCACACACAAATATGACAATGTTAACACTAATAAACTGAAACAAAGAAAACAAAAACAACTCTCATTTTCATTACAGAACATTCCAGGCTGCCACAGACAAACACTTTTTTTCTTGCTTGTTTGTTGATTTGTGTAGAGAGGCTGTAAACTCAGAGGAGGAATTATTTGAATTCCTCCTTTTTCACAAATACAAAAGTTGCATGAAATGAACGCAGAGTTGCAAAAGTTTGAAAAAAGAAATTAGAATGATAGCATGGAGTGATATTATTAAATGAGAACCTTAAGGTTAGAGTTCATACACTGTGCAAGTCCAAGAAGCTATCTTGGCTCCGTGTGTATGTGAGACGCTTATCATACCCAGTACATACAATATTTTGTTTAAAAATATACCTATTTTGTTCGAATGTATAGTATAGGTGATAGCTTATACATAATTGTAATAACTAACTTCTAAATTATTATCATACATTTTACGTTAGTTACTATAACGGCGCTCTAGACATCGCGTGATGCATCTTTAAACATAAGTTTGGAACATTCTTCTCGGCTTGGAGACAGAATTCGCGAATGACATTCTCTGTATTAATGTTCATGTTAAAGTGTATGTTCATGAGGCACAATCCCGAAAGCTGCTCATAAGACATGTGATTTCGCAAACAGGTTTTCGTTCTCCACAAAGTCGAAAAACTCCGCTCAGCAGACGTTACGGGAATTGGCCTACGCGATTAGAAGAAGTGAACGCACATTCGGAAACACATCTGGATCCGCTAATTTTACACAGTCGCTTCTTCCATCACTGAAGCTCGGAATGAAGATGTTCGTGTCTTGGCAGATCATCGCACCAAATTCAAGTTCCTTGAAGACTTCTTCAACATTACACTTCACGATAGACTCGGGTGCTACGCCAAATATTTTAAAGCATGACCTGTTATCGGAAGAAAAACGGGTTTTTAACTCGGTTTGTAAATGATCAAGAAGTTGATTTGGTAATAGTGCTCGGTAGTAATCTTCCACAGTATCTCCAGGATGATTTGATCTGTATTGTTGTCTCATGTTTTTATTTATTTTTTCAAAAAAAAAGGGGGGGTCAGGACCCCCGTGACCCCCCCACTGGCTGCGCCCCTGCATTCACTAGAATTTTATTTTGTTTTTGTCGTCTTTCTGATTTTAACACTTTGCAGCACAATGTTATATTTCAAAACCAAGTAACGTAGCGTATTTTAGTTTCAGATACAAGTGCCCAAATACAAGTGTCAGTGGATGCTGGTACAGCGAGAGAGTTTGACAATGTAACAATGGTGTGTACTCCATCATTTCTGTCAGGAGATTCATTGGTTCAACTGGCTTGGACAAAAGCTGATGAGAATGGTCAACAAGTAGGAAGTGGTCTTGTAAGTTCTCCACGACAATCATCCAATGCTCGATACAGTTTGTCCAATAATAATCTTATAATAACTGATGTTGAACGAGGTGATGCAGGCAACGTTGTGCTGTTAGCACCAATCTTGCAAATCCTGGTGAAAACTTTGCAGAACTCGCAGTCAATTGTGAGTACAGTATAGTAGAATGTTATGAATATGCAATTATTTCTTCAAATACAATAAATAAGTGGGAGGATGATACTGTATTTTAGACATTATAATTTGTTTATGTTTAATGTAAGAACATTTGGAAATACAAGCTACAGTAATTGCTTTGTGTTAATTTATTTTAAACAAGTAGGCCTAGTGTATTTTGTTATTGATTTCATTTGTCAGATAATTGTGAGTATAAAGTAAATTATGATGAATATTTGTAATTTGCACATTTCTTCAAATTATAATCAATTTTTGTCAGAATTTCAAAGCGAGATGATGATGCTTAGAAATATACTTATACAGTACTGTATTAAAAGCTTAGACTTATCAATGTTGTTGAAAAAAATAATTATTTGAAAATGTTTTGTCTTGAATGTTTAGACATACAATACTGTACTTGTCGATAAATAGTATTGTGTAGCAATTGAAACATTTAATCACAAATTATTATCAAATTTATCCTAAAAATAAAGTTGTGTTTGTGGTAATACATGAGTATTTTAAACATTGTTATGTAAGTTTTCCATGAACAGATCTTGACAACCCAGATTTGAAGCTAATGTCTAACGATGATGAAGCAGCAACATTTAAATGTACTGAACCTGATGGATTCCCAACACCGATTACCATCACATGGATCAAAGATGACGTCATACTTGATTTGTCTGATACACAAAAGTATCCAACTTCTAATGCAACATTAACGATTGATGACGTTGATGAGACAGATGAGGGAGTTTATCAGTGTAGAGCAGAGAATGCTGCTTACAGTGGAACAGAAAAAAAACTTAGTAACATTGTTACCCTCATCACATTAGGTTGGTACGATTGGAATCAAATAGTTTCATAACTGTTAATTGATACAATGAATACATACTATATATAAACATACATTTCGTTCTTTCGGGTCGTGTTTTCTCTACCACAAATAATTTGTCTTTGTTCCTACATGATATGGATAGCACTGGTGAGCTAACACAACAAAAACGGAACACTTTAGGCCTAATTGTTTTTTGTTGTTATTATTATTATGCAGGTGTTTTATAATATGAACGCATAATAAGTTTCGATAATAATGCTTATTTATTTTTTTAGAATTGACGACTACTTCTATATCCAGTAAGTCAACTATAAGTACGTTGCATTGTATTATATTGTAAATTTCCGGGTTTGAACGAAATAAAAGTGGAAAGAAGCCACAAAAGAAAAACAAAATTAAAACAAATCTGGGTTTGATTCCCAAATAGACAAGGATGAAAATGTGAACAATTGATGTGAGCATCTTAAAAGCAACAGCGACGACAATTAGTCAGAATCATTTGTGAGAAGACAAAAAAGGAGAGAAAATATATAAAAAAGGTTCCCTGGATATTTGCTTACTTCATACAATTATGAAAACACTGACTAATTCTTTTTCTATCCAATAAACTTTATTTTAAGCAGCAGGCGTACATGTCTTATACTAGAGAGACAGATAACAAGGATAGCCACACATACCAAGATTTACAGAAGAAAGACGATAATCAAGCTGTATATATAAATGTTAGAGCAAAGAGGGACAAAAAATAATGCCTCTTATTGTTAATGAAATGTCACAGTTTGAAAATTGTTGATTTTAATAATATAACTCAATAATTTATGGGTAAAACTGACAAAATTTAAAATAACAAGAAAAATTTGAATTCTGCAATTTGTTTAAAAAAAACCCATACACTTTATATCTAGTGCCATTGCCTATGGTGTATAGCAACATGTGATGTAAAGATGAAAACATATGACATATCTAAAAATGTAAATAACAAGATACATTTATACGAATTATATTTCTTGGTCTTTTATTTCGTACTGGAATTGAAATTTGCTTGTAGTTGATTCGTTGTATATTTGAAGACAACATACAAAGAAAAAATAAGAAACAAAGGAAAATAAGGATTTCCTACACCAACACGCGTTTAAGTTCATATTATTAAAAATTTCTTTAATTTAATTTCGCCCTCGATTGCATGTTTGGTTGCTTGCTGCCATTTTTTCATAAGTGCATAAGTTCAAAATTATTTTGAAACACATTTCATCGTCTTCCGTTCAAATGTAGCTTAATGACGGCTGACGCCCTCTACCTCACCCTGTAGCTTTCATTTTCTTACAAAATTGCTACACACTCTTTTAGTCTTCACGCTCATTAGGCATTACGAGCAAGTAACGTTACAGGTTGGTTTAATTTATTGTTAATATACTTAATACATAACTTGCCAAACTACTTTCTATTATTCAGCAAATTAATTGTCACTATTAAAAATCAAGTATATTGATTCAATCGATATTATACATGAACGATACTGTATGAAGGAAGTAGACATAATAATATATCAAACTATGAATGGCAATACACACTCATCACAATAACAGGAACAAACAGTATTTCAATATACATTATAATATACAATAGTGGAATAGTCTTGCTTTGTAGGCCCACTGGCCGTATTTAAGATTCCTGCTTTAGATTTGTGAAGATGAAGACGGAAATGTAAACATTATAATGTGATATCTTGTTTTTTTTTAACTTTGTGTTTGTAAAATGACAGTTCTTTAGAAATATAGGAAATATGTTTGTTTACAAAAAATTAATCTAAACATTGGGCCACCATACAGTATGGAGGAAGTAAACAAAAATGTAAATGAATCCTCATTCAGACAATGCAAGAACCATCAGTGTCCTTGAGAGACAAGAGTGATATATAATTTTGGAATTTCAGATTGTTAGGCGTGACCTAACAGAAGTAATGTCGATATGTGAGTGTGCACTAATTTTCCTGATTTTCCTAAGCGACTGTAAGTAGAAACTTTGAATATAATTGGTGTAACCAATCATGCATGTTTATTAGTAGGGTCATAAAAAAAACATAAAATTATAAGACTAGACTGGCTATGGAGTTTGACGTAGTAACCAATTTTTATTTGAAACGTTGAATATAATTGGTGTAATCGGTTGTCAAGCATGTTTTCAACATTGCGTTCTAATAATTATTAGTAGGGTCTTACTATTATTTCAACATTTGCTTATAAGACTGAAGTTCAGTGTTCGGAGAAACCAATTTTATTTTTGTTTTTTTTAATTGATTTGTTTCATTAAATACATTGCCACCCTTTCAATTTTGTATATAGTTATAAATGGTCAAAATCCTGTAGTCAGTGTACAAGATGCTAACGTTAAATTAGGTGAGAGCGCTGTTATCTCCTGTAGTCATACACTCAGTGGTACTAGAACTCTGCAGGCTGTTCAATGGTACAATAGTAATTCAGATGGAGATCAGTTAGACATCCTTGTTAACAGTGCTGAGTCAAATACAAATGGTAGATATACAGTTACTAACACAGCACAGACTGCTCAAACTGGTGTAGCTACTCTCACCATTGCAAACTCAGTGTTACCTGATGAGGAATATTACCTATGTGGAATTATTGATTCATCTTCTGTGTTTGGTCAAGATAGTGGAAACCTTACTGTTCACTGTGAGTATGAATAAATCTGTCAAAATTGTATTATAGTTTTAAAATAAATTGCTATTTAAAAAAGGGTAGCATTCATTTTAATTAAGACAATTGACTTTGTCATTACAGATCTAGAAAACCCTATTTTGGAATCCAACACATTAATTGTCATGATAAATGACACCGCAACATTCACATGTGCTAAATTTATCGGCAAACCAACACCAATTATTGTCAGATGGACAAAGGAGAATGTTGCACTTGATGTTTCTGATGAAGAAAAGTATCCATCTTCTGATGCAACATTAACTATTAATAAAGTTGATGAAATAGATGAAGGAAGTTATCGTTGTGTAGCAGAGAATGCTGCTTACAGTGGAGATGAAGGAAAAGAAAGTAATCCTCTCAAACTCTCAGTGGGTTGTAAGTAAAGTTTATTTATGTAGCTTTTATATTATTATTATTATTCTGATACGGACAAATATCCATCTTCTGATGCAACATTAATTATTAATAAAGTGAATGAAATGGTAGCAGAGAATGCTGCTTATAGTGGAAATGAAGGAAAACGTAGTAATCCTCTCGAACTCTCAGTAGGTTGGTTGCAATAAGGTTGTTATAACTAATGATACAATAATATCATTATTTTATTGATATCATAGGTATAATATTATGGAACCAAAGAGTCAATCATAATTATACAGAATATTCCAACAATATGTATTATGCGGTAACAGTTACACAGTTTAGTTGTAATAGGCCTTTTTACAATATAGCACAAGTAATATATAAAACCAATAGATGCACTGACTATGTTTAAATAACATAATCATATACTTTCTATTTCCTTAGCATTGAGAACAACTTCTTCTACATCCAGTAGGTCAACTACACGTACGTTTCATTTGTTTGCATTGCACTAATAGTTTTCCATTTTTAGGCCCTATAATTTTGTGAATAAAAAGTATGACCTTTGTATATTTGTTATGTCACAATCACATGGTAACTCTGATTCTCCTGAATCTTGCGTGCACAGAAGTTCCAAAGAGTGAGGGCGTGTGCAATTCAACTGGTCTTGTTGTTGGAATGACGTTTATTGGTGTGCTCATTGGATTCATTATCTGTTTGATTGTGGTTTTTATTATCAGAAAAATAGAGAAGTCAAAATCGCAGGTAAATTATAATTCAGAAAGTAGAAAAAAATAGTAAAATAGTCGAAGGTTTAGTGAAATACCGTCACAATTAATGGCAAATGTATTCAATTTACTTTTTGATGTTTTATTTTAAAGACACCGACATCAACAAATGACAACCAATCAGGGGTAAGGATGCTATACTTCAACCTTAATTATTCTCTTTCACTTTGATCATTATCATCATTGTAACCAAAACACAATAAAGGTTTGCATGATTGTAATTCATCTTACTTTACTGTTGTATTTTTTTTAGCAGCAGGCGTATATGACTTACACTGGAGAGACAGATAAAGAGGATAACCACACAATATACCAAGATCTACATTATAAAGACGATAATCAAGCTGTGTATGTAAATGTTAAAGCAAAGAAAGACAACAAATAATATACATGTTTAAAATAAAAATGAAATACATACATTATTATTATTATTCTTATTATTAATGAAATACCATTTCATATCTGTAGAAAGTGTTTTCTTTCTCTTGATTTAACTCTTTAACGTGTACAAATTTAATAACAAGGAAATGTGAATGCTGCAATTTGTATCATCACTAACAACAAAAAAACCTATATGTACCTATAGTGACATAATCTACCAGTGGCATATAGCAACATGTGATGTAAAGATGAAAACCATAGACATAACCCTGTATGAATCGTATGGTACAACTTTTTTTTTTCTATCCGTGGGCCTAGGCGAAGGTCTAAATCACTAATCAACAATTAAGAGATATGTTTCAAATACAATCTATAATCAAAGAGTAAATTCATTCGTTAAACAACAAAATGCCGTGACATGAGATGCAAAAGAGAAATCAATTTTGAAATCAATTCAATTCAATTCAATTCAATAATACATTTATTTAAGATGGTCACAATATATAACAAACAATATTACAATAAACAATCATAAACAATTAATATAAGACCATCTTGGGATCAAAATTAGAAGTAGAACTTGTCTCACATTGACCCCTAAAATAATAATAATAATTCAAACAAAAATAAGAACGGTACCGTATAAATATACAAATACAACGCATACAATTAAATAAATTATACAGTGCGCAACATATTTAGTAGGTTTGGTAACAAGATAAATAAAGGATTTTTATATGCTTTCTAAATGAATTTACAGTATATAAATGATTGATGGCAGTTGAATCTAGATTATTCCAATACGTTGGTCCTAAATAAGTAATAAAAAACTGGCTTTTTCTAAGTTTAACAAATGGAACATACAATTTATGTGGATTTCTTATGTTATAGGTATGATCTAATAAACGATTTGAAAATAACATTGAAACAGACTTTGGTAGTAAACCAGTAACATATTCAAACATAAAAGAAGTAACTTGAAGTTTATGAAGGTCATATATTTTTAAAATTTTAAGTTTTTTAAACAAAGGTTCTGATGCAGATGTAGATTGTTCAAAGTTTAATAATCGAACAACACGTTTTTGTAAAATGAAAATTCTTTGTAAATTTGATGGATAATCAGCTGCCCATATAATATTGCAATAAAGTAAATGTGGTAATATAAGCGAATTATACAAAGAAAGTAAAATGTGTTGAGGAAAAAAATATTTTATCTGGTTTATAACACCAATGCATTTAGACATTTTGATTGAAATATTTTTCTGATGACCGGTCCAATTTAAGTTTTCATTAATTAAAATTCCAAGAAATAAAGTTTCGCTTTTTCGGTCCAGATTTTTACCATTTAGAACAACCTGAATGTTTTTGTTACTTAATTTATGCCTGTTTCGATGGGAGTGAAATATAATGAAATTTGTTTTTGAAGTATTAATCAATAATTTATTAGAAGAGAACCAATTTTCAATCTTATTTAATTCTAAATTAAAGGTATTTACTAATAAATCAATATTTTTGTTTGAATAAAATAAAGTTGTATCATCGGCAAAGGAAACAATATTCAGTGTATCACTAACAAAGGTTATGTCATTTACGTAAATAAGAAATAATAAGGGTCCAAGGACCGACCCCTGTGGTACACCACATGGAACGTTCTTTGCCGATGATTTACAGTTACCAATCTGTACATATTGTTTACGAAATCAGTAGCCTATAATAACAGTTGACGGCCGTTTAATTAGTATATTAGTACCGTAGCCTATAGGCCTAGTAATGGACCCCATCGTCACCAACAACGGCACCAAAATGCCATTTTCTTGTTCAAAGAATCATCGTTACTTTTAATGCAGGACACATCAAGTTTGTGCCAATTTCACAATAGCAATTGTTTGAGAAATTAAAGTTTAGACCAAAGATGCTTTAGCATCATGAAGTGGCGCCACTCTACGTGGCGCGTTATACGATCTTTGGTTTTAGACTGGGTGTGGCGGGGATAGAGCGAGATAGCTTAAAGAACGATGAGGGCGTGTGTAATTAATTCAATCCAGAGCCATCAGATTCAATAAACTCGTATTAGGTCTACTTTCAAAATCTCACAAAACAAGGAAGGACAATTCGATTTATATTCCGTATTCACTATACTAATAATTCTGTCTTTGTGATGATGACTACTTGTTGTTTGCTGCTACTTGTTCTTGTATTTGGTAAGTACCCAGCTTTAATGTTTTGTTGTCAAACTAAGAAAACATTTAATTTTGTTTGTATTTAAATTACACATTTCCGTCATTTTTTGAAATAAAAATAGTTATACAGTTATGTTATTTCCGGATTATAGATGGTGGTTCAAATTTTCAACAATCATAAAAATAAACTATCAAATGAAAGTTATTCCGGTTGTCTGTGTTTCTATGAAAAAATGCATTTACTAGAATTTATTATTTTGTTATTATCATAATTCTGATTTAAACACTTTTCAGTATAGGCCTAATATGTCATATTTCACAGACAATCTTAGTTTCAGATACAAGTTCCCAAACACTAGTGACAGTGAATGCTGGTACAGCAAAAGTTGATGAAGCTGCAACAATGATGTGTACTTATACACTTGTACCAAATGATTCATTGCTTCAACTGGTTTGGACAAAAGCAGATGACAATGGTCAAGCAGTAGGAATTGCTCTTGTGACTTCTACAGGAGAAACAAGCAATGGTCGATACAGTTTGTCCAATGATAATCTTATAATAACTGATGTTGTAAGAGAAGATGCAGACAACTATCGTTGTAGCGTTAGCACCAATGGTGGAAATACTGCTGAAAACTTTGCTAATCTCACGGTCTATTGTGAGTATGTAGCTAATTATGAATGAGTGTTCAAAGTTTTTGAAATGAAAAATATTAAAACTTCAACCCAGCAATAAAATAAGACGTTAATACATTTGCATTTAACTTACATTTTACAATTGTTGTGAAAATGTTGCAATGCATACGCAAAATAGGCCTCCTGATTTGTTCGTTATGTAGTCATGAATGAACATGTTTGCATTACCAGATCTTGAAGAACCAGTTCTGAATCCAACAAAGTTGTCTGTCAACGCAACAGAAACAGTGACATTTACATGTTCTAACCTTATTGGTGTACCAGCACCAATTACCGTCACGTGGATCAAAGATGACGTCATACTTGATTTGTTTGATACAATAAAGTATCCGTCTTCTGATACAACATTGACGATTAATGACGTTGATGAATCAGACGAGGGCGTTTATCAGTGTAGAACAGAGAATGCTGCTTATAGTGGAACAGATGGAAAAC
Organism: Antedon mediterranea; assembly: GCF_964355755.1. Taxonomy (NCBI): domain Eukaryota; kingdom Metazoa; phylum Echinodermata; class Crinoidea; order Comatulida; family Antedonidae; genus Antedon; species Antedon mediterranea. The sequence goes on from NC_092677.1 coordinate 1,483,699, forward strand.
TTAGTAATACTGCCACACTGTCAATAGGTTGGTGGAATAAACATTTTGATAAATAATATATTTTATTAGCATCATTGTATACGTATTTTCTGCATGTCCTAATTAGTCATAGTCATAGTCATATATACTTTATTGTCCATTTAAAAAACAGAAATGTGATTTGAAAACTGGCAAAATACAAAAATATAAAATACAATTTACAAAAACACACACAAAAAGTTAAGAGGCTAAAAATTGTTAAAATTAGATAAAAATTATTATTATTTAATTATATTATATGATTTATTATTATATTGAACTAACGATGATTTAAAGTTTATATATTATAAATTATAAATGGAATATTCATATTACAGTATATTATGTCATGCGGTAATAAAAAATAAAGCACATACACAGCGAAATCTGAACGTTTCAGATTTATTTAGTTATAAATGGCCTTTTGTAATATGAACGCATGGCGTGTTTTAGGCTACTAAATATTGCTTGTTTTTTATTTCTTTAGCATTGACAACAACATCTTTTATATCCAGTAAGTCAACAACACGTAGGTTCTGTTTGTTTGCATTGTATTGTAAATTCCCGGGTTTTTGCATTTGCGAAAAGAAAATAAGGATATAAATGGAAAGGGATATCCCCGCTTCATTCCATGATCTGTATGAGTGCTTAAAAAGGAAAATAAGTATGACCTTTATATATTTGTCAACACTAACTTATTGTAAACATGTTTAAAACACATGGTAACACTAATCCTTCTGTATTATTTGTTCAGTTTTAAGTACAGAAGTTTCAAACAGAGAGAATGATTGTAATTCAACTGGTCTTGTTGTAGGAATGATGTTTGTTGGTGTGCTTATTGGATTCATTATATGTTTGCTTGTGGGTTTTATCATCAGCAAAATAAGGAAGTCAAATTCACAAGTAAAGTATAATTCAGAAAGTAGAACCAAAAGCAAAAGTGTAGACTTAAAATGACCAAAGGTTTAATGAAATACCGCACACTTCAGTAATGGAAACTATTTTAACATTAAATATTATGTTTTATTTTGAAGGTACCGACATCGAAAAACACCAACCAATCAGGGGTAAGGATGCCATACTTCAACTTTAAGTATTCACTTTACTCATTATTATCATCATCATCATCATCATCATCATCATCATTATTATTATTATTTCACCAATATATCAATAAAGGTTTACACGATTTTCATTCTTCTTTTTCCATGCACTAAACTTCTTAATTTTTTGTAGCAGCAGGCGTATATGACTTATACTGGAGAGATAGATAAAGAAACAAACCACACATACCAAGATTTACAGAAGAAAGACGATAATCAAGCTGTATATGTAAATGTTAAAGCAAAAAAGGACAAAAAATAATATACATGTTTAAAATATAAAAATAAAAGAAATACATTATTATTATTCCTATTATTAATGGAATATCATTGGTTTGAAACTACAATCACATACATCTTGTTGATTTTGTTATAGAATATAGAATATATCCAAAATATTTATAATCTAAATAAACTTGTAACTAACACTTTTATGTTTCGTCTTACTAATAAAACATTACCACCTTATAGTTTGTTCTTTATTTACTAACGCATCCGAGCTCCACTCATATAATACACGATTCTCCCAGACAAATTTATTAAGCGATCTATCAAATTCTAAACTCAGACGCTCTTCAATTCTGTACAATGGCCCAAAATTATGGAAAAATATCCCCCCTTCTTTAAAAAATAAACATCTCTTTCATCATTTAAATATCATTATAAAAACCTCTTGGTCTCAGTGAATGGTGAGTAGTCTCCTCTTTCCTTCTTTTTATATTTTTTTGTATTGGATTTAAAGAGTTTTAAATGAATTGTAAATTATTTATATTTGGATTTACATAATATATTCTAAAATTTTTTACTATATTTCTTAATTTTATTTATTTATTTGGTTAACTTGGTGGTCGGTCTGTAATCTGATCGACTCCTGTTACAATTAATGGTTTCTAACTTGAACGCTTCATTTGTTTTATCATTTTCGTATATTTATCTGTAATTATTGTTTAAAATAATATACATGTTTAAAATATAAAAATAAAATAAATACATTATTATTATTATTCTTATTATTAATGGAATATCATTGGTTTGAAACTACAATCACATACATCTTGTTGATTTTATTATAGAAATAAAGAGAAATCATAACCTGTAGAAAGTGTTTTCTTTCTCTTGATTTAACTCTTTAACGCGTACAAATTTAACAACAAGGAAATGTGAATGCTGCAATTTGTAACATCATTAACAAAAAAAACCTCTATGTACCTATAGTGACATAATCTACCAGTGGTATATAGAAACATTTGATGTAAAGATGAAAACCATAGACATACTTGAAAAATGTAAAAAAAGATAATTATGTAACTAACAACGATACATTTATTAAAAAACTGTATTTCTTGTTTTGATTTGTTTTAATTAAACCTTGCTTGTACAAGACCAACTTTGATTTGTTACTGAATTTAAAGTTTGAATGCATTAGTACATTGACATATAATGACTATTCCAGCATAAGAAGGAAAATAAACTAGAAAATCAATTCTTTTAATACGCGTGTAATTGTATTATTGTTATATAGCGTTCTTTAGTTTAATTCGCCTCGAGATATTGGTTGCTTGCTGCCATATTTTATACAAAGAATTGAGTAAGTTCAAATTAATTTTGAAACGGAATATTTAGATTCCTGGGAATTGGAACAGGACTTTAAAGTATGTGGGTGCGATTTTTATTTTGTTAATGATTTTTAAACACATTTAAGAAATACTCCAGTTTGAGTTTGCACTGTTTTGAACTACAATACAATTTAATAATAATCACGTGTTTTATGATTTTATTTTAAATAATTTATACTATTTAGAAAATTAATTTGATCATCTAGATTTAGACGGAAGTACAGTGCACTATAATTATGAAGGAAGTAAAACTAATATATCACAAGTATGAACGGCAATTAATCTCAATCATAACAACGACAGGAACAACAACAACAGTATACAATACAGTAGAGTGTGGTAGAGTGCAAGACAATAATAGTGAAATAGTCATCACCTAATAAAGCGGAAAATAAATGTATTATTGAATTATTGAATTGAATTGAAAAGATTTCCATATTCTATAGAATTGCGATGAAGGCGAAATGCACAAGTGCGATGATACACCTGATTATTCAACTTTGTGGATGTAAGTACAAATATTAAATTTCTTTTTTTCACAAAATGACGCAATCGTAAATCGTTATTTGTTAGCTTGTTCGATTTGGTTTCAGGTACAAGTGCACAAACACCAGTGACAGTGGATGCTGCTAAAGTCAAAGAGTTTGAAAATGTAACAATGGTGTGCACTTATATATTTCTGATAGGAGATTCATTGCTGCAACTGGGTTGGTCAAAAACTGATGACAATGGTCAACAAATAGGACCTGCTCTTGTGGTTTCTACAGGACTAACAACCAATGGTCGATACAGTTTGTCCAATAATAATCTTATAATAACTGATGTTGAACGAGGTGACGCAGACAACTATCGTTGTGCTGTTAGCACCGTTAATGGAAATCCTGGTGATGACTCTGCAGAACTCGCAGTCATTTGTAAGTAGTAGATGATGCATTTTGTACAACATTTTCAAACAAGATGTCTTAGTAATCTCTGTAATCTCCATTTAAATTGTATGACTTTCAAAGTGAGATAATGCTTAGAAGTATCTTTATATTTAGACTGGACAATCAGATGTCAGATGTAATATTGCATTTCACTTTTGATATTTGTCAGCAAACTGTAGGCCTATATGTAAATATGAATAAGGAACATAATACACTTGTAAACAGCTTAATTGGGTGACTATTTTCTAGTGTAGTGGATGATCCTAATATGTTTAAGTACATGTTTTATGGTTTAGTTTTATTTTTTAAATTTTATTTTTTTAAATTATTGTTATAATTCCGTAAAGACGAAAGTACATAAAATGTTAATTCAAAAAATTAATAAAATATACTTCTAACTTATAATTACTTTGTGAGTAAAACATAAATAAAACATTTCAGTTGATACTATTGTGTAGCAATACAAAACGTGGCTATCATAAAAATATATCATGACAATACAGCCAGTTATAGGTACCTTATATTTAAGGATATTACATTTAATATTTAAAAAGTATTTTAAAATCGTTAAATGTAAATTGTCTATACACAGATCTTGACAACCCAGGTTTGAAGCTAATGTCTAACGATGATGAAGCAGCAACATTTAAATGTACTGAACCTGATGGATTCCAAACACCAATTAGCATCACATGGATCAAAGGGGTGACATCACACTTGATGTGTGTGATACACAAAAGTATCCGTCTTCTGATGCAACATTAACGATTGATGACGTTGATGAGACAGATGAGGGAGTTTATCAGTGTAGAGCAGAGAATGCTGCTTACAGTGGAACAGAAAAAAAAACTTAGTAACATTGTTACCCTCATCACAGTAGGTTGGTACGATTGGAATCAAATAGTTTCATAACTGTTAATTTATACAATGAATACATACTATATATAAAGAGACATTTCATTCTTTCGGATCGTGTTTTCTCTACCACAAATAATTTGTCTTTGTTCCTAAATGATATGGATAGCACTGGTGAGCTAACACAACAAAAAGGGAACACTTTAATTGTATTTTGTTGTTTTTGTTATTATTATGTAGGTGTTTTATGATATGAACGCATGATAAGTTTCGATAATAATGCTTATTTATTTTTTTAGAATTGACGACTACTTCTATATCCAGTAAGTCAACTATAAGTACGTTGCATTGTATTATATTGTAAATTTCCGGGTTTGAACGAAATAAAAGTGGAAAGAACCCACAAAAGAAAAGAAAACATTAAAACAAATCCGGGTTTGATTCCCAAACAGACAAGCATGAAAATGTGAACAATTGATGTGAGCATCTTAAAAGCAACAGCGACGACAATTAGTCAAAATCATTTTTGAGAAGACATACAAGGAGAGAAAATATATACAAAGGTTCCCTGGATATTTGCTTACTTCATACAATTATGAAAACACTGACACAGTACTACTATTTGTTCAGTTTTAAGTACTCCAGAAGTTCCAAAGAGTGAGGGCGTGTGTAATTTAACAGGTCTTGTTGTTGGAATGATGTTTGTTGGTGTGCTCCTTGGATTCGTTCTCTGTTTGCTGGTGGGTTTTATCATCAGCAAAATAAGGTCACATGCACAGGTAAAGTATAATTCAGAAAGTAGAACAAAAAAAGCAAAATAGCCAAGGTTTAGGGAAATACTGTACACTGCACATATAGTGTGTAGAAATATACATTAAATGTATTTGTTGATGTTTTATTTTAAAGGCACCGACATCGAAAAACGCCAACCAATCAGAGGTAAGGATGCCATACAACTTTCAATACTAATTTTCACTCGTCATTATCATTATAATTGTCACCAATAAAGGTTTATACGTTTCTAATTCTTTTTCTATCCAATAAACTTTATTTTAAGCAGCAGGGGTATATGACTTACACTGGAGAGACAGATAACAAGGATAGCCATACATACCAAGATCTACAGAAGAAAGAAGATAATCAAGCTGTATATCTAAATGTTAAAGCAAAGAAGGACAAACAATAATGCATCTTATTGTTAATGAAATGTCACAGTTTGAAAATTGTTGGTTTTAATAATATAACTCAATAATTTAGGGGTAAAACTGACAAAATAATTAATTAATTAATTTAAAATAACAAGAAAAATTTGAATTCTGCAATTTGTTTAAAAAAAAACCATACACTTTATACCTAGTACCATTGCCTATGGTGTATAGCAACATGTGATGTATAGATGAAAACCATAAGACATATCTAAAAAACAAGATACATGTATACGAATTCTATTTCTTGGTCATTATTTCGTACTGAAATTAAAATTTGCTTGTAGTTGAATCGTTGAATATTTGAAAACAACATACAAAGGAAAAATAAAGATTTCCTACACCAACACGCGTTTAAGTCCATATTATAAAAGTGTTCTTTAATTTAATTTCGCTCTCGATTGCTTGTTTGGTTGCTTGCTGACATTTTTTCATAAGTGCATAAGTTCAAAAATATTTTTTCCCTGTAGCTTTCATTTTCTTACTAAATTGCTATACACTCTTTAGTCTTCACGCTTATTAGACATTACAAGCAACTATCGTTACTGGTTGGTTCTATTTTTTGTTAATTTAATACATAACTTGTCAAACTACTTTCTTTTATTCAGTAAATTAATTGTCACTAATAAAAACGGTCAGGTATATTGATTCAATCGATATTAGACATGAACGATACTGTATTGAGGAAGTAGACATAGTAATATATCAAAGTATGAATTCACACTCATAACAATAACAGGAACAATCAGTATTTCAATATACATTATATACAATAGTGGAATAGTTCTGCTTTATATTCCCACTGGTCGTATTTAAGATTTCCTGCTTTATAGATTTGTAATAAAGACGGAAATGTAAACAAGATATGTGATATCTTGTTTTTTTTTCAACTTTGTGTTTGTAAGAAGACAGTTATTTAGAAATATAGGAAATATGTTTTTTCACAAAAAAATAATCTAAACATTGGGCTACCATACAGTATGGAGAAAGTAAATAAACATTTAAATCAATACTCATTCAGACAATACAAGCCCATCAGTGTCCTGTATATACTATTGAGAGACAAGAGTCAAAGTATCATTTTTGATTTTTAGATTGTTTAGGCGTGACTTTAACAGAAGTAATGGCGATATGTGAGTGTGCACTCATTTTCTTGATTTTCCAATGCGACTGTAAGTAGAAACTTTGAATATAATTGGTGTAACCAATCATGCATGTTTATTAGTAGGGTCCTACTATGGTTTCAACATAAAATTATAAGACTGGCTATGGAGTTTGACGGCGTAACCAATTTGTATTGTATTGTTTGTATTAATTGATTTGTTTCATTAAATACATTGCCACCCATTCATTTTCTGTGTATATAGTTATAAATGGTCAAACTCATCCTCTTATCAATGTACAAGATGCTAATGTTAAATTAGGTGAAGATGCTGTTATCACCTGTGATTACACACTCAGTGGTACAAGAACATTTAATGCTGCTCAATGGTACAATAGCAATTCAGACGAAAACCCACTTGTTAAAACTGCAGTGTCAAATCAAAATGGTAGATATACAGCTGATACCTCATTCACAAGCTGGTGTAACTACTCTCACCATTGCAAACTCAGTGTTGTCTGATGATGGACACTATAGGTGTAGAATTTTTGATTCGTCTATTTTATCTGGTGAAAACAACGGAAATCGTACTGTTCAATGTAAGTAGGAATAAATCTACGAATGACATACTGTAGATTTAAGTCATTCAAAAAAATAGGCAATCATCATTTTAATATAAAGACAATTGATTTTGTCAATACAGATCTGGAAACCCCCGTTTTGAAGTCGAACACATTATCTGCCATGATAAATGACACCGCAACATTTACATGTACTAAACTTATCGGTGAACCAAAATCAATTACTGTCAGATGGACAAAAAATGATGCTACGCTAGATATTTCTGATACAGACAAATATCAGTCTTCTGATGCAACATTAATAATTAATCAAGTAGATGAAATGGACGACGGAAGTTATCGGTGTGTAGCAGAGAATGCTGCTTACAGTGGAGATGAAGGAAAGCCTAGTAATCCTCTTATACTCTCAGTAGGTTGGTTGCAATAAAGTTGTTATAACTAATGATACAATAATATCATATTTTATTGAGATCATAGGTATAATATAGTCTATCATAATTAGACGGAATATTCCAACAATTATGTATTATGCGGTAATGGAAATAAAGCACAGCTACACAGTTTAATTATAAAAGGCCTTTTTATAATAATATTAATAGAACAAGAAAATATATAAAACCAATAGATGAACTGACTATGTTTAAATAACATAATCATATGTACTTTCTATTTCTTTAGCATTGACGACAACTTTTTCTACATCCAGTAGGTCAACTACACGTACGTTTTGTTTGTTTGCATTGCACTAATAGTTTCCTATTTTTAGGTTTGCGAATAAAAAATATGACTATTGTATATTTGTTATGTCACAATCACATGGTAACTCTGATCCTCTTGATTTGTACATCGTTCGTACACAGAAGTTCCAAATAGTGAGGATGTATGTACTTCAACTGGTCATGTTGTTGGAATGACGTTTGTTGGTGTGCTCATTGGATTCATTTTCTGTTTGATTGTGGTTTTCATCATCAGCAAAAAAAGGACGACAAAATCACAGGTAAAGTATAATTCAGAAGGTAGAAAAAAAATAGTAAAATAGTCGAAAGTTAAGTGAAATACCGTCACACGTAATGGCAAACGTATTATTATTCAATTTACTTTTTGATGTTTTATTTCAAAGGCACCGACATAAATAAATGACAACCAATCAGGGGTAAGAATGCTATACTTCAACCTTAATTATTCGCTTTCACTTTAATCATTACCATTATTGTCACCAATACACAATAAAGGTTTGCATGATTGTAATTCATCTTACTTTACTGTTGTATTTTTTTTAGCAGCAAGAGTATATGACTTATACTGGAGAGACAGATAAAGAAACAAACCACACATACCAAGATTTACAGAAGAAAGACGATAATCAAGCTGTATATGTAAATGTTAAAGCAAAGAAGGACAAAAAATAATATACATGTTTAAAATAAAAATGAAAGAAATACATTATTATTATTATTCCTATTATTAATGAAACACCATTGGTTTAAAACTACATGAATGACATACCTCTTGTTGATTTAATTATAGAAATAAAGAGAAATCAAAATCTGTAGAAAGTGATTTCTTTCTCTTGATTTAACTCTTTAACGCGTACAAATTTAATAACAAGGAAATGTGAATGCTGCAATTTGTATCATCATTAACAAAACAAAACCCTCTATGTACCTATAGTGGCATAATCTACCAGTGGTATAGAGCAACATATGATGTAACGATGAAAACAATTAAAATAACCCTGTATGGATCGTATGGTACAACTTTTTTTTTTCTATCCGTGGGCCTAGGCGAAGGTCTAAATCACTTGGATCTACCAATGGGTTCTGTAATAAAAAGTGTTACTTTGCTTTTATATGAGTTCTTGTTTATCAGTATGAGTCCAACTCCCAATAAATGTCCAAATATTGTCAAATAATAACAACAATTAAGAGATATGTTTCAAATACAATCTATAATCAAAGTGTAAATTCATTCGTTAAACAACAAAATGCCGTGACATGAGATGCAAAAGAGAAATCAATAGCCTATATAATTAACAGTTGACGGCCGTTTAATTAGTATATTAGTACCGTAGCCTATAGGCCTAGTAATGGACCCCATCGTCACCAACAACGGCACCAAAATGCCATTTTCTTGTTCAAAGAATCATCGTTACTTTTGATGCAGGACACATCAAGTTTGTGCCAATTTCACAATAGCAATTGTTTGAGAAATTAAAGTTTAGACCAAAGATACTTTAGCGTTATGAAGTGGCGCCACTCTACGTGGCGCGTTATACGATCTTTGGTTTTAGACTGGGTGTTGCCGGGGAGCGATTTTTTTTTTCGTACATAAGTTGGGGACCCCCTCATGAAACGTCACAAAATAAATATGAATAATTCATCAGTTCAATTTTTGTTGTTCGGTGTGCACCCAAGCGTATAGCAACAAGAAGTGATTACACAAGTGCGGTACGATTCTAGGCCTATCTCCGCTGTTGTTGCGGCGTGCGATTTCATAGAAGAATAGCAGCGTTTTGTGTGGATTGTCGAAATAATCAGCCTTTAGTTTATGGTGTTTTTAATATAATTTATTACTAAAGAATTACGTGTTAACATTATAGTTTCTATTAATACTATTAGGCCTAATTATTAGTCTCTAAACCCATGTCTATTCTAGTGTAGTAGCTGTGTGGATGTGTGTGACGTGTGTGTGTTAGGTATGACACAATCCGAGTAATAAGTCAGCAAAATTAAACAATAAACATTACACAAAAATAAATGTTTTATTCTCGTGGGTCTAATCTAATCTTCTCATCTCATGTGTTCATATACGCGCATTTTTAAAGTTCCTTTGAGTACATGTATATTGTTTGATAATAAAATAGCAGAATTAAAAAAATACAGTAAACAAATTATACACATTCTATATTCTTGTGGGTCTAAGCTTTCTTTGGGCTATGTCCAATGAATTACTACTTAGTTTAATGTCTTGCCTAGCTGTCGATTAGCTTCGACTCGACACATTTTGCATAGTGGTGGTGTGTGTGAAGAAGAGTGCGCGAAGGCAATCGCGTGAATTGACTTAGAATACTAGGCCTACTGTGTAGAAAGTATTGTATCGCAGTTGTGTAATCACTTCTTGTTGCTATACGCTTGGGTGCACACGGAACAACAAATTTAACTGATGAATTATTCATGTTTATTTTGTGACGTTTCATGAGGGGTCCCCAACTTATGTACGAAAAAAAAATCGCTGCCGGGGATAGAGCGAGATAGCTTAGTGAACGATGAGGGCGTGTGTAATTAATTCAATCCAGAGTCATCAGATTCAATAAACTCGTATTAGGTCTACTTTCAAAATCTCACAAAACAAGGAAGGACAATTCGATTTATATTCTGTATTCACTATACTAGTAATTCTGTCTTTGTGATGATGACTACTTGTTGTTTGCTGCTATTTGTTCTTGTATTTGGTAAGTACCAGGCTTTAATGTTTTGTGGTCAAACTAAGAAAACATTTAATTTTGTATTTTTGGTAAACACATTTTCCGCATTGTTTGAAATACAAATAATTATACAGTCATGCGTTTTATGTTATTTCCGGATTATAGATGGTGGTTCAACTTTATTTTATTTATTTTATTTTATTTCATCAAAACCAACAGCAACGAAAGTTGCCACTTAGGCCTAAAGATATGAAACAGAAAACAGATACAACTGTAGTAAAAATGAGCCTATTGAGCACAATTATTGAAAAAAAGAATGCAATGAGTCATAAATGAAGAATAACTATTGAAAAAAATATCAACATTTACATTTGACTCACTTAAATAGTTGTAAGCCTACAAAGAAGGCAAGCGTGTCTGAAACCCCCTTTTCGAGACATTTACTCTATTAAACGGAACATAAAAAGTGGACTTAACTCTGAAATGAGAACAACAGTCGCAACTAAAAAAACAATTGACACTCTTATAAAGAAACATTAAATCAGACACACTTATTCCAAATTTAAGAGGTTCAAGACAATTAACAACATCAAAACGATTACAAAGAAACCTAACAAACTTATTTTTAACACGTTGAAGCCTTGTGGCATGAATATCAGAGTAAATTTAAATTTTCAACAATCATAAAAATAAACTATCAAGTGAAAGTTGTTCCGGTTATCTGTGTTACGTTTCTGTGTGTCCATTTTTGGTCATGACTGGACCACATGGTTCAGTTGTGTTTGTGTACGACCCGGAAACTACGAGAAAATGCATTTAATAGAATTTATTATTTTTTTTTATTATCATAATTCTGATTTAAATACTTTGAAGCATAATGTCATATTCACAGACAAATTTAGTTTCAGATACAAGTGCCCAAACACAAGTGACAGTCATTGCTGGTACAGCAAAAGTAGATGACGATGCAACAATGACGTGTACTTATACACTTCTACAAGGAGATTCATTGCTACAACTGGCTTGGGCAAAAGCTGATGACAGTGGACAAGCAGTAGGAAGTGCTCTTGTCACTACAGGACAACCAACCAATGATCGTTACAGTTTATCTAATAATAATCTTATAATAACTGATGTTGTAAGAGAAGATACAGACAACTATCGTTGTGCTGTTAGCACCATTGGTGGAAATAGTGCTGAAAACTTTGCTAATCTCACGGTCTATTGTGAGTATGTAGCTAATTATGAATGAGTGTTCAAAGTTTTTGAAATGAAAAATATTAAAACTTCAACCCAGCAATAAAATAAGACGTTAATACATTTGCATTTAACTTACATTTTACAATTGTTGTGAAAATGTTGCAATGCATACGCAAAATAGGCCTCCTGATTTGTTCGTTATGTAGTCATGAATGAACATGTTTGCATTACCAGATCTTGAAGAACCAGTTCTGAATCCAACAAAGTTGTCTGTCCACGCAACTGAAACTGTGACATTTACATGTTCTAACCTTATTGGTGTACCAACACCAATTACCGTCACGTGGATCAAAGATGACGTCACACTTGATGTGTCTGATACGATAAAGTATCCGTCTTCTGATACAACATTGACGATTAATGACGTTGATGTATCAGACGAGAGCGTCTATCAGTGTAGAACAGAGAATGCTGCTTATAGTGGAACAGATGGAAAACTTAGTAATACTGCCACACTGTCAATAGGTTGGTTGAAATACACATTTTGATAAATAATATATTTTATTGGCATCATAGTCGGCCTATAAGTATTTTCTGCATGTCATAATTATAAATGGAATATTCATATTACAGTATATTATGTCATGTGGTAACAAAAATAAAGCACAGGTACACAGCGAAAACTGTAAGTTTCAGTTTATTTTAGTTATAAAAGCCATCTTTATAATATGAACGCATGGCGTGTTTTACTAAATATTGCTTGTTTGTTTTATATATTTCTTTAGCATTGACGACAACTTCTTTTATATCCGGTAAGTCAACTACACGTAGGTTTTGTTTGCATTGTATTTATTGTACATTTCCGGGTCTTTCCATTTTCGTAAAGCAAATAAAGGATAGAAATGGAAAGGAATATCCCCGCTTCATCCCCAGGATCTGCATGAGTGATTAAAGGGAAAATAATGATGACCTTTGTATATTTGAATTGTCAACATTATAAACATGTTTAAAACAAATGGTAACACTAATCCTTCTGTATTATTTGTTCAGTTTTAAGTACAGAAGCTCCAAAGAGTGAGAATGATTGTAATTCAACAGGTCTTGTTGTTGGAATGACGTTTGTTGGTGTGCTCATTGGATTCATTCTCTGTTTGCTTGTGGGGTTTATCCTGAACAAAATAAGGAAGTCACATGCACAGGTAAAGTATAATTCAGAAAGTAGAACCAAAAGCAAAAGTTTAGACTTAAAAATAATGACCAAAGGTTTAATGAAGTACCACATACTTAAGTAATAGAAACTATTTTAACATTAAATATGATGTTTTATTTTGAAGGTACCTACATCGAAAAACGCCACCCAATCAGGGGTAAGGATGTTACTTCAACTTTAAGTATTCCATTTCACTCGTCGTCGTCATCACCATCATTATTATTACTATTGCCACCAATATATCAATAAAGGTTTACACGATTTTCATTCTTCTTTTTGCATGCACTAAACTTTTGTATTTTTTTTAGCAGCAAGAGTATATGACTTATACTGGAGAAACAGATAAAGATACAAACCACACATACCAAGATTTACAGAAGAAAGACGATAATCAAGCTGTATATGTAAATGTTAAAGCAAAAAAGGACAAAAAATAATATACATGTTTAAAATAAAATGAAAGAAATACATCAGTATTACTATTCTTATTATTAATGGAATATCATTGGTTTGAAACTACAATCACATACATCTTGTTGATTTTATTATAGAAATAAAGAGAAATCATAACCTGTAGAAAGTGTTTTCTTTCTCTTGATTTAACTCTTTAACGCGTACAAATTTAATAACAAGAAATGTGAATGCTGATATTTGTATTATCATTAACTAAACAAAATATACAAAAGCACTTATAGTGAAATAATATATACCAATATTATATAGCAACATGTGATATAAAGATGAAAACCACAGACTTACTTGAAAAATGTAAAAAAAAGATATATGTAACTAACAACGATACATTTATTAAAATGTTATTTTCTATTTTTGATTTTTTTGAATTAAAACTTGTTTGTATTAGACCGACTTTGATTCGTTACTTTGATTTTAATGTTTGAATGCATTAGTACATTGACATATAATGACATACTAGAATAGACTAGACAATCAATTCTTTTAACACGCGTGTAATTGTATTATTGTTATATAGCATTCTTTAATTTAATTCGCCTCGAGATGTGCTTTTGTTGCTTGCTGCCATATTTTTTCAAAGAGTTTAGTAATGATCAAATTGATTTTTAAACGTACAAACTAAATTCTAGGGACAAATTGGACGGAGGTTTTAAAGTTATGTGCGATTCAGGTTCATTTCTTTTTTAGGGAAGACATTAAGAAATACCTATAATAATAATAAATAGTAGTTTGAACTACTTACTGTATAAATACAATTTTTAAAAGGCTAGGTGTTTTATGATTTTATTTTAAATAATTGATACCATTAAAAAAGAATAATTGTATCATCTTGATTTAGACGGAAGTACATTCATTCATTCTTTCTTGGAGATCCAAGAAACATTTATTATATATGGCCTTTGGCCCAAATAATATACAATGTAATACAATATTAAATAAATATCAGTTGTAGAAGTACAGTGGACTATAATTATGAAGGAAGTAAAACTAATATATCACAAGTATGAATGGCAATCCAGAATCAAACGACAGGAAAAATCAATACTTCAGTATACAATACAGTACAGTGTGGTAGAGTGCAAGACAATAATAGTGAAATAGTCACCACCTAATAAAGCGGAACAGATTTCTATATTTTACAGATTTTTAATGGAGGTGAAAAATAAAAATGCGATGATTGTAAGTACAAATATTTAAAATATTTTTTCACAAAATGACGCAATCATAAATCGTTAATTGTTATTTTGTTTAATTTAGTTTCAGATACAAGTGGATGCTGCTAAAATTTGTAAATGTAAGAATGATGTGCACTCCCACATTTTGTACAGGAAAATCGTTGCTTCAACTTGTTTTGTCAAAAGTTGATGGCAGTGGTCAACAAGAAGCTAGCTAGGCCTTCTTGCAGTACAGAAACTTACAGAGCAAAGATCGTTAAAAAAAATATGCCCTGCTCTTTTAATCATGAACAGAAGAGGGCGGTGTTTAGCCTTACTACAAATAATATACTCGTGAAGTTGCATTTTCTTCTTGTAAATAGATTGCTGTGAAGATGAAGAGTGTTTCCTTCTTGTTATTGTTTCTTCTATATTTACGACGTAAGTAAAATTCACTAAACTAAACCTGTAATTAAGCATTCTCTAAGAGTTAATCAACTTCTTTGATGATTTGAACAGTTATTAACTAAATATATTTTGCTTGTAAATATATCTATTTATAATAGGTTTATGGAACGCCAGGATGGAGATACATAGTATGTCCGTCCTAGCGTGTCATATAGGTTCAAACGCTAGATATAGTTTAGCTAAATACTGCATGAGGCCTGTAACATCGTGACATACTTATGCTGCTCTACTGTCGCTGTGCTACTAATTGTGCAAATAGTTATATATACATATAGGGCTAGTGTTGCCCGAAAGCTCTGCTAACTTTACTGGCTATTTTACTTTATCGTTTTGATTTAGCCTTTTCGCTTTTTTTTGTATCTTTATTGAGATCCAGCCACTGACACTCACAGCATTTTCATTTTTTCAGTAATTTGCCTTTTGATTTATATATAATTATATATATAAATTTTAAAATATATATTTTTAAAATATATATTCGCTCTTGATTTCAATTGAGCACTTTTGCTGCCTCAACGCATCTATATAAATATAATTATCAATATAATTATATATATATATATATATATATATATATATATTTGGTCAGAAATGACCAAAAAACCTCTCTTGACATCAACACAATGTTTAATAAATGGTAGTAGACATACAACAGCACATGTTTATAGCAAGCTATCTTTAAAAATGAGTAACAAGCTTTATCTTTTATAACACCAAATCAATGTAGGCCTACCCTAAATTCGAAAAACATGCAATAAAAGTGCACAATATGCAGTATTTATAATAATTACTGTATGGTGTTTTTTTTTAGTTTAGGTACACATGCACAATCAACGTCTGTGACAGTGGGTGGTGATACAGTTAAAGTTGGTGAGGATGCGACGATGACGTGTAATTATACACTTGTATCGGGGGATGTCTTGAATCAACTTGTTTGGTTCAGAGCAGAGGATGATGGTAATACAGTAGGAAAAAACTCTCTAGTCTCTTTAGTTGAAACAAGCAATGGTCGTTACAGCTTATCTAATGACAAGGATCTTATGATAAGTACTGTTGAAGTAAATGATGCAGGCAACTATCTGTGTAGAATTGTAACACAAAATGTTCAAACTGCTGACGACTATGATGAACTTATAGTTCAATGTGAGTTTGTCATTCCTTTGTTGTTCTTTTTCTAGTGAAAGTTAAATACATAAACTCTGTTTAAACAATCTTTAAATTCCATTAGATAATTATGATTTAAAATTATCAAAATAAAAATAAAGCGGTGTTTATGGCATTAAATGTAATAGTCAAATTGTCTTTCCACTGCAGATCTTGACACACCAGTTGTGACTCCAGCCCAATTGTCTGCCAAGATGGATGAAACAGCAGAGTTTTCTACTGTACCTGTTGGATTCCCAACACCAATTACCATCACATGGATCAAAGATGACGTCATACTTGATGTGTCTGACATGAAAAAATATCCAAATTCCGATGCAACATTAACGATTAATAATGTAAATGAAACGGATGCAGGAGTTTATAAGTGTAGAGTAGAGAATGCTGCTTACATGGGAGAAGAAGGAAAACTTAGTAATACTGTTAAACTCATCACAGTAGCAGGTTGGTACGGTTGGAATCAAATAGTTTTAATTGATACAATGAATACATATAAAGACATTCTATTCTTTCGGATCGTGTTTTCTCTACCACCAAAAAATTGTTCTTTGTTTCTACACTGATATGAATAACAACGGTGAGCTAACACAACAAAAACGGAACCCTTTAGTTGTTTGTTTTTTGTTATTATTATGCAGGTGTTTTATAATATGTACGCATGATAAGTTTCGATAATAATGCTTTTTTATTTATTTAGAATTTACGACTACTTCTATATCCAGTAAGTCAACTATAAGTACGTTGCATTGCATTATATTATACATTTCCGGGTTTGAACAAAAAGAATAAAAATAAATGAATGAAAATAAATAAAATCCGGGTTTGGTTCCCAAATAGACAAGCATGAAAATGTGACAAATCGATATGAGCATCGGTGTGTCTTAAAAGCAACGACGACAATTAGTAAAAGAAACTACGGTTAATTTCATACAATTATGAAAACACTGACACTGATAATTGTTCAGTTTTAAGTACAGAAGGTCCAAAGAGTGAAGGCGTGTGTAATTCAACTGGTCTTGTTGTTGGAATGACGTTTGTTGGTGTGTTCATTGGATTCATTCTCTGTTTGCTTGTGGGTTTTATTATCATCAGGAAATCAAATCCAAAGGTAAAGTATAATTCTGAACGTAGGAATAAAATGACCAAAGCTTTAATGAAATACCGCACACTTATGTAATAAAAAATATTTTAACATTAAATATGATATTTTATTTTAAAGGTACCGACATCGAAAAACACCAACCAATCAGGGGTAAGGATGTTACTTCAACTTTAATTATTCAATTTCACTCGTCGTCGTCACTATTGTCACCAATATATCAATAAAGTTTACACGATATTTATTCTTCTTTTTGCATGCACTAAACGTTTGTATTCTTTTTAGCAGCAAGAGTATATGACTTATGTTGAGGAGACAGATAAAGAAACAAACCATACATACCAAGATTTACAGAAGAAAGACGATAATCAAGCTGTATATGTAAATGTTAAAGCAAAAAAAGACAAAAATAATATACATGTTTAAAATAAAAATAAAATAAATATATTATAATTATTATTATTAATGGAATATCATTGGTTTGAAACTACAATCACATACCTCTGGTTGATTTTGTTATAAAAATATAGAGAAATCAAAACATTGAGAAAGTGTTTTCTTTCTCTTGATTTAACTCTTTAACGCGTACAAATTGAAAACAAAGAAATGTGAATGCTGCAATTTGTATCATCATTAACACAAAAACCCTATATGTACCTATAGTGACATAATCTACCACTGGTATATAGCAACATGTGATATGTAAAGATGAAAACCATAGGCATACTTGAAAAATGTAAAAACAACGATACATTTATTAAAATTGTATTTCTTGTTGATTTGTTGGAATTAAACCTTGCTTGTATTAGACCTACTTTGATTCGTTACTTTGAAATGTATTAGTACATTGACATAATAAATGGCTATACCAGGAAAATAAATTAGACAATCAATGCTTTTAACACCAATACGCGTGTAATTTATATTATCATAGCGTTATTTCATTCAATTTGCCTTCGAGATGTGCATTTGGTTGCTTGCTGCCATATTTTTTCAAAGAGTTGAGTAATGTTCAAATTTAAAACGGAAAAATTAAATTATAGGGACAAAATGGACCGAGGTTTTAAAATTGGTCAGTTCATTTCCTTTTTAAGAAAGACCATCAAGAAAGTTTGCACTGTTTGAACGCATTGTATAAACTAGATGGTACGCTCGCTTCGCTCGCGTACCATCTAGGTCGTGCCCACAGATGGTTCTCGAATATAGGCCTACAGTAATTTCAGCGTAACAAAACTGGCGATTTCAAATGTACGTACCGCAGGACTATAATACATTGTCGTTTACAGAAACGAATAAATAGACACGATGATTTATGTAGTCAACTAAAATTAGCACCCTGGGAATTACTTCCGAAGGAGAAACTTTTCACAAAATGAGTCCAAATTTTTGATTTGGACTCATTTAAAGAAACCCAATTTGTGTTTTGTATGTAACATTAGGGTTGAGGGATGGGAAAGCGGATAGGTACAAAGAGGAACAATTTTTAAATATATTCTTTATCCACTCAGTAACGAAATAATTTGTTCATGTTTTATAAGCCTATACATAATATACCTCTAAATACAGTAAAACATTTGCGATTTAATACTTTGTTAAAACTGTCACTGTCATAATCGATTGAAATATTAAAGTACATGTCACGATACACCACTACGACGTTTATATTTTTGGTAATTATTAATTAATACAAACGTTGAGAAGGAACTGTCAGTATAAAGTGTATTTGTATATAATAATGTGTTTATATATCTAACAGTAGAGCCTATCCACAATGTCAGTAATACAGTTTATTATTATCTAACAGGACGAACATTCACAGTAAGAAATGTTCGATTCAAATGAGTTTCAAAAATAGTTATTTACAGTATTGTCAAAGTATTGCAAGTTTATTCTCAAAGGGCCCATATATTTACCTACCGTATGTGTTAAACCAAGGGCTCATAAATTTACCTACAGTACTTGTGTTAAACCAAACTCTGGCAGACTGAGAGATTGGGATGTTCCATTCATCGCAAATCAATACATTTGTATAATCGTATATTAAATCTATCAAAATAGTATTTTTTTAAAAAAATCGGCCTTTCTTCAACATTATGATGATGTACTCTAGCTGTTCAACCGGTTTTCAGCTATTAAAAACAATTATCGTAGGAGGAGATAGGAAAATGCGAAGCCTCCTCGCATTTTTGTGGCGGGTATTTTTCAAGATGGACATCCATTAGACAGTGTATACCACGATCGGAAAACACCCCTATTTGGGGCAAAAAAGAGGAACAATTTTTAAATATATTCTTTATCCACTCAGTAACGAAATATTTTGTTCATATTTTATAAGCCTATACATAATATACCTCTAAATACAGTAAAACATTTGCGATGTAATACTTTGTTAAAACTGTCACTGTCATAATCGATTGAAATATTAAAGTACATGTCACGATACACCACTACGACGTTTTTATTTTTGGTAATTATTAATTAATACAAACGTTGAGAAGGAACTGTCAGTATAAAGTGTATTTGTATATAATAATGTGTTTATATATCTAACAGTAGAGCCTATCCACAATGTCAGTAATACAGTTTATTATTATCTAACAGGACGAACATTCACAGTAAGAAATGTTCGATTCAAATGAGTTCCAAAAATAGTTATTACAGTATTGTCAAAGTATTGCAAGTTTATTCTCAAAGGGCCCATATATTTACCTACCGTATGTGTTAAACCAAGGGCTCATAAATTTACCTACAGTACTTGTGTTAAACCAAACTCTGGCAGACTGAGAGATTGGGATGTTCCATTCATCGCAAATCAATACATTTGTATAATCGTATATTAAATCTATCAAAATAGTATTTTTTAAAGAAAATCGGCCTTTCTTCAACATTATGATGATGTACTCTAGCTGTTCAACCGGTTTTCAGCTATTAAAAACAATTATCGTAGGAGGAGATAGGAAAATGCGAAGCCTCCTCGCATTTTTGTGGCGGGTATTTTTCAAGATGGACATCCATTAGACAGTGTATACCACGATCGGAAAACACCCCTATTTGGGGCAAAAAAGAGGAACATTTTTTAAATATATTCTTTATCCACTCAGTAACGAAATATTTTGTTCATATTTTATAAGCCTATACATAATATACCTCTAAATACAGTAAAACATTTGCGATGTAATACTTTGTTAAAACTGTCACTGTCATAATCGATTGAAATATTAAAGTACATGTCACGATACACCACTACGACGTTTTTATTTTTGGTAATTATTAATTAATACAAACGTTGAGAAGGAACTGTCAGTATAAAGTGTATTTGTATATAATAATGTGTTTATATATCTAACAGTAGAGCCTATCCACAATGTCAGTAATACAGTTTATTATTATCTAACAGGACGAACATTCACAGTAAGAAATGTTCGATTCAAATGAGTTCCAAAAATAGTTATTTACAGTATTGTCAAAGTATTGCAAGTTTATTCTCAAAGGGCCCATATATTTACCTACCGTATGTGTTAAACCAAGGGCTCATAAATTTACCTACAGTACTTGTGTTAAACCAAACTCTGGCAGACTGAGAGATTGGGATGTTCCATTCATCGCAAATCAATACATTTGTATAATCGTATATTAAATCTATCAAAATAGTATTTTTTAAAGAAAATCGGCCTGTCTTCAACATTGTGATGGTGTACTCTAGCTGTTCAACCGGTTTTCAGCTATTAAAAACAATTATCGTAGGAGGAGATAGGAAAATGCGAAGCCTCCTCGCATTTTTGTGGCTGGTATTTTTCAAGATGGACATCCATTAGACAGTGTATACCACGATCGGAAAACACCCTTATTTTGGGCAAAAAAGAGGAACAATTTTTAAATATATTCTTTATCCACTCTGTAACGAAATAATTTGTTCATGTTTTATAAGCCTATACATAATATACCTCTAAATACAGTAAAACATTTGCGATTTAATACTTTGTTAAAACTGTCACTGTCATAATCGATTGAAATAAAGTACATGTCACGATACACCACTACGACGTTTATATTTTTGGTAATTATTAATTAATACAAACGTTGAGAAGGAACTGTCAGTATAAAGTGTATTTGTATATAATAATGTGTTTATATATCTAACAGTAGAGCCTATCCACAATGTCAGTAATACAGTTTATTATTATCTAACAGGACGAACATTCACAGTAAGAAATGTTCGATTCAAATGAGTTCCAAAAATAGTTATTTACAGTATTGTCAAAGTATTGCAAGTTTATTCTCAAAGGGCCCATATATTTACCTACCGTATGTGTTAAACCAAGGGCTCATAAATTTACCTACAGTACTTGTGTTAAACCAAACTCTGGCAGACTGAGAGATTGGGATGTTCCATTCATCGCAAATCAATACATTTGTATAATCGTATATTAAATCTATCAAAATAGTATTTTTTAAAGAAAATCGGCCTGTCTTCAACATTGTGATGGTGTACTCTAGCTGTTCAACCGGTTTTCAGCTATTAAAAACAATTATCGTAGGAGGAGATAGGAAAATGCGAAGCCTCCTCGCATTTTTGTGGCGGGTATTTTTCAAGATGGACATCCATTAGACAGTGTATACCACGATCGGAAAACACCCTTATTTGGGGCAAAAAAGAGGAACAATTTTTAAATATATTCTTTATCCACTCAGTAACGAAATATTTTGTTCATATTTTATAAGCCTATACATAATATACCTCTAAATACAGTAAAACATTTGCGATTTAATACTTTGTTAAAACTGTCACTGTCATAATCGATTGAAATATTAAAGTACATGTCACGATACACCACTACGACGTTTATATTTTTGGTAATTATTAATTAATACAAACGTTGAGAAGGAACTGTCAGTATAAAGTGTATTTGTATATAATAATGTGTTTATATATCTAACAGTAGAGCCTATCCACAATGTCAGTAATACAGTTTATTATTATCTAACAGGACGAACATTCACAGTAAGAAATGTTCGATTCAAATGAGTTCCAAAA
Source organism: Antedon mediterranea (assembly GCF_964355755.1). NCBI lineage: Eukaryota > Metazoa > Echinodermata > Crinoidea > Comatulida > Antedonidae > Antedon > Antedon mediterranea. The sequence goes on from NC_092677.1 coordinate 1,506,333, forward strand.
ATAGTTATTTACAGTATTGTCAAAGTATTGCAAGTTTATTCTCAAAGGGCCCATATATTTACCTACCGTATGTGTTAAACCAAGGGCTCATAAATTTACCTACAGTACTTGTGTTAAACCAAACTCTGGCAGACTGAGAGATTGGGATGTTCCATTCATCGCAAATCAATACATTTGTATAATCGTATATTAAATCTATCAAAATAGTATTTTTTAAAGAAAATCGGCCTGTCTTCAACATTGTGATGGTGTACTCTAGCTGTTCAACCGGTTTTCAGCTATTAAAAACAATTATCGTAGGAGGAGATAGGAAAATGCGAAGCCTCCTCGCATTTTTGTGGCGGGTATTTTTCAAGATGGACATCCATTAGACAGTGTATACCACGATCGGAAAACACCCTTATTTTGGGCAAAAAAGAGGAACAATTTTTAAATATATTCTTTATCCACTCAGTAACGAAATAATTTGTTCATGTTTTATAAGCCTATACATAATATACCTCTAAATACAGTAAAACATTTGCGATTTAATACTTTGTTAAAACTGTCACTGTCATAATCGATTGAAATATTAAAGTACATGTCACGATATACCACTACGACGTTTATATTTTTGGTAATTATTAATTAATACAAACGTTGAGAAGGAACTGTCAGTATAAAGTGTATTTGTATATAATAATGTGTTTATATATCTAACAGTAGAGCCTATCCACAATGTCAGTAATACAGTTTATTATTATCTAACAGGACGAACATTCACAGTAAGAAATGTTCGATTCAAATGAGTTCCAAAAATAGTTATTTACAGTATTGTCAAAGTATTGCAAGTTTATTCTCAAAGGGCCCATATATTTACCTACCGTATGTGTTAAACCAAGGGCTCATAAATTTACCTACAGTACTTGTGTTAAACCAAACTCTGGCAGACTGAGAGATTGGGATGTTCCATTCATCGCAAATCAATACATTTGTATAATCGTATATTAAATCTATCAAAATAGTATTTTTTAAAGAAAATCGGCCTGTCTTCAACATTGTGATGGTGTACTCTAGCTGTTCAACCGGTTTTCAGCTATTAAAAACAATTATCGTAGGAGGAGATAGGAAAATGCGAAGCCTCCTCGCATTTTTGTGGCGGGTATTTTTCAAGATGGACATCCATTAGACAGTGTATACCACGATCGGAAAACACCCTTATTTGGGGCAAAAAAGAGGAACAATTTTTAAATATATTCTTTATCCACTCAGTAACGAAATATTTTGTTCATATTTTATAAGCCTATACATAATATACCTCTAAATACAGTAAAACATTTGCGATTTAATACTTTGTTAAAACTGTCACTGTCATAATCGATTGAAATATTAAAGTACATGTCACGATACACCACTACGACGTTTATATTTTTGGTAATTATTAATTAATACAAACGTTGAGAAGGAACTGTCAGTATAAAGTGTATTTGTATATAATAATGTGTTTATATATCTAACAGTAGAGCCTATCCACAATGTCAGTAATACAGTTTATTATTATCTAACAGGACGAACATTCACAGTAAGAAATGTTCGATTCAAATGAGTTCCAAAAATAGTTATTTACAGTATTGTCAAAGTATTGCAAGTTTATTCTCAAAGGGCCCATATATTTACCTACCGTATGTGTTTAACCAAGGGCTCATAAATTTACCTACAGTACTTGTGTTAAACCAAACTCTGGCAGACTGAGAGATTGGGATGTTCCATTCATCGCAAATCAATACATTTGTTTAATCGTATATTAAATCTATCAAAATAGTATTTTTTAAAGAAAATCGGCCTGTCTTCAACATTATGATGGTGTACTCTAGCTGTTCAACCGGTTTTCAGCTATTAAAAACAATTATCGTAGGAGGAGATAGGAAAATGCGAAGCCTCCTCGCATTTTTGTGGCGGGTATTTTTCAAGATGGACATCCATTAGACAGTGTATACCACGATCGGAAAACACCCCTATTTGGGGCAAATCGTTGAACCTAAATTCGTTTTAATCGTCAATAACTAATTATCTAACTTAATTTAATTAGTAAACAGGGTTACATCAGGTGGTTAAAATCAGTACCGAAAGTACGAACCAACTTTACATACCATCGAGTGAAAATTCTAGAAGTAAGGCGCGATTTACCGAATTTTGCCCTTACGTAAATTTATATATAGATAAGGCCTAAAACCCTGTGTTTAAATAATGGTTACTAATTGAAAAGATTAATTTGATCATCTTAATTTGGACGGAAGTATATTCACTATAATTATGAAGGAAGTAAATACAATATATCACAAGTGTGAATGGCAATCATAACAAAGACAGGAACAATCAATATTTCAGTATACAATGTTAGAGTGTGGCAGAGTGCGAGACAATAGTGAAATAGTCACCACCTAATAAAGTGGAAAAGATTTCTATATTCTATAGAATTGTAATGGAGGCGAAAAGTTCAAATGCGATGATTTTCCTGATTATTCAAATTTGTGGATGTAAGTACAAATATTGAAAATATTTCTTCCCTTTTTTCACAAAAAGACGCAATCGTAAATTGCAGTATTTATAATAATTACTGTACAGTTACTTTATAGTTTTAGGTACACATGCACAAACAACGTTTGTGACAGTGGGTGCTGATACAGTTAAAGTTGGTGAGGATGCGACGATGACGTGTAGTTGTACACTTCAAGCGGGAGATGTCTTGAATCAACTTGTTTGGTTCAGAGCAGAGGATGTACTCAAGAGTTAGGAAACCCTCTGGTATCTTTAGTTGAAACAAGCAATGGTCGTTACAGCTTATCTAATGACAAGGATCTTATGATAAGAACTGTTGAAGTATTGATGCAGGCAACTATCTGTGTAGAATTGTAACACAAAATGTTCAAACTGCTGACGACTATGATCAACTTATAGTTCAATGTGAGTATAGGCTAATTCATTGTCAGTGAAGCAATAATCGGTATGGTATAGTACTGTCTTTAGCAGCTTTCGTTCGTTTTTTAATATCATAGTTATACACATAGAGTCTCTAACAATTACTTTTAAACACTAGGCCTAATGTAAACATGATAAAAATCCTGTGTTGTGCTTGTATAGTAAGATTATTCTTTTGTTTTTCTAAATGTTTCAGAACCTTTTTTTTAAGCCAGAAGAAGGATTATCCATCATTATAAATGACACAGCAACATTTACATGTACTTTACGTGATGGTATTCCAACACCGATTACCATAACATGTATCAAAGATGACGTCATACTTGATGTGTCTAATACAGACAAGTATCCGTCTTCTAATGCAGTATTAACGATTAATAAAGTTGCTAAAACAGACGAGGGAGTTTATCAGTGTAGAGCTGAGAATGCTGCTTACAGTGGAATATACAGGAAACTTAGTAATACTGCCACACTGTCAATAGGTTGGTGGGAATAAACATTTTGATAAATAATATATTTTATTTGCATCATAGTATAAATATTTTCTGCATGTCATAATTATAAATGGAATATTCATATTACAGTATATTATGTCATGCGGTAACAAAAATAAAGCAGATCTACAGCAAAATCTGAAAGTTTGAGTTTATTTTAGTAATAAAAGGCCTTTTGTAATATGAACGCATGACGTGTTTTATTAATATTGCAATTTTCTATTTCTTTAGCATTAACGACAACTTCTTTTATATCCAGTAAGTCAACTACACGTAGATTTTGCTTGCTTGCATGCATTGTATTGTAAATTTCCGGGATTTTGCTTTTGCGAAAAGAAAAAAGGGATAGCAACGGGAAGGGATATCCCCCGCCCCATCCCCATGCTCTGCATGGGTGCTTAAAAGGAAAAATAATGATGACCTTTGTATATTTGTCAACACTACATTATTTTAAACATGTTTAAAACACATGGTAACACTGATCCTTCTGTATTATTTTGTTTAAATTTTTTTTAAATACAGAAGTTCCAAAAAAAGAGAATGATTGTAATTCAACTGGTCATGTTGTTGGAATGACGTTTGTTGGTGTGCTCATTGGATTCATTATAATTATGTTTGATTGTGGTTTTTATCCTCAGCAAAATAAAGAAGTCACATGCACAGGTAAAGTATAATTCAGAAAGTAGAACCAAAAGCAAAAGTGCTGACTTGAAATGACCAAAGGTTTAATGAAATACCGCACACTTAAGTAATGGAAACTATTTAAACATGAAATTTGATTTTAAAGGTAGGCCTACCTACATCAAAAAATACCAACCAATCAGGGGTAAGGATGTTACTTCAACTCTAATTATTCAATTTCACTCATCATAATTATTATTATTACTATTGTCACCAATATATCAATAAAGGTTTACACGATAATTCTTTTTTTGCATGCACTAAACTGTTGTATTATTTTTAGCAGCAGGCGTATATGACTTATACTGAAGAGACAGATAAAGAAACAAACCACACATACCAAGATTTACAGAAGAAAGACGATAATCAAGCTGTATATGTAAATGAAGCAAAAAAAGACAAAAAATAATATACATGTTTAAAATAAAAATAAAATAAATATATTATAATTATTAATGGAATATCATTACTATGGTTTGAAACTACAATCACATACATCTTGATGATTATATTATAGAAATAAAGAGAAATCATAACCTTGAAAAAGTGTTTTCTTTCTCTTGATTTAACTCTTAACGCGTACAAATTAATAACAAGGAAATGTGATGCTGCAATTTGTTTTGCATTAACTAAACAAAATATACAGAAGTACCTAGCCCCAGAATTTATCATACGGTAAATAGGAATATGTGATGTAAAGATGAAAACCATACACATATACTTGAAACATGAAAAAAAGATAACTAACACGACTTTATTCAAAATTTTATTTCTTGTCTGCTGGCAATAAAACGTGCTTGTATTAGACCAATTTATTCGTTACTTTGAATGTAATGTTTGACTGCATTATTGCATTGATAATGACCATTATACCAGCATAAGAAAGAAAATAAACTATACAATTATTCTTTATTAAGAATAAGTCTTTTTGAGGAGTAGTGATCGTTTAGACGGGAGAGCTTAACAACAGTGAACGTTGAGGGCGTATGTAATTGAATCAACTCGTATTAGGCCTACTTTCATAATCTCACAGAACAAGGAAGGACAATTTCGATTTATATTCGATATTCGCTATACTAGTAATTCTGTCTTTGTGATGATGACTTTTTGTTTGCTGCTATTTGTTCTTGTATTTGGTAAGTACCAGGCTTTAATGTTTTGTGGGTGCTACTATAAGTTAAGTCTTTGTCTATGTAGAGCATCTTGTGTATATGTTTGTCTTATATGTTCTAGTGCAGTATATGGAGAGCCATCTCGATAGTGCTTTGCACTCATGGCAATCCTCAGGGTGCTGCACCGCTGTGTTGTCATGTATTGTTGTGCCTGAAAATTGAATAAAATAAAAATAAAAAATAAAATTAACATTTGATTTTCAATTTTTTTTATAAAACCATATACATGTAGGCCTATAGTACATTTCCGTCATTGTTTGAGATACAAATAATCATCATGCATGTTATTTTCGAATTTATAGAGGTCGTTCTAACTTAGGTTAACAATTATAAAAGTAAACTATTAATTACAAAATCTTAAAATTTGCCGGACCACTGGTTTGGTTTGTGTGAGAGCCCAGAACAGAAAACACAATAGAAAGAATGCATTCACTAGAATGTTGATTTTTTTAGTATCTTTCTGATTTTAATACTTTGCAGCATAATGTTATCAATTAATCAAATTTATTCACCTCCCTTAGGAGAAACATATAAAAACTGTACAGCAAAATAAAACACATTAAAATAAAGATTCACACGAATCAATAGATTAAAATGGTTTTAACAAGTTAAATAAAGTGTCAAAATCATTGTGAAATAGGGCAGACTTGTTATATTTCAAAATCAAGTTAAGTAAATTTATTTAGTTTCAGATGCAAGTGCACAAACACAAGTGACAGTGAATGCTGCTACAGCAAAAGTTGATGAAGCTGCAACAATGATGTGTACTTATACACTTGTACCAAACGATTCATTGCTGCAATTGGGTTGGACAAACGCAGATGACAGTGGTCAAGCAGTAGGAATTGCTCTTGTGATTTCTACAGGAAAAACAAGCAATGGTCGATACAGTTTGTCCAATGATAATCTTATAATAACTGATGTTGAAAGAGGTGACGCAGGCAACTATCGTTGTGTTGTTGGCACCACTGGTGGGAATGGTGCTGAAAACTTTGCTAATCTCACAGTCTATTGTGAGTATATGTTTTGTAGCTAAAATGATTTTTTTTATATTTATTTAAATATGTTTATTTTAGGTACTGTACATTACATGTCAGTTAGTACAGTAATTTTAATTTCATCTTTGAATCATAAGTTTCACAATCAGAAAAAAAATGAAACCAATAATTTGGATAAAAAGTAAAAAAGTATCATCATCTATTGTGATATTCAATGCATTTAAATTTTTCTGTTTCAGTGGTATGATGGTAATTAACTTTCCAATTTATGTGTTTGCTTTTTAGAGTATAATGTATATAATTTACAAATTTAATCTAAACAATGTATATGATATTTAAAGAGAAAGGCAATTATAATGCAGGGATGTTATTTACATCAGAACCAAATGAATATTCAATATCCTATGTGTTATATTGTTTGAGTACTACTAAACATTAGCAATTACTGTATTAGAATTGGTACAGTAGGCATGTCAATTGTGTAATTCTAAACAAATGATAATCCAAGAACTGTACAGTATAATTTTGCCATTTCAGATCTTGAAGTACCAGATTTAAAACCAGTAGAATTGCATGCCACATTAAATGAAACAGCGATATTTACATGTACTGAACTTGAAGGTTTACCAACACCAATTACTATCACATGGATCAAAGATGGCAATCCACTTGGTGTTTCTAATACAGACAAGTATCCAACTTCTGATGCAACATTAACGATTAATGACGTTGATGAGAGAGATGAGGGAGCTTATCAGTGTAGAGCAGAGAATGCTGCTTACATGGGAGAGGAGGGAAAACTTAGTAATACTGCCACACTGTCAATAGGTTTGTGGGAATAAACATTTTAATAAATAATATATTTTATTAGCATCATTGTATAAGTATTTTCTGCATGTCAAATTATAAATGAAATATTCATATTACAGTATATTATGTCATGTGGTAACAAAAATAAAGCACAGCGAAAACAGCGATAACTGAAAGTTTTAGTTTATTAAAGTCATTTTTATAAAATGAACGCATGACGTGTCGGATTATTGCTTGTTTATTTTCTATTTCTTTAGCATTGGCGACAACTTCTTTTATATCCAGTAAGTCAACTACACGTAGGTTTTGTTTGTTTGCACTGCATTGTAAATTTCCGGGATTTTGAATTTGCGAAAAAAAAGGATAGCAATTAAAAGGGATATCCCGGCCCCATCCCCATGATCTGTATCATGCCTTAAAAGGGAAAATAATGTCAACACTACATTGTTGTAAACATGTTTAAAACACGGCATGGTAACACGATCCTTCTGTATTATTTGTTCAGTTTTAAGTACAGAAGTTCCAAAGAGAGAGAATGATTGTAATTCAACTGGTCTTGTTGTTGGAATGACGTTTGTTGGTGTGCTCATTGGATTCATTCTCTGTTTGATTGTGATTTTTATCATCAGCAAAATAAGGAAATCACATGCACAGGTAAAGTATAATTCAGAACGTAGAACCAAAAGCAAAAGTGTAGACTTAATGACCAAAGGTTTAATGAAATACCGCACACTTAAGTAATAGAAACTATTTTAACATTAAATATGAGGTTTTATTTTGAAGGTACCGACATCGAAAAACACCAACCAATCAGGGGTAAGGATGTTACTTCAACTTTAAGTATTCAATTTCACTCGTCGTCGTCATCACCATCATTATTATCACTATTGCCACCAATATATCAATAAAGGTTTACACGATTTTCATTCTTTTTTTTTGCATGCACTAAACTTTTGTATTTTTTTAGCTGCAGGCGTATATGACTTATACTGGAGAGACAGATAAAGAAACAAACCACACATACCAAGATTTACAGAAGAAAGAAGATAATCAAGCTGTATATGTAAATGTTAAAGCAAAAAAGGACAAAAAATAATATACATGTTTAAAATAAAATGAAAGAAATACATCACTATTATTATTCTTATTATTAATGGAATATCATTGGTTTGAAACTACAATCACATACATCTTGTTGATTTTATTATAGAAATAAAGAGAAATCATAACCAAGAGAAAGTGTTTTCTTTCTCTTGATTTAACTCTTTAACGCGTACAAATTAAGAACAAAGAAATGTGAATGCTGCAATTTGTATTATCATTAACAAAACAAAAACCTATATGTACCTAAAGTGACATAATCTACAAGGGGTATATAGCAACATGTGATATGTAAAGATAAAAACCACAGACATACTTGAAACATTTAAAAACAGATATGTAACTAACAATGATACATTTATTAAACATTGTATTTCTTGTTTTGATTTTTCTGAATTAAAACTTGCTTGTATTAGACCGAATTTGATTCGTTACTTTGATTTTAATGTTTGAATGCATTAGTACATTGACATATAATGACATACTAGAATAGACTAGACAATCAATTCTTTTAACACGCTTGTAATTGTATTATTGTTATATAGCATTCTTTAATTTAATTCGCCTCAGCTCGAGATGTGCTTTGGTTGCTTGCTGCCATATTTTTTCAAAGAGTTTAGTAATGATCAAATTGATTTTTAAACGTACAAACTAAATTCTAGGGACAAATTGGACGGAGGTTTTACAGTTATGTGCGATTCAGGTTCATTTCTTTTTTAGGAAAGACATTAAGAAATACCTATAAAAATAATAAGTAGTAGTTTGAACTACTTACTGTATAAATACAATTTTTAAAAGGCTAGGTGTTTTATGATTTTATTTTAAATAATTGATACTATTAAAAAAGAATAATTGTATCATCTTGATTTGGACGGAAGTACAGTGCACTATAATTATGAAGGAAGTAAAACTAATATATCACAAGTATGAATGGCAATCCAGAATCATAACAATGACAGGAACAATCAATACTTCAGTATACAATACCGTAGAGTATGGTAGAGTGCAAGACAATAATAGTGAAATAGTCACCACCTAATAAAGCGGAACAGATTTCCATATTTTACAGATTTGTCATGGAGGCGAAAAGTAAAAATGCGATGATTGTAAGTACAAATATTTAAAATATTTTTTCACACAATGACGCAATCGTAAATCGTTAGTAGCTATTTTTAAAAATGAAAAAAGGGAAATCTAACCATGCCAAAAAAAAACCAAACCGCAGTAAGGGGATACGCCTTCGTCGCTAACCAGGGATCGGTCTAATTGAACCCCGGTCAGTAACAGTTGTGTCTAGGTCATCCCGGACTCAGGCGCCTCCTGCCCTACAAAAATAGATCTAAAAGAATCTAGGTGGCATGGAAAAGGAGAAAAAAAGTAGATTAAAATATACTAGTAAAGTTGCATTTCCTTCTTGTAACTAGATTGCTGTAAAGATGAAGAGTGTTTCCTTCTTGTTATTGTTTATTCTATATTTACGACGTAAGTACAATTCACCAAACTAACCCTATAATTAAGTATTCTCTAAGAGTTAATCAACTTCTTTGTTGATTTGAACAGTTATTAACTAAATATATTTTGCTTGTAAATTAAATATATCTCTATTTATGGTAGGTTTATGGCACACCAGGATGGACATACATAGTTATGTCCGTCCTAGCGTGCCATATAGGTTCAAACGCTAGATATAGGTTAGCTAAATACTGCATGAGGCCTGTGACATCATGACATACTCATGTTGCTTTACTGTCGCTGTGCTACTAATTGTGCAAATAGTTATATATACATATATATATATATATACATTTTCAGTATTTTTTGTTTGTATTGTTTGCATTTCCTATAATTTTGTTTCCAGAAATGACTAAAAAACCTTTCTTGACATCAACACAATGTTTAATAAATGGTAGTAGACATACAGCACATGTTTATAGCAAGCTATCTTTAAAAATGAGTAACAAGCTTTATCTTTTATAACACCAAATCAACGTAGGCCTACCCTAAACTCCAAAAACTTGCAATAAAAGTGCACAATATGCAGTATCTATAATAATTACTGTACAGTTATTGTTTAGTTTTAGGTACACATGCACAAACTACGTCTGTGACAGCGGGTGGTGATGCAGTTAAAGTTGGTGAGGTTGCGACGATGACGTGTAGTTACACACTTCCAAATGGAGAAGTATTGGATCGACTGGTTTGGTTCAGAGCTGATGCTGATGGTACTCCAGTATTAGGCGACCCTCTCGTGTCTATAGTTGAAACAAGCAATGGTCGTTACAGCTTATCTAATGACAAGGATCTTATGATAAGAACTGTTGAAGTAAATGATGCAGGCAACTATCTGTGTAGAATTGTAACACAAAATGTTCAAACTGCTGAAGACTATGATGAACTTATAGTTCAATGTGAGTTTGTCATTCCTTTGTTGTTCTTTTTCTAGTGAAAGTTAAATACATAAACTCTGTTGGACAATCTTCAAATTACAATAAATAATTATAATCTAAAATTATCAAAATGTAAATAAAGCTGACGTTTTTATGGTATTACATTTAATAGTCAAAGTTTCTTTCCACTGCAGATCTTGATACACCCGTTGTGACTCCAGCCCAATTGTCTGTCAATATTGGTGAAACAGCACTGTTTTCTACTGTACATGTTGGATTCCCAACACCAATTACCATCACATGGATCAAAGATGGCAAAGAACTTGATGTTTCTGATATAGAAAAGTATCCGTCTTCGGATGCAACATTAACGATTAAGAATGTAAATGAGATAGATGCAGGGAGTTATAAGTGTATAGCAGAGAATGCTGTTTACATGGGAGAAGAAGGAAAACGTAGTAATACTGCCACACTGTCAATAGGTTGGTTGAAAAATAAACTTTTTAACTGTTGATACAAACATATCATATTTTTGAATATTTTCTGTAAGGACCAAACTGCCTGTCATAATTAATTGGTTAATATTGCTATTATGTTATGTGGTAATAAAAATGAAGCACAGCTACACAACAAAAACTGCTTGAAGTTGGGGAAAATGTTTGGAAGAAAGAAAGGGAAATGTTTTAATACTGAACTTTTGCAAACGATAAGGTTTCTTATTTAGTTTTTTTTTTTAGTTATAGCAGGCTTTATGTGATATGACGTGTTTTAATAATATTACAATATTTCTCTATTTCTTTAGCACTGACGACAACTTCTTTTATATCCAGTAAGTCAACTACATGAAGGTTCTGTTTGTTTGCATTGTATTTTAAATTTCCGGGATTTTGCATTTGCGAAAAGAAAAAAAAAAGATAGAAATGGAAAGGATATCCCCCGCTCCACCCCAGGATCTGTATGAGTGCTTAAAAGGAAAATAAGTATGACCTTTGTATATTTGTCAACACTATATTATTGTAAAAAATTAAATTAAAACACATTGTAACACTATATCCTTCTGTATTATTTGTTCAGTTTTAAGTACAGAAGTTCCAAAGAAAGAGAATGATTGTAATTCAACTGGTCTTGTTGTTGGAATGGCGTTTGTTGGTGTGCTTATTGGATTCATTATCTGTTTGCTTGTGGGTTTTATCATCAGCAAAATAAGGAAGTCACATGTACAGGTAAAGTATAATTCAGAAAGTAGAACCAGAAGCAAAAGTTTAGACTTAAAAATAATGACCAAAGGTTTAATATACCGCATACTTAAGTAATGGAAACTATTTTAACATTAAATATGATATTTTATTTTAAAGGTACCTACATCGAAAAACACCAACCAATCAGGGGTAAGGATGTTACTTTAATTTAATTATTCAATTTCACTCGTCGTCCTCACTATTGTCACCAATATATCAATAAAGGTTTACACGATTTTCATTCTTCTTTTTGCATGCACTAAACTGTTGTATTTTGTTTAGCAGCAGGAGTATATGACTTATACTGGAGAGACAGATAAAGAAACCAACCACACATACCAAGATTTACAGAAGAAAGACGATAATCAAGCTGTATATGTAAATGTTAAAGCAAAAAAGGACAACAAATAATATACATGTTTAAAATAAAAATAAAATAAATATATTATTATAATTAATAGAATCATTGCAATGCTTTGAAACTACAATCACATACCTCTTGTTAATTTTATTATAGAAATAAAGAGAAATTAACTTTGAGAAAGTGTTTTCTCTATCTTAATTTAAAATTTAATAACAAAGAAATGTGAATGCTGCAATGTGTATCATCATTAACTAAACAAAGTGTACACAAGTACGTATAGTGACATCTACACCAATGGTATAATATAGCAAAATGTGAAGTAAATATCAAATTTGTAATGTAATGTAAAGATGAAAACCATAAACATATAACTTGCAAAATATGAAAATAAGATATGTAACTAACAACGATACATTTATTAAAATAGAATTTCTTGTTTTTAGTTGTTGGAATTAAAACTTGCTTGTACTAGACCAACTTTGATGATCCGTTAATGTTTGAATGCATTAGTACATTGATATAGAAATAAAAATAAACTATACAATCAATGATTTTAACACCAATACACGTAGCGTTATTTAAATTTAATTCGCCTTCTAGATGTGTATTGGTTGAGTGCTACCATATATTTACAGAAAATTGAGTAATGTTCAAATTGATTTTGAAACGGAAAAATTAAACTCTATGGACAAATTGGACCGGGCCTTAAAGTTGGGTGCGATGCTGGTTCATTTCTGTTTTTAAAGAAAACATTTAAGAAATACCACAGTTTGAGTTTGCGCGGTTGAACGCACTGTATAAATAAGGCCTAAAACCATGTGTTTAAATAATTGTTATTAATTAAAAAGATAAAGTACCATCTTGATTTGGAAGGAAATACAGTGCACTATTGTGAAGGAAGTAAAACTAATATATCACAAGTGTGAATGGCAATCTAGAATCATAACAATGACAGGAACAATCAATAATTCAGTATACAATACAGTAGAGTGTGGAAGAGTGCGAGACAATAAAAGTGAAATAGTCATCACCTAATAAAGCGGAAAAGACATATTCGATGCGATGGAGGCAAGATGTACAAGTGCGATAGTCTTCTAATTGTTAAACTTTGTGGTTGTAAGTACAAATATTAAAAATATCTTCTTTTTTTTTCACAAAATGACGCAATCGTAAATCGTTATTTGTTTAATTTAGTTTCAGATACAAGTGCACAAACACCAGTGCCAATGGATGCTGCTAAAGCCAAAGAGTTTGAAAATGTAACGATGGTGTGCACTTATACATTTCTGAAAGGAGATTTATTGTTGCAACTGGCTTGGTCAAAAACTGATGACAATGGTCAACAAAATAGGACCTGCTCTTGTGGTTTCTACAGGACTAACAACCAATGGTCGATACAGTTTGTCCAATAATAATCTTATAATAACTGATGTTGAACGAGGTGATACAGGCAACTATCGTTGTGCTTTTAGCACTAATCTTGGAAATTCTGGTGAAAACTTTGCAGCACTCACAGTCAATTGTGAGTATAATTATATACTGTGCAGAATTTGTATTTAAAACAATAAATCTCTTAATTAAAGTAATCTTTTAACCTAAAATGTTGATTTCCGACTTTTAAAGTTACTTTAGAATTTAGTTCAGTAATTAATTAGTAATAATAATAATAACAGTACAGTAATTTTGAATTCAAATGAACATCAGCTAGTTTAAGCGGATGCTAGTCAAGTCGCCCCATCGCAAAGTCGCCCCTTACAAAGTCGCCCCTTACACAGTCGCCCCATCGCAAAGTCGCCCCAAAACAAAGTCGCCCCGACACAGTCGCCCCATCGCAAAGTCGCCCCAACGCAAAGTCGCCCCATCGCAAAGTCGCCCTAACACAAAGTCGCCCCATCGCAAAGTCGCCCCAAAACGTTAAAAGTGCGTAAAATGTCGCAATGATACACAAAATAACACGGAACGTGTAGGCATAAAAGGGGAAGCCCCGCCATGTAGTCTCAGGTCACACGATCATCCCCCATCATCATGAGGGAGGAAGCCCCCAACTAATCACTCCGCGCGCGGTCGCACTAACGTGCTAGCTCACCACCAGAGGGAAACCCCCGTAATTACTCCGCCGTTGTCGCACTACACAACGCACCATCTGAAGATGGGGAAACCCCGCCGGAGTTTTACGATATCAGTCGCGTTCGAAATCGGTCGAGTTTAATTTTGGTCGCGATAAAATGATGTTATACGATCTAGATTATTTTTACTTTGGTCGATAAATATTTATTATTATTAGGCCTATATATTATATTAATAATTGATTTTTGTTTCTATTTTACAGGTCTATGATGAGAAAGATGTGTGCCTTCAAAAATGACAATTTGTAAACATAGTTTAAGATTATAGTATTATTCAGCATAATGTCATTTAACAGTACATAATTATTTAAATGTGAAATATTTTATAGGGAACGTAGGCTACGTCTGTGACTTTTATTTTATATGCAACAAATTACGTAAAACAATTTATTTATAAACATTCAGTTTACTAATAGTATTACAATGAACATTGATTATAAGCCTGGAAAGGCAATCCCATCATTATATCCATTATAAAATTGCATCATCACCACTATATGTCGTAAATGATGACGTGCGTGTGTGTATGTATTCGTCGTACGTCCGTGTACGTACTATTCCGTGCATCTTCACTGTCTTGTTTAATTTATTTAATAAAATAATATATTTAATTAAATAAACACCCGATATGAGGATATTTATTAGGCATGAGATAATTAGAATGTTCTATAACCAAAAGGGTTGAAAAGAATTTCTTCAGTAAAATGATCATTTTGCTGTTGAATAAAAAGCGACTCGCAATCTGAAACATTCTCTGAAACCAATCGGAGCAAGCTGCGCCTTCTGGTATCTGTTTCCTCACAGTGCTACGACGTCTTTCTGCTGCCCGTCGGGGATTCCCCTTTTTAAAAAACACGCACACGATACGATGGTTTTCCATGGTCAAAATGTAGCGTACGATCATATCGGCGATGAAATCCTTTTTTTTTATTTCTTCATTTTGAAAAGTCATAATAAAATTAAATAACAATAGACACATAACTTGTCAATAAATGCAAAGTGATCAATAAGTAGCCTATAACACTATTGTCTTACAACTACTGTAAATCTATACGAAGGCCTATTACACATTTATACACTTATTATATTATCATAAAAAATGAGCTGGTAGGTTGAAGAAAGATTCGTAATTGTGGCTCTGGTAACTAATTTTAAAATCATATTAAATTAACATTTTCGAAACTATAAATCAGGGATAATCTTTTTAGAACTTTCAAACAAGGGACTGTTTTTTTAATGATTTCTAAAAAGCACATCACTTCATTAAAACCTGTAAAATAAAAATAAAAAATACAAATTATGTATATAATAGGATAAACATTATAATGTAGGCCTAGGCCTATACGACATTTAGCGCGACCAAAGTAACAACGCAATCGATATCAAACGCAACCGATATGATTAAAACAGCGTACTACTAGTAATAGCGGCGGCGCTTCATAGTCATACCGAAATAAAACCGTGGGCGACTTTGCGATAGGGCGACTTTGCGTTGGGGCGACTTTGCGATGGGTCGACTTTGCGATGGGGCGACTTTGTAATGGGGCGACTTTGCGATGGGGCGACTGTGCCGGGGCGACTTTGTTTTGGGGCGACTTTGCGATGGGGCGACTTTGTATTGGGCGACTTTGTATGGGGCGACTTTGCGATGGGGCGACTTGACTGGATCCCGTTTAAGCATATACAGGTCAAATAGCAATGTAAGTTAACAACAGTGAAAACTGATGAGACAAATTTTCCTATGCATTAATGACGTCTTAGCCAATTTTAGACGACGGCTGTATATATGGTAAGCGCATATCGGAAGTATTATATCGCAATTGTCCTGATATCATATAGTATGTTCATCCCTAATACATTGTCAAACTATGGTTACCGGTAAATTCTTAATACGCAGATCTTGAAACACCCGTTGTGACTCCAACCAAATTGTCTGCAAAGATGGATGATACAGCAGAGTTTTCTACTGAACCTGTTGGATTCCCAACACCGATTACCATCACATGGATCAAAGATGACGTCACACTTGATATTTCTGACATGCAAAAGTGTCCGCCTTCTGATGCAACATTGAAGATTAATAATGTAAATGAAACGGATGCAGGAGTGTATAAGTGTAGTGCAGAGAATGGTGCTTATAGTGGAGAAGAAGGAAAACTTAGTAATACTGCCACACTGTCGATAGGTTGGTTGGAAAATAAACATTTTAAATGTTGATACAAAAATATTATATTTTATTGATATTTTCTGTAAGGACTAAATTGCCTGTCATAATTAATTGGTCCTATTATGCTATGTAGTAATGAATCTAAAGCACTGCAGCTACACAACAAAAACTGGAAGTTGGGGGAAATGTTTGGGAAAAAGAAGGGAAATGTTTTAATACTGAACTTTTACATTGGTGCGATACGATAAGGTTTCTTATTTTTTTTTTTTAATTATAAAAGGCTTTTTGTGATATGACGTGTTTTACTAATATTGCTTGTTTCTCTATTCTTTTAGCATTAACGACAACATCTTTTATATTCAGTAAGTCAACTACACGTAGGTTCTGTTTGTTTGCATTGTATTGTAAATTTCCAGGTTTTTGCTTTTGCGAAAAGAAAAAATGATAGAAATGGAAAGGGATATCCCCCTCCATCCCCATGATCTGTATCACTGCTTAAAAGGGACAATAATGATGTCCTTTGTATATTCAACATTACATTATTGTAAACATGTTTAAAACACATGGAAACACTAATCCTTCTGTTTTATTTGTTCAGTTTTAAGTAAAGAAGAAGTTCCAAAGAGAGAGAATGATTGTAATTCAACTGGTCTTGTTGTTGGAATGACGTTTGTTGGTGTGCTCATTGGATTCATTATATGTTTGATTGTGGTTTTTATCATCAGCAAAATAAGTAAGTCACATGCACAGGTAAAGTATAATTCAGACAGTAGAACCAAAATAAAAAGTGTAGCCTTAAAATGACAAATAGTTTAATGAAATACCGCAACTTAAGTAATGGAAACTATTTTAACATTAAATATGATGTTTTATTTTGAAGGTACCTACATCGAAAAAAACCAACCAATCAGGAGTGTGGATGTTACATCAACATTCATCATTTATTATTATTACTATTGTTACCAATATATCAATAAAGGTTTACACGATTTTCATTCTTCTTTATTTTTTTTTTAGCAGCAGGCGTATGTGACTTATACTGGTGAGACATATAAAGAAACAAACCACAGAAGATTTACAGAAGAAAGATGATAATCAAGCTGTGTATGTAAATGTTAAAGCTAAAAAGGACAACAAATAAAATACATGTTTAAAATGAAAGTAAATAAATATATTATTATTATTAATATTAAAGGAATATCATTGGTTTTAAACTACAATTACATACCTCTTGTTGATTTTATTATAAAAATAAAGAGAAATCAAAACATTGAGAAAGTGTTTTCTTTCTCTTGATCTCTATAACGCGTACAAATTAAAAACAAAGAAATTTGAATGCTGTGATTTGTATCATCATTAACTAAACAAAATATACACAAGTACTTATAGTGACATTGTATATGCCAATGTGATGTAACAACATTTGATGTAAAGATGAAAACCATAGACATACTTGAAAAATGTAAAAACAACGATAAATTTATTAGAATTGTATTTCTTGTTTTGATTTGTTGGAATTAAAACTTGCTTGTATTAGACCAACTTTGATTTGTTACTTTAAATTCAATGTTTGAATGCATTACTAGTACATTGACATATAATTATTCCAGCATTGAAGGAAAATAAACTTGACAATCAATAATTTTAACACCAATTTTAATTTAATTTGCCTTCAAGATGTTGCTTGCTGCCATGGTTTTTCAAAGAGTTGAATAATGTTCAAATTGATCTTTAAACGGAAACAAATTAATTCTAGGGACAAATTGGACCGGGTTTGGGTGCAATTGAGGTTCATTTCTGTTTTTAAGGAAGACATTTTAGAAATACCAGTTTGAGTTTGAACTGTTTGAACGTACTGTATAAATAAGGCCTAACACCATGTCTTTAAATAACGGTAACTAATTGAAAAGATTAATTTGATCATCTTGATTTGGACGCAAGTACATTACACTATAATTATGAAGGAAGTAAAAATAATATAATACAACAATGAACGGCAATTCATCTCAATCATAACAACGACAGGAACAACAACAACAACAGTATACAATACCGTAGAGTGCGAGACAATAAAAGTGTAGTCACCACCTAATAAAGCGGAAAAGATTTCCATATTCTATAGAACTGCAACGAAAGCAAAATGTACAAGTGCGATAGTGCTGTTGTTGTTGTAAGTACAAATATTTAAAAAAGATTCACAAAAGGACGCAATCGTAAATCCCTATTTTTTCGGATTTTTTATTTTAGTTGCAGATAGAAGTGGTCAAACACCAGTGACAGTGAATGCTGCAACAGCCAATGTAACAATGATGTGTACTCCTACATTTCTGACAGGAGATTCATTGCTTACTGGCTTAGTCGACAGGTGATGATAGTGGTCAACAAGAATTAAGAAGTCCTCTTGTGATTTCTAAAACCAACCAATGGTCGATACAGCTTGTCCAATAATAGTCTGATAATAATTAATGTTGAAAGAGATAATAATAACTATCGTTGCGCTGTTAATACTAATTTAGGAAATGATGGTGAAACCTTTGCAGCACTCACTGCCAATTGTGAGTAGTAGATGATGCATTTTATACAGAATTTACACTTATTGACTTTCAAAGTGAGATGATGCTTAAAAATATAAAATATAAAATCAAATGCCAATTAATTATCTGGTTGGGGTGCACTGTGAGTAAAAAATACAAATTAAGTTCAGGACAAAGTACAAAAAGAGCGAATGTGGCTGTCATAAAATATCATAAAAATACAGCTAGTTATGTGTCATACATTTACGGATATATATTACATTTAGGTCTAATATTTGAAAAATATTTTAAAATTGGTAAATGTAAACTTTCCATACACAGATCTTGATGAACCAGTTTTTAACCTAATGTCTGTCAACGATGAAACCGCAACATTTAAATGTACTGAACCTGATGGATTGCCAACATCAATTACCACCACATGGATCAAAGATGACGTCAGACTTGAGATACTGTCGGTCGTCGTATTCGAGCAAGGGTGCTTAACTAACGGCTTTGTTGACTGTGTATGATTTTACGCTTTAGATAGCGAAAATTTGATTATATTCGTCGTCTCCTAACCGTCGTGTTTCGTAAAGTCCAAATTAACAATTAATGACGTTGATGATGCAGATTAAGGAGTTTATCAGTGTAGAGCAGATAATGCTACTTACAGTGGAACAGATGTGAAACTTAATACTGCTACACTGTCAATAAGTTGGTAGGAAAATAAACTTTCTATAACCAATTACCTGTCGTAATATGGTCCTTTATGGTTAATATTCCTATTATGCTATGTAGTAATGAATTTACACAACGAAAACAGGAAGTTGGGGAAAATGTTTGGGAAAAAGAAAGGAAAATGAATTCTAAACTTTTGCATTGGTGGGAAACGATAAGGTTTTTTATTTAGTTTGTTTTAGTAATATAAATAGCTTTTGTAATGAACGCATGACGTGTTTTACTAATATTGCTTGTTCTTTTCTATTTTTTTATCATTGACGACAACATCTTGTAAGCCCACATGATCTGCATGTGTGCTTAAAAAGTAAAATATGACCTTTGTATGTTTGTCAACATTATACATTATTGTAAAACACATGAAAACACTGATCCTTATCTATTAACGAGTGCGGGCGTATATGCATTCAACTGGTCTTGTTGGAATGACGTTTGTTGGTGTGCTCATTGGATTCATTATTTGTTTCCTGTGGGTTTTATTATCAGCAAAAGTAACAATAAATAAAAAACAAAGAAGTCAAAGGTAAAGTATATTCTGATTCATAAAGTAGAATTACACAAAAATAGTAAAATGCTCAAAGGTTACATGAACTACGGTACACTGCACAAGTAATGAAATGTATTTACATTAAGTTCTTGTTGATGTTTTATTTTAAAGGTATCTACATCAACAAACAGCAACAAATTAGGGGTAAGGATACCATACAACTTTCAATACTAATTTTCACTCTTCATTATCTATATATAAATTATTTTATGTAAGGGAAAAATTCGGTAAATCGCCCGTACTTCTAGAATTTCTACTCGATGGTATATAAAGTTGGTTCGTACTTTCGGTACTGATTTTAGCCACCTGATTTAACCCTGCTTACAAATTAAATTGAGTTAGATAATTAGTTATTGACAATTAAAAAGAATTTAGGTTCAACGATTTGCCCCAAATAGGGGTGTTTTCCGTGGTATACATTGTGTTATGGATGTCCATCTTGAAAAATACCCGCACACAATAATACTATCTCCTTCTACGATAATTGATCAGCTCGAGTACAGCATCATAATGTTGAAGAAAGGTCGACCTTTTTAAAAAAATACTATTTGGATATATTTAATATAATTATACGTTTATACAAATGTATTGATTTGCGATGAATGGAACATTTCAATCTGTTTGAAGCTTCAAATTCCTCGGCAAATAGAGGGCGCATTATTTCGTAAGAAGACAGTACTTTACAAATATTGAAAATATGCTTGTTCACAAAAAGTCATCTAAACATTGGGCCTCCGTACAGCATCATGGAGGAAGTAAACACAAATGTAAATCAATTGGCATTCAGATCCATCAGTGTCCTGAGAGACAAGAGTGAAAGTATCATTTTGGATTTTCAGATTTTTAGGCGTGACCAGCATGTCCTTCTTAATAAATAATAATAATAAATAACATTTATAAAGCGCAAGAGACAAAGGTTTCAAAGCGCTGTGTTTTCCAAGATCAGTGCAAGCGTTCTTAACAGAAGTAATGGTGATATGTGAATGTGCACTAATTTTTCTGATTTTCCAAAGCGACTGTAAGTAGAAACTTAAATGTCATGCATGTTATTAGTATGGTCCTACTATTATTTTAACATAGACTATAAGACTGAAATGGCTATGGACGGTGACTGAATCTATCCAGCCTAGCATGTGCCCGCACACTCCGAAATCATGGAGTTTATGAAGAAGCTTAGAGTGGCTGACGCGATCAAACGCCTTTTTCCAGTCCAGAAAAATAGCATCAATAAGAGGATTGGCAATATCAAGGGTTTTAGCCCATTCATGGTATAAAGAAGTAGCTTGAGTAACACATGAGTGGCCTGGATAAAATCCATGTTGAACAGGGCTAATAAAACCATTACGCTGCAAGTGTTGGAGGAGATAATCTGCCACAAAGCGCTCAAGTACTTTACCCACGACTGAACAAAGTGAAATAGGTCTATAATTCGATATTTCGTTTCTGTTACCAGATTTGAATATCGGAACGACATTGGCTAGCTTCCAATCCAAAGGAACTCTACCCTGATCAAGAGATAATTTAAAGATCCTACACAGGATAGGAGAAATGATCGGGGCAGCCAAGCTGATCCATTTGTTGTGATCGGTGAACGTGCAAAAAAATCATACCTTTTGTTGTTACACTATAACAGTATTATTATTATTAATATAATTATATTAATTAATTTAAAATGTCATCGAAGCGTGCGCATTGGCGATAAAGTAAAATACCTTATTTCATTGTGGGGAAGCCCTGAGTTCAGAGATCGGTTGGAAGTGAAAAACTGGCGTAAAAGCACCGGCAACAAAATGTCTGTGTTCAACGAGATGGCGGACACGAGAAGATGGGCCATCCTCATAAAGAAGGATTTAATATCCCAAACAAAATTGAAGGGGTCGTCGTATAAAGCGGCGAAAGACCGAGTAAATAAATCTGGAGCCGGTGCAAGTACGGGATTTGAACATTTTTCTGCCATATGATATTTTAGGTCATAGACCAAATATAAACCCAAACCCCAAAATGATCGGCTGGTTGGTATGCCCGACAACCAATCGATAATGCCGAGCACAAGTGTTCGGTCTAGGCCTGTAACTCCTAAACCAACCACTAATACTTTTAATAACAACGAAGGTAGGTCTATGCGTGCGTTAGAGTTTGGTCAATCGCCAGCGAGTGACATCATATCCGTTTGTAACGCAACTTCGTTGCAGTGAATCTGAACACTTTGCTCTTACGATGCTCATTAAAATATGACCGTGGCTGTGATACGAAAGCATAATTCCGTAGGTCTGAACATGAGTTTGGTTTAACACAAGTAGGTAAATTTGTGAGCTCTTGGTTTAACACATACGGTAGGTAAATATATGGGCCCTTTGAGAATAAACTTGCAATACTTTGACAATACTGTAAATACCTATTAACTAGTTTTGGTCCTCATTTGAATCGAACATTTCTTACTTTGAATGTTCGTACTGTTAGATGTAATATAAAAATATATACAAATAAACTTTATTACTGAGATTGTGGTTATGCTCTACTTCTGTTAGATATATAAACACATTATTATATACAAATAAACTTTATACTGACAGTTCCTTCTCAACGTTTGTATTAATTAATAATTACCAATAATATAAACGTCGTAGTGGTGTATCGTGACATGTACTTTAATATTTCAATCGATTATGACAGTGACAGTTTTAACAAAGTATTAAATCGCAAATGTTTTACTGTATTTAGAGGTATATTATTTATAGGCCTATAAAACATGAACAAAATATTTCGTTACTGAGTGGATAAAGAATATATTTAAAAATTGTTCCTCTTTGTACCTATCCGCTTTCCCGTCCCTCAACCCTAATGTTACATACAAAACACAAATTGGGTTTCTTTAAGTGAGTCCAAATTTGGACTCATTTTGTTTCTCCTTCGGAAGTAATTCCCAGGGTGCTAATTTTAGTTGACTACATAAATCATCGTGTCTATTTATTCGTTTCTGTAAACGACAATGTATTGTAGTCCTGTGGTACGTACATTTGAAATCGCCAGTTTTGTTACGCTGAAATTACTGTGTATTCGAGAACCATCTAGTATACATAAGTAGGCCTACATTTCCGTCATTATTTGAAATACAAATAATACAATCATGCGTTTAATGTTATTTCCGTATTATAGAGGTGGTTCAAACTTAAGTCGACAATTAAATAAAAAACTAATAATTTAAAATTAAATTCCCGTTGTCTGTGTTTGCGCGGGTGTGTCGATTTGTTATCCTGCCGGACCACATAGTTTGGTTTGTGAAACCAGAACAGAAAACGATAATAGAGAGAATGCACATTCACTAGAATTGTATTTTGTTTTTTTCGTCTTTCTGATTTTAACACTTTGCAGCACAATGTTATATTTCAAAAGCAAGTAACGTAGCGTATTGTAGTTTCAGATACAAGTGCCCAAACACAAGTGTCAGTGGATGCTGGTACAGCGAGAGAGTTTGACAATGTAACAATGGTGTGTACTCCATCATTTCTGTCAGGAGATTCATTGGTTCAACTGGCTTGGACAAAAGCTGATGAGAATGGTAAACAAGAAGGAAGTGCTCTTGTTATTTCTCCAGGATTAACATCCAATGGTCGTTACAGTTTGTCCAATAATAATCTTATAATAACTGATGTTGAACGAGGTGATGCAAGCAACTACCGTTGTGCTGTTAGCACCAATCTTGCAAATCCTGGTGAAAACTTTGCAGAACTCGCAGTCAATTGTGAGTACAGTATAGTAGAATTTTATGAATATGCAATTATTTCTTCAAATACAATAAATAAGTGTGAGGATGATACTGTATTTTAGACATTATAATTTGTTTATGTTTAATGTAAGAACATTTGGACATACAAGCTACAGTAATTGTTTTGTGTTAACTTATTTTAAACAAGTAGTGTATTTTGTTATTGATTTCATTTGTCAGTTAATTGTGAGTATAAAGTAAATTATGATGAATATTTGTAATTTGCACATTTCTTCAAATTATAATAAATTTTTATCAGAATTTCAAAGCGAGATGATGATGCTTAGAAATATACTTATACAGTACTGTATTAAAAGCTTAGACTTATCAATGTTGTTGAAAAAAATAATTATTTGAAAATGTTTTGTCTTGAATGTTTAGACATACAATATTGTACTTGTCGATAAATAGTATTGTGTAGCAATTGAAACAATTAATCACAAATTATTATCAAATTTATCATAAAAATAAAGTTGTGTTTGTGGTAATACATGAGTATTTTAAAAATTGTTATGTAAGTTTTCCATGAACAGATATTGACAACCCAGGTTTGAAGCTAATGTCTAACGATGATGAAGCAGCAACATTTGAATGTACTAAACCTGACGGATTCCCAACACCAATTAGCATCACATGGATCAAAGATGACGTCACACTTGATGTGTCTGATACACAAAAGTATCCGTCTTCTGATGCAACATTAACAATTAATGACGTTGATGAAACAGATGAGGGAGTTTATCAGTGTAGAGCAGAGAATGCTGCTTACAGTGGAACAGAAAGAAAACTTAGTAACACTGTTACCCTCATCACATTAGGTTGGTACGATTGGAATCAAATAGTTTCATAACTGTTAATTGATACAATGAATACATACTATATATAAACAGACATTTCATTCTTTTGGATCGTGTTTTCTCTACCACAAATAATTTTTCTTTTGTTTCTACACTGATATGGATAGCACTGGTGAGCTAACACAACAAAAATGGAACGCTTTAGTTGTTTGTTTTTTCTTATTATTATGCAGGTGTTTTGATATGAACGCTTGATACGTTTCGATAATAATGCTTTTTTATTTATTTAGAATTTACGAGTATTTCTATATCCAGTAAAGCCTGGTTTCCATAAAATCGCTACACCGTGTCGCCGACTGCTGTCGCCGACAGAGCGTAGCGATTCTATGGAAACGCTATAATTTATCGGGGATCTAGTACGCGAGCGCTAAATATTCTTTGGTACACGCGTATACGACTCATCGCCGACAAAATCGGCAAAGTTGAACATGGTTGAACTTTGCCGATTTGTCAGCGATGAATTGGGGAGACCTCCCCGATGCGCGTCGGTGACATTTGCGCGTGTAGCGATTTCAATGGAAACGGTGTAGCGATTTTATGGAAACCAGGCTTTAGTCAACTATAAGTACGTTGATTTTTATTATAAAATTGTAAATTTCCGGGTTTCAACGAAAAGAATAAAAATAAATGAATGAAAATAAATACAATCCGGGTTTGGTTCCAAAATAGACAAGCATGAAAATGGGACAAATCGATATGAGCATCGGTGTGTCTTAAAAGCAACAACGACAATTAGTATAAATCAGAAAAAAAAAAAGAAACTACGGTATATACAAAGGTTCCCTGGATCTGTACTGCTTACGCTCTGCATATGTATCACTTACACTTTAATATTATAAAAGGGTTAATTTCATACAATTATGAAAACACTGACACAGTACTGATAATTGTTCAGTTTTAAGTACAGAAGTTCCAAAGAGTGAGGGCGTGTGTAATTCAACTGATTTTGTTGTTGGAATGACGTTTGTTGGTGTGCTCATTGGATTCATTCTCTGTTTGCTTGTGGGTTTTATCATCAGCAAAATAAGGAAGTCACATGAACAGGTAAAGTATAATTCTGAAAGCAAAAGTGTAGACTTAAATAGACCAAAGTGTGAATGAAATACCGCATACTTAAGTAATAGAAACTATTTTAACATTAAATATGATGGTTTATTTTGAAGGTACCTACATCGAAAAACACCAACCAATCAGGGGTAAGGATGCTATACGTCACTTTCACTCGTCATCATCATCATCATCATCATCATCATCATCATTTATTATTACTATTGTCACCAATATATCAATAAAGGTTTTACACGTTTTTCATTCTTTTTTATTTATTTTTAGCAGCAGGAGTATATGACTTATACTGGAGAGACAGATAAAGAAACCAACCACACATACCAAGATTTACAGAAGAAAGACGATAATCAAGCTGTATATGTAAATGTTAAAGCAAAGAGGGACAACAAATAATGCATCTTTAATTGTTAATGAAAAATCATAGTTTGTAAATTGTTGATTTTAATAATATAACTCAATCATTTATGGGTAAAACTGATCAATTAATTAATTAATTTAAAATAACAAGAAAAAGTGTTAATTCTGCAATTAGTTATAAAAAACCATACACTTTACTTAGTGCCATTGCCTACCAATGGTATATAGCAATGTGTGATGTAAAGATGAAAACCATAGTGTAAATAACAAGATACATTAATTATGCGAATTCTATGTCTTGGTCATTTTTTTCGTACTGGAATTAAAATTTGCTTGTAGTTGAATCGTTGAATAGAAAAATAAGGATTTCATACACCAATATGCGTTTAAGTTCATATTATTAGAGGAGTGTTCTTTAATTTAATTTCTTGATTCGATTGCTTTGTTTGGTTGCTCGTTGCCATTTTTCATAACTGCATTCGTTCAAAATTATTTTGAAACGAATTTCATCGTCTTTCGTTCAAATGTAGCCTAATGACGCCTGACGCCCTCTACCTCACTCTATGTAGCTTTCATTTTCTTACAAAAGTGCTACACACTCTTTAGTCTTCACGCTCATTAGACATTACAAGCAAGTATCGTTACAGGTTGGTTTATTTTTGTTAATATACTTAATACATAACTTGTCAAACTACTTTTTATTATTTAGCAAATTAATTGTCACTAATAAAAACGGTAAGGTACTCAATCGATATTTGACATGGACGATACTGTATGGAGGAAGTAGACATAATATCAAAGTATGAATCCACACTCATAACAATAACAGGAACAATCATTATTTCAATATACATTATATACAATAGTGGAATAGTTTTGCTGTATAGGCCAACTGCGTCGTATTTAAGATTCCTGCTTTAGATTTGTGGAGATGAAGACGGATATGTCAATATGAAATGTGATTTTTTTTTCAACTTTGTGTTTGTAAAAAGACAGTTCTTTAGAAATATAGGAAATATTTTTATTCACAAAAAATTAATCTAAACATTGGGCCACCATACATTATGGAGGAAATAAACAAAACATTTAATTCAATTCGCATTCTGACAATACAAGCGATCAGTGTCCTGTATAGTATATACTGAGAGACAAGAGTGAATGTATCATTTGGGATTTTCAGATTGTTTAGGCATGATCTTAACAGAAGTAATGGCGATATGTGAGTGTGCACTCATTTTTCTGATTTTCCAAAGCGACTGTAAGTAGAAACTTAGAATATAATTGGCGTAATCAATTGTCATGCATGTTTATTAGTAGGACCCTACTATGGTTTCAAGACTGAAATGGCTATGGAGTTTGACGGCGTAGTAACCAATTTTTATTGTATTGTATTGTTTGTATTAATTGATTTGTTTTATACAAATACATGAATACTCATTCATTTTGTGTATATAGTTATAAATGGTCAAACTCATGTTGTCAATGTGCAAGATGCTACTGTTAAATTAGGTGAAGATGCTATTATCACCTGTGATTACACACTCACTGGTTCAAGAACCTTTCTTTCTGCTCAATGGTACAATAGCAATTCAGACGAAAACCTTCTTGTTAATACTGCAGTGTCACATTCTAATGGTAGATATACAGTTGATACCACACAAACTGGTACAGCTACTCTCACCATTGCAACCTCAGTGTTGTCTGATGATGGATACTTTAGGTGTAGAATTGTTGATTCAACTACTGTTTCTTGGGAAAACAACGGAAATCTTACTGTTCAATGTAAGTATGTAATAAATCCACGAATGGTATACTGTAGATTTAAGTCATTTAAAAATAGGCAATCATCATTTTAATATAAAGACAATTGATTTTGTCAATACAGATCTGGAAACCCCCATTTTGAAGTCGGACACATTATCTGTCATGATAAATGACACCGCGACATTTACATGTACTCAACTTATCGGTGAACCAAAATCAATTACTGTCAGATGGACAAAGAATGATGCTACGCTAGATATTTCTGATACAGACAAATATCCGTCTTCTAATTCAACATTAATAATTAATAAAGTAGATGAAATGGACGACGGAAGTTATCGGTGTGTAGCAGGGAATGCTGCTTACAGTGGAGATGAAGGAAAACCGAGTAATCCTCTTATACTCTCAGTAGGTTGGTTGCAATAACGCTGTTATAACTAATGATACAATAATATCATTATTTTATTGATATCATAGGTATATTATATGGAACCAAATTAAGAGTCAATCATAATTATACAGAATATTCCAACAATATGTATTATGCGGTAACAGTTACACAGTTTAGTTGTAATAGGCCTTTTTACAATATAGCACAAATAATATTTAAAACCAATAGTTGCACTGACTATGTTTAAATAACATAATCATATACTTTCTATTTCCTTAGCATTGAGAACAACTTCTTCTACATCCAGTAGGTCAACTACACGTACGTTTCATTTGTTTGCATTGCACTAATAGTTTTCCATTTTTAGGCCCTATAATTTTGTGAATAAAAAATATGACCTTTGTATATTTGTTATGTCACAATCACTTGGTAACTCTGATTCTCCTGAATCTTGCGTACACAGAAGTTCCAAAGAGTGGTGAGGGCGTGTGTAATTCAACTGGTCTTGTTGTTGGAATGACGTTTGTTGGTGTGCTCATTGGATTCATTATCTGTTTGATTGTGGTTTTTATTATCAGAAAAATAGAGAAGTCAAAATCGCAGGTGAATTATAATTCAGAAAGTAGAAAAAAATAGTCGAAGGTTTAGTGAAATACCGTCACAATTAATGGAAAATGTATTCAATTTACTTTTTGATGTTTTATTTTAAAGGCACCGACATCAACAAATGACAACCAATCAGGGGTAAGGATGCTATACTTCAACCTTAATTATTCGCTTTCACTTTGATCATTATCATCATTGTAACCAAAACACAATAAAGGTTTGCATGATTGTAATTCATCTTACTTTACTGTTGTATTTTTTTAGCAGCAGGCGTATATGACTTACACTGGAGAGACAGATAAAGAGGATAACCACACATACCAAGATTTACAGAAGAAAGACGATAATCAAGCTGTATATGTAAATGTTAAAGCAAAAAAAGACAAAAAATAATATACGTTTAAAATATAAAATAAAAGAAATACATTATTATTATTATTCTTATTATTAATGGAATATCATTGGTTTAAAACTACAATCACATACATCTTGTTGTTTTGTTATAGAATACCGTATAGAATAAAGAGAAATCATAACATTGATAAAGTGTTTTCTTTCTCTTGATTTAACTATTTAACGCGTACAAATTAATAACAGGAAATGTGAATACTGCAATTAGTATCATCATTAACTAAACAAAATATACACAAGTACTTTTAGTGACATAATATATACCAATATATAGCAACATGTGATATAGATGAAAACCACAGACATACTTGAAAAATGTAAAAAAAGATATGTAACTAACAACGATACATTTATTAAAATGTTATTTTCTATTTTTGATTTTTTTTGAATTAAAACTTGCTTGTATTAGACCGAATTTGATTCGTTACTTTGATTTTAATGTTTGAATGCATTAGTACATTGACATATAATGACATACTAGAATAGACTAGACTATATAAATTCTTTTAACTCGCGTGTAATTGTATTATTGTTATATAGCATTCTTTAATTTAATTCGCCTCGAGATGTGCTTTTGTTGCTTGCTGCCATATTTTTTCAAAGAGTTTAGTAATGATCAAATTGATTTTGAAACGTACAAACTAAATTCTAGGGACAAATTGGATGGAGGTTTTAAAGTTATGTGCGATTGAAGTTCATTTTCTTTTTTAGGGAAGACATTAAGAAATACCTATAAATATAATAAATAGTAGTTTGAACTATTTACTGTATTAATACAATTTATTTTAAATAATTGATACTATTAAAAAAGATTAATTGTATCATCTTGATTTGGACGGAAGTACAGTACACTATAATTATGAAGGAAGTAAAACTAATATATCACAAGTGTGAATGACAATCCAGAATCATAACAACGACAGGAACAATCAATACTTCAGTATACAATACAGTACAGTGTGGTAGAGTGCGAGACAATAATAGTGAAATAGTCACCACCTAATAAAGCGGAAAAGATTTCCATATTTTACAGATTTGTAATGGAGGTGAAATGTAAAAATTAATGCGATGATTGTAAGTACACATTTTAAAAATGTTTTTAGTCGCGTGGAAGCGACTCTATAGTTCACTAAGTCGGTCGGTCGGTCTGTCTGTCTGTCTGTCTGTCTGTCGGTCTGTCTGTCGGTCTGTCTGTCTGTCTGTCGGTCCGGTATCACTATGCGTTTTGTCGCTTTATGACCTTATCTTGATATCAGTTTAATCTAGCTAAGTCAATTTTTTACAGAATATTCCTTATGGCCAGGAATCGATGTGGTTATGTTTTCACGGTGCGCAATAAAAAATTACGCGGTCTACGCACGATTTAACGAAATCACGTTTGTAATCATATCTTAACAACCATGAATCACAATTAAATAAAATTTGGTACTCATAAATTTCAGGGCATAAATCATCATATGGCAATACAATTACGTGCGTAGCGCATGTAACGCATGCGTACGCGCGCTTAAAATTTTCAAAATTTATTTTCGATGAAATAAGAGTACGTTTCAGGCAATTTTAAGCGTTTACAAAATTGCCATGAGTGCGCAGATTTTTGCGCGCGCAGTGCGCGTTAAATGTTATTGCGCACACTTTTTGCCCGATTTCTGTTTTCTTGACTTAATTTTCAACTCGAAATTACGTTATACGAGCACGTCAAATGTGACAGGCTACGCACGTGTAAATTAAAAAAATATAAATGTTTTTAAACATTTCAACATTTTTAAACATGTTCAGTAATTTCGGTCAGTATAGTTCACTATGTCGGTCGGTCCGTCTGTCTGTCTGTCTGTTAGTCTGTTTGTCTGTCGGTCCGGTATCACTATGCATTGTAGCACGCGACTTAATGGCTGTTGGCCTTGTTTCACAAAATGACGCAATCGTAAATCGTTAATAGCTATTTTGTTTAATTTATTTTCAGATACAAGTGGAAAGTTTGACAATGTAACAATGATGTGCACTCCTACATTTGTTACAGGAGATTCGTTGCTTCAACTGGTTTTGTCAAAAGTTAATGTCAGTGGTCAACAAGAAGCTAGCTAGCTAGGCCTTCTTGCAGTACAGAAGTACAGAGCAAAGATCGTTAAAAACAAGGCCAACAGCCATTAAGTCTGCAAAAAAAAAAAATCTCTGTAATAATGTACTTTAATTACTGTAATAATCTAGGTATAGATTATGTTGACCGGGCCAGTGAGAGGGCGTTCGACTGTACTACCATAAGTCCTCTAAGTGTATACAACTTACTTCTTGTCTACAAAGTGTATAGTAGTATGCTAATAGTACTATTATTAGATTAGGTAGTTGGGAGTAGTTTGGAGAGATACATCTAGTACTGTATATGGAACTATCTGTGTTAGCCGCCTTTGTATTTTTAGATATAATACCAATAGGTACTATGTATTGGGATGCAATTCAACAGTTATGAATAAAAAAGTCCTATGTACTCTGTATGTTGGAGGAAATAAGCATAAGAGAAAATAAAGCCTTGACCACAGGGTGTAAGTCACTATTTTGAATCAGTAGTATGACTTCTTACGAAATAATTTTAAAATTATCATTGTATGATCGAAAAGAAATATTATAATATCTAACTTTCTCCTTTATATAAATATATTATTTTATCCAAGGGGTTGCTAACACAAGTGTTCACATGTCTTGTTATGTATTGCACCTTTGTCCTGTCTTTATGTTGTCTGTAATGTCACTGCACTAACGGGTGACAGGCAAACGAGCTTCGCTCTTACGGTTATCCATCCATATAAGTTGTTCATCTCTTATGTTCAGAAATTGAAATGGTAAATAAACTGAAACTGAAACTGTGCTTATGTGGTCCAGGTTGACGAGCCAGGAATGATGGTAGTGCCAGTATACCGTTTAGTTTAGCCTCAAGGCAATACCATGAAGCTGGAGTAGCTTAGAGAAATACAGTAGAGATTTATGAGACTTGGTGTGTGATGATTCAGTATGATAAATTTGTGCTGTGAAAGACAAAATTGTAGAATTATGAAGAAAATATTGTAAAATATAACAAGGAAATTATACTATAGTATAATTAAGGGGTAACCGTATAATATATAATTATTAATAATAAATGCAATGGCAATTACTTATATCATGTATACATTACAATATTACAAATAAATTCATATATTATTTTATTATAAGGAAATCTG
The DNA here is from genome assembly GCF_964355755.1 of Antedon mediterranea. Taxonomy (NCBI): domain Eukaryota; kingdom Metazoa; phylum Echinodermata; class Crinoidea; order Comatulida; family Antedonidae; genus Antedon; species Antedon mediterranea. Next base: position 1,539,065 of record NC_092677.1, read on the forward strand.
TTTTAGAATGAGAAAAAGCCATCCCAACCCAGATTTGAACCCAGCTATCAATAAGCTATAAAACAAAATAAACCATATTGTAGCCGGACTGGGTAGCGTATACTTACTTGAGGCCTAGGCCTAGTACGATTAGCTAGAAGGATACAGGTCAACCCGTACCCATGCCAACTCGCTCGTACCCAAATTTTGGTTTACTTATCCAAAATGTTTGCTTACTCGTACCCATCATGGGCTGACTGCCTAGTAGTAGTAGTAGTAGCCTAGCCTAAGGCAGCAGGCCCGGCCCTAGCCTACTACAACTTAAGTCTAGGCCTAGCCTAGTACTAGTAGGCCTAGCTAGGCCTAGTAGTTAACATCATACATACGCTCTAGAGCTTAGTAGTAGTAGCTACCTAGTACTCTACTAGCTAGGCCTAGGTAGTAGCAGTAGTAGTTATTGTAGTAGTATTATTGTATTGTACTATAGTATTAGTTGTTGTAGCTGTCCGGTGGTCCTTGGTCACTTGTCTAACTAGCTACGTCTAGGCTAGATCCCCTAGTAGGCCTAGGCCTAGTACGTAGTAAAGATAATTAGTTATTCTTCAACAGTCACACAATTCAGATTCTGCCGCTGATTGCTATAGTGAACAGGGGGAGGGAGAGAAAGAGTTAGAAGAACTGAAATAAGTCGTGACGTATAAAAAACATCATACAAAATAATAATATAACTAACGAATCCGTATAATATAATAATGTTGTATGTTATAAAGTAAGGTAAATGCGTTTAATATAATACAATTATATTATAATATAATGTATTTTATTAATAATATAATAGTAAATGTTCATAATAATAATGCCAAAACCGAATAATATAATACAAATAGTCAATAATTTGTTACATTTTTCACATAATATATTAGAAATAGATATAATATAATGCTAAAACTAAGTAATATAATGCAAAACGTATATTTCATTACAATACAATATATAATATAATAAAACATGATATAATAATATAATATTTTGAATACTTCAGACAGCTGAGGCTTGCCATAAATCTGGGGTGGGTGCCCACATGATCTGCATCATAAATGCTTAAAAAGTAAAATATGACCTTTGTATGTTTGTCAACATTATACATTATTGTAAAACACATGAAAACACTGATCCTTATCTATTAACGAGTGCGGGCGTATATGCATTCAACTGGTCTTGTTGGAATGACGTTTGTTGGTGTGCTCATTGGATTCATTATTTGTTTCCTGTGGGTTTTATTATCAGCAAAAGTAACAATAAATAAAAAAAAAAGAAGTCAAAGGTAAAGTATATTCTGATTCATAAAGTAGAATTACACAAAAATAGTAAAATGCTCAAAGGTTCAATGAACTACGGTACACTGCACAAGTAATGAAATGTGTTAACATTAAGTTCTTGTTTATGTTTTATTTTAAAAGGTATCTACATCAAAAAACAACAACAAAATAGGGGTAAGGATACCATACAACTTTCAATACTAATTTTCACTCGTCATTATCTATATATAAAATTACGTAAGGAAAAAATTTGGTAAATCGCGCCTTACTTCTAGAATTTCTACTCGATGGTATATAAAGTTGGTTCGTACGTTCGGTACTGATTGTAACCACCTGATGTAACCCTGTTTACAAATTAAATTGAGTTAGATAATTAGTTATTGACAATTAAAAAGAATTTAGGTTCAACGATTTGCCCCAAATAGGGGTGTTTTCCGAGTGTAGTATACATTGTCTAATGGATGTCCATCTTGAAAAATACCCGCACACAATAATACTATCTCCTTCTACGATAATTGTGTTTAACAACAACAAAAACCGTTTGAACAGCTCGAGTACAGCATCATAATGTTGAAGAAAGGCCGACTTTCTTTTTAAAAAAAAATACTATTTTTATATATTTAATATATATGTTTATACAAATGTATTGATTTTCGATGAATGGAACATTCCAATTTGTTGAAGCTTCAAATTCCTCGGTAAATAGAGGGCGCATTATTTCGTAAGAAGACACTTTACAAATAATGGGAAATGTGCTTGTTCACAAAAAAAGTAATATACAGTATCATGGAGGAAGTAAAAAAAAATGTAAATCAATTTGCATTCAGAACCATCAGTGTCCTGTATATACTATTGAGAGACAAGAGTGGAAGTATCATTTTGGATTTTCAGATTGTTAGGCGTGACCAGCATGTCCTTCTTAACAGAAGTAATGTCGATATGTGAGTGTGCACTAATTTTCCTGATTTTCCAAAGCGACTGTAAGTAGAAACTTAATTGTCATGGATGTATAGGGTCCTACTATTATTTCAACATAGACTATAAGACTAGACTGGCTATGGACGGTGACGGCGTAACCAATTTTTATTGTATTGTTTGTATTAATTGATTTGTTTCATTAAATACATTGCCACTCATTCATTTTTGTGTATTTAGTTATAAATGGTCAAAATCCTGTTGTCAGTGTACAAGATACCACTGTTAAATTAGGTGAAGATGCTATTATCTCCTGTAGTTACACACTCAGTGGTACTAGTACTATACAGGCTGTTCAATGGTTCAATAGTAATTCAGATGGAGATGAGTTAGACATCCTTGTTAATACTGCAGATACAAATCCAAATGGTAGATATGCAGCTGATACCTCACAACCTGGAGTTACTACTCTTACCATTGCAAACACAGTGTTGTCTGATGATGGATACTATCTATGTAGAATTGTTGATTCATCTCTTATCCCTGGTAATCAACATGGAAATCTTACTGTTCAGTGTAAGTATTAAAATGTGTCTCAATAACTATATTTTAAATATACTTTAAATAATGCTGTATAACACTACTACTAACACTAACAAGATAAGTATCTACTATATATTTTGAAAGAAAGACCATTTATTACAGATCTAGAAAACCCTGTTTTGGAATCCAACACATTATCTGTCATGATAAATGGCACCGCAACATTCACGTGTACTAAACTTATCGGCAAACCAACACCAATTACTGTCAGATGGACAAAAGAGAATGTTCCACTTGATGGTTCTGATGCAGACAAATATTCATATTCTGATGCAACATTAAATATTAATAAAGTTGATGAAATGGATGAAGGAAGTTATCGTTGTGTAGCAGAGAATGCTGCTTACAGTGGAGATGAAGGAAAAGAAAGTAATCCTCTCAAACTTTCAGTGGGTTGTAAGTAAAATTTATTTATGTAGCTTTAACATGGATATATTATTATTATTCTGATACAGAAAAATATCCATCTTCTGATGCAACATTAATTATTAATAAAGTGAATGAAATGGATGAAGGGAGTTACCAGTGTGTAGCAGAGAATGCTGCTTATAGTGGAGATGAAGGAAAACGTACTAGTAATCCTCTCACTATCAGTTGGTTGGTTGCAATAACGTTTTTATAACTAACGATACAATAATATCATATTTTATTGAGAGCATAGGTATATTTTATTGAACCAAACAGTCTATCATAATTAGACGGAATATTCCAACAATTATGTATTACTAGATGGTACGCTCGCTTCGCTCGCGTACCATCTAGGTCGTGCCCACAGATGGTTCTCGAATACATAATAATTTCAGCGTTAAAAAACTGGCGATTTCAAATGTACGTAGGCTACCGCAGGACAATAATACATGTCGTTTACAGGAACGAATAAATAGACACTGTGATTTATGTACTCAACTAAAATTAGCACCCTGGGAATTACTTCCGAAAGAGAAACTTGTCACAAAATAAGACCAATTGTTTAAGTAAAATTTAAACAAACTTAAAGATGTATTGTCCCTTTGACTAATTCCAAAAAAATAAAAAATAATAGATTTCGAAAAAAGGTGGGTCATTTTGAAGTATCATAATAATTATTAACTATCACCAAAAATTTTTCGAAAAAAAAAAAATTTAACTGAAATACAGACGGTTTTTTGTTTAAAAAATTACTTTGACTTCCAGTCAAAGTTTTCAATCAAAACATATCCCATAATGAAACGCGCCTGTTTGGCTACTCTGTATGCATAATCATAAAACTTCCTCATGATCTGTGTGAAAATACCTTCTTAACCGTGACAAGTTGTAAACAATCCTAATTTAGCATATGCATAATGCGTACTCATGGTTTGAAATCTTTGTTTACTTTCGCTCATGACGATTTTCCAGATGAAATGTAATCAAACTAATTTACCTGTTAATTACGTAAACTTGTTGTTTTTGGCTCAAATTTTCGACTTAAAGTGAATAACTTTAATATTAATTTGATATGGCCACTTTAAATTTAGAATATTTTGACCTTCATTTTTTTGTGTTTCAAGGGACAATACATCTTTAATTTGTGTTTTGTATGTAACATTAGGGTTGAGGGATGGGGAAGAGGATGGGTGCAAAGAGGAACAATGTTAAAATATATTCTTTATCCATTTAGTAACGAAATATTAATTGCTTTCATGTTTTACAAATAATATACCACTAAACACAGTAAAACATTGCGATGTAATACTTTGTTGAAACTATCACCGTCCTAGTCGATTGAAATAGTACAGCACATGTAACGATACATCACTACGACGTGTATATGTTTATAATATAATGTAAAACAATTTGTGAAAACCACCTCTATTCGGGGAAAATCATAAATTCGATTTAATCGTCAATAAATATTAAATTATCTAACTCAACTTAATTAGTAGGCCTAATGGTTTTCAATTGTTTCTTGAGCCAATTCATACTTAAGTTGGTTCCTACCCTACCCACCAAAGTTGTTCTGCGTTTAGGGCATGTGATGTACCGTAGGCCTATTCTTAGTACAGGCTATATGTGACATTTATCCTATGTAACCTTGAAAAAATTCTAATAAAAGGTCTTTTGGTATTTTCTTGTAGCTTTAGGTGTGAATAAATACCAAAACATTTTTGCAGCGTTCTAGTTGCTGCTCCTGGGTTTAAAAAGACAAATGTGGTGTCTACATCTATGGTTTAGTGGTCTCTACTGGTTTTACAACGCTACTCATGCCAGTGAGGGAAAGGTGATGATGTGGGTGGTTTAACTGCAATAATAAAGATTTGTACATAATATACGGCGAGTGAAAACGCTAGCCCATTATCCGTTTAAAAAAAAATTATATCCAACATCTGCAGCACAGATTGAAAACAAAAATGGATCGAATTTCGAGTATACAGTACTGTACTTGCCTTTACGACGCCTGAGGGAATAGACACTTGTGAAACAGAGATTGGAATGTTCCATTCATCGCAAATCAATAATTTTTTAAAGAAAATCGGCCTGTCTTCAACATTATGATGCTGTACTCTAGCTGTTCAACCAGTTTTCAGCTATCTATATATAAATTTACGTAAGGGCAAAATTCGATAAGTCTCGGTTAATTTATAGAATTTTTACTCGATGGTATATAAAGTTGGTTCATACTTTCGGTACTGATTTTAACCATCTGACATAACCCTGTTTACTAATTAAACTGAGTTAGGTAATTAGTTATTGACGAATAAAACGAATTTAGGTTCAACGATTTGCCCCAAATAGGGGTGTTTTCCGATCGTGGTATACACTGTCTAATGGATGTCCATCTTGAAAAATACCAGCCACAAAAATGCGAGGAGGCTTCGCATTTTCCTACCTCCTCCTACGATAATTGTTTTTAATAGCTGAAAACTGGTTGAACAGCTAGAGTACAGCATCATAATGTTGAAGAAAGGCCGATTTTCTTAAAAAAAATACTATTTTGATAGATTTAATATACGATTATACAAATGTATTGATTTGCGATGAATGGAACATCCCAGAGTTTGGTTTAACACAAGTAGGTAAATTTATGAGCCCTTGGTTTAACACATACGGTAGGTAAATATATGGGCCCTTTGAGAATAAACTTGCAATACTTTGACAATACTGTAAATACTTATTAACTATTTTTGGTCGTCATTTGAATCGAACATTTCTTACTGTGAATGTTCATACTGTTAGATGTAATATAACAAGGCCAACAGCCATTAAGTCGCGTGCTACAATGCATAGTGATACCGGACCGACAGACAGACCGACAGACCGACAGACAGACCGACCGACCGACATAGTGAACTATACTGACCGAAATTACTGAACATGTTTAAAAATGTTGAAATGTTTAAAAACATTAATTTTTTTTTAATTTACACGTGCGTAGCCTGTCACTTTCGACGTGCTCGTATAACGTAATTTCGAGTTGAAAAGTAAGTCAAGAAAACAGAAATCGGGCAAAAAGTGTGCGCAATAACATTAACGCGCAGTGCGCGCGCAAAAATATGCGCACTCATGGCAATTTTGTAAACGCTTAAAATTGCCTGAAATGTACTCTTATTTCATCGAAAATAAATTTTGAAAATGTTAAGCGCGCTTGCGCATGCGTTACATGCGCTACGCACGTAATTGTATTGCCATATGATGATTTATGCCCTGAAATTTATGAGTACCAAATTTGATTTAATTGTGATTCATTGTTGTGAAGATATGATTACAAACGTGATTTCGTTAAATCGTGCGTAGACCGCGTAATTTTTTATTGCGCACCGTGAAAACATAACCACATTGATTCCTGGCCATAAGGAATATACTGTGAAAAATTGACCTAGCTAGATTAAACTGATATCAAGATAAGGTCAGAAAGCGATAAAACGCATAGTGATACCGGACCGACAGACAGACAGACAGACAGACCGACAGACAGACCGACAGACAGACAGACAGACCGACCGACCGACATAGTGAACTATAGAGTCGCTTCCACGCGACTAAAAATATATACAAATAAACTTTATTACTGAGATTGTGGTTAGGCTCTACTGATATATAAACACATTATTATATACAAATAAACTTTATACTGACCGTTCCTTCTCAACGTTTGTATTAATTAATAATTACCAATAATATAAACGTCATAGTGGTGTATCATGACATGTACTTTGATATTTCAATCGATTATGACAGTGACAGTTTTAACAAAGTATTAAATCGCAAATGTTTTACTTTATTTAGAGGTATATTATTTATAGGCCTATAAAACATATTTCGTTACTGAGTGGATAAAGAATATATTTAAAAATTGTTCCTCTTTGTACCTATCCGCTTTCCCATCCCTCAACCCTAATGTTACATACAAAACACAAATTGGGTTTCTTTAAATTAGTCCAAATAAAAAATTTGGACTCATTTTGTGATAAGTTTCTCCTTCGGAAGTAATTCCCAGGGTGCTAATTTTAGTTGACTACATAAATCATCGTGTCTATTTATTCGTTTCTGTAAACGACAATGTATTATAGTCCTGCGGTACGTACATTTGAAATCGCCAGTTTTGTTACGCTGAAATTACTGTGTATTCGAGAACCATCTGTGGGCACGACCTAGATGGTACGCGAGCGAAGCGAGCGTACCATCTAGTTAAAAACAATTATCGTAGGAGGAGATAGGAAAATGCGAAGCCTCCTCGCATTTTTGTGGCGGGTATTTTTCAAGATGGACATCCATTAGACAGTGTATACCACGGTCGGAAAACACCCCTATTTGGGGGCAAATCGTTGAACCTAAATTCGTTTTAATCGTCAATAACTAATTATCTAACTTAATTTAATTAGTAAACAGGGTTACATCAGGTGGTTAAAATCAGTACCGAAAGTACGAACCAACTTTATATACCATCGAGTAAAAATTCTAGAAGTAAGGCGCGAATTACCGAATTTTGCCCTTACGTAAATTTATATATAGATGCGGTAATGGACATAAAGCACAACTACACAGTTTAATTATAAAAGGCCTTTTTATAATATAGAACAAGACAATATATAAAACCAATAGATGCACTGACTATGTTTAAATAACATAATCATAAGTACTTTCTATTTCTTTAGCATTGAAAACACCTTCTTCTACATCCAGTAGGTCAACTACACGTACGTTTTGTTTGTTTGCATTGCACTAATTGTTTCCTATTTTTAGGTCATATAAGTTTGCGAATAAAAAATATGACTATTGTATATTTGTTATGTCACAATCACATGGTAACTCTGATCCTCTTGATTTGTAAATCGTTCGTAAACAGAAGTTCCAAATAGTAAGGATGTATGTACTTCAACTGGTCTTGTTGTTGGAATGACGTTTGTTGGTGTCCTCATTGGATTCATTATCTGTTTGATTGTGGTTTTCATCATTAGCAAAATAAGGAAGATAAAATCACAGGTAAAGTATAATTCAGAAGGTAGAAAAAAAATAGTAAAATAGTCGAAGGTTTAGTGAAATACCATCACACGTAATGGCAAACGTATTATCATTCAATTTACTTGTTGAAGTTTTATTTCAAAGGCACCGACATCAAATAATGACAACCAATCAGGGGTAAGGAGACTAAACTTCAACCTTAATTATTCGCTTTCACTTTGATCATTACCATCATTGTTACCAATACACAATAAAGGTTTGCATGATTGTAATTCATCTTACTTTACTGTTGTATTTTTTTAGCAGCAGGCGTATATGACTTACACTGGAGAGACAGATAAAGAAACAAATCACACATACCAAGATCTACAGAAGAAAGACGATAATCAAGCTGTGTATGTGAATGTTAAAGCAAAAAAGGACAACAAATAATATACATGTTTAAAATAAAAATAAAATAAATATATTATTATTATTATTAATGGAATATCATTGGTTTGAAACTACAATCACGAACATCTTATTGATTTTGTTATAGAAATAAAGAGAAATCATAACCTGTAGAAAGTGTTTTCTTTCTCTTGATTTAACTCTTTAACGCGTACCGTACAAATTTAATAAAAAGGAAATTTGAATGCTGCAATTTGTATCATCAATAACTAAACAAAATATACACAAGTACTTATAGTGTCTTATATTGTCTTTACCAATGGTATGCATAGGCCTATAACAACATTTGATGTAAAGATAAAAACCATAGGCATACTTGAAAAATTTAAAAACAACGATACATTTATTAAAATGTTAATTTCTTTTTTTCTTTTGTTTTTTAAAATTAAAACTTGCTTGTATTAGACCAACTTTGATTGGTTACTTAGAAATGTTTGAATGCATTAGTAATTTGACATATAATGACTATACCAGCATAAGAAGGAAAATAAACTAGACTATCAATGATTTTAACACCAACACACGTGTAATTGCATTATTGTTATATATCGTTCTTTAATTTAATTCGCCTCGAGACGTGCTTTGGTTGCTTACTGCCATATTTTTTCAAAGAGTTGAGTTATGATCAAATTGATCTCGAAACGGACAAATTAAATTCTAGGGATAAATTGGATGGGGGTATAAAGTTGGGTGCGATTGAGGTCCACTTCTGTATTAAGGAAGACATTTTAAAAATACAACAGTTTGAGTTTGCACTGTCTGAACGCACTGTATAAATAAGGCCTAGCATCAAGTGTTTAATTAATGGTTACTAATTAAAAAGATTAATTTGATCATCTTGATTTGGACGGAAGTACATTACACTATAATTATGAAGGAAGTAAACACAATATATCACAAGCCTAACAAAAGCAGTCTACACTAAAAAAAATAACAGGAACAATCAATATTTAAAAGTATACAATACAGTAGAGTGTGGTAGAGTGCGAGGCAATCAAACAGTTATCTGCACATCGAAGCGGGGTTTAAATATTTCAATCATTTTACAGATTTGTAATGGAGGAGAAATGTAAAGGTGCGATAGTTCTTCTGATTGTTCAACTTTGTGGTTGTAAGTATGAATATTGAAAATACCTGCAATGATGAATGATGTAACCAATCCTAGATAAAAATGTATATTTTTGTAATCATGTTTGAATCGAAGTTGTTGCATTTAAAATGTAGCCTGGCAATTTCGGTTTTTTATTTGTTTTATAAATGCTTTTAAGTTTGCAATCTTTTTCGTTCATAATTATTTTTTAATAATCAACGTGAACAAATACTAGTTTGGATACAACTAGATTATTTAAACACATTTGTTTTTATTTTCTTATTTGTTAAAGTTACAAATGGTCAAACTGAGCCTGTAGTCAATGTGCAAAATGCTACTGTTAAATTAGGTGAAGATTCTGTTATCACATGTGAATACACACTCATTGATTCAAGAACACTTCAGGCTGCTCAATGGTACAATAGCACATCAACAGGAGATAGGTTAAACCTTCTTGTTAATAGTGCTGAAACGAATCCAAATGGTAGATATGCAGTTGATACCACACAAACTGGTGTAGCCACTTTCACCATTGCAAACACAGTGCTGTCTGATGAGGGATATTATCTATGTAGAATTATTGATTCACCTGCTATTGAAACTGGTGAAGATTATGGAAAACTGACTGTTCAATGTTAGTACGAATTGTTATATCATTTAACAAGACCTATTCACAATTTAAAATAATCTTAATTATTATAATATTTACTTTAAGGTTTTAGGTTAGTCCAAAAAGCTTTGCAATATACCTTATCGTTTATTTATTTATAGAACTTGTTTTGTATCTCCATTGAGATCCAGCCGGTGATACCCATTTTTTAGTAGTTTGCCTTTTGATTTATGTTTAAATTTAATATTTTCACATACCTGTTAATGTTCGCCAGTGGCTAACGAATAATAATCAATCAATTTAAATAGTATGCATAAGCAAGAAAATAAATAGATTTGAAAAAAGGCTAACCAGTGAAGAGAGAAATTACTATTCTTTCCTGGGCTTTCAAACAAAAGCATTAATTAGGCTAATCAAAGAGAAGTTATCCCTATTGAGGGTACATTGTTTTCAATTAATATACTGATTGTTGATCAGGTTTCATAAAACCAAACACTTTTCATACAAAATGGAAGACCATTAAAAGTACAGTACCGTACAATAAGAAGATAAAACAAGGTCCTGTATGATAAAAGTAACCTTTTTTGTTCTTTTGCCTTTACAGATCTTGAAAACCCAGTTCTGATTCCAACAGGATTGTCCGTTAACACAACTGAAACTGTGACATTTACGTGCTCTGATCTTATTGGTATACTGACACCGATTACCATCACATGGATCAAAGATGACGTCATACTTGATTTGTCTGATACACAAAAGTATCCAACTTCTGATGCAACATTAACGATTAATGACGTTGATGAAACAGATGAGGGAGTTTATCGCTGTAGAGCAGAGAATGCTGCTTACAGTGGAACAGATGGAAAACTTAGTAATACTGCCAGACTGTCAATAGGTTGGTGGGAATACATTTGTTATAACTTGTTGATACAAATAAAATCGTATTTTATTGGGATCATTCATAGTATACAGTAGGTATTTTTTTGTAGGACCAAAGAGCAGGTCATAATTATGAATGGAATATTCAAGTTCAATGTTATGTGGTAATGACAATACACAACGAAAACTGAATGTTTTTAGTTAACTTTAATTATAACAAGGCCATAAATACATATCTGCAGTCGCGTGCTCAAATTTGAATTAGTGTTTGCCAACATTTAATGTTTACTGACCAACTGACCGACATAGTGAGCTATAGAAGAGTCGCATTGCACGCGACTAAAAAGCGTTTTTATAATATGAACGTTTGACGTGTTTTACTAATATTGCTTGTTTCTCTATTCTTTTAGCATCAACGACAACTTCTTTTATATCCGGTAAGTCAACTACACGTAGGTTCTCTATGCTTGCATTGTATTTATTGTAAATTTCCGGATTTGTGCATTTTCGTTAAGCATATAAATGATATAAATGGGAGGGAATATCCCCCGCCTCACCACCATGATCTGTATCACGCATTAAAAGGGACAATAATAATAAAATAATGACCTTTGTATATTTTTGTCAACACTACGTTATTGTAAACATGTTTATTGTTTTGTTTATTGGTATATATATAAGTTGTTACAAAGATTCTAACTGGGTAATTACAATTACATTAAAATGCATATCCTTGGTGATGAATGAATTGAAGTTTGACCGAATTATTTCCATGCAAAAGACATATTCTAAGTGCAATTTCGGTGGTTTATGCTTTGTTTGATTATTATTGCCTAATTATTTTTATAATCTAAATAAACGTGAACATATAATAATTTAATGGATAAAACATGACTAGCTGCTGGAGGGAATGAGCTCGTCAGACAGACCGGGACCACAGCATAGACAAGAAAGAAAGGAACAACTGGCTCCAGTTGGGAGAGGCCTTTGCCCAGCAGTACGACGATATGTGCTGAGGAAAGAAAGAAATATTAGCTGTACCATTCAGTTGGATGATGGGGTTTTGCTTAATATTGTTAGTTTTATTTGTTTTTATTTTCTTTCAGCTACAAACGGTCAAACCTCTCCAGTAGTCAATATACAAGATGCTACTCTTAAATTAGGTGAGGATGCTGTTATTAACTGTGATTACACACTCAGTGATACAAGAACTCTACAGGCTGCCCAATGGTATACTAGCACATCAACAGGAGATCAGTTAAACCCTATTGTTGATAGTGCTGGAACAAATCCAAATGGTAGATATACAGTTGATACCTCACAAACTGGTGTAGCTACTCTCACCATTGTAAACACAGTGTTGTCTGATGATGGATACTATCTATGTAGAATTATTGATTCACCTGCTGCTGAAACTGGTGAAGATTATGGAAAAGTTACTGTTCAATGTAAGTATCGAAAATTGATAAGAAATATGAGAAAAACAAAATCCCATGCAAGATCATTAATTTATTTTGCCTTTACAAACTAGTTCTGAATTAAATAGAATTCTCTGTTAGTACAACAAAAACGGAAACTTAGTAATACATCCACACTGTCGGTAGCTTGGTTGGAATAAACTGTTTATGCAATAATATCATTATTTATAGTTTATCCTGTAATGGAAATAAAGCACAGGTACACAGTGAAAACTGGAAATTTCAGTTTCAGGTATACTTATAATAATGAATGTTTTATTATCATTGCAATTGTTTATTTTCTATTTCTGTAGCATTATCGACAACTCCTTCTATATCCAGTAAGTCAACAACATGTAGGTTTTATTTGCTATTTGCATTTTTATTTACGGGTTTATGTTTTTTATGTCCGGGTTTTTGCATTTGTGTTAACCATATAAAGGATAGAAATGGGAAGGGATATCATCTGCCCCATCCCCATGATCTGTATCACGCCTTAAAAGGGACAATAATGATGACCTTTGTATATTTTTGTCAACACTACGTTATTGTAAACATGTTTATTGTTTTGTTTATTGTTATACATATATAAATTGTACAAAGATTCTAACTGGGTAATTACAATTACATCAAAATGCATATCCTTGGTTATGAATGAATTGAAGTTTGACCGAATTGTTTCCATGCAAAAGACATATTCTAAGTGCAATTTCGGTGGTTTATGCTTTGTTTGATTATTATTGCCTAATTATTTTTATAATCTAAATAAACGTGAACATATAATAATTTAATGGATAAAACATGACTAGCAGCTGGAGGGAATGAGCTCGTCAGACAGACCGGGACCACAGCATAGACAAGAAAGAAAGGAACAACTGGCACCAGTTGGGAGAGGCCTTTGCCCAGCAGTACGACGATATGTGCTGAGGAAAGAAAGAAATATTAGCTGGACCATTCAGTTGGATGATGGGGTTTTGCTTAATATTGTTAGTTTTATTTGTTTTTATTTTCTTTTAGTTACACACGGTCAAACCTCTCCAGTAGTCAATATACAAGATGCTACTCTTAAATTAGGTGAGGATGCTGTTATTAACTGTGATTACACACTCAGTGATACAAGAACTCTACAGGCTGCTCAATGGTACAATAGCACATCAACAGGAGATGAGTTAAACCAACTTGTTAATAGTGCTGGCACAAATCCAAATGGTAGATATACAGTTTATACCACACAAACTGGTGTGGTTACTCTCACCATTGTAAACACAGTGTTAGAAGATGATGGATACTATCTATGTAGAATTATTGATTCACCTGCTGCTGAAACTGGTGAAGATTATGGAAAAGTTACTGTTCAACGTAAGTATCGAAAATTGATAAGAAGTATGAGAAAAATAAAATCCCATGCAAGATCATTAATTTATTTTGCCTTTACAAACTAGTTCTGAATCAAATAGAATTCTCTGTTAGAACAACAACAACAAAAACGGAAACTTAGTAATACGTCCATACTGTCGGTGGTAGGTTGGTTGGAATAAACTATTTATGCAATAATATCATTGTTTATAGTGTATCTTGTAATGGAAATAAAGCACAGGTACACAGTGAAAACTGGAGGTTTCAGTTTTAGTTATAACAGGTATATTTATAATAATGAATGTTTTATATCATTGCAATTGTGTTTTTTCTATTTCTGTAGCATTAACGACAACTTCTTCTATATCCAGTAAGTCAACAACATGTAGGTTTTGTTTTTTATTTACGTAAATTTCAGGGTTTTTTTTCATTTGTGTTAAGCATAAGGATAGAAATGGGAGGGGATATCCCAAGCCCCATGATCTGTATCAGGCCTTAAAAGGGACAATAATGATGACCTTTGTTTATTTTTGTCAACAGTGCATTATTGTAAACATGTTTAAAACACATGGTAACACTAATCCTTCTGTATTTTTCAGTTTTAAATACAGAAGTTCCAAAGAGTGAGAGCGTATGCAATTCAACACGTCTTGTTGTTGGAATGACGTTTGTTGGTGTGCTCATTGGATTCATTATCTGTTTGATTGTGGGTTTTATTATCAGCAATATAAGGAAGTCAAAGTCAAAGGTGAAGTATAATTTAGAAAGTTGACCCAACAGCAAGAGTATAGGAATAAAATGACCAAATGAAATACCGCCTACTTTTGGTAATGGAAACGTATTTTAACATTTAATATGATGTTTTATTTTAAAGGCACCTACATCGAAAAACGCCAACCAATCAGGGGTAAGGATGCTATACTTTAATTATTCACTTTATTCATCATCATCATCATTATTATTTTTACTATTGTCACCAATATATTATCAATAAAGGTTTACACTCTTTTCATTCTTCTTTTTTCATGCAATAAACTCTATATTATTTTTGTACAGGCGTATATGACTTATACTGGGGAGACAGATAGCCACGCATATCAAGATTTACAGAAGAAAGACGATAATCAAGCTGTATATGTAAATGTTGAATAAAAAAGGACAACAAATATATAATATAACTAGAGGGTACTCCGAGAGTACAAACCTCCGCCTACTGTAAAATTCCCCTACATAAAATGTCCCCGGAAAATATATGTATATATATTTTTTCATTTTTTTTATTAGTTCTAAATGTAAATAGGCTAACTGCACACTACAAAGTTGTGGATGAGAGTTGGTGTAATGGTTATGTATCCAGCCTCTCACAGTTTAGATCGCTGGTTCAAGTCCCGCTGAGGTTTTTCTTTTTTTTATTATTTTTTTATTTTTTTTTTTTTGTGGACCTTGATCTTTGACCCTGACCCTTCAAAATTTAACCACAATTATATGATGAGTCATTGATCATTGTGGCTAAGTTTGGTGAGAATCGGATAAAAAATGTGGTCTCTAGGTAGTAAAATTTTTTTTTTTTTAGTTGTGACCTTGACCTATAATCTTTTCTCCTCAAATTCGAACTCGTCTGAGTTTTGAGGCATAGATCATTGTGTCTAAATTTGGTGAGAATCGGCTAAAAACTGTGGCCTCCAGGCTGTTCACAGACACACACACACCCATACACCCCAACACCCACACACATACAAGGGTGAAAACATAACCTCCTTGGCGGAGGTAATAATTAAATTTAATTAAGCAAATCATATAAATACCGTTTGTCCTTCCTGTCGTCCTTGTCGTGTTTGTATTGTCGTACATGTCTGTCCCTGTCTGTCAGTAGCTAACCTTCACCTTATGCTTATTATTATTATTTTTAACTGTTTTATTCTTTCTGGTGGATCCAGGCTTAAAGCCCCTTGGGGTTTAAATGGTATTCTCCAGGCATAATTCAACTATTATTTACTTAATTTCCAACCATTTGTATCTATTATATTTTTGTATGTGTTTGCATTATGTGAATAAATTTGAACTTGAACTTGATTGAAACAAGTTGGAAGGGTAGTTTTGTGATTTTGGGGAGCGGTGGTTGTCGAATTGGTCGAAGGGAATTGGGATGTTATGTCTACATTTAGATACCTTAGGAATTAGTTTAGCTGGTACTATCAATATGTACTGGCCCATACTGGTCAAAAATTAGGGTTAACATAAACAGTTCCAAAACAACGCGGTCACAGTCGGTAAAAATGACAATTTTAGTTGAGACGTGTTCGTGTTAGCTTACCAGAGGGCGCTCTTAATTCCTAATCCAGATCAAGGAATTTAACAGTCCTTTGTCAGACTCCAGTGTGGATCATACAGGGCGTTAATACTATTTTTGCTTATTGAGTACTCCGCCGTTATAAATAATGATCGGTTGCTTGCTGCCATTCTTTCTTTCACAATTTAGTAAGTATACTGAACCATCATATTATATTCACTAGCAGGCCTACATACTATTGAAAACAGTAGGTGCAGAATCAATTAAATGTAAGGAGAATGGGACTACTCGTGTGAAATGTGCGGGGTACGATTGAGAGTAGGATTTATTTAAATCTTTGTAAGTTTCTCTTATCGAGTATGTTTGTTAATTATTACATAATTGCACTTAAGCCTCAGCGTACAAAATCAAAACTATCTCAAAAGTTACTTCTGACATAAGATTGAGATATTTAATGCACGAATCACTTATAGCCAGCTATTCCATTTTGGTATTTTCTGAACAGTGACATAAACGTTTTAAAAAAATTACTTTCTTCAGTATATCCCTAATATCTATCTATACAAAAAAATTAGTACTTTCAGATACAATTGCAGAAACACCAGTGACAGTGGATACTGCAACAGCCAATGAGTTTAACAATGTAACAATGATGTGCACTCCATCATTTCTGCAAGGAGATTCATTGGTTCAACTAATTTGGACAAAAGCTGATGAGAATGGTAATCAAGTAGGAACTGCTCTTGTCACTTCTACAGGACTAGCAACCAATGGTCGGTTCATTTTATCCAATAATAATCTTATAATAACTGATGTTGAAAGAGGTGATGCAGACAACTATCGTTGTGCTATTAGCACCAGTTTAGGAAATCCTGGTGAAGACTTTGCAGAACTCACAGTCAATTGTGAGTAACATTTTGATGAATTTTCAAAATTTGCATTTATTTTTTCTTACAGTTAGTGGAGCACTGTGGTGTGTAAAAAGTACTAGGAAGGTAAATCAGACTCGTTTTTGCGGGAGAAGTGGCGTACCCCCTACAAACATACACACTTAGTGGAGTCTGGCCCAAACGCTAAAAAATGGAGATGGGCACCACGGCCGTTAGCATTAGCTTTGGTTTCGACTTTATTTTTACCTTTTTTACCCTTTCTTACAGTAATACAGTAAATCTTTTAATAATAATGTTTCTGCACATGTAAATTGCCTGAGTTTTAGCAGAAACATTTTTTCAAACATTTTGAAATTTGCATTGTTGATATTGAAAATAAGATAAAAAAATAACAATAATAAAATAATTAAAAACAAGATGTTTTCTGCAAAAAATAAATGATTATCTAATATTTTATGAAAATAGTTACTGAACATGTAAGGTAATTGCATTTCATAATTAGATATACTTTAACATTGTTAAATATAAATTTTCCATACATAGATCTTGACAAACCAGCTGTAAGTCCAACAAAGTTGTCTGTCAATATAGATGAAACTGTGCCATTTACATGTTCTCCACTCAATGGTTTGCCAACACCAATTACAATCAGATGGATCAAAGATGGCGAAGAATGTATTGTGTCCGATACAGACAAGTATCCAACTTCCGATGCAACATTAAGTATTACTAATGTAAATGATACAGATGCTGGGGATTATTGGTGTGTAGTAGAGAATGCTGCTTACAGAAGAAGGAAAACGTAGTGAGCCTGCCACACTCATAGTGGGTTGTAAGTACAAATTAATAATATTTGATTATTTCTACTATATTATAAAATATTAAAAATCATGTATTTAGTTTACTAAAATAATTATTATTTGTTTTTTTATTATGATGCAGACGTTTTATAATATGAACGCATGCTAAATTTTGATAATAATTCTTTTTTTTTTATTTTTTAGCATTGACGACTACTTCTATATCCAGTAAGTCCACTATAAGTACGTTGCATTGTATTATTGTAAATTTTCGGGTTTGAACGAAATAAAAGTGGAAAAAACCCACAAAAGAAAAAAAAAATCCGTGCTTCGTTCCGAATTAGACAAGCATGAAAATGTTTGTTTTGCTGCGAAACGATGCCAAAGGTTTCTTGATTTTGTTTTCTTAAAACCAATCATGTGGCATGAGTACCGAACAGCGACAATTAGTCAAAGAGGACACCAGGTCAGTTGCGAGAAGCCAAACAAAGAAAATATATACATATGGGTTCCCTGGATCTGTGTCTGCGCTCTGCATGTATCACTAATACACTTTATTATATTTTCATACAATTATAAAAACACTGATACAGTACTCTAATAATTGTTTTAAGTACAGAAGTTCCAAAGAGCGTGTGTAATTCAACTGGTCTTGTTGTTGGAATGACGTTTGTTGGTGTGCTCATTGGATTGGATTCTTATGGGTTTTATTATCATCAGAAAAATAAGGAAGTCACATGCACAGGTAAAGTATAATTCAGAAAGTAGAACCAAAAGCAAAAGTGTATACTTAAAATGACCAAAGGTTTAATGAAATACCGCACACTTAAGTAATGAAAAATATTTTAACATTAAATATGATATTTTATTTTAAAGGTACCGACATCGAAAAACACCAACCAATCAGGGGTAAGGATGTTACTTCAACTTTAATTATTCAATTTCACTCGTCGTCGTCGTCACTATTGTCACCAATATATCAATAAAGTTTACACGATTTTTATTCTTCTTTTTGCATGCACTAAACTTTTGTAATTTTTTTAGCAGCAAGGGTATATGACTTATGTTGGGGAGACAGATAAAGAAACAAAGCATACATACCAAGATTTACAGAAGAAAGACGGTAATCAAGCTGTATATGTAAATGTTAAAGCCAAAAAAGACAAAAAAATAATATACATGTTTAAAATAAAAATAAAATATATATATTATAATTAATAATAATAATAATAATAATAATATTCATTGGTTTGAAACTACAATCACATACCTCTTGTTGATTTTGTTATAAAAATATAGAGAAATCAAAACATTGAGAAAGTGTTTTCTTTCTCTTGATTTAACTCTTTAACGCGTACAAAATGAAAACAAAGAAATGTGAATGCTGCAATTTGTATCATCATTAACACAAAAACCCCTATATGTACCTATAGTGACATAATATACCAATGGTATAGCAACATGTGATGTGTAAAGATATATGAAAACCATAGGCATACTTGAAAAATGTAAAAACAACGATACATTTATTAAAATTGTATTTCTTGTTTTTATTTGTTGGAATTAAACCTTGCTTGCATTACACAAACTTTGATTCGTTACTTTGAAATGTATTAGTACATTGACATAATAAATGACTATACCAGGAAAATAAATAAGACAATCAATGCTTTTAACACCAATACGCGTGTAATTTATATTATCGAGATGTGCATTTGGTTGCTTGCTGCCATATTTCTCAAAGAGTTGAGTAATGTTCAAATTTGAAACAGAAAAATTAAATTATAGGCCTAGGGAAAAAATAAATTATAGGGACAAATTGGACCAAGGTTTTAAAATTGGGTGCGATTGAGGTTCATTTCTTTTTAAGAAAGACCATCAAGAAAGTTTGCACTGTTTGAACGCATTGTATAAATAAGGCCTAAAACCATGTCTTTAAATAATGGTTACTAATTGAAAAGATTAATTTGATCAACTTGATTTGGACGGAAGTACAGTGCACTATAATTATGAAGAAAGTAAATACAATATATCACAAGTGTGAATGGCAATCATAACAAAGACAGGAACAATCAATATTTCAGTATACGATGTTAGAGTGTGGTAGAGTACAAGACAATAGTGAAATAGTCATCACCTAATAAAGTGGAAAAGATTTCCATATTCTATAGAATTGCGATAGAGGCGAAAGTTCAGGGGTAAAGATGTTACTTCAACTCTAATTATTCAATTTCACTCATCATAATTATTATTATTATTATCATTGTCACCAATATATCAATAAAGGTTTACACGATAATTCTTTTTTTTGCATGCACTAAACTGTTGTATTATTTTTATCAGCAGGCGTATATGACTTATACTGGAGAGACAGATAAAGAAACAACCCACACATACCAAGATTTACAGAAGAAAGACGATAATCAAGCTGTATATGTAAATGTTAAAGCAAAGAAGGACAACAAATAGGCCTAATATACATGTTTAAAATAAAAACAAAATAAGTATATTATTATATTAATAGAATCATTGAAATGGTTTGAAACTACAATCACATACCTCTTGTTGATTTTATTATAGAAATAACGAGAAATCATAACCTAGAGAAAGTCTTTTATTTTATTTTCTTTAATAAAAATGAAATTTAAATGCTGCAATGTATTATCATTAACAACACAACCTATAATAAGAGTAAAGATCAAATGTGTAATGTAAAAATGAAAACCATAAATATACTTGCAAAATATAAAAATAAGATTAATAAAATTGTATTTCTTGCTTTGATTAAAAATAATATATCAAGAAGTACCACAATCAGTCCACACTCATAATATAACAGTAACAATCAATAGGTACAGTATACAACACGTTATACAAATTAGAGTATGGTAGAGAACACTGTACCTTAGGATGCGGAAGTTAAAGATTTCCTGTTCATACTAATTCGCACCCATACATTTTTTGGCCGCAAGAAACAATCGCAGGTAGTTAATTTCTCTGGACATTTACCGGCAAAAAGTAAGTTGTACATACTTTTAGATGCAAGATTTTTTATCAAATTATTTTCAATTGTTTTACTGAATGTTTGGATAGTTTAAATAATTCGGGATAAACGAACAATAAGCCTACGTTACAGCATGATCTAGAGGAAGTAACAATTGCTATATCAAAATGTACAATTCACATTCCTGACACTGTATAGGAAAAATGAATATTTTACGTGAGGTAATTTCCCGACTGTAAAATCAACGATGGGTATGATCAACTTTCCTCATTCACATCCTTTTAGAAAGATATAACTGATAAAGAAAGCCTTTAGTGTGATAATGAGTAACTGTTATGACCCTGTATAAGCCAAATTATGATGGGTTGAATAATTGCATTCATATTGAAATTCATTCAATACATTATTAAACGTATAATCATACATAACGAAACATTTAATAACGTTATGAATTTCAACAAATAATTTTACAAAGAGTATAGATATGGAAGAAAAGCAAACATGGACAGAAAATATTGTACAATTTTAATATAACTAATTTTACATCACAATCTAGCCCATATACAAAGATTATTATAATAAGACATAAGACATAAGAAAAACTTTACTTGATGAGTGTCGCCATAACAATTATTGTTTATCGAAAGTTGAAGACTGTCGTTCAGATTTTAAAAATAAGACGCATACGGATCACAACTTTTGAACAGTTTGGACACTTTTGTGAAATTAAAATTTTACACGATATGACTTAAATGAAAAAAACAATCGTTACATAAAATCAAACAACATAACATGATGAGTGTATACACGAATCTAATTCGATACGCTAGGCCTATTATAACAAATTTAAATAATGGATTACTAGGCCTATAATATAGCATAATAGCGCGTTAAAATATGCCTCGCACCTTTTTGAAATTGTAAACTATTATGCCTCGCACTTTTGTAAATGATAAAATGATGCCTTGCACACATATTTAGCGTGCCCCGCTTACCTCGCTGCTTTCGCACTTTTGTCAACACTCTTCTAATAGTAACCCACACTAAAAAGAATAATAATCCAGGGTTACAATTAGAAGATTTACGGTATGTGGGTGGGGTTCTGCCAGGCACACAAAACATTAGAATAGCATATCTCTGGAACCAGGAAGTAGTTAAAGTTTCTATAAAATGCCACAATTATGAACATTGATTTAATGTAGCAAAAGAAATAACCTACAGTGTATTAGGCCTATAAATAGAATGACTATTTTTTAAGCATAAATTGTACAGTTTATGCCTAATTGAGTTTTTTTTAATGAATTCAAAGCATTTTTTACTCATGGGTAAGTATGCTAGCTTAATACCAACGATTGTCCCCGCCCTTCTGTTCTTTAGTTCAGCATTTTTTCTTATGTTCATTTTTCATCTTCTTATTCTGTAAAAGTGGGTGGGGTTCTGTCAATTAGGTCATAGTTCAGGAACCAAGAGTTAGTTATCTCTAAAATGCCATGATTACGAACATTGATGAAGGTACCAAATCAAGAAATAAAGTGTAGTAACAATGGCTAGATAAGAATGACTAAAGCGTACATTTTGATGTTCATGCCTAATTAAATTTTTAGTCGCGTGGTCGCGACTCTATAGTTCACTATATCGGTCGGTCTGTAGGTCTGTCTGTCTGTCGGTCCGGTACCACTATGCGTTTTAGCACACGACTTAATGGCTGTTGGCCTTGTTTTTTAAAGAATTCAAAGCATTTGTTAATATAGACTGCCGAGTGTCTCAATAAATAAATTCCAAATATTCAAAATATGTCTATTATACTTTTCAACTAAATTAAAGAAAAAATAAGAAGTAAAGAAATTAATAAATGTTTTAAATTCAAAAGTTAAAACTTAACAATCTATGTCATGCGTCTTTTTCCCAAGATTTTACTAACAAAACCAAGTGTCACATCACTCTTGTACTGTATATACAGTCAAACATTATATATTAACAATCCATGTTGTACACAGGTGTCCAACAATTATTTTTCTTTATTCCCCAGATTTATTTACTAAATTACCAAAGTGAATAATGAAGAATATGAATAGTCTTATTAAATTGTTGCTTGTTTTTATGTTTCCATCTAGTAAGTATTAAAGTGTTCACTCACTCATCTGTTATTTGTTGCCGCTACACCTCACGACTATAATTATCTTATCCTGATTGTGTTTGTTCAGCCTATAGGCCTATTCTATTTCAGTTGATTGGAATTAAAAATGTCAAAGCGGGGATGAATTATTATTGAACATTCTATATAGTTTATTTATTTATTTCAACTATATTTTATGGTTGTCCATCCAGTCGAGGTTCATTAGGGACTCTCAGAATAACATGTATTTTTGGTCTGTACTGCAAGTGACTCCCTGACTTTTTTCTAGATGTTTTAATGCAAGTAGTAACTGTTACACCAGCTGTTGTCAAAGAAAGCGAAACAGCTACGATAGAATGCAGCTACACAAATCCACCCCCAGCCCTGAACTTAATCAGTTGGTACCGTAGCGACGAACAAGGCAACCAAGAAGGAAATCCACTTGCTATTACTGATACTACTCCATCACCAAATAGCCGTTATTCTCTAATAAGTGGTACAAATAGAGGTGATCTTAGGATTTCAGATGTTGTCAAGGCTGATGCAGGGAACTATGAGTGTAATGTGGTGTTTGCTGGCGGTATTATTATGAACAAGGTTACCAATCTTACCGTTCAATGTATGTATTAAAATTGAATGACATATACGAGATATATACAGTCTACATTGTGCCTAGGTTACCTAGACAAACCGAGAGGCCTTTCCAACTCTGTGAGTTGCACCCTCATGTAGATGACCTCACCCATACATCTGTTAGTGCTTCAGACGATCTGTCCACTGAATTAATCCTTAAGTTATAAATAATAATTAAGAGGAATGTTTATTAATTAATTTAATATTAAAATTACAGACTGCATTTTAAGGCATATAGTATTTGCTGTTTGTATGCGAGAACAGTGTTGATTGAGGTAGACACTTAACCTCCCCCAACATACACCCCTCCCCCTCACCTTTGTTAGGAAATGTTAGTTTGCAGATTTGTAATTATTTTCAAATTAGTGTCTGCATTCAATTTTTACAAATCAGAATGAGCACTAAACCCTAAAACACACAAAGGAATTTGAGTAAATTTGGAGAATATCTCCTATAAATTAATTAAGTGTGTCAGATGTCTTGGAGACAATTACTGACGGGAGGTGAAGGGCGCCCCCCGTGGATTTGAGATGTTGTGTGCGGATGAGGAGAACGCACGAGAGGAGAGATGAACACGACGAAGAGAGTTGGATGGACATTTCCGAGTAATGATGTTTATATTACTTGTTAGTTAATAATTTGATGTTTAAGAGGTATAATACGACGTTGGAAATAGAATTCGAGTGTGAAGATGTTTACTGTAGTTTGAACTTACATGGATTGTAAAGGATTTCATAGATTTAGAGTAGATTACTATACGAAAAGTTTGTTAATTTGTATTCAATGTTATCAACGGATCAAGATTGTTGAAGCTTGCCATGGTTGAAGTGTTACTGATATTGGAATTGTTTTAGTTCAAGACAAAGAATTGTTGATACTGTTTTGTACTACTTATTAAACTGTTGCAAAATTTTATACTTAATCGTATTCACTTTATTTGGATTCTTTACGATCTGAGGGGCTATACTTATTGATAACTCCCACACCCCCACATTACGAGAAATGGCGACGAGGATGGGATGTAGCAGTTTGTAAGTACTGTACAATTACCATAATTGTAAACTTCTAGCATAGGCCTAGATCCCGATTACGATTATTGACATTTCCGAAAGTAAACTAGGAAGCGGTTTAGCGATTCATTTATAAAGGAAGGATTTTACGACGTGGCGTACGTGTGATATAAACGGATTGTTGTGTTTACCGTTGCAGTGTTTTTGTTTAATGACAGTTCGGCGATTGTGAAGTGCGCCACCTAGTTATGATTGAACTATAGTATTAATTCTAATTTGGAATAAGAGATCGAGTTACGTGTGGATATACTTTTGTGCAGATATTTTGATTGTGAAGGACGCCACCTATCAAGATTTGGACTAGTAATACTGTATTGTTGAAGCTAGAACTATTTTGACTTTTAAGCACTATATTTATGAAACATTTTTATTTGTTGATTGATTGGAATTATTTTGATTGATTGATGGTATAAGTGTAATATTTATGGTAGAATAAGGGTAAAAACAAAAATTATATACATTACCCAATAGATGTTTTTTAAGATTTTGGTGCATTAGTACATGTTAGAGATAAGCTCAGTAGTATATAAATTGTGTAATAAGAATTTATTTGTACTGTAAGAGCTCAGTCTGAAATTATGGCAGAAGAACCAGCTGAAGATCAAGCGTCCATGCAGGGGATGATGCAGGCTTTGACTGATGTCCTACAAGGGTTAAGAGTTCAGCAAGCTCCACCTCCGGTGAAAATAGCCAAGTATAGAGGGTCTACAAAAGCAGATGGAGATTTGTCACTAAAAGAATGGTTAGATGACTTTCAGAGTTATGCCAACCACTATAACCTGACAGGAAAAGCAAAAGCGCAGTCATTATTGGATCATCTAGCAGGTTCAGCGAAAGAAGAGATTCTTTGCAGAGAAGGAAACGTGAGAGAAGACTATGACCAAGTAGTGACAGTGTTAAAGTCTTTGTTCGGACCAATAGAAACAGTACCTTCTCTAACTCGAGAATTCCACAACCGGAACCAAAAAGATGTTGAGTCGCTAGCAGATTTTAGCCGTGTTCTAATGAGATTATATACAAAGATGGTAAAGGCAGCTGCAGTAGAAGAAGATAAGGATGCTTTGAAGAGGCTGAGGGATTATACATTGAAGGAAAGATTTGTTCATGGTGCCAAAGAAGGTTGGGTTAGGAGAGAACTAAGGAGAATAGAAATGCAGTGTAAAGATAAGACATTTTTGGAAATGCGGGAGGAAGTGTTAGAATTTTTTAAGGATGAAGAGCCAAGGCATCAGGCCAGAGTTTGTGAGGTGTCTATGGAACATTCAGTAGAAGCAAGAAGGGTAGAAGAACCAGCACTAAAAGAAGAAATTGCTGCATTAAAAAATGACGTAGCGATGCTAACGAAGAGTGTACAGAGCTTGATAAATATTCAGAGTGCTGACATGGAACGAGCTAAAGAGTTAAAGTGTTACAATTGTGGCAAAAAGGGACATGCAAAGACAGACTGTACAGAGGAGACATTGTGTTTTAATTGTAAAGGAAGAGGGCATTACAGTAGAAACTGTCCGGAGAAACCTAAAGAGAAGGAAGCTAAAGGACCGGGGACAAAGCGGATGTCAACCACACCAATGGAAAATACAGAGTTGGTAGATCGACTGGTCGCAAAAAGTCCTTGTGGTGATGTGGAAATCGGAGGCATCATGCTGGGTTGCATTTTCGACACGGGTGCAGAAGCATCGATTATACCATCGTCACTGTATCACGATAAACTAAAAAAGAATCTTGGTGAATTACAGCCCGCATCTGGAATATTCCTAAATGTTATTGGAGTAGGCGGGATTGAAATCCCAATTAAAGGCTACATTGAGGTACCGATTGAAGTGAATGGTCAGAACTTGATGGGAAGTTTTCTAGTAGTATCAGATCAGTCTTGTACACAGAAGGACACCAAGTATCCTCTTGTAATCGGCTGCAATATTCTTAGACATTTAGTGAATTCGCCAATACAGAGCAGTAAGGATGTGGTACCAGCTATTCGGAAATACAAAATCATACTTGCGTCAGAGGAGGATAAAATGTTATTAGCGTCGAGCAAAGTGATGAATGATGGTGATGTTCATAACAAATGTGCAGATGCACTGAGTCGTTGTCCAAGTAATACCTGTGTTAATTCCTCGGAGTTAAAAAGTGACCTGAACGTGATCGCATCCTGTTTGATGACAAAAGTTGAAGGTGGTTCCATAGAAGTAAATTCTGTTGTACCAACAGTGTTGCCGTCATTTTCACATGAAGAATTGTCAGATATGCAAAAGAATGAAGACGTTTTCTCTAAGGGAATCATAGACGTTGGTAGATGTGCTGTGATTTCTCACCAAATCAAAGTTACAGAAGGACCACTAATTAGATTTCCATATAGAAGGATTAATCCATCGTTGATTCCAAGAATCGCGGTACCTTTACACGCGGTAACTACAGGGATGACCAACAAACAAACAGGGAAGGCAGCTGTTTTTAAGACGGAAGATGAACAAAAAGAGGCAGCAAACCGAGAAGCCGCACGACATGATGGTCGCACTACAGACTTTAAATTGGAGGTTGGGAATAGAGTGTTGTTGAAACGAAATGCGTTTACTGGACGTCATAAGTTATCAGATAAATTTCAAGAAGTAACTCATGTGATTATAGACATGAATGAAGAACAGGATATTTATGAAGTTAGACCAGCAATGGGTGGAATTTCCAAATGGGTAAATCGACGTCAATTGCACCTTGATCCACGTGGCCAGGAATCAGATGTCTTGGAAGATCATCTTCCTATATTTGTATCAGATGAGAATAGTGAGGGTAGTGAAGAAGAAGATGACGAGGGTGATGCTTTGTTACAATTAGTGTTTACTCCTTCTGTAGAAAACAAAGAGATAGACAATATGATTGTTTCTGTAGAAAACAAAGAGATAGACAATATGATTACTTCTGTAGAGAACAAGGAGATAGAAAATCAAGTTAAGAATATTGAAGATAGGGATAAAGGGTTGAGACGATCAAGTAGATTGAATAAAGGGAAACATGGAAATCCATGTCATTTGCCGACATCGGCAGTAGGGGTTCATGATTAAAATTGTATGCTACTCTGTTAATAGAAGATCACTTGAGTATTAGGGATTAGCTTGAATTATCTTTAATAGTTGTTATGTTGATATTGCAGATAATTTATGAAGTTTACGTTACATAGATGATAAGTAATTTGAAATTTTTTTAAATTTGTTTTTTTGTTAAGTTTTCAGAGAAATATTTTTTTTATTTGTATTGTACATTCGGGGACGAATGTTTTTCAAACAGGGAAATTGACGGGAGGTGAAGGGCGCCCCCCGTGGATTTGAGATGTTGTGTGCGGATGAGGAGAACGCACGAGAGGAGAGATGAACACGACGAAGAGAGTTGGATGGACATTTCCGAGTAATGATGTTTATATTACTTGTTAGTTAATAATTTGATGTTTAAGAGGTATAATACGACGTTGGAAATAGAATTCGAGTGTGAAGATGTTTACTGTAGTTTGAACTTACATGGATTGTAAAGGATTTCATAGATTTAGAGTAGATTACTATACGAAAAGTTTGTTAATTTGTATTCAATGTTATCAACGGATCAAGATTGTTGAAGCTTGCCATGGTTGAAGTGTTACTGATATTGGAATTGTTTTAGTTCAAGACAAAGAATTGTTGATACTGTTTTGTACTACTTATTAAACTGTTGCAAAATTTTATACTTAATCGTATTCACTTTATTTGGATTCTTTACGATCTGAGGGGCTATACTTATTGATAACTCCCACACCCCCACATTACGAGATTACTACGTACTTACTAGATGCAAACATCTGACCAATTAACAATTAATATGATATATATTTGTTCTTCATCAGATCTTGATCCTCCATCAGTGAGAGAGTCCTCTATGTCCGTACTAAGTGACAGTACAGCTACGCTTGAATGTACCTTGCCAGATGGAGTACCAACTGAAATAAGTTTTTCCTGGTTTATATTCGATGAATTAATTAATATTGATAACAGTGAAAGATTTAGTGGTTCTTTATACAACCAGAACTTGACCATTAGTAATGTCATGTCCACTGATGAAGGATCTTATCGTTGTCGAGCCGAGAATTCTGCATATTCTGGTAGTGAAGGAAGATACAGCAGTCGCTTTCTAGATTTAACAGTAAATTGTAAGAAATTTCTTTCATTTTTTTAGATTAAATCTGAAAAGAATAAAAAATGTGTGCTGTACATGATTATATTTTGCTTGAAGTTGCTTTGTGGTATAAATTTGATTTTTGCCAAATTTGTTATATTCTATTACAGATGTAGCATTAACAACTATGGAATGGATTGGAGGTAAAGTAACATGTAAGGCAGAGGGGAATCCAACGCCAAGAGTCACCGTTCAACTCGATCAATCTGATCTTGAATCCGGTACTGGTTCGGTGTCTGCTGACATTTCATGCGATACAACATCAGTCATAACATGTGTTATTGACAATAACGTCAATCCATCTGTTACAGAAACTTTTAATTCTTGTGATGGTAAGTTGACCTCTACGTTAATCTAATCATGTCATATTGTGAAGACAAAATAATATATTTTTATTTAGTTATTATTATTATTATTGTACCTATACATTTCAAAAATTAGAATTTGTCATTGTTCCCAAAGGTCGTAAATGCTTGTTTGCTATTTTGTTGCCACAGTATACAATAATAATTTTAATTAAAAATCTCTGGATACATTTAATATTGTCAAAATTCAACAAAGTTTCTGTCCTTAATTCAATATCAGTCTTTTCTTTAAACTTACTTGTTCAACTGGACTGTTTACTATAAATATTTTTCACTCCTGATACAGTATGCCTGTTCCAATATAGTAACTTCCCGTTGTTACCCAGGCTTTGCATGTTATGTGTTAATATGGACCTATACATTAGGTCTATGGTGTTAATACTCACTTTTAAGCTCTTAATAACCTTGCAATGTTATGACTTAATGTTAATATTGCTATGCATGTTTGCTTTTATTTCAAGATGCATGTTCTTCAAGTCCTTGTGATAATCAAGGGACTTGTGAGATTAATGATAATGGTTTTAGTTGTCAATGTACCTCAGGCTTTGAAGGTGTTACATGTAAACAAGGTATGTAGACTAGATGCATTGACACTCATAATCAAAGGGTTACATGTAAACAAGGTATGTGAACTAGATGCATTGACACTCATAATCAAAGGGTTACATGTAAACAAGGTATGTGAACTAGATGCATTGACACTCATAATCAAAGGGTTACATGTAAACAAGGTATGTGAACTAGATGCATTGACACTCATAATCAAAGGGTTACATGTAAACAAGGTATGTGAACTAGATGCATTGACACTCATAATCAAAGGGTTACATGTAAACAAGGTATGTAGACTAGATGCATTGACACTCATAATCAAAGGGTTACATGTAAACAAGGTATGTAGACTAGATGCATTGACACTCATAATCAAAGGGTTACATGTAAACAAGGTATGTAGACTAGATGCATTGACACTCATAATCAAAGGGTTACATGTAAACAAGGTATGTAGACTAGATGCATTGACACTCATAATAAAAGGGTTACATGTAAACAAGGTATGTAGACTAGATGCATTGACACTCATAATCAAAGGGTTACATGTAAACAAGGTATGTAGACTAGATGCATTGACACTCATAATAAAAGGGTTACATGTAAACAAGGTATGTAGACTAGATGCATTGACACTCATAATCAAAGGGTTACATGTAAACAAGGTATGTAGACTAGATGCATTGACACTCATAATCAAAGGGTTACATGTAAACAAGGTATGTAGACTAGATGCATTGACACCCATAATCAAAGGGTTACATGTAAACAAGGTATGTAGACTAGATACATTGACACTCATAATCAAAGGGTTACATGTAAACAAGGTATGTAGACTAGATGTATTGACACTCATAATCAAAGGGTTACATGTAAACAAGGTATGTAGACTAGATGCATTGACACTCATAATCAAAGGGTTACATGTAAACAAGGTATGTAGACTAGATGCATTGACACTCATAATCAAAGGGTTACATGTAAACAAGGTATGTAGACTAGATGCATTGACACTCATAATCAAAGGGTTACATGTAAACAAGGTATGTAGACTAGATGTATTGACACTCATAATCAAAGGGTTACATGTAAACAAGGTATGTGAACTAGATGCATTGACACTCATAATCAAAGGGTTACATGTAAACAAGGTATGTAAACTAAATGCCTTGACACCCATAATCAAAGGGTTACATGTAAACAAGGTATGTAAACTAAATGTATTGACACCCATAATCAAAGGGTTACATGTAAACAAGGTATGTAGACTAGATGCATTGACACTCATAATCAAAGGGTTACATGTAAACAAGGTATGTAGACTAGATGCATTGACACTCATAATCAAAGGGTTACATGTAAACAAGGTATGTAGACTAGATGCATTGACACTCATAATCAAAGGGTTACATGTAAACAAGGTATGTAGACTAGATGCATTGACACTCATAATCAAAGGGTTACATGTAAACAAGGTATGTAGACTAGATGTATTGACACTCATAATCAAAGGGTTACATGTAAACAAGGTATGTGAACTAGATGCATTGACACTCATAATCAAAGGGTTACATGTAAACAAGGTATGTAAACTAAATGCCTTGACACCCATAATCAAAGGGTTACATGTAAACAAGGTATGTAGACTAGATGCATTGACACTCATAATCAAAGGGTTACATGTAAACAAGGTATGTAGACTAGATGCATTGACACTCATAATCAAAGGGTTACATGTAAACAAGGTATGTGAACTAGATGCATTGACACTCATAATCAAAGGGTTACATGTAAACAAGGTATGTGAACTAGATGCATTGACACTCATAATCAAAGGGTTACATGTAAACAAGGTATGTGAACTAGATGCATTGACACTCATAATCAAAGGGTTACATGTAAACAAGGTATGTGAACTAGATGCATTGACACTCATAATCAAAGGGTTACATGTAAACAAGGTATGTAGACTAGATGCATTGACACTCATAATCAAAGGGTTACATGTAAACAAGGTATGTAGACTAGATGCATTGACACTCATAATCAAAGGGTTACATGTAAACAAGGTATGTAGACTAGATGCATTGACACTCATAATCAAAGGGTTACATGTAAACAAGGTATGTAGACTAGATGCATTGACACTCATAATAAAAGGGTTACATGTAAACAAGGTATGTAGACTAGATGCATTGACACTCATAATCAAAGGGTTACATGTAAACAAGGTATGTAGACTAGATGCATTGACACTCATAATAAAAGGGTTACATGTAAACAAGGTATGTAGACTAGATGCATTGACACCCATAATCAAAGGGTTACATGTAAACAAGGTATGTAGACTAGATGCATTGACACTCATAATCAAAGGGTTACATGTAAACAAGGTATGTAGACTAGATGCATTGACACCCATAATCAAAGGGTTACATGTAAACAAGGTATGTAGACTAGATACATTGACACTCATAATCAAAGGGTTACATGTAAACAAGGTATGTAGACTAGATGTATTGACACTCATAATCAAAGGGTTACATGTAAACAAGGTATGTAGACTAGATGCATTGACACTCATAATCAAAGGGTTACATGTAAACAAGGTATGTAGACTAGATGCATTGACACTCATAATCAAAGGGTTACATGTAAACAAGGTATGTAGACTAGATGCATTGACACTCATAATCAAAGGGTTACATGTAAACAAGGTATGTAGACTAGATGTATTGACACTCATAATCAAAGGGTTACATGTAAACAAGGTATGTGAACTAGATGCATTGACACTCATAATCAAAGGGTTACATGTAAACAAGGTATGTAAACTAAATGCCTTGACACCCATAATCAAAGGGTTACATGTAAACAAGGTATGTAAACTAAATGCATTGACACCCATAATCAAAGGGTTACATGTAAACAAGGTATGTAGACTAGATGCATTGACACTCATAATCAAAGGGTTACATGTAAACAAGGTATGTAGACTAGATGCATTGACACTCATAATCAAAGGGTTACATGTAAACAAGGTATGTAGACTAGATGCATTGACACTCATAATCAAAGGGTTACATGTAAACAAGGTATGTAGACTAGATGTATTGACACTCATAATCAAAGGGTTACATGTAAACAAGGTATGTGAACTAGATGCATTGACACTCATAATCAAAGGGTTACATGTAAACAAGGTATGTAAACTAAATGCCTTGACACCCATAATCAAAGGGTTACATGTAAACAAGGTATGTAGACTAGATGCCTTGACACTCATAATCAAAGGGTTACATGTAAACAAGGTATGTAGACTAGATGCATTGACACTCATAATCAAAGGGTTACATGTAAACAAGGTATGTAGACTAGATGCATTGACACTCATAATCAAAGGGTTACATGTAAACAAGGTATGTAGACTAGATGCATTGACACTCATAATCAAAGGGTTACATGTAAACAAGGTATGTAGACTAGATGTATTGACACTCATAATCAAAGGGTTACATGTAAACAAGGTATGTAGACTAGATACATTGACACTCATAATCAAAGGGTTACATGTAAACAAGGTATGTAGACTAGATGCATTGACACTCATAATCAAAGGGTTACATGTAAACAAGGTATGTAGACTAGATGTATTGACACTCATAATCAAAGGGTTACATGTAAACAAGGTATGTGAACTAGATGTATTGACACTCATAATCGAGGTGTTACTTGTTAACAAGGAATGATTCTGAAAATATAGATTTGTATTCTTTAAAAAAAATTTGATTTCAGAATATTCATCAAAATAATATTAATAATTAACTTGAAAATTATTACTTTCATGTTGAACCAAATAATACACAATTGGTATAAATACCTTTAGTCACGTTTCGTTGACATACTGTCAACTTCTTCAAACTAATACCAATTTTGTATGTATTTTTTGGTTCAACATCATTATTGTAAACATGTTTAAAACACATGGTAACAGTTAGCCTTCTGTATTAATTGTTTAGTTTTAAGTACAGAGGTTCCAACGAGTGAGGGTGTATGTAATTCAACTGGTCTTGTTGTTGGAATGACGTTTGTTGGTGTGCTCATTGGATTCATTATCTGTTTGATTGTGGGTTTTATTATCATCAGCAAAATAAGAAATTGAAAGTTACAGGTGAAGTATGATTTAGACAGCAAGAGTATAGGAATAAAATGACCAAATGAAATACCGCATACTTTTGGTAATGGAAAAGTATATTAATATTTAATATGATGTTTTATTTTAAAGGCACCGACATCGAAAATCAGGGTAAGGATGCTATACATTAATTATTCACTCTACTCATCAACATCATCATCATTATTATTTTTACTATTGTCACCAATATCGCCAATAAACGTTTACACTATTTTCATTCTTCATTATCCATGCAATAAACTTCTGTATTGTTTTTAGTTGCAAGAGTATATGACTTATACTGGAGAGACAGATAACGAAACAAACCACACATACCAAGATTTACAGAAGAAAGACGATAATTAAGCTGTATATGTAAATGTTTAAGCAAAGAAGGACAACAAATAATATACATGTTTAAAATAAAATAAGTATATTATTATAATCAATAGAATGATTGCAATGGTTTGAAACTACAATCACATACCTCTTGTTGATTGTTTTTATAGAAATAGAAGAAGTGTTTTCTTTCATTTTCTATAATAAAAATGAAATGTAAATGCTGCAATGTATCATCATTATCAACAACACAACCTATAATAGTGAAATAATCTACCAACGGTATAACGCAACAGTAAAGATCAAATTCGTAATGTAATGTAAAAATTAAAACCATATATATACTTGCAAAATATAAAAATAAGATTAATATAATTGTATTTCTTGCTTTGATTTTTTGGAAATAAAACGTACTTGGTTGTAGACCGACTTTAATTTCTTTCATTTGAATTAAATGTATTAATGCATATATATATATATACGGACTATACCAGCATAAGAAGAAAAATACTACAAAAAAACTATACACAATCATTGATTTGAACACCAATACACATTTAATTGTATTATTGTTATCGTTCTTTAAGTTAATTCGCCTTCGCGATATGTATTTGTCGCTTACTGCCATTTTCAAAGAGTTTAGTAAGTTCAAATTGATTTGACAAGGAAGGATCAAAATATAGGAACAAAGAAGGTTTGGCATTGTTGGGGTAAATTTCTCTTTTAGGGAAGACATTAGAAAATACCTATAAAAAATAAATAGTAGTTTGAACTACTTTATAAATACAATTTTTAGAAAGTCATGTGTTTTTTACTTTATTTTAAATAATTTATACTGTTTAGAAAATTAATTTGATCATCTAGATTTAGAGGGCAGTACAGTGCACTATAATTATGAGGAAGTAAATATAATACATCAGTGTGAACGCCAATTCATCACAATCATAACAATAGCAGGAACAATCAGTATTTAAGTATACAATACAGTGGAGTATGGTAGAGTGCGATACAATAACAGCGGAATAATCGTCACCTTACGAAGCGGGACAAGGCGAAATGGAGGGGAAATGTAAAAGTGCGATGATTCTTCTGATTTTTCAACTTTGTGGTTGTAGTAAGTACACATCTTTCTATCAACTATAGTGCACTGTACTTCCGTCCACATCAAGTTAACCAAATTAATCTTTAACAATAAATGATGATGATTTATAGTACATTGAACGTTATGTTATTTCTTTTTTTTTTCAGTGGGCCAAAGTATCAACAAACTCACTGCCGAATCACAAGTTGCACTTGAAGGACAGGACGCCATTACATTACCATGTTACTACATACCAACAAACGCCGTGATCGGCAAATACTACTGGAAGAAAAACGAGATGGTAATTGCAACAAAGGACGACTCAGATGCTGCGTCTAGATACTCGCTGAGTAATCCAAAGCAGGGTGATACTGCAGGATATATTAGCTTGACTATAACAAATGTTAGCAGACGAGACGCAGACTCGTACACGTGTGGAGTAAACGACGAGTCTACAGGAGCTACTATACTCTTCTAGATGAAATGTACTTTAACTGTATATTGTAAGTAATATGATAGTAATACAATTAAATTTATGCAAATATTAATGCGTATTCTTTCGGTTCGGTTCTTATTGGAATAAATGTTGTGCAACACCGAATTAATTATATTTCTGCATCAACGACATTGCTTATCTTAATGACAGATTTTGTTAAGCCATCTCTGTCAGTACTATTTGGAAGTTGTAAGAGTGAGCAAAGTTGCAATGTCTTGCAGCTCGACAGTAGCTTATGAACATGGTTCCATGACAATAATATTTTGAAATTTGAAAATAATACACTAGAAATTGAAAATGTTGACAAAGAATGAACGACAGTACAGCTGCAAAGTGGAAAAACTTATTTTTATTTGGTGAAAATGGAAAAAATTGTAACTCAATAACACTAATTAGCCTTAGAGGTAAAAATGTTGTACGGTGGTTAGCCCACTGAGGAAAGGAAAATTACCACCGGAAATTTAGAAAACATTTTAAAACAAATTTTCGAAATACTATAGGTAAATTGAGAAAATTATACTGCAGTGACAGAGATTTAATTGCTTTTGGTCTTGTAAATGTAGTTCAGAGAATAAGTATACAAGTTATTTGTATCTTAGACACCAATAAACCAAGAAATATAATTATTATACAATTTGGAATTAGTGTTATTGAAATATTCAAATAATACTTTTAAAAAGATACAGTATTTCTTGTAAAATAATTGGGTTGTAAAATGTGGATTATAACTCAATTACA
The DNA here is from genome assembly GCF_964355755.1 of Antedon mediterranea. Classification (NCBI taxonomy): domain Eukaryota; kingdom Metazoa; phylum Echinodermata; class Crinoidea; order Comatulida; family Antedonidae; genus Antedon; species Antedon mediterranea. Next base: position 1,575,886 of record NC_092677.1, read on the forward strand.
ATTTTACTAAGACCTCTAGCACTGGCTATAACAGAAGTGTTGGCCATGTGTCGCTATACAAAAAAGCAATTCATTCGGTAGCTACCCTATAACAACATAATAGGAAAGATGATGCGAAAACTCTAATATTGTAATCATGCCTTTTCCTATTGTAAATTTTGCAAATGCTATTATCAATCCTATTTTAATTTCGCCATTACAGATCTTGAAAAACCAATTCTTAATCCAACACAATTGTTTATAAATATTGGTGAAACAGCAACATTCACATGTACTGAACCTGATGGTTTACCACCGATTAACATCACATGGACCAAAGATGATGTCATCCTTGATTATTCTGATACACAAAAGTATCGGTTTTTTGATGCTACATTAACAATTAATAGAGTAGATGAAGAAGATGAGGGAGTTTATCAGTGTAAAGCAGAGAATGCTGCTTATCATGGAATGCAAGGAAAACTAAGCAATTATGTTACTCTCATCACATTAGGTTGGTACGGTTGGAATAACAATAGTTCTATAACTGTTAACTGATACAGTGAATACATACTATTATATAAACATACATTTCATTCTTTCCTTACCAATTTTTTTTAAATAGTTTTACATGATATGGATAGCAACGGTGAGGTATACAGAGCACAGCTAACACACAGCGAAAGTTTATTTTTTATTATGCATGCGTTTTAAAATATGATAAGTTTCGATAATAATGCTTGTTTATTTGTTGTTTTTTTTTACACATTGACGACTAATTATATATCCTAAGTCAACAATAAGAAGTACGTTGCACTTTAAATTGTAAATGTCCGGGTTTGGTGTCCACATAGACTATCATGAACATGTTTGTTTTGCTGCGAAACGATACCGAATGTTTCTTGATTTTGTTTCCTTAAAACCAATCAATGTCATTATCGGTTTTTGTTTTAATAGTAATAGCAAAAATTAGTAATAGAAGCCAAAAAGCTGAAGAGAAAATATACATGTGGATCTGTACTCATACGCTCTTCATATTTATCACTTGTATTTTATTATAAAAGGTTCAACTTCGACTGGTCTTGTTGTTGGAATGACGTTTGTTGATGTGCTCATTGGATTCATTATCTGTTTGCTTGTGGATTTTATCATCAGCAAAATATAGAAGACAAATCCACAGGTAGGGCATAATTCTGATTCAGAAAATAGAACCATAAAACAAGAGTAAAATGCTCAATAGTTTAGTAAACTACCGCGGTACACCGCACAATTAATGAAATGTATTAACAATAATAAGTGCTTTTTGATGTTTTATGTTTTTTCTACATCGAAAAACGACAACCAATCAGGAGTAAGGATGCCATACTTCAACTTTCATTACTCACTTTCAGTTGTCATCATCATTATGAACGTCACCAATAGGTTTACAAGATTGTATTTCTTTTCGTTTATGTTCATGCAATGAACTGCTGTATTTTTAAACAGGCGTTATTATGACTTATACCAGAGAGACAGATCAAGAAACAAACCACACATACCAATATTTACAGAAGAAAGACGATAATCAAGCTGTATATGTAAATGCAGAGAATGACAACAGATAAATGATACATTTAATTATTATATAGAAAAATACAATTAGGCCGATTTTAAACATATTGCAGTGGCTTACTGTATTTTGTTCAGATAAATATTGTGAAAAATAAAAACACCTCATCATTATTAAGGTTTCTTATGTTGATGGACGTTTCTATTTATATGTTTTAGCTGATATGTTTGAAAGTTGCCTTACTCGAATTAACAGATAACATTTATATAACGAGTTCTTATAGATCAGACGTAGGCAAATTCCTAATGTAAACCAGAGTTAGCCAGTATTTCATGTACGCGTCGCGGGTTAATGCGGGAAACGCGAATGTTACTTATGATGTCATGATATAATATCATATTTGTATAAAAATGATCAGGGTCCATCACTTCAACAACGTTTTATTATTTATTGGCCAACATTCGGTATGTTTATTTATATTCTGACATAATGGCGGGAAATATTAATACATCCTGATATCACTAACAATCTTGCGAGTATTGAATCATAACACTAGGAGATATATTTTCTTGGTCCTCATCCTTGATTTTATCCAGCGCCGGTTTTTTTTACCTCAGCAATTAAACGTTTGCAATAAGGTAATGGTTTTGTGTTATGTTTTCATTAAATAAACTAATTTTTTTATGTGGGTATAGTGGCTAGTTCCTTGTATTTTATCATATCCGTATGTTTCAAATTGACATATTGCAATGGATTAAAATATAAGACCAAGGTGAGGCTTAATTATTTACCCGCCGAGTAAATTGGCTTTATTTAGTAATCGCTAACTTTAGTGAGTAGGTACAGTATCTGGTCTGATGTCTGATGTGAACACACACTAAAGAATGTTATTGTAGCTTTTATTGTTCGATAACACTAATAAAAATAACATACAGTGGATGTATTCTGTCTTCAAACCATATTAGGATTGAACTTGTGACTTGTCTGTGCAGTTGAGCGCATTCTAACAAACACATTGTATATGGATCTACTTTAACAATAAGCCTAACTAGTTACTATATTGAAAGGGATAGGTGTAAGAAATTGACGAATGACAACTAGGCCTCCAGCTAGGAAATGTTTCCAGAAAATAAAGATATCTGTTTGGTTAGCATCCTCCTTCAAGGTAAGTACACAGTGACCAACTATACTGCGACAGCACAACCCCCTTAGTTAGCTGTAGCCACTATTCTTTGCCAGATTAATAAATCTTACGACTGTTTGATAACACACTTGGTTAGTTTTAGCCGAGTCTAGGACTTACTCATTTTCTCCTCTTCTTCCATCTGGACACTATTGAGTAAAAAGTGCGATTTTTAAAGTACTACTCCTCCCTTATTAGTTGTAGTATTGAGCTGGGATTTGGCATGAATATACTACAGGGACATGTCCTAAAATCTATAGAGCCGGATTTTTAAATTTCAGACCGGATGCAGCCATATGACGTCTCGAAGATGGTACCATATAGCCGTATTTGGTAGGTGTATGTGACGTCACATCTTGTCTTATGACGTCATTACAGCTTCATTTGATGTACCCCGAGTATCGCACATTCGTGCTTTTTACTCGGGGTACTTACTCATTTTCTCCTTCTCTTCCTCCATCTGGACACTATTGAGTAAAAAGTGCGATTTTTAAAGTACTACTCCTCCCTTATTCGTTATAGTATTGAGCTGGGATTTGGCATGAACATACTACAGGGACATGTCCTCAAAGCTATAGAGCCGGATTTTTAATTTTTTGTTAATTAATTTGTTTAATTAAGAAGCCACAATGTGTGACACACACCACAGCGTTATGTAGTTATATGGTTATATGCGGATTCTTGGCGTAGTGGTTATCACGTTTGTTTAACTCGCAGAAGGTACCTGGTTCGATCCCGGACGAAACCTTTTTTTTAAACTTTATGGTGAAAAGTACTGTATACGCAATATGATAATTATACAGAGTATATCTTATTTTTATTATTTTTTAAAATACTTATTTTGTGTAATCGGTAATTATCACTTTTACACATGTTTATTTTGCTTTGTGCTTATTACCATTTATTTGTAATTTAAATGGATTAAAAAACTTTCTGTAACCCACATTTTTAATGTAAGAGGTTTCGTAGTGTAGTGGTTGTCAAGTCTGCTTAACACGCAGAAGGTCCCGGTTCGAGCCCTGGCGAAACCTATTTTCTTTACTTTCTAACTGTATACGTCTGTATACAGCTTCTTTCGCTGTACCCCGAGTATTGCACATTCGTGCTTGTTTGTTAATTAATTTGTTTGATTAAGAAGCCACAATGTGTGACACACACCACAGCGTTATGTAGGTACATGCGGCTTTTTGGCGTAGTGGTTATCACGTTTGCTCAACACGCAGAAGGTACCTGGTTCGAGCCCTAGCGAAACCTATTTTTCTTTAACTTTATGGTGAAATAACTGTATACGTAATATGATTTAGAGTATATCTCGTTTAATACGAAAAGATATTACAATTCAGTGACTTATTTCTATATTTACTCGGGGTACCTGAGTCTAGGACTCTCTCATCTTTTCCTCTTCTTCTTCCATCCGGACACTATTGAGAAAAAAGTGCGATTTATAAAGTACTACTCCTCCCTTATTCGTTGTAGTATTGAGCTCGGATTTAGCATGAATATACTACAGGGACATGTCCTCAAAGCTATAGAGCCGGATTTTTTAATTTCAAACCGGATGCAGCCATATCACGTCTCGAAGATGGTACCGTATAGCCGTATTTGGTAGCGCGGTTATTGATGTGTATGTGACGTTACATCCGGTCTTATGACGTCATTACAGCTTCTTTCGCTGTACCCCGAGTATTGCACATTCGTGCTTGTTTATGGAAGGTCCATAGTCGACAATTTCACTATTTTTTTCAAAATCTTCAAATAGCTGCCTGAGCATATTCGGCGACACGAATTATTGTAATAAATATAACTTTTTTCTTCTCGTTTCAAAATGGTCATGTGAGACTTTCGCTATAAAATTTATCTTTTAGAATTGTCTCTTTTGCTCTCCTAAGTTTCCTGCATTTTATTCAAGCTTTCTTCTCTGTAGAAGATGAACGGTTTTTAAAGAGGATGCATTTTTAAATAATAATAATAATAGGCCTACTGATGTGTATTTTTTTTATTTAGTTTTATTCTGCATTTGTTATGGAGTGTCTGTAAATATCAACAACTTAGATGCTGTACATGAAGGCTCTGACACAAGAATGACATGTACATATACAAGAGACAGTAGTACTAGTTCAAGTGATCCTATTGTGACATGGAATAAAATCATAGACGGGGAAGCAGATAGAATATCAGCAACTCAGAATGGATCTATAATCATAGAACCTTCGTACCAAGAGAGATTTGGCGTTGATAGAGATGATGATAGAATTCTTGTGATTTCTAACACTTTGCGAATTGACAGTGGCACATATCAATGTGAAGTTGTTATATTTGATGACCCACCAGTGGATGATGATACTGTGACATTAAATGTGATATGTACGTATACGGTTAAATTCAAATATTTGTATACAGATACAGACGGTAGTCATAGTATATTTTTTAGTTGTTTATAATATAGTTTTAAAATATTTCAATTTCATAGTACTGTATTTATTTTTGGAATATAAAAATATTGTTTAGGCCTATATTCACTAGATCGGTACCCAATATATTGCTTTGTTTAATTTCAGTGTCAAATAACTGTTCCAATCACGCTTGTTCTAATGGAGGTGTTTGTACACCGTCTTCTAGTTCTATGGGATACACATGTTCCTGTCCACCGTGTTTCTTTGGACAATTGTGTGAAACTCGTGAGTTTTCACTACCGGGAAAGTACTGTAGATAACAAGCCGAACTATACATTGAGCCTTTTCAATAATAAAGAAAGTATATAAAACTAGATTTTAAGTCGTCGCTTGAGTCATACGTTAGAATACAAATAAATGTTTTACTGGAACATTATGTGAAAATACAAATTTAATTCATGTACTTTACAGTATAAAATATTTTTGTTAACTCGAATAAATGTATTTATTATCATCAGCGTCAAATGCTTGCTCCAACAACCTTTGTCAGAATGGAGCTGTTTGTAACACTGTTTCTGGTTCCTGTACAGCATACACGTGTACATGTCCATTATGTTTTACTGGATCATTCTGTGAGACTCGTAAGTTCTATGTTTGTCTGCCTGCCTTTAGCACAGTTCAAATACAAATATAATCATATATTTCACAGTATAAAATCATTTTTGTAACTCCAATACATTAATTTATTATTACCAGGAATAAATGCTTGTGACGCCCACCTTTGTCAGAATGGAGGTACATGTAACACTATTGTTGGTTCCTGTACTTCTTACACGTGTACCTGTTCATCATGTTTTACTGGAACATTCTGTGAAACTGGTAAGTTCTATGTTTTTTCTGCTTTTCTTTATCAGAATTCAAATATGTATTTTACAGTCTATAGTTTTCTGAAAACTGTAATGTTCTCTTTTGTATAATATTCACTATCAGCGTCTGATGCTTGCGACGCAAGTTCTATGTTTGTCTGCTTGTCAGCCCGTGCCGACTGAATCTGCCCTATAATATTCCAGTATAAAATGTAACTAGAATGCATTCATTTTTTATTATCAGGAAATGCTTGCACTGGCAACATTTGTCAGAATGGAGCTGCTTGTAACACTGTTTCTGGTTCCTGTACAGCATACACATGTACCTGTCCATTATGTTTTACTGGAACATTCTGTGAGACTCGTAAGTTCTATGTTTGTCTGCTTGCCTTTATCACAGTTCAAATATAAATTTAATCATGTACTTTACAGTATAAAATCATATTTGTAACTCAAATAAATGTATTTATTATCATCAGCGTCAAATGGTTGCTCCAACAACCTTTGTCAGAATGGAGCTGCTTGTAACACTGTTTCTGGTTCCTGTACAGCATACACATGTACCTGTCCATTATGTTTTACTGGAACATTCTGTGAGACTCGTAAGTTCTATGTTTCTCTGCTTCCCTTTATCACAGTTCAAATACAAATTTAATCATGTACATTGCAGTATAAAATCATTTTTTTAACTTGAATAAATGTATTTAACAGCGTTAAATGCTTGCTCCAACAACGCATGTCAGAATGGAGGTACATGTAACGCCGTTGCTGGTTCCTGTACAGCATACACGTGTACCTGTTCATCATGTTTTACTGGAATATTCTGTGAAACTGGTAAGTTCTATGTTTGTTCTCCTTTTCTTTATCAGAATTCAAATATGTATTTTACAGTCTATAGTTTTCTGAAACTGTAATGTTCTCTTTTGTATAATATTCACTATCAGCGTCTGATGCTTGCGACGCAAGTTCTATGTTTGTCTGCTTGTCAGCCCGTGCCGACTGAATCTGTCCTATAATATTCCAGTATAAATGTAACTAGAATGCATTCATTTTTTATTATCAGGAAATGCTTGCAATGGCAACATTTGTCAGAATGGAGCTGCTTGTAACACTGTTTCTGGTTCCTGTACAGGATACACATGTACCTGTCCATTATGTTTTACTGGAACATTCTGTGAGACTCGTAAGTTCTATGTTTCTCTGCTTCCCGTTATCGCAGTTCAAATATAAGTTTAATCATGTACTTTACAGTATAAAATCATATTTGTAACTCGAATAAATGTATTTATTATCATCAGCGTCAAATGGTTGCTCCAACAACCTTTGTCAGAATGGAGCTGCTTGTAACACTGTTTCTGGTTCCTGTACAGCATACACATGTACCTGTCCATTATGTTTTACTGGAACATTCTGTGAGACTCGTAAGTTCTATGTTTCTCTGCTTCCCTTTATCACAGTTCAAATACAAATTTAATCATGTACATTGCAGTATAAAATCATTTTTTTAACTTGAATAAATGTATTTAACAGCGTTAAATGCTTGCTCCAACAACGCATGTCAGAATGGAGGTACATGTAACGCCGTTGCTGGTTCCTGTACAGCATACACGTGTACCTGTTCATCATGTTTTACTGGAATATTCTGTGAAACTGGTAAGTTCTATGTTTTTTCTCCTTTTCTTTATCAGAATTCAAATATGTATTTTACAGTCTATAGTTTTCTGAAACTGTAATGTTCTCTTTTGTATAATATTCACTATCAGCGTCTGATGCTTGCGACGCAAGTTCTATGTTTGTCTGCTTGTCAGCCCGTGCCGACTGAATCTGTCCTATAATATTCCGGTATAAATGTAACTAGAATGCATTCATTTTTTATTATCAGGAAATGCTTGCAATGGCAACATTTGTCAGAATGGAGCTGCTTGTAACACTGTTTCTGGTTCCTGTACAGGATACACATGTACCTGTCCATTATGTTTTACTGGAACATTCTGTGAGACTCGTAAGTTCTATGTTTCTCTGCTTCCCGTTATCGCAGTTCAAATATAAGTTTAATCATGTACTTTACAGTATAAAATCATATTTGTAACTCGAATAAATGTATTTATTATCATCAGCGTCAAATGGTTGCTCCAACAACCTTTGTCAGAATGGAGCTGCTTGTAACACTGTTTCTGGTTCCTGTACAGCATACACATGTACCTGTCCATTATGTTTTACTGGATCATTCTGTGAGATTCGTAAGTTATGTTTGTCTGCTTGCTTTTATCACAGTTCAAATACAAATTTAATCATGTACATTGCAGTATAAAATCATTTTTTGTAACTCGAATACATTTATTTATTATTAACAGCGTTAAATGCTTGCTCCAATAACGCATGTCAGAATGGAGGTACATGTAACGCCGTTGCTGGTTCCTGTACAGCATACACGTGTACCTGTTCATCATGTTTTACTGGATTATTCTGTGAAACTTGTAAGTTATGTTTGTCTGCTTGCTTTTATCACAGTTCAAATACAAATTTAATCATGTACATTGCAGTATAAAATCATTTTTTTAACTTGAATAAAATGTATTTAACAGCGTTAAATGCTTGCTCCAACAACGCATGTCAGAATGGAGGTACATGTAACGCCGTTGCTGGTTCCTGTACAGCATACACGTGTACCTGTTCATCATGTTTTACTGGAATATTCTGTGAAACTGGTAAGTTCTATGTTTTTTCTGCTTTTCTTTATCAAAATTCAAATATGTATTTTACAGTCTATAGTTTTCTGAAAACTGTAATGTTCTCTTTTGTATAATATTCACTATCAGCGTCTGATGCTTGCGACGCAAGTTCTATGTTTGTCTGCTTGTCAGCCCGTGCCGACTGAATCTGCCCTATAATATTCCAGTATAAATGTAACTAGAATGCATTCATTTTTTATTATCAGGGATAAATGCTTGCTCCAACAACCTTTGTCAGAATGGAGCTGCATGTAACACTGTTTCTGGTTCCTGTACAGCATACACATGTACCTGTCCATCAAGCTTTACTGGATCGTTCTGTGAAACCGGTAAGGTCTATGTTTGTCTGCTTGTCTTTAGGATGTGGCGCTCAGGGCATAAAAGTAGTGCAATGAAGTAATAATAATAATTTGATGTCCTTTCTTGTCATTACAATCTGTGAAATTTAGAGGGCCGGCTGAACCCGCCCTATAATTGTCCAGTATAAAAGCATTTTGTAATTGCTAAATGCATATGTAGGCCTACAGTATGTTGACTTAATTGCTCATAATAGTTAGGCATACTGATCAAAATTATAAGTCAGATCTACTAGATTAAATAATTAATTTAATATTTGTAATATTCTATTTTAGTTATATTCAGTATATGTACTGGTGTGTGGTTGAAGGTTCTGAAACGAGAATGATAATGTAACTACAGTCCTACAACTGGTAGCACCATTATCATAACATGAATACGCATAATTTTGTTGAACAATAACCTTTTGGTCTTTTTTTATATTTTATGTAGCATTGGCAACAACTTCTCCAACCAGTAAGTCGACTACACATACGTTGTATTTTTATTTTATTTTCCTCTAGTAAATATTATACAAATAATGAATGAATGTTTATGAGTGTAATGGTACAAATAATGGCATGATGTGAATGATGAAAGGTTATAATATATCAACGAGGCGACAGCCTCAAACATTCATTATATGTTTTATATAACATCTATATAGATTCCTGTCATTTGAATCAAATAAAAATTGATTCACATTGATTAAAACAGTAACATTTGGTTTTTAATAATTATATTAAATATTATTATTTATATGGATTTTATAAACCTACTGTTAGTGTACTGAAACGCCTAGGCCAGGCCTACTACTACTACAGTAAACAATGGAACACAGGAAAGAACTGAAAGGTTTATCATGAATACGCATGACTTTGTTGAATAATAATATTTTGTTTATCTTTTTTATATTTTATCTAGCATTGGCAATGACTTCTTCAACCAGTAAGTCGAGATTGTACTTTTATTTTCCTCTAGTAAATATAATGCAATATGTTGTAGAGTGCTTTTATTGTTTCTCTCAATAGTATTCGAACTCGAGCGTATATGTAGTTTAATAAATGGTCGTACAGATAATAACCAAATGAATTCACTTTAGCATTAAATGTATGCAGCTTGAATTGTTTGAATGGAGGAAGGTGTACTAACAATGACGATGGTGATGAAATGTGCCAATGTCAGAACGGATTCTCGGGAGAAACTTGCCGCACAGGTAGGCCCTATGCAAATATGATTAATGTACCGAAGAAATCTATGTGTTGTATGTTGCATAGGCTTATTATAGAAACTATTGTTGTGAACAAAAAAAGTTTGTAGACACGAGTAGATAATGTTTAGTTTACACGGCTCCACAGCTTTTGCAGATCACCCGAATTTGTAATGCGTTATTTTCTAATTTTACAGTAATTGTACATTGCAAGTGCTACGAAGGGTTAACGAAAAAGTAAACGAAAACTTAGAAGACACTATATCGACTTTCATCACTGAGAAACAAAACACATAAAAATAGAGAGGTTGTAACCTTACAATTATAAAAAGCTTATGTATTGTTGGCGTTGGTTTATAAATATGCATATTAATTTACATATTAATATACTAGTTTTAATTTCAATTATTAAATTGTGACCCCCATTTAAAATTGCCAATGGCCAACCATATAGTGTAGGGAGTAGCAACATAAGTGTAAAATAGTATAATGTAACAACAATTGATAATAATAAGCAACAATGTAGTTTAGCAAGATTTACCAATCGATTGGTGTTTGGGTATTTTATTTTATTTCAGCTATCAGCAAGTAAGTTTGCCTAAAGGTAACCATCACAAGTTTGAAAATTACAACCACGATGAAGAAAACTATGTATAGTATAATGTTTAACTCCGATTGTGAATAGAGGAGACTAAATTGTGTATAAATGGTACTCTGAACTGGAGATGATGTATCTGTTTCTAACTTTAAATATGATGCAGGTGTTCTCTCCATGGTTAAATGTGTTCTCTCCATGGTTAAATGTGTTCTCTCCATGGTTAAATGTGTTCTCTCCATGGTTAAACGTGTTGTCTCCGTGGTTAAACGTGTTCTCTCCATGGTTAAACGTGTTGTCTCCGTGGTTAAACGTGTTCTCTCCATGGTTAAACGTGTTCTCTCCGTGGTTAAACGTGTTCTCTCCATGGTTAAACGTGTTCTCTCCGTGGTTAAACGTATTCTCTCCATGATTAAACGTCTTCTCTCCATTGTTAAACGTGTTCTCTCCATGGTTAAACGTGTTCTCTCCATTGTTAAACATGTTCTCTCCATGATTAAACGTCTTCTCTTCATTGTTAAACGTCTTCTCTTCATTGTTAAACGTGTTCTCTCCATGGTTAAACGTGTTCTCTCCATTGTTAAACGTGTTCTCTCCCAATCCGACCACTCTCTTTATAAAGAATACATTATTTCATCTCAGTCCCCAACCCCATCCAACAGCAAACAAAAATCAAACTATTTGTTTTAAATATTTGTCGTGTTTAATCTGAGACACACGCCCGTTGCCACATACGTTGGGAATCCTATTTGCATAACAACACACGCCATACCAAGCCGTCTCGTACAACTTCGATGACATATTAATTATCTTCTAAACACGTAACGAATTACTAATTCTCCCATCTAAAAGTATCCGTCAACCTAGTAAGTTAGTCGTACTAAATAACAAGTATTTTGTCCCTCAATCTATTGCCACTTATAATAAACATTTCTCACGATAATTTGCATACTCATGGAAAGAACACCTGTATCATAATAGGAAATATTAAATGAAATAGTTTTTATTTTATAATATAGTGAATCAACAGAGATTTTCTGATTTTTATTTGTATAATAAATTATTATACCAATAAAAGATGAATGAATGCCGTTGTAATGAACAAGAAACGCGCTAAGCACATATCAAAAGTAATATTTGGGTTGAGGGAAAATTAATATTAAGTTATCGTATTATTGGATAAAATTCTAAAGCCGCACTGTAGTCTGTGACAATAATCAAACATAAAAAAAACCGTTGTATTAAATATAAAATAGGTGTAAACAAAATCTGTGAACTTGTTTTAATGTTATACGTGCTCACTCTCATACTGATTCTGTATTCCAGCAATCGAGTACCGGTATAGCAAGAAACCAAAATGTGTTGCAGTGGCGTCGTCAAGGACTGGGGGCCGTCGGGTGCCAACAACCCCCACGTAAATCCAATGTCACTTCTATCATAATTTAGCCTAGACAGTCATTTTATTAGACCTACTGAGGAAAAATTCAGTCTGATTTCCGCCTCTACTTTTCTACAATATGCTTGCTTGCGATGTTCTAATTCAGAAAGGAAAGAGGGTCCAGTCTTAGCTAAACATATTAACAATGAATTTTCGGATTACTACTCAAATTAATCATTAATATTCCCAAATAATTTATCAAATTAAATCAAAGCCTAATATCCAGATAAAAAAAACACTTTGTTATTTCATTATTTAGCTAATTACCCGCTGCTGCTTTATAATAATAAAATCACCGGATCATTTTTTTTCCACCAATAATGTCAACAAATCTTGCTAGAAAACTTTTAAAGGGTACCGATTCGGAAAACTTGACCAAGGACCATATTTTAACAACGTATTAGGTATGTAGGCCTACATATGATTTCAGAACAATCACGAGATTACTAGAAATGTTCACGATTTGCCAGACTTTGCTAGAAAACTCATGACGTAAATTTTGCGATGCACCTGTGACGTCACAGCAATTAACGGCGACGGTTGTACGGCGAGCGCGTACGGCGATATCCTTAATCTCGAGATGGTTCTGAAATCATATGTACATCCCTAATACGTGTTGAAATATGGTCCTCTGCGGTCAAGTTGTCCTTTAAAGAGTTTTAGAAAAGTAAGATTTCTTTCCTTCAAATTGTTATCAACCATTATATAATTGATCATGTTTGAAAGTATCTTTTTACTCCATATTGAAGCCCATTTTAATTAAATAATTGTGTATATATTTCGACATAACGGCATCAACAATACCAGGTAATATTGAGGTTTATATTTGCCACGACCGAAATACGTCATGTTAATTCATTCATTGTGCAAACACTTCCTGATTTTAACAGCATGCGATCAACAGTTATGTTTTGTGTGTTGTTTTGAAGTCGAGTCGATGAATATTAATAATGTTTATTGTATTAGTCCGTTGAGTAAACGCGACGACCCAGATAGACAAAATACTTTGGACTTCTCAGAGTGATTTTTTTCTTGGGCTTATCCAATGCTGGTGTTTAACCACAGTGCAGTTACAGCCACCTAACTCATGCAGTAAGGTAATTGACGGTTTCTATAATAAAGACCGATTATATAGGCTAGGTTTACCCAGAGAATAACTCTTCCCTGGTTTACTATTTCCTAAATTATATTACAAACATAATCGTGTTTGTATGTTTCAAATTAATATACATCGATGAAAGATCAAAGAATTATAAGACCTATTCATGTTGAGGCTTAGTTATTATATCCGTGGCATTATGCTGCATTCAGTTGTTGAACGTTGGTGATAGGTAACTAACTTAAACCTGGATCTATAAAAACACATTATAATTAGTTTGGTGAGAAAACACACTTACGAATATTATGTTGGGTTTTATTGTTAAGCTCTGTTTACACTATCAAACTTTATATGTCAAAACAATGTGATATGCCCATATGAACATGATGATGTCATATCACTACCATATTTGTTGGGCATATCACCATCATATTTGTCAAACTAGTTTGATAGTGTTTTAGACAGAGCTTTAGATAACATGATAAAACCAGTGTATGTCACAGGTACAAAGTAATTTATGTTGTATGTTGCCGTTTAGGCGTGGGGAGTATAATACGTGTTCATTATTCATTTATTTTTTATTCCAATTTATAGGATGTGTATTTTCAATAGCCTGCCTACAGTATAACAGTATGTTTACAAAAATAAATGTGTGTTTCATCCTTATTAACGGTACGTTTATTGATGGAGCTACAATATAAACTTGTTCAATGGTTTAAGTAGAATAACATTTCGAAATACAGGTATATATTTCTTGATTGACAATAGTGGGTTGATTAGTAATAGTTACTGATTTTCATAACTAGACGTAAAGTAAGAGCTTATTAAAATGTGCACAATAAATTATTTAAATAATTAAAAATTGATTAATAATTTTCTCCTAGTTTTATTTAGCACATGTACTGGTGTTACTGTAACTATTGACAGCTTGGGAGATGTGATTGAAGGATCTGAAACGAAAACGATATGTAACTACAGTCCTACAACTGGTAGCACTGTTATCATATCATGGCGAAATGTCACAGGAGGGGCATCTGAATCTATAGCAACAACTATTGGGGGTGGAACTAAAACAGTGCAGCCTGCCTACAGTTCTATTTTTAGTCTCGATCCAAATGATGATAGACTTCTTGTGATTGCTAACACGTTACGTAGTTACAGAGGTGATTATGAATGTGAGGTTAATAATCTTGATAATCCTCCAATTGACACGGATGTAGTTACTCTGAATGTTATATGTAAGTTCATTTTATTGTGCAGGAACTATAATTATCTATCTTGTGAAATTCAGAAAATTATAAATAGGCATATTAACTGTATTTTGATTACTTTTATTGTTTCTTAAAATATATAAAATATAAGCTTCTAATTAAAAGTGAAATGATTAGGCCTAATAGTTTACTTTTTTGTGGTTTAGTTTACGATTGTGGCTATTAATCCCCTATTAATACGTAATGACTTATGTTGTTAGTTACTTGATATTTTTAGCATATTTAGTTACTTAGTACAACACTAGATATCATCTTTAATCAAATGTATGGGGTAGAACCGTTATGTCATCATTTGAGTATCTCATTCTTGACTTACAGATATAGAGGACCCAGTATTAAGTTTTACTACACCTATGAATGAGGGTGATCCAGTAGCATTGTCATGTGATGTTGTTTCTAAACCAAATTCTCAGTTAACATTTAAGAAGGATGGATCCATTTTACAGGTAGGAGGCTTGTCTACTTATAACCTCACCGCGGATCGGAACGATCAAGGGAGTTATACATGTGAGGCAAGTAACAGTGCTGGTACTAAAGCCACTGGTGTACAGGTTCTAGAGGTGTATTGTAAGTATGCGCCTCTATATCATTCAGATTTAACTAAAATCCTAAAGAACCATTTCTGCATTAAACTTTGTTTAAATTCTAATATAACTGTAATCTGGATTCTAATTTAACTGTAATCTATATATTATAATATAACTGTAATCTGGATTCTAATTTAACTGTAATCTATATATTATAATATAACTGTAATCTGGATTCTAATTTAACTGTAATCTATATATTATAATATAACTGTAATCTGGATTCTAATTTAACTGTAATCTATATATTATAATATAACTGTAATCTGGATTCTAATTTAACTGTAATCTATATATTATAATATAACTGTAATCTGGATTCTAATTTAACTGTAATCTATATATTATAATCTGTAATCTATAGATTGTAATTTAAATGTAATCTAGATTCCAATGTAACTGTTAATTGTATTAGTTTTGAATGTGTACTGTATTATCAAACTATAAAGATATAATGTGTGATGGAGGTGTGCTTGGGGTAAAAACAGCAATTTACCAAAAATAATAATTAAAGATTTTTTTTTCTAAAAACACAAACTCGAAAAATTATTCGCCATAAATATTTTTTAAAGATTTTTTTTTATAAATAAATATGCATTTCCAACAATAATTATTTAACGTTTAAATTAGTCGCTCCTGAAATTACACCACTAGAAGACATTGAAGTTTCCCGAGGAGAAACTGTTGTGATAAGCTTTGTCGTAGAGGCCAGACCAACTGCTAACTATGAATGGTTATCACAAGGAGCAACTGACATTGATAACGACCCAGAAACATTCACATTTGTTGCTTCAAACATCATTGGTGATGTGTATACTGTGACGTTGAATGCAAGTAATGAGGTGGCAGCAAGACAGAGTTCAGTACAAGTCACTGTTGTAGGTAAGATAAGGTATAACTGGTCTCTCAACAATGTATTCAAATACAAAAGTAATGTTTAAATTCAAATCAAATCTATATTTATTTTCATACAACAACGACTTTAATAATTATGATATAAGATTTTGTAATAAAACTTCATATTCCTCAATAAAAGTACCTTATTTCAACCATGGAGGAAATCTGTTCACTTTTAACGTAACATTAGATTTACTAGACCTAAGAAATGGAACTCACTTCCTAAAAACATCACAGATTTATCTACCAAACGCATTTGTATTTTAAAAAGATTGTCTATTTAAACTATAATGTTGGAAACGAATGACAATAAAGAACAGATTTTATTTATTTTTTTAGATTTAGTTTAGGCCTATTTTGTAGTGACGTTTGTGATGTACTTTTAGAAAACTGTGCTTCATTCACTATTTAGCAACTTTAATTTCGATATGAGATATGTTTTTAAAAAAATACAAATACTTGGGGAGGTATTAATAGCGATGTTAAATGTAGGTTATCCGTTAAAAGCGATAGTTTTGTTACGTTGCCTGTTTCTATAATCAAGTATCCTTTTTTTTTTCAGAAAAGAATACACAAACTGTAAAAGTAGAACCTGATACAATTAAAGTTGGTGAAAACGCAACGATGACGTGTAACTATACAGTTGATTTAGGAGATTCATTGCATCAACTTGACTGGTATAGAGCCGATGGTGACGGCAATCAAGTAGGCAATGTTCTAGTGTCTAAAACAAGAAAAACGGTAAATGGTCGTTATATATTGTCTACCGATAATGATCTTATAATAACCAATGTTGAAGTAAATGATGACGGTAACTATCTGTGCAGAATTGAAACAGTTCTAGGACTATATGCCAGTGACAACAATACACTTACAGTACAATGTAAGTACTTCAAAATTCGTCAGCTACTAAAACCTCCATATCCGTCAATTGTTTAGGCCCATATTCATGGATTGCCAAGTGAGACAGTCAATGCGTGTCACAGTACAAACACAAGATGCTCTTATCTGTTGTACAATGTATTAAAAAGTGGAGTTTAAAATGTTGTGAGCAAAATCTTGACATCTGAAAGGATATAAACACAGATTTGTGTATGCACAATTGACTATTGTATACTACTGGGTACTACTTGGGTGCTTAGCGTCAAATAATGTACGCTAATTAGACGAATAGTTTAAACACAAAAACCATATATTTTTAGACGAATAAGCCGAATTCTATTGACTGTACTAAAATTGTGGTATAAATTTCATTTTGAATTACAGACCTAGAAGAACCTGTTCTAAATCCAACCGATATATTCGTCAAGAAAACAAAAACGGCAACTTTCACATGTAATTTGCCGTCTGGTATTCCAACACCAATTAACATGACGTGGTTAAAATATTGCGACATATTAGATGTGTCTGATACAGATAAATATCCGCAATCTAGTACGACATTAATAATTAGTAATGTAAATGAAATAGATGAAGGGATTTATAAGTGTAGAGCTGAGAATGCTGCATACAGCGGAACGGAAGGACAACTTAGCAATACAGGTAAACTCTGTAAGTACAAAATGAAAGTTATCTATTAGTAATAATAGAACGAGACAATAAGCGAAGGAAATATGAAAGCGAGATAACTTGATTGGTGTTTAGTGGTGTTAGAATTGAGCTAATTTTGAGCTTTCGAATTGCGAAGACCGAGCCCTGTAATAGGACCAACAAAATAGACATGCCAATGTTAATTCCTTGTGCGCGGTGCTACACAAGTTTTTGTTTCTAGATCAAATTAGCCAAATCAATGCGTAGATCGTATTTCTATTTGTAAATTTATATTTTAAGTTAAGGGTGCTACAGATCAAAAACCTTTGCTTGTTTGTGGTTATCCTGTTTTTCACACTTTTATTTTTACTTTGTTTAATATTATTATATGGTTATGAAATTTTGTGTGAAAAACAAAGAATACTCAGACTGATCTGATGTAATGAAAACCACTGAATTTTCTTTCTTAGTTTTAAGCAGAGAAGATGAACATAAGCACTCAACTGGACTTGTTGTTGGAATGACGTTTGTCGGTGTGTTTATTGGCTGTATGTTAAGTCTGCTTACATTCTTCGTTATCAAAAAACTATGACCGGCAAAGGTACAAACAAGTTGAGATTAATTTATTTTACACTTTTTAATGTCTAACCATCACATTTATTTTATAGTAATTATGTGTGAGTCGCATTTTATAACAGTGTTCATTTGTTTGTTTAAGGTATCTTCAACAAGTGACAACCAATCTGGGGTAAGGAAAGAGCAAGTGATTGTTTCCATAATTCTTAAAATCACGCTTTAATATCTCATGTTTACCGTGAAATACATCATATTTTAATCTTTCTCTTTATATCAAATTACTATAACAACAATAGGAAACAATTACACACTTCATTGATATGTAATGATTGGATATCATTTGTAATTTAATTTACCTTTTATTTTGCTGGTACAACAATTCGCAATGCGTGATTTATTTGTAATCGTAATCCATAATGGTATATGCAAATATTCCATGTAAGTCAGGATGTGAATTGGTAGTTTGAATAAATAAATAACATAATGTCGTCTGCGCATGCCTAGTAGCATTATATATATTATTTGAAGGTTTTTTTTCACTCCTGAGGACGATCAAAGCACATTGATCGAAACGTGGAAAACTCAACAGTTCTTTTCAGAACTAATATACGTGGTGTACCGCAACATTTATATCAACATTATATATATTATAGTAATGCTATTTTTAAATATCAATTAAAATATCGTATAAAATAAAAATAGGAAGCCCATGAAAGAGAAAACAAAGGCATTATCGTTAGAATCGATGTCAGCTTTCAATCACACTCATTATTAGACCAAGCAGCACTACCATTTATAAAAAAAGACCTTATAAAATATTATTAACGTCATAATCGACACCTTATCGTCATCGATGCAATAAATATAAACCTAATGTGAAAACCGTTTAACAATCAGCGCAAAGCAATCAATATTATTTTCTTCCTCAAATTGTTATAATACATGTTATTTTATCCTAGGAATACACAACTTATATTGGTGAGATGAATCAAGGTACCAGTCACACGTACGAAGAGTTGCAGAAAAAGGATAAAAATCAAGTATACGAGAATGTAAAAGCTTAGAGAGAGAGAAAATAAATATAGTTTAATTTAAAATGTACAAAGAGAACATATCCAAACAATTAGACTAAATAGAACAACCTGTATTCAACAGCTTAGAAAACGGAAATCACAATGATAACTAACCAAACAACTTAGAAATAACGTATTACTCAGACATGAGTATATTTTGTGGCTACCTAACTGAATAAACCAATAGTCGTAATATTATAGTTACGATTCTAAAAGATTACATTTTCCTACACGATAATGAACTAGTCCACCCCCGAACCTCGTTCTATGTTTATATGTAGGCTATTGTTACACGTAAGCTTCCAACTTTAGAAATTGCTTACTGTTAGGCCAAATCATTATGTCTCATGTGCATTTTTTATGTTTTTGCGTTGTTATTAAAATTAATACATGGGACTTTTGAATGTGCATTAGCTTTGTTTCGTTTCGCCTTTATTTTCGCAATAACTGTATAATAATGAAATGATATAAAATAATAATTCGATATTTTTATTAGTAATAATCTTTGACGATGCAGCTAGAATTTTTCTAAAAAGATCATATAAAATAATTCTTAAATAAAAATAATGTTCTTTTAAAGCAAAACAATCTTACCTTCATTTAAAGGCAAAAAATCCAATCAATATCCAATAGTAATACATTCACAGGCAAACTGGTAAAATAAAATCCAATTAATATATCCACAAGCAAACTGTTAAAATAAAATCCAATTAATATCCAATAGTAATACATTCACAGGCAAACTGGTAAAATAAAATCCAAGTAATATATCCACAAGCAAACTGGTTAAATAAAATCCAAGTAATACATCCATAGGCAAACTGGTAAAATAAAATCCAAGTAATATATCCATAGGCAAACTGGTAAGATAAAATCCAAGTAATATATCCATAGGCAAACTGGTAAAATAAAATCCAAGTAATATATCCACAAGCAAACTGGTAAAATAAAATCCAAGTAATACATCCATAGGCAAACTGGTAAAATAAAATCCAAGTAATATATCCATAGGCAAACTGGTAAAATAAAATCAAAGTAATATATCCATAGGCAAACTGGTTAAATAAAATCCAATATATCCATTGGGTTCACCGGCAAACTGGTAAGGTAACATAAAAAGTAGTATATCCACCGGTAAAATGGTATAATATTGGCTTCTTGAATCCATTGACAAATCCACATACAAATTGTGAATAAAACAGACAGGCCGCTTAAATTACTATACCAACACACACAACTGGTAAGTAAATCTTAGTATTTAATTGTAGAAACCCTCACTGCTACAAATCATATTATAATACAATCTTACTGAGCATAACTTGAATCGAAGTACTGTACCGCTTGTTGGTCCTCTTGATTATGCTTACTGAAAATAACAAGGTAGACATCTGTTTATGCAAATGAACAACGCAGTTCGAATACTATAAAGTATGTTAACCTGAGAAACACTGGATTCTCTGTATATAAACGTTTGATGTGCAATGATCGTTTTCCAGTTTGTCTGCGGCCTTTTGCGGAAGATCGAAAATTATAGAGAAATCATGGTACACGCAGGATGGTCCACTATGATGAGGAAGGCATCGCCAAGACCTTCAACAATAATTAAAAACCTTTCTGACCTTTGATCCGAAATTCATAAACACCCTAGACCCCAAGTAGACATTAACTTATTATTTTAAGGGTATTGTATCTTAAAATAGTAAACTACACTTTCGGTACCCAATAAATTGTCTGGGGTGTCTCCTGAATTGGGGATGGCCGTAAAATGTATTTGGAGGAAAGTGTCTTGACAGTGTTTGATAGAGAATAGGGGTGTCCCTATAATAGGATGTCTCTTTAATATAGGTGTCATTTTAATAGGGTGTCCCTTTAATAGGTGTGTGCTTTTATTAGGGTGTCCCCTTAATCGGGTATCCCTTTAATAGGGGTGTGCCTTTAATATGGGTGTATTTTTAATAAATGTCATTTTAATAGGAGTGTCCCTTTAATAGGAGTGCCCCTTTAATAGGGGTGTCCCTTTAATAGGGGGTGTCCCTTTAATAAGGGGTGTCCCTTTAATAGAGGGTGTCCCTTTAATAGGGGGTGTTCCTTTAATAAGGGGTGTCCCTTTAATAAGGGGTGTCCCTTTAATAAGGGGTGTCCCTTTAATAGAGGTGTCCTTTTAATAGGGGGTGTCCCTTTAATAAGGGGTGTCCTTTTAATAAGGGGTGTCCCTTTAATAATGGTGTCCCAAAGGAGGGCTTCTACTGCACTAGCACATTGGCACTAGAAAGTTCCTGAGTGTTCTCACATTGATACATTCAAGAAAGTCAGGAGAGTGTACCGACTAGGTACATTTATAAATAAACCAGGAAAGACATTTCAGATAGCACGCGATACCGAATAAGAACTATTTTATTTGTTATATACGGTTATTTTTGGTTTAGTTGTTATAATTGGCATAAAGTGTCTTTTGTAAATGTGTCAAGGACAACGATCCACATGATACCTTATGAAAACAACAACAACAACGTTCATGTTTATTTATCACTAATTTCACAACAGTGTAATGGGGGACCAACTTGAAATGTAACAGTACAGTTGGTGTTTATTATTTCATTTTGATTATACAAATTTAATTATTCATGGATATTATATAAATATGTCAACGCTTTCATATTTTGCAAGCATAGTCTTGTCTTGTCTTTATTAATCTGAAAAAAAAAAACAAACAGAAATGCATTTTCACTGGAAAATGTCTTAATAAGTAAACATATATTACTACACAAGTAGTATTCAAGATTGCTTTCTTATGCTATTTTGTTAACTAAATGGAGTCCGGAACACATTAGCCTAATTCAAATAGTACCACAAATGTCTTGCAAGAGGCACTCAAAACAGACATTATAGCAAAGCAATTTGTTAGATTGCCGGATTGCCTTGAGCATTGTAGCTTGGTTTATAATCGATGTGTACAGTGGATGTATTTTGTCTTACAAATCATATCAGGATTGTGACTTGTCTGTGCAGTTGAGCGCGTTCTAACAAACACATTGTTGACTATATGAATCTACTTTAACAATAAGCCTAACTAGTTACTATAGAAAGGGATGTGTGTAAGAAATTGACGTATGACAACTAGGCCTCCAGTTAAGAAATGTTTCCAGAAAATAAAGATATCTGTTTGGTTAGCATCCTCCTTCAAGGTAAGTACAGAGTGAGTGACCAACTATACTACGACAACACAACACCTTTAGTTAGCTGTAGCCACTATTCTTTGTTAGATTAATAAATGGGGTAGAATTTTGGAAACTGAGCATTACTGTATATTGACACTACTGTTATGCTTTAATTACTCGGTACCGTTCACTTTATTTAACCATCGTCGTGCACAACCTCCTGCCCGGATCTCCCCTACTGTACAAATACCTCGTATATTTAAACCAACTCACAGGTGGAAAATATGCAAATATGTCATTGCGTACACAAAGAGTAAACGACGTCACAACATACGCCCACCCTACAAAAATTGACGCCTGTCAAATCTACATGTCTAGCATTATATAATTCTAATATACTTTGTTTTTAACATTTTATTATTATTTCAACATACGCATTATCCAATTCTAATATACTTTGTTTTAACATTTTTTTTTCTCAACATTATAATAAACAATTAGATACCGTACATTTGCGCTAATACATTAATAGTAATTTGATTGGTCGTCATCTTTACACCACATAATATTATGATCCATTTACATTAAACCTTGTAATTCGGTAATTGTCATCAGTTTTATTTATAGACAATAAATATCACAACATACGCCCACCGAGAAATTAAATTACATTAATCAAACCATGATAGAACAATAGTCAGATGGATAATACCACCAATCATAACTCATTTTTAACATGTCACATATTTGTCTTCCACCACTTGTTATGCTTAAGCAATAAATACGCAACACATTTAATTACTCGGTACCGTTCACTTTATTTAACCATCGTGCACAACCTCCTGTCCGACGATTTTTTTTCGTACATAAGTTGGGGACCCCCTGTGAAAGATAACCGAACTACTTCCTAAATATAACTAAACCTAACCCTCTAAATAATCTCTCTCACTATAAAGTAAAAGAAGTAGCTCATGGGAGTCGAACCCCATAGCCTACATTGACATGTAAAATCCATAGTCTTATCCACTCGACTACACAGACGGCTCGACAGAAATCGTTTGTATTAGCGAATTGTAGTTAGCTCAATTCTTACGTCACACCATATGGATATGACTAATAAATATTTATTTATTTTTGTGACGTTTCACGAGGGGTCCTCAACTTAAAGTACGAAAAGAAATATCGCGCCGGAACTCCCCTACTGTACAAATACCTCGTCTATTTAAACCAACTCACAGGTGGAAAATATGCAAATATGTCATTGCGTACAAAAAGAGTAAATGACGTCACAACACTACTACTACAGATTACACATCATCTTAATATGTGTATAGGGTTAAATCTTTCACGGAATGTTCACTATTTTTTGTTATGCAAGACCTGCTATGAAAATCCTCAAATAGCTGCCTAAATATATTCCACGAGTGTTTTTCTACCTTTTTTTTCAATTTTGCTCCTATAAAATATATCCTTTAGAATTGTTTTTTTTTTTTGCTCTCCTAAGTTTTCTGCGTATTATTATAAAAGTGTTCATCTTTGTGCAAGATGAATAGTTTTGGATACATTTTGCAATAATATTTTGTTTTTAATTTAGTTTTATTCTGCATTTGTTATGGAGTGTCTGTAAATATCAACAACTTAGATGATGTACACGAAGGCCCTGACACAATAATGACATGTGCATATACAAGAGATAGTAGTACTAGTTCAAGTGACCCTATTGTAACATGGAATAAAATCATAGACGGGGTAGCAGATAAAATATCAGCAACTCAGAGTGGATCTACAATCATAGAACCTTCGTACCAAGATAGATTTGACGTTGATAGAGATGATGATAGAATTCTTGTGATTACTAACTCTTTGAAAAATGACAGCGGCATATATCAATGTGAAGTTGTTATACTTGATGATCCACCAGTGGATGATGATACTGTAACATTAAATGTGATATGTACGTATAGGTAAAATTCAAATATGTATACACAGATCAGACGGTAAAACCTGATTCTTCTTTTGTTATTATTTCTTAATATATTTTGTTCACATTATATTATTAGTATCTATATATATATATATATTCGGTAAATCGCGCGAAACTTCTAGCATTTTTACACTATGGTATATAAATTGGTACATAATGTCAATACTGATTTTTAACACCTAATGAAAACCATAATTCACTTATTATGTTAAGTTAGATAATTAGTTATTGACAATTAAAACGAATTTAGGTTCAACGATTTGCCCCAATTAGGGGTGTTTTTCAATCTAATAATGGTAAAAAGTAGGGCCTTTTTAAAATGAATATAACTCTTCAGAATGCACGATGACCCCTAAGTTTTTAAACTTATTCGGGAAGCCATTGAGTTTAAATTGAATTTAAAAATTAGGATTTTTTCCGTTTTGTGTAGGTTATCACATTCAATAGAGTGCATCTCCGCTATATAAGCTCGATTCTCGCACAAATTTCAGTGTGTGCTTGCTTAATTATTTATCTTTCTCATAAGTTGTAAGTGTTTTCATTTTTGATGACGTCATCACGCGTAAAAACTTGAATAACCTAGGTCGTGTAATTTCGCCTTCGCCGTAAATGTGAATATCTTACAGCTCTTCAGAATTGGAGGTTACCTTGATGATTATAATTTATTATGAAAGCGGATGAAATGTAGATATGAATTAATATAAAAACCAAGCCTATCGGATGTTGTGACGTTAACATATGGCCAGATGAAGTTAAAAAGTATTTTTTTCATCTTTTTCGTCAAAGTTATACAAATTTCAAAGAGCGCGCACAGCGCTTCTACGTGCCAGATTCTCTTCCAATTCTTATATTTATTTGCTCAATTCAATATCTTTCGAAATTGTCATCTTTGAGTTTATTTTGATAATTCCATCATACCAAAAAATTAGAACATGATGTGTGTCCCGTAATTTCACCTATGCTACACTGTATATAGATATACAGTATATACTGTACATATTGTATATGGCATATAGTAGGCACAACTCAGAACTATAAGCGTATGCATCATGTCATATCATGGCGTACATCAACTTTTTACGATCGTATGTTAACGTACATGCATGTTTAAAAAGTGTTAATTTCATTAAAATGATAAAAATGATCACCTATAATTCGTCAAAGTGACGAATTAAATTCTAGTTTAAAATTGTTCCTCTTTGTACCCATCTTCTTCCTCAACCCTCAACCATAATGTTACATACAAAACACAAATTGGGTTTGTTTAAATGAGCCCAAATGTAGACTAATTGTATGACAAGTTTCTCTTTCGGAAGTAAGACTAATTCCCAGGGTGTTAATTTTAGTTGACTACATAAATCATCGTGTCTATTTATTCCTTTCTGTAAACGATAATCTATTATAGTCCTGCGGTACGTACATTTGAAATCGCCATTTTTCTTTACGCTGGAATTACTGTGTATTCGAGAACCACTAGATGATACGCTCGCTTCGCTCGCGTACCATCTAGTTACAATAAAGTTGTAAAATATTTCAATTTCATAGTACTGTATTTATTTTTGGAATGGAAAAATATTGTTTAGGCCTATATTCGCAAGAACGGTACCCAATGTATTCCTTGTTTTATTTCAGTGCGGAATGACTGTTCCAATCACGCTTGTTCTAATGGAGGTGTTTGTACCCCGTCTTCTAGTTCTACAGGATACACGTGTTCTTGTGCAGCATGTTTCTTTGGACAATTTTGTAGATATGCCATTACCGGCGGTAAAGTATTGTAGATAACAAGCCGAACTATACATTAAGCCTTTTTAATAATCAATAAAGTATATAAAACTAGATTTGTTTAAGTTTGCTTAAGTCGTACGTTAGAATACAAATTAAAATGTTTTACTGGAACATTATGTGAAAATACAAGTTTAATTCATGAACCTTACAGTATAAATTCATTTTTGTAACTCAAATACATTCATTTAATACTACCAGGGTCAAGTCCTTGCTCCAACGACGTATGTCAGAATGGAGGTATATGTACTGGTTTTTCCTGTACTTTCTCCCCATGTATCTGTAGCCTACAACATGTTTTAGTGGATCATTCTGTGAAACTTGTAAGTTCTATATCTGTCTACTTGCCTTTAAGACAGTTCAAATATAAAATTAATGCATTTTCAGTATAAAAACATTTTTTGTAACTCAAAACCCTGGAAATAATTTTCCAACCATGTAGCTAAAATGACGTACATTTTCCTGTTAGTTTAACATTGTACATTCAGACATAACATTAACATGAATTATTCCTTATATATATATATATATATATACAGAATATAGAACTGCTAATGCAAAAATAAAATAAATAAAAACTTGATAATATATATGTTGCTTATGTTTATGAAATATTTTTATGTTGACATCCAACAATGTACATATTAAATAAATTAATTAAAATTCACACATAACTGAAAATCAATTGTGATTATACAGGTTTAATTATATCATAGCTAGGCCTACATATTAACGCCGGATTCTGCCAAAATAGGAAAAGACAATTAATTCAGCAACGCGACAACGTTCTTTACCAAAACTAAGCCCTAGAAAATGTTCGACGCGAGCTACTTAGGTAGTGCATTGTTTTTTCTTTTTAAATTTTTTAATTATTAAAAAATAGAACGCACCTTTAAGACAAGAAATGACCTGGTTTAATGTTTTTAAAGTTGTATGCATTATTTTTACAAAACGTCAAAAATTGCAGGTCTCAGTGTCTTTAACAACATCAAGAGAAAAGAGTACAGTAAATTAGATCTGCACGCCCTCTATAGTTCTTGTCTTAACCTAATAGGAAAAAAATAATTCGTCAAGGCCAGCTAAATCCTCCAATAATTGTCCAGTATAAATGTAACTCGGATGAATTAATTTATTATTATCAGTGTTAAATGCTTGCTCCAACAACAACGGTTGTCAGAATGGAGCTGTTTGTGTCCAGGTTTCTGGTTCCTGTACAGAATACACGTGTACCTGTCCATCATGTATTAGTGGAACATTCTGTGAAATTGGTAAGTGTGTGTCTCCTTGTTTTTTTTTCACAGTTATCATACAAATTCAGGTATTTTACAGAATAAAAGTATTTTTATAACTCCAATAGTGCACATTCATTATTTATCATCATTATTGTTATCATTATCATGTTTACTGGAACGTACTGTGAAAAAAAAGTTATATATATGTCTGAGGTCAAATAAATGAAGCATGTTACAGTCTATACTTACGACGCCACATTTTTTAACTTTTTTCTGTAATCTGAATATTTTCTTCCTATCTATTATACTAGTAATGGATGCTTGTTCCAGCCATGTTTGTCAGAATGGCGCTACTTGCAACCATCTTTCCTGCACAGCATACACATGTATCTGTCCAGCTTACTACATTGGAACATTTTGTGAAACTTGTAAGTTCTATTTTTGTTTTTTTTACAAATTATTGTTTTGGTACGTTAAAGATGAAAATGTTTTAGATTAACTCTTCATCTTTCCCCTAATTATTTGTACCATTGCAGTCATAAACATTCATTATTTATTTTTTAACACAACTATAACTGTTCTAAACTTGTATTCAATTAAGCTATAGCTTGAATCATTCATCGTCCAAGGTTAGGTCGAGAAAATAGGTTAAAAAACAGCGCTTCTTTTTATTACATTTCAAAACATTTATTTCTCTTTTATTTCTATGTACAAAGTTTGTGGTGATAGATTAACTATATAAAAGCCGGGAAACCCAAAAACCGAGAACTTTTTGAGGGCGCCTCGCGGAGTAGAACAGTTATTTGCACAATACATGTGTTAACAGCCTTGTGTGACAAAATATCGATAGAAAAAGCTGAACGTTCAATATAGTCAGTTGTTGAATCCTAATATTTCCAAACAAGAATTTAAAAATATTCGAGTGTTAGACGGTGATTCCAGCTCATGTATTATAGGTATTAAACACAACTGAAAATAGTTTATTTTTTACCAATATTAAGTCAAATTGCCGTCCAGAACACAGATGTAATGTTTATGGTCTACAGTAATAATTTATGGATCTATCTAAGAAAAGTAAAGGCAGCAGCAGTAGTTCTCGACAATTTTTTTCTAAACAGATTTAGGTCAGACTTCAGATGACTCAACGAGCCTTGTTATAGTATTGGTGGTTATCGGAACAGTCATTGGCATTATTTTCATTTTAATTTGCTATTTGATCAGAAAAATTAAATCAAATTCACAGGTAAGATACAATAAACAATTAGATTATAGGGAAGATTGTATTGAGATGTATAATATTGAATATAAACTCAATACTGTTTATGTGTAATTGATTTTAATTGATAACAATCAAACAGGGGTTATTTTAATGCTATTTTAACTATTTACAAGAGTTTACTTAATGTATACTTATTATCTACCACATGGTATTATCAACATTACAAATCATAATTATAAACGATTTTTGTCATACAGGAACATATCCACTACCACCGTCATTTATTAAAACAATTAGGAAGTTCTTGTATAAGCTTTTGAAATGTTGTTTATTCTTTTTAGGTACCTGCTTCTATCGGTGAGAATCAGGACAGTATTCATGAATACGATGACATAGAGATACCAGTTGTATATTCATGAATACGATGACATAGAGATACCAGTTGTATATTCATGAATACGATGACATAGAGATACCAGTTGTATATTCGAATCAAATTCATCAAATAGAAACCTAAATTGTGTTGAAATAGACTTTTTAAATGTATTTATTATATTTTATTTATTCATTTAAATGAGATTAAAAGTAGGTTTTGAGATTGTTTATGGGATTCTCAAAACCGGACAATCGGCTGGTCAAAATGTATAGTTGGCATAGGTATCACATAATAATAATCTTATTGTATTTATCTATTGTAGTTCGGTTTTTGGTTATCAATTTATTTGTTGCAATGAATAAAAACAACGTTTTTCAGCGGCCTTTATTAATTATTGTTTAATTGTTTAATATAATACTGTTAATATAAACAGTGATATATGAATCTTGTCAATATTTTGACAATCATGTTTAGTATACTATTTTTATATTGGCCTACAGTATGATATTTTAATTTAGGTGTTTGGAATTTGTGTCACCGCTGCGGCTGTTTTGTTTGCTTTTTTCTCGATATTTTTTTAATAAAATATAAAAAAATAACATATAAAAAACAAGAACAAGATACAAATAACGATATTACTATAAACACTTAATAATTCATTTTTGTTGATTATTTGAACAACGTGGCTATCTCATTTTAAGGACATCACTTAGTAATTTTACATGGCTAACAATCGCTAAAAACAAAAATAGAAATGTGCACATTTCTGTTTAGAATATTGTTACGACCAAAATAAATTTGCATGACCTGACGCTTGGAGGGGTTCAGGGCAAGTTTATTGTTGATTGACCAATCAGACAGTTTATCAAGTTGGGAATGGATTAAACTCTGATATTTGAGAGACCTAATTTCTCCGAGTGTCAGGTCATCGACATATTTGCAAACATGGAAGTCATTAATATGATTTTGAATATAATAATAATAAAAAATTTGACTAATTCTTGTACTACATTTGTTAGTTTGTTAATAATTAAACGATAAAAAAGTGTATTAATTGATTCAATCAGTTAGAGTACTGTACATATAGCACGAGCGAAGTAAAAATAACAATATCTATCCAATATAAGTCGAAAGGGCAAAATACACTAAAACACGAAAAGAGGAACAAACTACATTTCAGCATACAAAAAAGCTAGAGAAAATTGTGAAATAGTTTTAGAATTCGTCTAGTACTACCTTAGGAAAAGTTTTTTAAAGATTTGCTCATTTACGGATTTGTAATGGAGGCAAAGTATACCTGTGTGTTAATTCTGCTGATTCTTCAACCTTGTAACCGTAAGTAAAAATACTGAAATTATTTATTTGTCCACAGAAATATTAATAATAATCAAAGGTCAAGAAAATAGTTAATTAATTAATTGATTTAATTTATCAATAAATTGTTTAATTTAGTTTCAGGTACAACTTCCCAAAAACTAGTGAAAGCAAATGCTAGTAGAGTCAACGTTGGTGAAGGTGCAACAATAACGTGTTATACACTTTTCTCACTTCTACGTGACAAGCAACAAATGGTTGATGCAGTTTGTCCAATGATAATCTGTAATGTAAGACACGATACAGGCAACTATATTTGAGTTAATATTATAGGAGAGTACATTTGGAATTGTAAGTATTAGTAGCTGTGATAATTTGTTTTCTCATTTGTTTTAATTTATTACAAATTCGTTTATAATTAGGAAATCCATGACAAAACCGTGAGATTTGATTTACATAAAACATTTTTGTGCGATGTGTTTGTTGTTTATTTATATTGATAATGTGATATATTTTTTAATGTATTACATTTCTCACTAATTATTTTTTAATTTATTTTTTTTTTTTTTAAGCGAAAACTTCGTTTTCTGTCTGTCTGACAATATCCAGAGACAAACTGATAAGTCAATCCGATAGATAGGTCCAAATCCAAATAATATATCCATAAACTGATCCAAACAATACATCAATGGACAATCTTGTTCAACACGCCTCAATCCAACAACAAAACTCATCATTGTCGATTAACATAAATCTGTAGCCACACAAAACTGGTTAATACATCCAAGAAAATTGTGAAATCTTGATCTCTTGTGTTTTAATTCACATAGGCCTAGTATTAATCTTATATACTGAACAAACTAACGTATTTCTCTTTTCTATTACAATTTAGAAGAACAGATTAAACCAAGCACCTGTTTATGCAAATTAGCGTAGTTAGAATTCTATACAATATGTGGCGTGTTCTGTAGATATTTCCTCAATGTGATTGATTACAATCTTAATAATAATAATAATAATAAATAATATATTTATACAGGATAAAACAATCAGATAACAGTGTATCTGTTTTACATTGTGGTCCTATCTTAATCAAAATATACAAAAGAGAAACTTAATTAAATATAATACAGTTTTTATGAAAAGAAATGAGATTTGTATCTAGCCTTAAAGGACGTAATTGTTGGTGCCGATTTAATATTAATTGGTAAACTGTTCCATATTTTTGCGCCTGCAACTTTAAAGGACGAATTCATTTTACTAAGGGTGTATTTAGGTATTGTTACATTCAAATTTCCTACTCCACGTGTTAAGTGGGTGTGAATATCGCGAATCAATTCAATTTCATTTACTAATCTAATTGGTGCAAGGCCGTAAACACATTTATACATATAGACATGCTAGGGAGAAATCTCATTTCTCTTCAAGAGTTTGCCACGATAGGTTCTGGATGATGTTGTCACCCCTTACATTAATATAATTGAAGTTGTTAGTTACAATTCGAGCAGCTCTTTTTTGATGTCTGATATTTTTGTTTAACTCTGTCGTATTTCCCCAGACTGTTATAGCATAATCACTACAAGGCTGAATTGTACTTATATATAGAGTTTCAAGTAACGGTTTACTTAAACTACTAGCCATTTTACCTAGCATTGTTATTTTATATCCAATATTTTTAATAATACGTTGATTATTGAGTATTATAATAACTGATGTTACAAAGGAAGATGAAGGCACCCATTGTTGTAACGTTAGCACTGTATAAATCACGATTTGTATTTTTATCGATTAGCTCAACTTGGCCGAATGGAAGATTAGTGAACATACATTTAAAAGTTAAGTCTTTAAATTTGATTGAACCTGAGGTGCATTTTATCAACTTCAATTTCAGAAACTTTATGACAATCCATCTATGAAATATCCTAATGATTTAATCATATTCGATACTATGCCAAATACAAAATCTTATGAATGATCTTATGAAAATTATAAGTTTGTAAAATGTATTTAATTATAAATGAAGAAAGAATAAATGACACACACACTAAAAATGCAACAACAAAAAATGTTTCGTGCCTTTTGACAATTAATAGGCAAGTATAAAAAGAAAAAAAATGGCATGTCATTCTCGCAAATGTTCTCAATGTACTTATATAAAGTACAAGATTACGTAGGGCAAATATCTGACCAATTACTCCAATTGCTGACGCAAAGCTAGCCACAATAGTTAAATAGAATTATATTACTATTCCTTGTTTATTTTCTACTTATTTAGCTTTGACGACGACAACTTCAATATCCAGCAAGTCAACTAAAGGTACGTTTTGCCAACCTAGTCATTGTTCATTATATTATTTCATTGTTTGTATGCAAAAATATTAGAATGATAATTATAGGTGAAAACGTTTAAATTATTATTAAGTTTGGGGCTCAAATGATAAATCGCCATGACAACACTGATACTAAACAAGAACAATTATTGTTCAGTTTTAAGTTCTACAGAAGTTCCAAAGATTGAGGGCGTTTGTAATTCAGCAGGTCTTGTTGTTGGAATGACGTTTGTTGGTGTGCTCATTGGATTCATTGTTGGTTTGCTTATGGGTTTTATTATCAGCAAAATAAGGAAGTCAAATGCACAGGTAAACAAAGTTTCACAAATAAATTTAATCAACTGAAAAGCAAATTATTGAAAAAACACTGGATATGACTGGATAGCGTGACAACATTATTATCATTGCCAGCACGATATGAATTGACATTAAATTATTATTGGACTTTTTTTCTGATTTTCTAAAGGTAGGCCTACCTAAACCAAAAAATCAGGGGTAAGAAAATATATATCATATAGTTTCACCATTAATATCGTTTAGTATTCTTAACATCATCTTCGTCTTTAAGAATTATTATAATCATTACTATGTTATTGTTTCTGCAATTAAATAACTTTTGTATATTCATCATGCAGTCGTATATGACATATCGGACAAGACGAAATAGACCATACGTACCAAGATTTGCAGAAGAAAGCCAACAATGAAGTTAAAAAATAAATATATATTCACATTTAATAATAACAAAATAAACTATTTTCTCCTCTTTTATAATGTCTTTATCTTTCACATTCAGTGTTTTAATATTTAGCATGAGCTTCATGTTATTGCTTTCCGTATTTCTTAATGTAATAGGAATAATTTCAAATCTATATTTTGCAATGTGAATAAAATCGATTGATTTTTAATGCGATATATATTTTTTTTTTTTTTTTATTTTTTATTAGTAATTCTTTTTTCTTTAATCTATTATTTTTTAAAAAAGAAGCAAAAACTTACGTTTTCTGTCAGGAAATATATCCAGATACTTGAAACTGATAAGTCAATCCGATAGATTTGTTAACAGGTTGAAATCCAATAATATATCCAGAGACAAACTGATAGTCAATCCGATAGATTTGTCAACAGGTTGAAATCCAAATAATATATCCAGAGACAAACTGATAGTCAATCCGATAGATTTGTCAACAGGTTGAAATCCAAATAATATATCCAGAGAAAAACTGATAGTCAATCCGATAGATTTGTCAACAGGTTGAAATCCAAATAATATATCCATAAACTGATCCAAACAATACATCAATGGACAATCTTGTACAACACGCCTCAAACCAACAACAAAACTCATCATTGTCGATAAACCCAAATCTATAGCCACACATAAACATGGTTAATAAATCCAAGAAAATTGTAGACCTGTAGAATCTTGATCTTTGGTGTGTTAATTCACATAGTACTAGTCTTAAAAACTGAACAAGACGAAACAAACTACCGTAATGGTCTTTTTTTACTAATAATAAGAACAAAGTAAACCAAGCTCCTGTGGTGGACACCTGCTTATGCAAAGTAGCGTAGTTAGAATTCTATGAAGTATGTGGCGTGTTCTGTAGATATTTTCTCAATATGATTGATTACACTCTTACACTAAAATGTTTTAATAAATAATATATTTTGCACAAGGTTATTTATATGTTGGTGTTTTTTTTTATAAATATGGTTCTCAAAAAGTTTAAGATTGAAATTATAAGGGTTAGTATATATGTAGGCCTATTTAATTAAGTTAGTGGTATGATTGCACACGTGAGCATTCGTTTTAGGTGACAGTACACTTAAACTATATCCAACTATTACCAAACAGTACTGTAGTACATTTTTGTTGTACTTTTTATTGTTAAAATGATGTAATCCATCTCCTTCTTCTTTTGTTTATTGCTCAAGATAGATACTGATAACATAAAATTATCACAAAATCTAAATCTAATCCACTGATACTGATTTTAGAGCTATATTAATTTACTTATCTCTCATATTTTCTTGTAATTTCGTTTGGACGGATAACGCGTATATGGATGTAATTTCGTTATGATTTTCTTGAAGGAATATTTTTGTCAAGGAAACAATCCATGCGATAAACTTTGTATTTTTACATACAGTAATATATGATTTCATATTGTTTTACTTTTACAACCCATATGACTAGGTAGTATGTCGGATGGCGCCTCGTTTCACAAAATTAACGTATCTACAATTGATAAATCTAGGCCTACACTTAAAAACATTTTCAGAAGTTTGTATAAGGTCCTAATACAGTATTATATAAATTCGATAGGCCTATTTGGAATTAGTTATAACGTATTCGAGCATTGACTTTATGTTGCGTTAAAAGAAGTATTGTTACGGTAACCTGATAAATGTAACTTGAGAAGATGTGAGCGCGTTTCAACAAAATGTATTGTTGATTTACTTTATAAAAGAAACACCACTACAATATTGATAAAGTGACGTCAATGTGAACGTATTGAAGATGACGGTCTTTATAATGTCGATGATAAACCTATGTCAACTCAATACTGGATAATAATAATGGAAAAGACATTGTATAGCAATGTAGGCTTATTGTATATGTTTTGTGAATGGATTGACCAATTTTAATAGAATATACAATTAGAGATACATATTTTGAAGTACAGTAAACATAACTACACAATTTTGGTTATCAATTTATTTTGTGGAATTAAAAACATTTTTATAATGGTCTGCCAAAAGAGGGGTTCTATGCCCTAGAATGGTGGCACTATACAGTTCCTGGGTGTTCTTACATTGATACAAGTCAGGGATTGTTCCGACTAGGTACATTTATAAATAAACCTAATAAAAACTATTTTATTTGTTATATAACGTTTTGGTTTCGTTTGGTTGATATAAAGTGTCTTTTGTAAATGTGTCAAAGAAAACAATCCGCATGATATACTGTGAAAACAACAACAAAAACGGTTATTTTTACATATCATTGATTTTACCAAAAAGTGGTATTAGGGGACCAACTTAAAATATAACAGTACAGTTGGTGTTTATTTTTTTAATTTTTATTATACAAATTTAATAATTCATGGATATTGTAGAAAGCGTCAAAGCTACCATACTTTGAGAGCATAATCTTGCCTTGTCTTTAAATATACAAGAAAGATAGATTTTAGAAAAAATTAGAAATGCCTTTTCACAATTACAACTCCCTTGTACATGTTTGTGTACAGGGTTTAGTGGTGAGTATTCAGATTACTTCCTTATACTATTTCGTTGTAAAGACTAAATGGAGTCCCAAAAACGGCACCCAAAACAGAGATGATAGCAAGGCAATCTAAGCTGTTAGATTGCCTTGAGCATTGTAATAATAATAATAATAATAGATAGATAGATAGATAGATATAGCGCAAATAAACGATGTATCTATGCGCTCGACAATAAAGAGAAAAAGTGGAAAACAAAGGAAGAGAACAAAAACACTAAGCTAGCACCCAAACCGGAGTATGGTGATACACCATCACCGATAACTGGGGATCAGTGTGTAAGTACCCCAGTTAGCATCGGTTAAGTCTTGATCTTTTCGGGGATCCGGTGCCTTCTAGCCTAAAACAACAATAATAGGTAAGAAGGGAACAAAAGCAAACATAAGTGTAGCTTGGTTTATAATCGATGTGTACAGTAGATGTATTTTGTCTTACAAATCATATCAGGATTGAACTTGTGACTTGTCTGCGCAGTTGAGCGCGTTCTAACAAACACATTGTTGACTATATGGATCTACTTTAACAATAAGACTAACTAGTTACTATATTGAAATGGATGTGTGTAGGAAATTGACGTATAACAACTAGGCCTCCAGTTAGGAAATGTTTCCAGAAAATAAAGATATCTGTTTGGTTAGCATCCTCCTTCAAGGTAAGTACAGAGTGACCAATTGCACTATCTTACGACTGTTTGATAACACCCATGGTTAGTTATAGCCACTCGATGCTAGATTAATAATGGGCAGGACTACTAACTAGGGTTAGATTTTTTATGGAAGGTCCATATTCGACGATTTCTCTATTTTTTTCAAATTTTTTAAATAGCTGCCAGAGCATATTCGGTGACACGAATTATTGTAATAATGTTTAATTATAACTTTCTTCTTCTCGTTTCAATATGGTCATGTCAGACTTTCGCTATGAAATTTATATTTTAGAATTGTCTTTTTTGTTCTCCTAAGTTTCCTGCATATTATACAATTTTTCTTCTCTGTAGAAAATGAACGGTTTTGTATAGAGGATATATTTTCTAATAATAATTATACTGATATGTGTATTTTTTATATTTAGTTTTATTCTGCATTTGTTATGGAGTGTCTGTAAATATCAACAACTTAGATGATGTACACGAAGGCTCTGACACAAGAATGACATGTACATATACAAGAGACAGTAGTACTAGTTCAAGTGACCCTATTGTGACATGAAATAAAATCATAGACGGGGTAGCAGATAAAATATCAGCAACTCATAGTGGATCTACAATCATAGAATCTTCGTACCAAGATAGATTTGGCGTTGATAGAGATGATGATAGAATTCTTGTGATTACTAACACTTTGCGAATTGACAGTGGCACATATCAATGTGAAGTTGTTATATTTGATGACCCACCTGTTGATGATGGTACTGTGACATTGAATGTGATATGTACGTTAAATTCAAATATTTGTATATAAATAGAGACGGTATAAAGCTTGATTCTTCTTCTGTTATTACTTCACATTACAGTCATTAGTATAGTTTTTAATTGTTTATAATACAGTTTTAAAATATTTCAATTTTATAGTACTGTATTTATTTTTAGAATGGAAAAACATTGTTTAGGCCTATATTCGCTAGATTGGTACCCAATATATTTCCTGTATTATTTCAGTGCAGAATGACTGTATCAATCACGCTTGTTCTAATGGAGGTGTTTGTACCCAGTCTTCTAGTTCTATGGGATACACGTGTTCCTGTCCAGAGTGTTTCTTTGGACAATTGTGTGAAACTCGTGAGTTTTTTTATGTTCTATTATTGGAAAGTACTGTACAAGCCAAATTATTCCTTTAAATTTTTTTAATTAAATAATTAAGAAAGTATAGAAAATCTAGAAATGATCTTGGCGGGGTAGGTTATCCTCACAAGCGAGGTTTACACGTTGTACGTTAGAATATTCGCCCATAAATTGATAATGCTATCCTGAAATAAATATTATCTTTTTGTTTTGCATAATTTCTATTTTTGTGCCATATGATCCATATCCAGTACATATTTTATAACTACATACAGTGTAGCATAGAGGAAATTACCGGACCTACCTACATAGATGAAATTACTAGTTTTGTCTGCAAAAGTTGGTCCGGGAGACCATTTAATGGCTTCAAAATCGGCCCGGCCGAACACATTTTTGCCGCAAAAAGCTGGTCCGGCCTGGATAAAATCGGTCCAGGCAGTAGGACATTTTTGGCTACCAAAAGTGGTACCGTCTTAAAAATATATGGTGCTATAATGTAAAAAATATTCAAAAAAGCCCATAGGCCAGAGATGTCAGGGTAATGTATACCAGGAGGAATTTTATAAAAAATGATATTAGTAAAAATGTTATTACATATTAATTGTCTAATAGATGCAGATCCGTTTCAATTCCGTTCAACTTAATGTTGATGCTTTTAACCTCATCTTCCAGTGAGGAATAGTTAGTGTTAAACTGCTTCACTTCAGTGTTGATTGTGACACAGTCATTTTGAAATGTGGCTGTTACCATGGTTACGGATGTCGTAAAAATGTGTTACCTAACATTTTGGTAACAACAGCAGCAACAGCAACAACAACAATAACAACAACAATAACAATAAAAATAATATTAATAATAAGTGGAAACAAAACTGCATTAGCGCCTAAATGAGTTACTCCCTGTTAAAATTGAACTCCAACAACCTTTGCCAGAATCAAGCTCGGCTTGTGACCATTCTCTTGTGGTTCTTGATCTTGTAAAATATTACAGCCTGTCCATCATGCTATACTGGACAATAAATGTCTTTGTACTGTGATTTGAAGGTGTTATTGTAAGATTTCAATGTCTTTTATGAATGTTTTTAATCTATTACTAAAAAAATCAGGACCATTTATCCTCTCCAAATAATGTTATAAATAAATTAAATATGTTTTAAATAAATTAAATATATGCATGGTAAGATCTAATGTGTGTCTGCTTGTCTTTTTTCCATATCCCAGTTCAAATTACAGTAAAAACAAGTAACTTGAACATTCATTTATTATTATCAGTGTTAAATGCTTGCACCAACAATGCTTGTCAGAATGGAGGTGGTTGTGTCCAGGTTTCTGGTTCCTGTACAGCATACACATGTTCTTGTCCATCATGTTATACTGGACAATTCTGTGAGACTTGTAAGTTCTATGTTTTTCTGTTTGTTTTTAGTCGCGTGGAAGCGACTCTATAGTTCACTATGTCGGTCGGTTGGTCGGTCTGTCTGTCTGTCGGTCTGTCTGTCGGTCTGTCTGTCTGTCTGTCTGTTGGTCCGGTATCACTATGCGTTTTATCGCTTTATGACCTTATCTTGATATCAGTTTAATCTAGCTAAGTCAATTGTTCACAGAATATTCCTTATGGCCAGGAATCGATGTGGTTATGTTTTCACGGTGCGCAATAAAAAATTACGCGGTCTGCGCACAATTTAACGAAATCACGTTTCTAATCATATCTTCACAACCATGAATCACAATTAAATAAAATTTGGTACTCATAAATTTCAGGGCATAAATCATCATATGGCAATACAATTACGTGCGTAGCGTATGTAACGCATGCGTACGCGCGCTTAAAATTTTCAAAATTTATTTTCGATGAAATAAGAGTACGTTTCAGGCAATTTTAAGCGTTTACAAAATTTCCATGAGTGCGCATATTTTTGCGTGCGCACTGCGCGTTAAATGTTATTGCGAACTCTTTTTGCCCGATTTCTGTTTTCTTGACTTACTTTTCAACTCGAAATTACGTTATACGAGCACGTCAAAAGTGACAGGCTACGCACGTGTAAATTAAAAAAATATAAATGTTTTTAAACATTTCAACATTTTTAAACATGTTCAGTAATTTCGGTCAGTATAGTTCACTATGTCGGTCGGTCGGTCTGTCTGTCGGTCTGTCGGTCTGTCTGTCGGTCCGGTATCACTATGCATTGTAGCACGCGACTTAATGGCTGTTGGCCTTGTTATTTACAGTTGAAATACAAATTTAATTCATGTATTTTACAGTAAAAAGCATGTTTGTTACTCAAATACATTTATTTATTATTATTATTATCAGTATTGAATGCTTGTGATAACAGTGCTTGTCAGAATGGAGCTGCTTGTGTCCAGGTTTCTGGTTCCTGTACAGCATACACCTGTACCTGTCCAACATGTTATACTGGAACATTCTGTGAAACTGGTAAGTTCTATGTTTTTTCTGCTTGTCTTTATCAGAAATGCATTTTACGGTCTATAGTTTTCTGAAACTGTAATTTTTTCTTTTGTATAATATTCACTATCAGAGCGTCTGATGCTTCGACGCAAGTTCTATGTTTGTCTGCTTGTCAGCCCGTGCCGACTGAATCTGCCCTATAATATTCCAGTATAAATGTAACTAGAATGCATTCATTTTTTATTATCAGGAAATGCTTGCACTGGCAACATTTGTCAGAATGGAGCTACTAGTTGTGTCCAGGTTTCTGGTTCCTGTACAGCATACACCTGTACCTGTCCAACATGTTTTACTGGAACATTCTGTGAGACTTGTAAGTTCTATGTTTTTCTGTTTGCTTTATTTACAGTTCAAATAAAAATTTAATTCATGTATTTTACAGTAAAAAGCATGTTTGTTACTCAAATACATTTATTAATTATTATTATTATCAGTATTGAATGCATGCTCCAACAATGCTGGTCAGAATGGAGGTGGTTGTGTCCAGGTTTCTGGTTCCTGTACAGCATACACCTGTACCTGTCCATCATGTTTTACTGGATCATTCTGTGAAACTTGTAAGTTATGTTTGTCTGCTTGCTTTTATCACAGTTGAAATACAAATTTAATCATGTACATTGCAGTATAAAATCATTTTTTTAACTCGACTAAATGTATTTATTATCATCAGCGTCAAATGGTTGCTCCTACTACATTTGTCTGAATGGAGGTACATGTAACACTGTTGCTGGTTCCTGTACAGCATACACATGTACCTGTCCATCATGTTTTACTGGAACATTCTGTGAAACTGGTAAGTTCTATGTTTTTTCTGCTTTTCTTTATCAGAATTCAAATATGTATTTTACAGTCTATAGTTTTCTGACACTGTAATTTTCTCTTTTGTATATATATATTGCAGATCTTTCTACCTTCATCTCATCCCACGTGCCACAATATGCTGACGACACTGTTCTCTATAGAGTAATCAAATCCCCAGTTGATTGTGACTTTTTACAGGCTGACCTCAACTCTATCAATAAATGGGGTAAAACAAATCGTATGTCTCTCAATTCTGGTAAATGTAAAGTCATTGAAATAACCCGCTCAAAAAACCACAACTCTTTCCAATAGTTCATCCTTAATAATCAAATCGAAACAGTGTCTCACTATAAGTACCTTGGAGTTACTTTAACGTCGGATTTAACATGGAACCAGCATATATCCCAATCTGTTATTAAATGTAACCGACTTGTGGGTTTTATTAAACGTTTTGTTAAGACCAATGACCACCTTGTTCTTTTAAAACTTTTCACAACTATAGTAAGGCCAATCGTTGAATATGCAGCTCCCGTGTGGTTACCACATCAACAATGCAACATCAACCAAATCGAATCTATCCAAAGACGTTTCACTAGATCATGTTTTCCAGGCTATTTCCAAACTATATATTCCCTACGTCCATCTTACGAAGCCCGACTTACCTTCCTCAAACTACCCCGGTTGACCATAGACTTAAATTTCTTCATGTTAAATTTGTTATTAAGTGTCTCTACGTAGATTTTCTGGTTGATGGTGCATTGTTGCCCACACCAGTTTCTCGTAAAAATTATAAACAAGTTTTTAGGCATAAGGGTTCTCGTACCAATACATTTTACCACTCTGTTTTTATTTCCTTTCCAAGGTTGTTGGATACCCTCCCTATTGAAGTGACTAATTTGTGCCTTTTTGGTTCCTCTAAGTTTTTCCCTGCCTTTTTTAATGTAGTTTGCTGTTAACTTGTTTTTGTCTGCACCAGAGGGAGAGTCGTCGCATAGTGACTTGTCACTTTTCTACAATCCGCCAGACTGGTGTTAGTTTTCTTGTCTGTATTTTGTATTGCTTTATATGTTTTATATATATATTATCTGAATCTGAATCTGAAAAAAATAAATGAATTGAATTGAATTGAATTGTATAATATTCACTATCAGCGTCTGATGCTTCGACGCAAGTTCAATATTTGTCTGCTTGTCAGCCCGTGCCGAATCTGCCGTATAATTTTCCAGTATAAATGTAACTAGAATGCATTCATTTTTTATTATCAGGAAATGCTTGCACTGGCAACATTTGTCAGAATGGAGCTAGTTGTGTCCAGGTTTCTGGTTCCTGTACAGCATACATCTGTACCTGTCCATCATGTTTTACTGGAATATTCTGTGAAACTTGTAAGTTCTATGTTTGTCTGTTTGCTTTTATCAGAGTTCAAATACAAATTTAATTCATGTACATTGCAGTATAAAATCATTTTTTTAACTCCAATAAATGTATTTATTATCATCAGCGTCAAATGCTTGCTCCAACAATTTTTGTCAGAATGGAGCTGTATGTGTCCAGTTTTCTGGTTCCTGTACAGCATACACATGTACCTGTTCATCATGTTTTACTGGAATATTCTGAGAAACTGGTAAGTTCTATGATTTTTCTGCTTGTCTTTATCAGAATTCAAATATGTATTTTACAGTCTATAGTTTTCTGAAAACTGTAATGCTCTCTTTTGTATAATATTCACTATCAGCGTCTGATGCTTGGGACGCAAGTTCTATGTTTGTCTGCTTGTCAGCCCGTGCCGACTGAATCTGCCCTATAATTTTCCAGTATAAATGTAACT
Organism: Antedon mediterranea; assembly: GCF_964355755.1. Classification (NCBI taxonomy): domain Eukaryota; kingdom Metazoa; phylum Echinodermata; class Crinoidea; order Comatulida; family Antedonidae; genus Antedon; species Antedon mediterranea. The sequence continues at coordinate 1,618,760 of NC_092677.1, forward strand.
AGAATGCATTCATTTTTATTATCATGGATAAATGCTTGCTCTGGCAACCTTTGTCAGAATGGAGCTGAATGTGTCACGGTTGTTGGTTCTTGTACAGCATACACGTGTACCTGTCCATCAAGCTTTACTGGATTTTTCTGTGAAACTTGTAAGTTCTATGTTTGTCTGCTTGTCTTTAGGATGTGGGGCTCAGGGCATAAAAGTAGTGAAATGAAGTAATAATAATAATTTGATGTCCTTTCTTTTCGTTACAATCTGTGAAATTTAGAAGGAGCCCGGGTCGGCTGAATCCGCCCTATAATTATCCAGTATAAAAGCATTTTGTAATTGTTAAATGCATATGTAGGCCTACAGTATGTTGAATTAATTGTGCTCATTGCTAGTTAGGCATACTGATCATCAAAATTATAAGTCAGATCTACTAGAGTAAATAATTAATTTAATATTTGTAATATTCTATTATATTCAGTACATGTACTGGTGTGTGGTTGAAGGTTCTGAAACGACAATGATATGTAACTACAGTCCTACAACTGGTAGCACCATTATCATAACATGAATACGCATAATTTTGTTGAACAATAATCTTTTTGTTTTTTTTTATATTTTATGTAGCATTGACAACAACTTCTCCAACCAGTAAGTCGACTACACATACGTTCTATTTTTATTTTATTTTCCTCTAGTAAATATTATACAAATAATGAATTAATGTTTATGAGTGTAATGGTACAAATAATAGCATGATGTGAATGATGAAAGGTTATATATCAACGAGGCGACAGCCTCAAACATTCATTATTTGTTTTATATAACATCTAAATAGATTCCTGTCATTTGAATCAAATAAAAATTGATTCACATTGATTAAAACAGTAACATTTGGTTTTTAATAATTATATTAAATATTAATATTTATATGGATTTTATAAACCTACTGTTAGTGTACTGTTAATTATGTCAACAAACGACCAAACAAGCCTAGGCCACAAGCCTAATACTAACAGTACTAGGCCTAGGCTGAAATATACGAAACGACAGGCAACTAGAACTCATCTAGGCTAAAAACACCACAGGCATAGAACAAATTATTATGAATGTGAACTGATGCAGTAAACAAATCATAATGGCACACTGGCAAGAACTGAAAGGTTTATCATGAATACGCATAATTTTGTTGAACAATAATCTTTTTTTTATCTTTTTTATATTTTATCTAGCATTGGCAACGACTTCTTCAACCAGTAAGTCGACATTGCCCTTTTATTTTCCTCTAGTAAATATAATGCAATATGTTGTAGAGTGCTTTTATTGTTTTTCTCAATAGTATGAGCGTATATGTAGTTTAATAAATGGTCGTACAGATAATAACTAAATGAATTCACATTAGCATTAAATGTATGCAGCTTGAATTGTTTGAATGGAGGAAAGTGTACTAACAATGACGATGGTGATGAAATGTGCCAATGTCAGAACGGATTCTCGGGAGAAACGTGCCGAACAGGTAGGCCCTATGCAAATATGATTAATGTAGCGAAGAAATCTGTGTGTTGTATGTTGGATAGGGTATTATAGAAACTATTGTTGAGTTTGTAGACACGAGTAGATAATGTTTAGTTTACACGGTTCCACAGATTTTGCTAAGTTTTACAGATCACCCGAATTTGTAATGCGTTATTTTCTAATTTTACAGTAATTGTACATTGCAAGTGCTACGAAGGGTTAACGAAAAAGTAAACGAAAACTTAGAAGACACTATATCGAATTTCATCAGTGAGAAACAAAACACATAAAAATAGAGAGGTTGTAACCTTACAATTATAAAAAGCTTATGTATTGTTGGCGTTGGTTCATAAATATGCATATTAATTTACATATTAACTGGTTTAATTTCAATTATTAAATTGTGACCCCCATATAAAATTGTCAATGGCCAACCATATAGTTTAGGGAGTAGCAACATAGTAGTAAAATAGTATAATGTAACAACAATTGATAATAATAAGCAACAATGTAGTTTAGCAAGATTTACCAATCGATTGGTGTTTGGGTATTTTATTTTATTTCAGCTATCAGCAAGTAAGTTTGCCTAAAGGTAACCATTACAAGTTTGAAAATTACAAACACGATGAAGAAAGCTATGTATAGTATAAAGTGTAACTCAGATTGTTAATAGAGAAGACTTAATTGTGTATAAATGGTACTCACTTATAACAAACATTTCTCACGATAATTTGCCTACTCATGGAAAGAACACCTTGATCATAATAGAAAATATTACATGAAATAGTGTTTATTGTATAATATAGTGAATCAACAGAGTTTTTCTGATTTTTATTTGTATAATAAATTATTATACCAATAAAAGATGAATGAACGACGTTGTAATGAACAAGAAACGCGCTAAGCACATATGAAATGTAATATTTGGGTTGAGGGAAAATTAATATTAATTTATCGTATTATTGGATAAAATTCTAAAGCCGCACCGTAGTCTGTGACAATAATCAAACATAAAAAAAACCGTTGTATCAAATATAAAATAGGTGTAAATAAAATCTGTGAACTTGTTATAATGTTGTACGTGCTCACTCTCATACTGATTCTGTATTCCAGCAATCGAGTATAGCAAGAAACAAAAATGTGTTGCAGTGGCGTCGTCAAGGACTGGCGGCCGTTGGGTGCCAACAACCCCCACGTAAATCCAATGTCACTTCTATCATAATTTAGCCTAGACAGTCATTTTATTAGACCTACTGAGCGAACATTCAGTCTGATTTCCTCCTCTACTTTTCTACAATATGCTTGCCTACAATCGTATCTGTTCTAATTCAGGAAGGAGAGGGGGTCCAGTCCTAGCTAAACATATTAAAAATCTATTTTCGGATTACTACTCAAATTAATTATTAATATTCCCAAGTAATTCGAATATTAAATCAAAGCCTAAAATCCAGAAAAAAAAAACACTTTGTTATTTCATTATTTAGCTAATTACCGCAAATTTCACTCCAAACACAGAAAACCAGTTGATCTGCTTTAATATAATAAAATCACCGGATATTTTTTTCCACCAATAATGTCAACAAATCTTGCTAGTAAACTTCCTAAAGGTACCGATTCGAAAGAATTTAAAGGACAACTTGACCGAGGACGATATTTTAACAACGTATTAAGAATGTACATATGATTTCAGAACAATCGCGAGATTACTAGAAATTTGAAAAAACTCATGACGTAAATTTTGCGATACACCTGTGACGTCACAGCAATTTACGGAGACGGCAGTACGGCGAGCGCGTGTGGCGATATCCATTATCTCACGATGGTTTAGAAATCATATGTACATCCCTAATACGTTTTTAAAATGTGGTCCTCGGTCAATTTAATTAATTGATTGTGTATATATTTCGACATAACGGCATTAACAATACCAGTATATTGAGGTTTAGATTTGCGACGACCGAAATACGTCATGTTAATTCATTCACTGTGCAAACACTTCCTGATTTTATCAGCATGCGATCAACAGTTATGTTTTGTGTGTTGTTTTGAAGTCGAGTCGATGAATATTAATAATGTTTATTCTATTAGTCTGTTGAGTAAACGCGACGACCCAGATAGACAAAATACTTTGGACTTCACAGAGTGATTTGTTTTCTTGGGCTTATCTAACCACAGTAAATTTACAGCCACCTAACTCATGCAGTAAGGTAATTGATAGTTTCTATAATAAAGAACGATTGTATAGGCTAGGTTTACCAAGGAAATAACTCTTCCCTGGTCTACCATTTTTGTAAATTATATTACAACATAATCGTATTTGTATGTTTCAAATTAATATACAGCGATGAAAGATCAAAGAATTATAAGACCTATTCATGTTGAGGCTTTATTATATCCGGGCGCATTATGCTGCATTCAGTTATTGAACGTTGGTGATAGGTAACTAACTTAAACCTGGATCTATAAAAACACATTATAATTAGTTTGGTTAGAAAACACACTTACGAATATTATGTTGGTTTTTATTGTTAAGCTCTGTTTACACTATCACACTTTATATGTCAAAAAAATGTGATATGCCCATATGAACATGATGATGTCATATCACTACCATATTTGTTGGGCATATCACCATCATATTTGTCAAACTAGTTTGATAGTGTTGTAGACAGAGCTTTAGATAACATGATAAAACCGTGTATGTCACAGGTACAAAGTAATTTGTGTTGTATGTTGCCGTTTAGGCGTGGGGAGTATAATACGTGTTCATTATTAATTTATTTTTTATTCCAATTTATAGGGTGTGTATTTTCAATATCCTGCTATAACAGTATGTTTACATATAATACATGTGTGTTTCATCCTTATTAACGGTACGTTTAATCATGAAGCTACAGTATGCAATTGTTCAATGGTTTATGTAGAATAAATTTTCGAAATACAGGTATATTTCTTGATCGTAAAGTAAGAGCTTATTAAAATGTGCACAATAAATGAATTAAATAATTAAACATTGATTAATAATTTTCTCCTAGTTTTATTTAGCACATGTACTTGTGTAATATTGACAGTTTGGGAGATGTTTTAATTATTTTATTGGCCAACATTCGGTATGTTGTCATCGTCCACAACGACGCTGCAAGTTTGTTTTATGAATAATATAACCATAGACCTACAAATGTATAGGTCCATGAAACCATTAATTGTTTATTTATATTCTGATATAATGGCATTAGGAAATATTAATACATCCTGATTATCACTATGGCGAACAAAGCTTCCGTGTGTTGAATGTTAAAAGATGTTTATTATTCATTTAAAGGCGGTCGGTATACATGCTTATGTGTACAGTATTATTATGTTAAGCCAACCGATACGATTTAGATAGTTTTTACTTTTGAGCGATTTATTTTCTTAGTTCTTGATTTTATCCAGCGCTGGTTTTTATCCCAGTAATTAAACTTTTGCAGTAAGGTAATGGTTTTGTTTTCATGAAATATACCGATTTATTTATGTTTCTAGTGGCTTGTTTCTTATATTTTATCATCCGTATTTTTATGTTTCAAATTGACATACTGCAATGGAGTAGAATATATAAAGACGAAGGTTGAGGCTTAGTTATTTACCCACCGAGTAAAGTTTGCTTCATTTAGTAATCGCTAACTTTAGTGAGTAGGTACAGTATCAGATCTGATGTGAAAACACACTAAAGGATGTTATTGTGGCTTTTATTGTTAGACAACACTAATAATAATAAAATAATACTCATAATACCAATGTAACATTTATATTGTACCGTAATACGTGTTCATTATTCATTTCATTTTAATTCCAATTTCTAGGGGTGTGTACGTCCATTTTCTGTGCATGACAACTATAACAGTTATGTTTTCAAAAAATAGAAATGTTTGTTTCATCCTTTTTAACGGTACGTTAAATGTTGATATGATGTGGGCCTACAGTATTATTAGTCCAATTGCTACCGTAATAGTTACTGATATTATTTTCACATTTCATTAACTTTCAGATCTGTTAGAATAAATAATTAGTTTAATATTTGTAATTTTCTATTTCAGTTTTATTTAGTACATGTACTGGTGTGACTGTAATAATTGACAACTTGGACGATGTGATTGAAGGATCTGAAACAAGAATGATATGTAACTACAATCCTACAACTGGTAGCACTATTATCATAACATGGAGTAATGTCACAGGAGGGGCATCTGAACCTATAGCAACAACTGTGGGTGCAACTAAAACAGTGCAGCCTGACTACATTGGTATCTTTACTCTTGACCCAAATGATGATAGAGTTCTTGTGATTGCTAACACTTTACGTTGTTACAGTGGTGATTATCAATGTGAGGTTAATAATCTTGATAATCCTCCAATTGACAGCGATGTAGTTACTCTGAATGTTATATGTAAGTTCATTTTATTGTGCAGGCACTAAAATTATCTTTCTTGTGAAATTTAGAAAATTACGAATAGGAATATTAACTGTATTTTGATTACCTTTATTGCTTCTTAAAATATGTTTGTCTTTTTTAACAAGCTTTAGCCTAAAGATGAAATAATTAAGCCTACTAATTTACTTTTTGTGGTTTAGTTTACGATTGTGGCTATTAATGCGTAATGACTGATGATGTCAATTACTTGATATTTGAGCATGTTATTTAGGCCCACACTAAATATAATCTTTACTAATATGTATGATATGTAATCATTTGAGTATCTCATTCTTGACTTACAGATATAGAGGACCCAGTATTAAGTTTTACTACACCTGTGAATGAAGGTGATCCAGTAGCATTGTCATGTGATGTCGTTTCCAAACCAAACGCCCTGTTCACATTTAAGAAGGATGGATCAGTGTTACAGCAAGGAGGCTTGTCTACTTACACGTTCACCGCGGATCGGAACGATCAAGGAAGTTATACGTGTGAGGCAAGTAACACTGCTAGTACTAAAGCTACTGCTGGTCAGGTTTTAGATGTGTATTGTAAGTTTGCGCCTCTATATCATTCACATTTAACTAAAACCCTAAAGAATAATCTCTGCATTAAACTTTGTTTAAACTCAAATGTAACTGTAATCTATATATTATAATTTAACTGTAATCTAGATTATAATTTAACTGTAATCTATAGATTCTAATTTAACTGTTAATTGTATTAGTTATGAATGTGTACTGAAATGTCAAACTATAAAGATATGATGTGTGATGGACGTGTGCAAGGGATTAAAACAGCAATTTAAAGAAACTCAAAACATTATTCTGCATAACTACTTTTTTTAAAGGGGAAGGGGTTGCAGTGCTTTTATAGAAAAAAAAATTCCAATAACAATTATTTTAACTTATAATTAGTCGCTCCTGAAGTTACACCACTAGAAGACATTGAAGTTTCCCGAGGAGAAACTGTTGTGATAAGCTTTGACGTAGAGGCCAGACCTGCTGCTAACTATGATTGGTCATCACAAGGAGCAACTGACATTGATAACGACCCAGAAACATTCACATTTGTTGCTTCAAACACCATTGGTGATGTATATACTGTGACGTTGAATGCAAGTAATAAGGTGGCAGCAAGACAGAGTACAGTACAAGTCACTGTTGTAGGTAAGATCATGGAAATAACAAGTCTATCAACAATGTTTTCATATACAAAAGTAATGTTTAAATTTTGTTCTGCCATCGAATCTATGTTTATTTTCATAGAACGATTGTAATCAGAATTTGTAATAAAAGTTCATATTCCTCAATAAAATTACCTTATTTCAACCATGGAGAAAATTCGTTCATGTTTCAACTTTCAACTCAACAGATTCACATGCAACTACCAAACAAATATTTATTTCTATTTTAAAAGATTATTTATTTAACGATAATGTTGAAATAAAACAGTTACATTTTTAATTTATTTATTTATATTCAGCTTAGTTTATTTTGTAGTGATTTTTCACTTTCAACACAAACTTTGCTTTTAGAAAGCTATGCTTCATTCATTACTTATCTTTTATCTAAGAAATTGTATTTTGTTGTTGTTGTGCAAGAAAAAACATCAACAATAACATTATTAACATCCACATTGAGTATCACATATCAATTCAGGTTTATATAGTTTCGATTTGAGATATGGTTTTAAAAAATACAAAAATACTTTGGGAGGTATTAATAGCGATGTTAAATGTAGGTTATCCGTTACTAGCAATATTTTTGTTACTTTGCATGTTTCCATATATATATATATATATATCCTTTTTCAGAAAAGAATACACAAACTGTAAAAGTAGGACCTGATACAGTAAAAGTTGGCAAAAACGCAAAAATGACGTGTAACTATACAGTTGATTTAGGAGATTCATTGCTTCAACTTGACTGGTATAAAGCCGACGATGACGGCAATGAAATAGACAATGCTCTAGTGTCTAATACAGGAAAAACGATCAAGGGTCGTTATACATTGTCTGTCGATAATGATCTTATAATAACCAATGTTGAAGTAAATGATGACGGTAATTATCTGTGCAAAATTAAAACAGTTCTTGGACTATATGCCAGTGACAACAATACACTTACAGTACAATGTAAGTACTTCAAAATTCGTCAGCTACTAAATACTCCATATCTGCCAATTATTTAGGCCCATATTCATGGATTGCCAAGTGAGAAAATCGACAGAGATGTGGCAATGCGTGTCACAGGACAAACACAAGATGCTCGTATCTGTTGTACAATGTTTATGAAAGTGGAGTTTAAACACTTGTGTATGCACAATTGTCTATTGTATACTACTGGGTATACTACTTGGGTGCTTATACAAATAATTTACGCTCGCTAATTAGACGAATAGTTTAAACCCTAAAACTTTTATTATTTATTTTATTCTATGTCTTTAGGCAATGTGGCCAAGGATTACTATTTTTAAACGAATAAGCCTAATTCTATTGACTAAAATTGTGGTATAAATTTAATTTTGAATTACAGACCTAGAAGTACCTGTTCTAAATCCAACTGATATATTCGTGAAGAAAACGAAAATGGCAACTTTCACATGTAATTTGCCGTCTGGTATTCCAGCACCAATTAACATGACGTGGATGAAAGATTGCGACATATTAGATGTGTCTGATACAGATAAATATCCACAGTCTAGTACGACATTTATAATTAGTAATGTAAATGAAATAGACGAAGGGATTTATAAGTGTAGAGCTGAGAATTTTGCCTACAGCGGAACGGAAGGAAAGCAGAGCAATACAGGTAAACTCTGTAAGTACAAAATGAAAGTTTCTTTAGTAGTAATAGAACGAGACAAATAAGCGAAAGAATAAATGCGAGCGAGATAACTTGATTGGTTTTTTGTAGTATTAGAATTGAGCTAATTTTGAGCTGTAGAATTGTGAAGACCGAGCCCTGTAATATCAATGTTAATTCCTTGTGGGCGGTGCTACACAAGTTTTTGTTTCTAAAAACAAAGAATACTCAGACTGATCTGATGTAATGAAAACCACTGAATTTTTTAGTCTATATAGTTCACTATGTCGGTCGGTCGGTTTGTCTGTCGGTCTGTCGGTTTGTCTGTCGGTCCGGTATCACTATGCGTTTTAGCACGCGACTTATGGCTGTTGGCCTTGCTTTTTCTTAGTTTTAAGCAGAGAAGATGAACATAAGCACTCAACTGGACTTCTTGTTGGAATGACGTTTGTCGGTGTGTTTATTGGATGTATGTTAAGTCTGCTTACATTCTCCGTTATCAAAAAACTAAGGCCGGCAAAGGTACATGTAAGTTGAGATTAATTTATTTTACACTTGCTAATGTCTAACCATCACATTTATTGTATATTAATTATGTGTGAGTCGCATTTTATAACAGTGTTCATTTGTTTGTTTAAGGTATCTTTATCAAAAAATGACAACCAATCAGGGGTAAGGAAAGATCAAGTGATTGTTTGTCTATTTTAAAGTTTCAATCAGGCTTTAATATCTCTTTTTTACCGTGAAATACATCATATTTAATATCATTATTATCATGCATATATTATATTGATTTTATATTGCTATTTTACATATGTGTATAAAATAAAACCCACGAAAGAAAACAAAAAGCGTTATGGTTAGAATCATAAACGATGTCAGCATTTAATCACTCATTATTAGACCATCAATTTGGTAAGCAGAACTACCATTTATATACAAAAAACCTTATAAAATATTACATTATAGACCCAATGTGGAGACTGTTTAACAATCAGCGCAAAAACAATCAATATTATTTTCTTCCTCAAATTGTTATAATACATGATGTTATTTTTATTGTAGGAATACACAACTTATATTGGTGAGATGAATCAAGGTACCAGTCACACGTACGAAGAATTGCAGAAAAAGGATACAAATCAAGTATACGAGAATGTAAAAACTTAGAGAGAGAGAGAGAAAATAAATATAGTTTAATTTAAAACGAACTTACAGAACATATCCAAACAATTAGACTAAAGAAAAACCTATATTCAACAGCTTAGAAAACGGAAATCACAATGCCATGTTAGAATGATAACTAACCAAACAACTTAGAAATAACGTATTACTCAGACATGAGTATATTTTGCAAGCAAGCAATAGTCGTAATATATAGAGTTACGTTACGATTCTAAAAGATGACAACATTTTTCTACACGATAATGAACTAGTCCAACCCGCCCCTCGTCACCTATGCCAAAGTAAAACTGTTGTGTTCTTTTATTGTAATAATGTAGGCTACTGTTAGACGTAAGCTTTCAATTTTAGAAATTGCTTACTGTTAGGCCAGATTATTATGTCTCATGTGCAACTTTCCAACTCAAATTCACAATATACCAGGTAAACTCAATGCTATTGCTTTGTTATTAAAATACATGGGAATTTTGAATGTGCATTAGCTTTGTTTCGTTTCGTCATTATTTTGACAATACTGCATAATAATGAAATGATAATATAAATAATAATTCGATATTCGGTATTTTTATCAGTAATAATCTGTGACGATGCAGCTAGAAATTTTCTAAAAATATCATATAAAATAATTCTTAAATACAAATAATGTTCTTTTAAAGCAAAACAATCTTACCTTCATTTAAAGGCAAAAATCCAATTAATATCCAATAGTAATACATCCATAGGCAAACTGGTAAAATAAAATCCAAGTAATATATCCATAGGCAAACTGTTAAAATAAAATCCAAGTAATATATCCATAGGCAAACTGGTAAAATAAAATCCAAGTAATATATCCATAGGCAAACTGGTAAAATAAAATCCAAGTAATATATCCACAGGCAAACTGGTAAAATAAAATCCAAGTAATATATCCACAGGCAAACTGGTAAAATAAAATCCAAGTAATACATCCATAGGCAAACTGGTAAAATAAAATCCAAGTAATATCCACAAGCAAACTGGTAAAATAAAATCCAAGTAATATCCACAAGCAAACTGGTTAAATAAAATCCAAGTAATATCCACAAGCAAACTGGTTAAATAAAACCCAATATATAAATTCAATTCAATTTCTTTATTGCTGCAACTGGCAATTTGGTAAAATACATCAAAGTATTAAAATATATCCACCGGTGAACTGGTAAGATAAATCCAAGTCGTTCACAGGCAAACTGGTAACATAAAAAGTAGAATATCCACAGGTAAAATGGTATCATATTGACTTCTTGAATCCAATGACAAATACACATACAAATTGTGAATAAAACAGATAGGCCGCTTACTAACAAACACAACGAGTAAGTAAACTCTTGTATTTATTAGTAGAAACACTCACTGCTACAAATCAAAGTATATATAGTACCATCTTACTGAGCGGGTGTGTCACGAAACCTCAGACCACGAAAGCTCAGACCCCCTAAGACCTAAGATCACGAAAGCTAAGACCCAACACCTAAGATTACAAATATTTATCTTTCGCACCTGCCTTGTATTTTAACTCCTAACATTTATTCTGAATACCACACCTTAGAATTGGCACTTTCATGAAAAAGAATCACATAAAAAGTAATAAATACATTTTTAAATTGATGATTTTACAGACGTTTTTCTCGCACACAAATGACTAGCCTACAGTACAGTAGGCCTACCCCATGGGCCATGTTCAATGTTTTTGTTTCTATGGAACGTCAAAAGAGCAAAAATTATATAGAGGGCTGAAAACTCTGTGGAGTCCATCTCTACAGTGTGGATGGAACAATGTAAAATTAAAATTGTAATGATAATAGTATAATCATGCAAGTACGAAGAAATAAATACTGGCAAATAAATTTTAATTTAAAAATCATGATAAGTTTTTTTGTTTCGTTTTCTTTCTGTTTTTATACTTGTACTATTATTGTTGCTCTTTTGGCGCTCCATAGAAACAAAAACATTGAGCATGGGGAGCTCGAGGAGTTACATTGTCATTACAGTATACAAAGAAACACATCTGTAAAATCATCAATTTAAAGGATTTATTTATTTGTTATTATGTGTTTCTCCTTCTGAAAGTACTTATAAGTCCTAATTTTAAAGTGTGGTGTTCAGGATAAAGTTAGTCAACAAATTTGGAGTCAAAATACAAGAAAAGCAGGTGCGTAAGAAAAACATCCTCTGAAGCAACACAATGGAGTAAATATATACCAACAAACAACCCGTCAAGTTTGTTTGTTGTAAAGAAAAAATATACATTTACTCAACGGGCGAAAATAATGTGAGTTTATCTATGTTTTTCGGTAGTATTAAATTATATTTATGGTAATAAATGAAACCTACTGTGTTTAAAATTATGTATGGATAAACAAGTATTGTTTTTAAGCTGTAGTATATCTTAGTATTTGTAATCTTAGGTGTTGGGTCTTAGCTTTCGTGATCTTAGGTCTTAGGGGGTCTGAGCTTTCGTGGTCTGAGCTTTCGTGACACCCCTTACTGAGCATCAACTTGAATCGAAGTACTGTACCAGGAAAAGGAAAGCCAAGCCTTTGTGGTAGACATCTGTTTATGCAAAATGAACAACGCAGTTCGAATACCATAAAGTGTGTTAACCTTAGAAACACTGGATTCTCGGTACTGTATATAAACGTAGATGTGCAATGATCGTTTTCCAGTCTGTCTGCGGCCTCTTGCGGAAGATCGAAAATTGTAGAGAAATCATTGTACACATAGGATGGTCCACCATGATGAGGAAGGCATCGCCAAGACTCTCAACAATAATTTAAAAAAAAAACCTTTCTGGCCTTGTATCTAAAATTCATAAACACCCTAGACCCCAACTAGACATTAACTTATTATTTTAAGGGTATTGTATCTTAAAATAGTAAACTACACTTTAATAGTGGTTGGCGGTAGTGTAGATTTGCAGTTAAGTGTCCCTTTAATTGGGGTGTCATTTTAATAGTGGTTGGCTGTAGTATAGATTTGCAAGATAGTGTTCCTTTAATAGGGATGTCCCTTTAATAGTGGTTGGCTGTAGTATAGATTTGCAGGATATTGTCCCTTTAATAGTGTGGTTGGCTGTTGTGTAGATTTGCAGTTAAGTGTTCCTTTAATTGGAGTGTCCCTTTAATAGTGGTTGGCCGTAGTATAGATTTGCAAGATAGTGTCCCTTTAATAAGGGTGTTCCAAAGGAGGGTCTACTGCACCAGTGTTCTTATATTGGTTATACATTGTTTCTCAATTCAAGAAAATTACATTTATAAATAAACCCGGAAAGACATTTTAGATAGCACGCGATACCTAATAAGAACTATTTTATATGTTTTACGGTTATTTTTGGTTTAGTTGTTATAATTGGCATAAAGTGTCTTTTGTAAATGTGTCAAAGAAAGCAATACGCATGATATCTTGTGAAAACAACAACAAAAACGTATATGTTTGCTTATCAGTGATTTCACAACAGTGTAATGGGGGACAAACTTGAAATATAACAGTAAAGTTGGTGTTTATTATTTCATTTTATGGATATTATATAAAAATGTCAAAGCTACCATATTTTGCAAGAATAGTTTTGCATTGTCTTCTTTTTTCAGATTTAAAAAAAGACAAGGCAAGACTATCCTTGCAAAATAATGCTTTTTCACTGAAAAATCCTTAATAAGTAAACATATATTACTACACAAGTATATGTGTATATATACAAGGTGGTGAAAACAAGGGAAGTATTCAAGATTGCTTTCTTATATTTTGTAGACTATGGAGTCCGGAACACATTAACTCAAATAGTACCACAAATGTCTTACAAGAGGCACTCAAAACAGACATTATAGCAAGGCAATCTAAGTTGTTAGATTGCCGGATTGCCTTGACCATTGTAGCTTGGTTTCAATTCAATTCAATTCACATTTATTTACTCATCGTTTATAAATACAGTTTCATAGCATAAATGATGGCAAGGATCCTGCATAGAGAAGTTTACACTTCTGTTTTCGCAGGACCCTTTTACATAAAAAACATAAAACAATAAACACAACAATAGATACAAAATTAAAAAAAAAACATTTCCTATATACATTTTAGAGTTGTTCATCATCAAAAAGCGATACTGTTTTTCTAACATGATTATTTATACATTTTGTCTTAAAAAAGAAGATATTCAGTTTATTACTTCCAGTACATGTGGATTCTTTCTATATATATTATAACAAAAGTATGAATACATATAATATAAAAGAGGCTATGTGTGTATACTCGCACACACCAACACAAATGCATAATATATGCATCTATATTTTATGAGTGAAGCATTTTAAGTTCTGTAATTCGATAAAATGTCTCTTTTTACATATTTTTTTAGTATTTTATAATTTTTGTTAACAATATCTAAGTGAGTTTATAATCGATGTGTACAGTGGATATATTTTTGTCTTACAAATCATATCAGGAATGAACTTGTGCAGCTGAGCGCGTTTTAACAAACACATTGTTGACTATGGATCTACTTTAACAATAAACCTAACTAGTTACTATATTGAAAGGGATGTGTGTGTAAGAAATTGACGTATGACAACTAGGCCTCCAGTTAGGAAATGTTTCCAGAAAACAAAGATATCTATTTGGTTACCTTCCTCATTCAAGGTAAGTACACAGTGACCAACTATACTACAACAGCACAACACCTTGGTTAGCTGTACCACTATTCTTTGTTTGATTAATAAATGGGGTAGATTTTTGGAAACCGAGCATTTACTGTATATTGACACTAGTACTACCGATTACACATCACCTATTGGTCTATAGGGCTAAATCTTTCACGGAATGTTCACTATTTTTCGTACAATGTTATGCAAGACCTGCTATCAGAATCCTCAAATAGCTGATTATATTCCACAAGTGTTTTTCTGCCATATTTTTAAATTGTGTTTTTATAAAATATATTCTTTAGAATTTTCTTTTTTTCTTGCTCTCCTAAGTTTCCTGCATATTAAAGTGTTCATCTTTGTGAAACGCTTTTGTATAGACGATACATTTTTTTAATAATAAAATTATATACATTTTTTAATTTAGTTTTATTCTGCATTTGTTATGGAGTGTCTGTAAATATCAACAACTTAGATGATGTACACGAAGGCTCTGACACAAGAATGACATGTGCATATACAAGAGATAGTAGTACTAGTTCAAGTGACCCTATTGTGACATGGAATAAAATAATAAATGGAATAGCAGATAAAATATCAGCAACTCAAAGTGGATCTACAATCATAGAACCTTCGTACCAAGATAGATTTGGCGTTGATAGAGATGATGATAGAATTCTTGTGATTACTAACACGCTGCGAATTGACAGTGGCACATATCAATGTGAAGTTGTTATATTTGATGACCCACCAGTGGATGATGATACTGTGACATTAAATGTGATATGTACGTATACGGTTAAATTCAAATATTTGTATATAGATAGAGAGCTTGATTCTTCTTCTGTTATTACGTTATTATATACTTCATTATATAGTCATTGGTATATTTTTTAATTGTTTATAATACAGTTTTAAAATATTTTTGGAATGGAAAAACATTGTTTAGGCCTATCGCTAGACCGGTACCCAATATATTTCCTGTATTATTTCAGTGCAGAATGACTGTATAAATCACGCTTGTTCTAATGGAGGTTTTTGTACCCAGTCTTCTAGTTCTATAGGATACACGTGTTCCTGTCCAATGTGTTTCTTTGGACAATTGTGTGAAACTCGTGAGTTTTTTTATTTTCTATTATTGGAAAGTACTGTACATTACAAGCCAAATTATTCCTTTAAATCTTTTTAATTAAATAATTAAGAAAGTATATCAAATCTAGAAATGATCTTGGCGGGGTAGGTTATCCGCACAAGCGCGGTTTACACGTTGTACGTTAGAATATTCGCCCACAAATTGATAATGCTGAAATAAATATTATCTTTTTGTTTGCATAATTTCTATTTTTGTGCCATATGATCCATATCCAGTACATATTTTATAACTACATACAGTGTAGCATAGAGGAAATTACCGGACCTACCTACATAGATGAAATTACCAGTTTTGTCTGCAAAAGTCGGTCCGGGAGGCGATTTTTTTTTTCGTACATAAGTTGGGGACCCCCCTCATGAAACGTCACAAAATAAACATGAATAATTCATCAGTTAAATTTGTTGTTCCGTGTGCACCCAAGCGTATAGGAACAAGAAGCGATTACACAACTGCGATACGATACTTTCTAGGCCTAGGATTCTAAGTCAATTCACGCGATTGCCTTCGCGCACTCTTCTTCACACAAAATGTGTCGAGTCGAGGCTAATCGACAGCTAGGCAAGACATTAAACTAAGTAGTAATTCATTGGACATAGCCCAAAGAAAGCTTAGACCCACAAGAATAAAGAATGTGTATAATTTGTGTACTGTATTTTTTTTAATTCTGCTATTTTATTATCAAACAATGCATGTACTCAAAGGAACTTTAAAAATGCGCGTATATGAACACATGAGATGGGAAGATTAGACCCACGAGAATAAAAAATGTATTTTTGTGTAATGTTTATTGTTTAATTTTGCTGACTTATTACTCGGATTGTGTCATACCTATAACACACACACACACACGCTCTACTAGAATAGACATATGTTTAGAGACTAATAATTAGGCCTAGGCCTAATAGTATTAATAGAAACTATAATTTTAACACGTAATTCTTTAGTAATAAATTATATTAAAAACACTATCATAAACTAAAGGCTGATTATTTAGACAATCCACACAAAACGCCGCTATTCTTCTATGAAATCGCTCGCCGCAACAACAGCGCGGAGATAGGCCTAGAATCGTACCGCACTTGTGTAATCACTTCTTGTTGCTATACGCTTGGGTGCACACGGAACAAGAACATTTAACTGATGAATTATTCATGTTTATTTTGTGACGTTTCATGAGGGGGTCCCCAACTTATGTACGAAAAAAAAAATCGCGTCCGGGAGACCATTTAATGGCTTCAAAATCGGTCCGGCCGAACACATTTTTGCCGCAAAAAGCTGGTCCGGCCTGGATAAAATCGGTCCAGGCAGTAGGACATTTTGGCTACCAAAAGTGGTACCGTCTTAAAAATATATGGTGCTATAATGTATATATCATTCAAAAAAGGCCATAGGCCAGAGATGTCAGGGTAATGTATACCAGGAGGAATTTTATAAAAAATGATATTAGTAAAAATGTTATTACATATTAATCGTCTAATAGTTGCAGATACGTTTCAATTCCGTTCAATTTAATGTTGATGCTTTTAACCTCATCTTCCAGTAAGGAATAGTTAGTGTTAAACTGCTTCAGTTCAGTGTTGTGTGTGACACAGTCATTTTGAAATGTGGCTGTTACCATGGTTACGGATGTCGTAAAAATGTGTTATCTAACATTTTGGTAACAACAGCAGCAACAGCAACAACAATAACAACAACAATAACAATAACAATAATCTATATATAAATTTACGTAAGGGCAAAATTCGGTAAATCGCGCCTTACTTTTAGAATTTTTACTCGATGGTATATAAAGTTGGTTCGTACTTTCGGTACTGGTTTTAACCACCTGATGTAACCCTGTTTACTAATTAAATTAAGTTAGATAATTAGTTATTGACGATTAAAACGAATTTAGGTTCAACGATTTGCCCCAAATAGGGGTGTTTTCCGATCGTGGTACACTGTCTAATGGATGTCAATCTTGAAAAATACCCGCCACAAAAATTTGAGGAGGCTTCGCATTTTCCTATCTCCTCCTACGATAATTGTTTTTAATAGCTGAAAACCGGTTGAACAGCTCGAGTACAGTATCATGATGTTGAAGACAGGCCGATTTTCTTAAAAAAATACTATTTTGATAGATTTAATATACGTTTATACAAATGTATTGATTTGCGATGAATGGAACATTCCAATCTCTGTGTCGTTCCACAAGTCTCTATTCCCTCAGGCGTCGTAAAGGAAAGTACTGTATACTCATAACAGAAATTCGATCCATTTTTTTTTCAATCTGTGCTGCAGAGGTTGGATATAATTTTTTATAAACGGATAATGAGCTGGTGCTAGCGTTTTCAGTCGCCGTATGTTATGTACAAATCTTTATTATTGCAGTTAAACCACCCATATCATCACCCTTCCCTCACTGGCATGAGTAGCGTTAAAAGCCATAGTAGAGCCTGATAGGCCTACGGTGCATCATATGCCCTAAACGCAAAACAACTTTGGTGGGTAGGGTAGGAACCAACTTAAGTATGAATTGGCTCTAAGAAACAATTGAAAACCATTACCACTACTAATTAAGTTGAGTTAGATAATTTAATATTTATTGACGATTAAATCGAATTTATGATTTTCCCCCGAATAGAGGTGGTTTTCACAAATTGTTTTACATTATATAAACATACACGTCGTAGTTATGTATCGTTACATGTACTGCTATTTCAATCTACTAGGACGGTGATACTGATAGTTTCAACAAAGTATTACATCGCAATGTTTTACTGTGTTTAGTGGTATATTATTTGTAAAACATGAAAACAATTAATATTTTGTTACTAAATGTATAAAGAATATATTTAAAAATTGTTCCTCTTTGCACCCATCCTCTTCCCCATCCCTCAACCCTAATGTTACATACAAAACACAAATTAAGTTTGTTTAAATTTGACTTAAACAATTGGTCTCATTTTGTGACAAGTTTCTCTTTCGGAAGTAATTCCCATGGTGCTAATTTTAGTTGAGTACATAAATCAGTGTCTGTTTATTCGTTTCTGTAAACGACATGTATTATTGTACGTACAGTTGAAATCGTCAGTTTTTTAACGCTGAAATTATTATGTATTCGAGAACCATCTGTGGGCACGACCTAGATGGTACGCGAGCGAAGCGAGCGTACCATCTAGTAATAACAATAATATTAATAATAAGTGGAAACAAAACTGCATTAGCGCCTAAATGAGTTACTCCAACAACCTTTGCCAGAATCAAGCTCGGCTTGTGACCATTCTCTTGTGGTTCTTGATCTTGTAAAATATTACAGCCTGTACATCATGCTATACTGGACAGTAAATGTCTTTGTACTGTGATTTGAAGGTGCTATTGTAAGTTTTTAATGTCTTTTATGAATGTTTTTAATCATTTGCTAAAAAATCAGGACCATTTATCCTGTCCAAATAATGTTATAAATAAATTAAATATGTTTTAAATAAATTAAATGAATAAATAAATGCATGGTAAGCTCTAATGTGTGTCTGCTTGTTTTTTTTCCATATCCCAGTTCAAATTACAGTGTATTAAAACATGCAATTTGAACATTCATTTATTATTATCAGTACTGAATGCATGCTCCAACAATGCTTGTCAGAATGGAGGTGGTTGTGTCCAGGTTTCTGGTTCGTGCACAGCATACACGTGTACCTGTCCAGACTGTTATACTGGACAATTCTGTGAGACTCGTAAGTTCTATGTTTTCCTGTTTGTTTTTATTTACAATTCAAATACAAATTTGATTCATGTATTTTACAGTAAAAAGCATGTTTGTTACTCAAATAAATTTATTTATTATTATTATTATCAGTATTGAATGCATGCTCCAACCATGCTTGTCAGAATGGAGGTGGTTGTGTCCAGGTTTCTGGTTCCTGTACAGCATACACATGTGCCTGTCCATCATGTTTTACTGGAACATTCTGTGAAACTGGTAAGTTCTATGTTTTTTCTGCTTGTCTTTATCAGAATTCAAATATGTATTTTACAGTCTATAGTTTTCTGAAACTGTAATTTTTTCTTTTGTATAATATTCACTACCAGCGTCTGATGCTTGGGACGCAAGTTCTATGTTTGTCTGCTTGTCAGCCCGTGCCGACTGAATCTTCCCTATAATATTCCAGTATAAATGTAACTAGAATGCATTCATTTTTTATTATCAGGAAATGCTTGCACTGGCAACATTTGTCAGAATGGAGCTGCTTGTTTCCCGGTTTCAGGTTCGTGCACAGCATACACATGTACCTGTCCAGACTGTTATACTGGACAATTCTGTGAGACTTGTAAGTTCTATGTTTTTCTGTTTGTTTTCAGTCGCGTGGAAGCGACTCTATAGTTCACTATGTCGGTCGGTTGGTCGGTCTGTCTGTCTGTCGGTCTGTCTGTCGGTCTGTCTGTCTGTCTGTTGGTCCGGTATCACTATGCGTTTTATCGCTTTCTGACCTTATCTTGATATCAGTTTAATCTAGCTAAGTCAATTGTTCACAGAATATTCCTTATGGCCAGGAATCGATGTGGTTATGTTTTCACGGTGCGCAATAAAAAATTACGTGGTCTGCGCACGATTTAACGAAATCACGTTTCTAATCATATCTTCACAACCATGAATCACAATTAAATAAAATTTGGTACTCATAAATTTCAGGGCATAAATCATCATATGGCAATACAATTACGTGCGTAGCGTATGTAACGCATGCGTACGCGCGCTTAAAATTTTCAAAATTTATTTTCGATGAAATAAGAGTACGTTTCAGGCAATTTTAAGCGTTTACAAAATTTCTATGAGTGCGCATATTTTTGCGTGCGCACTGCGCGTTAAATGTTATTGCGAACTCTTTTTGCCCGATTTCTGTTTTCTTGACTTACTTTTCAACGCGAAATTACGTTATACGAGCACGTCAAAAGTGACAGGCTACGCACGTGTAAATTAAAAAAATATAAATGTTTTTAAACATTTCAACATTTTTAAACATGTTCAGTAATTTCGGTCAGTATAGTTCACTATGTCGGTCGGTCGGTCTGTCTGTCGGTCTGTCGGTCTGTCTGTCGGTCCGGTATCACTATGCATTGTAGCACGCGACTTAATGGCTGTTGGCCTTGTTATTTACAGTCGAAATACAAATTTAATTCATGTATTTTACAGTAAAAAGCATGTTTGTTACTCAAATACATTTATTTATTATTATTATTATCAGTATTGAATGCTTGTGATAACAGTGCTTGTCAGAATGGAGCTGCTTGTGTCCAGGTTTCTGGTTCGTGCACAGCATACACGTGTACCTGTCCAGACTGTTATACTGGAACATTCTGTGAGACTTGTAAGTTCTATGTTTTTCTGTTTGCTTTATTTACAGTTCAAATACAAATTTGATTCATGTATTTTACAGTATAAAGCATGTTTGTTACTCAAATACATTTATTTATTATTATTATTATCAGTATTGAATGCATGCTCCAACAATGCTTGTCAGAATGGAGGTGGTTGTGTCCAGGTTTCTGGTTCGTGCACAGCATACACGTGTACCTGTCCAGACTGTTATACTGGACAATTCTGTGAGACTCGTAAGTTCTATGTTTTCCTGTTTGTTTTTATTTACAATTCAAATACAAATTTGATTCATGTATTTTACAGTAAAAAGCATGTTTGTTACTCAAATAAATTTATTTATTATTATTATTATCAGTATTGAATGCATGCTCCAACCATGCTTGTCAGAATGGAGGTGGTTGTGTCCAGGTTTCTGGTTCCTGTACAGCATACACATGTGCCTGTCCATCATGTTTTACTGGAACATTCTGTGAAACTGGTAAGTTCTATGTTTTTTCTGCTTGTCTTTATCAGAATTCAAATATGTATTTTACAGTCTATAGTTTTCTGAAACTGTAATTTTTTCTTTTGTATAATATTCACTACCAGCGTCTGATGCTTGGGACGCAAGTTCTATGTTTGTCTGCTTGTCAGCCCGTGCCGACTGAATCTTCCCTATAATATTCCAGTATAAATGTAACTAGAATGCATTCATTTTTTATTATCAGGAAATGCTTGCACTGGCAACATTTGTCAGAATGGAGCTGCTTGTTTCCCGGTTTCAGGTTCGTGCACAGCATACACATGTACCTGTCCAGACTGTTATACTGGACAATTCTGTGAGACTTGTAAGTTCTATGTTTTTCTGTTTGTTTTCAGTCGCGTGGAAGCGACTCTATAGTTCACTATGTCGGTCGGTTGGTCGGTCTGTCTGTCTGTCGGTCTGTCTGTCGGTCTGTCTGTCTGTCTGTTGGTCCGGTATCACTATGCGTTTTATCGCTTTCTGACCTTATCTTGATATCAGTTTAATCTAGCTAAGTCAATTGTTCACAGAATATTCCTTATGGCCAGGAATCGATGTGGTTATGTTTTCACGGTGCGCAATAAAAAATTACGTGGTCTGCGCACGATTTAACGAAATCACGTTTCTAATCATATCTTCACAACCATGAATCACAATTAAATAAAATTTGGTACTCATAAATTTCAGGGCATAAATCATCATATGGCAATACAATTACGTGCGTAGCGTATGTAACGCATGCGTACGCGCGCTTAAAATTTTCAAAATTTATTTTCGATGAAATAAGAGTACGTTTCAGGCAATTTTAAGCGTTTACAAAATTTCTATGAGTGCGCATATTTTTGCGTGCGCACTGCGCGTTAAATGTTATTGCGAACTCTTTTTGCCCGATTTCTGTTTTCTTGACTTACTTTTCAACGCGAAATTACGTTATACGAGCACGTCAAAAGTGACAGGCTACGCACGTGTAAATTAAAAAAATATAAATGTTTTTAAACATTTCAACATTTTTAAACATGTTCAGTAATTTCGGTCAGTATAGTTCACTATGTCGGTCGGTCGGTCTGTCTGTCGGTCTGTCGGTCTGTCTGTCGGTCCGGTATCACTATGCATTGTAGCACGCGACTTAATGGCTGTTGGCCTTGTTATTTACAGTCGAAATACAAATTTAATTCATGTATTTTACAGTAAAAAGCATGTTTGTTACTCAAATACATTTATTTATTATTATTATTATCAGTATTGAATGCTTGTGATAACAGTGCTTGTCAGAATGGAGCTGCTTGTGTCCAGGTTTCTGGTTCGTGCACAGCATACACGTGTACCTGTCCAGACTGTTATACTGGAACATTCTGTGAGACTTGTAAGTTCTATGTTTTTCTGTTTGCTTTATTTACAGTTCAAATACAAATTTGATTCATGTATTTTACAGTATAAAGCATGTTTGTTACTCAAATACATTTATTTATTATTATTATCAGTATTGAATGCATGCTCCAACAATGCTTGTCAGAATGGAGGTGGTTGTGTCCAGGTTTCTGGTTCCTGTACAGCATACACATGTACCTGTCCAGACTGTTATACTGGACAATTCTGTGAGACTTGTAAGTTCTATGTTTTCCTGTTTGTTTTTATTTACAGTTCAAATACAAATTTAATTCATGTATTTTACAGTAAAAAGCATGTTTGTTACTCAAATACATTTATTTATTATTATTATTATCAGTATTGAATGCTTGTGATAACAGTGCTTGTCAGAATGGAGCTGCTTGTGTCCAGGTTTCTGGTTCCTGTACAGCATACACATGTGCCTGTCCATCATGTTTTACTGGAACATTCTGTGAAACTGGTAAGTTCTATGTTTTTTCTGCTTGTCTTTATCAGAATTCAAATATGTATTTTACAGTCTATAGTTTTCTGAAACTGTAATTTTTTCTTTTGTATAATAATCACTATCAGCGTCTGATGCTTGGGACGCAAGTTCAATATTTGTCTGCTTGTCAGCCCGTGCCGACTGAATCTTCCCTATAATATTCCAGTATAAATGTAACTAGAATGCATTCATTTTTTATTATCAGGAAATGCTTGCACTGGCAACATTTGTCAGAATGGAGCTGCTTGTTTCCCGGTTTCAGGTTCGTGCACAGCATACACGTGTACCTGTCCAGACTGTTATACTGGACAATTCTGTGTGACTTGTAAGTTCTATGTTTTTCTGTTTGTTTTATTTACAGTTCAAATACAAATTTAATTCATGTATTTTACAGTATAAAGCATGTTTGTTACTCAAATACATTTATTTATTTATTATTGTCAGTATTGAATGCATGCTCCAACAATGCTTGTCAGAATGGAGATGGTTGTGTCCAGGTTTCTGGTTCCTGTACATTATACACGTGTTCCTGTCCATCATGTTATACTGGACAATTCTGTGAGACTTGTAAGTTCTATGTTTTTTTGGTTTTTTTTTATTTACAGTTCAAATACAAATGTGATTCATGTATTATGAATCAAATTATGTATAATGCATGTTTGTTACTCAAATATTTTTATTTATTATTATTATCAGTGTTAAATGCTTGTAACAACAATGCTTGTCAGAATGGAGCTGCTTGTATCCAGGTTTCTGGTTCCTGTACATTATACACGTGTTCCTGTCCATCATGTTATACTGGACAATTCTGTGAGACTTGTAAGTTTTATGGGTTTTTTTTTGGTTTTTTTTATTTACAGTTCAAATACAAATGTGATTCATGTATTATGAATCAAATTATGTATAATGCATGTTTGTTACTCAAATACATTATTTATTATTATTATCAGCATTGAATGCATGCTCCAACAACTCATGTCAGAATGGAGGTGCATGTGTCCAGGTTTCTGGTTCCTGTACAGCATACACGTGTACCTGTCCATCATGTTTTAGTGGAACATTATGTGAAACTGGTAAGTTCTGTGTGTGTCTCTTGTCTTTATCACAGTTCAAATACAAATTCATGTATTTTACAGAAAAAAAAGCATTTTAGTAACTCGAATACTGTACATTCATTACTATTATCAGGATCAAATTCTTGCTCCAGTCATAGTTGTCTAAATGGAGGTTCATGTAAAACTGTTACGGGTTCCTGTTCAGAATACACATGTACCTGTTCATCATGTTTTAATGGAACGTTCTGTGGAAATGGTAAGCTTTGTGTCTGTTTGTCTTTTTTCTTTTCATAGTTTAAATACAAATTCAATTCTTATGTTTTACCGTATATTAATTAACTCGAATACATTCATTTTTAAAAACAGCGTCAAATGGTTGCTCCAACAACCTTTGTCAGAATGGAGGTACATGTAACACTGTTGTTGGTTCCTGTACAGCATACACGTGTACCTGTCCATCATGTTATACTGGAACCTTCTGTCAAACATGTAAGTTCTATGTTTGTCTGCTTGTCACTACCAAATGTCAGGTATAATTGGTAAATATTACAGTCTATTATGCTTACGATTGACGCCATATTTACCTGTTTATCATGCATATTGGACAATTACAGTTATTTATTTTTCAAAAACTACTTTATGTAATCTCAATATTTTCTTTCTATTTAATACCAGTGTTGAATGCTTGTTCCAGCCACGTTTGTCAGAATGACGCTACTTGCAACCAGCATTCCTGTACAGTATACACATGCACCTGTCCTACTTACTACATTGGAACGTTCTGTGAAACTTGTAAGTTCTTAGTTTGTCTTCTTCTGTCAAACAATTTTTTAATACGCAAATGCGTCTATGGTTTTAGATTAAGATTTGTTAATAGTGAAAATGATTAGGTAGGTGTACTACAAACTATCTGTTGCGATATTCACCCTCTTCACTAAGTGGAAAAATCATATTTTAGTGTGATTTTCCGTTTTGTATTAATTTCTGTTGTATAATATGGAATATTTATTTGAAATGAAAAGTTAACGACATTTTTTTAAACATAAACACAGATTTAGGTTTGACTTCAGAGACTTCAGATGACTCAACGAGTCTTGCTGTCATATTCGTGTTTGTTGGAACAGTCATTGGCATTATTTTCACACTTTTAATATTTTGTTTGATCAGAAAAATGATAATGCCAAGTCCACAACAGGTAAGATGCATTAAAAAATAAAATAAGTTATCCTAGGTCGTATTGAGATGAATGCATTTGGATATCATATTTAAACTCAATACAGTACTGTATTATTGTGTCATTAAATCAACGAATCGCAAATGCTACACTATAAACTAATAATATTTAATTGGGTTTTTTTTTCATGTTTTTTAAGGTAACGGAATCGGAAAATGACAATCAAACAGGGGTAATTAAATAACTATTTGAATATTACTTTTCAGCAACATCACCTTCATAATACATCATTTCTAATTCTTAACTAAATAATTTTAAATCATAATGACAACCAAAATTGACACACCATTGTAAACAAACCCAGTTTCTACCGACATTTATTTGAACAATTAGAAACTTTAAGCTTTTAACATGTTGCTAATTACAATATAATTTCTAAATTGCTTTTTAGATACCTTCTTCTATTGATGAAATAAATCCGGACAGCAATCGTGTTTACGATGAGATACAAACAACCGATATAAGGAACACAGTTGTATATGCGAATCAGATGTTCGAAACAGAAACTTAATGTGTTGAAGGAGTAAACTGTATTTATATTTTATCTAATTATTTAAATGGACTCAAAAGTAAGTTTTGTAATGTGTTATGTGTTTTTCGAAACCGGACACTCGATGCAGTTCAAATAAATGTATGTAATTCTATATTAATTAGTTTAGTTTACAGTTATATTGTATTATAATGATAGTTCTGATATAATACATAGAATAACACAACATTAACACTATTGTTGAATCGACTATAAGTATTTTATCATTTTGTTTTATATTGACACTGTTGATTCGTCTATTTGTTATATAAATATTTTTATATAGTTTATTATATATCATTGTTGTTACTTTGGGAGTACGGAACCTGAACTCTTGTTATAGTGATTAGGTTCACTTTTAGGTTCCTGCCTACTCCCTTAGTTTCTGTGTTTTTATGTGTTTTTGTAACTGGTTTTTGGCAATAAATAATAATAACTATACACAATCAATTTATAATTTTAAAAATACCAATCTAAATATATATAAATTTTAATAAATAATAATTATTATAATAACAACAACAGTAGTAATGACAATAATTACTATAGTAAAAATAACAACAATTTTAAATGTAAATATGTATATGTTTGTATGATGTAGTATGTTTAAGCGGATATTAGCCCTTGATGGCATTTGCAGCAATAAAGAAATTGTATTGAATTGAATTGAAATTTTAGTTAAGGTATTTAGCTATGTATCACTGCTGCGTCTTTTTTGTTTGCTTTTGTGTTCTAGATATTATATTAAATATAATAATAAACTATTTACTAATTCCTGTATATTTGTTAATCAATTGATTCAATCAGTTGGAGATGGACAATACCGTATTGTACATATAGCATAAGAGAAGTAAAAATAACAAAATCTTTCCAATATAAGTCTAAAAGGCAAAATAAACTAAAACAGGAACAAACTACATTTCAGCATACAATAAAGCTAGAGTTAATAGTGAAATTTGTAATGAAGGCAGGCAAAGTATACCGGTTTGGTAATTCTGCTGATTGTTCAACTTTGCAACCGTAAGTAAAAATACTGAAATTATTTATTTTTCCACAGAAATAATAATAATCAAAGATCAAGAAAATAATTAAATAATTAACTAATTTAATTTATCAATAATTTTTTTTTTTTTAATTTAGTTTCAGGTACAACTTCCCAAACACCAGTGAAAGCGAATTCTAGTAGAGTCAACGTTGGTGAAGGTGCAACAATTACATGTTATACATTTTGTTAAAGGAGTCATTACCCGTGAGATTTGATTTACATAAAACATTTTTATGAGATTTTGTTTGTGTTTGTTGTTTATTTATATTAATAATTGTTTTAATGTATTACATTTCTCACTAATTCTTTTTTAATTTATGATTTTTGTAAAAAAACTTACGTTTTCTGTCTGGCAATATATCCAGAGACAAACTAATAAGTCAATCCGATAGATTTGTCAACAGGTTCAAATCTAAATAATATATCCATAGAAAAGTGATCCAAACAGAATAAATCAATGGAAAATTTTGTAGAACACGCCTCAATGCAAAAACAAAACTCATTATTGTCGATAAACACAAATCTATAGCCACACAAAACTGGTTAATACATCCAAGAAAATCGTGGAATCTTGATCTCTTGTGTTTCAATTCCCATAGGCCTAGTATTAATCTTATATACTAAACAAGACGAAACAAACTACCGTATTGCTCTTTTTTACTACTACAGTACTTAGAAGAACAAAGTAAACCAAGCTCCTGTGGTGGACACCTGTTTATGAAAATTAGCGTAGTAATTCTATACTATACGGTATATATTCTGGCGTGTTCTGTAGATATTTTCTCAATGTGATTCATTACACTCTTAATAATAAAATATTATAAAAATCTAACAATATAAAATATTTTGTTCAAAGTTATTTATTTGTTGGTGCTTCTTTTTTTTTTTTTAATATGGTTTTAAAAAATGTCGTCTCAAACTGTGGGATAGATTAATATTATAATTTGTAGTGTGTCGGACGGCGCCCCGTATCACAAAAGTATCTACACGTCACAGAGACTAACTTAAACAAGAAATATTTCTTACAAAAAACGCCGCGTAACTTTTTGACTGGACAGTTGTAAGAACAGTCTTCATTAATCTAATATAATAGGTCGGCCAATCAAAACGCAAGTGAACAATTGGGACTTTACTAATTGTGATTTATGTCATTGGCCTGTCAGCACAGTCGTTTCTTTCTAGAATTAAACGCACAAACTTGTATTGGGAATAATGTATGTGGTTATTACTATCGCATTTAGGTATTGATAATAATAATAATATGGCTTTTGAATATATAATTACTGTCTGTAGAATAACATTTATACATTTTCGGTTCGCGATGAAAAGTTATATGAATGGATTTGTAATAGGTATTTATAATAATAGTATATGGGTTGTATTATTGCTAAGCTATCACCAAATCGCGTTATAACATTATTTCTCAGGGTTTTTTGCACCATTGATCAATACCAAACGCGTATCGGTATTATAGTTTTTAATGAATCATCACATTAATAAAAATACCCAATTAAATCAATCGCGTCAGTCCAATTCCGACTTATGTTTCGATCACATAGTTCTCTGTCTACACTGTCCCAACTAGTTTAACAAAAAAAGTGTGATGTGCCCAAATATGGTAGTGATATGCCCGAATATCGTAGTGATATAACATCGTCATATCTATATAATATGGGCACATCATATTTAGTTTGATAGTATAGACAGAGCTTAAGGATTATATTTAAAAAATGTTTTCTTACATTTTGAACGGAAGTATTTATTTGTTTATAAGCCCAATTTTCCAGTCTTAATTTTACGTTTTGAAAAAAAGTATTTATTTGTTTATAAGCCCAATTTTCCAGTCTTAATTTTACATTTTGAAAAAAAAAGTATTTTATTTGTTGATAAGCCCAATTGTATTTTGAACGAAAGTATTTATTTGTTGATAAGCCCAATTTTGCATTCTTATTTTACATTTTAAATGAAAGTATTTATTTGTTGATAAGCCGAATTTTCCAGTTTAATAATAATGACCCCTTCCACAGTGCTTATACCATATACATTTTACATGATATTGACCGTGGGTTCTTTACGCCTCTGATGCATTTGTTTTTATTGTACCTTTTTAATAAATTATTATATGTTTAGGCCTAATCACACCCAATTTAATGAAACGGTCAGATTCCGATTTCAATTGAACGAAAGTAGTACTGTATTTATTATTCATTGATAAGCCAAGGGTCCCATGGCGTTAGCTGATATCTTGAGCATTTGACTCTTGTGTGAACCTGTAACACAAATCATTCTTCAAAATCTAAAGAAAGAACCTCACACGTCTTTTTTGTGATACACTATGGATATGCCCACGGAAATAATATGTGGACATTGCAAACAATCATAGGTCTACAGTAACAAACATAGAATGGCTAATAAGCATAACATTCAGACTTGCTTGTTTTCTAGTGGATTTTTATTTACTTTAGCATGTAGAATAAAACTATTAACAGTGGCTATATTAATAATTATACTGATTATCCTTGATGTTATCGCGTCTAATAATAAAATATTTTGTTGTTGATAAGCCCAATTTTTCAGCCTTGATTTTACATATTGAATGATATTGACCGAGGGTTTTTACGCCTCTATAGCCACTGATCAATACCATAATTAATGTACTTTTTTAAATGAATATTGAAATGTTTCAACATACCCAATTAAAAAAAACGGTCTGTTTTCGAGTTCATTCTTTTGATTAGAGAGGTTGGAGTTTCATTTTGAACGAAAGTATTTATTTGATTGATAAGCCAAATTTCTAGTCCTAATGATTTGAGATTCAACGGGTTTTGCTTTCAATTGTATAATAATATAATTATATATATATATATATATATATAAATATAATATTAAGTATAATTATGAATTCACCAACACTTTCAGGCCCGGGCCCGAGTTTGTGTAGACCAGACTTCCATGCACAGCCACATGTTAAGGAATATGAATCTCTTTATGATTTTAATATGGTTCGAAATGATATTACACAACAACAATTAGACAGCAACTGTGCAAGAGTCCAACTAATAAAATCGGAATGATCAATTAATTGAACATTTACAGCATAAGGCCCATACACTAGGACAATAACGATCGACGATAAATAGACAAATGTGCATTTTTAATACATAAACCAAAAGAAATATAAACAATTCCTTTGATGAAAATTATATTTTCACACGTCCAATCAAATGACGTCATGATTAGTAAGACCAATAATATCGTGACAATACAGCGATTTTATTGTTTTTATTTATCATGACGTCATTTGATTGGAATTTGAAAAACATTATTTTTATCAAAGACAGCATAAATGATTATCCTATAGGTCTAGAACGAAAACCTTTCTAATTTCTTTTGGTTTATGTAAAAGAAATGCATGCTTATATATTATCGTCCGTCGTTATCGTCATAGTGTAATTGGGCCTTTATACAAAAAAAAAATAAATTGATTACGAAGTTACATGCCATTTTCACCTATCACCAAAAAACTAACCTTTTCAACACTAATTAATTGTTACGAAGCCAATTTATATTATATATTTCATTAAAACTGAACTTTACGGTAAATGAAGAGTAAGTATCAGTTAATATGAATAATATAACTAGTAGGTCTATGAACTTGCGTCCAGACACAGAACTGTAACATTACTATCATAAATGTTGAAACCACTTATAAAACCTTTTTTTAAAGAAAATATAATTGTGCTAGGAGAAGGCTAATAAACAAATAGATAATGTACAAACCTTTTTCTGGATTAATTAATGGAGCAGGCGTTCCTAATAATCTGCTGCTGCTACCTAGACTGATTGTTCACCTTCTGACGATAATTGATTGGACCTACCCCCCCCCCCCCCCACGGCATCTGATAACCAAAAAAAAATTTACCAGGACTGTTTCAATGATTTAATATCTGACGGCGTATTATTATAACATTGGCCTAGATTGACAGTCATAAAAAAGAAAGTCATTGTAAATACTTCCCTTTATGTTGACAGAGCCAAAATAAAGTTTTGACCATTATCGAATGATTATTTGACAGTGACTTATTATAATACCGGCCTGGTTGACAGCAAAAACGAAGTTATTATTTATTAAACAAGATTTTACAGATTTCCGTCTACATCTCAATAATACTGTATTATCAGCAAAGGCTTTCATGTAGACTCTCTTCTCCCAGACGTTTTTTGGGTCCAGCAGCTACCTATAAATTATAGTCGAGTTTCCAAATTCACAAAACTGTCAGCCTTAGATACTAAAGCTACCGCTATGAAACAGCTTATTAATGAATGTGTCCTCCTGGGACATAGCTGGCTAGAGCCGCGGCGCGAAAATTATAGTATATTATATTCAGAAGGTTCTAATATTATGTTATTATACATTTGATAGGTCTATTTGGAAATAGCAGCATTTCGTTAAAAGAACTATTGTCACGGTGACCTGATTTTGTAAATACGACTTGAGATAGAAGAGGTGAGGGCGTTTCAACAAATGAATTGTTGATTTACTATAAAAGAAACAACACTATAATATTGAGAAAGTTTGAAAGTTGACGTCAACGTGAACGTATTGAAGATGACGGTCTTTATAATGTTGATGATAAATCTGTCAACTCATTTATTGTAGTATAACAACGTAGGCCTATTGTACGTATATGTGTTCTGTGAATGGATTGACTAATTTTAATAGAATACACAATAAGAGATACAGTACATATTTTAAACATAACTAGACAATTTTGGTTATCAATTTATTTTGTGCAATTAAAAACATTTTTCAGCCTTGAATAAATACAACATGCAAATACACACCGATATAAAAATACTGTACAAAATCTATTCATACTAAAAACATTTCAAATATAGTTTTTGCAATTGTAAAATACAGATTTCAATATAAACTTTCGAACAATTAAAAGCCGTTGTACGATATTGGAATGAGTTGGTGTGCCCAGTTAGCAAGGCTCAAGGTAATAATTGACGATATTGAAGCCTCGTGTACACAAATTCCTCTGGTAGCAAAGAATATAAAGCGCTATATAATCTTTGTGGTACTGTTAGCCTACTGGTTTGACCGCGTAATGGTGTTTACTGACGCGTACGGTGACGCTCTGTAAAAACCAAGCGTCATACGCAGGTTAGTCGTCATCATCGACTCCTCGGTGACTGGATGTCACTTTTATATATGTAAGAATATGAAATGTTTAATATTTATCCTAAATAATGTACGCTGTAATGTATGCTGTCTAGCAGATGTGACGTGTCTACCTGTAATTCTAATTTTCTTAGTTCAGTTTTTCTAATTGTAATAAAGACTACATACGTAAAATACAGTTACCAAACAGTATTTGTATAGAATTACAAGCTAACAAAAAGTACACATAAAATCGAGAATATTTGGTGCGTAACTAACTTATAATAAACTAGAAAAAAACTTACTGCAAATAAACCTACAAATAACAATTATTATATTTTTTATGCATATTTACAATTATTTAAAAATGTAATGGAACATATTTCTGAATTCCATATTATGATGATGCATACTTAGTGTAAACATGAGGTATATTGCTTATCTTTAAATTTACTACAAACTATTGTTAGCTTTGTTAATTGCATTATCAGTTTTTTTTTCTATATCTGAAACTTGTATTTAAAAATGTAAATAAATATAATTGTATTCTTTACTAAAAGAGCTTTAAAGTAACAAAATAAATGCAATATATGATGAATTTTATGAAGTAATATGGCTACGATAACTGAGATACCAAAGAGTATGGCAAGCACCTTGTATAAGAATATAAAAATATGCTATGGGCTTAAAAAAATAGATGTATAAATAGACGTAACTTGATATAGCCTGTCACAAGACAAGCACATGATGTACTAGAACCGCTTCATGAACAATAATAAAATAAAACCTCGTTTCTGTGTGGCAAACCTGAAAAAATATAATTATTTGCTAAATATATTTCTAAATAACTAAACCCTGCTTGTGGTTGTCACATGTTACACAGTATCAATTCAGCTAGGTAAACCTTTTAGTCACATGACAACCTTAATTACCAACTGCTACAAATAAACAATACATCATTTAAAAAGACATCATGAATGTAATGTTACACTGTAATTGCATACCAAATGCATTATGTGTCAACTAAGTAAAATAAGGAATTTGGTTGGTTGACTCAATTATTCTAATTTACATAAGGAAAGGAGATATTTGATTGGTAGTTCTCATATCATAACACCAACAGATTTGCCACCATCTTGCTTAAACTTGGCATCTTCTCTGGCATCAAACAACATTTCCTGTTAAAAAAAACATTTAGAATGTTAGTAAAGGTATTATTTAACCTATAATAGATAACACATTTATTGGAACTACGCCTTCACATTGGTGGCATAAAAAGCATACAAAACCTATTCATTAAAAATGCACAGCAAATAAAGCTGGAAAGTCATACTACTATTACAAACTTTAAAAGATGAATTGTAAAATGATGGAGAAAAATATAAGTAAAAATGATATTGAATATAAATATGTTAACTTACATTACTTTTCTGAAGATCTTTACTAATACCCAAACCTGATTTCTCATCACCGGTTTTCAAAGGTTGACGGGTTGCCTTACCACTCACCTCCACATCAGCAGGATGGCCAGTATAAGCAAGACTGTAAGATATATACATATCAAACTGAATTATACGATTCTTTTTGATTTTCTTATGTGTTTCTTTTTCTAAACTGCAATGGTTATCAAATTTATTATATTATGTGAGGGCGTGTGGCGCAGTGGATTTCTGATCATGAGGTCGTGGTTCGGATCCAACTCTCGCTGCATTGCTTGTATCCTTAGGCAAGACACTTTACTTACAATTGCATCTCTCTACCCAGATGTATAAAATACCGGGTAGAAAAAGGCACAACTTTGCGCTGATTACTAGCTGCATTATTATGGGAGTATGTTTCCATACATGGTTGACCCAAACATGACCTGGGTATTAACGTGCAGTGCATTGAAAGCTTGCTTATATGGGCTATATAAGAATCAACTATTATTATTATTATAACCAGATAGTAAAAAGATAAATAAAACACAATTAGGCATTTTATACTTACTTTCCTGGTACCTTTTCCTTTCCTGTAATTTAAAAAATGAAATAGCCAAAGTTAACAACCACAATACTGTGGTCTGTAGCATTGATGTGTAGAAGTGTTTTTAACATAGCTTTATGGAAAGTACTGAGGAGTTCAACTCAAATAGGCTTCATCATACCTTACTTTTACTAATTTACCAATAACAATTAAAAGTGTTCAAAATTAAAGAGGGTTTTTAAGGAAGGAAAGCATACGATTGGCGTTTAACAATATTTAGTAAATTGGTTCCCAATTTTATAATTGAATGCACAGGCATGTGTTGTGTGTGATGCACAGGCATGTGTTGTGTGTGATGCACAGGCATGTGTTGTGTGTGATGCACAGGCATGTGTTGTGTGTGATGCACAGGCATGTGTTGTGTGTGATGCACAGGCATGTGTTGTGTGTGATGCACAGGCATGTGTTGTGTGTGATGCACAGGCATGTGTTGTGTGTGATGCACAGGCATGTGTTGTGTGTGATGCACAGGCATGTGTTGTGTGTGATGCACAGGCATATGTTGTGTGTGATGCACAGGCATGTGTTGTGTGTGATGCACAGGCATGTGTTGTGTGTGATGCACAGGCATGTGTTGTGTGTGATGCACAGGCATGTGTTGTGTGTGATGCACAGGCATGTGTTGTGTGTGATGCACAGGCATGTGTTGTGTGTGATGCACAGGCATGTGTTGTGTGTGATGCACAGGCATGTGTTGTGTGTGATGCACAGGCATGTGTTGTGTGTGATGCACAGGCATGTGTTGTGTGTGATGCACAGGCATGTGTTGTGTGTGATGCACAGGCATGTGTTGTGTGTGATGCACAGGCATATGTTGTGTGTGATGCACAGGCATGTGTTGTGTGTGATGCACAGGCATGTGTTGTGTGTGATGCACAGGCATGTGTTGTGTGTGATGCACAGGCATGTGTTGTGTGTGATGCACAGGCATGTGTTGTGTGTGATGCACAGGCATGTGTTGTGTGTGATGCACAGGCATGTGTTGTGTGTGATGCACAGGCATGTGTTGTGTGTGATGCACAGGCATGTGTTGTGTGTGATGCACAGGCATGTGTTGTGTGTGATGCACAGGCATGTGTTGTGTGTGATGCACAGGCATGTGTTGTGTGTGATGCACAGGCATATGTTGTGTGTGATGCACAGGCATGTGTTGTGTGTGATGCACAGGCATGTGTTGTGTGTGATGCACAGGCATGTGTTGTGTGTGATGCACAGGCATGTGTTGTGTGTGATGCACAGGCATGTGTTGTGTGTGATGCACAGGCATGTGTTGTGTGTGATGCACAGGCATGTGTTGTGTGTGATGCACAGGCATGTGTTGTGTGTGTGTTACCCTCCGTGTTTTATAGTGTGTAGTATAGCTTTCAATATGTATATATATTTATGTTGCTTTTCTTTTGTTTCCTTTCATTATTTTGCTCAATTGTTACATTGTTTTGTTTTGGATGCACCACTAACAACAGTGTGTGTCACTGATAGAAAAGTGATGACCAATAAATAAATACCAATAAAATGATACTGGTACCAATAAACGTTGTACTTTATTCATTGATCCAAGCATTTATATTCCTCTGCATCTAATTACTGGCTATAAAACATATTAATTAACTTACTTTTCCTGCAGTACAGCACAGCTACAACAATTACAACAATAACTACAATGACAGCAATGATCACTCCTGCAATCAGACCACCATTCGATCCTTTTTCTAAATTAAAAAAAAGATCATAATTCATGTTTGTATTGTATTCTATCAATAAAGACGTTGTAATTAAAAGATAATGATCTAATAAATTATGTATTTACAGCAGATGCTGTAATGGTATTACAAAATTAAAAGACTGAAACAGTTCTTGGGAAGAAAAACAGAAAATATAACGGAAATGTCTTTTGAGTGCTACAATGGCTACACTAAGTCCCATGTATAAAGATAACCATGCAGAGAGTAAAGTTCTGTCTACATTATCAAATCTTATGTGACAAAAAAGTGTGATGTGCCCAAATATAGTAATATGTGCCCAAATATAGTAATATATGCCCAAATATGGTGAGGTTGAAATCATCATGTCCATATATGGGCACATCACATTTTTATGTCACATAAAGTTTGATAGTGTAGAAAGAGCTGTATAATAATAATAATAAAATATATAACATTGAAATATTTTTGTTGTTGCTTGATTGTCATCTTAAAAAAGAACAACTTTCTCCACTTCTTATACCAGTGCTTCCTTTAATGTTAGTCCTATTTAAGTCTGCTGACCTGAGAATGACCTACCATGTGCATTTCCTCACCTTTACACTCTTTTCAATTATATTTTATTACTCTAGTTGAATTTAAATTTGCAACACAACAACTGGCAAGTTGATCCAAGCAAAATGCTATCAATTTAAAATATCTATTTTATTTTTAAACCTTTCAAAATGTCCTGAAATGATCATATAAAAAGAAAAAGGTTTTTCACCAATAGGTTCCTATAGGATCCTATTGCCAAATAGCCTATAGGGCCATTTTTCTTAAGCTCTGTCTACACTATAAAACTAATTTGACAACAAAAGTGTGATGTGCCCAAATATGGTAGTATATACCAAAATATGGTAGAGGTATGACATCATCATGTCCATATAATTATGGGCATATCACATTTTTTTGTCACCATATTGCTAAAATGGCTCTAAATCGATTATCATTATTCACATTTGATTATGGGTGTCAATGCATCTATTATTATTATATCAATATTTATTTATTATTACATCAATTTTTATAAAGCGTCAATTCAAAGACCGAGGTACAAAATCAAAGGCGCTGGGCATGTTAGTGGTCGAAAAAAAATGAGTTTTGAGCAATTTTTTAAATAAGAGCAGTGTTTAATTTGTGGGGGGAGTGAATTCCAGAGTGTGGGTGCAGCAAAAGAAAACGATCTATGACCAAAGGTTTTAGTGGCTATGCGTGGAACAGAGAGTAAAAAATCATCAGATGATCTAAGATTCCGTCCAGGAGCATAAAGGGTGATTAATTGACGGATGTAAGCAGGTTGGTTGAAAAGAAGTGCTTTAAAAGTAAGGAGCAAGATTTTAAATTTGATTCGATTGTCAATGGGGAGCCAGTGAAGTTCTCGAAGAACAGGTGAAATGAATGATAGAGGATGTGGAGCGTATCGAAAGAAAACGTTGAATGTGTGCAATATTGCGAAGATAAAAGTTTACTGATTTAGTAATATAACTGATGTGTGCTTGCATGTTTAGAGATTCGTCAAGTTTTATACCAAGATTAGTAACTAATTGAGACGGATGTATGAGTGATGAGCCAATAGTAATAAAATGGGGTGCTATTTTGGTACGAATATGATTAGTACAGAAAATGATGTATTCAGATTTATTATCATTTAATTTGAGGAGCCAGGTATGGATGTCTTTAAGGCAATTCTCAAGGCGTTCAATAACAATAAGTAGATTATGTGGATCAAAAGGAATATACAACTGAATATCATCAGCGTAGAAATGATAAGAGATGTTGTGACGTTTGATAATTTGGGATAAAGGAGATATATCTAGTCTACATACCTTGTTTACATGTAACACCTTCAAAGCCTGAGGTACATTCACAACTAAAACCATTATCATTAATCTCACAAGTCCCTTGATTATTACAAGGACTTGAAGAACATGCATCTTGAAATAAAAACAAACATGCATAGCAATATTAACATTAAGTCATAACATTGCAAGGTTATTAAGGGCTTAAAAGTGCTTATTAACACCGTGGACCTAATTTATAGGTCCGTGTTAACACATAACATGCAAAGCCTGGGTAAAGCAACAAAGAGAAGTTACTACATTGGAACAGGTATACTGTATCAAGAGTGTAAAATAATACTACTGAGCATTTATAGTACAACAGTCTAGTTGAACAAGTGAAGAAGAGACTTAATTTGCATTAAGGGCAGAAACTTTGTTGAATTTTGACAAATATTAAATGTACCCAGAGATAAGAGATTTTAATTAAAGTTAGGAGTATTTTATACTGTGAAAACAAAATATCAAACAGCACAGAATTGTCAACTCACACCATGTGCTGGGACAAGTTATTTGGTCTTTACTTATACTATTCATAGGTAGCATTTAAGACAATGACAAATTCTACTTTTTGGAGAGATAACTGTACAGGTACAATAACAATAACTAAATATTTTGTCTTCACAATATGACATGATTAGATTAACATAGAGGTCAACTTACCATCACAAGATTCAAAGGTTTCTGTAACAGAAGGATTGACGTTATTGTCTATAACACATGTTACGACTGATGTTGTATCGCATGAAACGTCAGCAGACACGGAACCAGTACCGGATTCAAGATCAGATTGATCGAGTTGAATGGTGACTCTTGGTGTGGGATTCCCCTCTGCCTCACATGTTACTTTTCCTCCAATCCATTCCATAGTTGTTAATGATACATCTGTAATACAATATAACAAATCTGGTAAAAATCAAATTCATACCAAAGCACATATTCAAGCAAAATAACCATGTACACCACAAATGTTATTCTTTTCAGATTTTATCTAAAAAAATGAAACAAATTTCTTACAATTTACTGTTAAATCTAGAAAGAGACTGCTGTATCTTCCTTCACTACCAGAATATGCAGAATTCTCGGCTCGACAGCGATAAGATCCTTCATCAGTGGACATGACATTACTAATGGTCAAGTTCTGGTTGTATAAAGAACCACTAAATCTTTCACTGTTATCAATATCAATTATATTATCAAATTTAAACCAGGAAAAAGTGATTTCAGTTGGTATTCCATCTGGCAAGGTACATTCAAGTGTGGCTGTACTGTCACTTAGTACGGACATAGAGGACTCTTTCACTGATGGAGGATCAAGATCTGATGAAGAACAAATATATAGCAAATTGTTAATTGGTCAGATGTTTGCATCTAGTAAGTAATTGTCTCCAAGACATCTGACACACTTACTTACAAGAGTGGATTAATATATAGGAGATATTCTCCAAATTCCTTTGTGTGTTTTAGAGGTTTAGTGCTCATTCTGATTTTTACAAATTGAATACAGACACTAATTTGAAATGAATTACAAATCTGCAAACTAACATTTCCTAACAAAGGTGAGGGTGAGGTTAAGTGTCTACCTCAATTAACATTAGTGCTCACATACAAACAGCAAATACTATATGCCTTAAAATGCAGTCTGTAATTTTAATATTAATTTATTAATAAACATTCCTCTTAATTATTATTTATAACTTAAGGATTAATTCAGTGGACAGATCTTCTGAAGCACTAACAGATTGTATGTATGGGCGAGTTCATCTACATGAGATTTGTTTGGGCAACCTAGGCACAATGTAGACTGTATATATCTCGTATATGTCATTCAATTTTAATACATACATTGAACGGTAAGATTGGTAACCTTGTTCCTTATAATACCGCCAGCAAACACCACGTTACACTCATAGTACCCTGCATCAGCCTTGACAACATCTGAAATCCTAAGATCACCTCTATTTGTACCACTTATTAGAGAATAACGGCTATTTGGTGATGAAGTAGTATCAGAACTAACAAGTGGATTTCCTTCTTTTTCCCCTTGTTCGTCGGTACGGTACCAACTGATTAAGGTCAGGGCTGGGGGTGGATTTGTGTAGCCGCATTCTATCGTAGCTGTTTCGCTTTCTTTGACAACAGCTGGTGTAACAGTTACTACTTGCATTAAAACATCTAGAAAAAAGTCAGGGAGTCACTTACAGTACAGACCAAAAATACATGTTATTCTGATGGTTGCTAATGATCAGCTTTGGCTGGATGGGCCACCCTCATGAAATAAATAAAGTACAATTACTTAATATGTTTAATAATAATAATAGTAGTAATAATAGTAATAATGGTAAGTAATAATAGTTCAGGCGGCTAACCTATCCCCATATTGACATTTTTTAACTTTTAATTGTTTTTCTAACTGAAAGATAATATTTTAAACCATTAAGTGAATGTGATAATACAGAAATAGAAAATACTGTACAAACACAATTAGGATGAGACAATTTGGTATAATGTGTAGCGGCAATCAATAACAGAGTGAGTGAACACTTTAATACTTACTTGATGGAAACACCAAAACAAGCAACAATTTAATAAGACTTTTCATATTCTTCATTATTCACTTTGGTAATTTAGTAAAATAAATCTGGGAAAAAAGAAAAATATTTGTTGACACCTGTGTACAACCTGGATTGTTAAGTTATAATGTGTGACTGTATACAGAACGATAGTTATGTGACACTTTGTAATTGTTTTTGTTAGTAAAATCTGGGGAAAAAAGAAAACTATTTGCTGACGTATACAGTTTATTCATTTCTTTATTTATGTTTTCTTTAATTTAGTTGAAAAGTACAATAGTCATATTTAGAATATTTTGAATTTATTTATTGAGACGCACTCAGCAGTCTATATTAACAAATGCTTTGACTTCTTTTTAAACAAACTTAATTAGGCATGAAGAGCAAAATGTATGCTTTAGTCATTCTTATCTCTAGCCATTATTGTTACTACACTTTATTTCTTGATTTGGTACCTTCACTAATGTTCGTAATCATGGCATTTTAGGGATAACTAATTCTTGGTTCCAGAACTATGACCTAATTGACAGAACCCCACCCACTTTTACAGAACAAGAAGATGAAAAATGAACATAAGAAAAAATCGAACACATTATTAATTAAATTACTTAATTTAATACAATGTGCCTTATAGATTAATTGTAATCATGTACTGAACATCATAATACATTTCATAATAATATGGATGGTTAATCCTGTTACCAAAATAAGATATAGGGCGGCCAACTTCCTAAATGAAAAAGTTAGGCCAAATGTTGATCTAAATCGAGCCGACCTTAATTGCCAAATGCTGAACAGAAGAACAGAAGGGCGGGGACACTCGTTGGCGTTGGTATTAAGCTAGCCTACTTATCCATGAGTATGTACGTGGTATACTAAGCACGATATGACAACACAATCACAAGTTTAAGTTGTCAAATCATTTCCTAAATATATAACCTACACATACTCAATATTAAAACTAAACTATGTAAAATAAAATAGAATTTATGTGTTTTACCAACATACCAATTACCTGATGTTTGTCTCGCGCCGACTTCAATTGCAGTAAATAAAGGTGTGCAGATTGGTGGCGTGCTTCTGTCTTACTCATTTCCAAACAATGTTTACTCCGGTTCTATTGTTCCGGTGTTCGCTTGTTCAGGAAGTCTATTGTTCCGTTAGAGAATATTATTAACCATTAATGCCTGTAATCTGTAAATGTTCATATTTATTTTTATACCTATACAAAACAATAATTCTGATCCATTAAGTAAGTAACACAGATGAATTATATGGTCTGATCACGTTGAACCTCTGAAATAATTTTTTTTAGTTTAATCACTCTATAAAATAATAAACAATCTATGAAAATATTATGATGATGACATGACTTTAATGTGAAAAGTGGTGTTTACGCCACAAAGAGAAGAAAACAGATAGCTCCCCGTTTAGGCCCTGTGATATGGAGCTATATAGGCCTGCATTAATGTTCTAAACACCATGATGTGATGTAGTTATCATCTCTTCTAATCAATGCACTCACAAGACACAATATCATAGCAAACCGTCCGTTGTCGGTGCATTAACCACTTTAGGACTATCCCATCCCCGAATGATTCATCTTAGTACCGCACTCAGATATTCCCTCTATTCCTCACTATCCCATCAGATGATATGCAGCCACCGAAACAATAAAAAATGACATAAGCAGTAGGCCTACAGTATAGGCCTACATATAGATTTTTATTTTATATATAGCTACATATATATTAACGACTAAAACTAAACCAACATCGAGTGTGGTGTTCTATTCTATTTGCACAATATAAATCAGTATCGAAAGTTAACCACACAAAAAAAACAACAAAAAAAAAACAATTGAAATGAACTAAAGAATTTTCGCATCTGGAATAGGTTTATTTATTTATTTATTTATTACCTTCTTAAACTGAGGGTAGCCTATCCAGTTTCTAATGGAACTGATCATTTAGGGCCCTCGATAAAACATACATACAGTAAAACACATAAAATATTGAATATTCAAATGACATAATATAGGCCTAAAAATTTAATTTCATTTAATTTTTTTCAGAAAAAAGATGTATTGTCCCTTGAAACACAAAAAAATGAAGGTCAAAATATTCTAAATTTAAAGTGGCCATATCAAAGTAATATTAAAGTTATTCACTTTAAGTCGAAAATTTAAGCCAAAACAACAAGTTTACGTAAATAACAGGTAAATTAGTTTGATTACATTTCATCTGGAAAATCGTCACGAGCGAAAGTAAACAAAGATTTCAAACCATGAGTACGCATTATGCATATGATAAATTAGGATTGTTTACAACTCGTCACGGTTGAGAAGGTATTTTCACACAGATCATGAGGAAGTTTTATGATTATGCATACAGAGTAGCCAAACAAGTGCGTTGCATTATGGGATATGTTTTGATTGAAAACTTTGACTGGAAGTCAAAGTTATTTTTTTAACAAAAAAACGTCTGTATTTCAGTTAAAATTTTTTTTTTTTCGAAAAATTTTTGGTGATAGTTAATAACTATTATGATACTTCAAAATGACCCACCTTTTTTCGAAATCTTTTATTTTTTATTTTTTTGGAATTAGTCAAAGGGACAATACATCAATACATCAAAACAAAAAAGAAAAGAGTTAAAAATTCAAACGACTGATTAACCAAAAACGAAATGAATTACTGTCACGGATTGAAAAGAGTAATACAATTATAATTAAAATACATTAAAACAAGAATATTTCTTACAAAAAACGCTGCTCGCTTATTGTTATTGCTAAGGTCAAGTCTGGGGGTCACGCCTAGATACTTCAAGTATCCTATTACAAACAAAAACTTCAATGGACTGTTTTGATAATAATTCAATGATAATAATTCAATGATTATCTGACAGCGAATTATAGTAATATCATGGGACTCATAAATACCAGATATGCTTTGGGATTTGTCGTTAGACTTTTTTCCCAGACGTTTTTTGGATTCAACAGGTGGTACCAATAAATTATAGTCGAGAATCATTTTTCACAAAATTGTCAGTGTCTAGTACTATAACTGCTGCTTGCTTTGTATCTGAATGATTTATCTCTTGTGACGTAGCGGGCTAGAGCAGCAGCGTGAAAAAATAAATATACAATTTAAATCAATGAAATAATTATAATCTAAATATATGCCTTAA
Organism: Antedon mediterranea; assembly: GCF_964355755.1. Lineage (NCBI taxonomy): Eukaryota > Metazoa > Echinodermata > Crinoidea > Comatulida > Antedonidae > Antedon > Antedon mediterranea. The sequence continues at coordinate 1,662,641 of NC_092677.1, forward strand.
GCTATTATAAATAAATAAAACATTAAAAATCTAGGAATAAAAATGCAAATTTATATTTTAAAACTATACGCCTATATACGAACAAAATAGATATTAAATAAAAACGATTTACAACAGAAACAGTTAAAGAAGATACCATTTCTGTGTGTTTATAAAATATTTATACTGTTAAGTGTTACCCAGTCCCTCTCACGTACATCACGTATAACTTACTCATGATATAATACAGAATGTGTTTCACAGAATAGGTAATTTTCCCATTATAGCATGCAGTGCGATCATTGTTTTTCTCCACACAAATCTTGCATAACTGAGACAAACATTGAATTACTGTACAAATGAAATCATTTGCATCTCATTTAGTTGTCAGTGATTCTTTCAAAAAATCTAGTGAGAACACATGGTGTCTGATGCAGAGACCCCGATCTTGGTCATCTTCTTCAAAATTTGTTGTGTAAATCATCAAAAACCATGATTTTCCATCATTCAGAAAAGGAACAATTTGTTCACATTTAACTTTACTTCTGTTTTGTAAAATGTCAATCGAGTTGAAATTGTCTCCACTTCTGACATGTATCGGCTTTAAACGGACAACATTATTGTCTGTTGTGTCTTGTAGAAAATGCCACAGACCTTCAAATTCGATCGCCTTCTTTTTCGCTTCTTCTTTTTTAGTTTTTCCCTTTTTATTAGATTTTTCCTGATTTGAAGATAGTTCTTCCTCAATAGCTTTACTTTCTTTTTTAGTTTTCTCTTTTGATTTTCCCTTTATCAATTGTTTCGCAAAACCATGTCTCTTCTTTTCTTCTTCTCTAGTTTTTACATTTTTATCTAATTTTACTCCTTCTTGGTTTAAAGGGACTTCCTCCTCTATTGATTCATTCTCTTTTTTAGTTTTCTCTTTTGATTTTCCCCTTTTGAATATCTTCTTAAAACCCCGTTTCTTTTCTTTTTCTTCTTCATCTTTTTCATGTACACATGGTGTTGACTCATCAGGTTCTTGTTGACTTATTCCTTGTATGTCTTCTTCATCTTCTTTGTTTACTTCTATTTCTTCTTTTACTACTGCTGCTACTGCTTCTTCTTTAGGAGTTTGATCGTTAGATTCGTCAATTGCGGGGACGCCCTTATAATCTGCTGACTGTTTTGTCTTGTTTTTAATCGACGATAATGCTTTTGAAACTATACCAACTAAACCTGATTTCTTTGTTGTCTTGTCGGTTGGTTTTTCTTCCTCTGTTTCATTTGAACCCGCTTTTGTCACGTCATCGTCTGGATTAGCATCTTCCATTCCTTCCAAGTTCTGATTTAAACCTGCAAATGCACCTTGTTTTCTTTCGGTATCCAATGGTTCCTCATCTAGTTGTGTTACTTCTGTTTCTTCCCTTTCTTCTACTACTGCTGCTGCTTTATCTTCTTTCGGAGTTTCATTAGATCCTTCAGTTGTAGGCACGCTTTCATAGTCTGAATCAGATGATTGTTTTGTCTTTCTTTTATTCGACAATAGGCCTAATGCTTTTGAAACTTTACCTTTTGCATTTCCAAATACACCGCGTTTCTTTGTTGTCTCGTCGGTTGTTTGTTCTTCTCTCACCTCCTTTGTACCTGTTGTTGGCACATCATTGTTTGGATTATCATCTTCCATTCCTTCCAAGTTTTGATTTTCACTCTGCGATCCTTGATTTGTGACTGGCGCAAATAGCTTTTCGACGGAGTTTTTTAAACCTGCAAGCACACCTTGTTTTCTTTCGGTATCCAGTGGTTCTTCTGTTGCAGATTCTGTTGTCACTTTGTGGTTAGCATCTTCATCAGTTTTATTTATAGTTGGAGCACAAACAAACATTCCATCTGAAGAAAGCGTAACACTAAATACGGGCATACAAATAGTAGATATCTGAAAAAAAATACGAATGTATCGGTGAAGAAAGAATTTTGCGATAAAGAGATATCAATAATAATAAGCCTTCTTCTAAATAAAACAACATACCTGCTCTGCCTCTTTAAACGTTGTACAATTATCTTCACTGACCCCTTCGTATAGAAGCATACTGGACTGCGACAATGAAATAAGCACACGCACTTTACTAATGTTTGTTTCGATTAACTGGAAGACAAGATTCGTTTAATGACAATGTGAAAAATGTCTAGTTCAATAATCTAGTGAAAAATGGTACTTATTAATAATAATTGTATAAAATAATATATTTGTAATGAATTAGTTCATTTGTTAATGATGGTCGTTATTGAAACGTAGGAGGGAACTGGTATTTTTCATCAAAAAACTCTAATTGTCAGGGTCTATACTGGTTTTTGTAAATGTTACATTTCGATATTAGAACTAAAACCAAACCTGAATTCGCATATTATCTTCAGCGTTGTTCATTTCCACATAAACTATATTCCAATCATTTTCATTATCTGTCCACATTATAAAAGGCTTGTAAACTACACAGAAATAGATCAATGTGTTGTTAGACTTAATCACAGAATTTCGTCAGATTTATAATAGAGAACGACATGTTTGAAAAAAAAGAACACATTCACATTTTTATTTAAAAAAATAGACCTAGTATAGGTTTAAAAAACATGTGTTCGCTCTGGCAGGAATTATTCACACTTGACTGTAAGACATGCTCTTCATAAAATGACCACTACTTAATTTACAGTAAAGTATTAGCTAAGTCCTAAATTCATCTTTATTACACCAGCATTGTTTCACTATTTAGCTGGTAGCAGTCAATTCCACTCATAACAAACACCTTTCTCTCACACCTTTAGTGCTCTATATTTAAATTATATTGTATGTAGACCTATAATTGTGTGATTCTTACTGAAAGGCTGATCTTCGATATCCGTTTGCTTTTGGCTAGACAAAGGTAGATACTTGACCCTCAATTCGTGTATTCGACTACTAGACTTCTCCTCTGTTTTAACTGTAAAAATCAAACAAACCTCATAAATAAACTAGATATAGGGTAGATACTATACTTTATTTCGGCATTAATTATGACCGAACAATACATTTGTGTGCACATTTGATAATAATATAATAACTCATCATTCATGTATTTGTTTATAAGGAGGTAAGATACGTATTGAAAGTTTGTTTGGCGTTTGAATGAACCGTAACAATACTTTCTTTTTAGTCGCGTGGACACGACTCTATAGTTCACTATGTCGGTCGGTCGGTCGGTCGGTCTGTCGGTCTGTCTGTCGGTCCGGTATCACTATGCGTTTTAGCATGCGACTTATGGCTGTTGGCCTTGTTGAACTTTCATTTCATTTTATTTCATTTTACTAATAACTTAAATAAAGTGAAGGAGCCCCCAATGTAAGTATAGCGTGTAGTGAATAGGCTTCTCAACTTAAACTCTACTAAACTAAAACGTATTTCAACTAATTTGTATTTTTTAATGTTACATTTTACAGACACTCTACCAAATAAAAATACTCGGACGAAAAAATTAAGTTTACCTTTACGTTTGACCCAACCACCAACAACAAGCCGTCCATTTGACAATCTTTTTCCGCTTAGATAATCTAGAAAGAACAATAATTAACATATTTATAATTTTATTATTTATATCAATCTTTTAAAATGTATTTTTATCTCTATTTTCTTAACAAATAAAATTGAATGAATGATAGTGAGTTATTGTATTTGATATGGTATTGTTTTCCAAAAATATCATGATACATAGCATAAATGGTTTAAAATTGCGTCCAACGTACCGAATTTTAAATCTACAACAGAACCATTTAACTCCAATGTTTTGATGACGTCATTCATTATTCTGAAGGCGGGATTTCTGTTACCAAAAACTGTAATCAACTTCCTTTTAATTCTTGACTTCGATTTAGATACATTAACAACCCCGATAACAATATAAGGAGAATTTATACCAGGTAACACGGCGTAACTCAATAACTGTCTAAAAACAAAGAAACATCTTGTCATTAACATTTTTTACAGAAATGTTTCATACGTTTTCTTGTTTCCATACGTCCATGTCAACAAAATTTGGTAAGCCTCAACCTCACAACAACACATTTAGCTGCCAAAATAATTAATGATTATCGTAAATAATCTTACTCTGTTTGAAGTAAAATATTAGCTTTTGCTTTCCATTCAACGGTTGATGCTTGCGTCGTGCCAGGCATTCCTTTACACATTATGTACTTATGCTTGTCATTCAGTAGTAAAAAGAACTGGTCATTATAAAGAAATACTCCACCAGCGCTATAAAATAAAAATCAGTAGACATCACTAAAAGTAAAATAAATGAAATCTTGTAAACTCACAATTTATATATTATTTTATTGCTATATCTACTAACATAAGGCAAACAACGCTTACCTAAAAATATTCTCTTTTGTATTTCTATGAATTACATCTGAAACGAATAATGACAAAATCAAAACATTTTTTTGGAAGATTATTCCGGATTTATTATTATTATATATTATTCCTGGGGCTTTTTGATTATTTATTGATTTTTATAGATTAAGGAACAATATCAATTATACATTACATATTTATTTATCTATTTATTTATTTTTCTCTGTTCTGGGTTGACCAACTAGCATGGGTGTGTAGCACCTGTTTGGTCTTTCTGTGCCTCCTTTTATAATTGTTTTGTCTTCTTATGTTTATGGCAGAAATTGAATAAAATAAAAATAAAATCAAATAAATACTGAATAACTGAAATGAAACATCGTATCGGTCATTATAAACGGAGCATGGTTACTATGAGGTATGTTACTGTTGAATCATAAATGGGTAAACAATTTTATTTTTTAAAAATACACATTTGTGAAAAAAGATTAGGAATTAAAACACACCGTGCGACTCCGTGACATAAAGTAGGGCCTGCTTACCTTTTCTTAAATCTGCTTCTTGATCTTGAAGCTGTCGAATTAGATGAACTTGATTGGTTGTTGTTATGCTCATGATCTAAAAACATAATTTTTTTCCCATTATTGTGAGAATCAATACTGACATTTGTGCTAGGCACAATTAAAAATTCCTTTTTTGAAAATGTCAAACCAATCGACGCACTGTGTTCTTACGTGTTAATTATATGTAGAAAAAAATAAAATATGAAAATACTTACATAACACATAATGCGACGGTTTTCAAGATTTTCATTATAGCTGATACATATAGCATACCGGTGCCGGTACCGGTATGCTATAATGAGAATCACGGTTATGATGATAACTAAAATAACGACAGTTGCTGCAATTGCCCCTTTATTACTAGATCTACTGCTTACTGGAGTCAATGTTGCCTCATCTGTAAAAACGATGTGTTACGCATTAATACATTTTTGCTGTTCTTAAAGTTTTTAAACTAGAATTCATTTGTTGATTTGGGATTATATAATTTAAACAGTACAAATGGTGTTGTAATACATTTTTGTTGTTCTTAAACTTTTATAACTAGAATTCATTTGTTGATTTGGGATTATATAATTTAAACAGTACAAATGGTGTTGTAATATAGACAGAGCAGCACTGCAAAACAAACTACTATACACCACCATCCTACCATCATTTTTGTTATCATCACGAGTCACTCTATTACTACCGCAATGTTCAATGAGTTTATTGAATTTTAGACTTGTATTGGTATAGATTATAGTACACTTTAGTAATTTTAAGCAATATTTGGAATTTAGCATGTAAACATTCATTCGTTTCTAATATTAAACCTCGCTAATCCAGAGAGAGATCTTTATTTTAGTATGTTATATTATATGCAGAAGACACTAAAAATAACAACTAAATTACTTCTTGCGTGCGAGTTTTGTCTTATCTATATATTTAAGCTTCTTACAAGAAGATTATGATTGGTTTTGTTTGATTAGGGTCCCAGACTCCACTTGACTTATGACTTTATCAATTCTCTTAATCCACATGAAAGTAAATTGTACAATTCCTTTTCAAAACTCTGGAAACGTACAACTTACCTTTGAGCTTCAATGTAATCGAGTTACTTGTTTTTCCATTTTGACCAAATAAGAATTCGTTTTCCACTTTGCAGCTGTACTGCCCTTCATTCTTTTCCTCGAAACTTTCAATTTCTAGTGTAGGCCTATCCGTTTTAAATGTCAACATATTATTGTCATGGAACCATGTTCTTGTGATTGGTTTGGGATAAGCTTCTGTCGAGTTGCAAGACATTGTAACGTTGCTTCCTCTTCCAACTTTAGAATCACCTAGTACTGACAGCGTTGGCTTATCCAAATCTGTCATTAAAGTAATGCAGATATAGATATAATTATTTTTGTGTTGCACAACAACTTATTGCAATGATATAAACCATCTTATATCCTGTGTGTTTTTAGTGCACGTGTAAATCGAAAGAATTTACCGCCGTCAGTTGTATACACAAAGAACACGGAAAACATAACATTAGCTTTGAATGTGGTATTGAAGGATAGTTCATACTAGATTTGAATGTTCATAATAGTTCAATGTGGTATTAAAGGAACGTATGAACGTGTATGGTTCAGAGTACACACTGAATACAGGCGATACCTCACTTACAACACAACACAAGTCACAAATCAGTTTATTTGATCTACATACATTGCATTCATACTGTAACACAGGATTGTTTAGAAGACTTGCATTATTATCATACTTACAATATACAGTCAAGGTGCAGTTTTTCTGGAAGAGTATAGTAGCTCCAGTAGACTCGTCATTTACTCCACACGTGTACGAGTCTGTGTCCTGCCTGCTAACAGCATTGATAGTCAAGCTAACATATCCTGCAGTACCATCCAATGTTGGATCACTCAGCGAGTATCTAGACGCAGGATTCAAATCTTTTCTGGCAATAACTTCATCGCCTTTTTTCCAGTAGTATTTGCCAATCACGGCGTCCGTTGGTGTGTAGTAACATGGTAATGTTGTCTCTTGTCCTTCAATCGCAACTTTTGATTGGACAGTGAGTTTGTCAATGCTTTGGCCCACTGAAAAAAAGGAATAACATTCAACACATTCAATGTATACTAAATCATTATCAACATCATCATTGCCATCATCATTATCATCATCATTATCATTATTATGCCTATCTTAATGAAAAAAAAGCATTATCATCAATCAACATATCTTCATCATCATCATCACCATAATTCTTATTATCAGTGGAAAAATTATTTCCATTTTAATACTACATAGTGTACAATTATAGAACATTGTGTTGCTCACCTTGTAGTTTATTTAGTGTATAGTTTATCTTTATTACAACTCTTTACATGCTTTATTTTTATATATTTTGTATATTATTGCATTTTTATGTGAGCGATTTTTTCTGTCATGAATTTCCACAAGAACCAAATAAATCTGAATATAAAAAGGTGCAAAGTACAATCTAGACAAAACAAACATAGTCTAGAAAAATAAGTAGTTATTGAGGGAATTGAACACACAACTTAATGACGAACATTAATTTTCTGTACGTGTGAAATTCATTATTCAATTTTGATAAAAATATATTTTAGGTTAGCCGTATAGTTATACAGTGTATTAAAGGGGGTACAGCCAGCCAGGGTACCAACGGTGCGTTTTTTTGGCCTATCCGCAAAGTCGTGTAGTAAATCACGAGATGTGGCCCACAATTCCCAAATGACCGAGTATAGGCCTCCTTTCTTTTAAATTTTAGGTGGCTAGAACTTCCGGGTGGTAGCTTACTTCTGTGCTGGTTTTAATAATATTAAAGTCCAAATTGAACCTCAATTATCAACCATTAGTTTCCAACCGTCTTTGTTAAATAAATGTTTTAGATTAGAATAATAAACAATTTATTGTTTCAGAAAAAAATGTAACGATGTGTCAAGGTTTTCGAGTACCCAGTCAATTTAGTCAACGGATATGTGTATGATAAAATACAGTAGGGGCATGCACATCAACGGAACAACCATTAATAATCTGCCCTGAAACCGAATACACTAAAATTGCACAGTAAATCATACTACAGTAGGCCTATAAACTTTTGATATTATTTACTTACCACTATATTTAACAAATGTAACAACCAGTATATACATCCAAAGCCATGAATATGGTCTAGTTTTAGTCATATTCTTAGATTTCCGTGTAACCAACAATTTTTTCATCCATGGTCTATCGGAGATACATAATACAGTAGAATCTATTCAAAATCACATCGTATCACTAATTGGAATTTACAATAAGTTAATAATAGTATAACTGTGGATTCAAAGGTCGTGGGTCAACACATAATTTGAATACATTACTATGAGCCGCTTCATAAATACAAAACTCTGATAACAAGACTAAATACTACAATGAGCCAAGTGTATTTGTTGCTATTCCCTTACTATTATACCACAGGCAAATCCAAGAAAGGGGCGACCAGCCCTCTGATGATTCGCCATACAGAAAAGCACCGCACATTGCAGAGTATCTTGTCGTCGTCGTCGTCGTCGCTGTCACCACCAGGACCTGTAATTGCAAGTTAATAAGCACCACGAAATGATGTGATCTTATTCGTCATTATTCGTTATCTCACCATTTCTTCTAGTTCATTACAAAATGCACTACCAAAATATAACAATGTTCTTCATTGTCGTCCTTTCAATCAATCTGGTTTACTAAGATATCCAGCCAGGACAGATGTTTTACTAGCACCCCTAAAAAATGATGTTATTCAATGTCGATTGTCTCTGTCTTAACATCACAATCCTATATGAATTGGCCATAGCATTACATCGATACTTTTACCCGCCGGTAAACTTAATCTGAAAAAATTTGTGAAAAGTGAAAACAATCTGAGACAATAAACAGAAAGACATCGGACCACTAATACAATTAAGATATTTACTTATTTTTAGATATTATACACTGACAAATAACAGGTGTAAGATAGATTTTGCCACGCGTCTAGGCCGTTTTACCGATATGCTCATTAGTAGTATAGTATGTGCACATTTCTAATTTCCGTAAAACTGGTAAATCACATTATTTACATTAATCCATGGAGTAAACGTGTCAATTTAAGAAAATAAAGATTAGCCCCACTAATAACCTATTTCCCACATATATACATAGACATTATTATTACGTAATCCCAAGTGGTCAAACTTTATAATACGATAAGTTTGCTTTCTATAATTTAAACATTGATATATTAAATTTACAAATAGCATATGCATTACATTAAAAAAGGATGACGAAAGCACCACATGTCTACTTAACTTCCGTTAAATGAGTACCTCACTCACATCGTCCAACCCTTCGCATCAACGGTTATAATTACGAACAATACAAATATTATAACGAATATAGGCCTATTAAAAAGCATGTCACAGTATTACACAAGATATGGCTATAACACGTTAAAGAAGAAGTGTTCTATTATAGTACCAAAAGTATTTCGTTCATAATCGTTCTTAATGTAACCATTTTTGTTTTCGCCTTCTTGTTGTTTCTGTGTATTTTCAATTTATATTGTGTCTTTTATCATTGTCTGTTATTGGTCTTTGGCTGTTGGATGTGAATTTCACAAAGTAATTCAAAACTCTGTTTAAATTAGCTGTTAGTCCATTATTAGAAGAAGAAGAAGAAGAAGAAGAAGAAGAAGTATGATACGATAAAAAAAATGTATACATACAAATTACAATGAAATATAAATGACTGTTAAAATATACAGTACATTTGTTTGATGCTACGGAACTATTATGTGATTGCTATCTATGTCACGATTCTATTGATTCTATAATTATACTGACATACTCATACACTAATGATAAATAAGATGTAAATGTTGCGATCTAATCTAATCTAATTACTAAAACAAGAAAGGAAGTGTGAAGCCTGGTACAGTAATTACTTTTTCAATGATTCTTTTATAAAATCTAATGACAACACGTGGTATCTGATGCAGTGACCAAGATCTTCATCTTCTTCAAAATTTGTTGTGTAAATCATCAAAAACCCTGATTTACCCTCACTCATAAAAGGAACAATTTGTTCACATTTAACTTTACTTCTGTTTTGTAAAATGTCAATCGGCTTGTAATCCTTTCCACTTCCGGCATGTATCGGCTTTAAACGAATAATTCTATTGTCAGTTGTGTCTTCTAAAAAATGCCACAAACCTTCAAATTTCAATTTCTCTCTTTCCTGATTTGTAGGGTCTTCTTCCTCTATTGTTTTACTCTCTTTTTTAGTTTTCTTTTTTGATTTTCCCTCCGTTTTGAATGGTTTCGTAATACCATGCTTTACATTGTCAATAAAACTCCGTCTCTTTTCTATTTCCTTTGATTCTTCTTCATGTACACAAGGTGTCGACTCATCAGGCTCTTGTTGACTTGTTCCTTGTATGTCTTCTACTTGTTTTACTTCTGTTTCTTTTTCTTTTACTACTGCTCCTGCTTTTTCTTCCTTCGGAGTTTCATTAGATTCTTCATTTGTAGGAACGCTCTCATATTCTGCATCAGAAATGGGTTTTTTCTTGCTTTTAATTGACGATAATGTTTTTGAAACTTTACCAAGTACACCCCGTTTCCTTGTTGTCGCGTCGGTTGTTTTTTCTTCATCTGTTTCATTTGTACCCGCTTGTGGCACATCAGTGTTTGGATTATCATCTTTTGTTTCCCCCAAGTTCTGATTTTCATTTTGCGGTTGTTGATTTGTGACTGGCGCAACTAGATTTTTGACGGAGTTCTTTAAATCTGCAAGCACACCTTGTTTTCTTTCGGTATTTAATGGTTCTTTTGTTGCAGATGCCGATGTCTCTTTGTGATTAGATTTAGCATCATCGGTTTTATTTATAGCTGGAACACAAATAAACTTTCCATCTGAAGAAAGTGCAACACTTACTACGGGCATATAAGTAGTTGAAGTCTGGAAAAAATATGTATTAGTCAAAACTAAGTTTCATTAGTTTAATTATGAATAATATACTGTACTTTGCACGAATGTGCATTTTCAAGTACGGAAAGTATCGGTGAGAGGACAACTATATCAATAATAAACCATCCTCTGAATAAAACACCTTACCTGCTCTTTTTTCAAAAACGTTGTACAATTATCATTACTAACTCCTTCATACACAACCTTACAGGACTGTAACAATGAAACTATCGCACGTACTTTATCATTGTCTGTTTCGATTATCTGGGAAAAGGCAGATTCGTTAGATGCGATTAACAATACTATAAAAGTTGTTTAATAACAGTAAATGTTATTGTGTTAGTATAGTTCGTTGATTAAACTTTACACCATTAAGTCAAAAAAGGCCAAACCTGAATTCGCATATTATCCTCAGCATTTTCCATCTTCAAGTATACGATATTCCAATCAATTTCATTTTCTGTCCACAATATAAAAGGCTGATAACCTACAGAGAAAGAAAACAGTGTTAGCCTTAAACACAGCATGCAAAATGTATATTATACTATTTAGACTTTTATAGATTAAGAACTAAAACTTAAGCCCATTGATGAAATATTTGACTTGGTGAATAGGGCTGCTTGTCAGTACAGTGAACATTAGTTCAGATAAAGGACTATTTGACTGAGTTTGATCGGTCCTAAATTTACATTTAGTAAACCTGTATTGTGTTAAAAATTAACTGACGAGAAACAGTATATCCTTTACACATAAACTTTCTAGATTTAAGCTTAATGTATATTGTATGTAAAATGTGTGATTCTTACTGAAAGACTGCTTTTCGACATCCGCTTGCTTTTGTGTAGATAACGGAAGATACTTGACCCTGAATTCGTTTGTTTGACCATGCCTACCATTTTCATTTGTTTTACCTGTAAAACGCAAAAAATATAAATAATAACTTTACGGATCAATAATCCAGTAATAATAGGCCAGTAGCTTATTCTTGCCAACATAAATAAACAACTACAAAGTAAGTGGAAGGAAACACAAAAGAGAACTAAATCCCTATGTAGATAAAACATAGCCTTTTGTAAGATGGTGGGACCAAACCCTATTAGTCACACAGGCTATTCACCCCTTATTCTCCCCGATGCCTACTCAACTTGGAACACTACATTCCTGAGGTGGGTCTTCCAAGGAAAGTCAATCAGGATGTGGTTAGGGCGCCTTGAGCACTCTGGAGTGGTATGTGCACTATAAAAATCTCATTATTATTATTATTATTATTACCATTTGATTAGTCATTCTTACTGTCCCCTTAATATAAATATATGTTTTGTAGTTAAGTTAGTTAGTTTGGGTATTGATTCTTGAAACTATAACATCAATCAGAATCACTACAATTTCACATTGTTTGATCATCCTACTTTTGATTGAATAAATAGTATATTGTACATTACATTGAATAATTTTGTGCCATCGTTATTGTCTTGGCCCTCGACACGACTACAAATCATTCATAAATATACAAACACGTCCAGCACCAAAGAGAACGTCCTTCCGTTGCGTCCTAGTGGGAATCAAGTATGATACGAACCGAAAGTTTGTTTGTGTACAAACACTAAACAAACATAATTATTCTTAACAATTTTACCTTTTCGTTTTACCCAACCACCAACAACCAGCCGTCCAGTGGATAACTTTTTACCGCTTAGATAATCTAGAATGATAAAAACCCGTTTTTAATATAAATGGAAAGAATGACAACTCAACCAGCCTATTGTATGTCTAAATTATTGCTGATTTGGATTCCATATCGACAGTCATGTCATTAAGTGAGCGCACGCTAGTTTAACTTACCAAATTTTAAATCTTCAACAGAACCATTTGACTCCAATATTTTGATGACGTCATTCATTATTCTGAACAATGGATTTTTGTTTGGCAAAACTACAATCAACTTCCTTTTAATTCTTGACTTAGATTTTGATACATTAACAACCCCGATGAGAATATAAGGGGTATGTTTACCAGGTAACACGGCGTAACTCAGTAATTCCTTTCTGAAAACAAAGATACTACGATGTATAATGTTGATATATACAATACAGAAGGAAGTATCAACTGTACGTTTGACCGGTTGTTTTCCACTAACTTGGTAATTCAACAAAAAAAGATGATTTATTTGAAGAAAGCTTTATATAATAATTAGCATGCTAACGCTAATGTTGTTAATGGAGCAATTCCGAGAACATTCAACACTATATCTCAAACATAGCTCAATAATTAACAATTAAGGTTACAAAATCTTACTCTGCCTGGATTAGCACGTTAGCTTCTTCGTCCCATGTAATACGGGTAGGGAATTCCTGCGTCATGTCAGGAATTCCTCTACACATTATGTACTTATGGTGGTCATTCAAAAGCAAAAAAGCCCTGTTGTTAAGAACTACTCCACCAGAGCTGAAAAATAATACAAAATATAAGGTATTTATATACAATCTTTAAATAATGACCTCGTTACGAGCCGAGACCCATACATACATGGTTTATTAATATGGCAGTTAACACCACGATAACTTCTATAGGCCTACTATTTGTTATTGTATGTATCAAAACTGGATATTTATTAAATTCTTTTAATACTAACATTATTAAACTGTCTCTTTCTTAAATACTGTTAATATTATTTCCCTATTTGCTATGTTCATCCTATAATTACGATACCACCTTTGCTATTTAACATTGTTTTCAATTAAACACAACAAACTACATACCTAAGCAATCTTCCATCTGTATTTCTATGAACTGCATCTAAAAAAATTATTTAATTAAAAAGTTATCTTCCAATCTATTAAAGATGTATTGTCCCCCCAAAAACATGATAAATGAAGATTATTCAAATCAGATTTTGAATAGGCCATTAGTAGTTTAAATCAAGTAAATCACTTCCGTATAAAAGAAACTAAAATTTAAAAAAATGTTAAATTCAACCAAAATCACATTAGTTGGACGCAAATTTGACTATTTTTCCTTTAAATCACATTTTTTCAGGTAAATATTTGTATAGTCAAAGTGAATGACTATAATGAAACTTAGAAAATAGCATAACATATAGCACAATTTTATTGGGTGACGTATTGACAATACAACTGATTTGTTCAAACAAACCAGTTCAGATCAATTATAATCATTTTTTTTCAATTTATGTCATATAATTCAATAGAATGGATGTAAAATGATGGATGTAAACATATTTCTCAGCTTTCCTTATCTCAATATGACTTGATTAGGGTACTCTGGAAATTATAACATTAATAATATAGTCTACCTTGTTTTTATAATTAAATTGTCTCCCCATACTTACTTGTGAGTCTAATGCCTAATTCACCACCAAATCTAAATCGTGTTGTTGGTTTAGCACCAGACTGTTTTGGTTCCTGTTTTACATTCACAAAGCATCCAAAACGCCCTTCATCGTCATCAGTCACAGAGCGGGATTCTAGAGATCCTTCCGCACCTTTCACACCTTTACTTATTTTAGACTTACAATTCAGAGATATATTTGGTTGGTAGATTTTTGTTTTATCTTGATTCTTCTTATTTGGTTTTAAGACAAAGTCAAAGTACGGTTCTTTGTATCCACTAATGGTTATGATATCCAATAGTTGGTCTGTGTAAGTTAACTCAAATGGAGCTGCTACGTCAGATCCTCTTGGTACTACAATCTCACCAAATTTAAATGTTATTGGTTCATCTTTCACTAGATCTTTGTTCACCTTCACTGGTTGAATATCATATTTCTCTTACAAAAATTAAAAAAGTGTTAGATATCATTTTATATAATAAATGCATTTTAATAACGTGCAAATATCATCAGTGGCTCAGAATAAATATAATGACGTACGTGCGCATACATAATCATATAATGTACATTTTGAGTATTCTTCCCTGAATTTATGTTTCTTAGGAACTTTATTCAACAAATTAGTCATAATAACCATAATAATAAAAATGTAGTACTGCAGGGATTATTTTTTTACATAATTTCATTTAAAAAAACATTTATTTTCCTCCATAGCAATACAATACAAAATAGTATACAGATGATAAGGTAAAATAATAATGATAAAGATGATTGTTGGATGGACAAAAGAAAAGAGGCTATGGAGGAAGGCATAATAATAATGGAGTGGAGCTGTACTGGGGTGGAAGGTGTTGCGGAGGGGGTTTGGTTAACGCAATCCTGACCTAGTGCCAGGGTTGTAACTCACAACTCTTTCAACTCCACTCCCTAAGCCTCAAATGAGAATTAATAAGCATGATAAATTATAAAATAGTTTATCCATCCTGTAATTTGCGAGTTGCACATAAGATACATCCGAAAACACAGGCATTCCACATTGTCACTTAATTATATCTTTAAAAAGTGATACCTTTCAAATCTCCTGGTGTATCTGTAAGATGTTGGATGAGTTTATGGCTTGCCTTGTTGTTTGTTATGGTCTCAATCTAAAAATAAATAATGATAATCATGATTCTAAGATCAAGCCCATCTATTATTATCAATTTTAATTAAAAATCCTAACAATCGTACATATTTATTATATAAATATTAATGTTATGACACATCACTGCGTGTCCCGTGCTGGTTCCATTGACTTTTTATAATACACATAGAGTAACAAATAATATTTCAAGAATAAAATTGTGGTTAGGCCTAAATGGAATGTAATACAATTTATAGTTTTAAACAAACAATCTATTTTAATTGTTGTCCATTTTTACCTTGTTTGGTTGTATACTTACAATAGTATAAATGTCACGTTGTTCCTTCTTCCTGGAGTATATAACATACACAACACCCAGAATTACGATCACGACAATTGCTAAAATAACAAAAGTTGCTATAATCGCCCCACTGCTACTAGTTGATGGAGGAGCTGTTACCTCATCTGTTAACATAAATCGTATAATGCATCAGTTCTGGTATTTTATTACAGTGCTTATATTTAACATAGTGGAGCTGTAGCTTGGTGGTTAATGCGCTTCCCTTCCAATCCCAGGTCCCGTGTTCAATCCTGACCTTAACTCACGACTCTTTCAACTATATCACCTAAGCCTCAAATGAGAATAAGTTTATAAGCACGATAGCTTGTTAAATAGTTTAACCATTCTTTTCAAAATCTTGATCAGTACATTGGTTGCCACCCACTGGTAACCAGGGACGCGCCAGCCAAGCCGAACCATTTTAAAAATTTATTTACAAATGAATGCGTATGAGATTTACAAATTACTTTTTTCAAGTTTTTTTCTTTGTGATAACATTTGGTTTTTTCTAAAGGGTTTTACGACTACAGAAAATGATTTGTCTCTGTAAATATTTATATTGTTGAATAAATGTGAATTGAACTTTTGAGCAGTTTACAAATGGTCTGTATGCTACTATGGCTCATTCATTAACAGAGAAACGGGTCTTATGACGGGTTTTCCTGCGAACTGAATAATTCATGCGTGGGTGTTTGTTTCTTTCGTCACCCGGACTGTATAAATCATAAATTTACCTTTAAGCCTATATGTAATTGAGTTACTTGCTTTTTCATTTTTGCCAAGTTCAGATTCGTTTTCCACTTTACAGCTATAGTTTCCTTTATTACTTTCATCAAACGTTTCAATTTCCAATATATCATTTTTAAAGTTGATTTTTCCAGGGATCTCTTTCAAAATCTTATTTCCATGGAACCACGTCCTTGTGATTTGTTTTGGATAAGCATCTTTCAAGTTGCAAGACATTGAAACCTTGCTTCCTCTTACGGCTTCCAAGTCACCTAGGGCCATCAATGTCGGTGTATCCAAGTCTGTCAATCAAAGTATAATCATAAGGATACTGCGGGTAAATATCATTTATTTGGTGCTACAATCTAAGTTCCCAAACTTAATTCAAATGAGATGGTGGGAATTAATTACACATTACACAGCTCAGGCAGCTGAAGACGATCTTACTTATACGCGTTCTGTTCACATACAGCCGAAACACAAGAGCATTGGGCATTGGAGGGCTGTGGGCAGTTATGTACAACACTTCTATTAGTTTTCGTTTAATATAACTTCTATAGGCTTACTTAAATAGGGCTCAAACCACTCGGGTCTACAAAATGTGTATAGCCATTTGAGGAAAAATAATCGCGGTGTGCACAATGTGCTGGAACTGATAGAGTTCATAACGTACAATATTTACAATTAGTTAACAGTTTCGTGGTGAGAAGACGGGACGTGGTTATGTGCTTGTGGTTCACATGGGTATAATACACTTACAATATACGGTTAAAGAACATTTCGTCTGGAAGAGTATAGTAGCTCCAGTAGACTCGTCATTTACTCCACACGTGTACGAACCTTCATCTTGTCTGCTAACAGCATTGATAGTCAGGCTAACATATCCTGCAGTATCACCTTGCTTTGGATCACTCAGCGAGTATCTAGACGCAGCATCGTCTTTTCTTGCAATAACCGTCTCGTTTTTCTTCCAGTAGTATTTGCCGATCACGGCGTTTGTTGGTATGAAGTAACATGGTAATGTAGTGGTCTCCTGCCCTTCAATGGCAAATTGTGACTCAGCAGTGAGTTTGGTAATGCTTTGACCAACTGAAAAAGAACATGATTCTCCAGTTTACAACAAACTAGAGGATTTAAGAGGGTTTATTTATTTATTTGGAATTACACCTTTAGATCGGTGGCACACTTAGCACAAAGGTGCATCCTTCACAATATAAAATATAACAATTAACAGAAAAGTAAAAAAAGGCAAAAGCAACTATCAACCCCTATCCTACCCCCCCCCCCCCCCAATTTACATCGATACATACAGTAGATCATTACTTTACACAATGAATACAAAACAAGATATAGTAAAAGTGTATAAAATAAAATAAAATAAAATCAGCTGATAAACACAGCTTATTACGAAAAACCCCCAACTCCTCCCCCCAAACCCCCCCCCACCCTCCCCCCCCCCCCCACTTTTTTTTCAATTTACTTAATGTAGCAATGTAGATAACATAGTTATTGAGTCATGGAATTCAGTGAATCATTTCGAAATTGCCATGCTTGTTTTAGGTATCTTTTACAAAAACTATCCAAAATATTTTCACACTCTTCATCAATTAAATTATCTGAGTATCCCAAAATATATTTAAGTTTGTCATTTTCAGGAGAAGTATAAAAAGTATCAAACATATCTTTGCTGCCATTTCTATACATATCCACATATAAATTAAATAATTCCTGATTACGTATATTATTTAAAGCTGGACAATTAAGGATGAAATGATGGATGTCTTCGTCCGAATTTGTACCGCACAATTTACATTTTTTATTATTATCAATATTCCAATTTGCAGTTTAACGATGACCTATACTGCTGACTGAAATATAGTCAAGCCACCGGGCTCCTGATTCGGTCGGTGACGTGCATTTGGACAAATATTTTGTACCGTACAGATGCACATTCATTAGCCGGCTATGTTGGTTTGTGGTCTCGGTTTGTTTATACTGTACCATGAATAAAAAACCGTGCATTTGACTAGGGAGAATTTATAGGTGATTCTTTTCTTTCACCCATACAGGTAGGACTATTTATACGTAGGCCTACATCAGACAACAATTGTGAATATTATAAGCTGATCCCTGAATAGAATGTTTTATGTAATAACGATTTTTCTATTCATGTATGCTTTGAGTAACTGATTATGTACGGGTATAAAAACGGGCGTAATGAAAAATACCGAAAAACATATCTCTTGCACTATACGTTTATACTGTATTAGAATATAAATCACTCATGCATAACATTAACAATCATAATTTTAATAATAGTTTAAGGAGTACTGGCTTGGAAAGTGTACTGAAGGCTCTGTGTTTCCTAACACGGCTTCAGCAGGTTCAAAGTACAGTACAGGAACAAGAACGAGGCGTGTGTTTCCAATTTAAAATTAGAATAATTCCCATCAGACTAAGGTAAAGTTTATATTTAAATTCCTGTCATTGTGAAAACTTCACTACCTTAGTCGGTAGGTCCTTGTAAAATAATTATCGCAATATGGAATTAAACCCAGAGTGTATAGGTAATCGTACGCCAAATCGCGATACGGTTTTTTATTTCTGCATAATATGCTCGTTTATATTAGCAATCACATGACACGGATTCATACAGCAAACATAAATTGCAATGTCGACTGCTCCAATGACGCCTGCTCGGTACATGTACAGATATCTTCTACATATACATATACACATACTACGTTTACTATATATCTTACCACTATATTCCAAAAATACTGTTAACATCAATGACCAAAAACTAAGCCATTCCCACGATCTTGTTATCGTCATATTTCCAAATTTCGTGAGTTATAACAAAGCACCAGCCATAAATCTATACATAACGGTTGATTACTTTAGAAAAAAAGGTTTACTCAACCTATATATAGACATATCGTAAAGTACAATGTGCTAATATAAGATACAATACAATGGATAGCAGATAATGAAACTCAACTAGCCTATTCCTGCAACGTATTGTTGGGAATTTCCGACTCCGCCGTTTACCGTCACGTGTTATTTTCATTAGAATATTATAATTACTTAATGTTTTTTTGTAGCCAATGATCTGTATGTACGCCGATTTGTTTCCGTTTAAAATTCTGTGATGACTTTTTTCAACAAAGACAATCTAACAACAACCTCTTGCTTCAAGCATACAATTACGATGATGTCTCATAGCCTGAATATTTGTTTTTCTCTTTTGTGGGCAAAACCCACATTTATTTTAACTTTCATTTTCATTTCAAGAACATTTATTAAATTTCAATAAGGGTAAAATAACAATACATATGATATACTGTAATTAAATTGGGGATTCTGTAGTAAAAGAAAAGTTTCTTGTCAAATGAAGGATACAAAAGAGAAGAAACAACAAAGGGCAGCAAAAAACATTTCAGACAAATTTACTTACCACTTGGAAAAGTTTCATCGGATTTCAGTTCTCCCTTTTTACAAACAAGTTTTTAACATTAATGATCTTTCAATGTGATTTTGAATAAGAAATATCTATATTTTTTCCAATAAAAAAAAGTAATATGATATTGCAACATATAATCGCCTCGTCCTCAAAATCATGCATGGCTACTAATAAAAAATCAAAATATAGTTTATAATCAAATATATTATTTGTTACTCTATTAACAATTATTGTCTTTATATGTCTTCTAAAGTGTAAAATAAAGCTGTATATTTATATGTAACTAATTTGTTTTACCGATATTGCAGACATAGTACAGTACCTTTTAAATATCGAAAAGTGATGATACGTCACATATGTTACTATTATTATTGGTTGTGCTTTTTCTGCGTATACATTGTGTTAATTAATGATAATTTAAAACACATTAGTCACGCATCAGTAAGCTAAGTTTAAAAGTATTGAACACGAGAGTAAGCCTATCTGTTCCGTCTTTTTCTGAGACACTCTCATACAAACAAGCGAACATCCTGACCACTTCGTCTGACCCAGGGTGAAGTCTTTCAAAATAAGCTAGGTCAGAACTACCGACCCGACCATCCTTCAAAATCAAGTTTTCTTTAGACCACGTGTTGAATCCATCTTTTGACAGTTGAACAGAGAATATTGTATCTTTTGATGATCTCATTGAGCTTGAACGAATACCCCAGGAGGGTGAGTTTGTGTTGTCTTCCAATGATGCCTTGAAGCTCACCATACCAGCCTAAAATACCGTAACGAATATTAGGCCTACAACAAACTCGTAATCTAAAATCTACGTAGGTTAGACAATTTAAAGTAGGCCTATAGTATTTACGTTCATTTCATGATGTTACAATTATATCAAGAATGGCTAGGATCTTGCGTTTGGAAGATGCATGAATTCTGACCCTTTTACATCAGACAAGACTAATAAAACACACATTTTAAAATAAAAATGTCATTATCATATCTAACACCAAGATTTATACTACAATGTCTTCATTATTATTGTTATTGTAATGCTGTTCGATTTATAAAGCACTCATACAATCAAAAGATTGTCCCAAAGCGCTGAGAGAAAAAACAGAAAGAAATTACAAAGAAAAAAGATGTTTTTTTTTAAAACTATGATAGAGGATGCATTTTTAATAGGGTCTTGAAGATTGTTCCACAGTTTAGGAGCTGCAACTGCAAAAGCTAGATCACTGGGTGGAACAAAAAGTGCAGATGGATTTGGTCGACCTAAGAGATCTTTTTGGAAACTAAAGATCTACGTATTAAATTGGAGATATATAATGGTGATTTGTCGTGAAGAGATTTAAATGTAATTATTACCTGTCTACCCGGAGTTTGAAAGCTTTCAAAGTTTTTCGTGTCTTGATATTGTTTGTTGCCCGGATGTAGTGACGACGCGGCCCACTCGTCAATTTCATCAGTTGTCTCAAGAGGCTGAGGAAATGTTCCGCGTCCTGAACAAATAGGACGCCATTCCATTCCGTCCTTACCACCAGTTAGAATAACAGGCGTTAATACGTCTGAAAAGGGACAACTTTCTATCAACCAATTTTTAAGTAGCCCGGTTTTCAATGAGAGGCAACTAGACAATCAATTTTGTATTAGGCCTACTGAAATACGTATTACAAGAACATAGTTCAATCAGTTATTATTGTAAAGATTCCCAGGATTCTAAAATACGCCTACCAGAAGCCTACTACTTTACAGTGCTAAAAACAAAGGTAGGCTGGATAGATCGTATTCAATAATTTGGTATTTGAGAGACCTACTGTAAAACTACCAGGATTATTAAACACCCCATGTTTGTTTTGTTATTATTATTGACTGATATTTTGCAAGCATTTATAAAGGATCAAGAGTTTCTTGTTCATTTATGTTTGTTAAATTGTTCTTACTAGTTGATTCAGTCCGAGTCAGTCTCCTGTGAGCCGAGCTTTCCAACTTAGAAGCGAATCCATTTACTATTAATGTTCCTGTGGATAATTTAATTCCGTGGCCAGTATCTGATAAGAAAATAAAATACAGAAAATTATATTCAGGCCATACCGAAACAGAAAATTCTCTTTAATTTCCTCAAAGAAAATTAGTTTAGATTCTTAGGTCGTGTCAATGAGTTGAAGGAATTTTGCTTATTTTCTGAAATCCAGTTTCCTTGTGAGGAGACAACGTCCCAAACTATGACACTGAAATAAAGTCACCCAAATCGAACTCGTATCTTACTTTTTAGCAATATACATTGTAAGCACACGTTTTTCTTTCTGTTGAATTATTGAAATATATGTAGAAATATGTTTGTTATATGATTCGTGGAACATTCTGGCCATACTTCATCATCACGAACGCTGAACGTCTGCGCACTTAACAAACTTTTCCAATCAGAGCGATTACTGGTGCATAGACGTATTTATTTAGTATCTGGCCATACTTACATAATTCAAAATGGCGCGGTGGTGGGCGTGTCAAATTCTTTCCTTTCTTCCCATTATCGTTGCTCCATGGAAAATGCTGCTTAACCTTTGACCAGGTTCTTGCACCATTTGTACTATGAGCTGAGAATAACTGCCAATCTGGTGCCCGCTGGGACCTCGTCTCACCCCCCGACGTGAACTTGTTAAAAAGAACCACAATATGGCCGAGTCGTTCATTGACCACGATGGGGACTGGATTCTCTGGCCTACAAAACAAATCTGATGTCAATCATCTATAGCTTATAATATATCGTCTGTGTATTAACTATATATGTATGTAGGCCTATAATACTTTTATACTGTTCGCTTCCATTGCTTAAAGTAAATTGTAAATTATATTAATTATAAGTCTGTAGGCTATACCTGAGAGAACAGTTGCGAATCAAGTATAAAATTATGATTGCGAAAGGAAAAATGATGGAAAATACTAACAACAAAAAAATGAGAAAAAATGATGGAAATAGTATAAGATAAAAGAGAATGACTCAGTAACTGTTCAATCATTTGTACCATGTTATACGTTTACTTCCATTTTGGTTCGTCTTCAGGTCCCCCGTGTTTTCTTCTAGATACTGGAGGTTGATCTCCTCTGAGTACACAGGCACGTGTTGCTTCTCCCATTCTATCGTACGTGAACGCACTAACCCCCTCAACGATACAATACTTCTTGTTTCGCTGGTTGCCGTTCTACGACGCTTTTCACAAAATGCTATTATATGGTAGCGTTCTCCTTGAATAAATGATACCAGGGCTGGCCGCCTACCAACAAAAAAATATATTACATTCTGGTTTAAACATTCTGTATAATAATAACAGGATTTTTATAGCGCACATACCATTCAAGAGTGCTCAAGGCGCATTTAAAAAAATAAAAAAAAAACAATCATACAAATTCCTGACAAATAAAATACAATTTCTGTTGAGGGTCTCCATCCGTTCTCGTTCTGTCGCGGTCCCGGATCCCTATCTAGGTTAAGAAACCTCATGATTTCCATATGCCTTAATGAATAAATGTGTTTTTAATCATTTTTAAAAAGTATCAACAGTTTTGCAAAATCGTATAGAGCTCGGTAGAACATTCCATAGACGAGGAGCATCCTATGAATACATATAGACTTATGCATCACATGAATACACTAACTATCTGACTACTACTTGCTAAATATGCAATTTAATTTGAAATAGTTGTGTCTACATAAAGTAAAGCTTGGTTCCCACTAGAACGTAACGCAAGGACGTAAACGCAACGCAAGCGTTTTAACCAATGACAAGCGAAGTTATAGACAGTTAGCAATCACAAGCGAATAAGCCATCGCTTGTGATTGGTCAATTCACTTGCGTTGCGTTACGTCCTTGCGTTGCGTCGCTAGTGGGAACTACGCTTAAGAGAACGACAATTTAATTGACTGCTATAATACCGAGATAACGTACCTGTATGACGTCATATTAGCTGATGATTCTCGATGATATGGAAACAATCTCACTTTAAAAAGAATACAAATTTGATTACCGAAAGTTCAATTAATCAAGTTCAAAGTATACGAAAGTATAATCAAGTATCTAACAGAATTGATTACCTGGTAACGTGAGTACACTATCCCCAAACGAGGAAGTTCCGTTACTCTTTCTGATGACCTCGCATTCATAACAGCCCTCGTCACCAGAAACGGGATCTCTGATTCTTAGACGTCCTATTCCAGACGAATGTACTGCATAGAATCTGTCGCTACGACACGGCTTGTTACTGGAGACTAGAAAAACTTTAGTGCCCTGTGGAGTGATCTTGTGCCAGTTCATGTTGGAAACCGTTTCGTGTTTTGGGGTGTACCTACAGATGATATCAACACTTCTATCTTTGATTTCAAACGCGTTCACGTCGTCAACTGACACCACAATTTTTGCTGAAATGACCCGACAAAAAATCTTTAGAAACACCACGAAAACGCGCGCATAAATACTGATACATTTAGCACGCGTGCGCGCGCCAACTTTGTGTAGTATCATTTACTTTACAATTCTCACTCCTGAGGACGATCAAATCATATTGATCAAGACGTCGAGAAACTCAACAGTTCTTTTCAGAACTAACATACGTGGTGTACAACAAACATATCAACATTTGATTTCGCCATGCAAACCTTCAAACAATATATCATTACGATTTCACATGACGATTTTGGACACGAACAAAAATCAAAATACTATACTTAAGCATTCATCATGAAGTGTGTTGCTAAATTATAGGACATATTGGGTTAAAGTTTCTGGTCACGTGAAACTTATTTGTAAACCTTTAATCTTAACGGTAGTCTAACTACAAACGACAAACTACTTACGAGCTACAGTAAATGTGGTGGACACCTTAGCCGTCACGAGTCCAGTCGTAAACACATAACATGTGTAGTTCCCCGAATCTTCTATTTTGACATTAGAAATGTTAAGACCACCAGATCCTTCGTTTATAAAAGCTTTGTACTTTCCTTTAAAATAATACATATTATTCCTTCCATGCTAAACATTTCTACATTATCCTTTACGTTTTATTCCTTTTCAGCCTTATTCGATGATTACTCTAATTTATATTACTATCTAGTGTAGAGGTTAATTCGATTGAATCATGAATTAATTTGATTGTTAGGTCCTATATGTAGTTCTTACTCTATTATTATACGAATCCAATTAACAAATCCCTTCTTCTCATTTTTATTAGAGCTCGACTTCAATGATTCTAGGCAGGTAAATGTCGAATCTTTGTCGAACCACATACTAGTTATAACGTGTCATATTATGTGTCTACTGGTACAGTTGTGTATTTTTAACAGGCTGATTTAATATACAAAATTTAAAAACGTACCTTTATTTATCTTCAGATTTTTAGTACAATCCAGATATCCGGGGGCTTTTCGCTTAAAAAGAGAGAGATGATAATTAAGTTGGTACAATGTGTAGGCTTAAGTATGTATTAAGTGAGTAGGCCTATAGTAAGCATTGCAACTTTAAAAAGGAGCTAGTAACAGAAATAGTCTACTGTCGCCCAGCGGTTAGAATGATTCCACAAACAAATATAAATACTACAAAGCATAAAATGAGGTTTTATGGTGACCAGTGGTGACCAGTGGTGACCAGTGGTGACCAGCGGTCATCAGTGGGGCAACAATGAATGGGTTTCTTTGTCACCTTCTCTTTCTTCTCAACAGTAGCACATTTGTTAACTATGGTATAGACGGGCTCGTTGCTACTTGATGATGACGACGACGACGACGCGGTGTTATTAGAGCACATTATCAGGCCGGTACCTCCACGTTTGAACTTCAGCGTGTTAATTTTCATCATCCGATCTTCTTTGTCATTCGTCGCCAAACTTTCAATAAGAAATGACAAATTCATCGTGATAAGTGACACTTTTGTTTCATTCTTATACGACATAATAGTTATCGTTTTATCTGTATTTTTTTTAATCAAATATACTCTTTTTTATTTTGTATTTATCCGGTTAAAACTTGTAGGCCTACGTGAACCTGATGAGGAACATGATCTATGTAAATACTAATGTCCAATACATTAGGTTACTTCTGATAGGGTTGAGAGAACTAACATGAATGTATTCATGAGCATTTTATTACAGACAAATAAAAATACATTCATTGTGCTTTATATTCCAAATAAACCATCATCACTAAATAAGTCAGGTTTCTAGTTAGTATGAGACTAATTTGTAAATAAGTAAATGATACTTTGACATTTTAAGGAATCGTTTTATCAAAAGTCAAACAAAGGAATCAGGATGCACAAAATGCGGAAATCAGAAGAAAATAACAAAACTGAAAGTCGCCAAATGGGAAAGCAAAACTTTGATTACAGTTTGTATATTACACGCGCCGAAAACGAATCAATGATACCCGCTAGAAAATGTTTACAAATATAATAAGGTAAGATAATATTCAGGGTAAAATATTCATTCCCCACTAGATTACAATTGAATTCATTAGTTTAAAGTAACTTTTCTTTTACGTCAACTATGAAAAATACTTACTCAGCGTCTTGTGACTTAACGGGTTCATCTACAAAATAAATATACAGTAGTAGCCTAACAGTACTATGATTTTACAATAATAACAAAGATGATGATGCTAACGATGATGATGGTCCCACCCTAGAATGATGATAATGATTTGATGACAGTCAATACAATGATTATGATGATGGTGATGATTATTATGATAATGATGGTGATGATGTTATGATGATGATGACGATGATTATGATTATGACGATGATGATGATAATGATGATAATGATGATGATGATTATGATAATGGTGTTGATGATATAAATGATGATGATAATGATGATTATGATGATGGACATAGTGGTGAAGGATTTATCTGATGACGAGACGATGATAATGATGTCATAATCGCCTTACCGACTGAAGGACTAACATTCGCATAGGCTGCTTCATCCTCGATAGGCCTGTAGGACATTCTGTTATCATTCGCATAGATTGCATTCTCTAAATCTACCTCATTTGTTCTGGAAATAAAATGTTAACAAATTGTAGTAAATACAGTATTATTCTAATTGAAACATAGAACATCGTGAGCATGTGATCGTGAGCATGTGATCGTACATTCTTTTTAAGATTAATGTTCTTACCTTCTGTTTTCCCTAGTTTCATTGATTTCTGTTTTGGAAAAAAAAATAAACTTTTTAACAGAATGCTATAAGGGTATTGGATTAAAAATTAAAAAGGACAATTATTAGGCCTATTACATTTTACTTTTCTATACTAAACGTCAACACTTGACAATATTACATTTTATTTTTCTTTAACAAAACATTACCATTATTTGAGTCGTTGAATGGAATCTCCGCTAATATATCACCAATGGGCTTGCCGACGTCATCGGTTCGATACCACCGCATGTATGAGAAAACTTGGTTTGGTGGTGTTAACGTACACTTGATGGTCGCATTGGAATCCTCCTCAGCTACGGTGCTTTCTAACACTAATGTGACGCCCGTATTCTTTACTTTGAATAAACCTACTCATAAAGTTGAATTACAGAATGTGTATGAAGCGCAAGAAGGGACGAATAAGATGAAGAATGGAGGTAAAAGAGTGGATATAGAAATACAGAGTAGGCCTACTAATGTACAAATGCGATTAGTATATTCATTGATAATGAAACGTAATTATTAGGCCTACAGATTCAAACAATTTTGTGCGACCTTAACTAATATAATAGTGTCTAGGTACTTGATTTTGTTTCTACTGACTAAAAGGCTAACAGACATATTTTTCTATAAAAAACAAAATACTACTGTACAATGTATTTTAACGCATATTTCAACAACCCACTCACAAAGATCGAACGTAACGATACACACACCCTTTTTTCATGAGCGACAAATAAATAATTAAGTATGCATGCTTACCTTTTGTAGCGCACACTAATAATGCAGATATAATGATGAACACGGATATGAAGACAAGAAGAACCGACGAGTAGATATCAGTACTGTAGTCCATTTTGTGTTGTCACAAGTAACATTTAGTTACCAAACAGTTTTGCAAAACTTTCAAAACAAGTAGTTCATCAAATAATGGAAAAAGCAGCCAAACGCTTACAGATAAATTGTCACAGTACGAAATTGCGATGCATACGGGAATAACTGAAATACTTGTTTCTGTTTGTAATCGACTGATACTTACATTAATAGACAAGATGAAAACAAAACCTGCCATGAAACTAAATTAGTTATGAATAATAATATAACAAACAAAACTAAACGGTTTATATCATATCACTATAATAATTTAAACAAAGGAAAAGTGAAAAATAATTTCTGTTGTCAATGTCCTTGTAAAAACCACTTTAAATGGATTTCGACCAAATATTCACCATAGATAGACCTTAGTCCACGGTAGAATCCATTAAATGTTGACCCCTGCCACAGTTTGCAACACTCGGATTGCACTTTTACTTTTATTTTTTACCATTTGTATGGTTTTACCAATTGTTTACGAGCAAACTAATTTGCATGGTGGTGTACCAAAAATAACAATAACAATACATCTACTTCTATTTTATGTTTTATTTGACAATAACATTTATTTTGTCAATAGTTTAACACAGCTGTAATATTACATTTGAACTTAAAATCTGTTGATATGAATGAGAGATAGGGTGGTCATCTCATGAGAGGTAGGTGTGGTCATCTCATGAGAGGTAGGCAGGGCCATCTCATGCGAGGTAGAGTGGCCATCTCATGAGAGATATGCGTGGCCATCTCATAATATAGGCATGGCTATCTCATGAGCAATAGAAATGGTCACCTCAGCAGACCACCTTAAAAAATCTTTAACTACCTAACTTACAACCTGAAAATGAGGAATCACCATCCTGCTAGTAAATGAATACATCAACTATTGTAATTTCAGACACACTTTAAATGGTGAAAAATGATTCTCCACCAGGATGCATTTTGAAACAGTAGACAAAATGTTTTGAAAGAGTTAAAAATAGTGACTATGGTAATCTTGAAAATAAAGTGAATTATACTATTTGCATTCTTGAAAATAAAGTGAATATTACTTGTATTCTTTGGTAATATCCACATATTGTCCGTCTGGGCATTGGTGGTAATAATCAACTATAGGTGGCGTTTCCGTTGGGCCATACAAAACCAACGAGGACATCAGGTTATTATCTCTTTTTAAGGCAAGTTCATACAGTTCTTCAGATTCATATCTCAATTCTTCCAGTGCTTTTTGTTGCGATTTTCGCATAGAATCAATATATTTCATGTCTTCGCAGTGTTGTTCTAACTTGAACTTTGACCAGGCCTTTTGTAGCAACGCACGTCTTTCATTCTCTTCGTACGTTATTTCTGGTAAATTTCTCTTCCTGAAATCAATATAATTTAGAGATTATACCAAAAATTATGATAATAATTTAATGTTTAAACAAATGCAACAATCAGTTTTTAATAAACCCAAGATTGCCTAAACTACTAACATATAAAGTTAAGCTTTTTCTTAAAGAGTGCAATTGTTGAGCGATGTGATATGATAGACATATGAACACAAACAATTAACACCAAGCTTTAGTTGCGAATAACAGCTCTGTTCTGTTTGGGTTTTAAAATCCAATTAATTCTATTATAATATATTGTACCTTTTTTCTTGCGTTAGTTTTCGTTCTACGCTAAATTCTGCTATTGGTTTCAATTCAGCAGCTCCCATCTTGTTTTGAACTTTCTTTAATCTTTTTATCATACGCTGTTTTCTCATAATGTCCAACCTAGGATCAGCCCTCTTTTTTTTCTTTGGAGGTTCTGCACTATATATTCAAACAAATTATTATTATTACTACATAAATTAAAAAACATCTGTTCAAATAAAATAATTTAATAATTATATTTTTATTTATTTAGCCCTATACTACTAATTGTCTAGAAAATATTCAGTTTTAAAAAATACAGTAAAAGTGAGGATTTATAATCTCAAAAATCTTTGTATAATTATAATGAAAAAAGTCCTATAATTCTATATATATCCACTATACGACCCCCGGGAGAGGTGCGTCATGGGTGAGTCATTTAAAAATAATTGCTGACACAGGGGTGCGTTAAAAAACCTAGATGGTACGTCAAATCAATGACCAATGGTGTGTCAATGTCCGTCACTTTACCACTTAAAATATCATAAAAAATATGGTCACAGTGAGTCAAAATGGGTGCGTCATGGTCACCTAAAGGTAAGTCACATTATTGACGCATGGGTGCGTCATGGTATTCATAAGGTATGACGCACATCGGACAAATGACGCACCTCTCCCGGGGGTCGTATGGTGGGTCATACAATTCAATCAATCAATCAATCAAATAAACATTTATTTCTTTCATATTCATATTTGAGTAAAACATTATAATTTCTGATATTTTATATATAAATATTTTTTTTTAGAGATACAGTATAATACAGTAAATCATAATGTATAAAAAAAGATGATTCAGTTATATAAAAAATGAAAGAGGCAAAAAAACCCAAGAAAGTATCGATCTATTGGAAACAAAAATCCAATTAAAAACTTGTATGTTGGGAAGCCATGTAAGAAAATTATATACTTATTATATATATAATATAACTACACATATTGACAAGTGCAATAGTCAGAACAACTATCTAGGGCCTACTACTTGCCTAGTACTACTAAAAAAGTATACTTACTTGAGAATTTGTGTAAAACGGAATGCTAAACCTCCTGTTTGTGTATGAAAATGGCTCCCAGAAAAACTTGGTAAACCATGTGCAACTCTAAATAAAACATTACGAAGTTTTTAAATTTTTGAATGGTTACGAAAATATAGATCGCCACTCCTTTTTTAAATTAGCATCTGAAGTTGGTCCAAATATCACTCGAGGCTCAACTTTTAAATTAAAGAAACCTAGATGGAACTCAACTAAACGGAATAATTTTTTTGATACTAGAGTAATTAACAACAAGTGGAACTCGCTGCCCGAATCTGTTGTCAATAATACTAAAATAGCAAGAGTGTAAATTCATTCAAAAACAAACTTGACAAATACACACACATATGAGAGAAGAGGCTCCCTACGAGTTTAAAAACTCATTGCCTCTTAACTTTACTAAAGGTAAGAATTGTTTTAATAAATTGGTTGTCGGGGGCCAATACTATCTTATTGGGACGAAACGACCTCATATTAATTGATATGATGATATGGTACATTTTCTTCCGCAAAATAGATACCGTATTGTAAATCGCCGCCTATTTACGCTAGGCCTGCCGATTGAGTATGTACTATTCTTCAATTTTACTTATCAAAACGTAATTGATTTTTATAAAATTACTTAGGTATCTTCACTTAAATAAATTCATTTGGTTGTATTTAACATTTCTACAATACCTAGCAGAATTTAGTAGGATCTTTGAAATAAAAGATGCCATGCTTTTAAGCCACAGGCGAAACCGGTCTCCTCTCTAGCCTCGATGAGTAGACTTTCTTACAGACGTAGTCGAGTCAAGCTAACCTCTTTGCCTACAAATTTGGTATATTTTTGTTGGCCCCAGCAACATTACGCTAAAACTTCTGTCTCTTCTCTGCGCCTGATGTATCTTGTTTTTTTGTGGCAAATTTAGATGTCTAATCCGAATTCTGACGTTTACAAATGGAGGCGATGGTCCTCAAAACCTTCAATTGCTCATGTATGTAATATTCCAGACCTTGTTTTTAGTGTAGGATCTGGGAGTTAATTAATCGTGGATCCTAGCTAGCTACGCTAGCTGTCTATAGGCCTGGCCCTAGGCTAGTAGGCCTAGGCCTAGCTATGCCTAGGCTAGGCCTACTACTAGCCTAGAGGCTAGGCCTAGTAGGCCTAGCCTACTACCGTAGTAGGTAGGCCTGACTAGGCTAGCTAGGCCTGCTCTACTCACTACGGGAATCCCTCACTACTAGGCCCAGCCTAGTAGTACTAAAGTCGCCCCATCGCAAAGTCGCCCCATACAAGGTCGCCCCATTGCAAAGTTGCCCCAACGCAAAGTCGCCCCATCGCAAAGTTGCCCACGGTTGGTTTAATTACGGTATGAAGCGGCACCATTTTAATCATATCGGTTGCGTTTGATATCGATCGCGTTGTTACTTTGGTCATTATAATGTTTATCCTACATAATTTGTGTTTTAATTTTTATTTTACAGGTTTTAATGGAGTGATGTGCTTTTAAATATCATTAAAAAATAGTTCCTTGTTTGAAAGTTCTAAAAAGATTATCCCTCATTTATAGTTTCGAAAATGTTAATTTAATATGATTTTAAAATTAGTTACCAGAGCCACAATTACGAATCTTTCTTCAACCTACAAGTCGATACCAGCTCAGCTCAACTGTACAAATTGTTCAAATTTCGCACAACAACCCACGCAAATCTAGCCCGAGCCTATATGTAAATTTAACAATAATAAAAGAAATTGGTTAGCTTTGAAATAGTCCTAGATAAATAATTTTTCATTTTGTAATTTTACTCCTTTTTTACTTCCATGCAGACACAAGAGAAAAGAGAAGATGACATCCAACACTGGATAAAGGCAAGCCATTTAAAGGCGAGCCATTTAAAGGCGAGCCATTTAAAGGCGAGCCATTTAAAGGCGAGCCATTTAAAGGCGAGCCATTTAAAGGCGAGCCATTTAAAGGCGAGCCATTTAAGGCGAGCCATTTAAAGGCGAGCCATTTAAAGGCGAGCCATTTAAAGGCGAGCCATTTAAAGGCGAGCCATTTAAAGGCAACAAGCCATTTAAAGGCGAGCCATTTAAAGGCGAGCCATTTAAAGGCGAGCCATTTAAAGGCGAGCCATTTAAAGGCGAGCCATTTAAAGGCGAGCCATTTAAAGGCGAGCCATTTAAAGGCGAGCCATTTAAAGGCGAGCCATTTAAAGGCGAGCCATTTAAAGGCAAGCCATTTAAAGGCAAGCCATTTAAAGGCAAGCCATTTAAAGGCAAGCCATTTAAATTAATTTTGCAAAATATATATAATGATCAGTCCATTTTATTTGGATAGATCATTAAGGTTTAAAAAAAACTTGAATGGTGTTCCATTATTTTAACAACTTTACCCTTTAATACATACAGCTTTTGCAACTTGTTAGTAATGATTTTTAACATTAATAACTTGTAACATTAATGTTTTGTAACATTGTGTTTTAGAAAGTAGAAGCAGCATCTGATCAAGCAGCTGCTATCACATTTGGACAATCACAAAAGTATCCAATAAAAAGTGGTCATGGGAATGCCATGGCAACAATTGCTGCTTTACAGGATAATAATGAGGCACAAACTGAAGGTAAGTAGCATTATCGTCTTGGTAGGTACTAGTATATTCACATTGTGAGGCAGTATGCTCATTGTAGTAGTATGCTCATCTTCGGAAGTAGTGTGTTCATTAAGTAGTATGTTCAGCTTGTGAGGTAGAATATTCATCGTGTTAATGTTAGGTACAGTAGCTTCAAAGTGTTGAAAGCAACTATATAAATTCAATTTTTTTTCTATTTTCAGTTTAATTAAATTTTTTTCTCTTTAAAATGACAGCACAGGATCTTTTAAACCAATGGATGGTAGAGAAGTTAAAAATCGATGACTCAGATTTAAGGTTTGATGATGAAGAGGAGGAGTTGTTGAAAGGATGTAATGGGATAAATGAACCAAAGAAAACAGACCTAGAAACAATACTGAATGTGGACTTCAGTGAATCTAGTTTGTTTGATCCGTACGATGGTCTAAAATCTGAAGGTACGTTTATCCTTAATACAAACGGGAGAATTTACTTTTTTGTTAAACCAAAAACACAATATGCAGTCAATATGTAGAAATACCTACAAGACATTTCGTTGACATGATTCAACAAAAAAGTAAATATTCCAGTTTGTATTGAATTTGGAACCAGATGAACTTATTCAATGATATGATTAATATTTATTTATTCCAATTCTAGAAAAAAAATAACAAAATATCATTGTGAAAACAGAAATCAATCAATAAAATGATGTGCACATATTTACATTGAATATTTTTTTTTATTTACTGTATAATTACTATTTTATGAGTTTCAGATATATTTAATGAAATTGACAGCAGAGATGAACATGAAACGGTTCAAGGAATCTTAGAAAGCATGTTAAACCAGGAGTTTGTTGAAAAATCATTTAAAAAGCAGAACCTTGGATTGGAAAAGAAACACAAAGATCCAAAAACAACAATGCAAGCACGACAAAATCAAGTAAGTCTTTACTTAGTGAGTTATTGAGTACATGTATATTCTAGACTAGTGGTTGTACAGTACCAGTATTCACCGTTCAAACAGTTAACACTTAAAATTTACCAAATGTCCTATTCTAAATCCTCAAATATTTATTGATTTTAGTGGAATACAGTACTTAGTAGTTAAGGGAAACATCTTTCTTACTTAAGTATGTCCTTAAGTTTCTACAGTAAAATATTATTTTGAATTTTGAAGGTCAGAGCAAATAGATTGAAAAGACGGCAAGAAAAAGAGGAAAAGCAAAAAATACTTCAAGCCAAGAAATATGCACAGTTCCAGGCAAAACAAATTGTTTTAAAGGATGAACAAGAGAAGAAAATGAAGTCTAAAAAAGAAGAGAAACTCATCAAACAAGAGATGGCTAAAATCAGGAAAGAAATGTTAGAACAGAGACGTCTGGAAGAGGAGGCTAAACTAGAAAAGAAACATCTGGAAGAGGAGGCTAGAGTAAAGGATAGACTAGAAAAAGAAAGACAAATATCAGTTAGGGAAGAAGCAATAAAACAGCTTAAAAAGGAAGAAGAAGAAAACAAAAGAAGAATAGAAGAAGAAAGAATAGATTTATTGAAGAAAGTGCATGATCAGAAAGTTTCTAAACAAAAAGAAGAATTAAAGGTAATAACCAATGTTTAGCCTGTTTGTAGCCATCACATTTACATAATCTATTTTTAGCCTGCAAAAATACATGTTTCTTTTATTCTATTTTTAGATTCTTAAACAACATTTCTCTGCCTGGTACAAACTAACACTAAATAATCGCTTAAAAATTGGTAAGGCACGTGCTGTAGCTGACTGGAGATGCATGCTGCGTGCCTGGAATGCATGGAGATCATACGTCTACGCAGCGACTGCAGAACGCGATTTGAAAGAAACAGAATGGCACGTTAAAGAATCTCAAAGGTTAGATTATCATTGTAAAATAAGAGGACATTTTTAAAGAATTTTATTGTTGATATGAAGTTTGATATAGATATTATATTATATATATATTCTGTGAAGCTCTTACTCCCTGCATAAGTACATTCCTAGCAATCACTATCATCTATTTTTCCAAGTTAAGATCTTTTACTTATTTTACTTTCAATTGCTTTTTTTATTTTATTTATTTCATGGATTACTTTTATTTTTATGTGGAGCGCATAGAGGCTTTATGCATTATGCGCTTAAAGTCCAAATTTATTATTATTTACAGAAAGCTAACTTTAGCAGATAAGTTCAGTCGACACAAGATGTTAAGGAAGCATTTTATGGCCTGGTACAGTATCACACAAGCTGAACTAAGATCAAATGCACTATTTAAGGATAAAAACACAACACACAATAAGATGGCTATGTTTCTGGAGGCAGCTGCATCTGGAAAGCTATGGATGAATAGAGAACAAGAACCGAATATGGAGGCGGATTGGGATGGCCATAGGAATGAACCTAAGATGCCCAACTCAAGTAAAAAGTCCAACAGGCCAGACTCAAATAGGCGTCGAAAAAAGTCTGAATCGAACTCTAAACAAGTTGTAAGACAAACATTATTCTTAAGCTTTATCTACACTATCAAGCTAGTTCGAAAAAAAAAGTGTGATGTGCCCAAATATGGTAGTGATATGACATCACCATGTCTATATATGGGCACATCACATTAAGTTTGTGTAGACAGAGGTTTAGATTAGATTATTTGTAGATTTACTGTAGGTTAGCATGCATTGTATATTGTAAACAGTACTGTAGGTAATTATTGGTTTTAGCCTATGTTTAGATATTTAAAACAGGACCAGATTCTCCATCATATAACTTTTTTCAATTAAAAATAATGATAACAAAACAATTAACATTTATATAGCCTATATTTCTATGATAAGATCATAATCAGCAGTGCTTCCAATACTTTTTTGAATATGTTTTGTTATATAATGTATATAATATTATGTCTTTATAAATTCTGTTGAATCTACAGTACTGTAGCATACATTCTCTTCTGGTATTATAAAGTTTGTAAGCCAATTCTTATTGATACTGTAGGAGGATATGCTTGCTGACCCCGGCAGAACAAACATGACACAAGCTGCTTCAACAACCCGGTCAGAGGTCAGTGATGGTGATAATAAAAACCAAAAAAGAAATATAGAAAAACCAAGACATGCCTGGCAAGTAACAAGAAAACATACCAAACTTACCAAAGATGAAATCGCTAGTTTTCAACTGGAAGAAAATCGAACAGATTGCAATAACTCGGGTGACAAAAACGACAAACGTTCACCGAGATCAAAACAAGCGATTAAGTATACTGTGAACAATATAGAACATCGCTACGCAGCTCAACAGAAGATATTAGCAGATCAGCAGGTACAATTGAAGGAACAGCATCGAATGATTGAGGAGTTGATGGCACAGCAACGACAAAAGGCACTGAGCCATGAACTAGCTAACGTGCAGGGAACTAATTTTGGAGAAGCTGGTCTTAGAGACGATGGTCTTAAGGATGGGCTCAGTGATAGACTACATAATCCAGACACAGCAAGGTAAATGTTCCTTCCAGACTGCTCCCAGTTTACGTCAATTTTTAATATTGCTTATATATTAGTAAAGACTAGTATAGTTAAGTTAAGTTAAGTAAATAAGGTTGACAATTAATGTCTTGACATCTCGGTTGATGCTACAAAATTCTGGAGAAGAACTTTACTAAGTCAATTTAAATCTAATTTTTATATATTAAATTATTTTATTATTTTTACTTTTTATTGTAAAGGACACAGACAACATCAACTTCTAGGTCTGATAGTTCTGAAATAAGTGCAACATCAAAACCTGACTCTACTAGAACAGCTAGCACTGTACCACTACTCAAAGGGATGGAAGAAAGGGCAAAGGAAAGAGCAAAACGAAAAGCAGAAATAGAAGAAATAAGACGCAAAAAGGAAGAGCAACAATTAGTATGATATTCATTTTATTTCAGAAACAATTTCATTAATACATTAATTAATGAGTAATGTGTTTTTCATGGTTTTTTGCCTTTATTGTATACCAGACAATTTTATAATGTAGGTTAAATTAACTTTTTATAGGCCAAAAGAAAAGAGGAAGAAGAGAGAAAGCTAGCAGAAGAAGAAGCAGAGAAAAGGGCAAGAATTGAGAAAAGAAAAGAAGAAAAGAGACTTGCACAACAGGTAATGACATTGTACTGAATAGGATATTAGTTGGGATTCCATATTTTAATTTATGAGTGAGTGATTGGCCGAGCAGTTAAGTGGAACCGTAATTATGTAGCCATAACATCGACAGGGGCTCGAGGCTCACTAACTCCATGGTTCTGGTGGTAGAACGAGTCTTCTCGGATAAGGACTATAAACCGTACACATCGTAGGTCTTGTGTACACATCTAACCTAGTACATCTTTCGAGACGAGTAGGGGGTTACCCCGGTGTACTAGTACATCACAGAAACTGATCATAACTGGGCCCTCTGGGAGACCAGTCTTTGACTGAAGTGGTCGCCCAGTATAATTAAAATATTTCATATTTTGGTGTAATCTTGAGTCCTACTGTAGTTAAATTCACAATAAAATTTATCTTTTATGTCATTACCCGCAATCTAACAACATGCATTTATTTATTTATATTATGACTCATCATCAAAGAAAGGAATTTATTTGATTACTTACTTTTATCCTAGTCATTGCACTCTAGCTAATTAACTTTTATTTGAATATTTCAGAAAGAACTTGAAAAACAAGCAAGGTTGAACGAACTTGCCGAGAAGAATATCTTGGCTGCTGAACATCACAGATTAACACTTTTACGAAATAAAGGATTTAAACCATGGTGCAGGCTCGTACAAAGAACACGTGATAGTTATGAAAAGGCAATGAATCACCATAGTAACCAGTTACTAAGAGACTGCTTACTGTCATGGCATCAGTGTACACAGAGTAATTTACAACAAAAGAGAGCATGTGCAGATGAGATGTATTCAATTATTCTTGTGAAGCGTTACTTTAATTCTTGGAAAAGGGTAAATACATTTGTTATTCTACTCTTATATACGGTTTTAACCTTAAAGCTCTGTCTTCACTATCAAACTTTATGTGACAAATAAATGTGATGTGCCCATATATGGACATGATGATGTCATATCTGACTACCATATTTAAGCATAACATATTTGGGCACATAACACTTTTTATGTCAAATTAGTTTGATAGTATAGACAGGGCTTTATGCATAACAAAAATTACAAAATACAGCAAATTGTAGGATTAATATCAATATTTATTTTTCTATTGTATAATAGGAATACAATGCCGTTCACAAATAATTTAACAAAAACCACAGACCAATAAATAATGCAATATTTAAAATATAATTATATTTAATGCTTGTTTTATACGAATACTATTTTTAAATGTCTGGAATGAAACTTTTCTTTTAAAAAGGAATGTAAAGTAACAGCTAGTATTCAGACTTAATTATGATACACTTTCAATAAACTATACTAAACTAGTATTAATGATGACACACTTTCAATAAAGTATAACAAAACTAGTATTATGCAATGTTTTGCTACAGTATGGTCACCGTCAATAAATTAACTAAACTATACTTTTGATATTTTGTTACAGTATGGCCACCTGCAGTCTATTCAGCTACAGAAGGCAAGGAGACATTACAGAAAGACATTACTGTTCAAGGTGTTGATAGCATGGTCTGATCATGCAGTACATGAGAAATTAGCAATGATAGATAAAGAGATCCTTGCTGAACAACATGATTTCCAGTTAGTAATACTGTTTTATTTTATATAATTATTTCTGTTCGATTTTCTCCTTTTTTTGGCTTTTCAAATAGATACTAGCCTAGTGTTTATTTGTCTGCCTGCACTATCAAACTAGTTTGGCAAATAAAGTGTGATGTGCCTAAATATGGTAGTGATATACTGTCACCATGGTAATGATATGACATCATAATGTCCATAAAATATGGGCACATCACATTTTTTGTCATGTAAAGTTTAATAGTGTAGACATATACTGTACATAGTATTGTTTGATAGGCATATGATCCAAAATTGAAGATAATTGTATTTTGCTTTCTTTTTACTTTTTAATTTGTTTTGTTTTTTTCTTAAATTATATACAGACGAGGTATAAAGACTGTGTTCAATGCATGGCGGCGCTTTCCTAAAATGTTGAAGATGGAACGAGAACGAGAAAAACGGGTGCTGGAAATGAGAAAGAAGGTTGCATCGCTTTTACCAGATTTTGGAACCTAGCAGAACACTTCAGGTTTTGTTAATCATAAGCCTTGATAATTAACCAAAGACTTTACAGTAAGAGCATAAGAGTAAGTAAGAACATTAGTAGTACTAAGGTCGTGACATTAGAAACTTGTTAACAGACTGGTTTCAGAATAGTAAGATATATCAACAATGATAAGTTTATACAAGCTTAAACTTTATGTAATCTGAAATGTTCTCTTAGTTTCTTATCTGCTGTATTAGTGTGTGGAATTTATAGAAAGTTTTTATAACAAAATTAATTTTATAATTCCAATATTTATGTGAATGATTTTTTTATATAATTTCGGATAATCATTTTGTGCAATATTAGTACTAGTTTCTTAAACCATACAAGGGTTTTACCAATCTAATTCGTTAATAATGTAGAATAATGAATGTATAAATATGGTCAAGTCTTTAGGTTAATAATTTTACCACCAGTATAGTAACTAGAATGGGATAAATCAGCATAAAAGCAATAACTGCTACAACAGTTGCTGTGCTGTGTGTGCCAGAAAGGAAGCTACTGACATCTAATCCTCCAAACAAGGTGTTGCCAAAAAAAGCAGAACTCTCCACTCTCCTTGACAGCGTCTCGATACTCAATCCAGTTGCTGAAGCCTTTTTGATCCTGTCTTGCACTACTTCTTCGAGTTCTCGCCAATTCTCACAATATGCCAACAATTGGATGCAGAATTCCTTTGAAAATTCCACGCAGTCGTCCAAAAGAACTCTGTATCGATGCGGTGCTGCACGTAGTGTTGCCAGATCCAACCCATAAGGACTTGTACCTTGGTATTTGCCAATGTAATAGCTTTTTTTTATTCTGTGTTTGACATCTTTAAACTGAGTAAATTCCTTCTTGACCTTGTACATCTTTAATTGAACTTCTTCAAATGTCAGTTCAATTGTGTAGCAGAAGTTTACGTCAGGTATGTCAAATGGTTTGTTGTCTGCATCTGGCATCAGGTCATCCATTAATGGGCTTTTAGGACCATCTCCTCCAACTGGTACACAGAGAATAAAGGCATGCCAGTGTTTGTTGACGCATATGAAAACATCATACACATATTTAGCCTTTGAAAGCAGTCTTTTAATGGAGTCTTGGTCCTTCTTCTTGTATGCTTTAACTACCTCTTTGTCCAGATCAGACACATTGTTGACGTAGTAGGCCAAAGGGTCAATGCCACGAATAGTACCTTCAACCATTGTGATGTCTATGTCTAGTCAAATATTGAAATAAAATGCTTTAATAAGATCAATACAAAGTATGTTTTTATGATTGAAAAAACAAGATACAATGCATTTTTTTCATTACAATTTTTAAAACAATTCTTACAAAAAATGCTGCTTGATTTTTTGACGTAATAGTTTTAATTATTGTTCTTTCGTCATTAAATGATGTTTTAATTGATATTCTATTTAATGATTTCAGAAATAATGATTTATAATCAATTTTATTTGTTTAACGATCAGTAGGCCTAGTAAACATTTAGTGTAACAGAAGATATATGGTATGAAATGCTCTATTTAATTATACAGCAGGACCTATCAGGTATTAAATACATCATTGTTTTGAGGATGGAAATTATGATTGGATTCAGTTTTCCTTCTGTAGTTGATTTTACTTATCAATTAATAAATTAAATCAAACAATCAACTTGAGTTTGAGATGTTACAATTGTACCTTCATTAGTTACTTACCAATCAAATTCAAATACTGCCTTCACTCATTATTGAAATGGTAACAATGCAGGTAAAGATGCTTATTACTGTACCTGTGCAACCTGGAGAATTAGCTGTAACGATATCAATCTCACAGATAAGCTTGTCCCTGTAAATTCCCAATTATATTTTTAACTATTACTTACTATGCTTTGTCTGGCGTATTGTATTACCATAGAGCAATGAAACAGAAACTACGTACTACTATTTGCAGTGTCTGTGTGGAATTGAGCATAGTACATCTGTTTGAACTGCTTTCAGGTTAACCACTGATGCAAATCAATAATAATATAATGTAATGACAAAGTGCAAAGCCATAAATTACAAGCGTTTAATGAATGCTATGCACATAAGATTGCATAGATCTGGTCTCTTTCCAAAATTCAACTGTAAAAGTTAACAAAAAAAGAAACAGAATATGGTAGGCTTTATCTAATTGGATGTATGGTCAATGTGTATACATTACAACTGTACATAAGCTGTACAAACTAGACACCTGAGTGTATACTACACTTGTTCTTTGATTAATATGCCTCACATGCCATTCATTATTTTGCACTAATGAACGATGAACATTCAGCACTAATTACTCTTGTCAACTACACTTTTTATAGACATTTTCTGTTGCTTTAATTCTAATGCTAATTTCAATTATGACTCCATTACTATTTTCTTTATTTAAACTTTTATTTGGTAACTTTAACAAATGTTTTTGTATGTACATGCTTCTGGTATATCATACAAGTATAAGAAACTTTAAATGATTTCTTTTCCTACATATCACCTGTGATATTAGACTATACAACCATCAGCAATCTTAAACAACAACTATAGGATGAATGAAAAAGAAAGTAGAAAGAATCTGCACTGTACAGAAGACACATACATATATGTTATACTAAAAGAGAAAATATACATAATCTATATATAAATTTACGTAAGGGCAAAATTTGGTAAATCGCGCCTTACTTCTAGAATTTTTACTCGATGGTATATAAAGTTGGTTCGTACTTTCGGTACTGAATTTAACCACCTGATGTAACCCTGTTTACTAATTAAATTGAGTTAGATAATTAGTTATTGACGATTAAAACGAATTTAGGTTCAACGATTTGCCCCAAATAGGGGTGTTTTCCGATCGTGGTATACACTGTCTAATGGATGTCCGTCTTGAAAAATACCCGCCACAAAAATGCGAGGAGGCTTCGCATTTTCCTATCTCCTCCTACGATAATTGTTTTTAATAGCTGAAAACCGGTTGAACAGCTAGAGTACAGCATCATAATGTTGAAGACAGGCCGATTTTCTTTAAAAAATACTATTTTGATAGATTTAATATACGATTATACAAATGTATTGATTTGCGATGAATGGAACATCCCAATCTCTCAGTCTGCCAGAGTTTGGTTGGTTAAACACAAGTAGGTAAATTTATGATTCTTTAGTTTAACACATACGGTAGGTAAATATATGGGCCCTTTGAGAATAAACTTGAACAATACTGTAAATACCTATTAACTATTTTTGTCCTCATCTGAATCGAAAATGTCTTTACTGTGAATGTTCGTACTGTTAGATGTAATATAAATTTATATACAAATAAACTTTATTACTGAGATTGTGGATAGGCTCTACTGTTAGATATATAAACACATTATTATATACAAATAAACTTGATACTGACAGTTCCTTCTCAACGTTTGTATTAATTAATAATTACCAAAAATATAAACGTCGTAGTTGTGTATCGTGACATGTACTTTAATATTTCAATCGATTATGACAGTGACTGTTTTAACAAAGTATTACATCGCAAATATTTTACTGTATTTAGAGGTATATTATTTATAGGCCTATAAAACATGAAAAAAATATTTCGTTACTGAGTGAATAAAAAATATATTTAAAAATTGTTCCTCTTTGTACCTATCCGCTTTCCCATCCCTCAACCCTAATGTTACATATAAAACACAAATTGGGTTTCTTTAAATGAGTCCAAATCACAAATTTGGACTCATTTTGTGATAAGTTTCTCCTTCGGAAGTAATTCCCAGGGTGCTAATTTTACACTACATAAATCATCGTGTCTATTTATTCGTTTCTGTAAACGACAATGTATTATAGTCCCGCGGTACGTACATTTGAAATCGCCAGTTTTGTTACGCTGCAATTACTGTGTATTCGAGAACCATCTGTGGGCACGACCTAGATGGTATGCGAGCGAAGCGAGCGTACCATCTAGTAATAATAATACACTTTAACTTATTTTACTTTAAAATTAAGATTAACATCTGTTAAGCTTGTCTACACTATCAAACTTTATGTGTCAAAAAAGTTTGAAGTGCCCATATAATTATGGTAGTGATGTGACATCATCATGTCTATATATGGGCATATCACATTTTTTTTGTCAAATAAAGTTTGATAGTGTAGACAAGGCTTAAAGGTATTTAAACATTTTAATTTAAAACTAAAATATTTTATAAAAAAATAAAACCATGCTTTTTTAAATTACTTATTGTAAACCTGTCTACACTATCAAACTAGTTAGGGTAAATAGGGTAGTGTTATGCCCAAATATGGTAGTGTTATGCCCAAATATGGTAGTGCTATATATGGGCATATCAAAATTTTTTTGTTTAAAGTTTGATAATGTAGACAGAACTGAATGGTTTCTTTTCAGCACTTAATAAATCTTACTGAATCTATATTGTATACAATCAATTATAGTTAGTCTGTCTTTACGTCTTTCACTTTGATGAAAATTCTTTAAAAATAACAAAAATATTTTATACTTGCCATCATTAAAACTATTAATGCTTTTTAACTTTCATTTCTTAAACAAAATGGCTTAATTTCATCCACAATATAAAAGACCCGTGGAACTAATCTATATTGTATACAATCAACTGTAGTTAGTCTGTCTTTAATTCTTTCATTTTCATGAAAATTCTTTGAAAATAACAAAATATTTGTTAATTACTAAAATCTGATGAAAAAACATAACTATCACTTCCAGAG
Organism: Antedon mediterranea; assembly: GCF_964355755.1. Lineage (NCBI taxonomy): Eukaryota > Metazoa > Echinodermata > Crinoidea > Comatulida > Antedonidae > Antedon > Antedon mediterranea. Next base: position 1,706,885 of record NC_092677.1, read on the forward strand.
GAGCTATCATCAGAACTGTCAGTGATCGGCTGACAGTTCGATGAATATTCATTAGCAATTGACCAATCATCAAAATCATCACTACTAGATGATGAATATTCATCACTAACTGGCGAATCACAATGCTTGTTATTGTGATTATTGATGTTATTGCAGCAATTGTTCTCCTGAATGGCTGGTTGTTCATCAAAGTGAACAGTCCTTTTATTTTGGCTTGGTGATCCGCCAGGCTCGTGTAATTCCGTCTCCACCATGACGTTATCAATCCCGACAACATCTGACGTTTTCTTTGCTTGTTTCTTTTCTTTTCGTAATGAGCTTTTCGTTGATTTCTTGCTCTCCTTTGTATTGCTTTGAACCTCGTTGCCTCGCACTTCGTTAAGTTCGACGGTTTCGTTTGTGACCGTTTTCGGATCAAATACTGGGTTCGTGTGTCGGTGTAGACTATGTTGATGTTTCACCAAAATGCGAGTATCTTCACGCAATGCTGTAATTCCTGCAAAATAACAATACTTTTCAATATTCATGAATTCAAGATGGCTTGTGGGAACATCAGATTTCAACGTAATGGTAAATGATATTTAATGTATTTTGTATATGTCAGAAATGACACACCAGACTACAAATGGAATTTTTATTTCATCAAATGCCATACAAATATTAAATGCAACACATAAAATGGGAACCAACTTGGAAGTAAACTTGTCTCAGTTGGCCCTTTAACATGGTAACAAAAAATAACAAGCGAGAACATGAAGCTTTAGTAATAATATATAATAAAAATGAAATGTTTTTTAATATTTAAGTAAAAGATATTTCTTTAATTCTTTCTTAAATTGAACAAAATGTTTGATTTCTTTGATATTAATAGGAAGCTTGTTCCTTGGCGGTTTACAAACAAGATTTTGATGATGAAGAAGACATTGAATACAAATGATGCGGCTAATGCTATCTTACCTGTCGCAAAGCATGACTGCTTTTTTCTCTGGTAGAAATAAAAAAATCCAATGACAATGAGACAAAGGAAAAGGCAAAGAACTGAACCTAAAATAATAATGCTTTTTGCGTTGTTCTTGAAGTGACCACTTGCATCTAGAAGTAATAACACAAATAAATTATTATTTATTTATTTACATACAAATATGATGTAAATACATCATACCAGTTCTAATGTCAAGTTTTGATTTCTTTTTCGTTTTTTAATTTCAGAAATAGAACTTGTACTAGGCCTATATTATGTTTTATGTATCAGAGTGGGTAAATGTACAGCGCCCTCGATGCTTACCTTGTTGTTCTCTTAACGTTACAAATTGATGAGTACTGATGACACCGTTGCCAAGCTTATTACTGGCCCAGATGTTAAGTTCATACTTAGAAATTGGTTCCAGGTTAGTTATCTTGTAAGTGTGCTGAAATTCAATTTTAAATTGATAACCAAAATACTGAATGGCTTTGTTTTTGTGATTCACATTTTAAGGATTTTATTTCATTTAATTCAACTAGGAGATGAAAGCCGTCATCTACAAGACAGCCCATCAGTTGATAATGAGGTACAAGAGCATATATTATATAATTCCCATATTTTGTTAAGAGAATAAAAAACAAATGCAAGTAGTTAAGAACCTGTTTACCAAAACTTTACTATGATATGTAACCTAGTAAAGATTCTAACCTGTTTACCAAAGCTTTACTATGTAACCTAGTAAAGATTCTAACCAGTTTACCAAAGCTTATACTATGATATGTAACCTAGTAAAGATTCTAACCTGTTTACCAAAGCTTTACTATGTAAACTAGTAAAGATTCTAACCAGTTTACCAAAGCTTTACTATGACATGTAACCTAGTAAGGACTCTAACCTGTTTACCAAAGCTTTATGACTTGTAAACTAGTAAAGATTCTAACCAGTTTACCAAAGTTTATACTATGATATGTAACCTAGTAAAGATTTTAACATGTTTACCAAAGCTTTACTATGTAACCTAGTAAATATTCTAACCGGTTTACCAGAGCTTTACTATGACATGTAACCTAGTAAAGATTCTAACTGGTTTACCAAAGCTTTACTATGACATGTAACCTAGTCAAGATTCTAACCTGTTTACTAAAGCTTTACTATGACATGTAACCTAGTAAAAGATTCTAACCTTTTGAGAACTAGAGACATCCCTCAATATTCTCCATCCTCCTGCCTTCACTTTTCGGTATTCAAGGTTTACGCTTACAACATTATATCCACCATTGTTCTTCACTTGCCAAAATACATCAGCCTCCATGTGACCAGGTGTTATAGTGACATTTAAAATACCAGGTGGTGCTTTAAAAAAGAATTATTAATTTGATAATACCAAAAACTAAACAAAATATCATAATCTACAGTTGTTTACAACAATTTTGTTGAAGATCAGTGATGTGCAGTTTTTTTCACTTTGTCTACATAACATTCTAATGAATTCCAATCTATAGTGACCATACAGTAAATGAAAATGCATGATTATTCCACAATCAATTTTATTTCTGAACTTACTTCGTACATGTACTCTGCATTCTCTAGTCCCCTGACTCTCTTTATTAAAGGCAAAACATGAATATATTGCACTGTCTGAGACATGTAGATGTGCCAATGTTAACTTGCCGCCATTTATCTACAAAATGGATAAAAACAAGTTTTTAAAAATATTTTAAACATATGATACCCAGGCCCGTAGCCAGGGGGGGTTTTTATGGTTCGGGCGAACCCCCCCTTTACAGCGAACCCCCTTAACCGACTGCGAACCCCCATCCCCGACATGCCCCACCCTCATCTCCGAAAATCGTCCAAATACGTGCCCCACAGTACAAAAAGTTGTTCGTAAATTAAAAAATTCGTAAACTCGTACGGAATAACTCATACAGTACCTTCTTCCCTGTATAAGCGTACTTCGAGCGATATAGTCTGTAAAGAGTTGCAAATGAATTGCCGATTTTAACCTGAAAAATAAATGTTTTTGGTCCCTGCATGTAACATGATATTGACGCGTCTCACAGCGAGCTGGGGGACGAACGATTCGTACAAAGGACACCGCCAGACAACTGCGTACCAATTGTTTAGATCACTGGCAGTCAGGCAGCATGCATAAAGTATATAGCCTTCCGACATACATCAGTATTTATGTGTGGCTATGAAGTATAATGTATCATAGAGGATTATAGTGAATATTAATATTTTACACTATAATATCTATGGTATCATGTACTGTAGTTCACATTATGGCATCCGATTATTTTTTTCTAGACCACCAGCCGATACGTACTCAAATGTATCAATATCACCTATTTACATTGGCATATTTAATTTCCTCAACAAATTGCTGTAAATAAATATTATAGATAGAGCTATAATAAGAATTGCATTTGCCTTCACCCAGTGTGCTTTTTTTGGGGCTTCTCCTAGACGTACGTTCGCATTGAACTTGAACGCAAAACAAAATATCGAGTAAATGATCAAACAATCGGCGGTGCCGCACAGAGCACGCGCATCTAACATACAGCAACAAATGTTATCGTTTAAATAGTCCACGAGTCAAAGTACGATCGTTTTGCTCATTGGTAGCATGCTGCATGAGAGTGTCTTTTCCGGCCATCTAGGGGTGTCATTTAACAAAATTTGCTTCGCCTCAGGTCCCACCCCAGGGGGGGGGGGGTTAGGTATGGGGGTGGGGGTGACCCAAATACTTAGTGTGCGAACCCCCCCTTGACAGATCCTGGCTACGGCCCTGATACCAAATCTAAAATAACCATAAACGGATTCAAAAGTTTGTCAGGAAGTGTTAGGGGTAGTAACAAAGTGCGAGGCAGCGAGGCACGCGAGGCAGGGAAGGCATGCGAGGCAAGTCAGAAATTTATGCGAGGCATCGTTTTACCATCATCAAAAAATGCGAGGCATCATTTTATCATTTCTCAAAATTGCAAGGCAGGAAATCACCGAAATTGAAGTAGCCTAGGCCTAGCTAGGCCCGCTAGGCTAGTTTCCTTTTGCACCTGCCTTGTATTTTAACCAACTTTATCCTGAATACCACAGCTTAGAATTAGTAGGCCTACTTTAATGAAGAAAAATCACATAAAAGTAACAATAAATCCATTAAATTGGTGATTTTACAGACGTTGTTTTTCTCGCATTTCGCACACTCAATGTTCAATATTTTGGTTTCTATGGAACGCCAAAAGAGCAAAATTAATTAGAGGGCTAAAAACTCTGTGGAATCAATTTATATTTAACGCATTATTTGGTGAAAATCAAGTACAATTTCAATAGATTTTGTCACTGTCAGTAAGGAAAAATGTTACTGTTCACCGGTGTACTGTTGATAATGTACACGGTTTCGGTAACCTTTTAAAGAATAAAATAGAAACATTCATCATAATATCCTTAGTAGGATGTCCTAGGTCTAGACTAGGTAGTGATGTTGATTTAGGATCGATTATTATTCTTGGAAAACAGAACAGTATCAGCAGTAACATATTACAGCATTTTTATTGACAAATTAACAAATATATTGAAATAAAACGTGTTTTTCACCAATAAATGCATGAGAAATTGACGCATTCCGCTGAGTTTTAGTCCTCTATTATCGTTGCTCTTTTGGCGCTCCATAGAAACAAAAATATTGAACATTGAATAAGTGAAATTCGCGAACAGTGTGCGAGAAACACGCCTGTAAAATCATGAATTTAAGGATTTATTTGTTACTTTTTATGTGATTCTTTCATTAAAGTACTCATGAGGTATACTTCTAAGGTGTGGTATTCACACGATAAAGTTAGTTATCAAATTTGGAGTAAAAATACAAGCGAAGGAAACTAGCGCCAGGTTTATTAGTACGTACATGGACAACAATAAATAAAAATCGTTCGTAATATACCTAGCTTACTAAAACAGGAATAGTGTATCATTATTAAATATTACACCAATTATTGTTATATCAAAATTGATTAAATTATCTTCTACATAGGCCTCTTATCTAGGTTAGGGCTAAGCATATTAGCTAAAGTTTAATTTTAGGCCTAGTATTACAATTGTCGGACGTAAGTCTTTTTTCACACGCGCTCCAGAATTCTGTCGCAATTTTTTTCTTTGCGGCATGTTATTGGATCGGCATATCAGTTACCTTTTATTCACCGCCAGTTATTGAACTTTTCCTGGCAATCGCTGTTCACCTTATTTGCGAGAGAGGTACACGTGTTGTTCCTAGAGAATGGAATGTCAAAAATGTCTTTGGCACGCCGCTCAGAGAGAAGTCTGTGCGTTGCTGCTGAAACCACGTGCTATAGGAGGGGAATGCACCACAATCCTCTGAGCTGAGGGCTGAATCATTCCGCTACCTGCTAAATAGTAAAGAGGGATTTTCCATCTCTCGGGTCTACTGGATCTAGGCGCAGGGGTGTGACCGTGTGACAAAATATTATTTTCACTCTGCTTTGTTCGAGAGACATGTGAGTGAACACGCTCGAAATGCCAACAAACATTGCAGTCATTTGATGAGTGTGTCGCTATAACAATTATTGTTTATCGAAAGTTGAAGACTGTCGTTCAGATTTTTGAACCGTAGTTTGGGCACTTTTGTAAAAGTAAAATTTGACACGATATGACTTGAATGAAAAAACAATCGTTACATAAAAATAAACAACATGATGAGTGTATACACGAATCTATTTAGATACGCTTGTATCGATTGATTATTAGGCCTATAATATAGCATAATAGCACGTTAAGATATGCCTCGCACCTTTTTGAAATTGTAAACTATATGCCTCGCATGACTCGCACTTTTGGAAATGATAAAATGATGCCTCGCACAAATATTTGGCATGCCTCGCATGCCTCGCTGCCTCGCACTTTGTCAACACTCATCGATTGATTATTAGGCCTATAATATAGCATAATAGCACGTTAAGATATGCCTCGCACCTTTTTGAAATTGTAAACTATATGCCTCGCATGCCTCGCACTTTTGGAAATGATAAAATGATGCCTCGCACAAATATTTGGCATGCCTCGCATGCCTCGCTGCCTCGCACTTTGTCAACACTCAAGTGTTAGCACGTTGCTTGGTTGCATATGCTGTATTTTATTTACCTTATGTTTGCCAGATTGGGTCATCTGTTGTCCGTCTTTGAGCCAAATTATTTCTGGTGGTGGATCGCCTCTGACCTGACACTCTAAGGTCACTGACCCATGATTGTCTTCTTCTACTAGGCGTGGTGGCTCTTTTATGAACACTACAGGATCTGGTGTAAATATAAAATATATAATTTTGCTAATCATAGCTCTGAGTACCATTATTGACATTGCTCAAACTGTTTTTTATTTTTTTTTTTTATTAACAACATTCCACAACACAACTAAATACAAAGTTTTTTTAATGTTTTTTTTATACACATCCAACGGCGAGCAACTCGCCAAACAGGATGAATACACTATTTTATAATTGTTTGTGTCTCATTTGAGGCTTATGAGTGCAGTTGAAAGAGTCGTGAGTTACAACCCTGGCACAAGGTTGGAATTGAACTCTTGACCTTGGGATTGGAAGGACAACATGTTAACCACTGAGCTACAGCTCCACTACAACATATAAAAAACATTAAATACGTTTGCTTCTTAGACTGTTTTCGTAACCATTCTTTTTTCTACAACTTTAACAATGTAAACACAAATGAATGTAGTTGCCTCTAATGTGATTGGTAACAAGTATACAAAACACAATACCCACAACATTACTATTAACTTACCCACAACATTGATGTATGTAGTAGCCTCTAATGTGATTGGTAACCCAAGTTCTGTGACCTTGCATGTGTAATTACCACGATCTGTCCTTCTTACGCCTCTCAAATGTAATGTACCCTGATCTGCGGATATTGTACATGGTTTTCTTGTACTAAATGAACAAGAAAACATCAGTTATTAATACTAGTTCACATTTACAGTGGAAACCCTGTTAAAATAGCATCATCAGGAACCTATAAAATGTTCCTTAAAGCCTGTTTTCCAGACTTTGAGTTTTGTTGAATTAACCAGATTCAACGATTTTACAGGAAAAGGGGGTTAAACAAAATGCTATAATATTGTTTATTCTCTTGAACAGGGGTTTGCCATAGTGTTAAAACACATGTTTCCATTGTTTCTTTCACCAAATTTATTTTATTTATTTTTATTTCAACAGTATTTTATGAGGGTGATCCATCCAGCATAATGGAGGTAAATCTACTTTAGTAGTGGTAGTAATGGAATACATTTTCATATAGACTTGACATGGATGGTGCATTGACTGTTTGACAAGGTTGAATAACAAAAAGAGTAAATTAACATTGATGTTTTATGTCGGTGTGATAGGAAGTGTTATTCCTTATTCTATTAAAATCAGGGAAGAGTGACTCTTCACTGACTATATACCATGATTGATATTTAAATGATTGGAAGTGACGTTTTTATTAGTTTATTAATGAACAAAAAGTTTTTTTTACAGTCTTAAAGTATAAAGCTCGACTGTCTACACTATCAAAAAAGTGTGATCTGCCCAAATATGTCAATATGGGCACATCACATTTTTGTCACATAAAGTTTGATAGTGTGGACAGAGCCTAATAATTCAAAGCAATGAATGATGATGAGTAAATTTTTTAATATTAATTATAATCAATCATTAGTATGTCTATCAACTAAAATCTGTTATGTTGTTGTTTTGTTATGTGTCATTTTGGACCGATAGTCTCCATATCAACAATTTTGCAATACATGTATAGACAGAAGTCATTGAAGGGAGCCCTAGTTAGTTGGTTACAATGCAAAAGATAGGACATTAGTAGTATTTAGGTTTAAGGTTAATTTGTTTCATGGTTTTCACAAGTGCCTTGAGCAATTTTGTGGATATGTGCGCTGTATAAATCTTATTATTATTATTAGTTGATAATTTTACAATGGGCGCGTCACTGGAAGGCAATAATTTGTGATTTTGTTAATTTGTTAGCATTCAACCTATTAGTTTCAATACTTAACTATTTAACATGGCCGATATAAGTCTCACAGTGTTGAATCTTATGTGTTCCCAGGTACCATCCAATTCTCATTACATTGGTATTGCCTTCTACTTGACATAATATATCTTGTGTACTTCCAACTAGTACGGTTACATGCTCTGGTGGTTGCTGGCTGAACTTTAACCCTACAATGTTTAATTAAATCAAGTCAAAAATTGGTTATTATCATCAAAACAAAAAAACAATAGATGAAAAGGAAACCCATAAAAAATCAAAGTGACGAGCTTGATAAATTGTTTCCCAAATTACTAAAACTTCTACTTATGTTTTTATATAAATAAATAGGAAAAGTATTAGTAGAGGATCTTATTCGCTGGGGTGTTCATTAAAAACTGTAGGTGTTAAAACATAAATGTGCCTTGTTCGTTCACCAAAGAGGGTTTTAAAATTTACTGTGTGATAGAAATATGATAGATTGATAATAGTATTAACAATTATAAATGGCTTATGTGTACAAAATAGCAAGTAAAACCTTGTCCACACTATCAAACTTTATGTGAAATGTGATGTGCCCATATATGAACATGATTATGTTATATCATTACCATATTTGGGCATACAGCATCACACTGTTTTCTCAAATTAGTTTGATAGTGTAGACAAAACTTACGTTTTAAAATATACGCACTGTATATGAAATAAAAAATAGTTTTAGAATATGTTCTACAGTACCTTCAACTATGAGCAATGTGGTGGCGCTCTTTGCCATTCCTGCGACATTTGTGGCCATGCATGAGTAGGTTCCGTGATCATATGGAAAAGATCTTGGGATGACCAGATCCCCTCCATTTCGCCCCCACTGGTAGTGTTTACCAAAGACAACTTCCTACATAAATATAAACAATTGTATGAATTAACAACCATAGACAACGACTAGAGTAAACTCCAACAAAATCACAGCTTCAAAAACATTCCACTATGGAGAGGAACCATCCTCACATCGACCAATCACATGGCAGTTTGAAGCTGTGTCCACTGCTCAGTCATGCATCACTACAAACGCATTGCAGCGTGTTGAGGGTATCAATCAGAGCAACAATTTTACCCTGGTGGCATCAATTCATTATTGCCTTTCAGTTTTATAGTTATCTATCTAGTTGTTTAATAGTACTGTAGCTCTATGGATATACTGTAAATAAACTCCTAGATTTGATGGCAACCCGGTTAGATAAAGAAACAACTTTGCGCTGATTACTAGTTGCATTATGGGAGTAAGTTTCCATACATGTTTGATCCAAAAAAATGACCGGGGCAATAATGTTCAGCGCTTAGAGGTTTCACAACATTAGGCGCTATATAAATCCAGGATATTATTATTAAGTACTCATTGTTCGTAGATCTTTAAACTTATATTGTATAACAAATAGGCCTACCTGTTGATCATGATACCAGCTGTAAGTAGGTTGAGGCATACCAGTGGCTTTACAGGCTAGCGTCACAGGCATTCCCACCTTGATAGACTTTTCACGAACATGCATAGAAACAATAGTAGGTGGTACTGTAGAAACAAGTATAACAATTTAAGTTAGCATGCAGTTACTTTTAAAGTAAGTAGCATAAAGTAGCATAACCCATTTACGTAAGTGAAATTACCCATTTTTTCCCACTACCCTTGCCACAAAAATCACCCTAGCCAATGTCCTTTTCTGTGAAAATTACTTCATGATAAAACAATAACAATAAACAACAATGTTTATTAATTTGTTTTGAAGTCTTCTTTACTTTCATTTCATTAAGTATACATCATGATGAAATTCAGTGGCACAATGAGCTTAGAGTCCCCTGAGCAGGACCAAGAGGTGAAATAAGATATTAAATTAAGTCGGAAAAAAGGCTAAAAAGCCCAAGGCCTCCAGCGTTGGATGGTCACTTAGGGTTCCTAAACCAGGGGCCACTGTGTTTACGGCACTAATGACATCATAAGTAGATTTAAATCAAATGCATTTAGTTCATATTTACTTGCTACTGTGGCTTTAAATGTGTATGATAAAGGGGTAGCTTGATCTTGTACTGCCATACAACGATAGGTGCCTGCATCAGCCATCGTAACCCCTCTGAATGCCAACACAGCCCAGGCATTCTGTTTAGATTGTCCAGTCAGTATTGAGTACCTAGCACCTCTACTCATCTGTGCATTACCCTAGAGGAAATAAACATAAATGCTATTGTTAAGCTGTCCACACTATTAACCTTGATGTGACAAATGTGATGTGCCCATATATGGACACAATGACATCATATCACCACAAAATTTGGGCACATCACACTTAATTTTGTCAAATTATTTTGATAGTGTGTACAGAGCTTTAAGATCTGTCTACACTATCAAACTTTATGTGACAAAAAAAGTGTGATGTGCCTATATATGGTGGTAATATGACATCATCATGTCCATATATGCCCACATCAAATTTTTTTTGTCACATACAGTTTGATAGTGTAGACAGAGCGTTCAATTTCTCTGCTGTCGTACGTAGGAGTATACAAAATCTATTTTTAACTCTGTTGCACATTTCCTTGGCTGTCCCTTGCGATCATTTCTAGCTAGAAGGAACAGCCTCGTTAGAGATGGTTGAAATAATTAAATAAATAGTGACAAATATATTAAAATGAACCTTGTGAGCTCAAGGATGAATAATGAATAATCTAAAGAAAGAAAATGCGGACAGAAAGGAATGACTTATATTGAATAATAATCAAAGGTAGTACCTTATACCAGGTGACGATAGGCGGGGGATATCCTGTGAAGTTACACACTAGTCTCTGATTACTGTCTTGCGTTAAACTGTACGGGTTGCTGGGCACCTCAGCAATTGATAAAGTAACTTAAGAACAAGATTAAAAGTATGATTGATTAACCACAGTAGAATCCAAGGTAACAGTCTCCCTGACCCAACAAGGTTGGACAGTGGTATGAATATTTACCCCTGACCCAACAAGGTTGGACAGTGGTATGAATATTTACCCCTGACCCAACAAGGTTGGACAGTGGTATGAATATTTACCCCTGACCCAACAAGGTTGGACAGTGGTATGAATATTTACCCCTGACCCAACAAGGTTGGACAGTGGTATGAATATTTACCCCTGACCCAACAAGGTTGGACAGTGGTATGAATATTTACCCCTGACCCAACAAGGTTGGACAGTGGTATGGATATTTACCCCTGACCCAACAAGGTTGGACAGTGGTATGAATATTTACCCCTGACCCAACAAGGTTGGACAGTGGTATGGATATTTACCCCTGACCCAACAAGGTTGGACAGTGGTATGAATATTTACCCCTGACCCAACAAGGTTGGACAGTGGTATGAATATTTACCCCTGACCCAACAAGGTTGGACAGTGGTATGAATATTTACCCCTGACCCAACAAGGTTGGACAGTGGTATGAATATTTACCCCTGACCCAACAAGGTTGGACAGTGGTATGGATATTTACCCCTGACCCAACAAGGTTGGACAGTGGTATGGATATTTACCCCTGACCCAACAAGGTTGGACAGTGGTATGGATATTTACCCCTGACCCAACAAGGTTGGACAGTGGTATGAATATTTACCCCTGACCCAACAAGGTTGGACAGTGGTATGGATATTTACCCCTGACCCAACAAGGTTGGACAGTGGTATGGATATTTCCCCTTGTTTTAATAGGGGTGACGTCCCCTGAATAGGTTTGTCATATAATTAGGGATGTCCCCTGAATCAGTGTGCTCTCTGAATAGAATTATCTCATTAAGGGTGTCCCCCGAATAGGGTGTACCCCGAATAGGGTGTACTGTCACATTAATAAGAAGGGGTGTCCCCTGAATAGAGGTGTTTTCTAAATAGGGTTGTCCACTTTAATAGGGGTGTTCCTGAATAAGGGTGTCCACATAAAAGCTTGTCCCCTGAATAGGGGTGTCACCTTAATAGGGGTTTCCACTTAATCCCAAACTGCTTTATAAATCATTCATTTAAATTTTAAATTAACACTTTGTTTAATTATAATTAATTAAAAAATAGTTTAGATTTATTTAATTTTTTTCCAAGGGAAATCAGATTTTTTTTAAATCTCATAAAACATACAACACAATTTTAGTGTAAAGAAATGGAAAACATGAAAATAATTATTTACACAGACTGCACTCTTTGATAAAAATTAAATGTTTATCAAAAAAATACAATGCAAGGAAATTAAAATGACAGATTTAAAAAGAAATATCATCATGGAAACTATATTGCCTATCATTTAGCAAAATGAACATAATCAGTCAATTGCGTCAAATGCATTGATAGTACTGAGGAATGCAGAGCTATGAATTAGTGGTTGAATTATACGCTAGTTTGTTTTAGAGGAAAAGCCCAATTATAAGAAATGTTAGTCAGCATCCTCTCTTCCATCACAACCCATAATATTCATTCATTGTAGCAAGAAAAAAATGCGGCTCTGTATTTGTTGTGTTAGGGACCGTGTTCTTGTGATGTTTACATCCGTGATTCTTCTGCAGTAATCACATTATTCATGTGATTATTATTCTATTCCGTCATGAGCACATGATTCAATGAAATGAAAAACTAGTTTCTTTTATTGTTGATTATTTATTTGATTTATTTGATTTTATTGATTTATTTTACACTTTATGGGTTTACTGCAGTAAACTATTTAGTTACACACAACATTCATATGTTTTTACTGCAGTAAATTATTTAGTTACATACAACATTCATATGTTTTTACTGCAGTAAATTATTTTTGGTACACACATAATTCATATGTTTACTGCAGTACTTATTTAGTTACACACAAAATTCATGTGTTCACTACAGTAACTTATAGTTACACACAAAATGCATGTGTTTACTGCAGTAAATTGTTAGTAAAATGTATGTGTTTTAAGTTACTTTATAGCTAATCCCTTTTTTAGCATTGTTCATGTTTAATTAGTCCTTCATATTTTCTTGAATTAATATTTTTGATTGTTCAATTGTTTCATTTTAATAGTTCAAAGGATAAAAATATCTTTAAATTTGATGCAATATATCTTTACCTTCAACTTTAACGGTGATGACTTCACTCACAACTGAGCCATAGGAATTACTCGCATTGCATTGATATTGTCCAATGTCGTATACTGATATGGCTAGAAAGAAAGAAAACAATTTTTATATCTATCATTCTTCTTCATTGTGTTCTACTCCTACTCTCTCCACCCACTATTCTATTCAGTAATATAAATACAGATAGGCCTAATAATATCTTGAATTTTGGTTGAATTTAAAAGTTTGTTTTGTCTTTTTATAAGTAAATAATTTTTATTTCATGATTAACTTTATTAAAACTACAAAATTGCCTATTCAAAACATAATTTTATTAATCTTCATTTTTCATGTTTTTTGGGGACAATCTTTCAGAGTAGAGGTGTTTTATGTCTCAAATGTGGATATAATGAACTAATGCAGTCACTGATAAGACCTGCTTCCTGCTAAGTCTATGTCTACACATTGTACTTTCATTTCCATTTTCATGCCTATTTTTTTTATGGCCCTGTTTTTTTATAAAGCAAAAGATTTAAAACATTAATAAAAAAGACATTAAAACACTTACATTACAACAAAACTTCAAAATCACAATACTAAGACAGACAATATTTACAATGTTTTAAAAAGGAGTTTAAAATTAAATTAAAGGGATAAAATGTACAGTAATTGTTCAAAATGTAGTCTTATTAAATGATGTTTCCATTTTCAAGCCTATTTTTTAATTTATTTTTTTTTATGGCCCTGTTTGTTTATAGCAAAAGAATAAAAAAGACATTAAAAAACTTACAATAAAACCAATAAAATCACAATTAAGACAGACAATGAAATTGAAATATGAAATTGAAATATATATTTATACTGGGTAACCTCTTCAGTCAAAGACAAAGGAGTGTCAAATTAAAGGGATAAAATGTACAGTAATTGTTCAAACCACGTTTTAATATATTCTTATTAAATGTTGATTGTTATGGGGACTCTTCTACTAAGAGGACATTTCCGGTGGAAGGAACAAGGGGAAATATAGTATTTGAACACTATGGCCAAGCCCAGGCAAACCCCATGGCCAAGCCCAGGCAAACCCCATGGCCAAGCCCAGGCAAACCCCTTATAAGAAGACACTTTTAATTTAATTCACTGTAATTGAGGAACAATTTATTAACTGATGTTTTTTTCGTTTAGTGTCAAAAAACGTTCTTAATAGGAGTTCTTCTAATAAAGTTAGTTATATTCTGTAAAACTTAAAAGACTACAAAATTATACTTAATATACAGGTCATTAATTTTATATGACCAATTATTACCAACTAATTTAACTAATGACCTTAATGAAATGACGGAAATACTAACAAGACTTGATAAGAATTGCTTTAATACTTTGTTAGTGTTTTTAATCTGATATCTGTCATTTAATTTCTCACTTTCCTTTTTCCATTAGGACTTTCTTTTTGTTAGTTGGATTAAGGTTGTTTTAATATTAATCTTGATGTAGTTTGCCTGACACCCTTCCCCTATTCATTCAATATGATCCTGGAGGTGATTTTTTTTTGTAGATAAGTTGGGGACTCCTTATGTGAAAGACAGCCGAACTACTTCTTAAATTTAACTAAACCTAACACTCTAAATAATCTCTTCTCTCATAATAAAGTAAAAAGAAGTTGGTTATTTGGATTCGAACCCCATACATCAACATGCAAAGTTCATATTATAATCCACTCAACTACACAGACGGCTCCACGGAAAGCATTTGCCTTAGCGAATTGTAGTTAGATCAATTCTTACGTCACACCATATGGATATGACTAATAAATATTGATGTTTATTTGTAAATTTTCATGAGGGGTCCCTAACTTACATATAAAAAGAAATATCGCGTCCTGGAGAAAAAACTATTTGTTTATTTTAGAATGTATTTTATAACATTAGTAATTGCATAGCCTTAAGTTAATTGTAGTTGTAGTAAATAGATTTAAATGCAATTCCTGTTTGTTCTTCCAGCACTATATTTGGAACAGAATGCAAATTAAATTATAAATTGCTAATAAAACACTTCCTTGCAAAGTTGTAGATACTCTGCCAACAAAAGAAATAAATGCATAATAAAACATAGGTTTAATTTATTTATTTCTAAAAAATAGTTTATATTTAGGATTTTGTGGTTTAGTTTTGTAACATTATTTTTTTCTACCCGTTAATTTTTGCATACATCTTCAAATTCATTAGGTAATACAACTTTTAGTGCAAAAGTATTATATTAAGCTAGGCCTTAAGTATTGTACTTACATTTGAAATTAAGAACACCACCAACCATGTCCACATTGTTGGTATATCCAAGCTGTCTGCTATCCTTAAGCCAGTATATCGCTGGTGCTGGGTGGCTATTAGCTGTACACGTTAACGTTATGTTATCGCCTGTTTTTGCAGCTACTGTTCTCCTAGATAGGGATGTAAATGTTGGACCATCTGCAAATGAATTTATAACAATTTGGATTAACTTTTTTCCCGGATACTTAAGCTTTGTCTACACTATCAAACTTTATGTGATGTGCTCATATATGGACAAGATGATGTCATATCACTACCATATTTAAGCATATCACAACCATATTTTGACACATCACTTTTTTTTTGTCAAACTAGACCTTGGATTCTGTTATCAAAGACAATAATTTGTAACTGAAACTCACAATATACTTGAACGTTGAATGAGCATTCTGCAGCAGCTCCGGTGGCATCTGTAACCCTGGCAACAAACTTTCCTTGTATTTTTTTCACTACTGTCGTAATCAATAAACTATTGGGTCCAATAATGAAATGTGAGGGCGCTGGATCTCTTAACATCTGTAAACAATGAAATACATCTTATGTTTTTGTTTATTTCAATATTTGGCAATCAATTCTTTTTAAAAAATTAATTTTTTATTTTATTTGTTTATTGTTTATAATTATCATTTTTTAGTAATAATAGTATGCTAGTGAGACCTTTATGTGTTCTACCGTAATAATTCTTACCGAGATTAATTGTCCATTAAAAGTCCATTTGTAAGTGACAGGATTGGCTGCACCAATGACAGGACAAGTTAATGTAACATTGGTTGCCCCTTCTAAGACATCTATGTTTTGTTTTGCAACTACGCCCAGCGTAAAACCTGAAATACAAATAAAGTATAAACTTAATTTAATGGTTGCTTAAAAAGTTGTATTAATGTCCAGTAATCCAGTAGGGAGAAGAACAAAAATTGATAATTAAATATTATTTATTTCAATATTTATGTATAGTGATAGCCAGATGACTACCATTCAAACTTTACCTAATAAGGGAAACACTGAAAATTTAAAAAATCTTCAATTGAATAGAATTTAATGGAAATACTTAAATAATATATTGAGTTAACGGAAATACTTAATATTCAAAGGAAATATTTCACTTAAGTGCGATTGGTGAATACGGCCACAGGATTGTTTTAAAGATGGGAACACATAATACTATTTATAGTCTGTCAAAAACAGATACCAAAAAGTAGTTTTTTCAGTTTAGCTGTCAATTCATGTCTGTAGCGCAACCCTTTGTCCCTCACCCTTGTATCCGCCTCTCTGCCCACTATTAATATCCTGTGACCTTTTTGAAAATGTTGTCATCAATAAAGTATGGAACACGAGCCAAAATGTCTAAATGCAATTAAAATACGCGGTCAAACTTTGACCCATTGAACTGAATCACTAATGATGATTCAGACACTAGTCAGGCTATGCCAAGTCTTTCTCTAAAAATAGAAGTCAATTATTTAGGGAAAGAAATCTGTTTAAAATATGACAAAAGTACACAACATTAATGATTTTATAATATAAAACAAGAATATATTTTTATGAATTTGAACATGAATTTAAAATTAAAACATTCAGTACAATACAATTGAATACAAATATATTAAGCTGAAATGGTAAATTACTAAAAACCTACATGACCTAGTCTAGAGCCTAGTAGGGATTAGTTTTTGTGTAAATTATCAACATTATTGTTATAACTCTATCTACCCTAGGCCTACCCCCTAGGCCTATGCCGAACTGCTCTGCCCTCCCCCATCAATGATTGAAAAGGGTAGATGAACTAACTTCTTTTCCGATTTGATTTCCGCAAAATAGAAGAACTCTCAGAAGAGTAGGCGTAACTCCTAAAACACAGAAAAGTTAATATTTTAAAATAGTTTTAAAAGTTCACTTACCATTGGTTACTCCTAAGTTAATAAAAAGAATAGTCAGGAACATTTGAAGTGATTCTACAAACATAGTAACCGATTAATTATGACGTTTTCCTTTAGAATAAAAATGACCACCAGCAGAACAGCCAGCCCAACAGCAACTTCGCGAAAAAAGTTTACTCAAAATGTTTTTGATCATGAAAATATTGAGGGCGCTATACTTTAAAACTTTTATTTCCTTTTGAAAATATAATTGTCGGAACTTCTAAATTGATTTTAATCCATTTCGATATTACGTGACTTCCGTAACTATTTATCTAAAAATATTGGTAAATCTATTCAAACACCTTAATCCGTGCGTGTGTACGTTATCTTGGAATAAATCCAATGACTATATAGTTTTCGTAACACAGTTTATAGCATTGACTTTGATAATGCATAAAAAAAAGCAAAAATACCTCGTGAATGTACAATGTTTGCATTGATAGTACTAAACCAATTAGATAAACTATGTGTATATATATACATAATCAGTATTAATCAACGTCGAATGCATAATCTAATTATTCTGTTATCGCTACACGTTGCTTGTATCCTCTTCGTAAGCCCACATTTATATTCCACTAGTTATTGGTGTCACACTCTTTGAAACAAAGAACCTAGCTTAATTATAACCTATTAACATTTTTTTTTTATTGTAGGTCTACGTTTACGTATACTTATTCTTCTCTATCAGTAGGCACCTATGATATTTTATTCAATAACTTTTAAAAACTTCTGGAAAAACTATACTTAATTGCATTTACTGTTGCTTTATAACATACCTTTATTACCATTTATATATAAATTGCATTGCTCTCAAAATTTAAAATAGGCATATAGACCTCTATTTTCCCAGTTTGGGTTTGGTTTCCACATGGACG
This sequence comes from Antedon mediterranea, assembly GCF_964355755.1. Lineage (NCBI taxonomy): Eukaryota > Metazoa > Echinodermata > Crinoidea > Comatulida > Antedonidae > Antedon > Antedon mediterranea. The sequence goes on from NC_092677.1 coordinate 1,725,106, forward strand.
CAATTTGACCAATCACGACGCAATGGATCATCCAACTGTCGCTTGTGATTGGTCAACTTATTTGCTTTGTGCTTACGTCGTTGCGTTCATAAGTGGAAACCAAGCGTTATAATAACTAGTAATATGTTTATTTTACACCGAAAGAAAACAAAAGGAAATTTGCATATTATTCTATAAATTGCATTGATGCTGCACTTAAAGCTCTGTCTACACTAGTAACTAGTTTGAAAAAAAGTGTGATGTGCCCAAATATGGTAGTGGTATGACATCATCGTGTCCAAAAATGGGCACATCACTTTTTTTGTCACATAAAGTTTGATAGTATAGACGTTTGAAGTTCCACCATGAGAAACCGTCGTGCGTGCTTAGATACAACGCACAGGACATTGTTTGTATTGGTACTCATGGATTATCTATCTCTTCAATCTCATTGCCAGAGCCGCGATTCCTAATAGAATAATTATCCAAGCGAAACTTGAGATGAAGCCCATGTACACTGAAAAGAACGTTATGTTCCAACCTGGAAATGAAAGCAAAATATCAATTAGTGAAATGAAAAGTGAATGAAACAACATAATTCGGCTAAAAATTATTAGTTTAACGGTATTTAAATTAGACTTTAGAAGAAGCATTGTTTGCTTTGGAGGCTCAACCTGAGAGTGAAATATTTCGTTTTTGTATTTTTCTTTTTTTTCTTTGTATATGGCCGAAATTGAATAAATAACAAAAATAAAATTCGTTTTATATTGTGTGAACCCTAACCCCTAGGGAAGAGTTTAATTTGTTTAAGTGAATATTCTTTTTTAACTCACCTCGTCCTAAAATTCCCCTCAGCGCTTCTACAGCATACGACTGTGGCATAATCAGGCAAAAATATCTGAATGGATACGGAATGCCTTCAAGTGGCCAAATGATACCTTAAACATAAAAAAAAACCGAATACAGTAATCTTTAGACATTATCGGGACCAAGCGTGGTCACCAATATCATAATATTGTGCATTAAACCACACTCAGAATAAGCAGCGGCACTGTACCTAATTTGTCCCGTATCATAGGCGGCAAATTAATAATGTAATACATTGTCATGTCATGCAGTACAGAGAATCGAGTTCTCACGTCGGTTAGGAGGCGCGCAATTTTCCAAACGCATTTAATATTATCATCATTATCTTACATTATGAAAACAATTAACAATAGGCCTATGTCTTTTATCTTTTATTATTTTACTTACCACTCAGTAATGTCAGTGGGAAGAATGAACCAAGCGAGGCCTGCATAGCAACTACTTCGTTGTCACTGATGGATGAGATGAGCATGCCAAAGCCCATACCAACGATACCTTGCATCAGGGCTAGGACGACCACTAGTAATAAGGAACCTTCATTCGCAATCTACAATCGATAACATGAAAATGGATTTGTGTTTATAAACGTTATTCGTAGGAAGATGTACACAATTCTTCACATTTATTCAGAAATATATATATTTACATACAATATTGCAGGGGTCTTACAGATAACTACAGTGAAATTTTAAAAGGTAGTTTCGGGTTTGAGAATATACTTGATGATAAAGTCGAACAACTGAAAGAAGTATGTACAGAAATATTATTAAAGTATTAATTGCGCAAGCGTAAAAAAGTCTTTTGAATATGTTGATGATTAAAAAAAAGTGCGTCCAATACAAGAAAATAACTCAGTACTGGTCGATACCGAAAAATAAAGAATCTCTATAATGCTGATATATAATAGGCTTATATTTATCTATAGACCTTCTAAAATAGTGCCGCTTGATGATGTATTGAATGCACATACATATACTACAAGAAAATAATAGACTTACATCAAAGACGGACAGAATAAAGACAAGTACGACTGTAGTTTGTACCGTCATCACAATGAATTGTACGAATGCATGTGATATGACCACCTCTAACGCACTCACACCTGTAAAATACAACAATGATCATAAAGCTGCGTTCACACTAGGACGAAAAGCTGCGTTTACACTACATGACGCAAAGCTTTACGTTCACACTAGGACGCAAAACTACGTTCACAGTGAGGCCGAATTTGGTTCGTTGGCCAGAGAAACTCCGAGCTACGTATGTTACATCACACAAGGAATCGTGAATGCATTAGTGTGAACGGTTGTATACCTCAACATACTTTTATCACGATTTTTTGTTTCTGACCACACCGGTACGGATTCAATAGGCCTACTTGGTCTTTGGATCATCCCACTAGGGCGCAAATAAGTAGGCCTAGCCTATACTCGTCAAAAGAGCTGACTTACCAGCTACCCATGCTCGATCCAGCAAACCTTCCTTACGTTCCACCACAAACGTCACACTTGTTAGCGAAACAGCCAAGAAAAATATAATACTAAAATAAAAAAATAATTACAAATATATTTGTGTATAATAACAAGTAAAATAAAAAAGAAATAGTATATCAAATATATCTTTACATCAAAGAGTGTATGTGTTTAATGTCTTTTTAAGCTCTGTTTACACTATCATATCAAATAGTAGTAATATGATGATATCGTGTCCATATAATGGGCACATCACAGTTTGATATTTTATACAGAGCTTTATATTCATCCATTCCGATCCTTATTACTGACATTCATTAGTTTACGCCCGATCTGTCTTAATTTGTTTTACCTTATTTCTTAACTCCCGATTTGTCTTCATTCGTTTTATTATTAGCCTATCGTACTTTTATTTCTTTTTCACTACATGACTTTTGTATTGTTTTCAGTATCTTACCAGGCAATTATACCAGGTGCCATAAAATCACGAAAATTCGTGCTGTCGTCTCCAAATATCGGATCATCAAACTGATATGGAAAAGAGTATAAAGAGAATAGCATAAGTACACAGGCATCGCCTTTTTTTTAATAATGGAAAATTGAATAAACGTGTACGTTACTGCACCTCACAAGTCATACATTTAACCCATTTTGAAATAGACTTACTACTAATGGAACTTGGACTGTTGCCGGATTTATCATCGGATATTGTTGTACAAGATCCTCAAGGAATCTCTGAAATAAAGAATAAGAATATTTATCCAATAAATCCAAGAATAGAAAACTATGAATAGGAAAACAATCGAGAGAAGAAACATCCTCAAACTGTTTCGTCAATGTACGCGCGTTTGCGTCAAATGTTTGACGTACTGAAGGCCAACGCGTTACAACTATTTTATTTTATACCATTAATTAATTAATGTGTTTACCTCAAAGGCGTCAGATATCCGTAATTGAAGAGTTAAGTAAACTTGCTGATCTGTAATGAATAATTTAAATGTTAAAAATGTTATTTCACCTGATTACATTTCATTGTGAAGTTTAAACAAAAAAACTTCGTTTGTCAGTCGGTTGATCGTCGTGGTATTTCCTCGCTCATTCGACCTTATGGTCTTTCAGCGCTAACGTCTTCATAATATTTCCATGAATTCGTTATTTATTTCAACTTACTTGTTTGATCCAACCGTACATATATTGTACTTCCGCTGACCGTGTCGTTATCTATATTCCCAGAAAATCTATAGAAAAAAGTATATTTCCAAATAAGTTTTTGTCGATATTATAGGCAACGATAAGTTGTTTTCATGGAGCCGTATAAGACCTAATCCGACTTTCATAAGTTGACAGTTAAAGAGAACCATTATATAATATACATTTCTTACATTACCTCTCTATTAAATAGTAGCTGTAATTACTCGGAATGTCAATGGTACCCCATTCATTGCCTGCCTTAGCACTCGCAACGGCTACCGATATATTTTCCTTTGGATGCTAAAATCGGAAACGTCAAAATAAAGCATTGTTATTTTATTTAATACTAGACTGATACCAGTAATTATTATTCATTCTCGTAATCATTAGAAATGTTTGTATTGTATATGTTGGCTGGATAGGAGTGCTTCCTGTAGATTCGCGTTTGGGCAATTCTGCCTGGTTGTGTTTTTTCACTTGTCAATGTGTTGAATTGCATTTGTTATGTAACATTTTAAAGGCAAAATAATTAAAATGAAATAATCGTCTCTCTCAGTAATTATTGTCGTCTTTATATTAATTAAGATGGCTCTTTAAAATCCTGACGAAATTCATGGTTTAATCATGCATCAATATCATAATAATCCTCTGTCATCATCATCATCATCATCATCATCATCATCATCGTCGTCGTTCTCAATCTCACTTTCAAATAATTTTTGTTTTCATTGTAATTACTTGTATGATTGTATTGTTATCCAAATTCCACAGGAACTGCTGTCCAAATTGTAGCGGTGTCGTGTCGCCGTTCACAGTCGCCATCGCCAGGTCAGTAGGGTCATTCCCAATACAGACACAGAACAGACAGGCTTGAATCAACGGTACCAGAAAACTGAAGAACAGTCCCCTATTGAAACAAAAGTGTTGTATTTTTGTATATAGTATCTGATTAGGTGGTGCTCTTTCACTCACAACATAAACAGTTCAATTTAACCAAAAATTCATTGTCTGACAGACAATTTGACTATGTTTTGCTTTAAATTACACTTTTCTCAGGTAAATAATTTTTGTTTACCCAATTGTTTGTCAAAGTAACTATTATGAGACATTAAAATGGCATATTCAAAACAAAAAAGGTAAAATTTTTTCGTCGTGTTTAAATAAATCTTGGCTCTTAGATTTAAAAAGAAGTCTTACATTGGGTTTCGGATTAACTTGATCATGTCTTTAAACACCATTGCGGTCACTATGGTCAGCCGAGGTCCACTACAACAGGACGATGAACTGGATGAACTCTTCCCAGTTTCTAAAAAGAGGAACCAGAATTAGGTAACTTTCTAACTTCTTATAAAACAGAGGGAGCAGGAAGTCACATTAATAAAACACCTGATTTGTACTGGAGAAAGAATTACTGATAGCCTGCCATTAAGATAGATTTTATAATCTTATTAGGATAATATTAATAAAATCTAACTTGTATTGTGGCCTAACAATGACGTCCTCTCATCCGGTTCTGTCATCACCGCATCCTCTTCATCGCATTTTGAACTATTGGTGATTCCATTTTGAAAGGAGATTACCTCTTCCTTCTCCGTCTGTTTTGCAGAGTTTTTACCATCGTCAATTTTGACAATTAGATCGGCGGAAGCCTAAGATCATTTAAAGAACAATCGTGAAAATATATTGTTCGTTATATTTCGCTGAGGAAGTTACCGTGCAAGTGTTATATTCAAAACGTATTTTCGTTAACTTTGACGATTTTCCTACGCATTTAGACGATGGATTTGCTAGATTTAAAATAAATAAATAAAGGTACCTCTTCATTTTCAGCAGTAACTTCTCTCATACACAGTTTTAGGAAAACCTCTTCAAGACTCTGAGAAAATATAATGCATTTGTAAGTAAGTAGTCACGTAGACATTTATTGCAAATTGCAAATAGGTGAAATATGCGTAGGTTCACTCTTATACTAGCCACGAAGGGATGGTTGTATCCTGAAATTCAAGATTCAAGATTTGACTTTCCTTTGGCATATTCTACATATTGAAATACATACAAAACATACAAATGCAGATACAATTTGTACAAATACAAGTTAGTAAAATTGTTCAAACCTTAACAAATTGAAAATTATTATAATCTGAATCTGATTCAAATATTTGTTACAGAAATTACAAATGCATACTTACGTTTAACCGATGATGTGCGATAAGTTCCAATGGTGGCGATTCGGACAGCAGTACACCATTCCTCATTAAACCAACCTTATATACAATTTATAAAATTAGTGATATTGAAAAAAAACGGTATTATTGATAAACATTTATCTTTGTTAATAATGAATAATATTATAAAATAATTAGGCTGATTTATGAATAAGGTTGATCGCGAGGAACGTCGTTGCACAATTCATGATGGAAGGGTTTGAGAGAAAACGACGCGTACGTACGTACAATCAATAAATCACGTACGTCGTGACGTTTGCTCCCAAATCCTTCACACCATGCGTCGCGTACGCTATTTGCCATAAACCTTATTTTATACGTCGTATATACGAGTTATTCTTACGATATGTGCCTGCTTCGCCTCTTCTATGTAATGAGTTGTTATAATGATGGTTGTTTCCCCTCCTCTCGCAATATCACCAAGATGCTCCCATATTCTATAGAAAATATTATTATTATTATTATTACAAATCCAATGAAAATGTTTAATTTGATACACAATGATACCCACCACCCATTGTATATGTAAAGCACTGTCTACTCTATCAAACTTTATGTGAAAAAAAAATGTGATGTGCCCATATAATAAACATGTCACATCATTACCATATTTCGGGGTACCACTACCAAATTAGTTTGATAGTGAAGACAGAGCGTTATATGTCTTACTTCATCCTAAGTAAAGGATCAACTCCAACGGTTGGCTCATCCAGAATGAGAAGCGGAGGCGAGTGCAGCAGAGCCACAGCAAATGAAACTCGTCTTTTCTGTCCTCCACTGAAGGAAGAAGAAACAAGTTGTATTATTCCATTTTTTTTTACGAAAAGCAATCTCGCAACTATACTTTGAATGTTATGATTTAATAGGCCTATTTACAAAAAAAAGGATAAAACATGCTTTTTTAAATTATTCAATAAAACAACATTTGGTTGTTTTAAGTACCATTTTTATTGCTTTTCGATCGATTGGGTCAACAAAAATGAAAACTTCTCTTCTTTACTTTTACAATAAATAAGTATAAACCTTAAGTTTCCGACGATGGATTTTGCTGGCGGTAGTCTCAACAAGTCAATTAGGAAGTCTCGTTGTTTTACTATCTCATCACTTTTCATTCCGTGCAAAATTCCAAAGTATTTCATGGTTTCTTTGATGCTAAATTCACCATAAAGCGCAGTTTCCTAAAAATGATCAGAAGAAATGTGTGATATATGTCTACTCTGTAACTCTAATAAAGAGTTACTTCGCGGTGTGTTGAGTTAATTTTAAAATACTTTTAAATTTCCAAGTAATATAAGATATAATAAGTTTACTTCTAAAAATTATGAAAAGTAAGCTTTCCCACTATAGAACGCAACGTAAAGTCGTACACGCCAATAATTGACCAATCACAAGCGACGGATTATCCTAACTGTGATTCAAATAGCTTCAGTTGCGTTTACACACGTTCGATATGTAAAACACTAGAAACGCAACGCAACGAGTTGACGAATGACAAGCGACAGTTCGTCGAAACCATCACTTAAGCTTGGTTCCCACTAAAACGTACCGTAACGCAATAGACCGGGCGCCCGGAAGATTTATTCATGTGAAAAGATACAAAAGGTTTGATGATGTAGTTAGGTGCGTATTAGGGCGAGATGCAATATTCGACATTGCTGCCGGGTCACAGCCTGTACATAGGGCCTGTGGGGATCATAACATAGGGGGGTAAAAATGAATTTATTTATGTGAAGCGATACAAGGATAAACTTTTTTGGATATCATTCGCAGTGGGCTACTACTTAAAATTGTTACTGTACTAACATTATACAGTGATATCTGATAAAAGGCAACATTAATAATACTGGACAAAATTAAATATCATTACTTATCCACAATGGATCGACTACTGTATTGATTATTGCACATTATTTTTCTCTAACTGAACCCAGGTCAAATATTTTACATGCAGTGTAACTACCGACACACTGTAAAAGCACAATTGAGCAAAGACATCGAGGTTACTGGCTGTATTAAATAACTGAATATTGTACATTCATCATATTCCATTGTTACTAGCTATAAATGACGTTGTCACAAATCATGTAAAAAGAAATCCAATAGCCCCTATTGGTTTTATTATATCGTGCATTCTGTTCAGCTAGTAATGGAATATGAGGAATGTACAATATTTAGTAATTTAATGCATACAGCCAGTAACCTCGATGTCTTTGCTCAATTGTGCTTTTACAGTGTGTTGGTAGTTACACTGAATGTAAAATATTCGACCTGGGTTCAGTTAGAGATAAGTAACGATATTTAATTTGGTCCAGTGTTATTAGTGTAACAATTTTAAATTTGACTTGGGCAGTTATAGTAAAATAATGTGCAATAATTGATACAGTAGTCGATCCATTATGTATAAGTAACGATATTTAATTTGGTCCTGAGTATGTTGCAGATATCACTGTCTAATGTTAGTACAGTAACAATTTTAAATTTGACTTGGGCAGTTATAGTAAAATAATGTGCAGTAATCAATACAGTAGTCGATCCATTATGATAAGTAACGATATTTAATTCGATTCAGTTTGTTGCGTTTTATCAGATATTACTTTCTTATGTTAGTTGTAAAATACTGTCCAATAATCAATACAGTAGTTGATCCATTGTGGATAAGTAACGATGTTTAAAATGTTGGCAGATTAAGTTTTTTGTTGGTTTTTATCAGTCTAATTCACATGAAAACGGTTACTTTTTTAAATTTAAATTGAGTTAAAAATACAGTAATAGTGTGCAATCGATAGTCTAATCTATACCTTACCAATTCTCTAAGTGATTATGTTGAATTCGAACTATTATTTACTTTACTATTATGTTATGTTATGTTAAAAAATGTTGCAAATTTAAATTTCGCTGCCTTCTTTCATATAGACATATCACTATAGTGTCTAGTGTGTAATTAAAACAATATTTAAATCGAGTTATAATAATAATGTACAATAATAGGTACCGGTGTCGATCATTATGAGTGTAATTATTTAGTTTATCTGAAAAATATTCTTAAATTATATTATTTTGATCGAAATAATGATTTTGATATAAAATTGATTGTTCAAAATGTTACCCTAAAATACAAATCTGCTGTTGGTTATTTTAAGTGTTTTTGTTGGTGTTATTTATTATTCAAAAATAAAGATATATTTTAATTATAAAATAAAAGTCACTCGTTATCGTGAATGCGTTTGTATTATCGACATTGTTGATCACGAATGGAGCCTCGGGCATTTGAGCTGCTGTGTACCGGATAACGTGAAAAAAACAACATTTAAAAAAAAAATGATTCATACTTCATGGATAAACCCATTTTGGGCCAGTTCCTAAGAGTTTGATGTTTGATGATTTGGTACAGCAAACAACTGCTCTCTTTATTTATTGTTTTATCATTCTACTGTGTATTTATTGTCAGTCCGAGTCCGTATCACGTATTTCTAACTCAGCTGAACGCCATAAGACGACATACGCGCCGAGTATATAGCCGAATAGGGGGAAACTGTGGACCTTTAGGGCTGCTGTCTGAGCTTATGTACAGGATAAAGTTGCTGTCATTGGTGTTTTTGTCATCCCCAATATGTACTGCTGCCATTACAAAAAGATTCAACCTTGTATCGCTTCACATGAATAAACCCATTTGGGCGTGGCCCTAAAATGTTGCTGTTTGGCGCCCCGTACAGGATAAAGTTGCTGTCATTGGTGATGTTATCATTAGTAGCCCACTGCGAATGATATCCAAAAAAGTTTATCCTTGTATCACTTCACATGAATAAATGCATTTTTACCCCCCTATGTTATGATCCCCACAGCCCTATGTACAGGCTGTGACCCGGCAGCAATGTCGAATATTGCATCTCACCCTAATACGCACCTAACTACATCATCAAACCTTTTGTATCTTTTCACATGAATAAATCTTTCGGGCGCCCGGTCTACAAGGACGTCAACGCAACGCAAGCGTTTTAACCAATGACAAGCGAAGTTATAGACAGTTAGCAAACGCAAGCGAATACGCCATCGCTTGTGATTGGTCAATTCACTTGCGTTGCGTTACGTCCTTGCGTTGCGTCGCTAGTGGGAACCACGCTTTATGTTGCCCTTACGTCCTTGCGTGGCGTCTTTGGTGGGTACCAAACATTGGTGGGAAAGCAAGATATATATTTTTATTCGGTCTTACCTGGGGCATGTATCCTACCATTGGTCCTGGTATACCATGTCCTTTTGAAAGTGGAGGCTTTCCGCATGTGATGATGGTTCCTTTCTCGAAAGACAACCTCCCAAGGCAACACCTAAGCAATGTTGTCTTACCACACCCACTCGAACCAAGCAGTCCATATCTAAAACAAACCATATAAAACAAGTGATCGATAACCAATAGTCTGTCGAACCAAGCAGTCCATATCTAAAACCAATCATATATAAAACAAGTGATCGATAATCATTGTCTGTTGAACCAAGCAGGCCATATCTAAAATCATATAAAACAAGTGATCGATAACCAATAGCCTGTCGAACAAAGCAGTCCATATCTAAAATCATATAAAACAAGTGATCGATAACCAATAGTCTGTCGAACCAAGCAGTACATATCTCAAATCATATAAAACAAGCGATTGATAACCATTGCCGTTGTTATCAGTAATTATTTATTTGATTTCAAAGAACAGTACAATATTATACATTACCAATGGTATCTTATCACATCCTTCTTCTAAGTTCTAATACTAACAACGGATTAATAAGCTATACAATATGAAGTGGTTTGGAGAGGCAAATTGTAAATACCGGTTATCGGTTTAGAGACAACAACGTTTTTCTCAACTTTAATTCAAAGGTAACTTGGTCCTGGGTCAGAAATCTGAGACTATAAAGTTTTCGGGCCCAATTGGTACAACAACAGTGTAGGGAATTATTTCAAACTTTAGTCTGGTATTGGTCGTAAACCAGATGATTGTTGAAAAGTATTTCTTATTTTGTCAAGCGTTTGAAAAATATTCATCACACCAAAAAAATAAAACAAGTAAGGGTACTTACTCCGGTAAATTACATATAGAGAGCCTAGAGTTTCAAGAAAAATAAAATGTTTCTCTTTGGAAATAAAACGGGTGCGCGCGCAAGTTCTTCCTGGCTTACAAGTTTGATTATGGGTGACCCTAAGTAAGATTATGTTAATATTTCGGAGTGAACTCTGACCCTCAAACTCTTACATGCTCCCTTGAGGAACCTGCATTTTGATTCCTTTTAAGACATCTAGCCTCCCTCTTCCAGACCCGTAATGTTGATAGACATTTTTTACAACGATAGCTGATAGTGTTGACTGAATTGGTGTTCTCACCTAGAGAATAGAAATAACAACAATAATAAAACAAAACGTAGAAGTGCATACTTATAGTAATTCATGGCTAATAAATAAAGATAGGGAGAGCTATTTTGTATAACCACTAAAATTCTTATTTTGATTTGACCAATTTTAATCAACTATGAATGACAGCCTACTTCTAATGTAAAGCCAATAGTAGATAAAATAATACAATAGCGGATCTCCACAAATTTTATAATTATAGCCAAATATTTTATACTTACACGATTGGAGAACGAACTTGTTTTCTCGGCCATAATCACAACATTTACCTTAAAAAGTTACGACGCAAATTGAATTATCTGTTTAATATCATAGAAATCAATTAAACAATATCAGCTTCTTATCGCAACACACCCCTTAATAGATAAACTTGATTGGTTCATTTTTCTGTTAAACGAATTTCATTGGTCAGGCAATGTTAAGTACGCAGACTTAACATAGACTTTGGAATTGTTGTTATACCTTGTAAAGCAGGGTATTATGAAGATGCAGTATTATATTTAATCCACGCTACTCACTCACGTGCATATTACAGAATACTAGGCATAAACAATACAGTATATGTTGTATTTTGGAATCTTAGAATCTATAGATCAGAATTCTATTAAAATTGTAACAGTCATGAAACGGATGGGTGGGGTATATTAGATTTGGGAAAACCGTTAAAAATTGATTTAACAATACAGTATACTGTATTAGTTTCGATTTTATAGTTTACAAATTGTCGTTATTTAATTTTTAAATTGCAAACATCTCTTGATGAAGACGAATACAGGTTCGTGTATCTGTGTTCCAACGCATCGGGGTTAACTTTTCATGACGTATTTTGATGACGCATTTTCCGTTTACAATCGTGTGCACGATTGTGTACTAGAATGAGTTAACTAAAATATACGACTTCCTGTTTCGTTTTATTGGACTGAAGCCAGTATGATTCGAATGATCCAAGCTTTAAAAAGGATCAAAAACACAACTGGTTTCAGGGCCTCGTGATTTTAAACGTACACAATGATACAATCGAATTGTACACAACATCCGTACACAAACTCAGAAATTACAATAAAAATTTAGATTCTTGCAAACAAAATGTCAAGAATGCTCAAGTCAAATGCAATTGTTATTGTATTCCACTCGACCTGGCAGGAATAGTAAAGTTATTTGAAGTATGATCTTGAATAAAAGTTTATATGGTGGAATATGAACAGTATTTTCAACAAATTCGTGCGTCGGGTGACGTAAGACTCAAACTGTGACGTGCGCGTTCTAAAACACTGATTTAATGCCATGACTTGATACACTGACGCTATGCTGACTTCATAATAAAAGTTTTTACCACATAATGCGCAAAATACACGACCTAAACATTTTTAGAACTTGTGAGCACTAGAGTGAGATCACAACTCTAATGTTGTGACTAATTTATACCTGTGTAAGAATTTCCCTTTTCACAACAAACACAGTGTGTTGTTTTACTAGCCTACGGTAACTATATCAATATAATATTGTTCAACCTACCCCTTCAAATTGCTTCGTGAGGGACTCGAATGCACCCGTACGCGGCTGATGCAGTGGGCCTGGGTATCAAGTTCAAATAGATAAAGCGGAGGCTTATTTTTAAATCAAGTAAGGTCCCGTGATTTTGATCAACAGAATTTGCACAGATTAGGATAACAATACTCGAGTGAAAGCATACAAAGATGTTTGTACTGTCATACACTTATAGTTGGCATACTATTATACATGAATATGAATATATTAAATTACTAAATGTGGTGGGGATGGTACTTTCGATTGAGGCGTGGGGATGTAAGGGATTGTATATTTTTGAAAATGAATGGATTATGGAAAGGAATGAAAATGGACTTAAATAAATGAAATAATTCAGATTTCGGATAATTTTTTTAAAGTAGAAAGTGACAAAAATATTAAAATGTATTACTTAAAATAATTTAAAATATATTTTGTTGTCACTTTTTACTTTTCATTATAACATGAGGGCTCACTTTTGTTTGGGTACATGACCCCTTCAAATTCAAATTCAAATTCAAATTCAAAATTCAAATTCAAATTCAAAATTCTTTATCCAAAACCAAACAAAAAGAAAGAGAAAATGAAAACGCGACACTTTGATATTCTTTTCTCTAGAAAGAGAATTAATGCAGATGAACACATGCGTACTATAAATTTTGCATACATTATGTTTAACCAATCATTGTTTGGTATTGTGGCGCGTGAAATAAAATGTCTATTCCTGTTAAATTCATTTTGTCCACCAAGTTCGCGGTGGAAGTTTGTTGTCGTTTTGTTTATGAAATTAAGACTATGGAAAATTGGACCAAGACGACTTTCAGCTAATTAAGTAAGTGCGTTTAGAAAGAAATTATGAAACTGTCGAAAAATAAACCGAATTTCAATGTTATTTAGATGCATTAAGTGTAGGCCTAGTTAAGGTATTTTTCTTGAATCTTAAACTCCATATAATAGATTGTTGTCACATCCAGACAGTGTAAACAGTGTGATCCTCCTACCGCCGGTCAACCTGCCAACCGGGCTAATTCTTCCTTCGATAGTTAGGACGTCTGTAAACAAAAACACAGGGAAATATTTCGTTCTCTTGCATTACTCGGTTACAAAGTTCTATTGAATTGTTACGGTATAAACGTGAGATTGGTCTTTGTAGCGGATTAATTAGCAACTTTCAAATTCACTATTTCTTTAAAGGCCAGGTGCGGGCAAAACAATTCATTCAAATAATATTCTAAATGTTTTGAAGAATTGTTTTGTGCTACACGATTTTGTAAAAAACCTATCAGTGGTGGGATAATTACTCAATAAATTCCCTATTCTTTTCTTTTTCTATATAGTTTATATCTATTAACATATTTTGTCAATCAACTCATTTGTATCCGAGTAGGCCTATCCAGTTTGGGGTGTATTCTCTCAGTTTCAAATTTATAATTTATATAAAATAAACATCACTCAAAGTATTCATACTAGATACAATTTTTTATTTTTTTTTTACATTCTGTTATTTTTATGATTGTTTAATAAATTATAATTTACTAGATCTCAAATCTAGGTACATTATTTACGGTGTATTGATTGGCTGAGTGTTGATACATACGTAATGAGAAAATCCTGCAATAGGTTACTGAGCAACGCTGACGTCACAATGATGCTCCGTATTCACTTACAGGGGGCAGACATGTTGGAGTTTGGACTCGGTCGCCGGTGTGTTTTATTCCGGTAGAAAAATTGAAATCCAAGGCGTTGATTGGTTTACTTGTCTTTACTTTGCCGCGACCGCTATATTGCGGCACTCTACACCGCCGTCGCGGAAGAATAAAACTTGTGTGAAATCGTTGATTGCAACAAAATATAAATAGGACTGAAGTGTTTTTACTGAAAATAACAAGTGTCCGAAAGGTTTCTATTGCAGTTTGTTGTGGAATTTAATATTATAATTATACTGGAACAAATAGTACGATTTTAATTGAGTTTTAGAGTATATATAATAGCAATTTTGCCGACGATGACGTAGACCATCGGTCTTTGCTACTCTTGAGCTAAGCACCAACGAACGGGACTCAAGCCCCGTATCAATGGGTTATTTATCGAAAACAACGGGGTGGCCTAGGCCTACAAAGCCTGGTACTAGTGACAAGCTTGTCATGAACCCAGTGTACAGTGGAAGACTGCTTTACTCTTTTGTTTTTATATTGTTGTATATCACCACAGGTAATATTTTTTTTTAATCTAAAAATGCATATTTAATAATTTATAATTTGGTATAAAATAAGATTACTCGACACTGTCAACCGTCTCTGTATTTTAAAAAGTATGGCACAGTCGGAGGGGGAAATTACTATTTTCTATCCGCATAATAATTGATAGTCTGATGAGGAGGCACTGTGATATCAGCACAGTCGACTGTCCATCAAATTCATGGTTTCCTCTCGGCACGGAGCAACCATGCACATTATGTACTTGTCAATTGTATGACCCCCGGGAGATGTGCGTCAAAAAACCTATATGGTATGTCACATTAATGATCAATGGTGGGTCAATGTCCGTCACTTTACCACCCAATAACATGGTCACAGTGCATCAAAATGGGTGCGTCATGGTCACCTAAAGTTAAGTCAAATTGTTGATGCACAGGAGCATCATGGTATTCATAAGGTATGACGCACATCGTTAAATGACGCACCTCTCCCGGGGTCGTATAGTTGGTCATACAATTGACAATGTACATTATTATCAACTGTCTTTAGTACAGAAATCTTGTTGCACTGTTTACCATGTTTGTAGTGTAGTACTATAAATTGCAGTTTCAATCATTTTAGCACTCTAAACCTTGGGAATCCAAATGGATTAATTTTTTTTTTTAATTTTACTATTTTAAGCTAAACTTTTATAATGTTTCTATACTGTATAGTATTTCTGGTGTCAATTGCATCCTTTTTTATATATAATTACCATTGGTTTTATACAAATTTTAGTATTGAGAATATGTAAATATCTTTGTAATTCAGCTAAGGCTGCAAAGACGATATTGAAATAAATGAAATTAAATGAAAAATGTTACAACTAAACTAACGTTAAAGTTCCAATCGAATATATGCCAATTATCAAGTTAAAGCAAGGTATAATATTTATATCTCACTGGTACTTTCGTCAAAGAGGAATACGCTCTGCCCCAGTCAATAAATAATTTTGGCGAGAGTTGGAAAAAAGACCCTAAGATATCCTTCAATGTTTTATGTTCTGATATTTTCTTCTAGCTTCTGATATTGGAGCAAATGCGTTAACGTGTAACTGTACTGAAGATTGTGTTTCCAACTGTACGTCAGGATATTATTATGATTCGGGGGTATGCCAAGTCTGCCCTCCAGGCTACTAGTAAGTAATGTACTTATTTTTAGGCAAAATAAATCGAAATTGGTAGCTTCACATCCCATCAAAATGTGAAGCCTTATTATACTGTAATAAATACTAGTAAGTAAATCAATTTTTAAAATAAATTATAAAATGTCAAAAAAAAAATTAATGTGAGGAATAACTGATGTTTCAATCTTTTAAAATAAAAGCTAGAGGGACGATGCGAAACTAATTATTTTGTTCTATTTAGCTATAATAGTGCAGATTGCATTCATTTAGATCTCAGGTTCACTGGTATCTTGTACTGTACCAGGTTACTGTAAAGTTGGTGACGCTGACAATGAAAATTCCAAAAGACAAATTACTGGAAAAATGACAATGCTATGTGTATCAATGGCGGGATCTCAATGGAGATACAAAATAAAATAAGCACTGAAAACATAGCAATGCTGTGTGTATCAATGGCGGGATCTCAATGGAGATACAAAATAAAATAAGCACTGAAAACATAGCAATGCTGTGTGTATCAATGGCTGGATCTCAATGGAGATACAAAATAAAATAAGCACTGAAAACATAGCAATGCTGTGTGTATCAGTGGCTGAGTCTCAATGGAGATACAAAATAAAATAAGCACTGAAAAATGATAATGCTGTGTGTATCAGTGGCTGGATCTCAATGGAGATACAAAAAGCCAAATCAAAATGATAAGGTAAACCAGCCAAAAAGAAATGTCTTTTGGGTAACACAAACACAAACCCTTTCTCAGTGCAACATTTATTATAACGTTAGAAACATCAAAGAAATGTTTAAATGGTGGCAATTGTTTTGTTTTTATCTTCCTGATGTTATAAATGTTTAAATGGTGGTAATATTTACTATGTCAATTGTTTTGTTTTTATCTTCCTGATGTTATAATCCTTGTTAAACAAGGAATCATTCTCAAGTGTCAATGACCTTCTGTCTTATTGTCTCATTTTGTCCTTCTAATAGCCAATCAATTCCCATACCATTGTCTATGCTATAGCATATATTGATCACAAATGTAACCTCCCTCACAGTATAAACTGTTTGACACATACACAGTAACACATACAGTAGTTTGAACTTGGTAATATAGTATATGTATATGTATTACTACTAATGTTTCATTCCTCACCTCTTGTATACGGTACCTAATTTCGGTTATCTTGATAAAAAGTTTTAGTAGATTTTGCAAATCATAAAACCATTATTTTTAATGTGCGTACTAGTTTCTAAACATGCGCAAAATGATTTTATGTCTTGAAAGTTGTGTTTATTGCTTGGCACCACCGCTTCATGAAACAAAAGGCCACCAGTGGCGTTTTGTAGAAAATTTGCCAGGAAGGCTTCCATTGGTCTGAATTATAAATTTTTCTAAATTTTTGGATAAGTTATATTAATTTTCCATAGTTTGTAATTTCTCAATTACTACGAAAATGTGGCCCACTTATGGATGTTATGAGTACTTGGAAAGAGTTTATCATTCATAGTCTGAAAACCATGCATGTTTCAAGTTTTAAACTAGCCATTATTCATATTTCATTATAATTTTTGAAGATAAATCATAATCGCCATAAATCTTGTTAACATTATATCATAGTTTAATCGTAAAAGATTCCTTGTACACCATAAACAAGTTATTATAATCCAACAAAAAACATTAAAATGTATTGATAATATTTGCCTGTTCAATATTGAATCTCAAAATATAAATATATCCTGTCTGAAAATGCATTTACATTTCATTTAAACTAACAATACATTGCTTACATTTGTTGTACTTTGTTGCTAAGCAACCACACAGTTGTTAAGTGTCTGGGTAAATAAAAAGTGATATCAGTAGTGATCAATTGTTCGTTCATGCATATCATAGAAATCTAATAATTGAAATGGATATTGCGCAAGGTGTGATCTGCAATATGATCATTCATTTATTTATACTAAACTGTAGGTTGACTGACTGCAGTTAATTAATCAGTAAGATTAATTTATATTCTTTATGAGAGAATATTACAAATGTTACATATATTAATTATATATAATGTTATTGCTTACCGCATACTCCTTCACAGCAACCATTTAATTTGGTACTACACAAAACACAGAGTACAACAATTGCTTATTAAACATTAACATGATTATGAAATATATTAATTGCTCACGTTGAGTACATGAACTACTCAATGGTAACTAATTAATAGAATCTAGTTTACATGTCAAATAACAACATTAGGGAGGTTTCGCAATCTTAACAAATGTGTGACGTTATCGTAAGGTTGCGGAAACCTCCCTAGTGTCAAACATTTATATTTTGACTGGAAAATTATTACTTTTATGTTGAACCAATGATTCAGACACAAATGGTATTATAAATAACTTAGAGATGTTTCGTTAATATACTGTCAAATTCTTCAAACTACTGTTTGGAATGGTCTGTAGTCTTGGAACCAGATGAATTTATTTAATATATTTTTATTTTGGTATACTGAATGTATAGACTTATTTTATTATTTAAAATTAAAGCTCCATTTTCAAAATATCATTATTACAGTTGCTTTGGTGAAGAATATACAAAAATGGGTTGTAATGTGGGAGAATATAACACCAACAGTGGCTCTTCAAGTGATGCTGACTGTCAGGTATGTAACTATAAATAGGGAGTTTTCGATGGGTCCTAAGAAGTACTAGGTATGTCATGTTATTTCATTGTGGGGATGTGCTTCCTCGATTTTGAGGTCCAAAGATAAAAATACCCAACATATGCGAGGATTGTTAATCGCAAATCGAAACATCCCCTTAGAAGTCAACAGTGGATTTACACATTTGATACTTATTTTTGTATTATTATTATTAATTCAAATCTCTCCTGAAAACTCACCCTATTTCAATTAGTTATTCTTTTCACTGTGAGGCTCCGATAAAGAGCGCTTTATAAGTATTCAATTATGTTTATAATTAAAAAGTAAATAATTCTCAACTGTCGTATTTACGGTTCATGAAATTAAAAATCAAAATGCTCTCCTAAGCAAAACAGTCACTTAATCTAAGAAAACAGAAGCTGAATCACTGCTGCTGATAACTTAATGAATTTCCTTAAATTGACATTCAAAAGAAGTGTTTGAAGGCTTAATTGTTCTCTTGTCTATAAATAGGCCCATGTTCTGAAAGGCTTATTGTAGAGGTGGGAGGGGCTCTACTCTTTGTGTATTGTTTCGACTGAATGGTTGTTTATAATTGTTATGTAATACATTGTTTGTTTCAATTGGATCTGTTTGTAAATCCAAACATCAGCATGTGCAAGCAAGGTTCTGCACAGGAAAATGATAATTTATTATTAATTTCAATCGTAGTTATTTTATTTTTAATCGTAATTATTTTATTTACCTCCCAAATATTCTTAAATAGAGTTGTGATGCTGGTACATACAGCACTGCAGGTCAAGGATCATGCACAATATGCCCTGCTGGTTACTCATGCGATGTCAGTAATGGTTCCACGTCCACCTGTGGAAGTGGCTCATATTCATTGGCAGGGGAACTTGTTTGCACCCCTTGTCCAACTGGTTACTACTGTGCAGATACAAGCAATTCGCCACTTGTAAGTGATTATAATTGTTTATTATACTGTTGATAAAAAATCTGTGTTATATGGCGCTTAATGACGCAAGGCCTCAGAGCACTTCACATTATTACCCCAGTCAGGTTTTAGGTCTACCACGTATGGAAACATCTTCCATAATGTTGTAGCTACAGTAGTAATCAGCTTAGTTGTGTGTTGACCTTACCATGTTCCCATTTGTACACATGGGTAGAGAGAGGTAAACATAAGTACGTGTCTTGCCTAAGGATACAAGAAATGTGAAAAGCGTTGGATTCGAACTTGCAATCAGTAATCCATCTACTCCACCAATATCACCATTTTCATAGTTTTTTACAAGATTTAATGTTTTTCAAACTACTTATATTTTTAGATGTGTCCAGGTGGTTCGGTACCATCCTCAGATAAGCTTGGATGTGATAAATGTGTAGGAGGTACCTATGCTTACAATGGAACAGTTGACTGTCAGTTGTGTCCAGAAGGTTAGTTAAAATAATACAAAAAACTGTTTGAGACTACTGTACTGTACTTTGTTTATGTAGAGCATCTTGTGTATATATTTGTCAACTTTAAGAAGGATATTTAATGGATTTACTGATGGTTATCTTTAGCAATATGCCTAAATATGAATTTTTAAAAAATAACAGATATTTCCCTTTTCTGGCCCTCTGGTTTTCCTATTCATAAAATCTAATTGTATAATAAACTACTGCAAGTTAATTGTATGGTATCACGATAGCGTATGGATTGAATAAAGTTATTAATATTATAACTTAAATTTTTATTCTGCCACAGGTTACAAATGTCCATCCACTGGTATGTCCGAACCTATAGCATGTCCAGATGGAACCTATCAGAATGAGACCAATCAGACTGACTGTGAATCTTGCCCAACTGGTCATGAGTGCTCTGACCCAAGTGTTACTCCTAGAGAATGTCCAGCCGGTCAATTCAGTCCTGGTGATGCAATCACATGCACATCTTGTGATGCAGGTTTGTCAAATATTATTGAAATATAGTGATACTGTACCTTCCATTACAATCGTGTGCTTCCATGGCCAGAAAGCTGTAACTGGCCTAGTTTACACTACTAAACTCTGTCTACACTATCAAACTAGTTTGACAACAAAAAGGTTGATGTTCCCAAATATGGTAGTGATATGACATGATTATGTCCATTTATGGGCATATCACATTATTTTGTCACAGAAAGTTTGATAGTGTAGACTGAGCTGTAGACTATAATCAAGATCAGGAGCTAACCATTCTACCGCAACCTGGATATCTTGATCCTGCAGGGCCGATCATGATTGGTTATCAAGATAGAAAGTGCTAACAGTTAATGGTTAAGAATTCTTTTAATGTAAAATAAGAATTACAAAGTATGTCAGATTGTGTAATGACTTGTGTTTTTTGTTAAAACCACTTAGGCCACTACTCAGGACCTGGTTCAGAAGAATGCACAATATGCACAGCAGGATACCAGTGCACGCCAACAGTCCAAACAGCCTGTCCAGCTGGCTACTACAGCTTTGATGGGGCAACATCTTGTGACGCATGTCCTGGGGGATACCACTGTCCAGGAGGAGCTGGCTTTTCACTCTGCTTAGCTGGAACTTATGCCATCAATGGAAGCGATACTTGTGTTCCCTGTGATGCTGGTTACGAATGTCCTGTAGACATGATGACCTCACCTATACTATGTCAAACAGGTAATGTTTATAAAACATTTATATAATAAACAATGACAACAAGACATACAGGTTAATGTTTTTCTTCATTACAGCGCTAATGTAAACATTTTCATAATTAAAAATAAATTATTTTTCAGATATTTAACCTAATCTATTCTTCATATTTCTACTAACAAATTTATATAATAATGTTGTGTGGTATACATGTACATAGGTTGGTATTCAGGTTCGGGGGCCAGTGGTTGCACAGAATGCAATGCAGGTTACTATTGCTCACTGACCAATCAGACAGCTTGTGAGGCTGGTTACTATAGCGTTGCTGGAGCAACAGACTGTGATGCATGTCTAGGTGGTTATGCATGCTCAGGGGGAAGTATAACAATTTGCAATGAAGGAACGTATGCAAGAAATGCGAGCGAATCATGTACTCCATGTGACCTAGGTCACGAGTGCCCCATAACAGGCATGATCGAACCGTCACCGTGCCCTGAAGGTGAATATTCTTTTTATCTTAACAGGTTCATTGAACTAAATTACATAAAAACTCATACATACATTAATGAGCACTTATTAGTCAATTAGGTCTGTTTTCCATGTCCTTTCTCACAACATTTTCGATCAGATGATTCAGAGGTATACATATGCATGTGCGTAAATAACTTTTATTTACACACATTTCTAATGTACAATATAGGTTGGTTTGCAAATGACACAGGCTTAAGCATATGCTATGAATGCAGCGATGGATCATTTTGCACCCCTACATCTGAATTGAGCTGTCCCACTGGACAGTATAGCTATGCTGCTTCAAGATCATGCTTTACTTGCCCCGGAGGCTATCATTGTCCCGGGGGAGTAGCTCCTATCCAATGCACAGCAGGCTTTTATGCACTAAATGGTAGCTCAGCGTGCAATGAATGTGACGCAGGGTTTATGTGCCCTACTTCTATATTATCAGAGCCAACACCATGTTCTGAAGGTGATTTTTATTAATTAATTATTATTCACTAATATTCTTTTCCCTTCATCAATAAAACTTCAAATAATTTGGATACCAATACATTTACGACAACTTATAGTCAGCTTTAACCATATTTTTAAAACATTTTAAAAAACAAGGAAAAAAAATTGTAGTCCACTTTTTCTTAAATCATACAAAATATCTTTTGGTTTTCAACAATTTTGTATGGTCATACTTAGGCTGGTACTCAGGTTCAGGGGCTAGTGGTTGCACAGAATGCGATGCAGGTTACTATTGCTCACTGACCAATCAGACAGCTTGTGAGGCTGGTTACTATAGCGTTGCAGGAGCAACAGACTGTGATGCATGTCTAGGTGGTTATGCATGTTCAGGGGGAAGTATAACAATTTGCAATGAAGGAACGTATGCAAGAAATGCGAGCGAATCATGTACACCATGTGACCTAGGTCACGAATGCCCTGTAACAGGCATGTCAGGACCATCAATGTGCCCTGAAGGTGAATAACTCCCCACAATTTTGATATAAATTATTTTCAAGTAAAATTTGATTTAACTATAGATAAAAAACATTACAAATTCACAACATGAAAACTATTATAGGGCCTTGATACCAATATTAAAAGATCATGTTCAACTTTTCAATGTACTATAGGTTGGTTTGCAAATGAAACAGGCTTAAGCATATGCTATGAATGCAGCGAAGGATCATTTTGCACCCCTACATCTGAAATGAGCTGTCCCACCGGACAGTATAGCTATGCTGGCTCAAGATCATGCTTTACTTGCCCCGGAGGTTATCATTGCCCCGGGGGAGTAGCTCCTATCCAATGCACAGCAGGCTTTTATGCACTAAATGGTAGCTCAGCGTGCAATGAATGTGACGCAGGGTTTATGTGCCCTACTTCTATATTATCAGAGCCAACACCATGTTCTGAAGGTGATTTTTATTAATTAATTATTATTCACTAGTATTCTTTTCCTTTTATCAATAAAACTTCAAATAATTTGGATACCAATACATTTACGACAACTTATAGTCAGCTTTGACCATATTTTTAAAACACTTTAAAAAACAAGAAAAAAAAATAGTAGTCCACTTTTTCTTAAATCATACAAAATATCTTTTGGTTTTCAACAATTTTGTATGGTCATACTTAGGCTGGTATTCAGGTTCAGGGGCTAGTGGTTGCACAGAATGCGATGCAGGTTACTATTGCTCACTGACCAATCAGACAGCTTGTGAGGCTGGTTACTATAGCGTTGCTGGAGCAACAGACTGTGATGCATGTCTAGGTGGTTATGCATGTTCAGGGGGAAGTATAACAATTTGCAATAAAGGAACGTATGCAAGAAATGCGAGCGAATCATGTACACCATGTGACCTAGGTCACGAGTGCCCTGTAACAGGCATGTCAGGACCATCAATGTGCCCTGAAGGTGAATAACTTTCCACAATTTTGATATAAATTATTTTCAAGTAAAATGTGATTTAACTATAGATAAAAAACATTACAAATTCACAACATGAAGACTATTATAGGGCCTTGATACCAGTATTAAAAGATCATGTTTAACTTTTCAATGTACTATAGGTTGGTTTGCAAATCAAACAGGCTTAAACATATGCTATGAATGCAGCGAAGGATCATTTTGCACCCCTACATCTGAAATGAGCTGTCCCACCGGACAGTATAGCTATGCTGGCTCAAGATCATGCTTTACTTGCCCCGGAGGCTATCATTGCCCCGGGGGAGTAGCTCCTATCCAATGCACAGCAGGCTTTTATGCACTAAATGGTAGCTCAGCTTGTAATGAATGTGACGCAGGGTTTATGTGCCCTACTTCTGCATTATCAGAGCCAACACCATGTTCTGAAGGTGACTTTCATTAATTGCTTTAAAAATAAATTTTTCATCAAAATATTCCATTCTATTTATCTTTTGGTATACTTTCAGTATTTGAATATATTCCAATATTTCAGATATCAGTTTAAAAATCATTTCATTTGCATTTAAAATTTACTATTTCATCTTCAAAACTTTTATTCATAATTGTTGGTTCTTAAACTTTGCGAATGTTTGATTGCTTAGGCTGGTATTCAGGTTTGGGGGCCAGTGGTTGCACAAAATGCGATGCAGGCTACTATTGCTCACTGACCAATCAGACAGCTTGTGAGGCTGGTTACTATAGCGTTGCTGGAGCAACAGACTGTGATGCATGTCTAGGTGGTTATGCGTGCTCAGGGGGAAGTATAACAATTTGCAATGAAGGAACGTATGCAAGAAATGCGAGCGAATCATGTACACCATGTGACCTAGGTCACGAGTGTCCTGTAATAGGCATGATCGAACCTTCACCGTGCCCTGAAGGTGAATATACTTAAGAACATATATAAAAACCCCTGTATCTAAAGCATACACACATTTTAACATAACAAGAAATTATAATCCTATAAAGAACTATTGACAAAGTTTTTCCCATAATACTTAATGATTTTAACCTATCAATAGTATACGGTTATATAAAAAAACATTTTTAACTTTCCAATATACTCTAGGTTGGTTTTCAAACGAAACAGGCTTAAGCATATGCTATGAATGCAGCGAAGGATCATTTTGCACCCCTACATCTGAAATGAGCTGTCCCACCGGACAGTATAGCTATGCTGGCTCAAGATCATGCTTTACTTGCCCCGGAGGCTATCATTGCCCCGGGGGAGTAGCTCCTATCCAATGCACAGCAGGCCTTTATGCACTGAATGGTAGCTCAGCTTGCAATGAATGTGACCCTGGATATGAATGTCCAGTTGTTGGATTATTTCAGCCAATGATATGTCCTGAAGGTGATTTTCATGAAATATAAATATTTTGCATGTTAGCATTTTTCAGTGTACGCATATACGTATTTTGTATGCCGCTTGCGTACCATTCTCGGTGTATTGCTTATGTACCATTCGCAGTGTATTTCTTACAAACCATTCTCAGTGTATTGCTTGCATACCATTCGCAGTGTATGGCTTACGTACCATATTACCATTCTCAGTGTTTCTTCCGCTTTTACTTGTGTACCATTCCAAATGCTTCATAAATATATCTACCAATAATTATTATTTTTTTATAATGCTTTATTTCCTTTAATAATAAATGTTTTCATTTCAGTTATTTTTTAATGTTTTGTTATAAAAAACTTTCTTAATCAACTAATTTAGTTTGTTGTTGTCTTTGTTCAGGTATATTACAGTTTATCATTGTGTACATAGCTATGCATTACATTTTGCAGTAACACTTTTATTTTAATACTATATTTACTGGTTCTTATTTTGTTTACATTTCAGTTGCATAAATTGAATCCATGTGTACATTGCATCAGTATTTATTTATTATGCTATTATTTAATATTCATTTTATTTTTGTATATTTGCTTAATGTATTATATCTTTAATTTCAACATTTTTAAAAATTAAGGAATGAAAATATAGATTTTTAAATAAATTAATTGTACTAAAAGTTTATATCCAATCAAAAAGAACTTTAAAATGTCAAGATTACTAACCACATTTGAATATGAAAATGTGTTGTAGGCTGGTATTCAGATTCCGGGGCAACAGAATGTACAGAGTGCAATGCAGGTTATTATTGTTCATTAACCAATCAGACAGCTTGTGAGGCTGGTTACTATAGTTATGCCGGAGCAACAGAGTGTATGCCATGCCTAGGTGGTTATGAATGTTCAGGGGGTGGTTCAAATCCTGTACTGTGTACAACTGGTAACTTTAGTAAGAATGGAAGTGACAGTTGTCAAGTATGTGATATGGGATATTACTGCCCAACATCTGGACTGTCGGAGCCTATTTTATGTCAAGAAGGTAAGAGTATAATTGTTTTATATACTGTTGCTGGTTATTTGTATTATATTTATTTCAGTTGTATTATTTGAAATAAACCTATAACTTTAAAAAATATTTTCATTGAAGGACAATTTTCCAACGAAACTGGACTCCAATCTTGTTACCAATGTGAGGAGAACCACTACTGCGACCTGACCTCATCAACAGAGTGCAACCCTGGATACTATAGCTTTGCTGCTTCCACATCTTGCTCTGCCTGCCCTGGTGGTTATAAGTGTCCTGGTGGTGGGTTAGGCTATGAGATATGTACAGCAGGTTTCTATGCCATGAATGGTAGCGATAGCTGTACAGCTTGTGAAATTGGACATGAGTGTCCAGTAGATGGAATGGCTCAACCAACAGTATGTCCTGAAGGTAAGTGGTTTGATTGCAGCACAAAGTGGTCAGGTTGAAACCATACTTGTGGCTATGGCTCTGATGGTAACTTTCCAAAAGTTTAGGCAGTGATACTCTTATTTTAGAATTAATATGAATGATGAAATAATGTTAAAATACATAATGTTGAATTTAACACCATTTATCAATTCTATTTTCTGTTGAAGGTCGCTATGCCAACAATACTGGCTTCACAGCCTGTGAAATCTGCGATAAAAATCATTACTGTAGTGCGACCGAACAGACAGCTTGTGACCCAGGTTTCTATAGCCTAGACGAATCTTCATCATGCTTACAGTGTCCTGCGGGTTATTCATGCTCGGGGCACGGGTCAGGTCGTATCATATGTACTGCAGGAACTTATTCATACAATGGTAGTTCATCTTGTACACCTTGTGAAATTGGTTATGAATGTCCTGTGGAGGGGCTACAATCGCCGTTGTTGTGTGCTGATGGTGAGTAAGGGTAGTTAATGTACCTTACAATAATGTCTATGTAGACATGTTCCACACGCTTCCATATGTGCACACGTGTGTGTCGTTATGTATAGTACACGGATATTTAACTAATAATAATTCACGAAATTTTTAACAATTAAAATTGGTAAAGAACCACTTGGTGAATGGTATTAACATAAACAATTGCTAATGGTAGACGGGTCAAAGTTGATTTGTTGTAGGCTTTTTAATCTAAAATTGGAGCACAAATGGTATGGGGCACTTCGTATCTTTTAATTTCACATTTTTTGATTGGTAATCGTTTGCTTAATTTTATTAAACAAGTTACTGGACCCAGAAGAGTTTCCCCTTAATAGGGGTGTCCAAGAAGTGTTTGGAACTTATTCAGAGTATTGTGTTCCCTTAAAGCTCTGTCTACACTATCAAACTAGTTTGACAAAAAAAGTGTGATGTGCCCAAATGTGGTAGTGATATGACATCATGTCCATATATAGGCACATCACATTTTTTTGTCACACAAAGTTTGATAGAGAGCTTTACAGTGATGTCACAGAGGTCACAGTGATGTCACAGAGGTCACAGTGATGTCACAGAGGTCACAGTGATGTCACAGAGGTTCTATTGTACTGTTTTTACAATGCAAACTTTCACACAATTATTTGCACTAATTTCTAACTTTTGAACACACCAGGTTTTTTCTCAAATGTGACTGGTCTTACTGAATGCTACAGCTGTGAAGAAGGCTATGAGTGCTCCCTCAAAAGTTCCAATCCATGTTCACCGGGCTATTATAGCTTTGCCGAGTCTCTAAACTGTCTTCCGTGTCCAGGAGGTTTTGAATGTCCTGGGGGTTCCGCTCCGTTGCTATGCGAAGCAGGAACATACGCTTTCAATTCAAGTGATGTTTGCGAAGATTGTGAAGCTGGATTCCAATGCCCTTATGAAGGAATGAGCAGTCCAATACAATGTCAAGAAGGTGATTGGTCAATCAATGTGCCCTAAACATGTGTTTCAGTTATCATCACATGTGCCTTGAAAATGTATTCACAGTATTTTGTTTCATTTGCATTAGTGAATGTACAGTATATATTTTGTTCAATATGCTTTTTATCAATCATTGCATTACTAACAATTAATGTCTTTGCATTTGTTTACTAACATTAATCATAAACATTATTATTTTCAGTTTTTCATGTTATTTTGTATTGTTATACATTTTTCGTCATATTTCATTTCAGAATTTTTGTTTTCATTTATTTGTATCAGAGTTAGAAAGTGTGTTTATGTTTTACATATGTCAGTCATTTTATTTCGTCCTCTTTTGTTCAGTAATATTTATTAATTTTAGAAAATTGTCATTTCAGATTATGTATTTGTGTTTTAATTTACAATGTTTATTTGTATATAGATTAGAGATTTGCATATTTATATATAGTTCTATATTATTATTATTACTATTATTCACTTGTAAAATGGTTTAGTTTATTTAGTCATTGTAATGTAATCCAGTTTTACATTCAACTCTCCCAAAACCAGACATCATTGAGCTGGCTCAAAATGTTGTGGTTTACTAGAAACTATATGTGGCCATATTAACCATTCATATTTTGACTAAACATCTAATAAATAAGCATTTTAAATAGCAGCTTTATTCTGGTTTAGGGACAGTTAACTGTTTTGTAATGTAAAAATATATTATGCTATGTCATTTCATTCCAATGAAAAATTACAATTCCAACACTACCAGTGAATTCAATATTCATCACTATCTGTATTCATTTTTTAGGTTACTATGCCAACAATACAGGATCCACCGAATGTACAGAATGTCCAGCTGGGTGGAAATGCCCGTCACCGCATCTTACCCCTATTGTTTGTATCCGTGGAACCTACAGTAAGGCAGGAGCGTCAAACTGCTCCACTTGTCTAGCCGGCGAGTATGCTAACTCAACAGGTAAGTGTGACATTTAATTGACGGCCTTTTCCATTATTCAATGCCAAAACCACATTCATCACTTCTGAAACAAGATCTGCTAAATACTGAATGTGTCATTTATTTTCCAAGGACCCAAACTCATTCCTAACATTTAAAGTGAATAAAAACAGGTATTTCGTGTCCAGTTTGGAGACAACAGCAGACTGTATTACATTTGAAATAAAACTGTCTCTGCCTGATATTAAATGACATCACAAATTTAATTTAATTCTGTATTTACCTGTATATGCCTATATGATGGCGTTTATACAGTAGCTACCGGATTCAAAAATCTAGTAGATCTAGAAAAGATGTTAAGTTATTTTAAAGTGAATTTTGCTTTGTTGTGTAGGTCTAACAGACTGTGAAACCTGTCCAAGCGGGTACTACTGTGAAAACACAATGGCGGATCCAATGCTTTGCTTACCAGGAACATTCAGGTAAATGATTATATAACCTTTCCCACTAGAGCTGCAGTGTAAAGATATAGACACAACCGTACGCAAGCAAGTTCACCAATGACAACTGACATTTCAAATCATATGTTGCACATCATACGTCTCTATGATATTGATGATATTACATTTCTTGTTTTTTTATTATAGCGCTGATGGGGCAACTTACTGTAGCCCCTGTCCTGAAGGATCTTATGCTGATAGTACAGGGCAAGAAGACACATGTACAGCTTGTCCAGCTGGAGCAGCATGCATGGATCCTCAGCAAAGTAGGCCTACATGTTGCTTTCAAAAATTTAAACAGTACACATCAATGTCATGGTTCATAATAAGAACGTTAAATATGTAACACATTATTAATTATATGCAACATACCATCAGACCACATATATCCTGAACAGGAACAATACTGTATTTATGGCATTAAAAGAAAAAACTACCTTGGCAGTTTGATGTCTGCATGAGCTGGGTTAAGTTACAGCAATTATACTGAACAAGAACCTTTTTTTTTTTTAAGCACCTGTAACCTGTAATACTGGCTACTACTCTCTTGGTAGTGCTACCTCCTGCATACTCTGTCCTGGAGGTTATAAGTGTACCACTAACGATGCTTCACCAGTGATATGTACTGCAGGTTCCTATGCTGTCAATGGCAGTGTCAGTTGCTCTGTCAGTGATGAAGGTTTTTATGCACCAGTAGATGGACTTTCAGAGCAGATAAGGTAATACAAATTGACATATGTACCACACCAAGAAAATTAGAAGATTTGCTATACAATCGAATTTGAACTGTACCCCTAAAAATATGCTATAAGATAAGGGTTGTCTCTTACACACATAAAAACAATAGCTTCCACTGTACCATGCCAAGACTGTTAAAGAGTAGCCATCCAATCATACTTCAATCACACCACGAAAGCCCTAATGCTGGATGTCTGTATATCAAGCAGAATTTATTTTATATTATAATACTGTTATTAATTGTTATCTTTTTAGTTGTGAAGAAGGTACATATGCAAATGAGACTGGTTCGTTGGAGTGTGAACTGTGCCCAGCTGGATCTGAATGTATTGATAGAGCCTCCACACCGGTTCCATGTTCTACCGGCTACTTCTCCCTTCAGGGAAATACAAGTTGTACCGAATGTACGGCAGGATATCAGTAAGTTCCACATTAACAAAATTCTAGCAGCATCACGCAAAATAATTCATCAATAATATCACAATTTATATTAATAATTACTATTTTGTTTAGGTGTCCAACTGCTGATTCCGAGCCAATCATATGCAATGCTGGTGAATATTCCCCAACCCAAATTACGACCTGTGACCCCTGTCCGCTGGGTACATACTGTGCCAATACGCCAACAGGTACAACTACATCATGCCCTGCTGGTTGGTATGCTAACACAACTGGAAATACAGAATGTACCATTTGTCAAATAGGTAAGTCCTGTATTTTATTTTTAAAAGACTTTTATCGATAATGTATGTTATTGTTAATGTAACTATATCAACAACTGTTACTTATTGTGTTTAGGGCACCATTGTGACGATGCAACTCAGACTCCCTCAGAATGTGCAGTTGGTTACTATGGTGATTCAACAGGATTAGAACAGTGTATTCAGGTACGAATGTCATTTTATACAGAGACCCTGTACTCAGAAAAGAGGTATAAGGCAGATTTGTTGAAACTCTACATGATTTGCATATTTAGTGTATGATTCAATATTCTCTCTTTTTATTCTCAGTGCTCTCCAGGTTATTACACAACCTCCACTGGATCCGATTCATGCACTCGTTGCCCATCAGGCTACAAATGTCCAAACAGAGATCAGGAACCAGAAGCTTGTGAAGCTGGATTTGTAAGTCTCTATTAAGATTACGCTTACTTTCATTTCTGAAGGTTTAAGGTTTTGTGTGTTGTTATGTGTAATTATTATTAACGATTTAATTGAAAATGATAAATATATTGATAAATATTTTGAATCTCTAGTATTCAACTGGAGGAACAAGAGAGTGTTACCAATGTCCTACAGGTCAAGTGTGTGGTGACCCAACAGCAGTGCCTGCAACATGTAATGTAAGTATAAATAATTTTAAGTCTCTTTATATGGTCATTCTAATGAGGCAAATATTGTCACTGTAGATGGTCAAAGCTTTTTCATTTTCCTCTTCTTAATTTATTGAGTAAGTATCACCCTTCCAAAGTGATCGATCGATGGTCTTCCATTTATCAACATTTACTTTAAATTAATACATTTTTAAGTATAGATGTTATATTTTGTATTATGATTATTTTGATTTCTTTTATTTCACAGTATGGCGAGTATTCAAACAGCACAGCATGTGTTCCTTGTCCAATTGGGTTCATGTGTCCAACTCCTCTAGGATCACCACAAGAATGTCCAGCAGGAACGTACCAAGATCAAGTGGGTCAAATCAGTTGTACCTTCTGTCCCGCAGGAAAACAGTGCCTTAATGTGACCAACACACCAGGTGACTGCGACGAAGGCTATTACAGTGTCGCTGGTCAACAAGTTTGTACTGTCTGTCCTGAAGGTCAGTGGAGTTTGACTGGTGCAGGATCATGTTCATTGTGTCCCTCTGGACATGAATGCCTTGATGGGTCAGCAAGGATTTCGCCCCGAAATTGTTCAGTGGGAACTTATGCTGCTGAAGGTGCTGGTATTTGTTCACCATGCCCTATAGGTAAGTTATAAAAACAAGTACTTGGTTTAGGCCTAGGATGGATACTAAGCAAAAACTTACCTATACTACTAAACTTGAATTATTTGAGAATTGAAATATAGGAATTCTAATTTTGTATTCATTTTGCAGGTACATACAGCTTTGAGCAGTCGTCAACATGTATAGCCTGTCCAGCAGGATACACCTGTCCATATGCAAATCAGTCACCTGTACTC
This sequence comes from Antedon mediterranea, assembly GCF_964355755.1. Classification (NCBI taxonomy): domain Eukaryota; kingdom Metazoa; phylum Echinodermata; class Crinoidea; order Comatulida; family Antedonidae; genus Antedon; species Antedon mediterranea. Next base: position 1,757,510 of record NC_092677.1, read on the forward strand.
TGTGAGAATGGAACCTATTCTGGATCTGGTGAAGTAAGCACATTTGAAATTTCTACCATCTTAACATAATATGTTGGCATTCATTTATCTTAAAGCTAATATTGATGATGTTATGTTTCTTGACTTATTGTACATTAGTCAAATTATATGTTTTTTATCACAAATAAAACTTAATACTCACTGGATTTCTTTAGGTTACTTGTACTGATTGTCCAGCTGGATTTTATTGTGCTGACTCGTCAGTTGCGCCACAGCCATGTCCAGCAGGCACTTACTCTAATGACCGCTCAAAAGCTTGTGACCTTTGCCCAATTGGTCAATCATGCCTGAATCCTGGAGATTCACCCTCAAATTGTGACGATGGAACATACAGTGATTTGGTATGTATACAATATTCAATTTGATTTATTTTTATACCATAAATAAAGAAAAAATACAGACACATTATTTATATTACTTTGAGAACAAGAACAAACAAAAATACAATCATTTATGGTACCAGGAATAGCCCTCTAATACTATCTAGAACTATTATTCGTAATTACCAAATGACTCGATATGAATTTCTTTTTATATAGGGGGATGTTTTATGCTTTTCCTGTCCTGCTGGTTCATCTTGTAATTCAAGTACTGCTGTACCATGTGACACCGGATCATACAGCTTGTTGGGAGAATCAGATTGTACTGAGTGCAACGCTGGACAGGCCTGTCCATACACAGATCAACAACCTATAACTTGCCAGCCAGGCCAACATACTGATGGAATTAAGTTGCAAACACAGTGTACAGACTGCCCGGCCGGGTTTGAGTGTCCTGATCCGAGGTAGTTGATTGGATGATTTTGGGTCACATGGCGTGCAATAGTACCATTACATTCATAAACATTCATTATTTGTATACTATTTAATCCACTAAATTTTCATCAGTTACAGTTGCCACTGTTTTTGTATATTCAAAGTTCGTTTTTAAAATTACAAATTTTGTTTTTTCAGTTCTCTACCCCAAGCATGTTCAACAGGAACCTACACTTTAGAACAATACACAGAATGTGTCGCATGTCCTGCTGGCTATGAATGCCCGACAACAGACAGCGCCCCCGTTGCTTGTATTTCTGGCTCATACTCTAGTGGATCACAGGCCAACTGTACAGACTGCCCTGCAGGATTTGCGTGTCCGTCTACAACAGATCCAACTGCCATGTTTCAATGTTTACCTGGTAACATTGTTATTTAATTTAACATCTTTATTTTACTACATTTACTTTTATGATTCTTTTGAAAATATTGGAATAGAGCTACCATACATCGTTATTCTCTAGAATTCACAATTTTTTAGAGTAAATTAAAACATTCTTAAACATAACAAATTAATGTATTCCTTTCATTCATAATCTTATAGTCATTTCAGTATAGTGTAGAGTAGTAAAAAAATCAATTAAGTTAGTAAGAATATTACCAATTTCCATAAAATTTGATACTAATATAAGAATACAATGGTTGGTAAAATAGTTTTTTTTAAATTTTATTCAAGGATCGTACTCCACTGGAATGCAGTCATACTGTACTGCTTGCTCTCCGGGCAAGTACTGTCCCGACATCGATGATGACAGTACTATCGGTGACTGTCCTGTAGGTACCTACTCCTATGTTGGGTTTTCTCGATGTCAGACTTGCGCCAACGGATGGGAATGTCCTAATACAGATGGCTCAGCGAATGTACAATGTGCAGCGGTAAGAAACTAATCGTCTGATTTTAAATGATAAAAAACGGATTGGTATGATGTTTTTCATTGGTCAATTATAATAGCAAACTAATGTGTTTTGTATGTTTGTTTTCAATTTTGGAAACATATATTTAATATTTTTTCATTAATATTAGATATTTATAATTATAATAATAGAATAATGTTTGTTTTATCATCAGGGAACCTACTCTGTTGGTAATGCGACAGATTGTACAGATTGCCCAGAAGGTTATGCTTGCCCAAACACAAACACAGATACAACCACACAGTGCTTGCCCGGAACATATTCTGTTGGCTTGCAAACGGTATGTAGGTCAATTCTTAATGGTGTCACTTATTGCTTAATTCCTCAATACAAAACATGATTCTAATGTCAACTTTCTCAAGCTAGACATTACTCAAAAGGTCTGGTTTATAAAACATTTGATTTTTAGTATATATCTTATAGTATTGAAACATTCATAACAAAAAGAAACTTCTCTATTTAGATAATTTCACACTTTTTCACAAATAGAGTCTATTTTACTACTTCAAATATTATTTATAGTTTTTTTCTTTATGTATTCAATTTTTTTTAATTTCCAACTTTTGGTTAAATTAGTGATTTTATAGATATTGCATTTTCAGTTAAGTGTAATACAGTAGTATATTTTATATTATTCACAGGTGTGTACTAGGTGCCCCACTGGTAAACAATGTCCAAGCACTATCGCAGCAGACATTGAAGATTGTGAGGCAGGTCAATACAGTATCGGAGGTCAAGAGTCATGTACTACTTGCCCAGGAGGTTATGCTTGCCCATCTGTTTACAGCAGCTACCAAATCACATGCTACCCTGGTTCATATGCTGAACCAAAATCAACGGTAAATTACTTTTGTATGATATATTCAATTCAATTTTTCTCTCAAAAGATAAATATAGTAGAACAATATACAGTCAATTCTCCCAATACCGGTCACCTTTGGGCTTGCCAAATATGTCTGGTTTTCCAAAAAGTTTTAATGGTAAAAAGGAATTTGGGACTGTTTGGACTTCAAGAAATGGTTGGTATTGGGAGAGTTTCTGGTTTCCACAGAGTCCGGATTGGAAGAGTTGACTGTATTAAACACATTAATTGGAAGCTAAGCACTGTAGTGTTTGATAAAATGTTTTCTTATTCTATGTTATTCACTTATTTTTATTATATTTCTTGGGATTTTGATACATAATGGAAGTATTTTTTTTGTAGGAATGTACTGAATGTCCAGCTGGTTTTGAATGCCCAATGACCAATCAGACGGGTCCAGCATGTGCTGATGGCTACTACAGTTTAGGTAAATATATATTCCTTTTTTTCTGGTTGAACAAAGTCATATGTGTTACACATAATACCAAATGTGTTATTTTATTGTTTAGTAAGTTAACATAGCAGCAGAGAGCAACGAAGACACGCCCTTCGTAAATGTCTATAGAGTTATGCGTTTTGCATTTAAATTAATAATTTGACTGTTTTTTAGGTGGTCAAACTAGTTGTACTCCATGTCCCAGAGGCTACTATTGCAACCAGAAGGATGCTGAACCAGTGATATGTGATGCAGGGTTTTACAGTAACCAATCCAGTGTAGCATGTTCTGAATGTGACGCAGGCTATGCATGTGCAGAAGGCAGTACAAGTAAAACTCCCACATCAGGAATATGTCCTCAAGGCTACTTCTGTGAGGATGGGATTACACCTCAGGCCTGTCCTTCTGGTACTTATGGTAATAAGACTGGGGCTAGAAGCTCTACTGAAGGTTGTGCTCCTTGTCCACAAGGTACTGTCATCTGTTTTTTTATTTCATTTCTATGGCGCTTTAAACAAAGAAAAAGATTGAGAAAAAATGGAAACTGACATCAATAGGCATTCTCTTGATATTTTAATCTGATTTATGTTCACAAAATTTAATTTCAAAATAAAGTTGTCTTACCTTAACAAATGGTAAGATGTATGTAAGATATATAAGTCTGGCCATATTGAACACCTTAAGCTAATACGTTTTCCAGAAAGTCTTACACATTTTGTAGTTTGGTTTAAGTATATTTTATTGTATCTCTATCAGGTTACTATTGTCCAGCTGATCCAGTAGTAGGAACTCCAGGTATGGAATACATTTGTCCAAGAGGTTATTATTGTCCAGAAGGAACACTTGGACCACAGGACAATGGCTGTCCAGGGGGAAATTATTACAATGGTCTTGGTGCTGTTAAGGAAACTGACTGCATAACTTGCCCAGCTGGCTACTACTGTCCCGAAGGTAAGAAATAGTTGTGGATGTCAGTGACAGTCACAGCTGCTACTGCTGATGGTAGTCTGAATAAGAGGGATAGTGTATATATGAAGCATTAATGACAGGTGCCCAAGGATAAGTTATGTGGCAATGGTGTTAAGCTCTGTATACACTATCAAACTAGCTTGACAAAGAAAAAAGTGTGATGTGCCCAAATATGGTAATTATATGACATCATCATATTCATATATGGGCACATTTTTTTGTCACATAAAGTTTGGTAGTGTAGACAGAGCTTTATGCTGCCTGAGAATACATGATGGTGTATATATTTCAGTGTCAAAGATGGTGTACAAGGAATTATTTTGGAAAAATTTAACATTTCTTGATTTCTTTGACAGGAAGTGCAGAAGGCTTGCTTTGTCACAAAGGCTACTATTGTCCAGCTGGAACCGAGAATGACCAAGACAATCCCTGCCCTGGTGGCACTTTCACAGAGGAAGAAGGTGCCACTTCTCAAGATTTCTGCAAAGATTGTCCAGCAGGATATTATTGTACAAGTGGAACCGATACACCATTGCCATGTCTACAGGGCACTTACAACCCTAGCATTGGCCAGAATGCTCTTACTGATTGCCGTAACTGCACTGCTGGGTCAGCATGTACTAGGACTGGTTTAGTGGAACCAGACTCTGTGTGTGAACCTGGGTAAGTAAAGGAAAAAATGAAATTTCAAATTTGTTTTTGAAAAGTATTTTTTAAATATTATTCTTAATTGTCGGGTCAAAATACAATTTTAATTACTGAATTTGCCATGATTGTTTATATTGCTGTAGTAAAATTTAAATATTTTATGTATTTTCATATTTTTCAAAGAATATTTTATTGAAAAAATAGAATATGAACACTTTGTATAACTTTTTAGGTATTAACTAAATATTATAGATAAAAAGAAATTATTGTTAATTATTTTGTATCTCTACAGGTACTATTGCCCTGAAGGACTTGACGATCCATTTACTTATCCCTGCCCTGCTGGGACATATACAGACTACCACAACCTCACAGCTTCCTTTCAATGTGATCCTTGCCCTGTACAGTTTGCCTGTCCAATCGGTATGTTTAAAGCTCTGTCTATACTATCACAAAAATGTGATTTGCATGATGATGTCTGATGTCATATCACTACCATATTTGGGTATATAATCACCATATTTGGGCACCGAAAGAAATAATAATTTGTTTGTGAAACTATTACAATTTCCTAACTTGGCATAGTTGGTAGTTGTGCCCAACTAAGAATTTTTAATTGAAGTAATGCAGGACACCTAGACACTTATATTACCAGTGTTGACATATGGTATTATTGTATGGGGTGCGGGAAACAAAGACAATTTGGATCGCCTTCTATTGCTTCAGAAAAAAGCTCTTAGGATCATTTGTAAGGTAGACTTTCATCATCCCTCTTCTCAGCTCTTTGTGAAAACGGGCACATTTAATATATTTGATTTGTATAAAAACTGTTTTAAATTTTATGTTTAAATACCAAAAAGGACAACTTCCAAAATGTTTTAATTCTTTATTCAGTTTATTTGATAATTATCATACATATAACACTCGAAATAAAGACAATTATTGTATAAAATTAAAATCAACTAATATGGGTCAGCAAAGTATAGCATATAGAGGACCTAAGCTATGGAATCAACTTATAAGAAATATAAGAGAGAGTGAAAATATATCAATATTTAAAAAACTATTACTAAATAAATGCATTAATAGTTATAAAGAAACAATATATCTTTGCGAAAACAACATTTGTAAAATATGTCTAACTTTAACTTAATTAATTACATGTTCGTATATATTCTGAGACTGATGTATAGATATATATTATATTATAGTACGTTGTATTTTCCTTCATTCATTTACTACATGAAAACATTTTTGTAATATATTTGTAAATTTATATTTTAAGTTAGGGTGCCACAGATTAAAAGCTTTGCTTGCTTGTGGTTATCCTGTTTTTCACACTTTATTGTACTTAATCTTTTATTTATATTTTTATGAATGTTGTGTGAAAAATAAAAGAATCAATCAATCAATCAATATTACAAATATGCACAATGCCCTATTATTTTGTAGGCTCAATTAAATATTCTTAATTTTTGTAAACATTTTGACTTTTTAATATTGAAGCTAAATTGTTCTTGTCTTCCTAATTGATACTTACCGATTTCACTACTTTTCTTTTTTATTATTTTATTCAATAATAAAAAAAAAATAAAATAATAAAAAAAAAAACTAATGAATAAATTGTCACTGTGTAATCTCTTTTAATTTAGGAACTGGTGGAGTGAACCAGGCACCAGAAGAATGTGCTCCAGGTTACTATTGTTCATTGTCCACTCAACATCGTACACAGCATCCTTGCCCAGCTGGTTCCTATTCTAACAAGACCAATCTAGGTGCAGTCTCGGAATGCTACGAATGTCCAAGAGGCTACTACTGTATAGAAGCATCAACAGAGCCAGTACTGGAATGTGTCACTGGTCACTATTGTCCAGCAGGTCAGTCCATGCATGAATAGATGATGTATTGTAACTGGGTTTGTGGATGACAAGGGTTGATATTTTTTATACAGAAACAATTTATTTGTTAGACAACTAGATTTATAGACAGAGGATAAAATATGGATTCATACATGTTGAGAATAGGTATCCTGTTACTGACTAATAATAATAATAATAATAATAATAATAGTGTAATTATATCAGCCTCCTGTCAACCAGCGTATGCATTAAACTCTCTGCAACATTACAAGGAGCACACATGAAGAAGATATAACTATAATGCATTATCAGAGCACACCAGCAAAGTTGTGTCTATATGTTTGACTTCTTGCTGTTGAATGTGTTTGAAATAAAATAGAATAACCAATTTGAAAATTAGTATAAATAAATGTTACTTGTTGGTTGAAGCAGTAGATGTAATTATGTATATATCTTAAAATGACTGAAGTACATGCTCTATGTCTTACCAGCCATGACACCTTTCATAATAAATTAGAAATACTTTAAACCAACTTTGATTTATATTGAACACAGGAACACAATACAGCACACAATATCCATGTGCAGCTGGGTCATACTCAAACGAAGTTGGAAACACCAGATGGGAACAGTGCGTAACATGCACAAAAGGAAGTTACTGTCTGGAAGGGGCCTCCCTTCCCACAGCATGCCCATCGGGAACATACCGAGATGAACTGAATGGTGAAGAACTGAATGATTGTACCACGTGCACTGCAGGACACTACTGCCCTGGAACTGGTAACACTGAACCCATTGAATGCGAAAAAGCATCGTACTCGGTAAGATTTAATAATAATAATAATACTATTTGTATAGCGACTTTCCAAATTAATCAAGGCACTTCACATTTTAATGCATAGGAAATAAGTAAGTTTTAAGGCCTTTCTTTATAGATTTTAGTTCCCTTAAGTCTATTGGCAGAGGGTTCCAGAAACTTTGAGAAAGCAATATCCCCTGAAACATGCCTTTCAATGTGGTCCTCTAACCTCTAACCTTTTTGTAAGAGAGTTACAGTCAAGTATATCAAAACAATTTGTTTACATATAATAATTATAATCTGTGGATAATAAAGTAGTTTAATTTCATTTTACCTGTCAAAAGGAATATCTCGTGCCTCTAGTGCCCCTGGATTCAACCCTGTTTTTAATAGTGCAAAACATTTTTTGAAGTAGTACCAGTTTCATGGAGTCTGTTTTGAGAGAGTTCAAAGTTGACTTTCAAAATAAAATATAATGATAATAAAACTCTCTGTATGTAGGACACTGGTGCACCAGAATGTAGTGATTGCGAGGCAGGCTACTATTGTGACAGCAAAACAACGACCAGAGACAACATGTACGCTAATAAAATCTGTCCTGCTGGAATGTTTTGCGATTATAATCGTACATCTGCACCTAACTTGGAGAATGATGCCTGCCCTGTAGGCTACTACTGTCTCAGTGGTGATTTAGTAAGTTGCAACATTCATTTTTGTAAACATTTTGATTCATGGAGGAAATATCAATTTAACCTTATGTGCTATTAGTTTAATAAACTTTAGAATTATTGTAATTATTTTTACTGTTTTATATGCATCCCTTTATTAATTATTTTAAATTTCTTTTAAAATAATAATCATTTGGGTTTTTTAGGATCCATTTCCAAGACCATGTCCAAATGGAACTTACAGTGATGTGGAAGGTCTTGTGGAAGAATCTGACTGTCAGGACTGCCCAGCGGGCAAGTGGTGCTCTCCTCCTGGTCTATCAGAACCTGTAAGTTGAAATTATTTCTTATAATAGATCCAAGAAATTTCTTTTTTTGAACTGAATTTTAAACAGCAAATGTTATGGCAGCTGTCAAAATGTTTCATATTTTCATTTCATTTTTTAGGCTGGAGATTGCCCTGGAGGTCATTACTGTCCAGTGGGTACAGCTGACCCATATGAAAATCCATGTCCAGTTGGCTTTTATCTAAATGCTAGTGCTGGTGAAGACTCACTTGGATGTACCATTTGTATCTCGGGCTACTACTGCAGTAGTAAAGGCCTGGCTTGGCCTATTGATTGTCCTCAGGTAAGGGTGTCTTGACTGGCCCAAGTGCAAAAGTGTGTATTTGGCCATTTCAAGTAGGTTGTGTGTTAGTTGATTCATTGTTAATTGTGTAAAGTTTTGTGTGAGTCTCTTACAAATTGAATTAGTGATCTAATCATTGGTACAATAAAAAATAGCCAGTAGCTAATATTATATTTTATAGGGTTATTTCAGAAGATCATAAAAGAATAGCCAGTACTGTAATATTTATAAGTAATGATATTAAATCTAATGTGTTCTTTTTGTAGGGTTATTTCTGTGTATCCGGAAGTACATTTCCCCAGGAATGTCCTGCTGGTACATATGGCAATACTACTAACTTGAGACGTAGTGATGACTGCTCTCCATGCCCTGGTGGATACTACTGCGATGGTGTTGGAAATACTGAACCAACAGATCTTTGTGACCCAGGTTTCTACTGCCGTGAGAAAGCTTACACATCGGTAAGATGGACAGTGATTATGTTTAATGTCATGTCATTTCTGAAGTTCTAGAACTCTTTGTTCTAGTGATCACAAGTATTTCCATGGTTTGCTCTGGTTTCACAGTGTTAGATTGATTCTATCATAACTGTTTATACAATAAAGTATCTTAAATGGAATTACAGTACTCTTTTTTGTTAATCTTAACTAAAATATTTATTCTTTTAGGCTCCACCAGATGGTTTGACTGGCGGTTTATGTCCAGCAGGAGGCTACTGTCCAGCAGGGTCTGCTTGGCCAGCTAACTGTCCTTATGGTACCTACAGTAATTCATCGGGTTCTAAAACACCTGACGACTGTATTGATTGTGATCCAGGGTAATTATCTATTAAGTTATGTTTTGATGTTAGAAACATTTTATACACATCCACTTTCAAGGTAGGCCATTTACTGAAAGAGAAAGTGCTGTGAATTCATGATTTGCTAATATTGAGCTAATTTACTGTCGGTGAACAAATTAAATGTTAATTGGTTCAGATGTTTACCCTACTCTGACATAATTCTTGTAAAAATCTTTCCAAATAATTCTCGTGTGGGGCTCACAACATCCAGATCACTATATCCTTCTGTATGTCAGAGTAAGGAAAACATCTGACCAATTAACCATGTAGTAGTTATTCATTATCATCAAAGTGAATGTTATACAGTAAGTTAAAAACATGCTTTCTATGAATCTTTTGTAGATATTACTGTGCTGGCGATAATAATCCAGAACCAACTGGTCCATGCAAGGCAGGCTATTACTGTACAGGAGGTGCAGGAACAGCCATTCAATTCAGCACCCCCATAGGACATTACAGCTTGTCGGGAGCATACAAACCAGAACCGTGCCCTAGAGGAGAATATCAAACGGTATGTATTTGTTAAGGTTTGCATTGCGAATAAACACTAGTAGACAAACCAGAACCGTGCCCTAGAGGAGAATATCAAACGGTATGTATTTTTTAAGGTTTGCATTGTGAATAAACACTAGTAGACAAACCAGAACCGTGCCCTCGAGGAGAATATCAAACGGTATGTATTCGTTAAGGTTTGCATTGCGAATAAACACTAGTAGACAAACCAGAACCGTGCCCTAGAGGAGAATATCAAACGGTATGTATTTGTTAAGGTTTGCATTGCGAATAAACACTAGTAGACAAACCAGAACCGTGCCCTAGAGGAGAATATCAAACGGTATGTATTCGTTAAGGTTTGCATTGCGAATAAACACTAGTAGACAAACCAGAACCATGCCCTAGAGGAGAATATCAAACGGTATGTATTTGTTAAGGTTTGCATTGCGAATAAACACTAGTAGACAAACCAGAACCATGCCCTAGAGGAGAATATCAAACGGTATGTATTCGTTAAGGTTTGCATTGCGAATAAACACTAGTAGACAAACCAGAACCATGCCCTAGAGGAGAATATCAAACGGTATGTATTCGTTAAGGTTTGCATTGCGAATAAACACTAGTAGACAAACCAGAACCGTGCCCTCGAGGAGAATATCAAACGGTATGTATTTGTTAAGGTTTGCATTGCGAATAAACACTAGTAGACAAACCAGAACCATGCCCTAGAGGAGAATATCAAACGGTATGTATTCGTTAAGGTTTGTATTGCGAATAAACACTAGTAGACAAACCAGAACCATGCCCTAGAGGAGAATATCAAACGGTATGTATTCGTTAAGGTTTGCATTGCGAATAAACACTAGTAGACAAACCAGAACCATGCCCTAGAGGAGAATATCAAACGGTATGTATTCGTTAAGGTTTGCATTGCGAATAAACACTAGTAGACAAACCAGAACCGTGCCCTCGAGGAGAATATCAAACGGTATGTATTCGTTAAGTTTGCATTGCGAATAAACACTAGTAGACAAACCAGAACCATGCCCTAGAGGAGAATATCAAACGGTATGTATTTGTTAAGGTTTGCATTGCGAATAAACACTAGTAGACAAACCAGAACCATGCCCTAGAGGAGAATATCAAACGGTATGTATTTGTTAAGGTTTGCATTGCGAATAAACACTAGTAGACAAACCAGAACCGTGCCCTCGAGGAGAATATCAAACGGTATGTATTTGTTAAGGTTTGCATTGCGAATAAACACTAGTAGACAAACCAGAACCATGCCCTAGAGGAGAATATCAAACGGTATGTATTCGTTAAGGTTTGTATTGCGAATAAACACTAGTAGACAAACCAGAACCATGCCCTAGAGGAGAATATCAAACGGTATGTATTCGTTAAGGTTTGCATTGCGAATAAACACTAGTAGACAAACCAGAACCATGCCCTAGAGGAGAATATCAAACGGTATGTATTCGTTAAGGTTTGCATTGCGAATAAACACTAGTAGACAAACCAGAACCGTGCCCTCGAGGAGAATATCAAACGGTATGTATTCGTTAAGGTTTGCATTGCGAATAAACACTAGTAGACAAACCAGAACCATGCCCTAGAGGAGAATATCAAACGGTATGTATTTGTTAAGGTTTGCATTGCGAATAAACACTAGTAGACAAACCAGAACCATGCCCTAGAGGAGAATATCAAACGGTATGTATTCGTTAAGGTTTGCATTGCGAATAAACACTAGTAGAGTCAGGTTTGTGATATGACATGTGTTTACCTAAAGGAAGTAAAGTTATTGTTATTGTTATTCTACAATGTTCTGTAGTGAGTGTAGTTAATAGTTAAATAGGTTTGAAATAATACAAAAAATCATGGTCCGTCCTATTTTTGTCTTCTTCTCAAGTTAATACTGTATGAAGCTATGGTATGTTTTGAATCTAAGATAGATCTGGTATTGGGATGAGCTATGGTTCAAACCTACAGCCCTGACATTGATAAACATGTTAATTTTTAAGCAACCACTATTTTTTTCATTTTAGGCTGCCAATTCTGAAGAATGTTTGACTTGCCTGCAAGGATACTACTGTAATGGCACTGGTACCTCTGAGCAGGTCATCTGTGATATCGGACATTATTGTCCACCAGAAAGTGTCCTGCCAACCCCATGCCCTCTGGTAAGTGGAAAATATATATATGAGTATGCTATACTTGGTTATTTGAAAACAATCTGCTAATGAGGCAGGATGTGATCTTAAGACTTGTGTGATTTTAAACACAAAGCTTAGGTGCTAATAATATTGTGTTAATATTTTTCTTATGCAATTCCACTCAATAATTTCATGAAATTCTACTCAATAATTTCAACATAAATTGTTTCTCAGGGTACATTCCGTGAAATTACTGGTGGTCAAGACTTGGATGCTTGTGATTATTGTACTCCTGGCAAGTTTTGTGGATCAACAGGTCTCAGTGCGGTCAGTGGTGATTGTGCTGCAGGTCATTACTGTATCCTTGGAGCTAACACTTCTCATCCATTGGTTAGTTTCTTTTTTTAAATAATTAATATTTTTTTTTAAACAAGAAACTAGTAAAGTCTTATTTTCTATACTTTGTAACTTGCTTTTTAAAATTTAATACATTTATACAATATTATATTTATATAGGAAAATGCAACTGATGCCGGTGGTCTTTGCCCTGAGGGTTACTACTGTCCTGCAGGTACAGCTGATCCATTCCATTACCCATGCGAAAATGGTACTTACAGCAACCGCACTGGCTTAGAGGAACTTGAAGATTGTACAGATTGTCCTCCTGGTGAGGTGTGTAATGGTGAAGCACTCTATGGACCAAATGGCATTTGTGCTCCAGGTATATTCACAATTTATTAACCATTTTACTAATGATGGTAAAACAATGTTTAGTTTCGTGTACCCAACAGATGGTTCAACAGGAATAGTCTTTAATAAATTGTATACTTCTTTCAGGCTACTTCTGCTTAGGCAAGGCAAAGTCACAGTACCCAACAGATGGTTCAACAGGTGACATATGCCCTATTGGTTTCTATTGTCCAGAAGGTTCACCTGCACCAAAGAGATGTGAAGGAGGGTACTTTACCAACATTACAGGTCAAAGTTCATGCTTTGATTGTCCAGAGAGTGAGTTATTTTATTTTGATTTAGGTTCATTATGCAAACAGTAACATTACATTCATATTCAGCACTTGTTTGTTAGATCTTGTTTGTAATATATTTTTGTTATTGTCTTTTATGGTTATCACAAAAATTTAAATAAATAATAAAAAAGGTAATATTGTTTTTAGTTATGTTTTTTACTGAATGATAATGTACATATAAATCTATGTAGGGAGATATTGTCCAGATGGAGAAAGACTTCTTGAATGTCCTCGTGGTCATTACTGCCCAGTCAACACTGGAGGAAACGAGTCAATACCATGTCCACAAGGAACCTACAATCCTGCTTTGGGACTGGCACGAGAAGATGAGTGTCTTCCATGCGATGGGGGTCATTACTGTCAAGGCATTGGCATTGTAGAATTTGATGGTAGTTCTGGTGATGATTTTGGTGTCTGTGAGCCTAGGTACTATTGTCTCCAAGGTTAGTCTTATATTTATTATTAATATATGTAATAAAACCCGCCTTATATTTAATGTCTTCCATTTAATGAAACTTAATTTGATAGAAACTCTTTAACACCCTCATGAGTAAGTCTCATGGTATTTAACATTTTTTAATTTGTCTTTATTTAATATTTATTGTAACAAAGTAAACATTGTTGAATTTACAAAAGTTGAATTTGTTGGTTTGTTTTTGTTTTAGGTGTTAATGTGAGTAACCCTGAAGAAGGAACATACAGCGGTGACGGAGGTCCATGTCCTCAGGGTTTTTATTGCCCAGAAGAGACAACCTACCCCAAATCTTGTCCCAACGGTACATACTCAGATCTGCTTAGACTTCAAGATGAGAGTGAATGTGAAAGCTGTGATCCTGGTTACTACTGTGGAACTGTAAACCTCACCCAGCCACAAGGTCAATGTGATTCTGGTTTCTTCTGCACAAGTGGAGCAATCTATCCAAATCCTACAGGTAAGAATGTATAGCTGCTGTGGAATGAGCGCCATTTGGTGACAGCTCAAAATGAAGGAACTTTAGTGGAGATGGTTGTATTGCGTAAAGCTCATTAGAAAAAAACCCTATAATTAAAGAATGTTACTCTACGATAGAGGCCATTGAGATGGAGTGACCTCTATCTGAACTCGTTAATGAGGAAAGACTTTGTGTTAAGGAGGAGGAGACAAGTTGTTGGTCCAATAAACCTGTATTTATTAACTATTGTACATGTCAAGTCTCTATTTTAATAACTGCCATCCATTACACAAATATTAATTCTGTATTAGTTATATACTAAAAGAATCATTTAATCAAGTAATACTACATACTAGATAATTATCTTTTATCATACTTTAACATAGGAGGAGACTCAACTGGTGGACCATGTCCTACTAAACATTATTGCCCTAATGGTACCGCAGTACCATTAGGCTGTCCGGTTGGAACTTACAATAACTTAGAGCAACAATCAGAATGCTTTACTTGTCCTGCTGGTTACTATTGTCCAGAATCTATTAGTGACTTCAGCTTATATAGATGCCCTGCTGGATATTATTGTCCTAATGGTAAGTCAAATATACTCCTCAAAAATGTCACTGTAAAAGCTATGTGAGAAACTAAATGGACCTACAAAGCTGAAATGGACGTATACCATTATTTTGCATTCACTAATTTGAATTATAACTAGTATACCTGTTTTATCTTAGCTTGCTTATGCTCAGCAGTAGATACATGAAATTACACTGAACCATTAAATGCAATAGTGAATTTTAATACAAGTTTATTTATTTAATTTATTTTTAATTAGGAACAACACATATGTATGAGTACCCTTGTCCAAAGGGATACTATCGTGAAGATGACTTTGGAATGAGCTTAAGCGACTGCACTCCATGTGACCCAGGAAAGTATTGTGGGACAGAAGGGAACACAACATATACAGACGACTGTGACCCAGGTAGGCCAATTTATTCAAATTAATTTCTCTAATTAAGAGGTTACTAACTATCTTTTCTTTTTTTGTTGATCATTCCATATATATATATATATATATGCTTCTTAATGTAATTTTTTTTAAACATAAAATGAATATTTTATTAATATACCTCCTTCTTAAAATTATTATCTGAAATATAAAATAAATAATGCAAGTCCAATTCTACAGTATAAAGTCATGCTATAAGTCACTGGTGATATAAGAGTTGAGTCTATTGTATCCACCATGTCCACCATCGTATGGTTAAATTTGTGAATCTTTTCTTAGGCTATTTTTGCATCCGAGCTGCGTACACTGCTACACCTGATGACTGGGGTAACTACACTGATGGAGATTGTCTTTGCCCTGCAAATATTACTGGTGGAAGGTGTCAACCAGGCTACTATTGTCCACGAGGCTCAAGTGAGCCCCAGGAATGTACGGAGGGGGATTATTGTGAAACACATGGTAAGTTATTTTTTAAATATTTTTCTTGCATTCAATCTTCATTCCTGTCTGGTATAAATTTATTTATAACTTAGTTTTACAAGTGTAGCTCTAACAGCTGTACTAAATCAGTACAGCTGACTTGAAGAGGGTCTCTTAAAACAATACAAAAATATACAGATGACATTCAAACATAGATACAAGAGGATTCATAAAAGTTAAAATATAAATGTATTTTGCCATTATTTAAATTATTCTATTGGTTTATATTTTTTCTTTAGGCTTATCTGATGTCACTGCACCTTGTAAAGAGGGTCACTACTGTATCAGCAAAGCAAGCAGAATTGACCCAGAAGATGGTATAACTGGAGATGTCTGCCCTCCTGGCAGATATTGCAATGCTGGGACCGGTGTTAATCCTCCAAAGTGCCCTCGAGGGAAATACTCTAGTGCGAGTGGTCTGACAGACATCGACCAATGTTCAAATTGTACAGCTGGGTTTTATTGTGAAGATGAGGGATTAACTACCGTTACTGATCCTTGTGATCCAGGCTACTACTGTCCAACAGGACAACAATCCAGTAATCCATTCCATTGTGAGACAGGGTATTATTGTCCAGAAGGAAGTCCTGATCAAGTTCCATGTCAATCTGGAAGTTACCAAGATGAGATTGCTCAATCAACTTGCAAGATATGTCTCTCAGGTAATTGGAAAGAAAGGAGTTTATAATGTTTGCTGTATGTTGCTTGAAAAAGAAAACGAAAAATAGATTGTAGTGGCAATGTTTTGGTGGATGAAATACTTGCTTACTGATCACATGGTATTTGGCTCAAATCATGTCATAATTCCAGGTTTATAAAGCACAAGTTCCCCATCCTTCAATTGGCTATAGTCATGTATTAGCTGGTGAATGAACATTAGAATAAAAAATTGTGCCTAATGTGGTAGGCCTATTTTTAACTTTTTTTCATTATTGTAATATCATGTTTATTATTCCGTTTATTGTAATATACCTAGTTAATAATGACAGCATCCTGTAATTTAAGGTCTGTAAAATGTACACATCAAATATTATTATAATTGTGATTGTAGGTTATTACTGTGATGTGGCTGATGCTCCTATTGATGACTACACCATGTATCCGTGCCCTCAAGGCTACTACTGCCCCAACGGCACAGAGTTTAATACTCAGTTTAGCTGCCCTAATGGCACATATGGTTCACAACAACAACTAGAGGATGATGGTGAATGCACAGAGTGCCCTCCTGGAAAGTACTGCTTTGGTACTGGAAATACTGATACCACAGGTAAGGTTCCTGCTCTTAAATTTACTTTTTTTCTTAAGCGTCGTCTACACTATCAAACTTTATGTGACAAAAAAATGTGATGTGCCCATATATGGACATGATGATGTCATATTACCAACATATTTGGGCATATCACTACCATATTTTGGCACATCACACTTTTTGTAACTAGTTTGATAGTGTAGACAGAGCTTTATGGTCAACATACCACTGCTACCTAACACCCAGACTTGGTTTCCCATCTTTCAATTAACAAGTCATATGCTGCTGTTGGATGTAGATTAGAAAAAGTAAGAAAAGAGGTAGAAAAGTCACGATATTGTTTATTGTTGATGGCAATGTGAAAGTGTTTTAAATAATTTAATAATTTAATTTTCATATATTTTCTTCAAACATGTTAGATGATTGTGAAGCTGGTTTCTGGTGTAAGGGTCGTGCGTCCACTTCAGTTCCAACTGATGGCGTGACTGGTCAAGAATGTCCAGAAGGAAAATTCTGTGTTGCGGGAACTCCAGCCCCAGAAAACTGTCCTGTAGGAACATGGTCTGACAGTGTAGGTCTACAAAATGTATCTTTATGTCAGGCATGTACTGAAGGCTACTATTGTAATGGAACTGGATTGACTAGCCCATCAGGACCCTGTGATCCTGGGTAGGTATTTTTTTATTATTTATTATTATTTTTTCTTATACGCATCGAAAAGCGAGAAACTAGCCAATTACAGGATAGATAAACTATTTTATAATTTTCTTTATCATGGATGTTAAATTAATGTACATGTATACATTTCTACATCACAATTTTCTCTTTCCTCCGCTGACTAATGTGATTTCTGTAGGTTGACTTTTTTACACCATGATTTTTTATTTCATTGAAATGTACCATGAGTATCTCCCTATATAAGATTTCCATATTATTATTAGATTAGATTCCTGAAATATGTTGTCACTCTATTGGAATTATTATTTGTAAAAAAAATGTTATTCTATATTTGTTTATAGATTTTATTGTGTGTCTAATGCTGTATCAGCAACACCAAATGATACAGTCACCGGTGGACCTTGTACAAAGGGTCATTATTGTCCTGGTGCTACGCCGAGCCCGATTCCATGTGAGGCTGGAACATTCATGACGGAAACGCACGCCGATGAGTGTAATATCTGCTATGCTGGATTCTACTGTGTGACTGGTTATGAACCTGAAAGATGCCCTGCTGGTAAGTTGCAAGAACAACATATTTTAGTAACAATAATGAACTAGATCTATGCTAATCACATGACATCTTCTAAGTAGGCCTACACTAATTTGTGATTGGCTAATTGATTGTCTTAGTACTATTCAATATGGCCAGTACTGTATGTCAATTTTTTCAAATAAAATTGAATTAAAAGATCCACAATGCATTATCCCTCCAAACTCTATTGTTTTGTAATGATTATTAAACAAACAACGAATAAATTTTAACGTTGTTGTATATTTCAGGATTCTACTGTCCAGCTGGAACTGGATATGACTGGCAGCCATGCCCCACAGGAACATTCAGTACAAACGATGGCTTATCCAATGAAACACAATGCACACAATGCAGTGCTGGTAAATATTGTGCAGAAACAAATGCCACCATGGTAACAGGAAAATGTGATCCTGGGTATTACTGCGTGGAAGGGTCAGATACACCTACACCAGAGGTCAACTTTAAAGGTCAGTTAATGTTATATTCATGTGTAAAAAAAGTTATTTTGTCAAATCTTGATTGTACATTTTATTTATTTAAAAAAAAATTGTTTAAGTTTAATAAATATTATAAAAAGTAATTAACATTTTTAAAAATTTTTATTTGACCTTATGTAGGAACTGCTGGTTTATGTTATGAGGGTCATTATTGTCCAATTGCCACTTCTACACCTTCTCCATGTCCAAGAGGAACATTTAGCAATATCACCAAGCTAACAAATGATGTAAGTAACATCATTTATATAAAACACCTTGTCGTTTTGTTTTTCAAAGAATCTCACTAATTTGTATTTATGTACTGTAAATGTATATAAATCCAAAGGCAAATTACTGAAAAAAAATGACAATGCTGTGGGTATCAGTGGCTGGATCTCAAGGGAGATACAAAATAAAATAATCAAAAACCTAAATCAAAACGATAAAGTAAAACCACCAGAAAAATTATCAGAGCTTTTGGGCAACACTAACCCCAAATTGAGAATAGCAGACAAGCGCTGCCTGAGTGGACTGGATTAAAAGAAATAAAAACAAAGGAGGCACAGGCTGGCTATTCACCAGCCTGTGCCTCCTTTGTGGAGAGAATAGAGTAGAAAACAATGAAGATAGGTTGGTAGATATAAACCAATTGCTTTATTTTCTTTTCAGTCTGAATGTACAGACTGCCTGTATGGCCAGTATTGTGAAACTGAAGGTTTGGTGTACCCAACTGGAGATTGCTACGCTGGCTTTTACTGTCTTCGTGGAGCTAAAGATCCCAACAATCCTATAGTTGATGAAACCAGTGGTCCTTGCCCTGTGGGTTACTACTGTCCCAATGGCACATCATATCCATTGGCCTGTCTACCAGGAACTTACAATCCATCAATTGGCCAATCAGAATGCTTAGAATGTGAACCAGGGTAAAATATAATTTTGGTGATTTTTTTTGGTAATAGTACTGGTTGACCTATTCTGCATTAAAGTTATATACCCGTGCTTTATCTATACTAAAACAATGCTTCCATTCCAGATATTGGTGTCCAGAGAATTCAACTGACTACCAGGATACACCATGTCCAACTGGCCACTACTGTCCAGCAGGAACACCATCCAGTGACCAGTACCCATGTCCAAAAGGCTACTATAATGATTACGAAGGTCAACAGACTCTGGATGATTGTAAACCATGTCCACCTGGTATGCTAATTAGTTTGTAGCTAAGTGTAGAACAAATTAAATGATTGGGTTGATTGTATGACCATCTACCTTATTTATAATTCTTATTCATTCATTACTCTACTAGTCATTAGGATACTAGTGATTTTACTGTAATATTTTTGTTCACAGGTAAATTCTGTGAAACATCTGGCCTTTCCAGTGACAGTGGATCATGTGACGCTGGTTGGTACTGTGTCCGAGGCGCATGGTCAAGAACACCAATTGATCTTGGAGACAGTAACTCAACATCTAGCTGTTTCTGTGCTTCTAATTCCACTGGTGGTCAGTGCATGCCTGGACAGTTTTGTCCGGAAGGATCATCAGAGCCAACGCCATGTACCAGAGGTATTAACTCTTTTTATCTTAACTCATATACTCATTATCATTGAAAGTTACAAAGAGGAACAAAATTTAAAGATTTTTTTAAAATAAAAATATCAGTCCTTCTCTGTTCAGTGATAATTTAAAACTAAATTCTTTGTGTATGTTCTCCTTGTTCTTGTTTTTGATTTTAAGGACTTGTTAATTTCTTTTAGGTTACTATTGTGATGCATTTGGCCTTGCAAATGAGACTGATGAATGTGACCCTGGATATTACTGCACCCTAGGGGCATCTGTATCAGACCCTGTCGATAATGTAACTGGCAATGAGTGCCCTGAAGGACATTATTGCCCAAGAGGTACCTATGACCCAATACAGTGCCCTGCTGGTTACTTCTCAAACACAACTCGTAATGATGAAATTGGCGATTGTCTTGACTGTTTACCAGGTGAGTTGTATATTCTTTAATTCTAAAAATAACAATTGAAAAGAATTTTGTCTATTTCACAATAGTAGCCAGAATCTTTTTTTATCAACAAAGATTCTACTTGCATTTGTTTACTAATCATTAATGATCAAAGTAATTTATGAAATCTACCTAATTTACATTAATAGGCTACTACTGTGAAGGCAGTGGGCTGACCAAACCAACAGCAATATGTGATGCAGGCTTCTATTGTCCAGGTGGACAGAATACAAGCCGACCTGCTGAGTACACATGTTCACCTGGTCATTACTGTCCAGAAAGTAGCCCTCAAGAAAGAACATGCGAGCTTGGGCTCTACCAAGATGAATGGGGACAGGTATGTTGTATGCTCTCAATGTTCAACACCATATATTTATTAGTTTGTTTATTATTTATTTATACTGGACAGCCTCTCTAGAGGGCCCAGTTATGATCAGTGGCTGTGATGTGCTAGTACACCTTAAGTATATCCCAACTCATCCCGAAACATGTATGAGATTTTCTTAACGTTTAATTTTTTTCTGCACAAAAATGTATAGCAACACCAGTGTTGTATACCTAATATCTATTATTTGCGTTTGTTTTACAGGAAGAGTGTAAGATATGTCCAGAAGGCTACTACTGTGATAGCACACTTCAAAATGATACGTTTTGCTCACATGGTGTGCAGAACCCCCAGACTTGTCCAGAGGGCTACTATTGTCCAAATGGAACCAAATTTGACCAAGAGTTTGGGTGTCCTCTCGGAACATACTCAGATGATATCAAGTTGAAGGACTTTACAGAATGCACACAGTGTACAGGAGGAATGTATTGTGATGAGTTAGGATTGCCTGCCCCTAAAGGACAGTGTTTAGCTGGGTAACTAGTTTATCATATTTTTGAAGTGTAGTAATTTTCTGAATGATTGTAATCCAAATGGTACTGTGTTTGATCAACTAACATTCAAATCTATTTTTATTTTTCTAGTCTTCTGATGACAACTATAGAGTGAACATGAGAAATGATTGTATTGTAAAAAAATATGTTATGATTATATAACCAAAACCTTGTTCTTTATAGATATTATTGTAAGCTTGGCTCAAGTTCACCAACTCCAGAGGACGGTGTGACGGGTGACATTTGTCCAGAGGGTGCTTTCTGTCCAATGGGTTCAAATAAGACGTACCTGTGTCCACCTGGAACCTATAATCCAACTACAGGTAGATAACATTTGTTTTAGTTTTTGATATAATTTGAAAATAAAATTTGTTTGGTTATGAAAATTACTCTTGAAGGTGTATAAAACTAATTTGAAACTTTGCTAATTATCAACTTTAAATAATCGTTATTTCACATAGGTCTTGAATCGGTTGACCAGTGCCTTGGTTGTGAAGCTGGTCAGTTTTGTCCAGAGTATGGCATGAACATGACAGCAGGGGACTGTGATGAACGGTTCTATTGTAGTGGAAATGCCTCATCTCCTGCTCCAACAGATGGTCAGACTGGTAAATACATTTTTAATTATTTGTTAACTTGATACTGTATACAGTGGTATATAGTGAGCATGGTAAACGGTGATGGTGTTCTATAGTCTTTCAAAACTAAGGACCCTCTATTAAAAAAAGAGTTATATCCAAGTTAGCCTGAATTCATTGCAATAAATAGTGTGTTTACTGCCACCTTGATACAAAGAAAAAGAAGAAAACTGACAAATGATTTGTATTATTCTATTTAGGTGATGAGTGTCCAATCGGTCACTACTGTCCTTCTGGATCACCTGTTCCATTACCATGTGATCCCGGTACATACACGGATACTACCACCAATCATGAGTGCTTACCATGTACTCCTGGTCATTATTGTATCACAGGGTCAAACCCTGAGGTAAGTGTTTTATATAAACAATCTTTATTTTGCAGACAATTACATGTATGGTTATTATAGTAACAATAAAAAATGAATTACTTTATATATAAACTAATACGACTATACTAATATGTTATTAATTGGAATTTGTTACATAGGATTGTCCAGCAGGCTTCTACTGTCCTGAAGGCACTGGGCATGTCTGGGAGGCCTGTCCACCAGGCACCTTCAGCAGTATGACAGGCCTTGCCAATGTTACTCAGTGTACACAATGTCTGCCAGGCTACTTCTGTGATAGTTTCAATGCTACTGTCACCTCTGGTTTCTGTGACCCAGGCTTTTATTGCCTTTTGGGATCAGATAGCCAGCAACCAGGAGATTCATCAACTGGGGATGCTGGGGTGTGCCCTACAGGATATTACTGTGGATTTGGTAAGATTTGTTTTGACCTTTGTCATTACCATCATCCATTCTTCCAATACCCAATAATTTGCATTCTCAGCATACATACACAAACAAAGCTAATATATTCCAATTTATAGTTCTTAAAGCTTTGTTAATGTACTCTTTACCTTTGAAACGATTTTACAATTTATGTTTTAAAATTTCTTTTAGGTACTGGTGAACCTGACCCATGTCCTGCATCAACCTTCAGCAACGTGACAGGAATTACTGCTGAACAGTACTGCCAACAATGTCTTGAAGGTGAAACTATTTTAGCTTTTTCATCGTCAAACTCAATAAATAATTGTACAGTTGTGGTATTACTTTTTATTTTGCGAGTTTCCATGTATAACACTTATTATTACTATTCAATTTCAGGCATGTATTGTGATACACCTGGCCTAGCATACCCCAAAGGATTATGTGAAGAAGGTTTCTACTGTCAGCTTGGTTCCAACAACTCTAACCCTAGCACAGTAACCAGTGCAGGAGGGCCTTGTCCTCCAGGTACATATTGTATGAGTGGGTCCAGTGAGCCTACAGACTGTTTGCCTGGGTATTACAATCCAGTTTATATGCAAAGTGACTGCTTGAATTGCCCAGAAGGCTCATACTGTGATGATGGATGCATTACTCCTGACATTTGTCCTAAAGGTATGAATACCATTGTTGGTGTATTAAAACAAGTTATCATATTTATTTTTCATTTAGGGTACTACTACTAGAAGTACAGTGGTACATATATTTTTTTTTTTTCAAAAAACACATTTCTAGTAACTAAATACATTTTATGTCTATGTCTACAGGTCACTTCTGTCCCAATAACACTGGCTTTGCTACTCAGTTTCCATGTAACAATGGTACATTCAACAACCGTACTGGTGGAAGCAGTGTTGACAGCTGTCAACTATGTATAGCAGGACATTACTGTCCATATAAGGGAATGATCGAACCAGAAGGCTTATGTGATGAGGGCTGGTACTGCACCTTGGGAGCATGGAAAGCTAGGCCAACAACATTAGGAAATGATACAGGTAACATTTTGCATAACATTGAATTAATCAAATGAAAATTATCTATGTACAAATTCTTTCAAAGAATACACTGATTATTTGGTGTTCTATTCAATTATTTTTATGTTAGACCTTGGATGCCATTGTCCAGCTGAAAGCACTGGAGGTAGATGCTTAGCCGGTACTTACTGTCCAGCAGGATCTGACCAGCCCATACCATGCGACCCAGGCTATTACTGTCAATTTGATGAACTGGCTAATGTATCAGGACCTTGCCAAGCAGGGTTCTACTGCAGTGGAAGTACTATCCTGCCAAACCCTGTCAATGACACAACTGGTGACATCTGCCCTCAGGGATACTACTGTCCCGAGGGGAGTTCCGGTCCAGAGGCTTGCTCTCCAGGAACATACAGTAACACTTTTGAAAACCATAACATCACTGATTGTATTCCATGCACTGCTGGTAAATACTGCACTGGTTGGGGGCGAGTTGAACCCAACGATTACTGTGATGAAGGCTGGTTCTGTCCTGAAGGGTCAACAGCTGCTCAACCACCTGGAAATGAATGCTTAGCTGGACATCAGTGTCCAGTCGGTAGCCCTGATCAAAGTGCTTGTCTGTCTGGTTCATATCAACCTTTTACTGGGCAAGGAGAATGCTATGATTGTCCTGCTGGTTAGTATGAAATTTATTTGTGTTGCATCTGAGAAATGCATCCAAATGTCTTTTTAAAGGTATTTCCATCATCAATAAAAAAACTATAAATAAATTTCAAATGTTTTCTATTTGTTTTAAGGTTCCTATTGTGATCAGAATGAGGCAATTGAAGAACTTCAGAGTGGAATGCTCGCAGAGACCCATGGAGTAGTTACACCGAAAGATTGCCCTGCTGGTGAGTGCAGTAGCAAGTATTGTAGAGAACAAATGATTTTCACAAATACAATCAATTTTAAAAGTTATAGCTCTAACTGACAGCTGTGAAATGACCAAGAGATTAGTTTTTGGATTAAAATTGTAAATTATTTTGCAGGTTTTTACTGTCCAAATGGAACTGAAACCGCTCGTCAATACCCATGTCCAATTGGCACTTACAGTAACACCACCAACTTGGAAAACATCACAGAATGTAGAGCCTGCCCTCAAGGTAATGTTTGCTTTCTAAATTTTTCAGCAGTTTAAATTAAACTAAAAGAACAATAGGCCTATGCAATGCAGAGTATCCAACAAGCACCAGCTTCTTTTGGTACTTTTGAACATTGTAATTGTGAATGAAAATATAAGTCTTGTGTAGTGGTTAACAAAGACATTTTTTTTCTTTTAGGATTTTACTGTGAAGCTGAGAACATCACCACACCTACAGAACAATGTTCACCAGGTTACTACTGTGTGCTAGGGGCCAATACCCCAACACCAGAACCAACAGATGAAACAGGAGGACCCTGTCCACAAGGAACATACTGTGAATCTGGGTCATCATGGCCTAGCCCATGTCCCAAAGGAACATTTGGAAGGTCTGACAAGCTAGGCTCTGAAGGCAATTGTACAGAATGCTACCCAGGACAGTTCTGTATGGAGACTAGTTTAACAGCTCCTAATGGTTCTTGCTTAGCAGGTAAAGAACATTTTTCAGAAATTCTAACATCACTTTGATAAGACACAGATAACTTTGTGTAATTTATTGCAATGTCTGGTATGTCACTCAAAAAACAAAACAATATAGTACACTTAAGTAGCATTATTCTAACTGTATGTCATTGGCTACAAGATGATGGTTACTTGAACCAGTACCAGTCATATTAACGTTCTTCTGCTGTTCAATATAACAATAATACAAATCACCTTTTTTGGCTTAGAATATTGTAATACTTTCTCACAATATGCATATTAATATTCCAGGTTTCTATTGTACCATACGTGCAATCGACCCAAATCCTTACAATAAATCATATGGTGCTGTATGTCCAGTTGGTCATTATTGTCCAGAGGCTAGTCCTTATCCCACAGCCTGTCTTGCCGGTACGTATCAACCCAATGAGATGATGACCAATGAATCGGCTTGCTTTGACTGTACACCTGGAAAATACTGTAACAACAGTGGCTTAGAGATTGAATCAGGTGTGTATTCAAGTTATTTAGAAGCTTTCAATTTAGGAGATCAATTGTGGTCATGCAGGAATATTGTGATATGCTTCTTTACTGATTTTGTCTACATAGTTTTGGTTGGTTCTTAGTCATACAATGGCCAACACAAAATGCATAGATCCCAGTCTTCGCAAATCAAATACTCTCTGCTCTCTCTGGAGTTGCACATCAATATGCAAATATTGTCAACCATTTTTAATCTAATTTTTGTGTATTTTAAATTTCTGTAAACTACTAGTTTTGAATGTATTTAGCATTCCCAGTATCGTTATTTGTGTATTGAAATATAAAAATAAATTTGTTCATATATCATATTTTATTACAATGATGTATTTACTTTATTAAACATGCTTTAAATAATTCTTTGTAATAGGTTTGTGCTATGAAGGTTTCTACTGTACATTAGGAGCAAGCAACCCAACCCCACAAGACAATATAACAGGCAACATCTGTCCTAAAGGCCATTTCTGTGAGCTAGGCTCTCCTGCACCAGAACCTTGTCCTAATGGAACATTTATGAACCACACAATGGGAGAACAATGCTATGATTGCCCAGCAGGTATGTAGATTAAACAGAATTGTTTATTACATTTCGTTCTCTTTTTTCGTGATTTTAAAATTAAAATTTCTGATGTACTTTAATTTTGAAAAGTATACTGTATTCAAACCTTACAATAAAATATACATCTGAAACTATTAGTACTTGAACCTACGTGCTTTGAGATCGCTGGTTGAAAGTTTAAATTTTATAAATGTATGATGGATTGTAGTATCAGCATAACTAAATAAATTAATTTTTGTTACAGGGTATTATTGTGTTAACCGTGATCGTGCTGACCCATGCCCCCCTGGCTACTACTGCCCTCCCAAGACTGGTGCCGACCTTCGTATGTGTCCAAGCGGAACTTACAACCCACGTGAAGGTATATACGAAGAAGATCAGTGCTTGGAATGTGATCCAGGCAGTTACTGTCGTGAGCCGGGACAGGCAAATGTGACTGGAAACTGTAGTGCTGGTTACTATTGTGAATGGGGTAAGTATACTATGGCCAGCTTACTTAAGTCAACTCTTCAGTCGCAGCATCCAAACCTTTAGTTGACTCAACAACAAGCCCAACTTAGTCCTGGTATATAAATTAACTAGATATATGAACACACATATTGATCTGCGACCTTTACTAGTGTAGTTACTATTTTACAGCAATGACAAATAAATATCCAAGTCAGCTGTTATATTAACTATTATTGAACATATTTTTTTTGTAGGTGTTGATGTAGACAAGCCTACTGGTAACCATACAGGCGTGGGTGGTATATGTCCACCGGGTCACTACTGTCCCGAAGGAAGTGCCATTCCTCTTGGATGTCCAGCAGGTCATTATACTGACATTGAGAATCAACCATTGTGTACATCTTGTCCAGCCGGTTACTACTGTTTACAAAATTCAACATCATTTTCTGAAAATGTCTGCCCTGCTGGTAAGTGTTTATACTATAGGGCACAGTAAACGTTCATTTATTCAATATTCACCACACAACAAAAAAAACATAATAATAATTATAAATAATTATATTAACAAGTTTCATAATAATTACAAACATAGTATGTGTGGAAGCAAGCCATAAGTTTAATTGTATGCCTAGGCTCCCAGAAATAAGTGAAGTACAGTAAAAAAAAAGTTGGGCAGAAAAAGATGCAATATACGATATGTTATTATATATGGTAAGACACTTGACACCCAGCATATTATGTCAGAGAATGATAACCTGTAAGTCTATATCTAAAATAGTATAATCTTGTGTAATTGACAACTTCTATAAGTTTACAAATCTCAATGCAAGTACATTCTATTCTTTCTCAGGATATTACTGCCCACTGGAGACAACACATCCATATGAATACCCCTGTCCTAAAGGATCCTTTAACCCAGTCAACAACAGTGATGAAATTGAAGATTGTCTGGCCTGCTTACCTGGAATGTACTGCCAATGTAAGTACTTACTTATTTACTTACCTGGTTACTTAGGTAGATAGGCCCTGTAATCCTTGAGGAAGCCTAGGTCCTCAATTTTTCTATGAAGGATTCTTTTTTCAGAAATTATATCATCTGGTAATTAAAATGATTACCTAATTTTGAAGTCTTGGAAATATAGTTAAAATAACACTAAATGTTATGAATCTTTTAATGGTAATTCATTGTCTTTATTACTCACTAGTTGTAAATGTTATGAATCTTTTAATGATAATTCATTGACTTTATTACTCACTAGTTGTAAATGTTATGAATCTTTAATGATAATTCATTGGCTTTATTACTCACTAGTTGTAAATGTTATGAATCTTTTAATGATAATTCATTGACTTTATTACTCACTAGTTGTAAATGTTATGAATCTTTTAATGATAATTCATTGACTTTATTACTCACTAGTTGTAAATGTTATGAATCTTTTAATGATAATTCATTGACTTTATTACTCACTAGTTGTAAATGTTATGAATCTTTTAATGATAATTCATTGGCTTTATTACTCACTAGTTGTAAATGTTATGAATCTTTTAATGGTAATTCATTGGCTTTATTACTCACTAGTTGTAAATGTTATGAATCTTTTAATGGTAATTCATTGGCTTTATTACTCACTAGTTGTAAATGTTATGAATCTTTTAATGGTAATTCATTGGCTTTATTACTCACTAGTTGTAAATGTTATGAATCTTTTAATGGTAATTCATTGGCTTTATTACTCACTAGTTGTAAATGTTATGAATCTTTTAATGGTAATTCATTGGCTTTATTACTCACTAGTTGATGGACAAGATGCACCATCTGGTAACTGTTCCGCTGGTTGGTATTGTACAGGAGGCTCATACCAAGAGATGCCACTAACAACAGCTAATGCTACTGATTTGTCTGAGTGTACATGCCCATTGGCTAACTATACAGGTTGGTCCACTTTCATCTTTATGTGTATAAAATTACTAAGCATCTTTCTTTTTAACTTTTATAATTTACATACTTACATAGTGTATGTTGTCATGATACATTTTATTTATGCGTATTTAGTGTTAAAATTTAATAATAGGAATAATTTTGCCTTATACTTTTCAACCTATTGTTAATATTTTAGGTGGAAAGTGCTGGCCAGGTACCTATTGCCCGAGTGGCAGCCCATACCCAGTTTCATGTGATGAAGGTTATTATTGCAAAGAGTATGGAAGGCCAGAACCCAATGATCAATGTGATGCTGGTATGTATATTTGTTTCAATCTTATATTATATGGCTTGCCATATTCAGCTTTTTTAATGCAAAGAATGTACTTAATCTGAAAATAAAATATGTTTTAACTCTACAGGTTATTATTGTGATGGTGGAGCATCTGAACCTGACCCAGATGACCGTGTCTGCCCTGAGGGGACCTATTGCGAGGTTGGCTCTGCTACCCCGACCCATTGTCCCAGTGGTACATTTGCAAACACTTCTGGTAACATACAACCAGAGGACTGCCTTTCGTGTACTCCAGGAAAATTCTGCTCAGGTCCAGGAAACGTCATCCCAGATAATGATTGTGACCCAGGCTACTACTGCCCAGGTGGTCAGTCATCTGCATCACCTGCAGAATACAACTGCACAATTGGTCACTTCTGTGATGGTGGGAATGACCAGCCTGAACCATGTGAACCAGGATATTATCAGGATGAAATTGGGACTGCAGTTTGCAAGGAATGCCCTGCTGGATAGTAAGACTATTACACATCATTTCATTGTTAATATTTTGCATGACTTCCACACAATATTAAATTTAATTACATTAAGGTCTCAATTATAATGTAATTATTATAAACCTATATCATATGTTAGGTAGAGGTTAGACAAAGAGTTAGGTTCAAGCTTGGTTTCCACTAGGATGCAAAACAAGGATGTAAGCGCAACGCAAGTTTTACATATCACAAGCTATAGAACTGTCGCTTGTCATTAGTCAACTCCCTTGTTTTGCGCTAACATCTTTGTGTTGCGTTGTAGTGGGAACAAAGCTTCAGAAACAATAGAAGAGTGATGTTGGGGAGTTTTTAACAAAATAACAACTTCTTTACCTTATAGCTACTGTGATCCTGTAGAGGCAGCAGCCTACTACGGTGTTGTAAGCCATGGTGTAGTCACACCAACTGACTGCCCTGTGGGCTACTACTGTCCTAATGGCACAGAATCTAAGCATCAGTATCCTTGCTTAGAAGGCTACTACAGCAATTCCACTAACCTACATAACCATGAACAATGCCTGCCTTGCCCTGGTGGAAAGTATTGTGATGGAAAAGGTAACACAACTTTTTAACTTAAGTTTATTGTTACAGTTGATATGATATTGAAACACAGATAACAGTACCATATTCACTGTGACTCATCACTACAATTATACTCTTCACAATTGTGACAGAGCAATGTGTGCACTTTGAATCTTAAGTTTTTCAGACTTATTCCATGTCTATTGCTACAATTGCCCAAATATTTTTAATTTTGTCAATGTTTTGTTTGAATCAGGCTTAACGGTTTATGCTGATGAATGCGATGCAGGATATGTCTGTGTATCAGCATCTAACAACTCACAACCAACAGACAGCATAACTGGTTACGAGTGCCGGCCAGGCTACTACTGTCCTAAAGGATCTGATCAAGGTACAAAGTGTCCAGTTGGAACATTTAGTAATAACTATGGATTGGAGAATGTAACAGAGTGTGAAGACTGTAGACCAGGCAGTCACTGCCAGACTGAAGGTAAGCCTTTAACTTACCTCTATTAATAAAATCATGTTTACTTTATTGAAAAATCTTGCTTCTATGTGGAACAAGCTACGCAATTTTCCGCTTACTGTTACTGCTCGTCTGTGTAAAATGGCCTTTATAACAATATTGATAGTTCAACTTCTGTGGTGAGCCATTGGGCTATGGTTTCCTCTTGGGCTGTATGATAAATAAACACTTTATAAATGAATTTATCTATTTATCTCAATATATTACCATGAAAATGTTTTCTATTATTTGTAGGTTTGACTGAGCCAACAGGAGAATGCTACCCTGGTTTTTATTGTACGCTGGCAGCTATAAACCCCAACCCAAATGCGCAAGTGTATGGAGATGTCTGCCCGACAGGAAGTTACTGTCCAAACGGAACCTATGATCCATTCCTATGTCCTGTTGGTTCTTACAACCCATCGACCGGTCGTGATGACCCTGATGATTGCTTACCATGTGAGGGCGGTAAATATTGTGACACCCAAGGACAATCAAATTACACAGGTACAATTAAACACTTTTTAACCGTTTATTGGAAAAATTATATCAATCAATTGTTTTACATGACAGTGTAAAACAATGTTTAATTTCATTTGCAGTTACTTAGAAAAATCGTGTGTATTTCAAAATCTATAAATACATGTTTGTTAGTTTGTATTATGTAATATTTCTATTAATTTGAATGATATTTCTGCTTTTACCCTGTTTTAAAAGATGAGTGTAATCCAGGCTTCTTCTGTATAGCAGGAGCTGACAACAGCTCACCCACTGATGGCAACACTGGTGATGAGTGCCCACCTGGACACTATTGTATCCTAGGTAGCAGTGCAGCAGCCCCATGTGATGACGGGTTCTACATGAACCACACTCGTGCTAGTGCTTGTGACATTTGTCCTGTCCGCCATTACTGCGTCGACTCATGTGTAACACCGACTCTATGTCCAGAGGGTAACTTCTGTCCCTCTGGTACAGGATTTGTCAACGAGTCATGTCCAATTGGAACGTATGGACCTGTAACAGGCTTGGCTGATTCGTCAGAATGTACAGAGTGTGACCCAGGAATGTTTTGTAGTGATACAGGACGTACTGTTGTCTCCGGCCCTTGTTCACCTGGCTACTATTGTCTAATTGGAGTTAACACACCTGCTCCAGACAACAACAATACCGGAATTGGAGGTAATTTTTAATAATAATTTATTATAATAATAAATATTATTTTAATATCTATATTTTAGTAAATGACTAAAAGTTTTTTAGTAAATATTAAGAACTATCTTTATTATTTTCTAGGCCCCTGCCCTGAGGGTACATACTGTCCTGGAGCAACGCCAGAGCCTATTGGATGTCCTAATGGTACCTTTAATGACCTGGTACGTCAAGCTGAATGCCAAGCTTGTCAGGCTGGCTACTATTGTATTGCTAACTCAACAACCTACATCAACACACCTTGTTGGAAAGGTAGGTATTTGCTTTATTATTTTCATTAAGTGGCTTATAGTAAGAACAAACAAGACTAACAAGCAAAACATTGTTGTATATCCTTTTTTATTGCTACAGTATGTGTAATTTAATTTACTCTTTCATTATTTTTTGTTTGATATTTTAGGTTACTACTGTCCTCAAGGCACAGGCTACCCTACACAGTATGCATGCCCTGCTGGTACTTTCAACAACAAGACCCTTGCAGATGACATCTTTGATTGTCTCCCCTGTCCAGGTGAGTGTGAAGGCACACCTCTGTTATAATTATAATAATAATTACTGGAAGTCAGATTTTTCTCAGGTTATTATGATATATTTAATTCAGTATGACATTTGAAAGAAATACATAATTGATTTTTTATCACCAGCTGGTGAATATTGTGAGGGTGATGGTCTTCCTGAACCGAGTGGTGACTGTGCACCAGGATGGTACTGTTCTGGTGGTTCTTATAGCAGTAAACCAACACCATATGTTAACGACACCAATGAGTACTCTGCTACTGAATGTCCAATCTACTCAAGAAATGAAACTGGAGGAATTTGTACCCCAGGTAAATATTGCCGAACATTCTTTTTCCACCACACGACTCTACAGCTGTGTAATAATGAATCATTTCCATTTTTATAGTGTAATTGCAACAATCATTGCTCATAGCGCTGTGGACTTGGATGTTACACTTTTTAACACATGCTTCTCCCTAATGCGTGGTTCCCACTAGAGACGCAACACAGCGACGTAACGCAACGTAAGGGATTTGACCAATCACAAGTGAACTTTATTTGAACTGTCGCTTGTCACTGATAACTCGCTTGAGTTTAAGGGTCATGTCAGTGCTGCCAATAGCGCTCTCTCTTCTGTCCACCGTGGCTGTGTGAACTAGTACACTCAAACAAATTCTAATGAGATAAAAATAAATGTATAAATGTTTCAGGTACCTACTGTCCTGAAGGTTCTGACCGGCCTGTTCCATGTTCACTTGGTCAGTTCTGTGGTAACTATGCCTTATCAACTCCAAGCGGTGATTGCTTAGCAGGCTTCTTTTGTAATGGTAGTGCCGAAGTTCATGATCCTGTCGCTTGTATCACAGGCCATTACTGTCCAAAGGGTACAGTGGTACAGGAGCCTTGCCCACCAGGCACCTTCTCAGGTAAGTAAATTTAAGAGTAATTTCATCCTTCATTAGTGATCATGTCAAAATTGTATTCTACTGCAGTACTACTACTTTTGATATACTCTGTAACCTGATTATGCAATTTAGGTTTATACACCACACTGTCAAAAATCATACGTTATTGCAGTAAAACATGGAAGGAACCTTTATAATTATTTGTGTGTTTCCTATTGTGAGAAAGTCATTAGATAATAAATAATAGATATATATCAAAGATAATAAATCATTAAACACATTCACATTCCTTGTGAGTGTCATTTCAATAATAATTGTATTTACTATGTTTAATGTAGGAACTGAACAAAATGTAAACATTACTGACTGTTTGCCATGTACCGGTGGATCTTATTGCGAAGGTTATGGACTGTCATCTCCCACCAACCTCTGCGCACCAGGCTACTTTTGTCCAGAAGGTCAAGACACCTATGAACCAACTGACCTTGCCTGTAGTCCTGGTCATTTCTGTGAGCTAGGTAGCTGGAACCAAACTGGATGTCCAAGTGGCTGGTACCAGCCTGACTGGGGACGACATGATTGTGACCCTTGCCCTGCTGGTTCATATTGTAAAGCATTTGGTAAGTTTTTTTTTCCAAAAGTTATAATTTTTTTTTTAAATCTTTATTTTAATCTTTTCTTATTGCCATGGCAATTTAATTTCAATTTCATTTCTAAGTTAAACAAATATATAATCCATGACATACTTATATTTTGTTCTTTAAATATTAATTTCAGTTAGGTAAAACAAATAAATTGTTTTTTTCTTTTATTTGCAGGAGACTATGAGTTATTGGATGCCGAAAACATCACTGAAAGTGGAAACTTTAGTGGCCGTTACCGTAGTTACAGAGGAGTTTCCGTGCCTACCATTTGCCCAGCTGGTTCCTACTGTCCAGAAAAGACTCAATTTGGCACCGAGTTCTTATGTCCTGAAGGTACATACAGTAACAAGACAGAACTTCACAATGAAACACAATGTACACCTTGTGAGCCTGGCATGTACTGCCCTGGAGAAGGTAAGTAAAGATGGTAGTCTTGTGGAAAGTATCTATTAATATAAATTAATTAATTAAATAATATTAATTAAACTTAATTTAACAGAAATAAAAAATATTAAGATTAATGATAGGTAATAACTTATAAAAGGTAAAGAATATGAGAGTATATAACAAACTACCAAAAAAGTGAAGCAATTATGATTCCATATTTCAAACTAATAAAATATTTGTTTATCATCAGTAATAAATAACATTTACAATGTAAAATATAGGTACTAGGAGTGAGTGAGATAGGCAATCTATTGACCAATCAAATTAATCAAATAAACAAACAATAAACTAATCAATAATAATTTATATTTTTTTTTTATAAAATATTCAGGAAACACCCAACCATTTGATGAATGTTCAGCTGGATTTTACTGTACACAAGGTGCCTCTAGTGCCACACCCACAGATGGAACAACAGGCGATGAATGCCCTGAGGGTCTTTACTGTCTCACTGGCAGTATTGTAGGCCAAGGTTGCCCCAAGGGCACCTTTAGTAACCAGCTAGGCTTGATGGATGCAAGTGAATGCTGGAACTGTACTGCAGGATACTATTGTGCATCGACTGGACTCACTGTGGAAACTGGAACTTGTTGGGCTGGTAAAATTTTATTGTTGTTTGTGGCTCTACCAGTGATGTAACCGCTTACTGGCTAAATCCAGGTACCCAGAGCTTAAGGGGCCCAAGTACATGACTAGGGACCTTATCCCCCCACACTATGCCACTGGATGCAATGAATTATATTATTTAATAAGAGTAAAAAGATTTAAACTGTTAATATTTTAAACATTCTCTTCCATTAAATTTAGGTTTCTATTGTTCCGGGTCATCTGAAGAACCTGCACCTGTTGCCCAATCATATGGTGATGTCTGCTGGGCTGGATACTACTGTCCCAATGGTACAGACATCCCTGATCCTTGTCCACCTGGTACATTCTCTGATGTCCCAGGACTACCTGACAGAGAGTCGTGTACAGATTGCAGCCCAGGTATTCATTAAACTATTAGTATTTTAACATAATGAAACTAAAGCTTGGTTGTAAAATCTGAAATGCTTTTTACTCAATCCCAGAAAATCATTGTGAGGTCAATCTCTGCCATTATTTTTGCAAACTTTTTCAATGTTATGACCTCATATGTCCACTGTTATCTCATGTTATTTATTTATATTGTGTTTTGTAGGCTATTATTGTGAGACTGGAGGAAAGACCAACGTAACCGGTAAATGTGATGAAGGTTTCTACTGCGTCAAAGCGTCAAACAACAGCGCACCTTTGGATGGCATTACAGGTGAGTAATATTCACTCCAAATCGTCCATTTTGTGAGATCCCTATCTAACTCATACCAACACTACTGTTATTTTGTGTATTTTACTATAAGGAATATATATTTATTTCAGAAACTAAGAAAGACCAAATATTGTATGTCAATGATTTTCTTTTTTAGGTGATATTTGTTGGGCCGGCCATTACTGTGAGGAAGGATCAAGTATTCCAATTGCCTGTCCAAATGGTACATTTATGAATCACACTGGAGCATCGGAATGTGACATTTGCCCAGAGGGTCGGTACTGTATCTATGGAGATCAGGCTTTACCATGTCCACAGGGCTACTACTGTCCAGAGGGTACTGGTTATGATTACCAAATGTGTCCCTCTGGTATGTTTGGTTCAAGAACTGGATTGGTTGCTGAAGAATTTTGCACTCCATGCACAGGTAAGTCAAAGAAAAATGTTTGGAAGAAAACAAAATGCTTAAACCAGGTGTGTTTGCGTAGATTAGTTGCATTAAAATTTAAATTTAAATATCAAAAGAAATTTGAAAATTTTATTGGCTTCAGTGTCTTGACACAAATAGTATAATAGATGCTATATGTTTTTCAGGTGGTTACTATTGCGAAACACCAGGTTCACCTGAACCAGATGGCAACTGCTCAGCAGGCTACTACTGCGATTCGGGTGTAGACATGTCTACTCCAACACACAATGATGGACATAAGGGTACAGGGGGTGTGTGTCCAGTCGGTAGCTACTGTCCTAAGGGCACTGTTATACCCTTTGAATGTGAAGCTGGTACTTACACAGACAGTGAAGGTATATATCCTTACATTCCTACTTTTATTAAAAGTATTAAAAACAGCCTTACCTATGTCTATGTCTGCCAATAATATATAAACATGCTATTGTTTATATTTTCTAATAGGTCAAAGTTCATGCAATTCATGTCTAGCTGGATTTTACTGCCCAACCAATACAAGTGACCCCTTGGACTTTCCATGTCCGGTTGGTAGCTATTGTCCAACTGGTACAACTTATCCATATGAGTACCCATGTCCAGAGGGTTCTTATAATGGACTGGAAGAGCAGCAAAATATATCATCATGTGACCTTTGTCCTCCTGGAATGTATTGTCAAGGTGAAGGGCTTGAGCGACCTACTGGAAACTGTAGTGCTGGTTGGTTCTGTACAGGAGGTGCCTGGGATTCTATGCCGTCTCCACCTGGTAAGAGCAAACACCATTTACATCATTTTTATATGGATTTATTTTGTTAAAAAACCATCTTTTCAGATAAAAATATTCCCACTTTAGTTTATATCTACAGTATTTGAATACTAATTGAATATTCATAAAACACTAAACATTAACACACAATATACTAAATGAAATTTTATTTACGTATTCTAACAATTTTATGTTTTAACTATTTGTAGGAAATGCTACAATAATATCAGACTGCACATGCCCAGCTGTCAACTACACCGGAAACATATGCCCACCAGGAACTTATTGTCCATCAGGTTCTCCAGCTCCAATTGACTGCGACTACGGACAGTACTGTGACAATTATGGGCTACCTGCCCCAACAGATGACTGCATTGCTGGTTTCTATTGCCCTAGAGGACAAAATCGACCGGATCCACCTGGGTTTACTTGCCCAGTAGGTTACTATTGCTTACAGGGTTCAGGATGGCCTAGTGCTTGCCCTAATGGTACATTTAGTAACACAACACAGAATACAGAGGAGCTTAATTGTGAAGCTTGTACTCCAGGTACTTTTAATTGTTGTTAATTTGGTTACCAGTGCTTAAAATGAGTGCGTATCTCTATTAATATAGAAGTGTAAAGCGTTGGAAGAATTAGAAGTATAGAGGATTAAATACAATTTGATTTACAACAAAATCTTAATATTATTTAGGCAAATATTGTGCTGGTGAACACCTTTCCAAACCATCCAGTGACTGTATGGAAGGCTACTATTGCCCCGGAGGTCAGAGTGAGAGGGCACCATCTGAATACATTTGTCCAAAAGGATTCGCTTGTCCTGAGGGAAGCTCAACACCTCAATTATGTCCAAGAGGTATGCATGAATTTTATAAATACATTCCTTTTCTTGTTATGTTGAACATGTGACAAAAATTGTGATTTGCCCATATATGGACATGATGATGTAATATCAATACCATATTTGGGAATACCACTACCATATTTGTGCACATCACACTCTTTTTTTATTAAACTAGTTTGATAGTTTAGACAGAGCTTTAGGCCTACTCATTTTTTCTCTTGAGTAAAATATATAAACAATGTACGTAACAGGAACTGTAATGAAGAACTTATTTATGTACTATACTTTATTCTCATCAATTTTACTTAATTCAGGAACCTTCCAGTCAGAAGAAGAGCAGGCAGAATGTGATATCTGTCCATTAGGAAAATATTGTGATCCATACGAACTTGGAAATGTGACTGGTGTTATTGTACCAGTAGATTGCATTCCAGGGCATTTCTGTCCCAATGGAACGGAGTATGCCGAACAGAATAAATGTCCTGTTGGAACATACTCAAACAAGACTAACTTAGACAATGCAGGTAAGTATGCATGCTTAAATGCGGTCTACAGTCTACAAAATTATTCATAAGACAACTTTGTATGTAATATAGGTTTACATTGTTAGCTTGAGAGGGTGTATATATATAGACTTTATTTGTTCACAAGACTAATTTATAACAGCACAACTCGTTCAATCAACATTGATTGTTTTTGCACAAGTTCGTGATATTACACAAATAGTGTATTTCTTTGTTATTGTAAGGTTGGCAAGAACACATGATAAAACAGTATATTATTGATATTTTGGTATTTATGCAGGAAAATGTACATCGTGTGATGCTGGCTGGTACTGTGATGAGGAAGGCCTTACTGAACCTAAAGCTAAATGCCAGGCTGGATTCTACTGCACACTACGAGCAGAGGAACCTGCTCCTACTGATGGGGTTACAGGCGATATCTGCCCACAAGGAAAATATTGCGAAGAAGGCTCAATAACAGGTATATTGATGTATATAATTTAGTTAACAGAAATAATAACCACATTACATTTATGGTAATAATGTAAAGATATATCTCACACATAAGAATACCCATTTTAGATATTTATTATTATTTTATTTTTATGTGTAATTGAAACTATTGTGTTTATATAGGTGAAGATTGCCCTATTGGTCGGTATGGCAACCAGACAGGTTTACGCACAGCAACAGACTGCCCATTGTGTGATCCTGGGTGGTATTGTAACTCTCCTGGTCTGGAAGAACCATTTAGGTTTTGCTCTGCTGGACATTACTGTAAACTAGGTGCAACATCTCCTAACCCAACTAACGAAACATTTGGCTACTTGTGTCCAGTCGGTCACTACTGTCTTGAGGGGACACCGGTACCAGCCACCTGTGATGCTGGAACCTACAATCCATTGGAAGGTAACCTAACTCGTCCAAGATGACAAATATTGTTTATTCTATTATGATATTATTATTTTGCAATAATATATTTATCTTTGTGGCAATATAGTATAGCAATGTCTATTTATATCTATTAGTTCCTTTGATGTTAAATATTTTTAAATAACCTTAGAAACTGAGAATGCATGTTTAATTCGAACTATGAAATAAAAACTGCTTTCTTTCAGGTCAAGACGAAGCTGATGATTGTGAGAGTTGCGACGGTGGATTCTACTGTAAGTTTGAAGGTCAGGCAAACGTGACTGCTCAGTGTTATGCTGGATACTATTGTAGTGAGGGCGCTTCAGAACCAAATCCTGAGGGTAAGTTTATAACATATTCTTATTCTTTATTGCCAATCAACAACAAACAAACAACTACAAAGTAAGTGGCAAGAAACACAAAAGGGAACTAAACCCCTGTGAATCCTTTTACCAAGTAGCACATAAAA
Organism: Antedon mediterranea; assembly: GCF_964355755.1. Taxonomy (NCBI): domain Eukaryota; kingdom Metazoa; phylum Echinodermata; class Crinoidea; order Comatulida; family Antedonidae; genus Antedon; species Antedon mediterranea. Next base: position 1,797,248 of record NC_092677.1, read on the forward strand.
ATAAAACTGTGGTAAAACAATATATACATATGTTTTCACCCACTTTTTGTTTAGTCTTCAGTTGTTTTTTAATGTTGAGTGTCACAGTTCATTTATGTACTACAGGAAGCTGCAAAATAGATGAATTGAACTCAACTATTATTTGTAATTTCAGATGATGTGACTGGAAACATCTGTCCTATTGGTCATTACTGTCCAATTGGAAGTGATCGTCCATTACCCTGCAACAATGCAACATACATGAATGACACCGGAGCGTCCGAATGTCTTGTGTGTCCAGAGGGATACATGTGTATCCATGGAGATGAACCTGATCCATGCCCAGCTGGATTCTTCTGTCCAGTTGGAACAGGTTATGACACTCAACCATGTCCCGAAGGTATGAAAATATTTATGTGAAATACTTCAAACTTTATTGAAAAAAAATGCTTTGTTTTGACCAAATGGCCTAGAATAACAGTCATCAGTCATGTATTGACACACAAGTACATTATGTCAAACTTAATTAAACCACTTGCATGTATTTTGTTTAATTTAATGCTAGTGTACTCTGTAAACAACAATGTTTGTATAAAATTCATTCATTCTCTTAAAGTTTAGTCATCTAGTTTTCTTTTAACATCTAAATATATCCAATGTAATGAATGTGTAGATACTGATGAGTTTATTGTTGTTTTAGGAACGTTTGGAGCATCAACATTGTTGTCAGAATCAATGGATTGTACTCGTTGTACTGGTGGTCACTATTGTCAATCACCTGGAATGGTTTCATTTACCGGCCAATGTGATGCTGGACATTATTGTACAGAAGGTAAGTTATATTTTTTCGCCATTTACAGTATTTATTACCCATACTATTTGAGATTTTAAACAAGTTTGGACGATGGTTATTTGCCTGTCTTCAAGGTTTAATTATTGTTTTACCTATTTTGTAGTTGTATGATAGTAGCATATTTCAGGTTGTTATAGTAGTACTTTGTTTGTAAAATGTAAAAAATTCTATTGATTAAGTTACACATTTGTTTTGTTTTTCTATTTTAAAGGTGTAAACATCAGAGCACCTAATGGTGCAAACAATACTGGAACAGGTGGAATATGTTCTGCTGGACATGAATGTCCAATTGGCACAGCTGTGGAAATTCCCTGCATTCCTGGTAGCTACACTCCCATGGAGCAAATGGAAGCATGTCTACCCTGCCCAGCAGGTGAGGAATATATTATAAATTAATATTTAAAATAATCAAATATTATTATATTATTAATGTAATAATTTAACCATTAACCATAATTAACCATTTAATTAATGTAGTAACCTTTGACATTTTACTTTATATACAGGAAAATACTGTGAGAATGCAACAGTAACACCGTTGGATTGTCCAGTGGGTCATTACTGTCCTGAAAGCACAGGATATGCTGACCAGTATCCATGTCCAGCAGGTTCTTATAATAATCTGACAGGTACGTTTTGTTTCACATGACTGTAAACATGGATAGTTTATGTCACATGAATACAGATACATTTTTCATCTGAGCTAGTGAAACTGAGATAACCGCAGCTGATTCATAGAGGGATTGAAAACAAACATTATGCATGATTGACTTTTTTTTACAGGTCAACCAAATTCCACCAACTGTGAATACTGTCCTCCTGGTATGTACTGCGAAGGCGCTGGATTAAGTGCGCCCTCTGGATGGTGCGATGAAGGATTTTACTGCAGCGGAGGCTCAAATTCCAAAAGACCATTTGATGTTGGTGTTTCTGTAGCCATTCCAACTCCAGGGTATGATCAATGTTACTCTTTACTGAAAACTTAGATATTATCTTAACTTTTTCTGTTAATAAGTTTGTTAATAACTCTAAACAATTGTGTTGGCTTAATATTTCATTAAATTTAAGATTATCTATTTAATTTGAAATTCACAATTTCGTTTTACAAGGTATGCATATGACAATGATACATGCCATCCACTGTATAACTGTGTGTGTCCTGACTTTGCTATGAGTACTGGCGGCTTATGTGGTCCTGGCTTTTACTGTCCTTATGGCTCTCCCCAACCACTCAACTGCCCTGGAGGTATGTACTGTGAAACACCAGGACTATCATCCCCAACTGGCAACTGTACTGCTGGCTGGTATTGCAACCATACCAGCTCAGAACCGGATCAGTACATCTGTCCTAGTGGCTACTATTGTCCAGATGGTACAGCTGTACCGATTGGTTGTCCATCTGGAACTTACAGTGGATCCGAAGGAAATAATGAGTTAGCAGATTGTTTAAATTGTACAGCTGGAAAATACTGCGAAGGTAAGAATGATTTTTTTTGTATAAATTTTTACTTTTAATTTTTCCATCAGAGACCATATCAAAATTATTGTACTGTAGTTACTGCAGTAACTATATCCTATTTACTCTTTTGTCTGTTTATGTGCTTTTTGTAAGTTATAAAAATAGATTTCTTACATGATGATGATCACTACCATATATTTTTTTGTCAAACTAATTTGATAGTGTAGACAGAATGATCTTTAGATACTTTAACTTCTGTGTATCAACTGAATAATTGTTACTTTTTTAAGGTGATGGAAACAGTGCACCTGATGCTGATTGTGCACCAGGATATTATTGTCCTGGAGGTCAAGACATTGGCACACCAACTGACCTTCAGTGTCCTGTTGGTCATTATTGTCCAGAGAGCTCTCATGAACCTATTGTATGTACAAATGGTACCTACCAACCTCTTATGACCATGAGTGATTGTGACCTTTGCCCTGAAGCATATTACTGTGATTCGAATGAAGGTATGTTTTACCTGAAAATGTATGAACAATTGTATTCCATGTGTATGTTCATTTATAAGAAAGCATGTATAAATACTAGTAGAGTTTCATTTACAGTTTTTGTTAGCTTTGTAAGTTTAGATACTTTGTATATTTGTGAACAAGAATACACAATACAATACAATTATTTATGTCTTTAGACACAAGGCCAAAGATTACCAATAGTAAATGAATTTCTGTCGTATCAGATGGGTTGCCATATATTTAGGCCTACTGTAAAACCTAACAATACAAAACCCAAGGAGAAAACAATTCAATCAATCAATATATCTTTTTATGTTTTTAATTTCTTCTAGTTGGACCGGTATCTAGCCCTACTGTTTGTCCACAAGGCTACTATTGCCCCGAAGGAACAGAGCTAGGAGAAACCAATCCATGCCCAGAAGGAACCTATGGTGATGACACAATGTACACTGAAGTTGATGATTGCAGAACGTGTACAGCAGGATACTACTGCGGAGAAGATGCACTTACAGCGCCTTCTGGTGAATGCTATGCTGGGTATTATTGTACAGGAGAGGCGTCATCAGCAACACCGTATGATGACATGGTAACGTTTATGTTTTTCAAATTGTTCAGAAAAACATTGAACATTGTATAGTAATTACATCAGGAGAAGTTTGATTACAAACCTATTGTTCTAATGTTCATCTTTTAGGTTGATGACACTAATAATTCAAGTTTTACTGGAAATGATGTATGTCCTATTGGCTTCTTTTGCCCAAATGGCACCTCATACCCAGAACCCTGCCCTTCTGGTACATTCTCACAAAATACACGTGTCACTCGTGAAGAGGACTGCGAGGAATGTCCACCAGGCCATTATTGCAATATGCAAGGTTTTGTGAAAGTTAGCCAAGCTCCTCTGTGTGACCCAGGGTAAGTTCATTATAAACACTTAAAGCTCTATCTACACTATCAAACTAGTTTGACAACAAAAAATAAGATGTGCCCAAATATGGTGGTGCTATGACATCATCATGTCTATATATGGGCACAGCACATGTTTTGTCACATAAAGTTTGATAGTGTAGACAGAGCTTTATAATAATAATTAGTGTTGTAAAGTTTATTAAACATAAAACATAAAGTATAATAATTTCTATCTGCTTGGGCTTTTGAACAAAAAAAGTTATTATATTTTCATGCACATGTGGAATCTATTCTATAGATATGTTTGTACTGGAGGCAGTACAACTCCAACCCCAGATACATCATCAGGTATGGGCTATCCTTGTCCAGTAGGTCACTACTGTCCAGCTGGAACAATCACAGAGTTAGGCTGCAATATAGGAACATACCAGCCTAGCATAGGACAAGATAATTGTACTGAATGTCCTGCAGGATTTATGTGTCCATACACAAACATGTCTGAGCCTCTACCTTGCAAATCAGGTAAGAATCTTATTATACTAACTTGAATGAATGCTTTGATTTGTTGTGCTTTAATCATCTAATTGATTATCTTGAATCTATTTTAACTGCATTTAGTTTTAGAGCATCTGCAAGGTGACAATTTTATCAAGAAAGTAGCGTACAATATGTTTTTCTTCTTTAAAACAAATCAAAGTGTTGGTCTTAGATATTCTAATCTACTGATTATTTTTCTAGGCCATTACTGCCCAGCAGGTGAACCAAGCCCTGTTGCTTGTCCAGAAGGCACGTTTAACAATGCTACTGGAGCAAGCATAGAAGAGGAGTGTATTGATTGTACATCTGGGATGTATTGTGAAGGAATTGGTAATAGCTATCCTACAGGTGAGATATCATAAGCTGTGTTCACACACACTTGTGTTAACCTCTGTCTAAACTATCAAACTTTGTGACAAAACAAATGTGAGATGTGCCCATATATGGACATGATGATGTCATATTACAAGCATATTGTTAGACCACATATGTTTGAACGCATTGGCAGAACACTTTAAACCTGCCATATTGCAAAAGCAAAAGAACTTTTCTGTAACCATACCTCATTCGTATAGAAATATTAAAAAAAATGTTGTTTTTTTTAATTTATTTTTTTCAAGGCCCTTGTATTGCTGGATACTATTGCTACAGAGGAGCATCTAATAAGGTACCAGCAGACAACCCTAACTATCCTGACAACGGGTTCTGTCCTCCTGGTTACTATTGTGAGGAAGGTACACCTACTCCTAAACCTTGCCCAATTGGGACACTCAGGAGTGTGCCACGTAAGTTTATTTTATCTATAGAATAGTATAATCTATTTGCATATGTGAATGTAAACATCACTGTAGATACTTTATTATTACTGAATGCTTCTCCATAGAATTTGAAGACAACATTATTTTTTTGTAAACCGCTTTTAATTTTACCTCATACAGAGGCTGAGGCAGTTGATGACTGTTACCCTTGCACTGGCGGCTACTACTGTGACACACCAGGTCGAACCAACTTCACAGACTACTGTTCAGCAGGCTTCTACTGCCCAGCTAATGAGACTGTTAGTAATCCCACACCACCGGAATTCAAATGCTGGGTTGGGCACTACTGTCCAGAAGGATCACCGGTTCCGCTTCCTTGCCCTGTGGGCAAGTACCAGCCCAATGAGGGTACAGATGAATGTATATCTTGTCAAGCTGGTTATTATTGTCAAAGTGCATTGGAACCTGACCCACAGCCTTGTCCTCCATACCACTACTGCCCTGAAGGTACTGTCTTATTTTTTTCTTTTTTTTTAGTAGTCATATTTATTTTATCTATTTTGATTCTTCATCATCGTAAGTTACCACAATCAACAAATTGATTATTACAAAACTAGGAGGCCTACTAGAAGGCCTACTTTTAAGTAGTAGCTGTGTGTGGCAGTGATTAATCTGTAATTTATTTCTTTGTTTTAATGAAGTTTCTCTTGTCTATTGTTATTGTTGATAAAATAATGTCATTATTTGTTATTTTGGCAGCTACTATGTTTCCAATATCCTGTCCTAATGGAACCTACACATATGATAATACAACAACTTTGAAAGAAGAATCCGAGTGCCTACCATGTGCAGCTGGTAAATTTTGCAGGTAAGTCAAGATGTTGAGAGCTGTGTTTTGGTAATAAACATCAGAGTAGCATGAGAAAGGCATGGGTTCGAGACCTGTCTGTGCCATATTACTTGAATGCTTGTCAAGGTACTTTACTTACTATTGCCTCATTGCCTTTAAAAGCAGTTAAAAGAGTAGGAGATCATCTCCCGGTGTGTTGATCATGAACCAACACGGAGAACAGTCTTGTACATCACCCAGTATAAAAGAATAGTTTATTTTACCTAATAGTAATACTGACTTTCTTGGAAGCCAAATGCAGAGAGCATCTATTGATTATGATTAATACTATTTCCACAGAGGAGGCAGAATCAGTGATAGCTGCTCAGCTGGTTATTTCTGTTTAAGTGGTAGTTATGAGTTTACACCAGATAACAACTCAACAAACCCAGACCAGGACCAATGTCCAGTCAATACCATGTGTGCCGGTCCGTGCCCAGCTGGCTACTACTGTCCTGAAGGAATTGAAGATCCAATTCCTTGTCCGAACATCACGCTGAGAGACACAGATGGAGCAAGTCAACGTTCAGAGTGTGTTGAGTGTCCAGCTGGTTCCATGTGTTTACAAGGTATTTGTGATAAAAACAAAAAGCATTCTGCCTGTCAAAGGTTGTCTCTCAGCCTCTATCACCAAATATGGTATTTAAAACAGAATGTTGTTATAATTTGTAGCCATAAAGGAAGTATTTCTGCTTTATTTTCATTTTTAGGAGACCCTATGGAGTACGGATGCCCATTGGGACATTACTGTGAACTAGGCATGGCACCTCAAGAGTGCCCTCTGTACCACTACAGAGATGATGAAGGTGCAGCGAGTGAAGGGGACTGCTACAATTGCCAGCCTGGTTACTTCTGCAATGAGACAGGTGAGAATCAGCAACAGATTTTTATTTAGATATATTTAAGTTTCATGTATTAAGCTCTATCTACACTATCAAACTTTATGGGACAAGAAAATTTGATGTCCCCATATATGGACACGATGACATATCACTAACATATATGGGCACATCACATTTTTTATCACATGAAATTTGATAGTGTAGACAGAGCTTTTATGTTGGTATCAGTATAATCCCACCTGCTACCTTTACAATTATTAAATGTGTAGATTAGTATTCAAAGATAAAATATGCTTATTGTATTCAACCAGGTATGACCAATACGACCTTTACACCATGTCCAGTTGCTCACTACTGTTTGGAAGCTACCGAAGAACCAGTACCATGTACTGGTGGACGTATGAGTACCACCGAGGGTCGCACAAGCAATGAAGACTGTCCTCTATGTACACCTGGATTTTACTGTCCCAACGATACAATTAACGTGCATGGAATTCCTTGTAGACCAACTTACGAATGTCCAGAAGGTAACTATGTTTCCCATCATAATTTATGCTAACATAGGTTTTGTTACCTAATCAAATTTGGGAGGGGAGAAGAAGCATAAGATAATGAAAACTGCTGTGGTCAAGTATACTTTTAAGTTTTTAGAAATTAATTATTGACTATTATTTTAATTCTGTAAATACTAAATTTATTCTTATAGGAGCATCCATCGAAGTTGGTTGTCGTGGTGGTCATTATTGTGAGGGAGAGACCGGTGAACCACCAATTTGTCCTGAGGGTTACTACTGTCCACTTAGATCAAGCGCTCCAACAATGTAAATATTGTACAGTTTGAAAAGTATTCAGATAGTTGTTGTAGATGATCATAATAATATATTTTAAATAAACTTTTGCATCAGGTGTACATAGACAATATTAATTTCTCTCTTTTAAATGCTATTTACATTTGCACTGTAATGTAACTTTTTTTATATAGTTGTGAGTATCCTGAGTATTGTCCAGAAGGAAGTGAAGTACCATTAACCTGTCCTTTGGGATACAAAGCAGTTGATCATGCTGGCAAACGTTATATGGATACAGTCTCTTGTAACATATGTCCTGCAGGATTCTATGGAAATCATTCAGAAAGGCTGACATGTGACATCTGTCCTGAGGGATATTTTTGCCCAGCTGGTAAGAGTTGCATTGTAATCTTTCTATTTTTTTATGGTCACAGTCTTGGTTGGGACATCCCACCTATAAAACCAATCCATTATATACTGGATTCACAAGCCTCAGAAACACCTTTGTTTATTTAAGTTCTATATACTTGTTCTTATGTAAAAGGGTCCTACAAAAAAACGAAGCTATAGCTTTTTTATGCAGGATCCCTGTTCTCAGTTGTACTGTAATTATGATGTACTGTAATTGATGACTAAATAAATGTGGAATAAATGAAATGAAAATAGTCCCAGAGCACCATTTAGAAGTTTCTTCCAATCTGAAATCTTCTCATTTATTTATCAAAGTTATGTGAAGGCTACACACATAGGCATCTCAGCTATAGAATACCAACAGAATGTAATGTAGTAGTAGCAGATTGTTGATTTTGATAATATAGAAAGTAATTTAAGTAAATTAAAAATTGTTTGTGTTTCAGGAACTGGCGATCCCACAAATAATCCATGTCCCGTAGGGTATTATTGCCCAGCAGAATCAGGAGAGGCCATAGCTTGTCCTACTGGCAAATATGGTAACATTGTGAAAGCTTATAGCGCAGATCAATGTGCAGATTGCCCTGTTAACACATTTAACAACATGGTAGGACAAAAGGCATGTAGGCCTTGTGGAAGTTCATCTACAGCTGAGGAAGGTATGAAGGAACAATGACTTCTTATTATAATGATAAATATACAGTATCCCTTAGTAGTTGTTAAAATGAAAACATAGACTTTTGATGGATCCAATCTAGCAGATATTTTAGCTTCAGTTTCACAAGCTATCATAAAAAGTAGCAAACATCTTATTTTGTCTACAAAGCTTTCTATAAAACATTTTCACCACTATCACTTAATAGAGGTAATGTCACACAGCACACATTGTAAATGTAATTATAATCATCCCCAATCTTAACTGGAAACTGATGGCCTAAACACTACATCTGGTATACATATCTTCACCCAGTTGTTATATGGATACACTGGAAGTAACCAACAAGCCTGGTGTTCATTTTCACATCTACTACATGCTACGAAAACTGAAGATAGGTTATATACTACAAGACTTACATTATACCATCATTACAATTGATAATACTGCACTTTTTTTCTAAAATGTAGGAAAATCTGTATGCACCTGTATGGGTAAATACCGCTCGTTCCAGACTCAAGATGGCTCATGCGTTTGTCAGTCAGGATATTTATTCTATGATGAGATAGATCAGCCACAAACAGATGAAAACAGCGGTGATGATTGTCAACCAATAGTAGATGAGCGATGTGATCTAAACCAGGTTCGAGATGCAAGCACTCGCAAGTGTATTGACCCAGCGACGTATGACTGTACCGTGAGTTGTCCAGAGTCAGATGGAACATTCAATAATGTCCTTGGAAGGTTAGTGTTTATTACTTTTAACAGCTTTTCCACTACAAAATATCTAACTTTTTCAACACTATCCCTAAAAATTGTTACTTGTATAGTTGTGTAGTACTAGCATTAACAAGTTTTTAGTTAATGTGAAGACTTAGGGTGTTAAGGGACCACCAAAAATGTCTTCAAAAGTAGTCTTATTCTTCCATTTCATAATCCATTCACTGCAAATATAATTTTCACAGCATTTTATCATTACTTTTGTATGAGTAACTATTGCAAAATAAAAGTTGTTACTTGTGTCACTTTAACCCACGATCACCATATTACTGATTTTTAATCGTACATCTAGACCACCAAGTTCACACTTAATATCTACAGTGCGATTTAACTAAAAGTTAAAACTATTGTTATTTTTTCAAGGTGTGACTGTGGGACATACACAGATCCTCTAGAAATATGCAATAAGGCATGCATGAATACCAAACCAAGCATAACAGGCACACTAAACAGCAACGGTCAGCTTGTACTTACTACAGTATCAAGCGATGGTTCCACAACATCAGAGGTAATATTGATTACTCTTCCCTTAACTATTGCAGTTAACATACAAACATTCCTTTCCTTCTCACATGATACTTGATATAGATAGATAGACATATGTGATAATCTTTGAAATTCTTGCTGTTACAGCTGGTTGCAAATGTGATTGGTCCAAGCGTCCACACCTCTGGATCTAAGAATACCGAAATGGCGACCTTTGGTATAACAGGAGTTGTTGGTCATATCATTACAGACTCAAATGAGGTTATTCAAATTCTTATAGGTAAGCTTTCTTCTAGAATTATACCGCATTCGATCTGTGAAGTTCTTGTAGCCTACAATTTTTACTGATATGTTATCCAAATGTTTCAATTGTATCTAATTTTCTTTCAATATCATATAACTTCGTCCACCACACACATTTATTTTTATAAATTTGATTGTGCCAAATTTTATACACGGGATGATGTCACTAGAATTTAAAAAAAGTAGTTTATTTATGTTTATGTTTTTGTTTTTATGACCAATAGGAGAAGCTGAAACAACAACAATAACGTATGATACAACACCATTCTACTCCAACAGTACGATAGCACGTCGTCGTCTGCTAGTTGCGGAATCCGCTTCTGGTGTTCCTGGTATTGCAAACCCAATCTTTTGTTTGGAACTTGAAGAAATGCTGGTTTTCAAGTTGACAATAGATGACACTAATCGCTCTCTTAGCAACTATCCAGTTTACATTAAAGACCATCTGTTCAATACAAACCCAATGTTTGACTATAGTGAATTCCGTGACTTGAAATTCTACGTGGAGAATACAAACGTCTCCATAAATGCATTTGCCCATGTTTTCACGGAATCAGGACAGTACGTCTTTGCAGACGCACAAGAGATTCAAAGGGAACTGATTGTCTCTGTTCAAGAAGAAGGCCAGACATGTCCTGATGGACTTTCAAAGGTGTTACCATCAGATAAGATCTATCTGACAGAGCTAGGTATTGGTAAAAGTGATGCAGAGAATGAGGAACCTGACTGGGGACTTATTATTGGTGAGCACCTTGTGTTTGTCTATCCCAACTAGATTGCATCCATCACAATTCTAGTTGGTACTTCATGTTACACATACATATATTATATCCACTGAAATATAATTTAATCAAATATTCAAACACCAAGTTAAAATTAATGTTTTCCTGTAAGATCTGTCTACACTATCAAAAATTGACAGAGCTTTAAGAGTATTTGTATCTTATCTTTTATTTAGGTATGCTCGCCTTCTTGTTTGCCTGTGTGGTTATGCTTGTTGTTGCCGTTATTGTCTGGCGCCCTCAAAATGCTGGAATATACCCAATGAAGATGTGGAAACCAAGGTACAGAAACCTTGGCGCTCCTCAAAGACTTCCAAACTACTTGCAATACCAGGATTACGACCGGTAAGAGGACATCCTTTTTCCTTTCTTTTTTGTCATACTGTGTTGATCTCATTCAAAATTTATTTTAAATAATGATTAATTTTTTTAATTTGATTGATCCCGTTAATAATTTCACATTTACTGTATATGATCATGAGGATCTTCTTATTTAAAGAGTTATCTTCTGCTATGTCATATTTTGTTTACTGTAATTTTAAGATATATTGAGTAATGTGTAAATGTATTGTTCTTTGAGATAGAAAACAAACATCATCAATGTATTATTACTTTTGTTACAGAGAGGCAATTCTTCTTGGACCTCGAATTGTTGAAGGTTCTGAAGGCAAAGCTGCGGGAGGCAACCAGAGTGAAACTCTAGAGGATTTCAATGTACGAACTCTCTTTGACAAGTTAGAAGATCAATCCTTATACTTATCTCAACAACTCAGTAAACACCAAGATGACATGCGTAGCTTTTATGAACGTATGAGCCAACAGACAGATGGGCTTAAAGTAATGCTGAATAACTTTGATGTTTCGGTGCTGGAGGCTGGTGGTAAGGCCAAGCAAAAACGACGTCGCAGAGGCTCAGGAAGCAGCAGTAGCAGCAGCTCAGATGATGAGGGTCCAACAGTTGTCAACGCCAAGATTAACAGACAATTCCATGTTCAAGGTAGGCCTAGAAATATTTAATATGACCTAGATATAATTATTGCAGGCCTTGATATGTTTAATGTAGACATAGATATACTTAATAGGGCCTGCTGTAGATATAATTAATGTAGGCCTAGAAATGTCTAATTTTGATTTGGATTGTTAAAATGATGCTGTGCCTAAATACTATTAAACATGTTATTATATTTTAGGTTCAAAATCACGTGAAACAGAGTTAATGGATGCCTTAAGAATTCTTATTGATAAGCTGAACTCAGGACAGTTTAACATCACTCCAGAGATGATGAATAAAGCTTCTTCAAAGGGAACCAAAGTCATTTCTGGAAACCTTCTTAGTCGACAAAATGCTGAACGACTTCAACTTGAAAGAGAGCTTGTGGAAGATGAACAAAAGCAGATGGACACATTGTTGCAGGAACATGTATGATAATTTATAATCATTGAAATAAAAAAGAAACTAGAAATAAATGTTCACAGATTTAATTTAAGTTATAGTGGAGCATAATTAACAATTTATTAACCAATTAACTGCATAGAGAACAGCCTTTTAACAAGTTGTAGTTGAGCTATAGTATATTTGAAATGTTTATCTTCCAATCCCATAGTCCAGAGTTCAATTCTCACTTCATGTCAGGGTTATGACTCACACATCTTTCTATTCCACTCTCTGAGCCTCAATTGAAACACAGTAAATTAGAATTTGCCCATCCTTTAATTGGTGAGTTTCTCACTGTTACAGTGAACATAGGACACTTATTAAATAAATACATATTATTTGTGTTTCAGGAGAAAGAAAGGCAGGAAATAATCACAAGAATGAATGCGAGATTGACATCAGAATTGGAAGGAGATTTGAGCCAGGAAGAGGTGGAGGCAGTGATGTCACGCCACGAGAAGGCCCTGTCCAATGCACTGGACAGACTTGATCATAAGAAAGAAAAACAAATGTATGATTTACAGCAGAAACTAGCACAAAGGAGAATGGCCAAAGAAATGGCACTGAGAAAACGGCACCAACAAGAGGTAAGAACAACGGCATTAGAATTTTAAATCAGGTTGATCATCTTGTAAATATGTGACTCCACATTGTTTTGTACTTCGTAATTGTTATAGTCACTTTAAATTATAATGCAATACAACTACACATGCTGGATTCAATCCATACATTCCACTTGAAATGTGGATCTTGTTAGTTCATTTTGGTTTATTTCCTGCGTTATAACTTTATTTCCATTATATCTTATTTTCTTTAGGCTGAGGAAGCTGGACTGCCACCATTAGAAGTAATGAGACTTTCAAACGCAGGCCAAATAAAGACGCATGAATTGACTCTTGGGATTGGTCTATCAGAAGCATCTACCGCCCTATCTAAAGCTCAGATGCAAGCCAACGAGGAGCAATCTAATGAAGAACTTTACAAATACTCGGAGAATATGTCAACTGCTATTGTACGCAATATTTTTTTTTATCTTCAAAATTAAATTACTTCATATTATATCCCATTCCTAACTCTGGAGTTTACATACTCCGAAGTGCACACCTTACAAAAACGCCTGTGTTGACGCCCGCTTTGTGTGTAAATGCAGTTCGATTTGAAAGGAGTATTAGTATGTCCTCTGCATAAGTAAATTTGAACCATATACATATACTATATTGTATCTTTCATTTGAACAGGATTCTATTGTCCAAACTGGTGGTCTTGATGCCAGTGCAGCACAAGACTTAAGCAAGGAACAGTTTGATTCTGAGAGAGCTATTAAGCAACGGATGGATAAACGCAGAATAGATCATACTTCTATCTTGAAGTCCCGTATGGCTCAAAGGCGACGGAATAAAATCAGGAAAATAAAGAACAAACAAGAAGCTGAAATGGACAAGGTAAGGTTCTATGTTATACATCCTGTATTAAAATATTTGAATTAAAAAAAATTGAAGGAAATGGGATGTAAGTATGTTACTTTTACTGTCATATAACTGTGCTGTGTAAGAGGGGAGAGCAAGCAACTACACAGAAGGTCACTGTAAAGTATGTTCTGCATTCACCCTTTAAAGCTTTGTCTACACTATCAAACTTTATGTGATGTTCCCATATATGTACACGATGATGTCATATCACTACCATATATGGGCACATCATACTTTTTTATTTCAAACTAGTTTGATAGTGTAGACAATGCCTTTACAATTGCTTCTTTTCTTGATAGCTTGGAGATTTAACTGCTGAGGAGGTCCGTGAGATAGAGGTTCGCAACCAGAAAGAAATTGAAGCATTGGAGGCCAAACTTGATGCTGAAGAAAACCAGCAAATAATGGATATCAATAAACAAATTAATGAAGAACAGAGCAAAGAAATCAAGAAAGCTCACAGAGATATTCTGCAGAAGGTGAGCATATTGTTTAGAAGAATAATTCAATTTGCAGTAAAATCATATATAGAAGTAAAGAAGAAGACATTTATTTTGGAGTCAATTTATCCATTAGAAAACATATATAAAAGTAAATTAGAAGAAATTAAATTAAAAAATGTTGGCTCATCTGAATAACATTTGGACTGTTAAAGAAAAAAAAATTGCTTTTAAGGATAAAAATGTGCAAACTATGTTTTATTTTGTAGGCATCATCAACTCACAACGTTGATCAAGTATTAACACATCAGTTGATGGACCAGATGAGACGAGACAACGAAAGCATTCATTATGAACTTGGTGTCCAACGAGATCGACAGGAGTCTGAGCTTAAGGCCAAAATCCAGAGCAGGCAACAGCGCCGACAGAAGGACTTCCAGAGGATAGCTGAAGAAGAAGCAGCACAGAGGTTCTTGACAGAGCAACAGAAGCAGGTTCATCAAGATGATGTAAATCTGACATCAGGATTGCAAGTGAATATGAATGACCTCTCTATTGAGGAACAGGTAAATCCCAAGCGCTTTATTAGTTTGGCTAATTTGGCCAATATACTTAATAATAATGTGTCTTGTAAATGAAAAATTGTTATCTTTATTAGTATTTTGATATACATTTACTATTATCATAATTCAAAAACAATCAAATAAATTAATATTTGTTATTATCCAAGGCTGTTGTACGAGAACACCAAAGAGTACAAGAAGAAATGACGGAAAGGCATGAAGAAGAAAAGAAGACATTTAAGAAGAAACTTGAAGAGGAAGGAAAACAAAAACAAGAAGCTGATCTTCGAAGAATGGATAGTGAAAGGATGAAGGTAATCACAGAAAAGAAGAATAAACAGGCTGCTGAGATCACAGCAAGAACAGACTTATCAGACGAGGAAATGCAACAGGTAAGCTTAAGCTCTGTCTACACTATCAAATTTTATGTGACAAAATGTAATGTGCCCATATATGGACATGATGATGTCATACCACTACCATATTTGGAAATATCACTACCATATTTGGGCACATCACACTTTTTTTTGTCAAAGTTTGATTGTTCTCTCTTTTATCCATTACTATCAAGTTATAAATTGTCTTCTGGTCTTTTTTAGACAGTCTCTTAAAATACAATTGGTTTTATCTTTTTGTTTAGCTTCTGACTGCTCATGCTCGTGAAATTGAAGATCTAGAAGACAAATTAGATGGAGAACGATCTCGACAACAGCTTCAACTTCGAGACAAACTTGCAAAACGTCGTAAACAACTAGAGCTAGAACAAAAACGAAAACATGAAGTAGAACTTGCAAAAGAATTGTTAGAACAGAAAAAAGAATTGGCAGACGTGCGCTCAGCTGTCGTTAAAGATAAAGAGAAGAAGGAAATCATAGAAGGAATTCAAGGAAGCGGTGGACAAAATTCAGAAAAAATTATCAAATCAGTAAGTCAGAAATAATCCAGTTTAACAGTTATTAATACGTTTGTTGATAACCAAGCTGCAAACAAATTGTTTAAATAAAATAATTATTATTAAATAAATTATTATTATTTTCAGGTACTTGATAAACGACATCATCTAGAATTAAATGACCTAGATGGTCAATTTGAAGCAGAGCGTAAGGTAGCAGTAGAGGGCGCTTTATCAAAATTACATGACAAGTATCATTCCAAACGAGAGTTGATGATACACCGACATGAAAAGGAGCTTGCAGATCTCGCTAAAGAAGGTTTGTCACCTGAGGAGCTTCAGCAACGCCGAGCATCTCTCCTTAACAAGCAACAGCTAGAGATGAGTCAACTAGAAAAAGAACTATCGGCCGAGAAATTACAGATAGAACAGGGCGCCCTCTCTGACTGGGAGCTAAGATATGCTCGTGCTAAACTTGAAATGAAAGAACGTCACTATCAAGAATACGCAGATGCTCTGAGGGAGTTTTCAGGAGATCAAAGTGTGAACCAATTAGTTTCAGCAGAACAAGCTCAAAAGGCTGCAGAAGATCTGGATGATCTTAAATCAAAACTTGAAAGAGAGAGGTTGGAAAATGAAGAGAAGTTACTCAAGGAGAAAGAGGGTAAAACAATTGATTATTTACTAGTTATGTTACTATAAAAGGCTGCATAATATCCTGTAGAGAATTGTCTATTTAAGATCTTGAAATAAAGTTAATTAGTCAATGTATATCAAACTTTTATTTTCAGATTTTGAAAAGGCCGAAAAGAAACGCATGGCAAAAGAACTTTCTGAATTTGAAAAACGATTACAAGAAGAAGAAAAGAAAGAAAAACAACGACATGAGAAAAATCTTACTTCATTGAACAAGCGTAAAGAGCAGCTTGTAGAGGAGAAGAAACAAAAACATCTGGTATGAAAATTACGACATCACTTTACACTTTCAAAAGAATGTCTATATAAATGCTAGTTTGCTAAATTCAAAACATGGTTAAACTGATTTTGTTCTTGATTGTTTTATAGGAGAAACTAGAAGCAATGAAAAAAGAAGGTTGTTCAAAAGAAGAACAAGAACGATTAATTGAAGAGTACGAACATGATGTGGCAAAACTGAAGCAAAAACTGGATGAAGACCGTATGAGGATGCAGAGCTCACTCCAGGAAAGACTGAAGAAGAAACGAGATGAGAAGTTGAAGGCTAAGAAAGAGAATGTACAACTGCAAATGAAATCAAACATTGAAGACCACAATGAAGAGTTAAAGATGGAGGAAGAGAGACTAAAAGCTGATGAGGTAACAATCATATTTAGTGTTTACTGTATAAAGTACCACTTAAACAGTCCAAAGGTCATTGCAAGCCAGACTGAATTAAACTCAGTAGCTTTAATAGAAGCCTATACCCCATCCAGAAATCTGTACCCTACTCAGAAGCCAATACCCTACCCAGTAATGTTGATATGTTCTATGCAACCAACACACCCATCAATGATATGTATCAGCCATTTAATTAAATATTCTTAATCCAAAACTGATTTGTGTTTTATTTGATTGACAGGTTCTGACATTGAAAGAAAGTGTGAACATCGATCATCTTCTCTCAACTGCAGAGGAACCAGAAGGAGTGGCAATGCCAAACTCTTACGCTATGGCAGCAGCCATGAGTGATGAAGATCTTACAAACCTTCTGATGGCATCTCCTCTCTACCGCAAGATGGAAGAAATCAAAAGCATGATGAAAAATGGAGGACTTCTTCCAAAGAAAGATAAGAGTAAGTATTACTTAGACGGCAGCCTGCCGTATTTTATTGTTCATATATTTATAGACAGCACATAATCTTGAATGAAAGCTGCTATTACCTTCCTTTTATTTTGCAAGACAAACCAGGTATTTCAAATTAATATTTATGTTTCTTTTTCTCCACAGCTCAATTCCTTGATGAGCGTGACCAAGAATGGGTAGGTGACACTGAGCTCGTCCCAGTTGACCTCAACAAGCTCACCGGACGTACATTTGTTATTTACAAATTTGGTGTCTTCATTTCTAAGTTAGTTGCCACAAACTGTGGACATCAACCAGTTACTCTTCTCCTAGCCGAGAAGATTCCCAACAACCCTAACTTGACTAAGAATGCTTACAGGAACTCATACCACTTTGATGATGTGAACCAGATTCTGTATATGAGACTCAACAGACTAGATTTTGTTGGTGATTTTGTACTGGTGCTTGTGCATGCTCTGGCACATATCAAGATAGGTAGGTATTTTATGGATACATACAAATGGTATAACAAATGGTTACCTTGGTACAAACATGTAAAAGCGTGTAGATCTATATAAAACGGCAAGCCGCATTTACTTTACACAGTGACAAACTATCATGTGAAACCAAGGAACTTTTTATTGATCTAAATCTAAAGGTTGCATTGATTAATGTTTTCTAGGTGATATGATTGATGACACCGACCAAGAATTTACCCGTGAATTCTACAACGCCCTCTCGACAGTCTGCAATGATCTGTTCTTTGCACGATATCGTCGAACCAGCGCCCTCACACAGGCCGAGCAAGAGCTATCGGCAGAGCAGAAGGAGAAGGAAGAGAAGAGTTCTCGTATGTTACTTGAATCTTTGTTTGGGGATTCACATGCTAATGCTGATAGTGAGAATGTTATGGAACAACTTCTGGATATGCAGCTGATGAGAGGCTCTGATAGCTCTGGAGTTAACCTTACACAAGAACAGATGAATGAACGGTATACTTAATAAATCATTTTTTTACATGAACAAATTTGATTTGATTTGATTATTTGTCTTTAAAGTACTATCCAATTAGATTTAGACAGCCTAGATATTTTGTAAGATTTTAGTTGAAAATTTCATTTATTTGACCATACAGATAAAATAGGTCAGAGAAATAATAGTCTGTCATCAGCGTATTAAACCTCTTCTTTCATTTTCCATCAGGTTAAGCAAATACAACAACACCTCTGTGAACATACAAATGAGGAACTTCTTGGGAAGCGTTGAGGACAAAATGACTCTTGCCAAACAGCACGGCACAAACGACAAGGTTGATGAACGGTTATCTCAACTGACTGGCAAGACAGTGCTAACACGACGTGTCGCTCCTCAACCTGGAAAAGACTTGATTGATCAACTTCCGGGCGAACTTAGTGGAACAGCAATGTGGAAGAAGTCAATATCGGAGACAATTGCTAGACAGTATGCAGGAGGACGCATCCAGCTGGCCACTGATAAGGCCGCAAACAAAGATCTGTTCTACACATTTTTTCAGGTTAGCATTTTTTCTGAAATAAGTAACCAAATAATTGTTTTCTTTTCGTATTATTATTTCATTTATGCCTTGCTAAAAACTTCTGGCAGTTTTGTAGTTCTTCCTTTGTAATTTCACTACTAATACAATTCTTTTAGGATGAGGTAAAATCACTTGAAGAGAAAATCGATAACCTTAGTGAGCAGTTTTCCAGCCTTAGTAAACAAGTCTTGGAACGGCAAGAGAAAGTACATGGTCTGGGCAATGAGTTGAAACAACAGAAAGACTTGGTGCAAAAGAGTGATGGAAAGGTAAGTCAACAGCTAGGCTAAAACATCAAAATTCAAACATTGACTACATACAGTATAGTAAGTGGGCAGTCAGATAAGGACTATAAACCGCATAGGTCTAACAAGAACCTAGTACATATTTCAAGACGAGTAGGGGGTTACCTCTCGTTAACAGATGAAGGAGCGAGCGCCTTAAATGGCAGGAGGCCCTGTGGTTTGTTTTTAACTTTTTAATGTTTGTCATACATTGTTATTCCTTCCATCAACAGACATCTGCCATTAAGGACACAACAGAACAACTAAGTATGACTCAATCAAGTCTGACTACACTGATTGCAAAACGTGCCAACACGTCGCATCGACTAGAAATGTTCCGCAAAGAACTTGAGGATCGTCAAGCACAACTACAAATGTATCGAGAAAAAAGTGCAAGAAAAGAAACACGAAAATAAAAATTCACATAGAAAATAATTCAAAACGCACCAACATCTTTATGTTTATCATAAATTGTCATAGTAATTTATTTAACATTTTTGGCAACAAATATATAATTTTTGTCTTCTATCTATATTTTTGATAAAATATTTATATAGAATGTTTTGTATCCATTTAAATTGTCTGTAAACCCAGTTGTAATATACTGCCCAGTTTATGTGTACTTCTAAAACCTTAGTACAACTGTGTAATCATTTTAAATTGTCTGTAAACCCAGTTGTAATATACTGTCCAGTTTATGTGTACTTCTAAAACCTTAGTACAACTGTGTAATCATTTTAAATTGTCTGTAAACCCAGTTCTAATATACTGCCCAGTTTATGTGTACTTCTAAAACCTTAGTACAACTGTGTAATCATTTTAAATTGTCTGTAAACCCAGTTGTAATATACTGCCCAGTTTATGTGTACTTCTAAAACCTTAGTACAACTGTGTAATCTTCCACAAGTGATGTGTTCCATACCACTTCTTCATCACAATTTTTGTTTTACTTTGTGAGCTTTTAATAAAGTAGTAACACATTATAAATTATTCCTACAAAGAGTGTTACAGTGAAAGTATCGAGTCTATTCGATTTTTACCTTTTATATAATCATTAAAATCATGATTGTAGATTAATTTAGCATAAAATACAGCTTGGATTCAAATGATATTATGTAGTTGAAATATTTTGTAAGAAGTATTTCCTGAAATCCGTCCTATTTTTATATCACCTTGATTTTGTAAATTTATGGTATGCATATAAGAACATTTGTTTATAAATATATTTTTGTGAATTTCTTAATTTTATCACCTTAAATTATATTGTAATGTATAAAATTCTTTCTAAATCCGTCCATTTTTACATTTGCACCTTGATATTAAATCAGTACTTTTGTTATTAATAAGTTTATTATTGATTAATTAATAGTATATTAAATCATACTATCTGGCAGCTTTGGCAACACTAACTTTCTAACATGCCTTTTAATATACCTACTATTTCTAACAGTGCATTTACATTATAATAGTGTGCCTTTTAAAATCAATTACTAAATTCATTCATTATTACTTTCATTTTAATTTTAATGATAAACTCATTGCCTTTCAACATTATAACTTGATACATTCCATATTCATGTATTTATTGTGTAAATATTGTTTGGTGTTTTTTTTAATAATATTTTTTGGTATAGAAGAAATAAATAATTTTAAAATTGTACAGAAATTGTAAATGTACTAATAAGGAGATTATGCTCACAAAGCTAGTTTTATAAATATTATTAAAATAATGTCTAGAGATTAGATTTTAAATGACCATTCTTAGTGGTAAAAACTAAAGTTGAGTGGATATCTGTTAATATACTTTACACAGAGCTATGTTTTTTAGATGTAATTGTAAGTGTGCTTTACATAGTATTTGTATAAATTAGAGATATTTGATAATTATATTCAGAATACTTATATAAGTTTACAAGCACATAGTATTTAAGACAATGACAGAACCAAGTTAAAGTAAGATGTCCCTTCTATCAACCTGTTACATTCACTAAGTTCTACTGTTGCGGGAGATGAAGCTACTTCACACATTGAAAGACCAAGAACCAAGTTAAAGTAAGATGTCCCTTCTATCGACCTGTTACAGTCACTAAGTTCTACTGTTGCGGGAGATGAAGCTACTTCACACATTGAAAGACCAAGAACCAAGTTAAAGTAAGATGTCCCTTCTATCGACCTGTTACAGTCACTAAATTCTATTGTTGTGGGAGACAAAACTACTTTACACATTGGAAGACCATGAAGGAATTCCTCCATGGACAGCTGATGTTGATAAATGCCCGATTAGTAATTATAAATCTGGACGCCCTATCGAGACATTATGGGAACCCACGATCAGTAGTCATCAATATTTTGTTCATTGGTTCTGTCAGCATAAGATTTCATTTTTATTATACTATAGTTATTTTTTTCATTTCTTATATTTATTTGCACTATAACATTGCCAAATGTCAATAAAAGTGATTTCATCCAATGTTATAATTGTTTGTTTCCATGTTACCTGATCATTGGATCTTTGAGGTATACTTTTATTGTCAGCTTCTTCTAATATATCTTAAATGTTCACCTTATCACTCTGTCAAATAATATTATATTATGTGGTTATGTTGCTTTATATGTAAGACCTATGTATCCAAGTTCATTCAGTAACGATTCAAAACAATGAGTTTCTTTCCATTTCTCCATCATAAAAGACTATGTTTTTACCAATCCTTTATGCATACATCTGGTGCACAAATGGGGAATTAATGTATAGCCTATCTTTGTAGTAAACAGCCCATCTTTGTAGTAAACAGCCCTTTCACCAAAATCAACTCCACCCGCAACAAAATATACAATGAATTAAAAAACATCTAGTACATTATTAAGAATACAAAAACAAAATATATTTATGTTAAATTTATTTTAAATGAAATTTTCTTCAAACATTTACAAAGTGTAATCTGACTTATTGCGTTAAATGCGATAGAAATGATCAAGGTTGTGAACAGGTTTAGACCCGAGACCTGTGCTGTGGAAATGTATGGCGTCATGATAGCAACACCAAAATCTAGAACCTAGACCGACATGTGGGCAGCGTGAGAATGCTACTGTATGGCCAGAAGGGAAATATGACCATGGAAAATGAATACAATATCTGATGAAATAGTCGTGTTATGGTGTATTTCTATTAAAACATATTTTTATTGAAGTTATACGAATTGATGTAACAATGTCTGAACTTATCATTTTAGATTATCATACAGCCAATATTGATATATTTCATATTATCATTTTTTTGTTTATAATAATAAAATATGTTATAATAGACCGTCATAGTTTGGCAACAGTGTCTGGTATAGCGGGATTAAACCTAATAATATTGTAATATATGCTGGTTGCATCATCAAAACATAAATTACAGTATTGTACCAATTGCGTACAATTTGAAATGACCCTGTTCATTTAAAAAACAAATTACTGATTGTACTGCAGTATTTACAACACTTACTGCAGTAAATATACTACAGTAAATATTGTATTCATCTCACAAAATCAAACCAAATAGTAAAGCCTACATTATTCTTCTAGGTAATATTATTCACATCATCATTATTGATTCTTAAGAAACAGTATTTTCCATTTTCTTATTTTCAGCATGATTATAAATTTACAAACTAAACATCAATTTCTGCTAAAACAAATACATAATTACAAAAAAAACGTTTCTAATTCTTTTAAAATTGTGCATAAGTTTTTCAGTTCTCTTTTGCATCAGTTGTATCGTTTGGTTTCGCTTCCTCCTCAGTCCCGCCATCTTTCTTCATTGCTTTTCTTGCCATCATACCTACAAATGTTAAAAAGAGGTTATTTTTTTAGCAAAACAAAAATTGTTTGGAAACAATGTCAAGTTGGTTCTTTTAAAGAAATTTGAACATTTATAATTAATGAGTAATAACAATTTAATTTCCACAAAAAATCAAAATAACTAGCTCATTATTTGTTTAAAACAACCAAGAATGAGCTATAGTAATTATTATGAATTTTCTTCCTAGCTGAAACCACCTGTGTGGTATGCAAATTAGACTTGTTGATGCACGGTTCAATGCATTGGTGGGTTTAGTTTTGTAGACAGTGGATCTAAAAAAAACATTGCTTCTAGCTGAAAGCATTTGTGGTATGCAAATTAAACTTTACATAATATGCATTCAGTTTTAGAAGGTATTGAGAGTTGCTAATGCATGGCTCAGTGCATTGGTTGCTTCAGTTCTGTAGAGTGTAGATCTATAAAAGCATTGTTCTGTATATAAACTGCAAGCAGTGTTCAAATCACTGTTTGCTCTCTATGTGATAGAAGGAAATGTGTGTCTTCACAGGGCTACAACAAGTTTGGATTTTATACAAGTTTCATGTGGATAACAACGTCAATACTACTTATTATTACTACTTATTATTACTACTTTGTTTGAAATGATTATACTTGGATATACTGGCTGGATTTATAGGACATTTATAGAAGGTAAGAATTTTAAGATTATAAATTAAGACTAATATTAATTGTAAGCATGGTGGTAGATATTAGATCCCTCCATGGTGTGAGGCTGCTGTATCTTAAACCTACCTTAAGTATAAGGCTGTGAAGGTACCTTAAGGACTATAATATTTTAGTGTAAGCAGTTTATAAATATTATGATTGCAATAAAGATTATTAGATTATTAGATGATTTGAGATCCCTCCATGATGTATTGTAAAACTGAGGTACTTTTAGGACAGGTCTATCTTGGTCTGTGATTGTGTTAACGACTCTTACTACTACAGGTGTGCAAATCTCACCTTTAAACCCAGCTTGAATTTTGACTGTTGCATCAGCGACCTTTGGGTCATTCAGGTCAATATCTATTTCTTCCTCTTCTTCATTCTTTGTTTCTTGTGCAGCTGGGGGAGGGGCATCCACCTAACATGAGGGAATATCACAACCACTTCATAAATAATGATAATAGTGTAATAATGTAGGTGAACTAAACAACACATGCACAGTCAACTCTCCCAATACCGGGCCGAAAGTGTTTCCAACGGTAAAAATAAATTTGGGACGTCAAAAAAGTCTTGTTTTGGGAGAGTTGACTGTACTAGAAAAGATATTTGAATAACAAAAAGTAATTAATTAGTTTAAAATTAAAAGTAACACAATATAAATTAGTTATTAAATAACTTGAGAAAAAAAAAGTTTTTATAATATAGAAATAAATAGATTATATCATAAATAGAACATGAAGAAACTTCCTAAATATAAACAAGAAGAAGTTAGTAAAATATAAATGTTAGAAGCAAGTGATTTGTTAGTAACAAGCATCCAATCAGGAGCTGTTAAGGAGTAAAAATATAAATGTTAGAGGCAAGCAATTTGTTAGACTTGTGTTAGTAACAAACATATCCAATCAGGAGCCGTTAAGCATGTAGCGTTAGCTGTTAGTAATATGCATAACCAATGAAGATGAGCTGTTTAATGTTGCTGGCAGCAAAGCATGAAGCAATGTGGCAGTCATACTACCTTTGCTGATGTTTCACTGATGTTAGAAGACTTAGGAGATGGTTCAGTAGATTTATCATCCTGTTGCATATTTGTCTCATTATTCTGGTTTTCTGCTGCTACTTCTTCAACTTCTGTCTCCTGCTTTGTTTCATCAGTCTTGGTGATGTCATCTGTAACATTTTCTTGTGATCCAGTTACTTGGTGGTTTGATATCTTTTCAGAAGTCTCTGCTTGCTTTTCAGCTGGAATGCTTTCCTCTTTCTCTTTTGCTTCTGGTGCCAATTCTGTTTCAGTGGCATC
Source organism: Antedon mediterranea (assembly GCF_964355755.1). Taxonomy (NCBI): domain Eukaryota; kingdom Metazoa; phylum Echinodermata; class Crinoidea; order Comatulida; family Antedonidae; genus Antedon; species Antedon mediterranea. The sequence goes on from NC_092677.1 coordinate 1,822,443, forward strand.
TTTTATTTCCTCTTTTTCTTCTGGTACCAATTCCGTTTCAGCGACATCTTTTACTTCCTCTTTCTCTTCTGCTTGTGGTACCAATTCAGTTTCAGTGGTATCTTTTGCTTCCACTTCTGCTTCTGGTACCAATTCTGTTTCAGTGGTATCTTTTACTTCCTCTTTCACTTCTGCTTCTGGTACCAATTCTGTTCCAGCGACATCTTTTACTTCCTCTTTCACTTCTGCTTCTGGTACCAATTCTGTTATAGTGGTATCGTTTACTTCCTCTTTATCTTCTACTTTTTGTTCCAATTCTGTTTCAGCAATATCTTTTATTTCCTCTTTTTCTTCTGTTTTAGTGACATCTTTTATTTCCTCTTTCGTTTCTGCTACTTCTTGTAACAATTCCGTTTCAGTAACATCATCAATTTTTCTATCTTCTTCTGATTTAGCTGTCTCCAGTTTAGATGTTTCACTCGGTTTTAAATTTTCTAGTTCCTCCTTCATTTCTCGATCCTCATCATCATCTGTATCCATCTTCTCTTCACCTTCCTGTTTGGTATTCTCATCTTGTTGCTTCTCTTCCTGTGATAGGACTACTGTAGGTTGTTCTTCAATTGTTTTGTCCTCTTGTGAAATACTTGCTACAGGGGTCTTGTTTTCAGACGGCTGTCTCTCTTCTGTCTGTGAAATGTGGGAATCTTCACCAGTTGTCTGACCAGTAGTCTGACCAGCAGTTGTCTGACCAGCAGTTGTCTGACCAGCAGTTGTCTGACCAGTAGATTGAAGTGAATGCTCCGAGACCTGATCAACTGTCTATGGTCATAGTGCAGAAAATAGTAAAAATTACAATCAACACATACACAGTGCAAATGAAATACATGCAAGCCATTTAAACATGTAGGATTTACATTCAAACATGTGGATTTACATTTAAAATGCAGCAGATTTTCGGCACTGTATCTTAACTTGCCGAGTATCTCTGGCAAATTCCGTGTGTTTCACATATGACACCTGTGATACAGTGAAACACATTAGATGCTGTATTATGGAGTTTGCCTATGATACTGGTCATATATTGTCATATGTGGTCAAGAAAAGCACCTTATGCATCCAATTAGCATGATATTATGAAGTGCTTTGCTGCATCATGCACTTATATTGTATAAACAATGAGCTGTTAGATTAATTGATTTAATATTTATTACATTCATTTTTTTTTTGTTACTGTAATAGATGTCACTATGAACAAGATCATTTATCAAATAATGTAGTTTAAATTTGTATTGGTTTAAACTATTAATGTTTTATATTACTGTCAACCATTGACAAATATAAACATAGTGTTTAACACGTGGCTGGATATATATATCTGTAGAATGAAACATATGGTTTCACACCATGGCCAAAACAGAACTTTATTTTACATAATCAGTTGACGTTGAGCTCGTATTTTACGAGCGTAAATTAATCCAGAGACTTGCCTTGACTGTTTGGATTTTGTGTTTAGTGTTGCGTAAAGTGTCTACATACAATTCCCACTTTAAAGGCTTTCTAATGAGCTGTGATGATACGTTTCAACTTTATAATGTATTGGATGCAAACTCATTTAGATTTCAATGATTGTGTAACACAATTTAAGGAATAAATTTCTACTTTACAAAATATTTTTTTTCTCGATTATTAGCAACAATTTTTTATTTTTTTTTGATTGATACATCATGTTTTATCACAATGTTTATCAAAATGAGACTAGCCTGAGAAATGTTATTATAATGTACAAAATATTGGAAAATGACAAAATGTAAAAAAACATTGTATGAATGCTATGCATGACATGTTCATGTAAAGAAAATGTTAATTAGTTTGACAATGTTGATTTGAGTTTGAAGGATTTACAGTTTATGACAAAAATAATCTAATTAGTAGTAGTACATGCCAAATGTTAAATGATGACAGTGCATTTTTTGAGACAAGCAGTTAATTTGTTAAAATTGTCTCTGTACACTGCAATCTAAAATTAAAGGGGTTTAATTTCATTGGTCAACAATTACTGTTATCATTTACACACCGTTTCAGTTGCATCCTGGGAAGGTTCTGCTGTTTCATCAGCCACTGGTTGTTCATCTACAGGCTATAATACAATGTGGAAAAGGACAAGGGAATACATCTACATTATTTAACAAAATACATACATTATTTTACAAAATAACAACAAAACACAAAATGAAACAAAATAATAAATACACTACAGGACAGTTATATGATTGGTTAAAAGTAACACACCTTTTCCGTTGCATCCTGGGAAGGTTCTGCTGTTTCATCTGGAATGGCCTCTGGTTGTTTTTCTACAGGCTATAATACAATGTTGAAAGGGACAAGGGAATACATATACATTATTTAACAAAATAACAACAAAACACAAAATGAAACAAAATAATAAATATATTACAGGACAGTTATATGATTGGTTAAAGGTTCTTACACACCTTTTCAGTTGCATCCTGGGAAGGTTCTGTTGTTTCATCTGTAACTGCCACTGGTTGTTCTTCTACAGGCTATAATAATAGCATTGAAAGGGACAATGAAATACATACATTCTTTAACAAAATACATACATTCTTTAACAAAATAATAAATACACTACAGGACAGTTATATGATTGGTTAAAAGTAACACACCTTTTCCGTTGCATCCTGGGAAGGTTCTGCTGTTTCATCTGGAATGGCCTCTGGTTGTTTTTCTACAGGCTATAATACAATGTTGAAAGGGACAAGGGAATACATATACATTATTTAACAAAATAACAACAAAACACAAAATGAAACAAAATAATAAATATATTACAGGACAGTTATATGATTGGTTAAAGGTTCTTACACACCTTTTCAGTTGCATCCTGGGAAGGTTCTGTTGTTTCATCTGTAACTGCCACTGGTTGTTCTTCTACAGGCTATAATAATAGCATTGAAAGGGACAATGAAATACATACATTCTTTAACAAAATACATACATTCTTTAACAAAATAATAAATACACTACAGGACAGTTATATGATTGGTTAAAGGTTACACACCTTTTCCGTTGCATCCTGGGAAGGTTCTGTTGTTTCATCTGGAATGGCCTCTAGTTGTTCTTCTACAGGCTGAATTGAAAGGGAATACATTTAACAAAATAATGTTAACACAATACACGACAAAGAATAAACAAAAATATGTCATGATGATTGGTTAAAGGTTACACACCTTTTCAGTTGCATCCTGGGAAGGTTCATCATCTTCCGCAGCTTCAGTTGGTACATCAACTGGTTGTTCCACAGGCTATAAACAGTTAAACATAATCACAAAACTCATAAACTGGAACACTGGAATACATTACACAATAAACGACAATAAACCATTAAAATATCAGTATGTCAAAGGCCTTTGCTACACACCTTATCAGATGCATCCTGCGAAGGTTCTACTGGTTCATCCTGTACTGACTGGTCCTCTACAGTCTATTAGTTACAACAAAGTATATGAAATTAAATATATTCAAATTTGTGCAAGGCAAAGGTAGGAAAGGGAAGGCGTTTGTTGCCAAGCATTAGTCATTTTATAAAAATACACATGCAAAAATGTGTACTTATGCAAATGAGCACATATACACAGTAGTACATAGCATCACTACTCATGCTTGACAAAAGATTTTGCACTTGCATTAAGATTCAGTACTTACCTGCATTAAGAACCTGTACTTACCTGTATTAAGTACTTATGTGTAACTCTGCCTTATGCAAAGCTTAAATGCATATATTATGAGTAATTCTGATGTATAATTGGGTCTAATGATATCATTGACCGTTATTTTACCTCTTTTGCTGGTTCGTCTTCTCCATCTTTCTTTTTCATTTCTTTCCTTGCTTTAAATCCTTTGAATGATGCTTGGATTTTGGTAGCAGCCTTTTCTACCTCTGGATCATTTAGATCAATGTCAACCTCCTCTTCTTGCGGTGCCACTGCGGGTGGATCCTTCAAAAGACAATTCAACTTATGAAGTTGGATGTAATTAAAATGCATCTTTCAAGACAAGCACAGGGTTACCCCGGAGTACTAGTTGACATGGACAGATTAGATATATCTATCCATCAATTATGAGTTAAATGGTTGTATAAAAAGTGCTGAATTACAAAATTACCATTTTTTCTTCTTCTTTCTTTTCCGTTTCAACAGTCGTTGATTCCTCTTCTGCAATCTTTGTGGTACTTTCACTTTCTTTCTTCTCTTTTCTTAGTTTGAACCCCTAAGAAATATTAATATTTATTCAAGTTTCAATTTAGTTCCAAATTGCATATTTATAAGACAATTTGATGATATAAGTGGTTAAGATAAAGCAATAATGGAGGCAAAAACCCAAAAAAGCAAAGATCGTTTTTCTGGCTCAGTTTTCTTACTACTACTACTAATCGGTGGCACAATAACAAACTACACAAACATTTAATAAAAGAAAGTAAAACCAAATTGATTACAAATTTATAAACTATAAAGTGAAGAAATCTTTCATTCACTTCATATTTGGTATCTTACGTTTTTAAATTACAATCTTGAATTAATTTGGAACATTAAAAATTAATCAAATAAATTAATTATTGATCTTTTGAAGTAATTTTTCGTATTAATAGCCCGTAGCTTTTGTTAATGACTTGGACCAGGTACCCGTGCAATGTACACATTGTCTTGCAGTAGCTACACTATGTAACATGAAATACCTAATTATATCTACTCTATTCTATATCTCTGGGTTTGCTTAATTGTTTAAAATATAATAATTAATATTAATTAAATCATTCTAAAATAGAATTTGAAATTAGCGTTGCATTAGCAAAACAAAATGTATGTAATGTAAACATGAATTAAATAAATTAATATTTAAATTATTCTCATGACTAATGTTGCTTGATTATTTGTGAAAATGTTTAAACTATATAGTTTAGAATGTAGACATCGTAACAAAATTATACTGTATATGTTGACGTTCCTTAAAGATATATTCTGTGTATATGTTTATTGAATATCGCCATTGTCACAATACTCTTACTGTTCTTTCAAAAATTTCAAAACATTAGAAACATTTTTTTAATGTTTCTCTTTAATATAAATGTTACTATTTATTTTGTTGCCACTGGTAACAAGTCAGTAATTTCTACAGATGACATACTGTAACTGTTCATTTTCATTTTATCTTAAAATTAAAACTACAAAGTGGGTTATTTAAAATGTTTACTTTATTTTTGCGGAAAATGTTTTCACAAAAACTTACCTTGAAAGATGCCTGGATTTTTACAGCAGCTTTCTCCACTTCTGGATCATTCAAGTCTATGTCAATTTCTTCTTCTTGTTTCTCGCTTGATTTGTCTGTTGTCTGCTCACTTTCTTTTACCTCGCTCGTTGGTGATCCTTCGGCGTCCTCTTTAGGTCCTTCTGCTTGTTGTGTTTGTTTCTCGTCACTTGATGCCTGAAAGAAAATATCAAAGATTGATAATGATGCTACAACTCAAGTTTATATCCATTTTTTTTATTTATTGTGTTAAAATAACTTATATAATTCAAGAATCAATTTAGTAATTCCAATTGATGACATCACATTACTATAATACTATTAAGTATTAATATTATTAATAATTGTCAGCGCTCACCTGTTTAAAAATTCTGAATACAAGGGAAACTAAAACCGCTCTTACTGACTAATATCTCATCATAAATATTAGTATTGATTATTTAAATTAAAAGTAAAAAGTGAAAACCAGAAATGCATCATATTGTTAACATTTTTAGAAACTCACGAGTATAAAAATCAATAAAAACAATTATTTTATTGTTGTTCTTTATGCATAATCCATAGGATATAATTAGGCGAATATATTAACATACTATTATATTTATTTGTATACAAATATTTAAGCTGCAAGTGCAATACTTTATAAATAAACTAGAAAGATTTATACTTAAATTTGCAATACAATAGTAGGCATACTGTATTTTAGGCAATTAAGTAAAATGCTGACAATCGACGTATTCGATTTGGACTTTTATATGAGTATAAGTTTTGTTGTAGTATTGTAAGAATTGAGATACAACAAACAAGCATTCATTAGTTTACTCAAATTAAGATCGTTTCAGTTGAGGACAAAGTCAATTGTTACAGTAACTTTAAAAAATAAAATATAGTAATTACAAAAGAACCTCCCAATTAAAATTTAAATGGGTGCCCCAGGACCTTATTGTGTGCAGAACTATTGTTAAAACACCCCTACCTTCAAAATGAACTTGTCTACTACTTCTCTACTAAACTGTGCAACAATATTGATGCTACTATTTTGATACAACGCAAGGCACTATTTGTAGGAATTACTAAAGGATAACAGATTTCATTACACATCATATTGATTGGTGTTATTGATCTAAACTCCTTTAGACCAAGCAGCATACAAAAGAAAACATTATAACCCAGTAAAACAGCAGCGTATTATTTAATACTGATATCTGGCTGTTGATATTAAAAAGCAATGTATTATTAGTACATTGAGTTATTATAAAACTAAAATATTGCATTTGCAATCTCAACTTAAGCAGACATATTAAAGTAACTACTTTCATTACCCATTAGCAAAATACAAAATGTTTAAATATTTTTACGTACGTTATATTACCTACAGTATGCTGTTTAGTCATTTGGATACATTTTTTTTTCATAGGCATCTTTCAAAAATTATGCATAACATTGTAAACTACTGTATGTGAAAAAAAATCTAAAATTAAAACAATTTTAAAGAAAATTCCAAATGAATCTAACATGGAAAGAGAATCAGATCGATGAATATTACATTTAAATCAAGTTTCATTTTATTTAACTCAAATCTAATTCAACAATGATCTGCTAGTTTCAATTAATTTACAAAATTTGAAAGAAGTCCAGATTAGAAACACCTGGTGCAAATCCATGTAAATATCATGGACTAAGCTACCATCAATGAAACAGCATACATTGAATAATAATATTCACACCAATAATCTTGCATACTGTACTGTATTTTTAAAAATTTCAAAAAACATTTTTTAAATGTTAGTATTTATTTTGTTGTCACTGGTAACAAATCAGGATTGCTATACAGATTAGATACTGTAAACTACAGATTAGATACTGTAAACTACAGATTAGATACTGTAAACTACAGATTAGATACTGTAAACTACAGATTAGATACTGTAAACTACAGATAGCAAACTGTAAACTACAAATGACATACTGTAAACTAAAGATGACATACTGTAAACTAAAGATGACATACTGTAAACTAGAGATGACATACTGTAAACTAAAGATGACATACTGTAAACTAAAGATGATGACATACTGTAAACTAGATATGACATACTGTAAACTACAGATGACATACTGTAAACTAGAGATGACATACTGTAAACTAGAGATGACATACTGTAAACTAAAGATGACATACTGTAAACTAGAGATGACATACTGTAAACTAGAGATGACATACTGTAAACTAGAGATGACATACTGTAAACTAGATATGACATACTGTAAACTAGATATGACATACTGTAAACTAGATATGACATACTGTAAACTACAGATGACATACTGTAAACTAGATATGACATACTGTAAACTAGAGATGACATACTGTAAACTAGAGATGACATACTGTAAACTAGAGATGACATACTGTAAACTAGAGATGACATACTGTAAACTAAAGATGATGAAATACTGTAAACTAAAGATGATGAAATACTGTAAACTAAAGATGATGAAATACTGTAAACTACAGATGACATACTGTAAACTACAGATGACATACTGTAATTTCTACAGATGACATACTGTAATTTCTACAGATGACATACTGTAATTTCTACAGATGACATACTGTAATTTCTACAGATGACATACTGTAAACTAGAGATGACATACTGTAAACTAGAGATGACATACTGTAAACTAGATATGACATACTGTAAACTAGATATGACATACTGTAAACTAGATATGACATACTGTAAACTAGATATGACATACTGTAAACTACAGATGACATACTGTAAACTAGAGATGACATACTGTAAACTAGAGATGACATACTGTAAACTAAAGATGATGAAATACTGTAAACTAAAGATGATGAAATACTGTAAACTAAAGATGATGAAATACTGTAAACTACAGATGACATACTGTAAACTACAGATGACATACTGTAAACTACAGATGACATACTGTAATTTCTACAGATGACATACTGTAATTTCTACAAATGACATACTGTAATTTCTACAGATGACACACTGTAATTTCTACAGATGACACACTGTAAACTAGAGATGGCATACAGTAAACTAGAGTAGATATGACATACTGTAAACTAGAGATGACATACTATAGACTACAGATAACATACTGTAATTTCTACAGATGACACACTGTAAACTAGAGTTGACACACTGTAAACTAGAGATGACACACTGTAAACTAGAGATGACACACTGTAAACTAGAGATGACACACTGTAAACTACAGATGACATACTCTAAACTACAGATGACTGACAGTTGTAAACTTTCCACGATCTCTTCATCTCAAATATCACAACTTTCGCCTAGTACAGTATGATGTCATCTATCCTACAGTTACAGTACATCACAAACCTCTGTTCGCATAAACAAATTACTAACCGCACAAATCATGTTTAATCAAATTGGTACAGTACTAACCTGTGTCCACACTAATAATGAGACATTACAATATTACTATAACTAACCTGTTTTCACAATAATAAAACATATAGTATTCACATAAATTCCCTATGTTACTAGGCGGTGTTCACATTGATAAATGGCATACACATAATATGGCTAATGAGTACGCAGTGTTGCTATTTTCACAGCATGATCTATTACCCAAAAGGCAAGTGGTTAGGCTAGGTTCATCAACCATAGGGGGTGATTATAGACAGATATTGAATGCACAGCTGTAGAAACGAGCCATTCCAGGAGGACGACGCTGCAGCAGTGTCATGAATTTACAGCAGTGTGTGTGGATCGATGATACGGAACAGTCACAAGGTGATATCAAAATTGGATTGATACGTTGAAAGAAATTGTAATTAATTGGGTTTATTTAAATTAAACACCGTTTTCTGTATCAATCAACAATTCTGATCTGTGAACTATCGAGTTTAGATAGGTAACAATCCATGATTATTAGTTACATTGTCAATAAAGTGAAAATAAAATTAAGTAAAAACTAATAACAATAAATATATATTGCTTATTCACAGGTATTAAGAATAGAATAACTGTTAAGTAAGAACTCTTCTTAATCACCCTCTCATCTTTATCTCATCAAACGACTTGAAGACTACTTTTTTTAATAAGAATTCAAATTAAAAAGTCTTAAAAAGCACTTTGACCAAACTTGACCCCTTGATTGTACTGTAGTGCAATTCAAACAATTTATAATCCAAATAACAATTTCTTGTGACATTTTCCAATTAAAATACACTACGTTTCATATCATCTTTAACCTACAACAATTTCTTTAGCAATGCACAAAACAAAATGAAAAACAAAATTTTTAAAATTAAAATCCAGTAGGTATATTGCCTTCCAGCACAAAGATGTAATCAATTTCTATTGAGACTTTACAAAGGCGTCGCTATAGTTACACAAGTACGCTTTTATTGCTTATTAAGCCCAATAAAGCATCAACAATGTCGGGTACAAATTTTATTTAAATTAATATTTAAGTACTTTACATTGAAAATTGGGATATCATACCATTGATGCATCAGAATTTAAACATAATTTATAATAAAAATGTTGAAATAAATACCTCTTTCAGTTCTTTTCTTTTCTTGTGGCCTCTAAATCCAGCCTGAATCTTGGATGCTGCCTTTGCAACTTCTGGATCATTCAAGTCTATGTCAATTACTTCTTCTTCCTCAGGTTCTTCCTTTACTTTTTCCTTTTCTTCAGTTCCTTCTGCTTGTTGTTCTCTATGGAAAATAAAATAAATTGTAATACAGTATAATACAGTGAGCCTGTATGTTTAAAATTTTAGTATAATGTTATAATATCTTTAATATGATACATTACAGGCATACAGTAGATAGTCCAGATGTACAGTACATTATCTGCATGTATATTTTAATTTATATTTCATTTATTTAAAAGTTTAATAATTTAGAAACACCTGTTATCCAGGCACCTGCGTACTTACCTTTCAAAATTAATTAACTACTGTAAATTAATAATTACTTTAGACGACCTAAACTTAAGATAACACAACTATAAAAAAAAAAACTATTTTAAAATTATTTTAAATTGTAAAAGTAAATTTACCAAAACAGACAAAACTTGTTGAGCAATATGGAACAAGAAATATCGCCGAACACTGACGGACTCGCATCAAACCAAACAAACAATATCATTACAGCATTCTATTACTGTACTTATATTATACATAGGCCATATCAAAATATTATTAAGTTACTACTGTATACTTGTATTATCAAAAGACAATCATAACAAAATTACTTTGTAAATAGCACTCTATATAAATTAAATCACAAATTAACTTGTGCAACTCCCCGTAAATATGTACGCATTTGTTTTAGAAATCTAATTTTTTTATTTTTTGCATTAAGAATAAAAAGGGTTCTAAAATAAAAATTATTCTAAATTGGCTCGATGAGAAACTAAGCTGTTATTTGTATTGCCACATTGGTGGAAGATTGTTATTGTACTTTTATATTTTGTAATCAGGTACAAACACTGAAAGCACAGAAATGAATATTACTACAAACAATAAATAATATTAAAGCCCAGCTAATATATTTGATATTATTAATTTGGGTGTAACCATTAAAATAGAGGGGTGTGTTCACATGTTTGATGTTTTGAGAAAAAATAAAACATTACTTTCAGGTGTCACCGTTGGGAACTTGAAATTAGGCAGGGTGGAAGACTATAAAGGTGTCCCACCCATATTGTAGTATAAATGTGTACTGTTGTTGAAAATAATCAATAGATGTTTGGGTTATACAGAGTCGGATATTGTAATTTGTAGATTGAAAAGGTTGGATGATGAAGTCAGAAGATGAAGCAATTTGTTTGACCTGAATTCCTTAAAATTGCTACTTCATGAAATCAATAAAATCAAAGACATCACTCACCTCGGGAATCAACAACTTTTAACAACTCAATAAATCAATTAAACCCTGTTTGTTGCTAATGCCAGTATATTTTCTATCAATTTGTAGATGTTTAGTTTGGAAGGAACTTTCATCTTGTAGATCATGCTGAGGGCTATAGTCGGTTTATCCGGGCACTCGCCGTAGGCTATCTATCTTTTTATCCCCACTGTTTGTGTAATATTGTAGGAATCAGTTTTACTTTTACATAACCTGGCCTAAATTATATACAGGTTTAAAATTGGCTTTAGAATTTAACCTTGGAATTAGTTTTAAGTTTCTCCCAATCTTTATTCATTAATTTAGTATATAATTAGATTTTGTAGGATTCTAGTCATAAATGAATGTGTATTTTGCTATGTTGGTAAAACATAAAAATAAAATATTGTAAATTCCATCCCATGTCCACTTACAAGACTATTTGAAATATTCTGTTTAACTATTTTCATTAATTACCAATAGGCAAAACCCATTAGTGTAATTTATATCGAAGCTGCTATATCAGCTCAATTAGGCCATTTTGTAGTTTTAATTAATTAGTTATTCATTACAGCAAAAAAAAGCCACAAGAATAATGATTTCACAAAATAAACATTATATTCAACCAGACACTGTCTTTTTTCTGTCTAAATTATAATTTTTTTTTCATCTAATTTTTCTTCTAGAAAGTACAGTAATTCAACAAACATTTTTCAGGGGACATTTTTATTTTTTTACCATTTTATTCAAATGAAGGCCCATTTTTACTGATACTAAAATTTCCAACATGAACCTACAGTTCCCCTCTATAATGAATATTTGGGTTTGTGAACCAAATTGAAATTTACTAAAAAATGAGAAAATAAGATGGGGACTGAAATTAAAAAGGCTATCCCAAAGTAATAAACACCTTTTACTAATTACCCAGTAGCATTATAACAACTAAGTGTTACTTACTAAAGATTTACCTTCAGAAGATATTTGTTTATTAATTTTAAGAGTCAAAGGTGTCAACACCAATTTGTACTAATTGGTTTATTCGTAGATTAAAGTATTGGGACTGTGAAATAGCAATTAAATGGAGACATCGTATAGGTTGACACCAATGCTACTTACTACTGTAAAAAGTAGATTTAGTGAAATCGACAGACAGCCAATTCTTTCATCAAATAATATTGAATTGTAAATTGGGTTATTCCATTAAAAGTAAAGGGTAAGATCAAAGAAAATGTTCTTGTACTTGTATTTTCTTTAGTGTTAATCTTTCTTTTACATAATAATTAATATGGCCTATTATTTCAATTGACACTGTCAAGGTAACATCAATTTAAACAAAGCAAATGTTAAACTGTATGTACATAGTCTATATCGTGCCTAGCTTACCTGTATAAACCGACAATAGCCCGTGCTCTCCAGAGGGAGGGCTTAGATACGAAAGTGAAAAGTTCCTAGAACACCCCTGTATTATAATGGACCCGTCCGCAACCACGCCCTCATGTGGGAACGTACCACCGTCATCATTTTCTTTCGTAACGTGAGAACGTTACGACGTGTGAGAAAAGATACGCTAAGTGTTAGCCTTGTGTACATTGTACAAAGCAAATGTTAAACTGTATGTACATATTTTTGCTGCAGTAACTGCAGCAGGAGGAGGTAATAACAATGACCAGAATTTGAAATTTGAAAACCTCCCTCTTGATAAAATAGGAGGGAGGTTCTCTTTGCTAAATAAGCAGTAAATAAATATACATATTTTATACCACTATCACATTCAATTCACCAGGGAAAAAAAGTAGTGAGCCCTCTATCGGCAGCGAATCGTTTTTGCACACGAGACAGTGTGAACAATTACCCGGAAGCAACTTTGTTTTTAAAAATAAATATTAGGTTTTTGCAAACTGGCCAATTGGAACTTTTGGTTTTATTTACTAATGAATAATTCATTAACCACGTGATATTGTTTTTTTATCGACAAAGCCATTATATCTGTGTCAAACAAGGGTGAATTACACCGATGTTTTTTAAACAATTTTAGGGTATTCGAATGTTAAAATTTCGTCTAATTTGTTGAGGCTGTAATAAAACAACCTAATTTTTTGAGAAGGTGGGTTTTATATTTTCTGGATATTTAATTTTTCAATAGTAGTTAATAAAAAAATCTCGTTGGTGTTATTTTTTATTTTTTTTTAATGGCTGCTTAAACATGTGCCTTTTTGGTTATTTTACTGCTGAAAATGGAACACATGCTTGTAGCTAAAATAATTTTTTTACACCATAAGATTAAAAATGGTGCTTTTTAAAATAATAAGAACGTTATATAATGTATAGGAAAGATGTTTTTAATCATAAAACTTTACAAAGCCTCTTTTATTTTATTTAAAAATCAATATAGTCTAGGCCTAGTTTACTAGGCTTTAGCCTGTTATTATAGTGGAGTAGTGCGTGTATTGTTGGCGCGTGTTCATTGTCGGGCGCGCGTATTTATAGGCCTAGGCCTAAGGAAATAAAAATAAATGATTACAAATATAACTAAATAATGATTATTTAATTTAATGTTGTTTTTTTTTTTACAGATCACAGAGGGATGTTCTTATGGTGTCTGCATACTTCAATACAATAGAAATAGCATTAATCAAGAACAATTTCTCATTAATTTACCGGCATATGTGAAACAACACATACAGTAATTTTATGGATATCTACAGATTTTTATTGCCAAAGGACATTTAATTTTTAAAAACTTGATATTTTCCTAATTTACTTATATAAAGGTTCAAGCGGAGGTTTGTTGTTGTGCGGTAATTGTTATAAAGTTTAAATGTGATTTCCAAATCGGCAATAAATAATCATTATAAATATAAATAGAAAAAGGCCTAGGCCTAGTACAAAAGATGTTAATTTGATGTACAAAACTTGTTGTCTAATTTGTGATAATATTAAAGGTTTTATGTTAAATCGTGTGTATTTCATTTATTGCTCCATTATTATAATAAAAAGAAGGGAATCGTGAAATGTCATTAATTATTTAGCCCCAAGAATGTATTGATTTTATAGTATTTTACCAATTTAAACAGTCCAGGCCTAGCTTGCAGACAGTCCCCCCCCCCCCACCCACTTCTTAATAATTTTAAGAAAAATGAAAGTTCAACACTTTATTTCAAAATTTATAAGCCCTTTGTCATCATATTTTAAGATTATGAATCAGCCACTTAACAAGAATAACAATCGAGGGGCCAATGATTAAGCGCATCTTCCCTCATTCTCTTCGCCTAAGAAAACGATTATTCCAGCCCTGCCGCGTCTCCCTAGGCCTACGCGCAACGTGCTTTCGCTTAAAACAGACCTATATTCAACTCCTTATAGAATTTGTTTGAAAAATAACACCAAGCTTATTTTTGAAAATCTTAGAAAATACATATAAGACTATATTATACCGTTTTCAGAATTTCATTTAAAAATTCCAAATTAATGTTAACTATTTTAACAAACTAGTTAGTTTTCACTTTCTTGTTTTCGTCGTATGACTCGCTTTGTTTACGCTTACACTTGGCTTAGACGTTTATCTTAGAATTCGAATAAATGAATCCATAATCAACAAAAATTGGTACTGTTGTGGTTTTTGTTTAATATAAATGTTCCTAATACACAGAAATCAATTAAACAGCAATATAATTTAATATAAACGAGTTAAAAAGGAAATTTAGACAGCCTATAAAATACGGAAGTCAGAACTCGCGTCGCTCGTAATGTTCGGTAACTTTCTATTTATAGCCTATCGAAAAAGGCTCTGGCTAACTTTTAAATTAAAAAGGCTCTCGGAACACTTAATTTCCCATTATCACTATTTGACGTGGATGTGCTATATGTTCTGTCAAAGGGAAATGAGTTCTTTCTTAATGTACTTCTTATGTCTTTGATTTGATTATAATTCCTTTTAATAATTATCTATTATTGGTTGAATAAATATAAAACAACGTACTTCAAAGCTTTGACCTGTTTTCTTGCCTCATGGCCTCGGAACGAAGACTGAATCTTGAGGGCAGCATCTTCTTCTGACATTTGCTTAGTGACGTCACTCTCTTCGGTCTTGTTTTCTTCTGCTTTAAGTTCTTCAGCCTTTGCCTGTGCTTGGTTCATTCGCACACCACTCTGGATCTTAGTGGCTGCTGCTTGTTGCTGAGGGTCACTCACATCTCCAATGTTGTTACCCTAAAGTATACATTTAGTAAGATAGAATGAGAATGTATGAATAGTTTGACATAGTGGATTAATAAATGGATGATGTCAGTTTTTTTATGAATGGTTGGACAACAGAGTGATGGGCATGTCATAATATAGATGTGATTTTTGTGTTTCATTGATGTGATATTGTTATTTATTTATTGTGGTATTTATAATATATTATTCGGTCCAGCTGTTTTTTTCAATTTTTGGGTTAAATAAAGAATTTTACTTTGACATATAGGCCTATAGTATTATGACGCAATTTATGGTAAGTGTTGCTCTCACAATCTTATGATCATTGATAAATGATGATGATACTGCTACTATTTCACTGATTAATCTGATACAACTGGTCAGCGAGTTTGGTTTTGTGTATTTTATTATTATTTTGTGTTTTACCTTCTCAAACGCCTTATTGTTGTAGTACCTGTCCTCATGCTTTGCACCAACGTCTGCTGGATCTATACCTTGCTCTGAAGCAACACCAAAAAAGATTCATAAAAGAAGTTCAAATAAATTTTTTTTTTAAATAGAATTGTAGGCCTACTCTATAGCCTATAATAGGTTACATTTTAGTACCAGAATGATTTAGTTTACAACAGTTCTATAAGTAGGAAACAAAATAAAAATGAATTTAGTTACCTTCACGAATCTTCAAAAGGTTGTCAAAATAGACAGCCGAAAACGCATAAATGTTGTCAGGTTGATTTCTCAAGACTTCCCTGGCAAGGCCCTCCAAAAGATTTTGAAATCCTCTTGGCACTCGCAATTTAGTGTTTGAGAAAGGCACAGACATTGTTAAAAGATGGAGAATTAACCTACAATAACAGGCAAGCTATATAATGTATATTTATACGCTATTTGGTTGTTTCCTTGGTCGATACTATTGAGTGAAAAAAAATCGTGTTCTACCACGCCGAGAAACAACAAAAGCACACACACACTCTATTTACCTTGGTCACCACGGTAGCTCGGAAGGGTCAAAGGTTGATATGACGTCATTCAGCTATATAAAATATTTGGCGTATGAAGACGATTAATAATGAGGGCGACAAACAGATTCCATCACTCTTCTTCCTTCCACCCTCTCCCCCCCCCCCCCTCTCCAAAGTTTAATGAAAGATTATACAAATATTAGATTAAATGCAACTAATTAACAGTTCCATTGCTAGCCACCCCTTCTTTCTTTTATAATCCAAACAAATTGCACTTGCGTTTTCACAATAAATAAATAATTCAATGGAGCACATCATGTTTGTTTTTTAAGCAGACCACTAAAATAAAAGACCATTTACAAATTTATGTACAGTACTTTTGTTTTTATTTTTTTGTACTACAGCAATAATCTGATCTACTCATAATTACAATTTCCCAAAATCTTTGACCGTACTTGGTTTACTCAATGTCTTTCAGTATTATATACAGACATATCATGAAATATAAACCTCTTGTTAAAATAGATATATTGTATGGTATGGTATCCACAACTTGGTCTTCTACCACACTTTGCAAATAGTTTTAATTTGACCACTATGCCCATAATACTAGAAAAATAAATTCTGCCTCTGCTTAGATTAAATGAAGATTAAATTAATATAATATTCTGGGCTACTTTAAAGTGCCAATGTTCATTAATTGTTTTTCTTGTTCAATTATAATTATTCTCGATGTACGTATTTACATGATTAGTTTTGGGTAATACCAGATTTGGTATAGGTATATCACCCAGTGTATCACACCATAGTGAATACCGTGTGTCTACAGCATTAAGTTTCCCATAAGATTTCATCTTGGCAATTGTCAACGCGTCTGTTCTGTCTCGTAGATTCCACACACCATGTTAGCTGGCAAAGCTTTATCTGCAACAAAAAGAATGGTTTTGTTATTAAAGAGACCTTGTCAAAATTATTTTTTGAAGATGTGAGGGGCTTATTTACTAAAATCTTTTATGCATTTTCTGAATGTTTGGCCGTCACCAATTAAAAATGTTCATTTCAGTTTCTTACCTATTGCCTTTGGATAAGGTAGATTTAATTGTTTCATTATCTCCAAAAACTTCTCCTTCGGTTGTGAAAGCCGTGGGTTAAATTTCTTTTCCTCACCAACTGTAGTTATACACTGGCCTTGAATTTAGAAAATAAAAAACAAAATTATTATAGAATTTTATGTTATCCTTCTTTGTTTTAGTTTAGTTTTTGTATTTAGTATTTGACTTCACCACAGTGCCACCATTCTGAAGGTGAAGCATCTCATTTACACTTTGTAGTTATCATTTGCACACAGCAACAAAAGAATATTTATTGATAATGAATCTAGCCATACATTATTTTCAGACAGATCATAAACTATTGATAAGACCGCCAGTGGTGTAACTACTATGCATATAGGGGCCTCTGATCTATGAACATGTTAAAAAAGGCTAAACATGCCCAAAGACTCCAGCGTCTCTATATTAGGGGTCTCAGGCCTGTGCGTTATGCCACTGAAGACAGTGTTGGATTTAGGATTTTGAAATAGTGGGGGGGGGGGGGGCTAAAAATCGTAAACTGAAGTGCTGAACAGAACCTAATGTCCTATTGTAAATTAAAAAATGTAGGCCCCCTCAACTTGCTGTGAAGTACTTATATTTTCAATAGCATTAAATTACCTGTATAATCATGAGCAGGATAAAGGCTTGTATCCTCTGGGAGTGTGAATATTTTGCCATGAACATTGTCATATAGCAGTGAAGAATTGCCTACAAAAAAGAATGTACGTAATGATAATGAAACTATATTAAAGAACATTCCACTATAAAATCACAATCAAAGAATGTTGCAGAATCCAGGTCAGTCTTATCAGGCAAATGATCCAGGTCAGTCTTATCAGGCAAATGATCCAGGTCAGTCTTATCAGGCAAATGATCCAGGTCAGTCTTATCAGGCAAATGATCCAGGTCAGTCTTATCAGGCAAATGATCCAGGTCAGTCTTATCAGGCAAATGATCCAGGTCAGTCTTATCAGGCAAATGATCCAGGTCAGTCTTATCAGGCAAATGATCCAGGTCAGTCTTATCAGGCAAATGATCCAGGTCAGTCTTATCAGGCAAATGATCCAGGTCAGTCTTATCAGGCAAATGATCCAGGTCAGTCTTATCAGGCAAATGATCCAGGTCAGTCTTATCAGGCAAATGATTCAGGTCAGTCTTATCAGGCAAATGATCCAGGTCAGTCTTATCAGGCAAATGATCCAGGTCAGTCTTATCAGGCAAATGATCCAGGTCAGTCTTATCAGGCAAATGATCCAGGTCAGTCTTATCAGGTAAATGCAGGAATTACAACAAGATACCCAATTAAAAAAAACATAAGATAATAAGATAAACACAATTCCCAGGCTATTGTTAATGCATTGCACTATACCTAGGCTCAATTTGTTGTTAGTACTATCATTATTTTTTGTTGTATTATACCGGTAACATACCGTGGGGACTTGCATTAATTAGCACTTTAAAGGGTCAATTTACACAGAAAAATGGAAAGCAGAAAACCGTGTAGGTTGTTCCACGTATTATCTGTATCTATCCTGAGCGGAAACCGCCCGTCCGCTCCCCGCTTTGTGTAAATGGTCATAAAGAATAACATAGATTCTATATTTTTATTACCGTTACCACTCATCTGTGTAAATTGGTTTTAATACTGATTTCATGATATTCATATTATACAAACATCAAATACATCATTTTAATAGTATAATACAAATATTACCTTTAAATTCTTTAAAAAAAATGTGAAAAATGAACAAGAGTTCATTTTCTTAATAGAGTACCTTCCTGGAAGTCTGTTCTTCCGCAACCTCTTATAAGCACAGCATCACCTGTGAAGGCCATGATTGGTCGATCACCTGGTTTGAGCACAAAGGTCATGCAACCACTAGTGTGACCTGGCGTCGACAATGCCTCAACAAACTGTACAAAAAAAACATACTTATTTATTTAGCAAATTTCAGGATACACGTTGCCTTTGATCATTTAGTTGGTATTGGCACTTTATAATAAATGTTTTATTAATATTATTATAAAAAAAATCACTGTCAGAAACGTTATTTTCACAAATATTGAAAACTTGTCTTATTTTCCAATAGTCAATTTACCTGCTCCCCAAAACATATTCGATCTCCTTCTTGTAAATAAACATCTGCCTTTGCTCCGCTAGCTTGACTAATTGCACTGCAGCATGATGGGATACGCTTTTTAAGTTCTCCAGTTCCTGTGATGTGATCAGCATGGCAATGCGTGTTCACTAAAAATATTAAAAGATTCAAATAAAGTTGATGTTTGGAGAAAACAGGCTGTGTTGAAAGGAAAAATGTACACAATGAACAATAAGAATAAACAAAGATAAAAAAATCAAGTAAAAAAAAAATGATTGGAGCAAATATTATGATATCAAAAAGAAATTACCAGCGTATACAAGTTTTAAACCAAGATCTTGCATAAGATTCACGTCACGCTTCACTAACTCGATGACAGGATCAATCAAAATTGCCTCGCCTGTCACTTTATCTCCAAGCAAATATGTTAATGTAAAAGATTGATGATCAAATAGCTAAATAAAAAGTAGAATTATTTAAAAAGTAAAAGTGAAAATACACTATTAAATTATTAAGCATAACACTCAATGGACCCCATTGGAAATAAATTGAAATGTCAATTTCATGGGTCGTCCTTGCATCCATTCACTTGGTTTTATTCAATTTTAATATTCCAATTGTTTGTATTTTTTCTTTGTTATGTATTTTAGGTTTAAATGTATTGTTGAATGGATGCTAAATGAATAAATGAAAAATAAAATGAAAACACTTACTACTATTGTACTGTTAGGCATAGGCCTAGGCCTAGTAGTAGTATGCCTATATTAATATAAAAAGCAATCCATCATAATAAAACTAAATTTAGCCAGAAACAAAGTTTTAAAAAAAAAGAATTTTATACCAACTCACCTGACGAAATATTAAATTTGAAGGAAGAGTACTGAATGTTCTTTGTTGTGTGAAAATATTGTTGATAGTAGGCCTAGGCCTACTTGTTAGCTGCCCGCCTATAGTGTCTGGTGACTTTGCTTTATATAAACTAGACATCCTAGGCCTAGGAGGTCTACCTAACCGGCTGCATGCCTGCCGCATGAACGCAAACGTTGACATCCTACTGGTTGGCCCGGGGCTGCTGTCTTTCAGGACCAATAAACTAAATAAAATAGCTAGGCCTAGAGGCTATGTCTGTAGGCCTGTACTTTTCCGAATCTTAGTTAGGCCTACTAAATGTAAAAAATAATAATAGTTAGTGCAGTCAAATCTAAAATATCTAGGCCCCACCTAGGCTAGGCCCTATAGTAGTTCTACACTCTCTGATCCGAGGCGATAATATGATAATTTAATATTGCACATATATGTTTACCTCCTCTCTTTAGGCTCTCATCCAGACGTACTATAACATAACACTACAGCAAAAAAAAAACTCTCCTATGAAAATTGCGTTACGTTGGGAAAAGCATGATGGATGCGATGAGAGCGCTATGGGGGCGGTGGGGGGGGGGGATGCATAATGTTGACCCATCTGGCATCTAGCATTTATGCTAGGTATAATTTTTTTTAATCTGGCATAAATCTGGCATAATTCTTAAAAACCAATCTATGATCTAGCATTTTTTCTAGTATTTTTACGATAGATACGCCTTCTAAAAACTAAAGGTACGGTACGGTAATTTTAAAACTCGTAGCCTACCTAAATACATAACAGTATTTACGGAATACACTGTATACATTATATGCAGTGCAGCATAGATGAAATTACGAGACCAATCTTTTAATCCAATTTTTAACATGATAATGTCATCAAAATGAAGCACGTAGATAGCAACCACATTGACGTGTTGAAGAAATGTGGATACGTAGAATATGGATGCGCGCACATTTAAAATGTCAAGAACTATGACGCAAAATATGAAAATACGACGTTTATAATTCAACTGGCCATATGATGACGTCACAGCATCCGATGCGCTAAATTTGTACATGAATTCGTATCTACGATCATGAGTATCACTTTTTATTCTGAGAGGAGGCTATAACATATTGAAATTGATTAGAATGATGAAAATACGTGACCAAAGCTACTTCTGCACATGCTGGCGTCATAAATATTTAAGAAACGGTTAATCATGTGAAAGTTAATTGATTGACCTAGGCAATATCAAAATATAGGGGCAAATGGAATACGGATAAGTGGAGATGCGCTCTATTAAATGTGATGAGCTATGACGAAAGAGACAAAAATACTATATTTTATATTTGACTGGCCATACGATGACGTCACAATCTCTGATTGGTCTGGTTAGCCATATTGATGCACTATCCGATATCTACAACTTATCAACTTCGGAATATGTAATAAATTCACCATGTCGTTTAGAATCTATGACTGTTTAAAAAAGGCATAATTTTGACGAACATTTTCTTTAAAATCTCGCGCGAATTGTCCAATTCGAAGTGTACTCGTATGACGTGATTAGCCGAAATAAAATAAAAAAATTCTCCAGGCGGGAACCTAGCAGATCCCCTCATTAGTTATCTTGAAAAGAAGTCCATCTGAAAAAGAAGCCCACACAAGAGTACTAAAAAATGAAGGAGCACATTTGGCTTCAATTGGCCTTAGTGCAAAGGCGAGAAGAGCACACCATAACATCTTTTATTTTTCTGTGGCTTTCGCTACCCGATTTTTGATGTTGTGTAATTGTTATTTTTAGCCCAAAAAAAATCAAAATTTAACGGTGTGGCGTGTTGACCACGAATGACTAATAATACCATCTTTCCCACTACACCTGCACAAACTAATTTGTATAACAACGCCGACATACCAAACTACGATGAGATATAAATTCTTTTCTAAACACGTAACGAGAAGAATTCTAATTCCTTTTTTCTGACAATAAATATTGTTAGTCATTCGCGGCGGTCAACACGCCACACTGTTGCATTTTTATGTTGTTAATCTTTTACATTATTATTAAAATATCCTAAATTAAATTGACTCTTTAAATATATCTCTTTCAAAATAAAAGAACAACATTTTATATTAAAAAAAAAAAAGAAATCTGTAGAGATTTGAACCCCAGCTAGTAGAGCTGAGAGAATCCAAACGATAGTTACAACAGCACTACCCGTTATGCCACAACAATGTACACGAGTAATTAAACGTGACAATAGTATAGTCTTATACGCGCTTCATATTACGTCATTCTAACCGTTTACGTCATAAATTTGCATATTCGTGACGTCATTTTGAGGAAACAAATCTAGTTTTAACCTTACTTCAAACCAGAGGGCCGGATAGCTCAGTTGGTAGAGCGTCGTGGAACACGATTATCATGGGTTCAAACCCTATGCCGGTCGGTGGAAAAGAGTTAAAGCTATGCGAGCTTCTGTGTTTGGGGTTCACAGATTTGAACGTCCCCCTTTCCACCACACATCATGAGGCAATAACATCAAAGCATCTGATGTGTGGTATCCCCAAGGCTGTGAGAGGGCCTTACCGTGCTAGAGGCAAGGGAGCACACCATAATTTTTATTTGTCTTCCCGCCTCTTTCCGATCTCGTAAATTTTATGTTTGGCGCCCTCAATTTTAAGAACACCAAAGTTATGTCAGACAATTAGAAACAAATAAATAGAAATGTCACAAAGATGCCGATGATATGCCTGGCCGGCCTGACGGTGTATTTTCTCTATTTATTTAAATACATAATGCATTATTGTAATAAATAATTTCACAATTTGTGTGCGAATTTTTAACTTTGAACAAACGATTTCCAACACATAGGCCTACTACATTTTACTGTGTTTGAGCATGAATAAATGAAATGAATTAAGAGAATAATTGATAATGAGAAATCAAAACAACTGATACAATGAATTAAATGATAAACAATAGCAGCCCGAACAAGCCTGGCCATTCAATTAACCCATTGATTGCAACCCCTATACAAATATTGAACAGTTGGTATGCCGCGTTATTATGCAAATGAGTTGGTGCAGGTGTAGTGGGTAGTGGGGAAGATGGTATTGTTAGTCATTGCGGTCAACACGCCATATTGTTGAATTTTGATGTTGTTAATATTTTACATTATTATTATCCTAAATTAACATGACTCTCTAATTATCTTTCTTTCAAAATAAAAGAAAAACATTTTATATTTAAAAAAAAGAAATCCGTAGAGATTCGAACCCCAGCTAGTAGAGCTGAGAGAATCCAAACGATAGTTACTTAGAGCACTACCCGTTATTCCACAATGACACGAGTAATAAACGTGACAATAGTATAGTCTTATACGCGCTTCATATTAGTATACAAATAATGAATGTTTATGAGTGCAATGGTACAAATAATGGCACGAGGTGAATGATGAAAGGTTATATCAACGAGGCAAAGCCGAGTTGATATAACCTTTCATCATTCACCAAGTGCCATTATTTGTACCATTACACGAATACAAAACATTCATTATTTGTTTTATATAACATCTAAATAACAAACAAAAATGTTTCAAAAAGTACTATTTAACGATCGTTGAATAGTGCGTACTATTGCACGCCATGTGACCCACATTCGTCCAATCAAATGACAGGAATTTATATAGGTGTTATATAATACTTCATATTCTGTTGGTATGCCGCGTGCGATATTATGCAAATGTTATAAATAAATAATTTTGACCAATCTGGCATCTAGCATTTATGCTAGGTATAATTTTAGAAAATCTAGCATAATAATCTGGTATAATTTTTAGAAAAACCATTTCTGAAGCATCCATGATGTAGCATTTTGGTAGTAGGCCTAATCTATAGAAAATACCGATACAAGTTTATTGAATATGTTAATGCATGTAACTTGAAAGCCACTCCGAGTGCATACCTCCGCCTATTGTAAAATTCTCCTACAGTACATAAAATTTCTCCGGGAAAAAAAAAAAATATATATATTTATGTGTCTTAATGTGTGATTTAGGCTAATTTCACTACAGTACAAGCATGTGTATGCGAATTGGTGTAATGGTTATGTAACAAGCCTTTCAACTAACAATAGATTCTGTTGACTAACAATAGAACAGCAACGCCAAAAACAAACGGGTGAATTTGAAAAGAAATAGGTTTTTTTAAAACTACTCGTATCAAAAGACCTGTAAATTAAATCAATTTATGTTTTAAAATTACAAATTATAACTCTTGCCTCTTGAAAAATGAAGTTTTTTGGACAAAGTAGTTCTCGAGAAGAAATTATATTAAAAGTGGTCCAGAATTGTGACCGTGGTCCGGATTGCCTCCAAAATTTAATGGAGTGGTCCTTGATATCTTTTAACTATTTTTTGAGTAATCCTGCTAACAAACAAACAAACACGATCGACTACATAATACCTCATTGGCGGAGATAAATAATGATTTACTTCGCTTATACATGGAATATGTTGAAATTACGTAAAATTACTCCATGGAACGCAATTATTCGGGACTAATTGAGAATGAATTTTAAATTTAATATTCTGGGGTTATGTAGACTACCACAATAATGTTAAAAATATAAATTAAAGGAGCGGCAAAAACGGTTACAAAAAGTCTGTGTCACTGTCTGACAGACAATTTGACTTTTTTTTGTGCATTAAATAGTTTTTTTCAGGTAAATATTTTAACTAAATTTTAAATCTTAAATATGTAAAATCACATTTTATCAAAATACCTGTGTAATCCTACATATTATGTTTACGTACAATTGTTTAACTTTTTAGTAGTCATAGGGGGCGCTTTAAGTGCAATTATTAGTGTTTTTTGTATGGAAATAAGTTTTCCTTTAAACTTTCTTAAGTTATTCCTCGGGGCATTCTATTAATATTGCTATCTTGGGCTTTTTCTATGTTATGTTTGTATTTTTGAGTGAACCGAATTAAACTGAACTGAACTGAAATATTTTTTTGTTTTCCACCCAATTTAGTGAATATCAATAAATATTATGTTACATTAAAATGGCATATTCAATACCTTTCTTTTTTTTCTTCTTTCTTTCTTTTTTTCTTTCTTTCAATACATTTTTAATTAGGTTATTGAGTTATTGATAAGGAATTTATTAGTTATTTATTAGACCAATACGTCAAAGTTTGTTTAATTTATGCTTCTTTTTGTGTTAATTATAGGCTTTCTGTTTTGATTCCAATAAAGTAAAATCATAAACTTTTGTTTTACTTAAAAAAACAAAAAACTCGGCAAATCAATATTATAACATTTGACCTCTAGCTTAAATTGAAAACAAAGTTTTTGTTTTGCTGCTCTTATTTCCACAAGATGGAGTCAACACTAGAGTTAACTCTGGGTATGTTGGAATACTCCATTACTATAAAAAGTGTCATCATTAATAAATATACTTGTTGATAACCTCTCTAAGCTTAAAATACTAAATAATAACTAATTTTGTGTACAAACTCAGCATTTTAATGACCCTTTATGGTGTTTTGTAAAGTATTATTAGATTCCTGTGTAAAATAGGTAATTCAACTTGTGCTTCATACCTAAAAAATAATAGAATCGTCTATTCTTATCAAATCTGGTCACCTTGTGGAGGATTTAATAATGACCTATTTCGCTATGTCACAGATTGGGGCTAATGAATGGCGTATAAAAGTTAAGCAGAGGACGAGACTTGGAAACAATAACAACTGCATTAAAGGTAATTATAGACAATACTAATTGTATTAATAGTTTCCAGTGTGTTGGATTAAGATCATGTTGGACGTAACAAGTACATTATACCATTTCAATTCACCAAAAACAATAAGTTTCTTCTCTCAACTTCTTTGGTTTTGGACGTGCCAGCCTTGATTTTAAGTAGGAGGTGGGATTGACCCGTTAAAGTTAGCCGCAGTAATTGCGGTTGCACACGTCTGTCCATTGCTAAAACGGTATTTTCTGGGCCTAGGAATAAAACATGAATAACTACTGATTTAAAAGAAACTTTCAGACCTAGGCATATCTATACAATGATCACACACTCACTTCACTAACTATTGTACTTCACAGCACAGTGCAGGGTGTGAATAAAAGTTAAAAATTACAATTAATATTGAGATAGTTGTTTTTTTTATTCCTTCAGTAAATATAACTTGTTTACTTTATAGTTTTAATGTATTGTATTGATATTTTTAATGTTTTATATATTGTATGTGTTTTTAAGCATCAAGGAAAACCAATTTCATGTTCGCCTTGTTGTGTTCATAACAATAAAGATTTATCTTATCTTATCTTAAATTTGTGTATTCATTGTACAGTATTGTTGGTACACTAGGTAAATAAATACAATATTATTAAGCATACACTATGGTATTAATATATCTTTAATTCCTTAAGATGTTTTTCTCTCAATCATAACTCTGGTCTATTGTACATTTTGCAGGGACATGAATGCAGGATCTTCCTCATATAGATTGGTCACTTTTTCGCTCTAGCTCACCAAATAAAACTTAAAAAGTAAAACTTTTATAGATAAGTATGGGAAAAAGTAATATCTTATATAGAGTCACTTACTAATGAATTCACTTAAAAAATGAAAATAAGACATTGTTTACATGCCTACTTGTCATCTCACATGTAATCTGTCAGGTCAAAGTCATTTAGTTTTATTCAGTAAATGAAATGATAAGGACAGATGTGTGACACGAATAGACTATTATTAGTATGATTGTTTCCAATTGGTCAGTTATGTTGTGCCGGTAAAAAACACTACCGTTTAAAGTTTAAACTATTAATATTACTGAATAACTTCCTTGATTGCCAGTCAATGGTACATTGACTGGGTAATTGATTACTACTTCCTCACTAGCAGCATGATAAGTTCAGTTGTTATTTGTTGGTGTTATGCACTAATATAAGGAAAACCCACTAAGTCCTTAGACTTGTTTCCGGTGGGATATTCTGGTGGTGAAGTGGGCAGTACACTAGGAGATGATGGGATACTCTGGTGGTGAAGTGGGCAGTACACTAGGAGACGATGGGATACTCTGGTGGTGAAGTGGGCAGTACACTAGGAGACGATGGGATACTCTGGTGGTAAAGTGGGCAGTACACTAGGAGACGATGGGATACTCTGGTGGTGAAGTGGGCAGTACACTAGGAGACGATGGGATACTCTGGTGGTAAAGTGGGCAGTACACTAGGAGACGATGGGATATTCTGGTGGTGAAGTGGGCAGTACACTAGGAGACAATGGGATACTCTGGTGGTAAAGTGGGCAGTACACTAGGAGACGATGGGATATTCTGGTGGTGAAGTGGGCAGTACACTAGGAGACGATTCCCTACTCTTTTTCGAAGAATGTATACTATACACTAAGCCGCTCTCCTGCGCTATATGCCGCTCTTCTGCGTTATGCCGCCCTCTATGTCGCTCTCCGGCGCTATATGCCACTCTTTTCATGCTTACTGATAGCTAATTACCCCTGACGTAAGTTGGTTCTTACTCAATCTTTGTATTAAAGGACAACTTGACCGAGGACAATATTTTTACAACTTATTAGGGATGTACATGATTTCAGAACAATTGCTAGATTAAGGATATCGCGACACACGCTTGCCGTACAGCCGTCGCCGTAAATTACTGTGACGTCACAGGTGCAGCACAAAATCTACTAAATGAGTCCAGATAAGCAGAAGAAACTAAAAAAAATAACTAAATTTATATTTTTTACGATTTATTTACAAAGTGTGTTTACTAGAAATGTTCGCGATTTTCCAGACTTTGCCAGAAAACTCATGACGTAAATGTTGCGTTGCACCTGTGACGTCACAGAAATTTACAGAGACGGCTGTACCACAAGCGTGTGCGGTGATATCCTTAATCTTGCGATGGTTCTGAAATCATATGTACATCCCTAATACTGTACGTTGTTAAAATATTGTCCTTTAAGTGTTACTGTTTATGTGGGTCTCTGGTTTATTTTGTAATCGCATTAAGTTGTTCGTTTCTAATAACCATTCTTTGTAGCCGTCTGAACAGAAAATATGCCCTGTAATTTTATTGTTACAAAATGATGTTAATTTCACGCAATGTAAACCAGTGTTTATGCTAGGTTGGGTATGCATTGTATTGCTGTTTGTCTTTCTATTGAGAAAAGTCCAAGTTATTTCTTGAGTGTTATTATAGTGTTTGATATCTTACACGTTATTAATAATATTATCTATTATCTGGTAAACAACTTTAATAATATGATTTTTAGCGTACAGTATATTTGGGTAAAAATAAAGTATCGCACATTTTATTAAAAATAGAAAAATACCACAACTCAATCATCAATTTATGAAAACCAATGAGTCAATCTCTGTATATCCATATAGTTATTAGATTTTATTAGTTTACCTCCAAACATGTTTATGTTATTGTTAATGTACTGTGGAGCTGATAATTTTCTACTGCAAAAACACATTTGATCCAAAAAATGACTGGGGTAAATTAGTAATAATGTTTAGCGTTTTACAACATTAGGCGCCAAGCCTTGTCTTTTGAAAATTATAGGTGTGCTACAAATTGCACTCCTCAATACATTCAGGAGTGCTGTAGGTATGCTGTTTGTATTTTGGTACGTAGAAGCAGGGAGTTGTTATTTTACAACTCCCTGGTAGAAGTTTACCAAATTTAAGCATGTTGTAAATTGCACTCCTCATAGGCATTATAGGAGTGTGTTAGGTGAGTGATCACACTCGCTCGCCTTAAAAGACAAGGACTGAGGCGCTATATAAATCCATGATATTATTAATTATTTAAGCATAAATGCCTACTGTATGTTTATAATCCAATAAATCTACTATAAAATCAGTAAAATATTAAAAATTCAGAAAATGTTGTAGTTATTCAAAATAAAGTCTAATCTAAAGTAATGTTCTAAATTGTTCTATATACTGTAGGAAATAAAAAGCAGTGTTTTTATTTTTTTTTTAGTGAAGGTTTTTTTCGCTATTGAAATCATTATGGAACACAAATTGCACATGCACAATATTGACCTATGAGCCTTTAGAGGTGCAGTGCTTCTGTTGTGGCAAACTCCCTCTGTGAAGAATACAAATTTCAAACTTAAATTACCAGATGCCAGGTCACATAAAATTAGATTTTAATTTTGCAACTATACAATATATCATCATATACTTTTGTAGACAGTTTTCAAAATGTACCATGGACCTTATTTATAGGTCCATGAATGTACCATGTGTTTTGGTGTAAACAGAATCAATTTAATGAAAATCCCCATCCATGGAGTGGACTAGTCCTTGCCATTAGTAACAGTTGTTTCTCTGGATACATTCCTTCCACTAAATGAGTGGCTATGGTTCGGCCAAATCAAAACATGATTATGTTTCACCTTTTAAAAATAAGTACGTCAGTACTACGATTTAGCCACAATGCATTGGAATTTATTTGATGAATTAATTTAATATTTAATCCTAATCTCATTGGATTGGTTCCAACTTAATTCTTATTAGATTCAAACTCTACAGTATATATTTAAAGTCTTAGACTTTCAGTTGGGTGCAAGCAGACTTAAATTTACTTCCACAAAACTTAGTTTTAACTATAAAATTTAATTCACCAAATTGTTTTTGTAACTTTGTGTATAACTCTGAATCAAACATTACCCATTGAAAAAATTTAAGCCCAAAAATCCACCATATTTTTGGTAATGATAAGAAACATGTTTTTGTATTGTTTAGGCCTAGAGGCCTTGGACCCTCTGGTGTTGTGAGTGAATTTAGAAATGCATGCTGGGAAGCTTGAGTAGAGTAGGAATGTTCAATTATCCACATGGGGTCAACTAAAATGATTCTAAGAATAAACTAAAATATTAGTCAATTTAAATACGCAATGAAAAGATGAAATGAATAAATTCCTTTGAAAATGCAAAATGGCAACTTTCAATATTTTGATAAATTCACATTTATTTTGTTTGTAGAGTACCTACTGTATAATCTTCAATCAAATCAAATTACCTTTTTCCATACAAATTATAGTTTTAGAATCAATTCAACTATAGTCTATAGTAACTTTATAGTTCATTCATATTGTGAAAAGTTTTTGTTCAGAAAGTCTTGACTCACAACATTTTTTCCCTTTAATGTACTTACTATAGTGTGATGAGTGTCATAGAACTGATACATAAATAATTAATGAATGTTTATTTCAAGTTCAGATAAACTAATGATTTTCTGTTGTATTTTTCAGGATTTGACCTTTGACCATGTCTGATTTGCAGTTCTTTAATTAAATCTTTTACGATATGCGTGCGATGAAAATAATTCAGGTAAGATCCAAAGAGGTTGGATGTTTGTTATTTCATTGTAACCTAGATCCAATCTTTTTCAATGAATTAGTTTTCATGTGACTAATTTTGAAATAACTCAACTACCAATTGTAAAATAAAAATATTCCTAATGTAACCATCATTTTCTGGCATGTGAGGTGATTTCCCGATTGATCGTAAAATAAAATAAGTACTGTTTATATCAACTAGCGTTCCTGCTCTCAACAAAACATCCATTTATAGAATCACTGATGAATAAAGCCTATCTAGTGGTTATGTAGAATGATCCCAAGACATTACTATACTTTGGCTTTAGTAGATAGAAGATTGAAATGTTTGTTAGTTGAGGAGGTTAATTTCTATTAATAAAAAGAAGGGGTAGTATTGCTTGGCTGATTTCTTTTGAATGCGTTAAAAGTTCGCTTGGAAGTGAAGAATTGCTAAAACTGTAATGTCAAGAAATTAAAAGAAGTACCTTTTAACAAAAACATACATTAGGTACACTTAACCTTTGACCTCTATGTATAGTACTTCCTTTTAATGTAATAAAACAAATCTTTGATAGTTCAAAGGTTAATGTTGAATTTATAGTCTCCTATCCAGATGTCTAGACCAGCTGTCAATGCTGGAGTCTAATTTCTAATTTACCAATTAATTCTCTGTGAGAGGTGTTGAGGCAGAACCCATAAATTTTACCTGTAGTTATTTATTTCAGATCTTTATCGCACTCTGGGGAAGTGTGTGCAACTTTTGGGAGACTTTCTGTTCAGCTATTAACTTTGTTGTCAGAACTTTGCTACCATTGTTCTTTTAAATTCTATAAATATTTTGTTTATTACCTACCTCTGAAAATGTATTATATTTGCAATCCTTGTGCTTACTTTCACAGATTGAATAAGTACTAATGTACCATTAAAATAGGTTTTTCAAAATGTTGTTTTAATGCTGAACAGAGACCGAATAAAATGATCTGCAAGACTGTGTCTTGACATGTCTTTTATGTTTTTGCTGTATTTTGTATATTGTATCTGTTCTGAGGGTCCCAAATGATCAGCAAATGCTGGATGGATCACCCTCATTAAATATGGTTAAAATAAATAAATAAATAAATAAACATAGGCACTACATGCAGGATGGATCCCGCATTTTAAAGTGATTTTTAATGAATCACGCATTTTGCACAGACAAATGCATAATCACACATTGTAGCACATTAGCAGAAATATAGCTTTTTTACAGCAGGTTTTCATTGCCATATTGAAATTAAAATCATAAATAAATGAATTTAGAAGTGTTTATTAATCTGTGGGAAATTGAAAATTGTTTTTGGAGACATTGAACCAACAATTTATAAACGACATTTAAAATTCCTATGTTACAAACTGATAAATGATAATTGGCTTAACTATTATCATCATAACGATTGATTATTATAAATTGCAATACGTAAATCTTTCTCTATTGGATGTATCAACATTGTTAAATGCAAGTGGTCTGTAAAAATATTGTAGTGTGAAAGTTTATTTACAACGGTATTTGTCATGTTTTATGGCCATAAAATTATTTATAGAAATATGAATATAAATTAATATTGTTTGCATAAAAAATATTTCACAAAAGTATGAAGTAAGCCAGTCCTTGGCCCCAGCCCTTGGCCAACCCAAATCCAGTCCACATCCACTAAACTTGGACAACCAAAACGGAACGTAAACCAACTAATGTTCGACCGACAATTCAGTTTTTAATGAAAATGTTTTTAATCGAGTCTTGACACATTTCTGTAGGAAATACTGTATTACCTTGCTTACTGTAGGCACTATGGATCTGAACATACTTTAAACAAAAGTATAACATTTACTGCTTGATAAAAATAAATGCTTTATTGAAATTAAGGAAAAAAATTCCCAAACAAGAAAAAGTGTGAAGTACAAGTTAAAGGATCTGATCATTTTAACACCTTTTCTGCAAATACCTATCAACAAACTTATCAAATACCTATCAACAAACTTTATGAGTTTGAAAACAACCTTTACAGTCTCTAGAGTATTTCTGATTGATGTAATTTAGTTTCAGGTGAAAAGTAAAAAGTAGTGTCAAAAAATGTTGGCACCTTTGTGTTTAGTGGGCTTGTTGTAAATATGTTCCTATGGGAACCAAATGAAAACTCCATATTTTGTTGTTTACACCTCTGTTTTATGACATTAGGTGTTGATTCTAAATCATTTTGATTTTTAATATTGTCAGATTTTTTTTATAGTGTTCAAACTTTTTTTATCTCACTTTTTTTATCTTATTAATTACAATGTCTTTTACTGTTTTTGTGTTAAATATTGTAGTTTTGTAGAGAAAAAGAAATGTTAGTGTATCCCAAATCATCATCTAGTGATGGCTCACATTTAGATATAAATGGCCAATGTCTGCTAGTAGTTCTTAAGACTAGGACACCTACATACGGTTGAAGAGCTGTTGCTGTGGCAGCTCCAATTCTGTGGAATTCCCTACCAATTTCAATCAGACAGTGTACTACTCTAAACTCTTTTCAAGACCCAGTTGAAATCTTTTTTCTTAATATAAATTATTGCCACTTCTCAGTCTATTTTAATTTATGTACAGCACATTGAGAGCTTGCTTATAATGCCATAAGAATGAACTATTCTTATAATAATACAAAACAAAAGCCAGAACCCCAAGGCAGCTCATATATAAGTTCATATAATAGTAGTTATTTTAACACTACAAGTGAACCCTATAGTCTTCCCTCTGGACTAACCTGATTTATCACTGGAGTTCTGAAACAGGCTTAGGGTATATTAGTGGCGTCATGTCCCCCTGGGGTAAGGGTTTTCAATGGAGTCCTTCTGTCATTTTGAATTTAAATCAATGGGGGTGGTCTAGTGGGATATCACCTGTTATTTTTATTTTTATATTGCTATAAAATATAATAATAATGTTTACATACAATGTTCTATTTTACTGTTTTATTGTGACTTTTTGCCACTTGATAGAGGACAAAAATGCACACAATTTGTTATATTATTTCATTTTACTAAACAAATTGGTGCCTGACTTGCTTACCAACCCAAGGCCATAGCGGGAGGTTACAAATAGACAGGCAAAGATGCTTTAAATATAATTATTAATATTAAATATGATTATCTCTTCTGGGGAATTGGGTGGGGTGATAAAAATTACAAATTTCAGAAGAGGAGAACACCTTGTCTGCCTTAGGCTGACTACGACCTTGCAACCCTTTACCCCTTTTACACTGATCTTGAGAGGAGAAACAAGTTGAACCATCCCTATACAAATGATGGTGGCTTTTTAACCCCATTTACATTGTACTTTCCAGGTTCAGCTCAGTGTTCCAAATAGAGACATTTCCTTAGCAAATTTAAGCCTCAACACATATTTTCTTCTAGTAAATATACCTACAGTACTTTTTCTATTGTTTGTGATTATTTCTCATTTTTTCTAAAAATATAATGATAATTTTAAAATCTCATTCTCGTTTGTCAGCTTAATAAGTGGTTTTACAAAATAAGTGTAGAATGATGTAGGACTGAGTGAATAGTAATCAACAAAACATTAATGTAATTGGTAAAAGGATACCTACAAATGCAACAACATTATTCAAGTCATAGTTGAACACTTCTCAAGTAAATCCAAAACTAACCACATAATTGGATACTCCTGGGCTTGGTTTCCATAACAACAATTACACATTGATCTTTATAGGATCCCTTTAAAGTAGGGGTCACAGAATGTTTCTGTGTGGTCTGTCAAAATTGACGGAAGAACTCATTTAATAAGCACAAACTCAAGTTTACCAGTCAAATATAGAAATTATAGCAGTGTTTACAATTGATAATATTTCTTGTCATGCTATCTTACTCTTAGTAACAATAGTAGTACTGTATCCCCTTATAATTAGTATCAATAACTATAAAACAATTTATTAGGCCTGTACTAGCAGTACTATGGAAAAAAAGTAAAGTGGACTAGTAAATGTTTGCATAATCAAACGACAAATTATCATTACAAAAACAAACTTATTATGCGCTACACATTGTTTTATAAGTAGCAATGTACTAAATCTTTATTTTTTCTATTCTTTAGATTTATTTTTATTTTTAATTAACATATTTATAACTTCCACAAATAACAAGAAACAAAAATAACAACAACAGCAGTAGTAATGACAATAATTACTATAGTAAAAAATAACAACAATTTTAAATGTAATTATGTATATGTTTGTATACTATGATGTAGTATGTTTAAGCGGATATTAGCCCTTGATGGCATTTGCAGCAATAAAGAAATTGAATTGAAGAGTAAAATTTATTTTTTTAGTATGAGGTTGGAAAGATATCATGTAATAAAGATGTACAGTATAGAAATAAATGTAGTTAGAATGTTTTTTGTTTTAGTGTCCTATAGTTAAGACAAAGAAATAACATGGCATTTTAATTAAACATTTTTATTGGATGACTCAGACTTAGTACATTCAAAACTGTTTGCTGCCCTCTTTTATTTTACCAGATTGAAGTCGCCAGCAGAATACCTTTCGAGTAAAGTAGAAATTTAAACATGTTGTTTCAAAAGTAATTATGAAACTAATCTGTTAACTATAACTGACAGAAAACTTGAATAGAATCGACTGTATGTTCACATTCACAATATTTATTAACATTTAACTCTGTAAATTAACAATATTCTTGAGTACAAATCTTATTTAAATATATGCATAATTTTATGCAAATTTCCCCTGTTGTCATAAATAACTTAATGTTGAATGTCCTCATTTATTTGAAATTACTAATATGTAATAACACAACAGTATGGAAAATACATCTTCAGTTTTTCATGTCGAAATTATTTTCCAGTTAATAGTGTCTGACAAAGTTGATTAGTATACAATACAGACAGATTTATTTCTTGTGTGTTGCGTTGTTAAGCAGTTGTTTAATGTTATTACTGTCCTGTACATTATTAAGCTGTTAGGTATGTTGTGGTTTGAACCAATTCAGCATTTAACATAAATTAGATTTTGGAAAAAGCAAAAACCCTCAAATAGGTAGTTCTTGTGAGCAAATATGTTTCAAACAGGCAGATTAAGAAAATGATCAAATTTTATAAAATCCTACAGCAACAAAAACATACTGTAGGCTACAGCTTAGACAGAGTATTCATTTTTACTAGCATCATCATTACCGTATTTTCCGGAGTATACAGTAGGTCGACCCCAAGTATAAGTCGACCCCCAACTTTGGCCTAGAATATCGTTGATTTTGGTATGACCTGAATATAAGTCGACCCCCAAAATCGGCTAATAACACAACTTACTTTAAAGTTCAAAGAGGGCTAGAAATGTATGAAATGTGGTTATTTGTTTATATTATTAAAGTGTAGGCCTAATCAATATCGGACGGACGTAATGACGACGACTTCGCCGCCGTCTTCACCAGCCTATAATAAATGACAGCGATGTAGCGTTACTTGCCATCAGCGATGTTTTTCGCGTCACTCGAATAAATTAAAACGAGTTTTCCGTTAGGATGCTTATTAATTGTACAGGCGAGTAGTTGTAAATCGCGTTATCTGTAAATGTACACGCGCCCGACTAAGGAGAATTTATTTTATGAATAGACATGCGCAGTAATTGTAATTACGAACAAACAAACAAACTGCGCATGTGTATAGATGAAAATATCGCGCAATAACAAACATGCTGCATGGACATTCCGACGTCTGTGGTGTGTGTTACGATGTTTTCGCGAGAGTGAATAAGAAGCATAAAGAAAACTATTTATTCTTAATTATCTTAAAAGCGTAATATTAACATCAAAATGAGTCATTGTGATATATTAATATTTTATTGACCAGTACTTGTTGGAGTTGTATTATTTTGTACAATGTAGGTATTAAATTGAAAACTTTTGTGAATGATTGATGATAGGCCACTGACCTTGCTGGGCCTTGACAGCTGTCGGCTTTTGAACATATTTTTTTCGGCCTGATTTTTTTCAAAAATCGCATGGTCGGAGTATAAGTCGACCCCCCGATTTTGCAATTAAAATTTTCCCACAAAGTCTCGACCTATACTCCGGAAAATACGGTATGTAATATTGTAATGTTAATGAAAAGTAACTGTATCAAAGAAGTGTTTATTAGTTGTATTTTCATCATCATACTATTTGTAACATATCTAAAATAATTATTTAGAGCACGGTTATTTAGGCTAGGCATGGTATAACATACATGAGAATAGGATAAAAGAGGCCGTCCAGTCTCCTACAGAGCAGCACAGCAAAAGCCTACAGCTTATACATGTTACACACAATGAAAGTTACAGTTCCAACTACTAATGCAATTGGATGTGAGGGCCAAGAAAAGAAACCATTTGATTTTGGCCCCCTGGCAGGAAATCGGCAATGCCTTCGGAAAGCTGGTCAATTCCTCACATTCTTGCCGTAATTAAGAACCGCTCAAATGGCAGACAGTCCGATGATCGGTGGTTTTTGTGACGAATCATCTCGCGTTGTTGATTTTGTAACATGGTTAATGTCATTGAGATGGGTGTCGAGGTGTTGATACAAGATTAAATTAACAACTTGTCATTTTTATCCATTATGATATTCTAGATTTGACCATTTTGTTGTTTTTTGTATTCAACCAAAACAAACCATAAATGGATATTATTATGGTTGTTAAAGAATAATTTGTACAGATTATTTTTATGTGGTATTATGTATAATTATCATTCATGGAAAATATAGGAATATTTATAACAATATTGAATTTCTTTCTGATTTTATAGAACCAACATGAATGTAGCAATAAAGTTTTGACAATTTCTACCTAAATTCAACCAAAAAACAGTTAAAATTGTACCCAAAAAAACAGCAAAAATCCAGAAATGTTGAAAAAATAGTTTAATACAAATTACAGTATGACTATCCCATTATCATTCATAGAAAATAGGAATATTTCTAATTTTTTTTTATTGATTTTTTTGTGATTTCACAGAACAAACCTCATGTATATAATACAGTTTTGACAATTTTTACCTAAATTCAACATAAAAAAGTTAAAATTTTAACCCCCCAAAAAACAACAAAAATCCAGAAAATGTTGCTGATTAGCATAGTTTGTTACAAACAAACACATTATCTTTTTGAATGTCACTATTTATAACATTAGACATCACATTGGACGATTCGACAACGTTCAATTTGCACGGAATCACGAAATATCTAATGGCTTATACCAACTGACAGTATCAAAGCACGCAACCTTCACGTTTTAAGTCGCATGTTCATTTACGGGCTGTGAGCATGTACCGCATAGAATTAAGAATTCTTTTGGAATGTAATACTTGTAAATGGCTTTTGCAACAGTCACTATCATAAACGGCTCTGTATTAGATCAACACTGCCCAGTCAGGGGTAGCCTGACCGTAATGAGAATTGACAAGTAACTAGTTAGAGGCTTGCGTTTGTGTCAGATATTAATACGAAGCCGTTCTTTAGTTACAGTTATTCTACGAAAGGTTGTGTTAGGCTTATTAGTGTGGTATTACCGATTCATACAATGTTCTTCATACGTCATTAGAAAAGCATTACAAAATAAACATAGATGGTAATGCAGTGTCTTCATCATTTGAGTGTTATACAACTTTTGTATATATTTATTCTGTCTTTATACTGAATGACACTTTCAGTGCTGAAGCATTGCTTTCCAAAGTGGTTCAGTAGAGAAACATTGACAATATAATAACAAATAATTCAAAGACAACTAACACAGTAATTTACTTTAGTACACACACATTTACAATAAGATAACTATCTAAACATACAGATATAAAATGGGAAGAATTTAAGAAAAGTATTTTAAAATGTATTTTA
The DNA here is from genome assembly GCF_964355755.1 of Antedon mediterranea. Classification (NCBI taxonomy): domain Eukaryota; kingdom Metazoa; phylum Echinodermata; class Crinoidea; order Comatulida; family Antedonidae; genus Antedon; species Antedon mediterranea. The sequence continues at coordinate 1,861,148 of NC_092677.1, forward strand.
AAAGTTTATAGTTAACTTTATTTGTACCAATGTAAACACCAATCAAAAATATTTTAATATTAGGTACTATTTTTTCATCCTGTCCATTTACTTACAATTTGATCTTACATCTTAATAGAAAGCTGCTGAAAAGTTGTTGAAATTTGGTTGCCAAGAATTTGTTATTGTTTTTGTTGATGTTGATTGTATTTTATGATGATTGGTTTGTATAGATAGGTAATAACTATTTTTTGCTCTATCTATTATTTCTTCAATGTTTGTCTTGTTTGTTTCATTCCCAAGGTTTATTTTGTCTTTCCAATTTTCCTTTTATTTTCAATGAGTTGTAATTTTCAGTAAATTCAAATTCAAATTCAACATTTATTTCATCAAATGCCATACAAATAATACAGAGCATAAAATGAGCATCAACCTAGAAGTAAACTTGTCTCAGTTGGCCCTTTAACATGGTTACAAAAAAAGTGAGAATATGAAGCTTTAGTAATAATATATAAAAAAAATGAAATGTTTAATATTTAAGTAAAAGAACATTTTAATTTTAAAAGAAATTGTGATTAGTAAAACAGTTCCCTAATTGCATAAACTATTGTATACAGTCGACTCTCCGAATACCGGACTCTCTGAAAACCGGACTTCCTGAAAACCAGACTCTCGGAAAACGGGACTCTCTGAAAACTGGACTCTCTGAAAACCGGAAACTCTTGAGGTCCAAAAGGTCCCAAATTCATTTTTACTATTCCAAATGGAAACCAGACATATATTAGGCCAGCCCAAAGGTGTCCATTGTTGACTAATAATGTTGTTATGTATGGTTATAAAGTACCATATTAACTTACCAAGTTATTATTTACTATGACAACTCAGTTTAATTTTTAACAAATAATTTCGACTGACTGCTAGACAGATGATGAAAATGTACAAAAAATGTTAAAACCAGACCACATCTAAGATCTGGTAAAAGTTTATAAAAGTATTGAGTATTGAACTTGATACAAGCTACATTGAAAGCCTACTTGTGTGTACTTAATATACCATTAAATACTGCAATGACGCAAGTACTCGTTGACAGCTACTTAAATACTATAAATAAACATGAATTTATTTTCCAGACTCAAAATACCATTTTTTTTTCCATCAATAATAAGTTTAATGAAATTTTTGAATTAGATATAATCTGTTCTTAATACAGTTATCAATCAATGCAACTATTGATCTCAAAATGGAGAAAGCTATTTTATCACTAAATAAACATTCAACTTTGATACATACACATCCCTTCCATTTTCTTATAATTTATTTTATTTGGAACAAAATATAACTTATTTCCAATATTAGTCTTTTTATTCTTTAATTCCTAAATTGGGTAATCTAGTTAAGATTTTCTGTCAACCTTCCTAAAAGTTAACAGGTTATTTATTATTTGCATTTTGAACACCTGTTACAGGTGTCACTATAACTGAAATTCAATTATAATATTCTGTAAACATTTTGTTTCGTTTATTTTATTTTATGTATTTTTTTGGAAAAAAAACCGTCTGGGGCTTCTAAATAGACAATGAAGCTCTATAGGTCATAAGACAGAAGTCCCAGCTTAAAGTTTACTGACTATTAGTATTATAACTGCTGCTGCTAAGATTGGGTGTGTCATCAATTACATACTGTACTGTATCTGTCTTTTTGTAATGTAATTTTTATGACGTCAATGAAGTATAAAGGTTTATTGTTTAGTTTGGCAATAAACAAATCTTTATTGTTTACTGAAAATGACTCAATTTATATTTATTGATGAAGAGAACTGTTAAAAAAACCAATGAAAATGAAAACATAATTAAAAAGAAAGAAAACAAAAAGCACATTATGAGGAAAAAGAAAATAGTTATCTACAAGGTAAAACAAGTTATTCAATAAATTACATAAAACAAAATTTGTAATTTTTATGCAAAAGTAAAATCTTGCATTCCTATTGGTCCAAAAGAAACTCATTTGCTGACAATAGCCAATAGGAGTTGTTCTATTAACAGTGTTCTGCAAAAGATTGTGATATTAGTTGCAAGGCTTTAGAATTTAGATACCTAACTAGCTAGGTTGTTTTGTGTGAAAGTCCTCCAGTGACTAGGAATCGTTTGTTGCAATTGTTAAGAAGATTTACCCTGAATGGTTCTCATTTTAAAAGGATTTATTATAATTGAAAGGACTTGCTCTGAATTCCTAATACACTGTCAAGTGGCTGGATTACCAGAGAAGAAAGAGAGGATCTTGCCTTGACTGTAATCAACTCAAACTACTCTAAGCTGTCGTGCCACAAGCATAGACAATTAGTTATTCGTCTAATTGTAAACAACTTTAGTTTAGGTAGGCCAATACTATTATTATTCATATCTCATTATCATTCATATCTAATTATTACATTGATGTTTATTGATTAAGTTGTTGTAGTAAATCTTAATGTAAAGTTGTTGTGGTTTCTACTACTAACTACTTGGTTCCAAACTGTTCATACTTTATTTGTTTATCTGTAATAATCTTGTTAACAAATGCATTTCTTTCTACTATCTTACTATTTTCCATTTTTTAATATTAGACTAACATCGAATCTTGAATCTTCATTTTTTCCCTACATTCTACCATAGCCTAGCTCCCAGTGAATCTGCTTTTTTTTAAATGATCTCTTGTTATAATTTTAATACACTGTTCTTTCAAAAACTAGTACCTATACTTAAGTTCAAACTTATTAGTGTACCCTCAAGGTACCGGTAATTAAAGCAACATTAAATATAAGAGTGTTTTTCCTTCAGTAAAGCTTAACTTTCCTGTGTTTTTTAAAGCCTTGGTTCTATGCCATAATACATTCTATATCAAATTTACTTTAGTGACTTGTAGCCTTAGGTAAGTAAATATACATGTTAGTATGAACTTGAAAAACACAGTTCAAGAAACTGCTATCAACTAATACTTTTATCAAGATTTAAATATATTATCAATATTTACTTATATTGGATAACACACATGATATTTTAAAGCCTATTGAACAAAGTATATGTCAAGTATGATGTATTTATTTATGGGTCTATGATTATTATAAACTATATACTTTATATAACAAAGTTTTGAAGGCAAGACTGGGTAAGTAAACCTTTTTCTTGATGTAAATAAAGCACTGTTTTTACCTGGTTAATTCTCTGGTGGTTTGCTTGCAATTTCAATAACAATGCTCTACTATATTAAATAATCATGCTTTTAATTCTATCATGGAGAAAAATACTTTTTCCTTGGGTTTTAACTTACCTGATTGACTATCCCAAGGCCTTTGATTCAATCCTTTTTTTATCCATGATATTTGCTGAAATTCCTGAACACTATTCTAAACTCTAACATACAGTACTTTATTCCCTTCCTAAAGAACTAGCATATTGGAAACAATCATATATTGTTTCACTAAAGATTATTAAAACTAAATGTTAAACTCTGAGTTTTCTCTGAAAAAAATACTGTTTTCGCTGCTAAAAAATAATTGGCTTTCCTGGCCCAGATGTCTGTTTTTCTGCATAAAATGCCAGGTTTTCTATTTCCCAAAATGTCTTGTTCTCCACTGCTCAAAATGTATCTTTTTTTTCTGCTCACAATGTATATTTTTTTCCTGCCTAGAATGTATGTTTTTTTCTGCACAAAATGTCTAAAATGCGTTTTACGTACTAGGAAAGAATTTGGAACTTTTTGGACCTAACAGCAATTCTTATTTCAAGCCAAGGATTTTTTAATCTTTTTAAAAGGGCACTTCTTCAGAAAATAAGGGGTTTGTTCAAATTCACTAAATTCAATTAATGTGTTTGACATACAATGTAATAATGTTTTCCATCTAAAGATGTTTTTAACAAGGAAAAGTAGAGAAGATTTAAGAATACAGCTTGAGGTGGAATTGTTGACAATATTTCGTTAAGAAGTTGAATCCGTATTGATTTGTACGTATTGTGTTCGTCTAGGCTAGTTAATCCAGATGCAAATCATTAAACAATGCGTACAGGGTTGATAACCTGTGTTCAAATCGCTACAAGAATGCTCAAGTATTGATAAATCTAGCCTACAACACCTGAACGGAAGTGTTTTCAAGACAATCAACAGATAGGCATAGACTGATGTGTATGCGAAAGAATTGACTTCGCTGATCATGTCCTACTTGTCTGGTACTGCTGATAGTTCATCATTGTTAGCATTGTCTTTGTTAAAATCTGATTTCGATTTCTTTCTGTTTTATACTTTTGTTTTATATTGTAATTTACTTTTGAGATTTTTAGTTAAATTTGCATAAAGGTCTGTTCCTATTGGTTTTCTTTTCTACATATTTAGATTTTAAACCTACATTTTTATATCTTTCAAAAGATAGTGATATTATATAATAATAATATTGTCATTGATACTAAAATCTTGTATAGTAATAAACAATGACCATTGACACTGAAATCTGCAAGATCTAATATAAAAATAAGAATGTTTTCTTTTTGTTATTTACAGTCAATTTTAGGAAAATACCCTTAAACATCTGCAGAATATGGCTGCCTACCTCTATATCTTTATATCTACAATCATTTATTTATCCTTTTTGTATTATATTGCTTGTTATGATGGAATGCAAAACTTTAAAAAGGTAGATTTATTTCTTTCAGTCATTTTAAAAGTCGTAAAAGTATCTGTAGATTTTGATTGAGATAGTGATATTGTGTGCAATTAACTGTTGATGGGTTTTGATTGTTAAATTACCTAGAACGAGATTAGTAATTCAAATATTTGTTCGATTGAGTAGGTTTTACATGAGAATTGTCAAGTTTTTAAAGTTTACTTGCACTATATGGAATTTTAAATAGTTCTGACTGTTTGCTTGGCACAAGTTTGATATATTTATTCACAATGCATCTTTGGTAATTCAAATTTATTACTTCTATTTTTATAATAAAATAACAGATATTGTTGGAATATTTAAAATATTTGCTATTAAAGTAATGCATTGTTTAAACAATTGAAATTTATATTTCCAAATGAAAAAAGAGAAAGTTTCTTGTTTGAAATTGCTCGATTACAGTATGTCAGTATGGTATTTGAATTTGTTTTATTTTGCTTAATATTTGATACGAAACTTGGAAGAATAAAAAATAGGGTAATTTACATAAGATCATAATGTACACACAGTATAGAGTATGATTTTAAAAGGTGCACTCTTGAGTAACATTTTCTGACTTAGTGGAGCATGGAGTGTGATATAAAATTACTGCATGCTACCTGTAGGCAGATAATACAATATAACAAATGATATTAACTTTAAAAATCAATCGTTTGATCTTTGTGATAAGAAGCTGTCTAAGTATATAAGTTACAAAATTGACATAACATTGGCTAGTCAGGTGTGTCACATGCATGTTTAAGGTGAACTATAAGTGAAGTTCATTAGTAAAATTGTACTATGAAATTTAACTTTTGTGAGTCAAAAGCAAAATGTCTCACAAAACAGGTGCTTCCAATCTATTAACTATAAAGCAAATTCAAAAAGTGTTGATAAAAATTCATAAAAAAATATGATTTGGTTAAGTGTTTATTGTTTGTGCTGTTTGATATTTGCAAGATTTATGACCGTGTGCTGAGGTATTTGCCCTCTGACGCCATTCTGTAATTCATAGAGTATACCAACATCTGCAATTCATATTTAGTTTTTACTTTCTCTGGGTTTCATTTGTGTTCATAAAAATCAATGGCAGTTTTATCAAAAGCTGTGATTGTTGGTAAATTTAGGGTTGTTTTATGTTGGTGCCTTGGGGCAAAAAGTGTTGAGGTCTTTTAAATTGTGATGTTAAAGTTTATAACCTGTAACATTGTTTATATATCTGTTTACTTCATCAGAATTTACTTTTGGAAGAACCAGATTTTGACACAACCAACTCTTTAACTAGATTTAATTTGTCACTATGACGAATTATAGGTTATATGCATTGATTTAAATAAAGATAATTGATTTTTAAAATATATATTGATTGATTGATTTTCTCAGAATCTTTAATTATTTATAATATATGATAGGACCTTGCTAACGCGAACACTATAGCCGGTATCACAATCCGATCAAAGATCCATATGCGTATAATGTCATAAACCACATTTGTTGTTACATAATATGAAAGACATAAGTTAATTTTTATCTAGATTTCATTATAAATCATGTGTATAATCTATACACTAAGAAATAAATTTGAACAATACGGATAATAAAAAAAAAATCTTATTTCGTTTCCCAAGGTGAGACTCGAACTCGGTACCTTGAATGCCATTGACACGAGCACAGACCATCGAGCCATACACAACTGACTAAAAGTTGGAGAAAAATTCCTCCGTGTATTTACTATGCAGTAACCACTTTGGTGCAGATAGATTATTACATACCGCAATGAATTATAATGTTTTACTATGATGACATCTTTAAAAATTTAAAAAAATGATGCACTGTCAAACTATATACTTTTAACTTTAATATATGAACTTCTTAAGGAAGAAAGTTAACGTTAAGTTTGTTATTTTGGCCTAAGAAAATGTTATAATTTGTTTGATTGTCGAAATTAATTTTGTTAAATTTAATATGCCATTAATGATGACTTAATCAACTTTTGTTCTTCTAATTTCATAATAAATCATACATATGATACATACACTTCAAGAAAATTAAATAAAAAATAGGTGTTCCCGAGCATTCTAACGATATATATTAATTTTAAAATTTAGCATATTTTCACCATTTTGTTAACTTACACGTGCGTAGCCCGTCACTTTTGACGTGCTCGTATAACGCTGTTTCGCGTTGAAAAGTGAATAAAATATGATGATATTATTAAAGAAAGGTTATACAACAGTAATCGGACACAAACAGTGCGCATTAACGTTTGACGCGCAGTGCGCGTGCAAAAATCTGCGCACTCATGGCAATTTTTTAAATGCTTAAAATTGCCTGAAACGTACTCTAATTTCATCGAAAATAAATTCTGACAATTTTCAACATTTTAAGCGCGCGTACGCATGCGTTATATGCGCTACGCACGTAATTGTATTGCCATATGATGAAATATGACCTGAAATTTATGAGTACCAAATTTTGTTTAAAAGTGATTCATGTTTGTGAAGATATGATTACAAACGTGATTTCGTTAAATCGCGCGTAGACCGCGTAATTTTTGATTGCGCATCGTGAAAACATAACCACATCGATTCCTGGCCATAAGGAATATACTCTGAAAAATTGACTTAGATAGATGAAACTGATGCCAAGATAATTCACGGACAAATAGTGCTAAGGAAAGAATAAATAAATAAATAAATAAATAAATAAATAAATAAATAAAGATTTTGACAGAATCAAGAGGTTATATGCATATCATGCATATAACCTAATAATTATTGTTATTCTTTTCAACAATTTGCATTACACAGTACTACTACTTCTTTTTTCTTAAAAATTTTGAGAAAATCAGTAACTAGGCAGACCATTTTTATTTCTGATTCCTTTTTAACTTGATATACTGCAGGTCTTTTACGTTCTGCAACTTCTGATGAAGTTTTTAAATTGAGGTTAAGTCTCTGGAAGCTGTTAATTATACTCAGTACTCAGAAGAAAAAAAAAACATTGCTGCATTTTATAGAAGGTAGCAGCCTATTCTGGTTGCTATGCAGTCTGTCACTAGTTGTACTATGTAGTGTTTTTCCCTTGAGTTTAACTTTAAAATGACAGTTAGTGTACCAGCCTAGTTTATTGTACCTCTGAGATTGCTTCACCTGCTTTTTAACATACCTCTACAAACAACCAACATTCATCACTTTTGAAGGGTTTTATTTGTCCTGGCTTATGCAAACTTTTTAGTAATAAACTTTGATATGATTTTTTATGACTTTTTAAAAAATATTCCTGAAAAAATAAGTTCACTGCACTATTTTTGTATTTTGCTGTTTTGCCTGCAGTTGTCTATAAACCATGGAGGAACACCTCCATGTCTAAACCATATATTCTCCAATGTCTAAACCAACGCCCTTGGTATATCTGCAGGACATCTGCCTATGATTGGTGAAGACATCAGATTTGTAATAAAGTCATCATTTTACACCAATTTGTTCAATGTATGAAAGATTAATGTTACTTAGTCTCTCATCAATTGAATAATGATGCCTGTTGTTATAATTCTATGATCTAACTGTAATTTAGGTAATTAATTTTGACCTCTTTGGAGGTCATTAGTCCTGTATTTCATTGACATTTCCTATTTTATCTTTGAAGGATGTATTTACATTTTCAGTTTTTACTAAAATGTTTATGAACAATTATTACTATGATGAAATGCAGCAAATATTCATATCATTCCAATTTCTTCTTTATGTTCTAGTCATTCAATTATGTCTTTATTCTACATTTCTTTAATAGTAAAGAAAAGCTTTATACAGTACAGTACTGTAAAAGTTTAATTCTGAACTAAAGTGCCAATCAGTAAATGTTCCTGTAACATATGTTGATTTATTTGACCTTTCCCTTGGGCTAGAGGTAGTTGACACTGCTATCTGATGCGAAATAACACTTTTTATTTGAATGGTATCCAACACCAGAATCTGAAAGTTTAACATATCATATTTTATTTGGGTGTACACAATACTTGCTTTCACTTTAATTAACTCTGGTACCACAATACTTCCTGGTTGTTTTAAACAAAATGCGAACAAACTAGAGAATGGATTTAGTAGAAATACAATAATTGAGATGCTCTATATAGTAGATTTTGTATGAACAAAATGATTACTGTATTATAAATGGTCAATGGTTGGTTTGTATCTGTCTTGTCTCTTAGTCTACACTATCAAACTTTATGCGACAACAAAATGTATATATGGACATAATGATGTCATATCATATTTGGGCATATCACACTTTTTTTGTCACACTAGTTTGATAGTGTAGACAGAGCTTAGTTAAAACTGATCATTGAAAGAGTGAAAATTTTACAATTTTTTTTTGCTTTTCGATTGTCAATGAACTGTGTTGTTTCTAACTTACTTTAAAGGTGTGCCAAAACCTGAGTGAAAAGTGAATAATTTGTATGGAAACCACTACTTCACGCTACTAAGGCATTTAATGTGGACGTCTCCATCATCTATTATCTAAGCCTGGCTTCAATAACTCTCACTAAAAGTAAGTTTTTCTACATGTCCTGTTTTTGTAAATCTATAGTCTGAATGAAAAAAATTTAAAAGCTTGTACACACATTTTCAGTAAACTGTTTACTGTATTAATCTGTCTAATAACCTATCTATAGTATTAACCTTTAATTTTACCAGTTTCTGACAAATTTTTTTCTTGCAATATTATTCAAATACAGTATGTTTTTATTGATTGCATTTCATAACTAAATTTAGTTAGAAATATAGCATTTTGAGTTGAGGTTTTTATTCTAGCCTTAGGCAACGAGAGGTTCAACTCAAATCTAATAGCTTGTCTAACAAGAGAAAAACTACTATAATGTGTGCTTTGAAGCCTGTAAAATGCATTCAGTAAATGTAGTGATTTGTGAAATTAGCTAGGCCTGATTACATGGAAGACCATGAGCTGCAACATAGGGTCTGTTTCTGCTGCATAACACAATTTAACCGGTTATTTTAAAATAGATTAAAAATAGATAACAATAACAAGACCGCGTTTCTGCTCAATTTGTGCTCCGAAATAACCGGTTAAATCTATGGGCGGTCGTCGAGCAAAACGTCATTATTACCCAAAATGCAATACACTCAGACGGAGGTAGTAAGTTGGCTGTTTGTTTACATCGACGTCAGTACACACGTGTGATATCGCCGAACATCTCAAATATGTTAACATAATAAAATGTTGTCTCCAGGTCTACAAGTTTTGTTTTTTGTAAAGCCTACTTACCATCGCTAAATAAAATTAATTCTCATGGCGCCTTCAATAACATGGGGAGGGTCGTGCAGTGCTCGATCGCCTAGGATAATTATTATCTTAGCCTATCCTCAAAGGCGATGTCATACGGCCCTTCCCACGTGAACGACTGTTGTCTTTCGCGCGAGCGCGGTCCTACCATGGAGGTAATTTTTTACCTCCATGGTCCTACTAAACACCAAACGGAAACAATAACGAGACTCAGAATGTTGCAATACCTTCCAAACGAGGGTAGATAATTTTTAATTAATTATGAAAACCCAACTTTTATAGCAAAAATCGTCCGAATTTATGTTAAAAACGGTGAGTTTAGCCACAAAAACTTAAATCAAACAAGAGTATCCAAGTCATAAAATATCGCACGCACATAGTGCCTTTAATAGAATAATGAGTATTGAACATTATTTCGTACGTATTCGTATGTACTAACATAAATAATAACACACTTCTATGCTTAATAAAATGATATTTAATATCTTATCAAAGGCTCTGACAACCTTTGTTTTCGGTCGATGTGATGTTTTTCTAAAAAATGATATTATGTAAAACGATCAAAGTAAGATTGTTCATTGTTCTCCTATTAACACTTTCACCGCCAAAGACGGAAATCTCCGTCTTTCGATGCCCAGCGCCAGACCGCCAAAGACGGAAATTTCCGTCTTTGGCTTTTTATTGCACAATTTGTTAGATCATGTATATATGGACCACATATAAAAATTTCAACATCCAAATCGACCTGGACCGCAAATATTTTGATACTTTATTAACCCCTAGTGCCAATGACCCAGCTGGCCTACATCGCGTCTTATCCGTAAACAACATAATGTGCTTACTGCAGACGAAGCAATTGCAGAAATATTTGCCGACTCTGACTCTGAAAATGAGTATTTATTATCCCCAGATGATGAAGGTATATTTGTACCTAAATCTGGTTTATAAAATGTAATAAATAATTGGAGATAATTTAGCTAGCCTGGCTTAGACTAGTTTGTAGAATAGGTTGAGAAACGTGACACTGACAGACGGTGCAGCCAGGCTAAAAACCTCATTATCTCTGCTTTGTTCTCCGATTGAGCCTAAAGTGCTAAAAGTGAGCCAAGTTCTTTGTACAATTATGTGATATTACAGTTTTATTTCAATAAAGTGTTTGGTACCATTGGAAAGTTTATTTCTATCTCATTATTTGAGTGTATATTGCATGTTATTCTGATTACAAACACCTTTGCTATGAGCTTTGAAAAACAGGTAAATTTATCTAAAATGGCTGGCGGTGAGGGGTACTTCCTTTGTTGAATGCCTGGCGGTGAAAGTGTTAAAGGCACTAAGGGCGTGCCATAAATACGCTGTTTGGTTTCAGTTTTTGTTGCTAAATTCATCGGTTTTAACATAAATTCGGACGATTTTTGCTATAAAATTTGGGTTTTCATAATTAATTAACCATTATCTATTCTCGTTTTGTAGGTATTTGCAACATTCTGAGTCCCTTTTGTTTCTGTTTTGGTGTTTATAGGACCATACCCTTCACGAGCGTGTATTAACGCCTCAAATTATTTTGCTTGGGTAGTCCGGAACTCCACTCCGAATTCCTCTTTTACTTTTGCAAAAATGCTCTTATATATCTGTGAATAATTTCTATTGCCTCCTGCCATCCTTCCCCGTACTTTCTCTTCCCCCCACAACTGAATAACATATCTTGTGATTTCATTCATCCACATACACGTTCACTTCTTTGTTCGACTGTCAAAACCACGAGGAAAACACACATGGTTCGCGACGGTATCTGACCCGGGTTCACAACTGTCAATCAAATAACCGTTATTTCGTGTTGCAGCTAAGAATTGCTCAGCGATAACCGGTTAAACGGCGTTCTAACACCGATTTAAATTGGTGTTTTTAACCGGTTATTTTGCGCTGCCTTTTAACCGGTTACCACAAATTTGTCCTGTTTCTGCTGCCAAGAAAATGGAGTTAATTTATTCACACCGATTTTAACCGGTTATTTTTTATGCAGCAGAAACAGGCCCATAGCAATAGTATGCTGGAGGCTGAACAGAATCACTGCTTTGTAGGAAGTGCTGTGGTTTTGTTTTGTATCTGAATCCAAGTTTTTAAAATTGATAGAATCCTTTGGGAAGTAGTAGTAGCACTAGTTAAATCATGTTACCTACTGTTTTTATTCAGGTTTTTTTTATTCACTTTTAATTAAGTCGCATATCAGTACAAGTTTAGTATTTCAAGATGTGGTATAAGATTTCTTCTTCAATTTCAACATTAAGGCTTGTCTCAGTAATTTCAAATCGATCATTCTATATAGATAAATGCATTAGCTGTCAAAAGTGAATTGATGGGTATTGAAACATTTCAACATATTAAAGATTATAATAATATCAACTATGATTTTGACAGTTATTATCATATACCATGATACAAATCATAGTTTAGTACTTTAAAGGAAATGAACTAAAGTGAGGTTGATGAGAATGTCTTGATCTTTCGTTTTTTTTATACTATTCTAAATGATTTAATCACTGAATCTTGTGTCATTGGTATATAAATCTCTAAAAAAATACCAAACCTCATGATTTTATTGGCTGTTCACTTTGTTGCATTGTGAATTTGACATCCCTCCAAGTATTAACATTAGAAACATTGTTAAAAATAATGATTTTAGAATTATTTCCATTTTCCTATCATGATGTTATGGACAGTTCCTGCAGCATCCAAGTTTTTAAGAGGTATGGGATGTACAAGGGTGCTGGAGTGTGTCATTAAAACAACAATGCTGTCCCATACTTAGATGTGGTCTCCCTAAGGTGTCAATCTGCAGCTTGGACCAGTTGCTTCTGATTGGCTTTGCAGGTGTTGGACCCTTCTAGGCAAATATCAAATCAAGCAATTTTCAAGTCAATCATGTGACCTCAACAAAATAGTACATATACTAACTTAACATTGCAAGTTTGATATCTGAGTCATACTTACTACCAGGCTTTGATACAAATTAAGTTACATTTTCAACAACTAGGTTGATATCCAATTATGTTTCCAGAAGTTTAGATTTCAGAAGAACAAAATAATTTGTGTTATGATGAAATATTTGATGTATTACTGAAAGCCTATACTGTATATATATACTGTAAAGACATTTTTACATTCGATTATTAAATAAAAGGAAATATAACATAATATAACATAAATATCAGAAATTTCTTTCATTTAGTAAAAAGTTTCTTTTAATTCAATAAACTTGCCACACTTTTGTAGAGGGCACTGTTATTGAATTTATTTAAATTTCTGGATGTTATCTCACCTCTGATCTTTAATTTCCAAACTTTTACAACAAACACAAATAAACAATTGCATCAATTGCTTCAACATCTATTCAAAGGTCAAAGGTAAGGAGAAATGTGCTGATTGAAGATATTGTGTATGTGGATGTGAACTAATTTTCTTTTAAAACATAATTATTTTTCTTCTGCCTGGGGTATTTTACAATGTTTGGTCAATTTAAAATAGAAAGAAAAAAAGGATATAGAGAGTGAAGGAATTTTTTTTTTCTTGAAAACTTCAGTAATAAACAATTGGAAATGAAAGAAAATATTTAAAATAATGTAAGTGTTTTAAACAATCTTGAAGATATAATAATGTCCATTTAAAAGCAATGTGTAAAAATAAAAAAAATAAAACTAAAGTGATTATAAATGATGCCGTGTAAATGTCATGTTTAATTTGTTCAGTAAATTAGTTTGTTTTTGCATTTAGACTCATTTACTCCTCTCCTGTAGTTTCCTAGTGGTGCTGTCAGTTCTGAAGTACTTTGTCGCCGCCAAACTCATACTTTAAAACTGCTCCTCACAGTTCCATTTTTAATTAAATTGTTCACCCTGCTTCGTAGCTTTGTCATTAATCGTAACTTTGTCTCTCAATTTAAATAGATACATTTTAGGGTTGTCATGGTTGATCATGTAAAGAATTTCTAAAAGGGTTATGTAGTAACAGGAACCTAGAGAGCATAGAGGGTGTACGTAACAGTCTGTTGGAAGCAATAGGGCCTACGTAGGTCCAGATCCATCACAGCAAGACACAAAACAATTCATTTTGTGTACATATTTCTCTCGTTTTAACCTCTCCTATTAAAATATGTTTTCATCAGCGGACCTGCCAAAGATCTTGCCGAGATTTTGAGTTAATGATTTTCCGCATTTGGCGGCCATACAAATCCCAGCATGCAATCAAGCTGATTAGGTTTTTGGTAGAATAACTAGCAGACTACGCCAGCAGGGTACACATCATTTTAACCAGCTTTCTCTATGCAAAAGGCCAGCAGAACAGCGTTTTAAATTGTTTGGCTAAATTCACAATCAACAATTAGGCCGATTATCGGATATGTAATATCTGAGTCTATATTTACATAACAAATAAGTCTTTTTAAATTGTCTCTGATTTGTTGGTTCACATATTTTGCATATCATCCATCCGAAGTTTCAAACTCATTCATTATAAAATTAATGATTTAAAATTATATTTTATACAATTTACTATAAAAATTTTTCGAGCATTCATTTAATTGTATAAACTTTGACCATTTATATTTTATTTAAAAGAAAGTCATTTTAAAATAATTAATGCAAACTATGTAGAACTAAAGGTTGGTCAATAAGTATCTGTTTGATTGATTTTTCTAATATTAATCCAAAACTATAAAAATAGCTATTGAAATTTATTTTATACAAATTTAATTGTTTTCAGAATCTATTACTTTCATACCACTAAATTTGTGTTAATTGTTGCTATGGTTACCAGGAAGTTTTGATAACATTTGTATAATGTTTGTTGTTAAAGGGAAATATATGTTGTTAATTGTTTCTTTGTTTTGATGTGGATGTAATGTACCGACATACAACGGACAGCTGATTTTGTTAGGTATCATGTGATCAAGTTGTGCGACAGTACATTGATAACTCGTTTTCTTAAAAATAAATGTTTTGCTATCCTTGGGTTGTTGTTGGAGTCCCTGTGAGCTAAGTTGTTTTAGTGGGCTGTTAGAGGGTGTTAATTACACCTGCAAAACTCTACCTTATCCACCTTTTCATTGAGCTGGAACTAATCAAGCGCAAGTATCCTGACCTGGTTGCCAAGGATAAGAGTCAAAGGTCATAGGAATTCATAATTGAAAACAAGTTTTCAGTTTCAAAAGTAATTGTTCGGCCTTTTAAACATTTTATTTTTTCATTTAAAAGAAATTTCAAATGAAATGTTCGAATTATAACAACATATTTTAATGATGTTTACTGTTGAAAAAAAGGTTTCATTCCTCTCAACTTGCTATCTATTACGATATTTTCAGTATTTCTGACAATTTCTGAAATAATATTTATTATATTAAGATAGTATTCTTCATCAAACTACAATTTCTTATATAAATTCCTATTTTTACAAAATAATATTTAATAAACTCAAATTTATAGACATACTGTATTATGTAATTTTTATTTAATTATTTCATTTAAATATTTGTAGCTTATATAAAAATAAATTTATATAACATCTTTCTAAAATAAACAACACATATTTAAATTTAGATTTTACGAAAATATAACACTTGGACTGAATTTAAAATTGATACACATGTATGGTGATCACTGTGGGGTGACATTCTGGGCTAATTTTGGAAGATTTGTACACGTTGCTGTGTAAATTTCTTCTCAAAACAAAAGTTAAGTACTTATAATAAGATCATACTTTAATACCGTACTCGTAAGATTGGTTGAAAAGGAATGACTACAAGAGGCACTAAAATATTAATTTATATTGAAGATTGGAGTATGTATTCATTCAATTTGCGACAGTCATTATCAGTAATTTAATGCTGATGTAGGAATAAAACCGGACATTGTCCATTGCAGAGTCTACATTGACCTTTAGCCTTTGACTTTCATCTGATCTCTCCTTTAAAATGCATACCACCTTTAAAAATTGGCACCCTGTTTGTGACATTAGGTGCACCTGGGGAGAACATAGTCCAAGTATATTTCTGTCCTTTCCTAATTCAATAGATAACTTCAGTTACAACTGCACGCTGATTCTAACTAAATCAAATTTACTATGAGGGCAGAAATAGCAGGCTCCGATAGCGACACTCTTGTAGTCATGGTGAGATTGTTGCATGATTTAAAGATCTACGAAACACCGTTCATTTGTTCTTGTATGTCACATATTAAGTGTCCTCATTTGTACATTATTTGATTTCATTTAATAGATATCAATTTTGGGTTTAGTTGAGTTCTTGTAACTAATATTGATAATATTTAGGTTTGGTTTATTATAAAATAACAAGGATAAATCATAACTCCATGGATAAATGAATCCGTATTAATTCGGCTAAATTTAATTTTTTATCAAGAAGGAACATTTATTTTTGAAAATGTTTGCCAACTTCTTTCTTTCCGTGTTTTATGTTTGTGGGAATGTAATATAGACCCAGGATGATGATGCTGATAGGTTTACTGTTTTTACCTTTGACCTCATGTTGTGCCAGTTTGCTGGATTATAGCCTGGTTTGTTTCTAAGCTCAGACACTGAAAAGCCACTGGAGTGAAACCAGTGCCTGAAGCAGATCAGATTGCAGGATTGTTACTGAAAATTATTTGGTGACCTGTCACAAACACTTATGCCTAGGCTGTGAGAAGTTTTGGAGCAGGGATTATTTGTTGGCTAGCGCGGGTATTTCTGAAGAGTTACTATTTAGAAACTGGCTTTCATTATAACACATTTTGTTCATTCAGTGGATATGATATAGTTTTACTGTAAAGTGTTTAAAGGAGTTATCACTTAGATATTATATCAGTGGTATTTACTTTGACAACAATACAATAAGTACTTTGTTTGGAAATATTGGAACTATATGGTTTTATTATTAAAGTTATTCAATAGTATAGTGACTGGATAAAACGTGTATAATAATAATAATATGGAATATTTATTTTATACCAGCAGAACATGTCATAAAGAAGGTAAGTTTGAAAAGGAAGACAACTTAATAATACTGTATAATATAAGTATTGGAACTATAATGTTGTTGTATGTTATTAAAGTTATTCAATAGTATGGTGACGGGATAAGTGTTTTTTATTTTATATAAGAAGAAAAACATTAATAAAGTCTAATGAAGGTAAGTTTGAAAACTGTAAATGAATTAAGACTTATTTTCCCATTAAATACCAAGTGCAGTAATTCAATTAAATCCTAATCAACAACTTCCTGATTGAATTACTGCAGTAATCACTGAAGCATTTTAACTGTTAACAAGTAAAATCCAATAGTTTAGGAACTTACACTGGTTTTGGTGTAATCTTCATGTTTATACAGTACTATGTAACATAGTTTGTAAGTTGAACAAAAATTTTTCTCATCAACTTTTCCAGAAGAAAGTAAATGAACCTTTTATAAGTCAAAGATTGTTCAAAACCTTTCTCAGAAAAACTGATTTGGAATATAAACAGTTAAGTTCTATAATCTTCTGTTTAACATATTCATATATTAACTTGTAAAAAGAAGGAGAGAGAAAGAAAATGTAATCAATAGTTGATTATAACCAACCTATATTAATTATATATATTCATGATCAATATTTTTAGGTAATATACATACTGGTGGTATTATGTATTACTTTGCACTGTTCTCCAGTTCTATAAGCATACTCCTTCCTAATATATCTATATATCTTATTGATTATTGTCAACAACATAATTTGTCCATATGTAATTAATAGATTATTATAATTAGTCCTTGATTTTCTAAGCCAAGTTACAAGCTTGTTGATAAACTTTACTCCTTAGAAAAATCCCACTGGAGGCCACTTCATCACCTGTTTTGCCTGTTAGAAGAAAAGTGATTTAATGGCCTAGAACAAAGACTTGTGTGATGTGAGATGCCATATATATTAGTGTTGCTTGGATTTAAGAGACCCCTATGCAACCTTTTTCAAAAGTAAAATTTAAAAATGATAATAAAAATATAATCTAAGAGGTCAATATACTTTACTTTTAAAGAGAATTGTGTTTATGATGTTTAACAGATGGGGAGGAATGAAAAAATGATTTTATTTTCAATTATAAAAACATAACTCTCAGTTTTTGACAGTTTTCTGATGTAAAAACTTTTATTAAATTTAGCAGTTCATTAAAAATGATTAAATTATAACTTGGTTGTAGCATGGAGAAATAATCTCCATGGTTGTAGGTATTATCATTCAAATCATGTTATCTCCGAAGGTTACAATACAATAAAGATATAATTATTAATTTGTATAGTGTAGAAAATAGGATTAGATTTTATTAAGAAATAAATCTGTAATTTATACAAACTATTTTAATTGTCCATAAAAAAATTCAGCCTAGTAACTTTTTGTCCTGTATGCAGATCTAGAAGTCTACTAGAAAGAATTAATTATCATTTTGATTTATGTGGTATAGTAGTACATTTCAGTATCCTACCTGGTTGATGAACTAACAACTTAACATAAACATCCTTATGACGTCAATTGTATTCATTTTACAATTGATTACAATCTTTTCTATGAATTTCAGATATATATCTTTATGTCGTCAATAATGTTTTCCTTTTACAATTTATTACAATCTTTTTCTATGAATATCAGATATATATCCTTATGTGGTCACACAATTATGTATTCTTTTTTTTACAATTTATTACAATCTTTTCTATGAATTTCAGATAAACATCCATGTCCTGTGAATGTCAACGACCTTATGATCCTAAACCATTATCTTGTCTTCATCCTCAATAATCTGTTTCTTATCCCAACCTTTTAAATTCTTGATAAAACTTCTTTTTTTTTAAAGTAGTAACAAAATAGCATGATACAGCGATTCTACAAAGTAACAAAATTAACTTCTGAATTGGATACTAATTTTAAGTTTGAAATGTTTGTCATAAACAATTTTTGTTCCAAAATTATTATTTCAGCAACAAATACAACATTCCGTTTGATAAGACTCTTCATACCGTCTTTTTGGACAACATCTTTGTTAGAATTTATAGGAAGTTAGGTTAGGTACCATGTCAAACCAGTAACTTAACAGTACTTTTGTTTAATCTTTTTGAACCTGATAAAATTGTTTAGCAATCTGCTTTTCTTTAGTGTAATCCTATACACTTTTTGTTGCAGCGACTGCCTCATAAACCTTTGAAACAAGCTACAGTAAGATCAAACATTATTAAATTTGTGGGAAAAGCATAGATTTATTATTATCACTAAGTTTATATGATAAGCCATAATATTAAAAATATACAAAATAAGATTAGGTAAGACATACAACATTATTTATGCTGAATACTATGAGAAAATGAACATAAAAGAATGTGTACCAAGAGAGAACATACACTTGAAAACAAAATGTTTATGAACTGGATTGAGTATTAAAATCCCAAAGCTGTATCATTGACAGATTTACTAGGTTCAAGTTATAAGAATTATTATAAAGAAGTGTGTTGTGTTTCTTTTCTTCCTCATTCATACTGAATTATTTGAACTTTACCCAGAGTTCATAAGTTTGTGATTGGAGAATTTTGAACTCATTTTCTGTACTTTTTTTTAAAGAAAGAACAATAATTAAAACTGTTACTTTAAAAAGCCGAGTGGAGATTTTTCTGAGAAATGTTGTTTAAACTTCATTTCAAAGTACAGATATTTCAGTATTTATTTAGTTATTATTTGATTCAAAAGTATAATCATAGACATCTCATCCGATATCTTCATTCGCAGACTTTATCGTAAACAGATTGTTTTTAAATTTTGCTTGAGAAATTCTCAACGTACACCAATTATAAGACAATTGAGAATGAATTGAATGGCTTGAGAGAATTGGCCAGATCACAATTATAGATTTCGCTTGTTCTATAGCTGAGATTAGACCGCGATTAGCGAGAGCTTTTGCAAGATTACTCACCAATTCCTAAATAATCATTTAAATTCCCTTATTACCCACTTGTGTTTACTATTATTGAGCAAAGCGGCCAATAAAGATTGCTCCAAGAAATATTGATATGATTTCAATTATTTCTTTGCCCAAGTGAGGGAGATAAAATCTGTTGAAATTCTCCTAAATCATTTTTTTTTAAACTTTAATAGTTTTCTTCTTTCAATTCAAATTCAAAGTTAACATTTTTATATCTTTTCCATATGACATACAAAATGTAAAATCTTAATTTGGTAATTACATTTTAAGAAATAAAGATGTAAAAATTCAGAAAGTAAACTTGTTTTTCTTTTGGAAAACATATGACTAAATGTTGCTATATAAGTTGCACAATTTTTATTTGAAAAACAGTGAATAATACATTATCAGAAGAATTTTAGTCAGACCACTCTCCATTTTAGACAGAACAGTTGGGAATAATATTTTAATCTAATTTATCCCTTTATGGATATAGCTACTAAAAAACCATTGTTTATAGCCTATTAACTACAAAAACCTAGCCGCAATTATATTGAATCTTTTTAAAAGAAGAGAGGTCTTCTGTACAAGAGGCATTTTAAAAATTTATTTGGCGTCAGTGTGGAGAAGAAATTGTTAAAAGTGCAAGCAGTTTAACAAATTAATTCAATTTGGAGTGTTTGAGTGGGAGTGGATGTGTGGATTTGTGTAACAGTACCTACTGTATACTTTCTAAATTGAGTATAATTCAGTCAGGCTGCTCTCTCTGGTCTTCTCATTTCTCCATTTATAAATATTTGCATCACTCAAAGTTAGCTGAAATATATAGTTAATTTACCTAATAGAAAACATAGAAAGATAATAAAAGTTGATCTGTAAGTTATTTATTTATTAAAGGAATCAAAGCTACCAGTATTTAGAAAGTAGAGATTTTATATCTCGAACCCAGACAATATACTTCAGTAGATTCTATACATCATAACATAACAATTGGACATTTACTTATTTTATTTATGTTATTTATGTATTACAATTGTTTGTTTGTCGAATAATTATTTGTACTACCGTACGTATATAGAAATGATTTGTTTATCAAATCAAATCATTGTTTGTTCCATTTATAAAATTGTGTACATTGAAAAATAGTTTTCCTCGACAGAAAATATGGTAAAACAAACAAAACAATCACAATTATATCATACATTTTTTTTTCGTCTTTTGTGCAATTACATTATACATTAACATTGTAAGTTGTTAATAACAATTATTAAATATAATCTTATAGCAATAGTTTTCACTTCTTCAACAATATATTCAATTATATATTTAATTAAGTTCTAATAATGTCCAACGGGAATTGTTGGTGTGACATTTAGACCTGTGTGAAACAGGTTTTATTTCAAATTCAACCTCAAAAACCGAAATCTCTTGTAACTCTATCCTTTGATTCTCTTTGTGTTGCCGTGGTGATTAAAACACTGAGGGGTATGTAATTATCAACATGTGGCTTAAGTTGTTAAGTTTCAATTTAGTTTATTTCTGAAATTTGAACTTTGACATTGAAGAAATCGTCGAAATTACTAATTTTTGTTTGGCTGCTTCAGTTAAAAATTAATAACTTAATTTTTGATATTGTAAAAACACAAGACTAACTGTCCCAATGATATTAATTAAATTAAATCATAATGTATTTCTTATTTCCATGCTATTTAAATTTTTTCTTTTTGTAAAAAAATAGAAATCTAAATTGTTTTATCCCAAGTATATTTTGTTGCTTTGAATTATTACAAAATTAGAACATAGCTTTAAGCAGTACAGCTGACATTAGTCGACTTTTTGCATTTTTAAGTCCCTCTAGGCCACAATTCGCTAATACCCTAAGCCATGCGACAAATACTTCATTTGACATTGGCCATGTTAAAATTATGTCCACTGAATTAACGAGAACAGGTTACGTGTCTTACTAACTTTTTTCCAAATGTTCCGCTCCATTGCCTCAGGCTTCAATCTTTCTCTGTCCAGTAAACCAGTCAATGATACTTTGTATCATATAATTCTTCCAGAGGGCTGAAATTCCTGAGGTCAGAGTTTAAAGTTTAAATGTTGTTTGTTGTTTTTTTTTTGTTTTTTTTTTATTATTATTATTATTATAACTTAGTTTTATGTGAATTTGTTTTTATTTTCTTGAATTTTTTCGATATTGTACTAATTCAAAATAAATCTTATGTAATGTAAACTCAAACTAGTATTTTCATTTATTTCAGGCCAATTATAAGAACATGATGATAAATGGGTTATAGATCTATTAGCAAATATGATTACAAGAAGAATTGTGTTGTCGTGTTTGACGTTGGCAACGTTTTTAGCCAATGTTCATCGATGCAGGGCGCAAGGTAAGGATAAAAATGTCAAAACAATACATTATCACTTTTATTCTTTTACTATTAAAATAAAAAACAAAACAATTGAAAAATTGAAATGAAATTTCATCTGTGTTTGGTAATATAATAATTCAAATATTAAAATGTTGAATCATACCATTTTCGTCTGGACTATATTATCATTCTTCAAGCAATTCGAGTAATGCACTGCAATGCCAACAAAGTATGTTAGAATCTTTAAGAATTCTGAAATTCGCAATATAAAGTCTAGTGTTTTAAAAATTGGAACGATATCAGTTAAATTATTCTACTATTGTGTATGGAGAAGTGACAACCTTTACTGTGACCTTGGCTGATTGGAAAAACTCTGCCTCTGCCAAACACAATCAGAAGTTACTAGGTGACATCATTACCATTAACCAATCAAAATGCTTGATTTCTTTCCTTAGCTAATACCACTGTTGCATTTTGCTACTCCCCTGTTGATACACAGTTTTATTTTCTCTTCTGCCTCCTAAAGAGACTATTTGAATTCACAGCAGGCGGGCTGGTTAATCGACGTGAGGTGGAGTAGATAGCGTGCCGATGCAACTCATATCATTTTAAACCTGACCCATCCAATATGTATTTAGGAATTGATGCGTAATGTCGTAAATAGTTACTGTAGCAAATGGACTTGATTTATTTAAACTGACTTGTTATTGCTTAATATTTTTAATCAATTTAATACCATGCTTAAGTCACCAAAAGTATTGAAACATTTCTTCTTAATAGGTTACCAATATTGGTAAGAAATCTGTGATTTTAAACAAATATATAAAAATTACTTACTGTAGAATATTATAATATGCTCTTTTAAAATCATATGACATGTATATCCAAAGTATAACTTTAAGTACTCAAATTATTTTTATAAATATATAGGGGGGGGGGGGGCAGGAATTTGTTTATATATAATAAAAAAATATATATGCAATTAATTGCAACTTTTTGAGGGGTTGGGTTAGGCCACACATGTATGCACTGTTTTAATTTTCAGTGACTGTCTCACAAACTTCTACATTGAAACAAAATAACATTTAAAAATAATTGCACTAAAAAAAAGTGAATACTGCAATTACTGCAGATGAAGCACCCTCATTTTTTACACTGCAGTAGAATAGTTTTTTCCACATTTATAGTTTTTGTAGACAGTAGTCTTGACTTACATAAATTTATCATGTTCTGTTTTTTTTATAGACGAAGCACCCTCATTTTTGAAAGAACCAAGTTCTCAAGTAGTAAAGCCTCATAGTCGTGTGAGATTAAAGTGCGAATTTTCGCCAAAAGACGCTACTGTTCTTTGGACATTTAATGGACAGTCCTTGCAAAATACCTCAAATGATATAGAATTTCGTCATAATCAAATAATTATTAACTCTTTTCGGAGTAATGGACTTAACTCTCATGTTGGAGAGTATCGCTGTTTTGTAAACACAAGTATAGGATTAATAGTAAGCAGAACTGCCAAGTTACAAAAAGCATGTAAGTATTTCAAAATAATTGATTGTCAATAATATTCTATAGTATCAAGTTGATAAAATATTGGTGTTGAGTTAAGTTACCAAGCGGTTAAATATGGATGTACAGTAGTACAGGCAGCTCTCCCAATACCAGACTCTCTGAAACCCAGAAACTCTCCCAATACCAGACATTTCTTTCATTTTTACCTTTAAACACCATTTTGAATACCAGACTTTCTGGAAAACCAGACATATTTGGCCAGATCAAATGTGTCCGGTATTGGGAGATTTGACCAGTGTACCCATCTGGCTTGAGTGAACTTTAAAGAACCCACTGCATCTTTCAGAAGAGTAAAGATTTTCTTTTTATTTTAGATATTAAAAGGTTCAAGTTAAAGCCTCAACCACAGACCTCAACGTATCTAGGGGGAACGGCTGTGATCCATTGTAACCCACCAAAAAGTGAACCAGAAGCGATTATACAGTTTGAATATAATGGACAATTAATAGAAAACACATCAGGTAAGCCAAAATGGTACTTTATTTGGTATCTACTAAGGTAAGATAGGAATCCCTCAAACAATTATATAACAATATACATAAGCAATTACTAAACTACGAGTCTGTTTAAATGGCCTCATGGTTGTCTTTGTCCAGAGTTACTATACTATATATTTCTAGGCCATGTGTTTAAGTTTGAAATATAGATTCGTGAGAGAAAAAGAAAAACAAATTGAAGGAATCAATTTTTTTAAAGGAATAACTAAAACAATATCTGTTTTAGAAACCTATTCTTTGAATTGAAATAATTCATAAAATAGTACAGTTTGTCAACACATTGTTGTACATCACTTTATATCTGCTATTGTTTGTATACAATTTATACAATACTCAACCTTTATGTTCTAAATACATTTAATGATGGAAAACATATTTAAAACAATTTTAAAATATACTGTATGATGTTTTTGCTTTCAATTATGATGAATGTAGTTGAACGACCTAAAATGAAAATGTTATCCAAAACAGGTGCGTTACTTTTGACCCTAAGGAGTCAAAATTATAAAACCGATTCATCATATTTGTTGCTGTGTAGATTTTGAGTGGATAAGTCTGTGTATGAATAGTTATTTAATGAGTTATGCCAAAGGCTTGTCCATACTCTAATCCCGCACCTTTCCTTATCTTATCTTTTTGATAGATCGCTGTTATTGATGAAAGTTTTTTTAAATATGCCCCTCTCAAAACTCCGGAGGTTACGCATAATGGGCGTCTACACCAGAATTTAGTATGGTGTGCGCCCTGTAAACTAACAGAGTTTTGGTAGGCGATGTAGTAAAAAGAAGGGACAGGGGGAGAGAAATATAAATTGTTGAATTCTGACTGTAGATAATTATTTCAATGAATGTTAATTCATTCAGAGAAACTCAACAGTTCTTTTCAGAACTAATATATGTGGTGTACCGCTAACATTTGATTTCGCCATCCAAACCTTCAAACAATGAATGTTAATTTGTCGTTATTTTTTTATATATTAGAACGTCATGTAATATTAAAATCAAGCAGTCTTCAAATTCATAATGTAACTGAGAATGATGTTGGTACCTACACATGTACCGGATACAACACAATATTAGATGAACGAAAAAGAGCAGAGTCAAGTACTGAACTCATTATAAAACAAGGTAAGATCCCAGTCAAAAGTGATTCCAAGTAAGGATTCTAAGCCTAAACTCTTGGTATCGGGCATGGAAAAAGAGAAGGGAAAGAAACATGAAAATATTTAGTTCTTTGTTTTTTAAATCCTGTATTACTTTTGTTCATGTAATTTTTTATATTTTGTACATAATTTAGTTTTTTTTCTAAATGGGCCTATTGTAAAAAAAAATGTTTTTCTTTAACTTTTATTTTACGCACCTTCATTCAAGAACTATGCCACTGTTTCAAAAGTGTAGCTTCCAAATAAATTATTTAATATTATTACATGTTATGTTTGTACCGTAATATACAAGCGGGGACATGACCTCTTATAAAATTAAGTACCTTTGGCATGTAATGTCTGTTCCTGACGTGTATGTCTAATTAGTAGCAATTACAATTGTTCTATTTTGTTGGCAGATTCTGGTGACTCACTTAACATTGTAGATGTCTCAGGAGCATCTGTGTTTATTGGTGAAAATGCCGTTTTAGGATGCGTATCGGAGGATTATTACGTACGGTGGTATCGCAAGGAGGACCAAATGCCAGATAAGGTGGAACAAAAGTGGGGCAATCTTTATATTGAGAACGTTAGAAAAAATGATATGGGAGAATATACTTGTGTGTCATATTCAAAGAATGGAACTGTTACTATGGAGAAGAATGTTCATTTACAAGTTAAAAGTAAGTTTAGAAATCATATATGTTACCACATGTTAGGTATGGTGTATAAAGCTCTGTCTACAATATCAAACTAGTTTGACAAAAAAAAGTGTGATGTGCCCAAATATGGTAGTGATTTGACATCATCATGTCCATATATGAGCACATCAAATTGTTGACACATAAAGTGTGATAGTGTAGACAGAGCTTAACACATCAAGTTGTCATAATCACAGTAGCTTGGTTGACATGCTTGATTACCAATCTAGGCAAAAATACTAGAGTTTCAAAAGCAATGTCTGTGACAAAATGTTGGTATTCATTGATGGTTCAGCTTTCTGCATGCTAGAGTAATCAAAATACTTAACTTAAATGTTGTTAATTTTCATGTGAACAGAGACTTAAATGTTGTTAATTAAATAAAAAAAAATCTTTTCAGTCCGTCCTGCCATCAGAAGTCCACCAAAGGATACGTCTGTAGATCCCACAATGACGCTTTCGTTAAAATGCAGTGTTGTTGGCGATGAAGATGACATCCGGTGGTTGTTCAATACCGTTCCTATTGACCCTCTAGACACAGACTACATTGCAGATGGTAAGATTCCATTAATGCCATTATATTTATTTATTTTATTTATGTTTAATTAGTGTGGTTTTTCCAAGCAAAACTTAAAATCTTAACAAAAACTGACATATCATCTATGCTTGGCAATCTGTAGCAAATGTGGGCGCATTTTTTACTTGGCGACTTCATTTCATTTTGACCAAAACACAGATACAGAACAGAAACAAAGCACAATGGTCAGGGGCAACTAAAGTAAAACAATAACTACTCAAAGAGTCAGTTGCCACTTGAAGAGTCTTTTTGTACTCTCTACACTTTTCCTCACAATTGAATCATTCCGTTCATTGTGCTATCTAACAAAAATATATTATATTTTTGTACTCTTCCTCACAATTGCATCATTCCATTCATTGTACTATCTAACAAGAATTATATATTTTATTTTTGTACTCTCTACACTTTTCCTCACAATTGCATCATTGCGTTCATTTTACTAACAAGAATATATTTTATTTTTGTTTAGGTCGACAGTTAAAAATAAAACAACTTCGAGTGAAACATCTTGGAATGTACCAGTGCTATGTTGAAAATGAACTAGGCTCTGCACAGGCTTCTGCTCAGGTCAAATTTACACGTAAGTGCAAAAGAATACTTGATATAAATTAATTAACAATTAATATTTTGTTTTGTTTTATGTCTGAAAAAATAATTGTTAAAAAATAGTTTGTTGAATATGCCATTTTAATGTTGAATGACATTCATTCACCTTGACTAAAATTGGATCAAAAACAAAATGATTGACGTTATAAAACTGTAATTTAAAGAAGGAAAGCACAGTTAACCAGAAACCCATTGTCTTTAAGTCAATGTGTTTCTTGTTAATGAAACTGTTTATGTCTGTCTTTTATAGATGGGATCATTATTTGTGTATTTTTATCAAATTTTGATTGAATATTGTTTAAAAGCCAAATTTTAAGGAAAAAAGACTTAAGATGAAAGTTAATTTATTTTAGGTGGATATGCGTTGCCGATGTTCATTGAGAAACCTACCAACATGACTGCCATTGAGCATGAGCAAGTGTTTTTCGTGTGCAGATGGCATGGCCAACCATTCCCATTCATGCAGTGGTGGAACCCTAATAATGAACTAGTCAGAAATGGCCGCCGTTTCTTTATTGATGGAGACCCACAATCAGGTAAATTAAAGAGATACAAATAAAAAACTAGAAAGGCACTCAGAGAGCGTAAACCTCCCCTAGACATATGAACATTGAATCGTGTGTTCTCATACAGCTATGATACCGTCCTTTAAAATCTTGTGAAAATTGGGCAATAACTTTTTGAGTAATCCTGCTAAAAAAAAATAGAAAGAAACTTAAATACACATGTGTAACCTCTCTCACCATTCTGGCAAAAAGCTAAATCAAAAGGGTAAAGTAAAGCAGCCAGAAAACACTATTCCTTCATCAGAAAATTAAATTTGTTATGTTATTTAATTTGTTCAGCTGGACTTGAAATATCTAATGTACAACCCCAAGACGCGGGCTGGTATACCTGCTCAGTAAAGAACTTAGTTGGTGAGATCAGAGCAAGAGCCTATTTAAGTGTCATAGGTAAGAGCAAGTAGCACAATGCATTATCATTGGCACTTATGTCTATATATGATATGTTTGAGAGAAGCAACTGGCCAAGTTGTTTAAAAGACAGACCATAATATATACATATCAGCAAGCGTTCAAGGCACACACCAAGACAGACCATAATATATACATAATAGCAAGCGTTCAAGGCACACACCAAGACGGACCATAATATATACATAATAGCAAGCGTTCAAGGAACACGCCAAGACAGACCATAAGATATACACATCAGCAAGCGTTCAAGGCACACACCAAGACAGACCATAATATATACATATCAGCAAGCGTTCAAGGCACACACCAAGACAGACCATAAGATATACACATCAGCAAGCGTTCAAGGCACACACCAAGACAGACCATAATATATACACATCAGCAAGCGTTCAAGGCACACACCAAGACAGACCATAATATATACACATCAGCAAGCGTTCAAGGCACACACCAAGACAGACCATAATATATACACATCAGCAAGCGTTCAAGGCACACACCAAGATAGACCATAATATATACACATCAGCAAGCGTTCAAGGCACACACCAAGACGGACCATAATATATACACATCAGCAAGCGTTCAAGGCACACACCAAGACAGACCATAAGATATACACATCAGCAAGCGTTCAAGGCACACACCAAGACAGACCATAATATATACACATCAGCAAGCGTTCAAGGCACACACCAAGACAGACCATAATATATACACATCAGCAAGCGTTCAAGGCACACACCAAGACAGACCATAATATATACATAACAGCAAGCGTTCAAGGAACACGCCATTATTTATTATGATTGTTTTTCAGGAATGAATGTTAAAATACCTACTACCCAGCATACACCTTTATTACCAACCAGGCAGCCTATAGAGGGCGCTTTTAGCGATGAAGCACTGACGGTGACAACCAATAACGTGCAACAACCAATCAAAAAGGGAGCAGGTAAAAGATTTTTTAATTTTCACTTTCACTATGTTTTATTTTACTGTTTGTTTACGGTAGTGTGATATATATATATATATATATATATATATATATATATCATTTTCCTAATGTTACCTTATTTGTAAATAGTATTTTAACTTTGCCTTTTGCAATTTGATGTATTTTTCTTTGTTGTTTTATTGTCTTAATTATACCAAGCAAAGCGAATTTCCATTTTCTTGAATCTTGAGTTTACCTGATATAAGTCGTAAATCATTGCCAAATACTAATTTAATTTCAGTGCCTAACTCACCTAGTAAAGCGGTCGTATCCCAGGTGACCGACTCATCAGTGGATATCACCTGGACCTTTGAGGATGACCCAAATGCTCCGGCCAGTGAGTTCTACATCCAGAGGTTAATGGTGCGATCTGTTGGAGAGTGGATGAATACATCAGAAACAATTCCATTGAGTGCCCGTGAATACAGAATTATTAATCTCACTCCAGGTTAGTATATTTTTTAATTTTTTTCATTTCATGTATTCGTCTCAAAACAATAAACAAAACAATAAAATACACAAACATAATACATAACAGCCAGAACATGAGACAGGGCACCCAAAAAATGAACTGAATCACTGTCAGATGGGGACCCTTAGACATAAGAACAGTACAACAAATACATTTTAAGATATATAAACTGTCTAAAATATGTAAATACTGTATATTCATATTAAAATTGATTATAAAACAAATAAACCGATTAAAATTCAATACTATTAGTAGTCAGTGTTATTTTTCATTCTTAATTGGCTGTAATGTACTTACAAATAATCATTATCATTATTTTTGGCAAAAAAATATTACGATTGATTGAATAAAGTTCAAAGAAACTCAATTCAAAAAGTTTACCTTTGACATGCAATTAATTGTTTGAACTCAAAATAGTTATTTTTAGTAGAACAAATAAATGTGTTTGTGTTTTCAAAATAAATATAAATACATTTTTCATTCACAGGAACAATTTACCGATTCCGCGTACTTGCGGGGAATCAATTTGGTTCTAGTGAACCAGGCAAGACATCGAATCGGTTCCTTGTTGGTAACGAGACACCCGGTCCTCTTCCACCCGCCCCACCAACTATCACGAAATGTGAGGCAGAAAGTGGAAACTCTATCATTGTTGAATGGAAGGTAATAACATAGTTACATTCTACATTCATCACAATCGACATCTAATCGTGATTGGTCAAATTACTTGCGTTAAGCTATGTCCTTGTATTGCCTCCAAGTGGGAACTACAGCCCTTTGAGGTTCTTTAAACTTTGATTTTACACTACATGTAATTCATATTACGTTATATTTGCACTGGTAAAGTCATCTATTTTGTCATCAAATGTTGAAATTATATTTTTTTTACAAAGTACAAAAGTGATTTGGAAAATCAACCAGTTGATGGGTTTTTTATTTATCACCGAGCCGATAGAGATGATGACGACGAATATGAGGCAAATATGATTTATGACACTGAAATAAATCGACACATTATCAAGCACTTGGAGAATGACATGTTGTATGACATCAAAATGGAAACGTACAATGCGGCTGGCAAAAGTGGATTTAGTAACATTATGTCGGTTTCCACCGATTGTAAGTAGCTTCTTTCTTATGTGGGTTCATCCTACTTTTATTTCTTGATTGTAAGTAGTTGATAATGGCGAGCTTTCACCTGAACGTAAAGTGGAGTTGTTGATTGAGTGGAGTTGTGGCTTGGTGGTTATGATGCTTGGCTACCAATCCTAGGGTTCAAGTCATGACAGGATTTTTTCTAATGACATTTACAACTCCACTCCCAAAGACTTTTATTTTAGAGCATCTTGTGTATATTTTTCCCTTGTGAACGGAATTGCCACCTTTAAGAATAATAGTGAATGAATTCACTTATGGTTATCTTTGGCAATTTGCCTAGATATATAAACAAAGCAAAAATCTATTTCCAAAATGTAACGCGCCAGCGTAAGCTCCGACCGCGTAAGCCAATCGATCTGCGTATGTGTAATTACAAAAACCGTACATGTGTCGAGAACCTTATTATTTTAAAAACACAGTAAAAGCTATACATTAACCGAAGGGTATCAAACATGAAATTATTCATTACATTTTGACGGTAATTTAACATACTGTGACTGTGGAACAAAAGAATGGTGAGATACGTAGATTATTTATAATAAAAAATTCTATTCTAATTTTATGTTATTTTATTGTTATTTCAGCTGTGAATATTGGATCATCTTCAACTTTTATGAAGCCAGAGTACAAGCCACCTGTTACACCTAAGTCACCAGTAGACATAGCACCAGAAGTACCGTACAATAACGGTAGTGGTACCACTGGAGCTGGTAAGATGTTATTTGGTGTATTACTTTTAAAAGTACTCATGTTGTTTTTAAGTAGATTGTTGTATCTGTATTCGTAACGTACAAACACCATCTCTGCTTATCGCATACGTTGGTTAGGGTCATGTGCAAAAATATTAATTTAAGTGGGCTTTTGAAAAAATTACTTTCGATGTCAATAGTGTTCAGTTGGTCTTTAAAAGTGGCAATAGTTGTATTCAGATTGTAGTGCCATTTTGTGTTATAAAAACTACAAACCTATGTTAAACACCATTCTTTTGCAATTCCTCTGTGCATCCTGCTACATTGATGTATTTATCAGCCTGCTGCCTCGTTTAACTTGTTGATGCAGAAATAAAAACAAAAAAAGCCTACGTTTTATTGAGCATTTATGTTTTTCTTTTTCTAGATAAAGAGGAGATCTTGTACATTTGTATTGGTGTGATTCTAGGTGCCTTTGTCATAATCTTTATCATGTTTGCTGGAATGTGTATCTGGAGATCCAGGCAGCCTAATGGAATGTTTGCAGGTAACATTCTACTGCAGTTACTGCAGTAACATTTTTTTTTACTCTTTAAACTGTTTATGGATATATTATTTAGCAAATTGTTTTGAATAATTGTTCGCAATGTTTATTACAGTGACTACCTTATATTTCATATGTTATATCAATAAAAGTATTTACTGCAGTAACTGCAGAAGAATTATTTTGACATTATCACTTCATAGTTCCACATTGGTATTTTTTAGTATTGTATAATATAATGACCTGTAAACATTTGTTCTTGTTCTGTAGCTATTAACTGGTCCCAGGGATACTATGGAAGGTCACCACCATATTCAAAAGGATCACAAGATATTAATAACCGTTACATGAATGGTTGTCCTGGTTACGATCAGCAATATAAAGGTGGTCCTTACAGTATGAAAAATGGTCATCTGGAACCAAGACCTCTCTATCTGATGCCTCAGGACACAGATCTTCCAATCGACGTTTCTCAATATCTATCCGCCGAAGAAAATGAAATAAATCAAACTGGATTAACTTTAGGCAGTCAACACGGGACATTAGAACGACGACATCCAACGTATGTGCGTCCAGTGAAGCGTGAAGACTTGAGAGTGACCCCTAATGGTGTTGTTTGTCGACCTACTTACAGTTGTAATGGAAATATTTATCATGATAGTTATAGTGATATTTCTACTATCAGAGATAATAGATATAACAGTAACTGTAATTTCTGTTGCCAAGCAACCAATGAAGAGGTCAATAAATACATGACCCCTAAAGATTCCCATGATTCCTTAGCTCATGAAAATAAAATAAAAGGTAGGTTATTTTTATTTTTTAGTAAAGATAGTTTTGTATGTTTTATTTTTGTATGCAACATTGTTTAATTTTCATAAATGTACAATTTTTCTTTTTTTTTTTCTTCCAGAACTAGATGATCATACAACAGTTCCGACTTCAAATAATAGCCGACAAAGACGAAACAGCGACGACAACACTTCAAACGAAGACACTGCCATGTCACGCTCCCGTTCATCGTCTGCCAATTCTAGCCAATCTACTCGCAGCATTGTTGAGTCGGATGTATAGTAACACCTAATTGTGCGACCTTATTGTAAATGTGTAAAATTATTAAAGCAGATAGTTAGTAATTTATCTGTAAAACTTGAGAAATATTTGTAATATATGCGTATGTATCATTTATTGTATGTTGTGGTATATATATATAAATTTCTATTTTAACCACATTTTATGTTTTGCTGTATTATGTCATTTGCAAGTGCCGCATAAAAATAAAATGATAAAAGTTCTAGAAAAATTATTTAAACAATGATTTAAACTTTTATGAGGAGTTGTTAAAGTTATCAATTTTGTGTACAGAGATTGTGTGTGAGTATTTAGTATATTTTTATTGACAAATTGAGTTTTAATGATTGAATCAAAACAATTGTGTCAAATTGCAAGCAAATATTGATGTAAATGTTAACTTGCTGTTAACAATCGGGAGGTTAAGGGCTAAAAAAGCCACATAGGTTTGAGGGCAGCACTTGGGTCATATTTAAATGAGTACGAGGAATTTATGTAAAATATATTTCTGCTGTTTTATAGGAAGTATGGTATTGAAATTTCCTGAAAATGAACTGTTTTGTGATAACATGCTATCAATTTGGAATAATGTTTTTATGTTTTAATGACTATTTTTGATAGCTATTGTCAGAGAATAGCAACATCATTACTTTTATTCTTATAAAATGCTCGGATTAAGGTTGCGAAGGAAAATATTTCTTGAAATTATGATATAAAATACCTTGATGTTACAGTATTAGAAACACTGGAGGGAAAATACTTAATATATAAATATGCAGACTTTTTAAATATTTTTACATTTGAGCATAAAAGATATAATACATTGTCTTCAATTTTATAGTAGGGCCTATTATTATTTTTAATAATGCAGAAAAACAAAATGTATTTTTATTAATTGTCAAAACATTTTTTGTAAATAATTTTTCAAAAATACCTAAACAAAATTATATTTTTGGTTTAAATCCTAAATTAAATGTGTTTATGACTTGATTATATGTAATGAACGACGTTAATGTACAACAGAACAATTATAATTACTACTACATTGTTTGGTAACAATTTCAAGACATGTTTTTTACAATACCATCTTATCAAATAAATGTTTTTATTGTTTACGCGAGCACTTGCTACCAAAAGTTGATGTATATAAGGCCACGCCCATCTCATTATTTAAGAACATTTTATATTGTAATTATTATACTAACACCTTATAAAATGCTGTGCAAACTTCCTTGTATTCAAAATAAATTATATTAGAAGCTGTATATAGGGGGTTAAAGGGAATGAACATTTGGTACTTTTATTTAATGCAAAGGGTACTGACTAAAGGACCGTATTATTAGTGACAACACTACTAAAAATGCGCTGAATAAAACATGTGCAAAACGAAGGTTGTATGTCCGTCTGTCTTCATGAGTATTGAGAAATCATCGTCATCAGTTAAAATGTGTCATTATCATCAAAATAATTAACATTTGTATCCTTTATATATTATTAATATAATAATCATTAATATAAAAATCTCATCATTATAATTATCATTGCCATCACTTTTATCATATCATAATCATAAGGATTATTATTTTTAAAACAGGAGGGGAATCCAGGACCGCTAATAACAAGGGACCGATACTATCAAGGAACCGGCGCGCTATTAGGGGACCGCTAAATAACAAGGGACCGCTAATAACGAGGAACCGGCCCGCTAATAACAAAGGACCGCTAAATAACAATGGACCGCTAATAACCATGGATCGCTAATAACAAGGGACTGCTAATAACGAGTGACTGCTAATAACAAGGGACTGCTAATAACGAGGAACCGGCCCGCTAATAACAAAGGACTGCTAATAACGAGTGACCGCTAATAACAAGGGACTGCTAATAACGAGGAACCGGCCCGCTAATAACAAAGGACCGCTAAATAACAATGGACCGCTAATAACCATGGATCGCTAATAACAAGGGACTGCTAATAACGAGTAACTGCTAATAACAAGGGACTGCTAATAACGAGGAACCGGCCCGCTAATAACAAAGGACTGCTAATAACGAGTGACCGCTAATAACAAGGGACTGCTAATAACGAGGAACCGGCCCGCTAATAACAAAGGACCGCTAAATAACAATGGACCGCTAATAACCATGGATCATCGCTAATAACGAGGGACTGCTAATAACGAGGGACTGCTAATAACGAGGGACTGCTAATAACGAGTGACTGCTAATAACGAGTGACTGCTAATAACGAGTGACTGCTAATAACGAGTGACTGCTAATAACGAGTGACTGCTAATAACGAGTGACCGCTAATAAAAAGGGACTGCTAATAACAAGGGACTGCTAATAACAAGGGACTGCTAATAACGAGGAACCGGCCCGCTAATAACAAAGGACCGCTAAATAACAATGGACCGCTAATAACAAGGGCCCTAATAACGAGTGACCGCTAATAACAAGGGACTGCTAATAACAAGGGACTGCTAATAACGAGGGATCGCTAATAACGAGGGACCGCTAATAACGAGGGACCGCTAATAACGAGGGACCGCTAATAACAAGGGATCGCTAAGAACAAGGGACCGCTGCCTAATAACGTAATAGTACAATGTACTCTTATTTCTTCTTCTATTTTTTGTCATTTTACGTTTTCAATATAATGCCATAATGTGGAAAACGTCGCCAATACCAACATTCACCAAACTGCCAAAAAAAACCATTATAATTTCCCGTTTTTAACAACACCTTTTAAATGTAAATTTTTATTTTTATCGTATTCATTCATCAAGTTTTTTCTCCTAATAATTGCATTTAGATACTTATTAGACTTTTGATTAACACAATACGGGGAAAACAAAATGCCGTTTCCCCTTGTGGCATATATTTACATTATACCATTAGCTTGAGAGTAAAACAACAATATAAGACGCTCTAACAATGTAAATTGGAACTATTATAGTATTGTTTGTAACAATATGTAATTAACGAACACAACTAAAAATGAATATATATATGCTTTTTTTAATCTGCAGTAAAACAAAGGAAATTGTAAGTACTGTATCTTAATTACCTGGTCGGCCTATATATATAAGCTCTGGGAGTAAAGTCGGTAGAAGTCTTTGAGGATATCGTCAGCTTACGGTATTGTTAAGGAAGGCATCATGATGTTGATGGTGTTTATATTGCTGATTTCATTTGTACAGGTACGTTATTATACTGTAGATTAGATGATGGATGACTTTGAGTTTGGCCTAAAATAGCAGTGGTTTAACCAATTTTGGGGGTGTGGATTAGTTAAATTTTCAACAACCATTGTATTCCACTAAAATAACGGTATATATATATATATATATATATATATATATATATATAGTATGTTTGCCAGCAGATACGGGTGATACCACATACAGTTCTAAACTCATATTGATTCCGGTCTCAATTTAAAAATGTAAAATTCTTAACCATTTTTTTAAAATTTTGTAACGGAAATAGGCCAATCCCGAACACTTGTTTTGAGCATTCAGTATTTTGTTTCTTCGGGTTGATGATAATCAAAATATTCATTTCTATATTTACATAACAAATAAACTTTGTGTTGTAATGTTTTCAGGAGGGCAGTAGCAGACTTACAATTGACGAGAAGCAATTCATTGTAGACATTCACAATGAATATCGAATGAACGTAACGCCAAATGCGGCAGACATGCGCAGACTCGTGAGTATACCAATAATCCTTTACTAATAAGCTTGGTTGCCATTTGGACGCAAAGGCTCAGAAAAACGCAAGTTGACCAATCACTAGCAAAAGTTTGGTTGATCCATGGTGTCGTGATTGGTCAAAATTACTTGCTCTTACGTTCTATTTGGGAACCAAACGATTAAAGATATCGGCCATTTCAACTTGCACGTGCGATATAGTAACTTTGAACCAACCGCTCGCTACGTCGCTTATGTGAACTGCCGAGTAGAGGTAGGCCTGGCTATGTTCACCATGTAAACCATCGGCAGTTAAATAATAGTTAGTCTGGTTATAATGTAAATGTAGAAGTAGTAGCATATGTTGTTTTACCTTTTTGTTTGTATACTTACCTACCACCACTCAATTATTACAAAAGCGGGATTATAATTCGTCCCGTTTTAAAATGTATTATTACAAAACTAATGTAACTAGGTGTGTAATATTGAACTGTTTATTTTATATACAGGAGTGGGATGATGAAGTAGCAGCGGTGGCACAGAATTGGGCATCCGGGTGCCCTGGTGGTCATAACAGTAACGAGTATGGAGAGAATCTAGCATTTAGCACTCTGCCTTTCACCGGTAATATAGAAAATCTGTTTAAAGCTGGCCTGAAGGCATGGCATGACGAAGTCGACGACTACAAATACAACACAGGAGAATGTTCTGGAGTCTGTGGCCACTATACACAGGTATTAGCAGCGTTTTATTTACAGTTTGTAACACGTTTGCCAGGTGCCATTTAACACCTGGTTTTTTCAAAAAGAAAATGGAAAAAGTGGAAATTTTCTTCACTTTTGTAGACGATGAAAAAAATTTCCTTAGATAAACGTTCAACTATTATATGGTTATTCTCTTCTTATTTATATTGAACATTTTTGTCCAGTGTTCACATTAAGGCTAAGATTTATGGTTTCCACTTGGACGCAGAGCAACGACGTAGACGCGACGCAAGTGATTTGACCAATCACAAACAATGAAACTTACTTACTTACCGTACCTTTGTGTCTACGTCCTTTGGTTGCGTCCTAGTGGAAACCAACTTCTGTAATGACTTTTTTAGATGGTTGATACAAGAAGTATAAAGATTGGCTGTGGTACGAATTATGAAGAATGCGCGGGGAGATTTCCTTATACTTTAGTCTGTAACTATTCCCCAGCGTAAGTATACATACAGTTATATTTTGTATTACATTAAACTAATAATGTTAACTTCAAAAAATAACATTGTATGTAATTATATGGTAGAGCCGATACTTTATTTTTACATTTTTTAAATTTATTTATTTATTTATTTTGCTTAAGTGGAAACTACAATGGGAACAAACCTTATCAGAAGGGGAAAACGTGTTCTAAATGTGCCGATGACACTAGATTCTGTGTTGATAAGTTTTGTGGTGAGTTGGAAACTATTATTTTCACTGATAACTCTTGCAGAAATTCAAACGGTTGGTCTGTTAAAACATGTTTTTTTAACTAATCATTGTGCCAGTTTGATTTGGAATTTCAAAAAGTATTATTTAACTTTATATGCACCACACTATACGCAAGTGGAGCAGTATCCTTCAACTATGACGTTTGCCCCTAAATGGAAGAAGAGGTAGAAAGGAATTTACACCCACAACTAGCATTTTACCTTAATTAAAATACTGTACTGTTTCAGCAAGTTAAGTCCTGTATTTGAAAGTTTTGATATTAAACAAAACACAATTGTTATTGTGCCTGTATTTAAGTGTAATAATTATTTACTTTTTGTTTAATTTTCCTTTGTTTAAAAGCTGCTGAATGTTCAGGAAACTGCAGTAAGTAACTGAGTTTATAGTATTTTTTTTATAACTGATGATGACAGAAGTACTGTAATGTGACGTCACCGATTTGTGGCAAATAAGACACATTTCGAGCAACTGTGTTTGACCAAATGAATTGAATTGTAATTTAATTTAATTGAGTGTTGTTGTGGTGATGATCATGCAGCGGACGAGGAATAAAAATTGATATTTCTTGTCTTTAAATCCAAATTAGAGTGTAAGAGAAAATGTAAGAAGGGCGAACTGGACAAGAAGACGTGCACCTGCAACTGCTACAAAAAGAAAGGTTATTACGGCTCGTTCTGTAAACGTAAGTGTATCATTGTTTTTGCGAAAACGTATTTAAGCCGATTTTCTACCAGGCGAAATTGTTCGCGCGAATCGAAAGCGTCAGTTTGAGTAGAGAAGGATTTAGAAGATGGAAACATGCGTATAGCCATCAAGCATAAGTTTTTACCTTGCCAAGCTTACAATTTTTGTTTGTAATAACAATAACTATGCCTAATTAATATTTCAATCACTGTAGAGAAATGCAAGAATACCGACGAGTGCATCAACAGGGGCTACGATACCTGGCCTGACGAAAATGTTTGCGTCGGTGATTATTTCACTGACTTGTGTCCTCTGAAATGCCATCCAGATTGCGGTAAGATGCATTTACATATTATGAACCTTTTTAGCCGGTTTCTTCATTATATTCTTATTTATAAAGAAAACTTCAAATTTAACCGTAAACTGTGCTAATGACAATGATTGTAAGCCTACTAATAAATGGTCACGATTAAAACATCGTTCAAATACAGCTAATTATCATGATGGTGATGATAACAAAAAAGTGCATTTTGATTCATTTGTAAAAATTGTCACTTTGGGACAAACTAATTAGCCTCATTATGAGTTACGCGCGGGAGTTATCACGTGATGATGAGCAATTAAGAAAAACTAAATGGTTATGATACCTTAGGGGATACAAACACAATGTATTTGAATAAATCAATTCATCTGACTCTATAATAGCATTTTGATGATCTAATTTAGTCAATTAATTATAAATGACTTATTCAGAACATCTGTAGTTTCGTTAGAAACTGATGTCGTTTAGCGAGTTGACCATCACAAGCTGCAGATCGGATTATCCACTTGTGCTTGGTCAACTAGCTTGCGTTGCGCTTAACGTTCTAAACTAATCTTAAGTTGACTCGACTAAGGTATGACGTCATTATTATTTTCGATTAAGTAAATTAAATATTATCCATATCCTTTACTCCTGATTCATAATTATTTCAATCTTACAGAATACTTCAAAAACAAGAAAGGTTAATTTGATCCGGATAGGAATTCGTATGCCTACCTATGATGGATGATGTACAATGATGTAGGCCTCCATCAAATAACAACATGTCAATTTACTTAATTCGTAGGCCTACCTATGATGGATGATGTACAATGATGTAGGCCTCCATCAAATAACAACATGTCAATTTACTTCTTGTTATCATTTGTTAATATTATATAATTATTATAATTCTTTAATTATTGAGTTGTTAGTTACTTATGAAATTTAAATCTGAAACTCTAATTAATTAGTCGGGTATAATAAAGAATTATTAGACTAGATAAGATTTTGAACAACATTATAGGCCTGCAGTAACATTTAATTTCCTATACGGGTAAAACATTTAAAACCAAAAATGCTATACAAAGATTTGTAAAAATGTTTTTGTTTTGGAAATTTTCCGATTTGTAAACTTGTTATGAAACCCCCTTGGAAATAATCATTAAAAAATCAAAAATGAAAGTTACTATTTATCATGTCCAGTTTTGTCACTATGTTCATAAATATAGCTAACGGTGTGACAACACTAAATGAGAATGTACTTTTACTTTTCCAAAAAAAACAAACTAATCTACTGATGATATTTACACCAAGTTTAGCAAATATAAATGGAAATACTCCTTTGACAATATGCCAGAACTAAACTTGCTGTATAGTTATTTATATATTTCTGAATAATAATTAGTACCTATGGAGAAATAAAATAGTTCCAAATGAAGAGAGGTAAAACTGAAAAGTTTGTAATGTACGACTAGGGAGTAGCGATATGATAAAGTGTTACGTAATACATATTTAATTGGATACACGGCTATATATAAATGTTTCAATTTGAAAGTGTAGTGTTATTAAACTAACCTCGTCGGTTGGTAAAGTTTGGATTATTCTGGGGAGGAAGTTGCCAAGATGCTTGTCATTGAAGTGTTAGTAGTTGCGTTGCTTATCGAGGTAAGAGTTCTTCCTTTCGTATAAAGCCAGTTCTTCTCTTAAGTACCACTGTATTAAGTTAGAAAAGCAAAATTATACATATTTTTACTCGGGGTACCCGAGTCTAGTACTTACTCATTTTCTCCTTCTCTTCCTCCATCTGGACACTATTGAGTAAAAAGTGCGATTTTTAAAGTACTACTCCTCCCTTATTCGTTATAGTATTGAGCTGGGATTTGGCATGAACATACTACAGGGACATGTCCTCAAAGCTATAGAGCCGGATTTTTAATTTTTTGTTAATTAATTTGTTTAATTAAGAAGCCACAATGTGTGACACACACCACAGCGTTATGTAGTTATATGGTTATATGCGGATTCTTGGCGTAGTGGTTATCACGTTTGCTTAACACGCAGAAGGTACCTGGTTCGAGCCCGGACGAAACCTTTTTTTTTTTTAATTTATGGTGAAAAGTACTGTATACGCAATATGATAATTATACAGAGTATATCTTATTTTTATTATTTTTTAAAATACTTATTTTGTGTAATCGGTAATTATCACTTTTACACATGTTTATTTTGCTTTGTGCTTATTACCATTTATTTGTAATTTAAATGGATTAAAAAACTTTCTGTAACCCACATTTTTAATGTAAGAGGTTTCGTAGTGTAGTGGTTGTCAAGTCTGCTTAACACGCAGAAGGTCCCGGTTCGAGCCCTGGCGAAACCTATTTTCTTTACTTTCTAACTGTATACGTCTGTATACAGCTTCTTTCGCTGTACCCCGAGTATTGCACATTCGTGCTTGTTTTTATTTATTTATTTATTAAAACATATTTAGGCAGGATAACATAATTC
Organism: Antedon mediterranea; assembly: GCF_964355755.1. Classification (NCBI taxonomy): domain Eukaryota; kingdom Metazoa; phylum Echinodermata; class Crinoidea; order Comatulida; family Antedonidae; genus Antedon; species Antedon mediterranea. Next base: position 1,903,115 of record NC_092677.1, read on the forward strand.
AGAAAAGAAAAGATCACAACATTTCTGTTAACATACATGTGTTAACATGTTTATTTTAGTGTCAAATTGATTATAAAATCATGTTTCTTTTTTCAGAGTTCGACTTGTTACACAGCAGAGGAACAGGATGAGATTGTACATTCTCACAATGAATACCGAAAACATGCGAAGCCTAAGGCAGGAGACATGCGAAGATTGGTAAGTTGTGCTACGGAACACCGTCAGTGACGTAGTCTGGGTTCCAGACGGAGTTTTGTCTTAATATTAGTAAAAAGATAAATATTTTGGCACATATGGCGTTTCATACGTTTACTACTTGATTTTGGATACTCCGTCTGGGGAAACACGCACAAGTCACGTGGTTTGACACCAAGAATTCTTGGTGCATACGATTATCCGGTTGACTAGTTTCAGCTGCATGCGATTGGCTACTCACTCGTACACTATTTTAATATTCATATTTCAGAATTTCAAAGACTCAACATCTAAGATGATGCGCATGCGCTATTTTACGTTTAGACAATGTGTACTTGGGTACATCATGAAGGTACCTCCATGGGTACATTGATGAAAGTTTCTGAAGGCTAGAAATGATTTTATCCCTAGTAGTCTGGTAATTATTTGATGGGATTTTTCCCAAGAACATGAAAACTCGTCTTGATATGATAGGTTAGCTTCTCCGCAAATCAAACATTGATTGAATGGATCATTTATTACGCGGAGATATTTTGATTTAATTCCCACCCAGACCCTGTCCTGTTCTGTGTGGTGGTGTAGCCCTGTTGTGTGCCGGTGGTGGTATGTAGGCCTACCTTATTGGCGTTTTATTCGGCAGGTCATACGTGCGAGTTGAGTAGGACCTACGAAGGAGGCCTAGGCCAAGGACTAAACAATTAATAAACAAAACAACTTGGCAACACGATTTTATATTTCAACAGTCTTGATCGTACATTCAGCACTGTTCGTATAGTACTCGATCTTTTTTATTTTGAAACAAAATGATCATTGGCTGATTCGAAATCCATATTTACATACCGCCCGCCCCATATAGCCAAATACGGTATCGTAACCTACGTCATTCTTATCGGATGCTTGCGGTCTGCAAATCGATTTCTATACGTGTTTCACAAGTCTGTATTTTCAGACAAAAATCGCGGTCGAAATAAAAACAAATAAATTTAAAAAAAGACAATACAGACTTGGAGCAAGTCTATCAGTGACGCTGCGAACTGATACAAAATCGACGCGCGCGTACAAATGCTGCACAATTATCAGTGTTGCCTGGTCCGGTCAACATGAGCAATGCAATTATAAGTTTGTCAAGACCAGTTTGCTCTAGAGTTTGGTAAACAGAAGAAAACTTTACAGCTGGTCTGCACTATAGCAACTTTGTTTAAGTTTGCAAACTAAAGTGTGATAGTGTAGTCTAGACTTTAGAATTTAATCGCGCGTTGTTAAAGTGTGCATCTCATCAGAACGGTCTACCAAGTTCGGTATCTTATAGTTTCATTATTCTCTTTTAGGTGTGGGATGATGAAGTAGCTAACATGGCGGAGTATTGGGTGTCAACCTGCCCCACAGATCACAACCCAAATCGTAACAATTACGGTGAGAACATAGCGTTCAGCACTGTACCATTTGAAGGGGACATGCTACTCATTGGAATCGACCGATGGTATGATGAAGTAAAAGACTACAAATATAAAGAGGGTGCATGTACAGGAGTATGCGGTCATTATACACAGGTAAGTCATCTTTCTGATTCACACTAAACTGGTTCATACTATAGTCACATTTGTTTCTTAAGCGTGGTTCCCACTAGAACGCAACGCAGCGACGTAATGACGCATCGTGCTGTATTGCGTAATCACAAATGGGAACCGACGACGGGGGCAAACACAATTATTTTCTTACGTTGTGTAGATTGCGTTACTTTGCGTCGCTAGTGGACACCAAGCTTTAGTATGATCCCATTCGAACGCCACGCAACTACGTAAGCGCAGTCCAAAGTTAACCAATTACAAGCGACAGGTTATCAAACCTGTTAGTGGCGGTAATTATCGCTGTTGGATTCGATTGAATAAAATAGAAAATAGAAATGAAAATAGTTTCAACGCGTCGTCAATGGTCAAATTACGTGCGGTGTATTTACATCCGTCTCTATTGGAAACCATGCTTTAACTAATAATAATAACTGTATTGTTTTAGCCTACTGAACTTCTCAACGTAAATTTATTGGCAGGTTGAAGATGCAAGGAGTTTGAAAGTTGGCTGTGCAAGAAATTTGGACCCATGTGTCAATAACAAATACCCGTATGTGTTCGTATGTAATTACGACCCCGCGTAAGTACTTCTTTTTTGTCTTTCAAAACGCATATCGGTAAATATCCAGTCTCGACGCAAACTGGCACAAAATATGATACGATAAACGGTAACCGTTTTGTCTATCTTAATTGTTATGGTGCCACTAGCTGGAGAAGTGTTTAGAACCTGTTTTTCTCCGAACCATTTGAGTAAAATAGGAAACAACTATGTTGTTCTGTAGGGGTAATATGGTTGGTGAAAAGCCGTACTCAGTCGGAAAGCCGTGTAGTCGTTGCCATGATGACGCAAAGTATTGCGATGCCGACGGGTTCTGCAGTAAGATTCTTTATTATTCTTTTTAACCAAAACGTATATATATTGTGTCAATATCATTACAAGAATATATCTATGTTGTGAAAATTGGTATGGTGACAATTCAGATTATGTTTGCATTTTGTTTAGGCCTAATTTAAATCAATTTGTATATATTTATTGTTTTTACAAAATGCAAATATTTACTACATGATATATTTCCTATTTCGTCTGCAGGTGACTGCACACCTGGATCAGGAGATTGCGGTAAGACATTCATCCAAATCTTTTAAATCTTGATTTAGCAAGTAGGCCTAACCATTGTGAGTTAGACTTAAGCTTGATTCCCACTAGCTATGAAACGTAACACAACCTACTCAACGGAAGAAAATGCCATTCCAATAATTGTGTTTTGAATTACGCAATACAGAACTTTGCGTCGATACTTTGATGCGTTGCGTTCTAATGGGAACCACGCTTTAATATGTATCTGCGTATTTCACCACCAGAGTGTAAGCGAATTTGTGCAAATGGCGGAACTCTAAATGAAGAAGATTGTTCATGTACGTGTGACACAAGCAGCGGATACTGGGGAAGTTTATGTACTGGTAAGTAGGCCTAGTTAGAAAATTTTGGGTTTTTTTAGAAAAAATGTAAATGTATCTTAGAAAGTTTTACGAAAATGTGACATGCGTAACTATTTCTAATTTAACTACGCATATAACAAACAGTTGAAGTAGCGCCATCATTTTATCATTATATCTCTGATTCGTCTAGACAAGTGCGAGAACTCAGCGAGTTGTGACCAGTACCTTACATGGGATAACTCTATTGTGTGCGCCAATGACTATTTCTACAATTCGTGCGCCCTTAAGTGTCAACCAGATTGCCGTAAGTATCGTTATGGGAGTATGGTAATACATTAATTAGAGGGGAGTATGGTAATACATTAATTAGATGGGAGTATGGTAATACATTAATTAGATGGGAGTATGGTAATACATTAATTCCAGGTATTCGGTTCTTATGATAAAATGATCTGTTGACCCCTGACATCAAATCAAAATATATTTTTGAATTCAGGCAGACGATATCCAGTAACATGCAAATTAAACATATTATTAGCTTAAGCTCTTTCTATACTCAAACTTTATGAGGAAAAAAAATGTTGTGTGCCCATATATGATGATGTCATATCACTACCATATTTGGGCACATCACCATTTTGTTAAACTAGTCTGGTAGTGTAGACAGAGCTTTACATTTTGTATTTGGTACTTTCTTTCAGATGCTTAGCTTATTTTATTTATAGATTAACTAATTTATTTAAGCGAATACTATAATTTATTAATTTTACATTTTTCAGAAAGCTCTTAATACTACTTATAACCGACTGAACGATGCATCAGATACGGACGCCGAAACACAACCATTAGATTGCAATGTATTTGAGCAAATCAATCTTTCTTCGATTTTGCTTAAGAATCTATGATCAATAGTAATGTAGGCCCTCTATATTAATGTTCTGAGTAATATCAGGAAGCGAATAAAGTTGAGGAATGATGAATAATTCATGATGCATCACTTACCCACGAAAATAATGTATCAGGAAACGATTACAATTTGAGATATAAGTTACATTAATGTAGTAATAAATACATATTTAGTCAAAGCAACAGTACAGTATCAACATTGTTTTGGTTACTACTTTGTTTTTCCAGAGCAAATTTATTCACGCGAATCGAACTTTCTTTTATTTGATTGGTTGCGCATTTTTCAACGTCGTTAAGTAGTTGGAAAAACATTAATGCACAAACAATCGGGACCCAGGAATGGTCTATTCTAGTGAACAGATTAGTAGTAAAAACAAGGCTATATACATGGCTGCAGTCGCGTGCTAAAATTTGAGTTAGTGTTTACGGACCATCCGACCGACCAATCGACCAACCGACCGCGTTGCATGCGACTAAAAACAGGCTTTTCTATGCGTAAAGTTACTAGGACGACGTAAGCGCAACGGACGTTATTTGACCAATCACAAGCGATGGATCATCCGAATTATAGCTTGTGATTGGTCAACTTGCTTGTGTTGCATCACATTGGGAACAAAATACAGTAGCTTAAACATGTATTTTCGGAAACGCTCTCCGTGATGATTGAGCTAATAGCTTTTCACATTAAAAAATAAACATAGTTCAACATAATAGCTTAGTTAATATTTAACAAGGCCAACAGCCATTAAGTCGCGTGCTACAATGCATAGTGATACCGGACCGACAGACAAACAGACTGACAGACAGACAGACCGACAGACAGACGGACCGACCGACATAGTGAACTATACTGACCGAAATTACTGAACATGTTTAAAAATGTTGAAATGTTTAAAAACATTTATATTGTTTTAATTTACACGTGCGTAGCCTGTCACATTTGACGTGCTCGTATAACGTAATTTCGAGTTGAAAATTAAGTCAAGAAAACAGAAATCGGGCAAAAAGTGTGCGCAATAACATTTAACGCGCAGTGCGCGCGCAAAAATCTGCGCACTCATGGCAATTTTGTAAACGCTTAAAATTGCCTGAAACGTACTCTTATTTCATCGAAAATAAATTTTGAAAATTTTAAGCGCACGTACGGATGCGTTACATGCGCTACGCACGTAATTGTATTGCCATATGATGATTTATGCCCTGAAATTTATGAGTACCAAATTTTATTTAATTGTGATTCATGGTTGTTAAGATATGATTACAAACGTGATTTCGTTAAATCGTGCGTAGACCGCGTAATTTTTTATTGCGCACCGTGAAAACATAACCACATCGATTCCTGGCCATAAGGAATATTCTGTGAAAAATTGACTTAGCTAGATTAAACTGATATCAAGATAAGGTCATAAAGCGACAAAACGCATAGTGATACCGGACCGACAGACAGACAGACCGACAGACAGACCGACAGACAGACAGACAGACAGACCGACCGACCGACTTAGTGAGTCGCTTCCACGCGACTAAAAACGCTAGCATTCCGATTGTGTTAAATAAGGCGTAACATTGTTTATCTACTGATTTATGCAAAGAAAAAAAGAAATGAACCGGAATATTATACATGTCTTTGAATGTGGTGTAGCCGATAATCGGATGCTGTATAATTATAGCCGATAATCGGATGCTGTATAATTACCACAGATTTCGCCACTATTCAACGCCGATGCCTCGTTTACAAGAATTTTGTCGCACAGTCGCCATGAGCAATGACGTGGTAAATGTAACTATACTTGTAATAGGTTGTGTTTTATAAATATTTTAGTATTGTGTATTGCTTTGGATGATTCATAATATCTATATTTGGATTATTTCACACGTTATATAAAAGGATACTAAATACTACTATACTGAAGATACTAAATACTAACTGTAATTTTATTAACGTTTACAAAATTTATTGTGATAGCTCACGCACACATTAACATTTACGTATTGAAAATATAATTTGTACAGATAATTGTATACACAATAATCTTTATTGTCTTTCTCAAATATACATAAAATCATAACCAAAGACTCCTGTATCGCCTAATATAACCAGTGCCTTCCATGTAAGGTTACTTGGGTTACACCGGTGTGATATAGATGAGATGCTGTATTACCGAATATTCTATGATACTGGGAAAATACTGTATTGCATTGTATTGTAGTATGTGGAATTACAACACTGAGAATCGAAGCAGTGTCAAATACTATTACGTCACTTCTGGTCCGTTAACAATTAAAATCAGCCAAGAAACAAATTATAAAAAGAGTATTTCTGTTGGCTAACTGTATTATAACACTCATTTAATCTCAATTATCTTAATGGGAACAAGAAATCTGAAAGAAATTAAAATTTCATTACAAAAATACAAATTAAGGTCCTAATTTTTAGAAAATTATTATATGAATTAAATTTACATGCAAATTGCAACAATAGCTTTAGAAATGATAAAGACAGATTTATGTTTTCTGTACAATGAAGAAATTACGTGATGTGTTATTTTCCATCCTACTTCTTATTCATCTTCCTCTAAGTCACATATTTCTCCTCTTTCCTCCTAATTTCCTCTTTCGATTCATACTGTTATGAAATGTGTGTCTTTAAAATATATTATCCGCCTCGAACTTCCTACTTATTCATCCTACCACTCTCCTCCTCATTCCTCCTAATTTCTTCTCTGATTTCATACTGTTACTAAATGTGTGTCTTAGACGTATTGTTTTATTTTAAGTTTTATAAAATATATCATCCGCCTCGAACTTCTTCCTTTCATCTTTTCACTCTCCTCCTTTTCCGATTTCATTCTCCTCCGATTTCAGAGTGTAATAAAATGTGTGTCTTAGTATAGTCTTATGTCTATGTTTATATGTAGGATTTTTTTATCAGGTCTATTTGCAAGCGAGTTTAGTTGTACTTTACACTATATCATTAATCTTGCGGACCGTGACGTGGACATAACGATCTGTATAAAGAAATGTTTGTTTTGTCCCGCCTTTGAGGTATTGATACAAACACCATCTAGGCTAATAGTAATGAATACATGGACAACCATATGGTGTTGAGGAGCTTTCTGCCGGCAATAAGAATGAAGAAATGTGTCTGTGTCAAAGGTTAACAATTACAAACAACATTTTCTGAAAATATTGAGTAGTATCAAAATACATTAGTAGCCATTGTCTATTATTGTCATTATCATATCATTAGCGATCTTCGGTAGAGAAGGTTAAATAAATAGGTAGGCCCTAATGAACGGAAAGATGTAAAAAGAAAAATAAATCTGGCCACGTATAAGTACTGTATATGCTAATACACCGTTCCTTTCACAATCTAGGCGCAAAGATTGTTGAATGTACACACACAACACTAACACCCCCACCAAACACGAAAACACCCTATTTCTAACTTTGGTTTCATTCCCCACAACCATTCTTTTGTATGACTCTGCATAATAACCACATTAGAATGGTGAGTATAATGATATATGAAAGTTTATCCAAACTGCACATTTCAAATTTAAAATTAAGATAAATTACATAAATTACGAAATGATCAAATTAGGTTGGCGATAATTACAAAAAGGCCTGGAAATCACGCCTTATATCAACATATATATTATGAAATCGTAAAGCGAGAACACGAAATGATGTTGTTTATTATTACGCTCCGTTAGAAACGATTCTCCATTAAGTTCTAGTAAGAATTAAGCACAGCCTCATTGCGGTTCTTCTAACTTAATGTGGTGTAAACTTATTAAGGAGAACCATTCATGTGTTTAGTTGTTAAAACTTAATGATATCATTTATTTTATAATATGTCATACAATATCGATCATGATTTACACGTGCCTATAAATGGTAAAATCGTGAACGGAGGTCCACTTTTGTTTCAATTTTATTTTGCGGTGGACGGGTATAGAGTTTAGAATGGCTTCAGCTTCATCGGCTTGGCTAGTGTGTGTTCTTGCAATATGGTGTATACAGGTACGTCAAATTATTATAAATCATTTTAATCTAATATATTATATATAATTTATACAGTATAACGAAATATCTTTTTATAACGTATATCATCATATCTGGCGTTCCCAAATGTCAGAGCCACAGTATAAGCTTTGAACGTGTTCGTATTCAGTAAACAAAATTGAAATAATCGCCTAATAATCTTATTTTTTTATATTGTTTTGTACGAAATTTAATCATATTTTGTTTAAAATTTAACTGTAAATATGTAATTTGGTAATTTTATCTATCGTTTAGATCTTTTAAAAGAATAGCATTTTGTCTGTTTTAACTAGAATTGTTGTGGGTTAACACCAGTGGAAAAGGCAAGATCACTAAAGACCCATAATATGTTCAGAGCCAATGTAAAGCCAAAAGCAGCCAACATGAGGATACTTGTAAGTATAATCACATTTAGACTTAAGTTTGGTTTCCACTAAGACGCCGTGCAAGGACGAAGCGCAACGCAAGGGATTGACCAATTAAACGTGGTTCCCACTAGGACGCAACGCAACGCAATGACGTATCGACGCAACGTGCCATATTGCGTAATCGCAAGTGGGAACCGACGACGCAACATTGCTGTAAAAATCGCAGGTTTGATTTCACGCAGGCGGGGGCAAACACAATGCGTGGAAGGGCATTTTCTTACGTTAGAGGCTGCATTACGTTGCGTCGCTAGTGGTAACCACGCTTTACAGGCGACAGATTGGATAATCAAACGCGCGCTTGTGTTTGGTCAAACTACTTATGCTTGGTTCAAAGAGACGCAACACAAGGACGTAACACAACGTAAGTGAGTTGACCAATCAAACTGTCGCTTGTCATTAGTCAACACGCCTGCGTTGCGTTTACGTCGTTCTTGCGTTGCGTCCTAGTGGGAACCAAGCTTTACGTTACGCCTACGTTGTTGCGTTGCGTACTGTGAGAACCAATCATAAGCGATAATTCGTTTCGTTTATACGTCATTGAGTAAATTTCGTTACTGGTATGTCGAGGGGAAAATGCGTACGTTGGCATGGTTTGGTTTTATCATAACATTTGAATGTTAGAGGTGTAATCCACTTTGAGCAAAACTTACTATATACTTACATGACTTGGTTCTGGATGGTAGAAATATCTCATGTCGTTTTGTTCTTCAAAACAGGTATGGGATAAGAAAGCCGAAGCTGTAGCCCAAGAATGGGCTGACAATTGTAACCAGTTCCATCGATCCAATCTTGGGGATCTTGGTATGGGCGAAAACCTTGCATTTAGCTCGAGGCCGTATGTTGGCAAACAGTTGGATTCTGGTATTCGCTTATGGTTCGATGAGGTTAAAGATTACAATTACGCCACGGGTAGTTGTAGAAGCGGTGCCGTGTGCGGTCATTATACACAGGTTGGTAATTGAGCAAGTATACACCTTTACCATGGAGGTATAAAATATTTATATGTTTCGAGTTCCCTCCTTTTATTTTATACCTCCATGCCTTTACAGTTCCGTAGTACGGTAGATCATGATATACCTCCATCGGTAGATTATTATTTATGACATTTTTAACACATGATATTTTATACAAAAATTATTTATTACTATCATGACTTACCCCCATATTTCTCATCCTGATATTGAAATTAAAATAAATAATATAGTACGGTGCTCAGAAACTACTGAGCGAAATACTTGGTCAAATGTAGCAACCGACAGAAGGCGTGCTATTTCATATTTCCGCCCATATTGAAGATACAAATAATTCGAGATTTTGATAAGCTTTTGTGACAACAACCAGGCCTGTTGGTAGGCCTATATAGTTTGAAGAAATTAGGTTAACATGAATATTGCGAACGTTGCCGTGCAGACACATTTGCAAGCAAAGGAAATATTTTTATTGGCAAATTCTTTCCAAGCATTTTGCCAAGTATGCCTATAATAATTATTAGTTATATTAATTGCGAGGGCTTGATAGTATATTTTTTGAATGAATAGGTTGTTGATACAAGAAGTTTAGCGGTTGGATGTGCAACCAACAGAAAGAAATGTTCGAAGGGATTCCCATACATGTTTGTCTGCAACTACTCACCTCCGTAAGTTACAGTACGACAGACCGACAGACAGACGGGCGTATAAAGTGAATGAATATAATTTTCTAAAATGAATTATAATATTTTAAATGGTTAAACTTGGTCTATATGGTCACTATGGCGTAACGTCACGTGACGCAAATTCAAGAACGTAGACGCAATGTAATCGTTGGCCAATGACAATCCATCGCTAGTGATTGGTGGTCAAATCACTTACTTTGCAATTATATCCTTTCATTCATTCCTATACATTTATTTATCAAATCAAGATAATTTAAACATAAATTGATTAATCAAAACAAGATAAATAAACTGTTTATTGGGCCACAAAGTAGAAGGCTTAGCCAAGTCTCGCGAGGACCCTATGACATAGGCCTAAACGAAAAATAACGAAAGGATAATGCATAATGCAAAGTCGAACGTATGTGCCTCTAGTTGGAACCAAGCTTAGGAGGAGGAGGATGCGGAATTGATTTACGAATTTCTTGTTCAAATATTAAAACAGTTTTCTTTAGTTTTTAACTTTTTATTTAACGTTATGTTATAGAGGTAATTATAATGGAGAAAAGCCGTATGAAGCTGGACTACCTTGCTCCGGATGTCAAAGTGACACTAGATATTGTAAGGCGGGATTATTTTGCAGTAAGTTGCCACTTTGTTTGCCTTATGATGCAACGACGTAGGCGTAACGTAAACGAGTTGACCAATGGACATACGTTGTGATTGGTCAAATTGCTAACGATGCGTCTATACGTCCTATATGCTGCATCCAAAAGCTTTAGCTGGGGAACTTGGTGGAAATGTATAAAACAGTGACAATATAAATGTAATTAATGAAAATCTGATTTGCTTCAACAACAATGTACAGTGAACTTTATTTCCATTAAATTTAACCTATCTATTGCAAGCTGTAATCATTATTTTATTTTCCATATAGGTGATTGCAAGCCTGGCAGTTCCGGATGTGGTAAGTTGCACACAAAGTACCAAAATCCCGTAGGCCTACCCACCCTTCAGTATCAAGCCTTAATCACGTAGGCCTTCCCTTCAGTATCAAGCCTTACTAACGCGCGCCATATAATTTTGCAAAAATAATTTGACCAATCACAAGCAACAGTTTTGGGATGAGCCGTCACTAACGTTTAATGTTCGTCTTGCGTTCCCACGCAACGCAAGTGAGTTGACCAATCACACGCTGCATAAGATAGACGGTCCTTCGCTTCTGATTGGTCAAATTGCCTGTGTTGCGTGTAGCCTACGTCCTTGCGTTGCATCGAAGTGGGAATCAGCGGCAAATTCCTTACCTTAATGAATTGCTATTTTTAGGATAACAATTCTAAAATTATGTTTTAAAATTCAAGATTGTAGAATTAACTGTGGCAAAGGAAATGCGAAAAACCCTAAAGCCTGCTCCTGTAAATGCAGAGGCTCATGGGGAGCAGCATGTCAAAGTAAGTATTTTAGTCGTGTTACCTTTTTATATACCGGTTCGTCCCGCTTTGATTTCGCCTTTCATTATATAATTGATATCATGATTATAAATATATAGCAGGCCTATGTATGCTATAACAAACATGTGTAATACTGTACTGCACTGTACAATATATACTGTATAATTATTCATTTTTTTATATACCGGTTCGTCCCGCTTTGATTTCGCCTTTCATTATATAATTGATATCATGATTATAAATATATAGCAGGCCTATGTATGCTATAACAAACATGTGTAATACTGTACTGCACTGTACAATATATACTGTATAATTATTCATTTTTTAACCAATGTTTATAGATTAAACATTATGCATTGGTTGATGCATAGGCTACTAAAGACGTGATAGGCCTATCCTTTCCTAAAGCTTGGTTTAGGACGCACGCAACGACGCAAGAACCTTAGCGCAACGTAAGTGATTTGACCAATCACATCATGCAATATGGATTATTCGAACCGTCGCTTGTTATTGGTCAACTCGCTTGCGTTGCGTTTACGTCGTTGCGTTAGTCCACTTGTCGGAATTTTATCTGGAAATGAGCTCAAGTATTATACGTATGAAATGCCACATGTGTCAAAACATTTGTAGAACCTAGTCATTGTGTTGCGCCGATTCGTTTTATATGTTATCTACATTTCTTTTATAGAAAAATGTGTGAATGGACCAGCTTGCACCGGCAAAGGCTATGACAAATGGCGAGACGAAGACGTGTGTCCACATCCTTTCTTTGCCGAAGCCTGTGCAGCAAAATGTCAAAAATCTTGCAAGGCAAGGAAGAAAAATTAACCATAACTTTTTAAATTCGCAATTCAATCTTAGTTTGCATTTACATGATGTTGATAATACTTTTACTGACCCAATTTTGAAATAATTTCTTTTTGTGAGTCAGTAGAGACAGAATACATTCAAAACATTTAATGGTAGGCCTAATAAACACGCACATGATAAGTTGTAGCTTAAAAGTAACATACCATTGGTTTTAAAAAGATAAAAAAAAAAGACAAGAAAGTTTTCAACACATTTATATAATTGATGGTTTCAAAGGTTAGTTACACAATATATTATTATACATTGTTTGTGGTTATTCACTACGCTCTTGTGGGCCTAACATGGCGACGATGTAACTAGAAAAAACACAACACAACTGTCAGTAACTGTCAGCCTTGTTATTGCTATAGTTATTAGAAGGTAGTGTCAACGCATGCGTAGTTTACTTTCTGTACTAATCAAAACAAAATGGTCCGACAATAAGCCCACCTAAGTTTAGGTGTGCGATTACTGAGGCCTCCTACTTAAACTTTATTCCTATTTTTGGACGCAACGCAAGTGAGTTGACTCCAATCACACAGCGCGACGGTTCGGGCGGCGCGGATGACTCGTCTAATCGTTGCACCTGCGTGGCGCTTACGTCATCAGTTCTGCGTTTGGGCATCAATGCACCTGCGTGGCACTTACGTCATCAGTTCTGCGTTTGGGCATCAATGCGATGAACTTTACAATTTCTATCATTTTGTTTTGGTTTCCACAGTATAGTTAGTTAAAGTTTTGAATAAATATAATAAAATCGATTAGAAATGTTAGTATGTTTGCTCACTTGATTAAGATTTATATTCATCCTGTGTATTGTATTATATTAAATGAATTAACAATTTTTGTTTTAATTTTCATGACGATTTTTTTCAATTACAATTATCATGAATATTATAGCCAGGATTTTTAATGAGGCCTTCTTTTTTTCCTCAAAAATGAGCAAGTGCAAACAACTGAAGATAACAAAATACATTTAGGCCTAGTAGATGAAAAGATGAAAGTACATTGTCTGCTGCTGACTTGGTATAGGATTGGACCAAGTGGGGAAAATGGTTATGGTTAGAATCCTACGAACCCCTCTGGTTACGGGCTTGGACAACGAATAAATTGTAAAGATCATCCTATAGAATAGGTCATCCTATCCTTTAGTTAGAGAATGTAACATCGAAAGAAATGCACGGGTGGCGATGTGCAGTAACTGCACTCCCTCCCCCTCTACACCTCTCCCTCACCAGGTACCCGTTCGATATATCCATGAGGGTCTTAATCTCTGTCTACACTATCAAACTAGTTTGATAAAAAATGTGTATTGTGCCCAAATATGGTAGTGATATGCACAAATATGGTAGTGATGATATGACATCATCATGTCCATATATGGGCACATCACATTTTTTTGTCGCATAAAGTTTGATAGTGTGTAGACATATAAAAGAGCCTTCTTAGAAGTTAGTTAAGTAAACATTCCAGAGGGCGCTGTCTGACCGTTACTTTAGTCATTGCTTTAGTTTAGTGCTTACCTCTTCTTTCGATCGCGGTGAGCTTACTTGTGTGTATCATCACAAAATTCGAATAAAAACCTACGAAATGAAGCTGATACTGTTGTTAATTACAGTAATTGTACTCTTCAAGTCAGGTAAGTAATATCCAGTAATTTAATTGTATAAAGACCTTCCTTATTTTGTTCGAAGTGGATGCTACTCTGACTTTGCACACACTCTCTCCCTAGCTAGGCTAGGCCTAGTAGGCACAACAAACTCGTCGCGTAACCAGCAGTATGTACTTGTTGGACTAGCTTGTGAACGCGTACGACGCCCACTAGGCCTAGCTAGAGGCTTGCCGTGACTAGTAGGCCTGGGCTTTATACATAGGGCTAAATAGTGACACACCAACAGTCAGTAGGCCCCTATAGTAGGTAGGCCTAATAATAGACCTAGTTTAGTTTCTGACAAATTAATTTAAATTAGGCCTAGCCTTACTATCTCAGTAGACAGTATCTGACTGAGATGAGCTGCTGTTGTACACATCACAAAATCTATTTTTTCCACTTTTTTTCTAGGAACAAATGGTTTATTTATTACCAAAATCCAAGACCAATACGTAGACAATGGTGAGACCATTTATTTGTCATGTAGCGCCAGCGCAGCATCAGTTGGAACGACTATGACTTGGATTCAAAGGACCATCGACGGGACATCTTTAGGCATCACACACAATGAGCAAATATTAATACCGCAGCTTAGAAACCGTTACTCAATTAGAAACACTGGTTCGTCAACTCGGGAACACATGCTCACAATAAGAAATGCACAACTGGATGATGCGGGCGAGTGGACATGCACTGCTTATCCGGAATCTGGTGATATAGATACCATGTCGACTAAAGTAACTGTTCTTAGTAAGTACACTATATTTATGGTGTCAACCTCTCTCTCTCTAAGCAAATATTTGTACAGGCTCTCTATTATAAAATGAATTACCATATTTTTTCGGCCAGGGGTGTTTACTCAAATAAATACAGCAATGATTTTTTAACAATTCTTGTAATGATATATATGTATGCACAGTAAAATCATAATCCAAGTTTGAACTATTTATAGTAAATATTCAAATAATTGTAAGTAACTAATACATTTAATTTTGTGTACAAAATGTAATGTAGATTTCAATACAAAAATTGTGTTGAATCGCCTATATTTTGCATATTTAAATGTTACAATACAATGCATTTTTTTGTCGTCTTAATAGCGCCACCAGAAATAACGACAATCTCCTCACCACCTGTTGATTTGCGGCTTGGTCTCAATTACACTTTGCAATGTAATGCAACTGGCAGCCCGATGCCCATCATCAAGTGGCGACGTGTCAACCCTCAATATCTGCCTAACTACAAACCGTTTTCAGTTGGATACCTGTACAACCTAACTAGAGTGACAGCCAATCACAGAGGTCTTTATGAGTGTATTGCGTCAAACGGTATCGGCAAAGCTGCTCGTGAATCAGTCAAAATTACTTTTTCGTGTAAGTATAATCTTAAGGTGTCAAAGGCTACCTTATTATAATGTTTACTATTTTGGGTATTGTATTTGTATCCGTTTTGTTTTTATCATCCTGTTATTGGCGAATTTCTTTTTGCTGGGTTGGGTTTGGAAATAAAATAAAAATAAATGATTTTCGCTCGTACAGTGTTCTCACAAAGCAGCATTTGCCAGCAATATTTAACAGAATTTTTTTTTTTGACCATATTTAATGAGGGTGATCCATCCAGCAATTGCTGATCATTAGGGACCCTCAGAGGTTCACAAGACAAACATATACACAAGATGCATAAACAAAGTCTTATTACAAGTCTTTGGGAGTGGAATTGTAATTTTGTCCTTAGAAAAAAATCCTGACATGTGACAGGACTTGAACCCAAGATTCTTGGAGTGGTAGCCAAGCATCATAACCACCAAGCCACAAATCCACTCCAATTAATTGTCTCCAACCAATAAATGGTATAAGAAAATAAATAATAACATTATTTTAATTAGATAGGTCATGTTGGTGACTTTTTGTTCTCCAAAAATCATGTCCGACAAATTGTATATCAAATTGACAATATATAGCCTTTGACTTCTTTTAGTCTATGTTTTTAATGGCTAGGTCTAACCTACCTTTGACTTCTTTTAGTCTATGTTTTAATGGCTAGGTCTAACCTACCATTACTAGATTAGTTTTTATTTTATGTATAATTTTCTTACATTTTTTGTAGTATTCTTGCATATTTTATACCGGTTGATTTTAATCTAGCAAATCTTGCTAGAAAACCTATTTTGGTAGAAGACTGGGTGACTGGTACTACAGTTTTTATTACCTCCCCTGTTTCAACATTAAAGCTGAATAAGTGTTTAATCAATGCATTCACTGTGAACCTTAACACACATCAATATTTGCATAAACTATGTTAATTTAAATATTGCTAGCAAGCATTATATTATTAGTCAATTTACTGTACCTAGGTTAGGTTGTAAAATCATGTAGTGTAGGTTCTAGCTTCTTTTATCTGTAGGATTAACTTGATACACATTTTCTACAGTGGTTTCGAAATATTTGAAAATAGTTGGTTGCATGATGTATTGAATTTTGAAGCCCAAATTTATAGATACAGATTTGGAAATATTTAGATTTAAAAAAAAATTTACTGATGTTTCATACCAGATTCAACAATTGTTTTTTTTTTTTGGTTATTTTTCAAAAATGGTTTTTGACCATTTTTTAACAAAAATTAGTAATACTTTAATTGAATTCGTAATCTTTATTTTTAATTGTGTTCGAAAATATAATATTCTCTGAACCTACTTAAATATAGCTTAAATATTTTTAGCAGGCACTGTTTGACTTACAGAGCTGTTTACTCTGATAAGTACAACACTGTGATGAATTGTGAATTGCCTATAACAATTCTATGAGTCATACGTCATATACAAATAAAATTAAAATTGAAAAATATAATAACAATAGCACAGGTCACACCACCTCATCTAGGCTTTGAATACAAACACATTTTAGATTATTCCATTTCTAAATTAGGGGTGCTATTTTTACCAGAATTATTTAATTTTCTTTATTAAATGTCTTTAGATTTATGTATTTATTTTATTTTTCTTAAACACTATGTGTACTTTTTTTTGTGTATTTTCATTCTTATTTAGTTTATTTTTATTTAGTTTATTTTCTACTAGTACTAGTAGTAATAGTTTACTCTCCCACTGTGTGACCTGACCCGAGTCATGTTGCGTTGGTAAAGCTTTCTGTTATGTGATACTCTCGTACTATGTATTCATGTAGGGCTTAGGAATGTGTGTGAAATATGTCTCTTTTATTTTATACACACTATCTTTAATTTCTTTAAAATTTGAAAATAACTTTGAAAGTTAAACTACTAACACTAGATATTAATTTATAATTATATTATAATTTATTAAATTTAATTATAATATTTTATCTTATACATCTCTTTATTTTATTATTTTTTTTTTTAAATGAGTAAACACTAGTTAAAGCAAAAGGAATTAAAATTAAGAATGTTTTGACGTTTCTGTTATTTAACTGCAACCATCTTTTCTAGAGTATCTTTTCTACCACAGTATGTATATGTTTTTAAACAGATCCTATTCTAAACATTTTCAGGGAATATTACATTTTATTTTTTAATTTTTATTTACTTTTTGTTAAATATTTTTTATACACCACAACCTAAGAAAACATAGATTATCTAAAAGAGGAAATATTGTTTTGTTTTCTTAGACAAACCAGAGGTGAAAGCAGTGAGGGAAGAACTTGTTCTACCCAAGAATGAAGCTGGTAACATTAGTTGCTCTTGTGAGGCCTTCCCAAAGGTCACCAGAGAAAGTGATGTCAGGTGGTACAAGGGCTCACAACTCATTTCGTAAGTCTATTCAATTCTACTACTGTACTGTGTATAGCCATAGAGAGAACGAATAAAATAATACAATCTTATTAAAGTCTGATGTTTTGACTTACAGTACATTGACAGCATGTACTGAATGCTCAGAACACTGCAGACGCAATACAATTACATTGACGCAAAAATACTTCGTAATTAATGTATTGAGGAGTGTACTGATACAAAATGTTTTTTTTTAAATTATTTTGGTTTTTATGATTAGTTCCAGTGACACTCAGAACTATTTGATGGACGTGGTAGATGATAGAGAAAGTGACCGTACCGTGGCTATCTTGACCATACGTAATGTGACCAGTACAAGAGGAGGAGAATATAGATGTCGATTTAGGAATCAACAAGGTGAAACCGAAAGATCCCTCTCTGTGACAGGTGAGAAACAAACTTCTCAGACAGGGCCTTGCGTTTGGTTGTTGTAGTCATTCTAACAAACCCCAAGTGTACAGTGCAGACAAGATGAATTGCTACTCCCAAGCGTATGTAATATTAATCCTGAATTGTTTTACTCTGGACTTACGATAGGTTTGATTTAGTACTACAATACATAACCCAATGTAACCATATGGCCCAGTTGTTTGGCCAATATGTGCTAGTACAATCAAATGTAAAAAGAAATAACATCTTAAAAAGTTCCAAAATATCTTGATAATCAATTCAACTACAGTAATCTTGATTTTTAAAATTTGCTTTTTAGTTGGAGCAATTGCTGATCGATGTAAGTAACAAACTTTATGCACTTTTGTGAATTAGTACTATTATAGCATTGCCTCTCTTCACCCAGGTGTACAAATGGGTACCTGGTAAGGTAAAGACAAAACTTTGCGCTGATTACTAGCTGTATTATGGGAGTACTATGTTTCCATACGCATTTGATCCAAAATGACCGGAGTAATAATATATACAGCGCTTTATAAACCCAGAATATTATTATAGTATATTAATAACGCCCTTAAAGCACACATTGCATGTTATTATATTATCTGTACATTAATATTTTTTTGTTTAGATGCTGGCAAGGTGCCATCTGGAGCGTCCACCGTCACCCCACCAGTCATCATCTCAACTGTCTTCATGATTTTTATGGCTACTTGTTTTCATTAATATCATTTTCTTCATTTTAATACTAAGTGTCTTACAGCGTACATAAAAGCTAAGCGAGCAAATCAAATACTTGCAGTGTGTTCATTAGGACATTCATTACGACACATAAGAAAGCACATATATGGTTATAATGCACTCGGAAACAAATATATGGTTATAATTCACTCAGAAACAAATATATGGTTACAATGTACTCGTAAACAAATCTATGGTTATAACGCACTCAGAAATACACATATGGTTATAATGCACTCCAAAAAAAACATATGGTTATTTAATTCACTCGGAAACAAATATATGGTTATAATGCACTTGGAGAGAAATATCTGGTTATAATGCACTCATAAACAAACATGGTTACAATGCACTCGGAAACAAATATATTTGAACAAAATTATCTCCAATTTGATAATCGACGTGCATCTTTAGTTAGTGGGATTCGAACCCACCCTTTACTGTACTTTTCCGTTCATTTTTGTTAAAATTAATTTGTATTTAATCCTGAAAAAGATTTCATATCAACACAAAGTGCCTAATGTTCTTGTCCACTTACCTGGATAAGTAAACTATGCCTTTTATGTTATCTGTGTAATTGACACACTGTATGTACAAATTGAGTAATGTCAAATACAGGTAGCTAGTAACTAAAAACAATAATCATGCCAAAAAGAGTTTTTTTTTTAAATAAAAATATCGGTTTTTGATATAAGCACATTTTGTATAGATGAATCACTAACAAGTTAACCATCTATTTTTACACATTTTTATATATATGTTTGCTTTGGTATTTGTGATTTAATAGTTTTTGGTAAGAAGTCAGATGAAACATCATATATCATTTAATAATATACATTCCAAATGTAAAACAGATTTGAGGTAGGAAAAATGAAAGCGATTGAAAAATAATGATTTCACTTATGAAAATAAAACGTTTAAATTTAACAAAAAAAACTGATAGACAATGGACTTCCAGTTGCCTGTTTTTTACTTAATTATTCATTTATTAACAAATTGTATTAAGATTTGACTTAATTAAGTAACTAATAAAAACACACATTCCTCTAATGAATAATCATGAACTAATGAATAAACATTAACAGGAATAATAAATAACAAAGAAAATAATCGATAAGAAATTGGTAAAACTTCCGGTCTAATAATAAATAAGATAAACATAACACTATATATTTTTTTAATGATTATGTAAAGTACAGTATAAATACAGAACGAATTGAGGACTAATACTTAAAACCACAGAGAACTTATTTCATCATATTAAAACAAACAAAATGTATGTTATTGCAGTAAAATGTAGTTACTGCAGTAATGTTGAGATGATCACCTTAAGAAATTCAGCAGCACAACTTGTTTTGTATTGTTAGATGCTTTTTAGGTACTTTTTAGTTGTATATATTTCATGTTTTGGTAGTCACCATATTTTTATACTGTATAGTGTTGTGTGTGGGTAGAGGCTGATGTTGGGATTCTAATAACAGGGTTTATGTAGTGCAAATAGTAGTTAGTATTTAGAAGGCTGATGTTGGGATTCTAATAACAGGGTTTATGTAGTGCAAATAGTAGTTAGTATTTAGAAGGATAAATAGACATTGCAATAATATAATATACCTTGATATTCTAAACATTAAACAGTTTTCACCCAATTCTCAATGCTGTATCTCCACATACTATCTATTTCTGAAGTATCATAGGAACATTTGGTAATACAGCATCTCATTTATAACACATGTGGTGCCTGTATCATGTAAGGTTAGGTTAAACTAGATACATGTGAAACACATGTGATGTTGTATTCCTATGATACCTCGGAAATAGATACCGTACCGAGAATCTGCTGATATTTTATACTTTTTTTCTGATCAAGTTGACATTCATTGTGAACTTTAAAAGGTTTCATAACAATTTTTTTCAGCTGTATATGTACATTGTTAATTGTTTGCGAAAGCCAAATTTTTAGTGATTTCAATAAGAAATATCATGTAGAGTACAGTATTGTTGTTTTGCTACAACATTAAATGTGTTTTAAAAGAACTTGTGAACTTATTATTTAATTCAACCTTTTATCCGATTACACGTGACAACATGAAATGAAGATAAACGCCAGTAGAGTTGCATGACATGATTTGTTTCTTAAAATCCAGACTTGGAACGGAAACATTCTCTACCAAGACACACAAAGGCAGTATTCTTCTTTGCTGGTACTATAGCATTGCCTTGGGTTATTCCACTCAAACTATCCAGCTCGTCAGTTTTTGTTTCGTATAAAATTCGGCCAACAATCAAGAAGATCCTACCATTTACAGAAACTGCTTTATCTTTGAACTAAGTAGGGATTTGAGATTGTGGTATTTCTGCTTGCCTGAATCTAAGTCCATAGGTATATCTTGCCTGAATCTAAGTCCATAGGTGTATCTTGCCTGAATCTAAGTCCATAGGGGTATCTTGCCTGAATCTAAGTCCATAGGTATATCTTGCCTGAATCTAAGTCCATAGGTATATCTTGCCTGAATCTAAGTCCATAGGTATATCTTGCCTGAATCTAAGTCCATAGGTATATCTTGCCTGAATCTAAGTCCATAGGTATATCTTGCCTGAATCTAAGTCCATAGGTGTATCTTGCCTGAATCTAAGTCCATAGGTATATCTTGCCTGAATCTAAGTCCATAGGTATATCTTGCCTGAATCTAAGTCCATAGGTGTATCTTTATCTAAGTCCATAAGTGTATCTTTATCTAAGTCCATAGGTGTATCTTTATCTAAGTCCATAGGTGTATCTTTATCTAAGTCCATAGGTATATCTTTAACAATGCAGTTCTTTACCCATTTGTATACACAGCCGTTGGATATTATTACTGATACATGATTTGGTTTTTGAGCCATGACTGGCTCTGGTAATCAATACAGAAGTACTCATCCAGATTGATATTGTAACAACTACACAAGTACGTCTGCCACAAAGAGAGTAACCAAAACGAATGATGTATTTTTGAAAAGCAAATGATGTAGTGCAGTTATGTGTCACAGGTCTCCCATAGTTCTAAATCACATAGCATACAGCTACATCATCATGCATTAATAGATCATCAGATAAGAATGATGCGCAAGAGTATCTAAAGAGTTTGCTGCACGAGATGATGTGAAAGAAAAGATAGTTCACAGTATCTTGCAGTACTTTTGTTCACTTAGTGAACCGTCCATTGCAGGTATAACATGCCATGTATTGTCTTCATGCTCATAACATCTTGAACGTCTAGCTTTGAATGTAACTGAAACCTGCAAAAACAAATATTAGGCCTACTTGTCACAACTACGCATTTTTTTCCGGAACAGTCCTCAGTTTTAACTTAGAGGGAAAGCACCACAAGTAGAAATTCGACCATAGAGGAATTGTTCACCCCGTCGCCTGTGGAGAGTTATTTATTTGAGAGTGAGAAGCTTCTCTACAAACTGAGGTGCAGTCAAATACAAACTATAGGCATGTGTGATGCGATGCAACGATTTTCATACCATACATACCTTATTGCTCGTCCTACATCTTTGATATCGCGGTCTTTGCGTTCGAGTTTCTCTAACCTCTTTTATAGCGTGGCAATGCAACGCATCAATGTACAGATCTCGACATGTTGCATCCTTCATGAATGCTTCCACGTACAGGTTCTCCTTTAAGATTCGTGCAGGCACACAATGAAGGTATACGAGCTGTAAGATACCGGCTTTGAGGGGGAAAAAGAGTTTGTTAAAACTTCAACGATATTGATATTGAATGCGAATCTTGCGTAACGTGTGACGTTCAGAGGAGAATAGTCAGCACTTTGGCGGAGAGGAATATTTAAATTGAATTTAATACGGTACATAATTATTATGTAGTGTACTACCTTACCACACCTCTTACGCAATAACCGACTGTGTACAATAAATGAAATATTCGAACCAATGGATACAATGATTGTTTATGACTAAATCATAAGAAATGTCATTTACCAGTAAATTGTTGTCGTGCAGGCAAATCAGAATTAATCCAATCCATAATACCTAAGAACAAGTTCTCTTCATTTAGCACGTTTAATTCCTCCGCTTTGAGTATCTGTATCAACTCCCTACCACCGATTGCGTTCTGAAATTCAAAGACTTTGAGAGCCTCAGCCAAGTTAGCCATCACAAACCTTCTAGTCAAGCTTTGTAAACTTTTGATATCAAATAAATATGCCAAACTGTAGACTTTAATCTCAAAGCTTTTCCCCTCTTCAAAATAATTTGTAGGCCCTATGAGTGTTTTGATTCCATCAATACATTGGTCAATAACCCAATGGCTTTGTGTAAAATTTGCAACCCTTAGGATCTCTGGAACGTTTTCACGCCTCAAAACGACAGATCCTGGATGTTCTATTTCTTCAAGCCAGTCACTAAATCCTCTCTTCGTCAGTTGAGGAAGATGTAAAGAAATGTTAATTTCTTTGGTCTCTCTCAAACCACAGCTGAACAGTTTTTCAAAGAAACTGCTCTGGGTCGCCAGTATTGTACTGTTAACTAAAAAGTGATGTCCATCTACGATAATCACCTTATCCCACTGATCCATTTTGGAACGCATAAAATCTGTTGTACAAAATACAGTAGATAAATTACTGGAAAATGAGTAGTTGTTAATTTGAAAACCATTCAATATTAATTTCCAATAATATTTCCGGGTATTTCTAACATATAGCAAATTGTTTCCTCGTCTGGTCTGTAGACTTTCAGTACTTTTGTTAGACTACTTTTGTTATTCTATCGACTTTTTATTTAAATAGTAAGTACAATATTATTATTCTTTCTTAATTTCTATTCTCAAAAAAACATACATACATGAGCATGCATAATACAAAGAGAGAAAAAAAGAATTGAAAGTGGGAATCTCAGAAGAATAGCTTATACATGTAGTAACCCCTGTTACAAAAAATGTATTTGAACATTTTGAAAAAGTCACTAGGGCATACAGGTAGGCTAATAATTTTAGGAAAAAAAACAAAAACAAGAACGTATTGTTTTCACAGATAACAATAATTTTCATTGAATTTCCTTCATTACAAAAGCACTTAAATGACAACATTATTAAAGCAACAATGTTTTTTAACATAAAATTTGCCAAGAGCTCAATATATCTTAACTTACACTCAATAGAAAAGGAGTCTGAAAACTAATGAAACATTTGTAATTGTTTGATTAAAATCATTTAAAAAAGGGGAAACGTAAAAAATGGCAGTTTTATTCTGAGTATTGCAATATGTAGGAGTATTGTTGTTTTGCTATAGAACATTCATGTTTCTTAAGGCTTAATTCGGCCTTTTATCCGATTAGCCTACAAGATAAAATGGCATAAATATTAATAAGTACAGTTGCATGACGTGATTTGTTTCTTAAGATCCAGACTTGGAACGGAAACATTCTCTACCAAGACACACAAAGGCAGTATTCTTTTTTGCTGGTACTATAACATTGCCTTGGGTTATTCCACTCAAACTATCCAGCTCGTCGGTTTTTGTCTCGTATAAAATTTGGCCAACAATCAAGAAGATCCTACCATTTACAGAAATTGCTTTATCTTTGAACTGAGTAGGAATTTGAGATTGTGGTATTTCAAACTGCTTGCCTGAATCTAAGTCCATTGGTGTTACGGTGTATCTTTACCAATACAGTGCTTTACCCATTTGTACCAATTGAAAAGACAGCCATTGGATATCATTACTGATACATGGTTCTGTTTTTGAGCTATGACTGCCTTCTCTAGTTTGTATTCAATTCTAAAGTACTCATCTAACTTTACATCGTAAGAACTGCAATAGTACGTCTTCTTAGAATGACTGCGGCCAAAACGAATGATGCATTTTCCAAAAGCATATGATGTAGTGCAAATATGTGTACACTCTTCACAGGTCTCCCATAATTCGTCGAAGTCGATCTCATTCACCTCGATTTTCCACATTTCTTTGTTGTGCATAGCATACAGCATGCCATTGTGAAACAATACATCATCAAATATCGAGTATTTTTCTGGTAGAAATATTTCCGCCCAAGAATTAGAAACGCAAGAGTATCTCCAGAGTTTGCACGAGTCGACGAGAAGGAAAATATAGTTGACAGTACCGACGCACTTGACGTATTGTCCACTTGGCGTACGGTCCATTCCAGGAACATCATGCCATTTATTGTCTTCAGTCTCATAGTACAACGGACGTGTACCCTTGAATGTTACTAAAACCTGCGAAAATAAACACAATTACTTTTGTTAAAGTGACAAGATAAAATGGCATAAAATGTTAGGAAGGAGTTGCATGACATGATTTTGTTTCTTAAGATCCAAAATGGAGAAATAAGTTAGGTATTTCTCCATGGTAGGCTATATGTAATGAGTTTTGCACCAAGGATTCATACCTTATTATTCGTCGTACATCTTTGATATCGTGGTCTTAGTGGCCGAGTTTCTCTAATCTCCTTTATAGCGTGGCAATGCAACGCATCAATGTACAGATCTCGACATGCTTCATCCTTCATGAATGCTTCCACGTACAGGTTATTCTTCAAGATTCGTGCAGGCACACAGTGAAGGTACACGAGCTGCAAGATACCAACTTTGAAAAAAAAAAGAGTTTGTTAAAACAACGCAGTACAAATATGAGGAGAGAAGTTGAGCAAAATTCTTGTGTAACGTGACCTTCAGAGGAGTGACGCGTATTACATCAGCACTTCGATGATTAAGGGATGAGGGGTATTTAATTTCAATTTAAGTTTGGTCATATCAGTCAGAATGATTTTAAGTTTGACCCACTCCAAGATATAACATTAAATACGAATACGAAAAAGAAAAAAAAATTGCATAAACTAATAATAAATAAAAGAAAACAAAGCTACAATTTCTATTTAAACCATATTATCCGATCTTAACTGGTATAAAATATATATATATATTTAACGTTTATCATCTTGAAAGTAAATATATTGCACGATATTTACCAGTAAATTGTTGTCGTGCGGGCAAATCAGCATTTATCCAATCCATAATTCCCAGGAACAAGTCCTCCTCATTCAACACGTGTAAATCATTCTCTTTGAGTATTTGTATCAACTTCTTGCCACCGATTGCGTTCTGGGATTCGAAGTCTCTGAGAGCCTCGGCCAAGTTAGCCATCATAAACAAACGGACTGGTCAAGCCTTGTAAACTTTTGATATCAAATAAATACGCCAAACTGTAGACTTTAATCTCAAAGCTTTTCCCCGCTTCAGAATTTGTACAGTTTACGAGTCGTCTGATGGCATCAATACATCGGTAAAGAACCCAATGGCTTTGGGTAAAATTTGCAACTTTTAAGATTTCTAGAACGTTTTCACGTCTCATAACAACACGTCTTGGATATTTTATTTCTTCGAGCCAGTCACACTAAATCCTCTCTTTGTCAGTTGAGGAAGATTTAAAGAAATGTTATTTTTTTGCTCTCTCTCAAACCACAGCTAAACAGTTTTTCAAAGAAACTGCTCTGGGTCGCCAGTACTGTACTGTTAACTAAAAAGTGATGTCCGATAATCACCTTATCCCATTGATCCATTTTAAGTAAGCTACGTCACTGTAAAGAAATAAAGAGAACGTGTTTTGTTATAACATTCGGTGCGGTGACATAAGATAATATGTTTTATTGTAATGTAATTTCAATTGTTGTTCTGTAATTTTTAATGCAAGCAATGGAATTTCCATAAATGGATAAGAATAAATTTTGAATCTTTGATGTAGTGTTTGCGCCAGAAAAGAGAAAAAAAGACGTCTACAAAAGTGAGGTTATTATCTATGTTGTAAAAATGAAATACAAAATTGCAATCCCGGAGCTTCCCTTTAAGATGTAGACTAGAAGGGCATGGACTACGGTACGGGGCGCAGTTTGGGACATGTATAATTCTGTCTACAAAATTATTTCAAAGTAAACATTCTGTGAACATAATTTCTTCCAAAAGTACAGAATTTCTGCAAAGTAAAATTGTGTCTTCACTTTGGCTCTATTGTTACATAATTATACATTTTGTTCCAAATGGCTTCGTATCAGAGGTGTGCCCTTTTTTTCCCAAGGTTTTTTACCCGAGAACTAAAGAGGACTTCTTTTCGAAAAATGCTATAATTTGTGTAAATTCCCTACAGCCTACAAAACGGATCACAGTATCACCATATAATTATGTATAAATAACTCATAATATGTTTGGTTGTTTTATATCCTCTGAAAATTGTTAATGGACCTAACGTTCAGTTAGGAGGTTCTCAAAATACGCATTCGGTCAAATCCATCTAAGGAGTGGTTAGTTGGGTGGAGTTGTTGCTGGTGCTTAGGACATAATTGACTTGATATCACTATATTAATCTACAGTTTATTTCATGCAGTAAATATTAAATATATATTCTGCCTTAATATTATATTATATACTATTATGCCTACCGTTCTTCCTGTTTTTATTGCACAGAAGGGTAATCGGGGAGTTTATAGTTTCATAAATGTAAAAAGGCTGACTTCAGAAACTATCTGGAAAACCCAAAATGACGTCATTTCCAATAATACTGTATGAACTTTCGGGTATATCTTCCATACCAAATTGGAGTTCGGACATGTTACGTTTCTACCTCGCCGCGTCTGGTGTCTTCTTTTCTAACTTTTGTTATTCAATCAACTTAGGGGAACTCTTTGAGACCATAGAGATATCATAGGATGGAACTATAGTTCCATGATCATAGAGATAACAATTAAGCCGAATCTTTCTTATATCTATGATATTAACTTATTTATTTACTTGTATTAAACATTTAGCGAATAGCCCAAGAGGAAAGCACGGGTATCTCTTGAAACAATATAAATTATTCAAATTATTTCGTAGGCCTACGTCTCCTCCCTAAGCTTTTGAAAAACAAATGTTTAAAGTCCGTTCTAGGCCGTTGAGAATAAATTACTCAAAAAGTACATCGAATTTAGACTATTATAAATTAACTAGCATCAAAGCAACAAATTACAATAACTTTGTATTTTGTTTAATTTCAGATTCTAGCTGCGATCTAATGTTAGAAATGTACACGTTTTGGTATTCAGAATATACCTCAAATGTGTATGCAATATTAAGTAAAATATAAAATATATGCGGGTCGACACGATTCGGAATTGCGTATCAGATAATCGAAGATAACCCCTCAGCCCTCACGTTGGGCTCGGCTCTCATGCCTCGTCGTCGCTGTGTGTGTTAGCAAGAAAAGAGCACCCTTGCCCTGATTAGAAATGGCTGAAAACGTACAGGGAAGTGGAGGGGGATCGTGGTCAAAATGGCAAATAGCTTTAATCTTTGGAGCTCCTTTAGCACTTGGGGCTACTGCTGCTGCTGTTTATTGTTATAGTAAAAGCGGTGGAGATTCAAGTCAAGATGACGAGAAGACCCGAACAAATACACCCAGCGGTAGCGGGGAAAAGCCTGTTTCTGCAAGTGGAGACGGAGGAGAAATGCCCATACAGCCGGATCAAGTAAGTAGTATATAGGGCCTAGCTGTAGGCCAGTAATCGAATATTATGTAGGCCTAGTGCCTAGTATTATAATTCCTTTAACTTTAAGTACAGAACAGTAGCTGGATTATTTTAAATTTTAAATATAATATTGTTAAATAGCAACAATTAATTTTCAATTTATTTATTATATTAGGCCTAGGTAGGTCTAGGCCTATTTTATTATAGGAAAATTATAATTACAACCCATTCACTATACTATCTATATATGTATCATAATTATTTTGTACAAAAGACTCCACTTGAGAAAGCCCAGGCCAGCAAAAATAGAGGTAACAAGTACTTTAAGGCATCGCACTACGACCAAGCAATACGTTGCTACACCGAAGCTATTGACGTCTGCCCTGTGGACAAGAAGGCTGACCTGGCAACATTTTACCAAAACCGTGCAGCCGCCCGTGAGCAACAGGTACAGTATATCAATATAGTTGTAGAGATACTTCCACAGATATATTATTAATAGTATTGGTTAAGTTATTAATATATTATAATATATTCTACTATATTAAATTGTTCTTGATTATATTGCACAATAGATAGTAGAAAATATGAGAGAAAAAAGACAGAATAACAATGAGTATGATATTAGATATATTTGAAATAATGTATTGATCTTTTGAAGTTAATACGATTATGAAAATATTGGTAAAGTTTTTATTTAGAACTGATAATTTTTAATGTTTCTTTGTTTATTACATTTTTAGGGTAAATATGCAGAAGTGATATCAGATTGTAGCAAAGCAATAGGTTTGAACCCAACTTACACCAAGGCTATGTTTAGACGTGCTAAGGCACATGACCATAATGGTGATAAGCTCCTTTGTTTAGAAGGTGAGTCATACATACTATACAAAAACCTTAACACAATCAGTTCAGTGATTCCTGATGGCACCCTATTAACATCAAATCGCTGTCACCAAGTTGGATGTATAGTTCTTATAGCAAGCCTGATTATCCGATCTCAGTGCTGTAGCTCCAAATGCAACAATACTTGCCCACTATCATAGGAATATTCTATAAATATAGCATCTCATATGTACCACACATGGTGCCTGGGGAAATCTAGATACAGTACCCGGAATCAGGTGGCCTGCTATGGTCCCACATCAATTTGGAAAAAAATATTTACATTTTTTACCTTCCGTCTTTTAAATCATTATCTAAGAGGAACTTAACAGTTCTTTTCAGAACTATTTAATATACGTGGTGTACCGCAAACTATATATCTGCATATTGATTTCGCCATGCAAACCTTCAAACAATACTTCTTTATCTGCTACAATTTATAATATAATATATGTTATGTTGTAGATACAACAGCTGTGTGTATACTAGAGGGCTTCAACCACCAACAGGGTATGATGCTGGCTGATAGAATGTTGAAAGAAATTGGAAAGGAAAAAGCAAAAGACCGATACAAGGCAAGTATTTATAACGACTTATTACTAGATTAAATATTCATTATTATTATTATTAATTTTCAACAAACTAAAATAATCATATCTCACTGTGTGAATAAATAAAATATAAAAATGAAATATTCATTTTTACGAATACAATGTTAAAAGCCATATTGCATTTAAATATTCATTATTATATAACACCTAAATAAATTCCTGTCATTTGATTGGACGATTGTGGGTCACATGGCGTGCAATAGTACGCACTATTAAACGATCGTTTAATAGTACTTTTTGAAACATTTTTGTGTACGAAAAAAAAAACGTCTCGGCTGCCTCGTTGAAATATAACCTTTCATCATTCACCTCGTGCCATTGTTTGTACCATTACACTCATAAACATTCATTATTTGTACCATTACCGTACTGACGCGGGTATAAGCCCACCCCCCTTGAACATGAAATCACGTCAAGTTTGGGGGGTGGGCTTATACCCGAGGATCCAAAAATGCAGATCGTCAAAAACAGCACATGTACACGGTGTATTCCACCATGCGAGCGAGCGCCCTCACGTGTACGACGTTGCCTCTAAAATACACGAGGTGTAGAGTGTCGGAAAATTAAGCTTATAGTTCGTGTAATTTATCGTAGAATATCTTATTTTAAACATCAATTGAACAAGAATTTATCAAGCAGAAAAGCAAGTATACAATGTTCGTTAAATAGAAATGTACCAAAGAAATTTAATAAGCTTGTTTATGGCAGCCGATACCAAATAGTGGTTTTCCGTTTTGGTGACTTGTAGCGTCGTGTGTGAAGCGATCTTCGACCGCGATGGAGTGTAAACAAAACAGGACCGCTAGGCCTCATGATATGGCCTAGCGTATATTAGCCTAGCTTGGTATTCGGTGTATGGACGTCGCCAAATACAAAATAATGTATTACGACACACACTGTAGATCTTCGAATTAATGGGTGGGCTTATACCCGAGTGCCTCATTTTTCATGAAAATTAGTCAAAAGTCAGGGGTGGGCTTATACCCGAGTATGGGCTTATACCCGCGTCATAAACATTCATTATTTGTACCATTACACTCATAAACATTCATTATTTGTACCATTACACTCATAAACATTCGTTATTTGTACCATTACACTCATAAACATTCATTATTTGTACCATTACACTCATAAACATTCATTATTTGTACCATTACACTCATAAACATTCATTATTTGTACCATTACACTCATAAACATTCGTTATTTGTATACTAGCTTTCAAGTATAAGTATATCTACATTGTTATTATTTTTATTTCAACCATCTTTATAAAGATAGTAACCCTTGTAGTTTAGCCCAGTGGGTTAATTATTATTCAGGGGCCCTTTTTAAGTGATATCTATAATAAAAGCTTCTTAGAGAAATATTTGTTATTGTTGTTTTTCAGAATCGTGTTCCGCAACTACCAAGTGGTCAGTTCATTCATTCTTACTTCTCGTCTTTCTCAAATGATGGTATTTCACTGGAAACTGATCCACCAGCAGTTGGTGATGAGGCAGGAACTGATGAAGAACTAAGGTTTGATGCTCATCATACTTACATTTATTTCACCCTTTCAACATGAGTAATAGGCGTGTATTGTATGAAAGTGCTGTTTTCCACAGCACTTATTTGCCCACTATAAAATATCAGAAATTTACTTTCTGTACACTACATATCATAACATGTTACACATATAAACAAGAAATATTTCTTACAAAAAACGCCGCGTAACTTTTTGACTGGACAGTTGTAAGAACAGTCTTCATTAATCTAATATAATAGGTCGGCCAATCAAAACGCAAGTGAACAATTGGGACTTTACTTGTGATTTATGTCATTGGCCTGTCAGCACAGTCGTTTCTTTCTAGAATTAAACGCACACAAACTTGTATTGGGAATAATGTATGTTTATGTGGTTATTACTATCGCATTTAGGTATTGATAATAATAATAATAATATGGCTTTTGAATATATAATTACTGTCTGTAGAATAACATTTATACATTTTCGGTTCGCGATGAAAAGTTATATGAATGGATTTGTAATAGGTATTTATAATAATAGTATATGGGTTGTATTATTGCTAAGCTATCACCAAATCACGTTATAACATTATTTCTCAGGGTTTTTTGCACCATTGATCAATACCAAACGCGTATCGGTATTATAGTTTTTAATGAATCATTACATTAATAAAAATACCCAATTAAATCAATCACGTCAGTCCAATTCCGACTTATGTTTCGATCACATAGTTCTGTGTCTACACTGTCCCAACTAGTTTAACAAAAAAAGTGTGATGTGCCCAAATATGGTAGTGATATGCCCGAATATCGTAGTGATATGACATCGTCATGTCTATATAATATGGGCACATCATATTTAGTTTGATAGTATAGACAGAGCTTAAGGATTATATTTAAAAAATGTTTTCTTAAATTTTGAAAAAAAGTATTTATTTGTTTATAAGCCCAATTTTCCAGTCTTAATTTTACATTTTGAAAACAAAGTATTTTATTTGTTGATAAGCCCAATTGTGCAGTCTTATTTTACCTTTTGAACGAAAGTATTTATTTGTTGATAAGCCCAATTTTGCAGTCTTATTTTACATTTTAAACGAAAGTATTTATTTGTTGATAAGCCGAATTTTCCAGTTTAATAATAATGACCCTTCCACAGTGCATTTTACATGATATTGACCGAGGGTTTTTACGCCTCTATAGCCACTGATCAATACCATAATTAATGTACTTTTTTAAATGAATATTGAAATGTTTCAACATACCCAATTCAAAAAACGGTCCGTTTTCGAGTTCAATCTTTTGATTAGAGAGGTTGGAGTTTCATTTTGAACGAAAGTATTTATTTGATTGATAAGCCAAATTTCTAGTCCTAATGATTTGAGATTCAACGGGTTTTGCTTTCAATTGTATAATAATATAATTATATATATATATATAAATATAATATTAAGTATAATTATGAATTCACCAACACTTCTTTCAGGCCCAATAACAATGATCCCGGGCCCGAGTTTTTGTAGACCGGACTTCCATGCACAGCCACATGTTAAGGAATAGGAATCTCTTTATGATTTTAATATGGTTCGAAATGATATTACACAACAACGATTAGACAGCAACTGTGCAAGAGTCCAACTAATAAAATCGGAATGATCAATTAATTGAACATTTACAGCATAAGGCCCATACACTAGGACGATAACGATCGACGATAAATAGACAAATGTGCATTTTTAATACATAAACCAAAAGAAATATAAACAATTCCTTTGATGACAATTATATTTTCACACGTCCAATCAAATGACGTCATGATTAGTAAGACCAATAATATCGTGACAATACAGCGATTTTATTGTTTTTATTTATCATGACGTCATTTGATTGGAATTTGAAAAACATTATTTTTATCAAAGACAGCATAAATGATTATCCTATAGGTCTAGAACGAAAACCTTTCTAATTTCTTTTGTTTTATGTAAAAAAAATGCATGCTATATATTTATCGTCCGTCGTTATCGTCATAGTGTAATTGGGCCTTTATACAAAAAAAATAAATTGATTACGAAGTTACATGTCATTTTCACCTATCACCAAAAAACTAACCTTTTCAACACTAATTAATTGTTACGAAGCCAATTTATATTATATATTTCATTAAAACTAAACTTTACGGTAAATGAAGAGTAAGTATCAGTTAATATGAATAATATAACTAGAGGTTTATGAACTTGCGTCCAGACACAGAACTGTGACATTACTATCATAAATGTTGAAACCACTTATAAAACCTTTTTTTAAAGAAAATATAATTGTGTTAGGAGAAGGCTAATAAACAAATAGATAATGTACAAACCTTTTTCTGGATTAATTAATGGAGCAGGCGTTAATAATAATCTGCTGCTGCTACCTAGACTGATTGTTCACCTTCTGACGATAATTGATTGGACCCCCCCACGGCATCTGATAACCAAAAAAAAATTTACCAGGACTGTTTCAATGATTTAATATCTGACGGCGTATTATAACATTGGCCTAGATTGACAGTCAAAAGAAAGTCATTGTAAATACCCACCTCCCTTTATGTTGACAGAGCCAAAATAAAGTTTTGACCATTATCGAATGATTATTTGACAGTGACTTATTATAATACCGGCCTGGTTGACAGCAAAAACGAAGTTATTATTTATTAAACAAGATTTTACAGATTTCCGTCTACATCTCAATAATACTGTATTATCAGCAAAGGCTTTCATATAGACTCTCTTCTCCCAGATGTTTTTTTGGTCCAGCAGCTACCCATAAATTATAGTCGAGTTTCCAAATTCACAAAACTGTCAGCCTTAGATACTAAAGCTACCGCTATGAAACAGCTTATTAATGAATGTGTCCTCCTGGGACATAGCTGGCTAGAGCCGCGGCGCGAAAAACATACACAATGTTTCATGAGGGTGTTAATTCAAATAAATATTGTTGCATGGGGCTGAGTAAACTGTTTTCCTCTTCAAAACATATTATCTCAATATGTGCTCCCAAATAACTGCCAATATTGGTATATTGGGTTGCTCTATCTGTAGTCTACACTTTTTTTAAATATTTTTTTTAAATTTCTTATGCATCCAACAGTGAGTAACTCGCCAATTACAGGATGGAAGCACTATTTGATAATGTATCATGCTTATAAAATCTCATTTGAGGCTTAGGGTGTGGAATCGTGAGTTACAACCATGGCACTAGGTCAGGATTGAATTGAACCTTTGGATTGGAAGGCAAGCCACAGCTTCACTACAATATATATACTATTATATAGTATAATTACACCTTTAAAGTATATTAATTAATATTTAATGTTTTCTAGGTGTTACTTAAAAGCAAAGAAGCTTTTTCACACTGGTAAATATGATGAAGTGGTACAGAATTGCATTGAAGAGATTGAGAGTGATGGAGAGTACAAGTATGAGGCTCTGCTTATGAAGGCCACGTTCTTCTTGTTAATGGGACAAGCAGAGTGGGCGGTACCAGACCTAGACCAACTGATTGAAAAGGAAGATGCAGATAAGAAGGTAAGCAATTTAAATACAATACAAGTGCAAATAAGTGCATCTTATGCTCTGTCTACAAACTAGTTTGACAAAAAATGTAGTAGTTGTATACCCAAATATAGTAGTGGTATGACATCACAATGTCTATGGGTAATTACATACATTTTGATAGTGTAGACAGCTTTACCTAGAAAGCTTCACACTGATGATTTAAATTGATTTCTGAAACTAAAAACGTGTAGCTTTATTTTTAGCATGTCTCTCTATACACCTTACACTAATAGTAATATTGTATATTAGAGTAAAACTTTACCATGTGTCTAATATATTTCAGCATTGAATATATCTGTTGATTAAACAACAACAGTTCCAAATTGAATACGCCAATAGTCAACATTCAATAAGCTCCTTGAAGATATAGCCATATTAATGATTATTATTTTTGTTAGCTTCGGGCAAATGCTTTGATCAAGCGAGGGAGTATGCACATGCAAGAAGGTAACTCTGCTCCTGCGATGGCAGACTTTGCAACAGCTGTACAACTTGACCCTGACAACCCTGATATTTATCATCACCGTGGGCAGGTAAGCGAAGTCGATGGTTCCTTGCCAATGGTTCCTTAGCGATGTTTCCTTGGAGATTATTCCTTGGCGATGGTTCCTTGCCAATGGTTCCTTGGCAAAGGTTCCTTAGTGATGGTTCCTTGGCGATGGTTTCTTACATGTTGCTCCAAACCAACTATGTGAATCTCAATCTCTCTTTTCATTTTTTCAAAATCTTGTAAGAAACAATGTGTTTTATCATTCATTTCTTTGCACATGGTTGTGGTTTTTGTTTACACATTCACGACGATTCTCTGTGTGCGCACTATACAAATGTATCGCCATTTTTGTTTCATATTATTTATTTTCAAACTCTGAAAATATTACTATCTTTATATCTCTCTATTCCTGTTATATATGATTATCCCTTATCAATCACTAACATTGTTTTCACAGCTAAACTTGCTTTTAGAGAAAGTAGACGAGGCGGTCAAAGATTTTGAGAAATGCAACGAACTAAACGACGACTTTGGTTTGGCGTTTGCCCAGCATAGTTACGCTAAATATCGTCTTTCTATGCTGCAACAGAGCCCTTTGCAGATGCAGAATGCAATGCAGATGCTGGACACGTGTACGACAAAATTCCCAAAGTGTGCAGAGGGCTTCGCATTACTTGCTCAGGTCAGTTGCATTTGACCTTTATGCAAATTAGCTTGGAACATGAAAGGAGTATTGGTTTTTGCTGCCGAGAGAAAAAAAAACCAAATTAATAACAAATTTTAATTTGATTTTAATTTAGGCCCAGAATGAACAAGGTTTGTTCGCACAGGCTGATGAGAATTTCAAGAAGGCAGTGAAGTTAGAGCCAGATAACCCTACAGCTCATGTTCACAGGGGGTAAGTTAGAGCCAAATAACCCTACAGCTTATGTTCACAGGGGGTAAGTTAGAGCCAGATAACCCTACAGCTCATGTTCACAGGGGGTAAGTTAAAGCCAGATAACCCTACAGCTCATGTTCACAGGGGGTAAGTTAGAGCCAGATAACCCTACAGCTCATGTTAACAGGGGGTAAGTTAGAGCCAGATAACCCTACAGCTCATGTTCACAGGGGATAAGTTAGAGCCAGATAACCCTACAGCTCATGTTCACAGGGGGTAAGTTAGAGCCAGATAACCCTACAGCTCATGTTCACAGGGGGTAAGTTAGAGCCAAATAACCCTACAGCTCATGTTCACAGGGGGTAAGTTAGAGCCAGATAACCCTACAGCTCATGTTCACAGGGGATAAGTTAGAGCCAGATAACCCTACAGCTCATGTTCACAGGGGGTAAGTTAGAGCCAGATAACCCTACAGCTCATGTTCACAGGGGGTAAGTTAGAGCCAAATAACCCTACAGCTCATGTTCACAGGGGGTAAGTTAGAGCCAGATAACCCTACAGCTCATGTTCACAGGGGGTAAGTTAGAGCCAGATAACCCTACAGCTCATGTTCACAGGGGGTAAGTTAGAGCCAAATAACCCTACAGCTCATGTTCACAGGGGGTAAGTTAGAGCCAGATAACCCTACAGCTCATGTTCACAGGGGGTAAGTTAGAGCCAGATAACCCTACAGCTCATGTTCACAGGGGTAAGTTAGAGCCAGATACCCTACAGCTCATGTTCACAGGGGGTAAGTTAGAGCCAGATAACCCTACAGCTCATGTTCACAGGGGGTAAGTTAGAGCCAGATAACCCTACAGCTCATGTTCACAGGGGGTAAGTTAGAGCCAGATAACCCTACAGCTCATGTTCACAGGGGGTATGTTAGAGCCAGATAACCCTACAGCTCATGTTCACAGGGGGTAAGTTAGAGCCAGATAACCCTACATCTCATGTTCACAGAGAGTAACATGCTCAATAGGAACTAAGGCTTGTTTGTCCAATTTTACAACTGATTTTAAGCATGTTCCTTGATATCGTGATTGTTATTGCTTTCTTTGTAGACTTTTACATTTGAATTGGAAGAAAGATGTGCAAGGTTCAATAGACATGATTAAAGAAGCATTAAAGATTGATGAGAAGTGTGACTTTGCTTATGAAACATTGGGAACAATAGAAGTGCAAAGGTAAACAAATAACAGATAGCCTCAGGATGGGCTAATAACTGAGTTGGGCCTAAGGGTGCGCTTATTTCCCTACCATGGAGTTGTTATAATAGTTGCTTTTTATCTCAATGGCCACTCTTGTGATTACCGTATCAAGGATTGTAAGGAGAACTTATCGAATGTTCCGAATCTTGATAAAATGATTGAGGCTTCTTTGTCAGATATTGAGTTTAATGTAGAAGATATACATAAGCTGTTGTCTAACTTAGTTATAGATAAGTCAGCTGGCCCTGATGGCTTTCACCCACGGTTTTTGATTGAATTAAAGGATCAAATTGCTTACCCTCTCAGTCTAATATTCACTAGATTATTCAATGATCAGAAGGTCCCTCTATCGTGGAAGGAGGCAATTGTAATACCTATATTTAAGAAAGGCAAAAAGGAGGACCCGGCTAACTACAGACCGGTTAGTTTAACGTCGGTCATAGGGAAAATGATGGAAAGGATTATTAGGGATAAACTTGTAATGTATCTTGAGAGTAATGGTCTTTTGTGCAATGAGCAATTTGGATTCAGACAAGGTCATGTGCATTACAACTACTTGATGTCCTGGAGAGTTGGACTACTAACCTGGATAACCATGATAGCTTTGATTGTGTCTATTTAGACTATAAAAAGGCCATTGATAGTGTGCCACACCAAAGGCTTCTAGTCAAATTGAAAGGTTTTGGTATTACGGGAAATCTATTAGGATGGTTCTCTAATTATTTGTCAAATAGAACACAACGAGTTAGTGTCAATGGTCAATTATCATCACAGGCTCCAGTATTATTTAAGTGGAATTCCACAGGGTAGCGGTGTGGGCCCAATCTTATTTTCAATTTTCATTAACGATTTACCTGATGTTGTCGAATCTAGTATACGTTTATTTGCAGACGACACCAAGTTGTGTAGAGTGGTCAATAACATTGATGATGCGGATTTATTTCAAAGAGACATTGACAGTGCTTCCCATTGGTCTAATGTTTGGCAATTGCCTTTTAATGACACTAAGTGTAAGGTATTTCATTATGGTCGTGATAATCCCAATTTCTTGTATTCAATGGCTGGTAATTTACTACATGAGGTAAAGCAGGAGAAAGATCTAGGTGTTACCTTTGATCCTAGTTTAATCTTTAATTTGCATGTAGCGGATATTTGTAAAAGAGCTAATAAGAAACTAGGAATGATTTATAGATCTTTTAAATTCTTGAATAAAGATGGATTTTTGAAGCTGTATAAGTCTATTGTCAGGCCAACGCTTGAATATTGTAACACTGTTTATAATCCTATTAGAAAACGAGATCAGGATGAAATAGAGAAGGTCCAGCAAAGAGCAACAAGATTGATTCCTAGGTACCCTAATATTCCTTATGAACAACGTTTGAGAATTCTTGGTCTTCCTACCATGAGATATCGAAGGCAGAGAGCGGATATTATCCAAGTTTTTAGGATTGTTAAAGGTTTCGATCGTTTTTCGATCAACACATTTTTTGAATTTGATCTAGAATCTCGGACCCGTGGACACCCATATAAACTCAAGTTTAAAAGCTCTCGTCTTAATATTAGGAGGGACACGTTCTCCAGGAGAGTTATTCTCTTATGGAATGCTCTGCCTATGGATGTAGTTTCATGTGTTACGGTGAACTTGTTCAAAGCAAAACTTAACGTCGCATGGTCTAACCACCCGCTGAAGTTTTCACCCTATATAGAATATGATTTTATTGCTCAGAGGGGCTTTTAAGCACTGAGTGCTTCGCCTCGATCCCGTAGATGAAAGTGTATGGGAAACAAGTAAACAAGTAATAAACAAAGTGATTAAATTGATTATATTAATCAATTATTATCAATTTTGAGTGTAAACGTAGTTTGAATGTCAATGAAATTAAATTTAAGATGATGCGGAGTGGGTAGGGTAAGGTTGTGCCAATGAAAATTAGCTGAAATTGACCAAGAATACCAGGGTATCCCACTACTGTTTCTGAAACATGCACTAGATTCTTCACGAGCCAGACCTCAAGTTCCTTATCCAGCATGATTGAAGAATGCCTTGAACTTGTGCCAATATTATGACTGTGGTTGGCAGCTCAACTCAGCTGTACTGTTAAATTCTGTTATTTTAACCAAAATGCTTGTTTTATTTCACCAGAGGTAACATGGATGCTGCAAAGGAATACTTTGAAAATGCAATCAACTTAGCAAGGACAGAGATGGAGATGACACATCTGTACTCGCTGTCTGTAGCAGCTGAGATACAGAGTAAGGTGGCTAACAAGTTAAACATCAAACCTCATATGCCGTTTACATGATCTAAGAATATCAAACATGATTGGGCTATCTATCTATCTGTCTATCATCATAAACAATGCAGTCATTCCGATTAATATGTCTTGTTTGTACCATAATTTTATAAGGTCAGAGGAATACCATATACGGTTCTTGTCAGCATCTCTCACTTTTTGAATCATCAGGTTTTAACCGGATATATGTTATAAATATATATATATATATACTGTATACACAGACAGGTCGCATGAATTCAAGGTTGACAGATTATAAATATGGGGCAGCCTAGTTAGTCCTAGATCCTGTTTACTCCACTTGTCCAAGAGCCAGATTTTTTTTTTTTCGCGTCAATCGGTCTATAATTCTGGCTTATAAAACAAAGATAAACTTTTGTAATTCGCCGTCAAATTCCACAAACGGACAACTGGCAAGTGCCGTATAACCTATTTCTCATTTCCTA
This sequence comes from Antedon mediterranea, assembly GCF_964355755.1. Lineage (NCBI taxonomy): Eukaryota > Metazoa > Echinodermata > Crinoidea > Comatulida > Antedonidae > Antedon > Antedon mediterranea. The sequence goes on from NC_092677.1 coordinate 1,943,701, forward strand.
ATAGATTAGATCTATATTAAATATTTTGTATTGACAGATAAAAGTTACCCAAGGAGTATTTTGAGACAGGTGAAAATCATGAATTAATTTTAAGCCTTTAAACGTAATTGTCACTTTTTAAGCTGACATGTTTTAACTGGTCAATGTTTTATATCAAACCCTCTTATTAAAATTTAGATTTACATATTTCAGTCAATAATGCTATCTCAATAATAATATATACATTTCAGAAATAAAAATGAATGTTATCACGTTATTATTAGCTCTAATATTATTATATATGGGACAGGAATTTTTTTTTAGATGTCCAAATATGCACTTTTCGAAATTCAATTATTATGCAATAATATTGCTGTAAATGTGTATAAACTGCGATATTATCATCTTATATACGTATAGTAACCATTTATGTCAGAGAATAAAAAGGTTGAAATTTGGCAATTTTTTGAAAAAAATCCCTGTACTATATAGTACAGGGAAATTTTCGAAAAAAGGCCGATTTTTTTACCCTCTTACTTTTTGACATAAATGGTTACTATAGCATAATAAACATGCGCAGAGTCGAATAATGGGTTCTGCGCATGTCAATTGTGCTATGGTAACCCGTTTTGACATAAATGGTTACTATAGCATAATAAACATGCGCAGAGCCGAATAATAGGTTCTGCGCATGTCAATTGTGTTATAGTAACCACTTTTATCGAAAAATAAAAAGGTCGAAAATTGGCCATTTTTCGAAAAAATCCCTGTACTGTAGTACAGGGAAATTTTCAAAAAAAGGCCGATTTTCGACCCTTTTACTTTTTGACATAAATGGTTACTATAGCATAATAAACATGCGCAGAGTCGAAAAATGGGTTCTGTGCAGGTCAATTGTGCTATAGTAACCACTTACAATAGCATAATAAACATGCGCAGAGTCGAATAATGGGTTCTGCGCATCTTAATTGTGCTATAGTAACCAGTTTTGACATAAATGGTTACTATAGCATAATAAACATGCGCAGGGGTGGCGCCAGGATCTTCCCGACGCGGGGGCTACATTCCCCGACGAGGGGGCTATGCGAGCGAAGCGAGCATCACTAGGCTGGGGGCCAGGGGGCCGCCAAGGGCCCCCGGTGGGGGTCCAGGGGGCGAAGCCCCCGGAAGCAACGCGTTCTAGCGTCATTTGAGGTCATTTTAATCAGATTTAGGGTAGCCATTTTTTCCATTTTTTTATAATGCATAAATAAAATACTGCGTGCAAAAAAACGATGCGCGATGACTGTTTCAATCCATATTTTTCAATTTAAAAAATAAAAGTTCAAAGAAAATTTAGAAAAATAGATTTGGAGGTCCCGGAAATTGGACTTATTATACTTCAAAACATGAAACAAAATATATAAGTCCCTATCAAGGTTGTGACTGAGCTAAGAAATGTTTGAAAAATAGAGATGTTAGGTCCTGGAAAATGCACTTCTTGTACTTCGAAATATGACCAGCTTTATTGTTGGGGCTGAGCTAAGAAACTGTTTAAAACTAGAGCTGCAGGTCTTCAAAAAATTGCATTTTATACTTCGGAAACATCAGGCCTAGATTCAAGATTCAAGATTCAAGAAATTTTATTTGTCCATAAAAATGGAAATTCACTTTGCTTGGTAGATTAAAACAACAATATTGCAACAATTTAAAAACGTGCAGTATTATAACAGATTAAAAATACAAGATAAAAAGTTAAAAATACTGTTAAAAATGTAAAACTATTAAAAATTGCATTAACGTCTTACATTAGAATTAAAAATATGAATGCTATTTACAACGAAGGATTTTCTAGTTCTACAGAGATTTGCTCTTGGAGGTCGTAGCCTAATGCCTGATCTATTTAAGTTATAACAGTAATGTAACGGATGAGTGGGGTCTTTCATTAAATATTGTTTACTTTTTTTAGAATACTCTTTTCATAGATAAATGAACAAGGCGTTAGATCAGCTTTAATAATACGTTGTGCAATTTTACGTGGTCTCTCAATATTTTTCTTATCATTTTCAGTAAAGTTACTTAGAGGCTTAAAAAACGCAAGCGTAGACCTTTTTCAGTCGGGGAAATAAGTTTATTCCTCCCAAGTGTATGCGTGCGTACCATCTGGACTTCCGAGTGGTGAGAAATTCATGACATACAGGACATTGAAAATGTAATAACTTAGCTATAATAAGATGTTGGCTAAGCGAAAATGGCATGTTTTTTTGTTTAGTAATGGATGAAAAATTTATTTTAGGTGCCCCACGGTACAGAAGGTTACTTGTAAATTAAAAAATTGGTGAACATACGAACAATTAACATAATTCAGAAAAGTGCGTACCTAGCTAATGTTTAGTAGTAAGTTAGATCGCTGGCAATAAATGAATGCATAAAAGTGCATAATAGCCCTCTGACGTACTCTCACGGTCAATGGAACGTCGTGGTTTTCTAGGCGCTGAACAAGCTATATGAAGTGAACTCGAACGTTTTTTACTGTATATTATATTCCCCGACAAAAAGTACCCGTGTTCCCCGACGGGGGGGCTAGGCTCCCCGACGAGGGGGCTAGAGCCCCCGTAGCCCCCCCGCTGGCGCCACCACTGAACATGCGTGGAGTCGACTAATGGGTTCTGCGCATCTTAATTGTGCTATAGTAACCAGTTTTATCGAAAAATAAAAAGGTCGAAAATTGGCCATTTTTCGAAAAAATCCCTGTACTATAGTACAGGGAAATTTTCGAAAAAAGGTCGATTTTCGACCCTTTTACTTTTTGACATAAATGGTTACTATAGCATAATAAACATGCGCAGAGTCGAATAATGGCTTCTGCGCATGTCAATTGTGCTATAGTAACCACTTTTGAGATAAATGGATACTATAGCATAATAAACATGCGCAGAGACTCTGCGCATGTTTATTATGCTATAGTATCCATTTATCTCAAAAGTGGTTACTATAGCACAATTGACATGCGCAGAAGCCATTATTCTCAGGCCCGTATCCAGGGGGGGGGGTGCGTTGGGTGCAGACGCACCCCCCCAAGTCCCAAAAGGTCCACTTTTTCCTCGGTTGGTATTTTTTCTTGTCTTGTTTAACTAAAGACAATATCATTATATATATACAAAATTTACATTATCAATGGTATACAAACAAAAATATGCTAATATAAAATGAAAAAATACCGGTAATTAAATTACGGAATCTGAACTGACTACAAATTCGATGTAAAACATGCGCAGTCGATCATGTGACGACAAGTAATAGCTTAGCGCTTCATGTACGCGGTAAAGTGTTTGCTGGAGAAATACAGACAACTTAACGTCAGGGAACACGTGTACTTTTTGTCGGGGAATATAATATACAGTAAAAAGCGTTCGCGTTCACTTCGTAGCTAGCTTCAGCGCCTAGAAAACCGCGACGTTTCATTGACCGTGAGAGTACGTCAGAGTGATATTATGCACTTTATATGCATTCATTATTGCCAGCGATCTAACTTACTACTAAACAATAGCTAGGTACGCACTAGACTTGCCCCAAGTTGCTGTATTATTTTTTTTTTTATTTATTTTTTTTTATTTCGACCGCGATTTTTGTCTGAAAATACAGACTTGTGAAACACGTATAGAAATCGATTTGCAGACCGCAAACATACGATAAGAATGACGTAGGTTATCATACCGTATTTGGCTATATGGGGCGGGCGGTATGTAAATATGGATTTCGAATCAACAATGATCATTTTGTTTCAAAATGAAAGAGATCGAGTACGTAGGCCTACCAGTGCTTAATGTACGATCGAGACTGTTGAAATATAAAATAGTAATGCCAAGTTGTTTTGTTTATTAATTGTTTAGTCCTTGGCCTAGGCCTCTTTCGTAGGTCCTACTCAACTCGCACGTATGACCTGCCAAATAAAACGCCAATGAAGTAGGCCTACATACCACCGGCACACAACAGGGCTACACCACCACACAGAACAGGACAGGGTCTGGGTGGGAATTAAATCAAAATTATCTCCGCGTAATAAATGATCTATTCAATGTTTGATTTGCGGAGAAGCTAGCCTATCATATATCAAGACGAGTTTTCATGTTTCAAAGATCCCATCAAATGTTTACCAGACTACTAGGCATATAAAATAATTTCTAGCCTTCAGAACTTTCATAAATGTACCCAAGTACACATTGTCTAAACGTAACATAGCGCATGCGCATCATCTTAGTTGTTGAGTCTTTGAAATTCTTAAATATGAATATTTAAACGGTGTACGAGAGAGTAGCCAATCGCATGCAGCTGAAACTAGTCAACCGGATAATCGTATGCACCAAGAATTCTTGGTGTCAAACCACGTGACTTGTGCGTGTTTCCCCAGACGGAGTATCCAAAATCAAGTAGTATACGTATGAAACGCCATATGTGCCAAATTATTTATCTTTTAACTAATATTAAGACAAAACTCCGTCTGGAACCCAGACTAGGTACGCACTTGTCTGGCGGTATCCATCTGTACGAATCGTTCAACGTTGGGTCGAGACGCAGGGCCGTAACCAGGTTTGACGGCGGGGTGGATCGTTAAGTTGTTTAGTGGAACCCAGGGGCGGATCCAGGATACCTATTGAAATAGGGGTGGCGTAGCTTTGCGAGCGAAGCGAGCAAACATTGGCTGGGGGCCAGGGGGCCGCCAACACTCTAAAGCTCGCAAATTACGACATGTGGAATATGCAGCTGATACTTACCTAGGGTACCAAAAGCAAGCTAACAACTTGCCTGTACTTTACATCTAAATTTTTACAACGCGACGATGTTTTTCACCTTTATATTATAAACTTGCCCTAGTCTAGGCCGGTATTATTTTTTTACACGCGCGCCGGGTCGATCGCGGTCACTATACTTAGCATGCAGCTAAAGTAAAATGACGTCACGTTAAAGCGGGTCGTCACAGAGTCTCATGCATATTAATGAACTTGCTGAGAGTGTTTTCACCACGCAACCAAAGAATATATATAACAAGAATGAGTAATCCGCGATTTTCCCTGTAAAGCCCCTTTCTCACAGAGTTGTGTGCCAGGAATATTGCGGGAATATACCATTACCATGCCGGTATGGTTTTCTGTGAGAACGGGTCGTCTTGGCATCATGCCGGCACCATGCCGGCATCGACATGACCTGCTTTAGACCTAGTAATATTCTAGGGATATTCCCCGCAATGCCAGACGGGCATTCTGTGAGAACGTATCGCCGTTATATTCCGGGGTTCCCCGTCGAGGCTTTGACACCTTGCGCAGTGAAGTGTATCACTTTGGCGCCTATTCAATTCAATTAACAATAATAATGTCGAACTGGAGGGATAATGAGATAAGAGAGCTGCTTAAAATAAGGGGACCAGAAGAAATTTGTAGCATAATCTATATAGGCCGCTAGGCTAGGCCATTAATTAGCTCTTTGTTTGTTGGTGCCTGACCTTTCGTCGCCTTGTAAATTGTAGGCCTACAGCCTTCTAAGGTGTTTTACAGATTGCCGATGACGGCAAATTAATTGCTATACCTGTATAATATATGCACAATATACTGTACATAGCATGTATTGCATAAATATGCTATAAAGGAAGATAATAATCTGTAACTAAACATTCGCCGCCATATCATCGCTAGACAAAAATAATAACAATAAAGGACGCCCTCAATAATTATTTTGTCAGAGACTTTTTATTGGCCGAATATGCCCGATTCCTTTCTCACAGAAAGCCGGTATATACCGGTTATATTTCCGGCACGATAGTCCGATGAGAATGGGTATATGCCGGTAACGATACCGGCACGACGCCAGCACTGTACCGGTATATTGCAGGCACATCTGTGAGAAAGGGGCTCAACAGTAATATTGTCCATGCGGTAGGGCGCCGCCATAAGTGAGGATGTATCTGGGATGTATACAACTGTTTGTGACGGTTTCACTAATCAAAGGCTGGACCACCGGTAGTATTTTCATGATAAAAAATGTTATCAACTACATGCCAACATCATGTTAAATGCTATTTGGATATTTAATTGTTCGTTTTATGCAATTTATTTAGTAAAAACTGCCGTATAAACAGTTCGCTTTATCAACCGGGCGCTACGATAGCGTGACCGGGCGTGTTGGTGTTTACGCGTTTTCACGAAGGATAGTTTAATAATATTCCTATATTTAACTTGTTTCTGGTAAAACAAATAAATGTTAATGACATTTAACATTTTATCCTATAAATAACATGTATTTTATACTAATTTATATCATTAAAACAATACTTAATTTACCGGGCGTAGAGTAGTACGCGGCAATGGTAAAGAATAGGCCGTGCTGAGTAACGATTCGTTGATTTTGGTGTTGCTGTGTTAGGCCTTTTTTGTGAACTAATTTAGCATGTTAGTAAATAACTGTCTGTAAAAGTGAATGTACACTAGTTTGTTAATAAATATGTATTATAAAATAGTTTACAATTGCGAAATATATTATCATAATTCTATTTAATGTGACATGTACAATATCTATTAAATCAAGTCTTATTTAGTATGTATACATCCGCCCTTATGAGGGCGGGCATCACTCTCTGGAGCTCTCTGTTACAAATTTCTCATGCAAAAATCGCAGAATACTCATTCTTGTTATATATATTCTTTGACGCAACACATGCGACGAGAGATTTATCGAAACTCCGAGCCGGCCGCGCGCGAGCCGGCCATCGACTGACGGTCATGTTTTTGACAATTAAAATCACGGCATATTCAACGACCTGGTTTAAACGATCGTTTAAAAATTAGCGGTCCGGCTCGATTACATTATATTTAGTGATTTGAAAAAACAAAACACCTCTTTTGTCATGATGTCATCGCGATGTGTTTATGAGAATCATCGACGGGAAAGCAAATAAAACAACAAGGGTCATGAAATGCTGCAGCATTGTTAATATTTTAATAGTAATACGTTTTAATAAAATTTAGCCCTAACGGGATAATTTTCGTAGGCATACAGTCCTAGCCTTTGTTTTTATTGTACTTAATAAATGGGCGCGTAGTATAGTAGCACTGACCATGTGGCTTCATCAACTCTATTGATCGTCTGAGGTAGGCCTACCGCTACTCTACAATACGGGAGTGACGATCACAAAGGATGCCGCCTGCTTAGTGGAACGCGACCAAGCTCACCACGTGGCTTTTATCAACTTGCTCCTTTTACACTTAACTATGGAACGCCGTTTACGCAACATTTCGATGATATGAATTTTATGACGCGATATGTGAATGAAATGCATCGATATGAATTAAATGGTGCGATATATGAATGAAATGTTTTGAATTGAATGCTTTGAATTGAATATTTTGAATGAAATGTTTTGAATGAAATGTTTTGAATGAAATGTTTTGAATGAAATGTTTTGAATGAAATGTTTTGAATGAAATGTTTTGAATGAAATGTTTGAATTGAATTCAAAAGTCAAACTATTGGTGGCGTATGTCATTCTCGCTCGCGATTATTTTCTCAACCTCTTAGGCCTAACTGGGTACCCTCATCTCCTTTCTTCCACGCTGCCTTTACAGAGAATCCTAACATACCTGGGTTCGGAAATATGTATTCCAATGTTTCAGGTCTGTTAGGGAGTCTCTCTGTAAAGGATTCATATTGATGACAGCGTTGAAAGGAGATGAGTGTACCCATGCTTAGGCCTATTAAGAGGTTGACCAAAAATCGCGAGCGGGAATGACATACGCCGCCAATAGTTTGACTTTTCAATTCAATTCAAACATTTCATTCAAAACATTTAATTCAAAACATTTCATTTCATTCAAAACATTTCATTCAAAACATTTTATTCAAAACATTCAATTCAAAACATTTCATTCAAAACATTTCATTCAAAACATTCAATTCAAAGCATTCAATTCAAAACATTTCATTCATATATCACGCCATTCAATTCATATCGATGCATTTCATTCACATATCGCGTCATAAAATTCATATCATCAAAATGTTGCGTAAACGGCGTTCCATACTTAACTGTGAATGATCGTTGGTAACGCTAGAGATTGATAGTACACAAAGGATGTCGACGTACATGCTTGGTGGAATGCGATCAAGCTGACGATGTGCTCCGACGTACTATTTTCACTATGAAAATGTGCAAACCATCGGTGATTGATGACCGTCGAAACGATACGTGTTTTTAAAATCTATTTAATTAAAAAAAAAAATACGCCCCCGCTAGATCCGCCACTGGAACCATACCCTCGAATTTTTTTCTCTATAGGCCTATGGCCGCAAATCGCATTTCCGGCTATTCTCTTTTGTTTATGAACTAGCTATATTGTTGGTGTAATTTCCAGCCCACAAATTTCAATTGCCGACCTTAATATTGCCGACCTTATATTGTCAGAGGACGGCATTCTCTTGCCGACCGAAATTAGGCTAGATCCCTCCTCCTTTCAATCCTCCTAGCAACAACATGGTACATTAGGGATCGTATCATTGAGACTTTAACAGGCATATTCACCATCATGTGGTGTTTAGGTAAAAAACCATGGAATTAAGATGATTCCTGAATTCACTCAACCATTGCATCTTGCACTTGCGTCCGTGTGAGCTGCATGCTTTCTCTATCAAGCAGCTGGCTGGGCACGTCACGCACGCACGCGGAGACCTGTGTAGGGGAATACCCTGTTATGTCAACCAAACAACAACTATGCTCTGTGTACAGCTCGCTAGCTCCAGAACCACGATGTTCAGCAGTTATCAAATAGAACTTATCTTGTAAATTTTAGTGTTAGGTTTTTATATTTTAGTTAAAATATATATATATATATATATATTAATTAAATTTATTAAGGCTTGACTAGGCCTGTAGTGAACAATCGTCGTGTTGTGTTAGTATGCCCAGCAAAAAAAAAGTGGGAGGCCAAGCGGAACTCGCTGTTCAGCGGGGGGGATCGTACGATCCCCCCGATCCCCCCCTGGTTACGGGCCTTGAGACGCGTGATATCAAGTTTCATCCAGGGACCAAAATGTGTAATGTGTTATTTTCCAGGCGAAGTTTACCGACGGTTACGTCGTGTACTGCGTCGACGTACGCTACACTACAGCAAAAACGAATTATGTTAATTGTTCGTTTGTTCACCAATTTTTTAATTTACAAGTAACCTTCTGTACCGTGTGGCACCTAAAATAAATTTTTCATCTATTACTAAACAAAAAAACATGCCATTTTCGCTTAGCCAACATTATAGCTATAGTTATTACATTTTCAATATCCTGTATGTCATGAATTTCTCACCACTCGGAAGTCCAGATGGTACGCATGCATACACCTGGGAGGAATAAACTTTTTTCCCCGACTGAAAAAGGTATACGCTTGCGTTTTTTAAGCCTCTAGGCCTGATGTTTCCAAAGTATAAAATGCAATTTTTTGAAGACCTGCAGCTCTAGTTTTAAACATTTTCTTAGCTCAGCCCCAACAATAAAGCTGGTCATATTTCGAAGAACAAGAAGTACATTTTCCGGGACCTAACATCTCTATTTTTCAAACATTTCTTAGCTCAGTCACAACCCATGATAGGGACTTATATATTTTTTTTCATGTTTTGAAGTATAATAAGTCCAATTTCCGGGACCTCCAACTCTATTTTTCAAAATTTTCTTTGAACTTTTATTTTTTAAATTGAAAAATATGGATTGAAACAGTCATCGCGCATCGTTTTTTTGCACGCAGTATTTTATTTATGCATTATAAAAAATGGAAAAAATGGCTACCCTAAATCTGATTAAAAAGACCTCAAATGACGCTAGAACGCGTTGCCGGGGGCCCTTGGCGGCCCCTGGCCCTCAGCCTAGTGATGCTCGCTTCGCTCGCATAGTCCCCTCGTCGGGGTATGTAGCCCCCGCGTCGGGAAGATCCTGGCGCCACCCCTGCTGAGTTGGCCTCATCATGAAAGCGTTAAGTTCTGGTGTCCATCGTTCAACTAGCCCAAGCCACAACAGAGAGTCTTACATCAGTCTTTAGAACGTCAAATAACGCAAATTTTTCCAGGGCCCTTGGCGGCCCCCTGGCCCCCAGCCATTGTTGCTCGCTTCGCTCGCACCCCCCCATTATAAATGCTGCATACGGGCCTGAGAGTCGAAAAATGGGTTCTGTGCAGGTCAATTGTGCTATAGATACAATAGCATAATAAACATGCGCAGAGTCGAATAATGGGTTCTGCGCATCTTAATTGTGCTATAGTAACCAGTTTTGACATAAATGGTTACTATAGCATATTAAACATGCGTGGAGTCGACTAATGGGTTCTGCGCATCCTAATTGTGCTATAGTAACCAGTTTTATCGAAAAATAAAAAGGTCGAAAAATGGCCATTTTTTGAAAAAAAGGCCGATTTTCGACTCTTTTATTTTTTGACATAAATGGTTACTATAGCATAATAAACATGCGCAGAGTCGAATAATGGGTTCTGCGCATGTCAATTGTGCTATAGTAACCACTTTTGACATAAATGGTTACTATAGAATAATAAACATGCGCAGAGTCGAATAATGGGTTCTGCGCATGTCAATTGTGCTATAGTAACCAGTTTTGACATAAATGGTTACTATAGCATAATAAACATGCACAGAGACGAATAATGCGTTCTGCGCATGTCAATTGTACTATAGTAACCACTTTTGACATAAATGGTTACTATAGCATAATAAACATGCGCAGAGAAGAATAATGGGTTCTGCGCATGTCAATTGTGCTATAGTAACCAGTTTTGACATAAATGGTTACTATAGCATAATAAACATGCGCAGAGCCGAATAATAGGTTCTGCGCATGTAAATTGTGTTATAGTAACCACTTTTATCGAAAAATAAAAAGGTCGAAAATTGGCCATTTTTCGAAAAAATCCCTGTACTATAGTACAGGGAAATTTTCGAAAAAAGGTCGATTTTCGACCCTTTTACTTTTTGACATAAATGGTTACTATAGCATAATAAACATGCGCAGAGTCGAATAATGGGTTCTGCGCATCTTAATTGTGCTATAGTAACCAGTTTTTACATAAATGGTTACTATAGCATAATAAACATGCGTGGAATCGACTAATGGGTTCTGCGCATCTTAATTGTGCTATAGTAACCAGTTTTATCGAAAAATAAAAAGGTCGAAAATTGGCCATTTTTCGAAAAAATCCCTGTACTATAGTACAGGGAAATTTTCGAAAAAAGTCGATTTTCGACCCTTTTACTTTTTGACATAAATGGTTACTATAGCATAATAAATATGCGCAGAGTCGAATAATGGCTTCTGCGCATTGTGTTATAGTAACCAGTTTTATCGAAAAATAAAAAGGTGTATAATATTGATATATATTCACATATATTGATTTATAATCATCTTATAGACGTATAGTAACCATTTATGTCAAAAAATAAAAGGGTCGAAATTTGGCAATTTTTCGAAAAAATCCCTGTACTATAATACAGGGATTTTTTTCCAAAAATGGCCAAAAAACGCACTTTTCTAAAATCAACTATTACGAAATAATATTGCTATATATGTGCATATATTGCGTTATCATCATCCTATAGACGCATTTAAGCAGTTATTTCAAAAATCAAAATGGTCAAAATTTGTTTAAAAGAAATTGCCTAAAATATGCACTTTTCAAAATTCAATTATTATGCAATAATATTGCTATATACATTATGCGTACATATTGTGTTTGTAATCATCTTATAGATCATCCCTAGTAAAAGGTTAAAATGACAGTATATAGCTCATACAATCAGTGCTTTATGATTCACGATTAATTCACTTAAATACTTGGATTCATTTTTTAAACGCTTTATACTTCAACGTCACACACAAAATCCCACAAAAATATTTACCACAATAGCCTCACTGATTACAATTTAAAAAAAAGAGAAGTGTTTAACACATTCCAGACCGTTTCCCTTATACTAAATTAGTAAAGCGCCCTCTATAATGTACGGCCTATTGTGGCATTGTAATATTATGTACAAACTGGCATGAACACAAGTTTTAAAAAAAATTACAAATTAAACTCAGATGAATAATGTTAAAATTATTTTGCTGAAGTAACTACATTTTTTTTACTGCAGTAATCAGGGAAGAGTAAAATTACTATTTTACTCTTTCCTGATTCAATTTAGAAATTATCAAGAATATTTGATTCACTTATAGCAATATAGATATTAGTGAATACTATAACAGCATAGAGATATTAGTGTATAATATAATCTCTCTATGCTTATAGTAAGCATCTATGCTCACAGTAAGCATCTATGCTTATAGTAAGCATCTATGCTTATAGTGAAGCATCTATGCTTATAGTAAGCATCTATGCTTATAGTTAGCATCTATGCTTATAGTAAGCATATATGCTTATAGTAAGCATCTATGCTTATAGTAAGCATCTATGCTTATAGTAAGCATCTATGCTTATAGTGAAGCATCTATGCTTATAATAAAGCATCTATGCTTATAGTAAGCATCTATGCTTATAGTAAGCATCTATGCTTATAGTGAAGCATCTATGCTTATAGTAAAGCATCTATGCTTATAGTAAGCATCTATGCTTATAGTAAGCATCTATGCTTATAATAAAGCATCTATGCTTATAGTAAGCATCTATGCTTATAGTAAGCATCTATGCTTATAGTAAGCATATATGCTTATAGTAAACATCTATGCTTATAGTAAGCATCTATGCTTATAGTAAGCATCTAGTAAATGTAGTAAACTCAGTAGAATAATTTGACATGATCCTTTCAACAAATATCAATCATTAATTGTATCTGATTCCATATTTTATAGGTAAAGATTAGCGTTAAATAAAAATCACTAATTATATTGACTGTCCAACAATATCTGTGAATATCAATTATGACATCATCATTTAATTATACATGTAACCAGGGAGTTGTTAATAACAACTCCCTGATGTAACTATAAACTAAAAAATAAACATTCTGAACTGACCATGTATTGTTTTTAATCTAATTTTACGTAAAAAGATGGTAAAAGTACCTTTAGGGTCACCTTATTATGGGAACACCTATTAAGGGGACCACCTATTAAGGGGACACTCTATTAAGAGGGACACTTTCCAGTGAAAAGAATGAAGAGAAATATATGTTTTAACACTGTGGACAACCCTATTAAAGGGACAACTCTATTAAAGGGAGGGGTTTCTTTGGGTCCTGAGGGTGTCCCCCAAACAGGAGTTCTATCTACTATACTATAGTGCAGATGATATAGAGTTTTCGATTTGTGACAACTAATGACCTAGGTCAGGTCAGGTCAACTGATGTGTTGTTGGTCGTCATCCTCACATGTTGACATGACATACGTTTGTCGTCGGTCGCCACAAACCAAAAGCTTTCCACTACTATTTATTATTTGTGCAGATACAAAAAATATAATAAAAGATGAAGTAAATAATTCATGATGAACTTGGCATATTTTACAATTATTTGAAATTTAAATTTGGTGCTTAAATTTATTCATTTTTATTATACAACAAACTAATACGACATTGGAATCAAATAAACATTGACAATAAAATTGTTATCAACTAACATAATTGTTTTGAATATAAATGATAAAAATAAACACACTGTCTTTTAGAAAACTTTACAAGAACAAGACAGAGAACATTGAATAGCAGGTTGTAAGACAGAGAACATTGAATAGCAGGTTGTAAGACAAAGAACATTGAATAGCAGGTTGTCAGATGGCAATAATATTGGAACTAACAACAGGCACCAAAGCATGGCAGTGCAAAATGCATCATAAATTGAAAGTATTTATTCTACTCTCAGTTTGCCTAAACCTTGAAATAATTTCATATTTGGATCCTAATATTACAGAAGAGAAATGATTCTTTTTTTGTTGATCCAGACTGTAACCAAGACCAACAGTTTATTTGAGAAAACAAACTGAATGTTTGCCAAATGTTGTTTTTAAGTACTTTGGATCTATTGTAACAACAAAAAAGAAAATTAAAAGAAAAATTTCTCTTCTATATCAGTTGGCTATCTATAGATTGCTACAGTACATCATGTTTATTAGTAAACTTTTTCATGTTTGTTACTAAGGTCCTGTTTCTTCTGCGAAAAAATTATTTTTTTAACCATGTGAATAAAATTAACTCCAATTTCTTGGCAGTAGAAACGGAACAAATTTGTAATACCTGGTTAAATGGCAGCCAGAAAATAACGGATAAAAACACCCAAACAATTCGTTGTTAGAAAGCTATTGAACCGGTTAAACCCAAATGGAAAGCTCATGTCATAAAAACATTTAAATGAAATATAAACATTTAATACATATAATTTTACAATATTTTTTAATGTTGATTATTTATCTGATAGCCTACAACATAATGATATGCTTATGAATAGAAATAATCTACAAGAGGTAAATTGATAGAAAAATTTCATTCCATATATGGAAATGTGTACCAATTTACAATATTTTAGCATACTTATATTGTAGATAGATCCATCAAATTTCTATATGTGTCCATTTTGTTACAAAATTACTATTTTTTTGTTACGATTTGAATATGTAGTATGCTATCTGGTGAGTAGTTGTATATTAAAACAATGCTTAACTATAAATTGGTTAACTTCTTATTTCAGAAAACTAGATACAAAAATCATATTTCATAAACATAAAACTTAAAACCTAAAATTTATGACTGACCGACACTTATCTATTTATTGTATAGCCACCAACCAACTCTCACAATCACAATGTTTATTTATTTATTTATTACCATATTTACTGAGGGTAGCCTATCCAGTTCCTAATAGAACTGATCATTCAGGGCCCTCGAATGTTAGGGTGATATGGTACATACCTATGAATCATGAGGCGAAGCTGCAAGCATTACAATGGATGTGTAATCAACGCCTCGCAATCTTCTTTCACTTGCTCAAATGACGACCGATCTTTGCGTTGCGTCATCCAACAATTTTGCATTATATTATACGCGTCGTTTGATATGTTATACGCTTCAGAATGCTCACGGCGTGGCTGCGACTGCTTTAGTCTACCGCCACCCTCAAGAAAATCAACAATGATTTTGATCGACACTTCTTTTCCTTGATCATCGATATACCTAGATGAAAAATCAAACAAAAACCAAATTTAGGCTTAGTTTTTACTCAAAAGAACTTAAGTACTTTGTAATTTAAAAGGAAACCAAATGATTTACTTACGTTGGGGCATTTCCGTAAGTAAACATTTCCCACATCAACACACCGAAGCTCCAAACGTCGCCCTCGCGGCTAAACTTCTGATGTCCAATGCATTCTGGTGCATACCTGAAAAAAAAAATAACACTCTTGCATCACACCAAAGTTTTCTTGTTAAAGGAATTCAACGATTTTACAAGAAGTACTGTTTAGGTATTCAGCTAAGAGAAGGAGGAAGAGCTAGTGTGTTGAAAATTCTATATTTTTATAAAGAAATTAGTATGTTATTTACAATGAGGAAGGATTGTATCCTGTGCTGCTCACAATACTGGTTCACCAAAAAGCCCCCCGTGTCAGGGGGATTACCACCTATCTGATAAGACAGTGTCAGGGGGATTACCACCTATCTGATAAGACAGTGTCAGGGGGATTACCACCTATCTGATAAGACAGTGATTCATTTACTATTAAAAATACAATAAAAAGATAAATAAACAATGTTTATCTGTGCTCGTCAACGGTACGCAGAAGTGAGCAACACACACGAATAAAAAAAACTATTATTAAGGCCAAATAAAAAAAAATACTTGTTAAGCGTCACACCCTCATAAATTTTCAGGGGCGGGGGGACGGTTTTTTTTTTTTTTTTTTACTTTTTATGGAGGAATATTTTTGCGCGATGGACGTTTTGGCCGACTTTTTTTTAGGACGAAACGTCAAACTTTTAAAATGCGAAACAGAACAAAATTGACTATGTATGAAAATTGAGTTTTGTATTGTTTATATCCAGACGTAATTAAAACATTAAATTTAATTGCCACCGAGCGAAATTGTAGGCCCTAGGCTAATCCGTCCAAGCTGCCACCCCCGCCTCACTCATCGGCCATGGTCCGCCGTCTCTCGCTCGACTCATCTATCCAGGAAATTCCCTATCGCGAGAAGCATGATGTTGGTCTCAATAATAGTATACTAAATAGTGGGCTGATTTTGAAAACAGCTTACGGCATTTCTTAAGTGAATTTTTAATCAACGTATTCATTCTTCTTTGATGAATCCTTTGCCAATTGCTGTGTAAATCAGTATTTAAAGTTGTAATGCGAAAAGTGTGTGTAATTATTCCACAGGTAAACCAGGCATAAGAAAACCCATCGCCCAACAGGACCTCGTGGTGTGCCGATCTCGAGCGCGAGAACATCGTAAACAAAATTGGTAGAGTCCATTATGTATGGGGTGTTTCCTATTTACGAACCTATAAAAAACGCGCTTCGACCACTGTGTAGGCAAAATATTTATTTCGTTAAATCCCTAAATTGATAATCGTGTATTCTGTAATCACGTGACTGATGATGTAATCCTCAGCGACGTACTAAATGCACATGATTTAATGTGTTGGGGAAAAAGCTTGCTGTTTACCACATTACATGATTCGCGGTGCTATTCGCGTTTCCTTGACGTAAATCGGCGGCGTGTAAATATAATGAAACAATTGTTTTCACCAAATTGCCGTTGTCGACATAGGCCTAGAGCGATCGGTGGCTAGCTAGCGTGACTAAGCTAAGAAGTACGTATTTTTCAAAAAATTACACCAGCCTAGCAAACATTTGCTAGTTTTGAAATTTTCAACTAGCAATTATGAAGAATCTACTAGCAAAATGCTAGTTTGCTAGCGTGAATTTTGAGCCCTGCTCTGGAGCTGGGCCAGGCCGCTGAACTTTCCGTTGTATATGGGTAAAAAAAAAATAAAAATAAAAAGAGAGGCGGCTGGATAATCAGGAGCGGGCGCTGACGCTTAACAAGTATGTTTTTTTATTTGGCCTAATAATGACACAAGTATTGCCTTTAAAACTTACCATTTATAAGGCGTGTCTTCACTCCCTCTAACAACATAATAGTCTCTATCTGATCCAAAACTCTTGGCTAGGCCAAAATCAGTGATTTTGACATGGTGTTCACTAGCCACTAGAATGTTTCTAGCAGCTAGATCTCGATGCACAATACACGTGTCCTTGTGGTTGCCAAGGTAATGCATAGCCTAGAAAAATGAGTGATTATACAAATTATTATTTCATTTTGGCACATTGCCAAGGACTGTCAATGGTGATTTAAAGTTTGTCACTGCCCTGATATACATGTGACCATCCATTCACAGACAAACGCCATACACACATTAAACATCCGTCCTTGATCTAACGATTGATCCTAAGTAATACTTACTGCACAAATCTGACTACAAAATAAATACAACACGTCATCAGACAGAATGGACTTCTTATCTTGTAGATAATTCTTCAATGCACCAAGTGGAACAAATTCTAAAACTAATCTGAGATATCTTCCTGCAAAATAAAGGGAAAAAAATAATAATACAATAATGTACAGTAGATATAAAGTTTGTGGTACACCACGTATAAGTTCTGTACTCGATAGTAATTCTCACTCCTGAGGATGATCTAATGATATGTACAGTTGATATAAAGTTTGTGGTACACCACGTATAAGTTCTGTACTCGATAGTAATTCTCACTCCTGAGGATGATCTAATGATATGTACAGTTGATATAAAGTTTGCGGTACACCACGTATAAGTTCTGTACTCGATAGTAATTCTCACTCCTGAGGATGATCTAATGATATGTACAGTAGATATAAAGTTTGTGGTACAGCACGTATAAGTTCTGTACTCGATAGTAATTCTCACTCCTGAGGATGATCTAATGATATGTACAGTTGATATAAAGTTTGCGGTACACCACGTATAAGTTCTGTACTCGATAGTAATTCTCACTCCTGAGGATGATCTAATGATATGTACAGTAGATATAAAGTTTGTGGTACACCACGTATAAGTTCTGTACTCGATAGTAATTCTCACTCCTGAGGATGATCTAATGATATGTACAGTTGATATAAAGTTTGCGGTACACCACGTATAAGTTCTGTACTCGATAGTAATTAAATAAACAAATTGTCTAAATTACTTTCTTTCCTACAGCGAGCAACTTGCCAAGACTGTCATGGACCTGTCAAATGGCAGATGACAGGGTAGACAAGGTAGCTATTTAAAATAACAAGAGATATCCAGATTCAAAAAGGGCCAAAAATGCATTAAAAAGTAATAAATAGTTTACCTTTTGAAACACCTAAAACTTTGACAATATTGTCGTGTTTTAAACTAGACATCCACTGAATTTCACGCTTGAACGCCTCGAAGTACTTGTCATAATGCTTCTCTTTTAACATTTTTACAGCCACAATTTTCTGAGGTTCAGTCGTGAAACCAGAATCCACTTTCCAAATTGCTTTGTTAACTTTCCCATAAAAGCCCTTAAAAAATAGGAAATTAAATTAAGAAACCATATTCAAACTATTCTACTGCAGTTACTGCAGTAAGGGAGCATGTCAGAACTATTCTACTGCAGTTACTGCAGTAACTACATTTTGTTTGCAATTATTTACCTCCGCCAAGGAGGTATATGTAATCGGTAGCGTGTGTTTGTTTGTTAGCAGGATTACTCAAAAAGTAATCACAAGATCTTTACCAAAATGAATAGACAGATAGATATGTGGTCAAGGACCATTCCATTAAATGTTGGGACCATTTGGGACCACAGTCCCAATTCTGGACCAATTTTTAGTATACTTTTTCAGACCTGCTAGTGTTAAAAGATAGGACAGAATTTTTCAAAAGCCGGCGAGCAGTCTTAAAGTAACAAGTAAACTGAAATTGCATTTTCTCGAGAACTACTTGTTCAAAAAACTTCATTTTTTAACTAGAGGCAAGAGTTATAATTTGTGATTTGTAATTTTAAAACATAATTTGATTTAATGTGCACGTTTTTTGATGCGAGTAGTTTAAAAAACCTATTTCTTTTCAAATTCACTCGTTTGATTTTCGCGTTGCTGTTCTATTGTTAGTCAACTGAAGCTATTGTTAATTGAAAGGCTTGTTACATAACCATTAATGAATTAATTAATGAATGTAATGAAATTAGCCTAAATCACAAACAGCATTAAGACTAAAAATATATATATTTTTTTTTTACCAGAGAAATCTTATGTAGGAGAATTTTACAGTAGGCGGAGGTATGCACTCTCGGAGTGGCTTTCTAGTTTTTTATGGTAATCATACACACTGTTTATTGCAGTGACTGCCTCATAAACTAAATTCAAACAAACTAAAAGCATAAATTATTGCAGTACAAAAATATAGTTGCTGCAGTAACTGCAGTACAATAATTTTGACATGTTCTGAAACGATTCATTAGATTAAGTATCAATAACATAATATAGTTTAAAGGTTTGCATGGCAAATTAAACATTTTTTGCAGTACAAAAACATCACAACTGACATGTTGAGGTATCCTCAACTATACTTTATACTTATTACAGAACACTCCAAAACATAGAGGTCTGTTTCTTCTACAAGTTTAATAGAGTTCAAGCAGATACTTTATACTTATTACAGAACACTCCAAAACATAGAGGGCTGTTTCTTCTACAAGTTAATAGAGTTCAAGCAGATACTTTATACTTATTACAGAACACTCCAAAACATAGAGGGCTGTTTCTTCTACAAGTTAATAGAGTTGAAGCAGACTATAAATGAAGCATACCGATCCGAGTAATTTCTGAATGTGGAGATTGCTGTCTGGTATGTCAGGCAAGTGAAACTCATCATCTAATCTAGGCATTGATTCCTCATCTATTTCATAGTCATCCTGACAAAGAAATACAACTTTTGGAATCAAAAACATTTAAAAAGACTAAATTTATCCTATAACATGACACGTATTCAAGGGACACTTTTGGGGTCCCAAAGGTGCCTCCTGAATAGAACAAGACCATTAGGCACCAGTTATACTACTGAATTTGCCAAGAAAATATAGATTAATGTTGTTTATTGAAATACTCACAGGAAAAGTTGCGTTAAAGAGATTTGCATTCTGCGATGGCGGCAAAACTGGAAGGTCTGTTTAAAAAATGATACACAATATTATGCATTTAGCAACATTGTGGGTAGTACCATTGGTGTGATAGTGAATAGCAGAAGATTATGGGCCCGATCAGGCTTAGTTATTTTAATTTGGTTGGTTGGTTCAGTAAGTTGGTTCCTATCTACCAAATGATAATTGTGCTCATGAAACAAACTGATCCAATTAATTAAGTCTAAGTTTACTTCCAAATGATTTGAAATGATTTGAAATGATTTGAAATGATATTTAATTACAAAGCACAAACATGTTAATCTTTCATTAAATCACTGAGCGGTTTAAACAACTAATATTAGAAAAGAAAGATTAGAATTTGGAAAACTTAATATTACAAAAAAGAAATGACAGCGTCGCTCTCATTCTGAGATGGGAATCAGAGGGCATTTACTTGCCTCCATTTGGGTTGGGGGTTTGGTCCTCAAAATTGAAAACATTTGGTACATCGTAAACAAATATGTTGTTGGTTTCCTCTTTGGCCCCTGCATATTCACCAGACACCTAAAATGTATCAAACAAAAAAGAAATTTAAATTCAAACGGCCTAAAAGATGAGTACAGGTGAAAAGTAAATACAGATAAAAATAAGTACAAACAAAATATGTATTATAGTAGGAATAATAGATAATATATTTATTAATTTTATGCAATAAAAATCTCAAAGCGCAGTGGACCAGATGTAACACATACAAGAACTGTCTTCTTCCTTAAGGGTCCCTTTCTGTGGAGTTCTGCTAACACATGCGGCGCTCATTTATCTGCCCATGCAATATCAAAGTAGGTGCGTGGCTAGCTAATCCATACTTGGAATGTTCGTGTTCGTAAACCTGTGTCTTGCAGCCTACACCGGGGTAACCCTTTACTCTTCCAAATGTTTGTGTTCGTAAACCTGTGTCTTGCAGCCTACACCGGGGTAACCCTTTACTCTTCCAAAAGATACACTGGGTGCACACAATTAATCCAAGAATTTATTTAGTATCTGTAGATTAGTTAGGTATCTTTACCTTCAGCATAACTTGTCTAACATCTCGCAACACGTCTTTGAATGACGGCCTATTATGTGGATAGAACATGAGACATCTGGCGATTATTTCTCCTAGATCTTCACGACACTCGGTGCCAATGGCTGGCAGTTGGCCGCTCAGATACAGATTTCGAACCTTTTAAAGGAAAATTTGTTATAAATGTTTCATTTCTCTTTCAGTTAAATTTATCAAAAATTCAAATTTCAATGATAAAAACACAAAAAGTATTAAACGCAAAAGGTAAACTTGTTTTTATTGTGGTCAAAGTAAATTACTACAAAATTATGATTTCTCAAAAAATTACATTACATTAATTCCCCCCCCCCTCCCCCCATTTATGAGATGTGCCCATATATAGACATGATGATGTCATATCACAACCATATTTGGGCACATCACAGTTTTTTTGTCAAACTAGTTTGATAGTGTAGACAGAGCTTAAAGCTCCATTCACACATGTTAAACAATTAAACGGCATCGCCTTCCATGTGTGAATGTAACTTTAGGTAGATATTAAAAAATGAATTTAGCTTATTTTGCTAAGCCTTACCTGTTCATTAGGCATGTCTGCAAAGGGCTTAAGTCCATAATTGATTATTTCCCATAACAGTATGCCATAGCCAAATTTGTCACTTGGTAATTCCGGCTCATTTTTTCCCCTAAGTAACTCTGGAGCAGTCCAACGAACTCTAAAAAAAAAAGCAATTAACTTTAATAAAACTTTAAAAAGACTATTAATAACCCTTGGCAGTTTAGCCCTACCATACATACACCCTTAACTCACCCACTTGACACAAAGATACCCACTTGACACAAAGATACCCACTTGACACAAAGATACCCACTTGTAAGTTTGAGCAAGGCTGGTGGGGCATTTTACAGGCACACCATCATCCATTCTAGTCTACCATACATACACCCTTAACCCACCCACTTGGCCCATGACAACTTGTAAATTTGAGCAAGGCTGGGTGGCACACCACCACCCAGTCTAGAAAGGATTCTAATATTTGTATTCATATTTGTACCTGTTCATCCTGATTGGATGGTCATCTTCCAGCGTATTGAAGTAGTAGTGACCAATCATAAGGTCCGTTAGTTTGGTTACCAATGTAGGGGGTTTGTTTGTTACTAAGACGTTATGTGCTGATATACTACCATGGACAATCTGTTTCTTTTCCTAAAAATGAAAAAAATTAAATTATATCATTGTTCCTTGCAAATTGAAGGTATACCAACATTTTTAAAGATTTGAAAAAGAGACAATTGATATCTAAAAAACAAATATTTACCAGAAATTCAAGAGCTGCAGCTATCTGAGTTGCTGCTTGAAAGAGGTACGGCTTTTTCAGGTGTTCTTTGTAAGTTGTAAGATATCTATCAAGCGGGCCTAAGCTAGCGTACTCAAAGATGCTAATGTAGTTAGAAGTGATGCCTTCAAAGCGAATGATGTGGGCATGCTTCAACCCAGACATCTTATCAGCTAGCTGGCTGAATTTCTACAAAATAAAAAAGAAAACATTCAACATCTATTTTGACAGATATATGGTATAGTATATGAAATAATTATTCTAACTTTACGTAACTACATTTACTTTATACAAATTAAGTAGTAAGCTAAGCTGTGGTGGTAATCATAAACTGTATGTACTCATAAACTTCTACATTTAAACAAACTAAGGAAATCATTGTTTTTATTTTACCATATTGAAACCGGACGGAGCTTGTTGTTTTGGCATCTTCATGACTGCATTTACCGACCCTCGTCCTCCAAGCCTGATTAACTCGCCCACTTTGACCTCAATGAATTTACCGTGACTCGGCAAAGCTCTCCATCTGCTTTGGTCTGTTAACTCGGCTTCTGAGATGTAGTTGACTTTGTTACGTTGCGGAATTGGCGAACTTGGGGGCGCTGGACACCCTGTTCGACTTGTAATTAACAATGAGTTGTCTAAATTGTTATGTAAAATATAATAAAAAATATATTATTTACAAAGTCTAACTACAATTGTAAGATTACGTACAGTATAATAGTTGATAATAGTTTCTACACTATCAAACTTTATGTGAAAACAAAATGTGATGTGCTCATACTGTATATGGACATGATGATGTCATATCATTACCATATTTGGGCATATAACAACCGTATTTGGGCACACCACACGTTTTTTGTCAAACTAGTTTGATAGTGTAAAGAGGGATTTACTGTTCGTGTAGAGTAGTGAAATAATACAGTAGAACCCATCCTTTGAAACGCTACTATTCAGGGGACACTCTTATAAACAAATGTGGGACAACATTATGTAGAACCCATCCTTTGAAACGCTACTATTCAGGGGACACTCTTATAAACAAATGTGGGACAACATATGTTTTAACACTGTGGTCAACTCCTATTCAGGGGAAACCCTATTATAGGGGACAGTTTATTTGGTTCTGAAAGTAGCCTCTGAGGTTCTACTGTAAATTAATTTCTACAATTGACCTGACTGACCTGTAGTGCCACCGAAGCTTGCAGTACTGGTGATGCACTTCTTAAGAGGACCTTCTAAACACCAACAGTTTTCTGGGTGACGATAAAATTCCATCAATCCTCTCAATGAATCAAAAGAATTCTGATCGTTTAACGATACATGTTCACCTGTATGCAAATATTTAAATTAAATATATTGTATAAATAGGCACCTGTATGCAAATGTACCAGTTTTAAATTTAATAATGGTAATAGTATCAACCACAGTTGTATACACATATATGTAAACCTACATTAGTATACATAAAAGAGTTATAAGAAAATAAATAAAAAATTAGAATCATATTCATAATTGACCTTTGACATTTCATTTCACACAAAGACATGAGTTTAAAATTCATCATTTAATTTAAAAGGTCAACAGAATTTATTCATTGTGAAATAAATTCAAATTATAAAAGAAGTTCAAATTCAGAATTAAATTTACATATTGTGTGAATGAAAAATACATTACACAATGAAAAATATGAAAAATAACGATATCGAAAGTAAAAAACTACATTCATATATTTGTTTCAATTGTTGTTTAAAAACACGGTTTTTTAAGAATTATTCATATTTCTGTGAATTATGCAAATATTGACAATACGCATTCTAATATGAAAGTTATTTATAGTTGATTAAAGCATGAGACAAGTATAATATTTAAAGAAATCTGTTGAGATATTAATCATTGTAATTATTAGCGCCAGCCAGTAGAATAACCTGTAGTAAACTCAAGTCTGTGGGTTAGAAGTCATTAACTTGTAATGTTCTTGTAATGTCGACGAGTGGGAAGAAGATGAACAACAAAATCACGTTGTTGCCTCATCAACTTAAAATTTCAGAAAATCTGGAATAAGGTTTTTTTAGTATTCTATAATTCTGTTCTTTTCACATTTTTTTTCAATTTAAACACTACAGCAGGGTGGCCGGTGGAATACATCACTTAACAGCACAAGATCAACATCATAATGAACAATTCAAAGCACTAACATTAACAAGCACAATTTTTGGTTAATTTGTTGACAAATAATTTCTCATTCTCACATATTTCCTCATCTTAATCGTTTCAAATTACTTAATTAAAATTTAGTTTATTACCGGCCGGTTTAGAATTAATGTTCTGTGCCTGATTGTGTTTGTAAACTATACATCTACATTATAAGCTTCCTTAACCATAAGTATTTTACCTTCTTCAATTTTTATTTTATAGTTTTTGAATTCTTGTCCATACACTACACTCAAACAGTAACTATCGTACTTCTCTGGGTTCTGGCGGATAAGGTAAGTGCCATCTTCCATACCAGCTTTTCGTAGTTTTTCAAATGCCTCAGTTCGCCTGAAAGAACGATCATAAACTTATTTAAGTAAAAAATCTTCCATTGGAAGTAATTGGGGCAGAAAACGGTTTTTAAAAATATTTATTTATAAATTTGGCCTGTGTAAAATTTATTTTTTACTAATTTTAGCTACACAAATTCTAAAACTTGATTTTTCTAGATTTCTAAACCTGATTTCTAAAAACCGACTGACATATGAACATAATACAACATATCACGATAATGGCAGGAAGGTTATGTCAGAGGTCGTGTGAAGAGTCAAAGATCAACCGAGACACATGTTTCAAGTTGTAGTGTGCATTATAAAGTTACACAAAACAAACAACATATTTAGATGAATTAAGACCACACAACAAAAGGAACAGAGATAAGAGATAGAAAGATACAATTGTGTACAATAAAGGTACTGTATTAACAAGTCAACGGCAAGCCTAACTAGCTTGACATAAAAGAGATTGTTAAATGCAAACCTGGGTTCTCATTCGGATGCACCGTTAGTTTACAAGTGACAGTATTGCTTTGTGATTGGTCAATGTGGCACTCTAGGTACTGTACTTGCATCGTGTCCTAGTTTGAACTAAGCCTTTCTGATAAACTAAACAAGCTTTATTTATCATAACCAATTCTTTTATCTATGACTTTAGTCATTTAAGAGATTTAAGACCAAAAAAAGTATTAAATTTGAATATTTTTAAGCCAAATCATTTAAAACAAAGCTAAGATGATTCTTTTTCTAAGCACATTTTGATAAATTTGTGCTTAGACTTAATGATTTGAATACAATGGCTAAAAAAGGCACTATAATAAATAATGCTGCTGGTGCTGGTAAATTATTAAAAATGATAAGTAAGAAAGTACTTAGATACCAGCACAAACAAGAAAAATGGCTTGAGTGACGCCAAAGGGCTGCTATAATGAGGAAGCAACAAATTAAATAATAACATTAGTAAATTTAATACGACTATGACAAAAATAATGAAAATGAGACAGACAATGTTGATGATGACGATGATTATGATGATGATAATAATGATGATGATAATAATGATAATAATGATTAGATTATGATTATAATGATGATTGCAATGATTTTGATAATGATGAATAAATAAATTGAGGATTTAATAAATGAATAAGACAAAAATAATGATTAGATTATTATGATATTGATGATGATGATTAGATTATTATGATATTGATGATGATGATTAGATTATGATGATGATAATAATGATGATTAGATTATGATGTTGATGATTATGATGTTGATGAAGATGATGATTAGATTATGATGTTGATGATTATGATGTTGATGATGATGATGATTAGATTATGATGTTGATGATTATGATGTTGATGATTATGATGTTGATGATGATGATTAGATTATGACGTTGATGATTATGATGTTGATGATGATGATTAGATTATGATAACAACGACGATGGTGATAATGATTAGATTATGATGCTGATGACAAATAGGCTAAAGAGTACACAAAACGTAGTGACTGCAGTAGAACAATTTTGGAATGATAACATTGTTTACTGTAAATTGGATATAACTGTAATTGTCCAACAGTACAGTACTACTGTAGTAGTGTCTATCTATAGTTTCTGACGTCAGTCCATCTTCATCTTTGATAACATTGCTCTGATTATAAACAACATAACTATCCATCATTCTAAATCGATTCTAATTTATAAATAAAGCAGGCAGATACTATACTACAGTACTATTATACCTGAACGCAATGTATGCTTCAAGTCTAAATTATCTATGGTACATACAAGAGATTGAAGAAGCTAACAGCAAAACAAACTACTGGGTTTTAAACATTAATGATGGACTGATGTCAAGAATCATGAAACATGTACTACTGTGGTACAGTATAACAATAATACTGTACATAATATTAATTATATACAGTAATATCTCAGTCTTTTCATGTGAATTGCACATCAAATTATTCTTTACTTGGAGCCTAGCACCTGGTGATTTTTATCACCTTCATTAAACCTGTATGTAGTGTGAAAATAAAATGTATTTATTTATCTATATTGCTCTGCCTTAGTATCAACCCCTTTTGTCCATGCCCTGTATCAAGTCAAATACAGATTATTAATTAATTACATACAGTAATATCTTTACATGTTATCTTAGCTACAGTATATGCATGCATTATCATCTGTATAGTAAATGTAGAACTACTGCACAGCACAGTATATCATATAGTTTATTGTTAAAAGTACTGTACTACTAGAGTACTACAGTATACAGTAGCACTGTGTGTACTATCTGCTGTTCCTAACAATATCCTGATATCATAGCATTTTCTACACTGTAAAGTATGTAAATCAAATCAAAAACATGTATTGACTTAATTCTTTTCTAAATTATATATTTAAAAATAAAATATATATATTTTATAGCATTTTCTATATGTCAATCAAATAAAAAACATGTATTGACTCAATTCGTTTATAAATTACATTTTAAAAAGTCAATATTCTTGATTTTATTTTTTATTTTCTATCTGCAATCAAATCTAAAAAATATAATTGACTCAATTCTTTTCTAAATTCTATTTTTAAAAAAGTCTATGGGTCTGGGAAAGTAAAACAAAATCTAGCTAATAATGTAAAGGAAATGGGGAGATGTTGTTGTTAAAAACTATAGGACAAAAAAATTGCATTGTTGAAGAAGGAAATATGGTAACACCTGGTGTGGGTAAGGAAGTACAGTGTTTGTTTAAAACAAATGCATTTCTTTAAACCATGATTATTATTAAATTTAAATACAAATAACTATAAATTAGGTCAATTAAAAGTCTATCATATATCCTCGGGTATAATCCCACTTCGGTCTAATCCCACTTTGAATCTAATCCCAATTCAAATCTAATCCAACCAAATCCATCGAAATACTGTACTTTATGTCTAATTTCACAACAGATATATAACAGAGTCCCAGTATTTACATTTGGTCTGGTTGTAGGCAGCTTCCAATTCAGATGAGTTTTGCTTACCAATTATTTTTTTCCTGAAACAGGGTTTT
Organism: Antedon mediterranea; assembly: GCF_964355755.1. NCBI lineage: Eukaryota > Metazoa > Echinodermata > Crinoidea > Comatulida > Antedonidae > Antedon > Antedon mediterranea. The sequence goes on from NC_092677.1 coordinate 1,971,859, forward strand.
CCCACGACCAAAGTTGGCCAAATTTCAAGTTCTAGAGAAAGGGGATGAGGGTGACGTTACGAGAAAGGGGAGGAGCGTGAGGTTACGAGAAAGGGGAGGAGCGTGAGGTTACACCAGAAGATATACGGTAATAGATCAATATTTGAAATCTTACGGTATGGGTCCGTGACATCTGTTCTTAGTGATCAAGTCAAGCGAGGGTGGCGCTAGTTCTTTGCACAAGAAATGATAATAGTCAATAAGCAGCCTGTAATAGCCATCCAACAGCGACACTAGCCCTTCCGCTTCTTGTTTGGTCTTCAACTGCAAAAACTATTAAAAACAATTTATTTAAATATTTTATTCCTTTTGGTAAAAACACAACAAATAAACAAGAGAATGGAAGGACTGCTGATAAAGATCAGGAGTAGAAACAAATCACAAATCTGTACTATGGTGTGTGCACATAATACAATCAAGACGGATATTTCTTGTTAAAATGAAACTAGAAAATAGCCAGCTTTCAGTTCACTTTGAAACGACCTATAACATGGTCTTGTTTTGTGTTTTGGGGAAAGGGGGGGGGGGGGGGTGGGCTGGTAGGGAGAGTTATTTGTTGTGTATGTGTGTTTTAACTGTTACTTTATCATAGTTAATTAATGTTATTGTTTACAATATTTATTTTTATAAACCCTCTTGAACAATAAACATCTTGAGGCAGTTATTTAAATAAATACTGTAAATTAGTTAATATAAAACAAGTTATATTATAATATGGCTTCCATAGTTTTTTAATTGGATTTTTTCAATTGATTTTTGCATTGGGTTATTTTGCCTCATTACATTTTTTTTTTATAATTTGATCAGCATATTATAGTGTACATATTATCATTTACATTTTGTTACTATTATTACAATATTTCTCAGAAAAAAAAGTAAATTCTGTAAGAAATAACGCGTTAACTTTAATTCAAAATGAAAGAAATAAATGTTGATTTGATTTGACTCGTTGATCTATGATGCTTTTTTAACAGTAATTATTAACCACTTGACATCTTTGGCACTCCATACTTGGTAAATTAATGTATATTACACTTCATTCAACAATCAGTCATTATTCATTGCTTTAACGTATGAAATAAATGAATAACCGTCTGATCCATGAATAATTAATGCTTAGCATTATTCACTTTTTTTTTCCAAATAAAACAAGCACAGATTTGCCGAGTGGAATGGGAACAGGTTAACAAACTATGATACGGGTATTAGATAGTGATGGATTGGAGATTACATGCCAAGACAGGACGCATCCTGTTCACACTGGCAAGAACACAGACTGTGATGGTTGCCAATGTAAGGGATGTTGACTTGTTAAAGGCTATAATCATGTATTACATTGTCCATTTTACTGTCCAATGTTGTGTACATTTTTATAAAATGTTGTACTGAAAAGACAAACTAGTATAAATAGTAATATATAAACTGTTCTGTATAAATTACATTACAATTACATTGTTATAATTAGGATGCTTGCTTCTAAAGCTCTGTCCACACTATCAAACTTTAAGTAACAACAAAATGTGATGTGCTCATATATGGACATGATGATGTCATATCACTACCACATTAGTATCACTACCATATTTGGGCACATCACACTTTTTTCATCAAACTAGTTTGATAGCGTAGACAGAGCTTGGAAAATTACAAATATGAACTTGGTTAACCAGAAAAGAAAAAGCAAAATAAAAATGAGAAATACTGTTTAAAGTTTAAAGTACAGTTACTACTAATGTACAAAGCATGCACGCTTCTCCACTATACAACACAAACAAGTGAAAAAAAAAACACCATTATATTTGTTTAAAACATCATGAGGAACTAGCCAACTACATGGCGATAACATCGGATGTTTGAAACAGAATCTAACATATTAAATTTCAGTGAGTTTGTTGTGGGACAGCTGACTGTCATCACATGGTTCACTACCTAAATTGAACCATTGCTTTACTGTAAAACAATTGGTGATCACTTTTTCTAATGTGTAAATTTAAAAAAAAAATATCCAATATGTAGTTTTTGCTGGATAGCCAACAAACTTGAGAAACTAAACTTCAATTGGTTCGTCCAATTGTCATTGAGCCACTGGTCAATAAGCCAATGGAACTAGAGCCACTAGTCCTAGAGCCACTGGTCCTAGAGTCACTAGTCCTAGAGCCACTGGTCCTAGAGCCACTGGTCCTAGAGCCACTGGTCCTAGAGCCACTGGTCCTAGAGTCACTAGTCCTAGAGCCACTAGTCCTAGAGCCACTGGTCCTAGAGTCACTCAAAGAAGCAATGAGGTACAGTAAAGTCTTCTTTTGGTTCATGCCATTTGCCATAAGACATTTTACATAGAATAAACTCCTTGCCTTAACAATCTACAGTACAGTATAGGAAGAAGCGGCACCATTATCCAATACTCTACTGTTTTCTTTTTTCCATAAATATATTCCTCTCTTCGGAGACAGAGTCTATTGTAGGCTTATCCAGGTAAGTTAGGCTGAACCGTGAGGACAGTTAATGAAAATGTACATGCTAAAATTATACAGTTGCCTTGCTATCAAATACTATAGACAGATGTTTCTTTTGTACTACTATATTACATATATATTTATATTTATTGGGCAATTTTTTTCTTTTATTGTCATTCATTTTTCGTGTTTTTATCGTTTTTTTAAGTGTTGAGGGCCTGATGCACATCCGCCTCGGCCACAGTCTAACAAAAGAGCAGTTGATTTGGTTTAAATACATAACTTATCATATTGTAGCAGATTTAGCAAAAATAACATTGAAGTACAAAGGTAATGTACATAAGCTGATGATACTCTATTGTAGTACAAAATGGAAAGTTTAATTTGTATTGTAGATATCAAAAGGTCAAACCAGAGGTCAGTCAGTATCAATAGCACTGGCATTTCACTTTATTCAAATTGGTTTTAATTGATCAACAAATTGAAAGTATATTATCATCTAAAAATAAATAGTTTAAGGAAAAGCTATAATTTAATAATTAATATAATCATTGATTATATTTATAATTAAAAAGAAAAAGGAGCAAATTTCATCAACTTTTTAACCCTTGAACTTGCAGAATGTAACGACAACACATCCACCTATTCTGTTTTAAATAATATATTAAAACTGTGATTGTAATATTTTTTTATTTACTCTATTTTAATATAAAGATATTGTGTCGGTTTAAGTTCAATATTTACTGTAATATATATTGGCAGTTTAGTATATTGGCAGCTTAAAGGTGCTCTGACAAGATTGCCCACCTGATGACACCCCTCGTCTAACTTGGCAGCTTAAAGGTGCTCTGACAAGATTGCCCACCTGACGACACCCCTCGTCTAACTAGTTCAGGTTAGGCCTAGAAGCATCGTTTTTAATACTGGATGTACAGTAGGTATAGTAGTGTATGGCATATAATGGGGTGGATAAGTGAACAGAGTAAGAGTATTAATTAATAAAATAGTACAGTTGTTATTAATATTAGTGCATTAATAGCTACACATAAAAATTGAGCAAATAAAATAAACAAATATTGCTTCTGAAAGGAGGCAAGTATTCATAATTAAAATTCACAATTTAACAAAACAGTACGGTACATACAGTATAAATAACCAGAGGATATTAATTTTATCATTTACACAACCTTGCATTTTAGGGGTAAATCTTATTAGCATTCTGCTCCCATATCATTTACTATTCATTTTGTTTTACAATGCAAACAGCCCAAACAAGGGCGGCAAAAGAAAAAGGTAAAAATGTGAATATTAATTGAATTTATTAATTTGCAGTGCTTCAATACATACAAATTGTAGTTTTTATTGGATATTGAAATATAATTATAATGATATGACCGACTATGACCCTAGGGACAAGAAAATAGAGATTATTTAGCCTTCAGTACAACAACCTCTTCAATACACTTACAGTAGATAATTCTTAGTCCTATCTCCATGACAGATGTCACATAACAGTAACATGCTTTGTACAGTATTTCTTTCTCTTAATTACCTCCGCCAAGGAGGTTATGTTTTCACCCCTGTATGTTTGTGTGTGTTTGTGTGTGTGTGTTTGTGTGTGTGTCTGTGAACAGCCTGGAGGCCACAGTTTTTATCCGATTCTAACCAAATTTGGACACAATGATCTATGCCCAAAAAGCTTGGATGAGTTCGAATTTGAGGGGAAAGGTCATAGGTCAAGGTCACAACTAACAAAAAACTATTTTACTGCCTAGAGACCACAGTTTTGATCTGATTGTCACCAAACTTAGCCACAATGATCAATGACACATAATATAATTGTGGTTAAATTTTGAAGGGTCAGGGTCAAAGATCAAGGTCCACCAAAAAAAAAAAAAAAAAAAAAAAAAAAAAAAATAATAATAAAAAAAAAAAACCCTCAGTGGGACTTGAACCAGCTATCTCAACTGTGAGAGGCTGGATACATAACCATTACACCACACTGTCATCCACAACTTTGTAGTGTGCAGTTAACATATTTACACTTAGAACTAATAAAAAAAAAATGAAAAAAAAAAATATTCAGGGGGAATTTTATGTAGGGGAATTTTACAGTAGGCGGAGGTTTGTACTCTCGGAGTACCCTCTAGTTATTGTATGTTTTCATATGGATAGTTTGTCTGAAATTAAGTTGAAATGAATAGAAATAGAATCCAAATGTATGTTTACGATCACTCACCTCTGGGAAACCATTGCGTCGATTTAACTGTACGGTCCAGTCTAGTTGGTCACCACCTCTGTGTCTGTATATATTAATGTCTGTCAGGTCCATCAACCTCCATGTAACAGATGCTTTGTTTTGCTGGAAAAGAAAAATAGTCGACTACTTGTAAATGGTTAAGAAAGGAAATTAGAAATGATGAAGGTGGACTATACCATTTGTGGATAGGGGAAAAACTATATATTTCACTCTTTGAGGAGAAAGGCTATTGTTGGTTTATCCATGTAAGCTAGGCACAAAATAGATTGTACATTTAACAATTTACAATTATTTATTTATTATTATTAAATTTGATAGATAAAGGCATATTTGAAGAAAAATTTGTTAGTATTCACTTTAGCCTTTAATTTATGCTACTGCATATACTTCATGTAAACATACAGATTTACTGTTTCTCTCAAGGGAGGTATTTATTTATCAAATAAAATACTCTGATTAAATTTCCAGTTCCACTACACTAAAATGATTCCCAGCTTTATCTTTAAAACATGTACTGTAGAATATTTTGAAATTAGGGCAAAAAAAAAGTACTTATGAATTTTAAAACCCATTATGAAATGGAACATGTTGCAGGTAAATAAATAGAATACATACATCTGCCTTTACATCCAATTTCTCTATATTATTATAATTTAATAATTACGCATAGAGTAGAGAGTCTAGACTACGTATAGTGGAACGACCTGAAGTGTTGTATGGAGTAATATCTAATACACATTTAACGGCAACCATAATACAATCCTTTACAGTGACCACACTGTTCTCTAGGGAGCATATAAACAATATTCTACCATTATTACTGCAGAAACTAAATGTTCTTTTGCAATAATTTCAGTTTGTTTGTAAAGTTTATGATGATGCAGTGAATGGAATAAACAGAGTGTGTGATTTGCCACAAATAGCTTGTTAAAACCTGCATCCTGTAAATGAGGTTAAAGAGTATACAAATTAGAAAGATAGACATTTCAGAATTTAGGATGTAAGACGATGAATACTGTAATGATGATGATAGTGGTACTGTACAATGATTCATGAGATGATAAGGATAATGATTAAAATCATGATAATGATGATGATACAATGATTCAATGGATGATGATAAGGATAATAAATAAAATCATGATAATGATACAATGATTCATGGTATGATAATTAGGATAATGATTAAAATCCTGATAATGATACAATGATTCATGGTATGATAATTAGGATAATGATTAAAATCATGATAATGATGATGATGATGATACAATGAGACATTGTTAACAATGATATAATCAGAACCTACGTACCTCTATTTCAATTCCTTTATTTGCAGATATACGTACAGTGCACGCAGTGTCCCCTCTCATTGCCTTGTACTGTTCCACTATTAACATTGGTTTATTATCAATAAGAGAAGCTAAAAACATGAGACGGTAACACGTACTGCCGTCCCCACTATCCTCCGTAAACCGACGCAGATTCCCTCTCACCTTTAACTTCAACCGATGTTTATCAATCATGTTAAGACCACGAAACCACTGTTTTGGCACAAATGACCTAAAGTGCGTGTCAGATGTCAAGTTGACATGTTCATTACATTTATTGTATTGAAGAATGCTGATGACAATTAAACCTAGCCTGTCCTCTATACTCAAGTCCTCAATACGCCCATGGATAAAATCGTCGTGAAACTGTTCGTACAGGTAATTCAGAACTTGTTCCTCGTACGAATTAAGCGAGTGCGCGTCGGTTACAACATGGAAACGAAATCTGAAAACTACCTCACTACCGTTCTCAGGGCATTCTTTAGGACTTAACCACATTCTGCTATCTTTGTAACATATTGAAAACAACGTAGAACTAAGGCATTGTATAGTGAATTTCGCCGCGGCCTTCTTGCACACAGTTTCTGCCGTCAAATTCTCGTTCCACGGAACATACAGGATCTCCTTTTGGCCGTACAACTGCACCTTCACAGTGTTCTGATTGTTGGAAGTCATTTCGTGTTCTTGCTGGGTTTTGCACGGAGCATATATTCCCATTTTCAAGCGCCTACAACATCCTCCTAGTGGCCACTGTCGCCCAGGCTGCTCTTTGATGTTTTTAGGCATCTATTAAAAAAAAAACACAACGTATAGTACAATTAAGCAATTTTAGGATTTACTCGGAGAATAATCTTTGTTTCTGATCTCTTATTTCGGTCTCCACTTGTCTCATCTATCATTAGAGTTGGTTTGGGTTTTTTTTTTTTAATAATATAATTCCCATTAAAAGAATAAAATCTAATTAAACCGCAATTGAAAACTGACTGAGAGGTTTCTCCCAGGCACACGTTACCGGATGCAGCACCTGGACCAACTCTCCTAATTAACTTTGATAAACAGGCTTATTATTACCACTCCTGTATTTTCTAAGGAATATGTTTTACGGAATTTTAAAATACTTCCGTTTTCAGCAAATTTTTTAACAATCTATCAATACTTCCTTGTACTAAAAAGTACAAAAAATAACAAGTGCTGTTCAAAACAAAAACAAACAAGTTCTGGTAAACAAACTAATTTAATGTTCCAGTAAAAACATCCCACATGGATTTTCAGTACCGTAAAATATAATACATTAAATGAAAATACCCCTACATACAGTACAATATTTAACAAAAAATATTAACAAACAGTTTAAAATACTGAATTGTTAATTCTTAGTTGATGACAACCACAAACATCCTGATATTGAAATAAGGAAAACTTGCATTTAAGTATTACGGTAGGCCTAACTGTAAAATAATTGTAAAAATATATATATATTAATTTAAAAATAATAAATAGAAAATTAAATTTTTTTTTAGCTACTGTACAATAATTAGTTTTGAATTTTTTTTCCCAGGTTACAAAAACACAGAGTACAGTAGAAGCCTCTTTATAATTTGTTGTGTTTCAGTTTTTGCCATCCACCACTATTTTTTAGACAATAAAAAAAAAAATTCCTTGGAATTTTATAGGAAGATGAATAGACGTCAGAACTAGTACAAAACTGGTTTTTATAATGCATTTACTGACATACTGTACAGTACTAGCCACTGATTATACAAAGATGACGACTACTAAATTAACTTTAAAGATTTTTCAATAACTTCATTCCAAAATACAATTTTAGTTTACTCAACATTTTTAACTGAATTTTTTGTTTTCTAAAATTGATTGCTATTTTTAATGTATATTTCAATTACTCTTTGTCTTTATTTTATTATGTTTGTTATATTTTCAATTACTGTACCACTTTGGAAATCAGTGCACTAGTACTGAAAGTGCCTGCTGCAGAATAAAGAAAGAATAAATAAATAAATACTAAAGGTCTCAGGGATTTAATTATTTGTCTGTAGTGTAATGTGACAAAATATACACATTTCACTACTCAATTACCTAGTATCTATGTACAACACACATGCTCATGAATCTCTTGCCAAAATCAGTCTGTATGTGTCTTGTGAGTGATGTCGTCGTTGATGCCTCGTGATCTACTATAATTTATGTCATTCCAAACTTCATCTTTATTATAATCAGTAAGTATGAAATTAATTAAATGTCTTGAATAAGAAATACAGAAAATACAGCAGTACAGGTTTATCAAACTTTCAACAAAGAAATGTAATGTGCCCACATATAGACATGATGATGTCATATCACTACCATATTTGGACATATCACCACCATATTTGGACATATCACGACCATATTTGGACATATCACCACCATATTTGGACATATCACCAACATATTTGGGCATATCACACTTTTTTTGACAGAGCTTAAATTCTGTTTTCCACTGAGAATTTATTCGCGCAATTCATATTTCAATTACTTCATTGTGACGCGGAAAACTTTGCAACCAATCACAGCTAAGGAATGGCCAATCCATACGAATTAATTCTCCTATGGTGAAAACAGACTTAAAGGGTGCATGTTACTCTACTGCCATAGGAAATCATTATGATAAGGGAAACGGCCTTAAACTGAACAATACAGTATTGTCTGCTTTTCCTCATTATAGGGTCTATGTCTTATGCCAAGTAACCACAAAGGTCGAAGGTCAGCAAGGATGATGTAACAACCCACTCTTCCCTTTATATTATATTTTTTTCATGAAGTTTGCAATTATTCAGATTGCGTTACTATATAATGTAAGTTATAAATAGACCTACACTGACATTTTTGACCTCAACTACATTATGATTATTCTTTGTGACCACAAAAATAAAACGAAAAAAATAACACAAAAATAACATGATAGCTTAACCAAAAAAATATAATATGATGGATTCCTTTAGCAAATGGTTCATAAAGACGATTGTGAGTAAAGTTTGGTTCTGTCATTTGCATCACTACCATTTGGACTTATCACAACCATATTTGGACTTATCACAACCATATTTGGGCATATCACCACCATATTTGGGCATATCACCACCATATTGAGGCATACTGTACCATAATCACCACCATATTTGGGCATATCACACTTTTTTTTGTCAGAACTAGTTTGACAGTGTAGACAGAGCTTAAAGCCTGTTTTCCACTGAAGAATTTATTCGTGCGATTCATATTCCATCCGTATTTTTTTTCTTATACTCAACACAACATGGTGAGTATAAGTCAGCAAAAATGTCACAAGCCTGAGATGTGTTGGCACATTTACACCACCATCCAGCCAGTCAAATGAGTTTGTATGTGATTACTGTGGAAATGTGACTGCATGAACTTTTTAAACCAACCAATATTAAAGAACTGACCTTATTTTCTTCTGGTAACAAAAAATGGTCTAGCCTTAGAGCTAAGATGTTTACAGTATGAGCAGGGATGTCACCAGCTTTTTGGAGTGCCGGTCGCCAAATTTCTCCGCCCACCCCCAGGGGGGGGGGGGGTTACCCCCCGGGGTTTGTCGTTATTTTAGCGAAACATAAAGAATTATGAAAATAAATAACAACAAATTGCGTCAGGTCTAGGCCTAACCTTGTACCACCGGGGAGTCGCCGTTAATATTCGCGAAAACAAAAAAACGCTTACGAAATGAAAATGAATAGCAATAGATCGCGTCAGGCCTAGCCTTGTGGATACTACGACCACTAGGCCTAGCTAAGGCTTAGATAGATGCCCCAAAATCTGAATTCCACAAAAACAGGCGCTTCCTTATTTAGGCCTAACCCCTAATCAAATACTGTAGATAAATTATTAGCCTAGACCTTACTACTTGTTGCTCAATATAATATGTTTGTGTTTTTTGCGCGAGAGTTTTTTAGCGTATTCGCGAATTCCGGATTTGTTGTTTCACAACTGTGCGGCAAGCATGTAGTGCATGGCCGGCAAGAACAGACACGTGTTTATGGGTTAACTGAAGTTCAGCAACCTGAAGTTATCCAGGGACGTCCAGTCCAGTAAGTTTTAGCAGGGGAAGTCCCCTGCCGCTGCGCGCGTGGTTGTTGTTGTCTTTGTGCCGTACGTATTTCTTTGTCTTTCTTTAGTGTTAATGTATTCAGTGTTTTTAGAGTAAAATAATAATAATAAATAAAAAACAGTTTATATTTTCGTTTGTCTGCTTTATTTTTACTTCATTCTACAGTAAATCGATCTCATTTTACTGGCACTTTTAACATATATAATATTCACAAAATAAGAAACATGGCATAACATAATAATTCGGTGGTATAACATAAGTACTGCGTACTTGTTGTATTTTTAATCTGTGCAAAATAAAACGCTTGAATGGTCGCTAAGTGAACTTTAAACTTGTACACTGTGCTGTGTAGCACGTTGCTCGCCATGACTCACAAGCTGTAACAATGAATGCCAGGGCAGGGTAGGCCTGGTATTGTGTTACAAATAAAGTAACGTACGTAACCACGGAAACATTTGCTGTAGTCTTTTGTCTTATCTATATGAGGCTAGCTTGTCTGTAATTAACGATGTGCTAGGTAAAATGTTTCAGTACGAATTTTAGTAAGGCCCAGGCCTAATATAAATATCGTAATGATTAATAAATAATAGTGGTGGTCGGCAGCCTGTAAATCCTGGTCGGAAATTTTGAGTGCTGGACGGGGCCGACCAGCGCCGACCAGCGTGGTGACATCCCTGTATGAGTACATTACAGTTATTAGAAAAGTGTTATCAAATGCTTAAACATAATGTTTATAATTTGGATATTTAATTGTTCATTTTAAATACAATTAGTTTTATTTTAAAATCTGCCACAATAGTGATTAGGCCTAGGCCTATAGGTTTATTCAACAATTGACAAAGAAATCAATGTACAAATATCAATGAGACCTATTCTAATTAAATTAATAACTGATTTTGAAACTTTTTTCTAGGTACAAAATAAATAAATATAAATTTAACAATGCATCATCATTTTCTACCTACCATTGTAATAATTTGCCTATTAAATGGTTTTTAGACCTACAGTAGAAAGTCTAGCTAAGAAAATTGTCAATTGACTAGAGGCCTGCACCAAATACCATCATGAAAGGCTTAAAAATAACATATTTTACCATCTACAAAAACTGATAGAACCTCTAGCATAGTAGACTGGCTTGCTAGAGCCTCAAGCTAGGCCTAGGCCCTAGGGCCAGGCCTAGCTAGCGTAGCCTCCTACCTAGTCCTAGCTAATATAGTAGAGTCTAGCTAGGCTTAGGCCTAGGTAGGCATGACTATACTAGTACTAGCCTAGCTAGATAGAGAGAGGACTACAATTTACAAATGAGGAAATATGTATAAATGTTTACAAGAATATAGGCTAGAGGCCTAGGTTGATCATAAAATAATTCTACCAACAACGAGTCTAAGGTGGAATGAAATATTAGGTCCAGGGTAGAGTTCACAAAGCCTTCATGCACAGAATCACAGGGCCCGGCCGGGGCGCGTACAGTACACTATGTACGCCGCTTGAAATGATAGAGAAAGAAGAAAAATTGTGCTAGGCTAGGCTCAAGTTTAACTTACCTACTACAGAGAATTTCAACAACACCACGCCTGAATTTGGATGTTTAGAATGTTGTAATTGGCACCATTAATTACTGACTTGAAGCATCTACAGATAAATAACCAAATACCATCATGAAAGGCTTAAAAATAACATATTTTACCATCTACAAAAACTGATTGATGTTTTTATAGCACAACCAATGACCTAAAAAACCTCTATGCCGCCGATCCTCCTCTCTCTCTCTCAGCTCTCTCTAGAGCGGAAATGACATCTTGAAAAAAAACACAACAACATAATAAACAACCGGCGACAGAGGGGGTACTTCTTTCTAAACACTATCAACTAATTATTTAATAATATTTGAAACAATTTAATTTGGATTAAACAAAAATTAGTCTAATTATTAAAAAAGCCATCAACGATCGTTTGGCACACGGGAAATAACAATAGGTACTTTTTTGTAGATGATACGTACGTGTTGGATTAAACGAACAATATTTACTCTATACATTTATGGTCACTTAAAACCGCATGTAAGAAACAGTTTAAAGATGTTGTGTAACGAAAAATTTTATTTTCTTTATTATAACAAAAGTTCTGCTCAATTATACAAGACTCAACCCACCCACACTCAGATTATTATTATTAGCAGATCAGGAAGGGCTAGACTGACAAAGAAAACAATTTCGACAAACTGTTTCAGATTTTCAACAATGTATATATAGCATGTAATTTATTTAATCACAACTTTAAAAGATAGTAACTTGTATTCATTTATTTAAAAATGTATCACTTTGTATTATTTAATGATCTACTATGGTACAAAACATATCTCAAAATTGTAAACTTTTTACAATAAAGTAAACTTGTATCTTGTACCAGCATAAAACAAATATTTTAATAAGATAAACATAGTTGATTTTTATGTTATCATATTTTGTTCGGTTTTGTCCTATGTTTTAAGTTCTTCTTTATCACCATGATGTATACTGTACGCAACAACAATCAAACGGAGGCATTTATAGTAACAAATTGTCTTTCCGACAGAAGTGTACAGTTTTAGGAAATCGAAGGAGATTGTCAGATTTTTTTTCACATTTTCTTTCTAAATAAAAGTTGTATTTTCGCGCGTATTCATCATAATCTCATAATTTTGTTCGTTTCGTGTGACGGTTGTGCGGAGCGCTCGCTTAGTGGTGGTGGAAACCCTTGATGACGCAAATATTGACCAATCACATCCCACGCATACATTTTAGATATTATTAAATTTATTTAATTTTTAACTGCAAATTTACTGTATCTGTATCATAATGAACGATTTACATTGTTATTAATACTAAAATATGACACTATTACCTTATATGGTATACTCTTACTATTAATAATTCAATTCATAAATATCATAAACTCAAGATTGTATTAAAATAAATTATTCGGTGCCTGCTGCCATATGTTGAGACCTTTACGCGATATATGCGAAAAAAGTGGTATAAATTAAGCGTCCATATTATGGGATGTCACTTTCTTTTGTAGACCTCAATTCGGAATTTAATATCATTGTCAATTTGTTCAGAATCGTCAATTTCTGGATCTCTAAAAATAAAATTTATAAAAAAAAACAATTAAGTTACCATTGTAAATATTTAACAATAGAGCTTGGTAATAAATAGACATGAAGAACACTAAATGAACACAAGTTCATTTTAAGTATTACTTAAAAAATTCCCAGTACGACGCAACGCAAGAATAAGCACAACGTAAGCGTAATCAATCAACAAGCGATGTAATTGGTCAACTCACTTGCGTTGCGTCCTAGTGGTAACCAATCAAAAGTACTGTATATTGAAAAGAAAAAAACATTGTTTACCTAATTTTGATAAATGAGCTCCAATCAATTTCCCGGAAGAATGTGTCGCATACAAAATCTTGAAAAATTCTTGTAAAATAAATAAAATCACAATATTTTGCACCAACCTGTAATAAATGTAAGAAAGTTTAATAATAAAAGTATTCTAACCCCTAAAGTAGTTCAATTCTAACCCCTAAAGTAGTTCAGTTCTAACCCCTAAAGTAGTTCAGTTCTAACCCCTAAAGTAGTTCAATTCTAACCCCTAAAGTAGTTCAATTCTAACCCCTAAAGTAGTTCAATTCTAACCCCTAAAGTAGTTCAGTTCTAACCCCTAAAGTAGTTCAGTTCTAACCCCTAAAGTAGTTCAATTCTAACCCCTAAAGTAGTTCAGTTCTAAACCCTAAAGTAGTTCAATTCTAACCCCTAAAGTAGTTCAATTCTAACCCCTAAAGTAGTTCAATTCTAACCCCTAAAGTAGTTCAAAACCCCTAAAGTAGTTCAATTCTAAGCATATAACCTAAAAAGGAAATATAAAAACTTATACGACTAACTGTATTGCTGCTAAGAACTATTTTTATGGTGTTTGGGTATTTGGAACATTTTAAAAGCATCGCTATCTTCCGACCAAGTATCACCACATTACGTCGACTTTCATCTTTAACTCTCGTCACAGATTTCACTAAAAAGTTGTGATCTTTTCTACAAAATGAAATAACATTATAAAATACTAAATATATTTAATTACTTATCATCACTAATAGTGCCATGTTGCAGATAATACAATTGATATTGATACTGGTCAAATCAAAGCAAATCAAAATCTGTATTTATTGCTTCCAAACCATAAGAATGGCTGAACAATAAAATTCTAATAATAAAGAAAATTAAAAAAAAACTAATTAAAACAGAGATAATTTACTTAAATGTAAAACAAAATAGACTAGACTACGTGTAAACATAATGCATGCTAGTAGATATAATACGTTTGTCTTACTTTATCCGTGGCCAGGGTAGTTTGCCGCCGTAGCCAATACCTAAACCGTTACACACAGCAGCTATAATATTTACTTTTTTCTTCGTTTCTGTCATATTTTAATACTTCTTCTCTTCTTCGCATACAGGCTTCCAGGATTTATGACTGTTGCTTACTGTTTGTTTGTCTTTACTTCATTTTACGTAGACATTTTATATGGACATGCCAATGAAAGATTAGGTTGTCTTATTGGCTGTTTGTCGTCACGTGACTTCTCGTGTTAAATTTAAATGTGTGCTGGTTTCGTATGATAGTCTGTCGTTATTTATGTATTCCTAGAGTTTTTAAGTATATACAATGAAATAAAGCCGCAAAGGAGATTGAGCGCCGCCGAGATCATTTAACAAGGCAATGCACTTTCACACCAACTTTTAAAATCATTATCGATTAGCGATTGATGACACGTTTCAATAGTCTGTACATTAAAGCTTTCAAATGTTTTTACTGAGAAACTGTTCCGAATTCTGAAAAGAAAGACCTCATGGGTCCGATTTCTTTAACTAGGAAATAATTCGCAAAAGCGTTTCTGACGCGTAGAGGTTGCAGCAAACTAATCATGACGTCAGCATGCAATGTTCGTTTTGCGCAAATTCACCTAGAAACAGTGTCGAAGCTGCATGGTTCCCATGCAATGCGGTAATTTGACCAATCACACAACTGGCGAACTGTGATTGTTTAAATACGTTACACGTACGCCATTGTGTTGATCATCCACGAGAACCAAGCAAAATAATAGCCTTCACGTACAATTATAAAAACATTTTTGCAGTAGCCTCACACCTACGACTCCGTCAAGAACAGCGCCTCTATCACCACATCCTAAAATCATGAATACGCGCGCGTGCGCATCATATTAATACCGTACATGATTGGTCCTTTTTAGCAATATTTGAGGAGTTGAGTTTGAACTTACACAGAATTGAGAACGATTATGAGTGCATTTTATAATCAATTTTATATATAAATATTTTAATATCTTCCATAAAATAATCTACTTAAAAGTTGTTCGTCAAGACACTTGTTATCTATTCTTACATTTTATCATAAATTTACAAACGAAAATGTTAAAATATATTCTTAAATTGTTTACATTATATTAAAACCCAAATGATACTGCGACTAAAATATGGCGTTTACCATTACCTTGTATTATAGACCCTTACTATTAATAATTCAAAATATCATAACCCGAGACTGTGTGTTAAAATAAATTATTCTGGTGCCGCCCATATGTTGAGACCTTTACGTGTCACAACAGAAAGAAGATAGGAATTATATACTGTATACGCATGGATATCACTTTCTTTTGTAAACCTCAATCTGGAATTTTATATCATTGTCAATTTGTTCAGAATCATTGATTTCTGGATCTCTAAAAAAAATACAAGAAATAATTTATTAAAAAATATAAAAATATTAAAACTAAAATAAGCGCAAACAGTATTACTTTAAATAAAAAATAAATATAATGGTTAGAAAAAAAGAACTTTCTTTACCTAATTTTGATAAATGAGCTCCAATCAATTTCTGGAAAGAATGTGTCACATTGAAAATCTTGAAAAATTCTTGTTAAATAAATAAAATCACAATATTTTGAACCAATCTGTAAATGCAAGAAGTTTTACTAAATGTTTTTATGTGAAATCGTAAGAGGTACCTTATCCTTTTCATTATTACTTTATCGCAAAAGGCCCGACGCATTGTGGGAAGGATTTGGGAGCAAAGGTCACGACGCGTACGTACGTGATTTGTTGTTTGATTGCACTACGGGTCGTGACGTTTGCTCCCAAACCCTTCCCATCATGCATTGTGTAATTGACGTTCCTCGCGAAATCAATCTATTTGCGATAAACCTTATTACCTTATATAATTCAGTTCCTCCCAAAATCCAAACACTTTCAACTTGATTGGATAAAGTATTGCTATTGACCAATGACAAGGCATCTTCTAATGATTGACAGAGGTAGTCAGTCCACGATGGCTTTTCTCTGATACGAATTAACAAGAACAATGACATTAATCTATCATCCTAATTAGGTCTATTATTGGGTAGAATTTGGTTCCGGGCTTGTATCCAACGCAACGCACAGCGCAAGCGCAAGTGAGTTGACCAATCACAAGCAACAGCTCAGATCATCGCGTCATGATTGGT
The DNA here is from genome assembly GCF_964355755.1 of Antedon mediterranea. Taxonomy (NCBI): domain Eukaryota; kingdom Metazoa; phylum Echinodermata; class Crinoidea; order Comatulida; family Antedonidae; genus Antedon; species Antedon mediterranea. Next base: position 1,988,626 of record NC_092677.1, read on the forward strand.
CAGCGGTCCGCTTGTTCTTGCGTAGATCAGCATTCATCTCAAAGCTTCCCACAGCTTCATTTTTGTCGAGTGTCGATCCTAAACCACCCGAAATATCCTTGTTTCCACCACCCCTCCCATCAAAGACCTTAATTAACTACAACAATAATATTAAAATATCCCTTTTTTTAAGGAAACGAAATATGGAAAAACAATAAATGAATGACTAACTGCATTGTTCTGCTGAGAACTACTGTTATAACATTAGGGAATGATTTACATTCTGCGTCAAATATCATTGTTTTCCGACCAATTATCACCACATTTCGTCGACTTTCATCTTTAACACTCGTCACAGATTTTGTTAGAAAGTCGTGATCTTTTCTGCAAAATTAAATATATCGATATTAAACAAACAAAACAGATCCTCAGCTAGGCAATACTAACGACAATTAAATCATGGCTTGAAGGAAAGATTAAGATCAATCGGCAAAACAAAAATGAAACTTACAGTATCCATCATAAACCATATATATGGCCTGAATGGCGTTCCATACTGGCTTACATAATACCAGTGTACAACAAAATACTAGCAAGTAAATTATAATAAGCTAGACTTACTTTATCAGTGGCCAGGGTAGTTTGCCACCGTAGCCAATGCCTAAACCGTTACACACAGCAGCTATCATATTTACTTTTTTCTTCATTTCTGTCATATTTTAAATATCTTTAAACGCAAAGCAGATTTTCCAATTTCATGCGAGACGACGACTCTAGACGTTTACTACTAGTACTACCGGTACTGTACTATTAATTTTGGAGGTATATGACATATACCATACTGGTAAGTCGACATGTTCAATCACGTATGGCGCGCCAAGCTGTAATTTATTCGGAATTATTTTTGAGGATACGACACCTTGACTTCCTAATTCTTATTGAATGGTAGTGACATTTTTTGTAATATTAACAGATCATACTTACGATGAAAAATAAATTTAAATGTATTGCAGGTCTACAGAGAAGAAAACAATAACCTATGATGAAAATCGATCAGATAAATAGTAAAAAATGGTAGGCGCCGCCAGAAGACATATATCTGTGTTTTTTTTGTGCTCTATAAATTGAGTAAGTGCAGCTATTTAAAACACTATTCATATAAAATAATATCATCGGAAAACCAAGCAGCCAAGAGCTGAACTCCGTTGTCTAACCGTTATATACTGTAGAGAAATATTGTCAACCTTTGTTTTTAGGTCAACCCTTCCATTCTGTATTAAGTCTCCATAATTTTTTATAAAGTTTAATTGATGTTCCACTACCAAAATAAGTATAACACACTATACATTAAAAATTATCTGTTTAATAAGTAATATTTATATTCAAGACATACCAAACCAATAGTCGAACATGTTTGGCAAACTGAAATGGTATAGCCAGTCTCGCTCTCTCTTCTGCTGCCCTCTATCGTCAAACAAATTCCGATACTCTTTACTATATATTTGTTTTCTCTTATTATGTAACTGGGTAAACATAGAAAATATATATGTTAATTATTATTACGAATTAGCTATTATAAACTGTCATGATTCTATGATAACTTAAGGTCCAAAGTTCAAACCATATCAAAAATGTCATTTGATTTGAGCATTGACCTGTAGCGTATTCTTCACACAAAACAAGAATAAAAGTTTCAATAGTTTTTGTACTTTTTTATTATTCAAATTCCACAATTATTCAACGTTGTGACGAAATGGCGCCGCACCTATTTCTATGATTGTAATAAATGAGTAAATCTTGGAACATTTTATAAAATAAAAACTTCAAATTAAAGTGAAGTACAGAATTATATTATCTATGTTGTTAAAGCAAGTGAAAATAGCTTACTACGGTATTTAAGTGTGAACAGTTTGGTAAATAAAATTACGTTTCATTTGGTTACATCCATTTTGGTTTACAGTACTGTTTTTTTATATACGTAATAACTGTATTAGCAATACACAGACGACCGGGCCATGGACGACCGGGCCATGGACGACCGGGCCATGGACGACCGGGCCATGGACGACCGGGCCATGGACGACCGGGCCATGGACGACCGGGCCATGGACGACCGGGCCACCGACTCAATACGTCTGTACGATTCTGACTTCCATATATTTCATATCTTATTAAACACTACAACATCTAATACCTAATTATGTCAAACAAAGTACAATGATTTAACACATTTTGTGCGTAATTTTAAGTAAATTGGTTCAGAAGGAAAATTAATATATAATATTATAACACATACTAGTCTTCAAGTATGACAAATATCAGGTCCAGGTGTCTGCAGAAATGGTACCCAGAACGCTACCACAATCCTGGTCTCAAGAATTTGAGAAGACCCGTTGGTATGGTGACCAATCTAGGTCTCTGTAGAAACAGGAGACCAAAACGGTACCATAAACCTTCTCTCAAACAAGACTGGTATGCTTATTCAATTAATATACAACTAAACATAGAGAAACTTAAAAACCCCGTCCATTATAATACAACCAATAATATCATTAGTAACTATAAACTATCTGCTATATTTAATAAAAATATTTCGCACCTTTATCTATAATTAATCAAGGTGTAAATTGATTTTTAAGGTGCATATTATAATTATTTTTAAAAAACAACCGTAAAATTATTATCTAAAATCTGGAATGATCATCATCAAGTATGGACTACCTACAGACTTAGACATACCAAAATATATGTTTATCCAATTACAGATGTATTTACAAATTATTATTTTTTTATCAATTTCATTCATATTTTTAAGAAAACAAGGCCATTTACAAATATTCAGATCTTTAAAATCTCCAAACTTGAATAAGTTTCTGGTAGTTTGATGATCAACATTTATGATTCGTACAAAAGTTAAATATGAGTTTAAAAAAATGAAAATATTTATATATTATTTGAACAGTGCATGAATAGATAAAGAATATAAATAGCATGGGGAAAGGGAGATGCGGATATATACAGTCTAAGCTTAAATACAGTACACTACATACTGAGTGAGGTACTTATGTTATATATAGTATTACTGAGTGGTCTGTGTGTCCTAAATTAAATGCATTTAATTTAGATCAGTTAGCAAAAAAGTATTTTACAGACTTTTGAACTTAAAAACAAATCATGCACCAATACATTTATACTCGTGGAGAAAAAAAGTTGGAAGAAAATATCACCAACTGTACAAAGGAGCATTATCTATCCATTTCCCACTGGCCAATCAGGCTCGTTCATCTGATGCACGTTGACAGAAACGCTATGACATCTTGACCATGTACAACATATATATATTTCAGCAGTACTGTAAGAGATAAGAAAAAAATAAATTAAAATTGGAAGTTGTTCAACCATTATACCAATAAATAAGTGATTAAATAAATCAAATTCTACAATACACCATTCAACTGATGAATCAAATAGATCAAGGTGTACCCTGAATAGAGCGAGGCTCTACTGTACGTACCCACAACAACTTTACAGCCTAAATCCTTTGACACACTGGTCGGATCGATCAGCCACCAGCAGGACTGGAGAGGTTCCGAGGCCAGCCTTCAGCATTGTGAGACCACATGGCGACTTCATCTTGCTGTCTTCACCATTCACGCGGCAGATAAAGCGACCATCGCTGCTGTACATCAACACAGATGTTGTGGCACTAACAAAGATGTTGTCGCTGTCGTCCATATAGACACCACGTGGGTTCAGAGCCTGACCGCCACTTGGCATGACCTATTATAAAAGAGAGGGTTTGAATGAGCGCATCCATACACATAAGGTAGTATCAAATATGATTTCTAAAGATATATCTATACAATTTCTATATAAATCTCTATATACACATATAACAACTCTATTGAGAAGTATATCAGAATTCTATAGAATATATATAAAAGAAATTATAATTGTATAGAGAATAGAAACTCATTGTACTGTGAAGTAGGTTTCAAACCATATTTTAACCTTGCCCTGAGTTGTGTATCTTTGCTAATAACCTATATAATTAATACTGTATTTCTAAGTTTGAAAGAAATATCTGGAATTATGGTGCAAATTCCAGTTCTGTAGGCATAAATTTTTACAAGAGTTGATGGTTTGAAAGTGTATTGGAATAGTAAAAGAAAAATAAATAGGGGGAGGGGGGGGGAGGGCCTAAAAGTAGTGAAATTAAGTGCTAACTTGATTTGATGTCCTATCTTTTGCATTACAATTTGTGAAATTTTGAAGAAACCAGACTGACTGGCAATATTAACAACTTCCTCACCTTAAATGCTTTAAGGAATCTGCCTTCAGCATCCAACAACTGGATTCTGCCATTTCCTTCATCAGCAACAGCCATGAAGTTCCTAGAAGATGTCGCAATAAACCAAGGATTGCTGAACTCTCCATCACCCTGACCACGTCGACCAACGGTCTTCAGGAGTTCACCTCCGTTGCCAAACAACTTGATAGTCTGACCATCACCGACTGCGTATTTACCAGATTGGAACGAAGCCACGCCAAGAGGACGAGACAGATCACTGCTTCCAAATCTTAGCTTCAAACTACGATCCATTCTGGTAACAAAGATTTGGTGGTTATTGTAGTCGGAACAGACAATCTCATTATTGGGAGTTGTCGCCAAACTGATTGGGCAGAATGGTTTCTCAAGACCTGCAAATGTAATTTGATCGTAGAACTTGCCAGCGATGTCTCTGATCAAGATTCGGTTGTTACCGTAATCCGCAATGGCATAGGTGTCATCCCATGCTTTAGTGACATCATGTGGTTGTTTCATGTCTTGCGAGTAATTGACGGTAACCTCCCATCGGCTACGGACTTCAAATTCCATCGGTGAGTCTCTGGTTGACTCGTCGAATAGCTTAGCATCTAGCCTGTATCGTCCAGGCGTATCTGGATTGAATGCAATACGGTAGTTACCGTCACCAGCATCAACTGAATCAACGAGAGCCACGCCTTTGGAACCAGGCCGGGTCAACTCTGCTACGACTGGGGCACCACCTTGTTTCACTTCTATTCCATCATGTCCTACGGAACGGACTACAAAGACTTGCTCGGTTCCGATGAGCGGATAGGAACCGCTCGCCCTCTCCAGACGAGATTGGAAGGCAACAGCTGGTGTTGTCAGAACGTTTCCAAGCTTGAGCTTCACATTTTCATTGATGATTGACTTAAATCCGATGAAACTGTTTTCTTCTGGTTGACTCTTGAGTGGCACGTCGAGTTGCTCAATGATACGCTGTAAGGCGCTCTTCTTTGCAAACACTACATCACTGCGGTTTCCATATGTCAACAAGTGACCGGTCTTTTCATAAGTATCATGAAGACTGTGCATGACCTCGCCAAAATTGTTAACTTGGCGACGTAGTATATCTTTCTTTGATTTTGACTTCATCTTCAATTCTCTGATCAGCTCTTCTTTGCGTTTGTCAATTGCTTCATGCATTCGTTCCGCATGTTCAACAATTTGATTTTCAACTCCTTTCTCTTCCTTCTCCAAGGTTTCGGCTACGGAACGTGTGCGTCCAGCAACCTCTTCAAAGGACTTCAACCGTTCGGCAAGTTTGTTGCGGAGGCTGTCGATCTCCATGGCTTGCTTTTCGTAGACATCAACAAGATTCATACGTTTGTGATCTTCGTGACCGCATACCGCACATTTCATGCAGATGGGTACTTCACATACGGTACAAAAGAACTCCAACTCGCATCTTGGATGGTATGGGCAACTCGTCGGTTGCATCATGATCTTTTCTCGATCGGAGAGACTGTTGTATTCCTTCAGAGATATGATGCGATGGGTTTTAGTTCCACGCATGCGTTTATGCATCTTGGAGCACTCTGGACACAGAGGACAAGGACAGTCAAGACACCTGTCGCTGGCATCTTTATCGCAGCCATCGCAGTTGGGTACGTCATCTTTTGCGGTTCCTCCTTGCTCCACAAATTCAGAAAGATTGTGGATAAAATGGCTGTCCTGGAGAAATATAATAAAATTTAAGAATAAATTTCACATTTAAAAAAATATGTGTCTTTATAAACAATAAGCAATAATTTATTAACAACAAAATTAATTTTTTACCTATAATTTCACAAGAAATTAAAGAAAGTGTTAAATATTAAGATGTTTTAATTAATAACTTTACATACTATACATTAAAAGAAAAGCAAACGATACAATGCCACACTCTCATATATAAACACAACAGATTAAAAAGTTGTTAATAGCAATGACTTACTAGTAGGCCATCAACACCATCTGTCGACAGAGGGCAGTCTTTACGACACTGTGGACAAATCAATCGACCATCACTCTTCTTGACATGCTGCTGGAGACATTCTCGGCAAAAGGCGTGTAGACATGGTAACGATTTTGGGTTCTTCATGCGATTACGACACATGGAACAGTAGAGGAGGTTCTCCACATGTTTTGACGAGTTCATGGTGGGATTTGGTCTTGCTTGTCTACTGCTGGGAGCTTTACTATTCAGCCAAGGTTTCTGTTGAAGATAAAAATAAATACCTTTAAAAATAACATACATAATAATAATAATTCATTCAAAAAGCTTAATGGATTTCTTTTGCTTATTCCTCTTCACTTTCTCCTGCAGAATAAATATACCACTGTATGTATCAATTATTAGTAAAAATAGAAAATTGACAGAAACATGTTTTTTGTATAGCAAATCAATAAACATAAACACAGTAATAATTATACTAAACCTATTTTAATACCATAATGTATTAACTATTATTGATTAAAATGGCATATCAATGTGTACATCTTCCCATCAACATATGTTAAACAATGTAAAATGATGCATCACAAAACACAAAATTTTAACCACCACTATTACTTTACCCCTCTTTAATTAATAACCCCTCCGGTCCTGGTTCCCACTTTTTCCTAAGCTAAGAAACACGGCTGACTGTGCTCTTCGTGAAACAACAAGTGTCCCAGCAGTGAGAAAATGCTTAGTTCCCACCAGTTAACGCAGCCTAGCGTCCATCATCACCGTCCATCTATGAACGATGTTTTACCTTACGAGAGCTCAACTTACCTGCTTACTATACCTATGGTTTTGCTCCATTGGCAAATAAAACGACACAAAATAGTACGAATAAACAGATAGTAGTACGAAATCGTTCCAAATAAATGGTAAAATACGCACCACAAAACAAGAGATGACCCAGTAAGCTAAAACAATAGAAAAACGCTCCAGTCAGCTCGTTCATTCGTTGGGAAAGGTGGGAGATAAACAACGCCTACCAAATACCTAACTGATGACATCATCAATGAGTCCAACCATGTAGTAGATTTGAACAATATTTATTCATTACTCACGTTTTACAAATGTGTTTACATTCATAATTACTAAGGTGGATCCCATTCTTCTTTGTTATATTTATAAATAAACACTCATATTTTGCTGGGATTTTGTTTATTAACAATTTAAGAGGAAAGAAGTTAATATTGCAGTCTTTTTCTTGAGTGGAATATACCGGAAATACTTCCCGATGGTTACTCATAACGCACGCGACGCGGTACGCTTGTGGTTTTGGGTCATTGGGTCATGTGTACAAATAAACAATCGAAATGTAAATAATGTTTTATTTTAAATAACGCGTAAAATCAGACCTATTTATAGTAAAATAATATGCATGAACAGGGCATGGTTACTTTAACCTTCGTAGTAAATTTCTCTTTATTAATCATGCTTATCGTATCCAAGGCCGGGATATCCAATATAGTCTGTACCTTGGATGAAATAGAACCAACACGGTACAGTACAAGCTATATATATTCAGCTCCGATAACCGAACTATAAACAAACACGGTTATTTACAAAACAAACAACTGGGCTAAAATATCATCTGTTTATTATACCTGTAGTATATTGTATATTGCATTGAATTTAGGCCTATAGATTTGTATAACGCAATATGAATAATGTTTATTTATTACAGTAGTATAATAGGCCTACTTGGTGTCCGATATCGTTGTAATTAATCCCAAAGGCTTTCCTATCCGGATGTAATCTAAAGTTTATGACGATGACGAAGCTAATCGATCCAATATTTATTTTACATTCATTAACGTTGTACAATCTATAGATAGATAAGAATGTAATAGAGAGTTGTATCATGGAGCTATATTTTTTTTATATATGTGAACTTTATTCAATCAATCGTACATTTGTTATAATGGTAACCACAATAAGATATAATATTACAGTAGATTTTTACAAAAAAACAAGACCAATATAAATATTAATTATAAAATATATACAATGATTATTTACAGTAATGATAATAATAAAAATTAATTGTTTATATTGAATATTATTGGAAACAGAAGTTGAATAATAAAATACTGGAAAGTTTAATTAGAGGTTTACATATTATGTTGATTCAGTTTATGCATTTATTCTTTATTTCGGATATTCATTCATAACCATCTAAAAGCCTGCCCTCTAACTCTATATAAATAAGACAATCGAAAATAATCCATTCTTGATTTACTAGGCATAGAAAATCATTCCATTTGCATGTTCAGGCCAACAGCAAGGTTTTTAACATTAGGCCAATGCGGTAGTATTATTATGTTTATAATCATGAACAAATATGCTATATATACAAATACAATATCGTATCTCTCCTGTGGTTTATACTAAAATGGGTGGATTCTTTAAGACGCGCACAGAGCAGCAATCTTTATAGCCTATAATGTGCATATCGTCGATTCTTTTAGGCGCGTATAATACAGAGTATAAAGATCAACATCATCAATAGTATTACAATCCATGTCATTATGTGTACATATATTTGACAATGGACTGTTAATGCTAAACAGTATAATTATGTTATATATCAATAAACTCATCATACAATATCACATAACTGCATAAGTGAAAGTTTTATTCTAATGACTTCTCTACAAAATAAAAAGCATGGTTGGTGCACGGCCATTAGTCGCCACACACTTGTAGAGTTAATACGATAGAGACCACGCCCGTCTTTCATAAAAGCAATAACAATTATTCGATTAAATTATGACTCACCGACATTGATAATGACATTGTATCCAAATTGTGTATATAATGGTTTTAAATATTCCTTAGAAAAACGCTATAAAATACGCGTATTCACTGATCGCGTCTTGTGTATCTAGCGATCTCTCTTGCACTCAATACAATGCAACTATCGCCTTAGGCACTGCGATCCAATATGATAATTTTAACAATCAATACGTAACACACTTATGCGTGATAAGTAAAGAGGTTTCGGTAAATAAGGTGAAATAATTCTAATATAAATAAGAAAATAACTCGAAATAAATGAACCAGCAAATAATAATAAAATAACAGGAACTATCGTGTACTGTACAACACTATGCCTCGATATAACCCGGAAGTTTGGCTAAAATGAATCATTATTTAGGAATTTACTTTGGTACTATTGGTCAATAAATTACAAGTTCGCGTGTTTGTACTACAGAGTATTTCATTTTGCACACGAGCCGTCGTTACCCAGCAGTGAGCGCGTACGCAATAAAAACCAATCAGTGGAGTGGAGTCACAGTGCTTAGCAACGAATGGCGGCGTTCATCGAAGGCAGGAAAGGACACGCTATGTACAATGTGTATACGTACCTAGTCAATAGTAACTTTATATCTGGACCTATTGTGGTGTATGTATGAAATAGTACATCCCTATATAATTATGTAGTTTTCTACCCGAACTTTTATCTATAAATAATTTATTTTTTAAAGGAAAAGTTCATTTGGAATCATGGCGTCCAGGGGGCGCTATTTATAATCAGACTATCAGTTGCGAAGTGGATCGACTGTTCAACTGAATGCACTTTACTCACTACTAAACAACAAGCACGTATCTCTTCAAACCTGATTTACAACTACAGAATAAAATGTCCCAATGCAGCCATTAAAGTCCATCATATCCACGTACTATAGCGACCCATTCAACAACAATGCTTTGTTATTATATTCATAAAAAAGTCATGCCCTGTGCTTATTGTCTTTTTCTCATGGGGTTCTTGTTTACCGACTCCACAACTTGTTTTTCATTTCATGCAGATATTCCAAGCATACGATAAGGGCAATACACTAAGTACTTTATACCTTTAATCTAAGTAAGTCATCTATTGGTCGGTCAGCCAGTTCTATCAACGAATTACTGTGTAAAAAAGCCTGTAATTCATTTTATTTTTTCTATTTAAAAGCAATCATACCGGTACACAAATTAATAAAGAGAAAAGTGAGGATGGGCAGTTAAGACGATTTGATAAAATTTAAATAATTATCGCGATATACTATCCTAAGGTACCTCTGTACTGAGAAATACGAAACATTACATTAAAGACATCATCCAAAAATACTCATGTACCCTGAGATTAGGCTTTGGAACATGAACATGGATGATCGGAATGTAATTTGTAATGGTAGCGAGGTTAGTTCCCGCTGAGAGAGGACGCTTAGCTCACATTTCATACCCACATGCGTATGGATCCATCCAATGAAAATGCTTATATGAATCAATATTTCTATTATTACACGATATGTTAGGTGCCTAGATAGATGATGAATGTTTAGCACTCATGCGATCGAAATCATCTTGAAGTATATAGCGACGATGTTGTTAATGGCGCGCGCACAGACGAATCCAGTTAAATAGGGAGAGGGGTGGGGTCGCGAAATGTTGCAACGAAAATGTCAAAGAAAAACAAATATATATTTCATTGTACAACTTTTCGGCCCAAGGCTCTTATTTCAAAATCTTGGATCCGTCACTGACACAATGAAATGACCTATAGACGTATTACAGGCACCATACTATATCTAATCATTTTTATCGAACAAGCAATAATAGTTTTTACATAGATAAATAAATTGTAGTAGACCTACTCACCACCGGGATAATTTAGAACTAGAAATCGAATGGATCGAATATCAAGCTGTCCCATTTAAGACTACCGTACTGAATGAAATCAGGTAAAATCTAGATCAGGCGATTTTATATACTTGTGGATCATAAAAAAATACCTAGCTCTTTATGATCATAATTTGACAGAGTATAAAAGAACGACTTAAGTTAGACTCTACCATTTAGACAGACTAATCCTCACAACCATTGGTTCCAAGCAATGACTTAATGACCTATGTGTGTCAATGCTTTTAAATACAAATCTGACACACTTTAATTTATAGAATATATCATGCTTATTATTCGTTTTAATGGTTTTAAATCCACAAGCAAGCACTTTTTTTCATTCCATAAAAGTAATATGATATCAACAAAACAATGATTTAGACAAGGACAAGATATAAATACGTAATCTTCTCACTTAAAAGACTCCGACGGAAGTTCTTTAAGAATTGGTTCGGGTCACAGCTTCTAAACAATTGTCTATACGTGCAAATACATAATTTATAATATAGGTATTACGTTAATATAGCTGTATGATCCATTGTCAAGCAAGAGTGTTTGTTGTTCCATTAATAGAATTACTGTACCAACTGTACTTTAAGCGTGGTTCCCACTAGAACGTAACGCAAGGACCTAAACGCAACGCAAGCGTTTTAACCAATGACAAGCGAAGTTATAGACAGTTAGCAATCACAAGCGAATAAGCCATCGCTTGTGATTGGTCAATTCACTTGCGTTGCGTTACGTCATTGCGTTACGTCGCTAGTGGGAACCACGCTTTAGAAAAGACAGAAATATATGGGGTCTGCTTCCAAATTGAAATGTGGTCCTCTCAAATATGGTCCTCGCGTACGGTACCGATATCTTGTACTCAAGACCAAGGACGTATAATACGCGCAACACAAAAATAATTTGACCAATTCATCATCAAACGCGAACATGATAATCTGTTGATTATTGCGATTGGTCAACCTATCTGCGATGCGCGCATGTGGTCCTTGCGTTACGTTACTAGTAGATCTAGTCAAAGAAAATGGATGCTCGTTCGGTTTCAACCATTCAAACGAGATTTATATTGTATTTTACCTAATCAATTTTAAAATTGACTATCAATATTTTATCCAGCATGTCCATCATACAAAATGTCCAATATTCAATTTTTTTTTACACATTATTAGTATTTTTAACGTATTTTATTTTATATTATGGCCTACTTTACTGTGGCCTCTGTGTGACTCTCCATTAATTCCTGTAATAAATTGGCGAGCCCTGGTAGGCAAACAATACTACCAAACAAACGTGAATAGTTCAGTATTGTTCGTTTTTCTTTTTATTGAGTTGAGTAGAGCGTCTTTTGAAAATCGCCTATTGTGGCCGTAATGGTTGACAAAACATAAATTCAGTAGAAAAGGTTTGAAAAATAGCATGACCGAGTACAGGCATGCTTGAATAAACAACCGCATGAAAAGAACGAAGGAAAAATTCATTCATGGTATTTTTATGATGTGGGCCTAGTGTATGATTCAAGCCCCGTTTCTTCTAGAAGCAAACACTGTGTTTGAACAGAGCCTCACTATATTAATCATTAGTATTATTGGTATTACAAATCTAACGTCTTTTCCGCATAGTCATGATTTCAAAGCATATCGGCATATACTATATCCCATAATACATTCAAATAATAAGTAACGGAAAAGTAGCAAACACATTCTTCTGGTGTGAAAGGGGAGTGGCATCTCAAAAGTTTCACTGGTATTACAATAAAAACATGCGCTTTAAATGTATAGATCCAATGTTGTGCATTATTTATAGGCCCTAAATTATTAATTACTGGAAGCGGAGATCCCTGGAAGCTTCTCACTGTACAAATACAAACTATTTAATCTCAATAATGATGACCAGGCGAGTCCACATACTGTAGTTTTGACCTAAATAATACCATCCCATTGGTATACGGTAAAATAAAATTGAGTCCACGCAGCGATAAATGTCAAATTACGAATGAAGTTACTGGACAGCCGGTGTGCATGTTTTGGCCTATCCAATGTTCTATACATTTTGTTTTTGAACAAAATCAGAGATAATGCGATTTAATACACAATATTTCGACTGATAATAATAATAATAATAATAATAATAATAATAATAATAATACAGTAAATCACAAGTCAATGTATATTTCTTTTTCGAGCAAGATTATAATTGGGTACAAGTTAAGATCGTCGACAAAAAGTGGCCGTTTTCTTCTGGACTATTTATTGATGTAATTTGCATTACATTTGTTTTTAAATATTTCTTCTATTACCTTTTGCTATATTGTATAAAATTGTCAGTTATGACTACGTCAGTTAATTACGATAACTCGGGCTGGACACGTATGGCATGGACCTAGTGAAATAAACCTTTGAGCATAAACACACCAAAATGTTACCAGAAAATTAAGAACAATCAATATTTTGCTACCCTTTTTTAAATATCCTAATAAATTGAGGAGAGGGGCGAATTACCGATGTTAACAAATCTCCGGAATGCGGGTGCAATTCTCACGATCAAGGCCGATAAAAAAAACAATTTTCATATCTTTATAAACCGTTTGAAAGCAATGATAACTATGATAACCTATTAAGTGGTGCTTAACGAGGTCATGATTGGTATGACAATTTGTTAAGAATTTCCCCCAAAACAATGTACAGTACTGTACTGTACTATCCCTGCGAAACGAAGCTGTTAGGCCTACTACCAATTCAACGCAATTAGTACCATTGAAATATAACACTGCCTACGGTAATGAGTCACTAATGCTAACTACATATGGAATCTAATTTAGAACACAACAAATTGATAACATACCTTCAACCAAATATGACAAGAAACTTTCCCTAAATAATTTTGTTTTCGATTCCGGGTTCGAATTAGCCGGGTAGCAAAACTGAACCGCTGTCTACTTGAGCTGCAGCTCTGGTGGTATGTGTCACGGTAGCTGCTGCTAAACTAAAAGCGTCCCCTTTTACGGGGATACCAAGCCTATCGCGATGAGTCAAGTGCACTTGCATGTTGCTGCCGGACTGCCACCACCAGACGGTATTGTGTCCGCCAGGTAAGCGATTGTACACACTGCCCTCAACCACCACAAGAAAGAATTATGTTAAAAGATGGATGGATTATGAAGGGACCTCATGAAGGGCGGCAATGAACAACTTAAATACAATATCACTTGCACTGATGAAGGGCTAGTGTTGCCCGAAAGCTCTGCTAACTTTTCTGGCTGTTTACTTTATCGTTTTGATTTAGCTTTTCGCTTTTTATTTTTGTATCTCCATTGAGATCCAGCCACTGATACCCACAGCATTTTTTTCAGTAATTTGCCTTTGGAATTATATATATATATATATATATATATATATATATATATATATATATATATATATATATATATATATATATATATATATATATTAAATACTGTATAACTTTCTCTATCACTAATAAACCTTAAAAGTATAATATTTATCACCTGTAAAATCGTGGAAGCCTTATGGATCAAAATCTATGTTTAAATATTGAAATAGTGTATCTATATAATAAAAAGTCCTTCCTAGTGTGAACCCATCTCATCTATCAAAGGCAAAGATGACCATCATTCTACACTTCTTATTCGTTATGCAAAGAAACCCAATCAATCAATCGTTCGATTTATATAGCAACAATTTATCCAACAATAAAAAAATAAAAACAAAAACAAAAAATTGGCATGAAACACCAAAGGGCGAAACAACGCAAGGACGTAACGCAACGCAAACAAGTTGGCGACAGCCGAATAAATCCATCGCTTGTGATTGGTCGAAACCCTTATGTTGCGTTACGTTTTTATTGCGTCTCTAGTGGGAACCAAGCATTATAGCCAAGTGTTCCCCTCTTTTAATTTTCATAGAGCGCCATTTAATGTTTTAAGAAACCTGTTGGTTGACTATTTTCACTGTATTGAATTAACATAGGAACCAAACAAAATACTATCGACATGAAGTGAACCAGAGTGAACTAAACCAAGCCAGTGTGTTTTAGAGCGTAAACTTAAAAGACAAATCTCTATTATGATGGTAATACACAGCAATTCATACGTTTACAAAATAAAACCCGCATTCAATTCAGCTGAATCAAAAGTTAAAACTACAGCTACGTGACTAAATCTAGCCTTTGTTCCATTTCTTTTGAAAGCAAATGAAGCCCACAAAAGATAGTGTATGATGAAAGACAAAAACGAAAGTGAAATACATTGAGGGCGCTAGTGTGATTACTCAATAAAGTCATTCATGGAAACAGCGAGCTTGAGATCGAAAACAAGATTCCTTCGGCCCCCGAGGCAATATTAATGCTTTTTGAATTATTATTCCATGTTTGGTGTACTTAATCTAAATTAATGAAAGTAATTGTTCCATCAAATCAGCGGCCAATAATATTTTATAATTTACGATGTTATTTATGCATTATTCAAACATACTTTGATGATATAATAATATGATATTAAGCCGAGCTGCGAGAGGACGGGTTACATTTTAAATATAATATAGGATTGTATTAATTTAGATTTAAAATAATAGTTTTACATCTCCCTGATTAATTCTAGAGCTCTGTATGATGAAGACTAAAATAATTGAATTTATTATAACGATAGAATTGCCAATATGTGGGTATAAATAACATGGCATATTGAATATTTAAATTCAAATGTCTCATCATGGGTGGTTTACCGTATATTTTGAAAAGTTCTCTTGCCATAGAGTCTAGGCCTAATATTTTCATGAATAATTCATGAGTATTTTCATTACATTTATGCACTGAGTGTTAACGTTGTGATTGGTCAATTCGCTTGCGTTTGCGCATACGTCATCGCGTTGCGTCCATGGGAACCAAGTTAACTGACTATATTTTACACCTACCTCTTGGTCGTCAGGCTCCTCTTCTCCATCTGATCGATGCCAGAGGACAATAAACCCTTGACTGACATCTAAATCACCCACGTCATCCTCCTCTTGTACGTATTGTTCTCTATAATCATCTTCATCCTCTTCCTGGTACCGGTAAACGCCACGCTCTTCAAAAACGCGTTGGTCATTTGCATAATGCGTTTCATTATCCTGATTCCGCGTCAACATTGCGTTGCTATAATCCTCGGAAGCAGGCCTGACAACATTGTCTAACATTGCAATCATTTCATCTCTTTCTTTAAATCTGCTTTCAATTTCTTTCCTTTTTCGAATAGTTTCTTTATTTTCATTTTTTATTTCTTCATCATTGTCTTTTGTATGATTTTGTTTTTCAAATTGTTGTCGTATGTTTTGAAATTGTTCTATCTGTCTAGGCCTATCAGAAATGTCATTTCGTTGCACGTCATCACTAGTGTTATCAATAGCATGTTCATTTTGGCGCATCTCCATTGTCGTAGTTTCTTCACTCACCAATTTAGCTTCATAAGTTATTGTCTTTTCATTACGAGTTTCTTCGATTATTACAAATTTTCTATCATCGTAATATACCTCGTCACTTTCAAATTCCCCCTCTTCGTATTCATCATCGTCGAAATCATCATCATCGAATTCATCATCGTCAAATTCGTCATCGTCATCATCCACGTCATCATTATCATCAATATCGTCATGATTGATATTATTCTCGTTTAGTTTGTCATTTTCTAAATGATCTTGTTCTTTCTCTTCGTTCGTCATCACGCTGTCTTCTACAACCTCTGGTTCGTTGAAGTGTACGCGCGGTTTGGCAGCAGACGATTCCTCAGATGTCGTTTGATCTTTTTCCGGTTCCTGCCATTCTTCAAAACCAGCCATGGTCTTGATTTCACTCTGCCTGACGTCATCCATGTAAACAACCGCTTCGTATTGGACTGGTTCTTCCATCTCATCCTCCTCGTCATCCTCTTGTTTCTCTTTGTCATCAGTTCCTCCTAAGATTTCATCAATGTCATCGTCGTCAAATTCATCTCCGTCCTCATCAGACGAACTGCCACTAACAACTGTTGCGTCTTCTGCTTCCTCGAGGTCATCTGCTATATCATTTAAAGTCTTCTCATCTAACCCTTCAGACTTGACGTCTCCGTCAGTGGTTGAGTGGAGCTCTGATGCCTCCACAACGGTTACTTGACTGCTGGATTCAGACAGCTCCACGTCATCGTCAACCTCCAATGACTTGCTTCTGGCATCCAGTTTGTTCTCAGCGTCCATATACGGGTGAGGTTGTGTCAGTGGAATCGTGGCGTCTTTCTTGTTCTTCGTATCGTCACCTGGCGTACTGGTTTGAGGATGATCAACGCTCGTACCATCGTCGTCTTTCTCAGAACCCTGTAAAACCAAGACAATAAGGACGTTATACGGTACTGATACCAAGTGCTTAACTTAAGCTATGTCTACCTTTGTATTTTAAGGGCGGGGCCTAAGGGTCCACCCATGGACCTATAAATTAGGTCCACTGGTTGAGTCACTGCAGCCTAGGTTTTCAACTGCAGTTTACTTCCTTTAATTCTAATGGATAAACAAAAACAATACGATAATTGATGTGATGGCAATTAAACGAGTAATTCGAATTTGGAAAAGATAAAGTGATGTAGTAAGAAGATAATGAAGATAACGAGGAAAGAATTAAATGAACTCTTCATGAGTTAAGATAATATGTTTAGAATAAAACGATGGACCATGGATGTTAAATTAGAATTTATACCTCCATGATCAAACGTGGATAAATGAAACAAAAGCCTCCACGTTGTGTTTTGTACTCCAAGATTATGTTAACGCTTCACTGCCAATGCAATTTTGTTAATTCCAGTCGACAATACCGTGTTATTATCAATAAAGATAATATTCAAGAGCGTGAGAATAATTTGAACAATTCCAAATATGTAGTCTTTAAATGTTATAATTTTGTTCGTGATAGGCCTACTTCTTATATTATGTCCTATTATTAATTAATTTACTATTTATTATCACCACAACACCAACATTATTATTTTTATGTAGGAAGAATACAATATAATATTCATATAATATTCATATTTAAAGATAGAATATAATTTCATAATCGATATGAGACTCATAAAACTGCAGTGAACATCAATTAAAAGTCTCAAACGTGTTCACGTATCACATTATGTAACGTCGACTTTATTGAATAGACTGGGGTACCCCTGGTTTCTATTATTTTCATATACAATAGGCAACAAGTCAACGTGGTTTGAAAGTCAATAGAAAGCGAACGTAGTCCCATATGAATTACCTTTCGTTTTAAGCCTAAACAATCAGAATCGAATGTGTATTATGTAGCAAACATGTCCATTTATCGCTGCGGTACCCCAGAGAAAACCCCGTATCTTAATATTCTTTAAACCTGGCCTGTAGGCCTACAAGCCCTAAAATACGTAATTGAAGAAATAGTGGCTACCGTGAGATATATTTACAGTTATGTACCAGATAGGGCCTATTACTGAATTGAGTATCTACCAAGACCTCATGAAAAGTGTTACAAAATTCATGCTGGATTAAACAACCAAGGAGAGTACAATTTCACTCTCCCTGATTAAACTATAAACCATATAGTTTTCCCAATGAGCAAAGAATGAATTCTGACTTGACTGACAGTCGCCAACTATTTCACAAAAAATAACATAATGAATCCAGTGGCCAACAAGACATTAGTATGAATGTGACACGCCCAAATCCTGAAATCGTCACTCGACTTGTAATCGACCACCTTAACCTTCATTTAAATATAATATTTATCACTTAGTCATAATAATGAAAAATTAATAATAAATATCAATAACTTATAGGAATATCATAATGACGTCATAACTACCATTGACACCTATGAAAATATGTTATTGATATTGTTGAGTTTACACGTGTGAGTGAAGATGTACCAAATTACGTAAGGTATGCAAATAATCCTCCTAATACCGGTACTATTATTGCAAACCGAACAACAATAGGCTAGAAATTGCTCAAATCTATATATATCGTATAGGCCTATGCCTACTATTTTGGATTTTTTTAAACCTGGAATCCGTGGATCTGTAGGCCTATATGCCTACGAACATTATATAGGCAATCTTTATTCTATTAAACGATTCGTATTCAATTCAAAAGCTGTCGACGCTGGGTTGTGAAATTCTGATAAACAATATCGGTATAAAAGGTTCCTCATGGTATAGGCCTAATCAAGGCCAGCAGGAAGAATACATTATTTCTCTCACTATTGTATAGAGTGTCATTAATAAAAATGTGAAGTGAGGGAATTATAGATGGACAATGCAGGATTCTATCTATTGTTTTTAAAGCTCAATTTCTATCAATTAATTTGATACTTAGTAATTGCAATTTACACACCATTATCCTGGTGTTTTCCCTGACGAATCTATCCGGTAGTAAACGATTACCTTTAAGGCATGTTCAATTTTTGTCAACAAAATATTTCTAAATAGAATTTTGCTTGTAGTATTATTTATTAATCTTTATTATAAATATTATTACTCAGATCTACAGTAAATCTAAACAGCTCGATCATCACAAAGGAAGCACACGTCGGTCTAATCCTTGTGGGCATTGTTTAACGTTTAGGCCTCCGCGACTGTCACGACGCACTTAAAAGCAATATAAAATTCATTTTATTAAATAACAATAATGTACTTCATTAAGACTTAAAGAGGCTAGGCTAGTGAAAAATTGATTTTTAACAATACCTACCTCCATGGTAATCAACAAACGCCACCGAAGCCGATCGTATCAATAGGATATCGGTTGTGAATCGACAGGGCTAGAAATTATTGATGTGTAACTGGCTTGTTTACTCATCGACATCCCCACGAGTAATAACAAAGCGTACAATGAAAGGACTATACACAAACGCCGCGTTGAACACTATAATAGCAGACCAGGGTGTGAGTTGGCATGCTAGTATAAACCCCACACAAATTACTATATCATAGCCAACACCACATTTAATGTTCCATTCACGTTCAAACCGTTATAACTGTATTATCAGCCATGTAGATCATCAGCGTCGATCTAGATATCAGTTGCATTAACAATATGAATTGGTTTGCTTGTTAATGTTTACATTGCCCGGTACAGTAGACAAATAATACACTACTTTTAACATCATTATTGTGACTTGAATCAATAGAAAAGAAATGTGAGACTTTAGGAATACTATAAAAACAATCTATTGTTAATGTATAATCAACATGAATGATAGACAAATAGTGTGTACTTGAAACGGAACGTAAAATTCAATTTTACCGGAGTGTTCCGCACCGGTTTAAAAAAAAAGATTCACGTATACGGTATAGTCCTAGTCTAGGTACGTCCTACACGGAGTGCGATTCGGCGTAATAATGGTAAAAAGATCAACATTTTGGCACATATGGCGTGCCATATGCATTGAGATGTTACGGACAAGAATCAAAGGAATACAAAAACATTTAAAAAATACAATAACTACTAGAGACTTAAGGCAAGTTTAGCAAATACTAGCATACCAATGTTACTCTCGGATTTACCTAACATTTTTAATTTTCTGCTCCCTTTATACGCGATGTTGTAAACTATTCATAAACCATTGATGGCGCTGTTATGAATTTACTTTATATCATAACTTACTGTATCAAACTCGAGCAAATATGCCTACAAGTACAAGTACAAGTGGTAATGCGACCATTCGTATCGCGTACTCAAATTCTATCTAACATGGACTTTGGTCCGTTGCCGTTAAACAACTATTGTACTTAAAACAAAGAAGTATGTCCAGAGATAATGAACGCATATTTAATATTTTTATTATGTCACATCTTTTTATTTATAATATATCACAAATATCATTCCGACAGAGGTAGTTACACTACAACTTACAAGAAAATGGATTGTTACAAAATAAACACACAAAAAACAAAGCTGAGTCGTCACAGATACATTTGAAAAACAGTTATTTCTAACCCATCATCGAACGGTCAACAAACAACTGAAAAAGCAAAAAAACAAAAACAACAAAAAACGGTAAAATTAACGAAAATAGTAGACAAATTATGAAGAGACGTGTGCAAATCATTTTCTCCTCGCGAGTGACGACACGTTAGTTCTTACAAGAACTACAACATTCGAGTTTTATCAAAGTTCACTCGACATATACACAACATCACACGTATTTTACTGTACCCTTTACATGTCAGAGTATAAATAAAGTTTTTGAATTAAATGAAATATCCAATTTTAGAGTAATAATAATAATGATTGTAATGATATATTGTGTTAATTGATAATGACGTCACTCGAGTAACTTTTGTCCCCAACATTGATGCGACAAATATAAACATAAGCGACAAATGAAAAGTGACGTTTCGTGAGTATCTCGAACGTGATGAAAGCGTAAACGTTCAACTTACGGATATCACCAATCAGCAGGTTGGCTTACATTGTGTTGTACAATTATTTGTTATTCAACCCAAATGAAATTTCTACTATTTTTTTACTAGGCCTAATTTAAATGTCTCTATTAGACAGCTTCATAAAATTCGATTCTTGGGACGAAAAAGGCTAAATAGGCTATTTAGGCCAAATAGGCTAAATAATATATCAGTATTATTATAATCTAGTATAAGTAGTTGACAAAGGAAACGAGTTGCTTAGTATAGTATACAATTATAAAATGTATATAAATAAATAAAAAATGATTGCACAAAACCCATGTATACAGTCCGTTGTACACAAACAACAATAAATATTAGGCCTAGTTAGACTTATTTATATATTAACAAATCTTGTTTTCAATAATATTAAATGCTATTTCATTTGTTCTTGTGCTCTTAAATTGGTATGGAAGGCCACAGAAGCCAAAAATATTGAAGTACTTTGTAGCACGTCATTACGCAATGAGCGACCGGAATGTAGGCCTACCATTATCATACGACGGATGTTCAATAATCATGACCACTCGTTGGAAGAACCTTTTAAGGAAGGAACGAAATCATTGTTTAACCAGTTATATAACAGTTTTTTTATGCCTTTAAACGCTGAAAAAAAAAGACAACATTCAATGGCATTTATTCCGTTCTTTCGAAGACAATTCGAACTTGTAATATGTTGCTCTTACTGCATATCTAGCACGTGATTTAAATAAGATATATAACATATTGCTAATCTTAAAATCTCAATCTTCGACAGTTTTTTGTCTGGCGGTAACGTTGGCAGTAACGTACGTAAATCTCCAAAAGCTACGTTAAACGCTTCTACACGTATACGTTCACGCGTCGCATGCGCAGTGCGATACTTGGCTGTGGACCTACGTCTTCGGCGTCGTTCTTCCCTCGACAACGCGAGATGGTCACTGCGGCATTTTGATGTGTTTTTATTCTCGTTCTGTTCAGGTCGTCCGGTGACGTCATCTGGTACCTCCTCCTTCACCACGTTTGGTAGGATCATACTGGGCATTGTAATGATTTCTTTAGTTAAAGTACACCGTTTTGAATCACTGTTAGAATAAATAAAACATGAGGTTATTTATGCAAATTTACATTTACAAGACAGGTAGGATTCCCGTACTTGAAAGAGTATCGGTAAAATAGTGCTGAGTAGGCCTACTGTTATGCATTGAGGTGAAATTACATAAATGTGAAATTGGAAGTCTTCAATTAAGCCTTAACATAGTTAAAAGAAACAGTATTATTATACACAGTAGGCATGTGTAAACACGTATTTGTATAGATAACCCCAAGTAGTTTAAAGGGACACATTCGGGTTCAAACAAAGTATCCCCGTAATATCTGGAATAGAGGTGTTTCCTGAATAGGGGTGGTGTCCCCTGAATAGGATTGTCAAAAAGGAGGAGGCTCACTGTTGACCTTTATAACAAACAATGCTATGATTCTCTGCTTAATAAAATGTATTAAAATAAGACCAAACTGGGTACATAGTCTACGTAAATTTAACATTTGACTTTGCCAAATTAAATGATTTAGTAGTTTTACCGCGATTTTCTAATCAAAAGCGCTCACACATTTCATCATTATTAAGACTACAATAAGAATTCTAATTGGCGCTGTTTTGCCCCGGAGAGATAATTTAAGGTCGTTTGTCATTGTTTGTACTTTCTCGGTACAACATTCGATCCTAATTAATTTCGGTTAATTTTCCTAATTATCATGCAAGTAAACTTATAAATATAATCCGAGATTGTAAAATCCATGAATTGTTAGGTAAGACCTCAAGTGACACACTAAAGCTTGGCTGCCACTATTACGTAACGTAGACGCACGCGCACACGCAACACACACATTGTTGGTATACTGTATTACACTACCACTAAGATTTGGATACATAGTAAAAATAACATTGCCTATTTACACGGGATTTTTTTTTTCAGGGTTAGCTATTTTTCTTTAAAAACTGAAAATGATTAGTTGGGCATTGGCTATGTGTGTGTTCTTCACTACGTAAATTTTGAACACCGAATAAAATGATTATACTGAATGAATACTGAGACAATTGACAATAAACGAGAGACATAATCGTTTGTATCATCACAGGTACATTAGATGTGTAAAAGAAATATAAGAGTAAGAAAAGTAGACCTCAAACGAAAAAACGAAACATAGTATGTCATGTTTATTTCACAATTCACATTTACAACAACAACTATTAGTAAATGCATCTACATGTAAATACATACAACATACAATTATGCACAAAAAAAGTAAAAACATTGGTCGCCCACGACCGGTTGGGACCTCAGACCTATATAAAACAAATAAAAAAAAAACATGTAACCTATATTAAAAGTACATCTATTGGGGTACATCGACTTCCCGTCGGAGTAGAATAACTGTATTAATAAAACATCAATATTTTCTCACCTTACTGTATCCATTATATTAAATTCTTAAACACGATGTAGCCCTATACAAATGGAACCTTTCGAGAAGACGAATGCCAACAAGCAACTGTTTATACCGCAAGCAAACGCCGGCGTTTTATAAGTTAACAACTAGTACTAATTAACAGACACAACCCTTGATGAATAAGAACATGCCGCACCTGATGCCATGCCCTTCACATACGTCAAGCACTTTCACGTGTAATTTTATCAATTGGATAGTTAGTAAAGAGTGATGTGTTTGTTGGCACTATAACGCATTCCGTGTACTAACTGTGATTAGTTATTTTTGGTATCATTTGCTCCTCCTTCGTGACGTAATATGCAGTCAAACGTGAACGTTAATTGACACAACTTGGATTGTCAGTCGGTCGGTTGGTCCCATGGTTTGCTAAGCATCTTACTCTTCTCATTCCAAACGTTTATTTCCTAACCAGAGGAACATAGTCATCATCGAGTACCGTAACATTACTGTTTACTGCCATTTATAATATAGGCTACAATTACACATTATTATTATATCAGGGGAATCTTTCAAAACATAAAGCTCTGTCTACACCAAACTTTATGCGACAAAAAATATGATGTGCCCATATGGACATAATGATATCATACCACTACTATATTTGGGTAAATACTACCATATTGGGCACATCACACTTTTTTTTGTCAAAATATTTTGATAGTGTAGACAGAGCTTTAGGCGTATTACATTTTATGTTGATAAAATATTGGTGAACTATTATAAATGCATCCTCCTCAAAACGCATGGTTTGCAAGACAATGGCATTACAATTCAACAAACATTTTGAGGATTGATGGTGCTATAACCGTTATACTGCCAATATGCCTACAGCAGTCTAACACGAAGGAGGAATATTCAGTATTACATTCATTTAACCGGTGATTTCATTTACGTTTTACAAGAAACAGAGTGAAATTTATTGTAATTGGTTTTACTTAAAGCCTGGTTTCCATTAAAACCGCTACAGCGTTTTCATTAAAATCGCTACACGCGCAGATGTCGCCGACGCAATCGGGAAGGTTCCCCGATTCATCGCAGTCAAATCGGCAAAGTTCAACCATGTTCAACTTTGCCGATTTTGTCGGCGATGAATCGTAATACGCGTACCAAAGAATATTTAGCACTCGCGTACTAGATCCCCGATAAATTCTAGCGTTTCCATAGAATCGCTACGCTCTGTCGTGTAGCGATTTTATGGAAACCAAGCTTAAACTGTAGGCGCCTACACACTTCTCTGTAGTCGCTTCAGAAGAAAGCTCCAAGCCTGCTTCTTGTCTGTTTACCGTGACAGATGGGTTAAGTAAGCTGGTAATCTTCAAAGATGATAACATACATCATTAGGCCTACGATTGACAAGTGTAATGTTAACATATGGATTTGAAGATGTCAATTGACGGTGCCACCACGAAAACACACACGCGAACAAATTCAGTGTTATTCATTCATTATTTTAGAATTTTTCGCTTCAAATTCTTGTTCTTTTTTTTGTGATTTCGAATCATTAAGACATGGGCAGTTAGACGATAGGCTATAAATTATAGACAAAAATAAACGAATTTACGTCTAGCGCGGCAAAAAAGAACTTGGGGGAAAAATCTTCATGTACAATAAGGTACTAAGTAAATTAGAAATTGATAATAATAGTTTATAATTAACTACTATTATTTATAAAATATTCTTTAAATTAGTTGTGACAAGAATACCAAAATAATAAGAGTCTTCAACTATTTCACCACATGTTTCTACAAAAACGGTTAAATATAAATAATAATTTTCTATAAATACTTATTTAATAAAATATTATTTAAATTAGTATATAATAAGCTGTTGTAACAAAGAAGGCTTAACAAATCAATATGATTCTTAAACAAATGTGTCTACGAAAACGGTTAAATATAAATAATTCTAAAATAGTTTTTTTGTTGAATATGCCATTTTTAATGTCACTTAATACGATAGTTACTCACTTTGACAAAAAATTTGGTCCAAAAACAAATTTGACATGAAAAACTATAACATAAAGCAGAACAATCGTCAAATTGTCTGTCAGACAATGCATGGTTTTTAGTAAAATGTAACAGTTTATTTTGGTTTTTTTTATAAGTGAAATAACTATTTTTGCAAATTTTGTCTACGAAGTGAATAACTAGGTGAATAAACTATTACAACTGTTAAATGTCTAATTGTATTCATGTTGATTTGTCAAGTTTTTGGGGGACAACACATCTTGAACACAAATATTATTTTACAATATATTTCCCAAACGTTGATGAATATTAAAACAAATGCATAAGTAGATTCGCTAATTATTAAATGTAAGCTCGCTGTGCTGTTTTGTATCGTGACCCTCATTATGCATTCCCTCCCGCGGCTGAGATTTACAAGACATGGTAGGCCTACTCAGGCCTAATGCACATCTGTTAACAAGAAAAGATACGGTAACTTGTAAATTTAGTTTATGAATTGTAACTTGCTGTAGGTTTGATTGTTTTAATTGGACTTTTATTAAAATTGTAGGCCTATTGGATTACGAATGGAAATGACCATGATGAATAGATGAATAAATGGATGAATGAATGAATGAATGAATGGAAATGAATGAATGAATGGAAATGAATGAATGGAAATGAATGACTGAATGATGTTGATGGTACGTACGGACCTGGTGCTTTGGTGTTTTCGATGAGTACAGAGTGGGGTAACATTCTATTGCCCCTTTCACACTTACGTAACGAACTTAGTATCCGGGTCTAATGATGATGTTATCAATATTAGATCTGCTGTTGATAAAGATCATGTTGCCGATGATAATATTAATAATGATGTCATCATCATGACAGAATGGATTGATTTTTGTTGATCGATTTACTTGTAAAAATGCTAAAAATAATGGGTGTTACTGAGCCTATATACTAGAATTATTAACAAGATTGCCATCATCACATTCGCTGTTTATGTACATTTGTTAGTTTCGGCTTATTATTATACAAGGTCTCCAACCAACCTTCTATTCTTCAGTGTAGTCTAGTCTATGCTGCATTTATAACAGTGCTGTCTGCTTGATTTTTAGTATTTCCTATTAAAATACATAGTTACTGGTATGTCTATCTTTAGACTTGGCAATACATGAACGGCAAGCGAGACGTATGCAACATAACATGCTGGCAATACATGAACGGCAAGTGAGACGTATGCAATATAACATTCTGGCAATACATGAACGGCAAGCGAGACGTATGCAATATTACATGCTACCGAGTCTTGTCGCGACACTGGCCTATAACTATGTTTTCTTATTGTTGTCTACTAGCATCTTTAACCACAATGTGTGCGCTTATCATTTTTACCATTGTTTCATAATGTGCGTTATGTTCTTGTTTAATTTTATAATCCTGAGTAGGCCTATTATTTGTTACGAAACGTTGTATTCATTGGATTGGGCAAGGGGGTCAGGCCATACTTAATTAATACACAACCGTAGGCCTACAGTAACTTAAGTGTGAACGAAATATGAATTGTTATTAAAAATCTACCACTAAAAATTGAACCTACCTTCAAGTGCGCAAGATGTGTGTATCTATAAGTATCGTACTTAGCGACTGGACGAGTTAGGCTCACTTCCCACAGACGATCGACATATCCGGAAAAAGGTGTGTTTTGATGCTACAGATAAAATAATTAGAAAGAAAACAACTTAATTGACACTCCTCATAAATGTCCTCTAAATAAATACGAACAGAATAACGAAATTAAGCTTACCTTCCAAAATACGAAAACTGATGTTTGACGCGACGACTGCTCGGTAACTTTAGTCAGTTGTTACGTTCTACTCAGCAGCAGATGTCAAAAATGAATATGATGATTTCTGTTATTTCAAAGGTCTAACAGTAACGGATTTACCCGGTCTGTAAGCGCGTTTTATGTCCTGTGTGTAAATGAATATTTCGTGTTTCCATGTGAGCCTAGTACTTCAGTTCGACACAGCGTTTCTAATATTTCGTAAATGCAAGTACTTTAGCATTATACATTAGTTGTCTTCTTACCGTAATATATTTAAATGGTGATTGGCTTTACGTCTCGGGAGATGTTATCTTACGTTCAATTTAACCTGCGAGATATCATTAGTATACTAAAACAATAAGATGATTGGCTGAGTGTTTATCTCAATGCGCATGCGTAAAGCCATCTGTGCGTATTGCGTTCCACTTGAACGCGTTGTAAGGAATATAATATACATCTTAAAACAAAGAACTGACTCGAGTTACATTAAGATCGGATTAACACAGTAAGACAAGTAATTACTGCATATGTTACGGAATTATCAACTTATGCGTTTGTTAAATCAGTGAGGTTAAATAGTTAACGATTTCTCGACTCGCGTAATACACGAAAGTTCAAACGGAACCATCGGTTGTCTAAACCCCAAATAAAGGCCAATAATATTTATCTCAATTTAACAAAATGTGATTTTATATTTTCGAATTCACTATTACTGTATTATTATCATTATGTTAAGTCATGGAGGTATATATATCCATGGTAGGCCTAACATACATATTGGGTATCTGTTTTTCTTTTTTTAATAATTCTCCGATTCGGCTGCACTGTCTCTCTCTAGTTACAATTTAAAGATACCGAATTAAAGCTTAACATTTACTTGTGGAAGTTTCTCTGGAATCTGTGCAAAAAATACAATTGTTATCAATATAAAATAATAGGCCTAACAAAATAAGTATAATAGACGATACATTACAGAGTATACTTTTATTAAACCATCTATCAAATCTAGATACAATATTCAAACATGATTATTCAGGGTGTTAGTTTGTACCACAATGGATACAATATTCGAACATGATTATTCAAGGTGTTAGTTTGTACCACAATGGATACAATATTCAAACATGATTATTCAGGGTGTTAGTTTGTACCACAATGGATACAATATTCGAACATGATTATTCAGGGTGTTAGTTTGTACCACAATGGATACAATATTCGAACATGATTATTCAGGGTGTTAGTTTGTACCACAATGGATACAATATTCAAACATGATTATTCAGGGTGTTAGTTTGTACCACAATGCCAAGTACATTATTTTCATTTCCATCATTCAACAAGTACCATTTTACTGATATTGTTTAAATTAAGCCTCTGTTTTTATTTTTTTTATTTTACTAATTGCAACTACACATATGGATAGGCCTAGCCGCCTATTATAAGAGAACAATATTTCAGAAGTCAACTGATACAGTATCCATTAATGACGGCTGTGTCTTCAGAAAAAGACGGATACAAGAACAGTGGTTTGTAGTAACAAAGTAAAATTCTTAATTAAAATGTTAAATAGAGTTTCTAAAAACTGTAAGGCACGCTTTTGTACTGTTGTTCGTTACACCAGCGTGTCATCCGGGTTATTTCATTTACTGTCAAAAAGTGAACTTTTTTGCACAAAATCATGTTCTCTTATATTTCATACTAGGCCTAATACTAATATAATAATAATATAAAGAAAACTAAATCTATAAAATCGGACAAAGTACAAAACAGACATTATACATGGTGCAATGACAATAAACCTTATACATATTCTATTTAAAATTAAGCTTATATTAAGCGTTTTAATGAAATGAATTGCTACCGTATACTACAGGACTTATTGAAAGAATAACAACAATAATAGCCTACATACACATTTTCAGAAGAAACATTTTGGCAGTGCAAAACATTCGCAGTACATGGTATGAAATCTAAGATATTCTATTATCAATTTTAATCATACATTTTTAGCATACCATCACATTGTACGTAGAAGAGCCTTTTCATAAAAAAAACTTTATTGTGCCGAAATCCATTTTACCTTATTGAGTGTGCCAGAAGTGTCAAAGAGGTCAGAGGTCACTGTCGGCACAAGGCGGCGTGCCACATCAACAAAGCATAGACTTACAAATAGAAACATTAATCAATATAAATAATAATTAATATTAATTAGGAGGCACAATGTAAATCAGGCACTTTCAAGTTTTTAACAGTGGACCTAGTCCGACTTCTTCAAATTTACCGCAAATGAGACAACTCGCACTGTATGCATGGAGTAAAGAATAATAATTATTCTTTAGCCTACTCCATGCTGTATGATAAGGGAGGTATAAAAATAAGCCTAACCCTAACCTTTATTTTTATACCTCCCCGGTATGATAATGTCAAACGTTACCAGAAGGTTTACAAAGGCATCACTTTGTTTTTCATTATCTAACATAATGTGTCTTAATTCAAGAGTGTCGTGCTCTTTGTCTCATCCTATCCTATCCCATTACATACCGTCTGCCCAGCTATTTTACTAATCTTGGTTTTGTTCTTAGATTCTAATCATGTAAAGTACGATATAGAGTGATTGGCAATCTGTCAGCTTATTTTGTTTATTAATTATATCGATGCCAATCAGGGATGACATTTTTGTACTTTTACAATAATTATATAAATCAAATTATTTTATTACAAAAATAAAAAACGTTTGTAAAATACAGTATTAAAATTAGTACTTTACATACAGGCAGTTACAAAATGTGCACCTTATAAAAGCACACAAGATTAGTAGCAACATGTTACCAATCTTCCACAAACTTAGTAAATAAAATACTGTTTTAGTTTGAAGAAAATATATATACTGTATATACTATCCACATAAACAGTTTTACATTCTACTCTCAGTTGGTAATTTACAAGCGTCTTTTTCATTTATTTCTATTTGGCTCTACATCTTGCATAAAACTTTCGTTTACATGATCTGTTTTAAATTCACCACTAGTTATATATGTATATCTAAAATAGAATAGAATTTCTTCTATGCCGGTAAATTAGGCATAAATTAAAAATATTATTATAAATTATAAATCTTAAATCTATAAATATTTTATTAGAATCTACACAATCTATAAAAGAGTTTTGATAAAACATTACTTTATTTGGTGAGGAGTAGCTTTATCTAATTTAATGATAGTATTCGATGAGACATTAAATTAAGTTGCATTTCTGTGTACAAATTGCATTCTTGTAAAAACACTATTACAAAACAAACGTTTCTGCATAGACAGAGTTGTGTAAACATTATTGTTAATATACCTACTGCATATGTTTTACAATTTCTTCAGAATAAGGATATATGTCAGAGAGTTAGTCAGTTATGTTATCTTTTTAAAAATCTGAACAATACCTCTCAATAAAATGAAAAACTAGTTATTCCCAATTACATTAATTATGTGTAGAAATCTTAATCGTTAGAAAAAAACACAGCATCTAAAAAAGTAAACATTTAAAGTACTGTAATATAGTTAGAGATGTAAGCACTAACTCGACCCTAACTACAGTGTCTATTGACCCTAACTACAGTGTCTATTGACCCTAACTACAGTGTCTATTGACCCTAACTACAGTGTCTATTGACCCTAATTCATAACAAATGAACATATTTTTTCAACAAAAACAAAACTTTCATTATTTGTAACAGTTACATATAGAACAATTAGATATTATAAAAATAATGAATGTTTACGAGTGGAATGGTACAAATAATGAATGTTTATGAGTAGAATGGTACAAAATAATGAATGTTTATGAGTTGAATGGTAGAAATAATGAATGTTTATGAGTGGAAAGGTACAAATAATGAATGTTTATGAGTGTAATGGTACAAATAATGAATGTTTATGAGTGGAATGGTAGAAATAATGAATGTTTATGAGTGGAAAGGTACAAATAATGAATGTTTATGAGTGGAATGGTACAAATAATAAATGTTTATGAGTGGAATGGTAAAAATAATGAATGTTTATGAGTGTAATGGTACAAATAATAAATGTTTATGAGTGGAATGGTAAAAATAATGAATGTTTATGAGTGTAATGGTACAAATAATAAATGTTTATGAGTGGAATGGTACAAATAATGAATGTTTATGAGTGTAATGGTACAAATAATGAATGTTTATGAGTGGAATGGTACAAATAATAAATGTTTATGAGTGTGATGGTACAAATAATGAATGTTTATGAGTGTAATGGTAAAAATAATGAATGTTTATGAGTGTAATGGTACAAATAATGAATGTTAATGAGTGTGATGGTACAAATAATGAATGTTTATGAGTGGAATGGTACAAATAATGAATGTTTATGAGTGGAATGGTACAAATAATGAATGTTTATGAGTGGAATAGTACAAAAAATGAATGTTTATGAGTAGAATGGTATAAATATGAATGTTTATGAATGAATTTACATATTGTTATATATTGATAGAAACATTGGTTACAAAATGAATGTTTCTGCATAGATAGTGTACAAAATAGATCATCGTAAGATTATTTACTTGGCTAGAACATACATATTCCTTGTCATATTAAAATGAAACTAAATGTCATTGTCATACAATCAAAATCAGCAAGATATAAGGTATTAAATGCTTCATCTTTCATTAGTTCAGAAGTTTAGTGTAGACATATGCAATAATAATTAAAAACGATTAAAAAACATTTGTACACATAAAAATAGATAAATGAGAAATTAATGAATGAAAAAAGAAGTTACATGTCATACTTTAAAATTGTTTGAAGGTTTGCAAGATCAATTAACAATAGAGTGGCGATAATAAAGTGATGACCAGGACTTCAAACTCAGTAACATCATGGATATGTTTTATGTTTGTGTGAGGAATTGGGTCATGAGGATTCAATTGATTCAACTTCACCGAATCCTAGGTACAATGATTACCTAGAAATTTGGGAAAATCAATTGCTGTTCAGTATATCCCAAAAAAATTTTTCCATTATTAAGTTCTAGTCTTGGTTACGTCAAGTAAATAATTAACTAAAAGAAAACACCACCAGAGTAACAACAGCAGATTATGAGCGGTAAATTAGAATTATAAAATTAGTTTTGAAAAATGATTAATCTTGTTTTCAATTTATATATCAGCACTACTTATAAAGTCATTTCTTATATTAAACCTCCTATTGGAAGTTTAAATTACAGCTTTGACTTTACAAGAACTGTTTCAAAGAGTATTTGATGGAGCCAATGTTACCTTCTTCTTTCGTGGTGTATATTTGCAAATAAAAATAATTAGATTCACATTTGTATAGCAAAATATGTGAATCACTTTCACTAGAATAATTCATCCTAATTGGTATATTATTACCTATTTTACTATTATACATAAACTTCAGAATTCCATCATTCTCATTTTCTTGGATTAGGTGCCATAACCCTTTATTTTGGAATGTGGAATTCTCAACAAATGTTACCACTGTGTTTTCAGAGGCAACATTACCATTAGAAATATTAGATCCGTTTTGAGGCGAGTAGTGAGCATAGTGATAACCAGGTGGCTGTTGGTGTATGTCATTTGATGTCGAGTCTTGACTGACAATAGATGGAATACGAACTGGTTTCCCTTCAGAAACAGCAAAACTTGCTTCAGGTTTCCTACTGTCCAACATCTGCAAGGATGAACAAATTTGCATTTAGTTGTGCAATATTTAAAAATAGATCTTTTATCGATGATGGATTTTTTGGGTTTATAAAACAGACTGGGATCATAATATGCTTACAAAAGTGACAGTTTTTACATTTAGGTATACTGTAAATTATTTGAGAAATAAAAGTTTCATAAGTTGTTACACTCGATTGCTGTAGACAACAAAAAAATGTTTCTTACGCTTGTAACTGGAACGAAACCGTTACAAAAGTCAATGCTATTCCCTTCGTACACCCTTTTTTTTGTTTCTAAATCTGAAACAATGAGGTTGACTTTTGCCACATCTTCTTCTGTGATCTATGAAATTCAATATTACAAATTTTTAAAATCTAATAAATCATTAATTCAAACATTATTTTTTTTCTTAATCTGTTTTGGAATTTCTCACCTGTATCCCTACTGCCCGGTGATTAATATTGTCTATAGAAAGTATGTGACTATTCCACTTTATTTCATTATCTGTCCACATTATGAACACTTTCCATTGTTGACCTACAGGAGCTATTTAAATAAAATTATAATTTAATTCATACAAAAGAATACAAATACTTTATTCATCAGTTGCTGCTTTCAGATTTTGTACTTACTTTCTTAGCCCCCAAAAACAACATTTAGTGATTATATATCAGCACTTCACTTCAATAGAAAATAACTCTATTTAACAAACATTATATCTTATTATTTCTTACCTATTAATGGATCATCAACATCATTTCCATGACCTATATTAAAAATTAAATTCTGTTTTACTGGTTTATCAAATGTTGCAATAATGACTACTGATTGTCTTTTGTGAGTTCCTCCCACTTTTATTCCTTCAAAATAGTTAATTATTCTGATTGTTTTACTATACCTAATATTTTTGTAAGACATTTTTCTTTTAAAAGATAGGCTTATAAAATACATTTTGAACTAAACAATAGGATATCTATGATTACATTTTTCCATTCTCAATTCATTTTCACAATTAAAATAATTAAAACCTAAACTTACAATTTATCACAAAAGCAGTACATAAAAATTAATAAGTTGAAGGCATAGGAGAAATTCCAAAATGCCCTGATATATACTGAAAATACATTTCACATGAAATATTAAATAGAATATTCAAATTGAGTGTGATGTAAGGTCTATTATAACTAAAACATTTAAAATTACTTACAAGCTTTCATTCTAATCAAACCGCCAACAAAAATTGTTCCAGTTGAAAGTTTTCCACCACTACGCTGATCTAAAAGTTTTAGAAAAACAAAATTGTTTAGAAAAACTTTTTATGTTCCTTTTAAAATGCAATCTTTTGATAAAAATATTATTTTTATTTATTTATTTATTTATTTCGGTATATAAAACATTACAAAAAGCAGAACAAGTCTGAAATTATTGTAGCACATTATATAAAAAATTTACATTACAGATAAAAAATACAAAACAATTTACAATATGCATAAGAAAAATAAATATGCTGTACATTAATCATTAAAATTTATCTAGTATTTTAAAAATATTTATCAAGGTTTTAATTTATTTTAAGCAATATACTGTATACAATAGTATTAATTTAAATGAATTTATTTATTTTCTTATAAAAATCCTATATAAAAAAATTATTTCGAGTTAAGCAGATTAACAATATACGGTACAGCAGACCGTTTATATCTGTCGGTTTTGCATTTAGGCACTTCCAGATTTCCACCATTGGATCTAAGGTTTAATTTTCGCTTGCGGCAAGGAGGGAGCATATCCCTGTGCAAAGTCGATTTTATGAGACCCTGACCAAAGGAAAGGACCAGACTTTCCCTCCTTGCCGCAAGCGAAAGGAGTTGCGTCTCCTCTAAAGCTAAATCGTACGATATATAATTTTTTCCCAGGATAGTTCTTAGAGCTCTTTTTTGAACAGCTTCAATTTTATGTGCTAATTTTTTAGTAATTGCACCATGCCACACAGGGCATGCATACTCAAGAATAGGTCTAATATAGCAACAGAACACCTTGATCAGGTCATTCACAGACGCGCGAGACCTCCTCATCACAAATAAAGCAAACATCTTTCGAGATGCCTTAGAGACTATGTCTGTGACATGCATGTCCCATTTCATATTATCTTGAATAGTAACCCCTAACAATTTGAGGTTGCCAACACATTCAAGGATAGTATTGTTGAGGGTGAATGGCTGGAACTCACTAGCATTACGCAAAAAATTAATTGTCATAACATGGCATTTAGACGGTTTAGGCAACATATTGTTAGCTTTACACCAGTCATCCAAATCATCAAGGAGACCTGTAAATGGGAATTATTGTTTTTTTTCACGACTTCACCTAGAGTGAGATCATCCACATACTTCCATCTTCTGCAGCTTCCTAGACTGGCATCATTAATTAGGACCAGAAATAAAACTGGGCCCAATTTAGTGCCCTGGAGCACGCCGCAGGTGATCTTTCTTGTACCCGAGATGGTCTTACCCACTCTGGTATTGATGCCTCTATTAGTAAGGAAGCTGCAGATGATGGGTATTATGGATGATCTCACTCCGATATCTATTAATTTGTTAATAATTATAGTATGATCAACCCGATCAAAGGCTTTAGCAAAATCAACCGCGCATAAATTAACATAGCAATGTTTACCATCAGTATCCTTCAATACAGAATCAATTAAACTAATTAAGTAATGGGTGGTGGATGCACCCTTGCGGCTCCCGAATTGTCGACTATCAAGCTTAACGCTAATGTCCTCTATGATCCAATTAACTAAAAAAGTCTCAAAAGTTCTTGCTAATAAGGGTGTAAGTGAAATAGGACGCAGATCGTTACAGGTATTAGCTCCTTTGATTTTAGGGACAGGTACTACTGTCGCATGCTTCCACCTATCAGGGAAAGTACCTGCTTTTAGGGCGCAGTTAAACACATTGGTTATAGGGGGCGCTAGTTCAAAAGCACATTCTCTTAAAAGTTTAGCAGGCAGGTCTTCTGGATGTCCTGCCTTTTTGGGTTTTATTGATTGTAGCAATCTCTGGACCTGTCCAGGATAGATTTCAGGAGGCGGCTGCGAGGATGGAAGATATGCAGGCAAGTTGTTTTGGTCCAGAGCAGGTAATTGGCAACAGACATCCGCAAAGTGCTGATTAATTGATTCAGCGGTTTCCTTTTCGTTAAGACCTGGAATGCTAAATGACTGCTTCTGATTAAGATTACAAAGTTTTCCAACATTCTTGTGCCATTTGGAGGAGTCCGAATTGTGAAGGCCAGAAATCGCGTCTTGGTAGTAAGATTTTTTCGCGTCCATAATCGCTTTTTGTACACCATTTCGAAGTTTTTTCCACTTGCTAGATTTTCCAAATTTAACATATGCTTTTTGTCGTTGCTTTATGAGTTGTTTCACTCTTTTCGTAAGCCATGGGTGATCAGTACTCCTCATTTTCAGCAACTCAGTCGGGAAATTACTATAATAGGCATTTTGTAGAGTAGTAGCTAGCATCGCAGTTTTATCATTTGTATCCATAAGGTCGTAGACATTATTCCATTCATAATCAACTAACCACTGGCCAAATTGCCTCATGGACGAGTCCTTCATAGGTCTAATCTTTACCGCGAAATGATCATTTTTAGGTAAACAAGTTATAGGCTTCATTAACACCGAGACGTGATCACTGCTCCCAATGGGTGCTTTCCGTACTATATCATCATATAATTCAGGGTAATTCATAAAAATTTTGTCAAGTGTAGAATCTTTCCGTGTATGAAAATTAACTACTTGAGTTAGGCCAAGATTGTCACAAAGCTCATTAGTATTAAGGTCGTTGAAGTCACCTAGAATTATAATTGGAACTTCATGGTTGGCACTGCGTATCCTGTCGACTGTTTCAATCACATGTGATACAAGTTGTTCAGCTCCAGCCGCTGCGGGTGGATAATATATCGCACCAACATATAAGTGTTTCAAGCGCCTGATGTTATTGGGTATTGTAATACAACACCAAAGACACTCAAAATTACACTGATCATGGTGTTCAGTGTGATTCATAATTAGCCTGTCAACTGAGTACACAGATACTCCACCACCTTTCCTTCCAACACGCATCTTATTGAAATGTTGATATCCAGGAATAGTTGCTAAATTTTCAGTTTCGGCATTTAACCACGTCTCAGTTACAACTGCCAAGTCAATTTTGTATTTGCTAAGGGTAGCCTCAAATTCATCCACTTTGTTTCTAATTGACCTTACATTGGTTAACAAAATCTTGGGGCACGAAAAAACGTTTATGTTCATGTACTTAGTATTCTCAATAGTTATAAGATTGCTCATTACTCGGCCTCTCGTTTTACTAGCTTTACTAGAGTAAGGTGTGTTAATAATCACCGATATTTTTCTTCTTAATTTCCTACCTCCTCGCTTGCGAGGTCTCCGTTTACAAAATGGCCGACTTGGTCTTGGCCCTTCACTGTTTAATTCGCTATTGAATGCGATGACGTCGGGAGGAGGTATGCCTCGGTTCGCGAATCGAAGTGCGACGAGATCCTGGGCTGAATATCGAAGATAGCACATCGTGGCTCAGGACAGAACTTTCACTATAGTGCTCAAAAAAGAACCAAAAACTATTCAAACGTAAGTCATACGGGTTGCACAACAAGAACAATACAAAATCACATAAACAATCAATCAAAAACGAGACAAAATCAGCAAAACTGCCAACACACGTGGAGCAAAAAAAAATGAATGGAGTCGCAGATGAACAGCGCCACCAAAATACAATCCTTTATAGGAAGATAAGGCTAAACATATTTTAATTTTAAAATGAATTAGTAAAACATAGTACTGAACATATTTATAAATTATCATTATATGAAAAAAATATGATTGTAAGCATGATACTCCTATACAAATCTATTAACTAGACCTACCCCACCATCTGGTTTGCCTAGGCCTATATATAAACATCATGATAGAAATTTCAATCTATTCTCCTCTCTCGGGCGAGTTATTTCTATCTGCCTTATTAGCCTAGCTATAAAGTCCGATTAAATTTCAGATTTCTTCATAAAATAACTCAAGCATCAATAAGTTATTTGTGCTTCATAAGGCGATTGCGTAGTTTCCCATATTTCTAAATAAAATGTATTACTTATTTTTGCTGTCTGAGAAGGCCACTAACAAACCATCATGCCCAAAAAAAATCATGAAATAAATCATGGAAAGCATAATGTTGGAAAACGAAGAGAAGGTATTGTGTATATATGGCCTATGTTCTTAAAAACTCATTTATGTGGCACTTACCAAATTGTAATTCATCTATTTCACCAGCATCCAAATGGCTAAATACATCTTCTAGTTTTTGCTGTTGGTCTTCAAAGAAATGAAAAAGATCTTTGGTGTTTTGTGCATCCACATATCCAAGTAAAGTGAATTCATATTTGTTGCTAGGTAATGCCACACAGCTTAACATTCCACTGGTAAGAGAAAAGAAAAACAAAACATGTCATGGTAAAAACTAATACCAATTCATTCTACAGGGCCACTAGCTTTTTTTTTAAATTCAGGCAATACCTGTAATGAAATCCACCCACCCCCCACCCCACCCCCAAAAAGTAAATCCAAACATAATATATTACTGTTAGTGAAATTGCATATTAATGTATAATTGCAATATAAATTTTTTTTAATCATTTACTTACTTCTTTTCTAGAAAGCATTTACAATCTCTCCAAAAGATTGTTCTTGTTGCTAGGTGAAAATTTCCAGTATATACAACATACTTGGAATGGCCACTGCAAACAAGGCTGTAAATGTGATGTTTACTAATGACACAATTTATGAACCTACAAAGGAAAATCCATGCATTATTTAGAACGCCGTTCCAAAACGCAAACGCAACCAAAAAATGATGGGTCGCAATGTTTCCGATGCTGATCCACTGATCTAGATGTGAAATGTTCTCAGTTTTTTAGAATCTACAACACTGATTACATTATACATCTACAGTTTTCTCCCAATGTTGACGCGAGTAGTGTACCCTCAAAATTGGAAATCGACGACAGGGCAATGGACACTTTTGACGCATATTCGTTGAGGGTCCCTTAAAAATGAATCAGCTTCCGCTGGCTGGGTCACCTCGTGAAATATGGTTGAATAAATAAATACAAGTGGGGAATCCCTTTTTAGGACGTGGATTTACTACTTTACTATTTACTTGCTCGTTTGCAAAAGAGTTTTTAACTTGACTGAAAAACTGTGAACTTTGATGTACCAGCGGTGGGAATTTTTACAATGAACATTCAATAGAAACAGGTCCATGCCAAATGATGTTATACTCACAGCGATTCAGGGGAACTTTTTATGGTTCGGGAGAACCCCTTGACGTTAGCATTGAACGCAAATGTTATCCTTAATCATGTGTGTTTACCGGCGGAAAAAGTATGCTACGATTGTTTTACCAATTGCGAGTGAGCTGTTGTTAGAGTGTCATTTCTGGCCAACTAGAGGTGCCATTTACAATGATTTTTACATGCGAGAGTACTATTTCCGGCCAAGTAGGGTTGTCATCTAACAAAATTGGCGAGAATTCTCAAACTAGTGTTAATACAGTTAAAATGGATGTGTTAATTTTCTAAACGTGCAAAAGTAATATTAATGAAGTTGAACAGCAAATACAGTATTATTACCAGACAGGCTAGCTGGTTAAAGATACAATGTGATAAAAAATCACACAAATGCATTCTGCTGATAACTTTTGACAGGACTGTATTTGAATCATGCTTCAGTCACTATCTTTTGCTGTTCAAAAGTATAGAGAACTAGAGTTCCGAAACTACAAACCTCCGCCTACTGTAAAATTCCCCTACATAAAATGTCCCCGGAAAATATATATATGTCTTTTAATTTTTTTTTATTAGTTCTAAATGTAAATAGGTTAACTGCACACTACAAAGTTGTGGATGAGAGTTTGGTGTAATGGTTATGTATCCAGCCTCTCACAGTTGAGATCGCTGGTTCAAGTCCCGCTGAGGTTTTTTTATTTGTTTTTTTTTTGTGGACCTTGATCTTTGAACCTGACCCTTCAAAATTTAACCACAATTATATGATGAGTCAAGTTTGGTGAGAATCGGATAAAAACTGTGGTCTCCAGGCTGTTCACAGACACACACACAAACATACAGGGGTGAAACATAACCTCCTTGGCGGAGGTAATAATATGTAATAAAAAAGTTTAAACTAACCTCTCAACTGCTGCAAATACTGTTTTACACAATACCCCTGGAAAAGATACATATAACTATATTAAAAATTGCACATGAACAGTGCATTAAAAGAAATTAATTGATAACTACCATAAATTTGATTTAAATGGTACACTAGAATATTTTATTTTAAACACAAAAAAACAATTTATTACAGTACCTTCTTTTGTCAATCTCATGTTGGGCATGTTACGCGAACACATACGCTGTTTGATCCATTCATACTATTTAAGAAAAAGATAAGTTGTAGTAATGTATAGGATAGAAACATTTTATTTTGATAAATTTCCGAAATAATCAGAATATCATAATCAGAAATAACTGTCAATAAGGTGAAAAATGGATTGATAATAAGGAATTTTTCTTTATATTATTATTCCTTACAGTTTGTATTGGAAAATGTGATAGAGGAGCCTAGATCAACCAATAGCAAAGCTCAGATCTCTTACAATGTAGGTTACACTTCTGTGAATTCTAAATAATACTTTGCTTTTGTTATTGATTTAATATGGTTTCTGATTATAAAATCACATGACCCTCCCTTTTGGTAATAATTAACAGCCCATCTGAAGCAGGGTGGCTCATTTTTAATCATCTAGAAAGCAACAAAATGTGCTTTCTTTACTTGTGTCATTAACATTTTTGCTTTACCTTATAGCAGAATATAATTAATAGTATTACTGCCATCACTATTATTGCTATTATACCAATGATGCCAAAGATGAACCATACTGAAGATCCAGTTGGAGATTCCTCTGGAGATTGAGGTATGGTGGTTTTAGAACCTAACATGAAAAACAAAATTGGTAAAACTTAATTCAATTAATAATTGAAATATTGGTAAAATGGACCAATGTATTTACAGTAAGCCTCAACATTAGCTTTAAGTATCCCTGGAAAGAATGTCAGGCTTAATTCAACTTTAGAAATAAGATTATTCGTATGTAGAAATTATTAGAGTTGGAAACATTCTTTGCAATACTTGACAAACTTAGAAATTACCTGTGAAATGTAAAGGTATACTAGAGCTTTTGCTCAGGTAGCCATTGTCCCCTTTACAAGTTAAGTTTCCTACATCATTTTCATTGAAATCGTTTATTCGAATATTCGTACCACTAAGAGTAACATTGTATTTGTCTGAATTAAAGACATCTATATTATTGTGCGTCCAAGAGCAAGTAGCCTTTGGGGAAGAATCTATGGAACAGGTAATGATTCTACTGGTTTCCTTTGGTTCATTAAGATCAGATATCTGTGGGTCTTCCATATCTGAAAATACAACAATTTTAAACAATATATAGTATTATAATACTATAGTAACTGTTCTACATAGTTTATCAATCCTGTATCCTGTGGCGAGTTACTCACCGTTGGATGAAAAAAATTAAATAAAAAATAACATTAACAAGCCATATCCCAGAATAGTGAATTGCTTTCACCATTTACTGATCAACAATTAAACCAACTAGCATTATTGTAGTATTTCAATGTTTGTGTATGTTATGCGCGATGTGAACGATTTGCGCAATTTCAAATTGCGCAAGTTTCTTGCGCAATTTAATATTGCGCAAGAAAATCCTTGCGCAATTTCAAATTGTGCAAGAATTCTTTGCGCAATTTTAAATTGCGCAAATCGTTCAAATCGCGCATAACATGTATACTTACAATAGATCGTCAATTGAATGATTTTGGAATTAGGTGATATAGTTCCACCAAACATTTCTGTTAACCCACAGCGGAGTTTACCATCTTTCAACCCATCAAATCGGGATACTTTTTGGATTACGAATTTTACATTCCCAGCTGTGTCATGGCTCACTGAATAATGTGTGTAAGGTGTGTTTGATGTCGATGATGCGATTTCATTTTCATCTAATTGGCACCAAGAGCAAAAGTTGTCTAGAACAATTTCTGTGCCAGCATCCTTAAAGGGAATATCTATTATACACATTTGTCCATCTGTACAAGATTTCTCAATAACTGAAATCATAAAAAAAAAAAGTTAGACGGCACTAGGTATAGGTTAGTTAGACTACTAATACTAACAGAATAAGCTAGTGTAGATAGCCTCCAGAAAAGACATTGATTGTGGAACAAATAGATAGGCTAGTTAATATTAATTACAGTACGCTGCACAGTTACAGTTCCGACAACGCAACTGCACAGCGATCCGCCAAAAAACATCGGAAAAAAACCAAAAAATACCGGAAAAAAACAAAAAATACCAAAAGAAAAATACCAAAAAAAATGACTATTTACCGGAAAAAAACAACAGATAGTGATAGTAACAAATAAATGTGATTTTTGTGTCAAAATCGATCATCAAACGCCACAAGTAAACATCTTTGTATAGAGGGCGCAGTCAGATTATGGTTAAAATAATAATAAATAATATAGGCGGCCATTCTTGCTGTAGTTAATCGAGGTCTAAAAAAATAAATATTTACAATACTGTAATATTATAATTAATTTTAATCAATATTTTTTTTTTGTAGGCACGTACGCACCAAGTCATCC
Organism: Antedon mediterranea; assembly: GCF_964355755.1. Lineage (NCBI taxonomy): Eukaryota > Metazoa > Echinodermata > Crinoidea > Comatulida > Antedonidae > Antedon > Antedon mediterranea. The sequence continues at coordinate 2,031,835 of NC_092677.1, forward strand.
CTTTTTGTCTCCCTTTATAACCAACAATGGCCAATTTATCCCATTACACTATTTTCATAAATTATTCATATAAAAAAAACACCGCATAATTATCTGTTTCAGAACATTTAAGAGCCATTGTCTGTAAGAATCAAAGAAATATCAAAAAGAGTGGCAGACTAAAAAAAAAAGGATTTCTTTCAAATTTTGCACATGGCTATATATGTGTTGAGAGAAATCAAATATGAAGTATTTTTTATTTCACACGTATATTTCCATGGCAACGGCCAAATTTGTGTTTTTGACAAATTTTGTCCTTTTTTAAGGTTTTTTAAAATGGATATTGGTACTGCTTTGATGAACGATATTTTTGTTTTGTTCATTTAATTATAAAAAATAATTAGTGTATGCATAATAACAATGCATTGTGTACCTGTTTCAAATGTTTTTATTTTTTTTTATTGCATACTTTGGGAGACACCATTTATTTAAAAAGGGGTGTTTTTCACTTTTTTTAAATTGTTCAATGCAACTAAACTTTACTTGACCATAACGCCCAAAGTGGTGTATTTTTTTAGCTGATTTATTACAAATAGGTAGTTCTAATGTTTACTAATTGATTTCTAAAATAAAATACTGGGGTAAATTTAAAATCTACAAGCAGTGTTTCGAGAAACATAGGCATTTTTATAAAAAAAAACATGGTATATTAGTAAAAACATTTTATTTTCTTTGATTATTTGATTTTAAACTCATTGGTCAGAAAAATTCTTAATGTTTTATATAGTTCTAGTTGTGTTGTGAGAAAAAAAAATTAATTTTTAATTATAGATTCTGTAATTCCCAGTTTTAATGTCATTTTATAGGTTATATCCTCTGGAAATTTGAATAAATTATCAGATTGTTGTGAATTTTAATCTTTGCAACAGATTACTCCTCTCTTATTTTGAAGCTCCTCTTTCATTTGTTTACTTCTTTTATTTGCTAACCTAAGCAGATCCCACATGCCCATCCACCACCACTTTCGACTACCACCCCTCCCCTCCCACCCTGATCATCCACTATTCCACAATAGAGTGTCAAATGCATGCATTCAAGCACCACCCACACTGCCGCTACTATCGCCTCAATGAATAGACGGATTCAAAGACCTCCATCCCACCCCCTCCCCCTTTCTCCAAGCCCCCACCCACCCCAAGTTAAAAATTGCAATGCAAAAGATAGGACATAAAGTTAAGTTTTTAGACCCTCGCTTTCAACCCCCTAACTATTTAAAAGTCCTGGATCCACCACTTTCCCCTCCCCAAAATAGAACCAATCAAAAGTCAATAATATAGGCCTACTCAGGTATGTTAATGCTACATAACAAATATTGAAGCCCTGATTTGAAATTTCATTTCATTTAAGGTCAGCATGTAAAATATCACACTTTATTATTAAATATTGGTTTTAAATTCTATATTTTTTTTACTGTGATGGTTGGATTCAGTATTAATTATTAATTAATAATTATCTGATAATTATTTAATTTCCCTTAGTTATGCATAGCAACAGTTACTATGGTAACTAAAAATGAGATATTCTTCAGATTTTGCATATTTATCTCATACAAATTTAAATTTGTAGATTATTAGCAGGCATGCCTTATTTGCATTTTCAAATTACCGTTTCACAAGGTCATATTCGTAAGCACTTTCTTCTGTGATTATTTTTATTCATGAAAACCCCATATTTTATTTACAGCGGCCACCTTACTGTGAAGAGATGAGAAAACTACACAGATTTTGACCGACCATTTTTCATATGATAAAAGTTTTTAAAAATTGTCTGAAAATGATAAAAAATACTAAACCACCTGATTATAAATAATAATAGGCCTACAATTAGCTGGAAAATTGAGAGGCTCGTTTCGTTAAGAATATCGTATATAGCCATAATAAGTGATTTTGGCCCTTACCTCCCGTAAGGGGTCACCGCCCGTAAGCGGCCACTTTTCCAGGTCCCGAGGGTGGCCACTTACGGGAGGTTCAACTGTATTTAAAAAAACAATTATCCTTAGTTATGCATAGAAACAGGTTCAAAGATAACATAAATAATACATTTTGACATAACTTGACCCTACAAATGACCCTTTCACAAGGTCGGACATTTTCTGGGATTCAGTAGATAAGTAAATTTGGGAAAAGGTAGTAAAGCTATGTAATCAATTGTTTGTATTCATGAAACCCCATATTAAAAATATTGTACTTAGTTACATATAGAAACAGTTGCTACAATACACTATAGGTAAAATGTTGATGTCATTTGACCTCAATATGTAAAATTTTTTTTTTTTCATGAAAACTCCATATTTAATTTTTTTTTTAAATATCATTAGTTACGTAAACAGGTTTAAGATAACACTAAAGGTCATTTTTTTACCTTTATTCAGATTCGTCAAGACTTTCTTTCTGAGATTATTAGGATTCAGTATTTAAAGTAAATTTGGCAAAAAGTAGAAATGTAAAACTATGTAGAAAAAATGTTTTGTATTTATGAAAAACCCCTTAGTTTTGGAAATTTTCGCATAGAAACAGTTACTATGGTAAAATGTTGACCTCAAAATGAATGAATTTACAAGGTCAAGTTTGTCATTAATGGAATGCAGTAGAAGTAAAATTGAGAAAAATTACAAATGCAATCAATTCTTTGTATTTATAAAAACGCCATTTTTCACGTTTTTTTAAATTACTTTCCTTAGTTACACATAGAAATGGTTGCTAAGGTAACACTATAGGTAAAATATGAAAATTGTTGAGAATTGTTATGAACTATCTTGTAAATTTTGATCAAACATTAATAGTTGTAGTAAAGTGGGGACCTGTCCTGTTTTGCATTCTGACCCCTTTTGACCTCAAATGACCTATTTACAAGGTCAGATTTGTTGGGAGGTCTTTCTGTATCTCTTTACACAAAATAGATTTAAAAATTTATAAAAACCATTGACGCAATTATTTCCAAGTTTAACATTATTTTCCATCAACTTTCAATGCAAAATACTGTTTTTCTGGCAATTAATTGAAATAAACCTGGCAACACATTCTCCTATTTTATCTAAACTATTCGTATGACTCTAGTAGCATTATGACAAGCCACATATACATTTTATTATTGGATTAGCCATATTTAAATTGTGTTTCATGTGTTTTGTTTGTTGATATTTTGTTATATTTTTTTTCTGGCAACACAAAACCTATGTACGAAATTTACCCCATTGTTTTTTTCGTGATTATTGCTGACAAACCTATTGACTATCAAATTAAAAAACCTCATTGATTTAAAAACACCACTTTGGAAGTTATAGGTACGTTTATGAGGTATACTTTTATTAAAAAAATATTTTTTAAAAACACCCCTTTTTAAAATAATGGTATCAACCAAACTCCATTTTGTAATTTATTTTTTTCTACATTAAATGGAACTTCATACATGTTGTTTACACTGCTATAAACAAAAACTGTATACTGCAAGTATATTTGGTTAAAATAAGTATACAAGTTTGTACTTTTTCACTATAGAAAATCTGTGAAAAATGGCAAAAACATCAAAATTTGGATAATTGACCGTTGTTATGGCAACGGAGGCTAAAAATTAAAATGAATGTTGTAGATATGCTTTTTATTGAAATGTCTATTCATGGTAAAAATTTGAGAGAAATCAGAGCATTCCTATCCAAAATACTCGTTCATGCTTATTTTTCATGATAACATTATTATACTGTATAAATAAATATAAATTTGTGCACTGAAGACTAGTGCTGTTCCGCCGTACCACGCCGAGAATGTTAAAGAGTCGCTATCCAATCGAGTTCGAACAATACCATGAAAGCCCCACTGGTCTAATGGTTAGGACATCTGCATATCAAGCAGGCGGTCCGAGTTCGAGTCTCGGTTGGGGCGACGTTTTCTCATTCTCACAGATTTCCTGTATAATTATATCTGTATAAACACAACAGAAAAAGAACATTTATTTTAAACCGCCCGGTGATATTTAATTAATTAATTAATTTGACACGATAAGATGAGGACATCTGTGAGAATGAAAAAAAAAAGATTCGAACACGGAACCTTCTGCTTCATATGCAGATGTCCTAAACATTCGAGCACTGGGGCTTCATGTTCAAACTGGATAGCGACTTTAACACTCTGGGCCTGGTACGACGGAGCAGCACTCCCTCAATATATAATTAATTATAGGCTAATTATAATTATTAACGTTTAGACCGTAAGTATACGGTACTTTCTACAATAAATGATACAAAATAACAGTAACAACAAAGATCGTGCCAACCCTCAGCACTAACATTTCTACAAATTAATCAAATTCAAGAAAATTAAATAATTATGTTTAACACTACAGTAAGGCCTACAACTAATACTAGCCTTACAGATTGTATCAATATCAATGAAAAAAATTGTAAAAGGTATACAGTAAGATTTTTGTGTTGCTTTTTTCATATACAATGAAGTTGAAATCAATAACACTAAAAATAACTACAGTGATAAATAACATTAATTATTTTGTTTATATACTTGTATTGTTATTTAAATATTAAAACGTGTTCAGTATTATAATTAGTTTAGACCGTGTAGGACCACCTATAGAATATCATATCATCACATTATCGTTACATTGTATATAGTACATTATTACCCGCAGTACAGTTTAACTGATCTCCTATGGTATTTAAAATAAGAAAGGAATAGTACGTTATTTAAAATATATAAAATATTGTTATATAACTAAACAAATCATTGCCTTCCTTTTTACTGTTAAATGGAAGAAATTCCTAATCCTAGGGACATGAAGCAGATACGAAATATATAAAGTAAGGAATATCATGGAAAAAAAGAAAAGGAACATCCGGGACAAAATATAGAAGACAAACAATACGTGGAACGCATGCACCAATGAACACCCGATATTTATTGCACTGAGATGGGTTATGAGAGACCTTTCTAGATTTCTTAAAGGGAAGATAAGAGAGATTTTGAGTCAGAAGTACATCTGACCGATGATGTAATTAAATGAATTGAAATTAAGATTTATAAAAACGAATATTAATTTGGAATAAAAGCAATAGCGAAAATGACAGAGAACTGAAGAGAATTATGCACAAAATAATATAATAATGTAATGGTAAGGCTGTAATCAAATACTAATTACTCTTTCCGTTTTTCGAACGAGTCTTGCTTGATTGTGGTCGTTTTCTTTGGCCTGGTTTTTTTGCTGTTCCAGATGATTTTTTTTTTATTTTCATTTTTCCGTCAGTGGATGATATTGATGTTTTTGAAATGTTTGCGTTTAGTTGAACTCTCATGAACTTGGAGTATAGACGATTTCTTTCGTCATCTTGTTTCCCAGCCCAGATCGCATGCGCTACTACAAATTTTTTGTCTACAATATAATAATTCCCCTGTCCGTGTAGTGCTTGTCGCAACATCAGCGTACTGCAGCTGTACCACTTTGTGCAGGATGTCAACAAGTTCCGGTAGTTTTTTTGGTTGCCAATTAATTGCCAATTTCAATATGGGATTAATACTTTCACAATTATTGTTTGTCCATTTTTTTGGAATTACCGTTTCTTTTCGGCGCGGAGAAAACACTTTTTCTTTTATAGTGGGTAGAAGTGTATATATAAAATAGTTTAAGAAACCAGGGGCTAATTGGTTTAAGTAGTATTAGGGCTTTCGAATCAAAATCCCTGTCATTTTCGCTATTGAGTAATTATCCGCAAATCATATTCACTATCCTATTTCGTTTTTCTTTGCTAACCCCTTCTTTGTCCCTCAGGAATTGTATGATGTTTTCTTTTATATGCCGTGTGCATAATATGTGATGGGACGAAGGAAAATAAAACTTTATTGCCTTTACCAGCGCTTTCTCTTGGTCAGAACCAATAATTATGTCATCGGCCAGATGCACTTCAGACCGTTGCATTTAACTTCCCTTTTAGATGCACATCTATGAATTAAACTCAATTGAGGCAAACATATGTTATCTATTTTATTCGGGAACACATAACAACTTAAAACGACTTGGTTACCCCAATGTTATTTTAGGCAATACAATTCTTTTATAAATATCGTTAAATTAATTTTGAAAATATTGATAGAGAGACGCCCAGTTTCACTTCAACTGTACTACTGTACGATGAAAGCGAGGAGGTATGACGGTGATTAAATGGGAATTCCATCTCATTAGGGTCTAAATAATAATACCATAATACCACATTTTTATAGCGCCCTTTTCATGAGTAGTCATGCTCAAAGGCACTTTACAAGCATTATTACCCCAGTAATTTTTGGGATCAAACACGTATGGAAACATACTCCCATAATGCAGCCGGTAACCAGCGCAAAGTTGTGTCTAGATCTAACTGGGTACCCATTTATACACCTGGGTGGAGAGAGGCAACGTAAGTAAAGTATCTTGCCTACGGATACAAGCAATGCGGCGAAAGTTGGATTCGAACCTAGGTCTGACGATCGGTAGTCCAACGTCCAACACGCTGCGCCACACGCCCTAAAGCAGCTTTCCGCAAACTTCGCAGCCTAAAACTTTTGACTGGCCTCTCAGTGCTTTTCTTTATTCCACCCGTAGTTATGTATATTTTAATTAAGTATCATATTGTGCCCATAGTGTCTGTTATCTATTCATAATTGTTTACTAGGATATTATAATTCTTGTATAATCATATCAAAATTCTCATCGGAGTTATTACCATTACATAATAAATAATACTCATTTTGATCACTGATTTATTCCTTCTAATTGTCATTGTCATTGTAGATTATATCCCCTACATATGTGTTGTGTTTATAAAAATATTACATTTTCTCTTTTTTTAAATTAGTTTTCAATTTTGTACATAATTAACCCTGTTATTTATGTTGTGTGTAGCCTGCAACAAATAAAAGAAAGTTATCAACAACTACTTTCATTGGATTCATGAAATGATATTCCTTAACATTTCATTTAGAGATGCGAAGCATAAAAAAATAGTTATACTGAAGTTTTAAGCATCTATGTGAATACATGGACATTTTATTATTTCTAATTGTACAGTATATGGTAAATAAAATAAACTTTAAATAAACCTGTATTAATTTATCAAAGTAGAAAGCCCTATACTTAGTTACAATTGCACATACAAAATGAATTAAATAAATGTATAGAGGGCAGCAATCAGAAAAATCGTTATTATTTAAATGCGCCCTCTATTCGTGAAATATCACAATTCTACAATTTTTTCCGGTAATTTCCTGTCTTTTTTTCTGGTAAATAGTAATTTTTTTGGTATTTTCCGGTTTCTTCCGTTTTTTTCCCGGTATTTTTTGGTATTTTCCGTTTATTTTATATTTTTTCCGGTTTTTAGGCGGACCCCTGCACAGCATTTACTATTGCATTCGCTATATGCTGAGACATCAAGCCTCTAATTGTAAACCTAAAAACATTCCTCCTAGGCAATGATGGGTAAAGATGATTGTGAGTAAAAGACACTAGTGAGTTTTAAAAAAAGATTTAAGGTTAAAAAATCACTATTCCTAGAGCCAGACGGTGTCAGATGAAATCGGTCGCGCTTGAAATCGATCGCGTTTGAAATCGCTCGCGATAAAATCAACTTCCGGTATTTTGTATGGCGCGCCGCTAAAGCTATACTTTTGATGATATCGGTCGCGTTTGAAATCGGTCGCGCTATTTTGTATGGATCGAGCGGGATACATGCTAGAGCGGGATATACATGTTTCGTTTATATAGATTTAATTGATATTTTTTAGGAACTAGATTATTTATATGGATATTTTTTGCTTGGTTAATAAGTATTTATTATCAATCATTAAATTAATTTTTTTTTTGTATTTTACAGGTCTCGGAGAAGGACTGTGTCTTTTCAAAATGGCCATTTTTAAACACGTTTAAATATTATATTAGGCATAATGTTATATTAGGCATATAATAATTCCTCTATTTATGTACTGTAATTAATATATTATATAGAGAATATACGTATGTCGTGTCTTTTATTATGCAAACAATTACGTATGGTTTTAGGATATTAATAAAATTTATTAAAATATGTAGATAATATGCCGTTTTAAATCAATCTACCGGCCAACAGTATGACTATGATGTACAATGATAGATGTGAGAATAATAATGTATGGATAATAAAGGTGGACACGATTCTCAAAGAGGTAATCTGCACTGATATTTAAACATTTAGATTTACGAACGGCGTAGCTGTGATCTACAGCGATTTTAATTGCTTTTGCTTATCCTTGCCTCCTTAGATTTCCACGTGTCTTGATTTTGTTACCTATGTTTTAAATGTATTTCGATTTTAAAGGTTAAATAAAGAATGAATGAATGAATGAACATGATCTCATAATCGCGTCGAGCATCTATAGCTCATTGGATCGTTTCACAAAAACACATGTAGGAGGCCTATAGGCCTATATACGTTTCAAACGTATGGTAATTAGCAATAGACGTCATCTTTACCTCACCATGGACAACGATCGTACATGTTTTGTCCATGATTTAACACTAAATGCGTGTTTTTTATAAAGGGGAAACCCCGTCAGCCAAATAACGTATTGTTAGGGGAAACAGCTGCACGATCATAGAAGGCGCATCTCCACAATATAGCTTATTCGGGGGTTTATTTCAGTAACTCGCCTTTTAACCATCCGCATATAATGATCATTTTACTAAAAACTATTTTAAACATTAGAAATAAAAATATACACGTGATTTGCCTCAACAATAATCATTATAAATACATAATAGAAAAATAACGCTTAAAAAAAGAACGATGTTTCGACTCCATCATGGAGTCATTATCAAGTCCAATATTTAAAAAAAACAACTAATTAAATAACACAAGCCAAGGGTCAAAGTTTAGATAACAAAAGACCTATAATCATTATACACTTAATATTATCCTACCTAACGGATAGAAATAAAATAGAAATAAAAATAAGGTTATCGAATAGTATGTTGTTAACAACATGGATATGATATAATAATTTTGCCTTTTCCATTGATTCTGTCAGCAATCGTCGAACGATATCTGATATGGTTTTTTTATATAATATTTTAAATTCTAAATATGACTGTTCATTAATATCACTATTTAGTTTAAATGTTCCTGGTCGTACACGAAATAGACATTTATTGCATATTCCTTTTAGCCGTGTCGACTGTACTAAGAGGGGACTTTTTCATAGACTACCTTATACATTTAATAATCTAAATAGCAATCATATCGATATTTTTAATGATAGACTTGGTTATTTTAAGAGGACGATGATGTGTTCACTTCTTGAACAGCCTGCATAACCTGTTTTAATTGAAATTGTTTATGGCATGCCAATCTATGTTTTATATATATATATATATATTTTATCTGTATTTTATTGTTAACCGTTTTTGATGTTGTATTGTTTTATGTTTCAAACCTGTTAGTGGCGGTATTTATCGCTGTTGGTTTTGATTGAATAAAATAAAATAATCTGCCACAGTATGCATAAGTATAAAAATGGATACACTGGCTTTACGGGCTATATTGTAAAAATTATTGTTTTTAAATAAATTGTTCTCTTTTACGTAATTGTTTGCATATTAAAAGACACGACAGACGTATATTCTCTATATAATATATTAATTACAGCACATATAAATAGAGGTAAATTATTATATGCCTAATATAACATTATGCCTAATATAATATTTAAACGTGTTTTAGAAATGGCCATTTTGAAAAGACACAGTCCTTCTCCGAGACCTGTGAAATACAAAAAAAAATAATTTAATGATTGATAATAAATATTTATTAACTAAGTAAAAAATATCCACATAAATAATCTAGTTCCTAAAAAATATCAATTAAATCTATATAAACAAAACATGTATATCCCGCTCTAGCATGCATCCCGCTCGATCCATACAAAATAGCGCGACCGATTTCAAACGCGACCGATATCATCAAAAGTATAGCTCTAGCGGCGCGCCATACAAAATACCGGAAGTTGATTTTATCGCGACCGATTTCAAACGCGACCGATTTCAGACGCGACCGATTTCATCGTAAACCAGCCAGACCACCATACCACTAAGCAAGCTAACCAGTCAAATGAAGCGGTGTAAATATAGTTTTACTGTATTTTGATGTTCAATTTGTTTATTATGAGCCATTTATCAGTAATTTTATTTTTGACCGAGGCCTATTTTATACAGATTTTGTAAATTGAAACGAAGTTCAGCATTTTTGCTGCCATTTGTTATTGTTTTATCTTTTTGAATAAATTTGAATAAATATCAACATATGAATAAATGTCCTTGGTTGGTATTACACGAGCTTCCCCTTTTTTAGACTAGGCCTAGGAGTAATTAGTTTAGTTAAGCCTCTAGGCTAGCTTATCTTTTTGATTTTTGATTGGATAATTGATAAACTCCAACTGGACTGGAGTATCACTCAATGTGTGAGTAGAGGTTGAGGAGGGGAGAGCTAATCAAAAATTAGTTTGGAGAAGGCTTTAGTCTATAATAATAATAATATAGACTAGCCTAGCTAGGCCTATACTTTCCTACTAGCCTAGTCTAGATAGAGGCCTACTACTAGGCCTAGGCCTAGCTAGAGCAAATCAACCAAGCAAGAAGGTTAGCCCTATATGTCCACCTTTGAATGTTTGTCTAGCGGATCACAATACATACATACAGGCCTATGCCTAGTAGGCTGGCCGGGATGTTTTTAGGTCTTACTTAATTAGAAACCTAGGCCTAGGCTAGGCCTCTACTACTAGGCTAGAGAGAGGCTAGTTAGGAGATACTGTGTAAGCTAGCCTTATTTTATTAGTTAGGCCTAGATACTTTACCTTCAGTGTCAGTAGCCAACACCACTGTCGAGTGGTGGCAAAGAACTACTAATAGTAGGCTTAGAAGGAACATTTTAAATACTGAATTTATCTTGTTACAAAAAAAAGGACGGACAAGAAGAACATTCATGAATAAAATGTCGATCGCTTCGTCGTGGTTTTTCGTCGAGAGTAGTTATGACGTTTAGGTATAGAAAATACAGATTGGCTACATTATTACACACATAGTCAATAGAAAGTAAACAGAGGGCGGACTATTGTCTGTAAAAATCAAAGATTAAGAAAAAAAATGGATTTCTCTCAAATTTTTACACCATGAATAGACATTTTAATAAAAAGCATATCTACAACATTCATTTTAATTTTTAGCCTCCGTTGCCATGACAACGGTCAATTATCCAAATTTTGATGTTTTTGCCATTTTTCACAGATTTTCTATAGTGAAAAAGTACAAACTTGTATACTTATTTTAACCAAAATATTTACAGTATACAGTTTGTGTTTATAGCATGCAGTGTAAACAACTAGACTTGCCCCAAGTCTGTATTATCTTTTTTTTTTATTTATTTGTTTTTATTTCGACCGCGATTTTTGTCTGAAAATACAGACTTGTGAAACACGAATAGAAATCGATTTGCAGACCGCAAACGTCCGATAAGAATGACGTAGTTTATCATACCGTATTTGGCTATATGGGGCGGGCGGTATGTAAATATGAATTTCGAATCAACCAATGATCATTTTGTTTCAAAATGAAAAAGATCGAGTACGTACAGTGCTGAATGTACGATCGAGACTGTTGAAATATAAAATCGTAATGCCAAGTTGTTTTGTTTATTAATTGTTTAGTCCTTGGCCAGGCCTCTTTCGTAGGTCCTACTCAATTCGCACGTATGACCTGCCAAATAAAACGCCAATAAAGTAGGCCTACATACCACCACCGGCGGCACACAACAACAGGGCTACACCACCACACAGAACAGGGCAGGGTCTGGGTGGGAATTAAAATTATCTCCGCGAAATGATCCATTCAATGTTTGATTTGCGGAGAACTAGCCTATCATATCAAGACGAGTTTCCATGTTCTTGGGAAAAATCCCATCAAATGTTTACCAGACTACTAGGCATATAAAATAATTTCTAGCCTTCAGAAACTTTCATAAATGTACCCACAAGTACACATTGTCTAACCGTAACATAGGGCATGCGCATCATCTTAGTTGTTGAGTCTTTGAAATTCTGAAATATGAATATTAAAACCAGATTAAAACTTAACTGTGTACGAGCATGGATTAAAGAATAGAAGGATATGCATCGACGGTGACATCAAACGATTTTACAACGCGCTTGCCTATACTAAAGCACTGCTGCCAATCAAACAAACACGTTCATTGAACTCCGTGTCTCTAACCGCGGCCCTCTGTAAAACGCTGCGAATCAACTGTTACATTTTTTGAGACCAAAACGTAACCATGTAGAAATCGTATGCGCAGTCTGAATGTTCTATTGACATGTCTGCGTCGATGATTAATTGATAACAAACATATATTGCTGAATAATTCTGTTTTAGTTTCATCACAATCGGACTACGAAAAGTTCACTTTCTTACGACTGGTAATTTTAGGTAGTTGGTAATATTAATAAAATATGCCATTTTTATATTTGAATTATCATTATTTGCCTGCCATCTTCTGTCATTAAAAATTGCGTTAATCTATAGAATATTAAATTATGCATTTGACCATGTATGTTGTTAGCGTGGCCGGTGTTCAGACATACAACAATCGTGTTTTTTAATATATGGCTAAGCAGTGGTTTCTTCATAAATCTCCTTAATTATCGATGTGATTATATTTAAACTGTAGTGCCTGGTGATTGGCTAGTGGTTATGTCATCCACATCACATCCAATCACCGGGCCTAATTGAATGAAAACAGCGATCCCTGATCCGGGATTGGCTGGCTATGTATAGTTGCGATTCGTTACCTAGCGGTCGTTTTGAAAAGTACACGCAGGGCAAACTTGATCACGAACAAACGAAGTAGGCCTACCTATTATTATTATTCACACAAGAAGTAAGACAACGGTGAGTATTTAAGATTAGCCTAGGCCTACCTAGGCAGTATCAATGTCGGCAAATCATAGGGTTTACTAGCCCAGTTTAGCCTAGTTAGTACAAGGCCTGGGCCTAGCTAGGCTAGCATTCTTGCTGATTTTGTAATTTTACAACAAATGAGACAACTAATAGTTATTGTCTCAGATGTAGGGCTACTACAGGTCATAAAATGCTACTTTAATCATCATAAAAAAATCATTAGCGTAGATCAATCGCGGCAGAAACCAACATAGTCAATAGTTGACCATCTACAAACATCATGCCACCAAAGAACGCGCGAAAGAAGCGTAGTAGCCAACAAGGTTAAATGTCGTTGCACATGTGCAGTAAACAATATATTAGGCACGCGACCGTTTCGTTGTTACCATGCGGTTAATTAAACTGTAACATTGTGGGCGGTCCGCGGTCTGTCGGCGAGAGTCAAGGAACCCTTGATCTCACGTCGATGCATATCCTTCTATTCTTTAATCCATGGTACGAGTGAGCAGCCAATCGCATGCAGCTGAAACTAGTCAACCGGATAATCGTATGCACCAAGAATTCTTGGTGTCAAACCACGTGACTTGTGCGTGTTTCCCCAGGACGGAGTGAGGTATATTCAGAGCGTCATTTCGACGATCGAGCATTCTCTACTTCTACGGAGCGCCATTTATGCCTTTATTTACTTCCGAATTAGAAATAGTACTACGGTAACTGCTCCAGTGGACCAAATTCAGCACCGGTGGAGCACAGTGATATAAAATAGAAATAAGTCACTAATTTTAATATCTTTTCGTATGTAAATACACTGTGCTCAAGTGGACACAATTTGGCGCCAGTGAGGAGCACAGTGATACAAAATAGAAATAAGTCACTGAATTTTAATATTATTTCGTATGTTAATAACACTGTGCTCAAGTGGACCCAATTTGGAGCCAGGGGAGCACAATAATAGAAATAAATCACTGAATTTTAATATCTTTTCGTATGTTAATACACTGTGCTCAAGTGGACCCAATTTGGAGCCAGGAGAGCACAGTGATATAAAATAGAAATAAGTCAATGATTTTTAGTATCTTTTCGTATGTTAATACACTGTGCTCAAGTGGACCCAATTTGGAGCCAGGGGAGCACAGGAAGAGTGATATAAAATAGAAATAAGTCACTGAATTTTAATATCTTTTCGTATGTTAATACACTGTTCTCAAGTGGACCCAATTTGGAGCCAGCGGAGCACAGTGATATAAAATAGAAAAAAGTCACTGAATTTTAATATCTTTTCGTATGTTAATACACCGTGCTCAAGTGGACCCAATTTGGAGCCAGTGGAGCACAGTGATATAAAATATAAATAAGTCACTGAATTTGAATATCTTTTCGTATGTTAATACACTGTGCTCAAGTGGACCCAATTTGGAGCCAGAGGAGCACAGTGATATAAAATAGAAAAAAGTCACTGAATTTTAATATCTTTTCGTATGTTAATACACTGTGCTCAAGTGGACCCAATTTGGAGCCAGTGGAGCACAGTGATATAAAATAGAAAAATGTCACTGAATTTTAATATCTTTTCGTATGTTAATACACCGTGCTCAAGTGGACCCAATTTGGAGCCAGTGGAGCACAGTGATATAAAATAGAAATAAGTCACTGAATTTTAATATCTTTTCGTATGTTAATACACTGTGCTCACGTGGACCCAATTTGGCGCGCGCGCCGCGCCAGTGAGCACACAGTGATATAAAATAGAAAAAAAGTCACTAAATTATAATATCTTTTCGTATTTTAATACACTGTGCTCAAGTGGACCCAATTTGGCACCAATGGGAGCACAGGAAAATAGTCACATACAAAAACATCGAGAAAAAATACTTCTGGAATTTAAAAATATTTCAAACTTGGTATATTTGTTCAATATCGGTTACTCCATCCGTAAACCAAAAGAAAAAAATAGTTTCAAGCCACATCAGTGATTTTAATAACTTGCGTTTGCTTAAGATAATACTTACGAAAAAAAACATACAATTCCGACACATATGTTAAACTCTAATAATGATTTTAACAAAAAAAAACCCGGTTAGGAATTCGATTTTTCCCTGTAAATTGAGCAACTTAAATTTAAAATATATCAAGAAATATATATTGAAATTAAGGAGTGTTTTTTGTTTACAAAAGAAATGTTCGTATGTTAATACACTGTGCTCCAGTGGATCCAATTTGGCGCCAGTGGAGCACAGGGAAATAGTCACATACAAAAACATCAAGAAAAAATACTTCTGGATTTCAAAAATATTTCAAACTTGGTATATAAGTTCAATATCGGTTACTCCATCCGTAATGCAAAAGAAAAATTAGTTTCAAGCCATATCAGTGATTTTAGTAATTTTCGTTCGTTTAAAATGTATATTTATGATAGAACATAGAATTCCAACAAATTTTTTAAACTTTAAATTTTGATCGTCATAAAATAATTGTCCTACACATTTGAAATTTGGTAGTATACGTTCAATAGGTTACTACACGTTCAATATGTTACTACATAATTCATATTTTTAACATAATGTCTTTTTTTTAATCGCTAAAGTTTAAAAAAATGTGTTGGAATTGTATGTTCTTTCATAAGTATTTTTCTTAGACAAACGCAAGTTACTAAAATCACTGATAAGGCTTGAAACTAATTTTTCTTTTGCATTACGGATGGAGTAACCGATATTTAACTTATATACCAAGTTTGAAATATTTTTGAATTCGATAAATATTTTTTCTAGAAGTTTTTGTATGTGACTATTTCCCTGTGCTCCACTGGCGCCAAATTGGATCCACTGGAGCACAGTGTATTAACATACGAGCATTTCTTTTGAAAAAAAAAATACTCCTTGATTTCAATATATATTTCTTGGTATATTTTAATTTAAGTTGCTCAATTTACAGGGAAAAAATCGAATTCCTAACCGTTTTTTTTTTTTTTGTCAAAATCATTATTAGAGTTTAACATAATATGTGTCGGAATTGTATGTTTTTCCATAAATATTATCTTAAGCGAACGCACGTTATTAAAATCACTGATGTGGCTTGTAACTATTTTTTCTTTTGGTTTACGGATGGAGTAACCGATATCGAACATATATACCAAGTTTGAAATATTTTTTAATTCCAGAAGTATTTTTTCTCGATGTTTTTGTATGTGACTATTTCCCTGTGCTCCCATTGGTGCCAAATTGGGTCCACTTGAGCACAGTGTATTAACATACGAAAAGATATTAAAATTTAGTGACTTTTTTTCTATTTTATATTACTGTGCTCACTGGCGCGCGCGCCAAATTGGGTCCACGTAAGCACAGTGTATTAACATACGAAAAGATATTAAAATTCAGTGACTTATTTCTATTTTATATCACAGTGCTCCCCTGGCTCCAAATCGGGTCCACTTGAGCATAGTGTATATTAAATACGAAAAGATATTAAAATTCAGTGACTTTTTCTATTTTATATCACTGTGCTCCACTGGCGCCAATTTGGGTCCACTTGAGCACAGTGTATTAACATACGAAAATATATTAACATTCAATGACTTATTTCTATTTTATATCACTGTGCTCTCCTGGCGCCAAATTGGGTCCACTTGAGCACAGTGTATTAACATACGAAAAGATATTAAAATTTAGTGACTTTTTTTCTATTTTATATTACTGTGCTCACTGGCGCGCGCGCCAACTTGGGTCCACGTAAGCACAGTGTATTAACATACGAAAAGATATTAAAATTCAGTGACTTATTTCTATTTTATATCACAGTGCTCCCCTGCCTCCAAATTGTGTCCACTTGAGCACAGTGTATTAACATACGAAAAGATATTAAAATTTAGTGACTTATTTCTATTTCATATCACTGTGCTCCACTGGCTCCAAATTGGGTCCACTTGAGCACAGTGTATTAACATACGAAAAGATATTAAAATTTAGTGACTTATTTCTATTTTATATCACTGTGCTCCCCTAGCTCCAAATTGGGTTGGGTCCACTTGAGCACAGTGTATTAACATACGAAAAGATATTAAAATTCAGTGACTTATTTCTATTTTATATCACTGTGCTCCCCTGGCTCCAAATTGGGTCCACTTGAGCACAGTGTATTAACATACGAAAAGATATTAAAATTCAGTGACTTATTTCTATTTTATATCACAGTGCTCCCCTGGCTCCAAATCGGGTCCACTTGAGCATAGTGTATATTAAATACGAAAAGATATTAAAATTCAGTGACTTTTTCCATTTTATATCACTGTGCTCCACTGGCGCCAAATTGGGTCCACTTGAGCACAGTGTATTAACATACGAAAAGATATTAAAATTCAGTGACTTATTTCTATTTTATATCACTGTGCTCCCCTGGCTCCAAATTGGGTCCACTTGAGCACAGTGTATTAACATACGAAAAGATATTAAAATTCAGTGACTTTTTCCATTTTATATCACTGTGCTCCACTGGCGCCAAATTGGGTCCACTTGAGCACAGTGTATTAACATACGAAAAGATATTAAAATTCAGTGACTTATTTCTATTTTATATTACTGTGCTCCCCTGGCTCCAAATTGGGTCCACTTGAGCACAGTGTATTAACATACGAAAAGATATTAAAATTTAGTGACTTTTTTCTATTTTATATTACTGTGCTCACTACTGGCGCGCGCGCCAACTTGGGTCCACGTAAGCACAGTGTATTAACATACGAAAAGATATTAAAATTCAGTGACTTATTTCTATTTTATATCACAGTGCTCCCCTGGCTCCAAATCGGGTCCACTTGAGCATAGTGTATATTAAATACGAAAAGATATTAAAATTCAGTGACTTTTTCCATTTTATATCACTGTGCTCCACTGGCGCCAAATTGGGTCCACTTGAGCACAGTGTATTAACATACGAAAATATATTAACATTCAATGACTTATTTCTATTTTAGATCACTGTGCTCTCCTGGCGCCAAATTGGGTCCACTTGAGCACAGTGTATTAACATACAAAAAGATATTAAAATTCAGTGACTTTTTTCTATTTTATATCACTGTGCTCCACTGGCTCCAAATTGGGTCCACTTGAGCACAGTGTATTAACATACAAAAAGATATTAAAATTCAGTGACTTTTTTCTATTTTATATCACTGTGCTCGTCTGGCTCCAAATTGTGTCCACTTGAGCACAGTGTATTAACATACGAAAAGATATTAAAATTTAGTGACTTATTTCTATTTTATATCACTGTGCTCCACTGGCTCCAAATTGGGTCCACTTGAGCACAGTGTTTTAACATACGAAAAGATATTAAAATTCAGTGACTTATTTCTATTTTATATCACTGTGCTCCCCTGGCTCCAAATTGGGTCCACTTGAGCACAGTGTATTAACATACGAAAAGATATTAAAATTCAGTGACTTATTTCTATTTTATATCACTGTGCTCCTCACTGGCGCCAAATTGTGTCCACTTGAGCACAGTGTATTAACATACGAAAAGAATATTAAAATTAGTGACTTATTTCTATTTTATATCACTAGTGCTAAATTTGGTCCACTGGAGCAGCTACATTTCGTAAGTAAATAAAGGCATAAATGGCACTCCGTAGAAGTAGAGAATGCTCGATCGTCGAAATGACGCTCTGAATATACCTCACGGAGTATCCAAAATCAAGTAGTATACGTATGAAACGCTATATGTGCCAAAATATTTATCTTTTTACTAATATTAAGACAAAACTCCGTCTGGAACCCAGACTATGTAAACAACATGTATTGAGTTCCAAAAAAAAAAATACAAAATGGAGTTTGGTTGAATTATTATTATTATTCCTCAACAGTCAACGGTTTGATTTTATCTCTATTGTCAAAACTTGGTTGTCCTTGGATACTATTCTTCCCGTGAGTATGCCTTCAACCCACATCGTATTTCGGAGGGATCGTTCTAACAGGGGTGGTGGTATTCTCACTGTAGTACATACCTCTCTTGCACCAATTCGTCTAAATGACCTTGAACCTGACGATCTTGAGCTGATATGGGTGATGTGCAGTGGTCACAAATGTAAGTGGCTAATTGGCACCATATACCGTCCTCCGTCATCCACAGTTGCATACTGGGAGAAACTCCAAGTTGCATTAACCCACATCGAACACAAGATTCACGACGTCACAGTGGTATCATCCTGCTTGGAGATCTTAACATCGACTGGTTGGTGAACACATCTGGCAAACGTCATTTAGTTGATATAACGGAAACATATGGACTTGTTCAATTAGTCCCAACGTTCACTCGACCTTCATTGGATGATCCAACAGAAGGAACTCTTATTGATCACTTCTACATGAATCCGTCTGACAGTCTTTCGTTAATACAAACCGCAGAAAATCCACTTGAATCTGACCACTTTGCTGTCGAATACAAATTTCAAATGCGAAAAGCTCAACCTGAACCAGCAGTAAAGGCAGTTTTTGTCTTATGCGAATGCTGACACTATTCATCTTAACCAGTTATTGCACCTTGCCCCGTGGTGTATGGTGATTGACCATCAAGACATTAACTCATCTTGGGAAGGCTGCCTGGACCTACTAGAGGCCGCGGTTAGAGACAGTGTCCCAGTGGTGATACGCAAGAAATCCAAGAACAAACCATGGATTACGATCGACATCTTACGGCTAGCCAACAAGAAACGAGCTCTGTTTAGAAAGTTTGTGAAGACTCAATCAATGGACATTTGTTGGACTAAATATAAACAAATTAGAAATGATTTAAAATGCAAGACCAAAAGAGCGTATTATAATTATGTAAATAAGTTGTTTTCATCTCCTGACAACAAACGTAGATTCTGGGGACATGTCAGAATGAAACGTAAATCTTCTTGTGCTAGTGTTTTCATGCTTGATGGAACACAAATTGAAAAGCCGGAAGATATCGCTCAGTGCTTTCAAAATGTCTTTTCGTCCGTTTTTAATTATTCTGAGAATATTCCAGATACTCCTTTACCTTGTTTATATCCACTACCAACCTTATCTAATGTTTATTTTTCTGTTTCACAAATCACTAGCATGTTGCAGAAGCTTAAAACAAACAAGGCTGCAGGCCCAGACAACTTGTCTCACAAGCTTCTCCAGCTCTGTGCCCCGACATTTGCCTCAGTTCTTTACGAGTTGTTTAAAATTTCTATTTCATCAGGTTGTGTGCCAGAAGGTTGGAAGAGGGCACATGTCACCCCTATCTATCTTTAAGAAAGGAGTGACTGCCGATTTTAACAACTACCGCCCGGTGGCTTTAACATATATTGTGGGTAAATTGCTGGAGAGGCTTGTGGTGCAAGCACTTCTAAAACATGCTACTGACAATTGCTTGTTTATCGAAAACGAACATGGGTTTTTACCTAATAAATCATGTACCACGCAACTTGCAACTATTATCCATGACTGGTCCTCTATTTTAGATAAAAGATCTCCACCCCATATTGATGCCATTTTTTTAGATATCTCGAAGGCCTTTGACCGGATGCCTTATGACATTCTCCTCAATAAGATTTTCCAGCAATTTAACATTACTGGTGGTATATGGTACTGGTTAAAGTCTTTTTTAATTAAAAGATACCAAAAGGTTCAATTTCTGGGTGGAGGTAACCAGTGGGGTACCTCAAGGCAGTGTACTCGGTCCCATTCTTTTTAACTTTTTTTATTAACAATATTATTTGTTCACTTAAATGTAAAACTGCTATTTTTGCTGACGATACTCTTATTTATAATGCAATTAACTCTCCTCAGGATTCTCTAAACCTTCAAGCTGATCTGGACCGACTTGGTCTGTGGAGCCAACCATATCGCATGCCTTTCAATGTTATGAAGACGAATGTCCTGCATGTCACACGTTCGCGTAACAGACAGTTGTCTAAATACCTTTTGTTTGGCTCTCATATTAGTCCGGTGACATCTTTTAAATAACTTGGTGTTACTTTTAACTCAAAATTGACCTGGGATGACCATGTCCATGTCATTGTTTCCAAAGCTAAACGTATGTTGGGCTTTGTTTGGAGTGTGGCTGGACATGCTTCGACCAGTGCATTTTTGTCTTTGTACAAAAGTCTTATTTTTCCCGGTCTAGAGTATGCGCAACCTGCTTGGTTTCCATGGACGAAGTCTTTGTCAGATCAGCTTGAGGGGGTACATAGGAGAGCAACTCGTCTTGCTCTCAAACACGTATCCGGATATTCACCCCCTGGACATTTACCCCCCGGACAACTACCCCCCGGACAACCACCACCTGGACCACTACCCCCTTAGGACAACTACCCCTTTAGGACAACTACCCCCCGGACAAATACCCCCCGGACAACTACCCCCTTAGGACAACAACCCCCTTAGGACAACTACCCCCTGGACAACTACCCCCCGGACAATTACCCCCTAGGAACAATTACCCCCCGGACAATTACCACCCGGACAATTACCACCCGGATAATTACCACCCAGAAAACTATCCCTTTAGAACACCCTAACCACCCAGACCATTCAACAACCTGACTCTGCAACAGTGTATAATAGGATTTAATAACTATATTTTAATTCGTTACTTTGACGAATTACTATTCATTATTGTAAACAAAAGTAAAAGATTGAACATAAATATAGCCTGGTATAAACTGAAGATTGTCACACATGATCATAGGATAGTCGAACGTATTATAGTACTCCCTGTATTTACTGTAAATACTGGGTTCGCTAATAATAATACTGTAATAATAATTTTTGCGTCAGGACAATGCTTCGATAACCACTGGTCTTAAAAGAATTAATTTTTGTCTCAAATTTGTCATATATGTATTTTTGTACACTTGAAGAATAATATCACTTTTGATATTTGACCTCAATGTTCACTCACCGAATAAACGTCGATCTTTAAATAAATTCCCCTCAAATAAACGGTGACCATGTCACTCCCATGAAACATCATATGGAATAATCGGCGTCTATTTCCATTAGATTATACCCCCTCCCATTGAATAAACAACTTTCTTCCAATAAATGTCCCGAGACCCGAGACCAGAGACCAGAGACCCGAGACCCAATACGAAAAGGGAGACCTAAATATACGAAAAGGGAGACCCACGTACGAAAAGGGAGACCCCACTATACGAAAAGGGAGACCCCCACTATACGAAAAGGGAGACCCTAATATACGAAAAGGGAGACCTAAATATACGAAAAGGGAGACCCAATTATACGAAAGGGAGACCCAAATATACAAAATGGGAGACCCAAAAATATACGAAAAGGGAGACCCACTAAAAGAAAAGGGAAACCCACTATAAGAAAAGGGAGACCCCACTATACGAAAAGAGAGACCACGCTATACGAAAAGGGAGACCCTAATATAGGTCTCCCTTTTCGTATTGGGTCTCGTTTCAGGTCTCTGGTCTCGGGTCTCTAGTTTCGAAACACCCGTTAAAAACAGATGATTTCATTTTTACAGAAACCGGTCCTATATATTTGTCTACTTTTGGATGGGGAGGGGGGTAGTTGACCGGGGGGTAGATGACCGGGGGGTAGTTGACCGGGGGGGTAGTTGACCGGGGGGTAGTTACCCGGGGGTAGTTATCCTAAGGGGGTAGTTGTCCTAAGGGGGTGGTTGTCCGGGGGGTAGTTGTCCGGGGGGTTGTTATCCTAAGGGGGTAGTTGTCCTAAGGGGGTAGTTGTCCGGGGGGTAGTTGTCCGGGGGGTAGTTGTCCGGGGGGTAGTTGTCCTAAGGGGGTAGTTGTCCGGGTGGTAAACATCCGGGGGGTAACTGTCTAGGGGGTAGGTGTCCTAGAACCCTTATTATATTTCGTTTTAAGGTTCTGGTGGGGTTTCTGGACTGCAGCACAGTTCATGACTGTAGGCGAATAACGTTATGTCTAAAGATACGGTACCGTATCCATACTTTTAAAAACTAAAGGTACGGTAATTATAGAGGGCGCTATGTAATGTGGATGTTAATCAAATAGGTTATTGCATTGGTGTTCTGCAAGCCAGCTGTGTAGCCTAGTGGGCATGTGATGAGGCTTTGGCTGGGGGTTCGATATTCTTCTTGACGTCTTTTTTTTTATTTATTTTTTTTAGTTTTTAATTTAAGAGAGATTATTTAGAGGGTTAGGTTTTTAATATTTAGGAAGGAGTTTAATATTTAGGAAGGAGTTTAATATTTAGGAAGGAGTTTAATATTTAGGAAGGAGTTTAATATTTAGGAAGGAGTTTAATATTTAGGAAGGAGTTTAATATTTAGGAACGAGTTTAATATTTAGGAAGGAGTAATATTTAGGAACGAGTTTAATATTTAGGAACGAGTTTAATATTTAGGAACGAGTTTAATATTTAGGAACGAGTTTAATATTTAGGAACGAGTTTAATATTTAGAAACGAGTTTAATATTTAGGAACGAGTTTAATATTTAGGAACGAGTTTAATATTTAGGAACGAGTTTAATATTTAGGAACGAGTTTTATATTTAGGAACGAGTTTTATATTTAGGAACGAGTTTTATATTTAGGAACGAGTTTTATATTTAGGTACGAGTTTTAGGAATGCAATTTTACCGTACTTTTAGCAAACGGAAGCGCCCTCTATAATTACCGTATCTTTAGTTTTTAAAAGCATGGATACGGTACCGTATCTTTAGCAACGGCGTTTTAATAAATACTCGTCACAATGATCGCTTGTGCTTCAGGCATCAAGGACACAGGCTTTTTTTCATTCTATAGCAATCAGGTTACCCTGTGTCT
The DNA here is from genome assembly GCF_964355755.1 of Antedon mediterranea. NCBI lineage: Eukaryota > Metazoa > Echinodermata > Crinoidea > Comatulida > Antedonidae > Antedon > Antedon mediterranea. The sequence continues at coordinate 2,055,611 of NC_092677.1, forward strand.
GGGACCAGCTTCCCAGACCGTTGACAGATGCTGCAGTCCTAGAAAGCCCATCAGCCTTCATTAGAAAAGTTCATATTCATTTTGGTTCGCTGTAACTGTTTTTTGTCTTTATGTCTTATATGTGTAAACTGACTTTGGGGTTGGGTCAACCGGCTCAGCTACAGTGATTAAGTTCACTTAGGTTGACCCTGGTCTCCCCAATTTCAGTTTTTTTTTGTTTTGTATATACTTAAATAGACCAAAATGAAATGAAATGAAATGAAATTATTATCATTATTTTAAAAGGGGTGTTTTTTTATAAGTATACCTAATAAATACCTATAACTTCCAAAGTGGTGTTTTTAAATCAATGAGGTTTTTTGATTTGATAGTCAATAGGTTTGTCAACAATAATCACGAAAAAAACACTGGGGTAAATTTCGTATATGTTTTGTGTTGCCAGAAAAATACCAAAAAATACCAAAAAATACAAACAAAATATCAATAAACAAAACACATGAAACACAATTTAAATATGGCTAATCCAATAATAAAATGTATATGTGGCTTGTCATAATGCTACTAGAGTCATACGAATAGTTTAGATAAAATATGAGAATGTGTTGCCAGGTTAATTTCAATTAATTGCCAGAAAAACAGTATTTTGCATTGAAATATTTAGTCGATGGAAAATATTGTTAAACTTTGAAATAATTGCGTCAATGGTTTTTATAAATTTTTAAATCTATTTTGTGTAAAGAGATACAGAAAGACCTCCCAAAAAAACTTGACCTTGTAAATAGGTCATTTGAGGTCAAAAGGGGTCAGAATGCAAAACAGGACAGGTCCCCACTTTACTACAACTATTTAGTGTTTGATCACAATTTACAAGATAGTTCATAAAAATTCACAACAATTTTTTACCTATAGTGTTACCTTAGCAACCATTTCTATGTGTAACTAAGGAAAAAAAAAAAAAAACGTAAAAAAATGGCGTTTTTATCAATACAAAGAATTGGTTGCATTTGTAATTTTTCTCAATTTTACTTCTACTGCATTCTATTAATCTTAAAGTGATGACAAACTTGACCTTGTAAATTCATTCATTTTGAGGTCAAATGAGGTCAACATTTTACCTATAGTGTATTGTAGCAACTGTTTCTATACGTAACTAAGTACAATATTTTTAATATGGGGTTTCATGACTACAAACAATTGATTACATAGCTTTACTACTTTTTCCCAAATTTACTTATCCACTGAATCCCAGAAAATTTCTGACCTTGTGAAAGGGTCATTTGTTGGGTCAATTGTTATCTTAGAACCTGTTTCTATGCGTAACTAAGGATAATTGTTTTTTTTTTAATGCAGTTGAACCTCCCGTAAGTTGCCACCCTCGGGACCGACAGACCGACATAGTGAACTATAGAGTAGCGTCCACGCGACTAAAAAAGGTCGGTCAAAATCTGTGTAGTTTTCTCAACTCTTCACAGTAATGTTTTTAAAACCTCTTCAAAATAAAGCTAATATATAAAGAAATACAATAAACATGCACCTCTAATTCATAGGTCCATGCAATAAGTATCACATTTTTCGATTGGCCGCTTACAAAAAATCTCATTTTTATAGTATAAAAAGGTGCCCGCAGCTGCTTACGGTAGGCACCAAATGCACTAATTAGATAGGAAGAACAAACAGGCTTTTCAAAGTGCGTCCGTTAAGGGAGGTGGCGGCTTACGGGAGGTGCCCGCTGTAAATAAAATGTGGGGTTTTCATGAATAAAAATAATCACAGAAGAAAGTTACGAATATGACCTTGTGAAACGGTAATTTGAAAATGCAAATAAGGCATGCCTGCTAATAATCTACAAATTTAAATTTGTATAAGATAAATATGCAAAATCTAAATATCTCAATTTTAGTTACCATAGTAACTGTTGCTATGCATAACTAAGTTATAATTGTAAGTCGAAAGTGGTGGTGGATGGGCATGTGGGATCTGCTTAGGTTAGCAAATAAAAGAAGTAAACAAATGAAAGAGGAGCTTCAAAATAAGAGAGGAGTAATCTGTTGCAAAGATTAAAATTCACAACGATCTGATAATTTATTCAAATTTCCAGAGGATATAACCTATAAATGACATTAAAACTGGGAATTACAGAATCTATAATTAAAAATATTGGTTTTTTTTCTCACAACACAACTAGAACTATATAAAACATTAAGAATCTTTCTGACCAATGAGTTTAAAATCAAATAATCAAAGAAAAATAAAATGTTTTTACTAATATACCATGTTTTTTTTTTATAAAAATGCCTGTTTCTCGCAACACTGCTTGTAGATTTTTAAATTACCTCCGTATTTTATTTTAGAAATCAATTATTAAACATTAGAACTACCTATTTGTAATTAATCAGCTAAAAAAATACACCACTTTGGGCGTTATGGTCAAGTAAAGTTTAGTTGCATTGAACAATTTAAAAAAAGTGAAAAACACCCCTTTTTAAATAAATGGTATCTCCCAAAGTATGAAATAAAAAAATAAATAAAAAATATGAAACAGGTACACGATGCATTGTTATTATGCATACACTAATTATTTTTTATAATTAAATGAACAAAACGAAAATATCGTTCATCAAAGTAGTACCAATATCCATTTTAAAAAACTTAAAAAAAGGACAAAATTTGTCAAAAACACAAATTTGGCTGTTGTCATGGAAATATACGTGTGAAATAAAAAATACTTCATATTTGATTTCTCTCAACACATATATAGCCATGTGCAAAATTTGAAAGAAATCCATTTTTTTTTAGTGCCACTCTTTTTGATATTTCTTTGATTCTTACAGACCATGGCTCTTAATAATCTATACAATAATATAAAAATTATTTTTCAGGGGGACAATACATCTCTAAGGCTTTAAATATCGAATTTATATATTAATATCAAAACAATCCATCATTGGTTTCGAGTTTATGGTTCATCGTAATAATAATGTTTATCTATTACAGTACTGATCATTCATCACATCAATAATCAACACAATAAACAATCCATAATTGTGTTTATAAAAAATAGACGATAGACGATATTATTGCAGCAGATAATTTTATTAAAGTTTATCAATCACAATTGGACGCAATAATTTGAACACGGTTATGATCTGGAAACACTTACCGCCACCCTGCCTAAAATTGTTGTGATATGATTTTTTTTAAATAAGCATTTTTCTATACTATCACACAGATAATGTTATCTTATAGAACCATTAATATATTCAGCCTCAGAGACTGTAAAATGTTTAAATTTACTTTAATAAAAATATTATATAAAGATATGTCTTAAACTAGTATTGTTTCATTTCACACAAAGCATTTGGCAGTACAGAAAGTTAAAAGCCATTACAAAAGTAATTACTAGATATTATAGTACTATAATGTACAAATCCTGAATTATGTCAAGCAGGATACAAAACGAGTACTGTAACATATTAAAGAAAATCACAAAACTAACAAAAATTTATCAAAAAACATACTGTACAATCATGGAGGTAAAAAGTGACCTATAAAGGTCCATGATACAATTAACGAAAAACGCAAAAATTAAATTAAAAAGGGCTTGCACAGTATAAATTGGTTCTTTTTTTTTTGTTTTGTTTTGTAAAATGTATTTTTAATATAGGCCTACTTCTTTAATTGTGAAATACTCGTTTCATGAATAAAATGTTAAAAAAGGTGCTGTAAATATAAATCGCTTAACTATTTATCTTAACAACATCTTGGCAACATGTACCATGTACATTCAAAAGACAAAATTAAAAACAAAAATTATTTTTAAATTCTTATATACAAAATTAACAAGGTGCGTTTTTCAAGGTATAGTATTCCTTAATCCATGGTTATAAGTGCACAATTTCCCATGGAGGTAATCGACGGCATCAATATTTCGGTTTTTGCTTTTCGGACCCGGTAAACTTGCCGCAAATGTGCCGCCTGTTTTCGCCCGCTCTACGAAAGCGGTATTGGAGATTTGCATCAATTACTACAAAGTTTAAAATGGTATCCATAGGCAACCGTTTTTCATTACCGTATCTAACATAATATGTATAATTTTAACAGTGTCATGCTCTTTTCATCGTCTGGCCAGGTATTATACTAATAATAATAATAATAATAATAATAATAATAATAATAATAATAATAATACACCTTATAAAATACTGAAGATAAATACAAAACAAAATCATTCATCACTAATCAAATAAAATAATGAAATTGGAAGAAAATTCAAAGTAAAAACACTTATTTGTGTTTCTTTAGAAATGTAGTAAGTAACAATTAGATTATACAATAATTTATTTTATGATACTGTTCATAATTAAATTGCATACAAATGATTGCTATAGGTCTATATTTTGAAAGAAATGCATAAATAAATTAGACAAGTAGGCCTAGGCCTATAGGTGAAATAATCTAGACCCTATATATTTTATACTGAAATGAAATGTTTTTGCGTTACCTGTCACTAATATCTACATTATAAATCTATATATAATAAAAATACTATTATTTTACTTGCTATGTTCATTACATCATCATTAATTGTATTACTACTCACTTAACAAAACGACGTCGTCTACTTTTTTTTCTCGCAAAATGGAACAAATGGAGCTTTAATTTTTGTCATTTAATATTTTCTTAAAATCATTTTAGTTAATTCTAATATCAAACATTAAGTTGGTCATGTCTGCATTTAACATAAGAAAATAATCTTGTCTATTCAACTTCGTCATAATTAACCTGAAATAATTTCTTTGGACATAGTATATGGCAAGAATAATTAATGAAAGACATTTAGTGGGGTTCCTTAGTTCTAAAAAAAGGATCGATACTTCAAATTTGGTTAGAAGCATGACATTTGGTATGGCAACTCGTATAAAAAATCAGTACTGTCGAAATTTCGCAACTTTTAAGATTTTAGGCCATTTAAAAATTTGATCTTTGAACTCTTTGATCTCAGAACTCGTAAACCGTACATCCTATAAACACGAAAATGGCAAATGATGCAGAAGTACTACTATAGGAGATATTTAAAAATAATAGATCTGGACCTATACGGCAAAACCTTCTTTAGTATTGGTGATTTAACATCATCCCTACAGTAATTCATGTAAAAATAGAAGTCATTCCTTTTCATTATTATGCTGTTTGTTAAAAAATAACTGTAATCCAACCCTCTCACATAGATTTACTTTAAATGCAAATGCAGTTGCAGAAAGCTGTTTTCTAAAAAATCTAAAGCCCTGCTCGGTTTAGTCGGTACAAAAGTGAAACAATTTTACCAACTGAAGAAAGATGTTACAATCAAAGAAAATGACAAAACAATGCCATAATATAGGCCTATATCATTTCCAAACCTGGCATCTTCTTATGTTTTTTGTCAAGTATAAGTGGCGAGACCCATGAATACTGTTTAGTTTAGTAAAGTTATTTGTAAAAGTTCCATCCTTATTTGACCAGTGAAGCTATTTAGTTAACAATCCATAATCAAAATGCTTTATACTACTTGCATTGTGCAAGCTAATTGCTCAAACCATTCTAGATATCATTACATTTAATGTTACAGTATATTTTTGTTGGTAGCTGGTACTCTAGACCATGGATGAGCAAAATCTGCACAAATTACTACATGGTAACTTTGACTTAAAGAGCACTTGCACCGACCATGTTTTTATCGGTTTACACATCATTATAGTCATGTCAAAGAATTTAATTGATAGGAAACTTAATGATTATAAACTATATTGTACGTGTCCACAGTTTATCAGAAAATTAAACAACTGATAGTTACGAACAAATAACTTCAGTTACTTTAGAATTACTTGTACTTAGTTACTGTGTTTTGGGATTGATGGACTTTACTACCTCAGCCTCACCATGGTTTGGACCGAGGTAAAAAAAATTTAACTTTTAGTAGCCCACCACTCTTTTAGTCACTAAAAATCTCTGTCCCGGACAATCTTCAGAAGGTTTGAAATAAGACTACGGCAAAGAACATACTGTAATGATGCATTAACTAATGGTGTTATTGTAAGGATTGTTACTTCTTTGACAAACTTTTAGGAATATAGACCTGGAAAATTCACTCTTAATGATACCGGTATAATGTTTTTCAGAGGATTAAAAATAGCTCCTTGTCATGTAGATTGGGGTTCCCTTTTATTACGCACACTGTATAATGTAGCCTACAAAGTTATGTGTGAAGATAACAATTACATTCCTACAATGTTTAAATGTTTTGTATAATCAACAACATTGAACATAAAAATTGCACTCGTAATCAATATTACAGCAAATATAATAAAACATTGAAAATAATGGGAATCATCCCCAGAACAATGTTTAAATGGACTTTAACAGATGGACTTATATGTTTAGGGAATTGATTAGAACATTGGCCCAAACACAACCAGCTTGATGATAGGCAGACCGGGAAGAGTGAAATAGGGTTTAATGTTGTTCAGGGCTTCTTTAGTTGGTGGTATATCTTTATATGATTGCTGATTTTATTAGAAAAGATTAGCGTCAAACATATGGAATGATCCCCTCAGAATTCTGATACGTTCAAGACTGAGAAAGGGCAACACGGTATTGCGATGGACTTAGACCAGATTGAATATTTCATATGTTGTGTATACAACAAAGTGGATGACGCTTGATTCACCAAAAAGCAACATACCATTACTGGAGGGCTGGTTTATAATCTGATCCAAGTATAATGTTGAATTAAGATACAAGCAGTTAATAAAAAAAAAAGAATGATTTCCCTCTTATTTCTTTTACATATTAACAACAATACTAAATGTCAACGCGGTAAAATGTCATATACTGTACAGTAGGTCCAGATCTGTTATTTTTTTTTAAATAACTCCTATAGTATTGAGTTAAATACATATGTTTCTATTAAATGTGAATAGAAAGTAGTACTTCTGCATCATTTGCCATTATTTTCGTGTTTCTAGGATGTACGGTTTACGAGTCCTTTACCTAATTTAATCATGTAGAAATTTGTCCATAACTTGTTATTGAGGAAAATGAGAAAGATAGTTCCTAGGAAGAAAAAATAAAATAAAATCTTAATTTAGTCAAGTGGGTGTGTTTTATACCGCTTACTGCTTCTTCTTCTTCTTGCCGATGTGGGCTGCGATTGTTCTGAGTTTTTATTTTTACTAGGCAGTCTTATACTACCCTTATGTATTGATGAACCTTGATTGAAAATTTCATATTTACCATCACTTTCTGCAAACTTAAAAACACATTATATACATTTGTATGTTATATCAATAAGTATAAATAAAATAAGTAAATTGAAGAATTAAATTGTATTGATTTTATGGGTTCTTTAAGTAAATGGATCACCAAATACCAGAATTGTAGTTTTTATTAGGTTTGCCAACTTTGCGTTTTCTGTCCATGGTCCTATACTATGGAACAGTAGGCCTATCCCCTAGTTCTCATGTTTTTAAGAAACACCTCAAAACTTGTTTCCTAAGTAGGACTTTTTTTCGCAAACATTATAATTTTGTAGTAGATTAGTAGAAGATAATACCTTTATTGCATACTCCTGACCACTTCCTGAACATGTCCAGACATCCCATTTGACTTCATCTTTCGACAAAACCACAAATATTTCACAATCACTTTCGTCTAATTTAAAAGGAATTTAAAAAATTATACATATATAGAATGTTAAAGAGTTGCTATCCAATTGAGTTTGATTAATACCATGAGAGACCCAGTGGTCTAATTGTTAGGACATCTGCATATCAAGCAGAAGGTTCCGGGTACGTGTCTCGGTTGGGGTGACTTTTTCTCATTCTCACAGATTTCCTCATCTTTATCGTTTCAAATTAATTAATTAAATTTCAGTATGTTATCGGGCGGTTTAGAATTTATTCTGTGCCTGTGATGTTTATATATATATATATATATATATTAGATAGCCTACGTAAATACGTCAACATGATTGGTTGAAACTGCATCACATGACTACCGCTTCATCCGCTGAGCCACGGAACTTGCTCGTTAGTGATTGGTTAATACTCACGGTAGTAACCTGTTACGCGTTAAACGATCTAGGCCTAAGTAAATATTTTATTGCCAAGGAATCATTAATTAGTAATTATCTGTATATTATTCGTCACAAGGTAAGGTGAAGGCAACGCCTAACTAGGCAGGCTTATTACAAAGGAGGCCTGGCCTAGCTACACCCGACCCAGCAGTAGATATTCAACTTGTTGTTGGCTATGTAATATAAAAGATATCGCCTTTTATATCAGTAAAATATAAGATTTTACATCCACTCGGGAATGGTATTATGTTCTCGAGAAATATATTTCCCTTAGCTAGCGCTTCAGGAAATATATTCCCTTAAACGTACTATCTTTCCCTCGGGGATGTCAAATCTTATAATATATATACAGTACATATAAATCAATTGTGTTGCATAGCACTGTGTTATAATCATACTGTCAAATTATAGAAACAGTGCTCATATTCTAAACATGATCTCATAATCGCGTCGAGCATAGCTCTGGCGAAAGTTCCGTATTTTTTAGTTGTATGAAAAAATGTCTGGCGGGATTCGAACCTGCGACATTACAAGGGCGGGTATCATACCACTAGACCACAGCACCATATATGGTATTATCACAGATTTTCGCCCACCAGATACATTCTCTCAACTAGTCAGAATAAATTCCAACTTTAATACGCAACGGTTTTTAAAATAATATTGTGTATAATGTAAATCAATTGTGTTGCGTAGCACTGTGTAAATTATATATATATATAATATATGGCAGCACTTGCCAGCTTTAATAATATGACGAAAGCTCTGCTAACTTTTCTGGCTGTTTACTTTATCGTTTTGATTTAGCTTTTCGCTTTTTTTTTGTATCTCCATTGAGATTCAGCCACTGATACCCACAGCATTGTCATTTTTTTCAGTAATCTGCCTTTGGATTTATATATATATATATATATATAAACAAATCAGGCACAGAACATTAATTCTAAACCGCCCGGTGATATACTGAAATTTAATTAATTAATTTGAAACGATAAAGATGAGGAAATCTGTGAGAATGAGAAAAAGTCTAGTGCTGTTCCGCCGTACCACGCCGAGAATGTTAAAGAATCGCTATCCAATCGAGTTCGAACAATACCATGAAAGCCCCAGTGGTCTAATGGTTAAGACATCTGCATATCAAGCAGGCGGTCCGAGTTCGAGTCTCTGTTGGGGCGACTTTTTCTCATTCTCACAGATTTCCTCATCTTTATTGTTTCAAATTAATTAATTTATATATATAAACAAATCAGGCAAAGAACATACTCCCAGATCGGTAAAATTATTCCATTGACTACCAAAATTTAAGTTTCAATATTAACCACCATTTAAGCTGTTTTTTTAGTCTCATTCCAAAATTGTTTATATCTCTACCAAGCTACCTTCTTTGTTTTCTACTCTTATTCAGACTCCACCCTGGCTCCCTTTGTTATATTTCTTTTATTCCTGTCCACCCAGGCAGCACTTGCCAGCTTTATACTATGATGTTATCCAAATTCCTTCACTTGCACTGATGAAGGGCTAGTGTTGCCCGAAAGCTCTGCTAACTTTTCTGGCTGTTTACTTTATCGTTTTGATTTAGCTTTTCGCTTTTTATTTTTGTATCTCCATTGAGATCCAGCCACTGATACCCACAGCATTGTCATTTTTTTCAGTAATTTGCCTTTGGATTTATATATATATATATATATATTATCGCTTTTTTATAAAATATTATATATATATATTATTATATATATTATAGCTTTTTTTTTTTTGTAATTTGCCTTTGGATTTATATATATATATATATATTAATATTCTCGGCGTGGTATTCATCTAAAGCATTTATTATCATTATTTTTATTAAAAATTGGGGTTGGAGTAGGAATAGTTGTTCTTCAGTCTCATGTCGACTGTATTAAAACAACTCTACATTGTTGATTCTATTTGGTATAATATTATACAAGTTTAAGTCAAGAAGTTGTTAAATTACTTTTATGGCTTAAGAAGACATTAAGCAAATATTTAAAGAAAGATTCTGTCATTAAAAAAAACGAAAAGTATCCACACGCTTAAATGAAGACTTTGAATTCAATGGACTGACATGAAATAAAATGTTGCGCCTTCTGATCTCTAGTCTACTAACCTTCCATTTCTATTATGGCGTAGTCAACTTTGTTTTTTCTCTTGAATCGTCCTATAAACAAAACAACGCTATTTTATTTAGATCCATGATTTTTCTAAATAAATGCAAGCTTAAATTAAATTGGATACAATAACAAGAGAGGTTATCCATACCCCCTTTGTCTGAATAATTATTAGTCTTTAAAGTAGAACTACAAAAAAATCAAAACTTGCTTTCTTTTAGTACGTATACAATATCCTTACCTGTAGTTTCATTCTTCTTACACTTCTTAAAAAAACCTCCAAACACAAGCCAACCATATTTTATCTTTTTACCACTGACACAATCTATAAAATAAATTTAAAAAAAACATTTACAGTACACTGCACACTTTTTAGAGGAAATATACTGTAACCTTTTCAGATAAAAGTAGCTTACAAAACTTACCAAATTTTACAGAAGTAAAATCACCTAAGGATCTCAATTTCTTGAAACTTGCTTTGGCAATCTTACATTTTCCATCTTTGAAAACCACTAAATGTTGTTCTGAAAATATAGGGCTGTACACATTCACAAGCCTAATAGCCATCATGGTTTCTTTTATATGCACATGTGCAATAGCTTTGCTCCTGAAAAAAAAAGACTGCATAATGGTGACACTATTTAATGTTTGAAGAAAGATCCTTATTGAGTGTACCATTTTAAATATAAGAAAATTCATGTAATACAAATATTAGTATGGTGACCTAGCTAGTTTTATGTGCCATTAGCATCAATATTAGCAACATTCTATTAGTTATCTGTAATGAATCCTCACCTGACAGAAATGTTAAAGTCAGAAATTTCAAGCCTACATGTTGCACAATATTGCAGAACTGTCCATGTGAAAACAAAACAAAGAGAATTAGAAAAGAAACATTATGTATAGGTTGGTTATTTAGCTTAAACAAATGATTTATCTAATTAAGTAATTTATATTTTGAATTGTATTATTATTAATGATTTTGAGGTGTTACTTTACATTTGTATGTTGATTAAATTACAAAGGTAAAATATTGTATTATCTTTTTAGACATTATTGAATTTTGAAATAAATGTGTGTTTGGGCCCACAAATAAGAAAAAAGAAGTTAAGCTTAGCTAGCCTAGGTTCAGTATGTATGGGTGAGCCAATTATCCATGGTCATATTATCTGATAACCTTTCATTTCATTTCAAGAACAAAAAAGAGAATGATTACTGCTCAAATAACCAGCAACAAATGAAGGAACAGCAAAATAGCAGGAGGCCAGAGTAGAGACACCCTGAACGCTGCTCTAATAGTAGTAATTTTTTAATTAACAATAATTCACCTCTAATAAACTATTACTAAAACTGAAATAAATGAAAAAAAATATACCATTTAACTTATTCAATTGTATAATATTATTTTCCATATTTTGTAGTTCATTTAGTCTAAAAAAAAAAAAACACAAATAGATATTTGTCAATATCAACTGAAAAATTGTGCCTTCCATGTTCTTATGTATTATCTCAACTCAAAGAAGTGACGGGCCAGTGAGGCAGCAGTTATATCAACCATTAACTTATAATTGGAAAAAGATTAATATTACAAAACATTACAGGTTATTTTGGTGATACAAACCACTGACATCGTTCGTCTCACCAGTAAGTAAGTGAAATTAATAAGGATAATCCAATTACATTATGATGAAAAGAAAAGGGATGGAGAAAATGTTTTTAGGCAGTAAACTTGAGACAAGGAGTGACATAGATAACACAAAAAGCTTGCCATCCTTGCATTCAATAAATCATGACATGTAAATAAGAAGACACCATTTATACTGCTTTTACATCGCACCCGGATTTGGTCCGGCGCCTTGAGGAAAATTTGAGCATGCTTTTACAAGCGAGGTCATTCATGCTCACTGTTGATTGGTCACAAAAAAAATTGTACGATTTCAGCAAACAAATGGCTTCTTGATCCATCGCACCAAATTCGGAGTCAGAAGCAATTAGTACGGATTCCAAAAAAAAATTTGGTGTGAATGATCCTACACTGTATGCTTTACCCCTGAACCCATTCCACAATATTTTTCTCAGACAGGACTGAATCCGAGCACAATGTGAAAACAGGTTTTTAAACAGAATTATTCATTGTTAAGTGTGCAATGTGACAATACATTTGCATTGCGATGATGAATACAATTACTGTAAGTGTAACTACGTTAACAATTTTACTTCTATTATTATTTTGATTTATACAGGTATGAAGAGTTAAAGATAGCAATGCTATAAAGAATAACTGGCTATTACTATAAATTAATTAATAACTATAAGTTAAAATAGATTTTAATACTTACTGAATCTTGTTATGATAATTGTATATCATATATGCAATACCGATTAGCAAAACAAGAAAAGTAGGAGCAACAATGGCAATGGAGTCAAAATTACTTGTTTCATTGGTGGTGTCTGTGGGCACAACCAAAAAATGTTTATTCACTTTTAGACCAGGTCATAGGATATACAGTAAGTTCAGTAACAATTACTGTAGGAAGGGCTGTGCATGCAAAAAGAATTTTACAAAAGGCTCAAAGAGAAACATGAAAAGTTACAAAATATCTTTTTCACAATCTAATCTTTTTTATGTACAGTACAGTATACCTAAAATGCAACATGGAATAACATGATCTGAGGTTTATTAGATGGATTAGTTAAGAAGACATATGAATGAGTGCATATAAAATAATTTTTTTGTTTTTGGTTCACAGTAAAGTAGTTAGTAGTGGTAATAAATTTCAAATTGTGGTCAGCACCAATCCATGTGGTGGCCGAGAACAGATTTATATTTCATTCACACAATATTTAACTGAAAAGTTGTTCTGAATGCAGAAAATTGTACTTCATTAAAGTAATTCATTGCTATAATTTTGAAACATTTAGTAATACCTGTGCTGTGTGTAAGGGATATTTCATTTGTATCATTTTCTTCTGCTTCTGAAAATACAAGAAACATTTTAAGAAAAATAATTGTTTGTTTTTGGTCAGCAGCAAAGTAGTTGTGGTCATAAATATCAAATTGTGGTCAGAACCCAGTAAAATTTTTAAGTATATTTAAGCAAAATTTGAAAATAACAGATTTATATTTCATTCACACAATATTCAACTGCAAATTTTGAAACATTTAGTATTACCTGTGCTGTGTGTAAGGGATATTTCATTTGTATCATCATCTTCTGCTTCTGAAAATACAAGAAACATTGTAAGAAAAATAATACATGCTATGGTATTAACTGATACATTGGGTAAGAAAATCAGTGTTCACATTGGCTGAAATTTAAATTTACTGGTCATATTGTTTTAACACAAACCTTGTTTAAGACAGTTAACTGGGGCTGCAGTTTCAATTACGCAGCTAGTGGACCCAGTGGACCTGTACAGTACCAAATAGAAACGTGGACAACATGTTTTGTGTTTCAGATATAACTTTTTAATTACTGTTAATTAAATTCAATTGATTCAAATTTCTTTATATAGATCAATAGTAATTACTACAGTCATTGTTAAATACTGTAAATACCTTGATTAATCAAATAATTTATCATGACACCATTAATTATCAAAAACCAATTGCTTCATAATCATACCAACAAATTATTTATCACTAGTTCATTTAAAATATTACTGTATAATTGTTTTTGATTATTGATTATATTACACAAATCAGCAGTTCAAGGTGCATAACATAACCATGTCCAATTCCTCTATGATAATTTATGTAACTGAATAATTGTTATACAATAAACACATAGTTACCAACCATATCACATTGTCATCGTCATCAGGTCCCGCATTTCAAAGTGATTTTTAATGAAACACGCATTTTGAACAAACACATGCATGACCACATACTGTATTTGTCACACATTTAGCAGAAGTACAGGTATGCGTGATCATCTTTTATCACCATTTGAGAGGAAAATGCATTCAAATTTATTGGTATAATTTTAAAAGTATAAAACAGTTATGCAAGTATTTGTTAATAAACACCACACATATCAACAAAAATATGTGTACCGTACCAGAAGTACCTTATTATCGGTGACTTCCCCCTGACGTTCGCAATGGGAGTGTCTTTTCCGGCTAACTAGAGGCGCTATTTATCATGAATTTTACGTGCTAGTACCATTTCAGGCCATCTAGGGGTGTCAGTGAACTAAATTTGCTCCGCAACAGGCCCTACCATGGGGAGGGGGAAGGGCTGTGGCTCAAATACTTTGTGTCCGAACTCACACTCCTCCCCACCCAAAAAATGGTGTAGGCTCCTATGCTTTTCAAATCTCTCAGGTTGGTACAGTAACTACTATGTAAACAGCAATACCAAACATGTTATCACTACTATTTGAAAGAATAATGACCATTGTTATTATTCATGGACTAATTCCTCCATGTGTATACTTACCTTTAATTATTAACTTGATATTCTCTGAATGTGGTATATGAATACCCTGGAAGATTTGTGTCAATCCAAAAACCACATCACCTTCATCCAGCATTGACGGTTTATCAATAATTAGTGATACATACGCTGACATGTTGTAGGTCACAGAATAATGCGATGTAGGGTCTGTACTTGTTATTGTTTGTAAAGTTTCTGTTCCGTTCATAAATTTACACCATGCAAACCAGGTTTGGTTAGCTGTTATTTCAGCATTTTTAACTTGAATACTGACTGTGCATATTTCTGCTTCAGTACACGTTTTCTCATATACTAAAATCAGAAAAAAAATGTTTTTATAATTTTATATCAATACTTAGTCACACCCAAGTTTATGCTTATAAGTATACGACACCATCTATCTTGTTTTTGTGGCATAGTATACTTTGCTTAAATTTTCCAGTAAGATTTTTCTCATAGACCTATTTACAACTAGTGTAATAATAGAGATGCATCATCCAATCTGTCTATTCAGTATTATGTAAGTTTATAACATTCCATACTTGTTTTCACACTGCTGCTCTAGCCAGCTACGTCCCATGAGGACTACTCATTCAGAAGCTAAAGTAAGCAGCATTTATAGTTCTAGAGGCCGACGTTTTTGGTACTTTGTAAACTAGAACGGGTCATGCTAAAATTACAAACCCGAAGTACGTCTGGGAGAAGAGAGTCTGTGAAAAAATTTGCTGATAATGCAGTATTAAAGATGCATGTAGACACAGTAATCTGTAAAATATTGTTCAATAAATAATGACTTTGTTCTTGCTGTCAACATAGGCCAGTATTATAATAATTCACTGTCAAATGACCAAAACATTATTTCTGGTATTTACAATGAGTCCCATTTGACTGTCAATCTAGACGGATATTATAATACTGTAATTCGCTGTCAGATAATCATTGAATTATCAAAACAGTCCATATAACAGTAAAGTTTTTGGTTGCAATAGGATACAATTTGTTGACACTTGAAGCATCTATAGGCTTGATGAAGTGACCCTCAGACTTGACATTAGCAATAAAATAAACTAAAGTGACAGAAAATTAGTCTGTTTAGTATAGTAAAGTAATATTATTTAGACATTATTATTTAATAAGCACATCATCTTTACACATTCAGTATTTTTTATTTTTTTATTTCAATTGCACAATTATGACATATCAAAGTATGAATTTTTGTTGTATTTTACTTCAAATACAAAACTTATTCACTTCTGTAACAAAAAATAATATTTATTCATGTATAAAAACAGAAAAGAAACGTTAATTATAACCCAAAAACCATTGTCTGACAGACAATTTAAGTATTTTTTGCTTTAAATTACATTTTTTTAAAGTAAATACCGGTAATTGTGTGGTTAATGTGAATAACTATTATGTGACAATAAAATGACACATTTAAAAACAAATTTGAAATAGAAAATATTTTTCAGGGGGACAATATAATATCTTTAAAACTGTTATGTCAACAAGCGAGCAGGGTTTTTTGTAAGAAATATTTCTTGTTTATATTGGGAAGGATAAAGCTTTTTTCCTATTAAACAACATTATATAAAATCTTAGATTTAAGATAAAATAATGATTGAAGGTATATTTGTTTACACTAGGGCCTATATTATTATTATTAGGCGATAATCAATGTTTGTTGACACGACGAATAATCACTACATTAATTATTAGGCCCTATAATTAAACACCAAAAATTATGGAAAATCTACAGTACCACCAGTAAAAAGTGTAAACTATACGAAAAAGGACATATTATTAGAGTGTTAATTGAATTTTTATTTGGCGTCATAGGTCAACGCAATACCTACAGTGTTGACGCAATACCTACAGTGTTGACGCAATACCTACACTATTGACGCAATACGCATTGAATGTGACACAGCACATTCTCTCGCGCACGGCCGCTGCTAAAAAAAGGTGGTAGAGTACCAAAGAATTATTATTCTGTGGTAGTACTAGGCCTAGCCTAATTAAAATAACAGACAGAACAAAGTATACCATACCTTCTTTGGATTGAGTTAACGCTTTGGAGTAGTACTGTAACATTACACTTAGGCTTAGGCCTAAAGCTGCAATTTTAAAATTTAAGCAATTCATATTAGGCCTAATTAAATTAAAAAGGGACTCGATCGTCGTCGTGACGAAAAAAAGAATGTTTTTAAACTTTAAGCTTTTAAAAAAGCTTGCTACTAAAAGAATAGTAACATGGTATGGAACGCCATTTATGCAATCATTCAATGATGAATCTAATTACGTGAATCGATGACACAAACAGTGAAGATAAGTACAGTAGTATAATAATAAATAATAATAAATTTATAAAGCGCTTAATAATGACAGAAACAAACTCTAAGCGCTGTACAAAAAAATAACATAAACGTCCGGTCAATTGACGCAATATAATACCGACAATTAAACAATTTCCTAAAAAACTAGTAGGCCTAACTAATTTGAATTTCCGTCTTTTCTATGTCTTTTTTATACGTGTTTTGATATATGGCTGTTTGGAGCCTTGGTTCAGTTCAGTAGCTTAAGGAAATCACCTAAAGATAAAGAATGTCTCAATGTTTAGTATGTAGTATTTATATATTCTTGTTGTGAGTTTTTAAAATTGGTATTGTTTCGTGTTGTTTTAATTGTAAATTGTAATTATGATGTATTTTAAGACGAGCAATGTAATTTTCTCCTTGTGGGGGAACGAATAAAGATTATACTTGATACTTGAGTAAATAAGACGTGTAAAATTATTAATCAGACCATTTTAATCGATGATGTTTGTAATGTTAAAGCTTATGATACAGTTAGTAGCATAATGAAAGACAAGGCCCATCCACTCCATATAGTATCAATGGTTAAGATCTGGAAGGCGATTGCGGACTGCTCGAAATAGAACAAACTATAAACTATAAACTAAAAGAGCTTTGATTATTTTTTTTCTTGAAAAGTGCTAGGTCCAGTATACAGTAGTCCTAACTAGGCAAGTTACAGTACTGTTAATTAGTTATGCCAGGCAATGACATCTGCCAGAAAAGCAATATTAAATAACAACAATTAGATGCTGAGATAGACCGTGCCGCATCGATAACAACAAAAATCTGAATGTTCATCCTAAAGAGTGTAGATCTACAATGCTTACATTCTATTCTGTTGTATTGAAGTGAGATGTGGACCAGCACTCAGCACACGTAAAATGAAACACAGACTCATGCTTTCAACTTTAGCTGCCTCCGCTCTATTCTTCATACATATGGGACCGAAAGATACGTAAAATACTAAAAATAATGGAAATTACAGGCGCAAATGTACACCATTTCTGCTGGACAAAGCATGTTTGTAGGTGGTTAGAGGATGAAAACGTTTCCAAAAACTACACTATTTGAAAAGAGACTTTGCTTCTTTCTAGATTCCAATCGCTTTCGGAGAAACCTCACAACTGATTGCTGTATCTGGAGATATTTTCTCATAATGGAAAACAAACACTTTTGCAATGCAAAAAAATCAAAGAGAAAAAGACATACGAATGCTCCAACAGCTCATCCTCCTCATAGTGAGACAGATGTTAGAAACAATTATAGATTCTCGATGCAAGCCAATGATGATCATGACTGCATATCGTAGTTTCTGATCATAATTAACAGGCATAGAACTCGACTGGAACCTTGTTGATAAGGTGAAATGAAAATATACCACCAATATTTTCGAATCCAATATATCTGGTGAAGTCGAAGAAATGATGTGCAGGGTTGGAGGTTGCTATTCAATAGAATAGAGTCATCAATTTCCTATATGCATACGTACAATTAAATACGGCCGTATACACGAACACAATTTAAAAAAAAATTATAATTCTCGAGATCTCATAGGATAATGTTTATTAGCGATAAGACATCTCTAGACTTGCCCCAAGTCTGTATTTATTGTCTTTTTTTATGTTATTCCACCAGTCGACGTGTCGATTTTTGTCTGAAAATACAGTTTACAAGCTCAATTTAAATTAATACTAATGTATATATTATTGCTAAAATAAATTAAAACTTTGATAAATATTTTTTAAATACTAGTGAACCTAATTAATGATACTTTGTACTGATAAAATGAATGAAAAATGATCTATTTTTTTTTAATGACATTGCAATATTGTTCTATTGGATAAATTATAATGATTAATGTACAGTATATTTATTTTTTATGCATATTGTAAATTTTTCTGTATTTTTTTCCTGTAATGTTTAATTTGTTTCTATATTATGTACTACAATAATTTAAGACTTGTTCTGCTTTTTGTAATGTTTTTTATATACCTGAATAAATAAATTATTTATTAATAGATATTTATATTTTTACTAATATTTAGTCAAAACTCCATCTGGAACCCAGACTAACACATCTCATACAAACTAAGAAAAAAAAATCTAAATCCTAACCAAAGCATGGGAATACACACTAACCAGGGTTCGTTCTAAATTAAACTTTTAGTATCAGTTGTGTCTTGGTTAGCTGCTGTACTCGGGCGCCTCCTACCTATGGACGGGATACAGACATTTTGATATTTTTAGAAAGATACATATGAATGAATTTTGTAGAATAGAGTATTTTATTTGGTCTATACCAATCGTTTATGATAAATACACTTCAACTTGCTTATTTTTATAAAAGTATATGAAATTAGTTTATAAAAAAAATAATAAACTCTGTGCATTAGAACTCTTTCACCAATAACTCAAAGCGTACATTGCTAATAAATTAAATCCAACAATATCTTAAACTTTTCTCAAATAAACTGTTATAAGTTTGGGTAATAATAAAGCATTAATTCCATAAAAGATCTACAAGTGAATAGACCAATTGTTATGACTAAAATTACATATTCCAGAAGACATTGAGCATAATCACACGCTATTACTTGCACAGATCTGGGAGAACTCAGCGCTTTGAAACCTTTGTCTTTTGCGCTTTATAAATGTTATTTATTATTATTATTATTAAGACTGTCATTACAATCCACTTATAAAGCAAAAATTGTCCATATAGTTTTATTCATTTTGAAATCATTGCACATTTTGTTGTCTTCTATCATTGTGTCTACTGTACTAACTACTATTAATTATTGATTATTACAAAAATCAATAGAAAAATAAAATATCGAGAGAATTTATAATATCAAAGCCAACTTCAAGAGAGGGAACTACAAAGATCAGGCGTGGCAAAGGTGGAAAATACAACATGAAAATAGAAAATCATATTCACATAATTTTGTTTACAATAAATATTGCTTATTCTATAAAAGTACATGAAACTAATATATAAAAATACTAAAAACCATCATAATAGAACTCTTTCACCAAAAGTGTGCATTAATAAGAATATAATTATTCTGTAAGAAATGTTATAAATTTTGCATAAAAAATTGTGTAAAAAGTGCACCTCATACCATGAGAAATTATTATGCAAATGATATTCTTATTCTTATATTAAATTAATTATGGTAAATAAATTTACTTATTCTTTTTATCAAATATTCAACAAAACGAATTTGTCCATAGTTTTATTCATTTTGAAATCATTGCACATTTTGTTCGTTGGTGGAAGAGTTCACATCATGTCATTGTGTCTTCTTAGTGTCATTTTCTATATCGTCAATAGTATCTGGAAGAGGTTGGTTCAATGTCTCTGGTAGCAGAGACGCTGATATCCCAGACGATAACGCAAGCAACCCAAACACACGGAACATCATCAATTTCCCCTGTAATGATAATACTGTACAAGTAAGTAATACATGACACAGCTTAATATCTCATCCGAAGGATGGAGTACTATATTGTGCACACTTAAAGGAGAAATAGTTTTTCAAACTAAAAAATGGATTGAAGTAGGGAATAAGGGACTGCTCGACATATACTTACATACGGTGCAACCATAGGTGCAATAGCGCCCCCTATCCTTGCTGACATGGTACACAAAGCAAGAGCACTACTCCTAAAAATAAACAAAACTACATTTAAATGTACTAAATAATAATAATCAAAATAGAAAGTAGATGAAAAAATTAGACAACTTATATATCTGTTACCTCACCTAACCTCTCCAGGCCTCATGGCCCATCATAAGGCTGCAATATCTTATCTGTACTGTATACATATACTTGTGTATTTAAGAACAAAACATGACTTTATATGCCAAGTTAAATTTCCACCCTATCCATCCATACACTGCCAGTGACTATGAATACTGGTTTCGATAACATAATTTAACTTGTCACTAAGAATTTAAGTTCAGTTTACCTTGCTGATGTTGGAGCTAACTCGCTTGAATAAATATAAATAACATTAAAACCAGCTGACACGCCCATTTTACCAATCAAAGCTAACATAGTTTGCATCATCTCAGCACTGCTGCCTGTGTGATAAAACAAACAAAAAACACAATAAACTTGTTATATTATATTTGTCTAATATCTATACATATCTTATATGTACTCTACATGTTTATAGAGAATGAATACAGTAGTTACTTGCAACAATAATAATAATCAGTTTTATCGTTGAAAAGATTTTAAATAAAAAGTTAAATTATTATTAATGTTATAATGTAATGTTTGTATGTTTAAGGGTTCTTACTCGACGTCAGTGATTTAGTTCACTTTTGGTTTTCCAAATGTTTTTGTTATTTTATTGTTGTACCTTTGTATTGTCCTTGGTTTTTTTTAGATGAATAAATGAAATGAAACACAGTCACAACCATTTTCTTTTTAAAAAAGTTGCTAACTAATAATAATAATCTTTAGTAAATAGTTTTCTTTTCTTGACATTTTAAAATCAAATATTAGAGAGACTAACCTGCATTATCTGGAATAAAAATAAGTAGCAGACATGCCAGGCCACCTAATATGTTGCAGCCACTCAACATTGCACGACGACCAATTCTATTAATTTAAAACATTTTAGAATTTATTATTTTTAACATTACATACATACATACATATGGGATCTTCCTCTTCTACGTCGTAGAACTGGAGTCGAAAACATATTCAGCACCAAATAGCCTACTAAGGTGTTCGTTAAGAATTACATAGAATAACTTGAACTGTCCATAGTAATGAATATCGGACAGATTATAAGAATAAGAGAGTTTTTTTTAAATTTCATACGCATCCAACAGTGAGCAATTTGCCAATTACAGGATGGATAAACTATTTTATAATTTATCATGCTTATAAACTAAGTCTTATTTGAGGCTTAGGGAGTGGAGTTGAAAGAGTCATGAGTTACATCCCTGGCACTAGGGCAGGATTTAACACAGGACCTTGAGATTGGAAGGGCAAGAACTTTAAACACTAAGCTTGACTACATTGTAAGTTATACAACCCAAGAATATGGGTCAAATAAGTTGTTGCTACCCGACATATATCCATACTTACACATCAAGAAGCAATACACAGGCTACATACGCTGGAAGTTCAACGAGACCAGAGAGTGCTAGGCTGATGTAGGCATTGCTACCAATATCACCAGCTCCCATTGTTAACCCCATATACACCACACTACAAGCAAACCTACAAACACAAAACATTCAATTCTTGAGTTATCCTTTATGGAAATACCTAGTAACATTTTTCTTAAATACAGTTCTACTCTTTTACATATCTACAAAAACAAATTCTGGGTTCGAATCATGGGGAAGCTTTTTCTCATTATCACAGATTTCTTCATCTTACCCATTTAAAACTGAATCGATTATTTTACAGTACAGTATATCAGTTAGGAGTTTATCGATGCATATCAAATCCACCAAAAACTCTGTTATCATAAATAAACTTGGTGTCTGGTACGAGGACTGAATTGCCCGTATAATCTAATTTTAAAAATTTAGTCAATTCATATTTAAATGTTGTTCTGTCAATATATAAATGTAACTTTCTTTTAGTGTATAAACTCACCATGTAAATATTTGTATAACCATTCTCCGTCGAATGTTAGGTGTCCTGAAAAATTCAGCATATCCTACCGATTGAGGTTGGCTTACTTTCTCTTTTTGACTGCTTTTAGTTGGTCTTGCGAGTGCAATATCTGTTCTAAGTATTTGTTTCTTGTTTCTTAAAGCCATTTTGAACAGTAGAGCTTCTGCTTGGGTTAACTTTCCCTTAGAAGCCAACCACCGAGGTGATTCTGGCAAAATCCTTAAAAACGCAATAATCAAGTAAGTTCAAGTTATCTTATATAAGGTAAAGGTGAGTCCCGCGTTCTCTGAACGTAGGGGAATGAGCTGTTAGGAGCTCATTGTACTAAGCCTCGGCATTATGTGGTAGGGTGGCCAGTTCCTTTCCACGCCGCCTTTTTTCTCCCTATTATTTTCAACTAGGTACTCATTTACAGCTGAGTGGACTGGGAGTTGTCAGGAATTGAACCCGGGTCTTTCTGTATGACAGTCAAGTGTCCTAACCACTCGGCTATCAAACACCACAATCTTATATAACATGGTATAAAAACAAAATTGGTTTCTGTTTAAAGCCAAAAAACTAGATACAATTTTTTTTAAAGCACTAGGCAGATAACCAACTTACCATATATAAAATACAAATGACATAAACATAGTATGACATTGAAAATAACGTGACATCAGAGATGGGATGAAATTAGTGGTGATAAATTGATGACAATGAAGATGATAATGATGATAATGATGATAATGGTGATGATAATGATGATAATAATGATGATTATGATGACTGAGGATGATTATATTGACAATGATTTTGCTGATTGTCATGATGTACTGACAATAATCATGGTGTGATATATAATCAATACTAAAAGTAAAATCTTACCAATAAAGAGAAAGATAAAAAATAAATGGAATTCCTGAAGCAAACGATAGCTGTCTCCAGTCTCGTATGAGATAAGCTAAACCACCACAGGCCTAAAGGTAAGACAAGAAAAAACAACATAAAAAAAAATGCAGACAATATTACTGATTATTGATGCCAAAAACAAACTTACAGTATTGTATGGAAATTCAAAATTCTTTATTATTTTCTATTCTTCATAATGAAATACTAAAGTATAAACTTACTGCTATTCCTACAGTATACTCTTATTAGTATATAAACTTACTGCTATTCCTACAGTATACTCTTATTAGTATATAAACTTACTGCTATTCCTACAGTATACTCATAGTATAAACTTACTGCTATTCCTACAGTATACTCATAGTATAAACTTACTGCTATTCCTACAGTATACTCATAGTATAAACTTACTGCTATTCCTACAGTATACTCTTATTAGTATATAAACTTACTGCTATTCCTACAGTATACTCTTATTAGTATATAAACTTACTGCTATTCCTACAGTATACTCTTATTAGTATATAAACTTACTGCTATTCCTAAGGCAAAGACTACTTGTACCATAGTTCCAGCTAGCACTCGGTAAGAAGCACCTACGTTCTCAGTTGAGTATACAAAAATAACCAATCCTGTGCCTCCTACTGCAGCACCATTGATGAACCTAAGATATAAGCAAAACAACCTATGATTGGCCAAAAGTTTTGAAACAAAATGAAAATAGTAATTCAAAATTTCAAAAAATTCAGAAAACAGAATATTTTAGCAGAAACAGAAATAAAAAAAAGAGAGAGTAAAACAAAGTGTAATACAGAATACCTACTTAAGGAATGCAAACTGTAAGTAAGTTTGGGTTGTTCCACTTAAGATAGAGGTGGTTGCCAAGAGAACAATACCAGCAAATAATGTTTTCCTCCTTCCAATAGCATCTGACTGTGGACCCCATATTAATCCTCCAAATAACACCCCTATCATGTACATGGATTGAACCAAACTTGCTTTGTAGTTTTCTCCACAAATAAGTTTAAACTAGAAAGATAATCAAAGTATCAAGCTGGAGCATAATGATTGGATGGTGAGGAACGTCATTGCAGGATGGAAAGGGTTATCAAAGTATCAAGCTATAGTATAATGATTGGATGGTGAGGAACGTCATTGCAGGATGGGAAGGGTTATCAAAGTATCAAGCTATAGTATAATGATTGGATGGTGAGGAACGTCATTGCAGGATGGGAAGGTTTGGGAGAGAATTTCACAATGCGTATATACAAACAACAAATCACATACTTACACGACGTTGTGATGTTCGCTCCCAAACCCTTCCCACCATGCATCACGCTATTTGCGATAAATTTTATTGATTATCATAGTGAAAATGATGTTAAAATCATTTATTTACAATCATGAGGACAGGTAATTAGAGATATGAGAATGAAATTAAATGATCAATTTAATAACAACTTATAATAGTGACGATTGACATATACCTCAGACACTATTGATGTGAACTCATCAACAAATTTAATGTTCTCACATGACTTCTCCATCTGGCAAACAGCTTCTCCGTGTATGTTGGGATCAGTGCATAGAAATGATGGTTCCTTAGCAACAAATGCTAAGTTGACCTGCTGGAATGCGAGTAGGATGCCCAACGAGGTCACCAAAGAAGATTGCACGACCTGAGCCAATCCGAACTCACCAACTTTTGATAAGGCGCTGTCAAAATCCATCTTCTTGTCGTTCTAACTATTCTGAAAAATAAGTAAAGCAACGTCATTGTTGAAAAATAAAAATGAGATTGTATTTCCTGGTTGTTGATAATTCTTCACCTATGACCTATGTCTTTCATTTGTAAATACTAAAACAAATCATTGTTTCTGGACAATAAATTAATGTTTAATTTAAATGGTGATGATACTGCCTGGTACAATCTCTTATTTTACTAAAATTGCAGTACTCTATCATTAATTATTAATATCAATAAATCAACTATTATGT
This sequence comes from Antedon mediterranea, assembly GCF_964355755.1. Taxonomy (NCBI): domain Eukaryota; kingdom Metazoa; phylum Echinodermata; class Crinoidea; order Comatulida; family Antedonidae; genus Antedon; species Antedon mediterranea. The sequence continues at coordinate 2,081,182 of NC_092677.1, forward strand.
GTAAACTATTTTTTATCATCTCATAAACAATGTTACTATGCTAGTGTACTAGTAGTTGTTAGAAACTACATACTACAGTACAGTTGCCTATTAAACAGACACAACTGGTTAGGCCTAGGGCTACTGCTAGTATACAGCCAATGCCCGCACACACGGTCGGTTCTCACCGGAAACTTTTTCGCCTGATGGTTACTAGGGCTAGGCCTAGCTATAACTATATAGCTAGGCTTGTAGCCTAGCCTAGGTACCCGATAGATAGGAGGAGTCCGAGTGGCCTCTTTTTTTTGTGTAAATTCGATAATTGAATCTAGAATTAATTAAGCTTATAGTACTGTTTTAAAATAGATGATTTGTCTCACAATAAAAAAACATCCCATTTATTTTTACCTCATGTTCCATATGTTCGCATAATAAACTGCTTTTTTTCAAAATAATTAATGCATTGACACTTTAAGACGGATGTTTATATGGCACGTGGCAGCAGGGCACAATCCATTATATAATGGGTAAATCGATATAAACAATAGCAATGTTCAAGAGCAGTTTTGAAATTGTTATAAATTAAATTTAGAAACAAATCTTACTAAAATTAATAAAATATTCAAATAAATGGTATCTTTATTCCTAGTAAGTTTAAGAAAGTGTAAACTTTAAAAGAAAATTTTGTACTATAATCCCTAGAAGCAAATGGTCCAGCTCGGGAATTACCCTTTTATTACTACTAGGCCTACTACTTTCTAACTGTAGTACTAGAGTACTAATAACGTAAACAATAGTTTTATGTTTGTTTATCTTATATATCAATGATCAATTTTTTGTTATATACAATTAGATAGTATAGTACAAGCAATGTGCCAAGTTTAAGAAATAGTTCAAGAACCTCCTACGGTAGATGTCAGTAAAAAAGGTAACATGTAGGCCTAGCCCTACTACTAGTACTAGCTTATTTAGCTACGCCGAGTACCAGTGTAGTAGTAGACACGCGACGTGGTGGTGGTGGATGGGGGCGGGGTGACTGCTATAATTATTAATCATAAATAGCAGCTGGGCTAGCCATAGTATTAGCCAATTTGTACATAGCACTTATTTTGCTTTCTAACAACTATTTTTGTTTACTTTTCTCTGTACGTCACATCAGTATAATTCATTTTATATGATGCAACTCTAAGAATCTTTTAAATGATCATTATTTTATTCTACTGTACCACAAATTCTATTGTGGTTTGTTTGATGTAGGCACTGCCCGAGGCACTGGTGAACGGTTCAGTTATGGACTTCGATTCTGCTCTAAAAGTTGTTGGTGAATATGGATCAGAGCAAAAGAAATACCTCTATGCATTCTCATTGCTCAATTTCTTCATACCGATGCAAATTATCGGCCTTGTGTTCATCGGAAGAGAGCCTCCAGTTACTTGTCAGAATCCTCACAGTGAATCTGCATGTTCTTCTACTGATGTTTGTAACAAGTATATATATGGAAACGAGTTCACATCCATTGTGTCGGAGGTAAGAACACCGTACTGAAACAGTCTACAATTGTGGTTAACTGCCACTAAGTGTCTGCATGTAATTTTAATATCTTGTATTGGAGGAGGCAATTTTTTTTTTATTATTGTTCCGAGTCAGATCTGTTATTTCAATGTTCATCTTTAAAATTGTGATAGGTGATGGTTTGCTAATTTTTTTTTCAGTTTTTTTTGGATGGTTTTTTTTTTAAATATTTGAAAATGTGTGTTTATTTTTGTAGTGGGATCTTGTTTGTGATAAATCATATAAAGTTTCTCAACTTCAATCATACTTAATGGTTGGAGTGCTTCTGGGCAATTTTGTGTTTGGTGGCATGTCGGACTACATCGGACGCCGAAGCTCCTTCATCTTTGCTCTGATTGGCTTAGCAGTGGTTGCAAACTTGTCAGCTTTTACACATTCCTTGTTTTTCTTTTGTTTTTTAAGGTAATTGTTTTGAATCATAATTAAAATAATTCAAAATTATTATTTTATTCAGTATCAATATTTGTACACAGCCAAATTATAATGCATGTTGAAAACTTTCATAGTCAACATAAAGATTCGTCGAGTACCTTTTATTTGGAATGGTAAATTGTAAACGGATTGTGATCAACAAAAAATCATCTGAATAGAAGATGTTAACAATGCAAGCTTTTTCTCTGTTAAGTTCTCAAAAGAAAAACTATACTCTACAGTAAAAGACCCAATTGAATACGACAATTATCACATTATAAATTATCAATATGTAGAAGTTCATGATTAGATAAATACTAAAATGCTAAATACTAAAATACTAAAATACTAAAATGCTAAAATGCTAAAATGCTGAAATGCTAAAATGCTAAAATGCTTAAATACTTAAATGCTTAAATACTTTAATACTTAAATACTTAAATGCTTAAATACTTAAATGCTTAAATGCTTAAATGCTTAAATGCTGAAATGCTGAAATGCTGAAATGCTGAAATGCTGAAATGCTGAAATGCTGAAATGCTGAAATGCTGAAATGCTGAAATGCTGAAATGCTGAAATGCTGAAATGCTGAAATACTGAAATACTGAAATACTGAAATACTGAAATACTGAAATACTGAAATACTGAAATACTGAAATACTGAAATACTGAAATACTTAAATACTTAAATACTTAAATACTTAAATACTTAAATACTTAAATACTTAAATACTTAAATGTTCTCATTTTGATTTTCTTCAGAATTTGCATAGGTTTTTTTGTAGGCGGAGTAGGTATGGTAGCTTACGTGACAATCAACGAGTGTGTAGGTTCGTCTCAAAAGGTATTTGCTGGCAGTATGTTCCAAGGGGTCTTTTCAATTGGCATTATGGTAAGACAACTATACAATCAATTTTTTATTTATTTTTAAAATATATTAGATTAAACATATTTTCATATGTAAAATTGTGTTAAAGACTAATTACTATTTATTTTTTCCAGGGTTTTGCATTAATGGCAAATTTTTTACGTGATTGGAGATACCTGGTTGTTGCATCATCATTTCCATTTTGTTTCTTCATTTTCATTTATTGGTAAATATCTTTACTAAATGATATTATATAAACAAATATAGATTTCTTGAAGATTACTTGCTTTCTATACTACTGCAGTGGAATCCACTTTAAGGGAACGCCATGAAGGGGACACTTTTGTTAAATGGGGACAAAATGGTCCTTTAAGGTGTCTCCTTAATAGAGGTTTTACTGTTTTAGATAAAGCATTACTTACAGCAGTTCTCCCTTCATATTATCCTTCATTACCACGGTCCTTAGTGGTCCCTTACTAGCGTATCATTACTTTTACAGGATTGTTCCAGAATCTTCCAGATGGCTTGCCTCACAGGGCAGGATATCAGAAGCAGAAGACATCCTTCTTTATATAGCTCACAAAAATGGAAATGAAGTAAAGAAATCGGCGATAGAATTAGTAGTGCCAAGTAAAACAATATCGTCAACTAAATCATATGGCTATACGGACTTACTTAAGACTCCTGTGTTGAGGAAAGAAATGTTAATACAGGCATTTTCATGGTACAGTATATCAAACACTTACCTATTTCAGAAATGGTACAATCCACTTCTTCTTCGTCTAATAGTCCATACTGCCTGGTTGTGTGGACAACAGTTCAGTTTTCAATATTTGATTTTTACAATAAGCTGGTAAACTCATGTGTTTTGTACTTTTAATACGATATTGTTTATTGTCATTTTAACAACGAGGTACAAATGAAATTTGGTTGGTTTACATTTTGATTTACCTACAATATACAATTTAATGATATGAATACTGTATCTGATTAGGTTTACTTGTAGTCTAGTTTACTATGGTCTTACTTTGAGTGCAGGTGACATAGCAAGTAATGCATACATAAGTGTCGCTCTATCCGGATTGGTGGAAATTCCTGGTATATTTTTCTGCGTCTGGTGCATGGATAGGTAAGATGCTTGCATAATGTCTGATAGCCAATATCAACAGATTTAGCTTTCAAACTCCTCACTGTTTATATGCAAGCAATATGAGTAGTTGTGTTTTGTGTTTTTGAGTGACCATTCGATTGAGCCTAATAAGTAGGAAGTCTATCTAGTACAAAATATAAGTATTGATGTTGACTCTGAATAAAAAACATTGACTATGACATGTATTGTGTTATACCAATTTAACTCTTCCCTGGTTATACTACCATTTTCTGTGTGTGTGCTATTTGCAGTGAAAGTAATAAGAGTCTTGTCTTGTCTTGTTCACCTGTGTCAGGTTTTAATCAAATAAATGCGGGCAGTATATAGGCTTAACTATCGTGATCAACAATGTTTACAGAATCACCATCAAATATGGTGTGCTAAACATATCTGAACATTGTCTATTATTGATTAATCTTATAGAAAGGTGCACTATATAAGTGTTACAATATTTATTTGTTGATCTAATTTACATATTTGTTGATCTAATTTACATATTTGCCTTTTTCTAGTCTTGGCCGTAGAAAATGCATGTGTCTGTCAATGATTACAGGTGGTTTCTCCTGCTTTCTTGTTATCGCTTTCTCACAATCTGGTAAGAAAACTCTGTGACAACCAATCAAGTTTATAAAGTCTATTCGTGATTTCATGTTTCTTATTAATTTAAGCACACTCCTATTATTATTTTTTTTTTCAGGAGAATTTGGTAAGAGTGTGTCTGTAGTATTTGCTTTAATTGGTAAAATGGGGTTATCAGCTGCATTCAGTGTGGTTTATATCTACTCTTGTGAACTGATACCCACTGTAGTAAGGTACGTAAATAATGTTGTACAATCCTATACTATCTGCTGTTAGGTGCAGTGGTGTTTGAGTGCCATGCGTAATGGGTGTGACATGCGTAATGGGTGTGACATGTGTGATGATGAATAATAGTACATTTCACTGATTTTCTTTTAACATTTTTCTTGCATAGAAATAGTGGAATTGGATTTTGTTCAATATGTGCAAGGATTGCTGGGATATTAGCACCAATGGCAACTTCACTGGTATGAATATTCATAAACTCATTTAAATATTCATACTTTCATTTGAATATTTATAAGCTCCTCCAATTTTGACAAATTTAAGCATAATTTTAAATATTTTTCCATACTAAAAAAAAATAGTTTATTCATAGTTATATAATATTGTGGCTGCAATATAATTGTTTTTTTATTTTTTGACACAGGGGTTTTTCAACATGTATGCATTATTTGGTTTCACGTCGGTAATCAGCGGTGTTTTAAACCTGAAACTGCCTGAAACATTTGGCATGACGTCACCAGAGAGTATTGATGATGTGGAGAATAGAACAACAAACAAACAACCAACTAGTACGACAATGGTGGATAGTGAAACAGTACACGACATGGAAGAGAGGATCAGTATGCTACAAAATACAGACACAAGTGTTACATAAAATACAACTTAATTTACACTCAATTTATGAAAAACGAAAATCAGGCATCCGAGTAATATGCAATAATGTTAAGCAAATACATAATCAATTAATTATTGAAATAAACATGAAATTTGGAGAGTTAATACCTTAAATAACCCAGGGTTTAATATTATAATTAAATGAGTAAATAATGGTGAAAAATATAAATATTTTTACAAAAAGTACTTAATGTGTGTTTTTTTATTTGATTTCAATCTTATAGAAACTGTAAACGAGAATAAATGTGAGTACATATTATTTATATAAATGTTGAACAGAAGCTCAGTGATGATATACTGCAATTATATGTTACATTGCTGATCGATTATTACAATAATGTCAATCATCAAAATATTCAGAAAAAAATCAAGCAACAATCACTTTATTTCTGATGAAATTTTAAGAGAGTAAGCAGCTTTGTCTGCGCTTCCACGAGGGAGTTGAGTGCAGTATATGCTGACAAAAAAAAACAAGCAAAACAAAGTTACCATACAGTAGAAACTGAATAGTTTATCAATATAAATACATTCACAATACATACATTTCTATAATGCGCGTGAGACTCGTCCATTTTATTGTTAGGGGTGTCTTACCTTTCTGGCGAATTTCGTTGTTTGGCAATTCGACGTGATTTTGACAGGATGTACGTGTCCAGTCGAGTTTCTTTGATGGCGTTTGCTCCTCCTTAACTTCTAAAAAACAAAGTTTTCAAGATAAAAACAAAAATTAGATTGGTAAATTATAAATCTTTGACATACTGTATGCTCGACGTAGTTGTCTCTAATTCCAAGCTGACATTACCGTGACACAACAGGTCATGATGAAGCACAACATTTCGTGACCTCACCATTTCTGTCCAACTATTTCTTGACCTCACTGGCACAGTGTGGAGGAACGAAACGCACAACCTATCTGGGTTCTTTGAACTCTGTCGTATTAGAAAAACGCCCCTCTGTTGTGACGTAAGTAAACTTTCAACGTCCTTTTGAGCGATGTTTCCATAATAACAACTAAAAAAGTAGGCCTATATGAGTTGGAGTAGTATAGCTATAGGAATGTCTTTGATTATAATTATATAAGCCTACATCTCTTTAGTATAAAATTGATATATTGATTGTAAAAGAACACCAAGTTCGTTGTACAAGTGTTTAAAGTATATTATCGTTTACCTTTCAATTGCTTCTGCCTGCCAAAACAAAATAAAATCAACCATTTGATTGAAAATTTTTATTGTGATTACGATACGATGCCTTTTATTTTACTTACTTGAAACTTCATTCAAACCATTTTAAAAACATATTAATTATTGCCAAACACATCTTTCAAAAGATAATATGTCAGGATTTTTATCAGGGAAGAGTATAAAATGTTACTGCTTCCCTCGTTTTACCTGTTGAATAATATTTTGTAACTCTGCCTTAATGTGTTCGGGTAAGTCTGACCGGTCGCTTTTTAACTGTACAGGAGGGAATACCTCTCGGTTCAGGTCCAGTCCAAATTTACTGTGAACGCTGTCATCCTTGGCGTCTGACTTGACGTCAACAGCAGCCGGATTACGTAAAGGGTCTCGTAGGCAACCTGTACGACGTTGTCGGCTCAAGAAGTTCACGACTGACGTTCCTGAGTCACGTAAGAGTTTATCAGTTGCAGATGTTACGAATTTTGCGCTCATCCAGTGAAAAAATCGCTTGAAATCTTGTTTATCGATGATATTAGCTGAAACATAGAATATTGTTATTATTGTCTTTTAGAATGGAAATTCAATTTAAATGTTTTATTAGTCGTCACAAACAATCAATTTTCACTTACTGGAGAAAAAGGACTTTAGTGCATCTTCGGTTCTCTGCTTGGGATGACCAGTAGATTTTGTAAAGTGTTGTATAAGAGAAATCCGTCTTGCCTGAAAATATTGTAAATAATATTAATAGACCTAGGGTAGTTATTCATTTATTTTTATATAACAGTAACATCTTGTTACCTCATTTTGAAGGATACAGTCAATTTCATTAATAATTTGTAGCTAAAATAGCAAAATAATTCTATCCCAAAATAGCGATCGAATACCGTTTATTTGGAGTAAACGTCGTCTTTGTAGTAGACAGTCGTCATTTACGATGTCTCATATACGTATAGTCAAAGAACTTATAAGTTCTTTGGTATAGTTGATATAAATGGGTTTAGCTAACGTACCTGTAGTGTATCTTTGAACCAATAAGTCCATACGTACTCTGAGATGTCATTACCATCAACGTTTGAGTCTATGGCTACCTCCTCTTTAAGAATCTGAAATTCCGTAAACAAATAATCAATCAGGCATATTTATGAACCGCCACTGTTCTCTGTCCGGTGGACCAACAAGCAAACGACAGTACGTCGCCAGATCACAACCTTCCTATCGCAATATAATCGCAATATCATCGCAATATCTTATCAATATCCTATCGACATTTTATCAATATCCGATCAACATGCTATCAATATCCTATCAACCATCCTATTGCAATGTAATCACAATATCATCGCAATATCTTATCAATATCCTATCGACATTTTATCAATATCCGATCAACATGCTATCAATATCCTATCAATATCCTATCAACATGCTATCAATATCCTATCAACATTCTAAAAATATGCTCAACATTCTGTCCATATCCTATTAACATTTTATCAATATCCTGTCAACATGCTATCAATATCCTGTCAACATTCTATCAATATCCTGTCAACATGCTATCAATATCTGTCAACATGCTATCAATATTCTGTCAACATTCTATCAATATCCTGTCAACATTCTATCAATATCCTATCAACATTAAATATCCTATCAACATTCTATCAATATGCTATCAACATTATATCAATATCCTATCAACCTTCTATCAATATCCTATCAACATTCTATCAATATCCTATCAACCTTCTATCAATATCCTATCAACATTCTATCAATATCCTATCAACATTCTATCAATATCCTATCAACCTTCTATCAATATCCTATCAACATTCTATCAATATCCTATCAACCTTCTATCAATATCCTATCAACATTTTATCAATATCCTATCAACATTCTATCAATATCCTATCAACATTCTATCAACATTCTATCAATATCCTATCAACCTTATATGAATTACATAGTCAATATACTAACTTTGTGAACATTCTTTGCTTCATGTATTTTCGTCTTTAAATCATCATGCCACGTGTACAATGTGTTGGTTGCATAACTAGTTCCCATAGCGTATAGTAACCTTCCCAATTCCGTCATGACGTCACAATATCGCGTCAAAATACCAACATAATCTAAAAGAAAATCATGACGTAATACAGTAGATCAAAATAATTGAATCCACTATAGTACACGTTCAATACTACACCCTTCCCAATATTTTACCTTTAATACTTGTTACTGTAAACTCGGTTTTAAATATGAGACCGAGTTGCTGGCCAACAACTTCTACGTCACCAGCCGAAACCGGAAGTCTAACCTTGACGACGTTATGCAAATTACACAGGTGTTCACCTATTTCTCTACATACTTCAAACACCTGTTGATGTTCCGAGTCTGACGTCATTATTGCTCTATACAGTTATAAAGATAAAATGCACGTTTACTTTATGAATTGATGTTCTTAATGAGTAAAAAATTCACAATTACACCATAATTAGGCCAACATATGAACAAACAAAAAAGATACATAACCAATAACAAACATTCATACATACACAATGGAGGTACATCTCCATGCAAACACCATTATATTGCACCTCCATGCATACACCATTATATTGCACCTCCATGCATACACCATTATATTGCACCTCCATGCATACACCATTATATTGCACCTCTATGCACACACCATTATATTGCACCTCCATGCACACACCATTATATTGCACCTCCATGCATACACCATTATATTGCACCTCCATGCATACACCATTATATTGCACCTCCATGCATACACCATTATATTGCACCTTATCAACAAATTAAATTTTGTGTTTGTTTTAACTTAATGATTTTAATTTGATGCCTCACGAATATGCTGTTGAAGTATATATTATTCCACATCGGGGGCCAGCATATCGACCCGAAATATTAGAACAAACTGTACTTAAATTAACATATGAACAGTAAGTTAAAAATACATGAAAATAATACATGAAATACATAACAACCATCGCAAGTTAGGTTTGTCCTCAATCGCTACCGCCGAAAATAATTAGTTCATAGTCCTAATGAGTAAACTCCATAGTTCTATACTAAATTAAACCTTCAATCCACCACTACGGCCATGTAAAAAACCAACGTACCTAATACGACAGACCTAGATACTTACTTTTACTTTTAGTCGTATATTGCTGGTATTGCTTTTAAAACCCCATTTAAAATCTCGTCTGCCTTCGTCTGTGTGAATGGCAACATCAACGTTGTTTGCCATTGTTCTGTTGTGTTAGTACAACAACACCGTGTTTACAGTGCATTCCAAACCATTATCCACATATCCCATGGAAACGTATTCATTATACAGAAAACGACACAATTTAATGTATTATAATATTGGTTAATTAGCTCATAATTCCAAATTATATACTTGTCAACGATATATAAAAACTGATAGTAATTATCGAATAATGATTCAAGTGCTGCGCAGTTCACATGTCGTTTTAAACAGACGCGCCGCGTCTCTGTTTTTTTTTATAACACTCTGCCTCATGAATTGGGATTTTTTGATCGATGATCTGGCAACGAATAGTAATCATGGCTGACAAAAAGACCGTGGCCGCGGCGAATTCTTCATCTAAAAAATCAAATGAACAGATTGTTCAAGAATTCAATCAGCTTCGTCAGGAGCAGAGAGCGTTAGCTAGTAAAATGAACGAACTAGAGACAGAAGCAAATGAACATAGGTATTTATCGAATCTGTTTAAATATGAATTTTTGTTAGGCCTTATACTAGAGCTTGCTCGACTAGGCCTAGTAGATGTCCACCCCGCCAGGCGAGTGGAGATGTGGGTACCTGCTACTTAGGCCTAGGCTAGCTTGTTCACTGTTGCGATTAATTACCCACACATGGTGCAGTGAGACAGATGTTATTTAAAGTAAAATAATATGCACTCACTTGAGATTAATTATTCTTTTTACTCCTCTGCATTAATATTTTAGTTTAAATGTGTTTCTTAATTTTTTTCAGTTTAGTAATTAAAACTCTTGGAGTTGTCGATGGAGAAAGAAAATGTTTCCGGTTAGTTGGAGGAGTACTAGTTGAAAGGACGGTCAAAGATGTACTGCCTGCACTCAAACACAATAAAGATGGGGTGAGTATAGGCCCTAGCTGGGCTAGATAGTTTTCCTTTGTGTGCAGAAAATAAACAAAACATAAGAATTTGTATATGTGCTAATGTACCATTATGTTTCTCATTAAAGTAATACTACTTAATAGTATAAATATGTGCGCTGTATAATTAATTTTCCTTAAACTTTTTTTTTTTCAATTTCAGTTAACAAAACTGCTTGAAACCTTAAAACAACAGTTAGAATTGAAAGGGAAAGACTTACAAGCATATCGGGAAAAACACAACATACGGATTCGTGGCGAAGAGACGGACGACAAGGAAAAGGAACCAGCAGCTAAAACCGGCGGATCTCAGAGCATTCTAGTTGCAAAGGGATCGTGATATCCAAAATCATACACATTGATACAACCTATTAATGTATAGGTTCTGTGTTTACTACTTTATCTTATGAACTAGCTATCTTGCAGACAGATAATATTCTCAATGTTAGAGTTATAAAATACTGTCTTGCATAATTTCCCGCATTAAATGGCTTGCTATTCCACTTTCTCATCAACTGTAATACTATGGCAGTATAGATTGATGATTTGTCAAATTAAAATATTAATTTTTCATCAGTACAGTTTTGTTTTTAATGCACGATTAAATAAGAATTCCAAAAAGTCTAATCCATTGGTCTACATGAAACTAAGCCAGTAGAAATTTCGGTGGGTAAAAATGTAAATGAGAAAAAAGTTTTGTACTGAAATTGACATGTCTACCATAAGTGTATGCCAGGTACAAATAATTTCCCTCTAATTAAAATTGTTAATTTTATATAACTTATTTTGTTCATTGTACTGTAGGCTATCATCAATGCATTATTGAAGTGATTTTTATAAAGTGTATTTAGGATTTTTTTTAAACTTTTGTTATTTTGATTATAAACGTGAAACCTGCCACAAGAACTTGCATGGTATTCAAGTAGCAGGCTTAATTTATGGATAAAGATACCAAATGTCATAGCAACCTATTGTTTATGTTGTTTTTTGTGTTATTATTTCTCAATCTCTGAGGCATGCTGTAATTGGTGATTGTTCGCTGTTGGGATGTGGTTGAAATAAAACAAAAATAACAAAAGTAGCTGTTATTTGAGCATTAAAAAAAGCTCAACTATACATTGGCTGTGAATCCAAATTGATGAAAGATTCTTGTTTACTTGCTTGTATACACACGCAAGCTAACAGCTTATACGTCCATCAATATTTTAGGTCATCTTGCTGAACAATAATGAACGATTACTGTGACCTTTTACAAGAGCAGATTTTGATGGCTAAAGCCAAGCCGCCAGCTATGTGACATACATACCAAACAAATGTATAGAGTAGTTTCAGTCTTGTACATAACATTTAATTTGTTTTACTGGATCATGTCCACATACAGAATATGCAAACACTCACAATTCAAAAACGGTAAAAAAAAAACTTGGGAAGAAAACTATCAGATGTACAATTATACGCTGTGAGAAAACAACTATTTTAAATATAGTTGCATCTCATTATACCTGTCTCAACAATAATAATAATATATAACATTTGTATTTATCACATTGTAACCATTAAAATCCCAGTTTAAATTCATTAACAGAATTATCAAATATATTACTCTAGTAAGAATATGAATTTATGATACAAACTGCTATTGTTTAACCTTTACAGATTATTTTTTTTAAACCCTAAAATGACATGATTGTAATTTGGGAGGGAGGAAAGAAGAGGTTAAGAAAAGATTTTATAGATGAATGACCTTATTAATATTACATATACTGTACTGATATTATCTTCAGGCTTCAACGAATAACTAGTATTGCGGTGACCTGTACTCAACCCTAAATCTCAATAGGTACAAAAGTACGATTGCACCACAATATAATGATACATGCCTCCTCACAGTTGGTTGGCTCATTTCAGATTGTAATTTGTACTAACACTCAAGAACGTAGGTGTAAATCTATAATAGGTGAAGAAACAATATCAAAACAGCGGCTAGAGCTAAACAGTAATACTAAATAATGTATTTACACATTTTAGTTTTTATTGAATTCTATTCATGTTTTCATATTACATCATCTTATACACAAGCATGTTACATCCACTAATGTGCCCCTGCCCTATTGGCAATAAATCACCCATCACAGACTGACAGAATGTTGAGAATTAGTTATTTGAATGATTCAGCATATACGGTAGAACATATCCTTCAGGTAAACCCTAGAAAATCTCGCTCAACGAGGGAAAAATGTTTTAACACCAAGACCAACTCCGATTCAGTTGCTAAATTCACATTTTGAGGAGGGTAAGACATACATTTTGTGTCCTTGTATGCCTGTCCATATTTAGAAGAGTTATAACCCTTTATTATTCCTATATAAACCCACTTTTTACTATATGGAAGATTTAAATCAAACTCAAAAACTGTAATATGATAAAGTGTATCCTCTAAATAACACATTTTATGGAACTGAATTTAAAAGTGCAAATGTACAGATATATAAAGAATTGCTTAAAGGTTACGCACAAAAAAAATCAAGTGAGCTTTCGTTTTGGGACAGCAATTTAACGGTTGTAACATGGACGCAATAATCATTCCACTCGCGACAATCGTTAAATCACCATTGTCTTCCGTTCCGAAACGAGAGCTCGCTATTGGCCAATTAGATTACCTCACACCAAGACAAACCGACAGCAACACACAATGTGTACATAAGGAATTACCGACAAACATTCAAAAAATCTTTGTACAGCTGTGGAAACTTTTCTGTTTGTAATGGTTAACGCATCAACACCCTAGGTACGCGACAAGCTTGTTTAATAATAATAGTGTCTATACAGATATTTCTATAAAAAAAAAAACGATTTACATTTCATAGTTTAAAGACGGTTAAATTAATTTCTTTCAATACAAAAGAAATTTATTTTGAGCTCATCGATACATACTATACAACCATGTCAAATATTTTATAGTGAGAACCCAAATTGACCAATCATATTAGAGGTTGTAAACGCTCTAGTCTATTGTAGTAGAGGTCATGACCCTCCAATCTCTGTATCTTAAAACTATGTTCATTGGTTGTCTTAAGAATAATCAGTTTTTACTGAAGCTGAAATCCATCTAGGTTGATTAGCTAGTATTATATATAATAATTTATATATAATTATTTTTGTATGGATAATAACACATGATCACAAAGAACACAGATCTTATGTTACTTCTGTAAGTTTATTTATTTATTATTCCATCGGCCGCTGAAAAGAGAAAGAGACACAAAAAATTATTTTCATTTTTACGTTCAGCAATTCATTTCACTACTACAATTCAGAATTTTTTTTAAATGCAAATTTCCATTCTCTTATAACCAATTAAAGATTAAGAATTTGTTTATAAATGTACACTTACATGCGAGAGCTTCTTTTGCGTAAAACTTCACATCGATGTCTGTGTCCGTTTCCATTTCTACCAGACAAGGTTTGATTTCAGCTTTCACAATGCTATCAAAAGAAAAAGGAACAGGTTTGATTTGAGCTTGCACAATGCTACCAAAAGAAAAAGGTTTGATATGAGCTTGCACAATGCTACCAAAAGAAAAAGGAACAGGTTTGATTTGAGCTTGCACAATGCTACCAAAAGAAAAAGGAACAGGTTTGATTTGAGCTTGCACAATGCTACCAAAAGAAAAAGGAACAGGTTTGATTTGAGCTTGCACAATGCTACCAAAAGAAAAAGGTTTGATTTGAGCTTGCACAATGCTATCAAAAGAAAAAGGAACAGGTTTGATTTGAGCTTGAACAATGCTACCAAAACAAAAAGGAACAGGTTTGATTTGAGCTTGCACAATGCTACCAAAAGAAAAAGGAACAGGTTTGATTTGAGCTTGCACAATGCTACCAAAAGAAAAAGGAACAGGTTTGATTTGAGCTTGCACAATGCTATCAAAAGAAAAAGGTTTGATTTGAGCTTGCACAATGCTATCAAAAGAAAAAGGAACAGGTTTGATTTGAGCTTGCACAATGCTACCAAAAGAAAAAGGAACAGGTTTGATTTGAGCTTGCACAATGCTACCAAAAGAAAAAGGTTTGATTTGAGCTTGCACAATGCTACCAAAAGAAAAAGGAACAGGTTTGATTTGAGCTTGCACAATGCTACCAAAAGAAAAAGGAACAGGTTTGATTTGAGCTTGCACAATGCTACCAAAAGAAAAAGGTTTGATTTGAGCTTGCACAATGCTATCAAAAGAAAAAGGAACAGGTTTGATTTGAGCTTGCACAACGCTACCAAAAGAAAAAGGTTTGATTTGAGCTTGCACAATGCTATCAAAAGAAAAAGGAACAGGTTTGATTTGAGCTTGAACAATGCTACCAAAAGAAAAAGGTTTGATTTGAGCTTGCACAATGCTATCAAAAGAAAAAGGAACAGGTTTGATTTGAGCTTGCACAATGCTATCAAAAGAAAAAGGAACAGGGTTGATTTCAGCTTGCACAATGCTACAAAAAGAAAAAGGAACAGGTTTGATTTGAGCTTGCACAATGCTACCAAAAGAAAAAGGAACAGGTTTGATTTGAGCTTGCACAATGCTATTAAAAGAAAAAGGAACATTTGGAGTAACAACATGAATTCATTCGTTCACATCATTTTGACCTACTTTGCATGGGAGTAATGTTTGCAATTATTTTGCCAACATTAAATTATACAGACTTACCTAGCATCTTTTAGGGGAACCCTTTTTGGGGAGGTTGAGGGCTACATATAATAAATCAAATATGATTGAAATACGATAGGAATGAATAATAACTGACCTCGGTTCAATTAAAGGTAATACGATTGAAATTGTTTTTGCGACATTAAATCGTACATTGGCAACATTATCCTTGGCTAGACTGACAATGACAGGCATGAGTGACCTTGTCGTGATTTCTGGACCGCACACACCTGCCAACACGTTGATGCAGAATAAGCACGTCATACGATGTAGGTAATTGGAGTCACGGGACATTGCCAGAATCTTCGGAATGACTTGAGTATTAGCCCAATCTTTACCAAACTTCTCAACTAACTTTTTTAAGTTATTAGTAGCTGCCTCACGGATGGCAAAAACTGCAAAAAAACAACATTACTTATTTACAAAAACACAAAATTGTACTTTACAAATTATTTGATGTAAATGGGGAATAATCTGCGACTTGCAGTCTACTTGCACCCGTTTGTCTGTCCACAACGATATTTTACTTAGCAAGAAAGGATACGAGTTGATATGAAAACAATACAACATATTTCTAAATGACTAGCAGAATATTCACTCAGTATTTTACAAAAGAACGGTAAAACGTGTTCTCACCATGATCTATAAGCCACGTCATACAGAGACCATTCAGTTTTTCATCAAAGAAGTCAACGCCTAGTTGGCCAGCTAGCAGGGGCATGTACTCTATTATAGCCAGCCTTACTCTCCACTTGCTGTCTTCCGCCAGTTCAACTATTGCCGGTAGCAGAGACTGTGATAACTGCTGTATGCCAATTACTGTGTTTACACAGTCAAGATTACTGATGATGTTGAGTCGTACCTCAGGACATTCATCCTTCAATTGTGTTAGAAATAGTGGCAACATGTGCTCTATTGTTCTGTTCAAAAACAAAACCAATTTATTAGGCGTGTACCTTCTTCTTTCAAATTTTGTTTACATATTTATTGATCACTGAAATCTATTTTGTATATGAAAGGAGAAAATAAATGTTGCTTTGAATTGAATTGAATTAGTCATTTTTATTTGCAATTGTTCTGGCGAGCTCTCATATAGGAGAGTATAAGTGTATGTAATTGGCCTTACTTGCTGTTAAGTTTATGAGATATTACTTACTTGTCCTTGCCTAATATTGGTGACAGTCCCATAATGACCGAGGCCAATGCACTTTTGACGTGTTGGTTGGCATCTATCACAAGATCCTACAACGAAACAAGTTCAAAAACTTTAATTTTTATCAAAATCAATGTAGAATACAATATGCAAGTACTAAGCAACGATTGCTAGCTGAAAATCAACTTGTAAGAAATGGTTCAATAAACAAAACATCACTTATATCTTGACTTAAGTAAAGAGATTGATAAATTACTCTTATTTACCTTGACACATGGTAATATATTAACCATAATAAGTTGTTCTCTACTGTCCTCAGGTTTTAGATTCTCACAAAATACTTTTACTTTATGTGAAGCAGCTGCTCGAACCTCTGCTTCACAATCTTTGAGAAGACTTTGAAAAGCTGGAACTAAGTCTCGGCTGGTCAGCTCTGGACCTACTGCTTCTTGCAGCTACGAAAACAATTGACAAATTTATTTTAAAAATAAATTTAAAAACCATCAATATATTGATCAGAAATAAGAGGAGATTACTGTTGCTATAAGATAAAAACTCAATTAGGAAGAAAGCATTTGTTGACTTACATCTGTAAACTTGTCGGCAACCATGTATCGTACCCTCCATGATTTGTCCTCTGCACAATTTCTAAGTGTTGGCATAATCAATGCTTCTGTATCCTCATCTGACAGTAGTGTAGCAATGGCTACACATGCCTCAACTGCTAACAACCTCACTGAATCCTATAAAGAACATGCACAAAACATTAAGGTTAGCAATTGCTAAACATGCCTCAACTGCTAACAACCTCACTGAATCCTATAAAGAACACGCACAAAACATTAAGGTTAGCAATTGCTACACATGCCTCAATAATAATAATAATAATAAATAACATTTATAAAGCGCAAGAGACAAAGGTTTCAAAGCGCTGTGTTTTCCAAGATCAGTGCAAGTAGTAGCGTGCGATTATGCTTCTCTGAAGAGATGAGTTTTGAGTTTAGTTTTAAATGTGAAAACAGATTTTGATGAGCGTATTTCGAGTGGTAGAGTGTTCCAGAGTTTTGGGGCTGCGACAGCGAAAGCACGATCACCGTAAAACCGAGTTCTGGAACGGGGTCCAGGTTTTAGAAGAAGTCTGCTGGATGAACGAAGCGAAGAGTTGGTTGACGGAGTAATGATGTCACATATGTAGGCTGGAGCACATCCGTTGATGGCCTTATATGTCAGCAACAGGATTTTAAAACGAATGCGCTGATCAACAGGCAACCAGTGTAAGTCACGTAAAACGGGAGAAATATGTTCATGTCGTTTAGTGCCAGTGATAAGTCTTGCGGCGGAATTTTGGATTCGTTGAAGAGGAGACAGATAAGAAGTTGGTAGGCCGTACAGAAGCGAGTTATTACAGTCCAGACGAGATGAAACAAAAGCATGAACAAGACGTTCAGTTGATGTTTTGTCAAGGTACTTACGAATCTGGCCGATCTGGTAAATTCCAAAGGAAGCACCACGGCAAACATTACGAATGTGTTCTTTTAAACCGAGGCTGTTGTCTAGTTGGACGCCTAGATTTCTGGCTGAGCTGGAGGTAGAGACACTAGTATCTCCGATATGGACCAAAGGAAATGATGATGCCTCACGGAACTTTGAATGAAAATGGATCATTTCAGTCTTGGAGTCGTTGAGCATGAGTTTATTTTGAATGGCCCATGAGCGAACATCTGCAATGCATGATTCAAGGCTGTTAACAGATTCAGAGTGATGTGTAGGTTTCATGATTAAATATAGTTGAGTGTCATCGGCATAGATCATATGACGAACTTCCGGGTGGGAATCAATGATGTTGCTGAGTGGTCCAGTGCTAACAACCTCACTGAATCCTATAAAGAACACGCACAAAACATCAAGGTTAGCAATTGCTACACATGCCTAACAACCTCACTGAATCCTATAAAGAACACGCACAAAACATTGAGGTTAGCAATTGCTACACATGCCTCAACTGCTAACAACCTCACTGAATCCTATAAAGAACACGCACAAAACATTAAGGTTAGCAATTGCTACACATGCCTCTACTGCTAACAACCTCACTGAATCCTATAAAGAACACGCACAAAACATTGAGGTTAGCAATTGCTACACATGCCTCAACTGCTAACAACCTCATTGAATCCTATAAAGAACACGCACAAAACATTAAGGTTAGCAATTGCTACACATGCCTCTACTGCTAACAACCTCACTGAATCCTATAAAGAACACGCACAAAACATTAAGGTTTACAGAAATAACGTAAGGAGGATGGGTAAGGGGACAAGGCTTTAACTTTAATTTATTTTCGTGTAAAGTGTTAGCAATGGGTGAAGATCAACAGAATTTAATAATATGATTGTTATACAGTGGTACAGGTAAGTGGAAGGTGAACTTGCATTATGGTGAAAATTAAATTTGAGATTTTATTTTTTTATAAAAAATCACAAGTTAAATCTAAGACACCTTTCACATTGCCAAGCATACTCTGGTTTCACACAGGAGTGTACAGCATACAAAAAGCCAGTGTTGATACCTCAGTGTGAAAGGGGTGTTACATAACTCTACTACTACAAGTTATAATGTTGGCATAACCGTACCTGTTCATCACTAACTAAGTTGATAAACATTGGTATAAAGTCGCCTTTAACGTGTTCAATCTCTGTAACCTTAACTAGCTCGCCTAGTTTGCCGGCTGCTGCTCGTCTAACCATCGGCGTGTCATCGCTACACAGGTTACGGAAATGACTGCAAATAAAAAATGCAGAAGCAATTGGAAATTAAACACAATTTTAACATAATGTTTTTTTTAATGATTGTAATCTTATGAATCACATTGTTTTTTTATTTATTTTATAAGGTTTCAAATACAATAAATAAACACTTTACACAATGAATGAAGTATGTACATCATTAGAACATTGGGAAGTTTTAGTTAAAGTCTATCAAACTATGACAAAAAAGTGTGCCCAAATATGGTAGTGATATGCTTAAACATGGTAGTGATATGTCCATATATAGGCACATCACATTTTTATGTAACATAAAGTTTGATAGTGTGGACACAGCTTAATAAAAGAGTGTTAAATTACTTTCTAAGGTCTTGTCTGACAGCAGCAGAAGACTTGGGGTAACTGACGCTGAACAATCCACAAGCTGACGTTCGTGAAGTGAACCAATCACCTGCGGCTAGACGCTTTACCATGGCAACAAACAGATTCTCCATGTCCTCTTTAGAATGTTCTTCCGACAGTTTGCGCAATGACTCTACAGCTTTGTCTCTCACTACTGTTTCCTCAACAGTTGCAAGGCTTTCCAACGGTGGCTAAATTGAATACAACATGTACATCAAATGTTAAGAGCAGTCCATGGGTAATACTACATTTTCTTTCAATTGCATTTAGCCTCATCTACAGAAACCTTTTTTTTATCCAATGTCTGTTCTTGATATCATCTGTTTATTTAGCAATAAAACTATTTCAGACTTTGATTTTTTTTTTTTAAATAAGGATATAAATTGTAAAACTATTTCACAGAAAATGTGTGGGTGGGTAATATGACATAAATAGCTGTAAATCAATTAGACTTACCAAGAGACACGCAACAAACTCAGGTCCACCAACAAGCTGGGTGAATGTACCAAGCTGCTCTGCCAATGCCAATAACACCTCATCCTCATCATATATGGTATCTGATGACCAAACAAAAAACAATATAATTTCTATAAAATAAATAACTGTGAAAGCAAACCACAACATGAGCATGGCAATATAATACTATAAATAATATAGTCCCCCACCCCCACACGATTTTTTTCTTTCAACAAACACATCTTATACTACAGTACACTGTATAGCCAATTGAGTATTTAAAATCAACACAAAAATATTTTATTGATGCATGATACTATAGTATAGAACTGATTGTGCATCATTAATAATATATGTCATGTTAACAATGAGGCCACTCACAGTCAAACATTATGTTCTTAGTTTGACAAATGGTTCTAGTGACAGTTAGTGAGAAAGCTACAGTACCGGACAGAATTATTGCAGATTTTGAACGCATTCAACGCATTGTTAAAGTGTTGACAACGCGTTGAAACTGCGTTGTCCGTTGGCGTTGAAAGTGTTGAGTTCGTTGAACTGTTTATTCAACTAACACAATGTGTTGCGTTGAGTTTGCGTTGAAATAACAAACAATCGGATTCGTATGGTATTTACAGATTGCCAGTGTGTATTAGTAGTAGTAGTAATAGTATAAAATACAGTATTACAAATATTTAAGAAAACAAACATAATGTGTATTTTTCCGCGGAAACCTAGCTTAATATATTACACTAGGCTAGGCCTACTACTAACGAGTAGGCCCCGTGTGTATATGAGCCGCGTCTGCCATCGCAGTTAAAAGTAGTGGTCATGTCCTTAATTACTGTGTGCCTATATTAACTGGAGTATTAAATACCAAAGTTAAGGCGGCGGTGAATCTTGGAGGCTAGGTCACATCGTAATTAATTATTTCCAAACTAAAAACTTCGCAGTACTGTACTACATTTTTCTCGATTATTTATAAAAACAACGTAGCCTACACCCGCCGCCATGGAAGGCAACAATACACCACCAACATAACGATCCAGCATGGTCGTCGTCTTTTTCACGCATGCTTTTCGTGACGTGAGGGACGAACTGATCGAAAGGTGAAGAGTTCATTCATTATGAAATAACGCGTAATTAAAAGGGAAAAAATCGTTTAGTTTTATTATTATCCATAAATATATCATTATCATGTATTATATTATAAATTAATTATTGTGATGCCTAACGTAACCCATGCAGAGAAAAGCGTTAAATATAATAACCAAGAAATAGGAATGACCAATTTGATGACAATAGGCAATTTTAGGCGTTTTCTTTAAAATCAAAACCTGTGCCATACCATATTATTCACGCCAAGGTGTAACCCACAAATATTTGAATAACCAAACAATTCAGAATAAAGAACCACTTTATTCTGATGCAAGACAATATATTATTACAGGCGAGGTTTAGGCGTTTTCTCTGTAACATACTATTGTTTTGTTTCTTAATATAATTATATTGGCCTCCTCCTGAAACTGTATGAATGGGATGGGAGTTGCGAGAATATGCGAGCGAACAGCCAACATTTAAATCAGTTTACAGTGTGATGCTTTTCAAAACGCGCAACGTTTTCAACGCGTTCAACGCTATGGGATTCAATTGTTTAACGTCGTCAATGAACGGTCAACGGGTTCAACACATTCAACACGCTCTATTGTTAACGTATTCAAAACGCTTTTTGTACTTAAAAATGTAATGTTGTCCGATTTATAAAGATTTAAATTGGTTCATGGGTGTCGGACACGTCAAATTTTTTAGTTCTTTCAAATTACATTACAACAAACAATGGGACAATTATAAAATAAAAACCAAAATAGAGAAACAATATTTTCACTTTATCTCTTGAATCTCGAACAGCTAAAAAATGTAGGCCTAAATAAAATTAATTACTTCGTCGTCATTAACGATCGTTAAATACGTCATAACACACGTGGTGTTTTTCTTGAGGAAACCAGGGTGGCGGCCTCGTGTGTTGATGTCACGTTGTTTGATTTTACGACGTGAGATCGTGTTTTCCCCCGGAAGGCCTACAGTACAGTGTTAACTGTTAGACTTGGCATCGACCTTATTATTCGATGTTTTCCTTCACTAAACACTGGGAAATATCACTGTGTTTTACTTGGTAACTGTCCGTTCAATACTTAAAAATATATCTAAGCTTCATATATATTTTTTATTTATATTAAAATATCTGGTAGTGACTGCCGATAGGTATTTTGCCTGTTGTTGTTACTGATCGTTCAGGCGTGCAATCGGCCAGTCTAGCGCTGCAGCAGCTAGCGTTGAAATAACTAATTGTTTACTTGACATGCTGATAATGACTTTCGTTGAATAAACAACTAAACGTTGAAAGCCGTTCAACGCAACGCAAACACAACGCAACGACAACGTGTTGAATGCGTTGGGATTTTTGCAATAATTCTGTCCTGTACTGTACATTAACTAGAGCATTATAGTAGAGCTGAGGATTATGGGAGAACTACATTATCAACAAAGTAATTAATACTTTATAAGTAGGTTGATGCAACAATACAATGGTAAATATAATTATTGGTATTCGTGCCATGAACAGGTAGAGTGTAGATAACAAAACAAACGATGAGTCATAAAGGCAAATTTCAAAGTACAACTGACAAAACTAATTCACTACAGACCAATTTAAAAAAACAAGCATACAAAAGGGTAAAGGTTTCTCCTATTATTTTAGTCATTTGTCGTATTCGATTGGGAACTTTCGTTGTCAACGTAAAGATTCGTTGAATACTTTTTGTATTCGAATTGTAAATTTGTGCTCAACAGAAAGTCATTCGAATAGAAAACGTTGACAACGAAAGCTTTTTCGTTAAGAACAATCTCAACGCTCAAAATACTTCGTTAAAGAAGTACTCAACGGAAAAACTGTACTCAACGGTGAAAGTCTAAATCGAATAGGACAATTGTTATACTGCACAGAGAATGACATATATTATTACATTGCAATGTTGTTTTAGATATTAATTATCGTAGGCCTAATTGAATATTTAAATAACAATGTTATATAACTTTTGTAAAAAAAACAAATGATTGATTGATTTTATTTACCAGTTAGAAAAGGGATGAGTTCACTCCTGGTTCGCTCTACTCCAAGGGCAAGTGCAATGGTAGACAACTTCTTTATACTATTTAGACGAAGCTAAAAATCAAATAAAAGTCATTTCATTAAAATTAGTTAATACTGGATAGGCATACACACCACCTTTTAGACCTATAGGCTATATTATTCCTAGTAGGCCTAGGTTTTAGGCCTAAAAATGTCTTCTTTACTACAACTACACAGTTCATCAGTACTGTATGTAATAGTTAATACCGATACACTCTTTATTTAACAGGCCAAGAAGAAGAAGGCCCAGGCAAGCTAAAATTGGATGCGTAAAAAGTACGCAGTACACCACGCGCCGGACTTGCGCCGGGGATTATGCCTAGTAACATCTGCAGCTAGGTAAGCCTAGCCTAGCAGCAGCACAACCTCTTCGTTTGGAAAAATACCAGGTCTGGGTTTTTTATGTTTACCCGTATTCTGGGCTACTGTAGGTGTGTTTAAAAGCCAAATTGATCGACAAACAAAATCAGTTAGCGCATATTTTAGAGAAGCAATTAGTATAAGAGTTCATAAGCAAAATGTACGACTTGACATTTTACGGAAGCTCAAGTTTCATTCCAACCTCCCGTTTGATATGTCGTCGACGACGGACCGTCTTCCTGCATTCTGTAAACCTTGAATTTATCGGTGTCAGACTTAAAATATCAATTATATTTTACTATACACATACACTTAAAAACATATGTAACAAAACAAATATTACCTGAACATCTTCATTTCGAAGTTCATCAATTAAAACAGCAATTGGGTAGAGAGAATCTTCGGCACTTTCACTTGTCGCCATTTTGAATGGTAGAGCTAACTGTCCGCAAACTGTCGGGTTTCATGCAGTGCTTTTAAAGTTAATTGTTGATGGCGCTATTTATATATTTCTTTTAGAATTTTTATTCAAATCTTCCCACTGAAAATAATTGTTGTTTTGTTTAATATGCAATTTTAATGTCACATAAAAATAATAGTTGTTCACTTTTACCAAAAATTTGAAAAAAAAAAGGTTTTCCTGTACTTGTACACGGTAATTTAAAGCATAAAATAATAAAATTGACTGGAAGTCAGTGGGTTTTTGGTTGAATTTAAAGATACTAGAGGGTGAGCTCGCTTCGCTCGCTCCCCTCTCTAGGAAGTGTAGACGATGGTTCTCGGAATGATAATGTTCTTCTTGTATGTTTTCTGTCGGTTACCATTATTGAAAATGCTTGACATTCGTAAAACTAAACTATTCTGTTTCACAGTGTCTTAGATGATTAATAACATTTTAAAGTATAGTCTTTATTATTTGGTAGGGCCCTTATAGGGCGGAGGTGGGGTGGCGGAGTTCATTTGAGGGAGGTGCTTATTCGAGTGATATATGTTAATTTTTTTAGTTTTAATAATGGTAACATTTATAATCAAATGAAATCCTCTAATAGATATGAAAAGTGGTAAAAAAGAATAACAAATGCTTGGTAAATTGTAGATAACAGTGCGATGAATTCTACTACAAATAGTATAATTGTGTTTTTATTATAAATGTGGATGGGATGGACGTTTATTAGATAGTTGGGTTGGGGGGGGGGGATTATTATTCAAAGTGATGTTTAATATTGGAGAGGCGTTTATTCAAATAAATAACATCCTAATAAGTAGTAATACATTATTTAATTTAAACATCTTTTGAAACTAACTGCCGTGACAGAGTGGGCCGTTTCGGCCCAAGAAAGAAGACATTACGGCTTGCAACATGGGCAGACATCTCGGTCCTAACGGGACACAGATAGCCTACAGTTATTCCTGCCAGCTTACTTAATAAAACTCAGCTATCGGGATTTCACTCGATTAATGTCTTATCATCAAATCTCCCTATGTAATTTTATAATACTATTCCCCACAATATATTCCGATTCTTTATGGCGTATATTTAATTTGATCTTTATTAATTTGCAGTATAATTTTTATTTTTTAACTACTGTATCTTTCACACGCGCGGTCCATTCCTAAAATAAACAAAAAACTAAAATGGCTATGACTAATGGCCAACTTAAGCTCCAGTCTTACTATCTGTTTTTTTCTTCCGTCTTCCAAAGGGACACTGTATTGATTGATGGAAAGTGCCTGTTTCCAGTCACCTTTAGGGTCAAATCTATTATTTTAACTGCTCCCTTGTGTATAAAAGAGAGAAAATAGTTGAAACCATGTTGCTGCAAGGTGAACTTATCATAAACCCGGAAATTACTTGACCGCCAAAAATTGAAATTGAGTAGAAAATCTACTGTTGAAATCATAATGTTGTTAAAAAACTCTTTATAATATCTTCCCAAGATAGAAATATGGAAAAATAGCGTCGAACTGAACACTAATGTTATCAAATCTACGTTTCGCGGTACACCTGAGATAGATAAGGTACGTATCCAGGGCGGAGATTTGTACCGAAGTTTTTGCATTGTGCTCGCCTATGTCAGAATTAACCATAATTTATATATAGATTGTCCCATAAACAATGTTTTTAATATGTAATTTTAATGTCATATAATAGTTATTCACTTTGGCCAAAAACTAGATCAAAACAAAATTATTTACCTGAAAAAATGTAATTTTAAAAAAAACCACTTAAATTGTCTGTCATACAATGGTTTTTGTCATTTTAATAATTTTTTTTTTTTGTAAATAAATTTAATAAAACTTTATGAAAGTCTGATTTTATTAATTTTTCATGTTTTTGGGGGAAAATAAATCTTTAAGGATTTAGTTTGCCTTTTAACACATTTATTTATTTAATTTTTTTTTTCTACGGAAGTTATTAACTTTACTAAAACTGCAAAATGACCTTTTCAAAGTCGTCGCCCCATAACGAGATTGTTACTACGTCACACGTATTACGCATTAGTGATTTTAATGTTGAAAAGAGTTTACTGTTTATACAAACGTACAAACGAACCTGTTGAAAGCCTCAACGATACTAATTATTATACACTGATGTTTGTTGCTATGAGGGGTCACAATAGATACTTAATGTTGTTGTTAGGTAACCAAGCGGAGTGCCAATCGGGTCAAAATCTGTCGTGCTGCGAGCTGCATACAACAAAGATAGTAGTAGTCCCGTAGTAGTCTGACGACCGATAGGCCTAGAGCTAATTTCCTCTGCTTTTTTTACAAATTTAAATATTCGTTAATGATAATTTGAAATAATAAATATTCCGTGCTTTTATTTGGTTGTATTAAAACAACACACATGACGCTGTTGTTAATTTGATAGGACAGTACACTACACATTTAACTCGTAGACGATCGCTGAGGAGGCTTCAACATGCCGAGTGCATTTGAACAGCAACCAGCCACCGCAGGCTCTCTGACCAGCCAAGAAATTGAATTGCTGAATGAACAATTTCCGAACTTCACTTGCATTTGTGAACTTTGTGACTGCGGGTAAGTTTTCAACGACGTTCAATTAATATTAATTCATTTCAACTTAAACCGGTCATATCACCTAAAACGTTTGTGACTACCAAGTTCTTCGTTGACGCACGCATATGCCTTAACTTAAGTCAATTAGACCTACAGGTACCGCTAAGTAAAATAATGTGATACGAAATAAATAGTAGATCCTTATTAATATAATTTGAAAAAGCCATGAATACTTGATCACCAGCACCTGTACATGAGTTGACACTCACTTATAGTTTGGTACCTGAAATATATATACGTAACTATTTTCTTGTTTTAAAACTAGCGAAGAGAAACTTCCCTGTTTAAAACAAAATGTATTTGTAAGCTCTGTCTATCTGGTTTGACCAAAAAAAAGTGTGATGTGCCAAATATGGTAGTGATATGCCCAAATATGACAGTGATACGATATCATCATGTCCATATATGGACCCTCATTATGATTTTCAATCTGAATTCGGAGTAAAAAAACACTTGTGGCATTCCAGCATTTTTTTGCTATAGCATTTGATAAACATGCCTAGCAATAATTAAGGTTGACGTTCTGTAACATTTGGCTATATACACTTACGAAAATAATGTTAGCTCAACAGCGAACATGGCAATAATTGAGCAATTGTTATGATTCTTAATATATCCAAGGCCGCCGGACAAAAAAGAAAAAAACAAAACAAACACAAACAAATGTTCAGACGACGTCAAGTGAAAGATGACAGGCACTCTGTAGACTTTGGAACTGTTGGTTCAGTCATTCTATCAATTATCTACCAAATTCAAATGCACGTACGACTATCATTTTTTCATTAATGTGCGCTAAATCTATAATTACCAACGGTAGTTATTAAACATTACGTGATGCGTCACGTGTATGACGTGTTTCTAAAAAATAAGTCGTCACCGATTACTGTTTAACCCACGCCTTGAGAAAAGTCTTCTAATCTAACCATTACCTTCCCTCATCATCAACTATCTATGCTTTAGCATTAAATAAGCAATAACTTAATTTACAATTCTTTCATAATTGTACGTACTTTTTCAGTCGTCATGTTCACCACAAGGATTGTAAAAAACGCGCTAAACCAACCAAACCAGTTGACAAAGATTGCACACTTAGCGATTACCAACGAACGTACGTAGCGTATCCTGGCAACCGCAGAAGATTACCCATCATTCCCCCTGCAACACCACGTGATCGTAACCGACCTCCGATGGACTTGAACACAATCCAACGCACAGACTTCGTCAATTGCCCTGTAGTAAAACCGGAAAGAATTACACAGGTAAGCGGCCTTTGTAATGACGTTATATTACGTCATAGATAATACCAATGTCACACACCACCATAGACGTCAATATTGGGTCAGAAAATAATTATATCTAACTTAACATTTAGAATATTTTTTTATGACAGAAACAAACTTACGAACCATCTAACGTTCCATTGGACGGAAACACGGTGTATAAAATGACGTACCCGGGTCACGTTGCTTTTCCGAATATCCAAATGCGCCGACCAATGACGAAACACGGACGAGGAAACACTTCGGCGAAGTTCGATTCCCGAACAACAAACAAGGAGCAGTTTAAACATTGGAACAGTAACCCAGCTCCCTCATTTAGTGAATATCCTTCTTTTACAGGTAACTTATAACTTATTCACCAAAGATTATTCAATATTGGTATATTATAGGTTGATGAACCTAATTCAAATGATGCGAACATTCACGCGAAAGTGCTTTAATGGCACCTACCATCAAAGACACTTATTGTTCACGTCCACTCTAACGGAACGTCTAAACCCTACAGTGATATCTATTTCGAAGCAAAGTCTGTGCAGACCACCTATTTATGTCGTGATAGTAAAACGTTGTTTTGAATTAATTTCAGGTTCGATTATTTACCCTGGAAAAATGGAACAAATGAAATCAACGACCCAACACGATTTCCCGGGCGCTATTGCTGAACCAGTTAAAATGGTTAAAATTGCCGAAGGCAATTTATCATTAGAAGGTATATGATCACTTTTTGTGTTAATAATATTGTTATTCGGTCTAGCCTCATACTCTTTCCAACAGAATACATTATGAATAATGCAAAAGAATTCAAATAAACCACATGTTTGCGTCAGATTATTGCAGATTCGCGTCAACCAGATGATGAGCGTCACACGTTCAAATACCAGAATGTGTTTGGCCACTATGTGCTTAGTTTACGATAATGGCAACCCATCACATATATATTTCATTGCAGGACACCACGATCATTTAACTGTTAACCAGGCTACGTACCTTGATAATGGTACTGGTCATCGAGCAGAACGTGTGAAACGCAACCCCACGATCAAAACGCAAGGCCACTTCCACGGCAAGACGCAGCACATGTACGACTTCCCCACGTATCGTAGTCAACCTCTTCCAGCAAAGCCAATTACGCCACCACCTTCCACGATACGTCTGAGCATGGACTCAAGGTAGTACCAGTCGTAGCTGCAGTAGGCCTATATGTTATTCATTCTTCTTTCTTTTTTAAATCATGTCTAATGGTAATACATCAATACTAAATGTACGTGATTAATAACATTGAAAGATAGAACAATTCTCCGTAGAGTGTTTCTCAAAAACTTCCGAGTAGGCGCTACATTCAGAATTCAAACCAACCATCCTGTCACATGACTCGTGAATCGTCTGTACTTAATATTAAGTGCATTGATCTGAACATTAGTTACGTGATTGTATACATCAATGACGTCACCGTGTTATTTAAGCCTACTTATTTCACATGCAAATGTTAACATTGTATTTTATTATTCTAATTTTAGATTAGAATTTAAGACGGAGCAGCAAATGGAGTTTGGAGGGCACGATGTGAAAACCAACCCAAAACGAGAATTAATCAGACATGATTTGGACGAGTATAAACCGCCAAACGTCAGCTTTGAAACAAATACAACCAACAAGGTGCGTACACACAATGATAACGTGTTGCGTATCACGTTAATACGGGGCGCAATTTGAGACAAAGACACGAGTAGGTTTCGACAGTGTTGAAACATACCAGTCTACAATGTTTTCCCTCTTCAATTCAATTATCGATGGGACGTCCCAGCTTGCAGTGACAAAACTCGTTCGTTTCACTGGAATAGGGGGTGACCCAAATGAGGGGTTCTCTATAATATTGTATTAAAATATTATTTTTGTTTTCAGATGACGTATAAACCAATCGATTTGAAAGCAGCCCACATTCCACCGTCTCACCGCCGACCGCACACCAAACAGAAACCGCGCTCTGCGACCTTCCACGATCAGACAATAAACAAGAAATTCTACAAAGATTGGAAAGTTAAGCCAAGAGTACGATACGGAGACTTCCACGAAACTACCTCATCGTACGTGAAGCCGCAGGGCAGCATGGAGATACAGTCATGGACTGGGGCTACGTTCACTCCGAAGAAATCGGAGCCAGTAGAGAATTTCAAGCCAGACCCGGCACCCATTGAACACTCGGGGCAGTTTGACTTTATGACAGTGCATCAAGACACGTACAAGGGTACACGACCACAGTTATGTAAGGCACAAGCATACCTACTACAACAACAGCTGAAAACACGCAAGGGGCTAAAAAACATGCCTAACAAACAGACACTTGGCGATTATGTCGAAAAACGAAAGGACGGTTTGGCGGTAACTTAGTGGAACCAAAAACGGTACCAAGACGGGTTCCGATCCCTTGGTGCGTACTTTTGGACTAAAACTGTCAAAACCAGTTGGTTGTCTTTTAAAAAAATTATATTCAGAAAAAATATTCATTTTAAGGCTGACCTTTTCATAACTTAATTAAGAAAATGAATTCCCGTTGAACTTGTCACCGGAATTGAAAATATTACCTTAAATTACATTATCGATCAGCACGTACTAAGTATTATATAAAAAGTAAGCATTACCACGTCTCTCCAACCAGTTTTCCAAGTTCGAAAACCAGCCGCCATTTTATGATTTGTCTTTGTTCTCAGTCCACAAATCACAGTCATACATTAAAAACGACTATAAAAAATATGTTTGTAACATAATTCGATAACAATATTTTTTTTTCATTTGTGGTTAAGTTAAGCGACTCCAATTCTACTTAATGTCATTTTTGTCCTTCTTGTCAAATGAGTCATTTTGAAAAGTTGTTAGCAGAAGTTTTGTAGCCTTGAGAACTGTCATGGAGATTATTAGACCCACTTAAATAATTATACAATTGTTTAAAATAGATAGAATATACATATTTACTAATACATGGGTACGTACATGCACGTTTCCAGATATTCTGTGTTCACTCTTGACTTGCCAACAGTCGTTCCATGATGTCTAAATAACATTCATTCCCAAGCCAACATACATCTAACATACTTCCTGGGGAATAATGTAATATACATGTTAATGTATGTTGTGCCAATTATTATGAACATAGAACAACATTAATAATATAAAACCATTAGGTAAACATCATGTAATATGTGCAAGGGTGTGAATTAATGTACAGATTCATTTAACTGGTTTTACTACATTATAATACCAATTATAATTCGAAAGGTCCGGAAAAAAGTAATAACATTCATAATACGGGGCGCCGTTTGGAACAATGTTACAACAGAACCATTCTGTAAACACAATTATATACGGCGCCCCGTACTTATTATTAGTGTGTATGCCTATTTCGTATCGTATCGATATCCTTTATCATTTACTTTCAATACGGTGCTGTGTATTTCACATTGCTCTCAGAGATGTGTTTCAACTTCATTTAACTGATCAGCAAATTGTGTATTTTAATTTAGATTTACATGTTTTACATTTTTACTGTCCGCTACGAACGTGCGCAATTTATTATCTTTGAAGGGTAAGAAGCCTACTGTACATAATAAATATTTATTTGAGTAATATTCATATAAGACTTCAGCAAACTTCTTCTTAATTAAGCTCCGTTTACACTATTGTACCAAACTTTATGTGACAAAAAAAATGATGTGCTTATATGGACATGATGATGTCATACCACCACCATATTATGGCACATTACACTTTTTTTGTCACATGAAGTTTGATAGTGTTGACAGCTCCAGAGCTTAATACTATTCAATTCAGCTGGTGGCACACGTTTGTTTTCACACTAGTACGCACACAATGCGGACCAAACCACAAGGGGACACTTCGTCATACGTAAACAAAAGGAAGATGACCAGCTTAACGAATAATCCTCAGAGCTACGGCAAAGAAATCCACATAATAAGCTGTTGGACGATTAATTCAATGTGGTTCAATTGCAACTGGCATGGTCATACAGGGACGTCACAAATAGGTTTCGACCGTCCTGAAGCATAATGACCTTTATTTTTTATGACGCGTCACACGACTAGCAGCTATTGAGTTCAAAAGTCATGAACCCATTATGTTTCTGAGCGTGTGCAAAATTACTTTTAAACTCGATAGTATTTGCGTAGTTTTGAAAGCGACCATTGCGAAAACGATAAGTCGCTAAAGAGCGAAGAGGGGCCAGGGACTTATATTAGTTCCGGTCAATCCTAGGAAACTATACTACAGATGATAATGGTCACACAGCTGTTTCGCTCTCAAGACAACTTCCGTTGGGAAATACAGTATATTCACAGACAATATAATTATATCAAATCTGAACTTTACCATGTAAATTTAACACCAAGTTTAACCTCAATGTACTTACCTAAATATTAGATTAATTTTAGCAGCATCTGGTGAAGCCTAACTAAACTACCGTACTCAAAGAAGTTAAAAATTTCGTTGATGGCGCTGTTTATACCTATAATAAGAAACCGCAGAGCGAAAGGAGACCAGTTGATGTCAGAGCGTATAAAGGCCTTGTTACTCTATGTCTTAAATATAGGATTTATATATTGTACTACAGGATATCCGTTTGTGTACCGTTTGTCTGTAAGGCAATTATTCATATTATGATACATAGCGAATGCAGTTGTCACAAAATGGTGTTACTTTTCAGCGGTCTTTTATTTATTTCTGTAATGCTGACTAGTATGGGTGGTACGACCAGTGTAAACGCAGCCTTAACCGGTAGGTATACTTATATTACTACAAACAATCTAAGATTACCATGGATATATAAATTTAGCAGTGTCAGGTTAATTTATTGTTTCCTCACTAATTCCTAAAACACATTTTGAACTGGCTTACGGCTGTGGTCTAGTCTGGGTTCTTGAAAGGTCACACTGGCTGTTGTATATTACACAGATGTACTTAATAATAAATATTAATAACTTATATATATACTGTATTATACATATATACACATATATACTTATATGTAATATTAGTAACTTTATTCCGTCAAGACATCCTCGAGGATCTTCGGTTTTGATTCGCAGAAAGACAAAACATTTTACTTTTATTTAATGTATTCGTTATACTTCGTGCACGCGAGGGGATGGCACACGCGAGGGGATGGTGCACGCGGGAGGATGGCCCACACCCACTCAAAATTTACAATGCAAAAATAGGATACTCTGTTCAGCACCTAATTAGGTTATATGCATTATCATGCATATAACCTTATTTTACAATTATTATCATCCTGCCTACCGTTATCGGTGAGTTATTATCATCCTGCCTACCGTTATCGGTGAGTTATTATCATCCTGCTTACCGTTATCGGTGAGTTATTATCATCCTGCCTACCGTTATCGGTGAGTTATTATCATCCTGCTTACCGTTATCGGTGAGTTATTGAAATATTCGAATTCAGTGGAATTTTATTTTATATTTTCTTTACAAAGAAACCATTTTTTTTCATTTATTAATAGAAAACATACGATTATGAACAAACATGTGGTTAACAGCAGTTTATTTTTATATTATAAACTCCCATTGATAGTTGTTAGCCGTATCACACTGGGGTATGTTGCGTAAACGCCGTTCCATTACTGGGGGATGTAAACGCGGGTTAGTATTTCGGCGTGTGTGGAGGTTAGTGACGCCGAATTATTCATCCATGTAAAAAAGAAAGAAAAGGAAAGTGACATGAGAGAAGGAGGAAGGACGTTTGGCCGGCAGCTCTTAATGAATAAAAATAAAGAGGTTAGGTTAGCCATTACTATAACAACCTATACAAAACGGTACCATTTGATAGTCTTAAGCTCTGTCTACACCGTCAAACATTATGTGACAAAAAAATGTGATTGACATTATGATGTCATAACACTACCATATTTGGGCATATCACTACCATATTTGGGCATATCACTGCCATATTTGGGCATATCACTACCATATTTGGGCATATCACTACCATATTTGGGCATATCAAACTTTTTTAAACAGAGCTTTAGTGGTCGGAACCAGCATTGAAACATATTATTATGCTACGTTCGTTGGTTAAACATTTTAGCATAAAAAACTTAAAATGACAAACATTAATATCAGGCATTGTTTTTGATAAATTGATCAACGATTCGTTCAATTTTTTTTTTACAATTTTGCGACCATTTCGTTTTGAAAAAATAGAAAATTAAATCTCGCGGCTATAAAATGTGATGAGGCAAGGCATTACATTACATTTGAAAGTAATGGTTTTTGTCATTGATTAATTATAACACTAGCTGTTGTGTGAAGTGAAGCCTATCCCTAAAGCACTGCTGTACAGTTATATCTATATATAAATTTACGTAAGGGCAAAATTCGGTAAATCGCGCGTAATTTCTAGAATGTTTACTCGATGGTATGTAAAGTTGGTTCGTACTTTCGGTACTGATTTTAACCACCTGATGTAACCCTGTTTACTAATTAAATTGAGTTCGATAATTAGTTATTGACGATTAAAACGAATTTAGGTTCAACGATTTGCCCCAAATAGGGGTGTTTTCCGATCGTGGTATACACTGTCTAATGTATATCCATCTTGAAAAATACCCGCAGACAATAATACGAGGATGCTTCGCATTTTCCTATCTCCTCCTACGATAATTGTTTTTAATGGCTGAAAACCGGTTGATCAGCTCGAGTACAGCATCATAATGTTGAAGACAGGCCGATTTTCTTTTAAAAACACTATTTTGATAGATTTAATATACGTTTATTCAAATGTATTGATTTGAAATGAATGGAACATTACAATCTCTGTTCCACAAGTGTCTATTCCTTCAGGTGTCGTAAAGGCAAGTACTGTATACTCATAACAGAAATTTGATCCATTTTTTTTTCAATTTGTGCTGCAGAGGTTGGATATAGATTTTTTTTTTAAACGGATAATGAGCTAGCGTTTTCAGTCGCCGTATATTATGTACAAATCATTATTATTGCAATTAAACCACCCACGTGACATCATCATCCTTCCCTCACTACACTGGCATGAGTAGCGTTGTAAAGCCAGTAGAGGATAGGCCTACGGTGCATCACATGCCCTAAACGCAGAACAACTTTGGTGGGTAGGGTAGGAACCAACTTAAGTATGAATTGGCTCTAAGAAACAATTGGAAACCATTAGGCCTACTAATTAAGTTGAGTTAGATAATTTAATATTTATTGACGATTAAATCGAATGTATGATTTGCCACGAATAGGTGGTTTTCACTAATTGTTTTACATTATATAAACATATACACGTCGTAGTGATGTATCATTACATGTACTGTACTATTTCAATCGACTAGGACGGTGATAGTTTCAACAAAGTATTACATCGCAATGTTTTACTGTGTTTAGTGGTATATTATTTGTAAAACATGAAAACAATTAATATTTCGTTACTACATTGATAAAGAATATATTTAAAAATTGTTCCTCTTTGCACCCATCCTCTTTCCTATCCCTCAACCCTAATGTTACATACAAAACACAAATTAAGTTTGTTTAAATTTGACTTAAACAATTGGTCTCATTTTGTGACAAGTTTCTCTTTCGGAAGTAATTCCCAGGGTACTAATTTTAGTTCAGTACATAAATCACAGTGTCTATTTATTCGTTCCTGTAAACGACATGTATTATTGTCCTGCGGTACGTACATTTGAAATCGCCAGTTTTTTAACGCTGAAATTATTATGTATTCGAATATATTAATGTTACCTTGAAAATATCGAAAGGTTACACAAAGGGAAATACAATATGACTATTTATAAAATCAAATTAAAATATAACACTAAACGAACCACAATGTTAGGACAATTGTAGATATATCGACAGCTGTACACAATGTGATAGTGTACAGGAGTTAAAGGGAATGAGTAGCAGTTAAACATCATGACGACCTATCGTTTTCAAGACGCGCCGCAACACACGACGACTACGCAGCTATCAAGTTGAAACGTCATTGCGCATGTTTCTGATTCGTACAGTCGCTTGTCATTGGTCGCTTGCGTTGCGTGTTTAGTGGCAACCAAGCCTAAAGCTCTATCTACACTATGAAACTAGTTTGACAAAAAATGTGTGATGTGCCCAAATATGGTAATGATATGCTTAAATATGGTAGTGATATGACATCATATCATATGGGCACATCACATTTTTTGTCACATAAAGTTTGATAGTGTAGAAAGGCTAAATTGATTCCAATAATTTGTTCATGAGATGGTAATACCAAGTCGTACTAGGGTACCATAATAGGGCTATGACCGTTCAATTGGACGTACCCGTGCGTGCCCTCAATATTGCGAACCATGATTAAGCTATAATACTCGATGTTGATCATGACAAATTGAAAAGGTATACCGGAAGTTAAGGACAGTGATGCAACACACAAAAATTAGCAGTTTGTTTTCTGCCCCGATCGTCCAGAAACGCGAGTTACATGAGATGAGGTGGGGTGGGGGGGGGGGGGTTACCTTCTGGCTGGTGTGGTAGGATGTTGTGATGGCATGTGGTAACTCTCTCCATCACGTTTTCCCAATCAGATGTGAATGCGTCCCGGCAACATATTTAGGACAAGGATGATTGTATTACTGCTTACGCTCACAATAATATCCACGTCGAAGCACTCCCACAAGTGTGTCTATCAACATTGTATCAACCCATTCGCGATGAACGCAACTTGTCAATACAATTTGAGTATAATTTTTTATGTTGACAACCAATCCTAGCTAACTTCACATTACATTACAATCGGAAATTATTCATTCATCTTTTATTTCGAAAAAAATAATTCTCCATAGCTCAAAAACAAATTAGTGTCTACATTATTATAAATATAAAGGAAGAAAAATATATGACGCCTAGTAGTAATAACATCTGTACAGCGACGTACGCACACACTCGACCGATTGGAACATATACTGCTGACGATGTAGGAAGTCATACCGAATATAATGCGAGTATTATTATGAAAACCCGGATTACTATAACCGATACCCAAATAAAATTTGGTTCTTCTCACTTTTCGCACAGATATAGTAAATTCCTTCAAAGAGCAAACATTTTGTAAATACTTTCTTAGCAGCAATTGATTTATTAAAATCTTTTCTTCAATTACTTTTTTTTTGCATTTCAATCGTGCATAGGTCAATTTTGTCAAGACCTGTCGCTATGTTCTGATTACTTCAACTTTCACAAGTTACTTCCGATTTAGCATCGCCTTTCCAGATAAATTCCACCAAAGTAGGCATGCCCATACCCATGCAATCAACTAATAAAAATAAACTTGGGACCGGCAGCTGACATTAATGTGATTCATTTAATGAGCGCGAACTTAAGTCTTATACATCTGACTAACTTTGTGGTTCACAGTAGAAAGTGGTTCACATGATATAGCAGACAGCTGGATTATCGAGGTTGTTACATAATGATTATTGCGATGATCTGTGGTGAGATATTAACCTTGTTATGCGTCAGTGAATTATAAAATAATATTAATATTAATTCCTATCTCATTCCATCGGGATGATAACACAATTAATACTTAACATAATATCATTGACATTGAATGTCTGACGTATTTTAACTTTATTTGTAATGCTTTAAGTTTGAGATGAAGTAAGTGGGTTTCACGCAAGAGAAAAAAAAAGACGATACATACGTACATACATACATAATTATTTCACCGTGTCTGTTGTATACAAACTTGGGATGGTTATCTAGTAACTTAACATAATAACTAAAATAATAGACCAAACATTAATCGATCAATCAATATAACTGTAATCAATATTTGCATCAAAAGTGATCCAATAGGTTGTAATCGGTCATTTATACAAAATAATGTGTTTCCAGTATATTTTGACAAACACCCAAGGCAATGACGTGGGCCCATATACTTGATATTGATATTTTTTAAATAGTTTATCAATTTTAAAATCTAAAATTGCAAGTTGTTTAATGTTTATTGTGTTCTCTTTATCAGCCTGTTAGTGGAGGTTGTATCATATCTCTGTTGGTTGTAAATTGAATAAAATAAAAATATTGTAGACACACTTTTCTTGTAACAACACTTTAAACAACCTTTTTTTTTAATTCACTGTCCATGTTTCGTGAAAAGTTGTTGTTGAATATCTTAGACATTTAGGTTGACAGATTTGATTTGTATTTGTACTTTTATTTTCAAATATTTATATAATCCAAAGGCAAAATACTGAACAATTCTGTGGGTATCAGTGGCTGGATGATCTCAATGGAGATATTGTAATTGTATCTATAATGCAGATTTGAAGTGAAATAAAAGTTATTGAGTTTCCCTCACGAAAGAAAAAAAAAATTATATAAAAATGGCATGGAAAGTGCATTCAAAATAGGTTGTAATTGGCAAATTACAAAAACATTTTTTCCAGTATATTTTGGCAAAAAATCATGGTAATGTAGGCATATAGACACTTTTATCGTAACAGTGGCGTAAAGCAGAGGCCTGAGGCCCCTGGTTTAGGAGAGCCCAAGTGGTCCTCCAATTACGCTGGAAACACAATGGCAGACAATAGTCAAAATGATTTTATGGGTCGTCCTTGCATCCATTCACTTTGGTTTTATTCAATTTTAATATTCCAATTGTTTTTATTTTTTCTTTTTTTGTATTTTAAATGTATTGTTGAATGGATGCTAAATGAAAAAAAAAATGAAAACATCTGGCTGCTTGTGGCCTCATAATTTCTTTAATTTTACGAAAACAAAGACGGCGGAAACGTTTCTATTTATTTATTTATTTGGAATTACACCTTTAGATCGGTGGCACACTTAGTACAAAGGTGCATCCTTCACAATAACAATTAATGAATTAGATAGAGAAAAGTATAAAGGCAAAAACAACTAGCAACCCCTATCCTACCCCACCCCCATCCCTAATTGTAATCGATATATACAGTAGATCATTACTTTACACAAATGAATACAAAACAAAATATAGTAAAAGTGTTATAAATAATATCACCTGACTAAACACAGGTTATTACGAAACCCACCAACCCCCTCCTCTTTTCAATTTACTTAATGTAGCAATGTAGATAACATAGTTATTGAGTCATGGAATTAAGTGAACGTATGAGTGCGGACATGGATTGCCAGGAGACAACATTTAGGCGCTTACCATACTTTAGTTAAATAATTGTGCTTAGAAAATCAAAACGATTTTAAAAACTTCCTGCGCAGGGATAAGGCCACCTTTGATGAGCTTGCAAATTTAGTGGCTCCATTGATAAGCAAGCAAAACACTACGATGAGAGAGGCAATTCATCACAAGGAAAGATTAGCTGTTACTCTAAGATTCTTGGCAACCGGTTAGTTTTTGTTTGTTGTTGAATCACTTTATATAAATTAACTAATTGATTACTAGGCATAGTAAACTACTTAAAAGTCAATACAATCAATGCCAACATTGTACTCAATATTTATTAATCAATTGATTATGATATATTAAATTTACAATATAAATTATCTTTACCTATACTACTTTAAACTACAATATATTATATTACCAGTCGATAATCACCAGTGATTATTATAATCTGACATTTTTTGAGATTTTAGTTAATTTTATAGTATATTTATTATGTTTTACCTAAAGTATATTAAAGATTAAATTTGTACAGTGGAAATATTTATTTTCTCAAGCATGAACATTACTCAAATGTTGCCCACATAGGTACTGAATTGAAACGTTGTCATTAATAAAGGTTGTAAAACTGCTTTTCTTATAGGAGATTCATATAAAAGTTTGGAGTATACATACAGAATTTCAGGAGCCCAGACAATTGGTAAAATTGTTCCGGAAACATGCAAGGCTATTTATGACGTTTTAGCAGACAAGTATCTTAAGGTGAGATATAAATTGATTGATTGATTAAAAATTTATTTAAAAAGTGTCCATAGTAAGTCAATCATTTTGAGCTTCAAACAAAAGGCAATTTATTTAATTGCTTTCAGTTCATCAACAATTTAATATGCATAATTTATATCTGGATCATCTTTTGCAGCCGGTTTGTTTGTAGCCATATCCAAGCAAGTGATGGCCTTTTCCAGAAGCTTCTGCTCATCAACCTCACTTTGTAGGGGTCGCTTTGTAGAGAATGATGTTTCTGCAATATCAATATTTTCTTTATCTTCTGTTGCTGTTTCTTCCTCCATGTCCTCTAGCATACAATCAGCATCTTCAAGTGGTGTCTAAAAAATAGATGTTATTATAGAATGAGTTAAAATATTTGATTCATGGCTATAAAGTTTTACTTCATTAATCTTGCAGGTCCCAAATACAGAAGACGGGGTCAGGAAGAAAAGTTTTACAGGTTTCATCTCCGACGGGTGTAACAATACTGTTTGCAAGATTTGAACCAATATCTGTAAAGTAATCATTAAAGGATTGGGAAATAATATGTGGGTCAATTATGTTGCAATTATTTTGAATAAAATAAGAGGGAATTGGAGTTGAGGTTTTTTTTCCAAGTACAGAAAAATGGTATTCCATGTTTTTTTAAGATTTGTTTTATAAAGGTTGAATTTAGTTTTGTAATGATTTTTGGTAGAAATATGAATTAAATTGGTTAATTTATTACGATATTTAGCATATTTATTTTTGTCAGAGTTAGAGGAAATAATAGAACTGAGATCATTACGTAACGTGTGTTGGTCCTCTGGATGACATGATATTTAAATTATAGCCTAATATAGGCCTGCATAGCTAGGCTAGTTGTAAGCCCTACCCACCTAGCATGCAGACTAGGTCTAGGCCTACTATGCCTTCTAGACAATAGAGTAGGAGAAAGCCTCCTTCCTAGGCCTAACCTAAGTAGGTAGGCCTTGCCCAGCCTACTACTACTAGGCCTAGGCGGCCCTGCCCTAGCTAGGCCTACCTAGGCCTACTACTAGCATAAAAAAAGCATCATGAAGTAGCCTAGGTCTAGGCCAGGGCAGGCTAGGTAGGCCTAGGGCCTAGGCCCTACCACCTAGTTAGGCCTAGCTAGGCTAGGCCCAGCCTAGCCTAGCTAGGGCCTAATGTTAAACAAAAAATGTTAAAAAAATCTAATTTGACCCACGATGGCCTACTAGGCTAGGCCTAGGCCTACTGATTTTTATAAAAATAATATTGGCTGAATTGTGTAAGAACAATAAGCATTTTGGCCAAGACTAGGATAGCCTTACACTTGGGTTTCGTTTGCTTTTAAGTGGACTGAAGCACTTCTGACATAGTATAGGCCTAGCTTTAAACATATCTTCTGATTCCAACCGTTCAGCAATGTTACTGTAGGTGAGAGTTTTGAGAGTTTTATTGTGATATTCATGGGATTTGACATCCCATAAACATGGGTTCTCTTCAAAAGAGATCAATTAAATTGTTTGTGTCAAAATCCTCGCGCTCAACCATCTTGATCTTTTTGCAAAAATAAATAATAGTCTGTCAAAATCTCTGTGCTCTGATTGGTCAATAGTGAATATTGTCTTCAGACATTCATAATACATGTATTATGAGTAGAGCATTGTTCTACTCTCACAGACACTAACAGACACATAAAATGGCAATCAGACAAAGTCTGATTTAGGCATACACGATCAGACTTGTCTGATCATACATTGTATGATGTGTATGAAAGACAAATGTATTACTGTGTATGCTTGCTTTAGACAGTGTGAGCGTTCATCATAGATGCTACGTCACTGTGTAGCAGAAACACTTTAAAACAACCTTAAAACATGCCAGCAATGTACCCTATATACAAATCTTTAAAATAAAGACCAACATCACATAAAATAAATTGAAACCTAATTCGATTAAATGAATAGACTGCATTCTGTGTGAAAGGTTTGGTTTGAATTATTCTATGGTTTTTGGAGTTACATCCAGACGCACTGGAGCATGAAATTTAATATTGTATTTTGCCTAATGTATTTGACAGGCGTGGATTTGGCAGTAAAGCCTCAATCATTACTATGAATATGTTGCTTCATCAAACGTGTGTGTAGTGTAATTTCATGTATTAAGCTTTAAACTAGGATAGGTTATATCGATTGATGTCAGAAGAAGCTGGTACATTTAGTGCTCAAGTGTCAGATGATCAAGAGAGCTACTCATACTGCTGCTGGCACGCACGCGCGCGTACAAATTGTCACGTACAATTGCCACTTCACTTTAATCCCTAGCATGTATTTTATTTATTTTCGTAAATTAACGAATTAATATTAGACGTGATTGGGTTAATATAGCGTACAGTGTTGCAGTGTTGAGGGTGATCCGTTTTGGAAACATTTTTGATGTTATTTTATGCTATCTTTTTAATACATTTTAAATATTTTAAGTACCTTTTAATAATGTGAAAAATTGTCACAATTCAATTTTTCTGTGAAGATAATTTTAATAAATATACCATTATGAATGAATGAATGTACATGGGTACTAACTCGTTTCTTTGCGAAATATAAGTTGGTAGAAAATAATCACGATTTAGCAGTGGTAGCCGACAGCCTACTTAACGAAATACAATTTTTATTTTACTGTGCAATCTTCAATCATCTCCGATTGAAGAGTAATTCTTATTTTTATTTCATTTAGGCCTATATTTTTATAGAGAAGTTAAAGTTGAATTATGTTATAAATTAAAATATTGATGTAATTTTCAGAAAAGTGTACGCGTAACTGCGTAGCTAGAAGTAAACCCGTATGTGGAAGTGACAAAAGAACTTACCCCAGTGAATGTCATTTGAAGAAACGCGCATGCGTCGTTAAGGACTTGGTGAAAGAGTGCAATGGACCGTGTAAAAAAGGTATGCATGATTAATTTAGATTTTATCCGGTTTCTTCTAACCTAATTTTATACAAATTTAACATTTCTGAATTGTTCCCATGAGCCACGGAATAGACAAATTGATCAATGATGAATTGCAATTCCTATAAATGATTCAACAACTTTTTTTAAATAAATAGCATAGTTTTATTTTATTAAAAACTTATACGGGTTTCCGTTGCCAAGTAGTAATATTCAGGAAGCCAAGCCAACGTTCATAGTAGCAGAATTTTCAATCTTTCTTTCAACACCAATCAAATTAATGTTTTTAATTATGATTTCAAGGCAATTTTGTGTCAGTCAGGACTGAAAGCATTCCTGTCATGCTTCATTTATTTATACCCAATCCAAGTAATTATCATTTTCCCCTTTTCTAGTGAAAGGACACAGTTGCTGCAATATTAAAAGAAAATGTCCAAAGCGATTTAGATCGTCAGGACCGGTTTGCGGCACGAACGGCGTCACATATCCAAACCTATGTCTAT
This sequence comes from Antedon mediterranea, assembly GCF_964355755.1. Lineage (NCBI taxonomy): Eukaryota > Metazoa > Echinodermata > Crinoidea > Comatulida > Antedonidae > Antedon > Antedon mediterranea. The sequence goes on from NC_092677.1 coordinate 2,124,774, forward strand.
TGGCGATTGCAATATGTAAAGAGAAAGGACTGAAGATTAAGTGAGTAAAACTATCACATAATTTCTGTGAGATATTTTAATAAGGTAAGACAAGACAGACAAGGTAACTGACAATGGCGATTTGATGATGATTGTAGGCCTATTTCACACGTACGTTGAAGAGGAAGGTTTGTTTGTTTGTTCATTTTTATACTGGGTGACCTCTTCAGTCAAAGACTGATCTCCCAGAGGGCCTAGTTGGTGATCAGTGGCTGTGATGTACTAATACACCGGGGTAACCCCCTACTCGTCTCGAAAGATGTACTAGGTTCTTTAAAGTGCACACGAGCTAGTTGTGTACACTGGACCTACGGTTTACCACCAGAACCATGGAGTGAGTGAGCCTCGAACCCTTGCCAATGTTATGGCTACGTAATTACGGTTCCACTGTCTTAACCGCTCGGCCACTCACCCACTAAGGTGTGGACCCGGTTATATACTCTCGGACGACAAGTACAAAACAACGACAACAGCTAAATGTATTCGTACTTTATATTACAGCTATGAAGCATTTTACCAGGCTCCTTTCGCAGTGGACCACGAATACAATCTTGCTCTCTATTCGCCCGTTTATGCATTACGTCATTCGGAAATCACTCACGCATAACGGAGTGTAACTAGCGCCATCACAGTTATAACCAAAGATGTACTCATACTGGATAAAAATAATAAATGTTGACTAAACTTTTATGTTAAATGTTTTATCTGTCGTAGAGGAGAAAGTAAATGTAGTGATCTGGAGGTAACAACACAACTTCCTAGACCAGTGACGTCAGAAGAAGCGTTTTGTATAGACGAGAAACTTGGGAAGCAATGTTCCGGTGAATGCAAAACAGGTGAGTAATTGATTGACCAATCACGGTGACAATCCAAAGCGCATGGCTCATAGTAAAGCATATGGTGAGGTAAACTAGGATGCAGCGTAAAATTGAATAATCCATCGCTTACGATTTATCGAGTTACTTTTGTTGCAAGTTTCAGTCCTCCAATGTTACAATGTTATGAATTGAATAAAATATGTAATCATATATGGTGACTATGATGGGACTACTGACGTCATTTTCTATGTGTATTCAGTTTCAAATAAGGTCATATTTTTCTCCCAAAATGTTTTATTCAGTAAATGACGTTCACTGCTGCGACATACGTACAAGATGTCCACGAGTGTTTAAAGACAGTGGTTACGTTTGTGGCACTGATGGCGTGTCATACGTCAACCAATGTGAACTTGCTAAGAAAACTTGTCGAACAGCAGGTTTGCTCATTGAAAAGGATTACGACGGAAAATGCAAGTCACAGGGGGCTAGGCCTACGTCTATGTCAGTGAAACAGACGAGTCCAACGGGAAATGAAGAATCCGTCACCGAAAAGATATATTGTTACGACCCGGAACTCGGGAAGAAGTGTTCTGGCGAATGCAAATTTGGTAAGTACTGTACTATGAAAAACAGACAAAAAACTTTTCACAATATATAGAGGGCGCTATTTAAATTACCGAGTAGGCGCGCCTACAGTATCAGTATTTTTCAGCATGATGTTTGTACTAACTTTTCACTGCGTTAAGCATTATATTTTTTTAAAATTCAAAACTTGCTTCGTTTCAATTCTGTGCATGTTCTTCTTGTTATTACAGTCCATGGTGTTGATTGTTGTAACATAATGCAAGAAGCATGCCTCTCGTCTTTGATAGAAAGTGGCCCAGTTTGCGGCAGTGATAACATAACATATTCCAATCTTTGCACGCTTTCGCGAAAAGCATGTCGAACTCTAGAATCTGAATTAAGACATTCCTACATGGGTGCTTGTAAAACGCGAAACGAAGAAACGAATCTTGAGACTTTACCTCAAACAGATCGGACGACCCTTACACAGCAACAGACACCGTTAGGAGGATTTACTGATATCACAACAACAGCATCGTCTACAACAGTTTATAGAATGCTTAGAACTAAAGCTAGAGTGCAATATACAATTAAAAGTCAAAGTGCATATCGAACTACGAGTCCAGTATATTCTAGAACAGAAGAAGTATCGTTACCTCTAACGACTGACGCGCGAGTTTACTGTAACGATCCGATAAGTGGTAAATACTGCCCGGGAGAATGCAAATCAGGTAAAAATGTTTAAAAAACATATTGGTTGAAGGTTTGCATGGCGAAATCACTATGTTGTTATCAAGTTTGCGGTACACCACGTATATTTAGTTCTGAAAATAACTGTTGAGTTTCTTGATGTTTCTATCAATATACTTTGATTGTCCTCCTCAGAACTAAACATTTCAGATAATTCAGATAATATTTATTTAGATAATAATGAATGAATATATACAAAATAGAAAAAAGATATTAAAGTGAACATAGATAAAGCAGTAAAACATACATAGTGTACCGCAACAACAAACTTCAGAATAATGTCCAATCACAAGCGACGGATCGAGCTGTAAGTTACGCCCGCTGTCCTTCCAATTGTAATTGAGTTGCATTTTCGTCCCGTGCATTACGTCTACATCCCGTGCGTCCCCGCCCCGGGGGCATAGAACCACTCTGTGTTTTATACACAGTAACCTCTTATTTCATTATTGAATATTTACAAATATTTACAAATATTTACAAATGTTATCTTTTAGTTAGTGGCGTTCACTGCTGCGACATCCGACAACGATGTCCTGACGAATTGAAAGAAACTGGACCGGTTTGTGGGACAGACTTGCAAACTTACATAAATATGTGTGAACTTGCTAGGAAAATATGTAGGACTATTTGGTCAACACTTCAAAAACTCACCAACGGTGCATGCGAAGAAGACTCTTCTTACGTCATCAAACTTGGGAACAATTCTACTCAATCACCGGTGTTTCTTCGACTAGAATCAACTTCATCATCGCCAACAATATCTACTGAAGGATCTGCTGTCTCCACTACATCTACGATCAGACAACTGACGTCACCAACGACGAGTACACAAAATATATCTGAAATGACAGTAAATACAACAGTTATGGGGACAACACTTTCTATAAATAATAATATTAATAACATATCACATTGTCAAGATACAGTTTTAGGAAAAGACTGCATGGCCGAGTGTAAATTTGGTAAGACATTTATGATACTCATTTGAAAACTGTTTCCATTAGTTTAGTCATTTATTTGTTTTATGCGCATGCGTATTTATATTTCCATCTACTTTTTAACGACTCTATAGAGTGACTAAATATCCCACAATGCATTAAAAAAAAAACAATTAATTAAATTATCAATTCACGAAGAGTTATTACCCTAGGCCCAAATAACTTTTTGTTAAATTTATAATTTATACAGTAAGCGGTGTACATTGCTGTGACATCATCGATTCTGGTTGTCCTCAAACTTTTTCAACGAGTGGTCACGTATGTGGATCAGACGGTTTAAGCTATGATAATTTGTGCGTATTGGCGCGCATGTCATGTCAGACAGCAGGCTCGACATTGGTCAAGGTTAGATATGGCAAGTGTGACGAATCTTCTCCAGTAATAAAAAAACAAGAAACCAAGAAAAAGATCGTCTGTGTTGATGAAAAGCGCGGGAAAACATGCGACGGTGAATGTAAAGTTGGTGAGTATAGTTATATAGATTTAAGTTATTTTATGGATGAACTGAGTCGCTTAGAAAAGTACATGCGTATTTGTTGTTTTTTCCACAAGAAATAAGGATATTAATATAACAACGATTTGCGATAGCTTAGTTGGTACGTCAGCAGTAAGTAAAGCAGGCTTACATGTAATCATTTGGTTTGTTTGTTTTAGTTAACGGCCAACATTGTTGTGACATCAGAAGAAGATGCCCAAATAAGTTAAAGAAAACTGGCTCAGTCTGCGGCAGTGATGGTCGCACATACGGGAACCAGTGTGCGCTTGCACGGAAGTCTTGCCGTGAGCATGGATCGCCTCTACATATGGCACACAAAGGTTCTTGTAAGAAAGCGTCAGAAAAAAGGCCTACAAATCCAAGAAAGCTGTTTCCCGACGTCGTCGCGGCCAATCGCTACGATAATAATCTACCAGGAGAAGGCGATATGACGATGCCACCTTTTCTCATCACAGACTTATCAATTCAAAGAGATCGAATCGAAGAAGGTAAGGTTTCTCCGGGAGTAAATATACACTTAAGCGCAAAGTAAATTGACCAATCACAACCGATGGATTATTCCAACGCCTGTGGTTGGTCAACTCTTTCGTTAAGTTCTGGAGTGGGAACCAAGATTTAATAGTAGACCAATGTACAGTACTTGCAACGATGAAGTATGATTTTCATTCATAAATGAGGCGCGCGCCCTCAGGAACAAGAACTGCCTACGATACTCATAAATAAGATAGGTCTACTGTTACTGCACACTTTTTTTTTGGACTATATTATCGTCACGTTTCCAACAAAAACAACCCGAGAAAACGAGATTGAGATAATACAGTATATAACGTGTAATTTTTTTGTGTGCTAAATCAGCTCATACATAAAAAATATTACCATAATAATAAATAAAACTATAAATCTTGTAGATCCCTGTGAAGTGGACTGTCCATCATGGGACAGCCCGGTTTGTGGTAGCAACATGGTGACGTATAAAAACGCTTGTGAACTGAAGAAGATCCAGTGTAAACGGCCATCAATACGTCAGTTATGCGACGCACGCTGTAGGCTTGGTAAGTGTGTATGGTATCAGTAACGGAACTGAACAGCGCCCAAAGGAAAAGCGTCGATGGGGGTATAACGCTGAGCAAAATGCGATTCTTCAGGCGTACGTGTGCCTGGGCGAATTGAATGTCGACATTTGATTTGCATGGCACACGAGAGAACACGAGAAGGCACATGCTATTTCCAAACAATTATTATCCAGATAACGTTGTCTTAATGCTGATCTCGACATACGTATTAGAATGATGTTATATAGAAAGAAAAGACTAGTGCTCCCCTAGTCTGCTGGGTTTCAGATGGAGTTTTGAATTAATATTAGTAAAAAGATAAATATTTTGGCACATATGGCGTTTCATACGTATACTACTTCAGCTTGTGGACTTAAAGGACAATAAATACAGACTTAGGGCAAGTCTAGTGTTCTTCTAGTGCTGTGCTAGTCCTGCAGGCATACAGAGAACAACCCTATAATCGGGATTAAGTTTCGGGACCCAACAAAGTGTCTAAATAGGGTTAAAACATATTGACCCTCATACATTTTGAGTGTCAGTGTTCTTAATCGCGCCGAGGTGGGTGCAATGCATTCATGTTGTACATTCATGTTATACAGATGATGGTAGAAATTGCTGCATGATGATGAAGAAATGTCACAAAAGTTTACGGAACTCGGGAACAGTTTGCGGAAGTGACGGAAAAAGTTACAGTAATCAATGTGACCTGTTCCGTGAAGCGTGTCGGTCCCTTGATTATAATTTGCAACAATTAAACGAGGGACCGTGTCCACCTGACCAACCACAAACAACCAAAATGAGTAAGTGTTCCAATGTGTACATTTTTTAACGCCGCAAATGCGTAACGATTATCACGAAGCCATAAAGTCTATTCGGTACACAGCAGACATGACATTATGCTTGGTTCCCACTAGAGACGCAACGCAAGGACGTAACGCAGCGTAAGGGATTTGACCAATCACAAGCGATGGATTTATTCGACTTTCGCATATCATTGGTCAACACCCTTGCGTTGCGTATACGTCCTTGCGTTGCGTCATAGTGGGAACCAAGCTTAGGTGCACACAAGGCTGTTAAGCACAGAGTACGAACATGCACGAGCAGATATTCCACACCACACACAGTATGTACGTCGTGTTTACAGGGCACACACGCGCGTATTGTTGTAGTATTCTTCAAAACGCATGCGTGCACACTATACCCGGACGCATGTGATGTAGTCAGACGCTACATTATACGAGCTAATATACTTATTGTACCTAGTGAATATTGACTTGTCCGCCTAAATTAATGATTCGATCCATTTTTACTACATGTACACTAAACTGTCGTATTGTCTTCCTTCAGAGTTCTCAATGATCGAGTGTTTATCTACATTTCATTGTCCAATCGAGTTGGCGTTAGCTGGTGAGGTTTGTTCCGATGTTGGTACCACGTATCAGGACGAATGCGCACTTAGGTTTGATAGCTGTTGGGGTGACAATCGCAATATTGGATTAGACTATATTGGACGTTGTAAACCTTGATGTCACGTGTTTTCAAATGTCACAGGTCATCACCAGCCATCCCTTTAATATGATAATGCATTGGAATATTGTCACATCGTAAGCAGATGAAATACATTAAAGAAACCAGAGAGACATTACATGCAAAACCATGTAAAAGAAATGGCACGATGATGAACATACTGTTTCGTCGTCGTCGAATGCGGAGTTCCCCCCTCCCCACCCTCTCTGAATCCTCTTGTTCCCTCCTTATCGACGATAACAATAAGTGGTTCGTTCGGCCAGACCAAATCTCTCTGTGACGTAACGGTACCGCTTGTTCCACGGCCACTCTCCTACTGATGTACTCCACTTACTCCCAACTTACACCCGCATCTTCAGCTCACAACTTCTACTGGGCCTGTAGTTTACGCTGCATATAAATACGCAAACTATAATAAACACAATCTCCTCTCCTTAGTCTCCTCTGGACAGTCGATGAATTCGATCCACGGCAAGGGTTTCTTCAAACTCGTTCCTCCGACATCAACCCTGCCATATTTAGGCCTACAATCTGTAATCCATACGCTAGTTAAGCTTGGTTCTCACTAGCGACGCAACGCAAGGACGTAACGCAACGTAAATGATTTGTCCAATCACAAGCGATGGATTATTCGAACAGTGGCTTGTCATTGGTTAACTCGCTTGCGTTGCTCGTACGTCCTCGCGTTGCGTCTCTAGTGGGAACCACGCTTTAATACCAATAATACGATTCCTGCGTGTTACTGTTACGTGTTTTTGCAAGCAGTTGAAATATTGTACATAATATAATAAACACTATTTAAGATAAGTCTATTTATAATATTTTAACATAATTAATGTTGCCTAGAACATACATTTATAAATGTATTCATCTTTTTTATATAAAAACTGAAACAAAATGATTTGTTAATAAAACAGAGTAATTTTTAATGAATTTGGTTTTTTTTTAAATTAGATATCCGCATGTAATTACTCTTGCTACTTGTCTAATATTGACTGAATTGAAAAATTACCTTACGAAATAGATAGGGGTATCTTAAAAGAGCTCCTGTATATTAATTATTAACTAATATGGATCACCTATTATGGCGACGAGCTTACATCTATATTGAAAATTGCACACAAAAAAACGTTTAAAAGAAGTTACGGTATCATTTTCCAAATCTATCTTCATTATTTTTGTGCTGCTTTTATTATTAGACAAAATATTGATTTGTGTCCAATCAAAGTGAAATATTTTGACATAAAACAGCAGATGCAGTATTTTGTCATCAGCGTAGAAGTGATAAATCACAATTGTGTTAACAGATAATTAGCTTCTTCGTGTGTGAGTGGCAGACAATCGAAAAGCGCGCCACCGGACATCCTGACACGCATGCTCTGTCAGGTAAAACGTCGCGTCACCCACCTGTTTCGAACGGTCGCGGAAACAATTTTTTTGTACAAATATTGTATAAATAAATGTAAGCCTAGTGACTGCATAATAAGTAGAATATTCATTTTAAATGAGAACATAAAATTAATGATGTTAAACATACTGTGACGAGTCCAAAAAAAACCGATCATAAACCTCTGTGGACAACCTACCAACCACAACGAAACATTAAGAAAACGATTTTCGATTTAATTATTATTTCTTTATTATACCATAGAAATCTGTTATTAATTATCATTTATTAATAAAGACTCTTAAAAGCTTAGTTCCCATTGGACGTTGCGTCCAATGACGAACACGACGCAACGCAGGCAATTTTACCAATCAGAACCGAATAAAAGGTGGTTCCCACTAGCGACGCAACACAAGGACGTAACGCAACGCAAGTGAATTGACCAATCACAAGCGATGGCTTATTCGGTTGTGATTGCTAACTGTCTATAACTTCGCTTGTCAGTGGTTGAAACGCTTGCGTTGCGTTTACGTCCTTGAGTTGCATCATTCAATGGGAATCAAGCATATTTTCTCTAAAACTCTGTTCTTTACTGTCAAACTAGTTTGACAAAAAAAGTGTGATGTTCCCAAATATGGTAGTGATATGCCCTAATGTGGTAGTGATATGACATCATCATGTCCATATGTGGGCACATTTTTTTGTCACATAAAATTTGATAATGTGACAGATCTTTACAAAGGATCAGATTCACATATCGTATATCCGTCATCATACCTTCTTTGAAACCCTTTTATTTACACTAAATGCAATCAAAATGGTGCAGGTGTCAAATATATCACAAATTGGAACAACTGACAACATATTGCCGTTAAATTCAACACATATCAAGTAAACAACACGCCATCCCGGAAAACATCTAAATAACATTGAACCAATACCATTGAGACTTCAATCTCATGTAAACACAACCTATGATGGTTTGTATGCATTGTGTTTACACGGTGCCTACGGCTCAAAATCACGAAGTCAATGAATCCGTATAAATAACCTACGACACTATCCCTCGGGAAAAGTTTCTTTCAAAGTTGTCTTGGGTAATTATTCGTTGAGGAGTGTGCTGTATTGTGACCGCTGTTCATTTACTGAACGAAATCATTCGGTAGCGTGCTGTGTAGCCGTAGCAACGCGTCTCTTGGATATTTGTCGAAAATTCGACGTAATTAGATGTTTGAGTAACTAGATATCTGAGTAGACCTGTGAAATCGTCATTTTTGTGTGATTTTCATTTATATTATATTTTGTTCTAAATCGTTTGGCATTATATCGACCATATTACTTGCTATCAACTAGTGTATACGAAAAGCCGTTGGAACAAGGTAATTCGTTTTTTCTTTGTATTGTAAGCAATTGCAAAATATTATATTGTATCCTTATCGCCGCCACCTAAGAAGCAAATACTGTTAACTATGCCAGATGGAATCAAATTGAAAAATGTGCAAGGTATATAATTTTTCTTATTGAATGTTTCGATTTTGCTGATGCGATACTATTTTAATAGTATATAAAAATACTCCAATACCACATTTCTTTACCAAATATCGTCCACGTGTATTATTCGAGTTAAATTCGAGGACTAAAAGTTTACTTTCGGAATGTGATGTTTTTTTCAATCAACACCCACGTTTAAAATAGTGCCTTTCTCAGACTAACGGCTTTCATGCTCTTAGGTGGGTTATAACACGTCCTATGCTGAACAACACACACTCCTAAAATATTCCCCTTTTGAGTTTTAAATGTACCTTCGGCGGACGTGTTGTGTGGTATGTGGATATCGTGTGGTAGTGTATATTTGTCGTGTTTAGTGTATAAGGAACGGTTCATTGAAATGATAGTTTCGCATGTAAAGTGTCAAATTAATTCTTTATTTGGCTGAGAAGGGTATGTTAGAATAAATATTTATATTCTTCCCGTTCTGGCTTGTTTTAATCATTATCGTTAACTCAATTCTGTGTAGAGTTGAAAATATATCTATTTTTGTAATATATACATCTACTGGCAAATCAAATACATTAATACCGTGGTTTACAGTGGCTTGATCTACAAAATAAATAAGCAGAAAGCGGGAGAGTGAACCGCCGAACAAAATAAATCTAAAATAACAACATTTAAGAAATATTTAAGACGGTGACTCACTAAATAACTGTCATCAGATAATATCGTGCGAATTTAGAGGATGATACAAACATTTTGTTTAAAAATAATTCAATAACTTTGGTAGTAATTGTTCAATAAGAAATAAACTGGTTGCATTGTTGACTCATGGGAAGTGAGTAGCTGGGATTGCTAGACTTGCTTGTCCAGACCACGATAATATCTGACCCGTTTATTGATGGGTGGTTGCGACATTTTGTGGAGTTATGATACTATCGTCACGTGATGACACCAGCTTTTTAGACAGTCGATCGTGTGCAATATATCGGAAACACCCTTGTAGTTTCGCTCAGCGTGTTTTTATTAGTCGGTGTTTCTGGGCGTTTTTTCCTAAATAAAAACCAAATTGATGTCTGGACAGAACTCGGTATAGAAGTTCATGATTAACAATTATTCTGAGTCAATTTCCAAATAGAATTAAGAATTGGATTATATCACTCAATACCAACACCGGTTCTAATGAGAAAACGCAGTAAATTTTACTAATTCAATAGATGCGTCCGATAAGACAAACTGATGTGGTCTATGTAAAGCCTATTCACACGTGAAACGAAATGAAATCACTTATTTCGTCACCAAAAACATGACTAAACGAAAAATGCTTACAACCTATAAAAAGAAACATTTGATTACAAATTATAATTCGTAATAATATTTATTTAACAGTTGTCAACGTGTTTCCGGTCAGAATTGTTGCTGTGTCTGAACACAAGTAGTGATATGACATCATCATGTTGTCCATATAATGGGCACAACACATTTGTTTGTCACCAGTTTAATAGTGTAGACAGAGCTTTAGTGCACTAAGCTGCTTCAGGAAATGTTTTCAAAGGCCTATTTTAATTATGAGTTCATTAAATGCCTTCTTAATTAACTCAATTTATGATAAATAAACCTACATATGATGACGTCATACGTAACAACCAGTTGATATAATGACCACTTCATTGACGACAAGATTGTGATTTTAGTCACATTTTATGTTAATATATCTTCTTCAATCGTGAATGAAATCGGTTATTTCGTACGAAATGTATAAACCGAATCAGTGCACATCAACGTGCCAAAAGCACTTTCCAACGGCATACATGCAGGAGTCAATCAGATATTAAAATTTAAGCTTTTTTTCCGTAAACTCGGTTACCAATCCTAGGGTCCTGGGTTGAAGTCCTGGCCGATGATTTTTCTCATGACAAACTCCACTCTCAAAGACTTGCAATATATATACTTTGTTTATACATCTTTATGATGCTTGTCATATGAAGGATATTGCCACCTTTGAGGACAGTAAATTTCATCACTATGGTAAAAAAAATATTTAAAAAAAAAACGTATTTGCAACATTTTTCTGAACTAATACCAATATGTTTTATGGAAATCAGCAGCGTTATATCAATATCAGCGTTATATCAATATTCTGACACATATTAAAATAATAAAATTATGGAAGTTCGCCAGTGGACCGGCTCGAATACAATGACTGTGTGGCTTAAGGTTTACCTCCCTAGGGGTGGAATCCATCCGGTGTGGCTTGTATGTGATCTGAGTCAGTATAAGTCACGTTGTTGGGATAGGCAGCAGCTGGGATAGAGGACGGGCGCGCGGCGGGTCGTTCTGGTACCTACATCCATGGACTAGTAAGGGGAACTCTAAAAAATTATTTGAATGGGTAATAACGTTGATTTGGAAGTGGGGACGGACGGGGATCTTTCACATAAGGGGTCCCCAACTTACATAAGAAAAAAAAAATCGCTAGCGGGGAGGTGTGTTCCAAATGATCGGATACGACTAACCATTGCCACGAATAATACTGTTATAGAAGCATGGATATTTGTGTTTATCATGTGTAATGTATTACAAATAGGGTGGAGTAATATGATATGATGTTGCATTAAATGAACTTATTTTAAGATTACACATGTAAGTCAGGTTTAAATGCATTAGTTATCATTATTTATATCGTTATACTTTAAAACCTAAGCGGCGATTAGGTCTAAGAAGATTTAATACGTTCGCTAGATATGTATTGACAAGTTTTCAGAAGTCATTCGATATTTAATCAGGAATATTTTTCAGGAACGAATCACATTTCAATATACAAAGTCAATAACACGAATTGTATAACATGCATCTCATAAAGTATATTAAAAATCAAGTAGAAATCCTATTCTGACATTTATTGGGTTAGGTTTGATCGTATATTGAGATTTTCTACGGGCTTTGTTGAATAATTTACAATTACCAGCAATGCGCATGCCTGAGCGTACAGTGTACGCGGCGAGTGAACACCATGTTAAATTAAAGACGCTTACTATTATAAATAACAAGTGACCCAGCTCGAACGGTGCAAGTATCGGACTTGCGGTTTAGTTGGAGATGTAGGAACACATTTTGGCTTAGTGCTATTATACACTATATAAGTACTGTCTAAATTGATAAAAGCACGTGACTTAAACTTCAATATCATCAATGATAACATGACAGTGAACATGACCACATGTTATCTATGATGACTCCGGCCGGGTGGTGTGCATGCATGGGAGTGTCGGGATGAGCACTGCATTTCCGATACACGCTATGCTTTATATGTGTATTTAATTTTAATTGATACTAAGCATATACTTATGACATAGAGCACGTTCGTAACAGACAGTCGACGTCTACAAGGCGGTATTAATGGTTTATATATTAACTCACCGGCAATATTGACAAGTTACATTTAGCTATGTATATATTTTTAAAGGTTAATTTGATTTTTTTTCTTTCGAGTACATTCTCAAGTTTCAAATCTCCCAGTATGTTTAAAGTTTAAACCACTCAAGACAACAGATATGTGCGCGTACAAAAGACGGAATATTTTAATCAGCGTTTGAACGCGCGCGTATAAAATCAGTAATATTTCAATCAGCGTTTGCACGCGCGCGTATAAGAACAGCATTATTTTAATCAGCGTTTGGACGCGCGTGCTCAAACCCGAAACATTTTTAACACGCGCGTCAACTGTGTAGGATCCTTGTACTTGCGATTTTTTTAAATAATTTCATTATAGGTATAATATTTTTTGTATTTAGGTTTAAGTAGCATACATTTTTGCTAGGGGATTTTTTTTTGGTGGGGAGGGGGTGTGGTGGGGAGGGGGTGTGGTGGGGAGGGGGTGTGGTGGGGAGGGGATGTGGTGGGGGATCTAAAAGAGATACAGTGACGTTAAACAGATATGTCATTAACCGTTTCCATGATCTATCACATACGGTACATCAGGCGAATCAGGAAGTGTTTTAATCCGTGTCATGTTAATATACTTAAATATAATCTCGTAACAAAAAATTTTGCCAGCCTTAAACCTTGAAAATGAATTCAAATTATATAAAAAGCTTAGGCTTAGCATTTGATTTATATTGAGAAGGTACAGCGATTTATATTAGCCGGTACATTTACTTTATGGTTCACAATAAGTAGGCTAGCCTAAACTTTCTCATCCGGCTTAGCCAGCCACGTTTCTCCAAGGGATTAGCGTCCCTGAACATAACCTTTACCCCTACTTCTTCGTTAAACGGGGTAGACTACATACAAGAAGCGTGAAGTGGCCGTCAAGGCCACTTCATAATCGACTGGGGTGCTCGTATAACGAGATAGGGATTTATGTGTAGACAAGGAAAAAGAATTGGCTAGCTCTAGTTGAATTTATATCATTGTTGCATTGTGAGAATTAAAGGAAAGTTTACCAGTATTTCGCCGTTGCTTATAACATTAACAATCCTCATGTTATTCATAAAGGCCTACAGTTTTGTTTTTACCATGTAGGCATATTTTAACTTTAAAATGTTTTAGCGGATATTGGAGATACACAACATTATTTAGTGTAGTCATACGAAAGTGAAATTATATAGAGAATATATTATAGGCCGAGCTGTTTGACTGTTTGACCTTACAGCCACTGAATCAACACCCCACATGAACCCGGGTTACTTATTCAGCTTAATGATGTTTTTAGTACTAGGCCTATCAAAATATAATTATGGTACGAAATCGTTGTATTGCTTTGCTAATTTACAATTGACACAATTTTGCTTTCTCTCGTATATTTCTTACTGCATCTCAATTTTATTTATTTATTGTGTACACATTTTAAAGATGTGTTCTCGCTAGTAGGACGCGCAACGTACGCGCACGCACATCACAAGTGATCTGACAAATTGGATGAACAGCCGCTTGTGATTGGTCAAATTAGTCTTGCGTTGTGCATGTGTGAAGAAAGACATCTTACAAACTCTAGATTGTATTCTTGGTCAGACTATAACCATTGATGGCCATTATCAAAATGTGTATGAAGAAATTAGATTCACTAATTACTGGGTACGGTACCACTTAGGATTAAAACTCAACTCTCGACCCCATTCTGAATTGCAAACACGTAGCGTGTCAAACGAGCGGATATCTGAATTACATACTTCCCACCATGCTAACTGCGATAAATGAACAAAAAATGTTTTTAAAATACAGATAAGAAGTTGCAGTGTAAATACAGTGTTGCGAAAACATTTTTTTTTAAACATTTTCTTTTGTATATAGTAATACTGCCCTATTTTCATATCACAATGGCCTACTGTGACATAAACATGTTCAAGTGTATAGCTAATAACTTTAGCGTTACTCTCGCAAACGGACCGTATCATTGGCCTTCTCTCTGTGGCCAAACAGGAACATTTAACAGTACCAATAGGCCCAATTATTAGTTTATTATATTATACCATAACAAGACGGGTATACATTAAAATATCATCAGAGGCCTGGTTTGTATATGAGACAAAGAACACGGTTAACCTCGTGAAAAACGACGAGGCACATCGCCTACGTGATGACCACGCCCGTTAACAAATTTAAAAATACGCCTCCGTATTGTAAACATGTACTTTGTTTTAACCGGTTATCACCCTCATTTCCAATTGCTTAATAAACAAAACTATTTAGGAAAAGTTTAATAACTTCGAGTGTAATGGGTCTAATCATGGGTGGATACAAATTGTGCTGATGATTACCGGAATACGGATTATAATTTAGCATTATTACAATAAAGAAACTAAATTGTTGTAATCCTATCGAAGGAGGTAAAACCGGTTAGTGAAATACACACATTACCTTCCTTTATACCTTTCTATTGAGGGAACGCCAGAATACAATTTACTGTATATTTGACCTTAATAATAATTAAGCCTAATTAGAATGTATTAAAAAGATTATGAAATGAGGCCTAGTGAAGAAAAATACCTTCAGAATGTTAAAATTTGGAAAATGTTCAAGTTATGCTGCCGATCTCTGATTATAATGTTTGTTACATTGATAAGAAAACTGTGTTTCCTCTCTAGGGGTTGATTAAAATGTTAAAAGCTGCGGCAAATAATTAGCAACAATATCATATACGTAACAATACCAACAATAGTTGGAAAATGAATGATGATAAAGCATAGATGATGAAATGATCGTGTGCAGGGCCAGGAATAAAGCTGTTTACACTATCAAACTAGTTTGACAAAAAAGTATGATGTGCCCAAATTTGTCAAACTAGTTTGATAGTGTAAACAGAACTTAAGGAGATGATATGGTATTAATATGACGTCACCAAACTATACAAACAAATATATCAATTCTTATTCACAAACTTCTGATGACGTCATCATTCGTAACCGGTACAAAAGGCTCGTCGCAATGTATGTCAAATAAAAACCCTTATTATAAACCTTACCGTACGTGTCTTTATTCTGGCTAACCTAAGCTCTGTCTATACATCATCACACTTTATGTGACAACAAAATGTGATGTGCCCAAATATGGAAGTGATATGCACACATATGGTAATGGAAATGACATCATGTCCATATTTGGGCACATCACATTTTTGCTGTCACATAAAGTTTGATAGTGGAGTCGAGACCGTAGAGCGTATGTAAGTCTCAATGCTCGCGATATCACCGATATTTTGAACAATCTGAGTAATTTCTCTACAAAAGAACTTTTAAAACGGTATTGTAAACAACTTACAGGCATGTATTATGGTGACTCAATCGGATTTGGAAAAACAAATTTATGATAATTGTTTTGTCATTATGTATCACTGAATAATTATATTATTGTAGTCTCCAGAGTTTAGGCCTACTTGGGTTTAGGCAAAAGAAAAAGAATAATAATAATAATAATATGTTGGGGGAAAATAAGTTTTATTATAGCTCTATCAAAGTTCCTTTTACAATCTGATCTTTGTAAAAATGTTATAATAAAATTAGTATTCCTTCAATATGATCCACAAAAAATAACTGGGGTAATAATACTCGGCGCTTAGATGTCTAACAACATTAGGCGCTATATAAATCCTGGATATTATTATTATTATTAATTATTCACTCTCGGTATGGTGTTTCGTTTTTTAAAACAAGATATTTTTCGTTTTTAAAACAATAATTACGATCAGAAGACAAAAATAGTTAGCCAACACACCATACTTTGAATATTGATGAAGAAAGAATAAACAATTTATCATAGATACAATATGAGTGGTGCGTGGTTAAAAGATGGCCGCGTTAACAGATTTGTGACGCGGACGCAGCGCGCAATGTTAGTAGTTCATCATCTATTGAAATTAATAAAAGAGTATCAAATTTGCATTATAATTTGCAACGATTTGTAGTGTGTGTATGAACAGTAATTTAAACAAATTTTCAAAAATTGACCCTTTGCTGGTGAATAATCACAGGTGGTCACAACTCCAGGTGGTCAAGAAAACGTGTTCCGTTTCCTCCGATGCAAACCTTATCTTATAACGCGTCGTATAAGTCAGTCGTTTAAAATAGTCCCCGCCGCATATCGTGTGTATATAACGATAAGGTAATATGTTGCCTTACTTGTGCCTGTATGTCTATTTTTAAACCGGTGGATTAAGTGTGCGTTGGATATAGGTCAAAGAGTAGTACAATTATAACATAATTATTATTTGATTTTATCGCCACTTATGGATGTGGTCACGGGGTTAGTGGAGCGCCACTGGCAGTATGCTCAATCAAACTAAACGCGTTCAGCAGCGCACAAAGGAAACGCATTCACACTTGTTCTACAACATAAATGATGTATCAAAACATTGTCAATTTCATGTCTATTACATTTACGCACGTCAGTCGCATGATTTCTAAATTGAGCTAATCTTATATTAATGTATTATTAGCTTGATGATAGATTAACCACCGTGTATGGTGAGCACAAGCAAGCGTCGTCAACAACACTCATTACGTCATTCTTGAGATTATACGATAGTATTTTTGTTATTGCCTTTATTAATCAAACTCATAATAATGATTACATAATGCAATGTTGCTGCATTCGGTGAATGACTTTTTTGTATGATTTATCACTTGCTTAAAAAAGCGTATATCTCCACGACCGGTCACTTACATAATTCTCTCGTTTTCTGTCTAACGCGTTCTACGTAGCGCGCGCTACGTGTGATTGCATATTTTGATTGGTAAAGCTTATTTCCTATATACTATATATAATATACGCAATACCCTAATGCATTATGATCATCGGATATCACGTGACTAAAGTCGTCAACGATACAGGGCGCGTGTGACACAAACTCAACCAATATTGTGTGTCATTGCAGTTGTGTTCTACTTTATACATACTTGTATATGAATGCAACTTTCCATTAATATTACATATATTGAGACTAATATAAAGATCACTACTTAAGTATTTTTCTTATTGCAGGCTAAATGCGCTTTGTGGATAAATATTACGCTACTGGTAAGTTTGATTTTATATTCAATATTGATTGCCTGGGGTTAAATGAGGAAAAAGATTCCATACAACTTCTGCATTTTTACTATGTTTTGCCTTTAGCAAACGTTGTTTAGGCATTTTCTGCGTGCAGTAGTGGGGATGGTACCCTTACTAATCTGTTTTGATGAGACGTCTCCTTAACAGCGGTCCTCTGTATTGATGAGACGTCCCTTTAATAGCGGTCTTTTGTTTTGATGAGATGTCCCCTTAATAGCGGTCTTTTGTTTTGATGAGACGTCCCCTTAATAGCGGTCCTCTGTATTGATGAGACGTCCCTTTAATATAGCGATCCTCTGTATTGACGAGACGTTCCCTTAATAGCGGCGCTCTGTTTTGATGAGACGTCCCCTTAATAGCGGCCCTCTGTTTTGATGAGACGTCCCCTTAATAGCGGTCCTCTGTATTGATGAGAAGTCCCCTTAAAAGCGGTCCTCTGTTTTGATGAGATGTCCCTTTGATGTCCAGTAAAAGTTGGATGTAATGGAATACAATACACGTTTACAGTAGCCAACGGGACGGTTGACCACTACCGATACGTCGGTGTTTTCATACGTAATAATTTATCCCACGTAATTAAGTAAACTTTGTTTTAATTTCTCGACGTAATATAAAAACCAATGATTATAAATTAAAATACAGTATTGGATTGTGTGATGGTGTGGTGGTGGGGGTGGGGGATGCGTGCAGGAGCGTATTAAATATACAAAGATTATCCATCGTGTGTCCATATTTCATTTAATTATCAGACTTGTAAACCCAGTTTGTCGTCCGGGTGTATCTGTAATCGCGTCGGGAACACAAGCTAAACTGATTATTCCCTTAAGACCTGTACTAACCGGAGCACTGTGTCTTTAACATGTTCATTGCGGATGAATCATATCCAGTAAGAAGCCGACTAGGCCTTATGCCCTTTTTAAAAACAGAATCTTTTTCCGCAACCCGGGAATCGAGGAGGACCGGTATAGGAATCAGTAAATGACGACACAAGAAACATTGTTAGAACACTTGTACACGTGGGCCAACGAGTTAGACACGTGCAAACATTGACGCTGCGCTCAATACTATCAGTCATATGTTTAGTTAATGGGAGCAACACTCACGTGAGGATCTCGTACCACATTTAATAACAAACATCAGAACCTTATGTAATTTACTATTTTTAATAAAACTTCAACTAATGTTACCTCTTGAAGCTTAGGTCCCGGATGTCTCACCATCTTTCACACTCACTCGACTCAGACATCAGTTTTATTAAATATAAATCTTTACCATTTCCTGTGTTTATTTCCATCGTCTAGGGACTATTTTTATAAGGGTATGTTCAGACTCACGGAGTTACGGTGGAGTTATCTACGCAAGGCGTACGGTAATCCGTGGCGTTAAAAGCCAAGGTGTTCAGACACAACGATCAACATTCCAATGCCTTGCGTTTAAAACACTCTGATCAGGTCAAAGCAGATAGAACTATATGTATACATTCATGACAATGCATGAAAGTTTACATCGTTTACATTGTTTTTTTTTAATTTTTATTCATATAATGTTTACCTTCAAATATACTGATTTGTTCTTACTACTTGTAGAATTGCATTTTAATTCAAAATAATTTAAAACGTAATTGTTACATGGACAATTATCTGATTAATTGATTTAATTTATGAAAATATCATATTACTGACGCCACCTTTACTATTCTTTAAAATCTGAACCTGAAAATACATTTGACATAGCTATTTCGCTGTCGTATCATGGGTACGGGTATGTAGTTGCTGTCTGCTAATCGTGGTCGTGTATTTTCATTGGTTAAGGTTAAAATCACTGATGCATCACTGGATTAGCGTTATGAAATCTACCCTGTTCTATAATGTTCCCTATTATGTCATAATTAATCATGAATTATTCATGATTTCTGCCCACGTTCGTCCTGGAAAAAAAAATTACGCCTCCCGCTAGAGTTATTAACGCCACTGACGCGGAGTAACAGCTTCCTAACGCTAATCCACGGCATGGTTCAGACACAAAAATATGTACGCCGCTTACATAACTCCACCGTAACTCCATGAGTCTGAACATACGATGTACACATTTTATTATTGTTTGTAGCATCACAGTCAGCGAAGATTACGCAACCACACACTAATACTTCCAAGATATACGAGTGAATAGCCTTATTATTGATTAAGTCTCATCCTGATGCAACTCTATATATCCTATCTTGTAGTGTAAATATCCTTCTCACCCAGTCAAGTATCCTCTAAAGGTTTAGCCGTTTCTGAGTCTTTGAATTTGCTATATATATTTATAGCAGCAGAAGAATGTATAACTTGTATGTGGATCTTTGACTTTTTACCTAAACGAAATAAAAGTCACATTTTGCGGCGCAAATCAACCACCTGGTGGACCATCACAGGCTTATGGGATACTTTTGTACTTTTTATGTTCGATCGTCCTTGACATGGGCCTACTATAATGCTTTGGAAACAAATACATTGTCAAAAAAAAACGTAATAGCATAGTCAATTATTACACATCTTTCCCACTAGGACGCAACGACGTAGACGCAACGCAAGCAAATTGACCAATGACAAGCGACAGTTTGGATAATTCATCTTTTGTGATTGGTCAAATCCTTTACGTTGCGTTACGTCGTTGAATTGCGTCGCTAGTGGGAACCACGCTCAAAAAATAAACGTTGAAAAGGAGAAGTCTGTATGGAATTTTGCAAACCTGTCTCATGGATCATAAACGTTGTTATTTTATTTATAATTAAACATAAGTGAATCTTAAATTGTCTATAATGAATTGTAAATGGTTTAAATATGATAAACATATCAGATAATTAAATCAATCAACAATACAGCGAGTAGGTGTTGAACACCAACAACTACTGTTATAACTATACTCTTTCGTTTTCACGACACGCAATTACACTACGCGTCTATCAAGTCGAAAAGTTACTTCAGCTTAATAAATAAACCGAGAGAAATACATGAGAGAAAGCGCCAGGAACTATCCCAGGAACCGAATAAATACGAAAGTATGCGAGATAATAAAGAATATTGATGAAAACAATGATAATGGAAGGAAGCGAAGGGATACGGCGAGGGGTAAGAAATGAAATGATACGAAGGGTAAGAAAGGAAAGGGGGAGATGATACGAAGGGTAGGAAACGAAAAAATAACAATTGAATGTCGCAATTTGATTTTTGCTGCTGTACTTTGATCTTCTTTTGAGTTTTATTTACTGATACTACAAACTGATTGATCTTTTTTTTCTTTTTTATTTATTTATTTTTTATTTATTTTTTTTTTTCTTGTCTGTGCGTTTTTTTGTATTGCTTGTTTTTCCTAATTCCCACTCTTATACACATATATCCGGTTTTTTTTGCATAGGCATAACCAGCACAAGATACCCACATCTTCTCGGGATTATGCCTCCTCCATAGCCTTTTTCTTTTAAATTCTTTTTTCTTTTGTCCATTCAACAATCATCATAATCTTTCTTATTTTACTTTCATTTACGTATACTATTTTGTATTGTATTGCTATGGAGGAAAATAATTGTTTTTTGAAATGAAAAAAAAACCCCGATTAAGGGGTAAGACATGAGATGATATGATGGTATTTCGAGACTACATAATATTCTTCAGTACTGTAGTGCCACATTCTAATTTCATTCCTATTATGCTTATTTTGCGGGTATATTACAGGTTTTTCCTTTTATTCAGATTACAAATTAACGACGACACCGAACTGATCTCAAATTCCAATTTATTCTTCGTTCATAGAATGTGTTCGTCCAAAGCAGCAACACGCAGCCCAGGTAGTTTGTTACCAATTACACTTTTGTTATTGAAGCTCACTTTTTATGACGTAAACGATTCCCAGAATATCAAACCCAAAGAAATTAAATTCCAACTATACAAAAAAAAACACCTCTAGAAAATACCTTACCACTACTGTAATAAAATATTTAAAAACAAAACGATACATCATGTTCCATACGTTCATAAATTATAATCATCGTAATATTTATTTATCTGTGATATAATATTCCGGTTTACTGATCATCTGAAACGACATGTTATTAAGGCGTATCACATAAAACCTCTGACGCCATTAATGACGCGCGATTTGTTTTGTTTACGTACACGTGAAACAGTAGAAAAGTTCGAAATTTGTAGTTTAGGCCTAATAACGAGGCGCTGGAATTCAACCATAACAGAAGCAGGCCTTAAGCTCCGTTCCCACTTGGTCGCAATGCAAGCACATAACGAAGCGCTGGAATTCAACCATAACAGAAGCAGGCCTTAAGCTTCGTTCCCACTTGGTCGCAATGCAAGCACATAACGAGGCGTTGGAATTCAACCATAACAGAAGCAGGCCTTAAGCTCCGTTCCCACTTGGTCGCAATGCAAGCACATAACGAAGCGCTGGAATTCAACCATAACAGAAGCAGGCCTTAAGCTTCGTTCCCACTTGGTCGCAATGCAAGCACATAACGAAGCGCTGGAATTCAACCATAACAGAAGCAGGCCTTAAGCTTCGTTCCCACTTGGACGCATTCAAGGACGCAAGTAGCAAGCGAACACCAACCACAAGCGACAGGTTGGATGACCCAACGCGCCACCGCGATTGCATCGTTGCGTCCTAGTGGGTACTTTGATTTAATTTTAAATTCTTACTCACAATATTCAATGTTATTAACCTTCAAATACAGAAATAAATACAGTATAATACATCAGAAGGACACTGTATTATCAATCTGTCGCTTGTGTCGATTGAAATAACGTTCGTATTTACGTTACGTCACAAATGTAGAAACCAAGATTCCGATGAAAAAAATTGACATCGAAAACACGATAAAATTGTTGCCAAACATCACCGCAGTAATGTCTAACAACAAATATAATTAAATTCCTAAATTATATATTTTAATCTCTGCTCCCTGGAGTGGTATTAAAGAAGAAGGTTTTTAATAACTTATTCATATTATGATATTTTTGTCATTGCTTGTTGCATGATTGACTTTCTGCACACTGTAAACAGACCGCGAAATTATTGAACCGTGACGGAAATCACTTTATCTTAACAACTCATTGAGAATGTTGACCATTTGTAGTTGTGTCTTTGATAGACTTACAGTTACACATATTGCGAAAGAAAAAAAGCAAGAATAAACACTTCTAATCGTAGGCCTATACACCAAAGGTAGGATTTATTCTATTATAATTTAAAATAACAACATTGATTGCAAATGATACATTTTCATTTGTTATCGTCATATTATTTATATGCAGTGTGGATCATTACGAAATAACGTAATCTTTTGGTTGCCATGTGGACGCAACGCAACGACGCACAACGCAAGTGAATCGACCAATGGCAAGCGACAATCAGCTAGCGTAGTAGGCATAATGAGAGCTTGGCGCGCCATACATGGGTGATCATTGTAAACGGTCCAGTTTACCTTCAAAGTACAGCAGCATATTTTCTTATTTGATGTAGGCCGGTGTTTTTTTATCAAACACATAACTAGTAGATTCTATTGTATGACATACAAAGAAGATGATGTATGAAGTATGCATCATCTTGCTTCAAATATAACCTCGTGTTTACATTTAATTCACCTTTTATTTATGCCTCAAAATGAACAATTTCTGTACGTAATTAAACTTTTTATTGGAGCTGTGTGTATAATCATTAACAAAGTAGAAATCAAATGATTGTTGTATTTCCATACGTGTTTTTTTACAATTAAACGTTATGACAGATATTGTATTGTAGTCGTATTGTACGTGAAAATTACGGTAGGCCTACTCGCGTCGCTCGGCACGTAAATGTACGCGTAAAAAATACCGTATCCATGGTACGTAAAATGTGCTCATGGAAATTAGTTACTTGTGTTGAGCTTTTGCTAACGCACGTCAAAGAAAAATCGTCCGCTTTGACGTAAACAATTATGTTATAATACTTTCGTGGAATAAAACGTTTGTGAGTTACACCATATAGACCAACACAAAAATACTTTATACTGATGACTAGCATTAACTTTATCAAAACTACAATATGGCCTATATTATCTGATTTTATTAATCTTCATTTTTCATATTTTTGGGGGACAATACATCTTTAATAATCGCACTATAAACTAAAGCTCTTTCTACACTATCAATCTAGTTTGACAAAAAAAAAGTGTGATATGCCCAAAATATGGTAGTGATATGCCAAAATATGGTAGTTATATGACATCATCATGTCCATATAATTTATGGGCACATCACATTTCTTTGTCACATACGTAAGTTTGATGGTGTAGACAGAGCTTAATACGTATATATGTGTGTGCTCTTGTACGATGGGGCCCTATCATAATCCTGTATGTCATTTTCGAAAATCTCCGTTTCGTTCGTTTATAGATTGTGAGTTTCTCGTTTACAATAATGATGCTCAATATATTGAGTATCATTACAAAATGGTCGCCGTGATGTCACCATGTAATATTAGCGTTAATAAAACTTTAAAAAACTTGAGCAAAGTGTATTGACCTTTCGGTCAAAGGTAGTTCAAAACTTCTTTATATAACGTTATATTTAAAATTGTACAAAAAAACCTTAACTTTCTCCTTAAATAAAAGTTGTGTTCTTAATAAATTGTGTCAGTTGTTGGTTTTGATTTATGAACCTTGCTAGGAAGGCACAAGCAGGGCTAGGTCGTGACCCATATATTAAAATGGGGGTAAGGAATGCGACCAAAACGACAGAAAACTACTTAAAAATGTTAAAATTTTAACTGAAGATATCATGTACCAACACTTTTGCAATGAAGCATTCAATGGTATATAGACTGGTTAATAAAACACCTGTTTACACGAAGAATTATATTCATCAATCGTAGAAACAACCTTTCGGTGATATATTTTATAGTTTTGACATCTAAGAATGGGGGGCCTATTATTATTTTGACCGTTGTCAATCACATCAGACAGAGGTGGACTTGTTGTTTTCCCCGTTGTTAATCAGGGGTCATCCTCCTATACGTGTCTGGGTCGTCACCATCCATGCAACATTTAGTGATTCTAAAAACAGCCGATTCTCGTACGGTATTTAGTGACGTTAAACATCTTGCTGTATCGCGTCTGCTGACGGCAACAGGCCCATACCATAGCATCTAATTCTTATAATTTATATATTAACTATTACTAACCCTCTAATAATCTCCCTGCTTATATCTAGTATCCCACATGGGATGAAGGTTGCAGAAGACGCGATACTCCAGAATGTTTAACGTCGCTAGACATGATACCGTTCGTGTATCGGGTAATGTATGTGTTGTATAAAAATGTGATATATGTACTGATATTAATATTTACATATGGCAAAGTATAACTGATAGGCTAGCATAATATTTTATGTTGTGTTTGCGTGGGAACAGAATTTCATATTATTATCATTTACTCAACGAACTCGAGCGGAAATAAAAGGACGGCTGCTATATTTGATACACTAAAACATGGCTTACAATATGAATGCGTTACTAATATCAACCATTCATAATAAAGCGATTCGAACTTTGAGCGGCAATCTTGTAACTTAAGCATCACACTTGAACCGCTAAGTGTACTTAAGAACACTGATAAGTTTAAATGGTGTGAATTATACACCTCTGTTGGGTCATTTATTTTATTTCATTCCAGACCAACAGCGAATCATCACCACTAACAGACTGATATTGTTGGGGTCACTCCTCGTCGGGCATTCGTTGGGGTCACTCCTGGTAGGTCATTAATAGGGTCACTCCACGGCATTCATTCAGGGTCACTCCTGGTGTGATTCCTGGTCGGACATTCATGGGGTCACTCCTGTTGGGGCATTGATAGGGGTCCATTCTGGTCGGGCATTCATTGGTCACTGGTGAATGACACTGAAAGTAGCGAGCTCTAAACTAACTCTAATTTTTTTTTTTTTTTTAGATAAACTTACTATGAGAAGTACGACGGGGCAATGATGACTTGGAATACGACACACGTGTCGTCTTCGGATGACGTCGACGAGGTGACGGTGTCACTGATTCTGTTCGGTATCGTCTGCTCATTGTCCGTAGCTGGTATCGGCCTAGCGATCTTCTTCATGACATTTAACATCAGGTACCGCCGCAACAGGTAAGCCTAAATAAAATATCGAAAAATAATATAAAAACAACTTTAAATAGATTAGCTTTGTGGATAATGTTTTGAAAGTGTCCAATATTCTGTAAAACCAGAAGGATGTTTTTATACTTGGTTAAACAATTCCCGGCAATACATTATTGACTCCATTGAAAGAGATAAAATATGACGTCATTTCATTTATTTATTCGACATTATGTCCTGGGAACCCAAAACCAACAGAGTCACCATAAAATGAAATGTCTTGGGCCCCAGAAGAACTTAACTACATAAAATTAAAAATCAAAATACAGTTTATGTATTGCATGACATCATTTTGATCATACAAACGCAAAATGGGAGTAAAGCCTTGTTTCCACTTCTAGGACGCAACGGAATGACGTAAATAATTATAACTGATTTGTTTCAGAAATTTTACATTTTATTTCTACAGAATTGTCAAGATGTCAAGCCCGAATTTGAACGTCATTATGCAATTTGGCGCCATCGTTCTCTACGCATGCCCAGTTCTGTTTGGTATAGAAGGAGTTGGAAGAGCATCGGACAACGTATTGGCTGGATTTTGTCAGGTAAGACGACGATGATTATGATAACAATGATGCTTGTGATGCAGGGTTCTCACCAACATGTCAACTCACCGCTCCTCCCTAGGCCGACAACAAACATATGATTGGTGGTTATTAAAATTGCTGTGACTAACGACGACGGTGATAATGGAGACCGTTGCAGCCAACGACGACGGCAATTGTCGAGACCGTTGTGGCCAACGACGACGTCAATTGTCGGGACTGTTGTGGCCAACGACGACGGCAATTGTGGAGACCGTTGTGGCCAACGACGACGGCAATTATGGAGACCGTTGTGGCCAACGACGACGGCAATTATGGAGACAGTTGTGGCCAACGACGACGGCAATTACAGAGACCGTTGTGGCGAACGACGACGGTTCATGAATTTATGTTTAAACAATTGTAAAAAAAAATTGTTTCGAATATCAAACAATTAATATAAAAATGTCATTGATACTACATGTTAATCTTACATAACTGTTGTTATAGGCACGCGTGTGGTGTCTTGCGATCGGATTCACCTTAGTCTATGGCACAATATTCAGCAAATCATGGCGAGTTCACACCATATTCAAAAGCGCAGGTGTAAAAAGAACGGTAAAAACTTATTTTTCAATGCACTTTGTAGACAATATGGCTACATTCACATTAGTTTCGTTTCACAGAACGGATGACGGCACCTTGTTAACCAATAGAAAATGTTATAAACAATAAACGGTTCCGTCTTCCGTTCCGTGAAACACGAGTGAATGTAGCTTATAGCATGGGACGTCATTATAGGCCTTGATGTGTAATTATAAACATGGATTTTACCATCTTATCAATGACAATAGGTTCTTCTCATCAATTAGGTCTTAAAGGGTCGCTCCGGCCCGAGTATAAAATGTAGTGTTTATCATCCTAAATAAACCATTGCAACAACATTGATAATAACTAATTATTTTTCGTTATATAAGCCTTCTTTTTAAAACTCTTGCGCACATTTTATAATAGCATTAGAAATTAAATCAGAGCTACCCTTTAAGATCATCTTCGACGGTGACGTGTTGTTTTGAATTTTGAATTAAAACATAAACTTATATTAACCTTATACATAAGTGGGTCAACATGACTGTTGTTGTCTGTCAGTTTATAAGGCCTACATTATGACATGTTCATATGTTTAAACCCATGATACGAAATGTAATTACGATGTGCTTTAAATGTTCTTAAACATCATTAGTGAAACCGTGTGATTTTGCTAGTCCGTAGGATATTATGTATAAATGGTATTGTAATAAAACAATACTGTATTTACAGGACTAAGAAATAATCTATTTTGTGTTTAAAATTACGTATTACGGTATCAATTAAAAAGGTAAACAAAACCTGTTTTTACTAATTAATGATGACCTAGTTATGTGTTGCAACTCTGACCTTAATATGATCTCAAAGCATTCTACGTCATTGTTGCTAGGCTATGCGTAATGCTCACGATATTTATTTTTAAATTTGCATCGCTGTATTGCTGATGAATTTTCGCATTTAAACAGGTAAGCACTGTTTTAATCATTCAAATTTATCCCAAATAATATATTGGGTAATCAAATAATGAGACGTAGGTAAATTTTAGAATTTTCAACAAAAAATAAATATTCAATTTTCATAGTTGTCAATGTTTTTTTCAAATTAAAGGCAGTAGTTTGTTCTTTCTTTATGATGGCCTAGTTAAAGTTTCGTTTCCACGATACAAAACGCAATGCAAAGACGCACGCGCAATGCACGTAATTAGACCAATTACAAGCGACAGTTCGAATCAGCTTGATGGTGATTGGTCAAATCACTTTCGTTGCTTGTGATTGATTAAATTTCTTTCGCTGCTTGTGATTGGTCAAATCACATTCGTTGCTTGGGATTGGTCACATTACTTCCGCTGCTTGTGATTGGTCAAATTGCTTTCGCTGCTTGTGATTGGTCGAATTGCTTTCGTTGCTTGTGATTGGTCAAATTACATGTGTCCTTGCATTGCGTCCAGTGGGAATCAAACTTTAGTTTTAAACGTAATTTTAAACGTAATTATTTAACACTGTATAACAATCCATAATTTCTCAATATGAGTAAACGTGAATTTAAACGGTTATTTAATTTTGTTTGATTGAGGTGATTCGAGACGAGAAACTCCTACTCATAATTCTGGTGATGTTACTGATTGACATCGGCATTCTGTCCATGTGGACCTTACTTGACCCGCTTACACACACATTAGTACCCATTTCATCTCAGGTAAGCATCGTACAATAAAAAAACATTCTAAAAGATCTCATAATGATATCAATGATGATGTTGATGATTTTGATGATGACGGTGACGATACTGATAAGCCTAATTATGTTTTTAAAATAATGACAAGATAGCCGACCTATTTCCTAATAATTTATAACTAAACATAACCTCTTACATATTCTCTCTCAACTATCTCAACTATTAAAAAGTCCACAACCACTGAGCCAAACCGTGGAAAACATATTTGATCTATGCCATGCTTATATTGCGCCTCCTATTATGTCCTAATTAATTCCATATACTGTAATTCATTCATAGTTTCTGCTTGTGGATATCAAATAATGCCACTTTTCGTAGGTAAGCGATGCAGAAAACATGTATTATTCATTAGTTATATTTCGCCAACTTGTTGGATGCATAAGGTGTGTGAAGTATGAATTGAACTGACTACCATTCGCTAATACAAACGCTTTCCATAATTTCGACATCACTTACCTCGAGAAAAAAATCGCGTACGGCCGCCGGCGTAGTAATAATTGATTTATTATGCCTACTTTTTATTGCAGGCAACATTGCATGGAGTTCCATCGAACAATTTAGCAGTAAACCAATGCCAATCAGAATTCAGTGCAATTTGGCTTCTCCTTTTCTTTACATACAAATCCGTTACATTAATATTTGGTACGTTTTTATCATGGTCTACACGAAACGTTGTGCTGCCCTCTATGAATGAAGCCAGGTGTATCGTAATTAGCATATACACTTGCGTGGTACTGGTTGCCTTGGCAATGGGGATATCAACGGTTGTGTGGATGTGGCCTAACATCTGGTTTAGTGTTGTAACAACTGTCATATTTACGTGTACAACTGAAGTACTCTTACTACAAAATGTTCCAAAGGTAGGCCTATGTTTTGTTACATTATAACGATTTTTCCTAACTCCATTTGACCTGCGATGCTGGTCTGCCGAAGTGTGTAAAGCTCTGTCTACAGTCTATCAAACTTGTTTAAAAAAAAGTGTGATGTCCCCAAATATGGTAGATATAACATCATCATGTCCATATATAGGCACATCACATTTTTTTGTCACATAAAGTTTGATAGTGTAGAAAAGGCTTAACTAGCTGCTGCACTGCACATATTGTCTCAATACGGCTTCAATTATTATATAGTATCCAGGCAACATCCCTAATAAATGTGTTTACCTTATCTCCACCAATCCCTTCAATACATCTGAAATATGTGACGAGCATGTGTTATTGTATCACGGACTTTCACATGATACAATTTTAAGATACGATTGCTTTCTTACAGATGAAGGCATGGAAAGAGAACCCTCAAGCTAACCTATCAAGGGCGATTACAGCATCATACCTGGCGTGCTCAGGGAATGCATCGTTCAACCAAATCGAGGAAGAGCTATTTTTACTTTCGGCTGAAAATGTTGCGCTTAAAAAGTCTTTATCTGAGGTCAGTTACAGAATTATTGATACGAGGAAGAAAAAAAAGATTGAAAATAATTGGTGTTCGATTGAGTAAACTTTATGCTGAAAATACGTTAAAGCAAGTTTAACGTTCAGAACAGTTTGTTAACTAACGTTAAAATCACCAATCGATTACGCCAAAATGTTATCTATCTTTCTTATCCTTTATGCGCCCGTGTCGTCAAAATAGTGCACTATTGTGGGTGGGTGACTAGAATAGGTGATGATGACGTCATATATGAAACAAATAGATGACGTCGATCCTCAGATAATTAATAATGATAAAATGGATTTTTCTTTAACAGAAAGAAGAAAGGATAAAAATGATGCAAGAACACGTAGAGAACGCTCGAGATAAACTAAAACAACTACAGGTTGATGACGTTCGCCAAGACAGCGGATGTGACGTAGATATGTCGTCATCTTCAACTGGAAACGATGACGTAATAGGGCAGACTGGCACTGGTGGTCATGAAAACCAGCACCGTGATCAACCTGAACCAGGTTCATCGTTAATATTAAATGGACTTGCAAGAACTGAAAGTTTAGATAGGTTTAGCAACGTAAAAAAACGGGTGTCACATGATAGGAACAGTTTGAGGAGTATTAATAGTGCGGTAAGCGGTAATAACAATAACACCACGAACAATTTTGCAGAATTAAAACATTCAATTGCGAAAAATCTACACGTCGCGCATACGTTATCTTCTACGCTCAGAAGTTCAATAGCCGAGGAGTTAAACTCGTGCCGAAAACGGCCTATGTATCACGAGATAGCAAGCACTGAAAGAGACATTGCGCATGCGTTTCAGCAAAGCTATAATTTTGAAAATGAGGACGTTTTATCCGTAATAAGCTCAGGTAGTGTTTTTACATACGACAACCCAGTGTTTATGAGAGGCAGTGATTTTCGCCTTAGTGGGAGTAGTTATTATACTAGTCGTACGAGTAGACATTCGAGTTTTCGTTCCATTGCGAGTTTTGCGTCTGATTTTACAGATAAAAGTCGCTCGTCTTCAGTATCCAGAAAGCTAAAATTGCCGCGATATATTGCACCTCAACAAGACCATTTAATCCCACCACAAATTCATGAAGTACCAAAAATTGTCAAAATTGAAATGATGAGATCCACCGGCAAAATGAATTCCACATACGTATGATTGTTATTATACGAGATAATGTCTTGAAAGATAGAGGGCGGTGTCTTTACAAAAGTAGATCCTTGTCATTTATAATAATATTACTTTCCACTATTTTTGCCATTTCTTCTGCCATGGACAACGTTAGGCTAATCATGTTATTGGAGTTATTTTAATATTTAAATACTGTATGAATATTCATCATTTTTCAACTGCCGCAGACGTTGACGGATTTTTTCGCCAAAGATGGTAAACAATATAACAATATAAGAATACCTGTTTCTGTAATTATATAATTATAAATTGTATTGTATTTATTAATATTATAAACATTCTACTGTATTGATACAAAAAAGAAAATACTGAAAAGCATTAAAAGTTGTGTGTTGTAAATCAATCAATTTTATACCTTTGCTTCTGTACAATAGGCCTAGCAAGGAGTTTTTGTTTCATTGACTGCAACAGTCACAGTGAACTGCAGCAAACTAGGGTCCAGGTTCAGCTAGCTAGGCCTGGACCACTGGCCAGGACTAGCTAGGCCTACTCAGCAAACCATACAGAGAAATCTAGTTTTGATATTATATGACGCCTTGAGTATTCAATACGGGATTCAATACTAGATAATAGCCTAGCCGGGTCGCGATTTTTTTTTTCGTACATAAGTTGGGGACCCCCTCATGAAACGTCACAAAATAAACATGAATAATTCATTAGTTAAATTTTCTTGTTCCGTGTGCACCCAAGCGTATAGCAACAAGAAGTGATTACACAAGTGCGGTACGATTCTAGGCCTATCTCCGCTGTTGTTGCGACGTGCGATTTCATAGAAGATAGATCTCTAAACCCATGTCTATTCTAGTAGTAGCTGTGGGTGTGTGTGACGTGTGTGTTAGGTATGACCAAAGATAGTTATCTTTGGTATGATACAATCCGAGTAATAAGTCAGCAAAATTAAACAATAAATTACACAAAAATACATTTTTTATTCTCGTGGGTGAAATCTTCCCATCTCATGTGTTCATATACGCGCATTTTTAAAGTTCCTTTGAGTACATCATGCATATTGTTTGATAATAAAATAGCAGAATTAAAAAAATACAGTACACAAATTATAGGCTACACATTCTTTATTCTTGTGGGTCTAAGCTTTCTTTGGGCTATGTCCAATGAATTACTACTTAGTTTAATGTCTTGCCTAGCTGTCGATTAGCCTCGACTCGACACATTTTGTGTGAAGAAGAGTGCGCGAAGGCAATCACGTGAATTTACTTATCCTAGGCCTACTGTAGAAAGTATCGTATCGCAGTTGTGTAATCACTTCTTGTTGCTATACGCTTGGGTGCACACGGAACAACAAATTTAACTGATGAATTATTCATGTTTATTTTGTGACGTTTCATGAGGGGGTCCCCAACTTATGTACGAAAAAAAAAATCGCAGTCGGGTCTAGGGAAGGGAATATGGCCCATCTATCGATTGGACTGAATTCAATTTTTAAAAATGTCCCACTTTAGCTCAAACTGTCACATGAACCGCATTTTGCCATTCTATATCATTCACTCATGAAGGTATAACTTTTTAAACTTAAATATTGCTCAATCATCATGATGGGCGGTGTGGCACAAGCTGCGTATACTGTTCAAATGTCCCGCCCTCCGGGCCGCCCTCCTCCATACCTAAACTTCCTCTCGCGATGTCGCCTGTCGATGTGGGCCTGGGCCTGGCTGGTGTAAAAAATATCCAAGCTTAGAAAGAGTACTTATTAGCCTACTTACCAGCATACGTTGGTCTACCGAAATCTAACCGTTGAAAACATGAAGATAAATATATCATACTTGCATATATCATCTTGTGCACAAAGATAAGTTTTGTGTACATTTTAAATTTCCCCACCACGTGCACCACCGCCACCAACACGTGATGTGAAAACAAAAACACACATTCTTTTTTTAGAGTCAACACATCGTATGGTGGCGCACTCTCAAATAAATCCAAAACGCCTTCTCACAACACTCGATCTACGACGACACACAATCAACATCCCGGAAACACTAGCAAGACAACCGTATGTTTTTATAAAAATAATGAATTAAAAACAAAATGAGTACTTCAGTATCTATTCTTGGTAAGTATTCTCTGTAAGCTGGATTTTTTTCCATTTGAAAGTCTAAAAACCCGACGGAAAGAAGTCTTATTATAGTAGCCTAGCTAGGCTAGGCCGTCCTCCGACGGAAAATAGCCAACGGGAATAATCCGTTTTCCCGCTGAATGGTGATTGCTGAGTTTGCTTGGTGTATTTGAACACGGAGGTACAAAATTCATATTAAAGCTCCATGATTGGAACATACTTATATTTTACTTGGATAGAGTAGTAGGTAATATTAATAATTGTAATTTTAAATTCTATTGACGCAATTCCCTTTTTGTCACTTGTGACTGTGTTTTAATTTAAGATTATCCACCACAATTGAAGTATTTCTAATTTCACATTACATTATTATGTTTTTAGGGGCATCTGTTTTAGCTTTATTATTAGCTGGTTACCTGGGCCAGCAATACCTACCGCCACCAAAGCCTAGGATAGTTGGCATCGACCTTGGAACGACCTTCTCGTGTATTGGAGTGTACCATGCTGTTACAGGTGATGTAGAGGTAAGTTGGATTTCAAATTTTAATGAAATCATTTTTGGAACTTCATCTCATAAAGCATGAGAGTTCATGGTATATTGTTATTTTCTTCAGGTAATATTAGATTCTGCTCAACACAAGACAATACCAAGTATGGTAGCCTTCACTGGGGTCACTGAGCTTGTGGGCTATGCAGCCCTAGCCCAAGCGGAACATAATCCGGCCAACACAATCTATGATGCTAAACGATTTATTGGTAAGAAGTTCTCACCAGAAGAATTTATAAAAGAAGCAGAGAGATATAATTTTAAGGTGAGAAATTGACGATGACATTGTCACTGTGCTTAACCACAGTATCACATTTAACCATGGTACCACGCTCAACCATGCTACCACGCTCAACCATGCTACCACGTTCAACCATGCTGCCACGTTCAACCATGGTGCCACGTTCAACCATGGTACCACGCTCAACCATGGTACCACGCTCAACCATGCTACCACGTTCAACCATGCTACCACGTTCAACCATGGTACCACGCTCAACCATGCTACCGCGTTCAACCATGGTGCCACACTCAACCATGGTGCCACACTCAACCATGCTATCATGCTTAACTATGGTATCACATTTAACCATGGTACTACGCTCAACCATGGTGCCACGCTTAACCATGTATCAACTATGGTATCATGCTTAACTATGGTATCATGCTTAAAATGATTTTTTTTAATTCATTTTAGTTGAAAGAAGATAATGGATTAATTCGATTCATAGTTGGTTCAAGTAAGAATGCGACTGAAGTCAGTCCTGAGTACATCGGCTCTAGAATTTTGACAGAATTGCGCAAAACTGCTGAAGCGAATCTTACAAGTAGCGTCACGAAAGCTGTGATGTCAGTGCCGGCAGAGTTCAATGAGATGCAGAGAAACTATACTATACAAGCAGCCAAACTTGCAGGTACTAACAGAATATCTCTATTCCTGTTATATAATCATAAATTATATACATTTCAGTTCACACACTATAATATATCATAATGTAAATGTTTTGCTGTAGGTATAGAGGTAATGAGACTTATCAATGAGCCAACTGCGGCGGCTTTAGCTTACGGCCTGCACGGCAAGGAAGGCGTTGAGAATGTGTTAGTGGTGGATCTTGGTGGCGGCACACTTGATGTGTCCTTGTTAAATGTGCAAGGTGGAATGTTCTTAACAATAGCTATGGCAGGTAGGTAACTGAAGCTGTCACAACACAAATTTGTTTAGTGCTGACGTTCATTACACTCAGTTAACTGATGGTCACACAGTTAACTGACTAATGTATTCCTCATCCTAATATCTTTCCTATTTTGTACAGTCTATAATACCTACAAAGTATGAGTTCCATGCTCACATTTTTACTTACAAATAGAGGGCGCATCCTCACATTATAACTACCGTTACCCCCTTATGATATCCACATCTAACACTTGAACAGTCAACAATTAATAATGTCAATCTTATACAGCTCTTAAGCGTGGTTCCCACTAGCGACGTAACGCAACGCAAGTGAATTGACCAATCACAAGCGATGGCTTATTCGCTTGTGATTGCTAACTGTCTATAACTTCGCTTTTCATTGGTTAAAACGCTTGCGTTGCGTTTACGTCCTTGGGTTACGTTCTAGTGGAAACCAAGCTTTAGTGCTCAAAGCTTTTTAACCGCTGAATAAAAAAAATCATAGGTAAATAATAACAAATTTAAATAAACTTTCATTTTTAAAGGTAACAACCATCTTGGTGGGCAAGACTTCAACCATCGCTTGAATCAATATCTACAAGATTTGATAGAACGCAAATTTAAAAAGCCTCTAACAAACTCAGAAGATATACAACGCTTACGACTGCTTGTAGAGGAAGCAAAGATTAACCTTACTAACAAACAATCTGTCCATGCATCACTCGCTCTACCGTCGATGGGTGAGGGCAGTGTTTACAACATTAACGTCACGCGTTTACAGTTTGAAAAACTGAACGAGGATTTATTTGCTAAAGTATTAGTGCCGATTAAAAAGGTTTTAGAAACTGGACGATTGACCTTGGAAGAAGTGGACGAAATTGTACTGGTCGGTGGGTCAACTCGTATACCAAAGGTTAGATCTCTTATAGCAGAGTTTTTTGGTAAAGAACCAAATGTTTCAGTAGATCCTGAGTTGGCAGTGACATATGGTGTAGCTATACAAGCTGGGATTATAGGGGGAATGTGGCCACTACAAGTCAGTGCAATAGAATTGAATACTGCAACTAAAAAGATACAAGTTAATTAGTCATTATAATTTTATAAATGTAAACACTTATATATATTTAATGTATTGCTTTATGTAAAAGTCAAACTTGATTAAAACACAATATTTATTAGCCATTTTACATATACTTAATTGATTGAAAGTAAAACATTTTGAATTTTATTACGGATTTTACATTTGCTAATTTGAAATGAAGATTTTTTTTAATTAGACAGCAAACATTTACTGCATTCAATTAAAACAGTTTTATAAATGGTATAAATTATTTAATTTGTTAATGACATTTTATTATAAAATATTTGTTCATATTCATGTGATAGGGTTTTTGCACAAAGAGACATATTTATGCTATTTATAACTTTAATGATTAAAATTATCGTGAAATAAAATAAATTGCAAAGAAAGTTGTATCTGTTTGTGTTCGGTTAGCCATAATCTATAATAAATTGTAAGTACAACACAGCTGAAATCTAAGCATCTCTGCAACTAAATAGTAGTAGGCTAATGTAAAACGCGTATAAAGCTTGTTTCAATTCCCACTAGCGACGCAACCTATGCAACGTAAGAAAATGCCCTTCCAATAATTGTGTTTGCCCCGCCTGCGTGAAATCAAACCTGCGGTGTTTGTAGCACTGTTGGTTGCGTTTTCGGTTCCCACTTGTGATTACGCAATACAGAACTTTGTGTCAATACGTCTTTGCGTTGCGTTACTTGCGTCACTAGTGGGAACTACGCTTTAGAAGAACATTTTCAGAACGATTCGCATATTGGTCCTAGTGTGAAAAGCATGTATTCATAGTTTTCTTCTTCTATTTTGTTTCATATATGTTTGGTTTATCTATTATATCTGCCTTGATGCTAACATATGCTCTTTTTGAAAAAAGAATAAGAAGATCGTCTTTACTCTCAAGGAGAGATATCGACAGATCAGACGCATTACAATATAGATTGCAAGATGGTGTGTCTGTCCAGGGAAGAGTTAATCTGTAGATAACAATAGAAAAGTCTCGTTTTGGGTTGAAACGTTTGCGAAAACTGATATTAATTTATATTTCAAAGGCTTATCGATAAAACTAAACTTTAATCTGTGATAAGAAACATTTGTCGAAAATATATATCACAATTTGTGAAATATTAGGAGACAGTATCTTAGATTTAGACTTTATCTTATCAAAACTAGAAACGCACATTCGAATAAAACGTGGGGAGGGAATTTTGAAAAGGTGTTTTTTAAAATGTTTAATAGAAGGTTGTTAATTATTGTTATATTGTGTTATATCCCCTATCACGTAATCGAATTGCCCTTTGTAAAAGTTTTTAAAACTCTCATTACTGAATGCTGTTTTAGTTTTCGTCTTGTACGTTAGTTAACTCCTCGGAATTCGAAAGGCAAGGTAAGAATATTTTTTTTACTAAGGTACCTGTCGTAATAATTTTACTCACGCTAAAGCATGGTTCACACTTAGGCACGCAAGAACGTAAACGCAATTTGACCAATCACGGCGTGACGAACTGTCGCTTGTGAATGGTAACTTGCGTTTCGCGCCTACTGTACGTCGTTACGGTTGCTTACGTCTTAGTGTGAACTAAGCTTTAAGATGAGATACGCGATGACAAAACACACAAAACTAGTGTGAACCAGAGACTAATGGTACTGGTATGAACAAATAGCACTTCTACATGTTCACACACGGTCATTCATTTTGTAGAAAATACTGATTAAGAAGTAGAATGAGAACCGGAGATCTGATTTCATTTATTTCATATTTTATTCCACATTTATTTAGTAGTCATCAATTACAGTACATCATAATTACAGTACAACTGAAAACAGGGATCCTGCATAAAAAAGCTGTTGCTTCGTTTTTTTGTTACCCCTTTTACATAAGAACAGTATATAGAACTTAAATAAAACAAAGGTGTTAAGTTAGTTAAATTATGTTGTTATGTTAAATTATGTTGTTAGGCTAGAGTTTTAGGATACATTTTATTTTAATGCTACGTTTGTATATAATTTTATACTGGTTTATATGATGTATTTTGTTACAGAAGATGTCGCAGACAATATTGGTGTGTCTTTTATTCTGTTTCGTGATTGGTACGACCAGTGGCGTGGTGTTTAATTGCGGCCCTTGTCCCGAAGTTCCCACCGAAAAGGGATTTGAATATAAAGGTTATGTTGGGTTGTGGTACGAAGTTGCTCGCTATCGCAATGCATTTGAGTTCAACACCAAATGTGTGTCCAGTAATCACACCATGTTGGTAAGTATCTTGCACCAGTTTCACACGTGACACTCAAGTGAGTTGATTAATCGCAAGGAGGATGATCCATGCGTCAAATCATAAAAAAAAAAATAGTGATGGCTAAATAAGTTCTGTCTACAGTATCAAACTAGATTTTGACCACAAAAAATTTGATGTGCCAAATATGGTAGTGATATGTCATCATCATGGGCACGTCACATTTGATAGTGTAGAGCTTTATACAACTTTAACATATTATTTAATTTTGACAGGACGATGGTAGCGTAGAAATAGAAATGCAAAGGTTGTATCCAATCGGAGGCTATGTTGACAATATAATGTATGCTATACAAGATCAAACTAACCCTGCCATAATCTACAGCAAATTGAAATGGTGTAAGGACACTTTTTGAATAATCGGGGTGTTTTTTAAATTTTTGTTATTTTGGAGTCGGGGGTTATGTTACGTTCAAAGTAGTCCATCACATAAATCTTGTTTATTACATTTTTTAACTTTAGAATTGTGTTATGAACGTGAGCAAAATCCCCGTATTTTAAAGTTTGGTTCCTTTGGAGGCACCAAATAGGAAGTGTATTTCAAGGGTCTTTAAGGGCCTTTCACACCTGTTCCGGCACGGTTCCGGTCCGGCGAATCAAACGTCAATGTTTCGTTTTCACGACGCTCTACGTGGCTATGCGCCAATCGATATGCGCATAGCCGCGTAAAAACGAAACAATCAGACGTTCGATTGGATTTGCCGGCGCCGGACCGGACCCTTTAGGGTCTTTCACACCTGTTCCGGCACGGTTCCGGTCCGGCGAATCGAACATCAATGTTTCGTTTTCACGCGGCTATGCACCAATCGATATGCGCGTAGCCGCGTAAAATCGAAACATTGACGTTCGATTGGATTTTCCGGCGCCGGACTGGAACCGTGCCGGAACAGGTGTGAAAGACCCTTTACACCTGTTCCGACACGGTTCCTGTCCGGCGCCGGCAAATCAAATCGAACGTGAATGTTTCGTTTCTACGCAGCTACGCGCACATCATATTGGTGCATGGTCGAATGGAGCGTCGTGAAAACAAAACATTCACGTTTGATTTTGATTTGCCGGCACCGGACCTAAGACGTGCTGCCGGAATAGGTGTGTGAAAGACCCTTACCACAAGATTCGGACAATTCCTCGTATATGATTGCGTTGTGCGTTCTTCTTGCACACTGAGCTGCTTATTGCATATTATCATTATCTATTACAGTGCTACCTGCTCTAGAGTACAAGTTTGTTGACACTGATTACGATCACTATTCCATCGTCCATTCCTGCACCTCATACTTTTGGGGCACTTTCAATGTCCAGTTGTCCTGGATTTTTTCGCGGGATGCTACTGTGTCCGAGAGCTTAATGGCCTATCTGATGGACCGAATTGAGAATAAATATAATATAGAACCAAAACACTATATGTACACCGAGCAGAATGATTGTCCGGCAGACGAGAGGAGAACCAAATATACGAAGAAGTATAAGAAAGGGGACAAGACGAAAACTGATTCCAACGAAATTGATGTTAATGTTAACGATATAAATAGCATTTAATAGTAATAATAATAGCCATAAAGAGGGAATGTAAGGGGACGAAAACTGACCAAACTTTCAACCTCTGCAAATATTCAGTTTTACTCTTATAAAATGGCGTATACTGTAAATTAATTAAAATAAACATGGAATGAAATAAAAACATTGACATTAATTGTTTTCAATGATGAAACTCAATACATAAATTCATTATAATTAAGCTTAGCCTCACCCCTGTGTGAAAACAGCCTATGGTACCAAACCAGTGTATAGCATACAGAGTTAATTGAAGATTTGTTCATAATTCTATGAAATACTATTTAAAAAAAACATATTTTTAATATTTGAGTTATTTTATTGAAATTTGGAAAAATGTTATTTGGAAAATTGACTAATGCGATGCAACATTTATTTGTGTGAATTATCTGTTTAAAAAATTGGACTTCATTTGGATAATACATTGCTGAGTATGTGGTCAGAAAGTGAGAAAAAAAATAGGACAAAAAATAGGTCAAAGGTTAAAAATCATAATATCAATTAGTTAATATTCATCTTCAAAACATATTTTTTTATAAGTAGTAAAAAACAATTTTTCAAATTTTATTTTGGAAAAAATGTAATTCTAAAGGTGAGATTACCGTACTGAATGTGGAGGCGAATCGTTAATAATTACAGTATTTTATTTGTTGGTGTAAGAAATAAGTGCAGGGGAGTTTGTTTTGTCTAACGTCACTTTGAGGAAATAATAAACACAGTATATTATTATAGTCAAATCTATGTCTTTGAATGTCGTTTATGTGTGATTTGATTATAATGACCAGGATGATTATGATAGTGATGATGTTAAAGCTTGGTTTCCACTGCAAGGCAATCAATGACGTAGACGCAATGACGTAGACGCAATGACGTAGACGCAATGACGTAGACGCAATGACGTAGACGCAATGACGTAGACGCAATGACGTAGACGCAATGACGTAGACGCAATGACGTAGACGCAATGACGTAAACGCAACGACGTAGACGCAATGACGTAGACGCAATGACGTAGACGCAATGACGTAGACGCAATGACGTAGACGCAATGACGTAGACGCAATGACGTAAACGCAACGACGTAGACGCAATGAAGACGTAGACGCAGCGCAAGTGAGTTGACGAATCACAAGCGGCATCAGTGTGATTGCATCATGATTGGCGGCGCACTTACGTTCTTGCGTTGCGTCTAAGTTGTAACCAAGAAGTCTAATAAGGAACTTGATCAACTTTTATTTTATAATATCCAGAAAAAAGTACAGAGGTCTCTAGTCGGCGACCAGCCCTAAAGCTTGATTCCCACTAGGACGTAATGCTATGACGTAACGCAAGGACGTAAGCTTGGTTCCCACTAGGACGCAACGCAAGGACGTAGACGCAACGCAAGCGAGTTGACCAATCACACGCGACTGTTCGAATAATCCATCGCTTGAGATTGGTCAAATCACTTTGCGTTGCGTTACGTCCTGGGGCGGATTGCTATAAGCGGTCTATAACCGGTCTCAGCGCTTAGCCGGCTATAATTCGTGACGTAGCAAGTAGTCTTATATTATAGACCATTGCTATACCGCGGTCTAACCTGTAAACGGTCTTTAAAATTAAAGCCTACTCGAAGGAGTCTTAAAACAGTTTTAAACCTCTCTTTTTGTTGCTTTTACGTATTATTTATCGTCAAAGATAACCAATTGAACGAGTTTTAAGTGTTAAATCAAATAATAACGGTGATTTTATTCTTATATAGGCCTAGAATAGATTTTCTCGCGTATAATGTACGTTGTACTGTTATGATTGTGAATTGAACAAGCGTGACGAACATTACCTTATTTGGTGTTCTACGCGCAAAGTACGCCCTCAATTTGTTACTTTACGTGGTCTTATTTAAGACTGTTTTATAGCAATGGTCTAACAGGGGTGGCTTTAGTAAGACCGTCTATCTGATAAAGCCGGCTTTAATCGGGGAGTTAAGACCATCAGTTAAGACTGTTTTATAGCAATCCACCCCTGGAGTTGCGTTCTAGTGGGAACCAAGCTTTAGGCACAACGCAAACGCGTTGATCAACCACACGCGTTACGTCTTACGTTTTACCAAACTTATAAGAGACGCACAACCAGCGGGTTGACCAATCACAAGCGACATCAATTACGTTGCGTTACGTGTTGGAATCAAGTTAGAAGCGATTAAACAGCAAGTCATACCTAATTTATTTTTTTTACCTTTTCATATCATATTTTATTCAAGTTTCAACAATCTAAAATCCCATATTAACAACTTTTCAATAAGTAAAATTCTGTGCAATAACTATATTTAAAGATATATTGTCATCCTAAAAAATAATTGTTTAAATTTTTTTTGTTGAATATGCTATTTTAATCTCACATAATAGTTATCCACTAAACAAAATTTATTTACCTGAAACTGTAATTTAAAGCAAAAAAATGGTCAAATTGATTGCTAGCCAATGAATTTTTGGTTGAATTTAACCAATTATTATGTTATTTTATAATTGAAAACATTTTTTTTCGCTTTTTTTCTACAGAAGTGATTAACTTGAGTAAAACTACAAAAATAACCTATTCAAAGCCCGATTCAAAGTCTGATTTTTCATGTTTTTGGGGGACAATACATCTTTAAAATCTAATAATTATTAATAATAACTAAATTTTCATAATTAAAAAAAAATTACATGTAGGCCTAATTTATTTATTTTAGCTGTTAAATATCAAATAAAATCTTTATTACTATTGATAATTTTTTTTTTAAGTCTGTACTTTCTCTTTTTATTTGTTAGTTGTAGTGGTTTGT
This sequence comes from Antedon mediterranea, assembly GCF_964355755.1. Classification (NCBI taxonomy): domain Eukaryota; kingdom Metazoa; phylum Echinodermata; class Crinoidea; order Comatulida; family Antedonidae; genus Antedon; species Antedon mediterranea. The sequence goes on from NC_092677.1 coordinate 2,167,643, forward strand.
CAGATATTTTTTATATTATGTGTTTGTTTTATTTATTTGAGTGTCCATTGATTGTCAGCATATGCCGTGAACCCTCAAATGTTTAAATAAAAAAATATATATATCGTCATTCAAGGAGAGATATCGACAGATCTGAAACATTATTAACATATGCTCCTTTGAAAAAAATAAGAAGATCGTCATTACCCCAGGATTCAGGAAAGATCAGTACCATTACAATATGGATTGGAAGATGGTGTGTCTGTCGATAACAATAGAAAAGTCTCATTTAGGTTCAAACGTTCGCGAAAACCGATAATAATTTATATTTCAAAGGCTTGTCGATAAAATTAAATATGAATCTGTGATAAGAAGAACGTTTATCGAAAAATATATCACAATACGTGAAATATTAGGAGGCAATATTTTAGATTTAGCCTTAATCTTATCAAAACTAGAAACGTACATTCGAATAAAATTTAGGGAGGGAATTTGGAATGTTTTACTTAATGAAGAGGGTTGTAAATTATCGTAATATTGTTCTCCAGTTGTGCTATTTGTGTTGTATACCGGTACAACCCTATCATAAAATCGAATTGCCTTTTTTAAAATTGTTACTTTCATCATCACCCGACGTGTTTTTATTCTTCACGTCTTACATGATAGATGCCTACATCCGAAAGGCAAGGTAACAATTACTCGCACTTAGATTCACGACGTAAGTAACACATAAACACATCAAATAATAATAGGCCTTATAGTGTGAACTAGAAACTTGGTATTAACCTCTGTCTACACTATCAAACTCTATATGACAAAACAATGCGATGTGCTCATATATGGACATGATTATCATGTCACTACCACATTTAAGCAGTTCACTACCAAATGTAGGCCTATATCACAATTTTTTGGTCAAACTCGTTTGAAAGTGTAGATAGAGCTTTATGTTGCGTTAAAATGTATTTTACAGCGAATAAACATGTCGCAGCGGACAATATTTGTGTGTCTTTTAATCTGTTTCGTGATTGGTACGACGAGTGGTCAAAAGATCTCCTGTGGCGGATGTCCCGTAGTTTCGACCAAGAAAATGTTTGATTACAAAGAATTTGCTGGGGTATGGTACGAGGCTGCTCGCTTTCCCAGTTTATATGAGTATGCCTCGAAATGTGTAATCAACAATCACACAATAATGGTAAGTCGTTTAATATGATAGATACATTGTATAGATAGGCTGCAATGTCTTTTATCTGTGTCCGGTTTGACGCGCGCGTGCCTACGCCTATTATTTTCATCAATTTTTAAACGCGCGTATCAAACTATGTACTCTCTCAAATTGTCGATGTTAATCGGTCGAAAATTATTTATAGATAATGTTTCAGTAGTATACGTCTTGTATACGTCGTTAGATCTATATTGTTTTACTGACGCATTATCGATATTTGTTTTAAAATATTGTATATGTTCATGATTCTTTATATTAGGATGACGGTACCGTAAGAGTAACAAACCAAAGGTACCTTTCATTAAAGAGGCTATGTCGACAAAGTAATATACGTCACACAAGATACAACTGATCCTGCCATACTCCACAGCAGATTCAGATGGTGTAAGCACACTTTTTGAAATATATACAATTAATTTAGTAGTCAGAACTACATTTTACCATTATGTCCGATTGGTTCTACAGACACAACTGAAGGACGCAAGTTATTTGACCAATTACAATTGAGAGTCCGCTTATGATTGGTATTAGTTGCCTTGTTGCGCGTACGCTCAGCGCTGCTTCCTAGGGAACCAATAATGAATTATGATTTCTCATTACCTAACCCTGGGAAAGAAGATTAAGGGTTTATTAATGTGCGACACAATCCAAAAGTGAACTTAACGTGCACGTTAAAATAAGTGCGCAGCGCAAGAAATTGCGTATCACCTAATGATCGTGTATCTTTGTCTTATAGGGCAACCTGTCATGTCGTTTGAGGTCATGGACACCGATTACAACCACTACGCCCTCATACATTCCTGCAACGAATACTTGTGGGGAACTGTTAGTATGCAGTTTAACTGGATTTTTTCGCGTAAAGATACTGTACCCGAAACCGTAATGAACAACCTGATGTACCGGTTTAACAAGGCTGGTATAGATGTGAGCCAGTTCGAGTATACCGAACAAGATGATTGCCCGTCACACGCGGCAAGGACTAAGTACAAAAAGAAGAAGGATAAGAAAGGGGACAAGACTGATTCCAACGAAATCGATACAAATGATAACAATATAAGCCATAGCCACGAAGAGGGAATGTAAGAGGACGAAAAACTGACCAAATAAATGTTTTACGAGCAGAGTAAAATGACTTATACAGTAAACATGGGTTGAAAATAATTAGTCACGGTTCATGAAAAATTCCTATTTTGATATGTTTCAACGATACAAAATTAGCATAAATACACAAACTCATTAGGCCTAGCTTAAAATATAATCAAATTTAAAATCTTGCTCCTTACTTTTAAAGCACTTCTTTTCAACCAACCTGCTTACATCCGTCAATTAATCACCTTTTATGTTCCTGGACGGACTCTTAGATCATCTGATGATTTTTTACTCTCTGTTCTACGCATAGCCACTAAAACCTTTGGTCATAGATCGTTTTCTTTTGCAGCACCCACACTCTGGAATTCACTCCCCCCACAAATTAAACACTGCTCTTCTGTTGCCTTATTTAAAAAAATTGCTCACAACTCATTGTTTTCGACCACTAACATGCCCAGCGCCTTTGATTTTGTACCTCGGTCTTTGAATTGACGCTTTATAAATGTTGATATAATAATAATAATAATAATAATAACCGTACCGTACGTACTGTTTTGCTGCTGTTCACTGAAAAATCCTCGCGGACGACAGGTACACAGAAGACAACAGGGAGTTATTCATACAACGGCCAATTTAAATACATCCCGGTACTTTATTAACTACAATCTGGCCGGCATTTCTCCCTACATACACTGCAGCTGACATACGTGCATTTTGTTATACTATATTAATCGCACATCACAGTAGTACTATGATGAATCATCATCAGTAATAACTTGGTTTCAAATAATAGTGGGGGAGTTTGTAGGGATATAGTCACCTTTTATCTGACGGTCGACTTTGTGGAATTAATAAACACAGTATAAGTCAAATCTATGTCTTTGAATGTCGTTTATGTGTGAGCATGTATGTCATGGCTAAATTGATTATGACGTATGACCATGATGATTCTGATAGTAATGATGTTAAAGCTTGGTTTTCACTTGGATGCAACGCAATCAATGACGTAAACGCAACGCAAGTGAGTTGACCAATCATAAGCGACAGTTCGGGATTGATCCCAATTATGCATCGCGCTTACGTCATACTTGCGTTGCGCGCATTTGCCAATATTGCATGATGCGAAGACAATTCTAGAGGCTTGTTGGTGGGGCGGGGGGGGGGGGGGGGTTGGACTAATCGATGAAATAAATACACTACCACCTACGAACTACTTTATCATTCTTTAATAACTTCATTTTAATTACAAAATTACAATTCTAATCAAAATCTATACCGATTTTAAAATACGATGTATGACTTAATATTTTATGGTATATGGATATTGAGAAAAAAAACACACATTTTGGCAAACATTGTCAAATAAGGTAATAATCCCAATATTTAAACATACCTGTGTTTCTTGACATTAAGTGTATAAGATACCAGAAACAAATTAGCATTTAATTTATTTATTTCAACGTTTATCTTTTGGCGGGCTAAACTTATCGGCGCAAATCATTCCTTTCCTGTGTAGGCGTCTAAACAGTCGTGGCGGGAGGGCAATTGACGTGACCGTAGAACTGAAATTTGCTGACATCAATTCCTTGCTTTTCGAATTTAGTCAGCTGAGGTTGTATCTTGCTAGCGTCACCAGTTGATAAGCTGGAGTCACGTACAAGAATCCAGTTGAATTGGACATTGACCAGGCCAAAAATTGACGTGCAAGAATGGACAAGAGCGGACTCCACATAATCGGTATCCAACACCCAGTATTTAGCCCGTGGTGACCCTATAAAAAGAATAAATTGTTATAAAGTTGTTAATTTTTTATAAAGCATGATTCCCACTAGAGAGACGCAACGCAAAGACGTACGCGCAACAAGGCAAACGAGTTGACCAATGGCATGCGACAGTTTGAATAATCTATCGCTTGTGATTGGTCAAATCACTAATGCTTGGTTCCCACTAGCGACGCAACGTAACGCAACCTACGCAACGTAGAAAATGGCCTTCCAATAATTGTGTTTGCCCCGCCTGCGTAAAATCAAACCTACGATGTTTGCAGCACTATTGCGTCGTCGGTTCCCATTTGTGATTACGCAATACATCACTTTGCGTCAATACGTCGTTGCGTTGAATTCTAGTGGGAACCACGCTTAAACGTGCAACGAAGATGCGCGTCACGCCTTTGGAACCCAGGAAAGTTAGCCGGCCCAAATAAATACTAGTTTAGGTACTTACACCGACTGAATTTGACTCCAAGCTTGGCAGGATTATCTGGGTTTGCCTTGGCGTCACCGACGGCTGACTGGTAACCTTCTCCCGGAAAGTAAGCGCTGTTCAATACATTCACATGGCCGTTATCCTAGATTAGAAAATATAGTATTTGTGAATAAAAATGATAGGCCTATAATAATAACAATGTGAAGCGATAAAGATGAGAAATCGAAAACCCAGAAGCCTAACTCAACCAACTTAAACGTTCTTCTACTTCTGATGTTTACAGTGTGATAGTGTTTGATTGGACAGCTCTCTCACCGAATGGAAGAGAATTAAAGTACTCAATCAAATCAATATAATTCAATTTCTCAGAGGCCCAGATCAACATACTTTTTCAAAACACTTCATGCCACGGGATGGTATGTGTAACCTCACCTTTAAACTGTATTCAGCGACTACACATCGTGCATCTCCCTGAAACTCTGCATAGAATCTAGCAGCTTCGTACCAAACGCCTAAATAGCTTGCAACGTCAAAATTATCTTGTACCGTGACCTTTGGGCAGGGACCGAAATCCCATACCTGAGCATTGATAGAGCCAACGAGGTACACAGCGACCAGAAGGCAAGCAAACTGAATTTTTGCGGACATCTTTATATCATCTATGAAAACGAAACAAATCGAATCAAAAGCAGATCAAGTCACAAGTCACAAATCAGTTTATTTTGATCCATAAATAAAACAAAAATACAAAGCAAAAAATATACAAAAGGACCAGGGAGACTTCCATTAAGGCCAAAAGCCGCATGCATGGAAGCCACCCGAACATTTTAAATAATAATGAAAACATTTCTTTTGGTTTCGATTCGTATAATGATATAAGTAGTTCTTTGATAGTAAACCAATAAACTTACGTTGGCAAGACAGTTTCGTCTAGCTGTCAGCTTGACTTCAGTTGCTATGATGCGTTATGACGCCGACTGGTCTCCTTTCCAGCCACTAGATGTTTTTGTTGTGTAACCTAGGGGACCAGTCGTCATCAGAAGCTGATCGTAAATGTGAGATAGTTGGTGCGCGCCTTCGTCTCTATTCATCTTTGTATTTTTATTTTGCTTTCTTATGCTGATGCTTTTTTTAATTTTACGTTTAAGCCAAACTTGTTCTTTGTGTAGTACCTCTATCTTATCCCAGTTTGGTATGTGGTTGTGTGTGGTCATATGGTCCGTGATTGCTGATTTATGTAATGTGCATCACGGAAAGTTTCGTCCTCCATTTTACATAAATCAGCAATCACGGACCATATGACCACACACAACCACATACCTAACTGGGATAAGATAGAGGTACTACACAAAGAACAAGTTTGGCTTAAACGTAAAATTAAAGAAAGCATCAGCATAAGAAAGCAAAATAAAAATACAAAGATGAATAGAGACGAAGGCGCGCACCAACTATCTCACATATTTTACGATCAGCTTCTGATGACGACTGGTCTCCTAGGCTACACAACAAAAACATCTAGTGGCTGGAAAGGAGACCAGTCGGCGTCATAACGCATCATAGCAACTGAAGAAGTCAAGCTGACAGCTAGACGAAACTGTCTTACCAACGTAAGTTTTTTTGGTTTACTATCAAAGAACTGCTTATATCATTTTAAATAATATGTAATTCTGTATATAATATAATTTAAAAGTTAACAAATCATAAAATCAACAAAATCATATCAGGTCAGCTACAACCCATCTCTATTACATATATAACAAGTTTGGATATAACATACACCATCATATTCTGAAATAAAATTATTTTTTAAATATGTAGAAAACCCAACAAACGATTGCTTAGTATTCATTTGGGGGGAAAAAACATCACTTAAAATATATTAATAAACAAATATCTTACCGATTTGTTTGAAAGATTTGGATGAAGTCTTCGATGATGAGGATTTCAGCAACGAATTATACTAAACTGTCTTTGTGTATTGTATTTATAAGTTAAAAGTATGTAAATAAAGTTACATAAGTGACGATATTCCATTTACTAGATAGGAAATTGTTTCTTTAACGGTTTGAACATTGTATTAACACTCCATCTATATTATGACGTTTTTTAGCAATCTAATTTGAAACATCCCCCTCGCCAAAATAGTACGGCCTGTTTTCCGTGAGAACGCTACATACTGTTTATAATCTAAGAAAACTTACATAATTGTATGACTTATGTAAGAACGAAGGATTCATGAGAAAGTTTCTATAATAATAGTTCCTATCTCCATCTGTTTATTGTCCTGTATTGGTCTATTATGTAAATGCTTTAAAATCATCCGTAATAATCTTATGCTCCTTTTGTCCCTAAAGGCCCATTTACACTAGAACGATAACAATCGACGATAAATAGACAAACGTACATTTTTCTTAAATAAAACAAAATAAATTGGGAAAGTTTTCGTTTTAGAACTACTGTATAGGAAAATCATTTATGCTGTCATTGATAAAAATAATATTTATATATTAACGTATTTTTATTTTTTTGAATGCGCCTTGAGCACTCTTGAGTGATATGTGCGCTATAAAAATCCTGTTATTATTATTATTAACTCTATGGTTTTATTTCTATTTGTGTTATATAACAATAACAATATATGAGAGTGTGAAAGAGTCGCTATCCAATCGAGTTTGAACAATACCATGAAAGCCCAAGTGGTCTAATGGTTAAGACAGCTGCATATCAAGCAGACAGTCCGAGTTCGAGTCTCGGTTGGGGCGAATTTTTCTCATTCTCATAGATTTCCTCATCTTTATCGTTTCAAATTAATTAATTAAATTTCAGTATATCACCGGGCGGTTTAGAATTAATGTTCTTTGCCTGATGTGTTTATATATATATATATATATATATATATATATATATATATAAATCAATGATGTTGCGTAGCACTGTGTAAATTATATATAAATCATACTGTAAATTATAGAAACAGTGCTCATATTCGGAACATGATCTCATAATCGCGTCGAGCATAGCTCATTGGCGAAAGTTCCGTATTTTTTTTAGTTGTATGAAAAAATGTCTCTGGCGGGATTCGAACCTGCAACCTCTCGCTTACAGGGCGAGTATCATACCACTAGACCACAGAGCCGTGTATGGTATTATCACAGATTTTCACCCACCAGATACATTCTCTCATACAACAAACGCCCTCACAATCAGTGGAGGCTTAACAAGTCAGAATAAATTCCCACTTTAATTCGCAACGGTTTTTTAAATAATATTGTGTATATGTAAATCAATGATGTTGCGTAGCACTGTGTAAATTATATATAAATCATACTGTAAATTATAGAAACAGTGCTCATATTCGGAACATGATCTCATAATCGCGTCCGAGCATAGCTCATTGGCGAAAGTTCCGTATTTTTTTTAGTTGTATGAAAAAATGTGTCTGGCGGGATTCGAACCTGCAACCTCTCGCTTACAGGGCGAATATCATACTCGCGATTATGAGATCATGTTCCGAATATGAGCACTGTTTCTATAATTTACAGTATGATTTATATATATATATATATATATATATATATATATATATATATATATATATATATATATATATATAAAAAGCGAAAAGCTAAATCAAAACGATAAAGTAAACAGCCAGAAAAGTTAGCAGAGCTTTCGGGCAACACTAGCCCTTCATCAGTGCAAGTGAAGGAATTTGGATAAAGTCATAAAGCTGGCAAGTGCTGCCTTGGTGGACAGGAAAAGTTATCCAAAGTACCCTCCATAATTACAGCAAAATCAGATCAAAATTGATACAAACAGTAGAAAATATATATAAATCCAAAGGCAAATTACTGAAAAAAAATGACAATTCTGGATATATATATAGGCCTATATAACAATATTCCAAATCAAAATGTTATGAAACTTTTATCAGTTGATTCATTTCAATTCAATAGACTATAGTAGGTTTTAGGCTTTCAATAACCGGTTGTTCCATGCACCGTGACATGTTCAATAACCGGTTGTTCCATGCACCGTGACATGTTCAATAACCGGTTGTTCCATGCACCGTGACATGTTCAATAACCGGTTGTTCCATGCACCGTGACATGTTCAATAACCGGTTGTTCCATGCACCGTGACATGTTCCATGCACCGTGACATGTTCATTTGCTAAAACAAGTTGTAAGTAGATAAAAGATTAAAACGCAATTGAGCTGATTATTAGCTGAAATATGGGAGTATGTGTTTATACGTGTTTTAAAATTTAGTAACAAATAATGAAAACTACAAAATTTATCTTTAAAGCTCTGTCTACACTATCAAACTTTATGTGACAACAACATGTGATGTGCCTATATATAGACACGAAGATGTCATATCAATACCACGGGCATGTTTGGGCACATCGCTACCATTGGGCGCATCACACTTTTTTTGTCAAACTAGTTTGATAGTGTAGATTTGATCATTATTGCTGGATCGATTTATCTATAGAAATGTTCATTTCAGGGTCTCCTCCTCATGCACATAACAACAGACCTGGGAGGCTAGTATCATTTCCTCCATATCAGTAGGCCTACTTAAACATCGTACAATGCACTATCTTGATCCGCCAATATCAGTAGGCCTACTTAAACATCGTACAATGCACTATCTTGATCCGCCAATATCAGTAGGCCTACTTAAACATCGTACAATGCACTATCTTGATCCGCCAATATCAGTAGGCCTACTTAAACATCGTACAATGCACTATCTTGATCCGCCAATATCAGTAGGCCTACTTAAACATCGTACAATGCACTATCTTGATCCGCCAATATCAGTAGGCCTACTTAAACATCGTACAATGCACTATCTTGATCCGCCACGACACCAATCACTGGTTTCAACAACGTTTTATGAGGCAATAACAGGTACAGCATAAACACATTTATAGTAGAATCAAAGAATTAAATACAATTTTACTTCCTTTATGCCTACTTAATGATCTCTAATATCTTATTAGGCTTATGTATTACCATTACACTTCTTTCTTTTCCAGTCTGTTTTATCCTCATAAAATATTTGTAAATTAAAAGAAATGTTCTTAGTGCTATTTTGTTTTAAAAGAAATAAATGTTAACTTGAATGAATGAATGAAAAAATTATATAACTAAACTAAACAACAAGGCATGAGTGAACCCAACAGCTGCTGCGCTTTAAGCCGGTGCGATCCTGTGTGAACAAAACAAGATAATATTTACATCTGCTCCCCCTGATCAAACAGTCTTGCGTTATCAAAGTTGCTTCTCCCGGTTGATCATGGACAATCTGCATGCTAATAATCATTAACACAAACAAAGATACTAATTTCCTGAATTATCTTACGTTTAGTGTCCGGACAACTACGTACCTTTGAGAATAACCACCCGGACCGGCACAATTCATAATAATGCTCCCAAAATGGGACGTCCTCTCTCGGATTTCCACCCGGGTAAGTACCACCCCGGACAACTACACCCAGACGGCACCAATCAACCCCCTGACACCAACAAACCCCCTGAAAATCATAACTCTAGTACAATACCCCTGGACAACTACCATTGGTCGATTAGGATATTCCGAAGGTTTATGTTGTCATTTTGATTTCAATACACATTTCGTGTTAAAATTGTACGTTGTTGTTATGATGTTTAATAGGCTGTTGTGCTAAGATGTTGTGCATTATGCTATTCCAAGATTACTACAGTAATTAAAATGGCAATTGGTAAAAGTTTTGCCCTACTCAGACGTAATTTGTACTTTATGTAAGAGTAGGGTAAAACATCTGACCAATTCTCAACTTCCTGACGCAAAGTTACCCCACAGTAGTTAAACACAATAACAAATATTTTGTACTTAGGAGGAAAAGGTTGATGAATATTTTATTGACAACCATTTTACATGATAAAAAACAAAGAGTTTCAACACGCGCAAGATTCTCCAATAATTATTTTATTAACGTATATATGACCCCAAGAAACATAGGAGCTCTCGTATGAAGAGCACTATTTCTGCTCTCTTCTTTTAGATAACCTATTATACTTACATAACGAGAGCGTACAAAACAGATGGAGATAGGAACTAAATTAACAAAACATTCCCAGGAATTCTTCGTTCTTACATAAGTCATACAATTATGTAAGTTTTCTTAGATTATAAACTTATGTAGCGTTCTCACGAAAAACAGGCCGTACTATTTTGGCGGTGAGGGGGAATGTAATGATGACGTAATCTAATTATTCGCAACAAAATGCAGAATTTTACCTATAAAGAAACCCGCAAAGAAACGTTTTTATTGTATTTTTATTCTTAAATGGGACCATATCTAGTTTGACAAAACCTACCATACTGAAGTAGTTTGTGATTACGGTTGTTTTATATTGTTTCAATTAATGTCAATTATCAGTATTCTCGTAAATGGAATCGCCACTTATGTAACTTTATTTACATACTTTCAACTTATAAATACAATGCACAAAGACAGTTTAGTATAATTCGTTGCTGAAATCCTCATCAAGTATTCATCCTATTGTCTTAAAAAACATCGGTAAGTTCCTTTTTAATTAATATTTGATGCGTTTTATGTTACACATATCATGTGATTAATCCATCCATTCTTTTAGACACGTAAACCCGTCATCATAATATATGTCTATAGTCTACTATGTTGACTGCTTGTATACACAATTTTTATCATTCATTTCTATAACAAAGTTTCGTTAAAAATGAAAATCATTGATCTAAAATGGTTAACGCTCAGTATAAATCGTTGACACTTATATTGTATACGTGTACCATATGTATACGTGTACCATATGTATACGTGTACCATTATGCTTTAAAAATGTACTTGATATTAATAACAAACACTATGCATGTGTTCAAGCTTAGTAAACTGATGCCTTTTTTTAGATCAACAAAAAATAGTGCTAAAAATTCAATGAGAGAAATGACAATAACGCAATTAGAGATAATCGCACACATCTACCATGTTTTCCCACTGGCGCGTGAAAATGTTGACCAATTCGCACGTTTTAATCTCGTGTAACGTAAAGAAATTATCAGCCAACCAGAATATATTCGGTAATTGACTACAAGGTTAATAAATCGTTTGTTGATCTGCTTTTAATTACTTTGTTTTCATAGATATAAAGATGATGTATGAAAACAAGTTTGCTTGCCTTCTCGTCACTGTGTGCCTCGTTGGTTCCATCAGTGCCCAGGTAGTTTCTAAAGGTCCCTGCCCAGAGGTCACGGTACAAGAGAATTTTAACGTTGCAAGCTATTTAGGCGTTTGGTACGAAGCTGCTAGATTCTATGCAGAGTTTCAGAAGGAATCTCGATGTGTAGTCGCTAATTACACTTTAAAGGTAAGACTGCATAATAGTAGGCTTACCATGTAGTACCATTGATACTCATGGGTACTCCGCCAGCCCTGGTTTCTCATCTTACAGAAACATACGGCGCGTTGTAAAGACGAAAAGTACATTCTATCATTTTACTATTATAAATATAATATAATATTCAAATTTTTATTTTATTATTCAAATCTAGGATAACGGTCATGTGAATGTATTAAACAGCGGTTACTTTCCAGGAGAAGGATATCAATCCGCCGTTGGCGACGCAAAGCCAGACCCTAATAACCCAGCCAAGCTTGGAGTCAAATTCAGTAGGCGTAAGTAGGCCTACCTAAACAACTAGATTACGTTGAGTTGGCACTTCCTTTTTCTTGTTTGCAAAAAAGTTTTAGTTAAACGTTTACATTTTTTCGGCAAACGCACGCATTGCTGAGTGTTTTAAATGATGCGTATCGCGCTGGTTATCACTCTAATGAAACGCACGACGTACGACGCAAATTCATCGCTTGTGATTGGTCAAATCACAATTTACGTAGCGCTTTATACGTCCCTGCGTTGCGTTCAAAGGGTAGGGGACGGAATATTAAGCATGAGTGTACTGATTTAACAAATATCAAATTATTATTTGTATAATGTAAAGAGGGACTACAGCGACAGGCCCATTGAACCTTTTGTAGTCTCTTGACTACATACTATATGCCAACCTTGTTATGATTTCATATTTTAGGTCAATAATTGTTTCTTGAATTGATTTGAATATATACACACAATTATGCTTTAAAAAAAGTCACAAAATGCAGAGATAAATGCCATAGCTTATTCCATCAATACTTCTATGTTTATTTGGTGGTGTGTGTATCCACATTCAATTTGTAATATACCGTTTTCTAGAACTGCAGTTATGACTGCGCATCTGTGAAATATTCCAACTTTGATTTTTGTTTCAAAACTTCCGTCGGATCTGTCGTCGATATAACCACTTTGTACGATTTGTTCTTCCTACTTTCAGTGCAACCACGTGGTAAATACTGGGTGTTGGATACCGATTATGATACATACACTCTCGTCCATTCTTGTACGGCTATTCTTGACGAGAACATTCAATTCAACTGGGTTCTTGTACGTGACTCCAGCTTGTCAACTGGTGACGCTAGCAAAATACAACCTCAGCTGACTAAATTCAAAGAGCAGGGAATTGATGTCAGCAAATTTCAATTCTACGGTCACGTCAACTGCCCTCCTAAAGACACGGCTGTATAGAAGCCTATACAGGAACGAAATGATGCCCAGTAGGGAATTCTGAAGAAAATTAATTGGTTACACAGAAATGAAAAAAAATGAATCCTTGATACAATCATACTGCGCATGACTAGCTTTTCAATTTTAGAGATTCTTTAGGCCTATTACTTTAATCATTGACTTACTATCAAAAACTAACAAGTTTACAATAAAATGAATTGAAATGAATTAATGTTCAATTTTTTCTGAGATCTTATAACTATTAATGTAAAAAAAAAAAACACGAGTATATTAAATTTAGATTTATTCCTTGTTTAATGAAATGCCATAATGAAAATAAGGTGGTTTTTTAATATCCGTAATATTCAATACATTACCCATAGGCCTATGTATGACGTCGCATAGAAGACGCTTGATAATTTAATGGAAATTTAATATGTATAGATTTTGATTAAGATTGTAATTTTGTAATTGAAATGAAGTTATTAAACACTAATGAAGTAGTTCATAAATTGTTGTATTTATTTCATTGGTTAATCTTTATTTACCAAAGCCGCTTTTGTGTTGTGTGTGTGTGTTGTGTTAGTACCACAGTGAGGGTTGCCATTTTGTATGTAATTTCACCTAAAGTATATTATACGTATGGAACGCCTTGTAGGACAAAATGTATATCTTTTGACTGATATGTCTAATCACCATCTCATCTAGTTTGTACATTTCGTTCGTTCAATGTGATTCAACCATGGATCCAATTGGCCTGTTATACAAATTTACGTAATGGAGTTCATGTGTTGTGGATAGTAAACAGAAATATAAACATGCATGTACAGTATGAACACATGAATAAATGTGTACCGTATTTTAGCATCATCGCGTCATAATTATAATATAGGCCTACACTATTTTAGAATATTTAGATTCCATCCACAGGCCTCTTGGCGTGTTGTACTTTGTGTCTAGTAGCTAGTAAGTATGGTTTTACAGTAGCACAGTATTATGGAAAAAAGAAAAGAAAAATACAGACACGAGGCAAGTCTATTTTATTTGTGTTACATAAACAAGTTCCATGTACATCACGTGAATTTTTCTAGGAATGGTTCATTTAATTTATTTTGTCTCTTCATCAAATAAAAAAATATTATTTACTGATCACAAAATAGTCTTGCAAAACATTTTATGAGGTAGAGGGGATTGTAGAGGTAGGCCTAGAGGGGATTGTAGAGGTAGGCCTAGAGGGGATTGTAGAGGTAGGCCTAGAGGGGATTGTAGAGGTAGGCCTAGAGGGGATTGTAGAGGTAGGCCTAGAGGGGATTGTAGAGGTAGGCCTAGAGGGGATTGTAGAGGTAGGCCTAGAGGGGATTGTCAATAAGTGAATCGAATCATCACTGCTGAATCTCCAACTCCAAACGAACTTCAGTTGATGCAACTAAGTTTTGAACTTTCATTTTTACATTACATAACCGGTTCCCTGCACCTTATGGCATGTTCATTGCCAAAAAAGAAATAAATGCTGCAAGTTTGCAAGCTTATAATTAATTTTATGTCTAAAAAGGACTATTTTAAACCATTTCAATTCTTTTAGCATTATATTTGTTTTCTGGAACTCAGCTGAACTGAACGTAAGAATTGCTCAATTGTGTATCTCATTACTATTATTTTAGGCCTACATTAAACGACCCCACAGACATTTTAAATAATTAAATGTCTTCTAGATTTTATAAGTATTCTGGATACATTCTGTAGCCCTAGAAATGCACAGGCCTTCATGATCAGGTTTTATTTCCGCCTTATCAGTAACTCAGGCCTATTAAAAATCATACAATGTGCTATATCTTATTGATCCACAATGCCGATACTGGCTGAAATTACAGGAACAACGTTTTATGAGGCTATGACAGATACAGTATGATCACAATAGTAGAATCAAAGAACTAAATTGAACAATTTACTTCGTTAATGTCTGCAGATGACTAAAGCTTGTTTCCCACTAGGGACGCAAATTTGACCAACCACAAGCGATGGATTATGTGGTCTCTTGCCATTGGTCAACTCGCTTGATAAAGTGGTAACCACTATCTTGTCATATTCGAGTGGGACTTTTACCGTTGAGTACAGTTTTTTGTCGTTGAGTGCTTATTTAACAGAGTATTAATTGAGCGTTGAGATTGTTCTTAACGTTTTCTATTCGAATGACGTTCTGTTGGACACAAATTTACAATTCAAATACAAAAAATACTCAACGAATCTTTACGTTGACAACGAAAGTTCCCGAATAAATAACAAATGACAAATAACATTATACATTTCTAAAAGGAAGTTTTTTTCACAACATTCTAATGATTTTGATAATGATTAAATACAAATTGAATTGATAAACTTAAGTATTATTTAATTGTCAAGTTCAATGATAATTTATATGTCATTTCAAAGGGCAGAGAAAGCCTTTCTGGTAATATTGGAACTTGTACTTCGGTTGTTTGCCCTCCTCGTAGTATTTATATTCCTTTATTTGTTTGTCATTGTGTGAATTTTTGAAAAAATAAATATATTATTATTATTAATTTATCATGTTTACTTAGTAACCAACATTGTAATAAATTTCAATCGTCTGCGTACGTTGCGTTATTAGGTAATATATTTATTTTTTTTTGATCAAACTTTTTATAGCATAGGTCTATTGGGCAACAAACATTGTTTTTAAATCATTTTCAGGGTGAAAATATATCTTTAACAGCAAAAGTGGAAATATAAAATAAAAGTATCAATTATTGATTAACAAACTCTTGAACTGTAATATAAATTTTGGCTTATATAACTAAATTAATAAAAAATGCCTAAATGAACCTACTCTAGCTGTGCATTAAGCTGTTGGCCATGTGATCAAACAAGTTATAAAGTTGCTCCTCCCTGTCATCATGGACCATCTGCCTGCTAATAGTCATTACACAAACAAAGATAATCAATTGCTGATTTACCTTACGTATGAACTACAAAGATCACAATCGTCCTTTGCAAACATGTATTGATGATGATGCAAATTGTATCCGGACAAGTACCCCCTCCAGAAACAAGACCACCCGGGACACCACCGGACGTACCAACCCCAAGACAATCATCCTTCTAGGACAACTACCACTGGTAAATTTAAATACTGGTAGTACCGTACTGTTCTCCCAAAGGTTCAATTCACATTTTAAATTTTATCAATGATGTTTTAAAGTTTTTGTGGCGCTGAAAATGTGAATTATTTTATTGCAAGACACTTTGAATGACTAAAATTAAAAACATCTTAAAATTTGCCAGATGGAAATACTGATAAAGTGTTATTAAAAAAATGACCAACAGGCGCAAGAAGATCGTACATTATTCCAGTAAAAACATCCCATGAAAAGCCCCGTTTCTTCACCTTTATCATATTTAAATTTTTAGGATAACCTGGACTGGACTTACATAATGGAACCACAAAAACAGATGGCATTATGAACTAAATTTTAAAAAACTTTCCCAGGAATTCTTCGTTCTTACATAATTCATACAATTATGTAAGTTCTCGTAGATTATAAACTTATGTAGCGTTCTCACGAAAAACAATCCGTACTATTTTGGAGAGAGGGGTTTTGCAATTAATTGTAAATAATATTACGTTACTACACAGACATATTAATTAATATCAATTATCAGTGTTCCCATCTAGTAAATGGAATCGTCACTTATGTAACTTTATTTACATACTTTCAACTTATAAATACAATACATAAAGACAGTTTAGTATTAGTCGTTGCTGAAATTCTCATCATCGAAGACTTCATCCAAATCTTCTTTCGGTAAGATTGTTGTTAATTTATTTTACATTTTGTTTTTTCTTATGTTATGATTGTTCCATTTGGTTTCATTTATTGTGGCCGGCGCTTAAAACCCGTTGCTATATTTCTTGTTTAGGCGTAGGCTATAGTAGATATCGGCTATTTTATAATTCATCTCTAAAACCCGTTGCTATACTTCTTGTTTAGGCGTAGGCCATAGTAGATATCGGCTATTTTATAATTCATCTCTAGAATAAAGTGTATTATTCTGTTGGTTGTAAAAACAAAAACGAGCTTTTATCAACTGTTGAGTAGCATTGACAACAAATAATGCGTAAAAATGTGTAATTCGTTTTTGAACTAAATAACACTAAAGCTAGCTCTGTCTGTGGCAAAAAAAAATGTGATGTGCCATGATGATGTCATATCACTGCCATATATGGGCACATCACTGCCATATTTGGGCACATCACTGCCATATTTGGGCACATCACACATTAGTTTAATAATAGACAGAGCTTTACGTAAAAGATAATACTATCTTGATGATGACGAGTACTAACCAATCGTTTGTTGATTCCTGTTTTTTTATTCAATTTTTGTATTCGTAGATTTAAAGATGTACGCACAAATCCAGTTTGCATGCCTTCTGGTCGCTGTGTGCCTCGTTGGTTCTATCAGTGCCCAGGTATACTCTCGCGGTCCCTGCCCAGAGGTCACGGTACAAGAGAATTTTGACGTTAACAGATATTTAGGAATTTGGTACGAAGCGGCTCGTTTTTATACCACCTTTCAGAAGGATTCTCGATGCGTAGTCGCTAATTATACTTTAAAGGTAAGACTGCATAATAGGCTTATCATGTGGTACCATTGATACTCATGGGTACTCCGCTAACCCTGGTTTCTCATCTTATACAGAAACATGGCGCGTCGAAAAACGAAAATCATAGTGGCTGCTATTACTAAAATATAAATAGGCCTATAATTTTTATATATAAATATTGTATTTTCTAATGTAGGATAACGGTCATATCAACGTATTGAACAGCGGTTACTTTCCAGGTGAAGGTTACGGTTCAGACGTTGGCGATGGAAAGCCCAATCCTGATAACCCCGCCAAAATTGGACTCAAATTCAATACGCGTAAGTAGCTACTTCGTTGGTTTGCCACTTGGCTTGCAAACGCGATTCGTTAAAGGTGCGCGACATTCTCTCCGCAACGCCAACGTAACGCAACCTACGCAACGTAAGAAAATGCCCTTCCAATAATTGTGTTTGCCCTCGCCTACCTAGACTAGGTATAGCAATAGCAATCACGAATGTTGTAGCCTTTTTTCTATTCAAACATTGGATCGACGGCTGCCGTCGATATAACCACTTTGTACGATTTGTTCTTCCTACTTTCAGTGCAACCACGTGGTAAATACTGGGTGTTGGATACCGATTATGATACCTACACTCTGGTCCATTCTTGTTCGTCATTTTTTGACCTGTTCAACGTTCAACTGAACTGGATTCTAGTACGTGACTCCAGCTTGTCAACTGGTGATGCTAGCAAGATACAACCTCAGCTGACTAAATTCGAAAAGCAAGGAATTTATATCGACAGATTTCAGTTCTACGGTCACGTCAACTGCCCTCCTAAAGACACGGGTGTATAGACAAAAGAATGACACTGAGTAGAGAGGGGGATTCTGGAAAAAAGTCAGTGAAAAGAGAAAAAGAAATCATTGAGAATGTTTTTTGAGGAAACAATTTGGACATTCATTATGTTATCATACTTCATATTTCTAAATCGTTCTAGTTTTTGATTAAAATTGTAATTTTGTAATTAAAATCAATTAATTATTAATATAAACATTAATTATATTGAAGTATAGTAGATTGTCATGTATTTATGCTATTGATATGTTTACACTGCGCATGTTTAGGCCCAATAAACCAGGATTTGCCTGTTAATAATTTACGATTTTAATGTGTTTTTTTTAATTTTCGTTTTTATGAGAAGTAGTTTGGTTGTGAATTGTCGAAACAAAGATATTTAATTTAGTTAATGCCTAAATGCAAATTGATTAAACGGTTATTTTTCACTTTATATCTTTAAGCCCTGTCTACACTATCAAACTTTGCGAAAAAAATGTGATTTGCTCATATATGGACATGATAATGGTATAGCACTACAATATTTGGGCATATTACTACCATATTTCTGGGCACATCACACTTTATTTGTCGAACTAGTTGTAGTGTAGACAGAGATTTAGCTCCTTGTATCGCGTCATATCCTGAGATCACCTCAGTCCTAGTACGCTTCCCACTTTCGAATAAAGATAAACTACCACGCGGTCCACAATGACACCTTAAAGATCTTTGACCTAGACCTATCCTATCTAGGTTTCACTTTTTAAATTATCAGTATTATATCTATTTCAATATAATGTCTATTTTGATGTCACATGGTAAAATGAAGCCATCAAAGAATAAGTCAGATTTATTAACGTAGAATTGTAACTGAGCCTAGGCAACACAATTGCTGTCTTTTTCCCACATCTTTTTTTTATGAAGCCCGGTCTATGGAAAGCAAACTCATGTCCAAAATCATAAAAAAATTCTCTAAATTTTTAATTTGTAAAAAAAATTGTGAAGATTATAGCCCGAGGCCTACTATAATTTGTAAAAAGTAAGTAGTGATAATAATGAAATATACAATTAACACTGATAATGACGTCATAATCATCTGGTTATTTTCTTAATCTCAAGTTCAAAGGCGTCATTGGAACGTGACTATTGTCTAAAATAAAGGTTACCAAAGTTAAGAACTTTCACCTCCAACACTTAACTTTTTAACAACCTTTTCTTAAGTTTATTTACTCAGGTCAAAAACTTATGTAAGTCAACATCTTATGTAAGTTAATAAGTAAGACGTCCGGTCACGCAAAAGGCGAAACCATTACTGTGCGGGGGGGGGGGGGGGAGGTGAAAACAAATTAGGGGCCAAATCATTCCTATATAATTTTATTTACCATTATTGATATAATTATTGTTTTAATTTTATGATACGAAAGAAAAAAGAAACACAAATTTGAATTTGAATTAAAATGCAAACCAATCATACATAATGGGAACCATAAAGTTATACCCTATTTTGCAAATGGTATAGCCTATTACATAACCTCATTTAAATATCTTTACGCTTATATACACACTGCTGTTGAATAACGTGACACAGTCGCTGGTATTGCGGGTCCCATTGCAAAAAATCTAGGCTACTGCTGATCATTGGATAGATCTTGAAAATTTGCTGGTAAGATGTACCTTTGTTCACGTATTTTAAGAAAGAATATTTCTTTGTTGTGATACGTTTTATTTCATAAGCTTTGGCCTAGATTAGGTAATACGTTAACAAGAGATGACAATATTTATTATTTTGGTTCGGATTAATAATTAATTTGATAGTTAGTAGAATTGTATACCTCCAGGACCATGCTACAATGTTCTTGTAGTTTTCAGTATGCATACTATTATAGTTTTAAAGAATATTTTAGAATATCTCAGCACACTAACTATAGAGTATTTTTCTGAAAATTATTAACAATGTTCATGAAAAATGTAAATTTGTAGTGAAAGCTTGTGATGCGGATGATCGCTTCTTTTGTTGGTGTACTGTACTCGGAATAAGGAATTCGTGTTTAAACAATTTGTCCAATGGTAATCCGATATAGGCCTAACCTAAGTTTGTCAACACTTATTATTGCTTTTTTTCTATCATTTGGATGACGTTCACATGGGTTGTAATTTTGTAGTCGACTCGGGAGTCGACTGTCACTCGGGAGTCGACTGTCACTGTCGACAGGTACAGTACCACTGAACGTATGCACGGCCTATCCGTAGACTTTCTTTAGGTTTTAATTTAGGTTTTAATATTTCTTATTTACATTGTTTTATGTTTTAATGTATGCTTTGAGTGCTGGTGTGGCACGCCTTTTTGCGACAGTGGCCCTTCGACCTCTTTTGCCACTCTTTGGCACACTCAAAGTTTATGTATTGTTTTAATGTCCTTTCTTACAGCTTGGTTCCCACCTAGGACGGTTGACACAAGGTCGTTTTAAGCGTAACGCAAGCGACTACTATTGACCAATGACAAGCGACAATTCGCGAATAATCCATCACTTGTGATTGGACTTGCATTGCGCTTACGTCCTTGTGCATTTCGTCTCAGTGGGAACCAAAACGTTAAAACTATTTGCATCTGTTGAGTAACAAACATCAATAGATTATATACTACGTCAGTACCTCCCTATATTCATTATTACTGTTTCCCATTCAGGTAAACATGTGTTCACACGTACAGTTTGTATGTCTTCTTGTTGCTGGCCTTGTTGGCGCTATCAATGGCCAGGTTTTCGCCTGGGGCGGATGTCCAGATGTCACAGTGGTGAAAGATTTTAATGTGATGCCATATTTGGGAACGTGGTACGAGGCTGCCCGTTTTCCTACCTCGTTCGAAAAAGATGCGAGATGTGTAACCGCCAATTATACATTAAAGGTGAATTGTATCACAAGTATTTAAAATTATGAAAAGGAAATCCGTAAAAGGAAACTTTGATAAAATATGAAATCTCTCTCAACTAGTTTAAACAAAGTTTTATCTTTTTGATCATGACGTGAAGACTAAATAAGTCACATTTTAATGTTCGTTTTCAGATATTAACCGATTACTATTAAATCTTGGTTTCCACTCACAGATGCAACAATACGAAGTGCAACGTATGTGATTTGACCAATCACAAGTGATGAATTATTCGAACTGTCACTTGTCATTGGTCAACTCGTTTGCGTTGCGTCTACGGCCTTGCGTCGTTGCGTCTACGGCCTTTTGCGTCTCTGGTCGGCGGAAACCACGCTTAACTGCGCGCACTCATTCACAATTCAGATGAGTTTCCACTAATCAAGGAGGCACTAATAATTGACAGTATGTTTTAATTAACAGGATAATGGACATATTGAAGTAGATAACAGTGGTTACTTTCCTGGTGAAGGTTACAACACGGACATCGGCGATGCTAAGCCAAATAAAGACCCCAGTTTGGCGAAACTTGGAGTCAAATTTAGCTGGTGTAAGTAGGCTACTAACTTAAAATCGTATTATGACTTAGATAATCGTATCTAGCTTTGCTTTGTAATGCATTTTTCTTGTGCCATTTTACACGCTTTGTTGTAACGCTTTAAACATTCTCGACTCCTTAACAAACACACCGTGTTTTTTTCATTTACATCATACTTCTTGTTAATCTAATATTTTGTAATGTAAATAACATTTAAACATTCACAACTGATTAGTATTCACTTACGTTAAAATATAGCATGTAACAATGCTCTTTTTCTGATGTGTAGCATGACTAAAAACACTCCCGCTCGCAATTATTTTTTGTACATATTATCTAATCCATTCGACAGACGTTTCGACGAAAAGCGTTTAGGAGTTAGCTCATTTCTTACGTCACACCTTATGGATATGACTAATGAATATTCATGTTTATTTTGTGACGTTTCATGAGGGGTATGTACTTATGTACGAAAAGAAATATCGCCTCCCGTACCGTATAACTAGTTATGCAATGTTTGAAATTGTATTTCAGGGCAGCCGAGAGGAGACTACTGGGTGTTGGCAACGGACTACGAACAGTACGCCCTCATCCATTCTTGCACTGGTTTCTTTAACTGGTTCAATATTCAATTTAACTGGATTCTTGTACGTGACGTGACCAAGTCAGTTGGAGACATAAGTGTAATAGACAAGTGGGTGAACGAATTCGGCAAGCAGGGAATCGATACAGACAAATTCGATTATTACGGACACGTCAACTGTCCTCCTAGAGATACGACTGTGTAGATATCCACCTCACTCGGGGTGACGTATCGTGAATATGACCCCAGGGTTCGTGGACAAAAAACGACACTTTTAATCTTCTAGAATGCTGAGACCGCTTTTGAACGTTAAAGGGCAATTTACACACAGACGAGCGGTAAACACAAAGCGCGGAGCGGACGAGCGCGGTTTCCGATGTGGATAGAGATACAGATTGTACGTGGGAGAAGCTATGCGGTTTTCCGCTTACCGTTACCGCTCATCTGTATCAATTCGCCTTATCAGCGTCATGCCAATCAATACACTCCTATAGTGTACAATATATTAATAGTTTTCCAAAACTATTTTCACTTTCTCTTCTAATAAGTGATGTTATTAAACAAATATTATGCTTTAAAACCGAATGTGACCGGTCATACTATTTTTAAACTGTATATGAACAATACATACGTTTATCGAAATATAATACCAAAGAATTTAAGCCAAAGCATCTTTTTAAAACGTCACTGGACTCTCATCATGACGCCATTTGTTACTGGACTATCAAGTCAAATCATGACGTCACTTAGATGCATATATTTTTCATAAAATGTTTTGCATGCTTAGTGGATATATAATTTCTATTTTTTAAAGAAACCCTTTTATACGTAATATAGTTAATGCATTAAATTGATTAGTTTCATAAAATTAACAGTTTTTGAGTGTTTTATTTATATTTAACTGCTATTTATTATTATTACTGTATTTCTTTATACTGGTGGGTATGGTAGCCTCTTCAGTCAAAGACTATTCTTTCAGCATGCAGAGGACCAAGATATGATCAGTGGATGCGTGTACGTGTGTGATATTACGCGTGCGCGATCAGAGGTCGCGCCCGTTAGTATGCAGTCAGGCGTAACAAAAACAGATTCGAAAAAATAATTTTGTTTTTCTGTATTTCACATTCAATAGTTAACTTTTCTGTTAAATATTTCTTCACTACATTATATGCTATGTTGTAAGTATTTCTCAAACAGCGGTTTTAAAATGGATTCAAATCAAATGTTTATGAAATTTAAAACCAAAGCAAAGATGATGACGACATTGATGAAGGAAAAAACGAGTGATGTTATGAAATGAAGTTTCTTGAATCCGTACAGGTCCGCAAACATTGCCGATAATGACAAAGTGATTGCAAAATAACTCAACACTGTCATGATGTCATTAACAAAAATCAGACGTTTTTCAACGGCAATCACTCAAAATCATTGATATAATTAATTTAACTATCGTCAACTATCTGAAAGTTCCATATTGTGCTTTCTGGCTGAAATTCATCTTTTATGATTACATAAATTACGTTTTAACTTTTTTGCATCCTTTTTCAAAATGTGTGAAAATCACACTTTCCGAAAAACTCTGTTATGTCTGACCAATTGAGGTCTAGCTTTGAGAGAATCCATGTGCGATGTTTGTGTAAATTGAAACAAAATTGTTCATGTTTTAAATCAACTCAATATGAATAGAGTCTCTATAATAAACAGTCCAAAATCAAACAGTTACCATGACGTTTGAGAGGTTTATGGTTTCCATAAAAATAATGCAACAGCAGACACAGCTGAAAGACCTATCACTAGATATCCTGATCTGTAGAGCACATTCATGTTGAAGCCATACCCTCTATCCCATATCTACACAGACACAATGTTAAACAGAGTTAGCAAAATATGTCTCTTATAAAGCTCTGGCTGCACTATCAAACTAGTTTGACAAAAGTGTGATGTGCCCAAATATGGTAGTGATATGACATCATCACATCCATGTATGGCCACAACACATTTATTTGTCACATAAACTTTGATAGTGTAGACAGTAAAATAGACAGAGCTTTATTCTAAATATGTGACTAATATCACATGTATCATTGATTAAATGTGCACTGAAATTAAATTTTGGACTATGTCACGATAATATTCTACTGCAGTTACTGCAGTAACAACATTTTAACCATTTTTTTCAATTATCAATTTTAATTAAATTATCAAGCAATTTTTTTTTTCTGGGTAATCATACACTGTATATATAGACTTCTACATTGAAACAAACTAAAATGATACGTTTACTGCAGTAAAAATTTAGTTACTGCAGTAAAAATTTAGTTACTGCAGTTACTTTCAATAGAACAATGTTGACATAATCCTTTATATACCAACATTGATAGATGGAATGATAAGAAATAGTGTGACAGCCACTTACCAAATGCCTAACCTTTATATACCAACATTGATAGATGGAATGATATGAAATAGTGTGACAGCCACTTACCAAATGCCTAACCTTTATATACCAACATTGATAGATGGAATGATATGCAATATAGTCTGGGTTCCAGACGGAGTTTTGTCTTAATATTAGTTAAAAGATAAATATTTTGGCACAGATGGCGTTTCATACGTATACTACTTGATTTTGGATACTCCGTCTGGGGAAACACGCACAAGTCACGTGGTTTGACACCAAGAATTCTTGGTGCATACGATTATCCGGTTGACTAGTTTCAGCTGCATGCGATTGGCTACTCACTCGTACACCGTGTAAATATTCATATTTCAGAATTTTAAAGACTCAACAACTAAGATGATGCGCATGCGCTATGTTACGTTTAGACAATGTGTACTTGGGTACATTTATGAAAGTTCTGAAGGCTAGAAATTATTTTATATGCCTAGTACTAGTAGTCTGGTAAACATTTGATGGGATCTTTGAAACATGAAAACTCGTCTTGATATATGATAGGCTAGCTTCTCCGCAAATCAAACATTGAATCAATCATTTATTACGCGGAGATAATTTTGATTTAATTCCCACCGAGACCCTGTCCTGTTCTGTGTGGTGGTGTAGCCCTGTTGTGTGCCGGTGGTATGTAATGTAGGCCTACTTCATTGGCGTTTTATTTGGCAGGTCATACACGCGAGTTGAGTAGGACCTACGAAAGAGGCCTAGGCCAAGGACTAAACAATTAATAAACAAAACAACTTGGCATTACTATTTTATATTTCAACAGTCTCGATCGTACATTAAGCACTGGTAGGCCTACGTACTCGATCTCTTTCATTTTGAAACAAAATGATCATTGGTTGATTCGAAATCCATATTTACATACCGCCCGCCCCATATAGCCAAATACGGTATGATAACCTACGTCATTCTTATCGTATGTTTGCGGTCTGCAAATCGATTTCTATACGTGTTTCACAAGTCTGTATTTTCAGACAAAAATCGCGGTCGAAATAAAAACAAATAAATAAAAAAAAAAGATAATACAGACTTCGGGCAAGTCTATATGCAATAGTGTGACAGCCACTTACCAAATGCCTAACCTTTATATACTAACATTGATAGATGGAATGATATGAAATAGTGTGACAGCCACTTACCAAATGTCTAACACCGTTGATTGAATGGTATAAAACACTGGCACTGAGTCCTGCTTTACAGGTCGTTATAAGAGCTGGACCTGCGGTCCACGACTTCACCTTTTCCAATGTGTCGGCAAAGTTTGTAGGTACCATCAGCATTGCAATACCAAAGCCATAGATACCTTAGGTAAACAATATAAAGGTGAGTCCTGTATTCATTCTGAGTGTAACGTTATGAGCTGATATGAGCTCATTATACTTAAGCTCTGTCTACACTATCAAACTTTATGTGACAAAAAACTATGAGTGCCCATATGGACATGGTGATGTCATATCACTACCATAATTTGGCATATCACTGCCATGTTTGGGAACATCACATTTTTTTTGTCAAACTAGTTTGATAGTGTAGACAGAGCCTAATCCTTGGCACTATGTATGGTAGGGTGGCCAGTTTCTTTCCATGGCACCTTAAGTAAGTGAAATCATTATTTTTGTAAAATTAAAATTGCAAAATGGTCTATTCAAATCCGATTTTATTAATCTTCATTTTTCATGTTTTTTGGGGGACAATACATTGTTAAAATATTAATATCAAAATATTATAAATAGATTACTTTTATTTTTATGTGAAGTGCATAGAGGCTTTATGCATTATGTGCTTAAAAGCCTAAATTGATTATTATTAAACAGACCTGGTACCAAACATAAATCATTGGAATGGACTGTTAAATTGATTATTATTAAACAGACCTGGTACCAAACATAAATCATTGGAATGGACTGTTAAATTGATTATTATTAAACAGACCTGGTACCAAACATAAATCATTGGAATGGACTGTTAAATTGATTATTATTAAACAGACCTGGTACCAAACATAAATCATTGGAATGGACTGTTAAATTGATTATTATTAAACAGACCTGGTACCAAACATAAATCATTGGAATGGACTGTTAAATTGATTATTATTAAACAGACCTGGTACAAAACATAAATCATTGGAATGGACTGTTAAATTGATTATTATTAAACAGACCTGGTACCAAACATAAATCATTGGAATGGACTGTTAAATTGATTATTATTAAACAGACCTGGTACCAAACATAAATCATTGGAATGGACTGTTAAATTGATTATTATTAAACAGACCTGGTACCAAACATAAATCATTGGAATGGACTGTTAAATTGATTATTATTAAACAGACCTGGTACCAAACATAAATCATTGGAATGGACTGTTAAATTGATTATTATTAAACAGACCTGGTACCAAACATAAATCATTGGAATGGACTGTTAAATTGATTATTATTAAACAGACCTGGTACAAAACATAAATCATTGGAATGGACTGTTAAATTGATTATTATTAAACAGACCTGGTACAAAACATAAATCATTGGAATGGACTGTTAAATTGATTATTATTAAACAGACCTGGTACCAAACATAAATCATTGGAATGGACTGTTAAATTGATTATTATTAAACAGACCTGGTACAAAACATAAATCATTGGAATGGACTGTTAAATTGATTATTATTAAACAGACCTGGTACCAAACATAAATCATTGGAATGGACTGTTAAATTGATTATTATTAAACAGACCTGGTACAAAACATAAATCATTGGAATGGACTGTTAAATTGATTATTATTAAACAGACCTGGTACAAAACATAAATCATTGGAATGGACTGTTAAATTGATTATTATTAAACAGACCTGGTACAAAACATAAATCATTGGAATGGACTGTTAAATTGATTATTATTAAACAGACCTGGTACAAAACATAAATCATTGGAATGGACTGTTAAATTGATTATTATTAAACAGACCTGGTACCAAACATAAATCATTGGAATGGACTGTTAAATTGATTATTATTAAACAGACCTGGTACCAAACATAAATCATTGGAATGGACTGTTAAATTGACACATACTGCGGTTCAATGTCAAACTAGTTATTTAACAATCTCACTTCCTGGTATTCTTGTTTTAACAGCTGATCTATCAAAACAGCTGTTGTTCTCCTTAAGATAGTGAAATAGTATAATGATAACAAAGGCCAATGCTAGGGTGTTACATAAATGTTATATAAGTAGTGTGAAAAGACACTTATGATGATGTCCTCACCATAACTGCCTGTTCACACTACTTTTTCAGGGGTAAAATGCATACACATTGGAGATTGGTAATTGTGTTCCTATATTATTCACTTTATTTAGAAGTACTCCTAATGCTCTGTCTACACTATCAAACTTTATGTGACAACATCTGATGTGAACATATATGGACATGATGATGACATATCCATACCATATTTGGGCATATCACTACCATATTTGTGCACATCACACTTTTTTTGTCAAACTAGTTTGATAGTGTAGACAGAGCTTTACCTGTTGTTAGTGCTATGCCTGTTGCACGGTGACAGATTGACATCACTGGAGGTAATTGCCATCTAGAGGGTTAATATAAAATACAGACTCATTGTTACTGATTATTATTAGCTATATTTTTAGCAAATTTGAAAAAAAATAAGAATAGAAGAAAATAAAACACTTGACTAAGACAACAGCAAAACCAGACAAATAAAATGAAATGGTTGATTGTTACCTCCAGATAGTGACATGAGGTGACACTGGTCTACTGAGGCGTTCATTTCTTTTCCAAAATGCTTTCATTTCTTCTCTTGCAGTGGTTGCCATTCTGCACCTAAAATAGGCACAATGCATTAGTAACAAATGGACCAAAAAAAACTCTTTAATTTAAATTAAGCATTCTCATTAACATATTATTTTTTTTATTCACATATATACAACTTAATCCCAACTTAATCCCAACTTAATCCCAACTTAATCCCAACCAAACTTGGAATGAACATCAATTCTTTCACTCTTACTTACTTTATAGCTTGCCTTGATTGTTGTAGTTGACGATAAAAATGTTGCCGACATGACGACCTGTAAAGTTATGTAAAAACTGTAATAATAGTCATACTAATATACAATTTTTTTAATTATTATTAACTTGTTTAATAGGTCAGAGAAACGGTTATGAATAGGAGACTTGATTGTGAAGTTGTAAATCAGTAACGCGTTACAAATAACAGTTGACGCGAATTGCTTCAAAGACAAAGTAAAATTTTACTGCTTTTTATTTACTTAAAGACCCCTTCCCTGCAATTTTGGACGTTTTTTGGAAAATAATACATATATATCACTTTAAAAACATTAAACCATGTCATTCCTTGTCTTAAATGTACGTTTTATGGTAAATTATGATAAAAAGTGAGAAACAATGCACTACCTAAGTAGCTCGCGGCGATCGACCTCTCGTGGACGGTCTTAGGCCTAGCCTAGCTAGGCTTAGTTTTGTAGGCCTAGCTGGTAAACATCGATAACGTACGAACATCGTACGCTAGCTATATACCTAGCCTGACGTTGTATAGTTGCTGCATTAATTGTCTTTCTATTTTTGCCAGACTCCGTTGATACAAATTGGGGAAAACCCGGTATTTTCGCTGAAAAGTTAGGAGTCTTCCATTTGTTTTGGCTTCACGATCGATCGAAAAGTGGGCGAATTACAGGTGAAAAACAAAAATATCAATCCGCGCGCAATGCATTTTGGGATTTATAGCGGGCCGCTATAATTATTAGAATCGATTTATTTTTCACATTTTTAACCGTTTAAAGACGAAAAAAGTTATCGCAATAGGACCATATAGTATTATTTTTACATTAAATATAGTTTGTGATCTTAAATTAGATCTAAAAAACGTAGGGAATGGGGCTTTAAAAATTACATATGAATGATGTTGTTAACAATGGATCTATTTAACATAATGAATAGCATGCATTTGATAAGACTTTGATGCGAAAAACCATTACCGGGTGCCACCAGTTGTAGACGTATATGAGCCTAAAGCCCTATTTATGCTAGGCCTATCTTCTTTAGAACATAAAAAGAAGACCGGCAGGAGGGCCTGCTGAGTGAACGAGGCTGCTGTGTGTGGTGAACTGAGGACTAGGCCTAGCCTAGTCTCTAGAGAGGCTAGCCTACTGGCTAGGCCTAGAGGGCCTAGGCTAGAGTTGTCACATTCTCATTAACTGAAGCGTCATAACTTAATTATATTAAATTCATTATAACATATATATATATTGAGTTGAATACGTATATATTTCATTATATTTTAAATAGTAAAATAATACCTTAAAATTAGTGTCATTTTTGTTAATTTGTTGTTGTGAAAGCAACAAAATATTAGTTTACTCACGAGCGCCCTCTCTGACTGACTGCTGGTGGGGGTGTGGCGCTGTTTAGTCTCGGATCAAATATTTTGCGCGAAATCTGTGAAAGTGTTGTGTTTTTAACTTGGTCAAGTTGATGGTCACCTTTATATTTCGCCGTGTTTAAGTTAGTGTTTACTAATTGTGTGTAGAAAATTACCCTTTTGATCTGTAATAACACATTAACGACAAACCAGGTCGTGATTGAAAATCGGTTTTCTAGGAAAACTCAGTGCAGTGAATCAATTTACAGTACACGAATCTTGCGTTCTTTCTATTCTCACACTCTCACTCATGCTGGACGGTTCGACGACGTTGAATTGAGTTCTTTGACCACTAACCAAGGCTAAACGATATCATGAATGCAAAAAGAAGTGAATTACAGAAAATGATATCGTACTCCGAGAAATACGACGATGGATATTTTGAGTACAGGTCAGCATACAGCTTTTAGAGAATTAAATATTATTATTAATAAAATAATTAATTTTTATCGAATATAGGGTATTGAGTATATAGTTAGGCTATATACTAGTCTTAGTATAGCTAGCCTTGGTTAGAGTTAGGCGCTTATATAAATACTGTATTTTTGTAGGGCTGGGCCTATAAAAAGAAAAAAGTCCTTTAATTAATTTAAATAAATTAGGCCTACTGAGTTAAGTCTTTGTCTTAAGTTATATTGAAGTTATGACAGCCTATTTTAAATGGCTATTTTACAACAATTAATATTTGAATCCTACAGTATTTAATTTTACTAAGGCCTAATTTGATCTACAGTTGTGAATACAAAATTGTATAATTGTTTTCACAGGCATGTAATTCTGCCACCTGAACTTGTGAAGATCCTTCCTAAAAACCACTTAATGACGGAAACGGAATGGCGTAATATTGGTGTGCAACAGAGCCCGGGATGGATCCACTACCTAATACATTCACCAGGTAACCATCTTAACAAAACTATCTTTTTCTCCAAAGCTCTGTCTACACTATAGTATCAAACTAGTAGTAGTGATGTGCCCTATTATGGTAGTCATAATTAATGCCAAAATATGGTAGTGATATGACATCTTCATGTCCATATATGGGCACATCACATCTTCCAATCCAAAAGAAATTGTTCACATCCACAATTATGTTTTAATTGCAGGCCACCAAAACTATTGAAAAGAAATGTTAACAATTCTTTTTTTTAAACAGAGCCGCATATCTTGTTATTTCGAAGACCGCTATCACTCTGAGATGACGTCGAACTGTTTGGCTGAATACAGCAACTCATATCAGAAATTACAAGGATAAGAATCAAGAAGCAGAAACATATTATATTTTTAGTACTACTACTGGACCTAGAAGAGCATCGTGCAATCCAGCCCCAAATAACAGTACCTCTAAGTTCAATACTAAGTGTATATTTTTATTAAATGAAAAATACTAAATAATGTAATCAATACTTGAAATCTGTTTTGTTATGTAAATTACTTTATAATTAAATTTTGAAATAAATAAATTAAATTAGTTTTTCCAATTACAGTGAAAATTGTTGCCTTTTTACATAACTGTGTATTAATACAGTATTAGTCACAGCGAGTTTTAGATAAGACTGTTAGAGAGAGAGCCATAAGGAGTGGTTTGTGCTATGCTTGTTGGTGGTATAGCATTCTGTACTATGGTTCATAATGCAATGTAGTTTGCTACAAACTTATCCCCTCAACATATTAACCATACAGCAAGCAAGATATCAGCTAAAAACCTAAATATCTGTCTACACTATCAAACTATTTTGACAAAAACAAGTGCAATGTGGCCAAATAATATGGTAGTGATATAACATCATCATGATCATATTATATGGGCACATCACATTTTTTTTTCACACAAAGTTTGATAGTGTAGACAGAGTTAAACTTCCACGTGCAACAATGAAAAAAAGAACTAGTTTCTTGAGAAAAGAAAGATATCTATTATTTCATATACTGTACATATGAATTATATTATCACTATATTTTTCAGGAATTTTCTTAGAGTTTACAATTAATATACATCAAGTTCCAATAAAAATCAGTAACATTACAAGAAATGAAGAAATACTAATAATAGTACAACATTTACAATAGTGATACATAATCAAAATGAAGATTGTATATTAGAAATATAATTTTAGATTAACGTTAAATTAATTATTCTAGACACATCTGAATGAAATAACAACACGTTTAAGAAGTAGAAATATTGATGGATTTAATACTAGTTTTAATAATTAACAAATTTGTTAAAAGTTTTAATCCTGTGTTGAATTGTCAGCCACCACTTTCTCATCTGTTTCTGTAGATTGCTCATTCTCTTCTGAATCAGCCATTTTGTCGTCTGCTCCTGTGTTTTTGTCATCTGCTGCTGTGTTGTCGTCCTTCTCCACCTTGCTCTGCGTTTCTTGTGACTGTGCTTCTAAGGCAACAGGTGCTGGTTCCTCCTCAGACTGCGTTTGTATTTCTGCAGTATCTTGTGTTTTAACAGTGTCTTGGGCCGATTCTAAAGGTTGTGGAGCAGGGGACTGTACCGAGTCAATCACTTGAGCTGGGCTTGAAGGTGGTGGTGTGGCTAATGGGGCTTGGGGAGTAGGGGACTGTACTGAGTCAACCACTTGAGCTGGGCTTGAAAGTGGTGGTGTGGCTAATGGGGCTTGAGGAGCAGGTGACTGTACCGAGTCAATCACTTGAGCTGGGCTTGAAGGTGGTGGTGTAGTAAGCAGGGTTGGAGATGTAGTGACATCTTGAGTGGTAGTGGTATCCGGTGGGTTTGGTGCTACTTCCGGTGTTTGTGGTTTGGAAGTCACAGGTGAACGGTTCACTGGTGACTGTTTACCTTCTAACATCTGTAAACAAATAATATAATAATCTAATATTTACTTCCTTTATCAGTGGGAACAAATTTAAAATGTTTGTAGTAAAAGGTACAAAATTTAATGAAATAATTTAGTTTATGTTAGGAAACAAAACTGTTTAACATGCAATCAAAAATATGATGTACAGTATCAAACAAAACAAAAACAACACAAAACAGTAAAGTGCAAATAAAAGCATAGAACAAGAACAATTATTAATTTAGGTATAACATATTAAATAAGTTTATTTTAGTTTTTAATCATATTAATATGATTCAGTATTTTAAAATCAATAAATATTCATTTCATCAAAGTAACACAAAACAACTGAATAATCAGGCTTTATTTAACACACAGTTTGACAAAAATAGTTGCATTATAATGCCTTGATGTTAATAAGCTAAAGCAAATACATTCAAGCAACACTGAGATGGTGTACACATACCAGAGTGCTAGTTCACGCACTAAGAACAAGAATTCTAAAGAAACAAAAGCACACATTTGTAGAATAAGAGTTTAGCATATGATTCATAGAATATTACCAAGATATGTGAAATTATTATAGCAATGAGTTAGATTAGAATAGTTCAACTTTACTGCAGCTAAGTACATATTTGATTGGTTAAACACTCGTAGGTGAAAAAAGATATTCAAAGGACTACACCAATGGGCAGACTTTTGATGAGATTATAGCATTCATTGTGCATTCTGGAAGCTTTCTAGAACTGCCAATAATCATAGCTACATGACGCTGCTCCTAAACCTATATTAAACCTACTGAACTCTCATAATAATAAAACTATAAACAGTTAACACATACCGCTGGTGATCCGGTTCTTTTGCTTTTAACGGACATGTTTGAACCTCTTCTTGAGACAGACTTATGCGATCCACTTCCTGGTCTTGATGTCACTGGTTCTGGAGACTGCTGTCCACTCGGTGACCGCTGTCCACTTTGCGATCCTTTTAAAAATTGAAAAGAAGTATACAATTATACAGTACAGTTTCTCCTACTAAGGGGACACCTTTGGGACCCAAAAAGGTGTATAGGGGTGTCCCCAAAGAAGGAGTTACGCATTTGTAATTCCAAGCATGGATTTAGGAAAGTCACACTGTCACAATGACTAAATCAGCAGCATTTTCTGGCCAGAAATCAACAGTTAACATTATTATAATTCACAGTAAGTACCTACAGTATCTATCAATGGACATGGATTTATAAACTATTTTACCTTTGCGTGACCCCTTGCTAGATTTTCTTGACCCAGCGCTTGGTGGTCTTGAGTTGGCAGAAGTTGGTCTGCTGCCACCTGGTGTTCTAGTGACATCAGGAGTGGCAGGTTTTGATGCACTGCCATCAGATGGTGATCCTCTTCCAGTAGACTTGACAGTCCTTGGGAACTGGCCAACCACCTCCTCACCTTCCTTGTGTATTATCTTGTGAGCGGCTAACAGATGTTTTCTCTGTGTATGTTTGACTGGAGAAATAATCCAGATAAGATGATGTCATATCACTACCATATTTGGACATACCACTACTATATTTGGACATATCACTACCATATTTGGACACATCAAACTTTTTTTTTGTCAAAATAATTTGATTGTAGACAGGTTAATGAGTTTTAGATGTAATACAAACAAACAACACATTTACATAATTCAAACAACAGAGGTCAAAGTTGAAATAATCAGGCTACTGTACAATTTCATCACAAATAATAAATGACAAAATTAACTTGAAAAACACAGTAAGTGAAAATCAACTAACTTTTTTCTCGAATGGTCAGCTTCTGGACCTCAGGCAGCAAGAAGCTGTGCACCAGTTCTGCTACGATTTCTTCAGATTCAAGACCAGTTCGCCTGTCAATCAAAGTTAAGAAAAAATTAATTCTGTATTCTTTTATTTTTGTATACTGTAACCTATTTATTACGCTTTACTTAAGCAATTTATTACGCTTTACTTAAGCATATTTTTTGCCAATGATAGTCATCCATGAGTTCATTCATTGTTCTTTTTCAAAGGTAGAAAACCGTTTCAAAGTATTTTGGAGTGGACTTGTTTTTGTCGTGAGAAAAAATAGTGACCTTTGGATCAGTAGTCAAACATATTATTAACCACCTAGCTACAACTGATGATAATTACCTGTCCTCCATTTCATAGGCTACTTGGTTGATCTGCTCCGCCATTTCTTGAATCTCATTTCGAGCATGCTCAGACGCCGTTTGCTCGATAGAGCCCATAATAATATCCTCTAAATATGTATCCACCGAGTTCTGATGAACTTTTATAACTTGCTTGAATATTTCATCCTCCTCTCGCCTTCTACGCTCTTCAACTTGTCGTCTGCCTGATTCCTCCGCTTCACGGATACGCCTTTGTCGCTCGGCGAGCATAGCGAATGCGTGGATGCGACGTTCTTCTTGGAGTCGGATTAGCTCTTTGCTCAGGAAATCAAGGGTGTCACCAATGCTTGCTCCTTCTAGATTAGAGAGGGCCTCGTCAATATATGACTCCTACAAAAGAGTTAGAGCAGTATTAATGGAAGCATACAGTGCAACAAGTACCATTTATACATCTTAATTATAATTACATTTCGTCATTTCATTTTAATTTCATTTATTTCGTCAATTTACAAACATGATAAAACAATACAAAAAACATAACAAAACCCATGACGGTGACAGGATAAAACAAAACCCATGACGGTGACAGGATAAAACAAAACCCATGACGGTGACAGGATAAAACAAAACCCATGACGGTGACAGGATAAAACAAAACCCATGACGGTGACAGGATAAAACAAAACCTGTGACGGTGACAGGATAAAACAAAAGCAAACTTAATTGCTGTACAAATTTTCTCTGCCGTCACGGGTGACTTATAAAAGACAATTAAAATCATTTAAAATCATTAGTCAAATGTACTAATATTCCTGATTTTATAATTATTTATATCTCATTTATACACCATAATGTATATTAAAAAGTTTGTATCTTTTAAAACGACAGAATGCTGAAGGAATTTGATTACCTTCTGATCGTAGAGTTTGCGTTGTCTTTGCAAGTTGAGCGTTGACTGTTTCTCCTCTTTCTGCATCTGTTGCTCTGCTTGTTGCAGAGCGTGAGTACTGCGCAGCTCGTTGATTAACTCCTGTCGTTTTTCCTTTCCTTCAAACATCTAACAAAAAATAACACATTTTAAAGATAATGTCCATTTGTATAGCAGTATTACAACGATGATTGTTCATGGTGCTGTGCAATTTAGAATATAGATATTTTAAAAGGATATGTTAATAGTGATTTAGAAACAAAAGAATAAAACAGCTAAACAGCTCTGGTGATCCTACCATATTCTGTACAGCACGACCTCTGATGACCTGCTGAAGAAAGATGATAGCCAACTCCTTCTCTTCTTCCTGCTGGTCAGGGATGTCAACAGTTGGTGTTGGAGGTCGTGGAACCGGCTTCTCGATCTTTTGAAGAAAGCGTAATGGCTTCACAGACACCTTTCCTTTATTCTTGGCGTCCTTAATTCCTATTTATTTCATAACATTATTATTATTATTATTATTACAATTTTTACAATTTGCTCTTCTCAGAGACCAAAGCACTGTACAAAAATACATGACAAATTTACAATACAATACAATTCAACACCATTAAGAATTAATTATACATTCTACAAAATTATTCAATAAAAATTATAAATATCGGGAGATATAAAATAATATTTATTAGTAGTTAAACTTACTTAAAATTGATTGTTACTATTATCAGAATCCATAGTTATTTTTATCCAACTTACAAAACTAAAAAAAATGTGTACCTTTGTAGACTTCATCCAATTCCTTCTCTTTTCGCTGAGCTCTTTTTATGAACCCAGTTTTGCTTTGGCTCCTGGGCCGTGGCGCCTTTACCCGAGGTTGAGTCACGAAATCAGGAAGTGAATTTTCAAGTTCTAGAAGCCCTTTTAAAAAGAATCAAAAAATCGATTTTTAACAACGCTAAAAAAAACCAGATTAAATATAACCAATTTTAAAATGTGGTGGTATAATTTTTGCATTAAATATGAATAAACATTACCTTGATATGTTGTTAAATATTTGCTTTTTACCACGTTCTGTTCCGAGCCCTTATCAAGGAAGACGCCGAGCCGGGTCATTGGAGCATAGACCTGAGAATCGTAATCTGCGTAAGTTTTAGTGACATCACGGCGTTCCAGTTTTCCTTCAACCGTGCGGCGCTTTTCTGTTAATCTGCGAATCGCTGCAAAAGATAATAAATCTCATATCCTTACCAGAAACAATTACTAAATGATAAAGGAATCTAACTGTATTCTTTCTAACTGAACGGAAGACAATCAGTTTTTTCTAAACTTACTCTTAATGTGTTCTTTTCTTATCCAGGCCACTTTCTTTTCTTTTTCCTTATGTTTCTTACTCCACAGTTTATCCAGTCTTTTACTATTCAAATCCATGTGATTTTCCTCTCGATCTTTCAGGATTTTACGGAGCATTTCTAGCCGTGCCTCTTGCAATCTGTTAATGTATTTGAAAAAAGATTATATTGAAACATGCAGAAAAAATATTGCCTTTTGCTTTCAAATACTAATTTGTATGTTTTCTTCTTTACTGTTCTTGATAGATTAAGACATGAAGTATTTTTTTTAAAAATAAATAACTCTATATTCTTATCTCTTAAGTACGGAAAGCAACCAGTGTTAAAATTGTCTATAAACAAAACAACAAGTCTTTATTCTTACTTTTCTATTTCTCCTTCTTTATATAGTTTAAGATGTAAAGTTTTTTTTATATAAAAAATTATATAGTGTTCTTATCTCTCAAGTATGGAAGGCAACCTGTGTCTTAAAAACTAAAGTCGTTATTCTTACTTTTCTATTTCCTCTTCCCTGAGAGCCCACTCTTTACGTTCCATTTCTTCCATCATCCTCTTCCTTTTCTCGAGCTGGCTGACATCATTTAACGGTGGAAGTGTTTCTTCCCACGCCCTCTTGGCCCGAGCTCTTTCGATCATTTCTACTTCGGCCAAACCAGCAGGTAAACCGTGTCCTGGAATAACATTAACATGTTGAATTTACATTTTGGAATTAAGCTTTTTTACTCATTTATTAAGATATTTTTATTTTTATTTATTAGGATGTCTTACCATGAGACAAGGTTGCCAGAGTGAGCAGCTCTGGTTGTGATCCCGGTCTGACAACGTATTCTGGCGTGTACGGGTCAGTCTGCGTCTCGCTCTCTCTATAATCAGTTTGAATTTCAACCGTTCTTGTTAAAGGTGTTGGCGCCCTCTCTTGCATGTGATCATGATGGCCAAGTGGGTCCATTCTAATTTGAGAAAAACATTTGTATTAAAATATGGAGGAAAAAAAGTAATGTACACATTCTCAACACCCAGCCTTTAGAAGGAATATTAGATATTGATATCTGAGCATTACAATTGTTAGAAAAGCATTATAAGTAAGTTATTGTAATAATTTTTGTAATAATT
Source organism: Antedon mediterranea (assembly GCF_964355755.1). NCBI lineage: Eukaryota > Metazoa > Echinodermata > Crinoidea > Comatulida > Antedonidae > Antedon > Antedon mediterranea. The sequence continues at coordinate 2,206,541 of NC_092677.1, forward strand.
TATCTTAGTTATTGCTCTAAAATGGATTTACTAGCTGTTAAATTATAATAATGAAAAAAAAAATGAAGAGAAAATATAACTACCTTGATTGCTGTAGGACAACTTCTGGAGGAACATGTTGAAGAAACGGAATGATAGGACGACGGAAAAATCTATAACGATTTTTTCCAGAAACTTCAGCATCAGCAAACTTCTTTGGTGGAACTTGAAGGTGCGGAGCGTAGTTAAATCTACAAAACAATGAATTTCAAATAAGGCTATCATACAACTCCATACTACACTAGCTATGACAGTGAGACACTCTTCAATGAATTTAAATGAGAAAATTGACAAAAAATTTGATAAATATATTTTTTTAAATTAGGAAAAAACTGTACTTTTTTACTTTAGATTTTCAGAATTTCTTCAGCTATCTAGGCTTAATGTGCATCTCATTAGAAATTATTGGTGTTAAGTTCTAACACCACAAATTAGCTTGTCTTTTATCAAATTTAAAATGTACTAATCATGTCAGTTTTGTAACATTCATCAAGCAACTCAACCTTTCTTACGTTGTATATCTTATAAGCGCTTCTCGGTTTTGTTCGGCATAGCCTCGCCATTGTCGTGAAATGAACTTTGGCACCGGATCTGTGGCTTCCAGTCTCACAGAGAACCTTGGATGATGGGACAGTTCACTGAACATGGTGTTGTACTGAGGTACACGTTTCTGGAAAAAAAACAAAGGATTTAAAATTAATAATTATTCATATTTTAATTTTTTTGTATCAAATCAAATCTTTCAATATAATATTATTACATACACATGTCATATCATATGTAAACATCAAATGAATGCCTTGCTTGGCTATATCATCTACATACAATATTTTATAACAATACTTACAACACGATTTGTGTTTGTGTGTGCTCGAAATGTTGCCCTGGCATGATCTCTTTCACTTGAAACTGTGTGGACTTTATCTATAATAAAATATGTTAACTCAATTAATACTGTAGATAGTAAATGACAATAAAAAATTAAATTATTTGATAATGATATTGATTATTGATAAATTATTAATTTATCGCTCGCTCCCCCTCTAGGAAGTGTAGACGATGGTTTTCGGAATGATAATGTTCTCCTTATACGTTTTCTGTCGGTTACCATTATTGAAAATGCTTGACATTCGTAAAACTAAACTACTTTGTTTCACAGTGTTTTAGATGATTAATAACATTTTAAAGTACAGTTTTTATTGTTTGGTAGGGCCCTTTGGGGAGGCGGAGGTCATTTGAGGGAGGTGCTTATTCGAGGGATATATGTTAAATTTTGTAGCTTTAAAAATATGGTAGCATTTATAATCAAATGAAATCCTCTAATAGATATGAAAAGTGCTAAAAAAGAATAACAAATGCTTGGTAAATTGTAGATAACATTGCGGTGAATTCTACTACAAATAGTACCGTATAATTGTGTTGTTATAAATATGTGGATGGACGTTTATTAGATAGTTGAGTTGGGTTGGGGGGGGGGGGTTATTATTCAAAGTGATGTTTTATTGGAGAGGCGTTTATTCAAATGAATACCATCCTAATAATTATTAATACATTATTTAATTTAATCATCTTTTGAAACTAGCTGCCGTGACAGAGTGGGCCCAAGAAAGAAGACATTATGGTACGGCTTGCAACATGGGCAGACATCTCGGTCCTAACGGGACACAGGAAGATAGCCTACAGTTATTCCTGCAAGCTTACTCAATAAAACTCAGCTATCGGGATTTCACTCGAAAAATGTCTTATCAAATCTCCCTATGTAATTTTATAATACTATTCCCCACAATATATTCTGATTCTTTATGGCGTATATTTAATTTGATCTTTATTAATTTGCAGTATAATTCCTATTATTTAACTACTGTACCTTCACACACGCGCCGCGGTATGTTTTAAAATAAACAAAAAACTGAAATGGCTATGATTAATGGCCAACTTAAGCTCCAGTCTGATTTTTTTTTTCGTCTTCCAAAGGGACACTGTATTGATTGATGGAAAGTGCCTGTTTCCAGTCACCTTTAGGGTCAAATCTATTATTTTAACTGCTCCAGGGCTCGCAGAATTCTAAAATATTTAGTTGCCCTTCGGGCAAGTAGGTTTTAGATTTTGGTTGCCCTCATCATTTTTTTACTTGCCCACTATTTTAACTTAATTTTAATGTTTTATACCGCGACTGCACCGCGAAAAAACGTCGGTGAAAAACGCCTATGCTTAATACACTGTGGTGTTTTTTTCGATGGATTTTAAAGTAGTGAAAACAATTTTTCAAATTTTTTCAATTACACAGTGATGTAGGCCAATCTTTTAAGAACATTTTACAGTAATTTATTTTCTCATACGATCCTCCGTACAAGAGTTGCGATTGTTTAATTAACATGGTGTCCTGAAATCCCTTGAAAACGCTATGTTATTTCTGTTGGTTACGCTTCGTTGCACGGCATTGTTTGTCATCGATCGAAGATGTGTTCCGTTTCGTGAATGAAAAAGGCGTATTCATACGTTTTGCTTCTATTGTGCAATGAAATTCCGAAATCAAGCTATTTTGCGATATTTAAAATGTAGTGGCCTTGACATGGCACTAATTATCTTACAATTATTTAATACGGTAGATATATCTAAAATATTGCCTATAGAAATGTAGGCCTCCTAGGCCTAAAAAGTTTAAACAAAGTACTTATGAAGGTGATGAGCTTGTAACGCGTTGAAATCATAGAGAAGAAAAAAAAAACAAACATCAACTACTGACGTCCGTCTACGTGACGTGAAACAATACGCATGCGTATAGCAAAAAACCTCACAGCAGCTGCCGTACGTAGTAGGAGCACATGGGTACGGTGTGTGGAGAGTGCGGGCTTGTGGAAGTTTACTTGTTGTTTCAGTAGAAGCTCGCACAGGTTGGATAAAAACAACCATCTGCTCGCACAAGTTGGTGATTGAAAACAACACAAGGGAACTGTGCCGAATTGTGGTGAAAACCACGTGCTCCGCCAAGTTGGAGTTTTTGAAAGTTCAACTCTCGGCGATACCCGAAGAAGTGTATTATTTTCAATGTTGATAATAAAAAATATGCTGCTCCCTTGTGTATAAAAGAGAGAAAATATTTGAAACCAGGTTGTTGCAAGGTGAACTTATCTTAAACTCGGAAATTACTTTGACCGGGAAGAATTGAAATTGAGATGAAAATCTAATGTTGAAATCATAAATTGTGTTAAAAAACTCTTTATAATATCTTCCTAGGATAGAAATATGGAACAATAGCGTCGCTGTGTCTGTGAACACTAATGTTATCAAATCTACATTTCGCGGTACATCTCAGATAGATAAGGTAGGTATCCAAGGCGGAGATTTGTACCGAAGTTTTTGCATTGTGCTCGCCTAGGCCTATGTTTATGTCAGAATTAACCATAATTTATATAGCCTAGGCCTATTTATAGATTATTTATAATTATTATTTCCTAGGCCTATATTAATTATTATTATTATTAGCTGCTAGGTTAGCCTACTTTCTAGGCATACATGAAGTAAAAGCCTACCTTTAGGTAGGTTTACTACTACATGGGTTGGTCCTAGCACAGAGGTATAACATTATTGGCCCTAGCTAGCTAGGCCTATGCCACCAGTCACAGAACAGTGCATATCGGCCGCGGTTTTAGGGGCTCTGCTGGCTAGAAACAACTGAAAATGAACGATAACTTACCATACAGATAATCATGAGTCCTAGCGGGATTTACCACTGGTTTACGTATCGTGTGTGTCATAGACATTCTTAAATATTATACTCTCTACTTAACTAACAAAAATATTAATTTTATCCGATTTTACATCTTGCTAAACATGGATAATTAATTATGTTTTGCCACCATACTATCAACTTGCGAGACGATAATAAATGATTCCATGGAAACATGACATGCGCAATGCACGAAGTGAACCTCATTGATCGCGATTGAGGGCGTGTGGCAAACAAATGGATTTTATATTGTGCTGCTGGGAGAGTGCGTTTTAAACTCGTGAATTATTTCGATTTTTAAAGTACCCACGGTTTTTTTTAATAACACAAGCTTCCTCTGACCTTTCAGGGACACGTTGACGCTGATTCATCAAATTGAAGGATTATAATTTTATAACAGGTTGCTCCTACAAAACTGAAAAATAATGGATTCCAATTGAGCCTCTCTCTCTCTCAAAACGATGTTATAATTAGACGCATGATCCGTTCTTATTTAAACAATAAATGATCTTTCATTCGGGTTTTTCAGCGATTTGAGTCTTAACCTATTTGCCAACCAGAAGCATACATATTGGTTTGTATAATTTCAAATATGTTTTTAGCTTTAGGGGCAGTTATTTTTGTCAAAGTGATGTACCTTTCATAGCTTCATTAATTTCAATAAATAATGAGCAAGCAACCTATTGTATTCCGTCTTCCAGCCATAACACAATCCGACTTGGATATATTTAAATAATGATTCAACCATGTACACACTTTACAGACAGCTTAGTAATTTCTTTTATTCACATCATGCCCACTGAATAGTATTATCGAACCGACACAAAAAGTCAATTTGTACTGCACGAACAGAAACACTGTCAACTAATGGAGAAGCATCAGTACAATATATACCAGTGACTATTTTTTTAATCATTCATTTGATTGATGTTGTTGATGATTAAATATTGATAATCCGCATCATTCAATATTTTATAAATTGTAAATTTATAAAATTCTCATCGTTACGTTAGTACACAACGATCACACAAATTACGCGTGCGTTAAATAATCAGGTAAAAACATAAAAATGCAATTTTGCGGGTGTCACTCTAAACGTACGCGTGACGTGTCACGCCAAAGTGTATTTACCGCGCGGCGTCTTTGTCATCGGTCCAAGCGCCATCCACCCAACGGACTGTTAATATTTAAATTTATCAAAGTTGTTTAATACCATTAATATGATTTTTTTTTTCTAGCAACATGATGGAACCACGTGACAGAGAGCGATTGAACCTGAACTACGAACTACTAATTTCGCGCGTAAACGTCGATCACGTGATGTTATACCTGAATAGGATCATCTTCAATGAGATTGAGTGTGACAGAATTCACGCAGCAAAGACATCGCAAGAACGAATGAAGAAACTCCTTGATTTATTAACAACTAAAGGTCCGCACGCGTACCAACATTTTAGGCACGCGCTCTTAGACAGATACGCTGACATCGTCAAAACTTTAGACGGGACTTACACGCAATTACACCGTTCAATTTCAACACCGAACGAGAAAAACGCAGAATTGTCAGCAATTCGAACTTCTTTAATTCGAAACTTAAAAACAAGTCGTGTTCTGGAGTATCTTGTAGTCGAAGATGTTTTTGACGAGAAAGATTGTCACAGCGTACGAGCTGGGTTGACCAATGAGGATAAAGCGCGTATTTTAGTTGATATCATTGCAAGTAGAGACTCAGAATGCTATCAAAAGTTTAAAATGGCAGTGATACTATGTGAACCTAAATTAGCCTCGTTGTTTGACAATAAGTAATGCTGTGTTTAGCTAGTTCATTTTGATCAGAATAATAATGACGAAGACATTTATGTTGATAGTACTGTAAAAATAATAGCAATGTGATGATGTTGTGTTACTAGGCTACATGTGACTTACTCGTACACTGTCATATACTAAAGCTTGGTTCCCAGACGCAACAAGCGAGTTGACCAATGAAAAGCAACTAGACTGTTTGTGTCATCCATCGCTTGTGATTGGTCCAAATCACTTACGTTGCGTTACGTCCTCACGTTGCGTACCTGTGGGAACCAAGCTTAAGGCTTGTGATTGGTCAACTCACTTGCGTTGCGCGTCCAAGTGGGAACCAATCAATTCAATAATGTTACTACATACTACATTACATATTTTTCAAATTAGAACTACCGTAATTCTAAGCCACCGCGCCAGACTATGTGACGTCAATGTGCGTTAACCGAATTTCTCTTTCCACCATTAAATATTAATCGAGAATTAACCCAATACTTCTTGCTATTGTTCTGTACTTATACCACCTTGGAAAATGTATAACTATAATAAGACAATAAGCCTTTGTATATTGTTGTGGCGGAACTTATATATATTGCATCTTTTTATAGTATTCGTAATCGTGTTGTTTAAATTTTTTTTTTAATCCATAAACGTCGTGAACTAATAATAATTATGATTAATTCAATAATATTAGTCATTACTGTACTCTAGGCCTACTTCCTTTTTCTTTTGTACAAATAATAAAAGGAAAGACAAACACACGATTCCGAGTATTCATTCTATTGTAGATTTGTATTGACTATAAAATGTTAGTGAAAAAATGTCAACGTCACCCAACTTTGGAGTTACAATACAGTTAAATGATGACGTCACTTGAGTGTTAAAAAAGTACAGTAATGTTCTGACGTCACGTGTGCATACATGGTACTCAATTTCTATGATTGTACCGCATATATGACGCCTAAAGCGTGGTTCCCACTAGCGACGCAACAAAAGGACGTAACGCAACGCAAGTGAATTGACCAATCACAAGCGATGGCTTTCGCTTGTGATTGCTAACTGTCTATAACTTCGCTTGTCATTGGTTAAAACGCTTGCGTTGCGTTTACGTCCTTGCGTTACGTTCTAGTGGGAACCAAGCTTTAGTTCAAACTGTTTGGTGTGTTGCTGTATTTTAATCTTATTGGCGAATGTATTGCTGTTGATTTTAGTTTTAAAACTAATTTCATTTTTAAATAAAAGAAAATATTTTTGGAAAATGACAGTAAATTTCAGTACTTTTATTACACTAAATAAATATACAACAAATGGCCTATTGCTAAACTGATGCAAGCTATACGAATTCTAATTCTTTAAAGGGTCTTTCACACCTGTTCCGGCACGCTTCCGGTCCGGCGAATCGAACATCAATGTTTCGTTTTCATGACGCTCCACGCGGCTATGAGCCAATCGATATGCGCGTAGCCGTGTGAAAACGAAACATCGACGTTCGATTGGATTTTCTGCCGCCGTACCGGAACTGTGCCGGAACAGGTGTGAAAGACCCTTAAAAGTGTAAACAAAATCAAATTTAAAATTTAGTTTAGTTCCACAAAATGTTAAATATGAGCGAATTTATTCAATCATTCATAACTTATTTATTGACAATACTATTGTATAAAACATTAACATTCATTAATATTATCAAACAAATTTATTACCACTGTAGAAATATTGATTTATAAATCTATTTTAATATTGTTCCCAATAAAAACTATCGGTACAAAACTCATCAACATTTTTTAATACTTAATTTATTGCTAAAAATATAAAATATTTCAGTGCAAAAGCTGTTTAATATGTACATGTTATTCAGGCTACCCTGCTCAATGAATTGACAGTAATTTTTCAATCATTAAATGGCAAACTTTGACCTCATGACTCAAGTCATCTCTCTCTTGTAAAAGGCTAACAAGCTCTGATGAAACATCTAAAAATACAAACAATGGTTCAAGTCAATGAAAGAAAATTTGGTATGGGGGAAGGGGGGTGGGGTGGGAAGGGGGGTGGGGTGGTGAATGCAACAATAAGAATAACAGAAAACATACTTTGTCTCAGAACATTGAAACGTCTTTCAATTTGCTTATAAGAAATGTGGGAGCAGGCATTGCAACGGGTGCACAGGGGTTTTGGGGAGGGGAGATATCCTATTTAATGTTAAGCTCTGTCTACACTATCAAACGTTATGTGACAAAAAATGTGATGTGCCCATTATTATGAACATGATTATGTCATATCACCACCATATTTGGGCATATTACTACCATAGTTTGATAGTGTAGACAGCTTAACTTGCCATTTCCTAAATGCAAAGATGTCTGCATAATGGAATGTAGTGTTGACATCACCATGCCTCTTCAGATATCAATTGTTATTATCAATAAATAATCCAGGTATCAAGACTACCCTGAAGTTATTGTTTAAACATTCGGGTTGTCAAAAGTCATAAAATGGATAGCCAAATGTTCTTCAGAATATTTATAATTGCTTAAATGTTTATATTTTGGTCTTCAGATAACATTCTACATTCCTAAACACATTCCAGTTGATTTAGGGTCAAATCATGTCAAATATATTCTGCTGCAGTTACTGCAGTACTGTTAACTACATTTGTTTTAACTGTTAACTTTCATATGATTTTAAATGTAGGAGTTTATGAGGCAGTCACTGTAATACACAATTTGTATTATTTCTCATAAACAGGATAAAGTAGAAACAAAATGTAGTTACTGCAGTTACTTCAGTAGAATACATTACTTGCCTGTACACTTTAACTTTATTGTTTCCAATATTTCAGACAGTTGTTCCAGACTTGAGTGTTTCACTAAAAAAAACATACAGTTACATTTACTTTGTTTATTTGAAATTTTACATGAACTACATCAATAACTAACCAGTACGCTGAGACAAAATTCACTTATGTCTACTCTATAGTTTAATAAAGCTCTGTCAACACTATCAATCTAGTTTGACAAAAAAAGTGTGATGTGCCCAAATATGGTAATGATATGACATCATCATATTCATATCCATATATGGGCATCCCATTTTTTTTCTCACATAATGTTAGATAGCGTAGACAGAGGTTTACCAAACAGTATACAAATATACTGTACTTTAATTTATTTATGATGGTGTTGATGATCTGATTGCATTTTAAATTGACAGCCATAAAGCAAAGTTACAGTATTTCCATTTTTCTAATAATACAGGAGTTTTGTAATATAATTATTATAAATAAAAAATAATTATATTTATCTAATCTTACACTCTTCATCCGTATAAATCTTAAAATGTTTATCCTTTTTATGTTCATCTTCTTTGGTGGTGACCTTTGAACCTTTTGCTTCGTTCAGAACAGGTAATAAATCATCAAAATCAGTATCAGTACTTGAATCCGATTGGCTGCTTATAAGTAAATCCGATTGGTTTATTTGCGGATGATGATGATGATGATGATGGCCACAAACGTCACACACCAGGTCATCAACAGTCCATCCTTCACTCACATACTGATGTTCGCAGGGTAAATAAACAAACCTATCTGATGGAATGCCAATAGTGTATCCAGTTGCACATTCATTACCAGACTGTCTATGATGGCAGAAGCTAGCACTGTGGTTCGTCTTGACAAATTTAGGTTCATGTGAGTATGATTCTTTACCTTTATTTTGATCAGCCATTTTCACATTTTCATCATTTATTGCATGTTCAACTTTTGTTGATTTATCGTTCCTTGTATCGTTCGTTATTCCTTCATATTTCTCGCGATAAATTGTAGATCCCTTCGCAAGGGCTGGATTTCGACCTCGTCTTAAGGCAATGTTTTCATCACTGTTGCATTTTCGTTTAGTAGCATGATCAAATCGTGCGTTAGAAACTCTGAGCGGGCTACTAGTTCGAGAACATGGCGTACTCTTCACTTCCATTAAGGGTTGAGGGACAATTAATTTTCCTTCGTTTCGTGCATATTTTATAATTTGCTGAAACTTTCCATCCAGAAGGCCCTTAAGTTGAGATGTTACGCTGTCTGTTGATAACTTGCGGTTACTTTTAAGACCCTGGTTGAGAACTTGGTGAGCTTTTGAGAAGCAGGCTTCGTGGCCTAGCTGTTCTTGATGGACAACACCAACTAGTTCATTGAAGCCTTCTTTAATTTTTTCTTCTATAACGGGTTGGAAACACTCCTTGCATGTCACCAGTTCCTCTCCGGTACATTGGTGACAAATTTCACATTCATTCAGGTCAAGACTAATTGTCACAAAATGTTCACTTTTTATCATTTTCATAGTTTCTGAAAAAAAAATGTTGAATTTATTTTAAGTAATTCCTAATTTCTTTTATTATACAGTATAATAAAGCCAAACAAAACATATTTACATTACAGACGCATATACAGCAGATTAAATCATATTATAGTAAAATCATCTTTCTACATTATTTCAAAAGCATCTATTTGAATTCCTTCTACCCCACAAAGCTAGCCCTACTTGAAGTTTGAAAGGTACCAACAACAAGGCGAGTAACAAGTGGCAGATCGACATCTTCCGCTGCAACTCTCTCTCAGCTCCCTTTCTTCTTCAACAACACAATCAATAATTTTCATTTCGTATTTCTGTTGTGGCTTCTCTACTCTTTCTTAATTAATTTACCATCTTATTTAATATGTTTACAGAAACTATAAACTTACATTTGAATACCACACTCTGTTAAATGTTTTCATCTTCAGCGTATAAAAGGCAAATCTATTATTTATTTCTTCTACTTTCTCGCAAAAATGTCTTTGTCTTTATCCACTAAAAAACATGCAGCTGGCCACACACAAGAGCAACGAAACGACGTTTGACAGATGTGACGTCACCAATGTTTACGACTAAAACTTCCGGTTGTAGATTAACCTGCTGAATATTCATTGGCGTCTTGCTTTTGACTTTTATCATTGGGTGTGGTCGATCAAGCGTGAATAAACGATGCCAAGGTCAAACAACGACATTTGACACGAAAACCACACGCCTCTTTTACTAAAAAAGTTCGGCTCTCGTTTTACAGAACGTAAAGTATTTGTTAAGGTTATTCCTTGGTAAATTCATTGAAAAAGGAACGTTCTGTGAATATTTTTGCATGTTTATTTACTTTGTCGACGAGGTAGAATAATTGGCGACAGGTTTTTGGGGGCCGGGTGGGTGAGTTGAATTTGACAGGAGGAGGAGAAGGAGAAACACATCACGCACGGATCGAGCGGAGAGCGCAGCAACCGTCGTAAGTTTGCGGAAGTACATAGTATTTAATAGTCTGTCTAGAGCCTATCAAGTACCACCATGCTGTAAATTTGAAAAGTAGGTTAGGGCCTATAGGCCTAGATTTTTGCAGAACCTAGCTGGTAGAACCATGGATAGCATGCCTGCATTTTAGGCATAGCCGGCTCTGCCTTTTGTATTGTAGATACCTAGGCCTAATTATCTATGATTGATATTAATAATTATGATATTTGTTTTTGCAGATGACTGAATCAACAACAGACAAGAAGCATGCTCCACTTCTTCGGTCAAGCACCATTAAGTCCAGTACCAATAACCTGGAGTTGCTAATGAGTATGGGCTTCCCAAAACACAGAGTGTAAGTGCATTGTGTGACAAGTACATTTAGGTGCTGCTATGTCTTACAAATTAGTCTTCCATTTTTTACCTACTTACTATTCCAGAAAAGAAGTTACAAATTACTAAAAAGACAGTTGTGTCTTGAATTTTTTTAAACTCTACCAATGCTGGACTCTATGAAACTGGAAACTTTCCAAAGATTTTTCCAGGTGTCCAAAAAGTCAAATTCTTTTGTTACCATAAAAACACAATCAGAAAACCAGATTTCTGGAAAACCAATTAAATTCATATTTCAAATTTGTACTTCCTCATTTTAATATTATTTGAACAGAAATTGTATTTGCTAAGGTTATGTGAATTTATACTTTAAAACTACCAACGAAATAACGATAAATGTTGATTTTTTTATTTCAGTGAGAAGTCTTTAGCATCAACTGGTAACCAAGGTGTTCAGCAAGCCTCTGATTGGTCAGTATTTTAATTTTTTATTTAAATTTTCACGGGTGCTACTAAAAGAACATTCTAAAATGATATATATAATGTTTTATTCTTTGGAAAACAGTGGTGTAGGTTCCACAACACCAAATACTATACTACTTGTTTTCATACTGTAGTTTACTGTATACTATTATGGAGGAAAAAATTCCTCCATTATACTATCCAGTGTTCTCCAAATACAGAAATCAACCGGGCAAAATACCAAATTTTATTGATGTAACTACGGTAATCTACCAAATACAAAAACGGCAAATAATATTGTACTTTGTCTCTGATTCAAGAAAATATAGCCTTTGATTGCTCTTGGTCTATGCATGGAGTTGTAAAATATTTTACAACTCCCTGGTCTATGTTTGTAATGGTGAGGCCTAACACTACTACAGTAGTGCTAGAAAAGTGTTTATTTATTTATATATTTTTTTCTTACACCATTTTTAATTTTAGTCCAGAAAATGTTGCTGGAAAAATCTGCTTTAGAGGAAAACTTTTACCTATTCTATAATGATGTATTGAATTTTATCACAGTTAGTAGTGAAAGTTAAAACTGAATTCTAATTAATCCAAATTAAACTTAAGATATCCGGAAAGTAAAATATACAATCCAGAGAGTGCTAAAGGAGGCGTTTAAACAGGTGCTGTGGTTCCTCCTGGTTTCTTTAGTATTTGTGTGGTTAAAGGTCATAGGTCAATGTCAGTGTTTTAATCCTCTGCAGAGTTTCCTGAATATTGTGCTCAAATCCCTTAACTAGAAATGTAAAATGTTTTAAGTATAAACTACTTGCTAGAAATAGTTGTTAAATGTAAATAAGTCAATTGGTGTGTTTATACTACTCCATTACAAACCTAGTCAACCACACACTATTATTGTAGTGTTTATCAAATATTTAATGATTCTAAGAATTTTGTTTGCATTGTAACTGAACTTTTAGTGTAATGTAAATATCAAGCTTCCCTACAGTTAGTACCTCATAGCATGATACAGTGCTATATTTTAATACATCTAACCATGGAGTAAAGAATTATTCTTTACTCCATGACCTAACTGTGTACTTAAGGATGGTGCCATACTTCCAAATAACCTAACCCACATATTTAAAGAGTTACTTGACTTGTGCCCTATGTAAGAAAATTGATGAACGAGTTCCATTAATTGAGATGGACAGGCAATGTAGCATTTAAGGAATCGCAGATAGTTGCTTTAATTGCAGTTATCCCCAATGGAAAATTGGTTCGGCAGTATTTCTTATGAGCATAGTATTTGAACTATGTTGATTTCATTAAACTATGTTGTAGTGTACAATTCAGGAACCATTATAGTTTTGCCTCTCATCTTGCAACCTGACAGACACTAATGTTCACTATTTTCCACACCATTTTCTCTGTCAGACAGGCTTTGTGTTCTGCAGGAACCATAGTAGTCACCTATTGCAATTATTACATTCAAACTTTTTTTAACAATATTTGTTTTAACATTTTATTTTTTAAAGGCTTCTGAATCATCTTGAGGATAGCACGCTGGACGAGCACACTGCGCGTGAGTTCATCATGTACGCGTGTCCTGTTGGCCCGTTTGCGGAAGAACTCGAAACATTTTGGGACAAATCTCTAATTGAAGTAGGTCGTAATGGAGCACATAGCCTTCTACCACATGTCACTCTCTGCTCATTCTTTACAGTAAGTACTTCATTGTTTTTATTCAGGGAACAACATTTGTACCGCAGTTAACCTGTTAATTTGATTATTTTTACAAAGCTCTTTTTTCAGCTAATCATAAATTCATATTGTTTACTGCAGTGACTGACTCATAAATTATACATTTTTGCAGTAAAAAATGTAGTTACTGCAGTAACTACAGTAGAATAATATTTGCATGATTCTTTAAAAACATAGTTTAGTTGAATTGGATGTGAACCCATGCATGTTATTTATGTAAAAATGCAAATAAATAATTGTTTTCTAAGAAAATATGGCAACAAACATGATAAGGTAACAGTTACAGTATGGTTACAATATACTACCTCTTGTTAATATTTTATCACTTCTAAAATACTACCATATTATCTATATTGATATAGTAGATAACAAGGTATGTTATCTATCTAATAGTATCTTGGTTTAAATACTTGTGATTTTGTTTGTATTAGAAAATAGATAGAAACTGTGGGAAAGTAGATCATTATGTAGATCTCCGTTTTTAAAATTTACTTTTTTATCCACATTTGTAAAAATCTTGTACGAGCCAAATGTAATTAACTCAAAATGTACAGAAATTGGGTGAACTTCAATACTAATACCTTTGCTAACAGTATTAAAAATTAAATATTTTAAGCAATTAAAAGTCAACAAATATTACCTGGATCAGGAAGTTGACTGCTCCCTGAATATATGTGTAATACAAATACTGTACATGCAAGAAATCCATTGTATAAATCTTTTCAACTTAAAATTCAATAGTATAATTTATGTATATAAGATCCCCCACCTTTTTAACTTAAAATTCAATAGTATAATTTATGTCTCAAAAGTATTATAAATGTCTATATTTTAAATTTACTGTGATTTCGTGTCAAGAACTCAAATTTGTAAACGGGATAATAAAGTATATTTGTTCTTTCTTTCCTTTTATAATACAATACATTTGTTCAGTTGTGACCTATTGTTATTTATTTTCTAAATAATTGAATTCAGTGTATCGTGTAATGTTAGTTATTTGGGAAACAGGATTTCCGTCTCCAATACAAAGATCTTTCAAAAGTCAGCAACATTTCTGTTTTATTTTTTTTAATAGTTGAATAAAATTGAATGTAGGAAGAGATTTAATTGGCTGGCCGTACACAGTACTTTGTATGCCACAATCTGACAAGACAAGAACATTTTTAATTTAATTGGCTGGCCGTACACAGTACTTTGTATGCCACAATCTGACAAGACAAGAACATTTTTTTTAACAAAATGAAATGCCAGTAGGAACACTGCAGTTGTTTTAATATCAAAAGTGAAAATTACTCTTCAATTAATAATTGTTATTACTTTTTATTACAACTTACCTAAAGCTCTGTCTACACTATCAGACTAGTTTGTGATGTGCCCAAATATGGTAGTGATATGACATCATATGTCCATATATGGACACATTACATTTTTTGTCACATAAAGTGTGTACAGGTAGACAAAGCTTTCTTTGTGTTTGTAAATTTTGATAATAATTTCTGTCTTTTATTTCATACTCTTTATATAAGTAGCTTACTCGAACAAGCAAAAGAATATAAATATAACAGTTAACAAATAATTACTTTTTTTTTAGTTTCGAACTTTTAGCATTTTAATTGAATGCCTTTAGGCAATGTGGCCAAGGATTACCAATAGTAATCACTGTGCTATCAGATAGTTGGTAATCCCCCTGATACAGGGGCTATTTTTTTAACCAGTTCGCCAGGGGTAACCTCCTACTGGGTTCTTTAAAGTGCACATGGGCAAACTGTGTGCCTATGGTTTATAGTCCTTATCCGAGACAACTTGTTCACCCCAAGGCTATTGATTTAAAAACATTCAATTTATCTATGTTTATGTTCTATCAGTGTGATGATAGTTTGGTTGCCCAGGTAACGCACGCATTCCAGCTAGCTATAGATCGATGGAAAAATGAGGCTCCGGACCAAATCGCAGTTGAATACTTCGCAGCTGCAAACTTCATCGGGTTGTTTATTGAAGAAGAAAACGCAGAGTACATGAGACGGGTTGCGCAAGATTTTTCTGTCGAAGCCTTAAATATTGCAGGTATCGTTTGAAAACAACAATCCCGAATTTCCTTGTTTCTTTACTTATTAAAATCAACTTTTTTTTTACTTTTAAAAACAAATTATCGCAATAGCCTATATACTATGTTTACATAAAAAGCAGTTTGTGACCTTAAATTAGATTGAACAAACATAGGTAAAGTGCCAATTTCCTTGTTTTTTTTTGTCTTACATGGGTTCATCCCACTTTTATTTCCATACACTGTACAGTACATTCACATTGTTTTGTAGTGCTGCATCTCTTTACATAACTTTTCCGTTGACATTGTGTTTTTAAATATGTTTACACACAATTTTCTTGTTTCTTTTATTTTTATTTATTTATTCATTTAGCATCCAATACATTTAAAATAACTAAACAAAGGATAAATACAACAAAAATGATTAATAAAAGTCAATTTATTGAAGTGATGTATTGTAATGTGTAAAATGAAAAAATAAAGTTTTTAAAAAAGAAAAAAAAAAGTCCATTTATTTCCAATTGGGTCCATAATTACATTGTTTAATACTTATTTTTTGTTATTATTTAATTTCTCTTAGGCATCAAACTTGAGCCTCATAAGAAACAGTTACATCTTACGTTAGCATATCAATTTCACCAGAGCCATCTTGAGAAACTAGAACAACTCACGAAGGAAATCAACGTTAATAAATCAGCTCGCTGGGAATTAAGGCTTTACTCAAGAGATGTTAGAGCGGGTAAAGGCGATGTAAGTTCAACTGATTTTTTATTTTAAATGTAAAACTTTATTTGAGATGTCACAGCAGGTTATGCTGACATTTATGAAGGCAGAGAAGACAAATCTACAATAATTTGCTAAATTATGAGAGCCATTTTGGATGAAGTTTTAAGGCCAGAGAAACCTCTTTATCTTAAGCTCTGTTACACTATCAAACTTTATGTGACAACAAAATGCCCATATATGGACATGATGATGTCATATCACTACCATATTTGGGCACATATATATATTTTTGTCAAACTAGTTTTATAGTGTAGACAGAGCATTAAAGCTCTATCTGCACTATCAAACTTTATGTGACAAAAAGTGTGATGTGCCCATGTCATACCACTACCATATTTGGCCACATCACTTGTTTGATAGTGTAGACAGAGCTTGAAGAGTGGACATAAATGACAACTTGTCTTGGTTTCCATAGGTTTATCGTGTCTTGTATACCCGAGCAGCAAAAACAGAGGAGGAACTAGAAGCAACAAATGATGACTTTGTCTATCGTGACCAGAATGACGAAACATCAACTCCAGATTGGATTTACGGCGTATCCCATAAGACTGGTTGTTCTGGAATATTCCCATTAGATTATTTGGAATCATGTCCTGAATCAGACGTATGGACTTTACATAGGTTTGCAGAATTTTTTATTTTTTTTGGTGATGTTAAATTAATTTAAAAAGTACTGTATAAAGCTCTGTTTCAAACTTTATGTGACAAAAAAATGTGATGTGCCCATATATGGACATGATAATGTCATATCACTACCATAATTAGGCATATCAATACCGTATTTGGGCACATCACACTTTCTTTTGTTAAACTAGTTTGATAGTGTAGACAGAGCTTAAAAAAACTCATTAAGCCCCACCCCAACAAGCCCCACCCCAACAAGCCCCACCCCAACAAGCCCCACCCCAACGAGCTCCACCCCAACGAGCTCCACCCCAACAAGCCCCACCCCAACAAGCCCAACCCCAAAAAAAAATAAAAGTCATAATAAATATATTTTTACCTATTGACAGTATACAGTAACTTATAATTAAAAAAAAAAGATTACTCAATATTTTAGGGTGGGTTTATACTCAATGTGGGTATTAAAAAATGCAGGTTACTTCAACAGCATGAATGAATGTTTATAATGTCGTTTCCTTAATTTGTACACTAATGTCTTTTGCATTGTAATAAAAACCAATTAAACTTTAAAGCATTTCCTTATAGGTTCTAAACGCCCTTAATTCTGCTTTTCAAACACTGCCTCACCATTCACTCAGGTGCATTGAGACCTGTACTCTATCAACTATAGGTACACACGATTTAAAGTACATTTTCTTGCTTGTATAGAGCATTTCCAATTACAAAAACCACTAGCGAACTGATTCCAGTACCACCGATCCGTCCGCCCGCTCCCGCGATGGGGTCAGACGAGATGCATAGTAGTAAATACAGGAATTCGGTAGGACTGCTGCAGGGAAACCCAGAGTATGAAAATGTAAGTTTAACCATTCAGTGATTCTGTATGTTTATTTCAACTTTTTTCATGCATGTACTGTCCTATTATTGTATTAAATTATTGCATGGATATTCTGTTGATTTGTGCCCATGTTATGGACTAATAGATAGCAATAGGTCCAAATATTCATGGATGGCGTACTGTAAGAGTGATTGGCCTGTGGTGTAGCTATGGCCCCCAAAGCTTATGGGACTCCTGAACAGGACCCGGAGGAATAAAAAGGCATTAAATATATGTTGAGAAAGGCTAGGAATGCCCAAGGCTTCCAGCGTTAGAGGGTCACTCAGCGTCCCTAAACCAGGGGTCTCGTGCCTCTGTTCTGCCACTGTATTGGGCTAGCATGCTAGGCATGGTTTCGACACCTGCCTTTAATATTATTTGCATATTACTTTACTTTCTCACTTTTTTCTTTCGATGGATGTTGACTAATAAGCCATTGGTCATGTGTACATACAATGCATGTGTACATAGAGACTCAACGCAAGGACATAATGCAACGTAAGTGAGTTGACCAATCACAAGCGATGGATTATTCGAACTATTGCTGGTCATTGGCCAACACGCTTGCGTTGCGTTTATGTCCTTGCGTTACGTCCTAGTGGGAACCAAGCTTAATAGCTGATAAAGTATTCATTAAACCGACATTTACACTATTACACATTTACTTTGAGCTGTCTGAAACACACAGGATTAAAACACTAAAATTATTATTACTTTTGTTTAGATCACTATAAATAACCCCAAAAAGACCGATCCTAGGCAACTGTTTGTCGCGCGGCATGCCGAGCGAGTTGATATAACGTTTGGACAGCAGTGGATACGTCTTAGCTTTGATGATAAAGGTAATAAAATTTAAAATTAAATAGTGCATACTATTGCACCCACAATCGTCCAATCAAATGACAAGAATTTATTTAGGTGTTATATAAAAGAGTACTACTTGATGATAATCATCTATGGAACACCTTGACCTATGCAACAAATCATGTAGTTTTGGTCTGGAACTAAATGCTTTATAAAGAAAACTAGAGAGGATGCTTAACAAAAATATAATGAGTTACAAGTAGGTCATGGTTGAAGCTTGACCTTACGATGTGATTTCAACCATGCTAACTACCAAGTTACAGCTCCACTGGTTGAGGTAGAGTTACAAGTAATAGTTTTCAAGTAATGTAATTTAACTTTTTTTTTTCAAAAGGCAAATATGTCAGAAAAAATATAAACATGCCACGGAAAGTTCCAGATAGAGCAGGGAGCCCTCAAACATTTATGCATGACTCACCGATTACAGAAATGGGTTTGTTCCAGGCAAGAATGACTGGTAATGTTCTATATATTATCAATGATCATTTTATTTGTTTACATTATATATGCTTTAAGTGGAACAGAAGACCTGTTGTCTTGCCATCATAAAGACAAGGGTCATAAGGTCAAGGGTCATGACTGTTTAAATTTTTTTAAAGAAAATCATTTATAATATTTCAGGAGAAGCGATGCGGGACGCAGGAATTCAAATTAAATATATCTTCTCGTCACCGGCATTGAGAAGTGTGCAAACAGCAGATGCTATACTAAAAGGTATATTATGTATGGGAAACACGTTTTACTGTTTCTGTATTTCTCATCAATTCTCAAAAAAAAAATGGTGAAACTACACACTCTCCCAAAGAAGGCAATCTGGATTATATTCAGCGGGTCAACACTGTCCAATTTTTCACATTTATTTTCTTGATCTTCATCATACTGTATATACCTCAACGATATTAATCTCTCTAATATCTACTATAAACCACATCCTTCCTTTTTTATCCATTTACCTCTGATCCATCCTTTCATCTCCACCACACACGATTTATAAAAAAAACTGTCAATAACATAATTAATTTAAAGGGGGATTCTGGGTTTAAAATTGCTTTTAAATATCGTTTATTTATTAAATAAAAAATATTATAACAATATAGACATGTCAGAATGAAGAAGTAATAACGAGAAATTAAAAAAATTAAATTTCATATACATTTTAGGGTAAATTCATGGAAAGTCTGTTTTTCAGCAGCTTAGGGAAGCTCATTAATATTCATGAGATATTCACAAAACACGTCATCAGTGGATTCCAAACTCGCGACGTCAAGCTTGTACGTTGTGTTCTCTCTCCTCTGTCAAACGACGACCACCCGATCATTGTGAAATACATTTTTTGTAGATTTGCTAAGAAGCTAGGCCTAAAGTGTAATAATAACAGTAGCATATATTTATTTGACATTTAATGAAATACAAAATTTAGTACAGATTACGGAGTCATAAATTATACTATTTTTATACCTCGAATTAATAGTAACAGATCGTATATCGGCTTCACGTACTAGGCTAGGCCTAGACTAAATCATTTTATTCATGCCGGGGTGAGAGCCATTTCTGACTAGGGATTCCATGCCACGATGGCCATCATTCATGGGCCTAGCTAGCCTATTACTAAACGATTGGCCCATAAATAACAAAACTCAGTGGATTCCAAACCCATCCTATCAACCAAACTCCTAAACAATCTAAACCTAAAACGTTCTACAAAAATCGGCTGTAAATATTGAGGCAAAACAAGGTCCGATCGCCGTCCGCACGTATGGTCTAATAAGTAGGCCTAGTTTACTCTCCAAAAAATCGTATACTGCATCAAGCAAGTAGACCGGTAGTAGGAAGGAGACCTAGCCTAGCCGATCCGGCCCAGTTAAAAATTGAGCTAGCTAGTGTAGTAGACCCTATGCGAATTGATACTACCAGGCCTTTTACTATAGGCTACACTTGTTAAAATTAGCAATACTGTACTTATGTTTACAAATATTCCAACTCTCTCATTCGAGCTATATTATCTATACCATTCCGGTAGGTTGAGTCGACCTTCAATCAAATACTGTACATCGTTCATGTTGTGATATAGACGGGGTATACTCGACCCGACCAGTTTGGTATTGTATACTGTATCTGCTTATCACGTGACGATGCCAGGCATGGGCAGAGAGAGCACGTGTATCGTCGTCTCGCTCTCCTCGCTCAGCAGGAATGTATACGTTACGCTTCATTGATTTTGAAGGCTTTCCCTAAGTCAGTGCGAAAATCGGCAAACGTAAAGTGCAAACTTATCTAATTTTTCACTGTTTTGATGGATTTTCATAGAAAATTGATTTTATAAATGGGAAGACCGACTAAAATTACATCAGATAAGTATAATTTTACAAAAGTAATTGATATGGTTATTGATAACGAGTCGTCGGAAGATTGACCATTTCACGAATTTCGTATTCTGTAACCACAGTGTGATTTTGCCGTAGCTGCACTTGTAATCTGGCCTCATTTCACAGCCTTCGTTCTGCTTCACTGGGCGCTTATATAAATTGAAACTTTTACCGTTCAAGAGACAAACAAATATATTTTACATTTTTTACTATTCATTTTAAACCCGGAACCCCCCTTTAAACACAATATAAGATACCTGTATACTGACTAAGTAATTTTTAGTTATTTAATTTTTCAATATTTTCTTTACTCATTTTTTTTTTTTTATTTTTTACAATTTTTTTGGAATTATTTATTTTAAAAATTTATTTGTCTTTTTGTTTTTTTTTTTCAATAAATAATTTCGGTAATTAGCAATCATTAAAATTAATTCTGAATCATTTATCTTTGCACCTGAACATTAATAAACAGAAACTGTTTTTTCGTAGGTCTAGGAACACCGTCCTCTGTTATGATCAACATTGATATCACTTTATTTGAGTGGTTAGCGTGGGCTAAAGCTGGTCTACCAAAATGGATGACGCCCGAGGAACTGAAAGCATTCGGCTTAAACGTTGACACGAACTACAAATCGTTCATTACTCCACAGCAACTAAACCTACAAGAGAACTGTCACTCATACTTTAAGAGGAGTGAACTATTTATGAGGCATATTCTGAAACATAACAAAGATGGAGGTATGACCACTTAAGTACAGTATGACAACTAACGCTCTGTCTACAATATCAAACTTTATGTGACAGAAAAATGTGATATGCCCATACATGGACATGTCATAAAACTACCATATTTGGGCATATTATCACTACCATATTTGGGCATATCACTACCATATTTGGGCATATTACTACCATATTTGGGCACATCATCATGTTTTTGTCAAACTAGTTTGATAGTGTAGACAGACTTTGCTCTATACTACCATTTGTAATGACCTACATATAATGGTTCGTTAGTCATCACCTCAAACCTAGAATTTAGCAAATCTTTTTCAAGGAATTGAGTGTGAGGAAGTACGTTCCAATGTACCTGTATGCTCTTAATAAACTCAATACACATTGTAAACAAATCTTAACATTGTTTTGTATATTTTCAGGCAATTTTCTGATTGTTGGGCATGCTGGATCTCTTGATGGGTGCACACGTTTACTGCAGGGTCTGTCCCCAAGGCCAGCCTTGGAATTTACCAAAATTGTTCAGAAGGTAAGTAGAAAGTGTATTATTATTAACATTATAACTAATTATCATCATCATGATATCAGTATTATTATCATTGCCAGTATCATCATCAACATTATCACTAATTATCATCATCATGATATCAGTATTATTATCATTGCCAGTATCATAATCAACATTATCACTAATTATCATCATCATGATATCAGTATTATTATCATTGCCAGTATCATCATCAACATTATCACTAATTATCATCATCATGATATCAGTATTATTATCATTGCCAGTATCATCATCAACATTATAACTAATTATCAACATCATGATATCAGTATTATTATCATTGCCAGTATCATCATCATCATTATCACTAATTATCATCATCATGATATCAGTATTATTATCATTGCCAGTATCATCATCAACATTATCACTAATTATTATCATCATGATATCAGTATTATTATCATTGCCAGTATCATCATCAACATTATAACTAATTATCATCATCATATCAGTATTATTATCATTGCCAGTATCATCATCATCATTATCACTAATTATCATCATCATGATATCAGTATTATTATCATTGCCAGTATCATCATCAACATTATCACTAATTATTATCATCATGATATCAGTATTATTATCATTCCCAGTATCATAATCAACATTATCACTAATTATCATCATCATGATATCAGTATTATTATCATTGCCAGTATCATCATCAACATTATCACTAATTATTATCATCATGATATCAGTATTATTATAATTGCCAGTATCATAATCAACATTATCACTAATTTTCATTATCATCATCATGATATCAGTATTATTATCATTGCCAGTATCATCATCAACATTATCACTAATTATCATCATCATGATATCAGTATTATTATCATTGCCAGTATCATCATCAACATTATCACTAATTATCATCATCATGATATCAGTATTATTATCATTGCCAGTATCATCATCATCATTATCACTAATTTTCATTATTATCATCATGATATCAGTATTATTATAATCGCCAGTATCATAATCAACATTATCACTAATTATTATCATCATGATATCAGTATTATTATCATTGCCAGTATCATCATCAACATTATCACTAATTATCATCATCATGATATCAGTATTATTATCATTGCCAGTATCATCATCAACATTATCACTAATTTTCATCATCATGATATCAGTATTATTATCATTGCCAGTATCATCATCAACATTATCACTAATTTTCATTATTATCATCATGATATCAGTATTATTATCATTGCCAGTATCATCATCAACATTATCACTAATTATTATCATCATGATATCAGTATTATTATCATTGCCAGTATCATAATCAACATTATCACTAATTTTCATTATCATCATCATGATATCAGTATTATTATCATTGCCAGTATCATAATCAACATTATCACTAATTATCATCATCATGATATCAGTATTATTATCATTGCCAGTATCATCATCAACATTATCACTAATTATCATCATCATGATATCAGTATTATTATCATTGCCAGTATCATCATCAACATTATCACTAATTTTCATTATTATCATCATGATATCAGTATTATTATAATAGCCAGTATCATCATCAACATTATCACTAATTATCATCATCATGATATCAGTATTATTATCATTGCCAGTATCATCATCAACATTATCACTAATTATCATCATCATGATATCAGTATTATTATCATTGCCAGTATCATCATCAACATTATCCCTAATTATCATCATCATGATATCAGTATTATTATCATTGCCAGTATCATCATCAACATTATCACTAATTATCATCATCATGATATCAGTATTATTATCATTGCCAGTATCATCATTAACATTATCACTAATTATCATCATCATGATATCAGTATTATTATCATTGCCAGTATCATCATCAACATTATCACTAATTTTCATCATCATGATATCAGTATTATTATCATTGCCAGTATCATCATCAACATTATCACTAATTGTTATTATCATCATATCAATATAATTATCATTGCTAATACCATATTCATTTCTCTTGTTACCCCTGACATCATCAGTAATCAATATATTTCTTAATATTTATGATTATCTCAAGAATCTCTGAATTGATAACATAATACATTGATAACATAATACATTGATAACATAATACATTGATAACATAATACATTGTTTCATTATAAGGTACCATACTGTGGTGTAATCGCACTAAAGGAATACAAAGAGATGTTAGTTTGGGATATGTTTCCTCCACCTTTTCCTACGTTAACGCATGGACCAAACCCGCGATTTGATTGGAGGATAATGCAGCCTGAATGAATGAATGAATGAAACAAATCAAGCATTTTATAACTTATAAGCCTTGTCTACACTATCAAAATTTATGTGACAAAAAATGTGATGTGCCTATATATGGACATAATGATGTCATATTACTACCATATTTGGGCACATCACTACCATATTTGGGCACATCACACTTTTTTTGTCAAACTAGTTTGATAATGTAGACAGAGTGTAACACACAGTTTGAACAAAAACAGATATTTTAGAAGGATAGGCAGGAAGGACATTTGTATGTACAAATTATATAAATTGATAAAAATTCAGATATTTAAGCATAATTGTTTAAAATATAATTATTTAATAGTGATTTTATATTTTTATAGCAAACAATTTTTAGCATTTAGCAAAAAATTATAACTATATATCTATTATTATGGAAGTATAACACAGTGTGTTTGCATGACCTGGCCTACAGATTCTTTGCAGGGTCAAGGGGTCAAGGGGTTGCAGGCCTGCCGTCATATTAGATGTGAACAGGAGTAGGTGATGGTTAAATTAACATTCGTAGTTGTAGTCTTATGGTAATATGAAGCATCCCTACCAATCTCAGAGGCATGGGTTCAAATCTCTCTGATGTCAGGATTTCTGATTTTTTTAAATGCACTCACTAAGACTATGCATGTACAGAACATGTTCTATAAATAGAATGAAATAGTTAAAGTAAATTACAAATGCTTTGGTTGAAATCCTCTGTGATGTCAGGATTTCTGATTGTAAAACAATGTTCTGCAAACCGAATGGGATAATTAAATAAAATTGAGTTTGTAGGTAATAATAATTTTATTGAATAAAGTTATGTATCTTAAAGGACAACTTGACCGAGGACAATATTTTAACAACGTATTAGGGATTTGCTGTTTGAAGTCACAGCAAATTGACGGCGACGGCTGTACGACGAGTGCGTGCTGCGATATCCTTAATCTTGCGATGGGTTCTGAAATCATATGTACATCCCTAATACGTTGTTAAAATATTGTCCTCGGTCAAGTTGTCCTTTAATGTTCTGCACTGTTACATAAACGTACCATATAAAATGAGCTTATCTGCATAATATTGAGGCTGTTAGAACTCAAATGTAGGTACTTAATATTTTATACAAACGCTTAAAACTGATTATTAGTATTTTACGATGTTTATATTGTTGATAAATTAGGCTGAATTGCTCTCAATCCTTTCCTAGCTGTACGCACTTTTTTCCCACTCACGCAATTACAATGATATTTATTTTTTCTTATGATTGTTGTGGTTTTACTTGCAAGTCAGTATGGTATTTACTTTATACTACGTTTTTGGTGCTTTCTATAGACAATTGTTTTTATACAAAAATGTGTATTTTTGCTAAGGTACATTTTGAAAGAATTAACTGTAATTAAATTTAAGTGTTACATTATTTTTATTTTTCGGACCTTGCTTTTATAAGTACTTTATAAATATTATGTTACAAAAAGTAAATTTGTTTTAAATTATATTATACCTAACATAGGCCTAAATATCATATTTTATACCATAGCCAGGAATGTTTTGTACGTTTAAAATGAAAAATATATGCGGTTCCTCTGTCACAATTTTTACAAAATAACCTAAACAAATTTATATTTGTAATAAGAGAGTTTCAATGTTGAACCTTTTTTTTATATATTATAATATTTTTTGTAATTTATACCTGCAAACCCAGATTTAAATAAAAATTGCATATGCTAGTCAAAATAGAGCTACTGTATGATACATGGACAATTTGTTTTGTAATATTTTATGTATAAATTATTATAGCATAGCACATATGTGTTCATATTTATTATTATTGTTGATATAGTCTACTAATAATAGTTATAATAAATACAATTATATTTCGTAGATGAGTTTATCGTTTTTGTTATTTCTGTGACATTATTAATATTTATCAAGAGAAGGACGATTCCAATAGTAATCAAAATTGTCCTGGGGGGGGGGGATAATTGTCCTAGGGGACTATTGCTACTTTTAGATGATATCCCAGTTGTTCTATCAACTCGATATATGCGACCATCAGACCAAGCTGTCCAGTACAGGTAGTTTCTATAAATTTCAATTCTAATCGGATTGTTTGCAGCACGAAGCCTTATGATCGTTCTTCTGTTAGACCCGTCAAGGTTAGCTTCCTCAATTACGCCCAGTACGTAATCACACTAATACATCTTTCCATCTGAAATATATAAAAGCTGTAGTGAATAGCGGATGTAGTCTATTTAATATTTTTGATAATAATGGATGTGCGGCTACTTGCCCTCGTGTAAAATTGTAACGTGAGCAGTTTTAAAACTTATGAAAGTGTAAGTTTAACATTGAACCAAATTACTGAGAAATTATCGTGTTGTTTAATAGTATAATAAATGGTTTAATCTAATTACTAAAATTGAGTTATTAAATGAATTTAAATTCTTGTATTAAATGTATGAAAAAATATCAATAATTATTACTTTCCTAATTCATTATTAAAATAGGTAAAGTATGTTGTTAATGCATTAATAATACACGTTTACGTAATAATCGACATGGATATATGAAGATAACAATGGAGAAATATTGCATAACGGTATCATTAGAGAGTGACATACCCGTTAGTTGTGTCTATCTCAATTGCATAATGGCCAGCTTAATCCTGTGCCAATCAGTGTTCTTCTGTTTGATCCATCCAGATTTATTACTTCAATTCGGTTTAGTTCATTATTTGTCCAATAAAGCTTTTTCCCATGTCCATCAACGGCTAAACCATACACCCCTTAAAAATGATGAAAAATTAAACACGTTGTAATCACAAACTATTATAAACAATCCAACTACAGCTATGTTATAGGGTTTTATAAAGACAAACCCGTCTTTACACACATTTTAAATGTCCAACCCCTCAAAAAAGAGTATGTATGTATTTAATGTATGTTAGAAGATCTACAGTAATAAAACTGTCTCATATAAACTAGAATCGTACTCCAAATTTAATTGTTTGAGGACATGGTTTTGAAAAATATGCTTACCTGACATGACAGAGTATGGAATATATTATTATTTGACAGAAGAGAGCCTTTGGCAGCAGAGAAATTATGAACTTTCTAAATTTTCGGTTTTGATAGACTATATTAATTACCATTTATGTGCAGATGTTTAGGTGGTCTCCTAACGACTAATTTTGCTTCATTTCCATCATGATTTAACAATAAAACAATGTAGGATGTGGTTCAACAATTAAAAATTCTGAAGAGTGCCTATTTGTACTATGATAAGCATACACAATTTAAACAATTGCTACCAAAATATAAAGATGTCTAATATTTTTAATATTATTAATATTTTAAAATAAAAACTAAACAGACTAAATATTTTTTCTTACCATTATTTTACATTTGACAAAAACACTTCATGTTGGTTAGTGTCAAATGAATATCGTTCAAAGGTTTGCTTGACGTCGTCTTTCCAGTATAGTGTAGATGTTGTTACATCATAACCAAGATACCGTAAAAATTTTTTCAAATGGCTCAACAACAACATTTATTCAATATTCAATATTTTACCAAGTTTATGGGTTAAGATACACAGAAGCCAAACTGGCTTGTCTTTGTAGTCCTAAGCATAAACATAAACCATATTATACGGACGCATTACATTGACAAAAAAAGACATTTTGAGACAGAAAAAGAAAAAAACACAAACACAACAAAGTGATATTGAGTTAAATGTTTACAACCCCAATTTTGCAGTAGCAATAGTAGCTAGCAATATGTTTCAAATATCATCTTTTTAATATTGTACTTTAGCATAGGGAGTGAGGTCATGTGATTTTGTTCTAGAGTAGACTGGAGTTTATTCCAGTAAGTTGGTCCTTCAATAAAAATTGATCTTTTATTAATTTCTAGTCTACTGTGTGGAATATATATCTTATTTGCGTTTCTTAATGTCTTTAAGCGATCAGTTTTAGGGTTTAAATCAATCAAGTTGTTTATAGGGATGGGAAGTTCCTGGAGATGATATTTGAACATAAAGCATGCAATTTGAATTTAAAAGACATAAATTCTAGGAGGATCATAGTAGTTGGCGACAAATATAATATCATTTGTACGTAAAAACAATAACGTTTAATAACGTTTAATTATAATATCAGTAATATACAAAAAATAATAATAACCCTGTTAACAAAATCTATTAATCTGTATAGTTTATTATAACCTTATTAGTTGATATTTACACAATCGAAAATTCAAATTTGTTATAAATCAGTATATTTCGAATTACGTTATTGAATAAGTATTAAAAGTATAATAATCATTCAATAACAACACGTCTTACTTTGTTCTTTCCAGTGTTTGTAAGTCATAATACATCCTTCGGGATCATAACTATAATCTTCACTTCCAACCTCTAAATACAATAAGAAAACTAATTATATTAAAAAGAGATGATTTCATGTTAGACTTACTATTTTGTTTCGGCTACTAGCTTAACATAAATCATTTGAAATCAGATTTTTTTCGAGAATATGTTACATTATTAACATGCTCATCATCAGTTCAGCTATTGACATGTTCATTTCATTTTTCATTTCTTTATTCGACAACAAGCGGTCCAGGGATTGCGACAGCAACAGAGCGCCATAACACATTTGTGTCCGCAATCCCTGTAACATACAACTTAATACAAGTTAAAAATGAATATAAAATATACAGAATATATAAAAAATTGAATTAATTTGTATTACTGTGGTACACAATTTAAAATACACTTACTGTTATATAAGTATTAATTATTATTACTATTACCACTAAACACTGTTATTTTTAGGGCTTTAGAATATCGGTGTAAAGTAGTAGCAACTTCTTCTTCTTTACTTCTTCTTCTTTATTGTATCAAACATAATTAATCAATACAAAACTATACTTAAATAAAAGTAATTCTTTAAGTTGTTTAGAGAAAGCAAATCACAGACTATTACATATCAGTCACCGTTGTTGGGATCCAGAGTAAGTCTTATTGAGTGATAACCTGTTGAAGCAGAGTCTATTTAGAAAGACTTATTTTACTCAAAGATGATAAATCAAACTTGGGTCCAAGCACTGTGCATTGGATCCGATCACTAAGTAAGCGTAGGCCCCTTACTGTATTTTGTATCCATCATACATTGTTCTTCACCTTAATAACTACACTTAAGACACACGTTAACAATATTAATAATTATTTACCATTATCCGTGGTTGGCAAGACCGTATGCCTATCCCCAAAAACATGGGAGTTGATCACCAGGTAAAACCAAGCAAAAACAATCATTTTTGTCTTCAGTTCAGTTGAGTAAGTAAAGTAATACGCTAGAAATGGTTGATGTATACACATCACATACAAAGTATACGTTTGAAATGGTTTATTTTACCAAAACAAATATTGAAGTAGGCCTACGAATAATTATGTATAATTCAGACAAATCGAATAATGTCACGTGATGTTTAATACATTTCTGATTACTATGCCATCTTTATCCTATCGGCTGAATTAAAATATTAAGTCAATTGTTTTTATTATTGATGAGAGAACCCGTTTTATAAATTATATTGCTTTTAAAACATCACACTTAATTCATTACTAGTACTACTAAAAGCCACTATGATAAGTGTAAAGTTGTGTTTGTTGATACAAATTCACAATTGTTTTACAATAGGCACCAAAGAAGCGGGCCCCATATTAATATTACAGACAGACAGTATTTTAACATTGCCTTTATATATTTCTTTGTTGATTTATTGTCTTAATTATACCAACCAAAACAAATGTCCATTTTAAATTGGACCAATACAATTTTTTGAATATTTAAATAACATATATATAAATTAGGCATATACTTAAAATATATAAATTCGCCAACAATCTAAACTTCACACAGACCATTTGCACGTGAAGCGACACGCGACAAGCGTCAAATCGAATTAGCGACACGCGACAAGCGTCAAATCGATCGCTTCAAAAAGTTGCCCAATCAGATTTCACGTCGTGCAAACGAAACATTCACTTTCGATTTGATTTGCCGGCGACGGACAGGAACCGTGCCGGCAAACAGATAAAAAAACAAATACCATAATAATATTGATATTAACAATTATATACAGTCATTCATGTTATCCTGTATCCATTCATTTTTAGATGTACTGTATAGCACATACAAGTATAATACGCTAGAAAATGGTCGATTTTACAAAAACAAATAATGAAGTACAAGGTCTACGAATAATTATGTATAATTCAGACAAATGGAATAATGCCACTAATTACTATACCATCTTTATCAAATTGTCTGAATTAAATTATTAAGTCATTGTTTCTATTATTGATGAGAGAATCAGGTTTATAGATTATACTGCATTAGGCCTACTACTAGTACTACTAAGCCACTATGTGTAAAGTTGAATTTGTTTGCCTCTTTGTCAGACTTGCTTGTGGAGTATTTAATTAAGAGGACAATCACCAAGTAGGTCTATCAAGAAAATAAGTGTACAAATTCACAATTTACAATAGGCATCAATAGAAGCAGGTCACTAATTACATTATACATACATGGCAAAAAATAAAGACACTCACATAATTATAATCTTAATCTTTACATTTCGCTTAAGTCCCTGGTGTGCCCTTTTTTTGTGGGACCACCACCCCATCCAACCCCACTAACTTAAATAATGGCATACTACTTTGGCACACATGTTGATTGTCTATTATGTAACCAATCAAGAGTGAGCCCTCAATTGTTCAACTTTTATTATTTTGGACACTTTTTAAATTACCAGAAATACAATACAACATATACAATAGTATTGACTATATTAGTTAACAGTAATTAACATTATAATAAACAACAATAATAAGCAAATTTTAACTTTTCTTTAGTTAGAAGGTAAAGGTAATTTTAAATACAATTTTGGGTCTGAAAGGTATAAAAATTACAATTATAGCATGAACGTCTGGTTACAGAGCCTACAAGCGAAAAACATCGATCCAGCAGAAGTCGATCTCGCGACGATTTAACAAACATGTCGGGTGTTTTATTTGAAGATATTTTCGATGTAAAAGATATTGATCCAGATGGTGTTAAATTTGACAGAGGTAAGCTGAAGATTCTCTTTTTTAGACATAAATGGCAGTGAAAAAAGTATTCCAAACAAAGGACACTTCATAAACATGCCCAGACATGCTGAATTCATGGGGGCCGCCATGTTTACGCCTATTGAGTGGAATGGTGATTTCGCTGTGGTGAGCATTGCGAATTGCGGTATGTGGGCCTAGCCTAGTGGCCTAGCTTATTGTAAGGCTTAATATCCTAGCATTTTAAATAATATTGTGTTGTATGACTAAACTAAATTATGTTTAAAGACCTTGACTACATGAACAATGTTTTTTTTATGTATTTAATTTATACATGAAGTGATGTTTGATTATTGGATTGCTGGTGAGTGGTGGCAGTGCAGTGAATAGTTAGTGAAATAAAAAAGCTGGGCCTAGGCCTACTTATTTAGGCCATGGGCCTATTTAGTATGAAAAAAATAAAAGGCTAGTTTCTCTACTCAAAATCAAAGCCAGCCTGAAACTGTGCAGAGGATCAGAGCCAACCCTTCCAAAACAACCAGCAACCATTGCACACTGGTTTTTAAAAATTCATTTAATTTATATTTGAAGTTAAGCAAAAACATTGAAAAAAAAAAGCAAAATTATTAAATCAGGCCCGATAAAAAAGATATATTTTATTATTTCAGATGTTCCAACCCTCTTCCGAATATTAATAAAATTTCCCAAAATGTATATTTTTATTTATTAATACTGATTTAAACGTGTCAAATCAATGTGAAATCCAGAAATTGTTAACTTTGTGGTTGGAACGTCTGATTTCATTACATAGCGGAGAAATGCGAAAATAAAAAACTACCAAAAATCAAGATGACCAAACAATTGTTAATAAATAATAATATAATAATAATAATAATATTTAATAATATAAAGGTTCTTTTATATCTTTGTATTGCCCCTCGGTAAATGAATAAGTTGTCGTCATGATTGTTATACCTCCTGTTTTAATTTATGTTGTGGCTAAATATACGTTATTATCGTATCCATACTTCTAAAAACTAAAGGTACGGTAATTATAGAGGGTGCTATGTAAGACAGATGTTAATCAAATAGGTTTGCAATGGTCTTCAGCAAGCCAGCTGGGTTGCTTAGTGGGCTTGTAATGAGGCTCTGGCTTAAGGGTTTGGAGGTTCAATTCTCTACTTGACGTCTTTTTTTTTTTTCAGTTTTTAATTTACAAGAGATTATTTAGAGTGTTAGGTTTTTAATAATTTAGGAATGAGTTTTATATTTATGAACGATTTTTATATTTAGGTACAATTTATAATTACCGTACCTTTAGTTTTTAGAAGTAGGCCTATGGATACGGTACCCGGGTACCGTATCTTTAGCCACGGCGTTTAATTTCCACTATTATTATTCCTTTTGTTATAGTTTTTTCAGTTTGTTAACTATGGATATTAAATATTTTAAATATATTACTATTTACATTTCAACAATATATGTTCACACAAGATAGATAACTAATTGTTCATACTGGAATTAACCTTATTGCTTTGCATGTGATGTAATATCTAAAAATAGAAAATGACATCATTGAATTCAACCCAGCCCACATTGTCTATGATCACAATCTTTGTGATTTGTGATTGGCTACTTTGTTGCTGTCTGGATTTCTAGCTTCTTTATTGGTCTATGTTGTCTGCAACATTTGATTGGCTGCACCAATTTATGAATCTATCAATTTAGTGAGTGGTTTTTTTGTTGTCATGATGTCATCATGATTGCATGTGATGCCTTCCTTGTGATAATAGCATTTCTGTTTAAATATGTTTTTAAAAAAACAGCACTGGGCATACCAAGATTAGAAAATATAACTTTACTGAAAATCATTTAATTTACAAACTCCGAAAAAAATGTGAATTATTTTTATATTTCATAAATCAAACTTTGGTGGTTGATTTATTTTAAATGTATACTTATATTATATACTGTATCATCAATGTATCATGAAGTTTAATAATTAAAATAAATAATGATAAAAAATAATGGCACAGCCCACCCACCATAATGATCTTATTTGTCTTTTTTGTCACCTGTCATGACGGTGAAGAAAATGTATACAGCAATTCAGTTTGCTTCCGTCACAGGTTTTTGTCTTGATGAAATAAATAAAATGAAAAAAAAAATTCAGCATTTTCTTAAATCATTCTACATATTGTACTATTACAGTATTTAATTGTGATTTGATGAATAATTGTATTTTTATTTGAAATTTGTATACTCTGACTGTGGGCTGAATTTGATCAGCAGGTCCCCTATAACTGCTGTAACATCAATAGGGCTAAATTGTATTTTAAGTATGATTGCTTAAAAGTTAAACCATTATGCGATTGTTTCATTTTAATACAAGGAAGTAAAAACATATTTACTATTTTGCGTTTTCAGTTTGCTTTGTCGTCGTCGATTGCTGATAGAAAGCGTAGTTTAGTTTTGTTTCTAGTTTCTTATTGTTTACTTCATTACAGTTTAATGCATAAGTACTTTACATATTAAATATTAATATTATAGCTAGCTTAGTTCCTGGTATTTTTTTTCAAATATTACGAGAAGGAAGTAATTACAGGTCATTTTACAAAATCTTTCTTTGTTTTAATTTGGAAATGTTCATGTTTTTTATCTTCCTTGTTTGTGAATCCTTTGCTATAAAAGATTAATATTATTTAAAAATAATGTCTATTTATTTAGGGATCATGTCTAAGTATTTACTGCAGTAAGTAATAGTACATATGTCTTTACTGCAGTAACTAATAATAGTACATATGTCTTTACTACAGTAACTAATAGTACACATGTCTTTACTACAGTAACTAATAGTACATATGTCTTTACTGCAGTAACTAATCGTACATATGTCTTTACTGCAGTAACTAATAGTACATATGTCTTTACTACAGTAACTAATAGTACATATGTCTTTACTACAGTAACTAATAGTACATATGTCTTTACTGCAGTAACTAATAGTACATATGTCTTTACTGCAGTAACTAATAGTACATATGTCTTTACTGCAGTAACTAATAGTACATATGTCTTTACTGCAGTAACTAATAGTACATATGTCTTTACTGCAGTAACTAATAGTACATATGTCTTTACTGCAGTAACTAATAGTACATATGTCTTTACTGCAGTAACTAATAGTACATATGTCTTTTGCATGAAAATGTATGAGGTATTGATAAATTGGGATTACTCACAAACGAGCTTGCTAAATAATTGCATGCAGGTTTTAAGAGTAAATAAAGAAAGAAAATAACGTTACTGCAGTAACTGCAGTAGAAGAATAATTTGACATGGTCCTTGACTTCAATGTATTTCCTAAATAATTCACTATCTAAAGGTCTCAAAATGTCTACATATCAAACTAGTTTTACAAAAAAAAAGTGTGATGTGGCCAAATATGGTAGTGATATACCCAAATATGGTAGTGATATGATATCATCATGTCCATATATGGGCACATCACATTTTTTGTCACAAAGTTTCATAGTGTAAACAGAGCTTTAGTCTTTAGAACTTATAGTACTCTGCAGATTATGTACTGTATATTGAATCCACAAGATTTATGAAATATGATATGATATTTAAATTAAAATGTTGACATCACTATTTATAATATCAGATTGAAGATCAAATTTCAAATTAGATAAATTATTTACATACATAAATATATGACCTCAATGTACTTTATAGGCAAACTATGCATTTATAAACATGCTAACATCAATTTATTACATAGGCCTACCATGGAGTAATCTTTACTCCATGGTAGGCCTACAGAAAGATTAAACAGTATCTCCAAGGAAAATGTGGAAGATTTCAAATAATATTCAAAGGCTAAAAAGGATGGTAATTCAGATGAAATATTAATTAGAAAAATCTAAAATAGAAACATTATAAAAACAGAAGTATTCAATTTAAACAATTCATGATGAACAATAACAAAAAAATACAAAGAGATATTCTCATTGTAAAATGAAACAAAGGAAATAGAAACTGAGAATTAAACATCACAAACAACACCAAGCTGGAGGATCTAAACTTAACATTTTGTGTACAAAAAATGACCCTGGTGCAACTAATTGACCAATAGGAGAGGTTTTTCTAGGGCTGTACTCTGACAAGGTTATATTCTCACTCCACCTGAGGTGGTATAATTTAGAAGATTGTTTACCCTCTTGAGATACCATGTGAAAACAACTGACCAATAGGGACTCTTTGTTTGATACTTGTCAAGACATGTTTGGTAGTACAGTACTAGTGACAGGGTGGGTAGCATTAACACATGTTGTGTGTGTGTATGTGTGTGTAGTGGAACAGAGTGACATTACAAGAGTGTGTGTAGTGCCAGATTCATTCTAAACATATTGGTTTCTTTTCTGAATTTGAAAGAAAGTCAATATTAAAAATGGTAAGTTTTTATAGAGTTAGTTTAAGTTGATTCTTTTCAAAGTAGACCATTCATTGCAATACATTACAAGAAGTGGAAAAGACAATTATAAACTGTGTTGCATCATGATGTACTGTATGTCTAAAATTAAACTCGCATTTAATATGTTTTGTATACAGTCTTCAATTATTTAATTCAGAGGGTGCTTCAAAGTTACCCACATTGGTTAAAAAAGATTTACTAGTGACAAGGAATAATATAAGTAAGCAACTCTTTGGTTGGTTGGGTGAGAGGTACAAGTAGGAGTGTTTGATTTACGCCACTTTCACTAAAAATATTTGCTATTTTTGCAATTTTAATGATATTCTTTTTGGGTAATAAAATAAAATAAATTCATTGCTGTGATCACTCATTTATGTCATTATCAATATGTACTTATGTACATTATGAGTAATAATTTACCTTTTTAATTGTTTTATAAGGTTTTTATTTGCTTTGTTTTTAGTTTCGCGTTTGTTCTGCGAAAGTGAAAGTTTTAAAATGGATCTTATTCTGGATGTGAACACGCAACTTTATCCAGTTGAGTTTGGTAAGTTTACAATTTGCATAATCACATGACCAATGTTACTGTTTTTAATAAATTGTTGTTCAGCAAAAGTGCCCTTTTCTCCGTACCTTCCCTTACCCCCTTAATAGGGGTTGGTCGCAGTTTTAAACATACATCGGCCCTTTCACAGGACAGTGTCCCCTAACAGAGGTATCCCCTTAATAGAGGTATCCCCTTAATAGAGGTATTCCCTTAATAGGGGGACCATAATAGACGTGTCCACTTAATAAGGGTTCGGTGTCCACCGAAACATATAAATGTACCAGAAACATATAAATGTACTATACAATATTAGCTGATTTTTTTCATTTATCTGAATAGCATCCTTATTATTTATATAGTTAGTGGTTACTGATGTTTGAGGAAATGTTTAATTTTAGACTTTGTACGCTTTTAAAGAAAAGAAATATTTCTACCACCGCTAGTACTCCAGTACTTCTGCTTTCAGTTCTTCTACAGGCGCAATCTAAACACACATCGCATTTTTAATTACGAGAAGAATTAAATATTCACAGCTTCAGAGACAAAGACAATTTTAAACTGTTGGTTTGAAAAGAAAGTTGTTAAAGTTAGTTTTTATTTGAGTAGTAAACGATACTACAACGTAGCATGCGTACTGAAACTAGCTATTGGCTTTGTTAGATCCAAAACTGAGAGTTTTTTTGTCGTGATAAAATAGAGAACAGGTTTGTTTTAGTGGTTGTTCTCAGGATGACTCTGAAGCAGTCACTTCTTCTTCAGCCTCTCTGTATCCTCCAAGTAAATTCTTTTTAACATGTTCTATGATGCCATTCACGCTACACTCTAGCTTTGTCTCTTTTTCGAGTTTTTTTCTAAATATTTGTATGATGATGTGCGTCACTTAGCACCGGCAGCAGTTTCTAATACTTTAGTTCAATCACAATCACAGTAACGGTAGGTTTTTAAAAATAACTTTAAAAAATTTTGTATAAACTGTATTTTAAGCACTTTTAATGGAGAAATAGTCAACCAGAAATAGTCAACCAGAAACAAATACAGGTTTTTGATTTAATTTGATACAGTTTATTTTGTCTTTTTTAAAACAAAATCATTGTAAAATAACTTTTATTAACTAAAAAAGTTTGGTAAGTTTGTCGGTGGCCCTGAAAACTCTTAGTGTTAGAGCAAGCTTTTTTTTGTCTCCGTTCATCCCCATTTAATCAGGATGTATAGAGCAATAAGATCACCAATCAGTAGACTACGTGTATCATTCAATACCAGGAATACAACATCTGCTATGTATACTTATAGCTTCTGCCATTTATTATTTTAACAGATATAATCTATACTTAACCATACTATATCCTGTTTTGTATTTCAGGCGATAAATTTCGTTTGGTCTTGGCCACCACATTAAGAGAAGATGGCTACCCAGACGATGGGGAGTACGCCCCTATTGATGATGGCACACCGACGAGGGCGGAGAGTTTTGAGTATGTGATGTACGGAAGAGTGTACAGGATAGAGGGCGACGAGAATACTACAGAATCGGCAACAAAACTGTAAGTAGATTTTCATATTACTCCAGATTGGCAAAGTTTAATTAATATATCATACTTGAGTATATATACCTAGACTTAGTAGTCCGACCTTATTTAATTGGAATTGCTGTCAAACATCCTATCACATCAACCCTGGATGTTTCTTCCCTTGACCAACAAAATATGTCAAGAACTGTACAAGACAATATGACTATCAAGCCTTGCTATACAGAGAACTTTATTTAGTCTGGCTCTATAATTAACACTCTTTAATACATCAAACAGGGTCTGAATATAGTCCCATTGTCAATATTTGTGAACACTACATACAATCCCACCCTCTAATTTACGCTTTAAAATATCATACTTTAAATAGAGAAAATCTAAATTTAAAAAGTCGCAGAATGCTTTTTTTTTATTCTCAAACTAATTATAATTACTAATCATATGTTATTGCAGTTTTAAAAATGTAGTTACTGCAGTAACTGTACTGCTGTAACTGCAGTAGGATAATTCTGACATGATCTCTTATCAACACCATCAATGATATAACAAGAGCAATAATTGATACTTCATTCCCAGATGTTTCTGATTAACAAAACAGATTTCTTATCTCATCACACGCATAATAGTTTCCTTCTTAGATTCTAAAATAATTTTTATCGGTATTTCCTTATTCATATCGTGCTAACACCACCACTTTGTCAGTTATTTTATCATCATAAAAGTCAGCAATATTTCCTGAAAATATTAAAACAAACATTTTATTCGTTACTGTACATTGTTTTATTTAAGTAAATCTTGCTTAAACCTGTCTTAAATTACCACCCCGCCTTTTTAAAAATCGTGGTGGGCTAGGCTACTCACACCAGACACACCATGCACACACCCATTAGGATGTGGGTTAGGCTACTCGGACCAGACACACGCCCGTTATGATGTGGGCTAGGCTACCCACACCAGACACACATGTACACACCCATACTTGACACGTAATCAGGTGTACTGGATCGTGACTTGCGTTTGCTGACTTCTTTTTTGGCTTCAAAAGAAAACCGAAGAAAATATGTCTTCCATTCCGTGCCAACATTTGTTTTCAAAATTTGTTTTGATATTTGAATACATCTGCTGGTTACTGATTGGTAGTCATAATCGCAACCAAATAGGACGCTGTTTTGTTCATTTTTTATGTTCCTGGTCAAGTCTGACGTTTTAAAATGATTGTTTTCATTGTTCAACCTTGGCAAGTGTTTGAGAAAACCATTCATTTACCAATTTTTAAATCTGATCATGATCATGAATTTTATAAATGTATTTTTCAAAACATCATGATTTCTCTTCTTTAATTAAAAGTTAGATTACAATGTATTACTTGTATTCTATCATTAAATTACCTTGTAAAATCAATATATTAAATAAAATTGAATTAGACTACTATAATTCACGCCCACCCATACACCCACCAAAATATAATTTTACACAATGTAATTCATCGAGTCGGCATATTATTAGTTTTTTTATTACTGTGGAATTTACCTAAACCTTATTTGGGTAGTAATATAGCTATCATAGTCTAATTATACCGCACCTGGGTGTTTTCCCAAATGGCAAAGTTCCAGAATATTCTACTATACGTCACGAGGTGTACTGTGATGTCGTTGTCGTCCCGATAATAAGGAAACAACGGGTCATCATTTTACAGTTAGCATGATCAATCATTGACGTTGGTTATATTGAAAATGCCCCATAGGTTTGACCATAGAGTTTAGTAGCAACTGGTCAGCAAAGTGAATGGTCCTCTAGTAAGTGGTTTTATGTTATTCTTTTAAAATGCCCCCTAGGTTTGACCATAGAGTTTAGTAGCAACTGGTCAGCAGAATGAATGGTCCTCTAGTCAGTAGTTTTATGTTATCCTTTAAATTCCTAGGTTTGACCATAGAGTTTAGTCAAAACTGGTCAGCAGAGTGAATGATCCTCTAGAGAGTGGTCTTATTATATTGTTCACCAACTTTCACTTATAATTAATTAAAGGAGCTAGTTACTAGCTAACAGATCCTTTAGGTGTTTTAATAATTTGTTTAGTAGTATTAGATTTGAATTGTTCTTTTGCCCCATGATCTGAGTAAAGTTCTTTACTCTTTCAAGTTTTCTAATCTCTTACCATTTGTATGTATTAATGTTATTGATTATATTTTCTATTAAATAATTCAACAATATGTTGACAGTGTTTTGTTACATACATGTAAGTGTAATTTGTACCTTAGTAGGTAATGATTATGATGAGGCTTGTTTTTGTTAAAGAAAATTTAAAAACTATGAACACTTAATCGGCCATTAATCCACGAAAAATTGAAACTTCATTTGATATCTGTGATAATAAATTATAACAGTAATAATAACAATAATAATAATAATAATAATGTCTAGGGTAACTTTTGTATAGATATTTTGTACTTTTTAATCTTCACGTTGTTTTTAATGTTGTAATTTTGTATTTTATTGTTGATTGATTTTGTTTTGCTGGAGACCCACTTGATAGTTTGATTTAGTTCACTTTTGGGAATCCTGTCTCTCTCTTTTGTTTGTTATTTTTTGTTATAATTATGTGAGACGA
The DNA here is from genome assembly GCF_964355755.1 of Antedon mediterranea. Classification (NCBI taxonomy): domain Eukaryota; kingdom Metazoa; phylum Echinodermata; class Crinoidea; order Comatulida; family Antedonidae; genus Antedon; species Antedon mediterranea. The sequence goes on from NC_092677.1 coordinate 2,247,411, forward strand.
AATAAATGAAATGAAATGAAATGAAACAGTCTACCAGTTGTTGTGGATAGGATTCCACTTAAAAGGCCAAGTTAAACAAAAATTATTATTACTATTATTAATGAATTTGCTGTCACGCCCTTTAATTAGAATAAGAGGCATTTTGTTGGTTGTTTTAGGTTGAAAGTAAAACAATGTGGAATTAATCCGCTAGATCTGCTACACCAGACACTAGTTAGTACTACAAGCTTATTTTATTGCTATATAAAATCTTTCATAAACTATTTATTTAAATATGCTGATAACTGATAATTAATTTTAAAATGAAAGTATGGAAATAGAAGTATTTATTACTATGAATAAATATTGTTTATTGTTCACTGTAGAACGGCCGATTTAGCAACAAGGCCCTTCGATTGCATCAGCATTCTAAAAATAATACCTGGGGAAATTTTAAGTCAATAAATAGGCTTCAAATTTTCCAGCAATCCTTGAATGATGTAACAACAAAGAAGCTACCGGATGTTGGTGTATAAAACAACAATTGGGCGTTGTTCTCTGTCATCCAATCATATGATTAAAAGTATTGCGAAATTTAATTACTATTTTCTAACAATTGGGAAATCCAGATTTAGTAGGTGGAAAGTCCATAATTTATTATAAGTATAATAATAGGAACGTTTGGAATTTGTATCATTATGTCAATAAGTCTTATAGTACATGTTTGTACTTATTGCGCTATTCAAGTTTTAGCTGTCACTGGGACATGTTGCTTAGCGGCAGGTGACAATTATTGTTCATCGTTGTAAGTGCAAAAAGTTTTAAACTTTGAATTATTTTTCCGATTTATCTGGATTTTTTTCGCATATAGCATTTTCTCGATAAAGTTGATTTTCATTTTTTAAATTATAGAGTTCTACAATATTGGAATGTTTATTGTTGTGTTTCTTACATTGATGTCGATGCAGCAGCTGCTTCTATTATGGAGAAATTATTTTCTGACTACAATCATTTGCATTTCTACATCCTAAGAGATTATTTTAAATTAACACGTCTTCCGTTTTTACATAAAGTTTTAAGAATAATCGATAGTGTAGGAGTTTAATATTATTTCAAACAGGCCGTCTATGCATTGATATATCGTATGACCCCAGCCTAGACTCGTCAACGTCCATTCTTGATCATGTGATGTCTTGGTGACTCATCGCTCGTGGATAAATTATTTTTTAGAACGGTTTTGTTGGATTTAGAGTTCAACGATAGTCCACATCGAGCTCTTTATTTCGTTTTTTAAGGATTAAAAAAGAGACAAACCTTAATACTATTGTCATCTTGACTATATAATTATTCAATATTGTGCGTTTTACTAAGAATCTATCGAGCGTAAATACAGTACCTATGTTAGTCATCATAGGTTTTAACCAGATGATTAATGTAATCACACAATGCGTAGCTTGTTATGTAATGAGGTGAGCTATGCATTACAGTGATAATATTTAGTAGGGCTGCCATACAGTTGTGTTTGGAAATTCTATTTTTTTCAATAATTGTCTAAATTTATCTCCTGAGTGACCATGTCAAAATTGTTCTACTGCAGTAACTACAATTTGTTTACTCATTAACATGTTACTTCAATTATTTATTTAAAAGTTTCTTTTTGGTAATCATACATACTGTAATAGGAATAAAGTAGTATACTAATTGTAATGAAATTATACATTATTGCAGTAAAATATGTAGCTACTGCAGTAACTGCAGTAGAATGATATTGATATTCAGTAACATTTTGAAAAGAAATAATAAAAACTTATTCAGAAAAGCCAAAATCAATTTAGATCATTCTATTACAATAATTATTGATTAGCATTTTATAGATGTTTCTGGAAGCTAAATTGATGACCTCATCTCTAAAAATAGAATATGAGTCATGCTGTTGTGGACCAGTAGCAGGCTAATGTTTACTACATGTTCAGACTTGCCTGTATTGGATGACTAATAATTTGAGGATTGACAAAAACATCCTTGAATGTTCATTTGATTTTTACTGTCGTGTGGATAGCAAGCAGAATATTTTTTCGACAATCCTGGATTCTATGAATTGTTAGGTTCTGATTTTTTGCGACTGATTTTATCGACGTCCGATCTGGAGGTATTGATTAGGAGTTTTACAAATATTTATTGAGAGATTGTTTCAGATAAAATTTCTAGGAATTGTAAATAATTAAAGTTGAATATTAATATTATTAGTTGGCAGGATATGATTATTTTTATTACCAATTGTTGATCTAGACTTTTTTTTTTACTCGATGGTGGAATTTATAACGTGTTATAAATGAATTAACTTGTCAGCTAATCTTAGTCTTAGTCTTGCGTAACTGAATTATTATTTGATGGTTTACTGTTTGTCAGATTCTTTATTAACTTATTACAGTATTGTACGTTAGTAGTAGTATTATTTTATTTTAGGCCTAATAATATAGTTTTTCCAGATGAGCACAGCAGTGTTTGCCTTTTATCTTCTAGTTTTTGGGGGGTTTTTTTTCTCTCTTTTTCTATGGATATATTATGTCACCATGGTATTCCGAAATGAAAAGATGAATGGATGAAATTACATTACATCCAGGCGCCCTATGAATGTTTTAATTTATTTAAGTATTATACTTTAATAGTAGTATTATTATTTATTTTAGGCCTAATAATATAGTTTTCCCGGATGAGCAGCGTTTGCCTTTTATCTTTAAGTTTTATTACTTTGTAAATGATTACAGTACTGTATGTTGATTTTTCACAGAATTGCTTTGATTATATTCTTACAAGGCCTACAATAGTACAAAGTAGCTTTTATGATGTACATTCATTTTTATTTGTGATTGTGATTTCAAACTAGTTTGTACAGGTTTAGTGATTTGATATCTGGTGAAAAGCTTGTCCAGACTTGTGGTGGTTGTAATTACATCTGTCTCATGCTGTCAGCCTCTTGTTTCCATTTAAGTAGTCTCCTTAGAGTCTAATCAACCTATCTAGTTTAAAAGGTTTTAACTTCAAAGAGAATTTTAAAACTGTGTTTATCATAATGTGAGCTCTTTTGTAATACTGTTATTTTACTGGTTTTCCATTAGTTGAGATTATTATATGATTTTTTTGTTAAATAATAATAATAATTTAGGAACAAACTTTATATATTTTTATCATAGAAAATCAACTTTATTATTTAAGTTTGTCTTAAGTCGATACCTTTTCTTCATTTTGTTTAATTCACTGTCATCTATTTTCCCTTAATGTTCAGTGTCTGTAACCCGAACGTGATGGGATCCTTTTTATTTTTTAAAAAGGATCAAATACATTTACCCATGGAGTAACTCCATGATTTACCATAATTAGAAGAACAATAAAAAGATTCACCTCACCAACTTCTGTGATGCCAAAGGTCAGATTAGATGAGGATGAGCTAGGAAGCAAGGAAAGCAGGGAAACGGCATACTAAGATGTGAACTGACGTTGGCTGTTGAGGCAGTGTGGTTAGCTGGTGTGTGTAAGACAGTAGTCACACCGACTGACTGCCTTGCCATAACAGCTGATTATCTGCAGCTTTTCAACTGCCATTATCAACAAAGTCTGCGATTGCCAACAAGTGACGGAATCTTGAGAGGAACCATTAGCTGGACGAAACGTCTTGAACCTCAATTTGACAACATTTATTAATTCCAATACTAGACGATACATGGCAAGTTTGAGGTTGCTGCTGGCTTGAGTAGCCCCACCCTAACCCCCCACAACCCAACCCCCAAAAGTGGACCGAAACATATTCTTGTGGCGAAACAATCCTGAATCATTGTACAGTACACTAAAGTCCCAAAGAAAATCAAATCAAATACGTAAATATTTATCTTTCATTTAAAATTTAATTTAATTTCTTATACTGTACTACTTTATTTTTTCCCACATGGTTAACGTGTACAGTATACACAATTAGCAAGTGAAAGAGTGAAGAAAATAAATATAAATATATTGGGGGTTTACACGTTTTTAACAACTTTTATCATTAGGCTGAGTTAGCTACAGTAACTTCAATCTTCAAAATAAATTATTACAACACTACAGGTTATGACATCAATGATTAACATAGGTTTATATTAACTGCTTATTAAAGCAAAACCTTTTTAGCGTGACCATCATTTCAAACTCATTTTCATTTAAAAGTTCATACAAGGACAACAATAAATTTAGCTCTCTCTAGCATATTATTATGTTAAAGATGTTAAACATGAGCTAAAATTAAACTTGACTGATGAGATTAATACATACAATTACATTCGTCAACTAACATCATATTGAACATGGCAGAATACAGAGTGGTGGTCATCTTCTATAAAACAAGACCAGTTTTTAATGCGCCCTTGTCTTTCCATAGTTATTTAAATTGCACACGTTTTTGCTCATTTTGGCCTGTACCCATCTTCCTTATCAGCTGCAAAGAGATCAATATACCAAGTTCTTTAAGCTCTGCCTACACTATAAAACTAGTTTGACAAAAAAAGTGAGATTTGCTCAAATATGACCGTTAAATATCCAAATATGGTAGTGATATGACATCATCATGTCCATATATGGGTGCATCACACTTTTTGTCACATAATGTTTGATAGTTTGATGTTTCCATTGAATAAACAATGACAATAATTGATTGACAGATTAAAATACCTGTACAACCTTTTAATATGATAATAATATTAATTGTATGCAAATGATTGTATATTTCAGGTCAGCTTACATTTCTTATGGTGGACTGTTGATGAGGCTACAAGGCGACGCTAACAACTTGCATGGAGTAGAACAAGATATGCATGTTTACCTCCTAATGAAAAAACTTGCGTTTTAATTTTGTTTATTTATTTACATTCATTATAATTTCTTGTTTGTACATTAAATAAAAAAATGTTAGTCAAAAATGAACACTATTGGGCTGGACCACTATGACTAAAACCAAAAGAATTTTTTCAAAATCAATGAGGTTATAAAATAAATTAATATAGTGAGGCTAACAGGGCAAAATTACTGCTATATTCATCAAAAATATTATTTAAGTAATACTATAGAAATAAACTGATATTTTATGAATTGAAATGAAAACATGAAAATCACAACATACTGTACATGAATGTATATATTTCTTTGAGCTGTGATTACATAGTAGTTGACTCTCTAGTTAATTATATAACCTTTTTTTTCTAAGCTAAGTCCTTCGTAATGAGTAGTCAATTTCTTTTATTTAAAAAAACTCCTTTGAAACCTTTAACCAAAATTAAATCACTTTAAAAATGTTGTGGCATCACATGAATCTGTCTACGTCTTCTGGCGTTAATTCAGTTTTACAGATTATAAAATTAGTTTTTTCAAGAACTAGGAACTATTATATAAATATTGGATTTTACTAATAAAAAAATGTTGACTCAAAATTGTTGTTTTGTTCTGTTGTTGAATAAATGATGTATATTGATTAGGAGTTAATGAATAGTGTGGGCGTTACACCACTAAACCCACATGAATGCTAATTTTAATAAATTGTACATTTCAAAATTAATGTAAGTGTACATATTACATTATCATGTCATAGAGTCCCATAATAATTAAAAGTTTAAAATTCCAGTCTACAATTTGTTACAAAGAAGATCTGGGTAAATAAAGTACGAGGCATTTTAAAATTTGTGAAAAAAAACAGATGCAAATGTAAGGAGAGGGATAGTTTTTTATTTATTGAGAGATGAGTGCATAAGCTTTGGTGGTTTCAATAAAAGAAGATCTTTGAAATTCTACCTCCCAATTTGCTTTTATGATGAATGCATGGCCAAACTATAGAGTGTGCTATAACATTGAAAAATACATCAAATCATAGAGGGCGCTACTAAAAATTGATTTTGCACAGAGGTGATAATTTCCTGTAATAAAAAAAATGTTTGTTTAGCCTAATTAGTTACATTGGGCCTTTCTAAACTTTCTAAATCGATAATTGTTCGATAAAATTGTTTTAAAACATTCACACTTCTTTTATCTAATACTAGGGTTTTTGCGGATTCGATACGAAATCGGAATCGTGTTTCTGTGTTCTTTTTCTTCTATCGTAGAAATATTTATCTCTATGCATTCACACATCTCACAGTCCCCCTCTCTATGTGTATGATGACAATAGAGGGCGCTATTCATATTATTGTTTACAATTTTCATGACAACAAGATGGCTGTGGCTGGAATTTTAGAATTAAAAACAACAATTTTCACCGGTAGTTCTGAAGAAGACAAAGCATGTGCCAAGCTGTTTTGGCAGTCTGTCACTTTACACCCTACAATTGAATCAAGGCTAGTGTCAGGAGATATACGACAGCGTCTACCAGTTGCACCTCAGCCAGGTCAAGAAGGAGGTAAGCTAGGCTAGCCTATTTAGGCCTAGCCGCGCTAGTTCCGTTTCGCACCTGTTTTTATTTCGACTTCCTTTTGACTCCAAATTGTTAAGCAACTTATTGTGAATACCACACCTTAAAATTGGGCCTCATAAGTACTTTTATGAAGAAGAATCACATAAAAAGTAACTAATAAATCCTTAAATTGATGATTTTACCATGGAGTAACTCCATGATTTTACAGACATGTTTCTCGCATACCGTTCGCAAATTTAGCATACTCGAAGTTCAATATTTTCGTTTCTATGGAGCGCCAAAAGAGCAACAACAATAGATGGTTAAAAACTCAGTGGAATGCGTCTTCTTTTAATGCATTTATTATTGAAATACACGTTTAATTTTAATATATTTTGTCAATAAAAATGCTGTAACATTTTACTGCTAATAATTTGCTGTTTTCAAATAGCAACCAACCCTAGACCTAAGACTAAAGCCCCTTTCTCACAGAGTTGTGTGCCAGGAACATTGCGGGAATATACCATTACCATGCCGGTATGGTTTTCTGTGAGAACGGGTCGTCTTGGCATCATGCCGGCACCATGCCGGCATCGACATGACCTGCTTTAGACCTAGTAATATTCTAGGGATATTCCCCGCAATGCCAGACGGGCATTCTGTGAGAACGTATTGCCGTTATATTCCGGGGTTCCCCGTCGAGGCTTTGACACCTTGCGCAGTCAAGTGTATCACTTTGGCGCCTATTCAATTCAATTAACAATAATAATGTCGAACTGGAGGGATAATGAGATAAGAGAGCTGCTTAAAATAAGGGGACAAGAAGAAATTTGTAGCATAATCTATATAGGCCGCTAGGCTAGGCCATTAGCTCTTTGTTCAGGTATATAAACTATACCATACTGGCGAGTAAATCATGTTTTACTTTTTAAACCTCGCAACGTCTGGTTGAAAAGGCTACTCGGACCAATAATTTCTATTAGCCTAGGGGTTATTGCGATTTGGACGTTTCTGATTGGCTGTAGCCATGGACTATATTGATTAACACTGTTCTGATTGGTTGTAGCTTTGAATACATCTTCTCGGAACTCGTCCTTAATACAATAGCAATTTAGCACAGTGTTTTACTATATAACCAGATAAATAATAGGAAACATTTAATAATTTGATAAATGACATTTAAATAGCAATTTAGGTAAATGTCTTTTGAAATGAAATTAAATAAATTATAACCAATTTGGTTAGAGTAAAACACAATGATAAAGAATAGGAAACATTTAATAATATGATAAATTACATTTACATAGCAATTTAGCACTGTGTTGTACTATAACCAATTTGGTTAGAGTAAAACACAATGATAAAGAATAAGAAACATTTAATAACATGATAAATGACATTTAGCAATTTAGCACTGTGTTTTACTATAACCAATTTGGTTAGAGTAAAGCACAATGATAAAGAATAGGAAACATTTAATAACATGATAAATGACATTCACATAGCAATTTACCACTGTGTTTTACTATAACCAATCAGATTAGAGTAAAACACAATGATAAAGAATAGGAAACATTTAATAATATGATATATAACATTTACATAGCAATTTAGCACTGTGTTTTACTATAACCAATTTGATTAGAGTAAAACACAACGATAAAGAATAGGAAACATTTAATAACATGATAAATTACATTTACATAGCAATTTATCACTGTGTTTTACTATAACCAATTTGGTTAGAGTAAAACACAATGATAAAGAATAGGAAACATTTAATAATATGATAAATTACATTTACATAGCAATTTATCACTGTGTTTTACTATAACCAATTTGGTTAGAGTAAAACACAATGATAAAGAATAAGAAACATTTAATAACATGATAAATGACATTTACATAGCAATTTAGCACTGTGTTTTACTATAACCAATTTGGTTAGAGTAAAGCACAATGATAAAGAATAGGAAACATTTAATAACATGATAAATGACATTCACATAGCAATTTAGCACTGTGTTTTACTATAACCAATCAGATTAGAGTAAAACACAATGATAAAGAATAGGAAACATTTAATAATATGATATATAACATTTACATAGCAATTTAGCACTGTGTTTTACTATAACCAATTTGATTAGAGTAAAACTCAACGATAAAGAATAGGAAACATTTAATAACATGATAAATTACATTTACATAGCAATTTATCACTGTGTTTTACTATAACCAATTTGGTTAGAGTAAAACACAATGATAAAGAATAGGAAACATTTAATAATATGATAAATTACATTTACATAGCAATTTATCACTGTGTTTTACTATAACCAATTTGGTTAGAGTAAAACACAATGATAAAGAATAGGAATTTAATAATATGATATATAACATTTACATAGCAATTTAGCACTGTGTTTTACTATAACCAATTTGGTTATGGTAAAGCACAATGATAAAGAATAGGAAACATTTAAAAATATGATAAATGACATTCACATAGCAATTTAGCACTGTGTTTTACTATACCAATTTGATTAGAGTAAAACACAATGATAAAGAATATGAAACATTTAATAATATGATAAGTTGCTAGCACTGTGTTTTACTATACCAATTTAGTTTTGGATAAAGAATATGAATTTAAAGAATGGATATAATATGATATGATACAATATGATTTTCTCCCAATTAGTAAGACATTTTGGAATACTGCGTGCGTAGTGCACCTAACAAGATCATGTTCGCTATTTAAAACTCACATTTTAAAACCGTAAACGCATAAATTTGCGGACATACTCGTAAAACACACTTCCAGAGATTTAATAATTTTAACAGTACTACAAAATCCATAATATAAAGTAGTATAGATTTGTACAAAAAGAGCAGAACAATTAAATTAACTGTCATTACATCTACTGAACTGTCTCATTACATCTACTGAAAAATTCATCGCGATGAATTTATTTATAATACACCAATCAGATCACACGCAATTAGTATGGAATGCCAGTTTAGGCGATGATAAAATCGCGTCGATGATGCAATGAAAATTGCGTCGATGTGATGAAAATTGCGTCGATGAATATAGTATTGATGTAATGATGTGATGAACATTGCGTCGATGAAAATTGCGTCGATGTAATGAAAATTGCGTTAATGTGATGAAAATTGCGTCGATGAAAATTGCGTCGATGAAAACTGCATCGATGAAAACTGCATCGATGAAAAAAAAAATAATTTTCATCGATGCAGTTTTCATCGATGAAAATTGCGATCTCCCTGCCGGTATGATTTGAATATGATGTCATGGATGCTGGACATCTGGATTTTATGTACTGAACTGGTGGATTAACGGAAGCAATTAGCTAGAAGATATAATGTGTCCGAAAGGACAATAATGGATCCATTGCTAAAATGTGTTGACAATAAATCACTAAAATGTTAATCAGTGCATATATTTCAACATTGTTTTAGTGCGCGATCACTGCGCGCTTGTCTATAACGCGCGCTAGCGCAAGCGGTAAACATGTTTATCATATCAAAATATTCAGAAACCGTCAATTTTTAGCAACATAATAACATTATTAACATCATTATTAACATCATCATTTACTTTACTAGTAGTCATTTTCATCATTGATTGAATTAAAACCATTTGGAATTTTTATAATCAATTAAATTCATCACATCAATTTTCATCGATGCAGTTTTCATCGACGCAATTTTCATCGATGCAGTTTTCATCGACGCAATTTTCATCGATGCAGTTTTCATCGACGCAATTTTCATCGACGCAATTTTCATCGATGCAATTTTCATCGACGCAATGTAAATTGCGTCGACGCAATCTACATTGCATCGACGCAATCTACATTGCGTCGATGCAATTTTCATCGACGCAATTTCATCATCGACGCAATTTTTATCATCGCCAAAAACTTGTGTAAAACGGCGTTCCAGAAGTGACGAATCGCATATTCGCCGTTTATTGTTGAGGCGCGTAAACAGTGTGCGCAATGCACGTTTTCTTCCCATGACGAGACGAATCGATATTCGACTCTTCGTGTGACGAATAATCGTCAAATTATAATTAATATAATTAATTAATGAAATAAGATACGCAGTTGATGTTTGCATCAATTGTTCTTTAGAATAAATACTTTCGAAATACAAAACAAAAAATGTGTGGTGAGTGACGATATGTTCAATCATGGACCTATAAATTACTAATTTATAGGTCCATGATTCAATATCTGTAGCTTCAATTCAAACATAATGTAACAGAAAATTTGAAGCGTAAAAAACGTTCGTTTACACAACACTTTTTTTTATACTTTATTATTGATTATTATATTATACAGGAATACTATTTATTTCCTCATTTCTACCCAAGAATAAACAATTTTTGGATACAAAACTTTATGTGAATTACATTACCAAAATATTAAAACGAGGATAAAAAAACATCGCGTAAAATACTCGTACTCAAAAGCTTCTGAAATTTGTAGATATATGTCATGAAAAAGAAATTTGACATTCCCAATAATTTTTTTTGGCAAAAATGTAATATATGAAACATACAATTTACATAGTTTATCATTGTTTTTTATTAGAACCAATATGGTTACACAGTTAAACATAGTGATAAAGAATAGATACTTGTTAGGTTACTACCCTACCCTCTAGTTTGAAGCGACATTATAAATTCATCGAGAAAAAAAACGTATCATATTCAGAAACGTTTGACATTTTGTATAGATATGTTCAATAAGACAAAACAAATTATAAATTTCAAGACAAATCGATGATTTCCATTATTTGCATTTCACAAAATTCACACTTATGAAAGACCATACATTTTCAACATTTCCTTTTTTCTGTGTACCGAGTTTAGAAACTTTTTGAATACCAGACGTATTTTTTTGTGATGCTTTTTCATTTGAATTGTAGTATAAAATGTCATTGAAACGAGATAAAAATCATACAAGACATGTTATAATAGGTTGCTCTATATACATAACAAAATTAGTTCTTTTTTTTGGTAAGAAACGCCAATGAAGTAGAAAGTTATTTCAGATGTAGTGTGCATTTATACGTCATTAATAGTAGGCCTAAAATATAATATTAAATATTATAAAGAATATCAAACATTTTATGTTATGAAAAATAAAATTGACATATAAGTTTATCATTGTGTTTTACTATAACCATTTTGGTTAAAAGTTAAACACAGTGAGTGATAAAGAATAGAACTGTTTTAGTTTATTTAACCCTAACCCTAGTTTGAAGCGATCACATATTTAATATTCATCGCTAAAAATACGTATCGTCTTGAAAAACGTTTGATATTTGGTAGATATGTTCAATATAGGTTCTTACATCTATAATGCAAAAGAAATATCCTAATAGTTTTATTTTGATTTCTGAGAATCATCAATGAAGTAAAAATGTGTTGGAAATGTATTGTCTTTCATAAGTGTAAATGTTTAGAAATGCAAATTATTAAAATCACGAATTTGTCTTGAAACTTTTATTTTTTGTTTGTTTTATAGACGTAAGAACCTATTGAACATTTTATTTACCAAATTTCAAATGTTTCTGAATACGATACGTATTTTTTCGCGATGAATTAAGTATGTGATCGCTTCAAACTAGGGTTAGAGTTATATAACCTAAAACAGTGTCTATTCTTTATCATTGTGTTTAACTGTGTAACCAAATTGGTTCTGTAAAACAAGATGATAAACTATGTAACTTGTATTTATTATTATTACATTATATGTATCCTATAATGTAATATGAAAAATAAAATGTACATAGTTTATCATTGTGTTGTACTAAAACCAATTTGGTTAAAAGTTAAACACAGTGTTAAAGAATGAACTGTTAGGTTATTTAACCCTAACCCTAGTTTGAAGCGATCACATACTTAATTCATCGATAAAAATACGTATCGTCTTAAAAAACGTTTGAAATTTGGTACATGTTCAATATAGGTTCTTACATCTATAATGTAAAAGAAATATCATAATTTGTTTTATTTTGATTTCTGGGAATCATCAATGAAGTAAAAATGTGTTGGAAAATGTATGGTATTTCATAAGTGTACATTTTTAGAAATGCAAATTATTAAAATCACGAATTTTTTGTGAAATTTATATTTTTTGTTTGTTTTATAGACGTAAGAACCTATTAAACATATCTAACAAATTTCAAAAGTTTCTAAATACGATACGTACTTTTTCGCGATGAATTTATTATGTCGCTTCAAACTAGGGTTAGGGTTATATAACCTAAAACAGTATCTATTCTTTATCACTGTGTTAACTGTGTCACCAAATTGGTTCTGTAAAACAAGATGATAAACTATGTAACTTGTATTTATTATATTATTACATTATATGTATCCTATTCTTTTCATAACGTTTAGATAATAAGATATGTTTAATATAATATTTTGCTATGTAAATAATATCATATAATAAATGTTTCATTATCATTGTGTTTTACTGTAACCAAATTGGCTATAGTAAAACACAATACTAAATTTGTATGTAAATGTATCATATTATTATATGTTTCCTATTCTTAATTTGTGTTTTACTGTATCCAGCACAGTGCTAAATATCATTTATCATAGTTAAAATGTTTTACTCTAACCAAATTGGTTATAGTAAAACACAGTGATAAATTACTATGTAAATGTCATTTATCATATTATTAAATGTTTCATATTCTTTATCATTGTGCTTTACTCTAATCAAATTGGTTATAGTAAAACACAGTGCTAAATTTCTATGTGAATGTCATTTATCATGTTATTAAATGTTTCCTATTCTTTATCATTGTGTTTTACTCTAACCAAATTGGTTATAGTAAAACACAGTGCTAAATTGCTATGTAATGACATTTATCATATTATTAAATGTTTCCTATTCTATATCATTGTGCTTTACCATAACCAAATTGGTTATAGTAAAATATGGTGCTAAATTGCTATGTAAATAATCATTATTATTAAATGTTTCCTATTCTATATCATTGTGCTACTTTACCATAACCAAATTGGTTATAGTAAAACACAGTGATAAATTGCTATGTAAATGTCATTTATCATATTATTAAATGTTTCCTATTCTTTATCATTATGTTTTACTTTAACCAAATTGGTTATAGTAAAACACAGTGCTAAATTGCTATGTAAATGTCATTTATCATATTATTAAATGTTTCCTATTCTATATCATTGTGTTTTACCATAACCAAATTGGTTATAGTAAAACACAGTGATAAATTGCTATGTAAATGTCATTTATCATATTATTAAATGTTTCCTATTCTATATCATTGTGTTTTACTATAACCAAATTGGTTGTAGTAAAACACAGTGCTAAATTGCTATGTAAATAATCATTATTATTAAATATTTCCTATTCTTTATCATTGTGTTTTACTCTAACCAAATTGGTTATAGTAAAACACAGTGCTAAATTGCTATGTAAATGTCATATATCATATTATTAAATTCCTATTCTTTATCATTCTACTTTACTTTAACCAAATTGGTTATAGTAAAACACAGTGCTAAATTGCTATGTAAATGTCATTTATCATATTATTAAGTGTTTCCTATTCTTTATCATTGTGTTTTACTTTAACCAAATTGGTTATAGTAAAACACAGTGCTAAATTGCTATGTAAATGTCATTTATCAAATTATTAAATGTTTCCTATTCTATATCATTGTGTTTTACTCTAACTAAATTGGTTATAGTAAAACACAGTGCTAAATTGCTATGTGAATGTCATATATCATATTATTAAATGTTTCCTATTCTTTATCATTGTGTTTTACTATAACCAAATTGGTTATAGTAAAACACAGTGCTAAATTGCTATGTAAATAATTATTATTAAATGTTTCCTATTCTTTATCATTGTGTTTTACTCTAACCAAATTGGTTATAGTAAAACACAGTGCTAAATTGCTATGTGAATGTCATATATCATATTATTAAATGTTTCCTATTCTTTATCATTGTGTTTTACTATAACCAAATTGGTTATAGTAAAACACAGTGCTAAATTGCTATGTAAATAATTATTATTAAATGTTTCCTATTCTTTATCATTGTGTTTTACTCTAACCAAATTGGTTATAGTAAAACACAGTGATAAATTGCTATGTAAATGTCATTTATCATATTATTAAATGTTTCCTATTCTATATCATTGTGTTTTACTATAACCAAATTGGTTATAGTAAAACACAGTGCTAAATTGCTATGTAAATAATCATTATTATTAAATATTTCCTATTCTTTATCATTGTGTTTTACTCTAACCAAATTGGTTATAGTAAAACACAGCGCTAAATTGCTATGTAAATGTCATATATCAAATTATTAAATTCCTATTCTTTATCATTCTGCTTTACTTTAACCAAATTGGTTATAGTAAAACACAGTGCTAAATTGCTATGTAAATGTCATTTATCATATTATTAAGTGTTTCCTATTCTTTATCATTGTGTTTTACTTTAACCAAATTGGTTATAGTAAAACACAGTGCTAAATTGCCATGTAAATGTCATTTATCAAATTATTAAATGTTTCCTATTCTATATCATTGTGTTTTACTCTAACTAAATTGGTTATAGTAAAACACAGTGCTAAATTGCTATGTGAATGTCATATATCATATTATTAAATGTTTCCTATTCTTTATCATTGTGTTTTACTATAACCAAATTGGTTATAGTAAAACACAGTGCTAAATTGCTATGTAAATAATTATTATTAAATGTTTCCTATTCTTTATCATTGTGTTTTACTCTAACCAAATTGGTTATAGTAAAACACAGTGATAAATTGCTATGTAAATGTCATTTATCATATTATTAAATGTTTCCTATTCTATATCATTGTGTTTTACTATAACCAAATTGGTTATAGTAAAACACAGTGCTAAATTGCTATGTAAATAATAATTATTATTAAATGTTTCCTATTCTTTATCATTGTGTTTTACTCTAACCAAATTGGTTATAGTAAAACACAGTGCTAAATTGCTATGTAAATGTCATATATCATATTATTAAATTCCTATTCTTTATCATTCTGCTTTACTTTAACCAAATTGGTTATAGTAAAACACAGTGCTAAATTGCTATGTAAATGTCATTTATCATATTATTAAGTGTTTCCTATTCTTTATCATTGTGTTTTACTTTAACCAAATTGGTTTTAGTAAAACACAGTGCTAAATTGCTATGTAAATGTCATTTATCAAATTATTAAATGTTTCCTATTCTATATCATTGTGTTTTACTCTAACCAAATTGGTTATAGTAAAACACAGTGCTAAATTGCTATGTGAATGTCATATATCATATTATTAAATGTTTCCTATTCTTTATCATTGTGTTTTACTCTAACCAAATTGGTTATAGTAAAACACAGTGCTAAATTGCTATGTAAATGTCATATATCATATTATTAAATTCCTATTCTTTATCATTCTGCTTTACTTTAACCAAATTGTTTATAGTAAAACACAGTGCTAAATTGCTATGTAAATGTCATTTATCATATTATTAAATGTTGCCTATTCTATATCATTGTGTTTTACTCTAACCAAATTGGTTATAGTAAAACACAGTGATAAATTGCTATGTAATGACATTTATCATATTATTAAATGTTTCCTATTCTTTATCATTGTGTTTTACTCTAACCAAATTGGTTATTGTAAAACACAGTATATTTTACCTCAACAACATCGCCGCAAAATTGTTTATACGTTTATTTTGATTGGCTAACTAAAGTACGGTCTAATGAATATTGATATCAGAAGATTCCCTAGCTTAGTGAAAAAATTTTATTACCAAAAATATGCTGATTACGTCATTACCGGAAGTTGTAGTCTAGCATGATGCAGACGCAATTGATTATGTACGTTTGTTAAACATATAAAAAGCTGTAAATTACCACAAAACGACAATAGGAAAGAATTCAAAGAAATGCCCTACGTGTTCAAAATCATTGTTTTAATATAGTCTGTATGTATAACTAACAATTGACCTTGTGGAAGAGCGTATAAATTTAATTTAAAGTAAAACATGATTTACTCGCCAATTTGGTATTGGATATATAGCTCCTTTGTTTGTTGGTGCCTGACCTTTCGTCGCCTTGTAAATTGTAGGCCTACAGCCTTCTAATTAAGGTGTTTTACAGATTGCCGATGACGGCAAATTAATTGCTATACCTGTATAATATATGCACAATATACTGTACATAGCATGTATTGCATAAATATGCTATAAAGGAAGATAATAATCTGTAACTTAACATTCGCCGCCATATCATCGCTAGACAAAAACAATAACAATAAAGGGCGCCCTCAATAATTATTTTGTCAGAGACTTTTTATTGGCCGAATATGCCCGACTCCTTTCTCACAGAAAGCCGGTATATACCGGTTATATTTCCGGCACGATAGTCCGATGAGAATGGGTATATGCCGGTAACGATACCGGCACGACGCCAGCACTGTACCGGTATATTGCAGGCACATCTGTGAGAAAGGGGCTTAAGAGTAAGACTAAGTAAGAGGAATATTATTTAGATCAGGTATACCCCTACAGTACATGTAATATGATGATGAATTTGTCGATTTTCATTCCTAAAAGTTCCTGCAAAAACCATGTACAGTATCAACAGTAATATTTTTGTTGCATTGACATTGACAAAATATGATAAAATTGAACGTAATTTTCACCAATAAATGCATTAAATATACGCAATTTATTGAGTTTTTAGCCCTCTATTATGATTGCTCTTTTGGCGCTCCATAGAAACAACAACATTGAACATGGAGTATGCGAAATTCACGAACCGATGTGCGAGAAACACGTCTGTAAATTCATCAATTTAAAGGATTTATTTTTTACTTTTTGTGTGATCTCCTTCGTAAAAATATTTTTGAGGCCTAATTCTAAGGTTTGGTACTCACGATAAAGTTACTTAACCAATTTTGAGTCGAAATAAACGACAGGTGCGAAACGGAACTAAGCAGCAGCAGTACTCTACTACTACTTAGAGTAGTAGGGCTAGGTAGGCCTAGCCTATTACCTAGTAGTAGTAGTCCCAGCCAGGCCGTCTTCTGTCAGTCTTCTATTTAGTAGGCCTATATGCTAGAGAAAGGCTTTTAGGCCTAGCTAGGCTAGTACTAGTAGTATAGTAGTAGTATCACGGGGATATGACCGGTTGGGCCGCCCAGTGCGTCTTTTACGACATTTCGCGTAGTGATAGAGTGGTGTCCTAGTACATAAGTTCATGGTCTTTAGGTTTATTGTGTCATGAAAATAAATAATAATTACATACTACAATTTTGTTGGTTTGAACCGCCATACACAGCAAAGGAAAGTAGTCATATTTAATAATTTAATTGTTTTTAATCTTTCAAGGTAAAAATGCACTCCATAATATTTTTCTCGTGTGTATGCCTACCACGTAAAATCACGTTGTTTCTCATGACTAATAGAGTATTGATATTCTTCGAATAAATAGTTATTATTTTTTATTTACTATCTTTTAATATCATATTTTATTGAATTTTACAATGTTAATACACAAAATATTTTACTAAAAAACGGTGATTTTATGCAATTATTTTACCGAAAAATGGAGTTGGCCTTGTTCATACAACTGCCGCCGTCTGAGGGGGCAACATGTTTACGTAATTTTTGGCTAAAAACGATCATTTTCGGTCATGTTTTAGGCCTTATATTTTGGAATCTACCAAGTCAGATATTCATAATTATTTCTCTTTAATTATAATATTTAATAATATATACTAAAAACCGTGATATATAAACTTTGGAATATACATCGTTATATCTAATAAGTAATATAAATAGAACTTCTATTAAATAGAAACGAGCACCGGCGAAAGTAAGCATTTGGCGTTTCATAGAAAATAACGTTTTTCTGGCGGCGGCTCAACTTGTCGGCGGCTCAACTTGGCCTAATCCGTATCACGGATACGGGCTTCCTTACTATACTGTAGTGTAGGCTATACATTTTTAGGCAAAGCGGTACATAAGCTACGCCTTTGTTTGTAGTCATGCATACTCGTCTCTCAGTCTCATAATAATTTAATGTGTGATTTGCATATTTTGAACCAAAAACTATAAATTTCTAACAAGAAAAGACGCAATGAATACATCATATCAGTACTTCTTTAATTTTTCGCAAATGTATCAAATTATGTGAGTACTGTACAGTTGTGAGTAAATTACGCATTTAACATGAATTTAGGCGTTAATAACCGATGGCCGCAATGGCCAGCTCGGTGCTAGGCGTTGATAACCGATGGCCGCAATGGCCAGCTCGGTGCTAGGCGTTGATAACCGATGGCCGCAATGGCCGGCTCGGTGCTAGGCGTTGATAACCGATGGCCGCAATAGCCGGCTCGGTGCTAGGCGTTGATAACCGATGGCCGCAATGGCCGGCTCGGTGCTAGGCGTTGATAACCGATAGCCGCAATGGCCGGCTCGGTGCTAGGCGTTGATAACCGATGGCCGCAATGGCCGGCTCGGTGCTAGGCGTTGATAACCGATAGCCGCAATGGCCGGCTCGGTGCTAGGCGTTGATAACCGATGGCCGCAATGTCCGGCTCGGTGCTAGATTACCTGTTGCATCCATATAGTTACAGTTATGAGTTTGTTAAATGTATTAAAATATTATTATTTTCATTTTAACAGAGGTGAATTTATCAGGCAAACCTCAAGAAAATGACTTAAGTAAGTTGTGCATATTTTGACAAAACTTGTATGAGCAGCAGTTGTTATATTATTATTACCTTGGCCTTTTTGGATTTTGCCCGTCTTAATTTAATCAAATTATTGTTAATGTCAGTATGTTGATTGATTGATTATATGTCATTTTCAATATTTTCACAATTTGAACACAAATAGTTGAAAACAATTTCATAATATAGTTTTAAAAATAATTGACATTATTTCACTTTACCAAGAATTAGAAGCACATCTTAACAAAGCTCATCAAGAAACAATTTACGAAGAAAGCAAGAAACTCACAAACCAGGTACGCCACCACCGCCATAATATTTCATAACCATTGCTATTTGGTTAATACATTATTAATTAATATTGATACAAATAAAGCTCTGTTTACACTGTCAAACTAGTGTGATGTGCCCAAATATGGTAGTGATATGCCCAAATATAGTAGTAATATGACATCACCATGTCCATATATGGGCACATCCCATTTTTTGTCACATAAAGTTTGATAGTATAGATTGAAGGTATTGGATTAAAAGTACTGTACTTATTCTAATTTTAAGTAGACTTTTAATAATAATAATAATTGGTTGTTTTTTTTTTTGTAGGCTTTAATGCGTGACGCAAATCTTGCACTATTACAAAAAAGGAAAAAAGAAAGGATTTCAAAGGAAACATTATCAAAACAAAAAAGATATTACCACCAGGATGTTATGGGTGCAGTTATTAACGACGATGAATTTATTGATGAAGATGAAGATGTCGCTGAAACGAGTATGAAGGCACTTGATGCTTTTGAAAAGGCTAAGAATTTGTAAAACTCTCATCAATGTTGTGTTTTTGTAAAGAAATTAAATGTTTAACATTTTTTTAATGTAAATACATATATAATATGATATAGTAACTAGTTATGTCAAAAAAGGTGTATTGAGGTAACATATGGAGAAATTTCCAATCAAATCCATATTGTTTTCTTCCACATAAAATAAAATATATATTTTATGTAGGCCTACTGTATCAGTTTTCTATTTGTATGTATACTGTATATTGAAAAGGCCAACAGAGTTTACCAATGGGGATAATAAAAGTTTTAATTGAATTGAAATGTAAGGTATTTTTTTTGAAAAATAGCAAAATATCGACTGTTTAAATGACGCATTTTTGATAACAAGCGCAGACCACTGTACTATTAGTACAGGTATTATTACATAATAATTAAATTTTTCGAAAAAAATCCCTGTACAGTACTATAATAGTACAGGGATTTTTTTTTTAATGTCCAAACTGCTTACTATACGTCTATAAGATAACGCAATATATACGCATATGTAGCAATATTATTTCATAATAGTTAAATTTTGAAAATTACTTATTTTGGGCATTTTTCACAAATTTTCCTGTACAGGTTTTTTTTTCGAAAAATGACCAAAATACCTTGAATTATGTTGTGAGTTAACATGCGCATTTTATTTGTTTCTGCGCATTATAATTATAGTATAAGTAGTTATTTTGAAAAATAAAAGGCTCGATGTTTGGTCCTTATTTTGAAATATCACCAGTTGTGTCGAAAAATAAAACCTTTAAGTCTGTAACCAAATAAGATAACGTTTCTATCTTTATTTTTGCCTTATGCGCATGCGTAACGCTACAAACGTCTAATATTTTATCAATAAAGAGCTTTCTTAATCACCCGGGTTCAACGGCTCAACGAGTAAAACGTCACCGTGCAGCAGACAGAGACTCAACAACAAAGGTAAGTGGTTCAATTCTCTCACTAATCATGTAATTAAGTTCTTCTTTCAGCAAAAACAAAACGCGAAACTCCGAGTCGAAAATAAACGCGAAAAAATACCACGCGAAAAAACAAAACAAAATACATAAAATTAACCCCCCCCCCCCCCCCCCCCCAAAAAAAAAAAATTAAATTAAAGCAAAAAAACGTCTTTTTTGGATTTGAACAGATTTATGAGTACATTAATTAAAGTATATTTATTTCGAAATATACTAAAATATGAGTTTTTAGAAATTCAATTAATAAGCGTATTTATGCGTATATATTGCGGTATCGTAGTCTTTTAGACGTATAGTAACAATTTATGTCAAAAACTATAATATGGATTGAAATTTTGCCATTTTTTAGCCAATTTGAGGTAACATGCGCAGAAAAATTATGAGATTCTGCGCATTCCGATTTATATCGTAGTAACATTCGATGATATTATTTTATTGTGGTCTGCGCATGTCAACTTAAGTAAAATATTCACTTTTAAAAATACTATTATTATGCACTAATATTGCTGAACAGAATATGCGCATATATTGCAATCTTATAGACGTATAGTAACTATTTATGTCAAAAATTAAAAGGGTCGAAATTTGGCCATTATTTGGCCATCCCAATTTTTTGGAAAAAACATTATTTGAAAAGTGCGTTTTTTGGCCTTTATTATTATTATTATTATTATTATTATTGGTGTTATTATTATTATTATATCAATATTTATAAAGCGTCAATTCAAAGACCGAGGTACAAAATCAAAGGCGCTGGGCATGTTAGTGGTCGAAAAAATGAGTTTTGAGCAATTTTTTAAATAAGGCAACAGAAGAGCAGTGTTTAATTTGTGGGGGGAGTGAATTCCAGAGTGTGGGTGCTGCAAAAGAAAACGATCTATGACCAAAGGTTTTAGTGGCTATGCGTGGAACAGAGAGTAAAAAATCATCAGATGATCTAAGAGTCCGTCCAGGAACATAAAAGGTGATTAATTGACGGTTGTAAGCAGGTTTGTTGAAAAGAAGTGCTTTAAAAGTAAAGAGCAAGATTTTAAATTTGATTCGATTGTCAATGGGGAGCCAGTGAAGTTCTCGAAGAACAGGTGAAATGTGAGAGCGACGGTTAGTGAACGTAATGATACGAGCAGCCGAGTTCTGTAGTCGTTGAAGACGATTAATTTGAAAATTCGGAAGGGCATAGAACAGAGAATTGCAATAATCAAGACGAGAGGAGATAAAACCATGAATGATAGAGGATGTGGAGCGTATCGAAAGAAAACGTCGAATGTGTGCAATATTGCGAAGATAAGTTTACTAATTTAGTAATATAACTGATGTGTGCTTGCATGTTTAGAGATTCGTCAAGTTTTATACCAAGATTAGTAACTAATTGAGACGGATGTATGAGTGATGAGCCAATAGTAATAAAATGGGGTACTATTTTGGTACGAATATGATTAGTACAGAAAATGATGTATTCAGATTTATTATCATTTAATTTGAGGATATTGGTTGAGAGAAATTCTCAAGGCGTTCAATAACAATAAATAGATTATGTGGATCAAAAGGAATTTTGAAAAATTCTTTTGTAGAAAAATGGCCAAATTTCGATCTTTATAAATAGTTACTATACGTCTATAAGGTGATTATAAAGCAATATATGTGAATATATAGAAATAATATTGCATAATAACAAGTTTTTAAAAAGTGCGTTTTTAGTAACCATTTATGTCAAAAGTGGTTACTATAGCACAATTGTCATGTGCAGAACCCCTTTTTCGACTCTGCGCATATTTATTATGCTATAGTAACCATTTATGTCAAAAGTGGTTACTATAGCACAATTGACATGCGCAGAACGCATTATTTGACTCTGCGCATGTTTATTATGCTATAGTAACCATTTATGTCAAAAAATAAAAAGGTCGAAAATTGGTCATTTTTCGAAAATTTCCCTGTACTATAGTACAGGGATTTTCACAAAAAATGACAAATTTTCGATCTTTTTATTTTTCGATAAAACTGGTTACTATATCACAATTGGCATGCGCAGAACCCATTTTTTGACTCTGCGCATGTTTATTATGCTATAGTAACCATTTATGTCAAAAGTGGTTACTATAGCACAATTGGCATGCGCAGAACGCATTATTCGACTCTGCGCATGTTAATTATGCTATAGTAACCATTTATGTCAAAAAATAAAAAGGTCGAAAATTGGTCATTTTTCGGAAATTTTCCTGTACTATAGTACAGGGATTTTCACAACAAATGACCAATTTTCGATCTTTTTATTTTTCGATAAAACTGGTTACTATAGCACAATTGGCATGCGCAGAACCCATTTTTCGACTCTGTGCATGTTAATAATGCTATGATAACCATTTATGTCAAAAGTGGTTACTATAGCACAATTGGCATGCGCGGAACCCATTATTTGACTCTGCGCATGTTTATTATGCTATAGTAACCATTTATGTCAAAAGTGGTTACTATAGCACAATTGTCATGTGCAGAACCCCTTTTTCGACTCTGCGCATATTTATTATGCTATAGTAACCATTTATGTCAAAAGTGGTTACTATAGCACAATTGACATGCGCAGAACGCATTATTTGACTCTGCGCATGTTTATTATGCTATAGTAACCATTTATGCCAAAAAATAAAAAGGTCGAAAATTGGTCATTTTTCGAAAATTTCTCTGTACTATAGTACAGGGATTTTCACAAAAAATGACCAATTTTCGATATTTTTATTTTTCAATAAAACTGGTTACTATAGCACAATTGGCGTGCGCAGAACCCATTTTTTGACTCTGCGCATGTTAATTATGCTATAGTAACCATTTATGTCAAAAGTGGTTACTATAGCACAATTGGCATGCGCAGAACGCATTATTCGACTCTGCGCATGTTAATTATGCTATAGTAACCATTTATGTCAAAAAATAAAAAGGTCGAAAATTGGTCATTTTTCGGAAATTTTCCTGTACTATAGTACAGGGATTTTCACAAAAAATGACAAATTTTCGATCTTTTTATTTTTCGATAAAACTGGTTACTATAGCACAATTGGCATGCGCAGAACCCATTTTTCGACTCTGCGCATGTTAATAATGCTATGATAACCATTTATGTCAAAAGTGGTTACTATATCACAATTGACATGCGCAGAACGCATTATTTGACTCTGCGCATGTTTATTATACTATAGTAACCATTTATGTCAAAGGTAGTTACTATAGCACAATTGTCATGCGCAGAACCCGTTTTTCGACACTGCGCATGTTTATTATGCTATAGTAACCATTTATGTCAAAAGTGGTTACTATAACACAATTGACATGCGCAGAACGCATTATTTGACTCTGCGCATGTTTATTATGCTATAGTAACCATTTATGTCAAAAAATAAAAAGGTCGAAAATTGGTCATTTTTCTGAAATTTCCCTGTACTATAGTACAGGGATTTTCACAAAAAATGACAAATTTTCGATATTTTTATTTTTCGATAAAACTGGTTACTATAGCACAATTGGCGTGCGCAGAACCCATTTTTTGACTCTGCGCATGTTTATTATGCTATAGTAACCATTTATGTCAAAAGTGGTTACTATAGCACAATTGGCATGCGCAGAACGCATTATTCGACTCTGCGCATGTTAATTATGCTATAGTAACCATTTATGTCAAAAAATAAAAAGGTCGAAAATTGGTCATTTTTCGGAAATTTTCCTGTACTATAGTACAGGGATTTTCACAACAAATGACCAATTTTCGATCTTTTTATTTTTCGATAAAACTGGTTACTATAGCACAATTGGCATGCGCAGAACCCATTTTTCGACTCTGTGCATGTTAATAATGCTATGATAACCATTTATGTCAAAAGTGGTTACTATAGCACAATTGGCATGCGCGGAACCCATTATTTGACTCTGCGCATGTTTATTATGCTATAGTAACCATTTATGTCAAAAGTGGTTACTATAGCACAATTGTCATGTGCAGAACCCCTTTTTCGACTCTGTGCATATTTATTATGCTATAGTAACCATTTATGTCAAAAGTGGTTACTATAGCACAATTGACATGCGCAGAACCCATTTTTTGACTCTGCGCATGTTAATTATGCTATAGTAACCATTTATGTCAAAAGTGGTTACTATAGCACAATTGGCATGCGCAGAACGCATTATTCGACTCTGCGCATGTTTATTATGCTATAGTAACCATTTATGCCAAAAAATAAAAAGGTCGAAAATTGGTCATTTTTCGAAAATTTCTCTGTACTATAGTACAGAGATTTTCACAAAAAATGACCAATTTTCGATATTTTTATTTTTCGATAAAACTGGTTACTATAGCACAATTGGCGTGCGCAGAACCCATTTTTTGACTCTGCGCATGTTAATTATGCTATAGTAACCATTTATGTCAAAAGTGGTTACTATAGCACAATTGGCATGCGCAGAACGCATTATTCGACTCTGCGCATGTTAATTATGCTATAGTAACCATTTATGTCAAAAAATAAAAAGGTCGAAAATTGGTCATTTTTCGGAAATTTTCCTGTACTATAGTACAGGGATTTTCACAAAAAATGACAAATTTTCGATCTTTTTATTTTTCGATAAAACTGGTTACTATAGCACAATTGGCATGCGCAGAACCCATTTTTCGACTCTGCGCATGTTAATAATGCTATGATAACCATTTATGTCAAAAGTGGTTACTATATCACAATTGACATGCGTAGAACGCATTATTTGACTCTGCGCATGTTTATTATACTATAGTAACCATTTATGTCAAAGGTGGTTACTATAGCACAATTGTCATGCGCAGAACCCGTTTTTCGACACTGCGCATGTTTATTATGCTATAGTAACCATTTATGTCAAAAGTGGTTACTATAGCACAATTGACATGCGCAGAACGCATTATTTGACTCTGCGCATGTTTATTATGCTATAGTAACCATTTATGTCAAAAAATAAAAAGGTCGAAAATTTGTCATTTTTCTGAAATTTCCCTGTACTATAGTACAGGGATTTTCACAAAAAATGACAAATTTTCGATATTTTTATTTTTCGATAAAACTGGTTACTATAGCACAATTGGCGTGCGCAGAACCCATTTTTTGACTCTGCGCATGTTTATTATGCTATAGTAACCATTTATGTCAAAAGTGGTTACTATAGCACAATTGGCATGCGCAGAACGCATTATTCGACTCTGCGCATGTTAATTATGCTATAGTAACCATTTATGTCAAAAAATAAAAAGGTCGAAAATTGGTCATTTTTCGGAAATTTTCCTGTACTATAGTACAGGGATTTTCACAACAAATGACCAATTTTCGATCTTTTTATTTTTCGATAAAACTGGTTACTATAGCACAATTGGCATGCGCAGAACCCATTTTTCGACTCTGTGCATGTTAATAATGCTATGATAACCATTTATGTCAAAAGTGGTTACTATAGCACAATTGGCATGCACGGAACCCATTATTTGACTCTGCGCATGTTTATTATGCTATAGTAACCATTTATGTCAAAAGTGGTTACTATAGCACAATTGTCATGTGCAGAACCCCTTTTTCGACTCTGCGCATATTTATTATGCTATAGTAACCATTTATGTCAAAAGTGGTTACTATAGCACAATTGACATGCGCAGAACGCATTATTTGACTCTGCGCATGTTTATTATGCTATAGTAACCATTTATGCCAAAAATTAAAAAGGTCGAAAATTGGTCATTTTTCGAAAATTTCTCTGTACTATATATAGTACAGGGATTTTCACAAAAAATGACCAATTTTCGATATTTTTATTTTTCGATAAAACTGGTTACTATAGCACAATTGGCGTGCGCAGAACCCATTTTTTGACTCTGCGCATGTTAATTATGCTATAGTAACCATTTATGTCAAAAGTGGTTACTATAGCACAATTGGCATGCGCAGAACGCATTATTCGACTCTGCGCATGTTAATTATGCTATAGTAACCATTTATGTCAAAAGTGGTTACTATAGCACAATTGGCATGCGCAGAACGCATTATTCGACTCTGCGCATGTTAATTATGCTATAGTAACCATTTATGTCAAAAAATAAAAAGGTCGAAAATTGGTCATTTTTCGGAAATTTTCCTGTACTATAGTACAGGGATTTTCACAAAAAATGACAAATTTTCGATCTTTTTATTTTTCGATAAAACTGGTTACTATAGCACAATTGGCATGCGCAGAACCCATTTTTCGACTCTGCGCATGTTAATAATGCTATGATAACCATTTATGTCAAAAGTGGTTACTATATCACAATTGACATGCGCAGAACGCATTATTTGACTCTGCGCATGTTTATTATACTATAGTAACCATTTATGTCAAAGGTGGTTACTATAGCACAATTGTCATGCGCAGAACCCGTTTTTCGACACTGCGCATGTTTATTATGCTATAGTAACCATTTATGTCAAAAGTGGTTACTATAGCACAATTGACATGCGCAGAACGCATTATTTGACTCTGCGCATGTTTATTATGCTATAGTAACCATTTATGTCAAAAAATAAAAAGGTCGAAAATTGGTCATTTTTCTGAAATTTTCCTGTACTATAGTACAGGGATTTTCACAAAAAATGACAAATTTTCGATATTTTTATTTTTCGATAAAACTGGTTACTATAGCACAATTGGCGTGCGCAGAACCCATTTTTTGACTCTGCGCATGTTGATTATGCTATAGTAACCATTTATGTCAAAAGTGGTTACTATAGCACAATTGGCATGCGCAGAACGCATTATTCGACTCTGCGCATGTTAATTATGCTATAGTAACCATTTATGTCAAAAAATAAAAAGGTCGAAAATTGGTCATTTTTCGGAAATTTTCCTGTACTATATAGTACAGGGATTTTCACAAAAAAATGACCAATTTTCGATCTTTTTATTTTTCGATAAAACTGGTTACTATAGCACAATTGGCATGCGCAGAACCCATTTTTCGACTCTGCGCATGTTGATAATGCTATGATAACCATTTATGTCAAAAGTGGTTACTATAGCACAATTGACATGCGCAGAACGCATTATTTGACTCTGCGCATGTTTATTATACTATAGTAACCATTTATGTCAAAGGTGGTTACTATAGCACAATTGTCATGCGCAGAACCCGTTTTTCGACACTGCGCAGGTTTATTATGATATAGTAACCATTTATGTCAAAAGTGGTTACTATAGCACAATTGACATGCGCAGAACGCATTATTTGACTCTGCGCATGTTTATTATGCTATAGTAACCATTTATGTCAAAAAATAAAAAGGTCGAAAATTGGTCATTTTTCTGAAATTTCCTTGTACTATAGTACAGGGATTTTCACAAAAAATGACAAATTTTCGATATTTTTATTTTTCGATAAAACTGGTTACTATAGCACAATTGGCGTGCGCAGAACCCATTTTTTGACTCTGCGCATGTTAATTATGCTATAGTAACCATTTATGTCAAAAGTGGTTACTATAGCACAATTGGCATGCGCAGAACGCATTATTCGACTCTGCGCATGTTAATTATGCTATAGTAACCATTTATGTCAAAAAATAAAAAGGTCGAAAATTGGTCATTTTTCGGAAATCTTCCTGTACTATATAGTACAGGGATTTTCACAAAAAATGACCAATTTTCGATCTTTTTATTTTTCGATAAAACTGGTTACTATAGCACAATTGGCATGCGCAGAACCCATTTTTCGAATCTGCGCATGTTAATAATGCTATAGTAACCATTTATGTCAAAAGTGGTTACTATAGCACAATTGACATGCGCAGAACGCATTATTTGACTCTGCGCATGTTTATTATACTATAGTAACCATTTATGTCTAAATTGGTTACTATAGCACAATTGACATGCGCAGAACGCATTATTTGACTCTGCGCATGTTTATTATGCTATAGTAACCATTTATGTCAAAAAATAAAAAGGTAGAAAATTGGTCATTTTTCGGAAATAAAGTACAGGGATTTTCACAAAAAATGAGCAATTTTCGATCTTTTTATTTTTCGATAAAACTGGTTACTGTAGCACAATTGGCATGCGCAGAACGCATTATTTGACTCTGCGCATCTTTATTATGCTATAATAACCATTTATGTCAAAAGTGGTTACTATAGCACAATTGACATGCGCAGAATGCATTATTCGACTCTGTGCATGTTTATTATGCTATAGTAACCATTTATGTCAAAAAAATAAAAAGGTCGAAAATTCCTGTGGGATTTATACGAATGCGTAACGCTACAAACGTCTAATATTCTATCAATTCAATCACCCGGGTTCAACGGCTCAACGATTAAAACGTCACCCTGCAGCAGACAAAGACTCAACAACAAAGGTATGTGGTTCAAGTCTCTCACTAATCATGTAATTAAGTTCTTCTTTCAGCAAAAACAAAACGCAAAACTCCGAGTCGAAAATAAACGCGAAAAAATACAACGCGAAAAAAAAACTACATAAAACTAAAACCCCCAAAAAACAAAAAAAAATTAAATTAAAGCAAAAAAAAAAATTGTTTTTTGGGTCATTATAGTAACCAGTATAATTATTTGGATTTGAGATGTATAATATTTTAAAAGTACAGCAAAGTTCTTCTTTCAGCAAAAACAAAACTCCGAGTCGAAAATAAGCAACAACAAAAATCTACGCGAAAATAGTATTAATACCACGCGAAAAATCAAGAAGCACATATACATTTTTTATACATCGATCGATTGCTTAAAAAAATACCCTAGGGTTGCTCGCTGATAATTGATTAATTTGAACAACACTACAAAAACTCGCAAAATGATAGTTTATGGTTTAATGTATTACCACATACAAATACATTAAAAATGATCACGTGACATTCATCATTGCAATAAGAAGGAAGACTATATACATGCTCATTAGATGATGACGTCATTGCATAGAGGTACAAAATGCTTAAAGAATGAACAATGAAATAATATCATGTGTGTTGTTAGGGATGCAATGAGCGTTTACAACGATGTAAAAACCTTAAAATAGGCCCATGGGCTTGTTTGACACCATATATGTTGTGAGTAATCCCCACTTACTAACTACTACTACTTTGAAAGGTTCATGTACTAACAATCGAAAGGAGAGAGAGGGGGGGGGGAAGGTTATGGGGGGCTATGGGGGGTTATGGGGGACATTTTCTCGTGAAACCAACGAGGGCTGTGGCGGCAATATAGTATTTGAAAACACTAAGGCTAACCCATATTTAAGGGAAACTTTCCCTGTAATGTGGCTTTTACCATAGAGGTTCTACCGTAGCTTACAATATGCCAAATATCTTCAAATTTTGCGCCGGATCTAGTGAACAATTCAACATTTTTTTTAAATAAAAATAACAGAGTATAGGCCTAAGTGTTATGTACATTCTTTGTGGAATTTTAAACATAATATTTCATTAGGCTATCGTTTAACGACGATGTGTTTGAAGATGGTGATACGTTGTGTAAAATGGTGTGTATAATATATGTATTACAGTACATTGTAATATTAGTCAACGGTATGGATATGACCGCTTTCAGAAAAAGGCTAAAATTAATTTAAAAGTAAACGGATACGTTGTTAGTTGTATATAAGTATTATGTATAGTAGTATTATGTATTCAATTACGTTCTACCAAGTTCACTAAAATCACACACATTCAAGAGAAAAGAACCAATATTTACAATCGATCACCTCCACGCATGCGCTGTATGCAGCATGTACTGCAATAAAGCAATTTACGATACATAGTTATATAAATCCAAATTGACCTCAAGTAGTGACATCATGACACGAAGAAATACACAAAAGCGCCCGTACATAAAAGCATAACTTTTTCTACGCGCGCATTTGTTTTGGGTTTTTTCACGTCAATTGTTTCACTTGGCGACATGTAAGTCAACCAAAGGTTCGTCCACATGAGAGATTTACGCAAAGTTACACTACAAACAATAGTAACTGTTGCAACATACTGGTACCAAGAGTACGAATAAAATATTGGTATGTGTACGATCTCCCATGTGTGCGAAAGATATGTGCATGACCACCTTGTATTACAAAAAGCTATTATATATAATTATAATACTTTATTATTATTTGCAATAGGTTTACTTAAAACATCGGCCCGCCGTGTGTACTCACTAAATGAAAATTGGTATTATATGTTGGAAGATTATACAAAATATTAAGTTTATTAAAACATACCTTCTCAAAATATATTATCATAATTAGTGTTAAATGGTTCGATGAACTAGGTGCTACTTTGTCTTTGCAAACCAAGTTTTAAAAATCATCTTTATTTTATGAAATGATATTGTTTGAAGCAAACACAAATTAAATTACACTAAATAGTAAATACAATATACCAAAAGTACGAAAGCCTAATCTTGCCACAGGAGTATACATTATTGACTTGCTTTGTAATCTTTACTCCATCAGTGGAAGGAAGGAAGAGGCTTTCGTATAAAACACATCTAAGTAATATGCAAACCAAAATGTTGAAAAGACAATCTATAATCACACGTACGTACGTCTGTATAATGCCAATGTGCTCTCACCATGGACGAAATTCGTTATTAGAATGAATTAGGTAAGATAATCAACGATACATTTAATTCATTTCTTTTAGCATGTACTCAATGCCACTCATTGGTAACAC
The DNA here is from genome assembly GCF_964355755.1 of Antedon mediterranea. Classification (NCBI taxonomy): domain Eukaryota; kingdom Metazoa; phylum Echinodermata; class Crinoidea; order Comatulida; family Antedonidae; genus Antedon; species Antedon mediterranea. The sequence continues at coordinate 2,279,124 of NC_092677.1, forward strand.
TTCATTTAGGCGTGTTTCTAACTTGGCGCGCCGGATCAACGCAACAACGCAGGCGCGACGCAAATGAGTTGACCAATTACACGCGACAATTCAAATTATCCATCGTGTCGTGATTGGTCAACTTTACAAGTGGGAACCAATCTTTATAATAGAAACAAAGTAAGGAAACACCACACAGCCTCAGCAGTCAAAACAAACTATATCAAAGCCAAATTATATAACACTAAAATTCTAGCCGTTTAATTAATTCAGTTAAAGCGAAGTATTATTAATATAATTAAAAATGTTCATCATTATATCAACATATTCCATATACATTATTACAAGAATTAATCCTTTGTGTTTATACTTTTATACATTCATTATTTACAGAAAATGTTGAGGAACTTCGGCAGCATTAGTACATTAGAGGCAATATTGCTAGTTCAAAATACTAATAAAACAGACTTAAGCTAACATAAGAGTTGTTGTATAAAATACCCTGTAACGAAGCATACACAATACACACCATTCAATGTATAATAAAAAATTATCAAGAAAATAGGAAATAGTGTTGGTGATATTACGAACAAAGGCAAAGTAAACGATGCGCGTACAGAAGCCGTACTATTTGCATCAGCGTTTGAACACGCGCGTACAGAAGCCGTACTATTTGCATAAGCGTTTGAACACGCGCGTACAAAAGCCGTAGTATTTGCATCAGCGTTTGAACACGTGCGTACAAGAGCCGTACTATTTTCATCAGTGTTTGAACACACGCGTACAGAAGCCGTACTATTTGCATCAATGTTTGAACACGCGCGTACAGAAGCCGTACTATTTGTATCAGTGTTTTTTAACACGCGCGTACAAAAGCCGTAGTATTTGCATAAGCGTTTGAACACGCGCGTACAAAAGCCGTAGTATTTGCATCAGCGTTTGAACAAGCGCGTACAGAAGACGTACTATTTTCATCAGAAAACAAAAACCAGTAATTAACTAAAATAAAAAGATAACCAAATGAACTAATATTAAAAATATATAGGATAGGATTAATAATACATAAAATAATCAAATTCAAATCGAGTTAACTTGAGCCGGTTTTACTGAAGCGGACTTGGCCGACTTTCTTATAGTAGAATTTTAAAAGGGCAATATGAGAAATAGAATAACATATATAAAAATAGGTTCCATTTATAATTATTCTATGCACTTTCACAAAAATCCATACAATAACAATAACCGTGTGTAACTAAAACAAGATATAGGCCTATTTACATTATTGCTGCAACCAGAGGTAATATACGACTCTGAAATAACGTAAGGAATTTTATCAATCAGAAGCGAGTGTTCAAACTATCCGCCGGCTGTGATTGTGTGCCTCCAAGCTTTAATATACCAAAAACATGGACAGATCAAATTGTAATACCGATAAACGTACATTCTGAATGTTGTTCTGAGAGAGACGATATTCCTAAATGTCATCAATGATCATTATTTTGGCCTCTACAAGCTTCTAAAATCACGATCAAATAAGTCAGTAGTGAATGATCTTTAATATACGCATGCGCAACAATTCCGTGTTTTATGAACATTTGTACGCTATCGCAACTGGATAAAGCGAAAACAAAGTAAAATAAATAGTGTTATCATAGGGGAGGAGTGGTAGAAACATATAATTTATGAAAATATAAAAATGATATCAAAATGTGTAGGTAGTAGAAAACACAGTTTGGATTTATTGCACTTTTCCATTTACCTCGGTCTCTTTACCTCGTGATTCACTTGTTATCTGAGATATCACATCACTAAATGTATTGTTTTGTTAATTCAATAACAATGTAATATTTATTATGTTGGTTTACATCAAATTATGTCAAGCCAATTCCACACAAAGTCATACAATCTTGGTTCACAACCACTTTAAAGCAAATTACATAGATTCGCACAACAGTAATCCAGAGCTTTCGTTTTTACAACGTGCTACGCGTGATTCGACTACGCAGATATACATAGAATCATATGGGCATGCGCAGACTGAATGTTAGACCTCATAACTGCGTAGTCTATTGGCACGTCGATGATATGCCTACGTACAAATAATCAGCAAGTAGTTTACTCTTTGAAGCAAATAAGACTCAGCAGGACGTACTAGAAGAAAAACTTTCACCCTGTGTCGTCTGACCAATCAGATAGCGTGTTGCTTCATTCGATGTCGATGATTGGTCAGGAATAAATGTGTGCAATTGATTGCTGAGGTCAGATCCTTGCGTTTGAACAGTATTTGTTGGAAGTTGGGCGAGATTAAAGTCTAAGTTCTGCATTTCTATAAGGTTACTATCCAAGGAATCTAATGATATAGTCTCTTTGGTTTCCATTGGATCAAAATGCTGCAACCACAAATTGTGTCTCCCTTGGTCGGTTGCAAATTCTGGTGTTGATAATGATTTGGCTAGTATCTCGGCTGTCCTGCTTGACTGCGCGGTAACGTTGCATGTACTTGCTGTAAATGTCTCATGAGGTCTATATCCGGATGATGATTTCCTTTCGATATTTGGATACGAAGACCCGACTGTCGGCCTATTCAAACTGCCAGATTCCGCTCCCTGATTCTCTGCTGTCGAGTTTCTGAGAATATAAGCTTTTTGACGAGAAGGATTTGCAAAGTGACAATAAATGTTAGAATCACTATTGTCATCATCAAAAGACGACCATATACTATGCCCTGAGACGGCGCCATTTTGTTTTGCATACGTCTTGTTCCCAACATACGCTTGCTTAATATGTTGCGGATAGCCTCTCGTTAAAATTTCAAAGATGGCGTCGCGTTTTTCTTCGAATTTGTGCTCTAATTCTTCTAGTTTTGATGAGACGTTGTCTATTCTATTATTAAGATCACTTGTTGCTACTATTGGACTGACATCTTCTACAACTATGTGTGGCATTGACGTTGTTCCCTGATCAATATCCAACAAGTCTTTGGTAGTTTCTCCACGATGATGGAACGGAATTTCCAACTCATCGTCCTCATCATCCTCGTCATCTTCATCATCGTCTTGCTTGACTCGTCTGCGTTGCTTTGATTGAGTTACCTTTCTTTCTTTTCCACCCAACTCCATAGTGATAAGAGGGTCAAGCTCTTCTGCAAAATAAGAGTTTTTTACTTAATGACATCTAGACAGATCATGTATATTATTATATTATTAATATCAGTAAATGTTGACATTATGACGAATACATATATATATGTCTCAGTTTTGGTACGTCTTGATACACAACCGAATTCAGAAGACACACATGGAGGAGAGTTGTTTAATCATCTACGGTGCCCCAACAGCAGCTACTAAAGGGCAAAGTAAAGTAGGCCTAAGTTTCCATAACTGTGGATTTCAACCACTTCAACAAAACTTTCCACCAAGTTTGGCACTTTCTCATTGCTTTCATGCAATAATATTTATTCAATACCTTCTTTACATTCTTTGGTGACATCTTCGTCAGAAGAGAAGCCAGGAGTAATGTCACGTCCAGCCCACTCTGGTGAAAACTCTAGTAGTCCACTTCCGGATCTGATCATTTCAGAACTGCCTCCAAATCGTCGAGGAGGACACGGAGTGGTTGGAATGCTGGTTCTCCTCGATTTCTTGACTGGTGTTATTGGTTGACCCGCAACTGGAGGAAGATTTTTCTGCAATTTCCAAATTTAAAACCATAAATTCAAATAACCTCCTAAAAACCTAGATTTCTGACAACATTGATAATTCTGTAGTTATTATTACTATTATTAGTAACTAAGATTATTTATAATTGGTTCTAAAGGCCTGACAAAAATATCCTTTAGTCGTACCAAGACAATCTAACAACAGGACACTCGCCTTGCCAAGATAAGAACTCGCAACAGTCCTTTGATCTTATGTCTGGTTGCGACAAATACCAACAGTACTGTACTATGTTTATTCTCTGTTTCTGTTAACAGATCGTGTCGCAGCCACAGATAAACCATTTCAGAATCCTGTTGTTAGATTGCCTTGGTCGTACAAAAGTGGCAATAAACGTTTTTCTAATCGAGTTGTTGTGAGTACTTACGTCACGAAGTTCAAATGTTATGTTAACTTTATCCCTCCAATGTTGTTGAAATTCCGGATACGAATCTATGACTTCATAGAGATCACCTCGTGTTAATGACAATAGGTCACAGTAGGTCAATGCTCGAACTGTACCCTTTGACCTTCCCACTGTACTATATTGACAAAAGTTTTCGCCAAGAATGTCTCCTTTACCTAAACGTAAAAAAGTATAATGGAAAAAGCATGTTGGTGGTTTTTTTTCCAAACATGGAGGTAGGGGGAGGTATGATTGTCGTATGTTTCACATGCCATTCTATCAATTTAATGCACGCCTCTATCATTGCATCAGTGTACAGTATAAGAATATAAGTTTCGTTGACAGTTAGGCTTATAAGTGTTTTGCATTGGAGAATGGATTATTATTTTTTTTTTTTTTTTTTTTTTTATCTTATGTGGGTTCATCCCACTTTTATTTCCATACCACTGTTCTCTTTACATATATTTTTCACTATACACTATACATATCATTATATTTACAATGTTTGTTTAATCATCTGTATACATATACTTATTTAAAGAGTTTTATTCATTTGTTTACATATTATCACATTGATTACATAGCTTCCTCTTTTTAAACATATTATCTGTAACACATTTTCATTAACAAGCTTATTTTTTTTCTTACATAGTTGTTTTTGATTTTTTCATCTACCACATTTTCATTTAACAATGCATATTCTCTGTTATACTCATGGATTATTATTATTAATCGTTCACAGCTTGTGGAAATGTTTATCGGATTTAAATAAAACATGTTGTTAAAGATATTGTTTTCTCATACGCTCTGCATTTTGCGGTCAAACAGACAGACAGGCCCATAGGTTGATTTAATGACCGAAAAAAAAATGTAAAGTGCGACGACTTGAGTGTCTATTTACAATTCGATTTCTACGTTGGACGAATGAATGTTGTGAATGAATGTTGTGTTAACAATGCAAATTGTAATGTACCCGTATGTAGGCCTACTTTCGTGTAACATTGTGTAAATCATTAGAAATCAATACAGCCGCATTATGGAGAAATAACATGACTAATGTTTCTTGAATATTTAGAAATCATTGAAATAATGTGAATTGAATTTGTTCCGACAAGGACTTTAATCCGATACATTATGTGTGTACATTATTCAAGAATGTGATTATAATCGCAGTGTGTAGGTGGCGTTATCATTAGCTTTAGAGCTACCGGTAATAATTAAATTTATTCTGTTATAGTCTGACAGCTTCAGTTTATTTTAAAGGTAAAATAGAAAATATTAACAATAATCACACAAATTAAACTGGGCATGCGTAGTGTCAAGCGTAATAGAAATAATACATTCGCATTTTAAAAAGATTGTTTATCTTTTACTAAAATTAAAATGACGATTTTGTTTTAATATCATTATATAAAATGGGGATAAAACTGGCAACAAGGCTCATCGATTAAAAAACAAATTTCTTTCGATAAATGGTAATTTATATTTTTCTTTAAAAATAAAAACTGAACATTTACGTCAGTGAATTGCGTGTTGCGTCACGTGACAATAAGAACAACTAACCTAGAATTGCAACAACTGCATCCTCATCCAAAATTTCCAACGATCCTCTTGATATAAAATAAAGCGTTGCTAGGTTATCACCGATGTGAACTAGAATGTCTCCTGGGGCTAAATGAGTGGCTTGAAATTTCATAGATAGCGCTCTCAAACAGCCGACGTTCACACCTTTAAAAGCTGCAGTATTTTTCAATAGATTCCGATTTAGATGGAGGGAGATGTCAGCCTGAAGAAAATCTGGAAAAGTTTTCATTACCTAAGAAAAATAAATGATATCAAATAATATAATAATTAACACCTTCCATATAAATTTAAATATGATGGTCTACCGCCACCTACCGACACAATAAAGAGTCTACAGTAGTAATTCCAGTTAGGCTAGCTGAAAACACGATAAAATATGTATTATACTTCTTCTAGTATTAACTGCATCAAAATAATTACTTTTAGTTTCATGAGTCATCGATAGCTTGAATTAATAACGACAATGCTCAATATCTGAGATAAAGTGTAGCTCTACTTAAACGTAATTGAAATCTCACAGCTTCTGATATGATAATCTAACAATCTCAGCAATGATAGTGTATCTTTGATCTCAGTCAAACCCGTAGCCAAACCAATCAAAAGTGTCGATTCATCTTATTCGTTTTGTTTTTTGGTCAAACTTAACTACGCGCGTGGCACGTCAGTCATTTGCATTTCGTCCTAGTCGAAATAATGCATTTATTATTATATTATTATAAATATTATTGTCTTTTCTGTGTTATTAACCTTTAACTAATTTTGAGCAATTGTATGTCAACATGAATTTCCTTTTGGACAAAAAAATGAACTATGAACTATGACGTGTACATACTTCATCGATTTCTTGTACGTCACTTTGTTTTGCAGACGTCCACACATGTTTAAAGTACTCCCTCAATCTTTGATTCAGTGGGCTCGGCACATTGTGAAATTTGATAAATTCTTTGACGAGCGCCATCTGTTGATGATACCTTGCCATTCCTTCATACAGTCGCTCAATGATGGCGGTCATGTTTCCGAAGACGCAGGCAAACATAAGAGCTGAAAAAGAAACATTTATCTTATTATTAATTATATGTAAAGCTCTGTCTACACTATCAAACTAGTTTGAAAAAAAGTGTGATGTGGTCAAATATGGTAGTGATATGCCCAAACATAGTAGTGATACGCCTAAATATGGTAGTGATATGACATCATCATGTCCATATATGGCCACATCACATTTTGTTGTCACAAAAAGTTTGATAGTGAAGACAAGTTGGTCCATAGTTCAATTCATTATTATTTTGGGATTTGATTTGGGAGGGTAGGTAGGTTCATGTCAGAAAAAACGAATTGAATAATTTCCAACATTCAGAAATATTGTTAGTTAAAAAAACGTGTGTGGCAGTTTCAATCTTTTATCAATACAGACAACTTCTCTTACAATAAAATATCTAACCATCAAAACGTTATCTTATTGTAAATAATCATGTAAAAATGTATAAAAACATGATCACTTATTACAATAATTGAACGCATTTGAAGCAAAGTTGTTTAAATTTGAATAAACATTTGAGTATTATTCTATGATATTGTTCTTATTGTATACACAAGAATTTTTGAAAAGAAATGTTATCATAATATTACCAGTATTTGATTGACAGAATTTTATTTCCTATAGTCTTCAATAACACCACAAAAGAGACGCAGTAAGTTGACGCGCGCGTACAAAAATAAAATAAGATTATCAACGTCTGTACGCACGCGTAAAGATTTGTCTGAGTGTGGTTTCATTGACGATGGGAATTTTTTACATTTTTTTACAATATTTAATAGTACACATAATGTTAAAGATGTGTTGTCAAATTCCAAAAAATAAAAAGATTTCGAAAAAAAGTGGGTCATTTTGAAGTATCATAATAGTTATTAACTTTCACCAAAAAATAATCGGAAAAAAAAATCATTTAACTGAAATACGGACGTTTTTTGGTTCAAAAAATAACTTTGACTTCCAGTCAAAGTTTTCGATCAAAACATATCTCATAATGCAATGCGCACATTTGGCTGCTCTGTATGTATAATCATAAACTTCCTCGCGATCTGTGTGAAAACACCTTCTCAACCGTGACGAGTTGTAAACAATCCTAATTAGCATCATGGTTTAAAATCTTTGTTTACTTTGTTTTTCAGACGAAATGTAATCAAATTAATTTAGCTATTAATTACGTAAAATTGTTGTTTTTGTCTTGAATTTTCGACATAAAGTGAATAACTTTAATATTACTTTGATATGGCCAATTAAAATTTAGTATATTTTGACCTTCATTTTTTTGTATTTCAAGGGACAATACATCTTTAAGTAAAGAGTAACGTTTATGACCTAATGACAACTATTATTAATTAATGGCATTCCTCTGACTTGGTTTATGTTCTATTGGACATAGTATCTAGTTTTACCTATCATGAAACACGTGCTTCTTCTTTTACCTATCATGAAACACGTGCTTCTTCTTTTACCTATCATGAAACACGTGCTTCTTCTTTTACCTATCATGAAACACGTGCTTCTTCTTTTACCTATCATGAAACACGTGCTTCTTCTTTTACCTATCATGAAACACGTGCTTCTTCTTTTACCTATCATGAAACACGTGCTTCTTCTTTTACCTATCATGGAACACGTGCTTCATCGTTTATCAAGACATGGGAGAAGATAAAGGTCTCTATTGTGATCAGGTATAGCACGCATCTGTAGTATTATCTTGGATGCGCAACATTCGCACCTTTAATCACCATTCCGCGCGCGCAGTTGTTAACACGTGACGAATAAAAAGTAATTATGCACAACCTATATTACTCCCGAGGTTGTCCTTCTAAAAGTTTCTTTCTTACTCTTTAAAAAAAATTATTATTCACCAAGACTGCTCTTGGGTAATTTTACTTAGAAATTCTCAAAGATTAGGGACTATACCGATACATAACATACCGTTTGTTGCTATATTCATTACTCTAGATAATAATACCGCTACAGGCTATGTTAATATGAACATAAATTTAACGAATGCTTTTCCAAAGGTTATTTTTTTCAATTTATCTATTTCTCTCTGATCGAAGACCATAAATCAAGTTATAAAAAATCAGAAAGTAGTGAGTTGTGTTATTCCTAAGACATTTGCTAAGATGTTTGCTAGTAACGTAATTACACTGCGAGGAGCTGTACCCTTTTTCACTGACAACCATGTTGTCATCGTAATCACTAAAATGTAAAATGTTAAAGTGCAAAGTAGTTTGAAAGAAGGTGAATTAGACATTTGAATACTTCCGACGACGACGACAGATGATATATTATTTTACAGTCCGATTGTTTTGATGCCATTTTTATTCAAAACACTATAGGCTAAGAATAATGATGAGTTAGCTGTATTAAATCTAAAGTACGCGCCCCGGATCGGTTGCCACGCAACGCAATAACGCGCAGGCAACGCAGGTAATTTGAGCAATCACAATTCATATCATCTGTCATCTATGATTGGTCAAATTACGTGCGCTGTGCGTTGACCTAGCGTTTCGTGCATATCGTAGCAACCTGTTATGCTATAGCAGGAATAGGAAAACATAAATCTATCACTATCTGTAATTAGCTGCTACTGTACTATCCATTCAAAAGCAAAATCAAATTACAATTTCTATTTTATAATAAGATTCAGAAAGTTTACGAGATATATTTCTCACCAATTCAGAGATATTAAATTGACGCTCGGTAATTGACTTGAGCTGAAATTATTCCCAAAACGCGTTCGTAAAAACAAAACCACGTTCGTGGTAACGCGTTCGAACGTGTTTATGGGTCGCGTTTCGAACGTGTTTACGGGTTGCGTTTCGAACGAGTTTATGAGTTGCGTTCGAACGAGTTTATGAGTTGCGTTCGAACGTGTTAGTGGGTCGCGTTGTGATACTTAATTTTGCGCAATGCAACAGATGACGTCAGCCTAATATTACGTAATCAATTAATTGCGTGTACTTACATCCAAGAAGCATAATGCAGATGGAGAAGAGCTTCTCGGCTTCGGTGTTAGCAGATACATTACCAAACCCTACAGTAGTCAAAGTGGTTAGTGTGAAGTAGAGCGCAGTCAGGTATTGCGCTTCTGTTGACGGTCCACTATCCGTTTCGTTCTAGAAATGAGAACGCCAGATAATTAGCTTAATTATTATGTACAATTTAGTTAAAAGCCAAATTTCATACTAATGATTGGTTCCCATTAAAGACGTAACACAAGGACGTAGCGCAACGTAATTGATTTGATCAATCACAAGCGATGGATTATTCAAACTGTCGCCCGTCATTGGTCAACACGCTTACGTTGCCTTTACGTCCTTGCGTTACGTCCTAGTGGGAACCACGCTTTAAAGACAAATTTACGTTCGAGCGGTACCGGCGGTAAGCAGAAAACCGCATAGCTTGTCCCGCGTTTAAGTATTATCTGTATCTCCGCGTTTTGTGTAAATGGTCATAAGAAAAACATAGATTCAATATTTTTTTCCGCTTTCTATTAATTACCGCTTTCCGTTACCGCTCGTCTGTGTAAATCGGTCTTAAATCGTCCCATTTATTTGTCAACTATGTAAGTAATTGAATGTTTACTACAGTATTACTGTTTAGTAGTTCCTGTAGTAGTAATTCATTTAGTGTGATACTATTGTGATATTCAGTAAATACATTGTGTGTTCGAATCTTTCCATTTTCGGCAGTGTCATACATTGTTTTTCCAAATAATATTTTTTTCGGTAGTATGTCATTTCGTTGTTTGATTTAATTATGCAAATAGAAATATGAAACAACCGCATGACGCATGACGAGAGCGGCATGTGCCACGACCACCTGTGCATTTGAAGAGCGATCTTGAGAGGACAGATTAACATTAATGTCATTTATTTTATTCATTAATTTGACCACTGGTTGTTAGCGAAGGCAGGTGATGACGCCCCGGATGACGCTAAGTGCATCACAGCCTGTTTCATGATTGAACTGTGAAAAGAGTGGAAAGGATCACGACGACAAAGAAAACAATGTCAATCAGGCAGTGAGGAGGCGCGCGCGTTCAAATGCAAATGAGTGGAAAGGGTCACGAGGACAAAGAAAACAATGTTAATCAGGCAGTGAAGAGGCGCGCGCGCGTTCAAATGCAGTCAAGCGTACCCTACAAAAGATATACGGGTGTACAACCATCACTTAGCTTCGTCTAATGCAAACCACCATTATTCTCAAACCCAAATAATTATGTGTAACCAATTATAATTTTTGATTTGATTGTGCAAGTGTTTCGTTCCGGATATTAGGGGACAATACATATTTAATGAAACCGAACTTGGACGCGGGTAGCACAAATGAGTTGACCAATCCCAAGCGACTTTTGCATGATCCATTGTGTCGTGATAGGTCAAAATTACTTGCGGTGCGCCTACGTCCTAGTGACAACAACACTTTTAATCTGAAGTATACAACATGGTTTCTGTGCTCTACTGGAAATGTTTTTGGATGGCCGGCTTTTTTAGATAGGAGATGAGTTTTTGGAAATAATCGAGGGGTTTTTTTTGGAAATAATACTTACTGTAAAGGGTTCTTGTATGTCTTTTGCTAACTTTGCTATCCAACCCGAGTAGTTCTGTTTGCTACGTTCTGCGTCACCTATCGCGTACCAGATACAAGCCATCCAATGGGCGACCAGTGCAAAGGTCAACATGAGGAGGCAGACAACAGCTGGACCATACTGAGAATATCTGTCCAGCTTTCGCGCCACTCTAAGTAACCTGAGCAACCTTGCAGTTTTCAACAATCCCATGGTTGTTGTGGTTTTCTATAAAAAGAAGCAAAAGATGATAAATACAGAAGTACGCTACAACCGAGTTGGGTATAAAATCATAATATACCGTTGGGGGCGCTAATCCCCCTATGTTTATACATACTAGTGTTTCTCAATCTTCATGTTGTAAATCTAATAATGCCTTGCGGATTTATAATTTCAAACTATAATTTTGTGACGTCATCATGGTTAACTATTTCCATCACATGGTTCACCATTTCCATCTATAATAACTATTTAGAAAGGTACAAAGGACTGACGCAAAGCAGCCCACGCATAGGCCTACATAGTTCAAGTACGCGTAAACTAGTACACTAGTTTTCTATTTGCTATAGCAATCTAAACTTGTTTTGTACCGAGCAAAGCACGCATAATTTAATAATTATTTATATCTAGTTTTCTTCATTGGCAATTTTACCCTTGTGGTTAAATCACTTGCGTTGCGCGTCTTTGAATCGCGCGTCTTTGCATCACGTCCATGATAACCAATCACGTCCTAGTGGGAATTAAGTTTTACCATGCATAACATATAGACCAGTCGTATTTGAGGTATAGGTGTCACTTTTAACATACTCAACTTTACTAATCATTAATTGCAGACTACATATCATTGTGTTTATCTCTTCATTTTCTACATAATGCTGTAAAAAATAGCAGCAGCATAGCTCATTTATGAAGCAATTTGATATAATGTTTTCTACTAATAACGTATTTCTCCTTTTAACCGCCTGCTCTGGATCATATGACTCCATTTACATTGAGCAGAAAATCGGAGCATGACATTATATTTTTTAAACCCATGATTTAAATCCTAGTAAAAGTGTAACGTTTTCAATATTGAAGCTGCCTGCTGATTTACGGAAGGAATTTTGCTGCTTTCTGTTGAAATCGATAATGTCGAGTATGCAAGGGAAAGTAGAATGTAATTAAGTAGATTCGCGAAAAGAATAATGTTAGCAAAATGCAAACAAGTTCTGATATTTTTCTATACTACTATTCATAGAGTACATATTTTACATACATATCAAGATTATTGATACTGACGGTGGTTGAAAATGTATGATTATAGTGACTATGACGATGATGATGACGGTGATGATGATTATGATGAATGATGATAACGACGATGATGATGATGACGGTGATGATGATGATGTAATAATGATGATGATGATGAATGCTAATGATGATGAATGATAATGATGATGATTGATAATGATGATGATGTTGATATTGGTGATGATGATGATGACGGTAATGATGATGATGTGATAACGATGATGAATGATAATGATGATGATGATGTGATAATGATGATGAATGATAATGTTGATGATGATGATGTGATAATGATGATGAATGATAATGGTGATGATGATGTGATAATAATGATGAATGATAATGGTGATGATGATGTGATAATGATGATGAATAATAATGTTGATGATGATGTGATAATGATGATGAATGATAATGGTGATGATGATGTGATAATGATGATGAATGATAATGTTGATGATGATGTGATGATGATGATGAATGATAATTATGATGATGATGTGATGATGATGAATGATAGTGGTGATGATGATAATGTGATAATGATGATGAATTATAATGTTGATGATGATGATGTGATAATGATGATGAATGATAATGGTGATGATGATGTGATAATAATGATGAATGATAATGGTGATGATGATGATGTGGTAATGATGATGAATGATGTGATAATGATGATGATGATGTGAGAATGATGTGATGATGATGTGATAATGATGTGATGAAGATGATGTGATGATGATGATGATGAAGATAATTATAATATTTATGATATTGATGATGACGACGATGATGATAATATGGTAATAATCTTAATTGAGATAGTTGATATATTGATGAGGCTAGAGTTTCAGTGATAAATTAAAACAAGAACCATTACAATGATTATGTTCATATATTTTTGCAATATTGAAAGATAAAATTTGAACTGACCTCATCAACGGAAGCGCCAAAAAGTATAAGATCAAAGGGAATCGCCGCCATGGCGTCAATAAAGAACCATCCTTTTAGATAGTGAGCTGCAATATCATACGGATTTGATATTACTTCGCCTTTATTATCGTCCACGTAAGTGGTTCGAAAGTTTATTAGAATATCGAATATAAACATGACGTCCACAATGAGATCTATAATAATCAATGGGTTGGTATAACTTGAAGACGGTCCTTGGCTATCCCTCGTCTCGGCCTCTTTGTTCAGTCTAGCCCGCTTTGTGTCGTCTTTGAGTAGGAAGGCTACGGAGTATGGTGTTAGGATTGTCGTGTAGAGCACAAGCAGGAGTATGAACCAGTCCCAGACGGCTTTGAACGGAGAATAATGAAGAATTGTGCAGGCGTGAAGTTGACGTTTACGACGCAGATTGTTGTGATTTATCTCGTCTGAAGTCAGATACTTCTTTTGCTGTAAAATGATAATAAAATATATTGATAACGAGTAATAATTATCATCATTATCATCTTGCCATCATTTATGCTATGAAACTGTATTTATAAACGATGAGTAAATAAATGTGAATTGAATAGTGGAATTGATAACGAGTAATAATTATCATCATTATCATCTTCGTCAGTTATCAATTGATAACGAGTAATAAATTATCATCATTATCATCTTCGTCAGTTATCAATTGATAACGAGTAATAAATAATCATCATTATCATCTTCGTCAGTTATCAATTGATAACGAGTAATAAATTATCATCATTATCATCTTCGTCAGTTATCAATTGATAACGAGTAATAAATAATCATCATTATCACCTTCGTCAGTTATCAATTGATACATTTTAGTGATGATGGTTTGACTGTCAATTAAGGCTTGTGTTTATTCAATTAAGGGATGTGCACTGTAACATCAAATATCAATTAAATAAGGTAAAAACAATGTTTATAGATAGGCCTATTACTTTATTCATTGTGACGTCATACGATGGATAATTTTCTTTATAAAAAGTTCATAAAACACTTTTTCTAAAACAGTACAAAATAAATCAGTATTTACGTCTCCAAACATATCATTAGTATTGTTTGTATGACGTCATCATTAGATAACTCATTTCAAAGACCACTTACATGCGAATCTATCGACGTTGCCGTTGACAACCTACTCCTAAACTCCTCCATCTTGACCGTTCTAAAAATAGAAAACAATATTACATTAAAAAGGCCTAATTGTGAGTCATCATAAAGATTGAGAACGCGGCGCAACAAAAGTATTTTGACCAATCACAAGATACAGTTCGAATGATCCGTCGTTTGTGATTCTTCAAATTTATTTATTTATTTAAATGTTTACTTATGTTACGTGTACGTTGATGCGTTGCGAACCAAACATTACTTTGCCATGTCTATATTTATTGACGGTGGAAACATACTTCCCCCTATACTTCCCTCCACTTAACACGTGGAGTAGAAAATTTGAATGTAACAATACCAAAATACACCCTTAGTAAAATGAATTCGTCCTTTAAAGTTGTAGGCGCAAAAATATGGAACAGTTTACCAATTAATATTAAATCGGCACCAACAATTACGACCTTTAAGGCTAGATACAAATCTCATTTCTTTTCATAAACACTGTATTATATTTAATTAAGTTTCTCTTTTGTATATTTTGATTAAGATAGGACCACAATGTAAAACAGATACACTGTTATCTGATTGTTTTATCCTGTAAAAAATATATTATTTATTATTATTATTATTAGTGTTATTATTATTATTATTATTACGATATAGACCTATAGTATTTCCAGCAGAAATACAGTTCTCCAAACTTATTGAGTGTGTATATACACGTTACAGACGCGTCAACTGTGATTGTTTTGCGTCAACAAGTTAAATCTCGATCTCAGCAATCCATCAACGTCAGTTGTTGAATTTAATTTAATGATTGAAACACAATTAATGAGTTAATTTTGAATAGTCTAGACAAAGCAGTATTGAAACAATTTAGAGATTTTCCACGATACAACCTAGGTCAACCCTCGTGACTTCGAGTGGCCACTCGTAAACCACGAGTGGTCAATCATTGTCTGGAAAATAATTGCTTACATGATAAGTTTCCTACAAAATGGAAGACAAGGTCGAGATTGAATCTTATCTACCTATCACGTTAATGTACAGTGTACTTTTCCTGAATTTAATCAACAACAGATAGAGTGTATAAGATTTGGCAAAAGATATCTGATGGACAGACATAACATCGGTCACAAATTCAATTGGAGGCGGTTATTCCATTGGTGTTCCATTTCCTAACATATTTTATGTTTATTAAGAAATGGAAAGTACCCATGTGAGTTAACACTGTGTGCAAAAATCTATATCTATCATATTTCAAATATCTTATCTGATGTTATCCATCTTATCTCCAATTATCCCAACTTATCTGATGTACATCTCATTTGATCTTATCACATCTGATCTTATCACATCTTATCCCCAGCCATCCCAACTTATCTCCTATCATACAATCTTTTCCAATCTTATCTCCAATGATCACATCTCATCTCATCTGATTTTATCACATCTTATCCCCAGCCATCCCAACTTATCTCCTATCATACAATCTTTTCCAATCTTATCTCCAATGATCACATCTCATTTGATCTTATCACATCTTATCCCCAGCCATCCCAACTTATCTCCTATCATACAATCTTTTCCAATCTTATCTCCAATGATCACATCTCATCTCATCTGATTTTATCACATCTTATCCCCAGCCATCCCAACTTATCTCCTATCATACAATCTTTTCCAATCTTATCTCCAATGATCACATCTCATTTGATCTTATCACATCTTATCCCCAGCCATCCCAACTTATCTCCTATCATACAATCTTTTCCAATCTTATCTCCAATGATCACATCTCATCTGATTTTATCACATCTTATCCCCAGCCATCCCAACCGATCTCCTATCATACAATCTTCTGATTGTATCTCCAATCATCACATCTTATCTGATCTTATCCCATCTTATCTCCAGCCATTCATAAATCCTACTTCTTGTTGCTTAATCTCATCATAATCTCATCTTTCAGTGCAATCACCTTGTTTGTCGGATCTAGGATATCTGTCATCACTCTTGTTCAATTCCTAATTAGTTTGAAGCTACCAAACCTGATTAACACATGCCTACTAATTTAATTGTCCTTACACAGACCGTAGTAATTGACGGATGACTTGAATACTATTTCCAAAGAGCAAACACTCTCATCACTTTTAACAGCAATTACGAAAAAAGTAAACTAGCTCAGAATATACCAACACAAACAAAACAACATACGAACACCATTTAATAAGTAAGTATAAATGCAGAATAAAATGTAATATTAAAAATAGATCTGCAATTCGTCTTCTGTCAATTTGCATATTTCAATAGTAGTTTGAGAAGTAAACTGTAACATTTACTAAACTATTAATGTACTACAGTATTGTTCGAGTCAATGTTTGTACCGCCTCATATTTGTGTAATAATAATAACGTGTTTACATTTGGGTTTTGAGTCTTTTGCGCTAACGACAGCTGCCAAAGCAGCTCCACGTAAAAACCTATATTAACACTTAGATAGAATTTCACTCTCAAGAATATTATTCGAAACATTCTTGAATTTATCCGTCAGCTCTTTATCCTAGAATCGATTTTTCGCTCCGGAGCTTCAGCTCTGTCGCCGCTTGAGCGAAGAAAGCTTGGAGATACGTGTAAACCAAGACGGGCCTAGCGATTCGGTGTCATTACGCACAGTAATGATTTGTCGCGTGGAACAAGAAAGATTGCGTTACACATAGCTTAACGGTCGACTGGTGACGCATTACGGTTCATCGCGTTAATTTTTCTCGGTCATTATTGAGCCTTTGAAATGTTAGAGAAGTTAAAAGAAACGGAACGCTCAGTTAGAAAATAAATGAATGTATAATAAACAAACGACGATCTAAACTGCATAAAAAAAAATGTGTGTGTGTGTTTAAATTGAATTAAGCTGGTGTTACTTACATTACTATCAGAAATGACGCGTAAGTAAATTCAACAATTTCAGCGAATGTTTCATAATTCTTAATCGCGCCTTTTTTTGCAGGCGGTATTCGATCGGTAAGTTTTGGCGCGTTGTCGGTGTGATCGCCTGAAGACCTTCCGGTTGAATCGACAAAGATAATGATTTGTTTATATCGTGGCAATTTTGTCGACTTGTCAATGTAGCATTTAACGTGTAGACATACTGTGCCGGTGCACATGTGTTGGTTGACGTTAATTGGAATCGTGCGATGACCTTGCGGCCTAATTTAGAAAATTCGATGAGATTCGCCGCATTTTAGAAAGTCTCTTCGTCTCATATGTACATAAACTCGACCCTCTCTCTTGATTGGTCAAATTACTTGCGTTGGAGTTTACACGCTGGCACATATAAGATAAGATGCAAGGACGTTAGCGCAACGCAGGTAATTCGACCAATTACGACGCGATGGATGAGTTTAGCCGCGTAGGTGTGTGAACTCGAGCGATATAGTAATAGAGCGCTCTCTGTTCTTTCACTGCTGAACTGTTTTTTTTTTTTAATATTTAAATATATTGCATAATATGAGTGACTAGGTCGCTTTATTGTATTAAATTTTAGGCTTTCATCCTCCTATAAAATCAAAGTCATTATTTTAATTGCTATGAAGTCAATAAAATGCCAAAACCCACACACTACGAAACAGTCAGCCATCTCATTGACGCTTACAAAAAATAATTAGAGGAAAAAGTAAGGTACATCCTCCAATGGACATTTAGATAAAATACTAGGCGAGAAAACAGTGACCAATACCCACTGGTACCTCTATTTATCGTCAGAACCTGGTCATGCGTAAAATTATCTAGAAACTCAATTTCAATTTTGTCATGTCCTTATAGCGCAATGATTCTCCAATCTGACGAATAATTCAATTCAATGACGTCATACGAACAAATGTTGAAACCAATCTGGTGTTAGCGATCATAGGTGCAGAAATTGAATATTTTCCAAGAGAGTATGAATATTTTTCAAGCTATAGGCCTAGTTAGTTTACTGATTTAATTATAATAATTGAGAATAGTTATAGGCCTATCGTCTGTTTTTTTTAAACAGTTATATCGTCTGTTTTTTGAAAAAAATTATATCGTCTGTTTTTTGAAAACCGTTATATCATCTGTTTAAAAAAAATGTATATCGTCTGGTTATTTTTAACAGTTATATCGTCTGTTTTTGAACACCGATTTTTCTAATGATTTGCTAATTGAAATATGCAATATGCCAATGGATATTATTGCATATTTAAAGTACTAATTTATTTCTATTGTGTAATTGTGCATATATTATAATGTAAATGGATTTCAAGAAGAACAACATCAAATATGTTACCTTTTTTCAAAGATCTGAAACGTGTGAGACGCACAGCTAAACTACGACATTCAGGCACATTATGGAGCAGCATTATGGAACAACATTATGGAACAACATTATGGAACAACATTATGGAACAAAATTATGGAACAACATTAAGGAAAAACATTATGGAACAACATTATGGAACAACATTATGGAACAACATTATGGAACAACATTATGGAACAACATTATGGAACAACATTATGGAACAACATTATGGAAAAACATTATGGAACAACATTATGGAACAACATTATGGAACAAAATTATGGAACAACATTATGGAACAACATTATGGAACAACATTATTGAAAAACATTATGGAACAACATTATGGAACAACATTATGGAACAACATTATGGAAAAACATTATGGAAATAACATTATGGAAATAACATTATGGAACAACATTATAGGACAACATTATGGGACAACATTATGGGAGAACATTATGGAAAAACATTATGGAACAACATTATGGACCAACATTATGGAACAACATTATGGAACAACATTATAGGACAACATTATGGAAAAACATTATGGAATAATATTATGGAACAGCATTAGGCCAAAAAAAAATAGTTTGTTTGCTGTCATCCGCCGCCCCGAATTTCGCAAAAAATTTGGGGCGGAAATAAGAAAAATTTTTTTTTTACGTTGAGGGCGCTTTAAAAAAAAAGTTTTTTTAATGATTTTTTTTGGCCGAAAAGGTGTAAAAATCGAGTGTGCGAGGATGAAACAATAAAATAATAACGTAGCGTATATTTCGGTGTATAATCGCACTTTTGACACGCAAATTTAACCTCTAAATTAAGGGTGCGTCTTATACACCGAACATAAATGCCTCAACACAGATATCGCCACCTCGTTGGCTAGGCCTGGGCTTTTTAAGGTAAGGCCTAGATAGGCCTATTAGTATTACTAAAGTCTAAAGAGTAGGCCTAGCCTAGCTACAGTGTAGGCCTACTAGCGTAACAGCAACCTGCTAGTTTTCAAGGCATTTTAGCGTGATTTTGTACTAAATATGATGAAAAGATTTGTTCATTATGGAGCTGTTTTAGGCGCTCCGATAAAATTTCATTTGAAAACGACGTTTACGATTGGAATAGTATTATAGTTATACGCACGACCGTCGTACCCCGAGCGCGAGCGAGCCCTTCTTGGCAACCGCATTGTGTACACAGTATTCGACTAGTATATTCTCCAGTTGATTATAGCATAGACCTAGCGTACACACTTCTAGGATACATAGATACTAATCGAATACGATTGTCCGTGAAAACGTGCGCCTCTCGATAAAAGGATCGAGCGAGGCTAGCCCACACACACGTGCGGTCATGCACTCGATGTTGCGGGTGCGAAACTCATTCATAACAAGTTAGAAAGAACTGACGGAATGGGGGACTTCCCTTCTTGTTGAGGCTGGGCGCGGCCGTCTTATACATCGACGATATACAAAATACCGATATTTTACTCTCAGTTAGGGGTCGGGTGCGTCTTATTATACACAGGTGCGACTTATACACCGAAATATACGGTACACTAACTTCTAAAAATTAAAATATTTAATTAGGCCTGCTAACAACGACCTACTGTGTAGTAGTAGGACTAGCCTAGGCTAGTTTAGACACGGGGCCTAACGCGCCCAAAACAGAATTAAAATGTAAAAACAAATTATGAATAGATGTTTGAGCTCGTTGTTTTATTCAGTGTGTTTTGTTACTCTCAAATTCGCGAGCAAATAACAGAGAAATTAACATTAAAAAAAAAAAAAAAAAAAAAAAAAAAAAACTTTTTTCCACCCGCCCCCCCCCCCCCCCCCCTACCAAAAAAAAAACTTGACAGCAAACAAACAATTTTTTTTTTTAGGCCTATTTTTTTTTTTTAGGCCTATACACTATAGGACAACATTATGGGAAAACATTATGGAACAACATAATGGAACAACATTATGAAAAAACATTAAGGAACAACATTATGGAACAACTTTATAGGACAACATTAAGGAACATTATGGAACAACATTATGGAACAACATTTTGGAACAACATTATAGGATGAATGAAAAAAACATGAAAACACTTGAATATTATCATATAACATGAAATATTATCATACAACAGTATGGAACAACATTATATGGCAACACTATGGGATATTATCATTATAAAATGATAATTGGAGCAACAACATCATACGACAAAGTTGGAATATTATAGAACAGGGAACATCATTGTACAACATTATGGAACATTTTGGAATATTTTATATATTAAGAAAATGGAGCAACATTATGCAACATCACCATATACAGCCTACATCATGTAACAGGTATTATCAGACAACATTATGGATATCATAATACAACATCATATAACACCATCTTGAAACAATATAACCATTTTCCATTCTAATGTTGTTCTATTGTTTTAGAGTTTAGAATTAATGTAGTTTGGTTATTCTTACTTAACATAAATTCTGTTACTATTGTTTATTTGTCTAATTTCTATACAGACTTGAATTAATCGAATTATAAGATTTGATAAACATTGAGTCATTGCGAATATTCGGATGGTAATTAATCCCATGGGGCACTTTCAATGAAGGTTGGGACCAATTAGTGACAATTGCCGGAGAATTCACGCGCGAAGACTATTGAAACGGGACCGTAGATTGCAAACGCATTCAACCGAAACGAGCAAGAACGTGGAACAACGCATAACAAACACATCCAATCAACCGTTGACGGATGTACTGTGAGGGGGAGTTGGGGAATGGTTTGTGTGGAAACCAAACAATCACTGGGTCACTCCGGTTGAGAGGTGCGGGAAGACCCGCTTTGCGAGTACGCATTGTGCTGCGTCGACGGATAGGCTAGAATGACGAGGCGCTAGCGGTGGGTTGATTTGTCCGTGTATAGACGAAGTTGTTTAGCAAAATGTCTTCTGAGGTTTAAGTGAATTATGTGTGCTTTTAAGAAAATATCTCTTATGAAAATGTGTAATTGTTTCTAGCACAATGATTAGTCATCTTCTGCACCCATATCTCAAAACTCCCTAAAGATGTATCATAGCTCGAAAACGATCTACAATGGTTGAGATATACAAGATATACAACAATGTCTAAACATCTCACAGTTTCTGCTTTAACAAATCGTATACAATTTATTTAACTTATTAGTTTTCTAAATCCTACAATTAATTGAAATGCCTAATATATTAATAAGAACAATAAATATAACGTCAATGTTAATTCAACTTTTGTAACTTTCCTTAAACATGTAATCTATCCAATTAGAAAGCATTACAAGTGAAGGATATCGGCACCTAACCAATAATGAAAACATACCATAAGTCGGTATTAGCCGTTAGAAGAATAATATCTTTATCAAATCCGTTAATTTACACTAAATATTCTATAATGGCGGATCATTGGCTTGGTTTCTAAGCCTGCTGTTTGTCCACAATACAAATTGCAACGTAACTACTTCATAAGCTGGTCAGAATTTTTTCTTGGTTTCTTCCATCTTTGTTGAATCTTATCACAGAAAAAACAGCAAATAAATTCCATTAATCCGATTTTTATACATTGGTTTATCAGATTATGATTATTAATCTTCATAATCATTATAAATGTAACTCCTTAATGATAAATTATAAGGTTTCTTCTGTTAATTAGAGTATTGGACAAACGTGGGTTATTTGCGCACGCGCGACTATGTCACGAACAAATAAAATACACGGATGACACTCGGTTTATATAATTAATCGTGGTGTTGTGTTAGTTGCTTGTTATTTTGAAAAAATAATCTAGTTTGAAATAGCTATGATGAACTTGATATTACTGTGTCCAGACCACTTTAAGGAAATGTCATCAAGAAAGAACCAACAAGAATGATAGGCAGAGAGCAGCAACTTATTCCAATACATTAATAACATATTGCACCAACAACTGTTGTTTCAATTGATTTTAATTACGATTGTTAAGACTCTCAGAAACCGAATACATTATCGTCTGTTTGGGCCTGTAGCAGACGACCAACTTGCGAGCGCGGAAACGATTATCCAAAGTTACCTAAAGCTCTGTCTACACTATCAAACTTTATGTGACAACAAAATGTGATGTGCCAATATATGGGGACATGATGGTGTCATATCACTACCATATTTGGGTATACCACTGCTATATTTGGCCTATATTTTTTTGGCGAATTTGTTAGATAGTGTAGACAGAGCTTTACAAATAAATTAAGGCACATGACACGTTTCATTCATACAACAAGGAAAAACATCATACAGCAGTAAAAAAAATTTCTATTTTGTAAAAATAAATAAAATGATGAAATATAATTTCGCCATCGAAAAAAACAAACGAATCTAAACTAGATTCTAGCCTACTAGAAAAAAACAGGACCGGGAAGATGGCGAGGACGAATGGCCCTTACTAATGAGTACCGCTTGCGTAAAAGCTTGAACTATGACGACTGTATAATGGTGCGCTTACTGAGGCGAAAAACGCTTGCTTGAACGACGGCGTAATGGCGCTTATTGAGGCGTAACGCTTACGTAACAGCTTGCTGTGATGACTGCGTAATGGCCTTTACTGACACATCACTATACGAATTAATGTTCTAAAGATGAGTTTAGGGTTCAAATAAAAAAAGATTTAAAATACAATTTAATTCTACCAATAGTTTTCCACGCCATGAGCGACGACCCATGCATTTACCAAATCACTTATCTATACGTCTAATGGCGCAATAATATTTACATAATTTCTATTAAGAGAACATTACATTACACGTATACGGGGTATTAAGGGGCACGATGGCGCATAACATTATTGCTCGTTACCATAATACTTATTGATTAACCCTCCGTCGGATGGAATTAAGTGTGAACAATATTCATATGACGAAGATTGCATGAATGTAACAACTAGGATTATTTTAGAGAAAGTAATGATGAAATATAAAAATCAAGAGGCGATTTGAAACTGGTGATGTCATATCACTACCATATTTTGGCATATCACTACCATATAAGGCCACATCATCAAACTAAATTGATAGTGTAGACAGGGCTTTAGATTAAATCGACAACGCGTCAAGGAGGACACTACAAGCTTGATTATGATGAGATAAAAATGATGGAGAATGTATAGTAAAGAAATCACTGATGTATCAAGATGCTGACGCGATGACGACGCGTCTGTTCGTTCTATCTTTATTTTTGTCATTCCATATGGTCATTTGAATAATTGTTGTTTCAAATTCATTAAACACCAATATCAATCATTGTATCACGTTGCCAATACAGTAATTGAAATTGACCGGAAAATAAAGTTCATATATTTCTTCCAATTTTATACAATGCCAGTGTTATTGACCGTTCTTACATATCCTACTAATTACTGCTGCTAATTATTCTTCTTGGTTCCCACTATGACGCAACGCAAGGACGTAAGCCACAACGCAGGCAAATTGACCAATCAAGCAACAGTTCGAATGATCCATCATTCTTGATTGGTCAATTCGCTTGCGTTACGGCTTACGTTCTCCGTACGTCTCTTATGGGAACCAAGTTGTATGCTCTGTCTACATGTGAAACATGTGATGTGCCCATATATGGACATGATGATGTCATATCACTACCATATTTAAGCATATCAATATCATATTTAAGCATACCACTACCATATTTGGGCACATAACACTTTTTTTTATGAAACTAGTTTAATTTCTTCGAGCTTTCGAATCGCCACGACCTAGGGCCTAATTTCTTTTGCGCATGCCTTTGATTTTGGTTTATAAATTAAGGATAATGCGGAGTTTTCCTGCCACTCGACGCAGCAGAGTAAAAATGCGATTCTGCGCACGCCCACCAGTGAGACACAAGATATGCGTAGTGTGAAATGCCTGCCCGAGAGGGTATTGGCGCAAACAATGTACTACTCACTCGTGCGTATGTTATAAGATGCTGTGTAACCATATCAATATAATCTTAACAGTAAATGCAATCGTGTGTGAACGGACGTTATCGATAGATTTTACACACAAGGACATGGCTATGAACCGACAACTGGGACGTAGTATATAACACCTATTGATACGCCAGTGACATGATTATGTTATTAAAATACACCAAAATCCATTTGAGAGATAACATGTAATGTATAAGATTTAAATTTGTATCCGTTTTTGTCGACAGGACCACAATGCAAAACAAGTTTATTTCTACTTGATTGTGTATTATCCTGTATAAATATGTTGTTAAATAAAAAAAATAAATAAATAAATAAAAATGTAATTTACAATGCTCTTAATAATTAGTATTTATATTATTTATCTTCTCAAGGAAATCTTATCCAATTTAGTAACACAGATGCACCATGTTGCATAATAAAAGAAATAGATGTATATTATAATTGAAACGAACAATATTGTACGGTAACCATTGTGTTGATCCCGCGAAATTATTGGAATAAAATAGACCTACATATATATAAACGTTAGTCCTATGAACTGAAAATAGTTTGAAATAATACTTCATTGCTTAAAATAAAACACTCTTCTTGTCACTCTGTTGGAATACGTGCATAAGCAACGTTTAGGGACGAAAAGAGCCAGTCTTTCAGAGAGAGGAAAGCGGAGAGAGAGGGTCGTTTTTAAGACAAACAATTACGTCAGTTTAATTAAGCTTTGTTCCCACTAGCGACGCAACGTAAGTGATGGATTATTCGAACAGTGGCTCGCTTGCGTTGAACGTACGTCCTTGCGTTGCGTCTCTAAAGCTTGGTTCCCACTAGCGACGCAACGCAAGTACGTAAACGCAACGCAAGTGTTTTAACCAATGACAAGCGAAGTTATAGACAGTTAGCAATCACAAGCGAATAAGCCATCGCTTGTGATTGGTCAATTCACTTGCGTTGCGTTACGTCCTTGCGTTGCGTCGCTAGTGGGAACCACGCTCAATGGGAGCCTAATTAAACTGACGTAATTGTTTGTCTTCAAAACGGTCCCTCTCCGCCTTCCCTCTCTCCGCCTTCCCTCTCTCCGCCTTCCCTCTCTCTGACAACTGACTCTAGTCTCTATTCGTCCCTGGTTGCTTATGTACTTATTACAACAACGTGAACATCAATTTACTTCGGACTTTGGTATAGTGTGATAAAGAGTCTCTACGTCAAAACATGCTGAAGATGTGTACGGCTAATACCACGTGACCTTTTTAGGCCTAACGTCGCAAAATGTGTTATAGCAAGCTAGGCTACTGTAGGCCTAGGTCTACTTAAAAAATAGACATGTCAAACGATAGCAGGGCTAAAGAGTACTTGACGAGGAGGCAAACATAAGTCTTTACGTAAGTCTATGTGACAAACAGATGCGATTGGCACCACGGTTACAATCTTGATCAATAATTCAACAAAACGAAACTTTATAGTTTCAAATTATCATTTTACTTTACTAATATTTAAACTGTAAGCAAATACACAATATACATACTGCACATGTACTCACCCCTTGTGTAAGCGTTGTTTACCAACACACAATTCCTTGAGACAATATTTGTTCCTGACTAGTTTTTGTTAAACCAAGAATTGTTGTAAAACTGACAGCGTGTTTAGGGTCGATTTGCTTTTGAATTCTTTTCTGCGGGTCGATGTAAAATCGATAAAAGGAAAGAAAGATCTAAGGGCTGATACTGGCAGCAGTAGCTACTCTCTTAGTTTGGTTCGATACAATATTGTTCGCACCATTGAACATCGCTCAAGTTTTATCATTAAAAAATAAAATTTTAATTAATTATTTCTTATTAGCATCATCTCTGATGACAAAAACACTTGATTGGTCATTGCTGGGAATTAACAAAAGGAAGAAACATTAAAAGTATTAACAATACATACACGCAGACATGACTGGGCATGATCATAACACACACATAATTCCCAAAACACAAGACACTTTACTGAACTGGCGCTCCATAAACGATCTATACAACACTAACATTATTTTGCATTTCATACACGCAGAAATATAACATGCACTGATCAGGGCCGTAGCCAGCATGAGGCATATAAGGCATTTGCCTCGTCTGAAATTTTCAATTTTCACCACCCACCCCAATTCCCCAGCACATATATTTATATACATAATTATATTTGAACCATCTTTGCCTCGTCTTTGAACCTCTTGTATACCTTGCTGGTGGCCATGGTCATAAAGATTCTGTTGCAGTACTGGGCACGTAACCATCAGACAGTAACATAACTGGGCGTTCCATAACTGGGCGTTCCATACATGTATGGATAACATGAAACCAGTTGTTTGACTGAATTATAAACTGTATAAATTGTAAAATGTATTTTTAATTTTGTTAATTTTTTTAAATTTTTGGTATTTTTTAATTATTTTTAATTCACATTTTATTCAGCAATATAATTATTTACATTGTTATATACAATATTTCAGGGATCTTACAGAGATAAGTTTATTTTCTGTATTAAAACATGATACTTTTCACAAAAGAAAAACATGACATCAAGTAGAGTATAGGTATGTATATTTTATATTTATTCTATTGTAAAACTAAGCTGAAAAACCTTTTTGCAAGAATTGATAATCCACTAACCTCAAATAGTGAACTATAATGTGCACAAATTGATTTTAGGAAGCCATTTTGAATTAACACTATTAGCTTTTGACGATAATGTTCATTTATTCATAAGTTTTCTCGGAAAGGATCACGTGGTTCGGAACGATATGCTTTGGGAAGTCGACAAATCGATAATAAAGCCGGGTTGATAGACTATACTGGGTTTCTTTAAAATACCTTTAATTACATAACACCTACAGATCAAAAACTATATACATCTATCCTTACATGAATTAGTAATAACGAACGAAAATATATAAAATGGTGTAAAGTTTATGCGTTTTTATATATCGGCGGTGCTAACTAAAAAAACCTGTGAATAATTTGTCAAAGGTCACCAATATATTTTTTTTTCAATTATTTTTATTGGAGATGAGCTGACTTGTAATCGTTGAATGTCTAGAATGTACTTGCAGCCAATTAAGGTGTTCCAAAGACGGAAATTGAAATTGAACGTACTCTGTGCAGGATTATGCACGATAGTGATAAGAATATGTGTATTTAAGATTAATCACGCGACAAATAAAATCCGCTATAATCGAAATCTTAATAATGGCCAAGACACTATGCTAACATATTATGTAAACGCGCTAAGTGTCAATGTGAGATATGTTCGTGAGATACGTGCGTGAGATATGTGCGTGAGATATGTGCTTGCGATATTTGCGTGAGATATGTGCGTGAGATATGTGCGTGAGATATGTGCGTGAGATATGTGCGTGAGATATGTGCGCGAGATAAGTACATGAGCTATGTGCATATCATGATAATGAAATCAATTAACAAAACGTGTGAAAAAATTGGTAGATTATCCGAACTATCGCTTGCCATTGGTCAACTCAATTACGTTGCGCTTACGTTACGTCCTAAGGCTTGGTTCCCACTAAGACGCAACGTAAGGACGTAATACGCAACGCAAGCGAATTACCAGACAGGCGATTATTTAGTCCAGCAGTGGCTTGCCATTGGTCAACTCGATCGGGTTGCGGCTTACGTGCTTGCATTGCGTATCTAGTGGGAACCAAGTTTAACGTTGCGTCATGGTGCTTTAGGCCAGAACGCAGAACAAAGACGGATGATCCACGCCACTAATGTGACCGACCAGATTAATGTCGTCGCGTCCTAGTGGCAGCATCAAAGTTTGAAATGCGATGACAACCTAATACGCTTATTGAATCCCATGGTTACACGATGTCAAGGTGATTTAATTATTTCAACACGTGATATCTAAAGATAACAATTTCTAGAAATCATGGACACATCCATACAAATATGATTACACTAACACATATTAACAATATCATATTCGTTATACAGTAGCTGTGTATTGAATTATGGTGTGCGTATCAAAATAAACACAATATAATTTATTGTTTGCACAGCTAGTGTCAATCACGAGTATATGTACAATTATAGCATTTTATTAATAAATATGTGCGTCATCACATTGAATTACAGCATATTATATTGGAAATCAACATCTTGGGTCGCGTCATTGAGCAGTTACGTGATAAAACATAACTGTATGTTAGACAATGCGTACACTGTACGCGAACAACTTGAGGGAGTCGTGCGATTATAATAAACTCAAGCATAAATCACATTGTAGACATTACTGCAGGTTAGATAATGTTTAGGTCCATACGAACAAAGTTGAAGTAGTTAGATCTTGGATCTTGTGTCAAAATGTATATCAAGCAACAACCACCAAATCAATATACATTAAAATTTACTGTGTAAATTATTTAAATATACTCTTGATATGTACAAATTAACTTCTTATATCCATTACTGTTTTAATGACTTTGTATGTGCCTCTCACGAGTGCTATAGGTCACAAATGCGTACCTTGACCGAGATATGCATCGACAACCTTTCAAGCGTTTTGTCTTGTGAAGGCATCGCGTTTTGTAAACGCATCGAATCTTGTAGACGCGTAGTGAATTTTAGACGCATATAGCGTCATGATGTAAACGCATCGAATCTTGTAGACGCGTAGTGTATTTTGGACGCATAGCGTCTTGTAGGCGCGTAGTGTTTCTTTTGATACGCATCGAGTCATGTACGTAGACGCATCGAGTCATGTAGACGCATTGAGTGTTGTAAACGGATCACTTAAAGTGGCCGAGACACGATTTTAAAAGCGTTTCGTCCATGGGCGAATTGTTGATTTGTGGGTGATTTATCGATTTTGTTAGGCGCCGAGTCTTTTCGGATGCTAAATTTAAATCTTTAAACTATAGATACGTAATTACTACCACAAGCATGCTAGCTAGCTTACCGGTTTTCTATACAGTCATCTGTTAAAATTGTACATGTATGTATTTATGTTCGATATTTCGATAGAGAAAAACTGATCAATCGATGTAAATAAGGGGTCAGAGGTCAATGGCATACCAAAGTGCATTATTATCAACGCGACGACCTGAACTACATTTCTCACTATCAAAGGCTGGTGAAGGCTAGGCTACTGTACAAAAGTAACTATGCTGACAGACGCCTCTAGGCCTACAGGCTAATCGTGTACCAAACTAAACACAGCGAATAAAGACGGCAACTCTACCAATATACACCCCTATTTAACAAAATAATAGGCTTAGATGTGAAAACCCTCGTATGAATAGAATAATCGTTTTTGTGATGAATTATTACGCGGCTATTAAACTGATAGACAGGAATGTAGCGTGTTTAATCTGTATGGAAAATACCGTAGCCTAGTTACCGATAAATCAATCAGCCGCCTGACGCTAGCTTAGGCCGCCTGTGCTAATAATAAAAGATGCAGTCGCCCCTGGGCCTACAATTTCTTCTTCATGACTGACTCGATAATTACGAATGAACACTCTAACACAAAACATTATATATGTTTATAATAATGTATATTTAGACAGTATTGTAATAATGATTGAATTAAATAAGAAAAGTTTACGATTAATTTCTATATTCTCAATATCTGTCATCTTTCTTTATATGATGTTTACATTTTCCAAAAAATGAAAGCAATACACATAATAGCTAATAATAAAGCTATAAAAATCTCGCACGATAAAGTTTGTCTGAAACAATACCGATGAGGGCGCTCTTTTACAATATTGAAACTGAGCCATATAATGGCGCTGTAGTGAAGTTTAATTTTAAATTAAAAGTATTTATATCTCATCCATAGAACATCGCTTAACATTCGACACAATCAAACATCTAATTTCCGGCTGTAGCGGTGTTATGTCGGTTTATAATTAATATTTGTATTAAAAGGTGAAAAGATACAGAGGCGCGCGTGCAGGCATAATAGTGAAAACCAGTGTAGAAATATTACGTTTAGTTGTGCAGATATTATTCCAGAGATTGGTGTTGAATTCCAATTAAATTTCACTTTATGACACCAAGGTGCAAATGGCACATGTTATATTATCAAATATTAATAAAAAGAGAAATACTTATTCTCAGAGCCAGCGACTTAATTCATATTGTACCTGGGCTTATGATGTAGACCTACATATTGCAGCCAATGCCGATGATTTACTTTCCTCCTATGACCTATGACCTTAGTCAGTGGGAAGGTCATCGCTAGAGGATACCCATCCATGATAAAAAAAAAAACATGAAATAAATGTAAAATGAATTGAAATGAAGAGTATATAAAATTACAAAAGCTAAGCCTACGGGTCTCCAAAAAAACTCATTGGCTTCTTCTATCGCTTTTACCATGTATGATTTGACCATTGATATTAGAGAGACTGAGTCAAATGGCCATCGATAGCACTGGAGGTCTGAGCCAACTGACCATTGATAATATTTGCTAGAGACTTGCAGAGCCAATGACCATTGACAATACTGGAGATGCCTGCCAACTGACCACTAATAATATATGCGAGAGAGGCCTGAGCCAACTGTAAATCTGCTGAACCAACTGACCATTGATAATATATTTGCATGAGACCAGCCAACTGACCATTGATAATATTTGGAAGAGATTCCAGAGCCAACTGATCATAGATAAATACTGTAAAGGTCTGCTGATCCAACTGACCATTGATAGAATTTGGAAGAGATATCAGAGCCAACTGACCATTGATAATACTTAGGAGAGGCCATAGTCAACTGACCATTGATAATACTTAGGAGATGTCTTAGTCAACTGACCATTGATAATACATGAGAGGCCTTAGCCACTGACCATTAATAATACTTTTAAAGTCAAAATAGAAAATAATAATAGTAATTAGTTTCGTATTAAATGTCAAGAAACTAAAGCATTGTGTAAGCGTATTGTGCTCTCAGTATACAAATATTAGAAAATAATGAATTATTAACTAACTCCCCCGGGAGCGGTTCACTTACTACGCTGCACAGACGTTGAATTCAATGCCAGCAGAAGACACATGTTATTAATACTCACGCAAACAACTCACTAAAAATTAAATAATGATTATTATTATTCAAAAATGTTTAATTGAGCTTTAAAATTAATGTTCACATGAGAAATCGATGTATGCTGGAAGTAAACATACTCGTGAATAGTGGCTGGGGTGACTAGTCTAGGCTTATTACAGTACAAATGGTGGCTGGGAAGAATAGACATCATCACAATATGCTAATTAATTCATAAAAATTAATTCAATATTAAACCTACCATTCTGAAAGTTAAACGAGAGGATTAGTATCCTAAAACGAATTGTCCTCCTTACTAAAACAACTAGTTCGATTTAATTTACTATGTGTCGGCTGCTTTGCTTCCCGCCAAAACCAATTACGAGAATTGGTAATAGTCTGCTCTGCAGTGCAGGATACAGCACGTAAACAAATACACTTAATTAATTCGTAAAGTCAAAATTGATTTATGAAAAAGCATAGAAGAATGATAAAGGATTGGAATACGATACCGTATCGTATGACGGACGATATGAATCAAAATCTAAATAATTTAATAAACAGTTGAGGTGAAATGAGCAGACGATCATACGGGTTTCTTTAACATCACGTGTTACTTGTCAACAATTATTTTTGTTATAAACAGATACAATAAATAAAAGCTAAATTTTAAAAACACATTTTATTCCTTCCTTATAATGGTAATGATTATAATGAATAAAGGGAAATAAAATAATTGTTATTTTGAATTGAAATAATTACTGTGTTATTCTAAAAAACCGAATGGGAGGTATATTTAGAAACCCATCTGTACACAAGACACACTAAGCATGATATATGATAACATAATTATCATTTAAATCATGTGTTTTGAAAAAAAAAAACCTTTAGAGCACATATATCTGTAAAACCGAGCTTTATAGTATGATAGCATTAAGTTAAGGCACCGTAACTAAAGACATATCGTTTAAAGACATTAGACCCATTCACTGTATATACTGCAGTATATATTATGAA
The DNA here is from genome assembly GCF_964355755.1 of Antedon mediterranea. Lineage (NCBI taxonomy): Eukaryota > Metazoa > Echinodermata > Crinoidea > Comatulida > Antedonidae > Antedon > Antedon mediterranea. The sequence goes on from NC_092677.1 coordinate 2,312,153, forward strand.
AAATCAATATTATTCTATACATAAATTGCCACCCACCTAAAAAAACATCAACTTGGGAAAATAATACAACTACGAAGAAATAAATCAAGTCAAAGGAGACATTTAAAATCTATCAACGCTAATTATTCTCATTTACAATTGTTAATTTGTCAGAAAGCAACAGAATTAATCAAAAACGCAACATTCGCTGCATAAAATACTAGAATAAATTATCACGTGACTGCATCTTTCGATTAATTATGGTAAATACTATTATCCATTAAATACGTATACGTAATTAGGTTTTTTACCGTTCAATTTATCGTTATTCTAACTAAAACATCTGGGAAAATGTATATTGGAGATAAAATAAGAATTTAAAAACGTTATTTTTTATATTATATTGGGTGACCTCTTCAGTCAAACAAACTTGTTTTCCAGATTATCTGTATATAATTCTTTATGTTAAACCATAGTCAATGGTTTAACATAAAGAATTATATACAGATAGTTTATATTTTTTTTTAAACAGATAAAACATTTTTCGAAGATGATCTTCCAGAGGTATAGTATTATCAGACCTATTTATTTATTTATGCTTATGATGAATTGAACAATTACAAAATATTGCATTTTATATTAATACAATTAAGCGAAAGGGAGATAAAAACCGAACTAATACTAAGTACAGTACTTAAATACGTGAAAGCTACAGAGCACTTGAAGTCCGTGAAGCAGCATGTACGAGAAGTAAGAACGGTTAAAAGTTCAAGCTTACGACTACGACGACATTATAACATGAACTTAAGCATTAACACATCACACATCTCGACTAAAAAACACAAGTACAATTAAATAGTAATAACTCAAATTTCACTTTGCCATTTGACGTAAAGATACTAAATATCATTTCGGTCATTCCAAAATCATTGACATTTACAATATCACAACGATTTTATCATCAAATACATTTTCTTGGCGTTCATAAATCAATGAATGAAAGAGAGATCTTTGATTTAATATAATTATGGACGTGTGTTGGGCTGGATGAAGCTAGCTAGACATGTTTGCCTTGTAACCATATTGCTTAAAATAGAAACTGCCTTAAAATGTCACCGTCCAAGTGAAGAAATGTCAAAACGTTTTAAAAGTTAACGTCAGTTTATGAAGCCACGGCAGACGCGTGCTCGCAGTCTTGGCTCATACTAACAGTAGAATTCCTCATTTTAGACACTGCTATTTAGGGCCACCCTTAAAGGCATATTTTATAGATAGGAACGATCGAGAGGCAATATATCATGTTTGATTCATGCCATCCCCTAGCCAAGGACCATCCCTATTAAAGGGACACTTTACAGAAAGAAAGGAACGGAAGACAATATATCATGTTTGATTCATGCCATCCCTTATCCAAGGGGACACATTGTTGGGTCCTGCTACACGATTTTCATTGGTTAAACCTTTCCTAATATCAATATAAACAAGTTCGTACGTACCCTCATACGCCATAATCAAGTATGACGTCATTCTATCTATTTTAGCAGTACATTCAGTTTATGTCATGTCTGCACGTCATACCTAACATGTTAGACTAACCAGATTTCTACGTCACATTGTATAAATATTGATGTGTAGTTAACAGGGGATAGGAGGTGGAGTGTAACGATACGTTACCACCACATGCCTACTCGGATCGTTCGTTCGTTAGTTTACATATAAAAAGAAATCTGTAAATGTCATGAATATGCTGCCACTAAACATAATGTGATTGCATCTAAATAGTACACTAACGTCTTTATGAATACTTGGTTCCAATGCAACGCAAGATGAACTATTACGCGTCTGCAACGCGTGCAGTGTGGCCAGCGCTAATACAATTATACAAGTTATAATATTATTAAGACGTACCGAATACAAAATTATATAAACCTATAAATAATAAACATTTTATACTGAGCAGTACATACAACACAGCTAAAAATAGTGATTCATTTTTTATCATACTGTACTGTAATTTAAAAAAATTAGAACAGTGAAACTACAGTACGGGGCGCAACTTGGGACAATGAAATATTATTTTGTCGTAATGAAATAAATTCTGCAACGATAAATGCCTGACCGTCGTGTCGAGCATACGTACAGTTAAAAATAATTTGATCTGCAATACGGGGCGCAACTTGAGACATAAGAAATTATATATGGTGTTTTGTGAAGGCAATTCTCATGGTCGTGTGTTCGACACTACTGAATATAGTACTTCTATATTTGAGCACATTGAACATTAGTATAATTGGACGCTGATTTCTGATAATAAAATTAAAATTTTGAAATGACTCTCACATAAATTCCGAGTGTTGATTAAAGCGGATTATTTGCGACTTCAAACGAATGTCTTCTAAGATGATGCGCGGCGGCGGCAACTTCAATACGGCAGTACCGCTACTTGCAAATGTTGCCTAAAAGGGCATATCGAACATTTAATGTTAACACGGTATGTGACGTCATAACAAACATCACGTGGGGTATATGTTTTAATTATTTGTACTTCAGATTTGCACTATTAATTCAAAATATATTTGAATATAAACACGGTACAAAAATGAACGTCTGGCAATTGATAACAAGTATATTGCTACTATACACGCTATTTCGTACCTATTGGTACGCATAACATGACGTCATGAAATATGTAAAGCTACCGGGCCAAAAAATAATAAAACATAATCATTAACATGAAGAACACATTTTAAATATTATACAAACTTCAATAAATCGTAATGCATGTTTTCGGAAGTATTGCCAGAGATAATTACGAAATTTCATCCGAATTATTTTAAGAAAAATAATACAAGTTATTATACTTTCCCGGGTTTGATCCTAGTTAATTATAAAGATAAAGTTGAAATGTCGATGCGTAGTGTTATTATGACACCCCTGGTAGTAATAAACATGACGAAGACGATCACGTGACACAGTGATATGACTGTGCATGGTTAATATATGCTATTTTATGGAGAGAGCAGACAAGCTAAGATCGCGCGCAAAAACACTAAAAACGACGACAAGTCGTAAATGATGTTTCTTATTAAAAGCTAAATCAATTTACTATGTTATGTAATACGTTTGATCTTTACTCGGAATGTCTTTAGAGATTTCTACTAAACTTACCACGTTATTTATTTCAGGGGGATTTTATTACAATTAACCCATATTTTAAAAGGTTATAAACTTTGACCTTAATGGTAACAATTTCTGTTGCTAAAGTCGTTGTAATACTGTTGCTACTACAGTTTACATTCTTTATTATTATTAGCAGAAAAATAACTTATTTTTCTGATATTAAGAAGTATTTTAGTGTTTTACATTAAACAGTAATTTTAGGCAAAGTTACATAAGCGAGTTGAAAAGTAAAACCCGGTTTTATTAGGTTTGACCGTATGTTAGCTCTTTGCTAAGCTCTGTCTAAACCATATCAAACTAGAGTTTGAAAAAAAATGATATGATGTGCCCAAACATGGTAGTGATATGACATCATCATGTCTATATGATGGGGACATCACATGTTTTTATAACACAGAATTTGATAGTGTAGACAGAGCTTTACTTTACTATTGGAAAATAATATATATATTTAATATAAGCAAAACTGCGACCTCACTTAACTAAATTACTCAACTGCCATTGTTTATTTTATACAAACTGTAAATATAACATGTTGTACAAACTACTTTGCATTGGAATGTGTTCTTATATAAGTACTTAAAGTTTGTATTAATTAATCCAAATGTTGTATTACATAATATGGCCTTGGAATAAACTCAAAGTAAAAAAAAAACAATTTTTACCGCGATACCCACGTAATCAGACGCAAATTAAATTCAATAAGGTTATTAAATGTATTATTTATTAGGGAGAAACACACTAAAATTAGTCTAAATGTATTATTGGCTTGCTGTTGTATATTGCAGCAAAGATGGTTACGGTAATGGTATCGTGGATTTCCATGAATAGCGAGTTAGACGATAGTTATATTAGTGTGAAATGCCTGATTGCTCTTCTTTCGCATTTTCGTTGATTACTCTTGTATCTTGCAATCAATTTCATTACTGATTTTCCAGAAACGATAGAGAATTATATAGCACAAGGTTTTTGTAATAATTGGAGACAGAAATTAAACGGTTTCTCCACAAATTGATTTGTGGTCAATTTGCTAACGCGGCTAATAACACAAGTCATACGAAATAACTTTGACTCATTAAGCGTTGTAAATTATCAAAATGCGCATCATATTTGATCATTTTGGTCTGTCGCGTTCTCAGGATGAAATTTTACAAATCTAGTGGATTTTTCATGAAGTGTTGCTGAATAAATAAGACAAATAGCGGGGCGTGAATCATTACGTATTATCTCTCATTTTAAAACATCCCCATAACGGAAACTTTTCGTGAAGAAAACGAGAAGCGATATTATATTTCAACACTACGACGAATTCTTATAAAGGCTACATCCCCATTAAGGGGGACACTTGTTGGGTCCCAAAGTTTGTCCATTCATTCAATGTAAATTTTGCTCATTTTGTAATCATTCATTCAATCATCATCATCATCATCATCATCATCATTTTATTAAATGATACGCACCTTCAAACAAAACGGCATTGCAACAACTAACACAATAATACACATTTCATATCCACTCACATTCTCCCATATCGATTTTTTTTCTCAATTCTATATTTATTTTTCTCGTTTGTGACGTTAACTACAACTCCAGTCTAGGTTCTAGACCGAAATTATTAGTAAAAAGATCAATATTTTGGCACATATGGCGTTTCATACGTTTAATACATGAGCTCACATTCTAGGACAAAAATCGAAACGCTGACTGACAATAAACAATAAACAATAAAGACAGACTTGGAGGACAAGTCCACTACAACTCATTTCATTCATAACTATCATTGATCAATACAATTTAATACATCTTGCTATTTTTTTTAAAATTACTATTCTGGTTTTTGTTTGTTTTGTTTGTTTTTTTTAGTTTAATATAGATTTGGTTATTGACTCCGGACTTTAAACCTCCTCTTAAGGTAGGTGAACACATGCTGCAGGTTGTGATTTATACTCATACGTAATAATCATGTTCACTTTTCAATAATTTATTTTCTTGATACCATCTATTAACGTTTTAAGTTGAAAGGTTGAAAGGTTGAAAGGTAAGTTATATGATGGAGCAATTAAAGGCGGATAACTAACTTATACCTGCATACTCCAAAGGGCAAGTGTATCACTCGGTAGAATTCTACACGGTCCAAGTAAATGTATAGCCGCCGCATGGATGTTACAAAACATGGCAGTTATACAGTCTTAAGAGGTTAAGGGTCAACATCTTAAAACTTAAATTTGTGTCGGATTTGGTTATTCTTATGATGTCATGACGATGATTACTGATTATGATGAAAGTTATATGGAGATAATGATGATGAGAATGATGATGATGATGATATGAGGATTATGATGATGATGATGATGATGATATGAGGATGATGATGATGGTGATGATGATGATGATATGAGAATGATGATGATGGTGATGATGATGATGATGATGATATGAGGATGATGATGATGATGATGATGATGATATGAGGATGATAATGATGGTAATGATGATGATAATGATAATGAAGATAATTATGATAATGATGAAGATAACGATGAGGATGATGATAATGAAGATGAGGATGATGATGATAATAATGAAGATAATGATGATGATGATGATATGGGGATGATAATGATAAAGATGAATGAAATGATGGTTGTGATGATGATGATGGTTATAATGATGATGATGATGATGAAGATGATAAAGATGAATGAAATGATGATGAATTGATGGTTATAATGATGATGATGATGATAAAGATGAATGAAATGATGATGAATTGATGGTTATGATGATAATAATTCAGATAACAAAGGATAATGTGTGACAGTGAAAAGCAATGACTAGAAGATGATGACGTAATTGAAGATGACGTCAATACTTATAATGAATTACTATTAGTTAACAATGATGGATAACAACTCGCAGAAATCTAGGCTAAGTTTCCAGCATTTCAAAGCTTTAATATGACATGCTTAAACGTGAATATGCTTCACTGAAACATAGAAAACCCATTTATTACAAAAAAACTGCATTTTATGAAATGCCATTATATTAATTTTCATCAAAAGAAAACTTATCAATGAAATGTAATCACGGTCATTGACAAAACTTCCAAATCTCTAAGTATATTACAATTAGAAAAAAGGCTTCGCTTCCTTCGACAAAATCGATAATGAATACAAAATTAAAAGTCAGCCTTCGGTTTAGGAGGAGCAGGATGACACAATGGTAATTCTTGGTGGGGTTTTTCCCCGTTGAATTAGCAAAATCGATAAAACCTACTTTTCAATTTAATTAATGCTATCTTTAGAGTGCGTACAGTGGTGTACTGGATACGATCTTAAAAAGCAGACAGTTTTTGTATTATCTAATTTATTATGTATCTAAGACATTTGGGAAGATTTCGCGGCTCTTCTAATTTGTATACAGTTGTTCAAATAATGTCTATACTACTTGTTGATTAAGCTCTGTCTATACGTACTATCAAACTAGTTTTACAAAAAAAAGTATCATGTGCCCAAATATGGTAGTGATATGCTCAACTATGGTAGTGATATGACATCATCATGTCCATATTATGGGCACATCACATTTTGTTATCACATAAAGATAGTGTACTGAGTTTTAGTGCTTATTGCTTAGTTGTTCTATTGTGAAATACAGTATATATAGTAGAATCTGTGGTCTCTATCATACAAACCTCCTGGTTTTCCGAGACGCCATTTCATCATTTTTCATGAATCATTGTACATATAATAATCATTTATATAGTAATTGGATGAATAAATGTATTTGTATTTGTATATCTTAGTAAGCCCATATCTATTATTAGTGCTTTTTCTAGCCTATTATTTTAGTATCTTTAGTGTGAACGCATGCTAGGCTACATCAGGTACATAAATACGATCGTTTGTTGCCCATGACTTTTTTCTTTCACGTTGCATTATGAATAATACATTTCGAATAATTAAAAATTAGAAATATATATTTGGGAAAAGAAAAAAAAAAGACTATTGCTCTTAGCGAGGATCACATGATTAATCATGTAAAGGCATGATATTTTTCAGCAGAAGACACATGGCGCCTGAGGGCGCTTAGCCTGTCATTACCCAACTCGCTTAATTCAATATGACGTTTCAACACAATACGAATAAGGTATATATATACCTGCTGGCCTTATGCATTTTACAGACTGAGTTGCGTATAGTTGTGGATTGGCAGTTGTCTCAACTTTAAAAGGGAATTTTATATACGATGGTCAATGATAATAAAAAAAATGTATTTATTTTCAACATTATTCTTCTGCAGTTACTGCAGTAATTATTTGTTGTTACTGCAATAATGCATTTTATTTATTTTTGAATGTTAGAATTTAATTGTATGAGTCAGTCTATCTCAGCACAAAAATAGTAATAGTACATGCATAAACAGGTTAAAGAGTAAATTTAGTTACTGCAATACACTCAAACTGAAATTATTCCTCAATATATTCTAAACAAAAATAGCTGTTATTAGAGTAGGCCTACCTATCACACTTCTACGCATGTCCACGTTAGTCAAAACACCCTGTTATCACTACATCAACGCACACGTTAGTCATAAACACCCTGATATAACTACATCTATGCATGCTCAGTCCGTAACTAAACACGCAGGCCAACATTTCTAGAGTAATCATTCACCATACAGAAAAATAAATTTAGCAAATTGTTTTTTGATTGATTTTAAATGTCAAATCTTAGATTCAATACTAATTGACATTTTGAGACCACGTGGTATACGCTTTATACAAGTCATAAAAAATGCGATGAACGTATAGTACAGTATTTAACGATATCATTAATTGTAGGCCTAGTAATGAACATTTATGTATTAGCAAAAATCACAATAACGTACGTTCATATGGTAATAATAACGATATCTCTCAGATTGTATACTTTGAACTAAGAATACGCAAATATCCAATCGAAATAATTAATAGAATCTTCAATAAAAGATTACCTGACATTTTTGTTCGATGATATTTGTTTATAGCCTATTTCTTCATAAAACCTTAAATTGGTATGCTTATGTATGTATACGCATGTGTATATGTGGGTATAGATATATATGTGGGTATAGATATATATGTGGATATAGATATATATGTGGATATAGATATATATATGGGTATAGATATATATGTGGGTATAGATATATATATGGGTATAGATATATATATGGGTATAGATATATATGTGGGTATAGATATATATGTGGGTATAGATATATATGTGGGTATAGATATATATGTGTAGTCCTATAAGTGTTTGGTACGTTTGTATGTATGATGTATTGGTATATATACACATGCGTATTATTATGTCAATATAAACAATTAATTTTTATTTTTATCATTACTGTAAATAATCATTGTATATATTTTATAATTTATATTTATATTGGTCTTGTTTTTTTTGTTTGTAAAAATCTACTGTAATATTATACCTTATTGTGGTTACCATTATAACAAATGTACGATTGATTGAATAAAGTTCACATAAAGTAATATAGTAATATGTATATCGACCTATATGTGTTTGTATGTCTAATTTAGAAAGAAATTATGAATGTAAACAAAGAAAGAAACACCCCCAAAACAAATTGAAAATTAAGAAAAATATGTTAATTTGATTATTAAAAATATAGACATACTGTATTTGAGAAAAAAAAAGAATGAATTTATACTATCTGTTGGTCGTGACCTATTTGAGTGTACTTTAAACTATATACCTTTTATTTTGCTGCATTATTTCAAAGAATAATATTACAACGTTAACTCTATTATGAAAGCAATACCAAAACGGTTTAATTAAAGATAAAAACGCATTTTAATTTGTATTTATTTTCAAGCAAAGCAAGAATTAAAAAGAGAAAACAATTTTTGTTAATTGATAATGTATGTATAAAAAACATATAAGTATAGTTAATGTATAAGATTATAAAAGAAAGGAAATGAATTAAGGATTTATGTATTAATTAATTAAAGATAAAAACGCATCTTATTTGTATTTATGAAAAAATTGTTCAAAGAAAAAAAAAATGTTTGTTAATAATTGATAACGCAGTTAACATGTATAAAAACTAATTCAAGAATTAAAAAGATAAAAATTGTTAAAAAGAGAAAAATACTTTGTTAATTGATAATGTATGTACCAAGAATATAAGTATAATTAATATATAAGATTATAAAAGAAATGAAATGCATCGATGATGACATGTATAAAAAATAGAAAATAACTATGGTGAATAATACAGATAACAAAAATGCAATTGCATAAATATATATTAGGCCTACCGTTCTTATATGATGTTTGTTTGAAATAAAAGTGGGATGATCCCACATAAAAAAAAAATAATAACGTACGTTCATATGACAGAACGGAAGGTAGCACCCTTTCATGTGCTCCGAAAACAGGCCCATGTGGCGTCCCATACAGGCCCATGTAGCGTCCCATACTGGCCCACGTGGAGTCCCATACATGCCCATGTCCCACAATGGTCTCATGGTCCACTTTACTCAGCCCTCTTAGACAAGCGATATGATAAAGTTGAAAGCAACACGGGGATGCTATCTTTCTTTTCCTGAAATATCCTAAAATATTCTTTAAAAATGTACAAAAGCATACGAATATTCTTCAATAAATTGTTTGAATTTTCTCTAAAAATATTCCACTTGCAATCGATATAAAGCTCAAGGGTAGAGATACGTGAATTATTCAACGCATTTTAGGATAAGTCTACTACAAGAAATAAGAAACAAAATCTATTATTCAACCGTGCGCCAAATTATATGAATGAAACTATCCGTTAAAATTGTCCACCGATTGTCTGAAGCTGGTGGTGCGCGCGCGCGGCAGACTATACATTAATATGTTTTCAAATGTTCATCTAATTGAAGATCATGGTTAATGACTTTACACGTGATCACACATGACTAATTTATAAATATTACTTAATTAATCAAGATTATTTTCAAATTCAATAACATTATAACAAATATAAAATTGTAGGATTGTTTGTAGGAAGAACATTTTAACTTAACCTATATACTGTATTCTATATATTATTACAATTACATTTCACTGTAATGTATATAATACCTTTGTAATTACAAAAAAACCAGAACAGAATCAGAACGCTATCAGACCAAGCAGACGATCGGTAAAGCAGACGACCGGTGAAAAAGACGATTGGTGAAGCAAACGACCGGTGAAGCAGACGATCGCTTAAGCGGACGATTGCTGAAGCAGGCGATCGGTGAAACAGCAGACGATCGCTGTAGCAGACGACCGCTGAAGCAGATGATTGGTGAAGCAGCAGACGATCGCTGAAGCAGACGATCAAAATAAAGTGTGTACATCGTTTGCGGTATACAAACACACGTTTGGGAGTGGCAAAAAAACTGCTTATTATTATTTGAACCAGGGATCGATCCTATGATGTGTAGGCAAGTAGGCCTATATCATATATCACCTGCATTCGTTCTACTTCAATACTGTAGTCAACTTTATATTATCATTCTATATAAAAAATGTCTGCCTATTGTTAAGCGCGCTTCTCCATCGATCCAAACGATCACGACAATGTGTTAATAAAATCAGCATTTATATTCGAATTACTGTTATAAATGATCTAATCCGATAGAGCAATACATTACAGTAGCTATTGTTGAGAACAATGCTAATAGATAGTTTAGTATCAATCATAATTAGCTTGAACCCATCTACAGTTAAGTAAGTTCTTAAATTCCTAATCAAATCAAGATCCAATTACGTGATAATGAACGATTATTCGCCTTTGTGATCACCATTCACCACTGGTCTGAAGAGAGCAGGAGGAGGGAGAGACTAATGCATTTTGCAAGATCGTCCGTTTGTCATCACGTGATTGCTGATTTTGCGCCTTTTATCAGTAGATTGAATCTTTAAACGCTTTGATAACTTGTTATATAAGTTTGGACATACTACATTACTTTCAGACCATTATTTACACCACATGCTGCAGAAATTCTGCCATGTGTGGAAGAGAGATAAGGCCTGTGTAATTTGACGTTAACGTTTCATCATGGAACTCTGTTACACTCATGCGTCGGCCGCACATTGCCAAAATAGAAATTTATTACCAGACTGAAGCTCTGTCTACACTATAAAACTAGTTTTATAAAAAAAAGAGTGATGTGCAAATATGGTAGTGATATGTCAAAATATGGTAGTGGTATAGCATTTTCATGTCCATATATGGGCACATCACATTGTGTTGTCACATAAAGTTTGATAGTATAAAAACTAATAAGACTAAAAACAATCTTTAGAGAAAATATGGTCTAAAACATGCAACTTCTTCTGAAATGACCGTCTTCTCAAATTTCACTCTTGAAGTTTGGTAGGCCTACTACATTTGCCATCTGCTTTTTGTTACTTCAACTGTGATATATGTCGACAAATACCTCATGTTGACCAAAACATATACTGTAGTTTACTTTAAATTAATGTTTTCTAAATCCATTTACATGAATACAAAATTAGATGAGAATTCTGTGACGAAATATGAAACCGCTTTTGGCTGCAATTAGTCTAATTTAAGTTGATTGATAGCTAGCAAGGCGTACAGGTATAGCGTATGTTCTTACCAATGGAAACATTTCTGGGTTAATTTACCCAAAAAAAATTGAATAGCAGACATTTTTTTTTCATAATCAATTTTTAAAAAACAATAGGCCTAGCCTACTTGTCTAACTAGACACTTGTTTATAGGTTAGATTAAATGTACAGTATAACCAGCAGCGGGAGAGCAATTCAAAGTGGTTCAACAACGCTCTCAGTTTGAGTTATTACGCTTACGTTATTGTCATTACTCGCGTTCCATATTTAACAAGTGACGGTATGTGTGGGGGTTAGGCAATGCACACTTTACTTAATCGTTGTAATACGGTTTGTGAACGTAAATATTATGTTTTATTTATGGAGGAATCATGATGATGATGAATTTTGTCGGTTATTGTGTCACCAAGATCCAAAAAATATGTCAAACCATTCCCTCCCGATCGATGATGATGATGATGAAAATGATGATGACGATGATTATGATGACAAGGATAAGTTTGAGGAAGGAAGAGACAATGCTAATAAAGAATAGGCTATAAGACTATGATGATGATAAGGAGGAGAATGGTAATTAAAATTAGGCGAAATGATGATGATGTTGATGACGATGATGATGATGATGATGATGACGATATAAATGATGATGATGATGAAAATGATGATGACGATGATCATGATGACAAGGATGAGTTGGAGGAAGAAAGAGAATAGAAGGATGAGGGTAAATTATGAGTATGTGATGATGATTATAGTAATGACGATGATGTTGATGATAATTACTAGGAAATGAAGATGATGACAGTTGATAATTATAAACAAAATGTGTTGCTGCTAAGTAGGAGAATAACGAGAGGAAGATTATAGGGAATTGATGATGATGACAGGACTTGTGATAAAGAAGATGAACAACGTGTTGTCTTACACATCATCCTAATAAGTACTACACACAATCTCACTCCCAAACATCTTATACACTGCTCGAAGCGTTCTCATTTCTGTATCTGCTATTTAGCACTAAGTACTAATTCTTCAGTAAACATGTTTAATGTTCCACTTCCATTCGAAATACGAGCCTACACCGTAAGAGTGTACAATACGCAAACTGTCACTTAATAGCATTGATTCTGTACACCACTCGTTAGCGACTGTCGCAAAGGATAATGCCCGGATGCCAATGGGTTTCTTTGATTGGCAACTAAAGGAAACATTCTCCTTCGTCTAAATGTTGCATCAAACCACTTTAATATATTTACATAATAATGACTAAAAGTCATCAACCTAAAAAGTGTTTCAAAAACCAATAGGTACGCATGCGCAATGTATCACCGAGATTTACCCAGACATTGGTGTACTTTAGATTGATGAATTAACATAATGTCAAAAGATATTGTTGACATTTAACTTTATAGATACGTGTAATATTATCTTGAATGTGTAAACGCATAAAATGCTTACGCGTCAACATACACATCCAACGCGTTTGCATGATACGTAGCAAAACGCGTTTGAATTTCTCTATTAATAGAATATATAAATATTACATAAAACGATGCTGGTGGAACGAATACCCGAGAAAACCCGAAGATGAGGTCATCGGGTATACGTCGTCGATTAGGTAGATGAGCTGGCTTACTAACGGTGTGTGTTATTCTAATGATTTCTTTTTATTGCAGGTGATATTACATGTTCAAATCTATTCTGAATACGTAATTAGTATAGCCTGAATGGCTAGAGGGAAAAATCAACACTGGTATGCATGATGGGAAGAAGAAGGGGAGCTTGTCGTTCTTGAACGTTCACAAATGAAACAAAGCGTTTACACACGCACGCATAGTCATCATTTATCACAATCATAATCTACTTACAAACAACACAAATACAAATTTGTTTAGTTTTACTAAAAAACCAACATGACAATTGTTGGCGGTTGAACCACGAAATGCTATAGAATACAGAGATCATCACGCATTGGTGGAAAAAGTCAATTAACCAAAAACGTATTTAATACATCTGCAGACGATAACTATATCTATCTCATTATTATTCTGTGAATGTGTATACTTACCGTTGTGTATCTCTAACTGTCATGTAAGCGCTAGGCCTGCAGTATTTCGGCTTCCGAGATGCAGCTTTTCGGTATTTCGAGGCAGCACTGTGGGCAAAAAAAAATCGTTATTATATTTAATAATATTTGGAAGTCATAATGTTTCCCTTACATATCGAAAATGTTAAAATGAAATTTTTGGAATTGTTATCTCTGAAAAGAAATTAATTACAATTTTCGCCTATATAGGACAGTATACATAATAGTAAAGTATAATATGTAAATTAGGAGTGGTAAAAATGAGTTGGGTTGGTATTGGAATTGAGAGTAAGATCCCTTCCGTCATACAAATATGAGTAAAACTCGGCAAGAAACGGAGGAAGGATCCCCTGGTTTAGGAACGATCATTAATTGCGAGTACTTTACCCAGTTTGAGATTTGAATAACCGGCCTTGCTCATCATGCAGCAGAAGTTTCATTCACCCTCGGATCGGACGCAACGAATTGACCAATAACAAGCGACAGTTCGGATGATCTATCGCGTCGTGATTGGTCAAATTGCTTGCGGTGCGCCAAGAGTAAACCAAACTTTAAGTGGGAAAGAGGATTAAGTATATAAGTTGAGTCCTCATGTTATGTTTATTATTTTATTCTTCTATTGAATATTGTCTGCAACCCTTAAACGTATGAATAACTAAAGCGGCGATTAGTGGTGACCATTCCTGTGCCCAACAAATACCCAACGAGGGCTTCATTTTATCTGTCAACAATTTAAAATATACGTATTTATAAAAACAGGATTTTATATACATTATATAACTATATAACAAGAATTGAATATCAGACAATCACATGTATTCCGATCATTTGATAATCTCCTTAAAGATGTATTGTCCCTTTGACTAATTCCAAAAAAATAAAAAATAAAAGATTTCGAAAAAAGGTGGGTCATTTTGAAGTATCATAATAGTTATTAACTATCACCAAAAATTTTTGGAAAAAAAAAAAAAATTTAACTGAAATACAGATGTTTTTTTGTTAAAAAAATAACTTTGACTTCCAGTCAAAGTTTTCAATCAAAACATATCCCATAATGAAACGCGCTTGTTTGGCTACTCTGTATGCATAATCATAAAACTTCCTCATGATCTGTGTGAAAATACCTTCTTAACCGTGACGAGTTGTAAACAATCCTAATTTAGCATATGCATAATGTGTACTCATGGTTTGAAATCTTTGTTTACTTTCGCTCGTGACGATTTTCCAGATGAAATGTAATCAAACTAATTTACCTGTACTGTGGATAGCGCAAATATCTTAATTTCATTGGGGTAATTGTATATGTAAACTAAGGGATGAGCACATTATAGCCTCCGTTCTTACACACATCTATTTGGCATAATATGAGCTACGACGCACAAATCCAAAATAACATGAGGCAGGATCATCCAATTCCCCAGCTACTATATATACAAACAAAAAAACTATAAAACGGAATATTATTCCTGTGATGTCGCTAGAGAATCATTACGCAACAGAAATGCAACAAAAAAAATACACTGCATGCTATGCAGCAAATTTATGCCTGGATATATTCAGTTCAATGCTGTTAAATTAAGTGTTTAGACGTCGCTTATGTTTTATTAAGAGACTGCATATGCGTATTAAAATGTAGGCCTATTATACCAGTCAGCTATGAGGAAGTTATCTATGCGTAAATATGTCCATTACGGATGCGTACTCGTCCTGCAGATTGTTAAAACTACACTTATCATCATTATGCAAACATCTTTATTCACATTAATGAATTTGTTTGATGCGGACTGCAGTAGCAACAGCGGGGTAGTTTATCCATGGTCATAGAAAACATTTCAAACAAGCTTTCAACTGTGATACAGCGATCTAGGCCTATTATTCATTTATTATGCGATACACACACGGTGCTGTACCGACACACGGTACTGCACCGACACAATACTGTGCTACAGAAACACGGTACTGTATCGACACACAGTACTGTTCTACAGAAACACGGTACTGCGCCGATACGGTAGTGCAACGACACACGGTGACGACAGAACACGGTACTGTATCAACCCACGGTACTACTGCACGATTCACGATACTGTACTACAAAAACACGATACTGTACCTGCATCCGGTATTTCCAGAGACGACATGTCCATTTACACCACACTATTAACTTTACATTAATACTAATGTATGTCTTTATCTTACATCGGAATGCTTATGACCTCTTTGAAATTATGTAATGATAAAACATAATTCTAACAATTGCCGTCTTTTACGACTAATAAAAACGAGATAAATGCTATAAAAAATACGGAAGGTTTTAATGTGCTTTTATGCTCCATATACCTGAATAGCAATAGAAACAACACGCATGCGCAGACGAGCAATTGAACGCATTCAATTTCATCATTGCATATTAATGTATATTTTGTTGGTATTCATGAATTCTCTCACATTTGAATGAAGAACCTGGCAACCCATCTTTCTAATCAGCAGCAGGAAACGAGATGGTTGTTGGATCGATGTTAGCGACGTCCGATACTGCAGAGTAAACGATGCATATTTAAACACCCTTCCCTGTTAAACATCTGAGATCATTATGTTCACCCTCTCAACAAACACTACCTGCCTAAATATATACATTAATCAGGCGTTTGACTATGATTAGCATACGATAGAGTCCAGATTGAATTATATGAAAACAGATTATTCGCTTGTGAATACTATTATAGCATATCATCTTCTCTCATGTCTTCTATTCTCTTTTCCTATTTTAAGCTTACTATATTTATATACATTTTAATCACATTACAATAAATGATTTGTTTAATATAATACTAATTTTAGGGTTTTACGATTATTTTCAATGACGTCATCGCGTTTCATCATTTTATTTTTCTTTATCTTTTTTTTTCAAATACAAAAATAGGAAAAGGAATATTAAACCGATTATCGGTACTGTATCTAGATTTCTTCAGTATCATAGGAATATTCAGTAATACAGCATCACATGTTCGTCACATGTTACGCCTAGTATGCCTATCAAGACCATCTAACCCTTAACTACCTTACATGATAGGCCTACAGGCATCACATGACACCCAAATGAGATATTGATATGATTAAAATTCCTATGATACTGGGCAAATACTGTCGTATGTGGAGATACAGCACTAAGAATCGGGTACACATCATCCTGGTGATGACGTAATGACATTATATCATCCTGGTGATGACGTAATGACGAAATTGAATCTTGGACCAATTACTAGGATTATGTTTAATTAGTTTTGTATTTTTAATTTAATTAGGAGAACTTTCCGTTAGTTCTATAAATTAACATATTTTTAAATATTGTTAAAACAATTCTCTGTATTGTAGATCTACATCATTCATTAGTTCAGTAAGCATACTGTATCTACGGAATATTCTGTGATACACCGTCACATTTCGTCACATGAATTATTGTTTAGGCCAAGGGTAAAAGTAATGTCACATGTGACACTGTATTTAGAAATTGTGTATGATACTATGTACATTGATTATTGCCTAGATACACATAGGTGAATAGAAACTTTTGGAACATGTTGCAGTAACCACCTTGGTTCCCAATACAAGGATACAACGCAGGAAAATTGACCAATCACAAGCGAAGGACTGAACGGTTGCTAGTGATTGGTCAAATTACCTGCGCTGTGCGTACCTCATTGCGTTGTGTCCAAGTGGTAACCAATCTAAAGTTAGATATTATGTGTATGATATTGGTCGGCAGCACGTGTACCACATACGCCAGAAATATGTCAAAGGCTAAAATTACTACGTACATTGTAAGCTGGAAATATATCATATACGACCAAGGTATTTATATAATATTACTATATTTAATTATGCTAAATATTGTTTTCTGTATAAATTACAAGCATAAATTAATATACGTGACAAATAATTTAATAATAAGTGAATTTTCAATATTAAAATAAAGAAATAGGTTATAGAAAACGAATAGGGCGTGTGGTTTATCGTAGGAATAACAAAGTGGTATTGTCCACACTGTAATAATAATATCTATTTAAGAAAAGTATTATACACATCATTTATACTCAGAAGGAAAACATGAAAGAAATAACATCTTGACAAAAAACTAAAAAGAACATCAAGGCTGTTACAATATACAAGACAATGAAGAAACATTAAGACATGAAATAAATGACTAACAAAATTGCTTATACACGATACATCATAATAATGTGTTTAGAAGCGAAGCAACATAGATTTTGATAAGAACAATTTAGAGAATCGTCGAGGACACCAACTCAGTATAGAAAATCCGTTAGGCTCGTATACTTAATAAGCTAAATCCAGTCTGGCTTAGAGACTAAGACCCAAAAAAAGAAAGCAGATTACAAGACGAATTGAACCCAGAACCTTGGTATCAGAAACAACAATTCAACCTGAAGCAGGTATTTCTACAGACCTTCAAAATAATTCTAAAGTAGAAAATAATCCATTATCATACAATAAACCGTCATCACATTAATATGAGCTTTATTTGTGAAGTGCTGACAATAATCTAAAGATTCTTATTTCATTTTTTAGAAAGCGTCCTTCTAAATTTAATTGTCTATTTAAGAAGTACTGTATGAGCTTGAAGTTATTGCGTCACTAAACATAATACGAAGAACTATAGTCATTTCAAAGTGGTTCCCGTCTTGCCCACTCGGACTCCTCACCATTCCGATTACCAATACATGTTTCGAACTCTTAATCGGCGCAAGCGCACAAGAATTCCCTGGTGTTTCCAAGGCTACTCTGCGTGTTATCAAAATTAAAATAATGGCATTTATAATTCATAAGAATTATACATTTCAAAAACCATGAAAACTGACAGGAGGTATAAAGTATAGCATCGCAGCAGCGCGGAGTGTTCGTTCACACAGCGCCTATGGAGAATAAAGTAAAAAATACTCTAAATATAGTTTATGAGGTATATAATGTCAAACATGCCATTTCACACACAAAAGTTCAGCATGTGTGTCCACACAGCGTCTATGACGTAAAAGTCAAGCACCACGCCAGGACACACAGCCAGCGCTAAGGAATCGATTTTGCGAGGTACTCATAGTTCGTTTATATAAAAATCACTTTAATAATGATAACAAAGGCTAGCTTGAGTTACAATCAATATTGTTAAGTCAAGATACCTTAGTTGACACTTATTAATAATAAATGACAATGTACGTCTCACGACGCGCGTATTCAAAATACAAAACCATTTGTATAAATACAATCATTTCTGTAATAAAAATATGTTATACAATATCATTTCCTTAGGGATGTCAAATCTTATATTTCACCTCTAAGCAGGCAATATTTGTATAATACAAGCCTCCCACGATACAACGGAAGAAGAAATTATATATGCACTACTTTAATCTATCATGAAAACTAAGAAAAATGACGTAAACCCTACAAAAGAAAAGACAAATTGTAAAATGTCGACCAAACCATCTCTTTAATCTTCAGAATGCATTGAACTCGGTGTAACAGTATATAAATAGGATAAAGTACATGCTCGACTACGTGACTAAACTACGGCTGGAGTAAAATGGAAAAGGTATACCTTTTCACGTAAAGGTATAGGCCTATTGGTATTCATAAGGTCAATGGCCAATACAACCTACTCAGACCAACGTAACACATTCTAAAGCGTGGTTCCCACCAGCGACGCAACGCAAGGGCGTAACGCAACACAAGTGAATTGACCAATCACAAGCGATGGCTTTAACTGTCTATAACTTCGCTTGTCATTGGTTAAAACGCTTGCGTTGCGTTTACGTCCTTGCGTTACGTTCTAGTGGGAACCAAGCTTAAGTCATGGTGGACACACAAAGGGAGAGAGGCCCAACTAGCTGATGGACACACAAAGGAAGGGAGGCCCATCTCCATCAGATTCAATCAGTCCCATTCATAGAGAGAGCCACAATACACAATACCTTTAGTTGATCATGATTGGTCGATAAAGTTTAAAGTATGGTACGTAAGACAGAATAGGTACAAGAGACTCTCAATGAGATACTATGGAACAATATTTAACACGACACATGGCGGATACTTAGTAGTACTGTAGTACTTTACGATCTTATCAATAATAATTTGTTCAATTCATGGGTAAATTCTGTAATACCGTTCCTACTACATAGACCATACGCAAACTACCTTCAACAACAGGCGTCACATATGACACATATCTGACACTGTATTACAGCATTTGCCTATGCTATGATAATGGCATACGTGGAGATAGCGTTTGCGTACGTTGACGTTCCTTACAGCAAGTAAACAATTATTACCCATTAACGCCAACTGTAAGCTTGACTACAGTCGTATATTTAATGTGTTAATTGAATGCCTATTACTTACTAAGTAAACAATGTAATATTATAAAGCTCTGTCTACACTATCAAACTTTATGTGACAAAAAAAATGTGATGTGCCCATATATGGACATGATGATGTCATATCACTACCATATTAAGGTATATTACTACCATATTTGCCCACATCAGACCCTTTTTTTAGAACTAGTTTGATAGTGTAGACAGAGCGTTTATAAGAAAACTGAAAACATCTCTACAACTACAGTACTACTTAATTATGTTTATATGCTTTCTTATATTGTGGTTGTGTTTTAATACATTAACATTATTCATCATACTTGCTTTTGTTGTATTCCATTTGTATACACAATGAATAGTTACAATAGTAAAATAAACATGTTTACGTCGAGTTCAGCTGTGATAAATGCAAACGCGTCGATTTATCCCAGTGTGAACAGACCGTTAAAAACGTCTTATTTCTTACAAAGGCTATTTTTAGTTAAAATATTTTATTAATCGTTTTAACCTATATAAACAGCTCTCCTTAATGTGTTTACGGTATAAGGCAATTTAAGTATTTTTCAATCACACTTTGATTTCAACCTAGGCGTGTGTAGAGTGTTCCGTAACCGTTAAGTCACGGTGAGAAATTGAGAAATTTTCTGCATCTCTCGGGACACGATGAGAACGCGCGCTTGACGAGTGAAGCATACACTGAGGATATCAATATTAGAAATTAATCTGCTATCTTAAACTAAATTGGGCTGGTAACAACCTACAAAGCACACAAATAAGTAATACACGACAAGGTGTGGAAATAGTATTATTTTAGGTACAATAAGTCAAATCAAGTCAAGTCAAGTATCATTTATTATCATTTGTTTTAGGAAAAACATAGAAATTCTGTTTGCTCTGTTGGCGGAGCACAATATCCAACGGACACAACACGAACTCAAAAACAAAAACATTACAAAAAAAAAAGTCTACATCATATTTAAGGCTCTAATAGATCCTGGAAAGAAACTATTTGTAAATCGTGCCTTATTGGCCTTAATAGAACGAAATCGCCGACCGCTGCGCATCAACTGGAACATACTATCTAGAGGCCGGATGAAAATGATCATCTTTGATAGCCACTGGCTTTTTTCAGAAGACATCTAGCATAAAAAATTACTCTTGTATTTGTAATAACATTCATCCACAATTTAGGCAATTTTGATTAGGTCCTCTATAGACTCACAGCAGCCACGAACGATGGACCAGTACACCGGAGAAAGCACTGTAGTATTTAAAGTACTCACTTGGATCTTAAGAAGACTTGTATCCAACCGAACTATGGGTCGTTGAATAGGAGTATTGTATTGTACTACCTATGCCGATTTCCACGCAACTCGACGATGATAATGCCAAATTATATTTCATAAATTATTTACATTGATATGCACAAATATAAGACGTCAATTAGTGTCAGTTATACAAACTGACGATAATTGTACAAACAATATTGGTAAAGATGGACTACATTGAAAATATCGTAACGAAATACACATGCATCGCATTATGTTAGAGCATGTAAATATATATACATTCAGATTTCATGAACCCGACAGGTAGGTGAGCTAGTGCAATAACTACATACTACTGAGAATAAGAAGAATACATTCTGATGATAATCAACTTACATTACGTGTGCCATCTTGCTTAAATACACGTTTTCACACAAAAAACAACAACAAAAGGTCAGCACACTTCTAATCCGTAATGTATAAAGCGTATCGTGCGCATTGTAGCCTAGTAATGTATACAGCGTATAGTGCGCATCGTAGCAGCCTAGTAATTCCGAGGAGAGCTAGCGAGGCAAACCATTTAACATGATCACGACGACCGGCAGCGTAGAGAACGAGTCGTAAATTTCCTAACGTTCACATACTTCGCTTTCCAATACTCAAATGTAGGAGAAACAGTCAATTCACCGGTGATACTCTCAACTGAGGGCGCTGTTTAATTGTACAAGATTGGTGAAAAATTATGAAGAGTAAAAAGTAAAAATAATATTATACGAATTGATTCTGACATTTGATTTGAAATAATGTAAATAGCAATTATTGATTTAGTAAAGGCTGACTTTCTGATATGAATAATTATCGAGAAACGACGTAGACGACGCGATGGAATGGATAAGCGTCAATTACCATTGCTGTCCAATCGAATATTATGTTTTTTGTCTTTTCATATACTTTTCTTAAAGATATATTGTCCCCTCTGAACAAATAATTTTCTTAAATATGCCATTTTAATTCCACATAATGGTGATTAAGTTTGACCAAAAACTGGATCGGAAAAAAATTTATTACTTGAAAAAAAAATGTAATTATAAAAAAAAATAATTGTCTGTACGTCAGACAATGGTTTTTGGTTCAATTTAACAATTATTTTGTCCTTTTATAAGACTCTTGGTACAGGCCTAAGCGATGTTGCTGTATTATGATAATGATGATGATGATGATGATATCGTGATTTAGGTATGGAACGCCAACAACATTGTAGGTGCATGCTGCCCTGTACTAGTTCGCCTGTGGGGCTACACGCACCGTTTAAATTCCACGCGAGTTTCTACCAGAAAATATCCCAACCCACAGGCCTACCACATATTATGCAAAAGAAAAAACATCATAATGTTCATCCAGCACAGTTTGACATGTCCACTGCCGCGTACAAGCAGGCATACAATAAGCTATTAATTCTTGACAGCTCAGCCAGCAGTCATTGAAAGGGGATAACATGCTTCCTCACAAACCCCTGATAATAACATCCCGGCATTAACAGTATACATGACCTCTCGGTCTAAAGGGAGATACGCACAAGTTTTAAGATAAAACTGCGATTTGAAGTAATTGGTATTTCCAGTCAGTACAGTCATAAGAAGGCAATCCCCCACGAGACCTAGTATTCCGACATGTCTGCTACATATTCAAGGTTTGCTTGCAGCGCTACGATGTGAACCTGCTCACCAATGCAGTTATGAGTTCAAATCTTTACCTTATCATTTAAAAAGTTTTCTTAAACCTAAAGCTACATAATGTAATAAAGTAGTTTTTAGTTGAAACATTAACATTACCTAGAACTCCAGTAGGTTTAAACAAAATCTAGTAAATTTTACCGAATTTTTGTTTGCAAATTTGTTCAAATTTGTTTTCTACAGTTTTCCGAGGTTTGGTCCACACTAGAAAACTTTACCGATTTTTTTTTTTCAAAATTTTGAGTTGCAAACTAAAGTTTGCTTGTGTAAGTTTGTCAACTGGTCAACACTAGAAAAATTGTACGGATGATTTTTTTTTTTTTGCAAATTCGTTTTCTACAGTTTGTCGAAGTTTGTCACTGTTCCACACTAGAAACTTTACCGATTTTTTATTCCTTTTTTTGTGCAAATTTCAAGTTGGACACTAAAGTTTGCTAGTGTAGGCTATACTTCTGCAAATTAGTTTTCTGACGTTTTTTTTTTAACAACTGGTTTGCACTGGCGAACTTTGGAAAACGTTTCTATAAAAACTCTAGATTGCACACATTGTAGACGAAAGAAAACCATGACTATATATGTCTCGAGCCGTTTCTAAAATACAAACATAAGGGGAATGACGAACAAAAAATGGAAACGAAACGCTCAGCTTTGGTGCACACGAAATAGAAATATGCCTCTGAATCACCAATTAAAAAAAGTTGTGTCGGAACTTATAGCGGCCGGTAGAGTAATTTGTATTCCATTGGCATCCGTATCCAATTAGAGCAAGTATTCATAAAGGGTGTGACTATAGTTTAGCAAATGTTGAATATTGTTCCAATTCCAATACTTCCCATTAATAAAGGTTATTTTATGCTAATTGATTTCCTTTGGTTTCCATTTTCCGTTCGCTTTGTTCTTTTATTAAAGATTTAAATTTGTAGATACTAAAAATACATGTCACACATTGGACCGGCAGATAAATATGAGTCATATTCGTGTTTCCTGCATTGCTCATGTTAAATTAAGTTTGTTAGAATCGCAACCAGTCGAATCATTCCTTCAAGTGGACTACACCGTACTTGCTATAACTGCGAAAGTTCTAACTCTTAGAAGTTAAAACTGCGAAAGTTACCAGCTAAAACCTGCAAAATGAACATCGTTTTGCAGTTACTGTTTGCTGCATTTGTAGCGATTCTAATCGGTAAGTTTTTGTTTTATTTTTAAACACCAGATGTCAATTAAATGCATTGACCTAATTGCCAACGCCTTTATCTGCAAAAAGTTACTAAGCAGAAAATATCTTCACAGGCATTTAATGCAATATAAATTACATTCCTTAATTCCAATCATTAATGGCTACAATATTATTTAGAATTACTGAAAGTGTAATATAATGAAATTTTAATTTTTAAAATCTTAATTTTGATGCGTCCTTTCAACTAAAGTTAATTAATTATCCATATAACATTAACATATAACATTATAGTCTGTATCCTACCCGGCAAACTTTATAAAATTGTTGTTTGCAAACTCGACGTTTACACGAGATTTTAAACTAAAGTTTAGCTAAAACTCCAGTAGATTTAAACAAAATCAGTAAACTTTACCGAATGTGTGTTTGTAAACTTCTGCAGTTTGATAACTTATCACTCAGTAAATGTTAAAACTGACTTTGTTAGTGTAGACATATTTTTGGCAAACTAAATGTTTTCTGCATTTTTCCAAAGTTTGTCAAACTATGGAAAACCTTTCATTACTCGAGTTTGCAAACTAAAGTTTTCTGGTGTAGACTTCAATCTATCAAATTTACTTACTGTAAATATTGTTTGAAATAGTTTACCTCAAAATAAAGTGCAATATTTTCTAATACTGTTCTGATAAGTTGCCTTAAATTATCAAAAAAACTAATTAAAGAAGTATAATAGTACTCGTATAAATTCTACCTTGCCTCTTTAAAACAACGTTTTGTTATCTATAAAGGCCTACACTACCTGTAAATTATTACAAAAATACAATTCCTTTTATAATGATACAGTCATAAACTTTTACTATAAATAGCAACAGGAAACTGGAAGTCAAATTATCAATTTAACTAATTTCTTCCTAAATTCGTTAAACCGGTCTGTTCAATCACGGTGTCATGTATAGAAGCAATATACTTTGAGGCTGTTTCATGTCAGCAACGGTAAAACATGAATACACAATGTAATAACTTTAAAAATCCCTTTAAAACTCACTATTTAAAAAACCACGCCCACGGGGAACCATAGTTTTTTTTTGAGAATGAGAAAGTAAAGCTCTAATCAAAAGCGTTGATTAGCACACAGTCAATGTCGAAAAGAGTATTGTTGATATATCTCTACTCTCATTGTATTATCTGATTATGTATATAAAACATTTGCAAACTTTTATATATTGTTTCTACAACATGTTAAAAACGTTGGCACTGTTGAAAAGGATTTGACAAATCCTTGATAGTACCACCGTATCCCGTCTCCATAATGGTACAGTCCAAGTCAACCAGGCAATTCAATTTGACATTATATGACTCAACCGAATGATAATCTTGTAGCTGTGTGAATCCGAGAAATACTATGCGCGTTTTGGAGTTGACATTTTACCATGTTTTTTTTTTTCAATATCAGTTTAGGTCTGTCATGTAAGATTATCATTATATGAATAATTATCATTGATTTACATCAATCGTTCGACGTATAATTACCCAGGAAGGTTTTTTACACCTGTTCCGAATCGGTTCTGTTCCGGCGCTCGAACGCCAATGACGCGTTTTCAAGCGGCTACGCGCATATATCGATTGGCGCATAGCCGCGTGGAACATCGTGAAACGATTTGATTTGCCGGCGTCGGGCTTGAACCTGTGCCGGAACAGGTGTGAAAGAGCCTTTAGAGGTTTGTTGTTGAAATAATATGTTTGTCTTAGAACACCGGAGCTCTGAAAATATGTGTTTCAGAGTGTGAATGCCTTCTAGGCTAAAATCTAAGTAAACTATTTTTACATTGCAGACCCTTCAACTGGACTTCAGGTATTTGTGACTGGACCTCAACTACCGGTTGCAATCGGAGCACAGGCTAAACTGTCCTGCTCATTTTCCCCATCCGCTGAGGTGGACATCAAATGGTTCAAGAAAACAACACCACAATCCTTTCAAAAAACAATCGTCTTATCAAGGGTAAACGGCCGAGTTAATAACCACAATAACAATCGCATGCGTTTTGAAGGGCCCAATGTTGCGCATATGTTGATAAGACAGGTTAAAACTAACGACGCTGGTACGTATGTATGTGAGGTGACAGAACGCGGTTACGCACCTATTGAGGGTGTAGCGATGCTCAAGGTATTACGGCGTAAGTTTCTTTTTCTTATTATTTTTAATGTATGAATTCATTTATATCAATATAAAACTCAAAAACATATAACAATAAAAGTATAAATGAAATCATTTAGCATAGCAACGTCGAGAGGACATTTATAAACAATATAACCACATATAAAAATCTTCAATTTGTTTGTTTTTATTAATGTAATTCTTCATGCTTTTTCTATGTTTGGTTGACATTATATTAACATCGTTAACAGTAAGATTTGGTTAGCATATCTCTTGTCCAGAGTCCAGATAATGTTTAACAATCAAGCGCTTTTACGAAATAGCGCTATAAAATGTCGCATTATTAATTAATAGTTAATGCAGGGAGTTGTTATTAGACCTAATAACAACTCCCTGGTTAATGTAATTTCAATAACCACATATTATACTAATCTTAAATTTGCTACCTTTTTGATGTAATGCTTTTCCTTGTCATTATTAAACATCATAACTATTATATTTAGCTGGTCAGCAACCACCACAACGACCAACAACAGCACCAAACAACCCAAATCAACCAGGAGGCGGCGGAACCGGTGGAATGAATCCTGGAACCGGTGGATTCAATCCTGGAACCGGTGGATTCAATCCTGGAACTGGCGGATTCAATCCAGGAACCGGAGGGATGAATCCTGGAACCGGTGGGATGAATCCTGGAACCGGTGGGATGAATCCTGGAACTGGTGGATTCAATCCTGGAACCGGTGGATTCAATCCTGGAACCGGAACCGGTGGGATGAATCCTGGAACTGGTGGATTCAATCCTGGAACCGGTGGATTCAATCCTGGAACCGGAACCGGTGGGATGAATCCTGGAACTGGCGGTGGAATGAATCCGGGAACTGGAACCGGCGGGTTCAATCCTGGAACCGGAACCGGTGGATTCAATCCTGGAACTGGAACCGGTGGATTCAATCCTGGAACTGGCGGTGGTATGAATCCTGGTACTGGAACAGGTGGGATGAATCCTGGAACTGGTGTAGGAAATCGACCGGGTGTTGGAACTGGACCAGGTGTAGTACCTGGAACTGGTAACTTTGGACCTGGAACCGGAGGTGGGATGAATCCTGGAACCGGGATGAATCCTGGTGGATTCAATCCTGGAACCGGGATGAATCCTGGTGGATTCAATCCTGGAACCGGGATGAATCCTGGTGGATTCAACCCTGGAACCGGAAACTTTGGACCAGGAACTGGCTTTCAACCTGGAATGGGACCGGGAATGACAACAAGGAGACCAGGGTTCGGCGCTGGTGGACGCTTCACTGATCAGATACTATACGGAAGAGATCCTATTAACCCTACAGCGGCTTACAGCCGAAAACGTAAGTTACTATTATGCGTCACTAGAGACGCGCAACGCAAACACGAACGCGCAACGCAAGCGAGTTGACCAATAACAAGCCACTGTTTGAATAATCCATCACTTGTGATTGGTCAAATCACTTGCGTTGCGTTGCGTCCTTGTGTTGCGTCGCTAGTGGAAACAAAGCTTTATTAATTTACGTTGACTTAAATCATTGATATATATTCGATGTATTTATCTACTACAACTTTATTGTTTAATTTTTGTTATTTACTGACAACAAACCGTATAAAAATGATAGCAAACATACATCATATTTTTTGTAACATACTAATAATTTTTTTTTTTTAGCATTCTATGACGAAAATGCGGGTAAGTTCTTTCATTTCTTATAGACATTTTAAACATGATATTGTATTTAAAAGTTGTAGGCCTACAATACAAGCTCGTTTAATAACATTTCCGCGTTTCCGATATACTGTACAAAACAATGCACTAAATAAGTAAATCAATTTCTTTGCAGGTATGAATGTTCGACCAGTTCTACTTCTTGTGACATTACTGCTTATTGTTGGTGGCGCCCTTGTGTAATACGCTCGAGCTGTTTTGTTTTTTATTTTTTTTTGTATTTCATGTACAAATAGTAAATAACCTATCTAATGTGAATTTATTAGTAACTTACGGCCCCTATGCCTTGCGTTTAAATAACATACCAAATGTTAGCCTATCTAGCTTAATGTGAATAGTGTATTGTATTTTTCTCTACTTATTGCCCAGGTATTATGTTCAAATAGCCTGAATAATGTTTCTATCCCTTTACTACGCCTAGCAGGCCTGGATGATGTATTATGTTTAGGTTTGACACCAGAATATTAAGTTGACGCACGAGCCTGTGTACGCGCGCGTACCTTTTGTCTTTTTACTGTTAGAAACAATACGGTGATACGAATTAAAATAGATTATTTCTTAGGCTTATTGTTAAAGAAAGTAATTGGAATTCTTTTTGTTTTCTGTAGCTAAACAATTTATCCATGACACAGTTGTCTATAATTGTCAACAATTATTTAATATTATTTTGACCTTAGATGAGATGCTGTATATGTAAATAATATCAAAGAATTCATGCATAAGCCTGGTTCCCACTAGAACGCAACGACGTAAGCGCAGCGCAAGTAAATTGACCAATCACGACGCATTGTGATTCGCCAAACTACTTGCGCTGTGTCCTATAGTGGGAACCAAGCCTTATTCGTGTACAGTTTTAGGGTTTGTACGGCATTTCATGTATCTTTGTATTGGGACACGTGCCAATTATGACAATTACTCATCGCTACAAGTCTGTCTCTGATTGGCTACTCCTAATCACACACCCACACACACATCGACAGATGACCCAACTAGTTAAAGAAGTTTCCTGCAAACCATATTTGATTTTAAAAATAGCTGGCTATAATCTGTTAGTATCTAATAAGATAACTATTATAACAGAAGGTATACCACAAGGTATGTATAGAAATATACGGAAGGTACTAAAATTAAATATTGTTTAATTTTTCAGTATAATAATCTTGATTCGTATACCTTAAACAGGAAGAACATTCGTTTTTGCAGTATATTACTACGAGTTGTATTATTTACAATAAAAATGTAGAAATGTCAAACATATTATACTTTGTTTATGTCTGTTTCATCCAAGTACGTAGGCCTAATGTCCCCATCGTAATTTACATTCAGAATTTTAAATGCATTTGTTCAAGCTATGAAGCAACGCAAGGACCAATGACAACCGACAGTTCGAATAATCCATCGATTGTGATTTATCACGTCCTTGCGTTACGTCTCTAGTGGCAACGCAAGTGAATTTATCCAATCACAAGCGACGAAAGTTTGGATGATCCATCGTCGCGCCGTGATTGGTCAAACTACTTTCGTTACGTTCTTTCGTTTTGTCATAGTGTGGAAATTAGCAGCATGTGGGATTTCACGTGATCAAACCAGGGAGTTGTAACTCCCTGATCAAACTATTTTCATTCTAAATTTATATATAATTTACATTTTTAGTTATTCTGATTGTAATCGATTCGTTCATGAGGTCGTACCCACACTGGTTAAGGATACTATATAATACATGATCGACTTGTTCTATATTTGGTACTGTAGGCTTATCTATTTTTACGTTCACCTCAAAATATCGTTTAAGCTTGGTTCCCACACGTAACCAGGTGAGTTGACCAATCAGAAGGCACAGTTCGTATGATTCATCGCGTCGTTGCGGTGCGCGTACGTTCTCGCGTTGTGTCGTCTCCTAGTGGGAACCAAGCTCTAATTTAAACAACCTACTTTTGTCTTATTACAGCTTTACGAATAATTAATTTAATTTCCTTTGATTATGTTTAATTATATTTGACTAAACAAAGATAACGCGTGACCCGGTGTTTAATTGTTTCTTGTCAACGATGATTCATACACATAAACAGCATAACATTTGTATTTTGTCTTAATTATTTTCAATTAAGTTTATACTTAACGATTGAGAACAGCTAACAAGGTCGATTTAATAAATGTAATTGAATGTATAATGGGCATTTTCCCTTTCCATTAGTGCAATAACTATTAGGCATGCGCAGTAGAGGTGTAACCTGTGGCAAACAAGGTTGAATGCATTAAGAAGTGACGTTTTTGAAGTGCTTAACTTAATTACAAATGGCCGGCAAAAATTAGCGAAAACAATCAAAATAGAACAAACAGCCAGACTGCATACTTCCTTACATATCAGTGTGTCATGTGACGTTGTTGTCGATTGGTCAATTGACGGACAATAACCGATCAAACTCACAGTTTGATGGACTAAAGTATCAACACCAAAACAAGAGGGTCAATGGTAAAGCTCTGTCTACACATCAAATTTGTTTGACAAAAAGTGTCCAAATATGGTAGAGGTACGACATGTGCATATATGCACACATTACATTTTGTAGTCACATAAAGTTTGATAGTGTAGACAGAGCTTAAGTGTAGGTTCCGCATGTGGACAGACGAACGGGCGCTGGTTGGTGGCATCACTCGACAAGAAGGAACTCTTACAGGGGAGTAGAAAGTCGTGGCATGTGTCATACACACCTGCGCTGGTTGGTGGCATCACTCGACAAGAAGGGACTCTTACAGGGGAGTAGAAAGTCATGGCATGTGTCATACAAACCTGCGCTGGTTGGTGGCATCACTCGACAAGAAGGGACTCTTACAGGGAGTAGAAAGTCGTGGCATGTGTCATACAAACCTGTGCGCCATTCAGCCCAGTAGGCTACGAGTCGCATTTACATTTACAGAAATGGTCATGCCACAACAACAAAAATGAAAAATTAAAGGAATAATTAAATTAATAATTATAGAAATATTGTATAAAAAAACACACTTAAGTAATTAGAAATAATGTAATTTAATTAACATACATTTTCAAGAAAAAGTAATATTTATACAATCTTTTAGTATAAAGAATTACATAATCTATCATTTATATACGAAAATCTAAATTCTTATAACACACTGATTTATGAATAGCGACGGATTAGGTCAACTTTGGTACATTTTATCAATAAAAGTTATTTTAATAAATACCTTAACATTTTATATATTAATTACTTTGAATAAACTAAATAAAAACTATATAATAATATGTTAATATCATTTGTTCAATACAATGTTTAGAGAAAATAATTATCCAATCGGACTGGAACGCGCCTACGTTTTCTCCCCACATGGTGAATCGAACATTCCCGATACCCGTTGGTTGCGCTTATTTTTTCGTATTTTATTCGTATGAATACGCTTGCGCTGATGGCAATCAAGCCAGAATCCGTATAAAGTTATTTGGTTGGATTCAGGAGTGAAACTATTTTCTTATAATTTGAGAATTTACTGATAAGTTCATCATTATTTCTTGTTTCTTTCGGTTTATGTACAACTTTTAAAATATTATATAAACAATAGGCTATAGAAAAAAAAAATTAAATTATATAATTATTATTCGCGTATAAATATTCCTTCGTACAACAACTTTAAAAATATTATACAAACAATAGGCTATTTAAAATATTATATAAACAATAGGCTACTACAGAAAATATTAAATTATAATATTATTCGCGTACAAATATTCCTTCGTATAAAATTACTTGTTTTTTGTGTAACTATTGATTAGTTCAATTACACACTAAATTATGTATCTAAAATATATTTGATTCGATTCATGATTTTTTAAGAATAATCATAAATATTATTATTAAATGTTGTGTCATCAGACGTTTTAGATTAACAATTACCATTTTAACTTGAAGAAAACTGTTTGTTAGAAGAATGTGCATATACCAAGCCGACTAATAAATTAAAAACCTAAGGTTAGTACTTACAAAATATTATAAAATACTTATCTATTTTTTACTGTATTATCATACAGTAGTTGAGACTGTGATACTATAAAACACAAACCATATTACACAAAATAGTATTATTACTCCAGCTCTACAACCCCTAGACAAAAAACTAATAAAATCCAAAAAACAAATCTATATTTATCTTGAGAAAATATTTGACTTGAACATGACTTTTTAAAATAATATACATTGTCTAAATTAACAACTTGAAAATCTAGGAACACTGAGAACGAGAAAATGTATTATTATTAGTTATTTTAGTTTTATTTTTTTTAGTGACACAAACATGCGTACATATTCATACGAAGCTCAAATATTGATAAATGCCAATCCTGATGTGCGTATATCCATGGAGTAACAATACTCCATGGTAATATAGAAGGCAGAATGGTGGTAACTCTATCTGATTTTCATTTTTTATTTCCATTTATTTATTAAGTACTGTGACAAAATAATAAACACAGAAATTTCTCAGAGTTAAAAACAATTTGGAATGATTATAAAGATTATATTTAGTTTTAAAGAATTATGCAAAATAACTTTTTTGGCAATTGTTTTTTTACATATTTTATACACTTTTTTGTTTTTCTATAAAAGCTTACAAACTCTAAATCTGTAAAACACTGTTAAGGCATTGAGTGGATTGAGATCGTTTTTTGTTTTACAACCCGATTTTGTTGCTCCTGATTTGAAAACTCAAACTTTGTATAATAATCGTGTAACTGATCTTTGGAATAGCCTTATATACTATAAGGCTGTTATAAGTCTAATTGTAACCAGTTTAAATGTAACCACTTGTAAGCTGTTGTTTGATAATCTCAAATGAAAAACCAAAGGCGAAAGCTCTGTCTACACTATCAAATTAGTTTGACAAAATAAGTGTGATGTGCCCAAATATGGTAGTGATATGCCCAAATATGTTAGTGATACGACATCATCATGTCTACATATAGGCACATCACATTTTTTTTGTCAAATAAAGTTTGATAGTGTAGAGAGAGCAGGATTTTTTCTCTGAAGGAACAAACATCGGTTTGAATTTTCCAGATAAAATCTCTTCTGAAAACATTTCTGATAGCGAACCTCTCCACTAGTTATCAATGTTTGAATGTCATAAAAGATCAGCGATTAACCACGACCTGCGCGTGAGAAAGCGAGATGACAATACACGTCGTAGATGATATTAAATTCACGGATACACAATTCTTGTTTTTCTAAATTCGTTCGCCATTAATTCAGTTAAAGCATTTCAACAATTTTACATTACAAAAATCAAGTAAACAATAGTCATGTTCCATTGGTTGGTTCAAATAACAGTACTGTTAGATCAATAATTGAATTTGATACTCCTTCATGATTGGTTAAGAGTTTGAGCGTTAGTTCTGTTAGAAGAATAGCCAAATAAAACATACTTTCCTCTGATTCACTTTCTTGTATTGATATTTGTTGCTGATTGGTCAATCATACATCTTGAGTGAAAGGAGGAGGAGTTATACTTGGGAAACGCCCAGAAGAGAATGGGCACAACCAACATAATCTGGAACCTATATTCAAAGAGAAAAACATTGATAAATTCAATTGTGTTAATAATAAACAATATAATTTAACACTTTTATATTCTTTGCAATAATTACAACCAAATTGTTAGCACCCCATCCCCCGATTTAAAAAATCCTGAACTACATAAGAATGTTGGAATACCTCGTCCAAATACTTCTCTTAATAATTCTTTTCTACTTCTATTTTGTTGAGGGCGTACACCATTTACACGCTTGACTTGTTCGACAGCTGTTTCATCTTCCAAAATGGCTGATACCTGATAGAAATAAAAACTATAGTTTATAGTATATGTTATAGTACAGTATGTGTATGTTATAGTACAGTATGTATATGTTATAGTACAGTATGTGTATGTTATAGTACAGTATGGTATGTTATAGTACAGTATGTGTATGTTATAGTACAGTATGTGTATGTTATAGTACAGTATGTGTATGTTATAGCACAGTATGTGTATGTTATAGTACAGTATGTGTATGTTATAGTACAGTATGTGTATGTTATAGTACAGTATGTATATGTTATAGTACAGTATGTGTATGTTATAGTACAGTATGGTATGTTATAGTACAGTATGTGTATGTTATAGTACAGTATGTGTATGTTATAGTACAGTATGTGTATGTTATAGTACAGTATGGTATGTTATAGTACAGTATGTGTATGTTATAGTACAGTATGTGTATGTTATAGTACAGTATGTGTATGTTATAGTACAGTATGTGTATGTTATAGTACAGTATGTGTATGTTATAGTACAGTATGTGTATGTTATAGTACAGTATGTGTATGTTATAGTACAGTATGTGTATGTTATAGCACAGTATGTGTATGTTATAGTACAGTATGTGTATGTTATAGTACAGTATGTGTATGTTATAGCACAGTATGTGTATGTTATAGCACAGTATGTGTATGTTATAGCACAGTATGTGTATGTTATAGTACAGTATGTGTATGTTATAGTACAGTATGTGTATGTTATAGTACAGTATGTGTATGTTATAGCACAGTATGTGTATGTTATAGTACAGTATGGTATGTTATAGTACAGTATGTGTATGTTATAGTACAGTATGTGTATGTTATAGTACAGTATGTGTATGTTCTTCCGGTTGAGTGGAGGTAGTTAACTTAGTCTATTATAAACTTGGTACATTCTCTTAAAAAATTACTGTATAACCACTTAAATGTAAAATATTTAAAATTAGTTACAACTGAGCTGACATGAGTATTTTACATGTGAGGGCGTGTGGCGCAGTGTGTTGGACGTTCGACTAATGATCGTGAGATCGAGGTTCAAATCCAACTCTTGCCGCATTGCTTGTATCCTAGGCAAGATACTTTAGTTCTATTTGCCTCTCTCCACCCAGGTGTATAAATGGGTACCCGGTTAGATCAAGACACAACTTTGCGGAAGTATGTTTCCATACGTGTTTAATAAAAAAAAATGACTGGGGTAATAATGTTCAGTGCATTGAGAGCTTGCTTATATGCGCTATATAAGAATGAACTATTATTATTAGTTTATTAAATGTTCGTCCAGTTTCACCATATTTGTTTTGTATTATATATTCCTGTTCTACAGTGTCAATAATACCTTATTTTAAATTAACCATATCAGAGTAAAAGAACACTTACCTGATCACAGCCTATTGCACACACAAACAGACCAAACAGAATGCTCTCCACGATTAACACAATTGTATGTGCTCTGCTGGGGAAAGACAAACACAAAATAATTATAAATCAAAAGGCAAATTACTGAAAATGCTGTGAGTGACTGGATCTCAATGGATAAAAAATAAAATAAGGACTGAAAAATAACAATGCTGTGGGTATCAGTGGCTGGATCTCAATGGAGATACAAAATGACAATGCTGTGGGTATCAGTGGCTGGATCTCAATGGAGATACAAAATGACAATGCTGTGGATATCAGTGGCTGGATCTCAATGGAGATACAAAATAAAATAAGCACTGAAAAATGATAATGCTGTGTGTATCAGTGGCTGGATCTCAATGGAGATACAAAATAAAATAACACTAAAAAAAATGAGAATGCTGTGGGTATCAGTGGCTGGATCTCAATGGAGATACAAAATAAAATAAGCACTGAAAAAATGACAATGCTGTGTGTATCAGTGGCTGGATCTCAATGGAGATACAAAATAAAATAAGCACTGAAAAAATGACAATGTTGTGGGTATCAGTGGCTGGATCTCAATGGAGATACTGTACAAAATAAAATAAGCACTGAAAAAATGACAATGCTAAATCAAAATAAAGCCAGGAAAAATTGCTTTCAGGTAACACTAATTCTTCCTTAGTGCATGTCATTTTAGTTATAATGCAAATCTGCTCAAACTATGTCAATGAATTAACATGTCGCTAGGCAACTCGCAAAACAAAAACTCTCTTGTAAAGATTGAGGGCCTGCAATCCGCACTGTGAATTACCTCTCTTTCTACGAGAATAAAACAACAGATTCAAAATACTTACACTTTTGCATTTTGTTCCGCAAGTTTTATATGTCTGTTTGATGCTGTTGTCCAACACAAAATCACAAGAACTATTGAATATATTGCAGCAAGACCTAAAATAGTAAAATAATATTTATAAAAACAAAATTGAGTTAAAGAGCACATTTGAGACTGAATACAATAGTGGAAGTGAATGGGTTTTGGATTGAATTTAACCATTTATTTTGTCATTTTATAACATTTTTTTTTTGTACGCAAGTGATTAACTTTACTAAAACTACAAAATAACTTATTCAAAGTCTGATTGAATTAATCTTCATCTTTCATGTTTTTGGGGGACAATAGATCATTAAATGGATTCTACTGTAGACTTACCCACATAGAATAAGAATTGTATAAAAAACTTTTGATTGAATTCCCCCACACAGTTATTAATCCTGAAAGAGAAAATATCAAAAAGAATATTAATATTTTGATACATAGTATTGACTCTTATAGTGCAGAATTTAAGTAAAGTGAGTGTGGTGTGTTTGTTATCAGGTGTAAAATTGTCAGGTTTAAACAACTTTAGAAGTTGAAAAGGTCAATAGTTTATTGCAATAGTACATACCACGGACAATGATGATCCATTTTGCGAATACATCTACGACAGATCCTACAATGGTGAGCTCTAGGGGGTCGGTATGCCTCACACTTCTGACATATACTCCAACTCTCACCATCCTAACGAGTAAAGAAAATATGACAAAAATATTTTTATGAATCAAGGCAATACTTTTTTTACCTTACTAAGGGTCAAAATCATTCTACAATTTCATCTAACTCGTTAAGCTCTTTTTGGTTAATAATACACACTGTTTACAGCAGTGACTGACAAATAAAAATAAGACTCAAATAATGATATGTTATTGCAGTAACAAATGTAGTTACTGCAGTAACTGCAGTAGAATAATTGTTTTTTATCATTTACCTGTGATAATATGCTCTTAGGAATTGCACCAACCCTCATATCAGAAAAATCTATGGCAGCAGCTGGTAATGGGACAATACCTAAAAACAAAAATAAGGTAAGGTTTGAGATTGAGATGGGTTAGGGCATAAGATATAGTATACAATTCTAAATTACCGGTACATAATTTAAAAACTTTTTATAGAATTTATGGAATAACATTGTGCAAACTTTCCAAGAAATATTACATCAGAAGTTATTAGAACATAAACTTTAAAAATTATAACATTACAATCACCCCTCCAACCAAAAATGGTGTCTGGGGGTTTTTTCCCCCAAATAATATGGGACCTTGATTTAAGGAAATGAGAGTAGTTTGAGAGATTTTCTGGTCCTTCAAGGGGTTTCAATTCCTTAATTTCAGAAAAAAATATGAAAAGAAATACATTGGATTCTGTAAAAACCATCTGCATAAACCATCTGCATATGATGAAGGAGAGAGAGGTCCAAGAATTATCCATAGTTCCTCCCTCCATCCATTTATAATACATTCTAGAATCCATAATTACTGTATCTATTTAGTACAGACTTGTACTAAATTAAGGCACATACCTGGGTCTGCTGTGACAGCTCGTACATGTGACGATATGAGAAGAACTACAATCAGATTGAAGGCAACAGCATGGAAGTACCCACTAATACTGCATACGTAAAAAAGGAAGAGTATTGAATGATTAGAAATAACTTTTATTTTTAGTAAATTAAAGTAACTAACTCCAGTTTTATATATGCAGACAGAAGGTTGTACTATTAGTATTGTATCTAAACTATAGCAAAGCAATGGAGTTGTTAATTGTTAAATAACAACTCCCTGCCTAAAGAGAGTACAGGAGGTCCTTATTATAATATTAGACAAAACAAATATAAAAACATTTAAAAAAATATGTGTCAAAACTTTACTCGCAATTCAGCAATTAAAAATTAAGCTCAAAATTATATTGGGTTTTTTTTTAATCAAAAGGAATAAACAGCCTAGTTTAGTACTACTAGGCTTACGCTTGCTATTTATATTTTCATAATGAAATAATTGAATTGATATTAATGTAAAATGACAAAGTTAGCCTAGGCCTAGCTAGAGTGTATGGGGTCAATCATCACCCGACTCTAAAACGTAAAAATACGGTGTCCCACTCCTGTTGTGTCGTGTGTGGTGAGGCTACGCGGTCCGGCCAAGCCCAGTTGTTTAAAAACAACCTTCTATACTGTTAATGGATTATATTTACTATAATTACCTCATAGCCATTGTTGGAAGAATAAGCCATTGGACTACAACATAATCAGCATATAGTACGGCAGCATATGTGATTATTAAGCATATAATACCACACGGATCCTTACGAAACACCGCCATGTTTGTTGATATTGTCTTAAAACCATGGTTTCCAGAAAAGAAGTTATTTTTTGCCTAATTTCACGATCAATATTTCACAAATTCAAAGGCGACCACCCAACTATTATTTTTAAAAGTATTGCTTACTCTATCAATAAATAGGCCTGGTATAAATATTTTTAACACGGTAATGCAAAAATTAATGGTAATACAAAAAAAACACAATATTTTGCATAGAAGAGAATGTTTTCTTTTTGGTTGATTCAATAGATAAACAAGAAATATTTCTTACAAAAAACGCCGCTCGCTTGTTTTAAAGATATATTATATCAAGTTTGTTTTGAATGTGTCATTTTATTGTCACATAATAGTTATTCACGTTAACCAAGCAATTATTTACCTGAAAAGATGTATGACAATGATTTTGGGGTTATAATTGGTTATCCGCACTTGGCGGATAACCCCTTGTTATCGTCAGGATCTTCTTTCTTTCCACGAATTTTGTTTCGCAGCGTAACATACGTATGATTATACGATTTTTAACAATTTATCTTAAAATCAAAAACAAGAGACATTTCTACGTATCCAAATGTCTTCAACACGTCAATATGTGGTTGCTCAGATGATTCCCTTCCAAAAGTGATATCTACGGCCTTCATTTTGATGACGTCATCATGTTAAAAATTGTATTAAAAGATTGGTCTCGTAATTTCATATCAATCATACCAACTGTTCAATATTTGTGGCCAAATAGGCTCCTTCATTTGTTTAGTACTCTTGGGTTGGCTTCTTTTCCAGATGGACTTCTTTTAGAGATTACTTTCAAACTAAATTATGATTTAGTGAATGAAATGGGATCTGCTAGGTTCCCGCCCTGAGAAATTGTGTGTTTTTTTTTAACATGATTTGAATAATCTTCTAATGTAAAGATTAACAACATCAACATTCCATGGGATTTAGCTAAAAAAGTGTGGCGTGTTGACCGCAATGACTAACAATACCTTGCATAATAACACACGACATGCCAACTGTTCACTATTGTTCATCATTTAAGTCATTGTATCAGTTGTTTTGATTTCGCATTATCAATTATTCACTTAATTCGTTTTATTTCTTCATACACAAACACAGTAAAATGTAGTACATGGTTTGAAATCATTTTCGTTTGTTCAAAGTTAAAAATTCACACACAAATTGTGAAATTATTCATTACAATAATGTATATGTATTTAAATAAATAGAGAAAATACACTAGCCAGGCCAGGCATCGGCATCTTTACACATTTCTATTTATTTGTTCCTAATTTTCTGACATAACTTAGGTGTTCTTAAAATTGAGGGCGCCAAACATAAAATTTAAGAGATTGGAAAGAGGCGGGAAGCAGGAGTACCACACATCAGATGCTTTGATGTTATTGCCTCATGATGTGTGGTGGAAAGGGGGGACGTTTAAATGTGTGAACCCCAAACACAGAAGCTCGCATAGCTTTAACTCTTTCCCCGACTCTTTCCCACCGACCGGCATGGGGTTTGAACCCACGATAATCGTGTTCCACGACGCTCTACCGACTGAGCTATCCGGCCCTCTGGTTTATTGCAAGGTTAAAACTAGATTCGTTTCCTCAAAATACGTCATGAATATGCAAATTTATGACGTAACGATTAGAATGACGTAATATAAAGAGCGTATATTAAGACTATACTATTGTCACTTTTCATTACTCTTGTAAATTGTGGCATAATGGGTACTGCTCTAGTAACTATCATTTGGATTCTCTCAGCTCTACTAGCTGGGGTTCGAATCTCTACAGATTTGTTTTTTTTAAAATAAATATAAAATGTTTTTTCTTTTATTTTGAAAAAGATATTTAGAGAGTCAAGTTAATTTAGGATAGGCAGGGGCTGGTCCTGGAGACTTATATTCTTTCGATGTCTAATTTCCGGATACCTGACAACTCTATTTTTCTAATTTATAAGCTCCACCCAACCATGGTGGGCTGGTTCTGTAGACTTAGAATTTTGTTTCATATTGTTTTTATTGAACCATGTTTCATGGAGGTAGCCCATCCTGCAAAGCTGATCATTGGGGCTCTCGACAATACAATAAAAACCATGTTTCATGGAGGTAGCCCATCCAGCAAAGCTGATCATTGGGGCTCTCGACAATACAATAAAAACCATGTTTCATGGAGGTAGCCCATCCCGCAAAGCTGATCATTGGGGCTCTCGACAATACAATAAAAACTGTACCAAAAAAACATTATCATAAATTTATTATAAAAACTTACTATGAATTAAAAAATTTGTGATAACATTTCCAGATTTCATAAAATTCAAAACTCAAAAATTAAAAAAGTACTAAATATGATACTTATTATACCACGACGACGATTTGGTCAATACCGTATTGTAATTCAATTTTTTTTAAATTCCATATTGATTTAATTTCCAGGTGAATTTTCACATTAAACTAAAGCTTATATCAGATAACAAAGAATCCTCTACAACGTTTCAACTTTGTTATTAATAAAATATTTATTTACGATGTCACTTTGCAAATATTAGTCATAAAACTACCTCATTGGCATTTTTTATTTTTAATAATAATAATAATAAAACAAAACACGAACTCAAACAAACAGAACAAAAAGAAATACCTGAGAGAATAACAGGAATCCAATCAAAATGACGTCATGATCAACTACAATAATTCACGATATTAATGCTACTTGCCATTCTAATCATGACGTCAGCTGATTAAACTTATTAGCATACATAGATGATTATTCTATAAGTTCTATGAACACTTTTTCTTTTGATTTCTTTTGTTTTCTGTGGGAAAAATGCATATTTATTGTTGATCGTTATCGTGCAGTTTAGGGCCTTAAAGAAAGCAAGCATTGCGCATGTGGTCAAAGAAATGTGTAGGCCCGGTATGTTTGTATAATTGTTCATTAATAAAACAAAGGCTGGTTCGTCTGATCTGCAGTGTACGACGCTATAAAGTTTATTGGCTCGTTTGTGTTTGTAGATATATCGACCTTTGGATGGAGTCTATTTAATCATACAACGCTTTCTTTTGGCTCTCACGATTAAATTTATAGCGGTAGACCTATAAACTTGTTGGGGTTGTAGGATTCATTTGTTTTCCCCTTTTAGTTTCCTTCTGCACATTTTCTTGTGAGATGAGTACTAGGAGAATATTAGGACATATTGTCCTTGTTATTGCATGTGTGTCGTCATCTTATGGAGGTAAGCTAGTATTATAACTAATGACGGGGAGGGGTCATTACAACAATGTTCATTTTAAAACGTTATTTGTTATCTGCGCGCCAAACGAAATAGATCATGGCGTTGGTACTGTAGATCTACAGTGAAGACGTTGAAGAGACGAACAACAAAGAAAAATGTATGTAATGTTGCAAAGTACAGGTAGAATACAGCGTACAGCTCGACGTGTGGACACATGTTTACGCCCATAACAAATCCCCTATGATAGGGTCTAATCCACGGTAATATTCTGAGCGGTACTGACATCTCCAGGGAACATTTTACCAAAATCTACCAAGGGAACATTTTACCGAAATCTACCAAGGGAACATTTTACCAAAATCTACCAAGGGAACATTTTATCGAAATCTACCAAGGGAACATTTTACAGGCATCTACTCAGGGAGCATTTTACCGGAATCTATACCCAGTGAACATTTTACCGAAATTTACAAAGGGAACATTTTACGGAAATATACCTAGGTAACAATTTACCCCACCCAATACCCACAGGGGAACATTTTACCGACATCTACCAGGGAACATTCGCCAGTGTAGCTGGCTCACATCGTGCACTAAAGAATATATGCTTTAGTCGATGCTCACATTTTTTGAAATTAAAATAATTTTTGTCCGTAATTGACGTAATGAATTTTTGTCCCCAGAATTGTATAATTATGGTGGAACAAATGCTGATGCT
This sequence comes from Antedon mediterranea, assembly GCF_964355755.1. Lineage (NCBI taxonomy): Eukaryota > Metazoa > Echinodermata > Crinoidea > Comatulida > Antedonidae > Antedon > Antedon mediterranea. Next base: position 2,354,879 of record NC_092677.1, read on the forward strand.
CTACCAAAAACAGACGATGCGTATTCACCTGAGATCGTATTAAATCAAGGATTTCCATTCTATGAACATGTTTATTGGCACCTTTATGTACGTTGTTTGTTTTAATGCATTATGGGTAACACAGTTTTAATGCATTATGGGTAACACATTGTGTTTTATATACTGTGCGCACCACCCACCCCGGTGGCGTGTACAATTTTGCTGCAGTAGTGTAGTTTGTTCACTTGCCCCAAGTCTGTAGTTATTACTTGGCAAAATAGAATGTTGCATGCTACGTATAGCACCTGCTTTGTTTGTTTGTTTGCCCTCTGTGGCAATATTTTATCAAGTAGACTACTAGCTACTTCACTCAGTTTCTGAGTGCTTTTATTACTAGACAAAATAGACTGTTGCCAAGTATATAGTATATATACTATTATATAATATATAGTACTTTTTGCTTTGTGTGTTTGTTAGCACACGATAGCGCCTACAAGTTTCACGTATTATTCTGAATATTTCGGTGTAAAGGTATACTTACAGAACATGCCTATTGAAGATCAAGAAAATCTGTTCTGTAGGCCTAATAACTTCACAAATAAAAAAAATATTTTTTTATATTTTCAACATATCAGCATGCGCCCTCTGTAGCAATATTTTGCAAAGTACTTCACTCAGTTTCTGAGTGATTTTATTGTCTTTTGTTATGTTAGAGTCTATCGAAGTCGGTGTTTAGATTTTTTCTGAAAAAGTTAGTATACGTATGAAACGCCATATGTGCCATTAAGTCAAAACACAGTCTAGAACTAGACTAGAAGTGGAGTACTGTCATCAATCATCAATCATTAAACAAAGTCTAGAAAATGTTTATATTTATGTTTTTAGGTAAATGAAAATGGGTTGATTTCTTTTGAACACGAGGTTGGTGCTTATTCAGACATGCCGAATTTTTTTCCACAAGGTCCAGCTCTGGTAAGATCTATTTGTTTTATTATAAGTGCGGTATTGTCTATACAAAATAATTTATATTAAATAAATTATTTCAAATATCAAAATATTACGATAGGTTTCATGTGTTGTCTGGCCATGTCCTAGTCTCACTACAGTAAAATGTACACAATCTGATTTTTTTTTGCAAATCTATACAATATCTGTTACCATCTGTTACGCTGTCATCTCCAGAATAGCTCTGATAGCTCTTTGATTAGAGTTCACAAAAATTGTTCTGTCAAAAAGGTGTAGGCCTACCGTCTGCAAACTATTTGTATGTAGTTATTTGCTGAAGTATGTCAATTGGTCATATATTAAACATTGAAGCTAAAGTTTGCTAAAGTGTAGAGGAGTAAAAGTTCTTTATTTTATAAACATTGTTGAAATTGATGAAATTACCTTCTTTTTAGGACGGTCCTGACAGTGGTAGTGAGCCCGACGAGCGCATCATCATCGCGCCGTTTTGGGCCGACATAGACACCAGATCAATCGGATCCGTATACTATCGCCAGGACCAATCAGAAGCCACGTTAAATCAGATCACGGCAGATATTAGAAAATACTATGTGATGGCACGTGACTTCACCGCCACTTGGTCCTTCGTCGCCACGTGGGCAGGTGTGACGTTTAAAGGATATAATACAGAAAACACTGATATTCCTGTAAGTGGTTTTCACTATTACACTTTAACCGATTACCTGATGGACCACTGACAAACAGGCATTCAATAACTGAATCATGTTTAAATGAATTAACTTAACAGACTACTTCATAATAATAAGGTATTCTAAAATTATATTTTTAACCGATTACCTGATGGACTGACTTCAATAATTTAATCATGTTTAAATGAATTAACTTAACAGACTACTTCATAATAATAAGGTATTCTAAAATTATATTTTTAACCGATTACTTGATGGACTGACTTCAATAATTTAATCATGTTTATGAATTAACTTAACAGACTACTTCATAATAATAAGGTATTCTAAAATTATATTTTTAACCGATTACTTGATGGACTGACTTCAATAATTTAATCATGTTTAAATGAATTAACTTAACAGACTACTTCATAATAAGGTATCCTAAAATTGCATTTTTGTTTCACAGAAAAACACATTTCAAACAGTTCTAGCAACCGATGGTTATAGGTCGTACATTCTCTTCATTTATGACGACATTACGTGGACAACCTCTACAGATATGGGAGGCAAGGCGGACACCGGGATAGGAGGGACACCAGCACTGGTAGGAGGACAGGATATCAACCTGTTATCTATTATAAATTATATTTCATAAAATTACTCAGAATTTATAATAATAAAATATCAATATATTATTGCTCAATTATTCTTATTGACGTCCTTTAGATTGGATTAAATGCCGGTGATGGTTATAGACAGTTCACGGCGTATGATTATTCCCGCAAAGACATACAGATTACACTTGATGTGGGGACAAACTGTGATGAAACTGGCAGATTCGTTTACGATGTGTCGACTGTGGACGTTAAGGAAGGGAGTTGCAAACAAAATCGTAAGTATGGGGGTGCCGTAATTTGAAGGAATAAAACATCAAACTTGGTTGTAAACACTACTGAACAAGGTCTCTGATTATTGGGTATAATTTGTTTATTAATCTAAGTTGTCTGTATATTTATTATTGCGCCTCGTACTTCCGTTGGTGCTACCCATTGTATTGAATTCCACGTAATATATATCATATCTGTGCTATTTGCAGCCTCTAGTGTGTACCCGCCATACATCAGTATGATGGGTGGTAACAAGTTGTACATTGTGGGTCAGTGTTGGACCCCTACCGACATTAACTGTACCTTTGAACGTGATGACGTCATACTACAAGTTGCCAGAGTTGTGTATGTCAATCCATCAGAAGCCTACTGTGTACCGAACCCCTTCTTTGTGACTGGAGAGGTACTGGTCAAGATACCAGCTTTAACGATTGCTTTTGAGGCAAAGGTTGTTATTGGTAGGTAGCTGCATTCACGTGGTGTATGACGTACGTGTAATTTGATCAATCGTAAGCTACAGTTCGCATTATCAGCTGTGATTGGTCAAATTACTTCCGTTGCGTCATAATAAGAACCAATATCTAGTTTCTCATCAATACGCCATTTTGTATTTTACGCAAACGAGTCGCATACTTTAAATTTTGTTTTTATAATCAGTTGAATACGAACGGTTTGCTGCCATTAATGATTATGACGTCACTCTGGTTGACTCAAACGACAAAAAATGGAGAAACTCAGGAAAGGAACTGACAATTGAGTGGGTTACTGACTACTTTGGTGCTACTGACGCTGTCGTCGCAGCTGATGTAATCGCTTACAGGTATTTCTTATTAAAACATTTTTAAACTAACTAAATACAGTAGTTAATAACATATAGGCAGATATATAAATACATATTTGTTAATGCCAAGCAATTAAAGGGTAGTTTACTAAATACTATATTTTAAAATGAAACATACTCATTTGCGTCCCCATTACGGTGGTATCATTTGTTTTACTAAACGGTGACGCAGGAAACGCGTTGCAAACTGGGTCTTTTTTCAAACTGGTGCTACAGGATTTTGCGCTAGTGTTCAAAGATATTTACTAATCGAATGAGATTTAGACTATTACGATTTTCCGATATCTTTATTGAATCTTAAATCATACAACCATTTTGTTTGTTTACAGAGAGGACGGAGAGAATCCTGAGTGGGAGACGGTATATACAATAACCCCGATGACCAGAAACGATGGATCATTTTCATTCGTCCCGTCAGCAATGGCTAACGTCACGACGGACAACGCGTTTGGCATCATACGAGTCCATGGATCGTCGTAGGTGTTAAATATTTTACAATTTGTTTAAAGATACGATTAGAATGGTTCAGTGTTGTAATTATTTGAATTAATGAAAGGTACTTTACTTAGTTACGACGGTCCCAGTTATCCGTAGGCAGTCCAACAGGCGTTATAAGAGCATGAGCAGTCCAATGCAACTACCCAGCTTTGAAATGCCCCTTGGGAGCGCTAAACTAGGGACTTTTACCATGCGTCACGTCACATTCACACTTCGCTGAACAGAAGACGACGCTGCATAATTTTTCATTATTTCCACCAGGGAGGTATAAAAATATGTTATGCTCTGTCTACACTATCAAACTTAATGTAATGTCATATCACTACCATATTTGGGCACATCACACTAGATGCTACAGCTTTAGTGCAAAATTGAGGGATGATACAGTAATTTAAATATAATCTTGGTTTTTTTCCAGGTCAGATCCTATACTGTACAGCAAGATACACGCACTCGGCTATCTTCTTGAGGATTCATACCAGGATAGGTCATTTAACTGGTCACAGAACGCCTGCGTAAATTGGTACGAAGCTGACCAGACGACTCCAGATTACATTGCCAACCTACCAAGCTGTCCATGTACCTTAGGCCAAGCGTTGGCGGACGGTTCTAGGTTTCAACCGGACACCGGGTGTAGCTTATTCCAAGGAAGCGTCTGTACGTACCACAAAGGGGCTCAACATTGTGTTCGAAGTATATTTCCAACGTAAGTCAGAATATTATATAGTATAACTTGATCGAATCAGGCAAATTGACCAATCACAAGCGAATGAGTGTTTCTTGTGATTGGTTAAATTACTCACGTTGCGCGTACGTCCTTATGTTGCGTCCTAGTCGGAACCAAGTCCTACGTCATTGCGCGTACGTCCTTATGTTGCGTCCTAGTGGGAACCAAGCCTTACGTTACCTATACGTCCTTGCGTTGCGTCCCTATTTGGAACCCACACTTATACATATAAGTATTATTCTGTAACAGGACTGATAATTCGGGAGTACAGTGTTGTTACACAGAGGAAGGTGACCTCGTGTATGCTGGAGATTCATTTAATGGCAGTACAGCAGATCGATCACACCCCTGGGGTGTCACTCCCTATGGTACAAAAGGAAAGGTACGTATGTTAAATTAACATTATCAAGAAATTGCATAAATAACCCTTGTGTGTCCTTCCACGGAGATAGAGAAGAGATCACCGACTTAATGTCTCACCTAAAAAGCGATGGAATTAAACTAGGGATCAACGAGAATGCATGGATCGCGCTCGTTAGTTTAGGCCCGCGCTGTGGTTTGTCAGTTCAGGCAACTATGCTAAATTACACATCATTATTCTAACTTATGCCTACTCTATCTCCCACTACGTAGGTTCCTACTATGTCACATTGGGTCGATGACGTCATTTCATTTTACTATTGCTGTATATGGACCGATAATTCAGACGACTGTTGGAACTATATGGAACGCCGACCAACAGCAGATTGTCGAAATTACGTGCCACCAACACATGGTATTTATTGTAACATAACATTAACCTTTATCGAATTGAAGAAACGTCGGTAAAAAACTTCCTTTATCAAACTTTATCTATTTAATTTTTCAGCAACAATATACGGTGATCCACACGTGTACACATTCGATGGTTTGGGTTACACGGCAAATCTTAAAGGAGAGTTTCTACTGTTACAATCCATCGACAGCGATGCTTTACAGATCCAGGGACGAATGGAACAGATCAGTAACTACAATGGTATATAATATTTATTGTTTTCGAATGATGATGATGATGACTGATATTGATGAATGACGATAAATGTTGATGAATGATGATGAATAATGATAAGGACGACGATGATGATGAATGATAATGATGATGAAGATAATGATGATCAATGATGACGATGACTGATATTGATGATGATGATGATGGATGATGTTGATGATGATGACTGATATTGATGATGATGACGATGATAATGATAATGATGATGATGATGACTGATATCTATGATGATGAATGATGATGATAATGATGTTGATGACGATGATATTGATATTGATGATGATATTGATGATGACGATGGATCATGATGATTTATATTATCGTTGAATTATATTTTTTTAAAGGTAAAATTCAGCTTGCAACAGGCCTTACAGCTATCGCAATGAAAGATCTATCTACAGACACCGTTCAGGTTGAATTAGATCCAATCAGTATGTTAATAATTTCACATGGATCAGATAAAGTAGACGTCAAGAATCAGAAATTGATTAATTTTAAAGGTTGGTTTGTTATACTTCTTTGTAAATGTTGAAGATGCATATTGTCTCCTAAACATGGGAAGTGGGAAAAATATGTGTGAAAATCGGATTTCATTTTCAAAGTAAAATAATTGATTAAAGGAAAAATAAAGAATGAATAAATAGCAGATCATATTGTTTTTTAATAGACAAACTAAACGTATAATTTCATACTGTAGTCGTCCAACTCTAAAGCAAATTATTTAATTTGAAGGTGTTACAGCAGTGTTTGATGCTGACTTCACTGGTGGAAACATAACAAAAGTGTCGTTTATATTTGACTCTGGTATTGCTGTCCAAGTTAACGCAATTCCGCAACTCATGTCTTTGTCAATTACTATACCACCGACACTTACGGTAAGTAAGCGCATTAAAGCTTGGTTTCCGCTATGTAACTACGCAACGTTACGCAACCTATGCAACGTAAGAAAATGCCCTTCCAATAATAGTGTTTTCCCCTGAAATCAAACCTGCGATGTTTGCAGCACTGTTGCGTCGTCGGTTCTCACTGTGATTACGCAATACAGAATTTTGCGCCAATACGTCGTTGCGTTTAAGAACTGTCAGCGCAGCATCATCTTGAATATAACATTTTATTGTAACATTAACATTATCTGGTATTCAATAACTCAATCCGATATATTAACATGTATACATAAATGTACACTAAGGCCTATTTTTTTTTAAAAAGATCAAAGAAAACAGACTGCTTACTTATCTCGATTTTGTCCTGCGTTTAGGGAAAAATTTCAGGATTTTTTGGTGACGCAAACAATGTAACAAGTAACGATCCGTTTGGTGAGGATGAATTACTTACTGACGAACAGAATCTATTCGCTTACGCCAACGCTAACAGTAAGTAACTTATGGTTCACACACAATTACACTTGCTCCAAGTGTATGTTATTGTCCTAAAAGTCGGTTTCCATTAGACGAATATATTGTGTTCACTAATGGGCATGCGTATTAATATTTTCATCTGCTTTTTGTGACGTGCGAAAATGCACAACCAATCATAACTCAGGAATGTTTGTGACGTGCGAAAATGCACAACCAATCATAACTCAGGAATGTTCGATTCGCGCGAATTATATTCGCTAATGAAAAGCAGGCGTTATGTTGTTAGGCCACCGGTCGACGTTCAATTGTTTGTAGCTCAAATATTGTACGTATGAAACGCCATGTATGCCAAAATATCATCTTTTTTACCAATATTAAGTTGAATCGCCGTCTAGAACTTGACGTTCTGAAATGCAGAATGACACCATGATTTTCTGTTTTCTCCATCCATTTTATTCTGAGAATGTTTTTATTATACTACAACTTACAAGTGTGTAATACTTATTTAGTGGAAATTGACTCTGATGATTCATTATTTAAATATGAACTTGGTAAAAGTCACAGCGATTACCACAATGCATCATTCAAACCGCTCTTTGAAGATCCGCCAGGCACCAACATTCCAAGCAACACTCTCAACCTAATGCCAGAGGTAAGTATCATATACACCTTCCACCAATAAGATCTTTGCTTAATAAACAGGCAGTTATTTTATAATTTCAATGCAAAAATGGTAAAAGCACGTTAAAATGAATTGCTAATGAATCGTGCCAGTTCACATTGCAGACGTCATTATGTCCATAGCGCCATCTATTCCAACGTCCATCATTCCTCATGGTGATGTGTACACTTTCTACTACATATGCTACATCACGTGATGTCAAAGCAGTTTCTCTCTCATTATGTTCAAACATCAGGTTAATAAAGGATATATAGTTGTGTACACTGAAACTAGACGGCCGAGAACCCTTTCCGGCTGCATTTATCGCGCGATATTCATTCTTCATAAGATGTTCTTACATTTTTCTTTTCTTTCAAGACATGTGAAGGTATCTCATCATGCGAATATGACGTACTGACGACCGGTTTACTTGACGTTGGAGAAGCAACACGACAAGCTGTCGACCAATATTTTCTTAATAGAAACGGGTCTTTAGCCGGTACGTAAACGATCGATTGGTATAGTATGACCACTCCGCAACGACGTTCCAAGCATGTACGCAACATGTTTTTCATTAGCTACGGTAGCTAAACGCGCATTTAACTATAGTATGCATGGTTCCCACTTTGACGCAACGCAAGGATGTAGATAGACTTGCCCCAAGTCTGTATTTTCTTTTTTATTTATTTGTTTTTATTGCGACCGCGATTTTTGTCTGAAAATACAGACTTGTGAAACGCGTATAGAAATCGATTTGTAGACCGCAAACGTCCGATAAGAATGACGTAGGTGATCATACCGTATTTGGCTATATGGGGCGGGCGGTATGTAAATATAGATTTCGAATCAACCAATGATCATCTTGTTTCAAAATGAAAAAGATCGAGTACGTACAGTGCTGAATGTACGAGACGAGACTGTTGATAAAATCGTGTTGCCAAGTTGTTTTTTTGATTAATTGTTTAGTCATTGGCCTAGGCCTCTTTCGTAGGTCCTACTCAACTCGCACGTATGACCTGCCAAATAAAACGCCAATAAAGTAGGCCTACATACCACCGGCACACAACAAAGCTACACCACACACTACACAGAACAGGACAGGGTCTGGGTGGGAATTAAATCAAATTATCTCCGCGTAATATAATGATCCATTCAATGTTTGATTTGCGGAGAAGCAGCCTATCTTATCAAGACGAGTTTTCATGTTCTTGGGAAAAATCCCATCAAATGTTTACCAAACTACTAGGCATATAAAATCATTTCTAGCCTTCAGAAACTTTCATCAATGTACCAAGTACACGTTGTCTAAACGTAACATAGCGCATGCGCACCATCTTAGTTGTTGAGTCTTTGAACTTCTGAAATATGAATATTAAAACGGTGTACGAGTGAGTAGCCAATCGCATGCAGCTGAAACTAGTCAACCGGATAATCGTATGCACCAAGAATTCTTGGTGTCAAACCACGTGACTTGTGCGTGTTTCCCCAGACGGAGTATCCAAAATCAAGTAGTATACGTATGAAACGCCATATGTGCCAAAATATTTATCTTTTTACTAATATTAAGACAAAACTCCGTCTGGAACCCAGACTAGGATGTAGACACAACGCAAGCAAGTTGACCAATGACAAGCGACAGTTCCCATAATTAATTGCCTGTGATTGGTCAAATTACTTTTCGTTCAATTGGGATTTACCAAGCATTTAGTTTGGTTCGAATGTTTGGAATGTTGGTGCCATACATTATATTATTTTATACTACAACGTTTGTATATTTGTAATTCTGTAATTTCAGTCATAGCGTGTCCATATATTCGAACTCCTTCAAACGGTAAAAAGGGATTCGTGGGCGGACAGAACAACCACTTGGTGGGGGCAACTATAACATTTTATTGCAATGACGGCTACATATTATCGGGAAGTACCACAAGAAATTGCAAGAGCAATGGAGAATGGACGGGTACTACCGATGAACCAATTTGTTACTACGGTAAGGTGTTTTTTTTTCAGTTGTTTTAAATTCAATTATTTTTTCACCACCCACAATACATGTACATGGTGCATTAAGATCTGTGCTAAGCAGATTTTTAAATTAATAATTCACCCTTGAAAAGGTACAATCACAATGTATCCATTTATTTATTTATCAAAAAAGATATTGTGCTGCTTCCATCCACATTTGATAAAACCCTATTTTTCCTCTACACGAATTTGTTCACGCGAATCGAAAGCGTCAGCTTAATAAATCGAATAAATCACCTTTCTTCCACATGCGAAGGGTGTGACACTCCACGTAGCGGATCTCTAGCACATGGATCAACACACATCTTTTCATACCAACCTAATTACAATTTTCCATATTCTCTGAATTTTTAGCACGGGATTGTGGAAGCCTAGAGCCACCAGAGAATGGTTATATAACAGTTGACAGGTCAGATGATGAGATTGTGGCCGAATTCACATGTAATGACGGATATAATCTGGGAGGCAGTTCAGTGAGGACGTGTAGTGGCGATGTCTGGACGGGCGAAACAACGGGATGTTACGGTAAATAATTATAGATCTAATCTTTTACATTTCTTAATGTTACCACGGACTTAGGTCTATGTTACCAATGATCCTTCTACAACTTTAAATAGTCCCACCATGGGCTTAATTTGAAAAAGCTAAGAAAAACCACACCATAATAACGTCTAAAGCTCTGTCAACATTATCAAACTTGATGTGACAAAAAATGTGATGTGCCCATATATGGACATGGTGATGTCATATCACTACCGGTACCATAATTGGGCACATCACACTTTAAAAAAAACTATTTTGATAGTGTAGTCAGATCTTAAAACGCCAATTTAAAACGTCAGCTCTATATACACTATCCAACTTTATGTAACAAAAAATGTGATGTGACCAATAGGGACATGGACGTCAAATCACTACCGTATTTAGGCGTATCACTACTGTATGTGGGCGTATCACTACTGTATGTGGGCGTATCACTACCGTATTTGGGCAATCACATAGTGCTATTATAGCAATACCTTAAAACGCCAATTCAACAAGTAAGTGAATATATCTCGGAGTATAGGCCCTAATAAATCAATCGATATGTTCCTATTACAGACGGTTTAACACCAGATCAGCAACTAGCGCTAATCCTTGGACTCGTTATTCCAATTGTTATCATCGTCGCAGTTGTCATTGCATTCATCATGTATAGAAAGCGAAAACGAGAGAAAGAATATAGAGGGACCAGTGCAGGGGCACCGATGGAGAACATAGGTAAGACAGAGGAGTACACGGACGAACCTAAGACCCACGTTCCTTCCGCTGCCAATATTTGAGCTTACAAATCGCTTCATCATCAACCACTTCAAAAATTTCACAAAACAACTGTAATCAACTTTACAATGTACTGGAATGGACAACTTCATGAATACCTCATGACAAACAAAGTTTACTCTAACTACGCCTACGTCATCCTAACATAAACATTGTCTAAAGGTTTAAAAAAAAATATAAAAAAAATAAACAGATATAGACCTACAGTAATGCACATAAGTTGCCGGTATCTCTCAATGATGACGGCCTGATGTTCTCAATCGAGAACGGCTAAATAAACAACAAGAAGAAGTAGTCTATTACAATGTTTCACCCCCATTCTTGGTACAGTATCATAGGAATATTTTGAATACAGCATCACATGTGCTTCACATGCATTCCTAGTACCATAGACCATAACTTAACCTCATATGATACAGGCACCACATGTGATACACATGATATGCTGTATTACGGCATTTTCCTATGATACTACGCAGATAGAATTGTTTGATTATTTTCCATGTAGAAGGACATTAATGCAATAGCTAGGTAGACACCCACATTACATTCCCTTGTATAATTTAAGCAAAAGTTAAAGATTCCTTTTTTATAGGAAAAAAATTGATATGAAATAATTTGTACAAAACACTGGTATACAGTTAGTCTAACTCTACTTGTTTAATTTCTATTATATTCATTAATACATTTGACTCAATTCATCTTTAAAACATTTTGTAAAAATGAAACATTTTAAAGGCCTAAGCTAACGAACCATTGTGGAAAGACTCGAATGTAAGAAAATAAGATAAAAGTTGCTTTGTGTTTTTATATTTCGTTGGAATCAAATAATTAGAAAGACCATAGCTTAAGTATAGAAGTTAAATTAATGGGGTTTACACAGAATACTATTTTGTTAAAAGTCTAAAGATAGACTATCAGATAGATATATCAGTTCTTCAATATTGTGATTGCTTCTAATTCTATTACTAATAAATGTTTTCTAAACTAAAAAATGGAAGTACGAATAAATGAAAATTTGTAATAATGAATTTAGTAATTTAAACTTTTGTTTATAACTAATACTACTTGTTTATACCGAAGCTTTTTTCAGATTAATAAATGAAAAATTGTCAACTTAGGCCTATTTCTATTTAGTATGTTCTTGCTAGCTTTAATTTTAATACCGATTTAATCATTCTACACGGCTTTATGCAAATGAAAAATTGTCAACCTCCTGACAATGTTTTATAACCACAATTTAATCTGCATAGCTTTTACAAATAATAAAACACTATTTTGCTTTACTATATTTTTGTAACTGTAAATCTGCATAGCTAGCTCAGTAATAATAAATATTCAAAATAAAACACAAAGTACAAAAGTAGGAATGAAAGGAAAACGAACTATTTTCGCAATATCTTTGGAACCACTACTAAACTCGTTCTGTTACCTACTTCTTCTTTGTTGTTTTTTTTGGAATTTACATTAATAAACATTTTGCTCCAATATTGTAATAATAAAATAGCGTACAACTAAAATTCAATTAAAACAGTCGATTTGCGTTTTATAACAGCAATAATGTCATCTTTATTATTATTTCAAAATTTTTTTAGTTTTTCTAAAAAAACATTTGTTAAAACGTGGTATCGATTAATACCGCATATCTAACTTTTTGCCCGGAAAACGTTTTCCTTAAATCGACCTATGACATTTCCCGGCGGGTCATAGTTGAACACGGCGTAAACCTCGTTAGGTTTTTTGGGATTGATTGCCATTCCAACGCCAAGTCGCACACTATCTTTCCAGACCACTTGTGTGAAGTGACCTATAAAAATACATATTTGCACATTGTTAATTGTCACAAATAATAATGGACCAATAACCAAAACGTATACTATTATTGCAGTACAGTAGTGACGCAGCCGCGTACTCGCGAGCGTATGCGTAGTTTCGAACTTACCTGTGCCTTGGGTAAAATCGCCTCTGTTGAAATCGTACTTGCTTATTTCATTGTAGAAACTTGCAACCGCTTGTTCACCTAAAAAGACATTACCAAATGTTAGTCTGCAATCTAGTTTCGAAAGTTGAATAGTATTAGTAGGCCTATACCACAATATATTATTACGTCATACATATATCAAATCTTACCATTCAGATTATCGAGACCTGCTGAGTTAAAAAACCAATAGATGTTTTCTCCATATTTGTTGGACGACCTATGTTTTTGTTTTCCCGCCTTTGCGCATCGTTCAGCCCACTTTTGTGCATAGCTGTTAAGCTTAGAAGAAATTTGAAGCGGGCCAGAACCGTGCCGTGCGCGGTAGTTGTTGTGTGCTTCTAACGCCTGCCGCCGGAACTGGTCTCTTTGACCTAAAAAGAAATGAAGGTGTCATTAGGTAAATGTAAGACATATAATACACTTTATGTAAATGCAAGGTCTATAATACCAATTTACTCGAATTGAATAATCTCATTAACTTTCCTACTAGTAGATTGTAATGCACGAAATGCGTTCCATATCTCTACTCAATCAACATTGCAAATTTACATTCCTACGTACAGTTTGGCCTACTTGAATTAATTAGTGCGCATACATCTTGTTTGTAACCTATAAAACCCAATGTTTTTGGAATACTCCTATTGAAGGGCACCCTTTTAAAGGGATACTCATTTTCACGTAAAACCATGGAGGTAGGTCTAGGCCTATAATGAATAAATGATACTTTGTTTGTCCCAGTGTCTCCTTAATATTGGCTTCTACTGTTTTTTTCACATACAATTTAATTTGTTTTCGAACCCATCGCGTATAAATATGGCTGATTTTGTAACAGTGTGTATTTTGCCGTAGGGATGGAGTTATTTCCAATTAAGGAAGAATATAACCGTGAAACTTTAAACCCAGACAGAAACCAGCGCGCCAAAAGCGTCGCTAAGTTCAATTCTAATTGCCTGTACGTATAACAACTTTCTTGATTAGTTGTAAGTTTGTTTTGCTTGTCCCTAAATGTGAATAATAAGTTAGGTATGCTACATCTGTACGATATCAAAGTAGACCTATACAATAAATAATTTTATTTAATTTACAAATTAAACCAATTTTACATCTTAATTTTTGAAGGTCATTTGGTGTAACGTTAGAGTAAAATGATACGAAACTGATTTTTATACAGACCCTCTGTACGGACTGGCGCTTCTAAAACGGCGCCCCGTAAGGATCCCCCAGAAAGAATAAAGTAGAGTTAAAAATAATAATAATAAAATAAAATTATAAAGAAGGAAACATGTTGAAATTATTATGTATTTAGTATAGGCCTTCTGTAGGCCATGAAGCAGATGTTGGGGTGCGTTGACAGATGCACGGGCAGATGCAATTTAAAATCCAATATGAGCCTCGACATAAACGTGGTAACTTCTAACTAACATGCCTGGTGTACGTAAACAGTTATAAGTAATATCTAGGCTTAACATATCAACAATTAGAAAGTAGTAAACAAGAATATACTATACCTCTTCCTGAGTAACACTGTCCCATTTCATCAAGTTTTTAAGCACTGCTAAGATGTAGACAGTTGATCACTTCTTGGCATAGGTTCTTGTAACAACGCGACGATCATCACATTGGTATGTCACCTTGCTCGCGGAAGTGGGTAGACTATGGAACGCCAATTAGTATGATTGTTCACATCAAAATTATGGTGTGCGGTAGGAGCGCGTATATGATGTATGTATGTATGTGCGTATACGTCAGTTAAACCAGGGAGTTGTACTCTCTGGTTCAACCACAAATATGGAGAGACAAACGTTATCGTTACACTTGAAAACATGGATGATGGCTGAATGACGTAAGCATATTACGCATGTAGTCGGAGCCCTATACAAGTTTTAATTGGATATCAAGTATACTGTATGATACACGAAAAACTTTTAGTACGATGTTAACAATGTTATTATTTCCTCCAAACGTACGTGAATAACCTTTGTCTTAAAGACCCTAACAGTTGACAGGAACTCTGTCAGACGCAATTGCTCAACCGTATACACCAAGTCGTAGGGCCTACATGCAGACAGTACCTACCCGGAACCTACCCACGCAATAAACGGTGAACGAAACCACACAAATCGGTAACAATATAGTACAATAATTCTCCATCAGTTTTAATATCAACATTTTTTTGTACAAACATTTTTTATTAAATTATTATTCTTTCACTTGAGTGTAAACTTAAACAGGTAGATTATAGTTCTTATATTGTTTCTGTTTTAAAGCTTTCTGTTGTTTAATTATCAACACGATTCCAACATCGAAAAGATCATTTATTCTTTCAAACGCTAAATTAAGTTACTTTAAATGGGCGAATACACAAAATACAGTAATTATTATGACATTGAAATAATACAATTTACAAGAGGATTAAAGATCTCAACTATTGCGCAACCAGATGCAGACCGATTATCCGATATCAATAGAATAAAAAAGGATATTAATTCTACGGAACTTTCTACATCGTACTGCGCATGCGTATTCATGTTTTCATCTTCCAAATGCCTCTCTCTGCGCATGCGTATAAGCTGACGCTTTCGATTCGCGCAAAAAAATTCGCAATATGGAAAATAGGGTTTATGCGTGATTCATTTTATAGAATGATGTAATATAACGTAACGTTATAAATACGTAGCAAGCGGGGGCTGGGTTGGCATTTTGCTCATTGCTGGTAGGCCTACCGGTGGATTGGTGAATGTTTATACATTTGTAACCAGGACATCGTGTAAATAAAGAACGAATGAATATAATAAGACTTGGTCGTTACTTTGTAGACCTACTTTCGTAGGCCTACCTTAGAATTATGAACAGGATAATAGTAAAATAATACTTTACATTCGAAGACGAAAATAAAAACGAAAATTAATCATAAACGATATTAAATGACGATACTGACCACGAAAATATTTAACAGTATAAAACCAAAAAATGAACCTTCAACAGCAGACTTCAGTGTCCGGATATTGAATACCAATCATCACCCCTAACTGGGCATTCTTATCGATGAAGATAAAAAGACTTTTAGTACCGCAATGTTTCCGTCCCGAGAAAATTGAATTTCAAATCATGTTTACTGTATTTACAATCCCAACTTTACTTGGTTCAGTCGATCAGGCAAGACCATGTCAGAGTTCACTTGTTGACCAGGGTCAACCAGTCAGAGGATCAGTAGCTGTGTCATTATAAAAAACAAAAAAAAATGGGCGGGTAAATTAAGCCTTCTGCTCCATTGATTTCTTCCGATCGTCTGCCTGCTTGATGTCTTCATACCGATAGAGGGCATCGTTCAGTGTCTCTACCATGGTTTCTTCAATTTGTGGAAATAACTGAAAGGTACACAGACATTTATAAGTTAAACAAATCAAAACATATAGATGGCGCTATACCATATACGAGATCTAATGGTAACAAGTCCAAGTCACAGAGACTCACTCATGATTAAGCTGCGTCGTTGACCAGCGAAAGCTAGAGTAAAAAACGTAAGTTTACGAATTTTATTCGACTTTGGATCATCCAAAAGAAAATTTACTATTTCAATCAAAACAATCAAGCAATCTTATAGAGAAAACCTTAAAGAGTACGCGCGTTTGACAATGATGATGATGATGATGAGGATGATGACAATGATGATGGGGATGATGATTATGATAGTGATGATGATCTAGATATATATGCCTACAGTTTTCTGTTATACCTTTGCAACCGATTGGAACATCGGAATCAGTATGTACTTAATGAATCCAATCTGAGTCGACGATTTCGTTACTTTGTCTCTGTCCATGAACGGTAACACGGGAAGGCCTTCCATTTTCTCCCGGTCGCTCTAAAAATACAAAGAAAATTATTTAGGTACACACTATAAATTCATTTCAGACTTTATTACCATGGCATTAAAAAATACATACTCCCCAGTCTGACAAAGGTTTACATTTAGACAGACTTAACTCTAAAAATCAAAGCTTATTCTTCCATTGTTTCTGTAGATTCGATACTAACATACGTAACATACGTAATTAGCAATGTCTCAAGCGCCGCCCCGTATGTCTCTTACCTGAATGAAATACTCGGTGAGTAGGCAGTCGACCCATGGCTCTGATACCTCCATCGGTCGCACTTCGTTCGAGATATCACAACATTTGATCAATACCATCTTTAACTGTTGGTTACACAAAATAATGCTTTTAATGTGGAAATTATGATAATTATGATGATTACTATCAACCATCAATGATCAAATATTGGTAAATAGGCCTAAACAAGTAGTAAAGTTAAAAAGAATCGAAAGTGTAAGTTCGTCTCAAAGAGAGGGGATCAGAAGAAAAAGTGCTGTACACTTGGAACGGATACAAATTATTTGTTAGAGGAAGGCGACGAGATGGAACATATCAAGGGAAAGGTTGGGTGATATAAAATGAAAGGAGAACCAATAAAGACACACTAAAGGGAGAAGATGGCTGCTAACCGATTTCAGATGATCCTCGTTGTTAAAGTCAAAGCCTTGCTCAATCTGCCTCTTAAACTCGTTCATCACGTCACCATGGTTACCCATATCAGTCGCTAGGATCAGTGTTATCATTTCCTGCATTTTAATAGAATATTAAAAAAGAAAATTAATTTTAAAAATAAATTAATTAAATTGAAGGTCATAGTATCAAATGACATTATTAATAATTTATTAACACAACTATATTTTTCAGGTTCGTTCATTTGGTAAACATTGTAAAGCTCTGTCTGCACTATCAAACTTTATGTGACAAAAAACTACCATATTTGGGAATATCACTTCCTTATTTGGGCAAATCACACTTTTTTTGTCAAACTAGTTTGATAGTGTAGACAGAGCATTTGTGTGTATTTTGACGATAGATGGTGAAAACGTTTTAGAGAAACGGCCGCCATACCTGTCGGATACGTCTGAATCGTTCGGGTTCCACGTTTGCCAGTATATTGTACTCTGGGTTGCCCAGTATCCTAAAGGCCACCGAACAATGGTGATTTTCTAGCGGTGAAATATCGTTGTATCGGACAGCTAGCTCCGTGCGAGCATTGATTTGGTAACTGAAATTAAAAGAACCATGTAAAATCAATATTTTAGTCAATTTGATTTTTTAAAATGATTAGCAATATTAAACAGACAATAATACATTGTTTTTATTTATCAATTTATGGGAGTATACAACATACTAAATAACAACTGTTATCATTGCATTTACAAAAATGTATTGATATAAAAGGCAAAACTATTACCTGAAGAAATGATTTGCTACACAAAATTACGAATTGGTAAAACTTACGAATTACTGTAACCGGGATGGTCAAGATCGTGGCAGACTGCCGATATCATGAGTATTCCCACATCCTCAAGACTCAGAATGTTCTTAAGTTCACACAGATGTACCATACCATACATCATTTGCGTCACACAGAAACAATGTCGGAAATTATGGAACGGATTGTTTCGGTAATTTTCCTGGATACACAACTGTAACGGGATTAAAGGATGCAGTCAGTTGTACATTGCTTTAACGATTGATTGCATGTAACGCGTTTTACGTCATGCGTTCAGATAGTGCGTGTGGCAGTTTACGCGTTGAATCTACGACAAGGCGCGCTTACATTGACATTGTACTGCCTACCATCATACAAAGTTTGAAAACTGTTTTACATAAGTTAAGGACTTACCAGCCATCTTTTCAGTGTTATAGGATTCATGTTAAATTCAGCTATCAGACCAAGTTCGTAGAACATATGCTCCATCAAACATAACATCTACGTAAAAACAATCATGTTTAATTTACACAACTTTGTAAGCATTGGAAAGGGTACATAATTCATATTTGTATTTATATTAATCTAGTTATTTCCATTCTCAAATTCTTTATAAAAAGAAGAAAACAATATATGTTAAAATGTAAATAAATAGCATTATATCATAACAGAAATATAATAGAAAAAATAAACGGAAAGGTGGAAACTTATCATTTTGAAAGTTTTACAATTAAGTACGTGCACTTACTTCGTTTGGTTCCCAATGCCAGATGTCGAATGTAGGATTTCGTAAGTAACAAATTGTTTCTTCTGATAACGTATACTAAGAAGTAACAATTCACTTTGTATCAGAACTCATATTTACAACAGAACTCACTTTGTATCAGAACTCACCAAAACCCATACAGAAATTACCAGTTATTCTAAGTTATGCTGTGAATATACCTCGCACCTTAAGTTATATTATGTGCGCTATAATGTGTTTTTACATCATGCCTATATTATTTATTATATTATGTTATCATTATCCATGTTACCTTGTGATATTTTGGGACATCTCTTCTAGCAGCGATCATGACACTCCTCATATCAAAGGTTTCACTGTCAACACAATAGTACATAATGATATCATCACACAACATTGTTGTATGGTTTCTAGATAATTAAAAGCTTGCTTTGGCTACTTCAAATAATCAGTCCATACGTAACATGATAATTACCTAGGCTAGCATACACACAATGCGTACACCTAGAACATGTTAATGTCTATTAACGTTATCGTCGAACAACATGACGCGGCAATAAAAGACTAAATTTAACACAATCATATAATTAAGTTCAGCCTAGAAATACTTACTCTTTAGTGTTTTTCATTCCTTCTTTTATTCTCGATATTTCCAGCTTGCATTTTTCAATTTCTGTTGCCTTCATACCTTCAACTACAACACAACCAAAGGTGGTTTTAAAAATAGTTTAAGGTCTGTTTACACTAGTACGATAACGACGATAGATAAATATAAAGTTTTCCTAGAACTTAATTGTCTTCGTCGATAAAAATGATATCCATCGTCGTTAGCTAGTTATCACACTAGTGTAAACAGGCCTTAGACTTTTGAAGAATTGTCGTAATACAATACAAATATTAATAATAATTTTTCATTATTCCTCAATGATAATAATACTTACATTCCATTCTTTTTTCTATAGCATTCAATCTGTCATGTACTTCTTTCTTTAGATCGTAAACTCCAAATGCCCTATACAAATGTGAATAACGTATGATGTACTTTGGTTTCAAAATTTAAAAAACATGACTAATACTAGGCTTATATCTTTTATTATTCAAATTAAACGTGCTTTAAAATTCATAACCAACGTTATATCAACAACACATATACGCGCTATATCTACCAAAGCAGCAACAACACACGCTCGCGCTATACCTACTATTATTGCAGCAAGAAAACACGCGCTCTTTCTAACGTTGAAGTAGAAAATGCACGCGTTATATCTACCGTTTGTAGCAACAAATACCAGTTTAGCAATAAACTTACTTTGTGAATTGTTCAGCTACTTGCGACAACACAGACTGAAACAGCACGTCATCTCCTAAAAGGTTAATTTCAATTTAAAAATAAATAGACTTGATACCCAATAACTAACTAACTAACTTGCAGTCAACAGTTTATACACATATATGAACCAAAATTGTGGAAAGAATTCACTTGTAATGGTGGTAATAAACCGGTTATTTTAAAGAAACAAAATAAATGTATAAAAAAACAGGTCAAAAAAATACTTTTTATCACTATATGCTGATTAACAACACCTTTGTTTATTTAAGTTCTATATACTTGTTCTTATGTAAAAGGGTCCTACAAAAAAAACGAAGCTACAGCTTTTTTATGCAGGATCCCTGTTTTCAGTTGTACTGTAATTATGACTAAATAAATGTGGAAATACCATGAGGATTTAATTTATACATTACTTTAATTTTAAAAGTAATAGAGTAAGATAAAATTAACGTTTCTTGGGCTTGTTAGGCGTATTCTTCATTTTTTAATTCAACACATTCAGAACATTTTAATTATCTAAAGAGGCGTTTTTGCTTTGACTAAATTAAGCAAAAATTACAATCTGGATCGTAGCCAATTTTTCCCTAAAATAGATTTCGGGAAAATTAAAAAGACAAAAATAGAGAGGGTCTGCCTTCGATTTTAACTAATTTAAAAACAGCTATTATGCAATCTGTATATTTAACGTCTAATAAAGGTAAAGACACAAAGCAAAAACCATGTCAATATCTAATAATCAACACATTTCACTTTGACTAAATTAAAACTATAAGCAGTTTTGCAATTTCATCTTAGCGGATTTCTTCTTCCAATTAAAATGATTAGAAGGAAAAATACACATGATTATCAACACTTATATACGCGCGCTTTTCTTCATTTTGGAAAAAGGTGAATTTTACAGTCAACAGTAATCAACTCATCGATAGAATTAATTGAAAATGTAAGGCCTACAGAATTGTAACAAATTGGCAACAACCTTTAGTTTTAAAGCGCTTTGAAAATTACCATCAAGGTAGATATACTAATTATAAGATACAATCAGGCATAAATCAAGCATTCATCAATAAATACTTTAATGTCTTCCATTTCTAACTGTGGCGGAACGACGTACGCGCAAGTGATTTGTCCAATCAATGGTTCGGACGATCCATCGTGTCGTCATTGGTCAGATTACTTACGGCGCGTTTAAAATATCTCCTTGCATTACGTCCAATTTTTAACTGAACGGACATTTACATCTTTGTAATCAACGTATAGATCTTAAAGCATTTAGATTTAAGTGTTCTGTTATTGTAGACCGTTTTAAGAGACACTAATTAGCAATACTATTTTTAGCTCTAGGCAGATATGCATACATTATAATTCTAGCTGAAGATAATTATATCATATAAATTTTCATTCAAAAATAACATTCTAAATAACGTGAGTGAGGAAGACTTTGAACTCACAAATAATGCATCTGCGCTTTACACAAATGTGTTTAAATTTCTTTGACTAGCTTTGTAAATAAAGAAGAGAAATCTTACCATGCGTAGAATCCAACGAAGACTCCACTATCTTATATGGCGTACTAAAATAAAAATGATGTTATAAAATATTGACTCGATATTGATGGAAAATTGCTTTCTTTACATCGCTTTATGCATTTTTATTTGTTTGAGGGAATCAAACTTCCACTAAGTCTAAGGTGGTTTCCACCAAACGCAAGGACGTACGCGCAAACCAAGTGATTTGACCAATCACAAGCAACAATTATAATGATCCGTCATACATGATTTTTAATATCACAACACATAAAACTGTAAGAAAAAGTCGCAACCTAAAACAAATTGATATTGAGAAATTCACAAATGACATTAAAGCCTGTGTGTCTAATATAACCGATGTAAGTGTAATTCTTGAAGACAGTGTAGAAAGCTATTCTGATCTCAGAGCTGTACTTGATTTTCATGCGCCAGTTCAGAAAAAAAAAACTAGGCAAAAGGAAGCTAAACCGTGGTATACCGATGAAATTCGATCTGAAAGGAAAGTACCTCGTCAACTTGAACGTAAATGGATGAAATCAAAGCTTCTTAAGGATAGACAGGAATACTGTGATCAAAGATGCGTTGTAAATGGACTGATTGAAAATGCCAAGACGCGGTATTACTGTAGTCTGGTTAGTGACTGCACAGGTGATCAAAAGAAACTTTTCAATTTAGTAAATAAACTTTTACATCACTCCAAGTCATCGGTCCTTCCTTCGTCTGTCTCCGATGAAGCTCTTGCTGAAAGATTTTCTGTGTTTTTTGTAAATAAAATTAAATCAATTCGTGATTCACTAGAAAATGAAAATACTGCAGAAGTTATAACTGTTTCTGATAAATGTAATATATCTTATGGTTTAACTAGGTCTATACAGTTTTCTCAGTTCGAACCTGCAAGTGAGGAGGAAATTTTAAAAATTGTCAAAAACTCTCCCTCTAAATCGTGTGCACTTGACCCGGTACCAACTTCACTGATTAAAAAATGTACTTCTGCATTTATTCCATTAATCACACATTATTGTTAATAAGTCTCTTGAAAGTGGTTCTTTCCCAGAGTCTCTAAAAGTCACTCATGTTCGACCCACATTGAAAAAAATAGGTCTAGATCCCGAGATTCTGAAAAACTACAGACCTATCTGGAATCTTAGTTTTTTAGGAAAAATAATTGAGAAGGTTGTTTCTAAACGGATTTTTTCGCATGTACAAAAACATGGCCTACTTGATCCGTATCAATCTGCCTACAAAGCGCATCACAGTACTGAAACGGCATTACTTCGTGTAAATAACGACATCCTACGTGGGATGGATGATAGAAAGCTAACTGCTCTAGTATTATTAGAAGTGCAGCATTTGATACGGTTGACCATTCTGTGTTGCTAAATAGACTCAGTACTTATATTGGTATTGAAGGAAATGCACTTGATTGGTGTCGATCATATTTAGAAAAACGACCTCAACACGTATGTATTGGTGATGCTATTTCAAAAGCTTCTCTTCTAAACTTTTCGGTACCTCAAGGATCTGTTCTTGGGCCGCAATGGTTTACTATTTATTTACACCCGATACAGGATATCATAAGTAAATATGATCTGTGCTATCATGTTTATGCTGTTTCTTTTAAACCTACTCTATGAATTGCGTGTCTGGATGAAAAACAACTTTCTTAAATTAAATGATGAAAAAACAGAATTTGTTCTCTTTGGATCAAAACAGCAGGTGGAAAAACTGCCACCAAGCTTTATTCACATTGGTGAAACCCAAATTGACCCGGATAGGCAGGTTAGAAATCTTGGGGTTGAAATGGATGTGGGTATGACTATGATTTCTCATATCTCAAAAACTATTTCTGCGTCGTCTTTTCACTTGCAAAACAAGGATTCGAAAGTTTATAAATGAGACAGCAGCTAAACAACTTGTTTATGCTTTTGTCACTTCACGACTGGATATGGGAAACTCTTTGCTACACGGGCTACCACAAAAACAACTCCACAGGCTCCAACTGATTCAAAATACAGCGGCACGAGTTGTTAAAAAATTACCAAGATATGGACACATATCAAATATTGCATTGGCTCCCTGTTAGGTACCGCATTGTTTTTAAAATATTACTCTTTGTTTTTAAGTCTATAAATGGCATGGCTCCTGAATATGCTTAGGCTGTATGTTCCCGGACGTAATCTGCGTTCTAGTGACTCGCTGCTTCTACATCAGCCTAAGTCTCACCACTCATGGGGAGACAGAGCATTTTCCGTTACTGCTCCTCGTCTGTGGAATGCTCTACCGAGCTCTATAAGATTTTGCAAAACTGTTGATACTTTTAAAAAATTATTAAAAACACATTTATTCATTAAGGCATATGGAAATCATAAGGTTTCTTAAAGTTTTTTAGAATTGTTTTGTATACCTTTTCCTGGCCAGCATTATATTTGGGGTGCCTCTGTCTTGGTTGTTGTCTCTGAGCACCCGGTCGTCTGTGGCAAGGCAAATGTGTATCCTGCTCCTTTGTTTGGTCACCTAGGTAGGGGTCTGGGACCGCGACAGAACGACAACGGATGGGGACCCTCAAAAGAAATTGCATTTTATTTGTGAGGAATTTGTATGATTTATTTCTTTTATTTTTAAATGCGCCTTGAGCACTCTGGAGTGGTATGTGCGCTATAAAAATCTTATTATTATTATTATATTAATACTAGTTGCTCTGACATAATCCTGGCGTTGCGTCTAGAGCTTATACTTCCCAAACACTAAACATTAGATCACTATGTTATGGAATGATTATTGATAGTAAGTGGGTTTTTTTAAATTTGTTTTAAAAATGTAATATTATGTATCATTGAAATAACTAGGCCTACGTAAGAAACAGATACACAGACAGACACCCGCAAACAAATTAGATATTATCAGGGAATATTATTAAGCTCATCTTCCGCCGCAACAACAATAACAGATTAATAATTAACCATGTACAAACACTGCAGTGTATGAATACAGTGTCATTGTAACACGTGCGTTTTGCGTGAAAGGCCTATGTAAATGAAAGATAGAAAAACCAAAGAGATATTGTCATTCTAGAGGGAGACCGGAAAACATGAAAAGCTCTGTGTGTGTCGACGACGGATCTATGTTCGCGATCATCGCTCTTTAAGCTTGGTTCTCACTCTTCGGACGCAACGCAAGCGCAAAGTAAGTTATTTTACAAATCACAAGCGATGGATTATTTGAACTGTCGCTTGTCTTTGGTCAACTCACTTGCGTTGCGCTTACGTCCTAGTGGGAATCGAGTATTAAAAGACACGATAATCAATCAACTTATCGCGACATTTTAATCATCGCGTAGGCCGAGAAAGACACGCGCACACAAAATATGAATTTATAGAAAAAGTATTATGAAAATTCAGTAATTTGTCTTACGTATGTGTGTTGCACGGCATCGTAGGAGCAACCGAAATAAGAGCGTTGTTGCAGTCGACTAGGTTGATTGGAGTCCACCTAGAATAGAAACAGTACAGTATTATAGATTTAACAGGAAAAAATGTAGACTTTAGCAGAATAAGAAATCATCCTGCCAAAAACAGAAAAGTATGGAAACAAATAGTGGAAAGCGTAATGACGTAATGAAATACCGTAATAAGGCATTAGCCTCATCATCATTGTAACTAATGATTATGACGTCATCATCTTACCTGTTTACAGAGATAACAGCTGTCAGTAAATCATATATATCACGTGATGAGCAATGGAGGCTGAACCGAATCTATACAACATAAAAAAAACAAATTAAAAAGAATAGGATCGACCATGGGTAGAACATTTCGTTTAGTATTAACAGTTAATGACAAACACATAAGAAAAGATGTTGTTTTTCTTGTTTGTACATAATTTTTGTTGGATGTTGTTTGGCATGTATGTGCCGTAAAATGGTTACCAAACTGACAAGCTTCTTTGTATACTATTAAATACTGTAACATAATTTTTTTAAAGCCAATATATGTTCGCACACTGACAAAGTTCTTCAATTATTATTATTTCAAACATCGTAGCACAATACAGAGACCAAGAATGCCTTATTTTATACAGGTAAATTTTGAAGAAAATTACAGAAAATGATACTTTTGGAGAGGACCAGCTTTAAAGGTATGCTGCCCTTCTGTTCTGATACGGTAATACATTCAACACTAGTATCTTAAATGAGTAAAATCCACGTGAACTGAACAAGTAAATATTCAACGAATTAAAAAAAAGATTCACTTACTTTTTGCACATGACCATTTGTCTGTATATAAATAGTTTTAGTAAAATCCTTAGACGCTCCAGTACCCATGATAGCAGTCAGCTAAACGTACAACAACACGCGCACGATGCTAAAATGCCCAAACGACTCGACGCGATGTAATATCACAAATTAATGAAATATATCAAAGCTTAAAGACATACTTATCGGTAACCATGGGAACGTGCTTACAGTTCTGATTTGTTCGTTAAAGCGTTGCTACGCAACAGTGGTGAAACCTTTTAAAGGTGATAAACTTGTGTAAATAATCAAGGCGTATTATCTGGCTGAGACAATGGCCTAATTAATCAATGTATTCACTGTAATGATACCATTCATTTCCCACAGGCTTCCTTCATTTTAATATTTCAAAAACAATATGTGTAACATGAAAATAAACAAAGAAATGGTTATTATTGAACGAGACTACGTCACGATGATGATGATGATGATGACGACGATGTCAAAAATGATGTTGATGATAATGATGATGATGATGTCAAAAATGTTTCACCTTTATAGAAACATATGCTAACAAGTATTGTAAGACATAAAGATTTCTTGATTTATTACGCATGTGTGGGAGGTACTATCTTTTAATTCTTAGTGCGTGTTTTGGTATTAAATCAGCTTGCAATTATTCTTATTTTCAACCTTGGATATTTACACACTGTTGTTGGTAGCTAAGAACAGGCTTTACACATTGCTCATTAAAGTATCATATATTAGGTCTAATATTGTTAATTTTGTTTATCAGAACACAATGAAGATTTTAGATGGCACACGTTAAATATGAGATAATAACATCTTCATTATTAATAGAATTGAAATTGATTGAAAATCCAAAATGGCGGCTTTTATTAGGCCAGATGAACTGGAACTTTTTTTTGGTGGATATATAGACCCCATATGACACAAATCAGCTAAGAAACACTGTTTCTAATTTGTTCATTTTTTCTTTCAAAGCGGATATTATGACAACACTCCACGCGCGCTTACTGCATTTTTTACGCGAACGCACTTCCGATTCCCATAGCATGATGCGCGCGCTTTTAATTCATTGCTTAGGAACGGGTTGATAATAGTAACCTATGTAACCGCGTTAAAGTACAACATACAGTAGATATACACAAAACTTAGACATAGCCCTAGCTAGCTAGGCGGCCATACATCATCAACAATTTAATAAATATCTTTAAAACATGATGTATACAGCGGCCGAAACGTTGACAGATCAGCCAATGATCAACACACAGATGAGGTAAATTTAAAATAGTTTCATCTTTAAAAAATAACAAAAAGGAGACGTGTGGAACCACCTCTTATTTTAGTATTATTATAGGCCTAAAAATATTGTATTGTTTATACTATAATAAGTGGGTTTTTTGGAATTGGAGGGGGAAGGGGTGTGGAGAGACTCTGCAAATACTCATTTAGTTTATTGTCGGTGTTTTTGTATACAAAGGGTTATAGGCCCAGTGAGCATACAATGGCACCTAGGAATGAGTAACTATAAGAGTGACTACACAGCAATGCCACTCAATCACCGTATAAAGAAGCAACAGCCATCACAGGACCATCATCGGAAGAATAACCCTCATCCAGAGTACGTCTATCACCTGAGAAGAATGCATAATGAGGTAGGTTTACGGCGACGGGACAAGGGGGCTAACTAATTAACTATTCTGGAGGAAATTAATACGTACAATATCGATTAGTCCTAAATATTTTCGTATAGTGGTCTTTAAAGCACCTGTATCGTTTGTATAGAAATTAAACGGCAATTTACACAGAAACAACAACTTTTAAAACAATTATTAATTCACAAATGAAACTGTCAATGTGATTGTCAATTAGACGATGAAAAAATGTCGACGAAAACGAACGATAACGAGGCGGAAACAATCACTCCGTCGACAGCAAGATATGATTTCATTATTGATAATTACTATAATTTTGTGTGGCTCTGTACTTAGCCTGTATGCAACGTTCGTACATCAGAAGACGACCAACAACGACTATTGAACGCGGACTCTACGTCATTTATAACATCAATGCGTCACCACTACCCAATACTACCTGTCCCTAAGAATCCTGGCACCCGTTGGGGTTGTAACAAAGGAAAGAAGGTTCCTGCTAAAGGCATAGGTATTGTACCGCTGTTATAACTATTCCGGTCGTGAGTGGTAGCGACGACGATGACGACGACGGTAACGAAATAAAAACGGCTGGCAGTGATGATGACCATGAAGATGGTACAGATAATATAACTAGCTATCGATGGCGACGGTAACGACAATGAAGACGACGGCCAACGAAAACGGTAACGACAATAAAGACGACGGAATGACAATGAAGACGAAGGCCAACGACGACGGTAAAGACAATGAAGACGGCGTCTAACGACGATGGTAAGGGCAAAGAAGACGACTGCCAACGACGACGGTAATTACAATGTAGACGACGGCAAACGACAACGGTAATTACAATGAAGACGACGGCAAACGACCAGACACTAAAGACGATAATTTTACAGACTTAATTATTACCAACAATAATGGTACATATTGATAGTTTAAATGTACTAATATTCATTACTCCTTTTAATTAGTTCCGACGTCGCCGACGTTTAAACTTATCAAACGAATCGAGAGGATGCTACCAGCTTCCACCGAGGTAAATGTTAAAATTACTGCAGTACATGTGTATTGCACGGTTGGTGGTCCATAGATGACACTTGCATAGGCCTACATATTTGTCATGACTTGTCTTGTCATTGAAGTTGATACATTCACAAGACTATCAATTATACAATGCCAATCAATTACCGATATATATTATATGTGTAGTATCCAATTTGCGAATTGTTTTCTTGACATCTGATGCCTCATGAATAATTCATGTCATCAATTATGGCACAATTCCGTATCAAGCTCCAGCTAAATTTAACATACAGTGCTCACCTTACACACATCCTTTTTTCATACCGATAACTATATGTAATGTATTATTTATATCCATCAGCCTACAACAATAATGAGCACGTCGCATCCGTTTTCATACGTGCCGCGACGGCGCCGCGTTGTACCACCGCTAGGAGAAGGTAAGTTTCACAAGCCAAACTGAGTTATATTGGTATACAAAGCAGCAATTAATGTAAAATGTTATTTCTTCATCCAAACATGTAATGCATAAATTAACAAATTGAATTATAGATTTCGCAGTACGATACGATTGCGCTGTAGAGCACCAAATGCCTGTTGTTGGTAAAAGCGAAGGCACCAAAAGGCCGGCTAGACGAAAACCGGTACCAAGCGCTCCTAAAGATACGCTAAAGGTGACTATACAACTCTGATAAGACATAACTAATATTAATAGGCCTTAAGCGTGATTCACAATAGTGACATAACGCAACGCAGCAACGTATTGGCGCAACATGATGTATTGCGCAATCACAATCACAAGCTACTCATAACCTCAGAACAGAAACTGAATTCCCTTCACAAGACTAACTTGCAGTCAACAGTTTATACACATATATGGACCAAAATTGTGGAAAGAATTCACTTGTAATGGTGGTAATAAACCGGTTATCTTAAAGAAACAAAATAAATGTATAAAAAAACAGGTTAAAAAATACTTTTTATCACTATATGCTGATTAACAACACCTTTGTTTATTTAAGTTCTATATACTTGTTCTTATGTAAAAGGGTCCTACAAAAAAACGAAGCTACAGCTTTTTTATGCAGGATCCCTGTTCTCAGTTGTACTGTAATTATGATGTACTGTAATTGATGACTAAATAAATGTGGAATAAATGAAATGAAATGAACCGACGACACAATAGTGCTGCAAACATCGCAGGTTTGATTTCACGCAGGTGGAGGCAAACACAATTATTGGAAGGAAATTTTCTTGCGTTGTGTAGGTGGCGTTACGTTGCGTCGCTAGTGGGAACCACGCCTAATACTGTTTCTCTAGTATTTATATTAATTATTATTCATTTAAAGGTGAAAGGGTTTGATGGTGGGGCTAGTAGAGACCCATCATCCGGAAGGCCATCTCGTAGACCAAGAAGTACCGTTGTACGACGCGTGAAACTGCCTGGTTGGATGACGGCATAGCTTTGTTTACTTTATCAGAAGTCTCTATTATATTTTAAAATAATTTTATCCATTTACTAAAAAACTACAACCTGTGAAGATTATCATCAATAAAAACAATCTGTACAAAATTGATGTTTATGTTATATGATTATAATCTTAAGCAAACATTCCTGGTATGTTATGGTAATGATACCACCAAATGGAAATTTGCAGTCAATATTCAACAATTTTAGGAAAGAACTGGTCTTTTATTGGTCGAAAGTTTCAAAGAATTTTTTTAAAAATTCATTTATTGTCATTGGTTATTGCATTTTATTGAGTACACTTTAAGTACATTTGTTAATGCTAAAAGAATCATGTTTACAAGTAAATAACAATACAGCCATACACAAATAGGGCAGAGGTTTATACGTGAGCTATCAGAAATGGAAAAACACGATAATAGCAATTAAAACAAATATTAATAACAAAATAGCACCAGGTATTATTTCAGTTAGATACTTAGATAATTTAGCAATACACCGTCACAGTCTATTACCTCATAGGTACTCCATTTTATACTCCTGGGTGGGTGAAGAAAGCACATTTTTAAGATTGAAAATTATGGCAAATTATTTGTATAAATTATTTATAAATGTCTTCTTAAGAATATTATACCATATTATAAATATAATAATTAATATATACCATATCATAAATATAATAATTAATATATATAAAACATCACAGGCACAGAATATATTATATATTATATTGTCATGCAGCATGCAAGGCTTTCAAGATGTTTTCCTGTTTTTGTCAATGCTATCAGAAGATACACATTCAACATAGAAAATATATACACAGTATCATGTGTATGCTGTCTAGACAGTTATGAACGATGCGATAGGTCATAGTTCAAAGATCGTCACCTATCAACAATGTCACATAACATGTGTCACTAATTAAGTGTCAAAATAGAATACATACATTTGTGACAACTTCAGACATTCTGAAAGCAGAGTGACGCGTTTGTGCCACCGAAGCCAAACGAGTTGGTGATGGCAATCCGATTGGCTGATGACCAACACTGTGCGCTATTGGCTACGTAATTCAGATCAAACTCGGGGTCAACTTCATCTAAGTTGATCGTCGGAGGAAAAACACCCTATAATACAAACATGGTTACTTTAACAATATTCACTTCCAAAGTATTTCACTGATGTAACACTATTGAAAGGTATTTATTTCTTCTTACAATTTAATTAATAACTCATATTATTTTAGATGTTTGAGAATGAGACTTACCTTTTGGCATGCCAGCACAGAGAAAGCAGCTTCTATAGCCCCTGCTGCCCCTAGTAAGTGACCTGTGGCACCCTTTGTAGACGAAATAGCCAGGGTATAGGCATGGTCACCAAACACACCCTTAGTTGCACGATTCTCTACTGCATCACCTATGAAATATATTAACACATAATAATAATAACTACTTAGAATGATATGTTATGGTAGAAAAGGCAAGGAGTTCTATTTGTTCATAGGTGGGTTGAAGCAGAAGTCTACCACCCGAACCTGGCCACCCCTACATTTCAGAAAATACAAACAAGTGCAACACTTCATACAACAATTTTTAGGCCCTGGGCTTTTCTATTTCAAGAACACATACACCACAACTCATCTATTCCCTAAATTGCAGCTATATAAAGGTATACATCTCATCCAAAATACTAAAGGGATTACAAACGCTTATTGTTGTTTCTTTAACAAGTAAACTTTTAAATTGAAAGGCGCTAGTCCGCTTACCTAATGGAGTGGAGGTTGCGTGAGCATTCACATAGCCAATTTGTTGAGGTTCAATGCGCGAGTCACGCAATGCTGCTCTCATACAACGGATTGCACCTGATCCATCTTCACTTGGAGCTGTGATGTGACTTGCATCCCCTAAAAACAACAATACTGAAGTAAAAACTACATTACTGAAGCAATACCTACATTACTGAAGTAATAACAATATTACTGAAGGAATAACTACATTACTGAAGTAATAACTACATTAAACACAGATTGTACAGTAGATCCACCCAGTATTGACAAACTTACCAGATAGCCCATAGCCTAATATCTCAGCCATTATCTTCGCCCCACGTTTTTCTGCATGATTATATTCCTAAACAAAACATTGCAAAAGTTATTTAGAATTTGTTTTATTATACTGCGGTGGATGCTGAAAATTATTTTGAAACTCAAAATCAAGTCATGATATTAAACATTATTAACCCAGCAATGTAATGTTGTATTAACAAAGCAATACAGCAACCTCAAATTATAAAGAATTCTTACATTACCTCTAGCACTAATACAGTAGCGCCCTCTGCCATTACAAATCCGTCCCTGTCCTGGTTAAATGGTCTTGATGCTTTTGTGGGGATATCATTGAAATTTGTACTTAAAGCTCGAGCTCTAAATAGCAAACAGAACAATTACAATCTTCAATATGCTTCCATTTATCACTCAAGTACAGAAGCAAAATACTCACTTTTATATTTTTTTCATGTTAAAAATATTCTACTGCAGTTCCCATATTTTACTGCAATAACTTAGTTTCAATGTAAAAGTTTATGAGGCAGTCAAAGCAATACACAGTGTGTATATTACATAAAAGATACTATTACATAAACAGGTTAATAAGTAAACAAAATGTAGTTACTGCAGTAACAGCAGTAGATCAAGGACCCGATTTTTAAATTGACAAACCTCCCAAAACCAGCCATACTCATTGGAGAGATGCATGCCTCTGTACCCCCTGTCACCATGACATCAGCATCACCATTGCGTATAAACCTCATGGCATCACCTATGGAATGGGCTCCTGTTGTACATGCTGTTGAGACCGAATGGTTTGGTCCCTAAGGTACAAACAACATAAAGTTTACCTTTACTAAAACTTTAATCGTAAGTGTCTATAAATGAAGGATGGTTTATGATGTTTATGATTATCACATTATATTCAGAGAACACTTTCTTAGGTTTTACGGCATTTGAAATATAAACAAAGTACTTGCCTTTAAATTATATTTGATGCTAACATTACCAGCTGCCATATTTACTAGGATCTTTGGCACTAAGAATGGACTAATTTTCTTGTAACCCTAAAAAGCAATCAAATATTATTCATTTATACAGTATTTAACATTAATGCAAAGATGATACGACAAGTAAAGTAATTGTAGTAAAGAGGTAACCTAGTAAAAAGTACAAACATTTTGTAAAATAATTGTATACTTACCCTTGCTTCTAGGGACTTTCCAGATGCTATGATCTCATCCATACCAACCATGCCCATACCAATGGCAACACCCTATGATGAATAGATAACACAATTTAAAATTGAGCCAGATAATTTAAAGATAAAACGTAATACTATATATTAGTATTACTGTTACAAGAACACCAAAGTCACAATGTACAGTGGCATATCCAGAATTTTGAAATCAGTTTATTTAAATTCGCTGAACTCAATCTTAAATGTCTTTATTTTTCACTTTATGACACAACTAAGAATCTTGTAATACTATTTTAGCATCTGTACTTACTGTATACTCACTCTGTTCTGGTGTGGAAGGTTTCCAGCCTGCTTGCTGGAGTGCTTCACATGGCACCTCCACCGAACTAAGAACTATAGCATCTTTACTTACCGTGTACTCACTCTGTTCTGGTGTAGAAGGCTTCCAGCCTGCTTGCTGCAGTGCTTCATCTGCAGCTGCTAATGCAAATATTGTAGCATTGCTCATCGAGCCTCTTTCCTGTAAATAACATGAAGTCTAGGTCACCTTCTTCAAGTTTACAGAGTTTGACCTCTAATGTTTCTTTATGGTTTTTAAACCTATTCCCCTCTCTCTTGAAGTTTAAAACAACGTTTTAAACGATGTTACGTTACTGTATTTACAAAATAAAAAGTAATGTTCACATACCCTTTTTGACAAATAATTATCAACATTAAACTCTCCTTTGTTTTCACCAACTGGTACATATCCAGCTAAAAAAAACCAACAAGAAAACAAATTTACTTTAAAAGAAAAATATGGTGACCTAGCCAGCGTGAGCCCTCAAAAAGACAAACAACGCAGAATTATAAAGTTAAAAATAGAGATATAGTCATATTATTATATATAATTGAAACTACATGAATGTGTACGTACCAACTTGACTTGGATTTCCTTCAAAACCATCACCGATTAGATTACTTATTCCACAATCACCAGCAATAAGTCTCGACCAAACATGCTCAGTCCCAACACCAAGTGGGCAAACAATCCCTGTAGTGTAGAAAATAACAAGATTAAGGAAAATATAATATTAATCTGTAATATCGAAAAGATTATATAAATGTATTAGTGCACCTACACATAATGCCACTAGCTAACATTAGTACGAACTGACCACAAGTAAGTACTGCTCATTGGAAATACCGATTTTATACCCAGAGATTCTACAACAGCAAACCACGTTTGACATATTTCAGGTAGGCCTAACTTCAACTAAGTGTTAACGTAGTCAAAATAGCTGAATGGGCTTATTAATTACCAATTCCTGTTACTACCACTCTTTTTCTTATATCACTTGAATAATATTTTCTTTGAACTAAGTTTTTAAACACAAATATCGAACTTTTTCGAAGCATGGTAAACTGTTTAACACAAGAACAAGTGAAGCGTGACCAGCATGAACAAATTTTGTTTATGTTCGTGCGCCCTCTATATTCGAGTTGTTAACTTTGTTGGCAGTGTCGTCAATCGTGTTTTTATTACGCACACTTACTGCTTGTCATTTACGAATCTACAAAAATATGTATCTCGTATAATTAATTACACAAACACGTCCCGCTTCCTATTCTTTATTACATAGTTTGTTTAATACGATACTCCTGTGACAAATACCTATTAAAACGTCATCTAAAATGTATGTTTTTCTCGACATACAAAAATACCCGAACCATTTCCTTATTAACTTTATCTTATGTGCTTTCGGACTCTTAACCGGCAACCTATAATTCTTTGATTTCATAGTTTAAGTTAGAATATAGCTTTCATATAATATTTTGTCGTGAAGAAATGTGTTTTTACTATCGTGAAATACACAGAATATAATTGAAAAGGAACGTATGAAATAAAAATAATACGAATAAAAATAATGGCCTAAGTCCTATTAATATGGATCTCGTTTATCTTGCAAAGCCCGGATATATAGACTCGATGATGAAAAAACCAATCATTCTGTGTTACATTAAAGTTGGACATGGGTTTATTTGTTGTAGACATTAATAGAAACAAACTAATGGTTATCTCTATTTCAAATTCATTCAGTCTGTACTTGAGCAAATCTTGCAGATCGGTGAATATGATAGACTCTTAAGCGTGGTTCCCACTAGCGACGCAACACAATGACGTAACGCAACGCAAGTGAATTGACCAATCACAAGCGATGGCTTATTCGATTGTGATTGCTAACCGTCTATAACTTCGCTTGTCATTGGTTAAAACGCTTGCGTTGCGTTTACGTCCTTGCGTTACGTTCTAGTGGGAACCAGGCTTTAGGATTGGTTCCCACTAGAAAAATTGCGGTGCTTACATCCTTGCGTTGCGTCCTAATGCTTTACAAATTGATACTGAAACGAACTATAACTATCAACCGTGTGTGTGGATCGTACTTTATGGTCCAACCTCTTCTGTCTCAACAGCCTGTACAACAGGAGCGCATTCTATAGGTGATGCCATGAGGTTTATACGCAAAGGCGATGTGGAGCTTCAGCTAGACTCTTACCAAGGTGTTACTGTTACCAACACTTCCACCAACACCTTAACCACTAATGTTACCAAGGTGTTACTGTTACCATCAACATCGCCAGTGTTACCAAGGTGTCACACTTTTCCCATCACCTTCACCACAACCTCAGTATTATAGGTACTGGTTCAAGTAATTGTCTTCTTAAAGATCTGGTAGCCATCATTAAGATAACGTTACCAATTTGTTACTGTTACAATCACCTTCACCATCAGTGTTATCCATCACACTCCTCACCATTGTTATAACAAGTATTCTGTATTAATAATCAACGTATGCCTACCAAAATCAAAATATTACTCTCATTATGATCAACGAACTCATCATCATCATTATCATTATCATTAAACCCATCCCTATCTTCCATCTCCGCGTTATTATAATAACTGTCGTTGTTAATTATCATCCTTATTGTTATCACTCTAGCAACGCTCAACACCATGATTAAACCCTAACAATGTAATTGGCTGGCAGCTGAATGGACATTGTCGGCATTCCTTTGATCTTTACGCGATCCGAATTATATCAAATCCAGCGCGACAGGATTTCGTATAATGTATATTGCAGTACCATGCATCAGTTAAAACAATGCAATTATATCTACTAATATTTATAATTAACTTTTAATCCAATTTATGTAAGCAGTGATTAACTGCGTCACGAGATGTATTAGTTTACTCTCTCTCATCTTTCTTTCATGGCATGCTAAAATATCAAGTGATGTGATTATAACAATATAAATAAAAATGATGTTAACGAATAAATATAATTAATCAAATGAAATTCATTACTTTATGTAATCATTATATTTTAGAAATATTTTCCTAAAAATCTATTACGCTAACAAATTCAAACAATAAAGTGACGTCATCAAAATACAGACAATAAAACTACAACATTGTGTATGATAAAAAACATGGTAATGCGCGCTTTCAAATTGTAAAATTTCATTACAATTACTAACGAATACTCACACATTTTATGAATTTTGTTTGTTTTTTTATTACCTTTTGTTAGATTGACCCTGTTTATCGACATGTAGTCACCATTCACAATCCCAGTGTTACAAGCAACAAAATAACACAACACGTCTCCGTCTCATTTTTATGTTTTAGATTATTTTATTTAAACCCTTCGAGGATTTGCTTTATTTCAGTTTACACTTGGGTGAAAAAAAACCTGATTAATGAATATGTTACTCAAAGCGAGCACAGGTAACCAGGCTGCAGAGAGATGAATTAAAAATAGCTAGATCACTTGCCAAGCGTACCTGCAACGTACAGCCAATCAATCGTCCTCATAGGCTGCTGTTTATTCCCGTTAGATTGATCGTGTATTGAACGCGCGCGTATATCTGACCTGTAGTGATGCGCGCATTGAATACACGTATCAGGACCATCGCTCTGATACGCACTGAACGTAGTCTAGTTGCAGAGGTGTTTATATTAAAACAGCAAAAAGCAATGCTTATGCGCAAACATTTTTCTATGTGCAACATCTTTTATACGCGCACCTGTATTTTTTGCACACATACATTTTGCACAAGGCGTATTTTGCACACAGCACCTATGCACAACACATATGCACAACACATATTTTGCACAATGCGAATTTTACACAATTCCTATGCATACAATGCATATTTTGCCCAGCTTGTATTTTTCACAATGCATATTTTGCACAATACACGATATACACATTGTTTGTTACAAATGCATCATTTTGAAGTCCTATGGGAAGCAAAGCTTTGCACACGTTGCATCAGCATAATTGTCAAATACACCGCATCCCGACACGCCTGCAATGTTCTAGTGTAAACTAAAGATGCTATATTATTAATCTCCATGTGCACTCAAATCAGGCCTAGATAATCCGTCATCGTAACATATCAAATGTCATTGTGTAACCATTCGTCAGTTCATTATGCTGACTTATGACGTATGTATGTTGCGCGTACAATATATTTTGTTGACGTTATACCTGGATACACGTAGACTTAGATGAAGTCCGCTTTACTACTGGGAGTTCCTATGAGTATAAACAATCGCAGGTAGCCTACATCTGCCTTCTAAAATGCGTAAGAACGAGATCATTTTTCTTTCAAAAATTCTTTCATATCTTTAATAAAGTTGCATCTAAAAATGCACACTAAAGTTAAGTGAATGAGTTGTGGGATATAAAACTCATCGTTTCGGTATAAAGAATGACTGTATTATATACTTCTCGTAGGCGTTTGGGCGTCAGAGAATTATAACATTACATGAAGGCCTATAATAATTAAAACAAGAGGCCTATTGTTTGCCCTCCATAGAATTGTTGTAGAAATGTTTGTAATGTGACATGTTTAAAATAAGTGGATGTGATGGGCGTTGCAACCCTCTAGAAAAAGGCAAACAAAAAATTAAAGATGATACGAAAACTGGTTGAGAATAAAGCAAATAAGAGGGAAGGAAATGGAGAGATTTAGAGACGGGATATGTCCTGCAGTGTACTGCCAAATCCTGAAGAAGTATGCATATATACAATGTAAGCCTATTTGGTTGCTTCCAGTTAACATCAGCTTGCTTCAAACACGTTTGTCATGTGAATTCCGTTGCATCTTTACAATTATTGAAAACATGGAATGATACATGTTACATACATAACATTATTTGTACCCTCGATATATTATTATTAGAATGACGTCACAAAAACCACATCAAATTATTGACTGACGTCATTGAGTTTATATGTCGCAATTATATTTATATTTTATTTTACGTTGAGCACATCATGGATAGTAACTTAGTAATTGGAACTTTTAAACACGAGATATAAACGATGGTTATGCTCATACGAACAAACAGCAGTTTTATTTTAATAATG
Organism: Antedon mediterranea; assembly: GCF_964355755.1. Lineage (NCBI taxonomy): Eukaryota > Metazoa > Echinodermata > Crinoidea > Comatulida > Antedonidae > Antedon > Antedon mediterranea. Next base: position 2,393,818 of record NC_092677.1, read on the forward strand.
ATGAGTCGATATCTTCCTCGCTGGCATTGTCCCATTTCGTTTTCGTTGCATTTCATTTTTTCCCCAAGTCTTTTCAATCACAAAAACTGTGTTTTATTTAAATACAGCCCAGCATTATGCATCTTATACTTACAAGACTTTATGTAGTATAGTTTTATTAGATTTTCGCCATTCATTTATTGCCGAAATTCCACAATTTCAAGGCTCACATTCAACAACTCATATTTTGCATACTGATCTATTGATTTGTACTTTCTTTAAATTTTTTATTATCATTATTAAATAATATAATATGCTTTAAAACATTAGAAATGCGTTCGTATGTTCTTGTTATCGTTGTTATATAAGTTCAAGGCAAAGTTATATAAATAGAAACATCATAAAATTGTCTGCTGGTACCATCAAATTCATGTAATACATTGTGCGTTTTTAAATCGATACCGCTAGATAATAAGCTATTAATATTAAGGAATCCTTCTGTATATATATACTGTATTGTATTTAGTTTATTAAAAACGAAAATTCGTAACACAGATCATCATCGACCACTAAACGAGTCAGAAAGCCGTTCCTCGACACTTTTGAATTGTACACATTTTGTATACGATATATAGTGGGTTCATCGAATGACGATGAACAAGGAGTAAGAGTGTGTGCATTTACAAAGAACATAAACAGACTGAAACAATTTATGCATGTTCACAACATGATAATCAATATAATTCATTTATTATTATTATTATTATAGTGTATGTCCATTTCAACATGACAGTTTGTTGTTCAATTCAACATCTTAACAAATGCTAACAGTAAATACAACTTAGAACATACGAGGAGGAGGAGGAGGTACTCAATAACAGATTGGTGCAAAAATCTAAATTACATTTTAAAAAGAAAGAGAAACCATATATTGTACAGCATTAAATATCATATATACAAACTAACGAAAGGAACTGCGTAAAAACAATTCAAATACATAATTATGTATCGTAATATAAGACTTAAACAACATGATTCGATAACGTAACCTCGGTACCGTATATCGCATTTGCTAAGCAATTATACGATTTTTTTAAAGGCGTAAATAGTTTCTAAGCAAACATAACATACGCGTAGCTAGTTGCTTCGCAACCGTACGCGTGTTTTAAACGCGTGTGTCAAACGCGTACATTGTTGCTAAGCAATCTTACGCGTGTCTTCAACGCGTACCTAGTTGCTAAACAATTAGGAACACTCATTTACATAAAATAACAAGTGTAAATTATTTTTTCTTTAAAGAATGTCGATATTTATCTGAATAACAATTTGTTTTATGTACAGTTTTTTTAAATAAAGTATTCGATTTGTAGGGAGTAATGGTTATAATTGAAATTCATAATTCGTTCCTTACGTGCGCATAATTTACTATTATTCGTTCATTTCGTATGTTTATTGTACTTTATTGGAATATTTAAAATTGTCGATAACTATGCAATGCCGCTATTACATTTTTTTAAATAACCAAGACATTATTTTGTTTAAATAATGTAATTCTTCATTACATTATTACATTTAAATGAATTACATTACTTGATCTTAAATATTTTTAACAAAACCGAAACCAAAAATGTTTTGTTCGAATTTTTCTGAATATACAGTATAGAATACGGATAACGAAATAAGAAATGTCGATAAAATAGAACAAATTAAATGTTATAAATGATAGTATTGTAAATAATATCTGTATGTTTGTAATAACATACCATAATGTAGCATGTACTAATAAACTAAAGCGTCAAAAGAATTAAATCATTAAAACGCAAATTAATGTTTCTTTTAACGATAAATGCTAGAATACCGCATGGACGAAAAAAATATTTTGTCCTCCATGAATACAGTAAGAACGCACGTGCAACACAATAACTTAACCAATCACAGGCGATGGGTCTCATTCATCGTTGTGCGTGATTAGTCAAATTACGTACGCTACACGTCCTTGCGTTGCCTCGTAGTTGCCATCAAGCAAAATAAGACTAATCTTATTTCAATTGAGATTACATAGATTACATACAAATATATTTTTTTGTCTTTAGATAATTTGAGGATCACAGTTGTATATCGTGGACTTTCTTTCGTATATATTTAACCAACAATAATATAAAACTTGCCATGACATGATTTCTTACGTCACTAAATCCACAACCTTCTTCAAATCACACCGTACCTCTGTGTACATGATTATGACGTCATAATCATCGATTATGCTTTACCCACTCATAACTTTAGATATAACAATACTTATCACCACAATTATATTTTTTATAAAACATCAATTTGAAATTGCATGTGCAACAGTTTGTACCAGACGGGCGCAGCATATCACACTTACGACGAGGGCTCTTTCAATTTACGACACCACAACTATTAATACCGAACACTGAGAAGCGCATGCGTGGTGGAGCAGCGGTACTAATGTACCGCAGCAGTACTACTGTACCGCAGCAGTACTACAACTGTACCGCAGCAGTTTGGATATTATAAACAGGTCACATAGATTGAGATTTCATTTCTTGAAAAAACAAAAACATCTTGAAATAAAGGTTTGTTTCAAAAATAATACGTAGTAAAACTTAACTTGTACCTTTTTTTTCTTCAATTAAACAAAAATTAAAAATTTTTCTAGATTTCGTGTGAGTAAATTATTCATGGCACAGATTAGTAAGTCTTATTGTTTGTATAAAATATTCACACCTATTGTATACGTCGACGACTATTATAGGTACACTATCCGTTCTATATATATCTATTACACTTCCTACTAGAATACTCACTGCTGCAGTATGCTCAGCAAAGTCATCGATGATAAACCGCGCAGAAAAATTACCTGATCTCGGATTAGCCTAGATTATCCGGACAGTTAATAACGAGATTTTGAAAGATAAAAAGCGAATCTGGATGTTCTAAACAGCTAAGACGTCACAGATACAGAATTGGACACTGAATAAACTAAGAAATCCAACATCCAGTGAACATAAGCGCTTGCAATCCTACTTTTTTTGAACTATAATTGCTGTACATACAATTTCTTCTAGTAAGTCACGGTTTTAGCTATCTAAGATTTGTTTTTATACAAAGTAGATTTCAGATTGTAGAATTTTAGTCTCATATATTCTTTTTTTTTATACAAATATTTAATCACGTGTCCGCATGATACGTTGATTTCATCTTCATAGAAGATAATAAAATATGCAAAATGTATGAATATTGAACCAATGTAAATAAGTTTAAATATTTATGAATTTTGCAAATATACAACAACAAACGCGCGAAATCTGGATTGTTTTCTTCAATCAAGTTTGTGATATATTGCATGTGAAACTTTAATGCATCGTACTATTGTATACAACTTGTTTATTACGGAAAGAATGTATAAAACGCGCGCCAAATAAAAACGCACGAAAACGTGCACGGTCCGTTTTACCTTTTGCATATACAATTGTACTAATAATATTGTGAATTAGTAATTTTTGTTTTTTAAAACAACTCATCACATGAGAAAAAAATGCCCTTTAATTTGTCGTAAATAAAAGAATATCTATGTAGGCTTATATTTAATTTCTTGAATAGTGTAACTCTTGAAGCTGAAACAAATGCGATACTTGTAAACCTTTGTATTAACTAGTTACATTCGTTTGCCATAAATCAAAGTTTAGAAGGGTCGTCATCTACAGAATTCTTAACGGGAGAGGGAGTTCTTGAAGTTTTCGGCTCGTAACTATTTTGACTTCTGCAAACTGCCTCTAACCTTTCAAGAGAACTATTCGAGAGGGCGCTTCGTAAAAGTCCATTCCCCGGTGACTTAACTTTAGTTTCCGTCTCGAAAAACGTCTCACGAAACCGACGCATTGCGTCGCCGTGCACTGGATCTTCCGCAACTGGTGGAAATTGGAAAACAGTACCAGCCACCGCTCGAGTTGCTTTCTGCGTAGGTGTGCATGGTAACGAGTGCGATGACGCAAACTCGTTTCCGGTCAACTTGGGTGATTTTGTATCGGATTCGTGAAACGACGGAGGCCTACTATTATCACGATTCCACTTCCGTTTAAATCTTAACTTTATTGGTATATTCTTATCAGCGTCTTTACGCATAAGTTCAACTTCATTTGCCGATTTTGGCACTTCCATGTGTTCCGGAATGTTAAAACGCCGTGGCATCGGAAGTGTCGCCGATTTAGGAATTTCCATATTAAGTGAATTTCGCAGTAAGTTTCTTTCTAAATTTTGAGTAGCGGTTCGTAATACCGGTTCATTGTTATATTCTTGAGTAGCGGTTCGTACGATTTCGTTACTTCCGTTTTCTATCGTCGTCGTCGTTGTGTCTTCCTTCGGAGCGGTCACTTCTATAATCGGTTGTTCGATTGAATCTGCAGTAAAGCCATTAAGATCGTCTACTGGTGCTGTACCTTGCGAGGATGATGCTGGCACACTCTTTTGCGTTGACATTCTTCGCTGGTACAGCTGTGATTTCACCGGCCTATCTGGTATTTGTACAGGCTTTTCTGGAGATTCTTCTCGTAATTCTATTGATCTGAAGCGAGACTCATTCTCTGTATGCGTTCGCCAAACAGTTCCCGGTGACGGATGAACAACATTGGGTATTTTTCGAGGTATTTCGCTAGCGCGGATGTGTGCTAACCGATCGTACTCTAATCGTGCTGCTATCGTGTCCGTCGTAGAATAGTTAAACCGTGGCGCTCCATGCGTGTAATAAGGACTCATTGTAACTTGTGGGCTAGCCATCGGAGACAGGTAGCACGGACTTGCGGGTAACGAATGTGAAAGAAAAGGTCTGTACGCTTGGAAAGGTATAGAATGTAGAGGTACTCCGTGTATCTGCTGTATTCCTGGTATAGGTGGTTGTTTAAGTTCAGTCATTGGTATTTGAGGTGCTACCATTTGATTCGGAATTTCACGATTTTCGCGTACGACCGGTTTTATTTCCACATCACCCACGCTATGCGACCGTTCCCTCGGTTGTTTATGATTCTCGTCCGTTTCCGAGGACTCGAGTGACTCGCTACTCGATTCTGATACACTTCGACGCGTACGTCTGTCCGGGGGCGTAATACGAGGAGTTATCCTTGTAGGTTGTACAGTGTTCTGGGCATTATTAAACACTTCATCTGGTGACGTCACACAATACGGTGGCGCTGAAGCAGGCGGTGCATATTGAGAAAGAAACTTTACGTCCGCCGTTGGGTAATTCACGAGAACTAGTTTATTGAAGTTGAACTTGTATGTAAAACGTTTTCCTTTGGTTTTATGGAGGATTCGTTTGTTGTAATAATACCTAAAACAAGCAAAGAAATAACGAACAGTTAAAACAGATGTATTATTATGCAATATTTTTTAAATTATACAAAATTGTAGAAGGCCTCTAAAACGTTGTATTGAAAATAAAATCAAAGTGACAAACCTCAGAGCACGACTTAGCTTGTCGTAGTTCATATGCGGTTTGCATTTTCTCATGCCCCAAAGTCGTGCGAGTTCGTCAGGATCTTTGATTATAAACTCGCCATACTCTCCCTGCCAGGCGATCACCTCGCGGTATTCTTCCTTCTGCAGCAACTCTAAGATGAAGTGCCACAGCTGGATCTGCCTGCTTCCTGGTGAGCTCTCGGCTTTGTAGGCCCAATCTGGAACAGTCATCCCTGCAAAGCAGGAAGAAAAATTAAGTTTTGCATACAAGTCCTATTTTATAAAATGGTTAGTAAAATCTGCCGGATCACACTAGATAAGATTCCGTTGAGCTTAGCTATACCTTTGCATCATGCACCTGACATTACTCTAGTGTGGACCATCCTTAATGCTAATATAAAAATGGTTTACAGTGCAAAAAAATGCATATTTACGATGAGTACATCTTTGCAACGGGATAGAGATGCGCTTCTCGCTAGTCTTACAAATGTGTTAAAGGCTGCACCCGACGCTAAACGGTTTACAAACCTAACATGCTGCAGCAATCGGTAGTAAATATTTCCCAGGAACTGTTTTACGTCAAATCATACGTGAATCATCAGATACACTCCTTAAACATTAATGTCCTAGTTAATAGAGTCAATTCCACTATCAACTAACATCACACGACTCCCATACGTGCAAGAACCGTGGCGAGTTTAATCAACAATTTACATACTCTATACGGTTATCTAATGCGCATGTGCAAACGGGTTTTTCGGTACAGTAATTAAACTATAAGTTATTATGCCTGATGATGATAAAGTAATTGTCGATATATAGAACCCTAACACGATGGTATGTATCTTATTTCTCGAATTTTAAATTAAACCTGCAACTTATCATGTTGTGTTCATTTATTCATGATGTATAACATGTAATATATGCGAGTGCGGCTGACGTCATCAATCACTTTGTAATGTAATAGCATTTACCTTGACGCCATCCAGGTCCGGCGGCCGGACTTGCAACTTTTTCTTGCTGCGGGACCGGAGGAGCTGGGCTGACTTCTTGCTTGTAAGGCCAATCATTCAATGGCAGGCCAACACCTAAACAAAAGAAACAGAGAATTACAGTTCATGTTTTTACTTGTACTTCATAAATATATTTATGCATAAAAATTGCAAAAGCTAGAGTCAGTGGAGCAGTATAAGCCTTCAACAATGAAGTTTGATCCTAAATGGAAGAAGAAGAAAATACTGTAGATGACGTAATGCGGTTAGCGAAAAATAATGTTTGTTTTAATAATTCAACCAAAACTAAACCATTTTATTAACTTATGTAACAAACAATAACCACAAGTCATCAACAAGGTTAGTTAAGCATTTATGGTTTTTGTTATGGTCGAGGTGAAAAGCAAAACGAGTTACATTTTGTTTGTTTTTTAACTTGAAAACAAAATCATTTTTTTTTAATCATCATTTATATTTTGTTATCACTAAATTATTTAAGTATTAAAACAACGTGTTGATTTGAAACCATAGAGAAATATCTTAAATATGTTTATATAACACAGCACTAGATAATAAGACCTACAAAAAGATAATACATTTCATATAAACTTATATTTCATATGAAAAAACAAACTCATAAAATGATAACAATAAACAAGGCAATCTATCTATCTCTCTTAAAACGTTTTCCGACATTACGCTTTCCATGATTTGTTTCCATATTGTTCTGTTTTTGGCAGGATGGTGCTAAAGTCTACATTTTTTCCGATTAAATCTTTTTTTATTTGGTTTATCCAGTTTTCTTTTTGTCTTCCTGGTGGCCTTACTTCTTTTTTAGTTTCTTTCATTGTTTGTAGGCACCGAATGCCATATTGGAAATTAAATCTTATAACTCGATTCGCAGAAGTATAGACAAACATTATGCAATTCAAACAAGTTGAAAGTTGAAAAAGACATTTTGCGCGCACGTAGAAATCCATTGAAAAATCAGCGCGTGATCGCATGCATAGTTAGTCTTAACTTATGTGGGCCTTAAACGCGTCCGTCATAATGACAGTTCAGTAACACGTTTTTCGTCCAAAACTTAACTTGTTTGTGTTTTTCTTTTGTAACACGGCTTTTGTTACCAATGAATTTTCATTGTCACTGTGTAATAATATTAATAAATGTTTATTTTTTTGTACTATCAAGTTAATGTTAACAACATTGTGATCATCCAGACCTTATAAAAATATGTTTACAAAAAAGTAAATCATAAACGGGTGTACCCATCAGCTGCTGCTTACAAAGAACAAACGAAACGGTTTATTTTTATGTCGCGCGCGTTCAAGTAATGATGAATATGTTACTAGTTTTGCACGCGCGCGTTCAAGCAATGATGAATATGTTACTAGTTTTGCACGCGCGTGTTCAAGTAATGATGAATATGTTGCTAGTTTTGCACGCGCGCGTTTATGTAATGATGATATGTTACAAGTTTTGCACGTGCGCGTTTCTTTTTACAGTTTACAAAACGAAAGCTTTGTCTATTGCCGAGTATTCGTTACTATTCTTGTGGACATGTAAATTATAATCAATTGTAAATATTATACAATGTTGTTATAAATTTATTCCCGGATAAAAACATTCAATTGAATATTCAATTCTTTGTTTGTAAATTGATGTACATGAATAGTTTAATGAAAAATTCCAATCTGAAGCATTTGTATTTATCTTAAAAATTAATTTTCGATATCAGAATAAAAAATTGTTCTTTGTTTCCAAATTTAAGAAGGTCTGTCTGAAGTGTACATTATGATAGAAATATTTATAATCGCTATTACAAATAACAAAACACAGCCCATATCAAACACAAATGTTTATTATGCTACCTAACAGATAGGAAAATGAAATAAAAATAGCTAAGAGGCCTATATAAATTATAAAACGTTCCTTAGGGAAACATTGCCAACTCCTTCATCCTTTTGTTCAGTGTAATGAAAGATATTAAGATTACATCAGATGCGAATGAATTCACGACTATTGAATGATAAAATTGTGATATCAATCAATAACAGGGGTCAATAGTTACCGTTCAGGGGTTAATACTTCTCATCCAGGGGTTAGCCATCCTCATCAAAATCGTTACAAACTTTTGAATATGTAAAAGCGTATAAAATAATCAAACCAATATTTTTGCAGAGTGATATATTTGAATTGTCATTAAAATGCTGCTTTACTGGACATTAATATGTAGCAATCGTAAAATGCTACGATAATTGTATCAATAAACTACAGATTATTACTCCTTACATCCAAATATAATAAAATATAATAGCAATAGAAACGATGGTGTTTACAAGATACCATTGTGATTTATATCGTCTAATAAAACATGTATTGTTCGTAGCCATAGTCATTATGTCTCCTTATTTTACAGATTACTTTTCCATCTTCGTGGACAAGGGACGCATCACAAAAAGTTTTAAATCGGAAAATTGTTATACAAATGTTTGTCAATTATAATTACCTGGATTAATTCATATTTATAAATATGAGTCACCCATAAGGTATTCATCAATCAAAATGTATATGAATATTCATGAGCGAATACGACACGCAGCGTTGGCATCACTACGCGCAAAAAAAAAGACCGATTTGATTTTTGACGAGCACGTTCTCAATTAAAGGTTATGGTATAACCGGCACGGGCCGTTGATTCCATATTTTATTCAGCACCTGACAAGATAATCCATCATGATCCTATAACGAGGGACCGTTTATTTCTCGACCGTAACAAACGCCTTTTACTCAAACCTTTGACTCCTTGGAAACGTGGATAGTTTTTAGATACATCAAACCAGTGTGGTACATCCCGCGGTACGACAGAACTGGTTTATGTTTTGATGGTTATTTTCCATTAATTAATGTTTGTAATGAAATTAATTATATTAATGGAGTTTAATGATGTAGCAATTTACAAAAACTGTGGACGACAGGCGTGTGAGTTTGAATATTGATGACCAAGGCGGAGAAAGAGCAACATGATCCATCAAAATGAACTATTTCAACAACACGATACAAGACGACACTATTACAGCCATATCAAGATTTCATTAATTAAAAAACGGCAAGTAGAAATTAAAGAATTATAGAAAACTGTAATTTAATCATGAAATAAAGATTACTGAATGAATGAGGTAATTGTTTAACCGAAATCTGATACAACAAGCATTTTTGTAAAATATCGATAACGATATCTCTATGACGTAATCGAATACCAATAGAACGGAGATACATTCAAAAGTCTAATCAGTATCATTTCGATATCTTAAAACAATTCCAGGCGTTTCATTTGATCTATTTCTTCTTTTTTTATTCAGCCACGTTTTTTTTTAAATTGCTAAAAAAGTCTTATAACTTTTTTCATTATGTTCATCATGAAACTTTATACGCACATATGATAAATATCGTGGACGCGCGTGCACAAGCTGTTATTAATGTGTTGTTATCTCAATAAGTACACGCGCAATAATCGCCGAATGATGATAAAAAAAGTATTAAAAAAAGAAAGTTTATTTTAAAGCCAAATTTACAAAAGATATTTTGAATTTGTATAAAGTCATCATTATTTCCTTAATAACATGAATAAGATAGAAGAAGTAGTTAATGCCACTAGCGTGTATTGTGATTGTAACTTGGAGGTGGATGAGGAGTGCTCGCTGCTCATTGTAATGTTTAATGTATTGTGATTGTAACTTGGAGGTGGATGAGGAGTGCTCGCTGCTCATTGTAATGTTTAATGTATTGTGATTGTAACTTGGAGGTGGATGAGGAGTGCTCGCTGCTCATTGTAATGTTTAATGTATTGTGATTGTAACTTGGAGGTGGATGAGGAGTGCTCGCTGCTCATTGTAATGTTTAATGTATTGTGATTGTAACTTGGAGGTGGATGAGGAGTGCTCGCTGCTCATTGTAATGTTTAATGTATTGTGATTGTAACTTGGAGGTGGATGAGGAGTGCTCGCTGCTCATTGTAATGTTTAATGTATTGTGATTGTAACTTGGAGGTGGATGAGGAGTGCTCGCTGCTCATTGTAATGTTTAATGTATTGTGATTGTAACTTGGAGGTGGATGAGGAGTGCTCGCTGCTCATTGTAATGTTTAATGTATTGTGATTGTAACTTGGAGGTGGATCAGGAGTGCTCGCTGCTCATTGTAATGTTTAATGTATCGTCGACGCGCGCTAAAAATCATTACAACACTATTCTTTTAAAAACAGCAATCGTTTGCCGTCAAAATCTTTGCAGTGTTATTAATTAACTGTCCATTTCGGTGCATTAATTCAGTATTTTTATACAGATATTCAGACAAAATAAGTGATAGGCAACAACTATTTATTTAAAACGGACCTGGGGATTTGAAAAAACACCCTAGAACATGACGAAGAATAAGGTATTTGCAAATGGCGGCGGTAAGTAAATGTATAAACATAGATAGGCTTGACGACCTAGTCTGAAATCATAAAATCAGACTTTATTTTTCTGATAAAGGTAAAAAGACCGAACTAGATATCGAATGATTACACTAATATCGAGTAGCAAGTAGACTTTTTTATTTAGCCTCGTCATCATTTTAACTTATCTACCATTTCAATATGTACAGCATAAGGCACGTGCTAAAATCGATTTTATCTCAATTATATTTTAATTCTAATTTAATATTTTAATAACCACAGCACAAAGTAACCTAGAACATTTGTTAAAATGCAGAATGCAGAATCCGGTGCAGGGGCGTTATACAATTACAGAATATAGTGCAGGCCTACACCATGTGAAGAAAAATATAACTTAAAGTTGTTAAACTTGTTTACGTCTGGTGGCGTGCCTTAAAATATTAAATAATAATCATATAACAAACAAATCAGAAAGAATTTGCAAAGAAATAAAGAGATTATAGGGGTAATAATTCTGTTTCGCAAAACCCGGTCTCTGAAAGTTTAAACAAAGTACTGATAGTTCTTGTTGCCGGGAGCTGCTTCTTGTGAATTGACATTTTTCTCTCCATTAAATTAGTTCTTAAAACAGTGTTTATTTTTACGTTTGCAGTGTTATTCTATTCCGGGCGCACTCTATGGTGTTATGTTTTTATGGCGTAATAATATAACAAAGGAGTAAAATCGGATTTCATTTCTGCAAACTTACTTTTTGCAAACAAAAAAAACGAATTATTATTAGGTAAGCGATATCTCTGAGAATTGATGTAAAATTTACGCGATACCGAGATGACATAGTCACTCCTGTCACAGTTAACATTCATGAGATATACGCATAATTTAGTCACGTGCCGACTGAAATACGAATAACATTACGCGCTAGGAATCAGCCAATGGCACAAGAGATAGAGACTTGAGCTAACTCATAATGGACTTCTTGTCATTAATGAAACCAGCGTAATTAAAACGCTCGAGTCTTTTTATATGCGTACCTTGTTTTTTGCATAATTTCACGGAAATAAAAAAAGCGTATTTATGCGTACCTGAATATTTTTCGTTCCTTTCGTCAAAGAGTTTTTACCTCGCAAACTCAGCGTTCTATCCAACGAAATTAATTTAATATGACACGCAAAATGTGCTTAAATATGTTGTTAATGTATGTAAACTAATGACACGTGGTTTTTTTAGGGAAATATGAGTTGAAATTATGTTAAATTAAAAATCGAATTAAAAATTAAAATACATAATGCTATGTTGCTGTTGGAGCAACGATTTGAAAATAAAACATTTAAAACCAGAACATCTATCATCTGCTCGTCAAAAAGCATTTTATGCAAAATTCTGACATTTGCATAATGCAAAAAGCTATAGAGAGCAGAGTAAAACATTTGTTAGTGTTACAACATTTAATTAATGTTACTAACATGATATTCATAGTGAATACATTAGCATAACTTCTCTTGTTTTCTTTTAAAAAAATATTTTAGTAAGTAAATTTCTAACCCTTCGATGACTCGTATCACTGTAGAGTAATTGTGAGAATTTATCTGAGATCCTAAATAAGTCAACAAAAAGCTAAATAAAAGCGAAAAAGAAATTTCCAGAAATGTGTTAATTTATTTTTAAAAAAGACTTTGAATTAACAATTTCGTTGCAATGTATTTGCAAAACGAAGTTTAGAAAGCGACAAAGCTTAGAAATTCGTTAGCCTCTATTTAAAGAAAAATCATTTTTCTTCCTCCAAAAATATCTTTCCTAACATATTTAGTATTTTCTTTGGAATATATTTGCATCTTTTTACGTTTTTGCCAGACGTTTGTGATTTTGTTTGTTATCACATAAACGAAACAAATAAATATGAATGTGAAATAGAAATATGGTTGTACACTCGTCAAAATTATGTTGAACTACTGTCGCTAAACATGAGGTTAACTTTATAAACATTAATTAGCGATTAATATTTATTATTTGTATATTAAACAACACAATTCATTTTATTTTGCAAACAAATTCATTGTATACATTCACAAGGGTTAGAAACCCTTCGAAAGCTGTGAATAAAAAGTGACAAGTGCATTTTACAAACTATCGATAGTAACAGATTGATTTTAACAGCACATCTAATATAATGGTCGAAAAGGCAAGTAAATTTGTATATAAAAACCAAATTTTGTGTTGAAATTTGCAACGAAGTGCTTTATCTATTTAGCAAATGTAACAACATTCATAATTTGTATCGTGTTATCTGTCACATTTTATTGGTTTACCGGTACCTAGACGCAAATCACTCTTTCCTTAAAAGTCACTTTTTTTATTCCTATTACAAGCTTTACAATAAATGCATTTAGCGACGATTTCGATAAATTATCAATAAAAATTCTCAATAAAATTGCGTTTCAGCAACATTCATAAAATTACTCTTAAATTACCAGGGTTTTAGAAAGTTTCTTTTTTGTTCAATTGCATGATTCGAATGATTTTGCTTGCACTTTACATTTTCGTTGTAGCAAGTCAAATGTGACATAGTGAAATGATACACAATAACCACATTCTGCTCCGTAGGCTAGTTAGCAAATGGAATAGCAAACAATTAAATACAAAACTATGTTTCCTATTAAAAAAAATCAGTAGTTATAATATTGATAATCAAAATCTTCATGGTGAAATCGTTTGATAAATTGTTCCCTACCTTCCACATTCTTATAAATTTATGTTAAATATTATTCTTCGACAAGAAAACGAAACTTCGTTTATAAGGTTTGAACATTTTCCATCGATTGCTGAGGCCGCGAAAATACTGCCAAGCAATCATCGTAACAACATGAAGGTGAACTAAACAGGCCTAGGGGCCCAGGCCTAGAATTATCATAAAAGCAAGCCTATTAATATAAAAGCAAGCCTAGTAATATAAAAGCAGTTCCAATATTAAACGGGCTCAATGAATAGTACAATGAATGATTTGATTTAAAAACCAAAATGATCACACATCGTCTTCTTTGTGCAAAGGTACACTTATCTGCATGCTATTGGTTATAATTATCTTTTTTACGAAACTATTCTGCACATTTATACAGACCCGTTAAACTGTACATCTTACAAATACTAATTCCTCTTTCACATGGCCTAGCCAAACTTACAAGCACCGAGATGAATATCGTAACAACGGAGAGGAGGTGTAAGCTCCGGATTTTTCCTAGGCTATTTCAAAGGCATATTTAAAATATGAATACTAATAGTTAATAATTATCAACAGTCTGCTGCATAACATGATTTTAAATTTGTGTTTTCTTTAAAAACATATTTACCGTTACTTTCAGAAATTTAAACATCTTTCAGGAAAGGATGCAATATGGTGCACAAGTATTTAAACATTTTTTTTAGAAACGTAAAGTATTTTGCGACATATTTTTCGCTTTGTTTGCATCATTATAGGTTGTTATATTGCTGTTAACATCATTTGTTGTGTTTGCTTGCAAAAATATAATATTTAGTTTTCATATATTTAAATATCTTTCAGGAAAGGTATGCAATATGCTAAGTATTGATACATTCGTTAAGTTTTGTTGTATTTTTTTTTTGAAACATAATGATGTATCTTGCGACATGTCTTTTTAGTCGAGCAAGAATTGCTAGGTATGTTATATCTATATGTTAACACCATTTAGTCTTTGTTTGCACAACTGTGCCGTCTATAAGTTTTAGCAATTTAAGCATCTTTCAGGACAGCAATATGATAAGTATTGACGCATTAGTTAGCTTTTTTTAGGAAACACAATCATCATCATCTTTTAGTCTTGCTTGCATTGCTAGGTATGTTATTACTACAGTATGTTAACACCATTTTAAATTAGTGATGTAATGTTGTTAGCAATCAGTATCTACTTTGCAATGACATTCTGAGATGCATGTAATATATTATTTATGATTCTTAAGATGATACAACTACACGAATATTCACAATAACCAGATGGGTAGTTAGTACAATGCATCAAATTAATAAAACATTATAAACGGGTATGTATGTATCGTGATGCTAAAATCAGTGTGCATGATGCATGCAATAACGACAAGGTATTAAAGCTTACCTGGACGCCAAACTGAAACCCCTGGGCTAGGTATGGGCTCTTGTTGCCCTGTTGGAATGACCGGTGGATTCTTCATAGAGGCGTGAAAGTGCATCATACTGTCTTGCAACAACCCGTACTCAACTAACTTAACGCAACGACGACGACAAGGAGGAGGAGGAGGAGGCGATCAACAACCAATTCGCTTGCTGCGTGGACACTGACTCAATCCCTCGATAAACCTGCGCGGCAAAATACCTGTAATAAAACAAATATGGAATTAGAGAAAGGAAAAGAAATGCTTGAGCTTTCGTAATCAGGATGGCAAATGGGAGTATCCGCTGTCACTGATAATATACAGGTCGGTTAAGTGGAGTTTAGCTAAATTCGAAAGTTTTAAATAGAAATCAGAACGAAATAAAAAAACGTGCTTATAAGCTACAGTATCAGCTTACTGTATTTTTCAATCTTCCTAAAAATGCAATTTAACTGAAACTTATGTACTTATTTATAGAAAGTTAGGCTCTTAAAAAAGCAGGTCTATTTATAGCATAAAAAATAAGGCATTATACGGTAAGATTGATAGATATTACGTCATATTGATAAAGAACAATGCGTATTGTATCATAGACATCACGCGTATATTAGTACTATTGTTATCGAGTGACGTTGAGGTGCGCGTATCTCGGCCGGCCACGTAACATAACGTGACTACGAATACAATCAATGCACGTTGAGAAACAAACAATTATTCTCGTAAATGTGCAGAGAATTAAAATGATGATAACCAGACCAACAATTAATTAATAACGTTGTTTGCCAACTAAATATAATTTGTCTAAATGCGCTGCTGTCGAAACAATCGAAACAATATCAAACTAATTAATTAATCACTCAATAGAGAATTACTGTACGTATTTAGTTTGACAGATACGGGGATATTGTCATTTTAATGCAGTTAGTCAGATTACAGTCAAACTCATATGGACAATCTCCAGAAAATAATAAGGCTGTACTGTGTGCTTGTGCAATGGTGTATTATCTACCTATTTGATCCAGGGGATGGCACTTGGGGCTGACGTCTCCTTCTTTTAAGTGTGGTTCCCACTCTAGAAAGCAACGCAGTATCGATGCAAAGTGTTGTATTACGTAAACACAAGTGGGAACCAACGACGCAATAGTGTTGCAAACATCGCAGGTTTGATTTCACGCAGGCGGGGGCAAACACAATTATTAGAAGGGCATTTGTTTACGTTACGTAGATTGCGTTACGTTGCGTCGCTAGTGGGAACCCAGCTTTAGCAAACACATTACAGTGTGTTTGATTGATCGGCGACGCCCTTGAGTGAAATTCCCACTTAGGGTATGTCTCCGTGAAATTATCATCTATTATTAATTTGTTGACTTTCGTTAATACCTAGAAAAAAATCTGTTACTATTTTCCCGAAGCTTGTCATGGTTTTTAAAAATCATACACAACGACACATGACCTTGACTGTGACATTCAGAACGAAGGAGACAAAAAGAAGTAATAAAAATGATCATTTTCACTCATTCTACCTACGCTTCCATGAAATTACTAATTATTAGTACAAATGAAACACTATTTCGGGCTATAATGAATATAAGACAACCACGTTACACAACGTCACATAAATAATAGGATTTTGCTAAAACTACCCAATTCTTTGATTAATCTGTTTCACCTGCTAATTCTTTTGCCAAATTAAATGTCACATTGGGTGTAATTAAGTATCATTGTAAAAGTTTCACTGATTTTTCGTATTATGTTGCTTACTTGCTTTTCGTGCGGGTAGTTTCGAACGGTAAAAATCGAAACCACAATGTTAACAAGATGTGGAGAAAACGTCGGTGCGAGAAATGGTGATTGGATGTAACCACCGAGTACAGTTAGGCCTACACCCCACCGACGAGTTGCTAAGATAAAATACATGGTTTATTTTCTTAACAACCATGTTTTAAAACAAGGTACTGTACATGTTCTACAATAATTTGATTTTTGTTACAAATACAATATATCAATATTTTAATTTTAAAAAGTGTTGTCCCTTGATAGCAATCACAGAAATAAAACGACCCCATTCGCGACAATATACTTCAATGTCTTCTTGGTAATTATTCCAAGGCTATTCGTCATTTTTATAAAATTTTCATTTTCAAACTAAATCCCAGGTGTAATTGGCTTTATCCATTGTGTGTCGTTATTTCATGTGTATTTTGTATATTTTCTTTTTTTAATTCTAATTGAATGGCATGTAGTTTTGACAAGACTTTGACATATGAATATGTAAATTCTTCATCACATAACGATCCCACACGAATTCGGAATTGTTAAACATTTATCACAAACAATTTCTATCAAGTTTAAATTTATATATTGCTGACAAACAAGTCTTTAAAACCTAATTCAAAATCTTTAAGAGCGTCGTCATCTTGAACAATTGCGTGTCCTTAATTTGAGGCGGCAGCTACGCGTCAAGAAAAAAACCGCGTTGTATTTATGTTGTAGGCCTAATATTGTAATATGATTACGCGTCGTCTTGTCCTCTGCAATTTTGTCATGCAATATTACGCGCCGTCTTCGTCTTGCGATTAGACGTCTTCTAGTCCTATGACGTTATGTGACGCGTCGACCCCAGTATAGTATGCGACGCGTGGCATTGGGTTTAATACACGTCAATTTATACAACACTGTCAATGTTTACGCGTCAAGTCGTTAAAATATAAATCCTTATTGCAGTATAGATTTTTATCCTAAACACATTTATGTAACATTTTTTTTTTATTTACTTACGTAAAATCTCCCAAGTTCATTTAATGATTTTTGGATTAGGCCTTTTAATCACTTAACTCCCTTTCACATTAGAAATTTCCAAGAATTTGATTATGCAACATAATAGAATAATAGTAACGGTATGGAATTATAACATTCGTTTAACAGTTGAAAGAGTCGTTACTTGATTTTTTTTAAATGACATTTTCATTTTTCTAAATGAGATTAACTCTGAAATGTGGTATTTCTAAATAAAGTAAAAACCTTTTTTTTTATTGATAACAATCAGACGATGGGGACAATGAACGCTGGTTGAGATCAAGAGAGTATTTCAATGACCAATCTATCATTTTCATTAATCACATACGAGTTTAAAATGGCTAAAAATAAAGACTTTACCTTGTCATTTTCCGACGGCGCCTTAAAAAATATTCAAACATCAAAATGTGATCAGTTAATAAAACAATTGTTTGGTGAAAATCCAAGGTCAAAGGTTAAAGTAAGAGGAATTAACTTAATAGTACTAACCTTTTAAAAAAATGTGGTCGTGGCGTTAGAACTCTTTCAAAACATGATCGTCAAACCTAAAAGAATAAAATTGATTGAGTTTATTAAAGTTTAAGAGTTACAGCAGGCATCAGTTGTCTAATAGTACTAAGAGTCATCAGAACATGGAGCCAGAGATGTTTCCCCAGCATTCATAAAATATTAATAGCAGTAATCATCAAAGTTGTAGGCTATGACGTTGTGAAACATATTTGACGACGACGCGCGCGTACTTGTCGCTAGTTAATTTAACCCATTAATTTCAAACATGTCCAACGATACAGTGCTGCCTATAGTTTAATAAAAGCCTCAACAACATTATACCTGAACGTTTAATACAAACTAATATTCATAATCCCAATAGGTGATAAATCTGAAGCAATCACATTGAAAATGACACGAAATAACGGCACTAGTAACAATATTAATCATGCCGACTAGATGTCGAGCGGATTGTGATATGTTGCGATCATCGCAATGAATTGTAAGCAAATTGTGTGTATAAAACGCAACAACCAACTCGATATATGCTTTGTTAAATTAATGAAGAGCGAATGAATTTATCACAAAGTATTGAAACTTTATCCGAACGAACACACTACAAATAAATAAAACTAATACGATGACCATTAAAGATCAGCATTAGTAGTAAACGCAATAATGGGATTGCAAACTACAGAGCGCCGCCTATCGCCGAAGGGAAAACATTTAAGTTTAAAAAAAAGTGATTACGTCACTTATGTTTTGAAGTTTCTTATGCTTTAAAAAAGTATATATTTACATTTAATATGTTCTTATGATAAGGAAAAAAGAAACATGAACTATGCATTGTTTAATACAACTAACAGGCATTAAAGTTCCACACTGCATATGTCAAATAAAACAAGATTCACCATTTTAGTGAGTGTTGTATAAATATGTAACTGTAGCTCTACGCATAGTTTAGCTTTTATTTTCAACCTGTTATTGGTGTTTTACACTGTTGGTTTGATATAAAGAATAAATAAATAAATTTCTTTTTTTGTATAAAACATAAATATATATTTATTTTATTCAGTGAAACATTTTTTTAAATGATCGCTGAGGAGGGACAAGAGCTGTCAATGAAAACCAAATCGCCAAAGGTAACGTCTCTTTTATTTTCTAAAAATAAATTATACTCTAGCAAAATATAATCCTTCTTATCCACAATACCCTGAATGGATCTCAAAATAAAAACGACTTAAAGATTGAAATGTGATCAGAACACGACCAATGGCTTAATGACTGGACGACGAGCTTAAGGTCAGAATACTCGAGATGGACATCAATTAAGTACCAGATACAAAGATAAATGAAATGTCCATCCTACGTAAATAAACTAAGCTGTTATTCTAATCCGTTCAAACCCACAATCAAATTACAGATATTTAGATTTGAAGCTGATATTATTAATACATACTACAAATACAAACGCTTTAGTTGTCAGCGAAAATCTAATCTTACTACAAGTCAATTATCAGTAAATCGTGTACGTTTATATAATATAACGATATTATTATTTAATATACTACTACTGTTGAAGATATATCGGTTAGATTCCATTTTTATATAAACAGTATACACAATTTATACATATTATGAATACAATCAGAATCGATATCAAATACATACATCATCTAATTGTATTGAGCTGCAAGATAATTGCGTACGTTATGGACGCGCGCGTAACTAATTAATTGGTTGGCATAAACAATTAATCACACACATTCACATAGAATCATTACGACACTGCTGATAAAGAGAAAGCTGCAACAACATACCTTTTTAAATAATGCGCGTATATTTATGTGACGAGTAATATTTATAGTATTATGTACATTTATCTGAATAAATTATGCCTTTTATTTTATTTCGTGTGAATTGTTAACAGACCTCTAAGCTACTTTATAAGGAAAGATGATATTAAAATGAATATATGGCTAGCTCGAGGAATATACTACAAGATCCCAAACAATCATTAACAACTAATTTATTAGATGTAATTCGAGTTTTTACAGAAAATTATTTCCTAACAACGTGAATCATAAATTACGTTATAAATCAGTACATTATGATGTATAACGAAATGTCTTTTCTCACATGTAATCTATTCCGTAGTTTCAAACGTCAGCAAAATGACCACGTGATTACAAGGTACGTCATTTTCACGTGCCTGGGAATGTATTTTACATAACTCTGGATGCGTACGCGCGACGGGCTGTTTTTGTACCCTGGTCACGGATTACAGGTATTAACATTCCTCTGCAGGTTGTTTGCAGCATCATCTTGCAGATCTGCCACAATATTTCCATCATGAAACCAGGAATAGTTAATGCGGACCGCTTGGATCAACCCATCATCACATCAGAAAGACAAAGACCTTGATTCTAATACAGATATTATTGTGATAAGACAGTTAACACAATCGTAAATTAAGTTACGACTTCGGATGTGGTCTCCAACGACCACGACTGTGATCATCAAGGTAAAAGAAACGTTTGTTCCGGTGTAACTCAAAACAGATATATACGTATACAACATAGCACATGGCGGTATAAATTAAGCCTCTATATAATAACATGATGATGATGCACAACAACACAGGCAATGCAATTTAGAATTCATCTATGGCCAACAAATCTAGTAGTAGTAACAGTCTATTATAGTAAAGATATTTTGTTAACTAGACTAGAGAGGGTCAGCAACCTATAAAACCAACATCATATGAGGCTAAATACATGTTAACCTTAACTAACCTGGGTAAGCTAACCTTACAGTTTGTATCCATTCCCCTGGTGGCAGCTACTACGGCGGCGGTAGGCTAGTTTTCAGATACTCGTTGCAAAATTTTGCTAAGCATTTACAAACGCGTAAATACAGTATTGTTGTGTTACCAAACCAACACTGAACGCAACTTTCTTTCCTTAAGCTCCGCGTACCTGGTCTATTCGTACCTGGGTCTAGCTATAGCAAACAAGGCACTTGAACGGAACTAACGTTGGTAACACACCTGATGATTTGACTGCCTGTGTTTATACCTCAAATTCAATACGATAAATAAACGTGTGAACGGAGAGGCACAATCCTTGTTCCGCATGCCGCAAATATGCTGGAATTAAGGGTGCAGCGAGAGATCGCAGATCGTAACCCCGGGCGGTACGTTAGTTCACCTACCTGTAATAGTTCTACCACCAACCCATACATTTAAATATATACATTGTTAGACATAAATTCATCTTATGATAGTGATAGAGAATCATTCCCTGGAAATAAACACATAGTTGAAATGCCTTTGCGCTTATGCATTGTTGTTATTGCTAAGTAAGTACTGATGCCAAATTTTAAAAATAGCCTTTTTTTTAAGCATTGAGGGTGCTGGATACACCATTCTGATAATGGCATCTAAATAGGTTTCAGTACAGAAATCCTTTATAACTAAACAACAAATATACTGATAACACTCACTATACAAAACAGGCCTACAAAGTACAATACTACTTCATACTCATGTATGACGTCATATCAACCAGACGATTACTGGGTTGAATCTCGATTTGGGATTTACTCATTCTCACAACAAATTAACAGTTTAAACATAATTTATCAATTTCCACTAGGCGATATAACATTCTCTATACCTGTACATGCTATATATTATTACTGGGCAATTTAAAGTTTATATGACTGTAAAATAACACTATTTTGTATCCGATACGAGCATCAGAATCATGTTGATAATATATCATAAGATGGTTGACACCATGAACCATTCGATCACAATACAAATATTGTTTGCTCAATCTTGTTTGCATTAATACTTTCTTATCAGCAGCACTGATATTTTAATATCAGATATCAAGTGGTATAACGATGGATTCTTTGTTAGCAACGCAATGATCAGCGCCACCAACGATCTGTTGTCACCACGTCTAACGTTCTATCTACACTTATATCAAACTAGTTTGAAAATGTGATGTGCCTCAATATGAGTGGTATGCCCAAATATGGTAGTGATATGACATCATCATGTCCATATATATGATCACATCACATATTTTTGTTACATAAAGTTTGATAGTGTAGACAGAGCTTTAGGGTGGTCCAACATTCTATAACCTAAATACCTGTATTCATTATTCTATTGCAATATAAATCACCACAAGGTATATGTCAATATTTATAGTTACGTATTTTTATGTATAAAATTAAATAACTAACAAAACAAAGTTGTAAACAAAATGATTCTCATTAAAATTTAATATCCTAATATATGAGTATTAAACGAGTTGTAAATGCAAGTAAAAATGTGATTATTTACGAATCAGACCGATTTTTACCTGCGTTCTGCAAAAGCAGTAATACATTTTACACGTTGCTTTGTTACAATAACTACGTCCGCTGACACGCAACTCCCATAGGATTGAAATCGCTTAACTAATCAGTGTTAAAAGTATAGTGACGGTATAATGATTGCAGTGGATACAGGTTACATACAGAATTCATGACAATAAAAACAAGTAGCGGCGAGACAAAGACAAGAATACCGCTACTACTAATAAAATAGAAAATAGGAAAGGATAAAAAAAGAACAAAAACGTTCGTCAACAAATCGTCGCGATAAGAACTAGTTATTTTTGCGAAGATAACACACCGCGAGCTTACTGCAAATTATCATTACTAATACCTTAAGGATACAACTCGAGTCGTTAGAACACAAGATGTATCTAAAGTCAAGTATAAAATATATGACGTCACAAATGATGGATAACACAAGCTAAAAACTGTGACAAGATATTCGTTATACGATAACTAACTCAAAACGATCCTTAAAAAAATGACATAGATAGAATTAATACTTCAATAATAGTTATTATTGCTAATTCGGTGACGGTTAAATAAAGGGCAAACAATGACTACTGTAATGCTGAATACAATGCTCAGATACTAGTATGATTTGTAGGCCTACATCTAGCGCCCTACATCATGTTGAACCTTTATTAAAATTGATCAATAAAAATACATACTAATATAGGTTATTTGTTGCGTAGAAGACTTAAATTTAAATTACGAATCTGGTGTTTGTGTAATGTTGTTTTTTAAAGGTAAAATGTAAACATAATTGAAATTTCCCGTAATCTACTCAACTATTTATATCTTTCGAGCAAGAGTTACATAATGAAACGATATTAAATTTAATAATCCCATCGTACCCACGTGATTAAAAAATATTGTTATCCAATCAGAGAATAACATTTCCATCATGCAACCTCGACTAGTGATGTGCCTAAATATGGTAGTGATATGCTTAAATATGGTAGTGATATGGCATCACCAGGTCCATATATGAGCACATTACATTTTGTTGTCGCATAAAGTTTGATAGTGTAGGCTAGACAGAGCTTTAGGGTGTGTTTCCAAAGTTCAGTCGCGGCTGGAGCAACGTTATTTCTAAAGCTTGGTTGGTTCGCACTACGCGCGTTACGTAACAATAACGTAAGCGCAACGCTCATTGGTCATCACAACATCTAACCTTTCGCATAAATTAATATCATATTTATATTATAGTTTCAATTATGGAGCTTAGTGAGGAATTAAGAACACAAAACAAGCTTTGCCTTGCGGATGTTGTGTTGAACGGGAGGACGATCTTGCGGTGGTTTGATAAGCGTTTCTTATAGCGCAGTGGTTACATTTCCCGGAAAATAATACTTATTAAAATATCATTGGAGGACAGGTCTTTGTGTTAAGCAACAGAAAGTCCTTGTTGTTCAATTGTAAAATATGCTTGGGGAAGTAAATAGTTTGATAACACAATAAACATCTAAGTGAAGCGAACTTTGAACCACCACAGAGGTGACGGACAGACGGCCTGGGTCGTCGTTTAAGTGTTACGCCTTTAAACTCAACGACTTCAGCCTCTAGCCTTTAATTGTAAAAATTCGTAAAATGGTACATACAGAAATAAACTATGTTATATCGATTATTGTTTCTGGCAAAGACCAAATAGGCTTACTTACTGCGGCAACTGACCCAATAACAAGATAATGTTGTACTCCTGTATTAAATGAAATGAAAACGGATAAATACCGCCAACGCATCGTTTACGGAAGCAATAGAGCTCATTAAATATTATAAATAGAGCCTCTTGTATTAAAATACTATACATTTCCTATTAACACTATTATTAATATTCATAATCAACTTGTTTTCAAGAAAACCATTTTTAGGACCCGGATTCATTAAATCAACATTAGTAGTCTTTAAGCTTGGTTCCCACTAGGACGCGACGCAACGGCACAAGCCAAACGAGTTGACCAATGGCAACTGACAGTTCGAATAATCCATCACTTGTGATTGGTCAAATTATTAGTCGGAATCTTTAACTCTCTGCGTAAACGGCACCGTGATTATTACGTCGACGGTTCCTATTCATTTGTTTACGGCACGACGATATGTTGCGTCTAGGTATTTGCGTTTCGTCATGGGAACTACGGTTTAATTATTGCAGGAGGGGCGTTCCATATGCAATCAAAGTGAATTTCAAAACATTGCTGGAATATGAATGAATGACACTATTATTAAAGCAGAGACATTAATACAATAGCATTTGGAACCGTTCCAAATTGCACTTAAGTGCCGTTACTTTCCAATTCCCAAAACGGTCAGGTGAATTGAAGAAAAATCAGAAACAAAAGGACGAACTACTTTTTTTGTTACAAACATAATTCCAACTTACGTCAAGAATGTAAAGTATTTATGGAACTACTTTTTCCCTATTGTTAATAAGCCTTTGATAATAAAACAAACTTGGTCCATGATTTAAGAAGCAGACGATTTTAGAAAAGCAGACGATAACGACAGAATGTGCACTTAAACATACCGTAGATCATTGAATAGAAAGTTATGTCCGATTCCGCGTGTCATACAAAGGTCTATGTCAAGTTTGTGTCTTCATTGAAATTTATCGGTTAAATAGTCAGAGAATAATACACTGCCATTTGTATTATTCTCTGACTATTTAACCGATAAATCTCAATGAATAAACACTTCAAAGTAGGAAGACACTTTTAAATAGTTTGACAAGTCTACAATTGTTGTCAAGTTAATGCAATTATCTCTTTGTGAATGATAGGTACTTAAACAATGGAGGAGAAATTTAGAAACAAACAATTTTAAAAACAGATACCATGGATTGTAAATTACTGTAAAGAAAGAAAAGCTAAGAAATGGAAGGTACAATAGGCCCCTAATAGTCGGAATATAAGTTAATTTACCTATAGCCTAAGTGTTATGGTTAGATGTGTGCTAGACGGACGCAATAATTAAGAAAATAACAAATGTAACATTGGTTTGTTGGCAATGGTGTTAATTAGCATTCTTCATATGTAACTGATCGTGTTGGACCGTTGGTCGCTTCGAACTGGTTACAATAGGCCGTATTATCTACTCCCAAGATGAAATTGACTTAACACATCACTGTTTATACCACGGACAGCCATTATAAAACAACGCAATGACGTACACACAGCGCGCGCAGATATATTATTACGTTGTGTTTTATGTAGTGTTCAGGTTTTTTCCCATGGTCGAAGAAGCCAGAAGAGGGTCTACGAATAAACACAACAGTAGGCATATAGGAAATCATCAGATAACCGTAACGATATTAATCTGTTGATCAATCTAGTCGAATCTTTCAATAAAACACGTCTGACCCGTTTGCTTACATGACCTAATTCACACAGGGTCGCTCGTCAATTTAAAAGTTCAATCAAAGTTGACCCATGCGCTCTTCATTGGAATGTATTGAATGCATGTGGAATTGGAAGAAGGAATGGAAAGTCAGCTGGTATAAGAAAACTGTGCCCTAATTTTTAAAATATGGTTCATCTGACCCTTCCATGACCTGACGGTGGACATAAAGCTAAGCCACGTTCAGACTGCTGTTCAGACTGCTATTCACCCGGGTAAGTTATTGATGACCTACCCGGGTAAATAGCTACTGAGCCGGGCAAGGACGTGTGCACCACGAAACTTACCAATCACAAAGCGACAATTCGAATTATCATTCGTGATTGGTCAAATTACTTGGGTTGCGCGTACGTACTTACGTATTGTCTAACGGACCAAGCTTTTGGCGCCCAATATGGCAAGTTAATTCAATTAAAGAATTCCCATTTCCTACTAAACAAGGCCATATATATGGCTGCAGTCGCGTGCTCAAATTTGAGTTAGTGTTTACTGACCAACCAACCAACCGACCGAATAGTGAGCTGAAGAGTCGGACGGTATACCGTATTTCCTATCGAAATAGATCACGATTTTTTCGCGACTAAACGTTGTTTTTTGTGAATTTAAAAATGACAATAATAACAACAATTTTTGATAAGTTCAATAGGAAAGTGTATCGTATGATATAAAACAAGCGTTAAAAACCTCGTTTGTTATTTTTGAGGAAAAACATGTTTGTTTTATATTTTAATCATGGACGAGCATTGACTTGATCGGGCGATGATCTCTTAATAATCCGATGATCCGATAACTCGATATCCTTCAATGATCTTGTAAATAATTAATGTGATCAGATAATCCTGAACACCAAACACATCCAACTTTGGTTTACTATCTGATGAATGATTTGTTATGAAACAACAGATTTAGTTATCCCAAAAAAAACACCAAGAAGTTCATGAGAAGAAATTTATGAACACATTTGACTTTTCACGTGATAATTCAAGATATAGTATTCTTACAACTGTGTGTGTGTGGTATTCAGTATTTTACTGCTTTCTGCTGTATATTGTAGCATAGGCCGTGGCCGACAGTGTCCTAGCCAGCAGGGCCTAGACGATAGGGTTCTGGCCAGCAGGGCCTAGACGACAGGGTTCTAGCCGACAAGGGCCCTTGTCAACCGAATCCACCCATTTTGGGAGTTCCGTTGCCTTATTTCATTGTGCACACGCCTCATAACACACCCAATCACAGCATAGCCCTTATGTCTATCCTAAACTAATCATTACACAGAAACATAACTGTCACGTGTGATGCAAATACAAAATGGACGGTTCTCCTAAAAAACATGAACAAGCCTACCACTGAAGCTAAAAAAACATAATTGTACAGTTTAATTCCTGTAAAATACTTACACTATTACATAATAATAACTGCCCGTCTATAAACGAATTAATTGCCAACAACGTAAGTACCGCTTAGAAAAACGACTCACTCCCAAGAATTGACATCAACATTAATATGACACGCGCGCGCCTCTTGTTTTCATTTCTAGTGGAGTAAATTCATCGAAAATCTTGATAATTATGCACTTTTGATAACAGATTTATCATCTGACATTTAACTAAGCTACCACCTGAGATCCACTTATATATTAAGAAAACACAGAAGACTTGAGTGTACGATGAATGAAAACGGCAAAAACAAAGATCGATAGACTATCTTATGACGTCACCCAATCCAATCGTCTGTATTATGTCGCTTTAAATAACATAATAATCGGAAATCACTGTTGATCATGTGGGAAACTTGTTTTTAATTTTAGGAGAATTTTCGTCAGTCATGATGACAAATGAGGAGAAATCACAATTAGTGCCATTCCCTTTTTTGTTCAACCGTGTTTAGGCTACACGTCAGAGTAAATTGCGCCAACTTTCGTTTTCACGATGCGCCTCGCACGACGACAACGTAGTTGGCTGCAATATCGAGCCAATTGCTAACAGAATTCTGCGCATCATGTTTCTAACCATGTATAGAATGACTTTTCAACTCAAAAGGAGCGTAATATAGTGGCGCGTATAGTACTGGTACTAAAATCATCAACTGTAAATCTAACATACAGTACCACCACATGTGGTACACAGTAGTGGTACCGTATAATATGCGGTCCAATACTTTATATTTACGCACAATGGACATAAAAACCATTAGATTTACAAATAAGCGACAACATGGATTACTATGTATTCTTTAAAATATTTGGCCTATCACATAATAACGTGCATTATTAGAGAGCATTCTGAAAAACATAAGCACGATATTTTAGCATTCGTGTGTAACATGGTTAACTAGGCCGAAGGTAGGCATCTATATGAAACAACATACCGCGCTCATTGAAGTTAAGCGTGATGATCGAACAAGTTGTTTTTATTACGTACCGTCGTGCGCTTCACTGTACCGCCGCTCTATAAACACACCGCTATAAATTCACACGTTGAAATCTCTTCAGTGGAACAAGTACGGTTTCCTAATTCCATTTAAAAGACCACTTAGATGATTTTTGGAAAACATCAATCGTTTATTAATTATTACATAAGGAAATACACATTTAATATTTAATAATAGGATCGTGCCAGTTCATCGCATTGAAGTTCGAGTATTTGATCGAAAGTTCGCCGAAGTGGAAACGTCGTAAACAACACAAGGGATTTTCGGGTGGAGTGTGTAAAACGTGGGCGGTGTATATCCGCGTTGACAAAAGAACGTTGCACGAATATTTCCCTTGGGATTAAAGACAGACAGTTTACAATCGAGTATTAAACTTTAAATTATCTCAATATTCAATTTAACCAACTACGTTTTTAACAAATATTTAACTCCTTGATTTTATCTCGATTTACGTCGAGCATCGGGGGACAGACAACAACAACAACGATTCTTTGGACAATCATGTTGCGCGAGTTATACGAAAGAATAATCTCAAAATATAAGTAAAACCCTGGATATGAGTTATAAAGGCATCCGGACAATGAGTGATTCTAGTAGGAGCATTGCCCTGGTGTTTGCTAATTCGTTTGACACGACATAGGCACGCCTACCATCCTAATAAAAACGCGCTTCATTGGGATACGCACACGCTGCGCACAAACGCAATTAGCTCTTATTCAATTCAGAAATAATATAAAGGAATTGAATGCACTTTGCACGTTTACTTCAGTTCAGTGCTGGTTCACTATCATAATATTGTTAGGTCAATAATTAACTAACAATGGTATTTCCAATCCAATATAATGTAATCACGTGGTCTACAAATAAATACCACCATAGACGAGAAAATCAATCATAGAGATTTCGTGAGAAGACTGGTCCAGCTCAGACAACAGTTGAGTGTTCCTATTTACAAGAAGCGATTTCAATTCAATGCGGTCGCCTGTGATCAGCATACAGACGTACAGTATATGGTGTGAATACGGGATTGGAACACCAATACAACATGAATGTTGAATAGACGTAAAACGCAAACCCGGTTATTACAGTTCGTCGCTTAAATTATTGACTGGTGAAAATGAGTTGCGATACACAGTGTACTGTATAACATTGCGTTTTGTCCTAGTGGGGAAACTGACAATATGAAATATAATGTGATTGTGATCTTCTTAAACAATATCTAAAACAAAAATGGGGGGGGGGGGGCACCATTTTCAAAATCAGCTTGGATTCTATAAAACTGAACCATCAAGGTAAATACAGTATTGTATCCACTACAAATCTATATAGTATATTATATATATCGTCTACAAATATGTCGTGTATTATTCCGCGTAGTCTGCAATGACGTCACAGTCCCAGGGCCTTCTTCCAATACATGCACCAGACTGCTATTATCTATACATTAGCATCATCAAGTGCTAATTATCTCTTTAAATCGAAAGGGTCACACCCATTAACAAGATAATCCGGTGAACAATTTGTGAACGAGCCTAATTGTTTTATAAGCGTCGATGAATAGTTTCCTCGGAAACAACTAGTGTAATGATTGTCTGTATTATCAGACGATATTATTTCCGCCAAAAGTATTTACCTGACGATAACAATCGGCTCATTGCCAGGACTAAAGCCGGGCAATTACTAGCTGGTACTTCCTTGTCGTCCGGCATTATTTTAGTACTTTACAACGTGTGTGGGGAAGCATTGTCTGCAGAAAAAGAAAACCGACGGAAAGATTTCCTCCAAAATAACCGGGACCTTTTCAAATAAAAGGTCGGCACGAATGCATTACATATATTTCTATAATTAATTTTCTAATAATCCACTGTACTAAGTACATGTTACGTAAATACAGTATATGATCAAATATTGCATACGCCATCATCGTTGAAACCAGAACCATGTGACGAGACAACAGATTCGAACTGAACTTTCTAGTCAAATCTAAATAATTCCTCCATGATTTATGTGACCACAAATCGTACACATCTTGACTTTCATCATATCAGACAAAAAAAAAGGTCCTTTGGGTTAATACAGACAAGATTATTAGGTTATATGCATGATATGCATATAACCTCTTGATTCTGTCAAAATCTTTATTTATTTATTTATTTATTAGTTATCCGCACTCAGCGGATAACTCCTTGTAACTGTCCTGTTTCATCATCTTTTTTTTTTTTTAGTTATCCGCACTCAGCGGATAACTCCTTGTAACTGTCCTGTTTCATCATCTTTTTTTTTTTTTTCTGTATTATTCTTCTTTCTTTCTGTCATTTTTGTGCAGAGCGTATCTCTAAAACGTGTAAAGTTAACATTTTATAACTTTGTCAACATATGGGCAATCACGTGAAGTTGTGCTTTTCTATTTTTGAATGACGTCAGAGTTGCGCAACATGACTTACGCGCGTTTTTATGAATTTCGCGTATTTAACATAGATCGAAAACCATATAACAATTTAAATTGAAACTTAGCAAAAGTCTAATTTATATCGTGCGCTAACGTTTTGTGCACTAAAAATAGCATGTTTCACACGAAGTTACGCGCGCACGCGCGTTAAAAATTTTCAAAATGCGGAAAATCAATTTCTAATCAACTTTCTACTCGTTAAAGTTAACATTTTATAACTTTGTCAACATATGGGCAATCACGTGAAGTTGTGCTTTCCTATTTTTGAATGACATCAGAGTTGCGCAACATGACTTACGCGCGTTTTTATGAATTTCGCGTATTTAACATAGATCGAAAACCATATAACAATTTAAATTGAAACTTAGCAAAAGTCTAATTTATATCGTGCGCTAACGTTTTGTGCACTAAAAATGGCATGTTTTACACGAAGTTACGCGCGCACGCACGTTTAAAATTTTATAATGCGAAAAATCAATTTCTAATCAACTTTCTACGCGTTTCATGTCATTTTGAGCATGTAAAAAATTCCCACGGGCGCGCATATTTTTACGCGCGTGGTGCGCACGTAGCGTTGAAAACAATTTTTTTTGCGTGATTTAGGTTTTTCCAGCCTTTTCTAGTAATTTTACCAACTTTTAAACGATTTCGACTTAAAATCACGTCATACGAGCCCGTAGAATTGGATGATTTATGTGCGTTTTTTATGAAAAAGTTCAAAAATTCATCAAAATTTGTCAAAATTATACCTTTTTTTAAACACTTGTAGTTTCTAAACTAAACGGTAAAAGTTGTTTTTATTACGTATTCTTGAAGATGATGAGTTGTAGATATCGTATCATGCATCAATATGGCTAACCGGACATTATGACATCATCGTATGGCCACTCGAATATAAAATATAGGGATTTTTTCTCTTTTGTCATAGCGCATCACATTTAATAGAGCGCATCTCCACTTATCCGTTTTCCATTTTCACCCCGATTTTTATATTGTCTAGGTCAATCAACTATCCTTTGCATGAGTTAAAAATAATTTAATTTTTATGACGTCATCATGCCTACAAATTTAAATTAGGTGTGCCTTTAATTTCATCTTTACAGTAAATTTTAATCTGTTATAGCTCGTACGAATAAAATGTGATAATCACGATTAAAACGTTTTCTGGAAGCTATTGGATTGTAGATACAAAATCATGTAAAAATTTTACCATTCGGATGTTGTGACGTCATCATATGGCCAGTTAAATAAGAAAAGTCGTATTTTCATCTTTTGCGTCATAATTCATTACATTTAAAAGAGCGTGCATCAATATTTCACGTATTCAAATTTCTTCTGCACGTTAGTATGTTGTTACTGAGATAATTTGCTTCCCAAATTGCTGTCTTAGTTTTTCATTTTGATACCGTCGCCATGTTAAAAATAGGAATAAACGGGGGGTCCCGTAATTTCACCTATTCTACACTGTATGTAATATGTATACAGATTATATTATATACTACATGACACAAAATTACAGAATTCAGCAATAACAACATATCATATTCTTCAGTTCAGGTCATAATGCCATAATCTTTTTCTGTGTGCAATATTCTAACGTATCACTTGCACGTGGCGTTTGTCGTGCGGATAACTAACTCGTCAAAGTGACGAGTTACATGTCTAGTCTGTATTATTCTTTCTTTCTGTCATTTTTGTGCAGAGCATATCTCAAAAACGTGTAAAATTAACATTTCATAACTTTGTCAACATATGGGTATTCACCTGAAGTTGTGCTTTTCTATTTCTGAATGACGTCAGAATTGCACAACATGACTTACGCGCGTTTTAACGAATTTCGCGTATTTAACATACATCGAAAACCATATAACAATTTAAATTGAAACTTAACAAAAGTTTTAGTTATATCTTGCGCTAACTGACTTTGTAAAAAAAATGGCATGTTTTACACGAAGTTACGCGCGCACGCGCGTTTAAAATTTCAAAACGCGAAAAATCAATTTCTAATCCACTTTCTACGCGTTTCATGTCATTTTGAGCAGGTAAAAAATTCCCACGCGTGCGCATTTTTTTACGCGCGCCGTGCGCACGTAGCGTTGAAAACAATTTTTTTCACGTGATTTATGTTTTTCCAGCCTTTTTTAGTAATTTTACCAACTTTTAAACGATTTAGACTTAAAATTACGTCATACGGGCACGTCGAATTGGATAATTTACGTGGGTTTTTGATGAAAAAGGTAAAAAATTCGTTAAAATTTGTCAAAATTATGCCTTTTTTTAAACAGTCGTAATTTCTAAACTTGACGGTCAACTTTTTGTGGATGACATATTCTTGAAGTTGATGAGGTGTAGATATCGGATCATGTAATAATATGGCTAACCGGACATTGTGACGTCATCGTATGGCCACGCGAATATAAAATATAGGATTTTTGTATCTTTCATCATAGCGCATGACATTTAATAGAGCGCATCTCCAATTATCTGTTTTCCATTTTTACCCCGATTTTTATATTATCTAGGTCAATCAACTATCTTTCGTATGAGTTAAAAATATTTTAATTTTTATGACGTCATCATGTCTAAAAATGTAAATAACGTGGGTCACTTATTTTCGTCTTTACAGTAAATTTCAATCTGTTATAGCTCGTCAGAATAAAACGTGATAATCATGATTAAAACGTTTTCTGGAAGCTATTGGATTGTAGATACGAATTTATGTAAACATTTTGCCAATCGGATGTTGTGACGTCATCATATGACCAGTTAAATAAAAAAAGTCGTATTTTCATCTTTTGCGTCATAATTCATCACATTTAAAAGAGCGCGCATCAATATTTTACGTATTTAAATTTCTTCTACACATTAATATGTTGTTGCCGAGATAATTTCCTTCCGAAATTGCTATCTTAGTATTTCATTTTGATACCGTCGCTATGTTAAAAATTGGAATAAATGGCGGGTCCAGTCATTTCACCTATTCTACACAGTATGTAATATGTATACAGATTATATTGTATATATAATATGACACAAAACTAGACATGTAACTCGTCACTTTGACGAGTTTGGTTATCCGCCGCGCAAGTGGTGCAACATTAACATTAAGGGGATAGGTTGAGGACAAAAGGAAGTGTTCACGTTGGCATTATGATCTGAACTGAAGAATATGATATGTTGTTATTGCTGAATTTTATTATTTAAATTCATATATAGTATACACAGTATATTCTGTATCCATATCACATACAGTGACATACAGTGTAGAATAGGTGAAATTACGGGACCTGCTATTTATTGCAATTTTTAACATGTTGACGGTTTTAAAATAAAACGCGAAGGTAGCAATTCCGAAAGGAAATTATCTCAGCAACAACGTATTAGCGTGTAGAAGAAATTTGAATACGTGAAATATTGATGCGCGCTCTTTTAAATGTAATGAATTATGACGCAAAAGATGAAAATACGACCTTTTTCATTTAACTGGCCATATGATGACGTCACAACATCCGATTGGCAACATTTTTACATAATTTCGTATCTACAATCCAATAGCTTCCAGAAAAAGTTTTAATCGTGATTATCACATTTTATTCTTACGAGCTATAACAGATTAAAATTTACTGTAAAGATGAAATTGATGCCACACGTGATTTAAATTTTTAGGCATGATGACGTCAAAAAAATTAAAATATTTTTAACTCATGCGAAAGATAGTTGATTGACCTAGACAATATCAAAATCAGGGTGAAAATGGAAAACGAATAGGTGGAGATGCGCTCTATTCAATGTGATGAGTTATGACGAAAGTTACAAAAATCCTAAATTTTATATTCGCGTGGCCATACGATGACGTCACAATGTCCGGTTAGCCATATTAATACCTGATCCGATATCTACAACTCATCTACTTCCAGAATATGTCATCCACAAAAAGTTGACCGTCTAGTTTAGAAATTACGACTGTTTAAAAAAAGGCATATTTTAAACGAATTTTTTAACCTTTTCATAAAAAACGCGCGCAAATTGTCCAATTCGACGTGCTCGTATGACGTATCTTTAAGTCGAAATTGTTTAAAATTTGGTAAAATTGCTAGAAAAGGCTGGAAAAACATAAATCACGCGAAAAAAATACGTTTTCAATGCTACGTGCGCACCGCACACGTAAAAATGTGCGCACGCGTGGGAATTTTTGACATGCTTAAAACGACATAAAACGCGTAGAAAGTTGATTATAAATTAATTTTGCGCATTTTGAAATTTTAAATACGCGTGCGCGCGTAACTTTGTGTAAAACACGCAATTTTTTTTCAACAGAAAGTTAGAGCATGATATAAATTAAACTTTTGCAAAGTTTCACTTTAAAATGTTATTTGGTTTTCGACATATGTTAGATACGAGAAAATCGTTAAATCGCGCGTACGTCACGTTGCGCAATTGTAAACATCATGAAAAGCTTCGCTTGACGACGTTACATAAATGTCAAAATGTTAACATAGTTACCGAAATGTTATGTTTGCGAGTTTTAGAGAAAAGCGTTACACAAAAATCATACAGAAAGAAAGAAGAAGAACTAGACATGAAACTCGTCACTTTGACGAGTTAGTTATCCGCTCGACAAACGCCACGTGCACGTCATACGTTAGAATATTGCACACAGAAAAATATTAAGGCATTATGACCTGAACTGAAGAATATGATATGTTGTTATTTCTGAATTCTGTTATTTTGTGTCATATAGTATACACAGTACAATCTGTATACATATCACAAACAGTGTAAAATAGGTGAAATTACGGGACCCGTATTTTATTTTAATTTTTAACATCTTGACGGTTTCAAAATGAAATGCAAAAGTAGAAACTTCTGAATGAAATTATCTCAGCAAAAACATATTAACGTATAGAAGAAATTTTAATACGTGAAATATTGATGCGCGCTCTTTTAAATGTAATGAAATATAATGCAAAAGATGAAAATACGACTTTTTTTATTTAACTGGCCATATGATGACGTCACAACATTCGATTGGCACAATTTACACATGATTTTGTATCTACAATACAATAGCTTCCTGAAAACGTTTTAATCGTGATTATCACATTTTATTCTTACGAGGTATAACAGATTAAAATTTACTGTAAAGATAAAATTAATGACCAACGTAATTTAAATTTTTAGGCAAGATGACGTTAAAAAAATTTAAAAATGTTTAATTCATGCAAAAGATAGTTGATTGACCTAGAATATATTAAAATCGGGGTGAAAATGGACAACGAATAAGTGGAGATGCGCTCTATTAAATGTGATGAGCTATGACGAAAGAGACAAAAATTCTATATTTTATATTGGCGTGGCCATACGATGACGTCACAATGTCCGGTTAGCCATATTAATGCATGATCCGATATCTACAACTCATCAACTTCCAGAATATGTAATTTGAAAAAAGTTCTCCATGTAGTTTAGAATCTATGACTGTTTAAAAATAGGCATAATTTTGACGAATTTTTGAACTTTTTCACCAAAAACGCGTGCAAATTATCTAATTCGACGTGCTCGTATGACGTAATTTTAAGTCGAAATTGTTTAAAATTTGGTAACATTACTAGAAAAGGCTGAAAAAACATAAATCACGTGAAAAAAATATGTTTTTAACGCTACGTGTGCACCGCGTGCGTAAAAATGTTCGCGCGCGTGGGAATTTTTGACATGCTCAAAATGACATGAAACGCATAGAAAGTTGATTGGAAGTTGATCTTTCGTATTCTAAAATTTTAAACGCGCGTGCGCGCGTAACTTTTTGTGAAACATGCTATTTTTAATCCATAGAAAGTTTGCGCTTGATATGACTTAAATTTTCACAAAGTGTCAAAACAAAATTATGTTTCGTTTTTAGTCTATGATCAATCATTGAAATTCATAAAATCGCGCGTAAGTCTCGTTGCGCAACTCTGACGTCATTCAAAAATAGGAGGTGCACAAGTTCGCGTAAATGTCGATATGTTGACAAAGTTACGATATGTTCTGTTTACACGTTTTAGAGAAACGCGGCGCACAAAAATGACAGAAGGAAAGAAGAACTAGACATGAAACTCGTCACTTTGACGAGTTAGTTATCCGCTCGACAAACGCCACGTGCACGTCATACGTTAGAATATTGCACACAAAAAAATATTAAGGCATTATGACCTGAACTGAAGAATATGATATGTTGTTGTTTCTGAATTCTGTTATTTTGTGTCATATAGTATACACAGTACAATCTGTATACATATCACAAACAGTGTAAAATAGGTGAAATTACGGGACCCGTATTTTATTGTAATTTTTAACATCTTGACGGTTTCAAAATGAAATGCAAAAGTAGAAATTTCAGAATGAAATTATCTCAGCAATAACATATTAACGTGTAGAAGAAATTTGAATACGTTAAATATTGATGCGCGCTCTTTTAAATGTAATGAAATATAACGCAAAAGATGAAAATACGACTTTTTTTATTTAACTGGCCATATGATGACGTCACAACATTCGATTAGCACAATTTACACATGATGTTGTATCTACAATACAATAGCTTCCTGAAAACGTTTTAATCGTGATTATCCCATTTTATTCTTACGAGCTATAACGGATTAAAATTTAATGTAAAGATGAAATTAATGACCAACGTAATTTAAATTTTTAGGCATGATGACGTTAAAAAAATTAAAAAAATTTTAATTCATGCAAAAGATAGTTGATCGACCTAGAATATATTAAAATCGGGGTGAAAATGGACAACGAATAAGTGGAGATGCGCTCTATTAAATGTGATGAGCTATGACGAAAGAGACAAAAATCCTATATTTTATATTCGCGTGGCCATACGATGACGTCACTATGTCCGGTTATCCATATTAATGCATGATCCGATATCTACAACTCATCAACTTCCAGAATATGTAATTAAAAAAAAGTTCTCCATGTAGTTTAGAATCTATGACTGTTTAAAAATAGGCATAATTTTGACGAATTTTTGAACTTTTTCACCAAAAACGCGTACAAATTATCTAATTCGACGTGCTCGTATGACGTAATTTTAAGTAGAAATTGTTTAAAAGTTGGTAACATTACCAGAAAAGGCTGAAAAAACATAAATCACGCGGAAAAAATATGTTTTTAACGCTACGTGTGCACCGCGTGCGTAAACATTTTCGCGCGCGTGGGAATTTTTGACATGCTCAAAATGACATGAAACGCATAGAAAGTTGATTAGAAGTTGATTTTTCGCACCCTAAAATTTTAAACGCGCGTGCGCGCGTAACTTTTTGTGAAACATGCTATTTTTAATCCATAGAAAGTTTGCGCTTGATATGACTTAAATTTTCACAAAGTGTCAAAACAAAATTATGTTTGGTTTTTAGTCTATGATCAATCATTGAAATTCATAAAATCGCGCGTAAGTCACGTTGCGCAACTCTGACGTCATTCAAAAATAGGAGGTGCACAAGTTCACGTAAATGTCGATATGTTGACAAAGTTACAATATGTTCTGTTTACACGTTTTAGAGAAACGCGACGCACAAAAATGACAGAAAGAAAGAAGTATAATACAGAAAAAAAATTTGATGAAACAGGACGATTACAAGGAGTTATCCGCTACTAAGCGGATAACTAACTAGACATGAAACTCGTCACGTTGACGAGTTAGTTATCCGCTCGACAAACGCCACGCGCACGTCATACGTTAGAATATTGCACACAGAAAAATATTAAGGCATTATGACCTGAACTGAAGAATATGATATGCTGTTAGTGCTGAATTCTGTCAATTTTGTGTCATATAGTATATACATGCAAACAGTATAATCTGTATACATATTACATACAGTGTAGAATAGGTGAAATTACGGGACCCGCCATTTATTCCAATTTTTAACATGGCGACGGTATCAAAATGAAACACTTAGATAGCAATTTCAGAAGGAAATTATCTCAGGAACAACATATTAACGTGTAGAAGAAATTTGAATACGTAAAATATAGATGCGCACCCTTTTAAATGTGATGAACTATTACGCAAAATATGAAAATACGTCTTTTTTTATTCAACTGGCCATATGATGACGTCCCAACATCCGATTGGCAAAATGTTTACATGAATTCGTATCTACAATCCAATAGCTTCCAGAAAACGTTTTAATCGTGATTATCACATTTTATTCTGATGAGCTATAACAGATTAAAATTTACTGTAAAGATAAATATAAGTGACCCACGTTATTTATATTTTTAGACATTATGACGTCATAAAAATAAAAAAATGTTTACTCTTGCGTAAGATAGTTGATTGACCTAGAAAATTTCAAAATCTGGGTTAAAATGGAATACGGATAAGTGGAGAAGCGCTCTATTAAATGAGATGCGCTATGACGAAAGATACAAAAATCCTATATTTTATATTCGCGTGGCCATACGATGACGTCACAATGTCCGGTTTGCCATATCAATGCATGATTCCTTATCTACAACTTATCATCTTCCTGGATATGTAATTTAAACAAAGTTCACCTCGTAGTTTAGAATCTATGATTGTTTAAAAAAAGGTATAATTTTGACAAATGTTTGAACTTTTTCCTCAAAAACGCACATAAATTATCCAATTCGACGTGCCCGTATGACGTAATTTGAAGTCGAAATTGTTTCAAAGTTGGTAAAATTACTATAAAAGGCTTGAAAACATAAATCACGAGAGAAAAATGGTTTTCAACGCTACGTTCGCACCGCGCGCGTAAAAAAAAGCGCGCGCGTGGGAATTTTTTACATGCTTAAAATGACATGAAACACGTAGAAAGTTGATTAGAAATTGATTTTTCGCATTTTGAATTTTAAATTAGCGTGCGCGCGTAACTTTGTGTAAAACACGCAATTTTTTATCCACAGAAAGTTAGCGCATGATATAAATTAAACTTTTGCTAAGTTTCAATTTAAATTGTTATATGGTTTTAAATCTATGTTAAATACGCGAAATTCATAAAATTGTGCGTAAGTCACGTTGCGCATTTCTCACGTCATTCACAATAGGAGGTGCACAACTTCACGTGAATGCCCATATGTTGACAAAGTTATGAAATGTTATGTTTACACGTTTTTTAGATACGCGAGACACAAAAATAGAGGAGAAATGCGCGTGCGCGCGTAACGTCTTGTAAAACATGGCATTTTTAATCCACAAAAAGTTTTCCCTTGATATGACTTAAATTTTTACAAAGTGTCAAAACAAATTTATGCTTGGTTTTTAGTCTATGATCAATCATAAAAAATCATAAAATCGCACGTAAGTCACGTTGCGCAACTCTGACGTCATTCAAAAATAGGAGGTGCACAACTTCACGTAAATGCCCATATGTTGACAAAGTAATGAAATGTTATGTTTACAAGTTTTTGAGATACGTGAGACACAAAAATGAGGGAGAAAGAAATAAGAAAAAAAAAAAAAAAAAGTAACAGGACGATTACAAGCAGTTATCCGCTACTAAGCGGATAACTAACTAGACATGAAACTCGTCACTTTGACGAGTTAGTTATCCGCACGACAAACGCCACGTGCACGTCATACGTTGGAATATTGCACACGGAAAAAGATTATGGCATTGTGACCTGAACTGAAGAATATGATATGTTTTTATTGCTGAATTCTGTTATTTTGTGTCATATAGTATACACAGTATAATCTGTATACATATCACATACAGTGTAGAATAGGTGAAATTACGGGACCCGCTATTTATTCAAATTTTTAACATATTGACGGTTTCAAAATGAAACGCGAATGTAGCAATTTCGGAAGGAAATTATCTCAGCAACAACATATTAACGTGTGGAAGAAATCTTTTAAATGTAATGAACTATGACGCAAAAGATGAAAATACGACTTTTTTTATTTAACTGGCCATATGATGACGTCACAACATCCGATTGGCAAAATGTTTACATGATTTCGTATCTACAATCCAATAGCTTCCAGAAAACATTTTAATCGTGATTATCCCATTTTGTTCTTACGAGCGATAACAGATTAAAATTTACTGTAAAGATGAAATTAATGACCCAAGTAATTAACATTTTTAGGCATGATGACGTTACAAATATTAAAATATTTTTAACTCATGCGAAAGGTAGTTGATTGACCTAGACAATATTAAAATCTCGGAGAAAATGGAATACGGATAAGCGTGATGCGCTCCATTGAATGTGATGAGCAATAACGAAAGAGACAAAAATCCTATATTTTATATTCGTGTGGCCATACGATGACGTCAAAATATCCTGTTAGCCATATTAATGTATGATTTGATATCTACAACTCATCAACTTCCAGAATATGTAATAAAAATAACTTTCACCGTTTAGTTTAGAAACTACGACTGTTTAAAAAAAGGCATAATTTTGACGATTTTTTTAGCTTTTTGATCAAAAACGCGCGTAAATTTTCCAATTCGACGTGCTCGTATGACGTAATTTAAAGTCACAAATGGTTTTAAAATGGTAAAATTACTCTAGAAGGCTGGAAAAACATAATTCATGAGAAAAAAAGATGTTTTTCACGGTACGTGGCCACCGCGCGCGTAAAAAAATGCGTGCACGTGGGAATTTTTGACATGCGCGAAATGTCATGAGTCGTGTAAAAAGTTGATTAAAAATTAATTTTACGCATTTTGAAACTTTAACTGCGCGTGCGCGCGTAACTTCTTGTAAAACATGCCATTTTTAATCAATAAAAAGTTTGCACTTGATATGACTTAAATTTTCACAAAGTGTCAAAACTAAATTATGCTTGGTTTTTAGTCTATGAGCAATCATAAAAAATCATAAAATCGCGCGTAAGTCACGTTGCGCAACTCTGACGTCATTCAAAAATAGGAGGTGCACAACTTCACGTAAATGCCCATATGTTGACAAAGTTATGAAATGTTATGTTTACCCATTTTAGAGATACGCTCTGCACAAAAAGTGAGGGAGAAAGACAGAAGAATAATATAAAATTGAAACAGGACGATTACAAGGAGTTATCCGCTACTAAGCGGATAACTAATAATACAGAAAAGAAAAAAAAATATGATGAAACAGGACGATTACAAGGAGTTATCCGCTACTAAGCGGATAACTAATAAAAAGTTGATGATGATGATGATGATGATGATGATGATTTCGTACAATCACAAGAGGTTATCCTGCAACTTCGTTGCGGATAACCAATAACAGAATTCAGCAATAACAACATATCATATTCTTCAGTTCAGGTCATATTGCCACAATCTTTTTCTGTGTGCAATATTCTAACGTATGACGTCTACGTGGCCTTTGTCGTGCGGATAACTAACTCGTCAAAGTGACGAGTTACATGTCTAGTTGGTTATCCGCAACGAAGTTGCAGGATAACCTCTTGTGATTGTACGAAATCATCATCATCATCATCATCATCATCATCAACTTTTTATTAGTTATCCGCTTAGTAGCGGATAACTCCTTGTAATCGTCCTGTTTCAATTTTATATTATTCTTCTGTCTTTCTCCCTCACTTTTTGTGCAGAGCGTATCTCTAAAATGGGTAAACATAACATTTCATAACTTTGTCAACATATGGGCATTTACGTGAAGTTGTGCACCTCCTATTTTTGAATGACGTCAGAGTTGCGCAACGTGACTTACGCGCGATTTTATGATTTTTTATGATTGCTCATAGACTAAAAACCAAGCATAATTTAGTTTTGACACTTTGTGAAAATTTAAGTCATATCAAGTGCAAACTTTTTATTGATTAAAAATGGCATGTTTTACAAGAAGTTACGCGCGCACGCGCAGTTAAAGTTTCAAAATGCGTAAAATTAATTTTTAATCAACTTTTTACACGACTCATGACATTTCGCGCATGTCAAAAATTCCCACGTGCACGCATTTTTTTACGCGCGCGGTGGCCACGTACCGTGAAAAACATCTTTTTTTCTCATGAATTATGTTTTTCCAGCCTTCTAGAGTAATTTTACCATTTTAAAACCATTTGTGACTTTAAATTACGTCATACGAGCACGTCGAATTGGAAAATTTACGCGCGTTTTTGATCAAAAAGCTAAAAAAATCGTCAAAATTATGCCTTTTTTTAAACAGTCGTAGTTTCTAAACTAAACGGTGAAAGTTATTTTTATTACATATTCTGGAAGTTGATGAGTTGTAGATATCAAATCATACATTAATATGGCTAACAGGATATTTTGACGTCATCGTATGGCCACACGAATATAAAATATAGGATTTTTGTCTCTTTCGTTATTGCTCATCACATTCAATGGAGCGCATCACGCTTATCCGTATTCCATTTTCTCCGAGATTTTAATATTGTCTAGGTCAATCAACTACCTTTCGCATGAGTTAAAAATATTTTAATATTTGTAACGTCATCATGCCTAAAAATGTTAATTACTTGGGTCATTAATTTCATCTTTACAGTAAATTTTAATCTGTTATCGCTCGTAAGAACAAAATGGGATAATCACGATTAAAATGTTTTCTGGAAGCTATTGGATTGTAGATACGAAATCATGTAAACATTTTGCCAATCGGATGTTGTGACGTCATCATATGGCCAGTTAAATAAAAAAAGTCGTATTTTCATCTTTTGCGTCATAGTTCATTACATTTAAAAGAACGCGCATCAATATTTCACGTGTTCAAATTTCTTCCACACGTTAATATGTTGTTGCTGAGATAATTTCCTTCCGAAATTGCTACATTCGCGTTTCATTTTGAAACCGTCAATATGTTAAAAATTTGAATAAATAGCGGGTCCCGTAATTTCACCTATTCTACACTGTATGTGATATGTATACAGATTATACTGTGTATACTATATGACACAAAATAACAGAATTCAGCAATAAAAACATATCATATTCTTCAGTTCAGGTCACAATGCCATAATCTTTTTCCGTGTGCAATATTCCAACGTATGACGTGCACGTGGCGTTTGTCGTGCGGATAACTAACTCGTCAAAGTGACGAGTTTCATGTCTAGTTCTTCTTCTTTCTTTCTGTATGATTTTTGTGTAACGCTTTTCTCTAAAACTCGCAAACATAACATTTCGGTAACTATGTTAACATTTTGACATTTATGTAACGTCGTCAAGCGAAGCTTTTCATGATGTTTACAATTGCGCAACGTGACGTACGCGCGATTTAACGATTTTCTCGTATCTAACATATGTCGAAAACCAAATAACATTTTAAAGTGAAACTTTGCAAAAGTTTAATTTATATCATGCGCTAACTTTCTGTTGAAAAAAAATTGCGTGTTTTACACAAAGTTACG
Source organism: Antedon mediterranea (assembly GCF_964355755.1). NCBI lineage: Eukaryota > Metazoa > Echinodermata > Crinoidea > Comatulida > Antedonidae > Antedon > Antedon mediterranea. The sequence continues at coordinate 2,438,143 of NC_092677.1, forward strand.
CGCGCACGCGTATTTAAAATTTCAAAATGCGCAAAATTAATTTATAATCAACTTTCTACGCGTTTTATGTCGTTTTAAGCATGTCAAAAATTCCCACGCGTGCGCACATTTTTACGTGTGCGGTGCGCACGTAGCATTGAAAACGTATTTTTTTCGCGTGATTTATGTTTTTCCAGCCTTTTCTAGCAATTTTACCAAATTTTAAACAATTTCGACTTAAAGATACGTCATACGAGCACGTCGAATTGGACAATTTGCGCGCGTTTTTTATGAAAAGGTCAAAAAATTCGTTTAAAATATGCCTTTTTTTAAACAGTCGTAATTTCTCAACTAGACGGTCAACTTTTTGTGGATGACATATTCTGGAAGTAGATGAGTTGTAGATATCGGATCAGGTATTAATATGGCTAACCGGACATTGTGACGTCATCGTATGGCCACGCGAATATAAAATTTAGGATTTTTGTATCTTTCGTCATAACTCATCACATTGAATAGAGCGCATCTCCACCTATTCGTTTTCCATTTTCACCCTGATTTTGATATTGTCTAGGTCAATCAACTATCTTTCGCATGAGTTAAAAATATTTTAATTTTTTTGACGTCATCATGCCTAAAAATTTAAATCACGTGTGGCATCAATTTCATCTTTACAGTAAATTTTAATCTGTTATAGCTCGTAAGAATAAAATGTGATAATCACGATTAAAACTTTTTCTGGAAGCTATTGGATTGTAGATACGAAATTATGTAAAAATGTTGCCAATCGGATGTTGTGACGTCATCATATGGCCAGTTAAATGAAAAAGGTCGTATTTTCATCTTTTGCGTCATAATTCATTACATTTAAAAGAGCGCGCATCAATATTTCACGTATTCAAATTTCTTCTACACGCTAATACGTTGTTGCTGAGATAATTTCCTTTCGGAATTGCTACCTTCGCGTTTTATTTTAAAACCGTCAACATGTTAAAAATTGCAATAAATAGCAGGTCCCGTAATTTCACCTATTCTACACTGTATGTCACTGTATGTGATATGGATACAGAATATACTGTGTATACTATATATGAATTTAAATAATAAAATTCAGCAACTAGACATGTAACTCGTCACTTTGACGAGTTTGGTTATCCGCCGCGCCGCGCAAGTGGTGCAACATTAACATTAAGGGGATAGGTTGAGGACAAAAGGAAGTGTTCACGTTGGTATTATGACCTGAACTGAAGAATATGATATGTTGTTATTGCTGAATTTTATTATTTAAATTCATATATAGTATACACAGTATAATCTGTATCCATATCACATACAGTGTAGAATAGGTGAAATTACGGGACCCGCTATTTATTGCAATTTTTAACATGTTGACGGTTTTAAAATGAAACGCGAAGGTAGCAATTCCGAAAGGAAATTATCTCAGCAACAACGTATTAGCGTGTAGAAGAAATTTGAATACGTGAAATATTGATGCGCGCTCTTTTAAATGTAATGAATTATGACGCAAAAGATGAAAATACGACCTTTTTTATTTAACTGGCCATATGATGACGTCACAACATCCGATTGGCAAAATTTTTACATAATTTCGTATCTACAATCCAATAGCTTCAAGACAAAGTTTTAATCGTGATTATCACATTTTATTCTTACGAGCTATAACAGATTAAAATTTACTGTAAAGATGAAATTAATGCCACACGTGATTTAAATTTTTAAGGACGATGACGTAAAAAAAATTAAAATAACTTTAACTCATGCGAAAGATAGTTGATTGACCTAGACAATATCAAAATCGGGGTAAAAATGGAAAACGGATAAGTGGAGATGCGCTCTATTCAATATGATGAGCTATGACGAAAGATACAAAATCCTAAATTTTATATTTGCGTGGCCATACGATGACATCACAATGTCCGGTTAGCCATATTAATACCTGATCCAATATCTACAACTCATCTACTTCCAGAAAATGCCATCCACAAAAAGTTGACCGTTTAGTTTAGAAATTACGACTGTTTAAAAAAAGGCATATTTTAAACGAATTTTTTAACGTTTTCATAAAAAACGCGCGCAAATTGTCCAATTCGACGTGCTCGTATGACGTATCTTTAAGTCAAAATTGTTTAAAATTTGGTAAAATTACTAGAAAAGGCTGGAAAAACATAAATCACGCGAAAAAAATACGTTTTCAATGCTACGTGCGCTCCGCACACGTAAAAATGTGCGCATGCGTGGGAATTTTTGACATGCTTAAACCGATAAGAAACGCGTAGAAAGTTGATTAGAAATTAATTTTGCGCATTTTGAAATTTTAAATGCGCGTGCGCGCGTAACTTTGTGTAAAACACGCAATTTTTTTTCAACAGAAAGTTAGCGCATGATATAAATTAAACTTTTGCAAAGTTTCACTTTAAAATGTTATTTGGTTTTCGACATATGTTAAATACGAGAAAATCGTTAAATCGCGCGTACGTCACGTTGCGCGATTGTAAACATCATGAAAAGCTTCGCTTGACGACGTTACATAAATGTCAAAATGTTAACATAGTTAACAAAATGTTATGTTTGCAAGTTTTAGAGAAAAGCGTTACACAAAAATCATACAGAAAGAAAGAAGATTAAGAAAAAGACTAGACATGTAACTCGTCACTTTGACGAGTTTGGTTATCCGCCGCGCAAGTGGTGCAACATTAACATTAAGGGGATAGGTTGAGGACAAAAGGAAGTGTTCACGTTGGCATTATGATCTGAACTGAAGAATATGATATGTTGTTATTGCTGAATTTTATTATTTAAATTCATATATAGTATACACAGTATATTCTGTATCCATATCACATACAGTGACATACAGTGTAGAATAGGTGAAATTACGGGACCTGCTATTTATTGCAATTTTTAAGATGTTGATGGTTTTAAAATGAAAAGCGAAGTTAGCAATTCCGAAAGCAAATTATCTCAGCAACAACGTATTAGCGTGTAGAAGAAATTTGAATACGTTAAATATTGATGCGCGCTCTTTTAAATGTAATGAATTATGACGAAAAAGATGAAAATACGACCTTTTTTATTTAACTGGCCATATGATGACGTCACAACATCCGATTGGCAACATTTTTACATAATTTCATATCTACAATCCAATAGCTTCCAGAAAAAGTTTTAATCGTGATTATCACATTTTATTCTTACGAGCTATAACAGATTAAAATTTACTGTAAAGATGAAATTGATGCCACACGTGATTTAAATTTTTAGGCATGATGACGTCAAAAAAATTAAAATATTTTTAACTCATGCGAAAGATAGTTGATTGACCTAGACAATATCAAAATCGGGGTGAAAATGGAAAACGGATAAGTGGAGATGCGCTCTATTCAATGTGATGAGCTATGACGAAAGATATAAAAATACTAAATTTTATATTCGCGTGGCCATACGATGACGTCACAATGTCCGGTTAGCCATATTAATACCTGATCCGATATCTACAACTCATCTACTTCCAGAATATGTCATCCACAAAAATTTGACCGTCTAGTTTAGAAATTACGACTGTTTAAAAAAAGGCATATTTTAAACGAATTTTTTAACCTTTTTATAAAAAACGCGCGCAAATTGTTCAATTCGACGTGCTCGTATGACGTATCTTTAAGTCGAAATTGTTTAAAATTTGGTAAAATTACTAGAAAAGGCTGGAAAAACATAAATCACGCGAAAAAAATACGTTTTCAATGCTACGTGCGCATCGCACACGTAGAAATGTGCGCACGCGTGGGAATTTTTGACATGCTTAAAATGACATGAAACGCGTAGAAAGTTGATTATAAATTAATTTTGCGCATTTTGAAATTTTAAATGTGCGTGCGCGCGTAACTTTGTGTAAAACACGCAATTTTTTTTCAACAGAAATTTAGCGCATGATATAAATTAAACTTTTGAAAAGTTTCACTTTAAAATGTTATTTGGTTTTCGACATATGTTAAATACGATAAAATCGTTAAATCGCGCGTACGTCACGTTGCGCAATTGTAAACATCATGAAAAGCTTCGCTTGACGACGTTACATAAATGTCAAAATGTTAACATAGTTAACAAAATGTTATGTTTGCGAGTTTTAGAGAAAAGCGTTACACAAAAATCATACAGAAAGAAAGAAGAAGAACTAGACATGTAACTCGTCACTTTGACGAGTTTGGTTATCCGCCGCGCCGCGCAAGTGGTGCAACATTAACATTAAGGGGATAGGTTGAGGACAAAAGGAAGTGTTCACGTTGGCATTATGACCTGAACTGAAGAATATGATATGTTGTTATTGCTGAATTTTATTATTTAAATTCATATATAGTATACACAGTATAATCTGTATCTATCACATACAGTGACATACATAGAATAGGTGAAATTACGGGACCCGCTATTTATTGCAATTTTTAACATGTTTACGGTTTTAAAATGAAACGCGAAGGTAGCAATTCCGAAAGGAAATTATCTCAGCAACAACGTATTAGCGTGTAGAAGAAATTTGAATACGTGAAATATTGATGCGCGCTCTTTTAAATGTAATGAATTATGACGCAAAAGATGAAAATACGACCTTTTTTATTTAACTGGCCACATGATGACGTCACAACATCCGATTGGCAACATTTTTACATAATTCCGTATCTACAATCCAATAGCTTCCAGAAAAAGTTTTAATCGTGATTATCACATTTTATTCTTACGAGCTATAACAGATTAAAATTTACTGTAAAGATGAAATTAATGCCACACGTGATTTACATTTTTAGGCATGATGACGTCAAAAAAATTAAAATATTTTTAACTCATGCGAAAGATACTTGATTGACCTAGACAATATCGAAATCGGGGTGAAAATGGAAAACGGATAAGTGGAGATGCGCTCTATTCAATGTGATGAGCTATGACGAAAGATACAAAAATCCTAAATTTTATATTCGTGTGGCCATACGATGACGTCACAATGTCCGGTTAGCCATATTAATACCTGATCCGATATCTACAACTCATCTACTTCCAGAATATGCCATCCACAAAAAGTTGACCGTCTAGTTTAGAAATTACGACTGTTTAAAAAAAGGCATATTTAAACGAATTTTTTAACCTTTTCATAAAAAACGCGCGCAAATTGTCCAATTTGACGTGCTCGTATGAGGTATCTTTAAGTCGAAATTGTTTAAAATTTGGTAAAATTACTAGAAAAGGCTGGAAAAATATAAATCACGCGAAAAAAATACGTTTTCAATGCTACGTGCGTACCGCACACGTAAAAATGTGCGCACGCGTGGGAATTTTTGACATGCTTAAAACAACATGGAACGCGTAGAAAGTTGATTTTAAATTAATTTTGCGCATTTTGAAATTTTAAATGCGCGTGCGCGCGTAACTTTGTGTAAAACACGCAATTTTTTTTCAACAGAAAGTTAGCGCATGATATAAATTAAACTTTTGCAAAGTTTCAAGTTGAAATGTTATTTGGTTGTCGAGCTATGTTAAATACGACAAAATCGTTAAATCGCGCGTAAGTCACGTTGCGCAATTGTAAACATCATGAAAAGCTTCGCTGCACATCTTCATGTGCATGACGATATGTTGAGAAAGTTACAAAATGTTATGTTTGCAAGTTTTAGAGAAAAGCGTTCCACAAAAATCATACAGAAAGAAAGAAGAGAAATAAAAAGTTGATGTTGATGATGATTTCGTACAATCACAAGAGGTTATCCTGCAACTTCGTTGCGGATAACCAATGATGATGATTTCGTACAATCACAAGAGGTTATCCTGCAACTTCGTTGCGGATAACCAATAACAACATATCATATTCTTCAGTTCAGATCATAATGCCAACGTGAACACTTCCTTTTGTCCTCAACCTATCCCCTTAATGTTAATGTTGCACCACTTGCGCGGCGGATAACCAAACTCGTCAAAGTGACGAGTTACGTGTCTAGTTTATTTATTCTTTCCTTAGCACTATTTTGTCCGTGCATTATCTTGGCATCAGTTTCATCTAGCTAAGTCAAGTTTTCAGAGTATATTCCTTATGGCCAGGAATCGATGTGGTTATATTTTCACGATGCGTAATCAAAAATTACGCGGTCTACGCGCGATTTTACGAAATCACGTTTGTAATCATATCTTCACAAGCATGAATCACAATTAAACAAAATTTGGTACTCATAAATTTCAGGTCATATTTCATCATATGGCAATTAAATTACGTGCGTAGCGCATATAACGCTTGCGTACGCGCGCTTAAAATGTTCAAAATTGTCAAAATTTATTTTCGATGAAATTAGAGTACGTTTCAGGCAATTTTAAGCGTTTAAAAAATTGCCATGAGTGCGCAGATTTTTGCACGCGCACTGCGCGTTAAACGTTAATGCGCACTCTTTTTGCCCGATTTCTGTTTTACAATCTTTCTTTAATAATATCATCATATTTGATTCAGGTTTCAACTCGAAATTGCGTTATACGAGCACGTCAAAAGTGACTGGCTACGCACGTATAAGTTAACAAAATGGTGAAAATATGCTAAATTTTTAAATTAATATATATCGTCAGAATGCAGGGGAACACCTATTTTTTATTTCATTTTCTTGAAGTGTATGTATCATATGTATGATTTATTATCAAATTAAGAGAACAAAAGTTGATTAAGTCATCATTAATTGCATATTAAATTAAAAAAACATAATTTCGACAATCAAACAAATTATGACATTTTCTTAGGCCAAAATAACAAACTTAACATTAACTTTCTTCCTTCAAAAATTCATATATCAGGGAAAATTTTCATTAAACAATTTTGTTTAGCAATATTGCTAATCAAATTGATTTTTAAGTCGAGAAACATAGTTTTGTATTGTATTTTTTGCTACACAATTTTCAAAATGTGTAGCAATAAGGTTGTTTTGTATAGCTTTTTGCTACGCTACACTGGCGAAAATGTTCCCTGTATATTAAAGTTAAAAGTATGTAGTTTGACAGTGCATCATTTGTATACATTTTAAAGATGTCATCATAGTAAAAAATTATAATTCATTTCGGTATGTAATAATCTATTTGCATCAAAGTGGTTACTGCATAGTAAATACACGGAGGAATTTTTCTACAACTTTTAGTCAGTTGTGTACGGCTCGGTGGTCTGTGCTCGTGTCTATGGCATTCAAGGTACCGAGATCGAGTCTCACCTTGGGAACCGAAATAAGATTTTTTTTTTATTATCCGTATTGTTTGTTCAAATTTATTTCTTAGTGTATAGATTATACACATGATTTATAATGAAATCTAGATAAAAATTAACTTATGTCTTTATTATTATGTAACAACAAATGTGGTTTATGACATTATACGCATATGGATCTTTGATCGGATTGTGATACCGGCTATGGTGTTCGCGTTAGCAAGGTCCTATCATATATTATAAATAATTAAAGATTCTGAGAAAATCAATCAATCAATATATCTTTTAAAAATCAATTATCTTTATTTAAACCAATGCATATAACCTATAATTCGTCATAGTGACGAATTAAATCTAGTTACATTTGTTTGCAGAAACGTCTGCTGTCACTAACTACAAGGTCAACTTTCATTAGAATAAATAATAAACAATATTACAATACCTTACGTACAAGTGCGGAAATATTGTAGTCATGACAACCAAGTACCGTGCAACAGTCCAATAGAGATAACAGGCTTTAATCACAATTAGTCACGTGTCTTATATCCCAATATGAATCCAAGGCTTAAAGAATCTTTCTATTGCAGAAAATATTATGTAGAAATTGTAAACACCAACATCGTCAACAAAATACGTTTCTGATGATGATACAGACTCCACTCACTGTAGGCCTAGTAATAGTGGTTTAAAATGCAATAAACTTGGAGATGATGGCCTGGATCATTCCAATTTACTTGTGCAGATCACGAAACAGACTTGGCAGACTTAGCAAGCTACATGCGCATTCCGAAAGTGTGACATTCTTATCGCATATTCCCTGAATTCCAGGCACTTGCTAAATACTATACAGATGAGCCGCTTCTTTGCGATTAGGTAAAATTCCTTTAAAGAGCAACAAATATCGTTGTGAATCGTCTGGCTCGCTGAATGTAACTGAAGACCAGGCGTGTTGCCCTATATTAAGGTCAATGACCGGATAAAGATGTTCCGTTTCGCTTTTGAGTTAAGTACATTCCAACGTGCTCAAGTGTTGACTCACAACCCATAGACACGCCCAGTACACTAATATTGCGGAGAAATATGTCAATAGAAATGTATATAAAAGTCTTTTAATTTAACTGGATGTATCGATGGTTGACAAACCGCAAATTATTGTTAATTATTATTTGGCAAGAATTCGTTGAAATGGCAAAGGGTTTAGAAAGTTGATGATTAATGAGGTTCTTTCATTTCATGCTCTGATGATGTAAAGAACTTCAGAACAGCGCTTTTATTTAATGCTGTTATACAGCAGTATACTAGAAACCCCTTTATAAAACAACTCCTATTAAGGGGACACTTTCCCGTGGAACGACGAGAATCAACATATTAAACTAACAAGAAATTCATGTTTTAACACAAACACATGGTTCTATTTAGAGGACACTCCTATTTGAATGGAATACTTTACGAATGTGTTCTCTTAATATTGAGATTCTTCAATGGCGTAAACGGGCATGAAATGTAATGGTTTAAAATTTAAACATTTTACTTTCCTTGAAACACCAAGTTTGGGACTCGCATTTGTTAAAAAAAATTGCATAAACATTCGTTGCTAAAAAAACAAATTGAAACAGAAAATATTTTTTTTAAAACACAAATATAATAAACTCTATATAGATTTCTACTACTACTACAGTAGTACATATCCTTGGATGGCAGTATGAATTACACTCAAAATATTTTCTAATTGAGGACGAAATAAAGTGATTTTATTTTTCACTAACGGATTAGTTTGTTTTGATATTTCTATCTTGTATTATTTTCACTAGGCCTATAGCAAAGGAAAATAAAATCAAATTGAAAATGTTTAGCAATACAAACAAAAAACAATATATAAAGTTTCCTACACTCTAAAAAATAATTGAAAACAGAATGTTCCCTGTATAATTTCCAAACATTGGAATTAACATTTCTCCTAGTATCTGAATATGAATATATTTTTGTCTTACAGAACCAAACAAAGCAAATGTGTGATTAAAATTCGTTGAATGTTTACGAAACATGGAATTGCTAACTTGCAAATCCATCACGCACAATTTCGGCCGTTATAACCGTATCCATACATGTTAATTACCCAACAAACTTAAAGATGACGCAATCAAAAATAAGAATTCAAGTAATGAGTGACGTTAATATCACATTGACAAATTACTGCCTTTGTTCTGAAAACATTTAAACGCAAAATAACATACCTAGGGTTTCATTATGTCACTCTGTAAAGTCGCAAATGATCGTGTCTTATCCTATCATAACATAATTAGTGTCTTTGTCAACATAGCGATGATAACAAGAATTTACGTGCAAAACGTGTTCAACAACCTTTAAACGCGTTTTAAATGTAATGATAACGCGTCAGCAGAGGTTATTTGTCATCTGATGATACAATTAAAATCAACCAAGTGACCAATTAACGTCAATTGTGTTAACTGAATCGTTAAAAAACGTAAATTATTGTTTTCCAGTTCATGTTGACATTTTCTTTGTAAGAATAATTTTAACGTTTAATATTTTCAATTTTTAAATACAACTCATCATCAGTATTGATCAATAATCATTAAACGTACCTAGATCTTCACTAGGGCGTGATCTGTAATCTTTTGTTATCCGTGGGAACTAGGTTTAGATATCTTAACACTACAACAATAAAGAAACAAAGGAAACACAAACAATGGTACTATTCTATCTAATAAATGGTCATAATCTATCATGCTGCTAGAACAACTTCTTGTCAACAAAAATGATTTTGCATTTGGATGATAATTTGCAAAATTATAGGCCTAGGCCTAAATAAATCTTCCTATCAACGTCTAAATTAAAACGGTATAGCCCTAGAAGAAAACGCCTTTGGAACAACCAGAAATAGACAAATATTAATATACACTGTCCAACCATTTATCTCATGGTCCGTAATCGATTCCAGCAGCCAAAGAGAGGCCTCGTAGTATTTTTACAGGCTGGACCGGCGGCGGCGGCACGTTCTCGCTTTGTTAAAAGTGTCCACGCGCGCTTGAACAAACGTGATCACCTAACACGAATAATGTCCTAGCACAAAGGCATGACGAGCAAACCTGCGTAATATACCTCACTAAAATCAACCAAAAAGAAAGTATTTACCGATGTGGCAGTAATTCGTTTACTGTATCTCATATTCAATTGTCAGAATCTTTGTTTTTCATTACTGAACAATGGATATATGAACCAGATTTAAATGGACTAAATTTATTGATAAAAACACAAGACAAAGAGTAGTGTAAACGAATCATTAGCAAAAGGTTGCGAAAGGGCCGACCAGGCAAATAAGTCGTTCAGGGTAAAAATATAATATTTCCGAGAACAAAAGGAAACAGGTAAATTGATGAATAAACCGGTATTTTAACCCAGATAAGAAGAAAAGTCCGCGACACGTATGCCTTTTAAAAATGTGATCACATTCCAAAGATTGGAAAGGGTCCAACTTGCAAACTACAGTTACTGTATAACAAAATCACACTTTATGAAAGAATAGGAATAGTAATACTAAACGTATAGTATACTGTCTTCTCCAATTACGCGATAACTCAAAAGGGTGGAGTCGAAATAGCCAAATTAATTATCTATACTAGATATTATAAGAATGACAATAACGTTTGACTCACCAACAATGTCGTTTTCTTTGTTTAACGAGTCTGTAGAAAAACTTTGCGACTCAGGACACCATAATGACGTGTGTGCAGATTAAAAACCCGTAGGTGTAAATAAATGGTGGCAAAACCAGTAAATATAGCATCAACGAAATAAAGAATAACGCTTTGTGAGTTTTTAAAGGTAGCCTATGGCAAGTCGTTCTCGATTCGGTGGACTAGGGACCCCAAAGCGCTAATCCGATCAAACTAATAGCTACCAACGGGCGGCCTAGATCTAGGCCTGTAACAAAGGCCATTTCCTCGTCGAATTCCAACTCACTCCGTTGCCGAAAGCAGTAACTTGTAAGTGTTGTAGCCGCTAGGCTAGCTCAACCCAGGTCAATTGGACCCTCAAGCTTAACTACACTGAGCCCAATATATCCATCCCAGGTATGCGTAACTGCATTGAAAAGACAAATTACATTGTTATATCCGATATTATTAAAGGCTATAGTAACAGTTTGACACGAGATAAGGTAGGTATTAGATCCTGCTATACTTACACAGAATGATGAATAACTACTTTCTCAATTGAAACATCATTCTGAGTGTTTTAATTGTCCGAGATGGATTTAAAAGATATTATAGGTAACATATTGTCTGCTGCGAGTTGTCAACGGGGTCGTCATCCAGGTATCTCTCAACGGGGTCACCATCCAGGTACCTGGTGAGATTAACAAGCAATGTTGCAGCGGCTTGAAGCAAAAATTAAAAGAAAACACTGTCCTAGCAAACACAACTGGATCCAACCAATTTAGAAAGAAACAAAATCATAGGATAATGTAACTTTACAATCTTGATACATAAAACCTTTTTCTATATTAAATTCAGAGGAAAATACAGAACAATTATAAAACGATTTTCAGACATTCTGATGACAATTGTAAAGCTTTACAATTATTAAATTAGAACTAAAAAACTATATAGGAGGTTAACGAATGGAACAAACTAAACAATAACATTAATAATGTATGCTAGCCTATAATTTCTTAACCACTTTTCTGCGTGTATGTTGCTGAAAGTTAAAACAGAACAAAGTTTGTATACTAAGCTTAAAGATTGGATAAAATGAAAACTTTTCTTTTGGCGAAAAAGAACATTTCTAGTAAAGATAGTCTATACGTTAGTGGGTGAAATGGAAATTTTTTTTTTCTTTTGGCAAAACACAAAGATAATTTCTAGGTAAAGATAAGATAGTTGTGTTTTGAGGAAAGAATGCATTAGACGAATTTCCGAAACAAGTGTATGAGTAAAGAGTGATTCACTGCTCGTCCTTCCAGAAACATGATCTGTAGGCCAAAAAAAGCTAGGTCTACGATGACTAACACTAGATAGACAAACGGAAAATAGCTCCTGATTACATTAGATATAAATAATTAAAACTGACAGCAAGCTACTGTATTAATAACAATTATACAATCTAATACTTTGTATATTGAAATATGAAATGCACTATTTTACTAAATAAAATTGGCACATTTGTGGAAAATAAAGGACAAGAAGGAATTAACAATAATAATACAAACAACCACAGAAAAAGCAAGAAACTGGAAAGACATTTCTACAGGGTCTACAAGAGCTAATGCCATATGCTTGATTAATATTATATTGAATAGCCTACATTTGTACACTTGGGGAAAGGTGCACATTACAAAAATTAATTAGTTCAGTTAAGTTTCTGATTATTATTAACATTATTTTCTAAAATCGAGCATCAAATATTTTTTCACCTATAACAATACAGTATCTCTTTCTATTAATAAACACTAAAGCAATGTTTATATAGGATGCTGCAATAGTATACAAAATAATTAAATATAAATAACGTCTAATTACCTAATGGTCACTAATAATAACGTTTAAATTAAAACAAAATCTCAAACAAAATGCTTGAAAGTTTCGTCAATATAGTTTTTCAACTCTAGTTAGTTTCAATTAACTTGATGCTTGTTTAAACTTAACGTATCGTATAATACTACGGCTATTGTTCGTCTCATGTTGGCGTACCTGGAACGGGTCGTAGCCGGGTCACCAGCAAATTAATACGAATTATCCACGAAATAGCGCTTAGCAACTAAAGGAATGCATATCGATATAGGCGCCGATCAGGCATACAATACTGGATTTCTCTACTCTTTTACTAACCACCGAATACAATGCAGATCTTGTGCGTGTCGTATAGCTACCAGACACAACGGAATGCAGGGTCCGACCAGGCTCATTGTTTACCAACTTTTGCACTTTTTTTAAAGGATATAAAATATTTCCTTGGAATTCAATGGAAGGACAAACTTAAATCAACTTCCCATTTGATTAGAAACTTGAAGTGTAACAATAGCCAAACATATTTAACATCTTTATAGTGGAAAATATTACAATATCCAGGGTCCAAGCAATTAGATCCGGGGTCACGTAATTAAATCTAGGGATCAAGTAATTAGATCCGGTGTCGCGAAATTAAATCTAGGGACCAAGTAATTAAATCCGGGGCAGGCAGGGCCAGAACATGGATGGTTTTTTGTTTATATTCCTTGTTATTGTTGTTAATACAACAGTGTATGAGAACAATCTTGGGGTACCTTAAAAATATATGTATTTTAATATGGATACCTGGAAAGAATGATATTGTGTTACTAAAGAGAAAGCGATTTATTACTATAGTAAATGTTCGTAAAGTATACAACATTTTGATATTAGCACATCACGCGCTAAGGGGTCACAAAGTATAGTCAAATGTGACTCACAAACCGCTGATACTTGTCGTGTCTTGAACGTGTGGGGATAAGATCACCGCCGCCGTGCAAAAGTGAGATATCAGGCCATACTAATGATTCGGAATTAACACTTTAAACAGCTGCTAATCTGTAAGTCCATTAATTATTATCAGTAACTACAGTACTACTATACACGTGTACTCTAGTCACATACCAGAGAGATCCTAACCTCTAGACACAGACATTCTAACCTTTTATCTTGTTATGTTTGGACACAATCAAATTTCTGCCAGGTTCCGATCTAGGCCGCCAGTAATAATTCGATTCCACAAAGGAAGCTTTTACGTCCGAATCCTATGGATAAATTCAATAATTCCGAAAAAAACATCGAAATAAGTATTAACGTTCACCAAGTCAACGAGATTTTGTTGTCCTGATCAAGACTGCAAAAATTACGTCACAGATTCTGTAGTTGTCCATAGATAGGCCTACTTTTTTTGCTTCAAAAGAAGGCGGCAAAAGTTCACAACACTGATCGTCTGCAAACAGAAAAGTTGCTGAAGTGAAACACGCCTCCGGCTAACGTTATAAAGGTGTTCTTATATTTACAGGATTAACAACTGTTCTTTATCTTATTAAACTATCGTCAAAGTGGAGAGAAAGATGACAACGCTGACCTCAACTTGCATTCCGATGTGCAAAGTAAGTTCCGATTCGTTACGGCTCAAAAGCAAAATGATGTCGGAAAAAAGTTGTCAAAATTGAACAAAATTATCAGACGAATTGCATTTGCTAATCGTCAGTGACTGCTTTGTGAAACACGCTATCTTTTCTTCACTCGTAAGAGACGGTTACCTTTGCCAGGTATGATGACGTCATTAGTCTGTCATGTGGCGAACGTTCAATCACCTTATTCGTTGACTGCTTTGACGCTTTTGTTCCAGGAAGCCGAGGCACAGTTCCAATGAGTAATTAAGAAAACCTTGTCGCGGCGGCGGACACAAGGTCGTTAGAGAACGTGTGTACTTCTGGCAATGTGGACTGAATAACCTATTTCATATTATGTTATTTCAAAATAAAACTGAATATCCTGGTCCACATTCAGGGCCTCTTTTAAAGTTCAATCCAAAGTATTGGAAAGTTTAGGTCCGTAAAACATTTACCGACTATACACAAAACTAGCGTGTATTCTATAATGCATTATACAAACAAAAAAGAATACCCTTTTCCTAGGCCCCTAAAGGGCGAACAGACAGGCTTAATTTCCACGATGCGTAGGCCTATAACATTCTTTAATCCAGCGTACTGATGTTGTTTTGCTCTAGTATTCGTTACATTAACTTTCCCTAAAGTTGGATACGTGAAAAAGAACAATCACGGTTCTCATTTAACACTAAACAACTAATTGTTTACAAATTCAGTAATATTGTGATGTTATGTACGCGGGAAAGTGCGTCGTTGCAACTGTACCAACAAGCCGAACGAACAGAAACTACAGTACGACATTTGACTAAACAACTGACGGCGGCGGACAATTTGGACTCTTCTATCCAGACATTTCACACATAATTCAAATGGTTTGCATATAAGAAGATAGGTTAAAGAAACTACGTCGTTACTGCCGAGGACTAAGTACACGGCGACCTGCGGGTTAACAAGATGAAAAGCAAGCACCTGGAACTTGATTATGTGGAGATTGAATTACCAACGAACGCAGCCCACGAGGAGGAAGACGTAACAGTGTCCAACACGCAGGATGCATTGTTAATAGTACAGAGATCAAAAGATGTACTCGGTTCAAGGTCGCTATTAAGACGTGCATACATCCTACCGCGCGTGATGGGCCAGGACGCGGCCCACGCGATCAAACGTTATTATTGTTTACCCACACCAACGCAACAAGCAGTGAAACTCGTCGAGCGTGGCGGCAAAATAGCAATTATACAAACTAATCAAATGTTGCCATTTACTTAGCATTAACCCCCTACCACTGCCCATGTCAATATACTAAGATATAAGTTAATCATGAGCATACAGCTGTTATGAAGCTTGAACGGCTTTTCGTTAATAATAAAGATGGCCACCTAGTTCAGCAAAGATAGCCACCTAGGTCAGCAAAGATGGCCACCTAGGTCAGCAAAGATAGCGACCAAGGACATCATAGATGCCATAAGTTCATCATTAACTTCCTAATTCTTGCGATGACATTGAAACATGCCAGAACCTTTAATTTCCCCTTCTCCGTTTACTGTATTACATTTAATAAGCAAGCTTAACCTTACAGTAGTACACATCTGTTTTAATTAAATGTGTCCGCAATACGAAAGGAATAACTTCAAAGCTGGTATCGCGTTTAAATTCGGAAATAGTGGATTAAAAACCACTTTTCAAATTCTAAAACGGAAATAGTTTTGAAGGAAAATAAAAGAATATACTGTATCTCGACAGATGGCGTATCTAATAAAAGTAATGCTTTTTTTTGTGGGGGGGGGGGGGGGGAGAATTGCATTTAGTCCCATTACTGCGCGCATTAATGCAATAAGCGCGTATGTGAATGCGCGCAGAACTTTCAACCAATCGCATGAGGGGGTTGAATCGATGATCATAAACAATTAGATAGTAACAACGATTGCTGTATTATTATCGTTGTCAAATTCAGAATCACGGATCTGATAATCGTTTTTGTCATCAGTTTTAAGCGGATTCTTTTATCCTGAAAGCCGAGCAGACATGCATAATCTGCAAATCAATAAATACACTTTACAACTTATCAATATTCCCGCCATCATATTAGAAACAATGACTTTAAGGCATTATATTGTTACATAGTTTGAATGCAAGTCATGCACGATTATTTTGAACATTTACAAAATATATGTTCCTTTCCTGGAAGAGACGTTGTTTACCCTATTATTTAGACAAAGGTTTTTATACAATTACTTTGTGAAAAGATAATCTGATTTCAACATGAGTGATAGTGATCCTTATGGTTGCGTTAATACAATCTGAACATTGCCTTTGTTAAATTTCAACCAATAATGTAATTAATTGCATTTAAACGTGTGTATGAGTGATAATGTGCTCAGGGTAGAGGAATATAACACGATACATTAATACTTAAAAAACAGACATTTCAGATATTTGCTTATATACTTAATCTTGCTCAAAAGTCGAGGTTAAAGATGTACTCAGAGCCTGCAGCAGCTTTGCCCTGTAGGCTATGGTACATCAGCATATACCTAAGAATTAATTTGAATGTTCACGTTAGGCTAAACAAAATTCAAATAAGACGCGTGTATCGTTTAACTTTTATGCTGCCGCCGGTCTAAAGTTTGACGACGCGATGTGCAATACACGCATTCTCCACGCGCACGCGCTCAAATATAATGCGTAATTTTGTGTCTGTTATATCCCCCACTGCGCAGTCTTCTGCTTCTGTGCCACTGGGCCCAATTTTCTAGGCGGAAAAGGTATTATTTGCTCTTCAAGGAATCATGAAACTAACATTAATGTACATTTGACGCCTCCAAGTGAATAGCATTTACAAAACAATAGTGTGTAGTGATGACGTACTCTGTCAATGCATATTTACCGAACATGGTGATGAGTAATACATAAACATGATTTTTTAAACAAAGAATATTATTATTTATAACAATAGGAATAATGTCAAATGACGTAGATGGTTCGCGTTAATATAAAATTAAGGTACAGTATATGTTTTCTTTAGTGTATGGGTCAGAATTGATGTTTAACGGTTTTGCGACATTCGTGTTCCGGAGGTGGTGCATTTATGTTTCTTTTTAAAAAAAACGATCAGTATCTGTAATTCCGTCAAAAGTTACACTATATACTGTTTATAAAATGCATCCGTAGCAATAGCAAATCAAAGCTTACTTCCAATTGTTTTTAAACATTTCTAAAGTTGAAAAGTATGGACCGATTACAAATAAAATCAATCATTCTATCAATTTCTGGATTAAAAAAAGTTCAAACTGAACTCAAGTACTGTATTACATTGAAAGTAATGTACTCTCTTATACAATGACTATTTCCAACTCATATTAAACAAACCAGAAAACGAATTAAACCTTATAAAACATGCTAACATCCCTCATTAGGCAAACTCACACGCATTAATGTTGTTACATTACTATTCAACTGCAACATTATATACCCTGTAACAATTATGTTTAATTTGGCTCACCATCTTCAACATCGTTTTACAAATCTAGACCAGTGATTAATTTTGAACTCATAATTTACTCACAGGCGAGTGGCGATATCTTTTAAATTAGCAATTAGTCATGAATATGCAGCTTACGTGTTACAGCCTACTATTTGCACAGGGGGAATTCGCCGTAAGCTCTAGCATTTTCCGCTGGACGATAACACAATGATGTGGCCTAGCTTGCAACAAACATTCCATATAGGCCTACAACGAGCTAAAGCTTGGTTCACATAGAACAAAACGCATGGATAGTACGTGTAACGTAATTTGATCAATCGCAAGCACCCGTGCTCGAAATGTGTAATTGGGTGGTTTCGAATCTATTGTACAATGTTTCATTTAAATTATTAAATATTTTTGTAAATTGCTAAGTAGATTCGATGAAAACAATCATACTGCTGCAGTGTATCTTCAAGACTAGCTTCAATGCACATTTTCGTCCTCGTTCTTTCCTTTACGTACAATTGTACGATTTTGTACATTTTGGCTCTGTCGATTCACACGCAGTACAGCTTTAATATGAGCTGCATGGGATCAATGCATCAAGTACCCGGTTGTGGGAAAATCATCTTCATTGCTGCATAATAGGCTCATCATCAGCTCCTCAAACCAGAGAGTACCAAGTTCACATAATTAGCCACGAGGAAATTTGTTCAAAGGGTTGAACAGAAAACAAATATTGCACATTTGCAATGTTTGTTTTCTAAGAAAATGCAATATCAGTAGACTTTACTATGTTCTACAGACTGAACAAAAAAAACAGACAAATAATTCTTTATCTAGCGCCAACACATTTAAAAGTAGAAAATGCAACAATAAAATTTAAACATCGATAAATGGGAATGAGTACCTACAAATGAAGAACAAACCATTTGAGAAATAAACCTCATTAAAAGAAACCAACAAGATCAAGAATCATCACAACTGAATCTTTTGACGATAAAAGCATTTTCTCAAGATTACACTATCCTATTATCTATCCTCCAAAACTCATATTCAAAATAGGATGTGAACATTGGTGGTGCAGGAAACAATTACAATGGCAATACAATTTGAACAATGTAATACCAAAGGGCGTATACAGGACATATACCATCCAGGGGCCAAATACCCATCCAGGTCAGCAATGTACATACACGCACGCTATATACGAATGGGACATCCGCTAAACAATGTAATTAATCTCAGGTTATTCAACTTTCAACTGTGTTTTTGGATAATATAGTACTGTAACAGTATGGCCCATAGGCGTTACCCACTTGCTTACTGCCTTTTGACCTCAGTATGACCTTCGCCCCGAGGTATCGTTGTATTAAAACCTGGGAATTTCATCCAGGTCTTTTCTACGATTTTCCAAAATATGCGATAAGTTATTTACAATGTCAACTAAACTAAAGTCTGCAAATATTTCGCGTAAAATAATGTACTCAAACTGTACTGACTCGACAGAGCTATGTTTATACCGACTACACGTATTCTTGATTAAAAAAGTACATTTGTAAATACGCTAATTTAATTGAGGAAACTTTAACAGTCTTGACTTACCGTACTATTTAAATGCGTGTACATGCATGCAGCAGGTCTGTGTCGACTATTCCCAACTTTCATACAAAATTCTCACCTTGCCAACTTAGTGATAAGATAGCGTTTTAAAGGTAAATGTCTGATCCATTATAGTTATCATGAAATCCACGCTGGATAATGCGTTCAGGTGCGTGCTACTCCCACGCGCCGTTTTTGTGTCACTTATTGCGTTTAGAGGTGCGTGCTACTCCCACGCGCTCATGTGTCGCTTGCGATTGGACGACATAACGGTCGCCCTCTCTACAGCAGCAGGGGGATTATCAATGGGCGGCAGCACAGCATCAATTGTCGTACAATTAAACGGTGCGTCAAATCTTCATTTGACAACCACTGGTTTCCGCATACCCTGGACATTTATATCCAGCACAAATTAAACTATTCCTACCGTTCTTTGCTGATATACGTCAAGGAAATGCAGTAGTTGTTAAAACGCGTTTCCTGTCCAATGTCTTGTGGCCCATGTGGGAGAATTCACTAGGAAAACGAAAGTTTGCGTTTGTGCACACACAAAAACTTGGCACAGAAAGCATTTTCTCATAGTAAGAAATATAAACTATGTATATTATTTAAAATGAGATTATTTTCACTCTATTCGTTTCTTATATTAACAAATCAAAACAAACGAATCCAGGCGAAAACAAATATCGAATTTATCAGACAAGATAATCCAGAAATTGAATTCATGTGAATTAAATTTTGAATTAAATTCTTAATAATATTATGAAACATTTTTTTTTTAAACCCATATTTAGTGTATTGTTTAGTACTGTATAATTGGAATGCGAAACAATGCAATTGCCTTGTGAAAACGTGCAACACAAATCCGAATGTATTTGAATAGATTAAATCTAATATTATCAGTAAAGACCTAATATTATCAGTAAAGATCTAATAATTAAAAAAAAATCCGAATAGAATACAAACTGTATAACAAAGATGCAGAATTAAGAACAGACCATAAGAAAACAATTTGTTCAGATTAAAAATATGGAAGACTAATATTTTGGATACAAAATGCAATTCAAAATATGTCGTAGTTCAAAGTTCAATTCAAAGCTATAACTAATTAAAATGAGATAACAATGGTTAATTTGTAGGCCTAGAAAATGTCAATTCAGCGAGGAACTGGATGGATCTTGGATTTTTATGAATGTTCAGACTGTATCATATTCTATTAAGACTGGCTTGGTTATCTCATCCCTAAAATGCTATAAATCAATGTTACTGTCTGGTCAGTACTCAACTTCGTCAAAATCAAAGGCGTTAATAAACCTATTTAAAAACACTGTACATCCCACTCTTTTGAATCAGGCCTACTAATGCAAAACATTGGAAAACACACGCGCATTGTCACCGTAGTCCTACTAGTAATTAACCTAAGCAATCAAGTGTAATAATACAATAGAAATTAGAAAACAATAGCAAGAATCATCACTCTACCAAAAACAAACAATGACAATAAAAGGTCGTGTCATTTTAGATGGTGGAAATGCAAACAAAAGATCTTCACATGCACGTACTTAAATTTATTACAAGTCATTCAGAGGACAAGTACTATATAAAACGTAAAATAAAGAAGGAAGGGGAACGTTTCCCCCTCCTTTTTAAACCAAACCATGTGCTAGTTCGTCGCCACTGAACTCGGATATTATAATGACGTCATCACTAACACCTATTAAGCTGGAAGATATTCGATTTCGACAGCCTAAACCTACAGTAGGCAGATAATCCGTACAACTGGGTTGAGGGATTGTGAGTAGTATGATGAGGGGGGACGTGCGATATGTCACCCCGCATGCGCACGGTGAATTAACATGACGTAACTAGTTCATAGGTCCACAAACTCTTGCAAAGAAATCGAAAGCTATCGTTCAATAACTATATTTAAACCTGAACGATTGAATTAACAATAACACAAGGTTCGTAAAACCACCAAAGTAAATGAACTTTTATCCAGTATTTAATATTTAAACCGAAAACCAGAATTCCTGACATTTTCTATATTATGTAGAAATAATAGATTTAACCACAAAAATATTTATAATTTTAATTCTTTGTCTTTGTGCTTAAGGGAATATAAATATAACATAATATATGGAATTAAATACTTTCGTTAAAATGAAAGCAATAATTTTCCTAGCATTGGGAACCTACGATAGATCCAACAAATAAAAATTAATTACTGCATAGTATACAATAAATACACTACTTGGAATTTAATATCAGACTGTATGTAGCCACTGTTAAACTAAAAATTAAAACTATTTTTCTGCAGACATTCAAATACATGATAACGTACGATAATGTGTTTAAACATGTAACATTAATATTACAGAGCAAAAGATCACATACCTAAATTCTAAAAATGTTTATCATAGTAATACACTGCCTAGTAAATTACAAATAATATGCACGGTATACATTTATTATGGAAATATACGGCCATCTGGCATCGAAAATATTTCATTGAAAATGTTGACTTGGTAAATGTGTGTTAATATCAATGGCAAACGAAATAAAAGATATAACTACATGTTATTCTATAGTAATATCATTTTTAAGATTGAACGTGAACGTTCGCTTATATTCTGGTCTTTCAAAACATTACGTTTTCACTTCATCTTAATAAATAGATTTAATGATTTTCATAAATAATTAATAATCGTCAATTATGATACAGTATAGTACTAAGTATACAGTGGATGCTACTGAGCTGACTGTCCCTTTTTGTGACCCAATTATTAAATCACCTAATAGTAATACCTTTATTTTTAATTTGTTTTAAACAATCCTGTGTTGTTTTCATACTTTAATACGTAACACTGTATGCTGTGACCTAGTCTCTATCACCCCGAATAAATACTGTACTAGACTAGTAATCGAGAGATTTATACAATCCATATAACATTTCAAACCACGTTTAAATGTAGGCCTAAAGTTTTTATCTTAGGCCTAACTGGTTTTCATATAAACTGCCCTTTGTTCCAAGGTTTAAATCTGTTCTTATTACAAACTTTATGGCTAAAAACCACAAGTATTCCATTCCAACGAAATGCAATCCGCTGAAGGCCTTAGCCCAACCTTGCATTCCTTTCGATCTCAGCCCTTCCCAAAGATTATGCACTACAAAGAAATGAGGAATTCCCTCGCAGACCAAGGTGCTATTCTGCGTGATATAAAACAATATTATTGCCATATGCCTAGGCCTAGCTTGGTCATGTGCTCACAACAAACAGCGAAAACCCCTGGCCTCATCGAGGAACTTTACTCGTTGTAAAATATCGTTTTCATTACTCATGCATTTTTAGGATCACCTAAACTATTTAAACATAATTGTTAAAAACACCACGAACGAAAGTAATTAGTAGTTAAGCCTCGAAATTTGCATATAAAATTAGCAGTAGCAACCCTAGCGTCATTACCAGATCGCATGGTTGGTGGTCACGTTTATTTTGAATACAAAGGCTTACCTCGGTATGATGACAGTGCGTTGACTGGCCTAACTTCTCGAGCTAGGCTCAAATGCTATCATTCCACAATAAAAGCAGCGGTAATAATCACTTAAAATACCCACGATGGCTACAGCTAACACTTCACATATGTTATTGATGCAAAAGTACCCTCAAAAGCATCAACACATGCACGTAAACACGAAACAAACTGCAAAAATCCAACCGTATGTGTTGTGTGCACTACTTCCGATTTCAACAAGCGAGTTTTTCGCATTGTTCTAAATATAGAACCGCGTCATCACACATGCTTACGTACGTCGTCGTGTCTACTGTGTGTTTTCCCAGGGACTAGCTAGGCCCATGTGTGTGAGGTGGTCGATAGAAGCTTTGCTAGTTACAAACCGTCCGCGCCCTGACAACACAACAAAGAAATCGACGTGTATTTTTCACGCTTCGCCTAGCCGTTCTTTGTTCACAGCGGGACTCGCACCAGATTCGCTTATAGAAGGTCGCATTATTGGATTCAAAGCATTGGAATTAAATCGATAGCTTTTCTGGGTTCTTTTCTTTCTCAATTTCTAACAAATTCTTCGGAAGCAGTTTTTACATTCTGTAGCATGCTTTGTCAGCTGAATGGGTGCAAATAAGGGGGATTTTATGCAGTTTTCCACACGTCGGATATTTTTATAACCGTTTCCGTATTTTAATATAAATACATCAACAATATAAATATCATAGGTATAATAATAATAATATAGAAGAATACGGTAAATTAAATACATTAAAGCTATTGCAAATACAGTGTCTCATCATACATTACTGAGAGTTTTACAAATAACAAATTTTAATAATATATATATATTATTATTTAAAAATACAATGAAAATATTAATATTATGTACAAATAATGGTATAATGTAATTGATATAATTAAATATATGAAATGAATATATCACTATATTATAGTAGCAGATATAAATTAAAGTGACATTTTTAGAAATAACGAATTAAGGCACAAATATTGCGTAGACTGGGAATACGCGTGCGCCAACCATGATACGCGCTAATCCTAATATTACGTCATATTATCATTTCCTATTTCTCTCCGTTCTATTTTTG
Source organism: Antedon mediterranea (assembly GCF_964355755.1). Taxonomy (NCBI): domain Eukaryota; kingdom Metazoa; phylum Echinodermata; class Crinoidea; order Comatulida; family Antedonidae; genus Antedon; species Antedon mediterranea. The sequence goes on from NC_092677.1 coordinate 2,462,160, forward strand.
AAAAGCTTATAAGTACTCAATAAGATCTTTACGCTTAAGTACAAAGTCAAAATCGATTACAAACTGAAGTCAGCCATAAACATGACATCTGCTTTAGTATAGGCCTACTTGACGATTATTAAAATGTTAATGACACAAACGTATTATCGTTAAAATAATTATTTTAATTTTGTTTGTTTGGGAAATTTATCACCGTTCCTAACTACAGTAAACGAAATATAAGAATCTAGATTATTATTACATCATTTAGTTTTAAAATTCATTATGTAAGTTGATGACGCATCATACGTCATAACGAATGTACGCGTGCGTTTTATTTTCATTATGAAGTACCATAAAAATGATATTGTAGGGAAAACAAAACACAATTTCTACGGCAGTATAATAGATGGTGATTGCACACATCTATAAGAAACAATGAACAAAGGCGATCAGGTAAAAAATACACTGAGATATAAAAAAATTACTTTGGACAACAAAAGCTAGAGTAGTTGACGCGATTACGATGAAGATGACGCGAAGAACGAACTCAAGAAGTTTGTGGTTTTTATCGTAAGCGCTGTGACGTTGGAATATGACGTCACCAATGAGAGCATCACCTCTTCGTCGTAACAACGCTGTTAATTAATATATATATATAACACAATTGATTATAATTGCAAATTTCAGATTAATCTGTTCGTGACGTCAGCAGAGAATTCTCATTTATTCCTCATCGTCTTTGGTAAAAAAAAACAGTCGCGTTTTGATACTCGATCCAGTATATTCTCATTTTTAAAGACCAATTGGTGGTTTAGATCACAAGAAATGCCCTTTTTATGTCAAAAATACCATTCTACATGACCACATCAACGATTGTGAAATCCTGGATAAACATGTAAAATAGCTTGCCAGTAGGCCTAATAACCGAATTGATACGGGTGGTGCAACTGATCATCAGCGCATTCGGCCAGATTTTGGGACACGATTTATTTATATATCATCACTTTTAGTATATATGTGCGCTTTTAAAATCATTTCAAACGCGTTATATAAAACATAAACGCGTTTATAAGTATCAATATCGTTATTCTTGCATTGTAACACGAATGAAATATTGTCACATCACAACCCATAACGCATCGAACTCACTATATATGTCACGTAAATATCGTTGTTACTAAAATATACATGACACGGTAATGCAAGCCAATATCATTTGTGTCTTCGTGGTAAATATCGCGTTTGTTTCATGTAATATCATCACGTAGAAAGCTCAGCATTGACTTTTTTATTTGAGTTGCATTCATTGTTCTTACAACTATCGTAAACTACACCTTTTGTTATGCTTGAGTTCCCAATTATAACAAATAAGGTTTTTACGCACATTTCACTACTAATTTTCATAATAGCTAGGACGCGCGAAACGCAAGGACGCGCGCGCGTACGTAAATTGATAAATCACGATGCAATGACAGGATTATCCGATGTCGCTTGCGCAGCACACGACGTAGTCCTGGAGTTATGTTTAAAAATCACATTCAAAAAAATCCCCGTACTATTAGTACAGGGATTTGCAACCCATATACGTACCCCACACGTATGCGCTGCTCCACCACCACAACGGGTACGGTATTTTATTCTTGATTTTGTACAAATACATAGGCTTACTCTGTAACATTAAAAGCACATAAATTTATATATATAAAAAAAGAATTTAGGCCCAATAAATAATATAATAGTTTTTAGGCCTAGCTGCAAACTAAAACCCTTTCTTAAATTCAATCAAACCACTTTCTAATAAAACAGCTAATTGTCTATGATTTATAGACTGGGCCTAGTTTATTTATTTTGTTTCACTAGAATTAGGACATCGTTTATAATTAAATAGACCAAAGGTAATGAGAATAATTTAAATTCAAAACATAATCGATTATTAGCATGCAAAACAACATGCAAATACATCAAACGAGCTTGCCATATGAATAATAATTTAAAACGAGAATATTAAAGGAGAACGGGGGTGTGCAAGTTAGCATTATTCTTGAAATGTAATCAAAACATGAAAAATATATAGTTTGTTTTTACCAAATAACGTTAAAAATGCATAGTATCGCCCACTTGGTTGGGCCTACATTATGTCTTAAAGATAAATATCATCTCTTCTCTTATCAAAGACAAAATCTTTATGTAATTTAATGTATTTTATATGGCAAACTTTTAAAAAAGATTGACTGAGGGCAGCAGATAGGTTTGCGAGACTTTTTTCTTGAAACTATTCAAGCGTGGCCACCAAGCAACAAGACGCTTGTTGAAATTTGGACGAATATACTTCATAGTAAATAGATGATTAAATGATCTTTTAAACTGATGTAAGTATACCTGTTATATCTAATACATATTATACTAGTTTGTGACCAAATATATTAAGACAGAAACAATGAAATTGACTAGGCTAGGCTAGTATAATATCATCGCTACATTTCTATCCTAGGCTAGCCCTACGCAATTAAGTGGGATTGCCCACAAGAATGTACTTTTATAGGCTTTTAGGATAGGGCCTAGCTAGATGGGCTTTTAGTCATACAATTACATAATACTATCTACCTAACTTACTGCCTTCTATCTAAACAAATACTACCCTAACTAGCTGGGCATAATAATAAATAAAGTAGTGTGGAAGTTGTTGCACCTCAACAACCAACCAACTCACCTTTTCCTTGTTTAATGATTGTCAGTATCATACATATACTGTATTGTATATAAAACAACACTTAAACTTATATTGTTGAATTTTTTTCTTTTTGCTGGTGAAGAACGTGTATTTCCTGAAGTTCATCAGAGCAAATCCAGCATGTTGGTGCCAATATTCACCCTCAGATTAAACAATAATATCAATCCACGTATGGTGACCATCGGCAAGTATGACGGAGAACACCCTAACTTGACCGCTGCTACAATGGCTGGCAAGGTAAATTAACTGCCAAATAAGGATGAAACTATAAATAAATTGTGCTGTGCTTAATTCTGACATAGGCACAATGTAAAGATCTCCGCCTTGGATACAACCTCTCTAGTAAATTCAATACTTTGTGGGCAAGTATTGTTTACCCTCTTTCTTACCTCTCTTAGTAAGTAGATTAAAACTGTAAACACTGTTTAAAAAAGCATATCAACCTATATAAAGAATATCCATTCCTATAGTACCAACTGAGTCAGGGGAAAATGGCAAAAGGATTCCTACTTTCTAGGAGTTTTATCAGATAATCTATTATTGTTTTGACAACTCTTGTAACATGACCAGAGTGCTGATTTTGCCATACTCCCCCGGACTGCATTATAGTTACCGCATTACATCATTGGACATTGTATATTTAACAAATCTTAACTCTAAATTATATTTCATGTTGATAACTTGAATTTCAGGTATTTATTCATAATCCACATTCTCGTTCTACATCCGGCGGTCGCAGCATGGAAATTAACATCAACTCCGATATCAGTATGTTGAACATCAACCAGAAAGTGAGCAGTCTTGCTTCCGGTGCTCTAGACGCAATTGGAGTCCATGACCATTTGGTTGTTGGTACGCCAACAAACATACTAGCCTACGATGTACAGAATAACACAGACCTGTTTTATAAAGATGTAAGTTTGGTTAGAATGATTTCATTGAGCTGTCATTTTGGAACTATTTATAGTCCTATACTAACTACTGTATAATAACATGAATATCATGTAAATATTATGCATTAATACATATTTATAAGTAAATATAAATATATGTATACAGTTAATTATATAGGCCTATTCAAGTTTAATTATTTATTAGGTAAACATTCCACTTAATCTACATATTGGTATTTCGTATTGATATATAACAAATAATGTATTCCAAGCTCTTTTCTCTCAGCAACCCATCTCTGTAAATAAAAAGAAAGTGACTGAACAGTATGCAAACTATTAAAAAGGTTATTAATGTGCAATATTTTCTATATTCCAGGCGCCGGATGGTGTAAATGATATAGTTATAGGAAAGCTTGGATCTATTGAAGCGCCGCTTGCAATAGCTGGTGGGAACTGTGCTCTTCAGGGTTATGATATCGATGGAAATGATCTCTTCTGGACTGTAAATATCCTGCCTTACACCATGTCACTCTGCATACCTACCAAAAAATATTTTGTTTTGTATATGACTGCACTATCTGAAATAAAGGATGCTGATTAAATGTCTTAATGCTCTGTCTACACTATCAAATTTTATGTGACAAAAAAATGTGATGTGTCCATATATGGACATGATGTCATATCACTACCATATTTAAGCATATCACTACCATATTTGGGCGCATCACACTTTTTGTCGAACTAGTTTGATAGTGTAGACAAAGCTTAATGGCAATTCAGACAGTGTTTTAAGATGAGGTACAATGAGTTTAATTTAAATTAAACATATTTGTTCTTCCAACGACCCAAAAACTATGCCCGACTCTATCTCAAGTCAAGACAACTTGTCTCACAAGATTTAAATCAGGCAGCAATTTCAGTGATGCATTTAAACATTTTTTCTACTCACAAATTCAGCCCTGCGTATGAAATTCAACGTCAGCTTCCTTCCATATTTGTCTTAAACAATGTCTTACAGTAGAATATAAATACGTTGAAAAATATGTTAATTATAAAAACCAAAAATATTTTCTGTTTTTGTTGATTTCAAATTCAGGTGACGGGTGATAACGTATGCTCCTTGGCGTTAACAGATTTCAATGATGATGGAAAAGATGAGTTAATAGTTGGTTCAGAAGATTACGATATTAGGGTGTTTCAAGAAGATGAAATAATTGCAGAGATGACGGAGACTGAGGTGACGTGTAACCACTTTTCAGAAATGTCTTAAATATTAGCACATGTAAAGACAGGCCTACCAGTAGTTTTGATAGTGTAACAAAACTCTGGGACAAATAGTATTCTAACCCAACTATCTCAAAAGTGTGTGCAAAACAAACATGGTTATAAATGTGTGGTAGATTTAATTTTGTACAAATGGACCTCGGGTTTTAAGTTCTTATCCGAGAAGAATTGTTCTACTACCGAAGAGTGCCTTGAAACTGTGTTAATTGTATATCTACGGTTTGCACCGCTCCTGCCCTAACCACTTGGTAACTCAACTCAAATAAATCTATGGTAGAATAAATTTTGTACAAAATTGTACTTACCTGATTTTAGTAGTACAATTTCCTCTATAAACAACTTACATAATATGTAATATACTAATGTACAGATATTTGTTTTTCAGGCTATTACAGGGCTCTGTCCAATGAAGCATGGAAAGTTTGGCTATGCATTGGCCAATGGAACTGTAGGAGTGTATGACAAGTCTTCACGATTTTGGCGAATTAAGGTCGATAACATTCCCTGAAAAATATTATATATTTAAACAGGCTTTTCATTGTTAAACCTTCAACTTGTACTCAATGAAGTTATGTTAAAAACATTCTCTGAAAAATAGAATATACGATATTTGATTATCATATATTTAAACATAGTTAAAACTTGTACTCAATTATGTTTATTAAACTACACTCAGAGTCAAGACTGAGGGACTATTTATGAGATTGTTGATACTGCATAATAATTTTTTGGAACTTTTCTAACATCTTTGTACCATTTATCAATTTAAATGTTACTTGTTTATCCAAAAGCCATAGAAAATAATTAATGTTGTGAATTTTGAGGACTTAATATAAAAAATATAAAATAATTCGTAGACTTGCATTTGGTTAATAAGATTACAAAATTAATATTTTGATTTTTTTTTTAACAGTCCAAGAACCAAGCAGTGAGCATCATCAGCTTTGATCTGAATAATGATGGTGTGGCAGAGATGATAACAGGATGGAGTAACGGCAAAGTAAGTTTAAAATGCCCTTTTACTTTATTAATTGCAGATAAAGAAATCTGTTGTGTATTGAAATGTGACATTTTCTCTTTACTTAATCATGAATGGGTTGTGATTCCTGAGCACAAACAAATTTGAAAAGAAAAAAAATGTTTTTGTTACTATAGGTAGATGCCCGAAATGACCGTACTGGTGAAGTTGTTTTTAAAGATAACTTTCCGGCATCGTTGGCAGGGATTGTAACTGGCGACTATCGTATGGATGGCAACACAGAGCTCATCTGCTGTTCAGTTGAAGGAGAGGGTAAATTAGAAATTGAATACACATCCAACTCACTAATTACAGGATGATAATTGATCATGCTTATAAACTAAGTCTCATGAGAAAGAGTCACGTATTACAACTCTGGCACTAGGCCAGGATTGAACCATGGACCTTGGGATTGGGAGGCAAGCACGTTAACCACCAATCTACAGCTCCACTATAAATGAGTAACCTTACATACAAAAAATGCTGAACTGTAAACACTTGTGTGTCTATTTGAGTTGACAAACAGGAGGAATTTAGCTTCAATCCACTTTGGTTCACGATCATTTTCACCATTTACTACCCTATCCATGATCCCTGGATTCGACACCCTGATGTGTCCACTTCTCCAAGTTTAACTCAGTTTTTGGACGATAGTGTAAAATGGTATTAGATGAGCGTATGTTTTATTTAATTTTATTTTTGTGTTAGTTCGAGGCTACCTTCCAGCATCCAAAGAAGTGCAAAGCAACATGATGGACGTTAATATTGAACAGGAGGCTATCAGAGACCTCAGCCAACGTAAGCAGCACCTGCTGTTGGAACTCAAGAATTATGAAGCAAATACCCAGGTGAACAATTTTTACAACAAAAAGTTTTGTTGTGAATTATTAATTCTTTTATACAGCATTTTGTATAGTGTGTTTAAACATGTAATGTGACCAACTAAGTCATGTTCAATGTGTGTAACCTTTGACCTGTAGGCAGCACGTGAAGAGAGACCATCAGGATTAGGAGACCTGGACAAGGCACAGATGGGAATCATTCCAGCTGGTACTCAGCTACAAACAACGTTGGCGGTTAATCCTGGTATTGATGGAAAACCTGTAAGTAACAACTTAAATTCCGAACAGATAGTAATGAATTGAAAGTGATAACATTTAGCTTTGACATACTTTAATATACAAATTCAGGAAAAATAACATATCAATCATCAGGGTGAGTAAGTGGCCAAGCTGTTAAGACAGTGGAACCGTAATTACATAGCCATAACATCTATTTTGCATTTAGATAAACACAAATAATAATTGTTTTTATTATATTTTTTTTGTAGCCGCATGTTGAGCTGAATGTTTCAACTACAAACGATACTATAATTAAGTCTGTACTTATCTTTGCTGAAGGAATATTTGAAGGCGAGAGCCATGTTGTGTAAGTATTCAAACTTATTATGGAGGGAGCTGTGTTATTTTATTCGTTTATCAAAAAGTATCATTTAATAAAATCTGTCAACATTTTTAATCCATAAATATTTTGTTTCAATCTTGTCTTATAAAGCTATATTCACACTGAGCAAAGTTTTGGCAAAATAAAAAATCACGAAAAAAACCGTTCACACTTATTCCAGATTCAGTAAAAAACGTGTGTGAACGTGGCGCAGCGCCCCGAAAATGTAACATAGTTCATTGAGAGTGTTTGCTGGCCTCTGGACAAAATTAGGTCTCAGTGTGGACATAGCTTTAACCTAATATTTTGTATTTGTTTTTTCCTCTAGCCATCCATCTATGGCCAACTTGAGTCAGTGCATTAAAGTTCCCATCATTCCTCCTAAAGACATTCCTGTTGACCTGCATATTAAAGCTCTTGTAGGTCACAAGGCCAGGTAATTTTAATCACTTTTAAATCAATATGTATTTATGTAAGAATGTCAAATTACTTTAAAATTAATGCTTTTATTATTTACCTTATTGTCAAATTTCTATTATATAATTTATTATAAAGTTTTAAAATTTATCTTTTTTAGCTTTTTAAAACAGGACTATTATGAAAACAGATGCTCTATCATAAACCTTTCTGTATAAATATGTTTTAAAATAAAAATGAATAACTAGATATCACTTTCTTGTATTTGACATAGTACCCAGTTTCATGTGTTTGAACTATCTCGTCAACTCCCAAGGTTCTCAATGTATATGATGTGCCGAGTCAAGCAAGACGAACCGAAGAGTTCAGTTACGCTAACAATCAACGAAAGGACGCAACGGGTATGCATTGTTTAGAGACTGGTGTATAAGCTAAATGACCCCTGTAGTGCTTTCTTTAAAATCCCAAGGTCCAGGGTTAAATCCTGACCTAGTGCCTGGTTGTAACTCAAGACTCCTTCTAATCCACTCCCTCAAATGAAATTATGATGAGCATGATATAATTTATTTATTATAGATATATATGTATGACATTTTAAAACTAGCACTAGGCAGTAAAGCTAATTGGTAAAAAAACAAGCGCATATACATAGCTGCAGTCGCGTCCGCAAATTTGAGTTAGTGTTTACCGACCGTCGTAGTAAGCTGTAGAGTTGCATTTCACGCGACTAAAAAATGTGATGGCTGTTAGAATTGTTTTTATTACCTTTTTAGTTTGTGATGTTCTTGAATCAGAATTTCCTTCTTGAATCTGACTTGCCTTCTGAGAATGTCCTTGATGTGCAGTTCATGTCCTTAAGAGGAGCTGGTGTTCTGGGCCTAAAAATGGAGCAAAATGGACAGGTATGATGTCATCATCATCTAGCTAAATTGCTTGATTGGTATGTGTTAGAAGTTAGTACCTGAAAATTACAAATCTGTTTGTATGCCAGCAGGACTAGACATACTTATCAGACGAAAGCATATATATAAAGCTCTGTCGTACATAATTTGTTAATAAATTACTTCTATATCTATAGCTGACAATCAAGACGGATGACATGGACTTTGCAGGGGATTTGATCCAAGCATTGGCAGTATTCTTAGGCCTAGAAGACCTGCAGTCTACTGCAGACTTTCCTATGCACATGGAAGACCTCAAGAATGTCCTTATGAAGGTAATGATAATAATATACTAGTAACACAATATTTGAACTCAAATGAACTCTATTTTTTAACCCCTACACCTTGGGGTCCAACAAAGTGTGCCCTAATTAAGGGCGTCTCCTGAAAAGGGGTTGGCTGCAGTGTTAAAACATATTCCCTGATTCGTTTTGCAAGAATGTGTTCCCAGAATAATTTGGTGACGGTTTTCAGACAGATAAATGTAAAATAAATATGATTCCAATTGACACAGGATATTACTATGTTGATGTTTGAAATGTTTAGTTTTACACATTATGTTTTTTAGGTAGATGAGTTTCATGCCGTTCGCCAGAAACTGACCGCTGAAATGGCTGACCATTCAAACCTCATTCGCAGTTTGGTGGTCAGAGCGGAAGATGCACGTCTTATGGGCGATATGTAAGTTTTTAGTATGATAATAAATACATAAAATCATTTATTGTATATACTTTATTAAAGTGTAGCCCTACTGCCTAGTAAGAAACTGCTATACAGGAAAAGTTGCAATAAAATTTTAAAAATAATATTTTGTATGTTACATTATATTAGTAATTACAAATTTGAGTATGATTATTATAAGTAACTAAAAGAGATTTTGACCCATCATTGAATTTATTCCAAATCTAAAAAAAACATTCAAATTCAGTTAACACATATCAAGAGTAAAATTATTGGTAATTGTATGAACAAATCAACCAAACAAATATCGCCAATATCAATTAAAAATACTATGAAATTAATTACAAAATTGGATTTCAAAAATACTAAGAAAAACTCTATGAATAATTAATTAATATTACCAGACAGGCGGTTTAGAATTTCTTCTAACGCCTGTTAATATTAATTTATTAAATTAATGATTTTCTTTTATTCATTCAGGCGTAACATGCGTAAAGGTTACATGGAGTTATTTGACCTCAATAAAGATCTTGTGAACGGTTACAAGATTCGCTGTAATAACCACACCGAGTTACTAAACTGTCTCAAGCTAGTCAATCAGACAATTCAGAAAGCAGGACAACTTAGAGGTAATTTGTTGACTTCTATTTTATTGACGTTTCTAATTTGGCCTAGAAATGTCTCTTCCTGTCTTTTGTTTGTATTAGTGCATGTGTTATTAAAAATTTAACATTTTTATTTGAACTAGAATGGTTATCTTTCATTATCACATGTTGAACGATTTCGATTACCGTTTATTTTTCTCAATAAATCTTTAGTTGATCCAGAATTTTGTTTCCATGCTTTTAAATTTAACCGTGCTTCGTAATGGTTGGTCAGATGTAAAACAAATCATTTAACCCAGATAATCTTGAATAGATTGTGCTTTGTGCATTGGCTAATTATGCACTAGATGTAGATAAAAAAAACAAATATTACCTTTATATCCATCACTATAGAACTGTATGACTTCAGCTTGATTACCGCTAAGATACAACACAAGGACGTAAGTGCAACGTAAGTAACTCGACCAATCACAAGCGATGGATCATCGCTTGTGATCGGTCAATTCGGTTGCGTTGTTCTTACGTCCTTGCGTCCTAGTGGAAACCTAGCTTCAGTGGAGTTTGGTGTTTAAGATGCCAAGTCGTCCTCATCTGATGTACAGAATCTTGTATTATTATTTGCTTTGAAACACAGTTGGCACATTTGAGGACTGTGAATGGTTATCCTGTCCTATTTTCCTAAAATATATAAGAATAACATTAATACTATGATTACTATCTGAGATGCTTAAAGTAACAAAAAGTATAATAGTGTCTATGACATAATTTATCTGTATACAATTCTTTATGTTAAACCAGTAATAGATATGTACGTGTGCGACGTTTCGACTTGCACATATACGTATCTATTTCTGGTTTAATATAAAGAATCATATACAGATATTTAATATAAAACCAGATGAAAATATAATTTATTTTCATTATACTAACTCTGAATGTTCATATTTGTTTTAGTTGGCAAGCACAAGACACAGGTGATAACTGCCTGTAGACAGGCAATCAAAACCAACAATATTAACAGTCTTTTTAAGATCATCAAGACAGGGTCATCTTAACCATCATGCATCTGATATTACATCACATCCTGTTATATAATGCAGCTTCATGAAATACATTTACGCAGTAGAACCCATACTTTGAGACACACCTATTAAGGGAAAGTTTCCTGTTAAATGAATTAAGGGTAGTAGTATGTTTTATACTGTAACGATGAACCCTTCTTCAGGCGACACCCCATTTAGGGCGACACCCCATTTAGGGCGACACTTCATTTAGGGCGACACTTCATTTGGGGGGACACCCCATTTGGGGGGACACCCCATTTAGGGGGACACTTCATTTGGGGGGACACCCCATTTAGGGGGACACCCCATTTAGGGCGACACTTCATTTGGGGCGACACTTCATTTGGGGGGACACCCCATTTAGGGGGACACTTCATTTGGGGAGACACCCCATTTGGGGGGACACCCCATTTAGGGGGGACACCCCATTTAGGGGGGACACTTCATTTGGGTCTGAAAGGTGTTCCCATAACAGAGGTTCTACTATCAAGATAAATTACTAGAAATAGAATATTATTATTATTCTCAAAAAAGGTCAGATTAATACAGATTTAATACAAGTGCCTTTAACAACCCTCTGCGGATTTTTTATTTATAGAAAATAGATGATAGTGGTAATTAAATTAAAAAGATGAGAATTGTTTTAACCAAATACTTTTATGTTTGCTCAACAATAAAATAAATATTAAGACAGTACTTTAATTATTGATCATGTAAAACAATGATATTAGTTTTAGTTTAAAAAAATGTAAATACTGTTTAACAATTTGTAAATTTTTGAGTTAAAGTAAAGTAGATGTATTTACAGAAATGGTTATTTAAATGTAGTGTATTAGTGTCAGGCAAAACACTAGAATATATTATGTTGTGTAAATGTACAGATGAATAATAAACAATAATGTTGCTAAATATTTCCAATGATTGCTTTATTATTGTCAATTGTGATTTATTTTTTTAAAGAGGGTTACACCCAGCCAGCGTGAGCTGATTATATGGGGCTCAACAAGACAAGATGACAAACAATGATTTATTTATATTCATTCTTTGTTATGTATTTTAAACATGAATAAATAAATGACAAATAAACACAAATGTAAAATCTATACCACAACTCGGCTTACCAGTCGGACATCTCGGAGTCCAGTCTATCCCCAAAAACATCTCAATTTATTAAACCTACAGTGAAAAATATAGAAATATATTCACAGTATAACAGATGTATAATAAAAGTGACACACATATCGACCACCATACGTTACCGCCAACCGCCAACAAGTAAAGCCAGCCTAAGCCGCCCCAACCCTCATCCTACTCTTGTTTGACGGCCGCCGTACTTTGCCCAACATGCATGCCCCTACTAGACAATATGGTCAGAAAAAAGATGATGGCGAGTTAATTATTAATATGATGTGTTCCTCATCAAACCGGTAGCCAAAATAATCAAAGACACCATAAGGAGAGATCACGCGTTAAAAAAAACACAATTTGTATATGCCTTTATGAGATTTAAGCCAACTAAATACGCTTAAAAAAAGTTACCACGCACGAACTTGAGGATCCATCATTAAGTATGAACTTCGAAGATGAAAAAGAGGCCTAGCGAATCTCCAGTTATTAAATAAATCTACTTATGCTTACACACGACTTGACTTATATGTTAGTTCTTAAGAACCATGGTATGTTTTAAGTGGCATATTTAGTTAAAAAACGATATATTACTCACTTTTTTAAGATTTGTACAAGATTTGATTGATGACTGATGCTTACTCAATTTAACTTCACATTCAAAATGGCGTTTTTTCAAACATTCTAGAGATTTGATTGGTCGAAAGTGTAACGTTGAATTTTGACTAGTCACATGACGATTACGGAGCATGCGCGTCCGTTATTCAATAATTTTATTTTTTTTCAGTTTTATTAATTATGCAGTATAGCTTATAGTTTTATCATGAACAATATTTTAAATTTAAACATTTAATCATAGAAAAAAATGTCATAAAATACAAAAATAGTAAAAGGCTCCAATATAAAATGACCTTTGACCTACGATGCTTAAATTCTGCAACGTCTGACCGGCTCGATTGCATCGGCTAACACGGCGAAGCATACAGATATAGAGATTAATAATATCTATGGGCAAAGTAAAGCATACGTCTACAACACGTCATCAACGATATTCTCTTTCATATTGAACTATATTATATTCTTTAGTTTTTACATTTATAAGTAGGCCTTTAGTATTGCTACTTTACTCACAAAAATACTGTAACTCTAAACATCCGATAAGATCATTGCAATGGCTACTGAAAGGCTACTCAGCCTTCTCACCAAACAGCATCATACAGGTGGATAAAATAATATTCAAATTAGATGCGCATAACGGCGACGCGTGAGCACTTTAAATTTTATAGTAAACATCAAAAGATATAAATTCAAATGTATTCAATATATTTAAATAGCCAGAGGCAATTTCCCTTGTGATCTGTACATTATACATACTTATTCAGATTGAAGTTGATAAAACATTGAAAAAATATTCACAGCATTTTGTTTATTAAAACATTGTCGTGACACTAACAGGGACTGAATAATTATGTTCTTATATTTTGTATATCTAAGGCCACATTAAAAAAAAATAACAAATACATTCAAATAATACTCCAAAATCGATCGAAATGCTTCATTATTAATCATGTTAGTCATATTATACAAATGTTATGTTTCTTCTTCTAAAGATACATTTTATGTGACTGAAACGAAATATTTCTCTGTTATGCGAAATTTATTGACATATAAGTTACCGTAAGCAATCTCAATCCGTTTATTGATCTTTATGTCGTAAAAAATATACATTAGACCATTGTCCTCTCGTTTCAATATCTTCTCAGCTTGTTGAATAATATGCTAACCGTAATCTAAATAAATTGCCATGATGGAATCAAATGTGGAATTATGTCAATTTAGTAACCAATAAAACGCAAATACCGCGGTATCAAACGTAATTTACCATGATAAATAAAACGCTAATCTACTTAAAATGTAATCTATTGAATACTGTATTAATTTTAATTTTGGAACATGAAGACAAATTGTGATATCAGCGTTACGTAATAATTTACATAATCTAATAATTTGCATAAATATAGTTTCTAATTTTAGTTTAAGTCCAGAATGTTGTAAATGTCTTGTGTTTCATAAACTTTTAGACTTGAGAAAATACCAACAGAACACTTCACAAAACTTTCACGCCAGAATGGGTGGAAAGCGCGGGCGAGGACAAAGACGATCAATGTAACGGGTTTTACTTGTTTTAGACAGGGTGTTCCCCAACATGGGATTCAGCCAAAATATTTACCCCACGATCCTGGACACGGAAATATAAGACTTTATAGGATTCATAACAAGAAATTTGTAATTTTTTATCATGTAACTGTTGGATAGACATATCAAAATTATGCTACTGCAGTTGGTACATTTTTACTGCAGTATATGTTTTAGTTTGTTTCAATGTAGAAGTTCATAAAGCACTGCAATAAACAGTGTGTATGATTACCTTAAAAAAGCTTACTAAATAATTGCATAGATAGAGCATGGACGAAAAATGAAGTTACTGCAGTAGTTAAGTTTAAAACACAAGAAGTAAGAAAAAAAACCCTGACAATTCTTGAGGGAAAACAGGCTTTATTGACACATTTGCACAGGTTGGGGTTATTTCTTATTTTCACAATTCAATTATCTATTAAAATAATAAAATAACAGCAAAAAAAAATGTTAAACAATCTAGTAGTATAGTTGACTGCATAGCTTATAAAAGAAAACAGGCGTTAGATCTTACAAAAGGAGACATTTAAATAACATGCTACAGAATATAACAACAAGAATCAGGTATAAATTAAGCTCTGTCTACAATATTTGACCAAAAAAAAGTGATGTGCCTATATATGGACATGATGATATCATATCACTACCATATTTGGGTATATCACTTTTTGTTGTCAAACTAGTTTGATAGTGTAGACAGAGCTTAAAACGATCTATTTAATAATACACAAACCTAAGTTATATAAAAATATGTAAAATAAAGACAGAGATTGACATTATTTGGATAATTGCTATTTCTGTTGTGTTTTTCACATAAAAAATCAAAGACGGTCATGCGTGTCCTTCCGATTGAAATAATGTTGAATGTACACATGAAAACATAAATAAGTCAATTTATGTTGTACATTATGTATCATGTGCCAAAGTCATAAATAATGTTTTCAGTTTAAAAACAATTGTCCTTGATTTTTTTTAAATACTGTAAAGCATATTTGTCAAAGTCTGGAGGAAAAATCCATCTATTGTCGAAACATTTTAAAAGAAAAACAAATGAAAAAACGATAATTAATTGAATATGTTGGAATGTACTACATACTAGACTATTGTAAAATACTAAATCTGCTGATACAAGTGTCATTCTTTACATTGTTGCGCCTTTAAGACCAGCTTTATAAATTAAAACCCTTTGTTTTTAAATATTTACACTGACAGAGCGAGTTTACAATACACTGTACTCTACGAAACAACCACCACAAAGTCCATCATATCTTACAAATTAAAAATGTTTTGAATCAATCAAAATAGAATATTCATATAAAATAAGAGAATAAAAATGAATATTCATGATACTTCAATAAACATGAATATTCATACCAGATTCAAAATTAATATTCATGGTACTAAATCGAAATTAAAATTCATGATACTTCAATAAACATGAATATTCATGATACTAGAATACAAATTAATATTCATGATACTTCAATAAACATGAATATTCATGATACTAGAATACAAATTAATATTCACGATACAAGAATAAATATGAATATTCATGATACTAAACAATATTCAACTTATTGATTAAAATTTATTTTCATTAAAGGTGACAAATATTGTATGCAAAGCCATCATTATGGCACAAAAAAAACAATAAAATGAATGATGAAAATCATGAATATTCAATATCTTCACCACATATAACATGAATATTCATAAATGTAATTAAGTATGCATTATTCACATTTGGATAAACCAACGAATAAAGACATTCTTGACCATAAGACATCTAAAAAGTATCACATTTTAAACTACTTATATTATTCTCTCTTCTTTTATACACAGTTGACCTTTGACCGAATACAGTATTCTGCATTCATTACTTTCCATACATAAAAATGAGTTCTGTTTCGTTACATAGAATATTACAGGTGACCACAGTCAATAGATACTAGTTTACCACTTGTCACAAAATGGAATAAATATGCAAATTACAGTACACTTTGACACGAGCAGTCATGAATATCCATTAATTCTACATCGATGTAATCAATCGTATGAGTAAAGAATGATTATTTATCTATTTCATAGGTAAATTGACAATTACACATTAAAAAGTTTACTTGTGAAGTCATTAAAATTTTTTGAATACAAATGTGCTGGTTAAATTATTCATGAATATTATTATTATTCATGAATATTTAATTATCTATGAATATGCATTAAAATCTTATTTAACATCAAATATTGGAAACAGGTACATTCTACATGTTTGACTTAAATATGAAAATGATGATACAAACATTGATGGGATAACTATAAATGATGTCATTCAATGTTCCTCCTACAGTATATGTAAATATGCATAAGATATCAGCCAATGGGAATTCCAATGAATTCATGAATATTCAAAAGATGTCCATATTTAGGTTAATTATTCATGAATTAAACAAATACATGAATATTCATTTCATGACTTCAATATTTAAAATGAATAGCTAAGCCACATTAATCACATGAATATGTATGAGCTATAAGCCAATTAAAAATCATCCCACCATTTAGTGTACATTGTATAGTCACAACAGATTGTCATGCATATATTGAACAATTTCTACATATTTCTTAACATTTATACATGGTTTTTGTGTTTCCTTAAATAAATTATTTTCTGTCCTTTTGAAATCTTTATAGCTACAAGTGATAACATGAAATTGAATATTGATGAGGTGGCCTTAATATCTTATGAATATTCATCATTTATTTATCCACCTCAAAATACTTGTATGTGGGGTTTTCATATCCGTTACTCTGCATCATTGCAATGTGTTTTTGTTCCAAGGTCATGTTGGGGTCAATCTCAACAAATCCCTGATTGATTGGCACGCGACGTGATTTATGACGGATGATAAGTCCGGCTGCTCCAATCACCATGATGATTGCAATGATTCCGCATGCTAGACCAAGTGCTACTACTGGAGCTCCAAACTTTGATTTTGTACCCACTCTTGTGGTCTATGAAAAAACAAATCAATTATGTAAACACAATACATACAGGTCACATTTCACTTTAGAATTTGAAAAATTTAGCTATGATACTTTGCAGTCTTTTTCAACGCAATAGTATTTAACATAGTAAGCCTATTTTATTTATTTTAAGACCTTTTTTTTACTGGATTGTTCTGTTTCATTGTTATTGGCCCATGAATGTGCACATTTTTTTGCTTAATTTTTTAGGGGTGGAGTTGTGGATAATATGATAGGAAACCGATCACAGACTCTTTGGTTCAAATTTTTTATGACAATACAACTCCAATCTCAAAGATCCGTTATACTGTAAATCTCTGTCTACACTATCAAACTATCAAAGTGTGATGTGTCCAAATTTGGAAGTGATATGTCATCGTGTCCATATATGGGCACATCACATTTTTTTGTCACATAAAGTTTGATAGTGTAGACAGAGCTTCAGAACTTGTTTTTGTAGAGCATATTGGGTGTACGATTGTCTTGTC
This sequence comes from Antedon mediterranea, assembly GCF_964355755.1. Classification (NCBI taxonomy): domain Eukaryota; kingdom Metazoa; phylum Echinodermata; class Crinoidea; order Comatulida; family Antedonidae; genus Antedon; species Antedon mediterranea. The sequence goes on from NC_092677.1 coordinate 2,480,055, forward strand.
AATGGATTGACACCTGTATAATTATCACGACAGTGGAAAACAATTCCCTATTGATAGTCCTTACTAATTTGCAGTAAATAAAATAATAACAAATTACCGTTGTATCGTGGAAAGCTGGTGCTAACTTTCCACTTGGTTTTTGCGGTCGTTTTATCAGTTGAGACTGAAATTCTTTTATAATGGTTTTCCCTGGTAGTTTCTTAATGGCTGTGAATTACAAAAACAATGCCGTAATTAGTATAATTTCCTAGAAAGTATAATAAAAATGAGAAAAAATAAAAAGACACATAGTAGAGAAAAATCCATTACAGGAATTCAAGCACTGTTGTACATTATATGCTGATAATACTTGCAAATCCAAAACACTTAATGTTGAAAAATAGCACATAAACCTGCCACATTGTACAAGATGGATCGCGTCGGAATCACTCCTGACAGCTTGAGGACAACCAATATGAATTCTCAGCGTTTCTCATCTCTCTCCTCAAGGGCCTACTCATTTCAATATTTTATTTATTTCACAAATTATCATAACAGTTTGAAAAAGGTATATATTGGAACTTGGCTGTTTATTAATATTTTTTCAAGACACAATTGCTTCCAATCACATAAAATGAGCTAGATACTGAACTAAAACAATAATTGTTACACATTTTAATACTATGAGGGTTTGGTAGTGGTAATGTTTTCTTTATAAAAATTAACCAGTACACACTGAATACATTTATTTTGTAACATTGTAAATTGCATTAATGGACCATGTCACAATGATTGTAGTAACTACATTTTGTTTACTCTTTAACCTTGTTTGTGTAATTATTTATTATTTAGCAAGCTGTTTTTCTTGGCAATCATACACACTGTTTATTACAATGACTCCTCATCTACATTGTAACAAACTAAAATCATACATTATATTTCATTAAAATGAAATTTAAAATAAAAATAAAATATCAATACATTGTATACTAAGATCACTGAAATTAAGCAACGTTGGGCCCGGTTAGAGCATGGATGGGAGACCATCTGGAAGTATTAGGTGCTGTACTGTATATGGGGGTCCCATTAGGCATTTGATACCAGCACTGCTGACTCTTATAGCAGCCCCTGCATCTATTATCTGCCTCAGACATATTGGCTTATGCCTCTCCTCTGGTTAAGGTGGGCACTAGATGAGAGAAGCCCTTGGTCAATGATAGGACCAATCCAGCTTTAAACAGTCCGGGCTAAGTTTCATCCATCATCCATATGAATGTAATACTCACTGACATTGCCGTTCACGACATAAGTTTGCCATAAAAAAATAATAAAAGAAACAGTAATGCTTAAGACATTACCAATACTTACATTGTGTTTTAAGTGGTTTGGTTGGGGCTGGGTCAGGTTGCAATAACTTTGTCGTCGCTTCTGATTGAACAATTTCAGATTTTGATGCCGTAACTTTTTCAATTATTAAGTCTGGATTAATCTCTGGTGGTCTTTGGTCCAGGTACTGTGGTGGGACTGGTTCAACTTGTAGGAGAGGTCGGATGTGTTCTGTGTCATCTCTCACCAATGAATCTAAATAATAAATAAATTGTGTTTAATCACTTACATAAATGCTTATATTAAATATTTTATCTTTTAAATAACAACATTATTAAAAAAATGTCCATACCAATATCGCCCTTTATTGAGGCATACACATCAGGTTTTTTTCTTATCATATCAATAGCATTCTCCAATGAAGAGTCCATCTGCTTCATCTGCGTTAACAACAGAGGGCGCTTTTCATCAGCCATAGATGGATCGACGTCTTGCAGATGTTGGTAGTGGTTTAGTATATGTTCTCTATGTTTCTTGATGGCTTTTACAAATCTTTGTAATGTCTGAAGAACTGCATCAGACTGCGAAACAAAAAAATATATATAATGAATACAGTATAAATGTTACCAATATGGTCAAACCCTATTCAGGACACACTCTATTAGGGGACACTATGTCCGGTCTCGAAGGTGTCTCCTTAATAGTAGGGGTTCTACTGGGTTTTCAGGTAAAATATAACTATAATTGTAATTGCCAAATACTTACGGGTTTAAACTGTTTGTCTGTGTTTGCTCCATAAATGTGAGAACTACTGTTTGTACTATCACACAAAAATCTTTTAAAGCATTCCTTTTTGCGATATTTTAGCTTTTGGCTTATATCATCCAGAAGTTTCTGTTCCTGTTAAAACTCTTAATGGTTAAGTTGAAATAATGAATATATTGATTATACCTTTGGTGTTTTATCAGTCAACAGAGCTGTCAACTTCTTATACATCTTATTGCGTCTGTCCGTCAGTAGTCCACTAACTCTGTCTTCGTGTACAGTACGTAGGCCTTTACGTTCAGATTCAGCCTCCACTTCTAAGGCATTCACTGTCTTCTGGAATTGCTGGCAACAAAAAATGTATCATTTTGAAATTATTTTGTACATTTTTATCAGATTTGCATTATTTTATTTGATAAAATTTTTTTAATTGTTACGTTAACAACTGAGGTATATATGAAACTCCTCTTGCAACAATTTCAATTCGCAACTACTTGAACTCGCAACTAATTCAACTCGCAACTACTTAAACTCGCAACTAATTCAACTCGCAACTAATTCAACTAGCAATTAATTCAACTCGCAACTACTTTAACTCGCAACTAACCTCTCTCATGGACTGCTTCATCTTCTCAGCAGCTTTTGGATCTTTCTTCATCATCGTTTCGTAACTTTTCTCTGCAGACTGCCAATCTTTCATGACCTTTGACATCTTATCCTCTTCCTTTTTGATTATGCGTTCTCGTGCTTCAATAAACTGCTCATGTTCGTCACCTGTGTTGTCAAACTTCTCTTGGAAGTACGGGTCTTTTGTGATTGCTTGCTTCGTTGTTACAGTTACAGCTAAAAAACAAACAGTTTCATTAAAAATATATTGTCCCCTAAAAACTATTTTTCCCCTACATTTTTTGTATTAGTACATAGATCGTTTTAAGCTCTGTCTACAAAACAACAAGTGATATACTCAAATATGGTCCATTGACCATGCTTGTACAATTATTTAGCACTAAGCATTTTCTGGGTAATCACAGTAACTGCCTTATCATAGATTTAGATAGGAAAAAGTAACTGTCGTAGAATAATTTTGACGTGATCCTTTACTATATTACTGTACTCAATGGAAGATAATTATGCTATTAAGACAAAATAATATATGTATACAATGATAATTTATACTACCTATTTTTACAACTATCATTCATTACGTTTTTGTCATAAGACAGATCGCGTTTAGTATATTACCGTTCATCTAACAAACTAAAAGATTTTTAATATCGGATCTGATGATAGATCGCTGATGAAATTTCTAGCAATATGAATAAATTGTAGTCATGAATAAGAATATTAGAGTTGAAGGGGTCATACGTTCAAGGGGTAATCTAAAGATGTAGCACATAGTATGATGGGTAATTATAAAGAATTATGGGTAATTATCAAGAATTCTGGGCAATTATTATAATATCAAGCATTCTTGGTAATTGTCAGGTATTCTGGGTAAATATTGGGTTGTTGTAATGTAACAATAAAAAGATAAAAATTATTACAGATTTTAAGATTTTTTTTGGTGTAAAATTGAAATAAATAGCATTACAAGCGTCCAAATATTTATTATATATAGGAAAAGTTTCAAGTTTTTAGAGTTATCAATAGAAGGTGGATTATCTCACATGAAATAGCAAGGAAAGAATTTGTTAATGCCTAATACAAATGACAAAAGCAAAATTACACCTCTAAGCATAACACAACCTATCCTAGTAAAAGAGGTACCCCAAGGCTGCCGATAAATGCTAAACACATCCAAGCTTCATGTGATATAACACGAGTAGCCTAAAGCCAATACATTTTAGAAAACCTTATTCCCAGGCCTGGTGTCACAACGCATCAAACTTCTACAGTTGTAGGAGGGGCAGTTGAAAGCTGCATAAACAACTATATACATAATTGATCATAATCTCCATACTAATCAATGCATTTCACAGCTCTGCACCTTGCATGAAAGATTGTAGTAGATTGCTAAGGTTACATTTCCTAGCTTCATTATGTTTTTTCACGTTGTTCATTATGTTGGTTCACGTTGTACATTATGTTGGTTCACGTTGTTCATTATGTTGGTTCACGTTGTACATTATGTTGGTTCACGTTGTACATTATGTTGGTTCACGTTGTACATTATGTTGGTTCACGTTGTACATTATGTTGGTTCACGTTGTACATTATGTTGGTTCACGTTGTACATTATGTTGGTTCACGTTGTACATTATGTTGGTTCACGTTGTACATTATGTTGGTTCACGTTGTACATTATGTTGGTTCACGTTGTACATTATGTTGGTACATGTTGACTTCTTGCATATTAATCAGCATAAACTGTATTAAATTCTAAATTCATAATCCATTGCTGACATAAATAGAAAGATGTATTGTCCCCCAAAATCATGAAAAATGGAGATTAATTAAATCAGACTTTGAATTGGGTTATTTTGTAGTTTTAATAAAATTAATCACTTCTGTAGAAAGAAAAATGAAAAAAAAAACAACATTTTTTTTTCACTTATAAAATGACATAATGGTTAAATTGAACCAAAAATCTATTGGTAGCCAGCAAATTTGACTATTTTCTTTGCTTTAAATTACATTTTTTCAGGTAAATAACATTTCTTTAGATTGGTAAAAGTGGTTAACTATTATGTTACATTAAAATGGCATATTAAAAAAAAAAATTCAGGGGGACAACACACAATACTATTTTATTTTGTGTTATAAACATTTTACTGATTTTATTCTATCTTTATATTAAGTTGCCATGAGAAAAACCAATTTCAAATCTTTAATTGAATTATTTGACAATAAAGTTTTCTGTATCTTTCAATTGTACAGGTGTGTATACTTGCTTCTTCAAATTCAAAGTGAATTAAAATAAACCATTACATAAGTTGATACATTGATAATCATAAATAACTCATTAATTAATGTTTTAATACAATGCACACTTCATTCAAAAGAGAATCTACACTTGAATTTAAATTCAGTATAAAGCGCAAAAAAACAAAGAAGATCAAACATGCCGACAGTGAGAGGATAAAGCGTCCAATTAATTGACGTCAATTAAGCACAAGTAATATTTCTTTACGTTTGACAACTTGTAATCTTGCAAGGCTTTTACCAGAAACGCCGGTAAAATCTACCTTTTTAAATAATTTATTCGTCGATCCTTGCAAAAGGAAAAACAAGAGCTTAATATAGTATACTAAGTACTGATAGTTAATTTTGTAAATTTAGTAAAGGGTTAAATGCATGCATAAATTAGTTAAATCAAAGTTAATACAGTAACTATACAGCAACATGGTCAAGACTGTATCTAGACTTTTTTTGTGACCTTCAACATATGTTTATAATTGCCTTCTCAACGAAGTTGCGTACATGGTCTTTTTTCTTTCCTTCATTGATGTAGCCTCCAAATTTGGGGGAAATGAACTATCTACTGTTACCCATAAGCATTTTAAAGAGTAACACAGATAAAGCTCTGTCTACACTATCAAACTTTATGTAACAAAAAATGTGATGTGCCCATGTATAGACATGATGATGTCATATCACTACTATATTTGTGCTTATCCCTACAATATTTGGGCACAAACTAGTTTGATAGTGAGACAGAATTTAACACTAGTATCTACTCTACTATTCAAATACTTGATAATTATTATAAATGGCTGTAGGAAGTTAACATTATTGTGAGCAATTGATTTCAACAGAGCAACCTGCATGGCAGCTGGATTTCGCTACGGTCCAGTTGTAGTGACGTCGATCTTGTATGTAAAAGGTCATGGATTCGGATCATTCGGAAGGTCAATTCAGGTTTGTGGTTGAATACCTCCATTCTTAAATTTCTGACATAATCCTGTATTTGTACAAATAAATTCTTGTTTTATTACCTTTTTGTAAAGTGCCTACACAGAATATCAAACAGTTGTACCAATATTTTATTAGTTTGTACTGTGGCTGTCTGTTTATTGATTTTCCATGAAACAAAGACATTTAGTGAAAGAAATTTTAATTATAATCAGAAAGAATACAGACTCTGGGCCAGTAATGGACACGCCATACTATTCCAGAAATGATCAGAGATTCTGTCAATTCTGGAGACGTCATGTCACTTCCGAAGATTCTATGTCCCTCACTTGAGACTCAAGTCACTCGTGGAGATTCCAGGTCACTAGTGGAGACTTCATGTCACTTACTAAGACTTCAGGTCACTAGTGGAGACGTCATGTCACTTCCAATACTATATGTCACTTACTAGGACTTCAGGTCACTAGCCAAGACATCAGGTCACTAGCTAAGACTTCAGGTCACTTGCCGAGACTTCAGGTCACTCGTTGAGATTTTATGTCACTTTTGATACTATATGTCACTTGCTAAAACTTCAGGTCACTAGTGGAGACGTCATGTCACTTCCAATACTATATGTCACTTACTAGGACTTCAGGTCACTAGCCAAGACATCAGGTCACTAGCTAAGACTTCAGGTCACTTGCCGAGACTTCAGGTCACTCGTTGAGATTTTATGTCACTTTTGATACTATATGTCACTTGCTAAAACTTCAGGTCACTAGCTAAGACTTCAGGTCACTTGCTGAAACTTCAGGTCACCCATGGAGACTTCAGGTCACTCATAGACATTTAAAAGATTTGGACAGTTACGTAAATTACCCTAAGAATAACTTAGACACACGGTTAGTATTAGCAGTGTATTAACAGCTATACAACACACCCTGAGGTATTACAGCAATAAAACCATTGAATATAAGCCAATCTTCATCGTTAGCCTTTTCTGGCATCAAGTATAATCCAATCAAATCGTCAGATTCACAACATTACATGCAGTAATATTAGTTCACTGCAATTTACACTGTAAAAAAGACTTTAGATCGTTTCATGAACGTTGAGACAAATTTATGCTAACGTTGAATACTCCCATAATGCCGCTGAATTGGTGAAATAAATCACAGGAATCACTTTCTACTGACAATGACATAGACATAATTATTTTTTTCTTCATAAAAGTAGTTGAAAATAAAAAAATAGTGAGGTTGTGACTTTTATGTTAAAGAGTATGGTGGGATTTATATCCACATTTACATCTGCCAAATTTGTATCTATTTCCATATGTAATTTCTTATATTTAGTATTTAGGGATCGTGTCAAAATAATTCTACAGCAATATCTACATTTTAAAATGATAGCTTGTTTTAATGTAGAAGTTTATGTGGCAGTACTGTAATAAAACAATATGTATGATTACCAAAACAGTATTAATAATTACATAAACAGGTAAAAGAAGAGTAAATATATATATTTCCTACAGTAACTGCAGTAAACATTTACATGGTCCCTAATAATAGGCTACATGAGTATTATTTAGTTTTGAAAAAGCTCTACTGTCTGATACAAGGAACTCATTCCTTTGTCAAATGTTTTCTTAATTCCACATTGATGAATTCAAAACAAGTTAACATAAACATACACACCTGGCGAACTTTCTACGACCTCTTGTGGCGCTGATGGTGTTGCTTCGTTTGGAGGAGGGCAGCACACAAACTCCACACCACTAAAATTAGCTTTGCATGGTTGAAGCATTCCGTAGTCATGTAATATCCAGCTATTTGTCGCGCACTCCTTCGTGGCTTGATCCCGCCAATCGTCGTGGCTCATGCAGAGTTCTTTATCGTGCATGTGTGAAAACCGGCATTCTTGTGGTACCATTAACGCATCGCTTATAAATTCACCAACTGAAATAATAAATAATAATAATGTTCAAAATATATTGCAAATGCATTCTTATGGTGCAGTAAAAATCACTAGGGTTACCAGAAGGCCACCTCACATATTTTGACAAATGTGGGTGTTTTTTTTTTCTCAATTGTGGGTAAATTATGCCATGCCATTAGGATTTGACATCTCATAATGATCACAACCGACATGTATGTTTCCATTATTTGTCTATACAATATTAAGGGATCATGTCAAAATATTCTACTGCAGTTTCAGCAGTAATTAAATTATTTACTGCAATAATTTTTATAAGTTTATGATGCAGTCACTGTAATAAACAGTTTGTATTATACCACAGAAAAGAGCTTGCTAAAAATTGCATGAACAGGTTAAAAAGTAAACAAAATGTAGTTACTGCAGTAACTGCAGTAGAATTTGTTTTCCTTACCTAAACATCTAATAGGAACTACAGTATGTTTATCAACGCATTTGCTTTGTCCAATTGGACACCAATTTGTTATTGTCTCTTCTTTATTTGCTTCAACAAAATATTTGATAGATCCCATATTACCATACATCTGTAAAAAAACAAAGTTCACACTCAATAATTATAATTAATCTAAATATACAAACAAAATCTAAAAGGAATTAATGTAAACACAGTTATTATTATTTATTTTAGTATTAAATTCAAAGTATTAAAAATAAATATTTATAGATTTAAAAGTAGGTCAAAATAGTAATTTATATATTACTTTTAGGAACTGCAACAATGTATCCTAGTTTTAAAAGGCAATATCATAAAAAATACAAAGTCACCAAAGTTAAATGGTTCATTTCATAGAACCTATATATAGATACGCTATTACACATTTCAATTTCTTCTTTGCATTTGTCTGGTTAATACATTATTTTTTAGTAATAAATGATAAATAAAACATGCACCACAAGAAACAAACTAATACATGAAAAATAGTTTAATTATAAGATTTTTTCATTATGACAAAACTTATATTTAGAATAAAATATAATTAAAATACATCCTAAAGACTGATTTAAAGTGATTGAGGCCTGCAACATGGACGTATATTTAATTAACTGCACTTGTTATTCCTCTATTTAAATTAACATATTTTATAGAGTATAATTATATAGCAGTTATCTTAATGAATAGGACAAACCCCTATCATGGCCATCCTTATTTTAATTCAGCTTGTCAATTGTAAAGTAGCAGGCTATTAAAATCTGCAGTTTGTACACAGTAGTGAATCTTAAAATCATCCATTTCTTCAATCTACTATTCACCTGTACTTCTTATTAAATTATCCCACTATTTCATCATTTAATATTATCTATGGACAACCTCAATGTCAAAAGTCAATTAGAACAGAATCCCATTCAGAGCTGAATTACTAAATGGATGAACTAAAATAAGAAGTTTGTGTTCGACGTAAAATAATGTTTTGCAACATGAATAGCCAGAGGCAAAATTAAAATAACCCCAAGTTTTAATTTGTCATCAAAGCAAAGATTTTCTTTAGGCATCAGATGTTGTATTGTAATAAATTTGCAAAAAGAAATTGTCTTTAAGTTTAGTTGAAACATGGTTAAATAATGAATAAAATAATAAAATAAATATTTATATTTTATTAGCAGGAACAGAATTCCTACTGATAACAAAATACCTTTACAATTAGACAACAAGACAGGAATGCTCTACAGACTCTTGAAATCAGTATGATACGTGTTCTCTGATTGGATGATACCTATCAAAACACACCCTAAATAGCATGATATCTGACGCACTATTGGATGTCAACATTTATATACAGCAGTACACAGCCATATTATGATGAAAACATTGTAAAAACGTATCATTGTATTTAAGACAATTATCACAGGAGTAATAACAGAATATTTACAGTTTAATTGTAGAATGTCATTTTTGTTGTTGTTTATTTCTGTGCTCTGTTCTGGGTTGACCAACTAGCATAGGCGTTTAGCACCTGTTTGGTAATTTCCTTTCCTTTTATATTTGGTTTTTTTTTTATATTGTATATGGCAGAAATTGAATAAATAAAAATTAAAAATAAATCAAATTTGTTTGTATTTGCATTTCTAACTTTGGAATTCAGATGGATAAAATTTAGAAATTACATTCATTTCGAATGTTTGTATAAATAATATATTTTGAGAATTGTATTCTTCATTTTATTAAGTTTCCATTACATAATAATAAAAATTAATGTATTTTTTAGTTGGATATAATAATTGAATACACAATTTTCACAATTGAAAATTAAATGTATGTAATTGTAACCATATAAACTCTATTCAATCCAACAATATTTTGTAACTACAAAAAACCGTCTTTCACTCCGTGAAATGTGTAATTTGTTATTTCTAATTTTCAAGTTAAGCTTTAATGGTTCTAGGCTCAGTCTACCTGCCACATACATTTAAGATTTGATACCCCGAGCTACGACGATGACGACGTGAACTTAACAGACATTTGATCTGACAGAATCCTTTATCATGGATTAGATATTAGAAAGTAACCTCAGTTAGCATTCCTTACATCATTTCATTTTCTCTCTTTCGTTCTTAAAACAGAAAACAGTGACTTTGTCTACTATGTGTCTACTTAACATTTTAGCATCTTGGAAAGACATAGCCTTGAGTAGGTAGTGCCCACTCAATGGCGGGGTTCATGGACCGTAACACTTATTCATAGTATTCGAAAACATGAATAAAAAATCAAAGTTAGTTTATACCTAAATATGGTACGAAATAATACTTAAATAGTGGTAATATGTTTGAAAATATAGAAATTGAATTTTTCTAGGAATCGAACCCAGGTTTCTGGATTTAGAAACTGCCAACCCACAGTGCCACTATTGCAGTAAATTAGAATTGATAATAAAAAATGATTTCATTCAGTCTTATATAATGAAATTATCAATGTTGATAACATTAGAAATATTATAGATTGGTGATAATGTAGACAAACGATGACGAGATACATTTTTAGAATGTTTTTAGAATGTTTTTACTTGATTTTCATAAAATTGTGATTAGACACTAAAACATTTATTATATATAAAATATTAATTATTAAACTTAATTTCAGAATCAATTAAATTGAAAATGTGACAAGGATCAGTATTGCATGTTTGTCACAAAATGAAACCATCAAATGTGATATTTCATGCATTTCAATAAACTTTCACATAAATTATTATTAAAACCCTGATCAGCGATATTAACACTAAATGTTGCTTATTAGCGGACGCCTACACTATGGCATTGAGTAAAAGTAGAGAAGGAAATTGCACCGCAGTCCACATGTTGATGGAAATCCTTTCAATGCTATTTGTATAAATGTGTATTTTTTTTTAGTTTATGTTATAAGTTTAAAAAATAATGAAAAATAACAAAATAAATTGCAAAGGCGTAAATGCAATATATCTGTACTTGCATAACAAAATCACATTTTTTTCAAAAATAGTATCAGTTTCGTATCCTCTAAATATGAATTGTAATACATTTTTTGGGTTAAAAAATTTTCCAGTAAATTTCTAAATAATCATTATCATCATCATAATCTCATAATCATTGTCATCATAATCTCATAATCATTGTCATCATCATAATCTCATAATCATTGTCATCATCATAATCTCATAATTATTGTATCATCAATACCATGTTAATGTCATATCATAATCATAATAATTATTCATTTTACTAACTTTATTTGAAATCATATCAGCTAAAACACTAGCAATATAACCTAAAAAAATCCTCATGACTAATCCGTTTCTATGGTTACGTACAACAATACTCAGCATCATGATATATGTGTGAGTGTCGGATTCACCATTAGTCGTCTTAATTACAACATTTTGTGTCATTTTTAATGTCATCGAGTGCTCTACCAATAGTTAGATCAAGTTCCAGAATCATCAGCAAGCTGTACGATTGGGACATGTCATTTCCTTTTTAGTGTAACTCGGTTGGTGGATCCTCAACCAGTTCAATTGAGTCACAACAGAGGAGCTGTAGCACTGAGTGAATGATGACTGTTGCACGCCATGTGACCCACAATTGTCCAATCAAATGACAGGAATATATTTAGGTGTTATATACTATTTTATAACAGCAGCACCTCGAAGTGGATACCCCAATAATTCCCAATGTGCTCTAATAGCATTTTGACCACTACAGTATATTGGATCCAAGATGGTGAATAATGTGTCAAATGTCATAATCTTCCCAGTAGTTACAATTCCAGTCATCTTGATATCCCATGTGTATGGATGGTGCAGATAGGAAAATTTAAACAATCATACTACATACTCTCTCTTATATTTATAAATATTATAACTCATGGTGACCTCATACTGTCATAACTCATGAAATCTTTCAAGAATATTATAAACCAAGTGAGGTTTTTGATGAACTACATTTTATGACTTTACTGATCAATTTTATCTGTTGATATCAATATTGTTATATGATCAGAACATGTATTATAAATAGGTATTGGCTTTAAAAACGATAGAATTCACGTAAACTGAATCCAAACGAAACTAGGCAACAGTAGGAATCATCAAATAAAACCAAACTGCTGAACAGAGTGCGAGGTCACATGTCACATGTCACATGTCACAACGAATAAACTTCACGTGAAGCAATACAGGCTTCTGAAATTGAAAGAGCTTTAATGGCCAATAAAGGTTGTTAGTTGGCTGTCAATATTGGACTTAACAGTTGCATAATTGCTGAATACAGGCACGAACGCACAGTATTATTAGAAGATTATAAAAAAAACGTAGCCAACAATCCGCAATGAACAAAATTAATAAAATCCTAAAGGTTTCCTCAGAATATTGAGGTACCAAATGAATTTCCCCCCCCCCCCCCCCGAGTTTTGGAATAAAGTTTTATTGCATTGTATTGTTTATATAAACAGAAAGGTATTTTATATTACATTTAAGTTTAGATAAAAAAAAAAGGATTGAAAAGACGCGTTTTAGTCCTCATGCATACATCGACAGAATACCTAAACGGCCGCAGATATTAATTTCAATTCGAATATAAAATGGCTAAAAAATGATTAGTAATATCAAGTAATTTGAAACATCTGCTCCAATAAAATGACAATTTCCCCGACTTGATTTACAAAATCTTACGTGGTCTGCATAATTGCGACGATTCATTTTCTCTAGTTGTTAACTCAGGAATCTGCGTGACTATTTATTATTATTTATTGCTCGTAAACACAAATTCAAATTTGTACATATCGTTGAAACTTAATGCGCTGTACTGTAGTGAGTCTCATTCTAGCCTAGTTTAATGATATGTAGGTTATTATAAACATTTTGTACTAACTTTACATACAACTTAATTTCTCGTATTAGAAACTACTTATAAAACAAACAATTACACACAAAATACAAGGGCAGCAAGCCATCCCTAAAAAAATAACAAATTAAAAAATATTTGAAATTTAAGTTACACTTGACAGAGAAACTTATGCCTAAAACATCAATGCTTAATTACTGTAATAGTAAAGCATACTGTGCGAGATATTATTATGTAAAACAAAAGAAAAAGTTTGAGATTACTTGATATATTGTTATCATCTATCGCACAGATAACTTGATATATCGCTAGAAAACACTGTAGCACAATGTATTATGGGAAGGAATTGGGGAAAACAACAAAAATCAATAGCGAATTAATCAAGCCCTTTCATCTATTTAAAAATGGAAATTATAGTATCTACTTAAATCTAAATTAAATAACACAATAAATAAATATGTTAATCATTTCCATTTGAAATATGCAATAGCTAATGCAATGTTTTCTTAACACAAAACCTGCACTTAATCCAAAGATCAAGCCTAATCCATTATGATAATCCCTTTAATCTTGTATCACTTGTTCAGCTCAATATGGCTGCATACACAGGACATTGGATTTAGGAGCTTCAACAACATAACAGACCAGTTGTTGAAAGGATAATTCAGTAGAATTCATAAAATATTTTATGGTCAACTTTTCCTCATTCAGTTATATACCGACAAAATAAAACGGTGAGTGGTCGAGCGGTTAAGACAGAGTGGAACCGTAATACATAGCCTCATGGCAAAAGAAGCTAGTTCAAGCTCACAAGCTCCATGGTTCTTTCGAGTCTTCTCGAATAAGGACTATAAACCGTAGGTCCAGTGTACACAAAATGCTCATGTGCACTTTAAAGAACCTAGTAATATATCTTTTATTCTTCTACCTTTTGTACAGTATTTGGATCAGGGTTGTTAAGTCCCTCCACCTGGATTCCCGCTATTTGTAAGTTATGCATAAATGATTATTCATCCTCTATCAAGCACAATGTCAATCTGTTTCATGTAGCAAGCATATCAGACATTTTTTTGTTTCAATATGTCGGTATCTGTATTTTAATTATAGAACTTAAAAACATTTATGTCACAACATCCGGAATTTAAAACGATAGAACATGAAAACATAAAATTCAAAACATTTTTTTCAATACTTTCATTTTTTCTTTTCAAGAGATTTCAATCTAAAGGCAAAGGATTATATCCCCATCAAAAGGGTACTACAAATAAATTTCATTTGATTAATATTATTATAAGAATCTAGCTACAACAGTATACCACATTGTATACATTTACATCTTTATCTTATTTTTTTACATCTTTATCTTATTTCTACTAACAACAACATGATTCAGATTTCTACGAAACGTCTTGACATTTTCTAATGGATCAATAAGGACACCTTGGAATTGTATGGGGGACTATTACGTTGTGCGTCCACGTCAAGATGCTATCACATCCTGTTCAACAGGACGATATTGACAATATAATTATGATAAGTTAATTAGTAATCATGGAAATAAGCCAATCAGGGAGTGACTCAAATGCAGATGACTTAAGTGTAAGCAAGTATAAGTAATTAAAAAGCAATAGGATTAATTTAGTAATAACATTGGGAAATATTAAATAAAATATGAATATATTGATGAATATTTAAATGCTATAATCAATATGTATTAGTCTTAAATAATAATAATGCTGCAACACTGGTTCAATCACAGTTGATAAAATATATAAACAAAAACCTAAATACAAATCTGAATACCATTAACATAATTATTACCACAGCTTAATCCTATGATAATAACATAATCATTACCACAGCTTAATCCTATGATAATAACATAATTATTACCACAGCTTAATCCTATGATAATAACATAATTATTATACAGTTATATGATTGCGATAACATATCACATTATGTTTTGGTGGTAGTATGGATTCAAAAATTATAATTTTTAGCATTAAATGCTGCTAATGATAACGAGATAAAGCAACAAAACATGTACCATTATGAATCCCTGGGATTAAAAAAAAAGTTTTAACATGGTAAATTTTGGAAAGTAGCATCTAGGGTCTAACTAACACAGGAAGTCACAATTACATCAATAAAAACAATGCAATTATGATCATAAATTTTGTCAAGGCTCTAAAAAAAAACAAATTGTACCAAGGCCTTTGGTTTATCAACTTTTGCTCTCAACATTTATAGTTTTTCTGCTTTTGACTAGAATTGTTACAAAAATCATGACATGAAGAAGGCCAAGACAAGTGGAAGATGAAATATTTTGATAATTATTTAAAAAAATAATTTAACATTAATTAGTATTTCAACTTAATTTAAATTTATTTGCATTTAGTTTAATAGTATTTGTATTATTTAGTTTTAAAAAATTATTCTATTTTTTTTATCATTGTTTTGTTAATGTTGGCAATAAAAGCAGTTTATTTGTTAGTGCTTGCTATGAGCAGAAATTTGTGAAATATATATTATTATTTTTATGCCTTTTTTAAGTTAAATAATTTACGTTTTTAGTGGATCTATATTTATCTATCATAGTATTTTTTTAACAATGGCTTTATTGTGCTACAGTACGTGCCATTGTAGTAATATTATCAAGGCTAAAACGTTATATAATGTTTTTTCATTTTTAAAGAAAAGAACAATTCAATACAATTTTCCAAGGACAACCAATCAATATTAATTACAGCATAGCTACTGTCATGACAGGAAAATGTTTTTTTTTTTAAACTTCTAACCACAAAACAACAATTACGAGTTTAACTTTTTAATTAATCTTGACATGTTTTTATGAAAAATGTTTAAGAGCATTTAGTTTTGTTCAACAAATGGTGATTGTTTTAAAACAAAAAAGTAATTATCACCATTTTTAAATTAATTTTTACACATTATCATGATTACTTCTTTTACTTCCTTCCATCAATAGACAGATGAAGGTAAATCACTATATTACTATGAACAGTTGTTCCTACAGTTTGTAATTATATAATTAGTCTTTGTTAATTAAATGTGTCATATTTGATGACGACCTCAATACTTCCAGTAATCTAAAGCTCTGTTTACACTATCAAACTACTTTGATAAAAAAGTATGATGTGCCTAAATATGGTAGTGGCATGCACAAATATGGTAGTGATATGATAAGAATGTTAAGAAAAAGTACATTTTCATAGCAATTTTTAACATTGCGAGCAAACTTTACGATCTTTTAATGCAATATATTGGGCATTGACACATTCATGGAACTCTATGAAAATGTATTCCTTTCCGTAACTTTTTGATTTAAAAAAGAATCACAAAGTCACAATTGCATTTATTCTTCTCACAGCTCTGCTACAGTTCACCGTGCAAGCCTAATATAATAGGAAACCTGGCAATATCTGACCTTACAGTAGCATTATGCAGTTCTTCATTTAATTTTTACACACCGGTAGTTAAGTATTCCGTACAGAGTCACGCATTATTTAAGTTCATTATAGCATGAAAGTCTTGTTTTGACAGCTCTCTATATATATTCACTATATCTTATAGCCCTCATGTCCTTAATCATTAAATTGCTAATTAAGGTCTGGTTTGTAGCAGACTACCAATAACCATGTTTAAAATTTACAAGAATTATGCTAGTTTGCCTATCCTGTATATTGGTAAATGTTCTAATTCTAATAATATATATTCAGATTTCTTGGCATTTTGAGGGTAGATATCAAACAAATTAATAGAGAGCTTTCAAATTTATAATGACTTATCATATTGAGCTATGCGCATACGCTTGGTTTAGCAATTTTGATGTTTTTGAAACCAATTTGGCCGATTATAGGTCCAGGTGATGATATAGATTATGTTATTCGGTTATATCACCAACCTGCATGTTTGAACCTTTTTTTTAACCATACAATTGAGAAAAATTTTAATCACTTTTACAGGGCTCGATGACATAATTTACATAACTCCTAGGTCTGAGTTCATCGCGGATTGAATGCTCCATATCTATTCAATATCTCCCTAACCTCAAAACTAATCCCTAACCCTAGCCAAGATAATCATGTTATGATAACCTCACACTAATCCCAGTGTCCAGGCTAGCTAATAGCAAGTTAATGCTAAATATAAATCTAAAATATCCTTCCTGCATCTTACAGCGAGGTTCAAGACGACAGCCCCCAGGCCCAGCTGATCAATATTGCTAAATATAGATATGACTATCTTTCCTGTAGAGTAGCCTACAGTTATCATATGCAATCAGGACAGATACGACAGCTGAGGCTCATGTCTTTTAATAAAGAGAATAATACTACATCCTATTGGCCTACTGACTGGTGCATGGTACGCAGGCCCTAAGACCAAACGGAATGGGAAAGCCTGCCCACTCCATTTTCTTTCCTTCCTTCGGCCGTTGACACTTGTGTAGCCAAAAATAAAATGTAGACTATGAAACAGATTCATATGGTCAACATGTCAACTACAGTATGGTCTGTAGCCTTCGATGGACACATCATGGTCCAGCATGAAGGAATGTAGTTACTGGTCAATCACCATGGTCACAGTGCCATCATTTAGTAAAGTAATCTGGTTCTTCAAGCTGTTAAGTGGACACTTCATGGTCCAGCAAAGGCCTGTAGTTACTGATCAATCACCATGGTCACAGTGCCATCAAAACCTCATGGTATATACTCCGCCATTCTTCAAGCTGTTGAGTGGACACTTCATGGTCGGTGCAACAACTGGCACTGACTGTTACTAAAGGCTGTTGGGTAATGGTTGCTAGGTTGATAAAACAGATGATATAATTCTAAACAATTATTTGGATGTTTTCAGTTTTTTAATTTAAATGCTATTAGCCCTGATAACATTACCACAGACATTAAAAGCAATATCCATATGTTTCAATGACAACATCATATTACTATTTAATCAAAACCAAAAAAATGAAACTGAAAAAAAATTAATTTGATTTGAAACAGTAATAAAGACCATTTCCTCTTGAACTACAAGTTTAACATTTTTAGTTTTAACAAAAAATAATAGTTTTATTTATCATCAAACACTATATTTTTGATAGGAATAAATGAATAATTCAATGTTTGTTTTAATTAGATTAAATCTATAACCCTCAGTACTAGCTACTGAGACAAAAGGCCAGGTTTGTACGTGTAGGCCTGTAACAGTACACTGTATAGCAAAACATGTGCAACCATATTTTCTAAAAATAATAATTTTCCGACACCATACAAAGCGAAATAGAACAAGTATTATATGTTGACAGATTCCAGTATTGCATTACCTATCCCTAAAGGGGTGCTTTAGAAACATACAACGAGATGTCTTGTGAACGCTTAGCTCCCTCCGGCTATGCCACTGAGCTCACAGCACTGGTAATGTCTTGTGTATACTTGGCTCCCTCTGGCTACGGCACTGAGCTCACACCACTGAGCTCAACACCACTGAGCTCAACACCACTGGGAAATTACTTGTACAATATGTATGTTTGATCTAAACAACATCTACAAGTCTTCGTAATCTTACAGCACACTTTATATTCTACTATGATAGGATATGACTGTGCAAAAGGTCTATCCCAACTTACAAACAAGTTCCACGTGTACAATGTGTCATGTAAAATATCAATATAAATAATAAAGATAGTAGATTTATATAATAAATAAAATAAATAATATACCACCCAAAAAATTTAATATAAACAATATTTTAGAAATAGAATGTTTGTCTTCTAGACTGATTAATTTAAATATTCAGTGAAGATCTTTTGTGGCTTTAAATTTTAATATGTCTTTAACATTTTTATGCTGAACCAAAGTCTGCATTTTAAACTTACTTAAACTTACTTTAATCATTTTATCAGTGTCTCAGACACAAATTATATACGTTTACCGTACTTCATAACATTTATTTTTGCTTCCTCTATTCAAATTATCAATCATACCTTGCAAGCAAATCACTCTGAAACTTTCCTCTTCCCTACTTTCATTAAATCATAATAATTTAAATACATCACCTCTCTGCTTTTAAGTATGCCCTAAGGAACAAGGATCTGTTAAACTTAATGATAAAGAAATGTATGTACATCATGGACTCCTTGATGACTAACTTTTACTAAGATTGAACTTAAGCTATAATGGTTGACTAATGGGGGGGGGGGGGGGGGAAGGAGCAAAGTAGGGGATAAAACGTGTGTACTCCATAGATTGTAAAACAAGTTATTTTTTATAATGGTGTCATGAGGATGTTTACCTTTCAAAATGTAATTTTAGTAAACTTCTGAACCAAAGTAAAAAAAAATGCAACTAGTTAACAAGCAACAAGTGTGTCATATTATAAATACCATCTACAGTCGTACAGTAGAGCTTTCTTGATAACAATTTCAATGGACTGAAGGTTGATATTTAAACAATCGATATATTCAATACATAGTGTATTTGCATTGAAATGCCTGTCATAGGTTGAACACAAATGCTATTAGAAAGTGTATAGGCCTCTATTTCTGGAAATCACATTGTTGCGAGTGGCCTAGTGGTTAAGACAGTGGAACCATAACCAATAGCCATAGCCATAATATCGGCAGGGGTTTGAGACTCACTCACTCCATGCTTCTGGTTGTAGAATGAGTCTTCTCAGATAATGACTATGAACCAGAGGTCCAGTATAAAGCTGTCTACACTATCTAAAACTTCATGTGTAAATATTATACAGATATTGACTGTTTAGAGGTTAAATATAAGATTTGAAATCCCCGAGGGAATGATATTAAGTTCGAGAGAATATATATTTCCCGAAGCGCCAGCTGAGGGAAATATATATTCCCCGAGAACTTAATATCATTCCCGAGGGGATGTCAAATCTTATATTTTACCGATATAAAAGGCAATATCTGTTATATTATATAGCCAAGAACAAGTCTGCTGGGTTGGGTGAAGCTAGGCTAGGCCTCCTATACTAGCCTAGTATTTGTATTGTATTTAAACAAGCCTGCCTAGACACCTTACCTTGCGAAGAATAATATACAGATAATTACTAATTAATGATTCCTTGGCAATAAAATATTCACTTAGGCCTAGGTCGTTTAAATTAACAGGAGAATTTCCATCAATAAGCCTATTAATAAAAATATTATAATCAGGTAAGCCGAATAAACAATTCGTCTTCTTCTCTCTTCGAGGAGCCGAATCGCCGGATGTTCAGCGCGTACTAGTTACTAGGTTACTACCGTGAGTATTGACCAATCACAAACTGTGTTTCATCACATTTAGGGTGGGCTAGTAACAAATGAGGGCACTATGTATGCATAGTTTAAATAGTTTAGAAGATTAATTTCTTCAAGCAACTTCCGTGGCGCAGCGGTTGAAGCGTTGTCTTGCAATGGAGTGACAATTCCACCAGAGTTCAAGATCGAGTAGATGACTTTTGTTTATTTTACACAGTCAATATCATCAAACTCGAGAATGTTTATGTTTAATGACAGGGGACACGATAATTACGCGAAAATTACACAGTCAATATCATCGTTCTCGAGGATATATAAGATTTACGATCCTCGCAGCGGTAGTCATGTGATGCAGTTTCAACCAATCACGTTCGCGTATTTACATAGGCTATGTAATATATGCATATATGGACATGATGATGTCATATCACTACCATATTTAAGAATATCATTCTCACTACCATGGGTAGCCAAACTAGTTTGATAGTGTAGACAGAGCTTTAACAACCATCTTTCACGATGAGTAGACAGTCAAAAGTTTAGAATGGCAGCACTGACATTAGCTTAGGGAGAAACATGTTAGTCCACAGGGACATGACCTATGACCCATGGAATAGCGCTATGTACAAATCATAATAGAGAATTTTATTGTGAAGAGATTGACAGTGTGTCTAAAATAGAACCATAGAATACAAATCAGTCAATCATGCAAGACCAGGATTTAATTGTCAGCAGTCAATTAAATTATTCTAATAATCATATATGTGTTATTATTATTACAAATCCAAAGGCAAATTACTGAAAAAATTACAATGCTGTGGGTATCAGTGGCTGGATCTCAATGGAGATACAAATAAAATAAGCACTGAAAAAATGATAATTCTGTAGGTATCAGTGCTGGATCTCAATGGAGATACAAAATAAAATAAGCAAAAAGCTAAATCAAATTTTGAAAGTAAAACAGCCAGAAAAATAAGCAGAGCTTTCGGGCAACATTAGCCCTTTATCACAGCTGTGATTATTATTATTATTACCATATATAATTATTAAATGCAATGTCATATGATTTGTAAATTGTAAATACTCAATGAATCATTTCAAATTAACCTATTTTTAATTAAATATCTTAATTTATCAATCTCACAGTGACTTGATATATTTACTAACAGTACGTTTATAACAAAATCATAAATATCCAAACTTGAAAATTGAATCCAGTTTGAAGTGTTAAACAGAAATGATAATGCAAGTTTTTTTCAAGTATTCTGAAGAATCAATTAAAATTCCACTTGAAAAAGAAAAATATTCCAACCAACTAAAAAAAGACAGAAAGTATACCATAATTAAAAATTAAAGTAGATTTTAAAAATATTGCCCATTTTGTATCTCGTTCTATTATTATTTGTATAATGCTTTATTTTGATCTTGGAATGAAAATGTCGAGAAAACAATAAATGAACACAGCTATAAACAGAAAATGAAAAAAAAAATTACTGAAAAAAACATTTTATATTTATACCATGTTAATTTTCAAGAGTACACATTTCTAGGATATTACAGAATTTCAATTTTATTCAATTTATTCTGTTTAAACTATGGTATTATCATTAAAATATCCACTCTATTCAATTTATTTCAATTTATTCCGTTTCAACTAGAGCATTATCATGTTTATTGTCTGATTTTAATATCTAGAGACTGAACAACAATTTACTACTAAATATAAGAAACACTACACATTTTGTATTCTCAGCGAGCCTGTTTCTTTTAGTTCAACGAAACATAAAATCTGAAAAATATGCATTATAGTCGATTAATCTAGAAGAAATCTGAGATAAGACACTCTAATTTGAACAACGATCATAACCATATGTCATTTACTATGAAGAGCACTAAGGCGGTGTACATTAACATTTTGTGAAATGATGTAAAACAAAAATGGTTGTAAAAATCTACAATTGCGCACGGTCACAGACTTGCTAATTCAACTGTAATTTAATTTAAAGAAATATATTCCAAAATGGTCTCAGTTCTTTCTGATTCTAACTGTAATTTAATTTAAAGAAATACCTTATATGAATGTTGAAATTATAAATATAAATACATGTATTGAATCTGGATAGCATATTCAGTATTTTGTTGGCACTACTCACTTTAGAATCAGTGGCACACATCTTTCGATAGTGCGTCCATACAAATATAAACAACACAACATAAAAAGTAAATGATATACATGATTTTCAGGTAAACATGACAATCATCATGATCAAATTGAAAAAAAACAAAAAAAAAACAAAAGAAACAAACCCACATACAAACAATTAATAATTTAAAAAAAAAAAATATTACATATATAAAGCTTTTTCTACCTATAAAGTTTACTCTTAAAATTGATTCACATCACAGCCTCAATTGGGGGGGGGGGGGAGGGGGTTGTTGTTAAAATAGGAAGGAATGGTAGTTTACATCATCTTTCTCCTCTCTGTGCTCTTAAATCTGAAGCCCCATCATCCTTTATCATTATCCTTTCAATACATTTTCTCTTTGTACCAACAGAAGCCAGTAATTTGAACAATCAGCTATGATGTCCAATTTGCATAATAAATGAACTGTTTACAATGCACTACTAATGAACCAGCTCATAATTGATTGGTACGATGACAACAGAATTAAGCTGTGTGGACGGGTGTGAAATTAACTACGAATACTTTGTTATTAGATTATAATGTTTGCAAAACAGATAAGTTGTGTTAAAAATAATAAGGTCCTTTCACACTGTTCAAACATTATATTTCCATGGATATTAAAATGGAAGCAAGGTTGGCACAAAAAAAACCCAATTGAATCAAATATTAATGAATATGATATTATACAGTTTTATATGAATACGATCTGGCAATTAGACAGAGTTCCTTTCTTCCATATCTTCATTCTGAAATTGGACATAATCAACAAACGCACGACGCGACTGAGTTGACTTCATTTTTATGAAAAATAATCAAAACCTTTTGAGAATTATGAATTTAGAAATCTCAAGTCTAGTTTTTTAATCAGACGATTTTACTTGAAATAGGATATTTACCTTACGACAATAATTTAGAATATCATCGTGATGAGAGATGCATCCAGACTGCCGGTTCCTATCTGGTACCCAATCACCCGTAGCCACATCTACGTGCATATTTACATTACCACAGCTCATTGCAATTCGTGGCTCAATTCGTTTTGCATCATTTAATGAAAATGAAACCTAAAAGAAAATATTAAAATGACTGTTTTTACCATTTTGACATTAAAAGAAATTTGAAATGCCAATGCCAATACTCTCCTTTTTTAAGTGACTATATTCTGGGATTGTATAGTTGTATTGAATTATTCTACAGGTAACGATAAAAAAAAATTAATAAAATTCGTAATTTAAATGGTTTGGATTTTTACTCAACAACGAATTTACCAATAAACAAATTATGTATTCATTATTTGGCATTACGTATCAGAATCATCCCCTTGACATATTTGAGATGATCCCTTAATTTCTTATCAAGACTAATTACATTGCTAATGTATGTATGCCATTAGTATTGTTAAGTTTGTCACTCATTAACGAATATACATCTCTCAATGTGGCTCTTAATGTGCACATACCCAACACAGACAACATATCTACATCATTTGAATGATGTGTTATCTCTCACAGGTTTCAAATTAACATAGATTTATCTGCATATGTTCGCGGTGAAACCATCGTTATATGTTAATAGGAGGATAGAGCAAGCATTAGTAGCTAAAAACAAAATGGTTAATTAAAATGTATGGTTATTGTGCAGACCTGAAATAAATAAATCATCAGATTAAAAAAAAAAAAATCATTTGCAAGCTTATTCATTTAAGAATATATTTGTCTATACGGATTTTATTTATTTATTATCTTAATGTAACTAGTTGTTAGTGGGCCTCCTAATACAAGCCCCTTGGGATTCTCCTGGTGGTCCCTTTCATAACTGTTCTTTTTTACTCCTTTTTTTTGTGTGTATTGTTTTGATGGTATGAATAAAGAGTTTGATTTTATTGATAAATTAAAAAAACAACTACATGTTATAAATCAACAAAACAGAGTAAACATAAGAAGAAGCAATGTTTGTGGTGGTTTAAAAAACAACTTATAAACCTCGCAATTAACATTTTCTTAACTGGTCCTACCACATTCTATTTGAAAAATTTTGAATCAACCAATGAACGTAATATTGATTATTCTGTGTCAGTAGTTTTATTTGTATAACTTTTAGTCCTACACGAGGGCCGTAGCAACCAGTAGGGTTGGTACACGAGGGCCGTAGCAACCAGTAGGGTTGGTACACGAGGGCCGTAGCAACCAGTAGGGTTGGTACACGAGGGCCGTAGCAACCAGTAGGGTTGGTACACGAGGGCCGTAGCAACCAGTAGGGTTGGTAAGATTTCAACCTGACCACTTTTTCAGAGGCTTTTGACAACACTGTGTGGATTGTTTGAACAGAGATTGTTCCCTTTTCTTGCGAAAACCGCACCATTTTATTTGTTGTTGCTACATGACATGTCTGTCATCAACTTTCAAAGATACAAATTTATCTATCTTGTTTCAAATTTGTACACATTAAATTATATTTAATTATGAATAATTGTTAACACTTTACTCATCATTTAACAAACGAAGCATGTTTAAATTCTGTTGATAGACGTGGTTGTCCTTTGGGCTAAATTTGACTCATTTCCACTTAAAATACCATTAACAACCTAATCTATTGGCAAATTCAAGGCTGTTCACATTTTTTATTTAATGTTTCAAATTTTTTAATAATCAAGATTGTTCAGGTACATCATAAGACCCTAGAGAAATCATTTAAATAAACTTTAATGCATTTTTCATTTTAAAGGTATGGATTTAATTTGACCGTAATAAAGTCTTGGCTAAGTAATCTTGCAGACCCAAGAAAAATCAAATATCATTTATTACCTGATCCATGATCATCATCGACTCCAAAATCTAGAAAATCTTAAAATAATATTTATATAACTACTAAAGGGATGGATTTATTTTTTTGTGGCAGACACTAAGACTTGAACCCAGGACAAAGCCAACTAAGCATTGTGCCTTTCTTCCATGTCACTTCAACACCTTCTCTCATTCCCTACTTTATATTATAATTATCTTATCATTATTAAATATCCGTATTTTCTAATCTATTTGCAATGTTTTCACAATTTTTTAATTTATTCATTCATTCATACTGTTCCTTTAAAAAACATTTACTTCTTTTGAAATTTGAAATTAAATAATATTGAGTTTATACTTTTATACACTACGGTACTATATCTAAGCCTACGAGATTTGTGACAGTTAAATATTTATAGTTTATTACAATCTCAAGTAAAAACTCAATGTTTTACAATCTTATTAATCATCTGATTTCATCCCCAAACAAACGAACGAATCAAAATGGTTGAAATCATACTAAATTTAAGACAGTTAATCATAGTGAAAACTTTAAATTAAATTTTCAATCGCTCACAATTTTAAATCAAATGTTTAAATGTTTATCTACTGCAAACAAGAAACAGAAATAACATGTCTGAATCACAGAATGTTTGTAATCAAATGATCAGAAAAATCTCCCCTTTTTATTTCGTTGACAGTCAAATTATAGACATTAAATTTATAGGATATTCATTTTATTATCTTCCAATGATAGAAGTCGATAAACTTTTTATATTTTATAGAAGAATATGGTAAGCATTATCAACACAACAAATAATGTTATCTTACCAAAGTACAGAATTATAATACAGACATTAAGTTACATAATGTTACATAATACATACACGTAAGTTACATATATTATCGGGCACAAACTAATATTCCTTTTAAGTAAAATTTATTTGACTTAAATATTTTCTACAGTGACTCAGATCTTGTCAGATGTATTTTAGTAATAAAAAACATGTAAATAGTGATCATCTTCTGACAGAGAGCTCTTTCCAAACATTTAATTAATAGTAAAAGGAGGACTTGATGAACTTCGTCACAATTTCCCATTGCATTTCATCTTGCGGCATAGTGGATCAATAATGTAGCTACTACTTCATTTAGGAGCTGCAGTAGGTTGTGCGTGGATAATTGCCGCTGAATAATGCAAAATATAAATGTAATTTATTGTGATGTTTTAGGATGACTAAGACGTGTACATTATCTATTTTAGATATTCACCTATAAAGTACATTGGTATATAATTGTAACCATGGAGAGAATAGTACAGTATTAATAATTCAATAGAATTTTATTCTAGCTAAAATTAACTGTCTCAAAACTCCCTAGCTACTACAATTATGGACTGTCTAAGAACTCCCTAGCTACTACAATAAAAACTGTCAAATCAACCTCCCTAGCTAGCTACTATAAACTGTCAGAAACCCTCTAGCTACATACAAAATAAATACCGATTCCATAGCATATAAATATTAAGTTTACTCCCTAGCTACTAAGAAAAGCCATGTAATAAATACAAAGTTTAATATATTGTGTTTGTTGTAGGTAGACTTAATTCATAGCACAATCGTCTTTGAACAATTTAATTAAATTCTTGTGATACCATCAAGATAAATAAATAATTTTAGTGATATTTTTATTTACAATAATAATAGAAGATAACATATACAATAATTATAATTGGTTTAACTGTTGAAATAATTTACTAAATTTAATTAATGTTTTTCTTTATAGCACAATTGTCTTCTCTTTAATTTAATTTCTGTGACATTATCAAGATGAATTATCATGGATTAAGTTCTCTGTCGTAATTATTGTTATTTACAAGATTTACAATAATTATAACTGCTGAAATACTTTTGTTTGGTCTTGCTTAAATTTTCAAAAAATAACAGAATCATTGTCTAAGTGGAATCGTGAGCAAATGATACATTAGGTAGCTTAGATTCTAGAACGAATGTCCATTGCAAATCATCTAGCAGCGTAACGAAGATTAAGTATGATACTTAACAACATCAAACGGCCAATCCAACATCATCAAAACTACTAATTATAGATTTACTGATATGTTTAAACTTAAAAGGTAATTCATGTTCAATTTTGAAAAGATAAACCCAACAAAAACAAAATTAAACATTTATAGAATATATCAAATGTCTGATGATGTCGATGATGATCCAAACATTTTAATTTATTTGGATTATTTTTATGTAAAAAATGTTTGGGATCATGTCAAAATTACTCTACTGCCATTATTAAATTTTGTAATGTTTTTTGTTTCCATATATTAGATTGTTTCAATTTAGAGGTTTCTGGAGATGAGAGCACATACTTTTTTAATTTTTCATTTGATATTTCAATTTGTATTAATTTAAATATCTGTTGATAAGCTGAAAATTCTTGACATATATTTATACACCTACACAATGCATTCATATCATTTCCTGAAATGACACAGAATATGACAAAGAAAAGAAACTCAATAAAAGCCTAACAGTGGAACAGAATCGCTCACAAACAGGCTTAAAATTAAACTATTTCATTGTTCGCTCTAAAGCGTTCATAAGCCTTTTTTCACGTTATCAATTTTATCATAAGTACTTGGTTGTTGCTCATTTTTATGCTGCATTCCTAGTGCAAACTAATGCCTGTTTATGAATATTTATATAAGCAATATGCTAATGTTGTTGGTTGCCTTCTTTATAGAGAATTACCTACAGTATACTTCACCATTTATGTTAACATACATTAATAACTTGTTGTACTTGCCCTTGTTTATAGAGAATAGCATACACAGTACTTCATAACTAAGTTTTAACACACATTGGCACAAGTACCAGTGTGGCCCATGAATACATAGTGTTGCTTTTTTCCTTAACATAAGGTTTTTTTAAGCAGCAGAAATTCATGCCACACAATTTTTTTCAAACCTCTTCTTCTTTACTGCACGTTATTAACATGATACAGTTTTAAATTTTTTTTATTACTTCAGTCCTTTTTTAAATTGCCCCACTGCGGGATGAATAAAGAATTTGAATTGAATTACAGTTTAAACATGCGCTGTTGAAAAGGTTCAAAACACTCCATAATATTAGAGTTGTTTACAATGTTTTTCATTATTTATATCTTTTATTCTCTTATAGTACTAATAGTACATTAAAGTCAAAGCACTATTTTTATAGTCCTAAAATTTACAATATTATCGCAGTCAGTTTATTTAAATTAATATTCATCATTAACATGGTATAAATTGTATACAGCATTTACTTTTAAGATAAATTTATGATCAGAGATAATAATTGTTTTGACGTTGTTTTTATAGTGTTCAAATGCTAGAGATGTTTTCTTAATGTATTATGTTGCATTATGGTTTCAAACACGAATATAGTACACATTTCACCATAATGTTTTAGTCAATATTTGAGGGTAATAAACATTGAATTTTTCTAATGTACAATAAGGTATTTAATCCTCTTTTGCATAATGCTGATATAACAGCTTTTTGGACTGCAATAATATTGTATGCATGTTATACAACCAGCCAGACTTTTTAACATTTTTTAAGTTCATCTTTTTAAGTCATTCTACTTTTATTGTTTTTACGTTCCATGCATGTTCATTGTCTGAACATGACCTGGGATTCTCTACATTGTTTATTTTTTTAGCAATAATTTGTTTATTCTTAAATCAAACATCAAATATGTTTAATTCATCATAAATACAACTGGATTACACAAAAAAGTTATGCTTTTTTGGCATTAATCAATAGAAGATCTTATTGAATACAATTAATCAGATGTATGTAATTTCTCAAATCTTGAAGCAAATGTATGATGATTACAGTGCATAATATTGATCCCTTTAGCCAATTACATCTGACTTTATATTGAAATAAATCTAAATCTTACTAATCCGTTAAAATCCAAACGCAGGTTTCGCTGTAATATTATCCTTCTTTACTAATAATCGTACACGATAATAAAAACGGTTCTTGTTGACTTTTAAGAAAGAGTTTAACGAGGCGAATATCTTATTATGAACAATATTTAAAGGAACAATGGTTATTAACTACGAGTTAACTATTGCCAGACCAAGGATTTAACATACGCTTTCAAACAACCAGCTGCTTTGTGCTGGGCTCAAATTTAAGAAATCATTTCTTCATGATTGAGATGAATTTAGACAAAGAATTTATTTATAAGATTTCAGAAATTGTAAGTTAAGCTGTGTCCTCTTTGTTGGGATTTTATAGTGATTGTTGAACCACAGTACTTTTGAGTGTGAGAAAATATCTGTAACAGTAACATCATAATGCTTTAAAATATATAAACAGTATTCCACACACACCTTGAGAGCAAATATGTTTTATTTAAATACAACTAGATTAAAAAAAAAAATAAATATAATAATATTATTATTGGATATAAAACAAAACTAACAAAATAAATTCCGGGGTTCTGAGATAAATGAATTTTAATGCTAAAAACAACTCCTATAATGTCGGATTAC
The DNA here is from genome assembly GCF_964355755.1 of Antedon mediterranea. Taxonomy (NCBI): domain Eukaryota; kingdom Metazoa; phylum Echinodermata; class Crinoidea; order Comatulida; family Antedonidae; genus Antedon; species Antedon mediterranea. The sequence continues at coordinate 2,510,078 of NC_092677.1, forward strand.
TGGATGACTACTCGTCTTGAATTGATTGATTGATTGATTTATTGATTGATTGATTCTTTTATTTTTCACACAACATTCATAAAAATATAAATAGAAAATTAAGTACAATAAAAGGTGAAAAACCGGATAACCACAAGCAAGCAAAGCTTTTAATCTGTGGCACCCTAACTATTTACAAATATATTACAAAATTGTTTTCATGTAGTAAATAAATGAAGGAAAATACAACGTACTATAATATATATATATATATACATCACAGTCTCAGAATATATACGAAAATGTAATTAATTCAGTTAAAGTTAGACATATTTTACAAATGTTGTTTTCGCAAAGATATATTGTTTCTTTATAACTATTAATGCATTTATTTAGTAATAGTTTTTTAAATATTGATATATTTTCACTCTCTCTTATATTTCTTATAAGTTGATGCCATAGCTTAGGTCCTCTATATGCTATACTTTGCTGACCCATATTAGTTGATTTTAATTGTATACAATAATTGTCTTTATTTCGAGTGTTTTTGTTTGTTTGCCCAGATGGTGATCAGTGGCTGTGATGTACTAATACACCGGGGTAACCCCCTACTCGTCTCGAAAGATGTACTAGGTTCTTTTAAAGTGCACACGAGCAAGTTGTGTACACTGGACCTACGGTTTATATTCCTTATCCGAGAAGACTCGTTCTACCACCAGAACCATGGAGTGAGTGAGCCTCGAACCCCTGCCGATGTTATGGCTACGTGATTACGGTTCCACTGTCTTAACCGCTCGGCCATGTTATGTATGATAATTATCAAATAAACTGAATAAACAATTAAAACATTTTGGAAGTTGTCCTTTTTGGTATTTAAACATAACATTTAAAACACTGTTTTTATACAAATCAAATATATTGAATGGGAGATGAAAAACGATTGTAGCCAATTCACATAAATTATAATTTTATAATGCAGTTTTTGTATTTTACCGACAGAAATTAAAGTATTGAATTTAAAAACACTGTACATTGAAGGCACGTACATTAAATAAAAACTCGTACTTTAAAAAAAAACAATTTTATTATTAGAAAATCGTATAATAGTAGCCTAACTATATATTTCAACAATATCGTCCTCCCACCTCACCCACAACACCGGATGAGCAAAGATGAAAACGGTGGTGGTGATGGTAGGTAGCCTAGACTTCAAAGTATTCAGCCCATTTATAAAACAAATAAAACTCACCAGAGCAACCGTATAAACGAATAAATATAGTATATTTCTCGCCATGATTTGGCGCAATATGCTAACTTTAGCGTAAAATAGTTTCTCTTTTTATTTAGCGCACTCTAAATAACACTGACGGCTGCTAATTCCTGAATACAGTGCTGCTCAGTCGATTGGATAGTCTGCTCAATATACCACACTATTCGGGAAGTTGTCGTGGGTAATCGGAAATGTTCGGAATGTCAGATTAAATTAGTGAGGGCGCTAGTTAAAAATGTTATTTAGTCACATTGTTGATAGGGACGTGTATCCAACATGAAAAAAAAATATAATGCCGTAAAAAACTATAAAATTAATTAATATTAATTAAAGGGAGAGAGAATTGTTTGATAAATCATTTATTTCTAGCTAGAAATTATTCGTCCTTTTTAAGAACTGCAATTGGTCAATTTCAAAATTAATTGTGATTGGTTAAAACTTTTATTATTAATGCATATACTTTTGGTATGGATTTATACTGTATATATATTTATGTACGTATTTCTTGTAAATTACTACTGTCTCTTGCATGTGCCTCTGGTTTAGCACTCCCAACACGCTGGGTATTTGCATCAGGGCTGTTCATGCTCTGGGCCCCTGGGTTTAGCCATAGCTGTTACGCCACTGTGCATTTCGTTTATCGTCAATATAATTTGTCGGTCTGTGTTTCAGTTTCAATTTGGCGCCAGCATATCCACTGTAACTACTTTCTGGTACTAAGTTTATAAGCAAAATCAAAACACAATAAATTTAAAACATAACCACAAATACTTGGTGGAATTTCATTTTTTTAATTAAATTAATACATTTCTATAAATGATGAGAAAATTCTTCAATAAATCACATTTTATATATTAGATCCTTCACCAACTCTGCAAGATGAACTCATGATTCTTAATAATAAACTATGACAAATAGACATACAGCAGGTACAGTAGATTATGTGACAGAAATGTGCTACAATCAACTTGTTACGGTTAGTTATCATGTGAACCCCTATCTCCCCTCCCATTGGTGCCCACTCCATTGTTCTCCCAAAGCTGGTTTTACCAGCAAGAATTACCAGACAAAATTTCTTTCAACTGGTATTATTAAAATGGTGAAAAACATAACACATATACACTTGTCTAGTGTTAGGCCTAGCCAATAAAAACATTAAGCAAGAGCAACCAGAGGCTATATTTTGTCAATTGGATTGATAAAGTTTAATGAATATTCAACATTATTGTATTTAGTTCCAGATATCAGTACACTTGGTGTACCTTGTATAATGGTCCGGAAATGATTTTGAAATGAGAGAAAGGTGTTTCCCCACCCCCATCCTCCCCCACTCCCCCTCCCCATCACCTGTGATTCACCAAGCAGCCAATTAGTTTGCAATTTATAATACAATTTGCATTTCACATTATATATTGTTTAATTAAGGTATTTGCACATACGTTTGTAAGATAATGCTGATTATTTAAATATGTCTTTTTACCATCATAAACTTTAAGAATATAAAATAGCTATTGTGTTACACAGTATTGAGACCTTAAATATTATTTATCAAATAAATGAAATAAATTAGTTATTACAAAGACTGTTGCATTATTATTGTAACCTAACAAGACATTATTAAAACAATGCAAATATAACCTCTAACAAAATATGATTTAAAACACTGATAGCAAGATAACAGAAAAGGAAAATTTGATTCAATGATGACCAGAATTTTATGCAAATTGTTTTTTACGACAGTGTATAATATAAACGGATATACACTTTTTTGTAAAATGTACAGTGACTATTTGTAATTTCTAGGTTGGTTGACATAACAATTGAATAATGAAAACCCAAATTCTTTTTGTCCTTTTCCATGGCACCACAAAAGTTCTGGTCATCACAAAGTCAAGCCTACTTAATATCTCAGATGGATACAGCTTACAATTAAGTGCAGTTTAAAAAAAAAGCTCTAAATGTTATACTTACTAGCCAATCTAACGATTTACAAATAACCTTTGACATACATTAATTACAAATTTTACATTTTAAAAACTTGAATAAATTATACAGTATTTTGATTGTTTATATCTCAACCTTCCCCTGAAACAACAACTGGGTTAAATAATAACCTGGTTACACAATAACCTGATTAAAAGATAACCTTGTTAAACAATAACTTAGTTAAACTATAACCTGGTTGAACAATAACTTGGTTAAGCTGTAACGTGGTTAAACAATAACTTAGTTAAACTATAACCTGGTTAAACATTAACCTGGTTAAAAGATAACCTTGTTAAACAATAACTTAGTTAAACTATAACCGTTTAAACTATAACCTGGTTAAAAAGAAACAATAACTTAGTTAAACAATAACTTAGTTAAACAATAACCTGGTTAAACGATAACCTTGTTAAACAATAACTTAGGTAAACTATAACATGGTTACACATTAACCTGGTTAAACAATAACTTGGTTACACAATAACCTGGTTAAACTATAACCTGGTTATACACCGATACACTACCCTCTTAATCAAATTGTAAATTAATTTAAACAAGCATTAAAACATAAGAAAGCAGAGAAGTGGTAGACAAGTAAAATACGAAAACTAAAACATATCCGATCCAAGGGATCCAATTATAAAGTTCAGTAGGAACATTATAAACATTTTTGATACGATAATCTTAATAAAAAGGACCCATTGGTAACTTTCAGTTGAGTAGGAATATCAATTTATATATAAATAGGAAAACATTTAACATTTGGCTATCTTTATAGGCACTAATCATTTTACATTATTATTGCTAAACCGCAGCTGGTTACTGCTAAATATCAAAATAGACTGACTACACAGAGCTTTGGCGGCGCTGGGTTGTCAAACGATCTGGCGAGATATTACAAATCATTTTCATCATATAAATTTTGAATATTTTAAAAATATTTCTCAAATTTTAATAAATAAATGTGCAAACTGAAATAATACATTAATGCTAGTATAAAAGGAAGTGTGTACAATATATGTTGTGTTATTAATGTTAAGAGATCAACTCAACATAGCTGGCCAGATAATAATAATTAAATAATCACTTTAATTACCTTAAAATATAAATTTCAAAAATACACTATACTCATCTACACTATATAAACGATTACATTTTGTACATATATTGTCTTCAAAAATTAAAAACAAGTCGGACAAATTTACATCTATGGAAAGTTTTTAATATATTTACTTGCTTTGTTTAATAACATACTGGAAGAAAAGACAATGTCCGCTAACACATTGCAAATAGCTGTATAAGAATACGATCTTTGATTTGTCAATATCTACAAGCATTTACATATCAATGATGCTTTTTACAATATTTAACACAAAGAAGATAAAGACAAACATTTTATAACATTATTCAAAGATATCTTAAGTATATGACATCATCATGAGTGTTCATCAGAACATACCGAGTGTTCATCAGAACATACTGAGTGATCATCGGAACAAACTCAATGTTTTTATTAGAATGTACTGAGGGTTTATCAGTACATACTGAGTGTCCATCAGAACATACCGAGTGTTCATCAGAACATACTGGGTGATCATCAGAACAAACGCAATGTTTTTATTAGAATGTACTGAGGGTTTATCAGTACATACTGAGTGTTCATCAGAACATACCAAGTGTTTATTAGAATGTACTGAGTGTTCATCAGAACATACTGAGTGTTCATCAGAACATATTGAGTGTTTATTAGAACATACTAAGTGTTCATCAGAACATACCGAGTGTCCATCAGAACATACCAAATGTTCATCAGAAGTATTTTGCATTGGCACTCATAGATGGCAGACAATGCTTACATATTTGTGTAAAAGGCACTAAAGCAACAATTGGTCATTAAGTTCCAATCTCTAATTTGAGATGTCATTGGTACAAATGCCTATCATTAAATATTAAAATATTTTTGTTGTAGAAAACAATGATGATCTGACAATGATTAAATGATAAAGATAGAGATAATGATGTTGACAACATGATTAAATGAAGATTATATGATTAGCAGGCACTAATGGTGAGTATTGTATTAGACAAGGTCACTCAAAGTTTGTAAACATCGTGAGCGCATCTGTTATCGTAGGATCACTAGGTCAAGTAAAAAACACTAGAAAGTGGATCACACGCAGACTGTCCTCTGTTGTATAGGTTTCCTGGATGCAGATCCAATGCCAATAGAACCATTGGCCTGTTTATCATCTAGTGTCTTTCTGTCTTCTATAGTGGCATGATACCAGCATGCCGCATCAACTATCAAATGGAAAATGACAGCTAGGCTACAGTTGCTACACAATGTTTTCATGTTCTGAAAGATAACCAATAAGTTAAAAAGAACAGATTTTTAAAATGATTATTATATGATCTTATACTGTATGAGTTTTATATTTGATCTGATTTGAAGTAACCAATGTTTGGTCTTAACTAATCTATTTTATGTTTAAATCTGTGAAGGTGTGTCACTGTAGGCTGGGACGTCCCATTCAGTTTGCTGTTGGATGTATGTGCTTGTATTGTAAAATTTGGAATAAATTGAATTCAATTCAATGAAGGAACAAATAATAATTTCAACAAGTGTTCCTTCTTATTTTGAATAATACATGCAAATTGGAATTCAAGGACGAAGCACATTTCACCCTCCCCTCCCCTCCCCTACTTTTCTTAAGTATCCTATTTAAATCAGAGATCAGCAGCAAAGGAGCTGGTAAAGAGGCCTAACTAGACCTGTCTAGGCCTATATCTCGACAAATTGTTGCCGTTCTGTAGATAAACAAACCACCTGTACAAATTCTAGGTTTGTAACATACCATGGTCCAACAGGCTATCTTTAGAAAGTATAGCATGCATGTGAGCTGCACCTTCAAGAGGTTTGCCGATGTACTCTAGACCGTCTGTCGTTGACGTCGACCCTACAGAAATCAGACTGTGAGGTCTGCTCCCCGGTAATAAATCCAAAGTTAGTTCATCATTATCATGTAAAAATTCTGGCGCTTCGTGCATGACTACCTCCTCTTTAGCCATTTTAACATGATGCAATTGTCCAATTGGTGGCAGTGATTCTATCTCTGCGGGAATGGTTATATCACCATCGTCGTCGTCATCTTCTTTGTTCATTTCAACAACTAATGGTTCGATTTCAAATTTATTATTTTCATTAACACTTGCGTTTTCAATGACGGGAAAGTTGGAGTCAGTAGAAACAGCGAAATGTATCGTGTTTCGCGGACTTGTATCACGTTCCGAACCTGACCCGGATTCAGATCCTCCACGTAACCGGTTTGAACTGGTATCATCCGAGTGCGAACCGTCTGATTTCAGGCTTGACCGGTCTGAATCATCCAAATTCGTTACTTGTTCCTCGTGAAAATTATTCTCTACGTAATCTAAGTTTGTCCTGTCGACATTTTCAAACACTTGGATGCCATTGTTTATAGTATCAATGTTAATTTCACTAAGTTTCCGTGTCAAATCATCGTTCGATAATTTCCTTTCATGCGGTTGCTCTGTGAGTCTTTCACATGTTTCATCTTCTTTTGCACCCAAAACAAATTTACTTTCATTAAGTGAAGATACTTGTTCTAAAGAAGCAGGGGGAGTACTGCTGGGAGATGCAACAGCAGTTTCAGACGACACACTAGTTCGTAATTGTGATTCAAGTTCTTCTATTCGCTGTTTTAATTTCTCCTTTTCACTGACTTCAGAGTCTACCAATGTTTGCAATTCTGTCCGATGTTTATCATCTTCTTTCAAACATTTCTGGGAAAAAATAGTTTTTAATTAGAAACAAACGAGCAACTAGTGATAACTGGTTACATGATGGAGGAACAGGGTGATAGGTATGGAAGGTACGGTGGGTGATAGGTATGGAAGGTACGGTGGGTGATAGGTATGGAAGGTACGGTGGGTGATAGGTATGGAAGGTACGGTGGGTGATAGGTATGTAGGGTACGGTGGGTGATAGGTATGGAAGGTACGGTGGGTGATAGGTATGGAAGGTACGGTGGGTGATAGGTATGGAAGGTACGGTGGGTGATAGGTATGGAAGGTACGGTGGGTGATAGGTATGGAAGGTACGGTGGGTGATAGGTATGGAAGGTACGGTGGGTGATAGGTATGGAAGGTACGGTGGGTGATAGGTATGGAAGGTACGGTGGGTGATAGGTATGGAAGGTACGGTGGGTGATAGGTATGGAAGGTACGGTGGGTGATAGGTATGGAAGGTACGGTGGGGGATAGGTATGGAAGGTACGGTGGGTGATAGGTATGGAAGGTACGGTGGGTGATAGGTATGGAAGGTACGGTGGGTGATAGGTATGGAAGGTACGGTGGGTGATAGGTATGGAAGGTACGGTGGGTGATAGGTATGGAAGGTACGGTGGGTGATAGGTATGGAAGGTACGGTGGGTGATAGGTATGGAAGGTACGGTGGGTGATAGGTATGGAAGGTACGGTGGGTGATAGGTATGGAAGGTACGGTGGGTGATAGGTATGGAAGGTACGGTGGGTGATAGGTATGGAAGGTACGGTGGGTGATAGGTATGGAAGGTACGGTGGGTGATAGGTATGGAAGGTACGGTGGGTGATAGGTATGGAAGGTACGGTGGGTGATAGGTATGGAAGGTACGGTGGGTGATAGGTATGGAAGGTACGGTGGGTGATAGGTATGGAAGGTACGGTGGGTGATAGGCATGGAAGGTACGGTGGGTGATAGGCATGGAAGGTACGGTGGGTGATAGGCATGGAAGGTACGGTGGGTGATAGGCATGGAAGGTACGGTGGGTGATAGGTATGGAAGGTACGGTGGGTGATAGGTATGGAAGGTACGGTGGGTGATAGGTATGGAAGGTACGGTGGGTGATAGGTATGGAAGGTACGGTGGGTGATAGGTATGGAAGGTACGGTGGGTGATAGGTATGGAAGGTACGGTGGGTGATAGGTATGTAGGGTACGGTGGGTTCTTGAATTTAAAGTAGAATGATTAAGCTCTGTCTACACTATCAAATTAGTTTGTGTGAAAAGAAGTGTGATATGCCCAAATATGGTAGTGATATGCCCAAATATGGTAGTGATATGATATGACATCTTCATGTCGATATATGGGCACATCACATTTTTTTGTCACATAAAGTTTGATAGTGTAGATAGAGCTTTAGACTTGGACTGGCCTAATAGGTCTGGTTTGAAAATTCTAATGGGTTTTTAGTGAATACATAGATTTAGGGATTTTTTAAACCTCAGAAAAAGTTTGGCTTTGATAGAGTCAACTGAAATACATTTATAAAGCTCACCAATAAATCTTTAAGCCTCTGTGTAGACAATTCAAAAGCTAACGATATGTGCTCTATATGAACTTTGGTGTACTTTTCTTCTGAAATGAGATCTGAAACAAGAACAGGACATCATTAAAACTAACCTGCTTAAATTATCAATTTATCCGTCATGGTATTATGTAAGTATAATCCTCTAATAAAGTACTTATTCATTATTGTGCGTTGTCAATATAATGGCAACAAGATTAGTTAAATATTAAAGTTCATCATCGCTAATAATAAGATTATCTTTTACAGAACTTGTTAAGTTTAAATGTCATCATATACAAACTATTACCACTGCCACCACAACAATAATATATATGCAAAAATGCCCTTTAATAACTAAAGCTCTATCGACACTATCATAATTTATGCGAAAAAAAATGTGATGTGCTCATATATGGACATGATGATCTTATCACTACCATATTTAGGCACATCACTACCATATTTAGGCACATCACTACCATATTTAGGCACATAACTACCATATTTAGGCACATCACTACCATATTTAGACACATCACTACCATATTTAGGCATATCACTACCATATTTAGACATATCACTACCATATTTAGGCATATCACTACCATATTTAGACATATCACTACCATATTTAGGCATATCACTACCATATTTAGACATATCACTACCATATTTAGGCATATCACACTTTTTTTTGTCTACTAGTTTGATAGTGTAGACACTAAAGCTTAAGTGTACAGTACAGTTATATGATTTAATTTAACTGCTAACTCATTTAACTGCTAACTCATTTAACTGCTAACTCATTTAACTGCTAACTCATTTAACTGCTAACTCATTTAACTGCTAACTCATTTAACTGCTAACTCATTTAACTGCTAACTCATTTAACTGCTAACTCATTTAACTGCTAACTCATTTAACTGCTAACTCATTTAACTGCTAACTCATTTAACTGCTAACTCATTTAACTGCTAACTCATTTAACTGCTAACTCATTTAACTGCTAACTCATTTAACTGCTAACTCATTTAACTGCTAACTCATTTAACTGCTAACTCATTTAACTACTAACTCATTTAACTGCTAACTCATTTAACTGCTAACTCATTTAACTGCTGACTCATTTAACTGCTAACTCATTTAACTGCTAACTCATTTAACTGCTAACTCATTTAACTGCTAACTCATTTAACTGCTAACTCATTTAACTGCTAACTCATTTAACTGCTAACTCATTTAACTACTAACTCATTTAACTGCTAACTCATTTAACTGCTAACTCATTTAACTACTAACTCATTTAGGCTACTAAAATAAAATGAGAATTTTCAGAAAAAAAAATTCTAGGATAGTTTATAAGCACTCATTATTAGAATATTAATTATCAAAACAAACCAGTTTAGCCGTTTTTCACAGATTTCCCCCTCCCCCTTTTAAAACATACACATAACAAGATAACAGACAGAAAAAATAAATTTATGTTCCATATGTTGGCTAAATAAAGATTATTCCCGCCTATGTCAGATGTCAATGCGACAGAAAGCCACTAAATTAAGAGTATATAGGTTCTTACCAGAGGTTTGTTTGCCTTTTCTTGATAACCTTAACAGATGCTGGGTGATGTCCTTACTTGACGCATCTTCCGAGAATGGCTACAACAAAATTTAAATTACAACATAACCAATAGATTGATATTGTAACACTCTTATATAAGATGTTTATTTTATGATGGTAAAATTAGACAACAAAAAGATAGTGAACTTTCTTAAAGCTCAGGTACAGGCATGAATTTTAAATATAATATCTGGTTAATTGTACATAAATCAAGTATTTGTAAAAGGAATCAAGACGAAAAAACATAAATTTCCCTTAAAATGGTCAAATACAAAATTTGGCAAAATTCTGCTATAAAAACCAGGAAGACTTTTTTTCAGTAGTTAGGTAGTTAACCTAATGTAATAACATGTATGATGACTCCCTAGAAGGTGAAAAAAGATGGTGGATATACGGTGGATAATTTTTGCTATAGCATGAAAATAAAAATCTGAAGTTGAATAAAAATACCAGAAATGTAATATTCAAGTTATATTACCTATATTTAGTCATCTGATAACATTTTTTACCACACCGTTTGTTTTTCATAGCTTTTTAAAATGCCTCTCTATTTACAAAATTTATGTACAAAAGAATAGAGATTTTACTGTGTAATTTGAACTATCCCCCCACTGATAAGAAAGTGCTTGTTTTCTACAAGCTCGTGTAACACAAATAAAATCCCAAAAAATTATGAAACATAGGGGAAACTATAGATCGATAATTATTGGAATGTATGATCAATAGAAATTTTTTGCCCGCACCTGGCCTTTAAAGCTTTTCTAAATTATTTCTATAAGAAATTGAAAACTCAATACAGACATTATTAATTATTGGTTTACAGTGGGCTCAAATCAAACGCTATCCATAAACACAAGTCAGTGGTCCAAAGGTATGAACACCTGGCTAGTTATCTGGAGGTCGTGGGTTCGCGTCCCACTTGAGAATTGCATTCATAACTGTTCTCATTCATTCATTTTATTGTTCCACATAAGATATGACAAAGACAAGACAAAGAAAAAACCTGGTTACTTATTGTTTATGTGTGGAAACTCAAATAAGCCAGTATAAATTGACAATTTATGTTAGAATAGGCTGATCAACTACTTAGCACAAATGCTACTTCACAAAAAAAAATATCAAAAACATTATTATTAATTAAAATGATTTGCAAACCTTATTCACAATATCTGTAAGCGGCGTGGTGATATCTTGGTTACCATACTGTTTAGATGATGAGCCATCGAAAACATGGCTTTGGAATTCTACAAATTGAAATGAATAATAACTCTTTTGAAAATGCCACTTTTATTCTACTAAATTTGTATTCAAATAAATTGTCTCGTCTTACAGTAGAACTCCTCAAGGCGACACTTTTGGGACCAAAAAAAATGTCTCTTAATTGGGGTTTCCCTTGAATAGGAGTTTGGCCATGGTGTTAAAATATATATTTCCTTTCGTTCCATTCATGGGAAATTGTCCCTTAAAAGTAATTTCGCAGTTTGATACTTAACTTACCATTAGACCTGGTCTTATGTCTTAGTTTGGTGCTTAACTTACTATTAGACCTGGTCTTATGTCATAGTTTGGTGCTTAACTTACCATTAGACCTGGTCTTATGTCATAGTTTGGTGCTTAACTTACCATTAGACCTGGTCTTATGTCATAGTTTGGTGCTTAACTTACCATTAGACCTGGTCTTATGTCATAGTTTGGTGCTTAACTTACCATTAGATCTGGTCTTATGTCTTAGTTTGGTGCTTAACTTACCATTAGACCTGGTCTTATGTCTTAGTTTGGTGCTTAGCTTACCATTAAACCTGGTCTTATGTCATAGTTTTGTGCTAAACTTACCATTATACCTGGTCTTATGTCATAGTTTGGTGCTTAACTAACCATTATACCTGGTCTTATGTCATAGTTTGGTGCTTAACTTACCATTAGACCTAGTCTTATGTCGGACAGCCTCTTCTTTGTTTACCCTAACAACTTCTATAGACCCTTCAATAATTTTTGGTCCTTCAACTACCGTCGCCGTCTGCGGTGCTGCAGCAGGAGTCACGATCACTTCGCTGAAAAATAGTGAATGTTAAATTATATATCATCTTCAGCTATTCAAACTTTTAAATTCAGATTTTGATAAATTTTTTTTTTTCTTCTTGGATGTCTATAAAATATTATTTAGTCATTGCTTTAAAGCGGTAGGTTTTTTTATGAGCCAATATGGAAAGGAGAAAAAAAACAATAAAGAAGCTAAAAAGTATCGGAAAAGAGATGTTAGACCTCTAGAGTCTGCATTATAGTAATTCTCGCTCCTCCAAAGTATATTGATTAAAACGTCAAGAACCTCAACCGTTCTTTTCAGCATTAAACATTTTGTATTTATAATTCTGTATTATTATGATAACTACTTACCTATCCTCCTCAACTTCCCGCCTCTGTATGATTGGTACAGCAGAGGGGCGTGCTTCCCTCCTTCGAGACGGTCGTTTCTTAGCAGCATCTTGCGCCGCTAGAATGACGTCCATCCACGCTTGTCGTTTGATAGCGGTCCCTGCAACCAGTTCATAAATCTGAGGGCCTGTAATCTGTGTGCTTACTAAGAAAAACGCTTTTTTGTCTACAAAGAGAACAAAAAATTAGTTGTCAAATCAATTCATCTTCCAATCAGCATGTTGAATCAAGACTTCTGTAAGCATTTTCTAATCTAAAGTATTATTATTCAGAATAAAACATTTCAAAACTATTTTTGGTGTGGAACATCTCTGTCCACCATTTTGCTTATATTATAATGCAGAACCCCAATGCAAACCAGTTCTAGTCTCAGTAAAGCAATGTTAATATAATACTGTAACATGTCTGTTCATGAGAAGTACATTAGTTAGATCTACTTTTGTGCATTCAATATGTAAATAATGCAACTCACTTGTAGCAACATTTCGACATAGTAGAGTTGCCAACTTTACAATTGGGCTGTGTGTATTGCGTACGTCATCTCCGCGCTGTACAGTCATACTATGGCATTTCAACACGTATCGTTCATCTTGTTTTTGTAGTAACACTAGTATATCATCCAACAGTAATACATGCAGATCTAAAGACCACATCAATATACAGTTAGAGTGATATAGAGTTAAGCTCTGTCTACACTATCAAACTTTATGTGATGTGCCCATGTATGGACATGGTTATGTCATATCACTACCATACTTCGGCATATTACTGCCATACATCACACTTTTTGTCCAACTAGTTTGATAGTGTAGGATAAGATTAAGATATCCAGCACACAAAATATTGTATCATGTACACAGGTTGTTTTTAATTGTATGCATAAACATAAAGGTAAATCCTTACATATACTAAAACATTTCAAAAACACATTAAACATAACACATTGAGAGTACATTAAACATGTTTGCTTGCAACTGATTAAAGGATCCATCTAATTTCGTCTCTCTTCATAATTAAAGTGTTTACTTAAACGATATTTCAGACAAGCCAATTATTTAACCATTTATAATTTATAGGTCATTCAGCTTAGCCATACAATACAGAGCGCTGGAGCTTGTTCAACCACGTCTAATTACACACAAAAGCTTACCTAATTTTTTCGTTTTTCCTATTTTCCATGTTAAGTCTCCATAGTGTAGTAGCTTCCTATTTGTTAAGTCAATGTTCTATGAAAATTAAACCATAAAAAAAATGTTATGTTTTCGCCATTTTTTATTGAATCGATAATTAAAGCATGTCTCAAAAACTAGGTCATCGTCTGTTTTACCAGGAAAATACAGGAATAACAACAACAACTTCCCAAGTTATTATTAACAAACGTATCATATAATGATTATGTAAAAACCTTTATCATAGTCAAGCCTACTTTGTTATTAATATCTATAATTTAAAAACAACAAATTATCATCAAGCTAGATAGCTTTCTTTAAAAAAAAAATTAAAAACTTAGTGCCGCTATCAAATCAGAGAAGCACAAGATGGCAGCTGCAGATAATGGAAAAGAAAGGTAGCATCTTTTATATTGATGGACTCGACCTCAGGTGAATAGCATAGTTTGTTTACCCATAAGATACATCAGTTCCAAAAACACAAAGGCGTCGACCTCAGGTGAATAGCATAGTTTGTTTACCCATAAGATACATCAGTACCAAAACACAAAGGCGTCAACCTCAGGTGAATAGCATAGTTTGTTTACCCATAAGATACATCAGTACCAAAACACAAAGGCGTCGACCTCAGGTGAATAGCATAGTTTGTTTACCCATAAGATACATCAGTTCCAAAACACAAAAGCGTGGTTCCAACTAGGACACAACTTAACAACGTTGGAGTTTTATTAATTTTTTTTTATTACAAATCTACAAAATAAATGCAATAAAAATGTACCTTGTATTCTTGTACAATAGGGTTATTGGATCGGTCAAGAGGTGATGTGTCCATGCGTCCACTTATTTCAACAAGTTTCTGTTGATTCTCACATTCTTTCACTGCCTGATTCACGTAACTTAGCATTTGCTTACTGCATTCTAAAGCTTTCTGTAACTTCTCAACATCTGGGTTCGGAGCTAAAACAGACAATTTAAAATAAAGTAGAATCTCTCCTTTTGAATACATATTTAGGAGTCACTGTCAAGCCGAGTTATTATTTTATTCAATTTTAGGCAAATTGCCAAGGATAACCACAAGGGAACTCAATCACTGTCTTTCTCTTAAAGGTGGCTCTCCTGTTCACACGACAAACATATACACAAGATGCTCTACCTGTCATATATCAGGATTTTTTCTCATGACAATTTGCAACTCCACTCCCAAAGACGTGTAATAAGTCTTTGGGAGTGGAGTTGCAAATTGTCATGAGAAAAAATCCTGACATGTGACAGGACCCTTAGATTGGTAGCCAAGCATCATAACCACCAAGCCACAACTCCACTCTATTCATTATTCTATGCCGTAAATAAGCAAATTAATTTTATATAAGTTAAAATTAATTACAAACAAAACTCAGAGAAATCAAAATAAGAACGGAAGTTTAAGACACAAATCTATCGGTAAAATATTACTCAAATACTTTGTTGCAGATTAATAAGATTAGTTTATCAAATTAATTCTCAACTCAGATTCAATCGGATTTCAACTTACATATTGTATATTTCATAAGGTTTTCTATAAGTAGTGGATATTTTGTAATTCGTTGATAAACAATGGAAATAATTCCTGGGAATGGTAATCGTCTACATAAATGATTGGATTCAGCTTCCTAAATAAAGAAGAAGAAAAAAATAAATTATGATAAAAAAAACAACATATTTGTGGAAAATTATAATTTATTTATAATTATAGTAATTTTGCAATAAAAATTATGGCTGACCGCCTCATAAACTACACAAACCAACAGTGGTGTCTATTACATGCCTAGCTTACCTGGATAAACAAAATATAGCCTCTATCTCCGAACAGAGGAATACATTTTCAAAGAGTAGACCATTCTATCAGATAATGGTATCACCCTCTAATTTATCCAGGTAAACAATGTTTGTACATTGAAACAAAGTAAAAACTAGAAATGATTGTAAAAAGGTCATGTTAAATTACTGCAGTAACTACATTTCTTACTGCAATAACGTAGTTACTGCAGTAACTTAAAATGATTCTTTGTAGCTTACCGTCATAAACTGGCCCACTTTTTGGTCTTTCGCTTGTTTAGCTTTCAGGTTCTCTAACGCGGCAGCTTGGTTTTCACAGAATGTGGCACAAACTTTACGCATTCTCTCTCCCTCTGCTCCATCAAACTAAAATTAATATAAATATAAAAATTCAAGTTCAAACCAATGTATATTGAAAATTAATCTACACTTTAAAAGCTCATCTATTCAAATCATTCTTTTTTTAATAGTTTTCTTGCATTTTATGTTTACTTTTAAGCGCACCGAGGCTTTTGCATAATGTGCTATATAAGCCTGAATCATTATCATTCAATTATACTCAGTTATAAACAGGAACAAAAAATTTTCTCGCGTTACTTGTGAAAGAATAAAAAAATAAAAGAAAAACTTACTCTATCTAACAAGATATCTCCGACTTCTTCTATGACGTTATTGCTAGATGCTTCTTTGCGCTTTTTCATTGCATTATTTAATGATGTATGCACCTCAATTAAGTCAATAAGATTTGGGAATATGAACTTGATCTCCTGATCTAACCCATGCACATGTTGCATTGGACGGAAAAATACCCTATCAAGCACTTTAAGGCCTCGAACATGCGTCCTCTCAGTGTGGAATAATTCTACAAAACAGAAAACATAAACACAGATAAAAAAATATAATTTTGATAAATTTTAAATTAACCTCTGCATTCTGAATACAAGTGTGTTGTATATGCCTAAATTTGCATATCCATGTGTTTCTATGCATATTAATTATATTTTAATTCATGAAAATCAACAAACACACTAGTACGGTACAAATAATTATTATATGACATGATGTAGACATTGGGAAAAATAGTGTTACAAAAACAATTTAACTTTTAATATTGCATAATTAAATCGGATCATGTCAAAATTATTCTACTGTGCCAGTAACTGCAGTAAACTACATTTTTGTTTTACACTGAACTTTTAGTTTGTTCAATGTGTTTATAAAGTAATCACTGCAATAAAAAGTGTGTATGATTACCCCAAAAGAAGTTTGCTAAACAATTGTTACTGCAGTAACTGCAGTAGATCAACTTTGACAAGGTCCCTAATAAGTACATCTTTAACCAACCATTAATAATTTCTTGTCTTTTGATTTCTTTACTCTTCATTTTCTTGAGGAAGTCTTTCGCCACATTCTCTTGCCAATTTGGAATATCGTTTTCTACGTCAAGATCGGAATCGTCGTATTCAGGCATGTCGTGTCGAAATGTTGTATTTGATTCGCATGATGAAAATAACGAATCATGACTCCTGGTAAATTCAAAAATTGATTGATTTAAAAGATTATTTGTACTGTATCTTAGGAAAGTTCTGTGATACACTATCACATGTTCATCACATTTTCAATCAATTTTCTGGTAATGTTAGGGTAAAAAATAATTCACATGTGCCACAGTATTTGGGAATTAGCCTATGATACACAAGGAAATTCAGTCTATTTAAAAGTTAATATCTTTATTATTTGGATACAATATATAATAATAATACTAGAAAAGTGTTAAAATAAATCTCTATCTTTGTAAATTATTCGTACACATGCTAATAGTGTACTGTAGCTCTACTTATATATAATATATTTTGATTTATTGGTCCCATGATATTTGTGGTTTATCTGATATATTTTTAAAACCATTATATTTTTTCTATTTATTTACAAAAATATCCTAAATAAAACTACAGTATAATGAGACAGACACCTAAACATTTAAAACTAATCCTTCCCCTACGTGATTAATGGAAGAGTCCAAAACATAGTACAAACCTCGTTGACATGCTTGATGATGACGAACCCTGTGACAACATAGAATTCGCTTTCTCCGTGTCCAGATCAACATCGCTAAAAATAGATAAATTTCAAATTGAATCACTCAATTAAAACACAATAATTAAAAGCATTTTCTCTGATAGAAAGTGTACGCATAAAACACTTTAGTTGCGAACAGTTTTAGTGATCATAGCACATGAAAATAAAGGATGACATCGTAACATGGAATGCAATGTGTGATGTGAAAAAAAAAAATTTTTGATTCAATTTAACTAGCTGTAATGTAGTAAACATTTACATATATGACTTTACAACATTTGGTTGATGATCTAATATATGTTAATAGATACAGTATAAGTCACTATTAAAATGATAATAATAATAAATATTATACAGTAATGAAAATATTATATGATTGTATGCTTTATATATTCAAATTTGTTTTCTAATTACTTCCATTCTGTTTTAAATACTTCATCATTTTGATTTAGCTTTTTGCTTGTATCTCTATTGAGATCTAGTCACTTGAAACCTACAATATCTATTATAGCTGTACTTTTTTCAGAAATTTTCCAATAATACAAAATATAGAGTGATATAATGATGATATTATTATAACAGATCCTTGTTACTTTGCTATAGTATATAGTAGATCCCTTAATGGCTAAAATGGCTGGAGATGACCAGCGACAGTGGCCTGCTCAGTCTATTTTGTTTTTAAAAGTCAAGGTCTATTAAAGCTGCTCGACAAACCACTCAATTACAATACAATTTATCATAATCATATTTTGTGTACGCTATACAAAATACTAGATTTTTTTTTCATATTCATTGAATCAGTTTAAGCTTAAGTTTATTATAATGTACAAATGCTGCCTTATTAAAATGTTTATTATTTAATAGGCATTTGTTCTTTATATTTGTATCCGTTCTGTTCTGTAACCCTCCTGTTATGGTAAACATTTTTTTGCTTCTGTTTGGGTTTCGAAATAAAATAAAAAAATAAATAAAAATAAAATACTGAAAATGCTTGTGATGATATCAATGAAAAGAAAACAATAGTTACATTACGATGTTTTACTAACATTACAATGTTTTACTAACATTACAATGTTTTAGTAACATTACAATGTTTGGTAAACATTAAAATGTTTTAGGCCCTGTTTCTGCTGCCAACTAAATACCGTATATTATACGGTATTTTTTGAATACCGTATATATACGGTATATTTTTGGCAGCAGAAACTGCGCTCATAAAAAATATACCGTATTTTGTATACCGTATTTTCCCCACAAAATTTGTGGATAAAATACGGTATTTACAAATTTATACCGTATTTTTTGTACCCGTTTCTGCTGCCAATAAAAAATACCGTTTTTTTTTTTTACATGACAAAAGGTCACCATTCGTGTTTTTATTTTCTGTCGCTGTTAGCTGCTTTACACACATGTATAGATATATTCGGCGAAAATGTGGAGCGAATACGTCACAGTTTTACTAAATAAATGTGTGTGGGGAAGCTAAAATGTCTGACCAACTAAAAGGTAATAAAAGGGACAACCACATTTATAAAGACATTTCTAAAAAAATAAAGCAGGAGTATGGAATAAACTTGTCTCCAAAGCAAGTAAACTCAAAGCTGAAGAGCCTGCGAAAGCAGTACAACATTGCAAAATACAATAACTCGGGGAGGGAACAAATTAATTGTCCCCATTACGATGTTTTCTGTGCTCTCACAACATCTCTATCACTAGGGCTAGGCTCTTGAAAGTGAGACGTAAAACTTCCTTTATTGCGACTTTTAATTATCGATCAAATAAATGAATGGCAATTTGGGTAAAAAAGATGAAATTTAACACGACCACCCAAGAAGTATTGTTAGCAGAAACGGGGTACTAAAAAATACGGTATAAAAAATACCGTATTTTTATACCGTATTTTGAGCAGTTGCAGCAGAAACAGGCCCCTAGTAACATTACAATGTTTTAGTAACATTACAATGTTTTAGTAACATTACAATGTTTGGTAAATATTAGAATGTTTAGTAACATTACAATGTTTGGTAAATATTACAATGTTTAGTAACATTACAATGTACATAACAATTATATATTTATTGTACATTACAGATTTACATCATGCAGTGTGTATTGATATACTAATTGTTCAAATTAACATTTTATAAATTATGTTTATATCTAAATAATTCACATTAAACATACATTTAATTGAAAAAAATTAAATAATTGTAATATTCATACAAATATTTACATGCATATACTTAACATTAATGTGCAGTGTACATGAACATTCATGAATAATTAACATACATAATTATATTAACATATAAACATATTTTATCTTTTTAAAATTTACACTTCATGCTTGGTAAATTTGTCAGTGGTACTATGGGTTTAATGTGGTACCCTAAATATTGTAAATAATTATTCTGAGTTTCTATGGTATATTAAAGAATTTATATAAATATTTAGTTATTAATAATAATATACTTATATATCCTATTTATTTTGTAAAACTAGTTTTCCAGAAAAAGATGATAATGTGTCATATGCAAATTAGGAACACCTGTTTTACAATGTAAATGTATGACATGAGAAGATAATGAAATCAAAGAATGGGAAAATGACAAACATTTAAATGAAATAAAATAAATGACATACCGGTAAATATAACTACTGTACAGAAGAAAACAAAATGGAAAGAGGATCACAGAAATAAAGTGATTCAGTAAGAAGGAAAGTAATTCAAAGGAAGTACATATACAGTCAACTCTCTCAATACCGGACACCTTTGGACTGGCCGAATATGTCTAGTTTTCCACAAAGTCTAGTATTTGTTTGTGTTTTTAATGATAAAAATGAATTTGGAACCTTTAGTACCTCACGAAAACTCTGATATTGAGATAGTTTACAGTATTCAGATAGTACAGTATTGGAAGAGTCGTCTATATTACAAATAGAACAAATAATTTATAATAATAATTTATTTGTTTTAACTACAAGAAGGAATGAACAGACAGTAACAATCATCAAGAAGGAAGACTTTCTAAATTTAGTGGTAAACTAAATCTCATTGCAAACAAAAGAACAGTAACCTTGGAGGAACGAATCAAGAAGAAGAAGAAAATAGCATTAACAGAAGTGTGTACAGATAATGTACTGATGATAATGTTTATGTATAAAAATAACCCAAATAATAGAACCGATTCAAAGATTATCAATCTATTTATTATTTTATTTATTTCTACTTTAATAGATTTTAAACGTTCCAAACCCACGGGCAAGCTTATATCCAGAGGCCCTTTGTCAAATAATTTTTTTTTGAAAAACATAAATGAATAAATAAAAATATTACTTGCTGAATATAATCCCATGGTTGCGTATAATCCCACCCACTAATTTAGACTAAAACCTTTATCCATTGTTAATACAATTCGACGTATATTTTTTAAAGAAATGTCGTCATATTTAAATGATTACAAAATTATTATATTTTAAAAACATATTTATTTATTTAAAAACTCCATTATAATTATGTCATATAAATCATTTACAATAGTTTATATTTTATTAAAATCAAAGCATACTCATGATGTCACACTCCTTATTTGGGTTATTTTAAACAAGGTGTAGATTATTTTATTCAGTTAAGAGACACAAAAACATAAGGAAGGTTGTTAAAAATTCTAAAACTTTGAAAATACATGAAAGTATGAAAAAACGGTGTGAAGGGAAGAAAGGAAATGAAAGTATTAAAAAGTATAAAAACTAGAAAAAATTAAAAATAGCATACAGATCACCAAAGAATATATGCATAGTATTTGCATATATTTACATAAATTTGAATATTAATGAGTGCAAAGACAACAACTAAAGTGAGTGTAAAACAAGACTTACTCAACAGAACGACAGTGTGAACGGTCACTGGAACTTTATTGTGTAAATACAAATAAAAGGAGAAACAACGCTGTTAAGTGGATGCAAGCAAAATCACCATGACTAAACTATAAAAACATTTGTTTTTGCTTTTCTTTTATCAACAACAAATTATATCTCAAAAATTTAAACCGGGAATGGATGTAAAAATGATTCTACTGCAGTTAAACTACAGTAATAACATGTCTTTACTGCTTTAAAGCTTTGTCTACACTATCAAACTAGCATGATAAAAAAGTGTGATGTACCCAAATAGTAGTGATATGCCTAAATATGGTAGTGATGACATCATCATGTCCATATATTGCACTTCACAGATAGTGTCTGTAGAAAGAGCTTTATGTATGATTTTAGTTTATTTCAGAAGTTTTTTCGGAAGTCACTGCAGTGGATAGTTTCTAAAAAAAATGTTTCCCAATTGCATAACCAGGTTAAAGAGTAAAGTGTAGTTACTGCATTAACTGCAGTAGAATAATTTATTTGTATTATAAAAATTAGAATTTAGAAAATGAATGGTTTAAAGATTGTGAAGTTTTTACTAAAGAAAAGTGCAAAAACATTAATGTTCCATAGTATCATTATTACTACATTGTTACTACACACCATGCCACAAAACCACTATGTGTAATTATAATGTTGTGTTTTTATAATCAGAAAAAAATCAAACCATTAGAGAAAAAAATGAACATTAGTAATTGACAAACTAACTAATCTATAAAACTACTTTTGATTATTTCTTCAATTTGGTTAAGTTTGTTTTTGAAAATCATGCACATCTTGATAAAACAAAAACATTACATTAATATCATGTTTAGTTTCTAGAATTAATTATGGTAACACTGTTTTCTTTTTTATTTTTTTAATCATCCAAGTCACATAATTCTGCCATTTCTCAACTTTTTCAACAGCAAAATACCTTTTTATTTATATTCTTTCACATTCAATCAAGAAATCACACCAATAATAGCAAATGAAATGAGTATGGAACAATCCTATGTTTAATAACTGAATGGAAAGGGTTTGTTTGTGGTTTTTATTAATATCACAATATTTCAATCATTGTTGAGGGATTTAAAAACATCAACATATCACAAGTGTCGTTTGATACACTCAATGTATATATCTCACTAATGGACTGCTAACGCTCACAGTTAGCGCTTTCAGCCTGCTAGGCCTTCTCCTGTATATCCACATTACATGTAATGCAATCGGCTAAGTGTATCAATTTAGGTTTACTTGCTGCCTCGTAAAATGTTTTTCTCCTCATTATCATTAAGTTTCAAATTAATTTCATAATAGCGTTATTATTCTTCGATTCGGTTTAATAATTAACATTTTTCACAAGTCTGTCATTCCGATTTCCAAATGCCAATGGATACCGATTATTAACTTAGTTAAAGTTAAAAACAAAAAACCCACAAATTCAGATATAAATTTAGATCGTACACATTTAAATATGCATTTATTGGGGTTGATTTCCAAGGAAAGACTTTTAGAAAGATCGCATAAAATTAGATCTTAAAAACTGCAAAACAAAAAAAATTTACATTTTAATGAAGAACTGTGTCAATCTCTAATAACATTTCAATGAATAAATTAGCAATAATTTTCAAATAAAAAAAAAATTAAGATGAGAATATAATATAAATGTAATACTTTTCTAGAAGTTAGAAAAAAAACGAGTTTGTTGGCCTTTTCGTTAAAACTCAATCTATTCATCAACATATTTATCATAATTTTCCATAATAAAGAGATTTACACAGAATCTCTCGTTACAAGTTTTTTTCTCATTTTTTTTGTGTTTTTTTTTTTGGAAAGATATTGATGACAAAAAAGTAAGGCGATATATGCACTTACGTAAGAACTAATTTGAAACTTAACACCAATATTCATTACCTAAGTATCATGTTGTTTTACTAAACAGACCTATTTATATGACATTATTCATGCATTATCATAATGTCAATCACCTAAATATAAGCAAGTGATTTAGTGGTAAGTACACTTTTCTTCATATAAAAATTATTACGTTTATAAATATATTTTATTATTGAAATATGATTATATTGTTTGAAGGTTTGCATGGCGAAATCAAATGTTAAATATCACTATTTGTAGATACATCTCTCCATCATTTTAAATAAAGCTTAAGGTAAAAATGTTTGAAGGTTTGCATGGCAAAATCAAATGTTGATATAAAGTTTTCGGTACACCACTTATATTAGTTCTGAAAAGAACTGTTTCTCAACGTTGCGATCAATATGCTTTGATTGTCCTCAGGAGTGAGAATGCAGAAAGTTCAGGAAACTGGGAATATGAAATAATATTACCACCACACGTGAGCCATTACCAAATAACTGCTACCATCACAGACCCAACTATTATCGCTACCAAATCACTACTACATAAACCAGAACCAACTCCACCACCACCACCAATACCTACTATCTCTACCACAGTTTACCAACTCCACCACCACCACCAATACCTACTATCTCTACCACGGTTTACCAACTCCACCACCACCACCAATACCTACTATCTCTACCCCGGTTTACCAACTCCACCACCACCACCAATACCTACTATCTACCACGGTTTACCAACTTTACCATAAATACCATTACCAATCATACAGATGTGCTCTTTTAAAGGGGATACATGCTATAACAAATAAAGAATTTTAAAAACTCAACAAAATTAATAAAAACCTACCTTTTTGAACGCCTTCCATGAGTTGCTTTTATTTTTTCCTCCCCCTAAAATAATTCAAAAGTGAGTAAACATCGTCAAAATAAGAAATCTATTGAAAATACATCATGCAGAAAAATAAGTAAATATTAGTAAAAATATTTAATTTATTCGCAAAATTCAACGACTCATTCAATCTTAATTTGCATAATGTGCAAACTTTATCATGCTACAGTACCCCAGATACAATTTGCATAAATCAATTTGCATAAATCAATTTGCATATAAAATGTTAATACACTCTTTTACAAAACCCAAGAATAATATATATTTGCAATACATTTTGCTTATATAAAAGAATGTACCCAATGGAGCAATTGAACATACAGTATATAATATAACCGTGTCTTCTAAGACATATTTAGTATTATTTTATAATTATTAGAAGAGTATGATAGTGCTTGTCTTTGTTTCGGGAGCAGAAAAGTTGATGCGGCTATTTTTTAATTGATCTCTTACGTTGGTCTGCTTAACTCAAGGACCAAAATGTTAGTCCGCGCAGGTAGAGACTTAATTTCGATTGGCGATGACATATGACTCAAGATCTACGCATGTTATGCCGTTGGTTATATCTCATGTTCCTCTGTAAAACTTACGCCAAGGAATTGAGCAAGGACGTTCCTATTGAATGCGCACAGTGAATTAACATTACCTAACCAGTCCTTACATCTTAGCTTGTTACAT
Organism: Antedon mediterranea; assembly: GCF_964355755.1. NCBI lineage: Eukaryota > Metazoa > Echinodermata > Crinoidea > Comatulida > Antedonidae > Antedon > Antedon mediterranea. The sequence goes on from NC_092677.1 coordinate 2,535,127, forward strand.
ATCACAAATCTCAATAATAATGAATTATTTGATTTGAAGTGTTTGTTTGTAAATGTGTACAAGTGTTCTGTCGTATACAAGTGTTCTGTTGCATACAAGTGTTCTGTTGCATACAAGTGTTCTGTCGTATACAAGTGTTCTGTTGCATACAAGTGTTCTGTTGCATACAAGTGTTCTGTTGCATACAAGTGTTCTGTTGCATACAAGTGTTCTGTTGCATACAAGTGTTCTGTTGCATACAAGTGTTCTGTCGTATACAAGTGTTCTGTTGCATACAAGTGTTCTGTTGCATAAAAGTGTTCTGTTGCATACAAGTGTTCTGTTGCATAAAAGTGTTCTGTTGCATACAAGTGTTCTGTTGCATACAAGTGTTCTGTTGCATAAAAGTGTTCTGTTGCATAAAAGTGTTCTGTTGTATACAAGTGTTCTGTTTCAAATACAAGTGTTCTGTTGTAAATACAAGTGATCTATCGTAAATACAAGTGTTCTGTTGTAATTATACAAGTGTTCTGTCATAACTAGAAGTTTTCTAGTGTTCTGTTGTAAATGAGTTCTGTTGTAAATTTGTTCTGTCGTAAATCTAAAGTGTTCTGTCACAGAAGCATGTGCATTTTGTTATAAATGTGCATTCTGTTTTAAATGTAAGTGTTCTGGGTCTAATGAGTTGTAATCGGCAATATACATCTTGCGGCGCTTCAGGGAACAATGATTACTTTCAAAATACCAATCACTTATAAAATGTACGATAAACTTGTTAATCTGGTCTTACTCATTAAAAACCATGTATTGATTAAGTCAATGTACTTAAGATTTAAGTCCCAAAAGTAATGGTGGTAGAACAAGTTTACGCATTTAACCTTCCTTTCAATCATTTTGTTATATATTTTGTTTGAATAATTTTATTTGTAAATAAAAGTGAATCATATTGGTGTAAAACAAGGCAATCAAACAACAGGACACTAAGCTCGCCTTGCCAAGATAGGAACTCGTAACAGTCCTTTGATCTTATGTCTGGCAGCAACAAATACCAACAGTACTGTACTAGGTACATATTCTCCATAGCTTGTGGTGTCTGTTAAGGGTACTGATCTTGTCGCATCCACAGATAAATAATTTGATCTTATGTCTGACTGCGACAATACCAACAGTAATGTACATATTCTCCGCGGCGCGTGTTTTTTAAGGGGCGTGGAAGTAATAGTGTCGCCGCCACAGATAAACCTTTTGATCAAAATCCTGTTGTTACGATTGCCTTGGTTGAAATATAACAAGTTTTATATTAGTGTTTATCAAAACGATCACGTTTGATATGAACAGTTATACATTAATATTATATATACTTACAAAGCATTAAGGCTTATTACACATTTGAATGTCACAATTATCTTATAATAATGATCAAGTAACGATGACTTTATTTCTGTGCTAATAATACATATATATATATATCTAATTATCTGATGTTTCACAAAATTTATATTAAGTGTTATTTGAAAACAATGAAGATAAAATAAAGTTTGAGTGTACATTATGAATTATAATAATATTGTAAATGGAATGATAATAGTAGATATTGGAATAGTTATTGGTATGGAAATAGAGTGCCATCCCATCGCTTACATTGAATGGGATAGATGGAATGGATTGAATGGAATGAAAGAAAGAAGTAAGGGTGGATGGATGGATGGAATGGAAAGAGGAATTAGTAGAATGGATGGCTCACAGGGTTTGGGGTAAATGGCAAAATAAGCAATGTGGTCATGTTACAAGAGTTGTCAAAACAATATAGATTATCTGATAAAACTCCTAGAAATAGCAAGCCTTTTGCCATTTCTCCCTGACTGATTACCTTGTCGTCAACAGTAGATATTGGAATAGTTCTGGTATAGAAATGGTGTGCCACCCCTCGGATTGAATGGGATAGAAGGGATGGATGGAATGGAGGGATTGAATGGGATAGAAGGGATGGATGGAATGGAGGGATTGAATGGGATAGAAGGGATGGATGGAATGGAGGGATTAAATGGGATAGAAGGGATGGATGGAATGGAGGGATTGAATGGGATAGAAGGGATGGATGGAATGGAGGGATTGAATGGGATAGAAGGGATGGATGGAATGGAGGGATTGAATGGGATAGAAGGGATGGATGGAATGGAGGGATTGAATGGGATAGAAGGGATGGATGGAATGGAGGGATTGAATGGGATAGAAGGGATGGATGGAATGGAGGGATTGAATGGGATAGAAGGGATGGATAGAATGGAGGGATTAAATGGGATAGAAGGGATGGATAGAATGGAGGGATTGAATGGGATAGAAGGGATGGATGGAATGGAGGGATTGAATGGGATAGAAGGGATGGATGGAATGGAGGGATTGAATGGGATAGAAGGGATGGATGGAATGGAGGGATTGAATGGGATAGAAGGGATGGATGGAATGGAGGGATTGAATGGGATAGAAGGGATGGATGGAATGGAGGGATTGAATGGGATAGAAGGGATGGATGGAATGGAGGGATTGAATGGGATAGAAGGGATGGATAGAATGGAGGGATTGAATGGGATAGAAGGGATGGAGAGAATGGAGGGATTAAATGGGATAGAAGGGATGGATAGAATGGAGGGATTGAATGGGATAGAAGGGATGGATGGAATGGAGGGATTGAATGGGATAGAAGGGATGGATGGAATGGAGGGATTGAATGGGATAGAAGGGATGGATGGAATGGAGGGATTGAATGGGATAGAAGGGATGGATGGAATGGAGGGATTGAATGGGATAGAAGGGATGGATGGAATGGAGGGATTGAATGGAAGGAAAGAAAGAAGGAAGATGGAAAGACGGAGAAGATAGATTGAATGATAAACTTGTGACTTAATTATTTCTCATAATAAAGTTTCAGTAAAGTTTTGTTAATGAATAATAAAGGCTGATTATAATAATTCCATGAATTCTTATTAGATATTCACAAACACATGAAATGTGATGGAATAATATAGAAAGCTTTGTCAGATACGGTAGTTTTCTAAAAAATCAGATGAGTTACGTCATTGACTAAAGAGGCTTTATGTAATTTACGACAATAGAAGTGTTTTGCAACCAATTTGGTGTCGGGTTTTCAATGAGTTTTCAGTTTATGAGTCAGACTAGAAATAATATTATTACTGAGTTTGTGATTTAATATTTAGGACACATTACATTATTATATGTTTAAAAACTAGTTTACAGTTCAGCCGGTATAAAATATTAGAATTTTCTTGTAACTGTTAATGTGCAATATATTTTCTTTTATAGTTAAGAAAATCATTAATATGTAATCAAATCAACTTTGTATCAATTTGAATGCCTGAGACACTGTACTTCAACTTTGTTTCGACAAGACCAACTGGCCAATTGACAAACCAAAATTCTATGAAGGCGTTTATACAAGATTTGAGCTACCAAGAAATTACTGATATCAACAAGACTAACTGACCAATTGACCAATACACACAGTATTCTGCCGACAATTCTATGAAGGCGTTTATACAAGATTTGAGCTATCAAGAAATTACTGATATCAACAAGACTAACTGACTAATTGACCAACACTTACAGTATTCAGCCAGAAATTCTATCAAGACATTTAATACACAATTTAAGCTACCAAATAAATGATAATTATGATATTGACAAAATATTCAGCAGAAAATGTAAGACATTTACACAGAATTTGAGCAACCAATAAACGACTGAAATCAAACTAACTGACCAATCGACCCTTATTCAGCCGACAATTTCATAGAAAAGAGTACAATAACATCTTTTATTAAACGTTAAATCATTTTTCATTCCATTTCTAAGAAGTATATGAATTTCTTAGTTAAAAGAAATCATAAGTGCAAACAAATGTTAATACTATATAGCGATGAACTAAGGAAGTACATTATATATTCATAGAAAACTTAAGTTAAGTATAAACTAAGACGAGCCGACTAAATCCAATCGACTCTACCCATTATAGCATTAAATGGAAAAATAAAAACCTGATAAAATAAACTTGGGAATCATTCAAACAAAAATTATAATATATGTTTCTTTTTTATTATGAATATTAATAAAAATAATAATAATAATATCAAGATGGTCATGTGACCATGTTAAACCAATCGAAGAACTTCAAGTCTGTTAAATTAAAATAGATGTTTATTACGTGTCATGTGTCTACCACAGTACTTGACAGATAGCCCCTTGTGCCTGCCATTCTGCGGTTATTTACCCACAAAGCTTGAGGCTTTGTAGTTTGACATGGGTGACACTCTCGCTAAATTTATGGCGTATTCACTAGTAGGCATGTGCCAAATATGGGCATACATTGTGATTTATCCTACGGCATCTGCAGCTAGTGGCACGCTTTCAGCCACAACAAATTTCAATCACATTAACGACTCTAAATGCATAAAGTGAAAAATGGCGTACCACAAAAATCTAACTTTAACTAAAAATTCACTTTCTCTTTGCACATTATTTTGGCAGAAATAGTAAGTTTTGTTAACAAACATACAACTGTTACAAAATTATTACAAAGAATTTTCATTTTTTGTTGTTTTTCTTGATACATTATTTATCTATTCAAATCAGATAGTATTGTAAAAAAAAAAAATCATATTTTTAATTTATAAAAAGAATGTATATAATCAATTTAGTATTTGCAATTCTACTTTTGTAATCTGTTCTGAAGTAATTTCAGTCAATACGGCACCGTTTTATTCATTTTAACATGTTAGCTCAATTGCTGTCATGACAACATGATACTAAAAAAACATTCATTGAACAGACAATTTTTAAAAGTACATTGTAATTATTGAAGTATTAATTTTGTTTGGCCAATGGCCAACGTATAACCTTCATTGTCTACTTTTATTGCAGAACAAAATACAAATTCATTAATAGCTAATAATTTGTAATTTAAAATAAATAAATACATTTTGATTTTAGGTTAAAACATTAATTATGATCCAAGTAATTGTTATTGAATTAAAAAATTAGATTACTATGAAATGACAAAAAACGCAAACCAAATTCTATAAAACTATATTCCATAGTATTAAAAATATAATATAATAATGTATAATTAATGCTAGATTCTTCTCGGTACATCATCCCTATTATTAAAAAACATTAAACAAATATTTTATAAATCAAATTGTTATGTGCTTATGTCTTGGCCCTCTAGAACAAACCAGACTGGAAAAATTATTTATTTTGTTTTAAAAACTTATTGTATTTTCTAAGATATGTTAAAAAGTTATAAACCAAGATTTGCATATTTCAAAATGTATCCTTTTAACAATAATAATAATTATTATTATTATTAGAATTATCATTTTATCATCCTTAATATGAACAAAAATTATAATTATCCCAATAAATTATTCATCTTCAAACTTCAGTTGACCTAATTAATAAAACAATGTTTCATAAATAATATAAAACAAAATCTGTTCTTTGCTCAAAATTAAAACAAGTTTGAAATGAAAATCAAAATTATTATAATAAATTAAAAGGAAAAAAATGTTTTAGAATTTACTAAAAAACTAAATCTAAAAGAACTAAAATATTTAACTTTTAAAATGTAAACACAACTTATAATAATAAACACAAAAAAAACATATTTTAATTTTATTATATTATTATAAATATTAAAAAAATATACGTTTCATAATATAAAAATACATAATTTTCAATTTCAAAATGTTTAAAGTATTTATTAATTAGAAAATACTTTTTTTATATAACTTTATGAAACTAAATTTTTTTTAAACATCAGAAAAAAATAAACATATACCTTGAATAATATATATAATCTAATTTTAAAATGTAAAATGCTGGAGCTTTTATGGGTAAAACCTTTAATCTGAAAATGTGTAATGAACTAGTAGCCTAAGCCGAGTAATCTATCATCTACTACCAAACTAAACGCATCTACTTTACCAAACGGCCGAAAAGACAAAGATAAAAAAACACAAATCATATAAATTCGGCGTCACATTACCTGGAGAGCATCAGAAAAAACTAATCAAACCTCACTGAATAAGACATTATAAATTCCTGACTGTGAATTGCCAGCAATGATTAAAAAGTTTCCAAAAATTTCCTCCAATTAATATAATACCTCAGAAAATCTCAAAAATTCTTTCAGGTCTCGGCCCCAACGTAGCACGGGCGGCGAAGTTTTCACCATGCTTGGAAGTTTCTTATTGAGAAGCTGTTTAATAAGCTGTAGTACTTAAAGCACAGCCCAAGCAACGAGTATCCAATAAGGGTAGTGATAAAAATTACTCTACGCTAACCTCTAAAAGAGACGACCAGCGTCGTAAGCGGATATTATACATCGTTTAAGCTTGTTCTGCTGAAGTTGTTCATCCGTGGCAGTAAGGCCTAGAATCTCATGTCAGAGTATATAGAATATTGATGCTGATGCTGCTAACAGAGTTAGTATCTCGGATGTTTAATCCCAACAAACGGTACACGATAATGGTTTGTTTCAGTCTATTCTCTGGAGGATTGTGAACGAACGGCTACCTGTGATAACTAGCGTTTAAATTAAACTGCAACGATGACATTGACTTCGTTTAAAAAGAAGTAAATAAATAAACAGATGCGGTAACAAAGTAATCAGAACCTGTCTATTATTTGCAAGTTATACAAAAAAGTGACATTCAAACATTGTCACCTAAATACTTGTCTACGAGCTAATTGACTTGTCATTTGATTATCATTATTAATTATTATTACAATATTTGTAAATGAATAACAATGTCAAACAAATAATAACTAATATTAAATTTTCTTTTGTTTTATATTGAAATAAAAAAATTTAAAATTCCACTTTCTTTTTAGATTGATAAATAATGTGTAATTTGTGAATGTTCATATTTTGTAAATTTGGTTAATAAATTTATGTTTATATGTTTAATGCATAAATACATAAATAACACGCTAATCTAATCTATACATATAAAACAGATTAAAAAAACAATATTACAAACCTAAATCCAAATGAAAATGACTATATAATTTAATTTTGAATAAAAAAAGTTTGAATTAAAAGACCTTTACTATAACTGTAATTTTAATGCAAAATAATTTTTTTTTAAATAGGGAAACATTATGGGACTATTTTCAAGATTAGGTACACAGTTTAAAAAGTACCTCAAATTAGTGGTTGGTGAACCTATTGGGTCATTGTTTATAATTTAGTGGGAAGAGCTTAAGTTTATCTAATTTAGTGGGAGGAGCTAAAGTTTATCTAATTTAGTGGGAGGAGCTAAAGTTTATCTAATTTAGTGGGAGGAGCTAAAGTGTATCTAATTTAGTGGGAGGAGCTAAAGTCGATCCAATTTAGTGGGAGGAGCTAAAGCTTATCTAATTTAGTGGGAGAAGCTAAAGTTTATTTAATTTAGATGGAGCTAAAAAATATAGCACGTTGAATCAACTTATGAATGGCTTTATTTAACTGTGTATACATGGTTGTTGTGTTCACCATTGTGTCACATCAACACAATTCTAATTAAGTTCTCAAATTACAAAGTTAAGTATCTTATCTTCTTATTGCCAATTATCTTTAATAAATTAGCTTTATCTAAGCTAATTACTGAACTCTCATCTCAGGAATTATTACAGATTCTACTAACTTTATTTGTGAACATCACACAGAAGTTCTGTTAGTGGTTTAAACTAAACCTGAAGTTAACGAAATGATTGCTCTATTTGTAACAATAATGTTCTTTTAATTCAATTAACCCTTTTCAATTTGCTTAATTTAAGCACTCACTATAACAATCCCTTTAATAAGGCTCACCATAAGAGGTGGAGCTTCAAAGTGCTGGAGAACGGAGCGGTGTAAATGGTTCCTCTACTTTTAATTTAGTTTTGGGCTATTTTAGGATATTTTATGGATCATTTTTGTGTGTAAAGTGCTTAGAACATTGTACTAGGCGCTATACAAGACTACCATTGTTATTATTATCCTCAATTATGATACTTAAAAATAAGGTAGATTCAGTATTGTTAAATGTAATGAAAATGACAGCACTTCATTTTGCCCGGTCCCCTTAATCCTGAACCTCCCCCCCGCCCCCCACTGCTTTATACCCCATATAATTATTATTATATTATAACTATAATATCATCACTATCACCTAGCAAGTAATATTAGAAATTATAGGCCGAGTTTGTGTATAAGGTAATGAAGGCAATTAGGATTTGTAAAATAATCTTTAATAAGAGGTATAAATTGATGACATAAACACAGGAAATCATCCTTGCATCATATTAACAATATTATAAAGAGATTTACAGCTGGATAGTGAGTAAAAGGTTCAGACAGATCTTGTTTTATATACTTTGTACATTGACAGCCGACCTGGTGCTGGAGGTGTGTGTGACTAAACTAACTAACAAGAATATGACAGACAAAATGCCCAAATGATAATATATGTATACTAGTGCAGCATAATGGGAATGTATGGATCCACATGGGAGTTTGACTCTACACTATCAAACTAGTTTGACAAAAAGGTGTGATGATATGCCCAAATATTGTAGTGATATGACATCATCATGCCCATATATTGGCACATCATTACACTTTTTTTGTTATAAAATTTACTTTCTGGCTATGATCAGAAGCTTGTCTAAACATTCATCAAAATCTACTAGAAACTGATCCAAGAATATTTAACTAGAATGTATAGCATGAAAGTTAGATGTAACCACGGTATTCAACTGGTGATTGGAGAAACTGAAGAGGGCGGCAGACTGATGACTAAGATTACCCTCAATAGGTAAAACTCTCAACCAAAAAATAAGTCAACATTACCTCCAAGTTCATTGAACTATGACATACCATATTCTTCCAAATCTCTGCTTTTGATATGTATAAACTACTGTATTATATTCCAATGCAAACAAATGTAATTATTCCAATTAAAATTAGCATTATAATGTGACTATTTCATGCATTAATGTGTGTGGATGATCTTTTTTCACATCTCCTCTACATCACTCATCAGTATCTATATTAATATATGCAACGTATTAAACTCTATTCATTTCCACTAAATGTATAAATAATACGTTCACAAATGATAAAGTTTTCATATGTGCTATTTTAACTCATAAAGCTCTCTGTTCATAGCTTTCCAATATTAATGAGATTTTTGAAAATGTATGTTTGTTAAAATGTTTGTTTCGTTAACTTCTGATTTTTTGTTATTGTAATTATGAACATTTTATAGTTTTGTTGCAACTCCAATAAGAATTTGAGATGAACAAAGACGAGACCATGTCACAAACATTCTGGTTATTTTGGTTAAAACCTGCTGATCTGATGAAATTTTCCGCAAACGCTTTTGTGTACATCATATACACTGTTTATTCCAGTGTATATATCTTTATCTCTTTATTATAACATTCTATTTTTATTTACTATATTACATGATTTTGTGAAATATATATAATATAATGTTGCATGATAATTGTTAATAATGGAATGTAAAGAATATATTTAACAAATTTTAATTTATCGCACATGCCCACTAGCATACACTAGTCAATGAAGATTTGCTCCCTCTATATGCCATGCTATTAAAAGTGGAGGAATGCAAAACAAACAAACTATTTGATGACAACATTCATGAATAGATCAGAGCAGAGATTCGTTAGCTAGGTGGTTATAATTTGGAACAAAATGCGCAGATTATTTTGGATGCAAATTTTGGCGTTGGCATGACGAAAACGAAAGTTACCTTCGTTTTCATGCTCTTCCAGCGTTTGAGTTGGTCAAATCGTGGTGACTTTGGTGGCGGGACATAGCCGGGAATTGAAGGGAGTGTCGACGCATGCCCGGGCATAAGAAGCGGTGGTAGCTTGCCGTTCATCACCATGTTATCTGTTGGAGGCGCTTCGTCCTCCACGACGGATAAACGGACGTCTTGAAATTTATGTTTATGGAAAGTCGATGTTACCTTTAACTGTAGACTTTCTGACCGTGTAAGATTGGCTCGGCGATTCACATGTTCCTCTTCCTCCTCTTCGGGGCATTCATTCACTCTCTCCATGGGACACGTATCAAACTCCTTCTCAAATTGATTTATTCTTGTTCCAACTATATTCGTACTTTGCATTGCATCTGAAAGAATATCAACACATCACATTTTTATTTAGATCTTAAGGCTACTTATTTTTATTTTTATTTATTTCCTTTTTACTGGATTGCATTTTCAGCAGCGTAGTACTGCTTTTCAAAATGGTCTAATTACAAGGTTCAAAAGTAAAGAAAAATTATAACATATTATACATACAGAAAAAAAAAGCATACATAGGCCTAATTTAAAAGGTATATACAGAATAGTTAAAAACAAATTTTCTTTGTAAAAAAACATACATACAAAGTAAATTTAAAAAAAAAGGTGGATATATACAGGATTTTGACCAAACAGGACATGAACCTAGTCAGGGTGGGATTATATCCAAGGTGGGACTATACCCAAGGAACTATGGTGAAATAACAAAAGAAATAATTGAATAGACCTACCCATAACATCAGCATCTTCTGCCCTATTAATCATAGGTAGAATCTTTGGTTGGTTTGTGTTTGTGGGTGAGAGGACAGGAGGCTTGCCTTCTACATCATCAGGGCTTAGAAGGTTCCTATCGCCTCCTGGATAGAAAACTTTTAAAAAAAATTTTAAAAAACAAGTAAATTAAATGGTAATGATAAGAATATTATTATGGATCGTGTCAAAATTATTTTACTGCAGTAACTATATTTTGTACGGCAATAACATGTGATAGTTTTCTTGAATTTAGTTTATGAGGCAGTCACTGCAATAAACTGTGCGTGAGTTATCCAAAAAGAGGTAAACAAATTGTAGTTACTGCAGTAACTGCAGTAGAATAATATTGACTGCTCTTTTAATGGATTACAAATATGACAACAACGTTTGAGGTTCAATTAAATTTAGGTTCTCTGAAAACTCTCCCAAAACTACAACTTTCTAACTGTACCATACAGTGAACTCTCTCAGTGGACAACTTGGACTGACCTAATACTGTCTGGTTTTCCGGAAAGTCTGGTATTCAGAATGTGTTTTTAATGGTAAAATGAATTTGGGACTTTTTGGATCTCTGGTTTTGGAAGAATTTCCAGTTTTCAGAGAGTTCAATAATGGGAGAGTTGACTGTACTCTATTCCAAACCCAACAGGCCATCCCACTGTAGCTCAGTATAAGTACAATAATACTCACCTGAGCTGTTGTTTAACGTTGTGTTTTTTTCTTTAATAAATATGTTCATAATCGATGATTGTCTTTTTTCCTTTTTGTTGCAGCCTTTATCCAGCTTGTCAATGCATGGCGATGTTTTATGTAGTGTCATATCACAATCTGAAAATATAAGAATTCATTTAGGGCTAGAGAGCACAGTTTTTAAAAACTAATAGAATGGATTCTGCTTTGATTAGTTTCTTTTAACTAAATATTTTGTCAATGGTTTTTTTTTTTTTTTTGTGTTGGTTGTTTTTTTGTGTTTTTGTTTATGCTGTTTTTGTTAACAATAAAGTGAAAAGTAAAGTAAAAAAAGTAAAGTATTTCTTTTTAATGTACAGGTTAATCGTTTCAGATTGTTTAAAAAGTAATATTGAACGACCGTTTAATAGGGCGTACTATTGCGCGCCATGTGACCCACAATTGTCCAATCAAATCACAGGAATTTTGCTTGTAAACTCTGAATTTGTCACTGTTTGGGCAAGTTCATTAAAACTACAGTCATTGTTACTAAAGCATTCACCTTGTCCACCTGTATACAAAATGACAACAAAGATTATGACTTGAATCAAAACTTCTGCAGACTAGTTTTCTGCAGTTTGTACAACACTGGCAAACATTTCTTGCCGCACTCAGAGTCTGCATATAGAGTTTACTAGTGCAAACTTAGTACTTACTTTGACACTGTAAGCCTTGGTATCCTACACCCCATAATAACCCATTACAATGTTGACACAGTACAGGGCCTGTACAGTGAAATTCTACAAAATGATGTCCTTTTATTGAAAACTGAAAACAAAATAAAAAAACACTTTAAATTGCTGGTAAACTGAATGCTGTTTTTTTCATTTATTTATTTATTATGCATCCAACAGCGAGTAACTCGCCAATTACAGGATAGATCTAGATTGTTTTATAATTTATCGTGCTTATAAACTAAGTCTTATTTGAGGCTTGGGAAGTTGAGTTGAAAGAGTTCCAACCTTGGCACTAGGTCAAGACCGAACCCTGGATCTTGGGATTGGAAGGCAAGCACATTAACCACCAAGCTACAGCTTGTATTTTTTTTTCTAGATTTGGTAGTTTTTAGGTTTATGGATTAGTTTCCATTAGTTTTTGACAGTTGTATATGTGCACTAAACCTTATAAAATCTTATTATTTTAAATTCTCAGTTCTACAAATGCTGCCACTCACTTTTGCTTTTGCTTTTTTTCCTATCTTTAGTTTACTTCGATCTTTCGCAGCAAAACTTTGAACACGATCAAGCATGCTGTTCTCTTTCACGCCAACTTGCTTCATAAAGGTTGTGATAGCTGCTGCCATTGCAACATTTTTGTCCTCCTTCTCAGCTTGGTTTCTATCAAATAAAAATATTTATCATTGTACAGGATTAAAGGAAGGATTAAAGGAAGGATTAAAGAAAGGATTAAAGAAAGGATTAAAGGAAGGATTAAAGGAAGGATTAAAGGAAGGATTAAAGGAAGGATTAAGGAAGGATTAAGGAAGGATTAAAGGAAGGATTAAAGGAAGGATTAAAGGAAGGATTAAAGGAAGGATTAAAGGAAGGATTAAAGGAAGGATTAAAGGAAGGATTAATGTTAAGCAAAAGCTCTGCAATTTCTTTCTGGCGGTTTTACTTTATAGTTTTGATTAGCTTTTTGCTTATTTTATTTGAATCCTCAATGAGATCCAGCCACTGATACCCACAGCATTGTCATTTTTCAGTGTTTATTTCATTTTGTATCTCCATTGAGATCCAGCCATTGATACCCACAGCATTGTCATTTTTCAGTGTTTATTTCATTTTGTATCTCCATTGAGATCCAGCCACTGATATCTACAGCATTGTCATTTTTCAGTGTTTATTTCATTTTGTATCTCCATTGAGATCCAGCCACTGATATCTACAGCATTGTCATTTTTCAGTGTTTATTTCATTTTGTATCTCCATTGAGATCCAGCCATTGATACCCACAGCATTGTCATTTTTCAGTGCTTATTTCATTTTGTATCTCCATTGAGATCCAGCCATTGATACCCACAGCATTGTCATTTTTCAGTGCTTATTTCATTTTGTATCTCCATTGAGATCCAGCCACTGATATTCACAGCATTGTCATTTTTCAGTGCTTATTTCATTTTGTATCTCCATTGAGATCCAGCCACTGATATTCACAGCATTGTCATTTTTCAGTGCTTATTTCATTTTGTATCTCCATTGAGATCCAGCCACCGATATTCACAGCATTGTCATTTTTCAGTGCTTATTTCATTTTGTATCTCCATTGAGATCCAGCCACCGATATTCACAGCATTGTCATTTTTCAGTGCTTATTTCATTTTGTATCTCCATTGAGATCCAGCCACTGATATTCACAGCATTGTCATTGTTACTAGTAATTGGCCTTTTGATTTATCAATTTAAATCTAGAATTTCCAGAACCAAAACTAAATGCTAAACAATATGTTTAAAAGCTTCAATGTGCTTTAAAAAAAAATGCCAGTCAATTAAGATGAGTACTGTCTCTGTCTGAACGGAAACTCTTGCAAACCAGATTTTTCTTGAGGTCCACAAGGTCCCAAATTTATTTTGCCATGCCCGAACTTTCCAGAAAACCAGACAAATTAGGCCATCCTAAATATATGCAGTATCAAGAGAGAGTTGAGTGTAAAAGTTGAATGATAACTCACCTTGATAATCGTTCCAGATGTGGCATTAGGGTCTGCTCAACAACCTTGAGTTCAGTGCTTCTATCCATATCACCATCCCTCAACATCTGATCACCGTAGATCGAGCCAAGACCAAGAAATCGTTTATTACGGAAGTCACCTAGAAGATCGCGGATCTCAGTGATAGCAACGTCTCGCGCTACGACAAACACTTTCTTCATTGCTTGCTCGTTATCTATACTTGATGTTAAAATGCTTTCTAGAATTGTAAAACATTATTATCAAATAAACAAAGGGGTAAAAAAGAAGATTAATGACCTTTCTATACATTTTAATGTCTTTAACAACATTTCCTTGACACATAGCAATATAAATATTAATGATACAAAAAAATTCATTTTTGTAGACTTTTAACGATCAGTTTTCATAACAATAAGGGACCATGTGAAACGACATTTTGTTTCTCTTTAAAGCTCTGTCTATACACTATTAAACAAAAAAAATGTGATTATTTTTACCCCATGTCATATCACTACCATATTTGGGCTTACAACTACTATATTTGGGCACATTAAACTAGTTTGATAGTGTAGACAGAGCATAACATATTTAGCAAGTTATTTTTGTAAATTACACATATGGTTTAGTGCAGTGACTTAAACTTCTAAATTAATAATTAAAAGCAGTACAAAATGTAATTTTACTGCAGTAGAATCATTTTGAGATAATTCCTAGGTCAACAACCTCTTAATAGGGATACCGAGAGCTGACTCCATTTTCATTACCACGATTAAACAGCGCGCACGTTACTATGCGCGCAATGTCATTTACGCGGTGTTTTTTTACTTTGGTAAACACTTTTTATTAGGTAATTGTTCTGAAAATAAATTAATTATAAATATATCATTTTGAGTATATATTTATTTACCTATTATTCTATAAGATCAAGTATTTTTTATTTCCATTTCATTCAACCAAAAATGTGAATATAGTGGTTAAAAGATCGTTATCGCCTAGCGCGTATAGCTTTTGTTTACTACGAAACCCTCGGAAGGCTCAATGACCTACCATTTCAACCTTATTTTTGTAGTTGAGCCTCTTATGACCTCAAAATGTTTTTTATTCCTACACCAAGATAATATAGTTCCACATACCATGTGCTTGTTACTAAGAAAAATATTAATTTTAACTGCTAAAAAAACAATTTTATCCCGATATGAGGCCTTTATGATTCGAATATTTCATAGTAACAACCCATATACCATAAAAAATATCCGTTTAGTCCATTTTTTAAATAATTTTTGAAAAATTCCGAGGGGCTCAACTACAAAAACGCCATTTTATGGTATGATGTCATCGCAAGCCAATCAAACCTCCGCATTTGACCGCTCCGCAAGTCTCACGGTTGAACGATTTTGGATTCTCGCCCTTTGATTGGTTGACGCGATTCAACACACAGCGGAATAATTTTCTCGCGAGTGCCGTGAAGTCACATGGTGTCAGGCCTGTCCAATTACACAGGAAAATAATGCATTGAAATTCTTCGAACGAGGTTAAATAAACACTCTTTTTTATATAATAAATAAGTAATATCATATTTTATTGAATTTTACAATGTTGATATATAAAATATGTTACTTAAAATCGTGATTTTATATAATTATTTTTACGAAAAATGACTAGTTCATACAATTGTCGACTGAGGGCGCAATTTGTTTACATCGTTCGTGGCTAAAAACGATCATTTTCGGCGATGTTTTAAACCCTATATTTCGAAAACTACAAGTCATATTTTCATAATTCTTTCTTTATTATAATATTGATACAAAATACTAACAGGCAATGTATAATTTGTTGGAAAAATATTAACTTTTAATTTTACATCGTTATCCCTACTCTTAACAGAAGTTCTTGGCTCTGAAACATACTGACCTATTTTTTGTACGACATTTTCTTCTACTTGGATTCTTAATGGCTGGAGGAAACAAACAACAAACATTTATTAACACAGCTGCAGTCGTGATGGTGGGTAAGAATATTAAGAAAAATGCATCGCAAGCTAAAACAAGCTTAACATGTTACAACAGGGCTGCTATTAAAAAAACATGCGTAAATTAATTTGTATATGTCATAATCAAAGATTTGTCCATTTGTATATTAAAAAAAAAGTTATCATACCCCTGTTGGCGCCAGAAATGTTGAAAAGATTTCATAACACCATTTCCTCAATTCCTTCAATGATCCCGTCCCGTAACTGTCGGTTACTAAGTAAAAAAACTGGAAAAAGAAACAATTACAATTACTGAACACAGGCATGAAAACAAAGTGAGCCCTCACTGATATCTTATGAACAATTGACCATTTCATTGGTCATTTGATTGGTCAGTTGCATTAGTGAATCAAATTGGTCAATTAAATTGATGCCTCTATTGGTCATTTAAGTTGATATCCTTATTGGTCAATTACATTAGTGTGTCCTATTGGTCAATTATATCAATGTCCCTATTGCTTAGAAAAGTAATCCCTCATAAATCATTGTGGTTCAACAACTCTCTTTAACATTTGCTTTAGAAAAGAGTGGATAAACACAGTAGTTTGATCTCTATTAGATTTTTAGAAATAATGAAAACAATGTTAATTTTAAAGAAAGATAAATACTTGGCAAAATGCAGATAGGGACAGAGGGCTTGCTATTAGTTGGCCCATATAACAGATAATCCAAGATTTTAATAATCTTTTCCTTAAAATCAATAGAAGGCAAGGACTATAACTGTGGATGTTATAGTGTAAACAAACAGACATACTGTACTAACAGACCAGTAGTATAAAGTAGAACTTGTATTAAGGGGACACCTTTAGGACCCAACAAAATGTCCTTTTAATGGTGGTGTCATGGTGTCCGCTAAACAAGGGTTGGATGTAGTGAAAAAAAACATATATCCTGGTTCCTTACATGAGAAAGTGTCCCAAAATGGGCTCTACTGTATTTGCCTTTGTAAGTAATGACAGTTAGTCCAGATCAATGGACTAATCATTTGACCACTTACCAGGCTGGACGGGTCACTATTTGATATGAGGTAATGCAAAAACACCGCCATGTGTGCCGGTCGCTTCACTAAAGACTCTAAATCATTGAATGGTCCGTGTTCGTCAAGCTAAAATAACAAATAAAAACTGAAATTAGAAATACTCCTGGAGAATGATGCTGTACCTTTGTAACTTAATATTAATTAAAATAATAAACAGACCAGATTTTTTTGTAATGGAGTTAGCATTAACATATGTTAGTGCTCCCCCATTTTGACAGCCTATTAAATTTATATGTTAATAGAGGGGAGTGTGCACTTCTGTTGGATACCACTTGCAGACAACTCTGACAATGTGAAGAATAAACAACTTATTGAAACATCAAAGCCTACTTCATTAAAATCAAATTTTAGATAAAGCAGGTCAGATAATTCAAAATAAGCTAGTATATGTACTAATGATGAATGAAATTAAGCTATATTTTAAAACACAGAAAACTGGGATTAAATATAAAATATACAAAATAAAAGATAAACAAATTTGTGTAAGAAATTCACTTTCTCTATGTACTGTATGAAAAGTAGATATATATTGGAAAAAATGTATTGAAATATTATAAACATGTTTGTTTGTAAACTGTAGCTGAACGTTGTAAATAATATTTGTCTGAATGCCTGAAAATGGTATGTAGTTATAATTGAATTATTATTATAATAGTGTATTGAATTATATAGGTTGAAGGCTATATATTATGGATAATGACTTATTGTTTCTCAGCTATGAGTCCTTTATTAATATAATAAAAATCCACACCTAGAAATAATAGGAAAGATACAGTAACACAATGGATACACTAATATGCATACAGCCTGTTTCCACAGATTCTTTAAGCAATCCATTTTCTAACCCACCATAACCCCTATACCAAGCCCTCTTCTCCCATCCTCTCCTCCCCACTTTTTTTAAACCCACCCTTTCTTTGAATAATTAAAAACGAAATCTTTCACAGGAAGGTGAATATTAACACCAGGATTTTATACCAAGCCTTAAAACATCTCTCAAGGACAATAATTTCACCAGCAGTATTGTACAAAGTATTTACAAATTAACAATAACAGATACCTTTACTTTATATTCTTCTAGTAGTACAATACAGAATAACACAAACTTGTTCAAAATCAAAATAAACACACCAACAACAACTTCTATCTAAACAAACTAACTCAACAAACAGACTGTATACATTTACAAATATCATCAATTGGATGTAACATTATTGGCAGGGGTAAAGAATAGGATTTATAAAAACAACATTATGTTAACAACAAGAATACACCATAAGACTTACATTGTTGTAATGATGCTATTAGGAATGGAAAAAGATGAGAGAAAATCAATTAAACTATGTTGTATTTTAACAAACATGAATGGGAGACAATAATCACAGCGGAGATGATAAATGATGTGCACTTGAAATAGACAGTTGATAGCAAATATTACTGTGGTTATTTCTTGTTCACAAATGAAATGTACTGTTTAACAGTAGCAAGTTTTTATATTTTTGTATTATGTAGATATGTAGCTAGGGCACAATAACTCAACTAAAGCCATTCTTCCAATTAGCTTAGTTTGGGCCTAAACAAAACCTGTATGCTGCTGTCGACCCTATTGCATCCAAAATATACACAAAATTAAGTTAATTTTACTCATTTATGAGTAAAATTTAACAAATTCAAAATTGTGTTTACTATATTAGCCATTAAAAAAAACGTTTTTTTTTATGAGGCCTGGTTTTTAGTTAAATTTAAACCGTTCCGCAATTTAAAGATAAGCAGTAAAGTAGGGTTAAAACATTCTGTCTTTAGACAATTGTCGCTTACTATGACTTATACATGCTTAACATTAATGTTGACATGTGTATATATTTTAACTGTTTTACATTTAAAATGACTGAATATGTTACATGTATGTGATATCTATACTACAGTATTCTGAATGATAGCATGATATAACTGATGAAAACAAAACTCCTGAAAACTTACACTACTAATATTACTGTTGTTAGTGCTACTAATTGATGGCCTCTAAAGTAAAGAACAAATTAAAAACTGTAGTAGGATATAATTAACATATTTACTTCAATAAAAAAATAAACATTCTCACTCCTGAGGACGATCAAAGCATATTGATTGATCGAAACGTCGAGAAACTCAAAGTTCTTTTCAGAACTAATATACGTGGTGTAAAGCAAACTTTATATCAACATTTGATTTCGCCCTGCAAACCTTCAAACAGGATATTATGTTCTATCATCTTTACTTTAAGCTTTATTTCAAATGATAAAATGTTTGTATGAGATGTATCTACAAATAGTGATATTGTAATGGCAAGAGCATGGCGCTGATGACATCACACAAACAAATAAACTGAGGACTTACAGAGTTAAGAATACTAATGTTACTGTTAGTACTATAAATTGATGGACTCTGAAGTAAAGACAAAAGTGACAACTAAAATGCTGCAGTAAATTAACATGTTTTTCTTTTATGTATACGCATCCATCAGAGTGTAAATCGCCAATGGGCTCAAGGCTCATTTGAGGCTTAAGGAGTGCAGTTAAAAGTGTCATGAGTTTACAACCCTGGCACTAGGTCAGGATCGAACTCCGGAATCACCTTAACTACCAAACTACTGCTCTACTAAATTATACTTCTACACTTAATGTGCAATAAAACTAAAAAACTTGGTTCTTTTGCAATTATATTAAAACTTTGTTAAAAATAGATAATACCAAGATAACCAGAGGAAACAATTGGATAAGATCAGGTATTTCAATCTCTCAAAACCAGATAGATAACCAGAATTTATGGTAAACCCAAACATTTCAACATTAAAAATTATATGTGTATTCAGGACTACTCCAATTGACAAATTAACAATTAATTTTTAATATTTGTTCATTTGCATCTTCTTTAGCAAATAACACCATTGCCTCATAAACTGAATGTCTAAAACTAACCACCTATGGTTTTATCGCTTTAAAAACAACTGTACTCACGTTTTCGCCGTCGGACTGGAAGTCTTCGTCTTCCATACACATAATCTGCTGGTTGCGATTGTCATCGTTGGAAATCGTTGAATAAAATGGTTCCATGCTTGTCGTGTGAGATAACGGACTTGTACCAAGCTTACACGTCTATAATATAAAAAAAAATTGTAAATACCATTTTTAAATCAAATTGTTTTATCGATAATCGAAAATTAATAAAAAGAATCAAATGACAAAAATGTCTGTAGCTTTAAATCAAATTTAAACCAGATTTTCAGTATATCCACATTTGAAAATATGCGTACAGTATAACAGGCAAATGCCATAATACAGCAGCAGCTGATGCCTGTATCGTATAAGGTTAGGTAATAGTCATTGATACAGGGGTCACAAGTGAACACAGGGGTCACAAGTGAACACAGGGGTCACACGTGAACACAGGGGTCACACGTGAACACAGGGGTCACACGTGAACACAGGGGTCACATGTGAACACAGGGGTCACACGTGAACACAGGGGTCACACGTGAACACAGGGGTCACACGTGAACACAGGGTCACACGTGAACACAGGGGTCACACGTGAACACAGTGGTCACACGTGAACACAGGGGTCACACGTGAACACAGGGGTCACACGTGAACACAGAAATACTGACTTTGCTTATGGTACTCGAAAAATTTAGATACAATACCAAGAATCAGTTACAGCAATAGATTATGTATAAGTGAAATTAAACAATGTGTCTTTTCCATGAACACAATTATTTACAAATGCCTCATCAATCGTGATATTCAATTACAACACTTTGTTTCTAACGAGTGCAAGCAAATGATTACAAAATGATTGTCGTTGACGGGTTATTGATGATCGTCTCTTGCAAAGTAATTGAAAACATCTTGTAATGCATTGGTATGCGTTTATGTTTGTAAATACAGCTTTCTCTTTTAATTAAAGATAAACTTTAGAAGCAAGACTGTACAGGTATCGATCGTTAATTACACTAAATCTATCAATCTTTCTGTACTTGGAATAGTTTCTACTGAATACATGTTAGGGATCATGTCAGAATTAGTCTGCTGCTGTTACTGCAGTAAAACATTATTTACTACAATATTGTACGATTTTGTTTTGTTTCTATGTACAAGTTTATGAAGGAGTCGCTGCAATAAACCAGTGTATGATTACCAAAACAAAGGTTGCTAAATAATGGCATAAACAAAGTAAACAAAATGTAGTTACTGCAGTAACTGCAGTAGAATGTTGACATGGTGAGAGAAATGTAAAAAAGATTACCTCTCCGTCTTCACCATAATCTCCAAAGCGGCGACGTTGCCTTGGCGGGGTTGTGTTTGGTGAACTGTCGGCGGCGCTATCACTGTCTGGTGAAACGCTGTACTGTATTAAATCAGTAGACTAAAAAAGACAAAATAATTTTGTGAAAAAAAATTAATGAATTAATATTTAAATAAATTCACACATATCTACAATAATATATATTTTCTTCGTTTAATTTATTGCTTGGAAAAAACGATGGCATTAACAAAAATGGCAAGAATCTAGTTAAACTCCACACATAATATTATATGTACAATGATTCTGTACGCTCTTTAAAATCCTTTTTATATAAGATCCTTTTACACTATATAGTCTTTTAATATTGCTATCAAATGAACGATACGCTCTGCTTCCCCGAGCAGGAACCAAATCAATAAACCCACTCTTACTGTGAGAATACAGAATGAAGTGTAAAACAATACGCTTGACAGGTTTGTGTGCTTCAGTTACGATTGAAATAACTTGAAAATGAGTACGTTCTTAACATAATTAAGATAGAATTCTAGTAGGTGCTGTTTGCTTTGCTTTGTAATTAAGATTCCGTTCAATAAATTAAAGAATACTTTCGATTCGCACTCATTCTATTATCGATGAATTGTCCCACAAAAACATGAAGATTAATGAAATCAGATTTTGAATAGGTTATTGTGTAGTTTTAATAAAGTTAATCCCTTCCGTAGAAAAAAAAACTGAAAAAAATGTTTTCAGTTATAAAATGACAAAATAAACAGTTAAATTCAACCAAAAATCCATTGTCTGGCAGCCTAATTGACTATTTTTTGTTTTAAATTACAGTTTTTTTTGGTAAATACGTTTTTTTTAGTCCAATTTTTTCCAAAAAAATTTGAAAAACAATACCTTAAAAAATATGAAAAAGAAAGTACATAGTATTAAAACAAAACAAGAATCTAGTAATGGATTTAAAATAATACAAGGCGTGGTTTCACTTTCCACACACTACTTAAGGAAATATATTATTACACTAACTAGAAAAAAAAACCATTTGTATTGTAATATTACATTATAATGTATAGCAAACATTAATTTCCATTACGATGCAGTTTTCCACAAATTAACCCTCTAAAACACTACATTAATGTTCCCCTATAACATACAGTACCACCTAGATGCTTGTGAGTAGAGACTAAGGACGCCAAGATCCATGGTCTTTTGGTCTTTAATTGGAGACTTATCTTGTGTCAATATAACATTTGATAATATTTAGACAAATTGAGTAAAGTTCAGTTCGCACAGAGCCAAAATCTCCAGTCTACAATTCACACATTGGTTCTATTCTTAAACACTACACCCATTTTTCATGATTCCTTATCAAGCCAATTTGGCTCAGTGTGAATGCAGCCTTAATGTACTTGTACAACGTGGCGTCAAGACGTCATAAGGCAATATTATTCAAATCATTGAAACATGGCGATAAGATTAGCAAAGAAACAGCAGTAAAAGAGTATTACCTTAAAACCTCTCTTGCTATCAATGTCACTGTTTCAACTAATCTCCAAACTCAGATTTAAATTATACAACATTAAATTAAAGCAGCATTTTCACAAGATCCAAATTAAATTCATCCATCACATTACAAATTACAACATTTTGAATCTTCAATCAATCGTTTGCTATGACGTATATACACACACATATGTGGTATATTGATAATAAGACGCTCTCTGTATAAACAGCGACAACATTATACACCTTAAGATTTGATACGTACAGACGATTGGGTTTATAGTCTGCGATAATCGCGCGGTAGATTGGAATGAGTCTCGGGAGAGAGTTTAAAGGCTTTGGGAATTACCTACTTAGTCTCGTACGCTTTAACTATATATAAATATCTTAATAACCATTTTTAATGGTTGGATATGACAATTTAATAACTAAGTTCAAAGTGTGTGTGCTCGCTGGAATGAATGAATAAAACAAAACAAGATAATAGTAACAAATTATGAAAACCCAGAAAATATCTATTTTTCATACATTTCAACTGTTGATAAAAATTACTGTCACTCTTATCTCATATTTTAAAGATTTTTTTTCTAAGTGTGCAGTTTTTTTTTTTTTAAATTACCCCTTTTTGTGATTATTGAATACTGTATAAACATAAAATATAATACTGTATAAATTATCTTCTGGATAAATATAATAAACAGAATTCTAAAATAAAATATATATACAATAATATAAACATAAATAACTAAGTTAAATTTATAACAAAATTTTATCACATATTATACATTTTCAACATATATCTCATTAGATTAATGATAAAAATGTTGTTGCATTGGTTGTTGCTGGTTACCATGGCAAAAGAGTTGTTTTAATGGTATATTAAATTCTTAGCCTATTGTACTTATCATTGATGAAATTGGTGGTGACTATGCTATGGCTTGGATACAATAAATATTTATTGTTTCTAAATTAATTCATTTTCAGTATATCAATATTGGTGGTTTAGAATTTTATCTGTGGCTATTTATAATTTGTATAAAACGTTTAAACTATAAAATCAAAACTAGATTTGCACAATGGTATGTGGCAACGTTTTGATTTATTTTCAATATTGCGAATCTACCTGGATGAAAGACAACCTACATAATTGTATAAAACATTAATTTAATATTTACCTTTTTATTATGATAGTCCTTAGATATTATCTTTTTACATGCATTCAGCTATGAAAAAGAAACCAGCACCAACTACTGCACCTACTTCCTATCTTTAGTATGTCTACTTAGCTACCAACCACTTTAAGCTTAAGGAAACCATTCAAAATACACACTTCCTATGTAAACATACACCCTTCATCAATTTCTATATATATACACCTTATGTTTACAATGGCTATTATTGCCACATGTATATCCACGTCTCAAGTGAAAGTTCCTCAAGTCTAAGCCACAAGTCGTACTGGTCAGCGATTTCCTTCCAGTCTAAGCCACAAGTCGTACTGGTCAGCGATTTCCTTCCAGTCTAAGCCACAGTCGGAGCAAGTATGGTTATTTCTTAGTAAAGCACTTACACGAGACCAGTACAAAATAGTCCACACCTTAAGCTAATCTCCTTAGTTACAACGTATTAACTGCCATTTAAAGAGGCTAGCATATATCTATCTTTACCACAGTAAAAAATATGTAGTAAACCACTCAGAGGCTAGAATATCTACCACAGTATAGCATGCAGTATAACCCACTCAGAGACTAGCATATCTATCACGGTACAGCATGCAGTATAACCCACTCAGAGGCTAGAATATCTACCACAGTACAGCATAAAGCACCAGTTATTGAGAGGCTACTACAGTATAAGCACTTATTACACAGTACAACACATCGTCACGGTTCTTTAACTATTAACAATTTCAGAAAGGTATTCCTAATCACTTATTGGAAAACAGTTAAAATGAGGCTATTCATTCAGATTATACTATATCTGTATGGTGCATTAATACAATCTATACATCCTAAACACAGTAATAATTTGTATTCAGCCTTTATCTATTCTTAAGAAGGACACACTATTGTTTAACAACAATTATTAAAAATGGCTTTAACAGACATTACTTGAAACCAAAAACTGAAGAAAACTTCTATAGAACAGTTCAAAGAGTTTGTGATTATCAGGTCGTTAAGTTTTGAGAGAGTTTTGTACTTTCAAAGAAATTAAATTTGGGAGAGTTTCTGGTATTCATAGGGACCGTTTTAGGCAGAGAATAGTAAAAAATGATCATATATCGGTTCTTTCATTTTTTCATCAGCAACAAAGTGAAGCTTTTTACCAGATAAAAAATGAATCCTATACCTCATGAGTAACTGTTTAAAATTTAACACAAATCTTAGTCTATTAAGTGCTGCATTCGTACAATAGTTTCCAAACCTTATTTCAAACATTTAACTCTCTTTTCTGTGATTGTTGACCCAAAGATTGAAATTTACAAATTACAATATACGGACATGTAAATAAGAGATACGACAACAAGAACAGAATATTAGATTATCAGAGATTATACCAAATTATTATCAAACTGTGAGTTATTATTCAGAGAGTAGCCTGAAGGTTTTCACGCACTTTAAACAAGCATGCAAGTGTATGAAGCAATAAGCTGCATTCAATCTTACAACCGATGCTTTCATGATGATTATGATTGTATGGAAATCTTGAATTTTCTGAGTCATATTAATAGCTAACTTGTCTAATACATAAAATAAATGAAAATGGATTGCAATACTTGAAATGAATGAAGAGGTTTTACTGTATATCAATTTGCAGTCCGTGTTCTCTCAGAGCAGGTTGTTCTAGCAAGATTTAACAGAAGAAATTGCCTAACAAAAAGGGTGTAAGAAAACTAAGCAAAAATATCCAGCCTTTCTCCTTTCTACCATACATCTGGGCTACCTCCATCCTCTTTAGAACTCTGATGATAGCACACACTTATCCCTTTTCTACTGTAGATTAACTTCTAGCCAGGCCAAGCCTTCTTCCTCTGCATATCCTCCGTTATCCTTTAACCTTACTGATACTCTCCCGGTAGGGCACACCTACCCCCTTTCTGTAGATCTCCACCAGGATAGAACCTATCCAGGCTACCTCCTTTATCCCTTAACCTTACTGATACTCTCCCAGTAGGCCACACCTATCCCCTTTTTGTAGCCTAACTGTCTACATCCCTTACAATACTCTTTACTCACCTGTGAATTATCAACCCTATTCTTCTGGGACATACTGTCAAAATTGCTCAATCTTGGCCTCCTGTGATTATTCATGTTGCAAGCATCTGAATTATTCCGTTTCACACTCGGCTTTTTCTTTGGATCCTGTTGGAAGAACGTCTCTGGGCTCGATCTTTGCCGTGGATGCGAACCGGCTTGACTCAACTAAAACAAATATAGGAAAGTATTCCTGTAAATTAATTGACTCGTGTTCACACTAACTCCAGTTATGTCCATATATGTTGATATGTTCACAATCACATCTATGGTAATATGTTCACACTATAGAATAATGCATCCGTCAGTGTGAACAGGGCCTATGTACATATTATAAACATCACCAGTGTCCTTGTAGCTGTGTGTTATAAACACAAACAGCAGATAACAACAATATAAAATGGCTGACTATCTCTTCAACTAACTTTATTAAACGGATATTAAATTTAATGGCAAATAGAATTGAAAACATGGTGTATAACAATGCCTATTGTCTGTCATTGTCAATGTGAGAATGAGTTCACCTTGGCACCTGTGAATTTGACCTGTTTTATGTGTGAAGAATGACAATAAAGTTGTTCTTTAGAATCCACAAGCGGTGAACTTCCTAATCCAATTTATATGAGCAGATTCAAATTTCA
The DNA here is from genome assembly GCF_964355755.1 of Antedon mediterranea. Taxonomy (NCBI): domain Eukaryota; kingdom Metazoa; phylum Echinodermata; class Crinoidea; order Comatulida; family Antedonidae; genus Antedon; species Antedon mediterranea. The sequence goes on from NC_092677.1 coordinate 2,561,887, forward strand.
TATAATTTAATTTTTGTTTTAAAATGTGTTATTGCTTCTTAAAAAAGAACAATAACAAATAAATACAGGTTAAATAAATATATACTCTTTATACAGCAATTAGCTTTCTTTTAACTATTTTGTTTACTGTTATTAGCCAAACCACAACAATAAATTATTAGTAGCCGTCTGAGAATTAATAGTAAAGTTAGTGTTTCAGAAAATAATAGTAACAAACTTCACAATAAACCTTTAGTCTGGAAAACATGATCAAAAATGATAAACAATAACACATTATCATAAAATTATAACAAAAAATATTAAAAACACAATTTGATACAAATAATAAAATGTTAGTACAAAATTAAATGTCTGGAGGAACAAATCCATTGTTAAAACAATGGGTTATCCATTTTAAACAGAGATAAATAATTCAATAAAATGTTAGTAATGTATTAGATGTCTGAAGGAACATATAAATTGTAAAAACAATAACATTTACACTACAGAACAAAAACCATAACAAATAAAATACAACTATATAAAAATGACATTATTATATAAAATAATAAAGAAATAAGGTAGTTTTAACTACACTACTATAATCTAAGGAAGTATAGAGGGAGCCAGACACATATTTAACAAAGAAAACGGATATTTCATTTTTTTTTTCCTGTAGGGCAGATTGTAATGACAATGATTAAAAGAAAATAACAGAATGGAAAGAATTTCATTAATAAAATTCATTGAAATTTTAATTTGATTTGGAAAATAAATCAATACTTTATACATTTTTATATTTTTTATCAGAGGTCAAAGTGCAATAACAAAACATTGAAAACAAAAACAAAACTCCATGCATGCATGTGCAATGTGTAAAAAATACAACAAAAAGTATAAAACAATGAATGAAAAAAGGGTTATTAAAAGATTTGTTAAAACTTAATGATGATGAAAACATAAATGATATAGAATAAAGAAACTTGTGAATAAATTAAGGTGGTAATGAAACGTTTTAAATAAATTAAGGTGGTAAAGAAACTTGTGAATAAATTAAGGTGGTAAAGAAACTTTTGAATAAATTAAGGTGGTAAAGAAACTTGTGAATAAATTAAGATGGTAAAGAAACTTGTAAATAAATTAAGATGGTAAAGAAACTTGTGAAAAAATGAAGGTGGTAAAGAAACTTGTGAAAAAATGAAGGTGGTTAAGAAACTTGTGAATAAATTAAGGTGGTTAAGAAACTTGTGAATAAATTAAAGTGGTAAAGAAAATAAATTTAACAAAACATAAAATGTGCTTGAAACATAAATTCAAAAAATGATTTGTTAAATAACAAAAAACGGTGGATTGTTATAGTAAAACCAGATGCATTAGTGCTATGAGGGGGCTTGGACTGGATGCATTAGTGCTGTGAGGTGGGGGAGGGGGGCCTTGGATGGGGTGGTTTTTTGGGGGAAATGTCCGTCTGGCTACACTACATATACTCCTTACCCAAGTCAATCTATTCTTTTCTCTGCGTTCTCGTATCACGTCCTGAAAACGTTTTTTAAGGTAAGACAGACATTTTTAAAAAGAAATAGAAAAATAAAAGTTAAAAAGACATGAACAAAACATACAAAAGAAGTTTTTTTAGCAAAACATTAATTTTCTTTCATTATTAAACTAATATGGTGTTATGATGACTTCTTAGTTAATAGGCTTTCGTTTTTTACTGTCCTACAGTCTGCCTTCTCCACTCAAAAGCCGTCTAAGGTTTATTCAGTGATAATGTTTAGCCAATAGTTATAGGCCTACTTATTGTGACCCTACAAATCATATGCAAAGTTATTCATTGCATGTGGCTATGATTAACAATCCATACTCACACACATGTTTGTAAAATTGGATATGTAAGTTACTACAATACTCAGTGAGGTTTGTGAGCATGTGCAAGTGTTGGTCATGCTCTACTGGTTTTGGAATTTTTTGTAATGAAATGCACTTATCATAGGAACTAACATTTTTCTCAGTTCGTGCAACTTTTAAAGTTTAAACTCAGTAAAAATATTATTGAATTCAAAGGGGTAGCACACACACTGTATAAATGATCACTTCCTCTCATATTTTAAAGGTCTTACCTCAGGGGAGCGTTGGTAATCTACATCGCTTGCTGGGCTGTCTGGATTGCTGAAATTGGCGTTGGGCTAGAAGCGAAAATATAAGCAAAATACAAGTATGATAATTAAACAGTTTATACATTATTTAGTTGAGAATGACTGTACTAAAATAGAATGTAAAGACCTAACATTGCAGACTTCTCAATTTCATGACGTGCTTGTAGTCTACACAGCTGTTGAGTTGAAAAGTCATTCTAAACACGTTGGGAAACACATGGATATACGCAAAACGATTGTAAGACTGAATAGCTGGTATTCTAGAGGCATTATGAAATTGAAACTGTCAACTTGATTTGATATATTTCTTTATTTGTTTCATAATTTCAAATAATACATTTTCCTTTCAGCAGAAGTTCATTTCATTACGGTATCTACATAAATCATCTTTTAATTAATACATCTTATATAACTTACTCAGAATACATTGCTAAACAACTATCTATTTTTGTTATAATACAATTTAAATGTAAAAAAAAAATTATTTTGAGGTGCAGCAAACAAGCATTTTATTTTATAAATTACATGAACATAAATCAAACTTGCAATAAATTAAAAAAGTGCACAAACAACTTTCTCATCCACTCAACACAACCTCACTCAACACACCCTCCCTCAACACACCCTCACTCAACACACCCTCACTCAACACACCCTCCCTCAACACACCCTCACTCAACACACCCTCACTCAACACACCCTCACTCAACACACCCTCACTCAACACACCCTCCCTCAACACACCCTCACTCAACACACCCTCCCTCAACACACCCTCCCTCAACACACCCTCACTCAACACACCCTCACTCAACACACCCTCCCTCAACACACCCTCCCTCAACACACCCTCACTCAACACACCCTCACTCAACACACCCTCACTCAACACACCCTCACTCAACACACCCTCACTCAACACACCCTCACTCAACACACCCTCACTCAACACACCCTCCCTCAACACACCCTCCCTCAACACACCCTCACTCAACACAACCTCACTCAACACACCCTCCCTCAACACACCCTCACTCAACACACCCTCACTCAACACACCCTCACTCAACACACCCTCACCTCAACACACCCTCCTTCCTATCCTCCATCTCCCTTCTCCCCTCTCTCAATTCAGACTCTATCGACTACAAAATCCCTAATACGATCTTAACCGAGTTTCAATAGAGTTGAACCCAGCCCTTTGTTTTCAAATGACTAGTGCCAGTCACAAACTTCTCTCAGACTTCATTCTCAGCATCTAATAACATTTTGGAGCTTTTGATTTATAACGACCGACAACCAAAATATGTCATGTTAACTCAATGTGCGCATGCATGAATATTTGGAAGTTGTGTGAAGGCAAGGACACATCAATTGACCTGACCTAGTTAGGTCGTGTCGGTGTCACAAACCAAAAGCTCCCCATTTGTAACTAATACTTTTTAAATACATAAACATTTATCAGCTGGTGTGTTGGTTTGTAGAGCTATCTAGGATGATTTACTCTAGAGGGCTATAAATAATAAAGATGAAACGTTTCCTAAACACAGGATTAACGAGTGTTTAGTTAGCTGTTAACAAGGTTAAAATTAGTAACAGTATTGACACTGTTAATGGGCAGACATCTCTTTAACATGACGATTATACAGTGCTATGTAAATATGCAAATTAGATCAACATAAATTGTTAGTACAACTATGATTAAAATGTTTGATCACATCTTAACAAATCAATATATTTGGTAACAAAAGAACAAATTATAAAAAAAAAATATCAAATCGAATATTTTGCAACAGGAGTTTTTAAAATATGCAAAATAATATGTAAAACAATATGCAAAATAATATGCAAAATAATATTTAGATTAGTAGTTGAGATGAGCAAGGTAGCAATGTGCTCTACATTACCTCTCGTAACACCGGTGATGTTGGGGGCGTTACGTAAAACATGAAGCCTTGATATTGTAGATCCTGGGGTACAAAAAGTTACGCTATACCTTAGTGTCATGCAACGTATGGAATACTAATTTATTAATATTTTTAATGTTCGTTTGATAATATTATGTAATGAAGGTATTTTTTCTGTCCATAAAAGAAAATGGCCAACAAAATAGTGGAAAGCATCACAAGACAAGAGGCAACTTGTGATGCTTTCTGTTGCAGTAAATTACAGAACACAATTTGATTTATTTTCGTATAATTCTGCGCTCTACCAATAGAAAGTTTCTATGAAAATTGTATAGAATATACTATATTTTTACAATGCATTAATAAAATCTATCGGAAATATTATGAATGTAAACATTATTTTAGAATTTTTTATGAATGAGGTTACAAAACACAATTTGAATTATTTTCTTACAATTCTGCGCTCTACCAATTTTTTTATGATAATTTTATAGAATTACACTATTTTTTTACATAATTAATACATGCATTAACAAAATCTAATGGAAATATTATGAATGTTAAAATCATTTTAGAAAGCTTAATGAATGAGGATAATGTATAAACAGGCTTACGCAGACTTTTTAATGTGGAGTATGATATTCTGAAATATTGAATGTTCTATCTACTGTATCTGATCTTTCTATAACATTATTTCACATTAAAAACACATTCATCTCTAGTGACTACACACAGGAAAAGCTAATGCTTGACATAATTGATAACATTAACAGCCAGTATATTTGTAAATCTCTTACCTTTGACCCAAGAGCGGAGGATATTCCAGTTAGTTTAGCGAGTTGGTGCTCAAGTACTTTCACTCGGGTTGCAGCGCCGGATAAATCTTTCTGTAACTTTTCCGTTGGATTTCGAGTATATTCCGTTTGAGTTTTCTTTAAAATACAAAACAAAGTTAGGTACAATTAATAGAGAATAGTAATACAGTCAACTCTCCCAACAATCTCTTAAAAGCTAATATTTTGTATAGTATCTAAATAAATAAGTATTTAAATATCTTAATTTAAAATTATACTATATAAATAAGTTTTTAATTATCATCTTCTATACCAATAGAGACAAGAACGTAATTATCTGATAACTGCGGAAAAAATGTTGTTTGATTAAAAAAATCTAAAATGTATACAACATTATTAATAATCCCTTGATTATCATTTTAATTATTACAATGATGAACTGTTACAAGTTTTTCCACGCAACTGACTACAATCCAAAATGTGCAATGACTTATGTTTTAGTAGAAAGAGGTTCAACAACTTCTAGTTGATATAAAATGACTGTTTGACACTTTGCTGCTATATGTTATTAGACAATCAGGAACGTAGCATTCTATGAAAGTGTGGGCGACAACAATTAAGTGTGTAGGTTTAATAGAGACCTCTTAAAAAGTAAGCTCCATTATAGTAGGAGAGCTCTTAATGGTAAAGGGGGGAGTTTAAGGTAGAGGGGGGGGGCCTCTTAAAGGTTAAGGGGACCTTGTAGGGGAGAGGTTAAGGTAGAGGGGACGTCTTATAGGTAAAGGGGGCCTCTTAAAGGTTAAGGGGACCTTGTAAAAGGTAGACGGGAGAGCTTAAGGTAGAGGGACAGTTTATGGTAGAGGGGACGTCTTATAGGTAAAGGAGCCTCTTAAAGGTTAAGGGGACCTTGTAAGGTTAAGGGGACCTTGTAAGGTTAAGGGGAGAGCTTAAGTAGAGGGAAAGTTTATGGTAGAGGGGACATCTTAAAGGTAAAGGGGGACTTTTTAAGGTAAAGGGGGACTTTTTAAGGTAGAGGGGAGAGTTTAAGGTAGAGGTAGAGGTAGAGGTAGAAGTCTTATAGGTAAAGGAGCCTCTTAAAGGTTAAGGGGACCTTGTAAGGTTAAGGGGAGAGCTTAAGTAGAGGGAAAGTTTATGGTAGAGGGGACATCTTAAAGGTAAAGGGGAACTTTTTAAGGTAGAGGGGAGAGTTTAAGGTAGAGGGGACGTCTTATAGGTAAAGGAGCCTCTTAAAGGTTAAGGGGACCTTGTAAGGTTAAGGGGAGAGCTTAAGTAGAGGGAAAGTTTATGGTAGAGGGGACATCTTAAAGGTAAAGGGGGACTTTTTAAGGTAAAGGGGGACTTTTTAAGGTAGAGGGGACAGTTTAAGGTAGAGGGGAGAGTTTAAGGTAGAGGGGAGAGTTTAAGGTAGAGGGGACGTCTTATAGGTAAAGGAGCTTCTTAAAGGTTAAGGGGACCTTGTAAGGTTAAGGGGAGAGGTTAAGTAGAGGGAAAGTTTATGGTAGAGGGGACATCTTAAAGGTAAAGGGGACTTTTTAAGGTAGAGGGGACTTTTTAAGGTAGAGGGGACTTTTTAAGGTAGAGGGGAGAGTTTAAGGTAGAGTGGACCTCTTTAGGTAGAGAAGATCTCTTTATGTAGTGAAACTATAGAGTAACTATAGGACGATGATAATGGTCTAAACTTAGTACTAACACCAAGAGAAACTATACACATTTAGTGTGTAAACGTTCATATTAATATATAATTTACATTTCATAATTCTACTGTATTATTTCAATAGTACCTGCAAATTTCTATGAAAATATTCAAGTACCTCAACTAATATTATAATACAATACAGCCAACTTGATAATTAACATGAACAAAAATAGTAACAATATATAATTTATTTCAAAATATTCTATTCTGTAATATCAATATAGACATCAGTGTTTTAAATATTAATGAATAATAGTTACTGGTATGCACTGTAAACGACGAAACATCCAAGGAGCTGTTTGAACTTGACACAATGATACTTAAATCCACCAGCAGTCCACTAGACCATATTTTTTAATAAGTAGTATAAATTGTTGTTTCCGTATATAATAATTATATTCTTAAATATAAAAAAAAAACGTAAATTATTCTGTAACTGTATTCTATTCTAACTTGTACAATAATTAATAAAATTATACAAATTAGAGTTACGGCGCGGCTAACGAGCGATATCACTGTCTTGGAGCGTTGCTCAAGATTTTTATTACTTTTCGAGTTATGCTTTCTCCTCAAATGCTTCTCCTAGGCACGAAATAGACTAGAATAGAATCCACATAAAAGAGATAGTCAGGATACATGACTTGAACCCAAACCCCTGAATCTTACCACCAAACCATTCAATTGTATTTCACTAATGTGTTAAGGATGATGTCAAATTTGTTTTTTACTGTACAGTAGTTACTGCAGTAACTTAATTTATTACCTAAAATAACATGTTATTTTAGTAAGTTTCACTGTACATATTTATGATGCAGTCATCTCAATAAACAGTGTGTATGATGATTACCACCAGAACATCTTTTTTTTAAAGAGTAAAATTAATTAGTAATTAATTAATTAAACACAAACAGTATCAAGTTCCCAGTGGATCTCAACATGTTCACAACATCCATTTCAACATCACCATATCCATATCCTCACTTCCTTGATTTGTTCACAACTTATGCAAATAAACTTGCATACATAATTTCCAAAAAAATTTGTTCAATTTACACCATTAAAAAATGATTCTACTGCAGTTACTGCAGTAATCACATTTTATTTGCTGTTTATTAACCTGTTTACACAATTATTAAACAAGCTTTATTACTGTTTATTGCAGTGAAACAGACTTGCCAAATTGTAGTTACTGCAGTAGAATAATCTTGACATGATACCTTGATGATGTACAGTACTTTGATATGGTGAAGGCGGGTAAACAATCAGATGACTAAATATAGGAAATATAAATCAAATTTTATGTTTTTTTTTTTGTTTTTTTTTACATGAGCCTTAAGTTCAAATAAAAATGATTTGAGATAGGAATTAAAAGGTATTCTTCTGAGATTAGCAATTTGTAATTCAGCCGATATGAGTCTCTTTAAAAGAGAGAAATAATAACACTGCATAATTCACTTCATCAAATTAGTATGCCAACCCTACCAGTAATATATACTAAGTTTCATCTTATAACTTGTAAATAAACTTTTATTGTATCCCTGTATCAATTTCAGGTCAGATGCTTCATCGAACCTAAATAGTAACATTTATCTACTAACAAGTACGACAAATTTGCAGAGGGTGAAGCCGAAAGATTTGTACGACAATAACGATGATTACTACCTTACAATCATTCACTTACGATATCTACATCAAATTTACCTAGTCAATTTACCTAGTGTTAAAAGGATCTTTGCAAATAAATGACAAGGACCAACACCCATTTAGTATCCTCACATATTTCCTAAGTTTCATACCAACAGAAATTACCCCCAAGCTCCTTAAAAAATCTAATTGGACATGTACTAAGTTGACCATTAATTAATGCCCAGGGTATGTCAAATCCATGCTATACGCCAGTGCTGTTACTATCAAATACAAGCTAAATTGAATGAAATGTTTAGCTAAAATTAATTTTAATAAAATATTGTAATAGTTGATAAATAAATTTCATATTAGGAATCAAGTCAAATTCATTCTACTGCAGTAACAGCAGTCGAATAGTTTTGACACGGTCCCTTGTTTTAAATTAAAGGGCGTTAAACAGAAACTGTTTGAATGATTCCTCCTGTGGAGATCTGCACAGTATAAATTTGGCTAAAAAACGAAACCATATTATTCACTCGGCACAGCATGAATCATGCATCAAAGGGACAGTTGTGAAGTCAAGGTTCAACTTAGGTAAGAGTTAAGGTATTACTGTCACTCCCTAGGCCTTGTCTAGGATTAAAAACTGAAATAAATTATTATATAAATAATTAATTATTATTATTATTATATTATTTATTACACTCTGACTAATGATAACCCTTAAAAATGATTACGGCACTGACATCTTTTAATGCTAACATATTAAACATTAACTCCTAACAAACACACAATAACTGATAAAAAACTACTTCTCTAATTATTAAGAAAAATATAAAAAACAATCATAAAATAAGACAGATGTATACATTACTAAACTATCATTATTACTATGACAAATAAAATTTAACACTCCCAAACTGATCAAATTAACTTACGTCAAATCCAAACTAACTTAAGAACTTCTAAATTGACTTAAAACTTGAGAACTAAATTAAGAACTTTTAATCAATATCTGTACTAGTGAGTAAGCATTTACCTGTTATGAGAATCAGTCAGCAAAACTTAAAGCGCTTTGAATTCCATGGAAGTTTATCAATGTTTTACAACTGAATAATCTACTGTACAAACTTGTACTTGTTACAATTGGGAAAGGACTAAAGTACATCACATATAGAGGGCAGTATACTAAAATTGTATTATATCATAATATAGTATCACATTATGCTCCATAACTCAAAAATGTACTGTAGATGCCGAAGTATCCTATATATTTAAGCTTAGAGTGTAGATAGAGAAGTATCCTATATATTTAAGCTTAGAGTTTGCGAATTTTCTTTTTTCTTTTTCTGTTTGTAAGTTTGTTGATATGGATAAAATTTCCGAAATAAAAGAAATTGAATTGAATTATGTATTTATTATTTCTTCCAAATTATATTTGATAATTGTAAATCAAAAATTGAAATCAAAATCAATTGCTTACGTTGTAATATACAGTTATTGTACATTTTTTTTTTCATCAACAAAAAAAAAAGCTCAACACATAAAATCAAAATTTAGATGTTACATTTCTAATTAAACACATTTATTTAGAGTAAATATCAAATTTTAAAGCATTTATTTGAACAAAAACAAAATAATTACTCACACACACATTTATGTTTTTGTTTTCAATTTTTTTTGGACTGTCAATCAAAATAAAAAGCCACAACTATGTCCAGTAAATAATAGAATGAATAGTTTGATGCCTGGGGGTGTTGCTTGTACAAATAACAATAACTGACCTCAAAATCATTGTCTTGAAAATCAACAGAATGTAAAGAATGTATCCGCTTTTAAATTCTTTGATATTTTTCGTTTGCTAATTAAAGGCAGCTTTTAAAACTCACTATTTTATTTTAAACAAAAATTTTCTGGCATTTTTACTTTATTGTTAGCCCGTTCTTGTATGTGCGATAAAAAGGTAAATATTGGTTTACCTTGCGACAATCCATGTAACTTTTGATTAATGCTTACATTTAAAGGTAGTAGTCAGCTACAGTTAAGTAGAGCCCCTCCTAACATCTCTATTAAGGGGACAATTTCTCATGAAATGAACAAGGAGAAATAGGCCAACCTCTGATAAGGGGACATACCTATTAAAATATACCTTGAACAGAGGTTACACTGTAGATATTCTTTGTTTTTATTAAAGTACACATTTATTTAAACAGTCAGATATGTACAAAAAATGTGACAATTTGTATTATTTTTCAACACATCTCTTAATAAAAATGTTTAGTTTTTAAAAAAGCCGACTCTTGGAATTTGCGTCAGTTACATCAAAAGGGACAGGTGTATTTTTGTCAAAAGCAGAACGTAAATGCCAGTTTCAAAAAAATGAAATCAAATACATTTTTCCCCAAATTAGTATAGTAACAAATTTCTTAAATGAGTGAAAGAATAATAAGAATATTCAAATGACATGAAACACAGCAAATGTATGACAGTAAATTTGAATATAAAATTTTAAATATTATAAATAAAATAGTAAAAATAGATTTAATTGTTCACACACAAACCACATGCAAACACAGATATATTTGGATTGTAAATTAGCTTCAGTTCATTTAAACGTACCATTGCATTATCAAATATAACTTACCTTATTTAAAGCATTATGCCAAATAAAACAAATTTCATTTGTTTTGCTTTTTTGTTTATTAGTATAATTATTAATATTATGCACCAAAATGAGAATTATAGTTTAAAATTGTTGTTTTTAGAAACAGTTGACGACTAAGATTACAGTAGATGAATTATTTTAACTTTTTTACAAACATTGTCCGATTGGCTTGAGTTTACCGTATAAAAATAAAATGCAATAATAAATCTAAATATTAAGCTCTGTCTACACCATCAAACTAGTTTGACAAAAAAATGTGAATAGTGGTATGCCCAAAATGATAGTGATATGACATCATCATATCCATATATTAAGGTATGCACACATCACATTCACATAAAGTTTGATAAGAGTAGAAAAGGCTTAACTTCAGCTGTTAAATAAAAAAATGATTAAAATGATGGCTGATGATACTTACCTCATAGAGCTCTTTCTCTTGGTCAAGCATCTTCCGCATCGTGGTCACTCGCTCACTTCGCATCTCTGCATCTTTTTCAGGCTTTTTTTGTTAAAAAAGATAAAGAATGGAAGGATGGAGATGACAATGAAAGAATAAAAGAAATGATAAAAATGCACCACCCGCAAGCAATTAAAATATATATATACTGTATACAGTAGAACTCATCATTCGGGATATCACAATTAAGAGGACACATTTGCAGGTCACAAAGGTGTCCCCAGTGGCAAAACGGCTGTGAGAGCTGACTAGCTAAACCCAGGGGCCTCAGAGCTCAAGGGGCCCAGAGCATGAGCAGTCCAATGCAACTACCCAGCATTGGAGGGCCCTTACGAGTGCTAAACCATGGGCTTTTTCCTCCAGCGTTATGCCACTGAGTATCCCCTCAATATATGTTCTACTGTAATGGATTAAATAACCAAAAACACCAAAGGACCATAAAGTCTAATATTCAATTTAATGATATGTATTGAATACTATAATGTCAAGTAATGGTATAGTAGTATCAAAATAAGCATGCAGAAAACCATATGTGAAAGATTGAGCCCTCAATTTGAAAATGCAAAAAAGTCTAAATTGCAAACATTACTAGCTATTAAAACAACATAATTGTGAACATTATGAAATCATGAGAGTGCAGTAAAGCATAGATAGTGTAATAAATAATAATTCCAAATGCACAATTGAAAATAATGTTTTCAATAAATTTAAATTGCTGAAGGCGCTTTGTTCTGTAAACTTAGAAAGTATGTCATTAGTATTAACATGTTTAACATGCTAATACCGCAATAAATCACTATTTGTTATAAATATAATATTGATAATCACAGTGAAGTGATAAATCCAACAACAAAATTGATGCAAAAAAATTTGACGAGTCTAAAAACGACGTCTTAACAAGAACGTTACGTGATACACAGTTCATGAATCGCCACGTGCAGTTTACACTTAATTGCTTGAGCGATGTCATAATCACGTCTCGAAGATAAAAATTAAATACAGTTATTGGTAAAAATTAAAACACACGCGTCAGTGAGTTTGCTTGGATGATTAATCGTCTTGATGGCTTTTTATGTGCAAGCCGTGCTAAGGTAGAAACGTCACATGATATTCGTAACGTTGAGTAACACGCATGATAACGCATAACGCATAATCACTGGTTGAGATGACTGGTTGATAACATGTGCTTCTCACGTACTGTTTAGCAGCATAGATCATTAGTACAATCATCCTATTGTTTACCAGGGAGTTCACTTTTCATTCTCCAACCCTAATGACTGTAAACTCTCACTCATTACATTCACACAAATTCAAAGGTAAAATATTTCAGAACACAAGTTCATTAAAAGTATGTTTCTGGTGCAATGTATTTAAATTAATTTGATAACTTTTATTATTTTTGTATTTTTGGATGTTTATCTATAAGGTAATATATGTAGGCCTAATTGTATTTTTCACTTTACATATTTAATAGTGTTATTGTCATATTGACATAGTTCACCATATCATTTATTTTATTATACTGTAAGCATGTTATTTGAAATATTTTAGAAGAAAAAATCTTCTTTTAAATATTTAATAGCCAAAATTGTTAGACTACAGTAGAATAGATAAATTCACAACTAAATAAAAAAAGCTCATTGTTCTATTTGTCAATATTATTTCTACATATTTTTAGCTTCTATACTTATGCCAGCCTGCTATTGTACTAAGCTACATTAACAGTTTGCCAAGACTACAATACTTACTGCTGCAGGTCTAGGCCCAGAAACTGTTGCACGATTCGATGCATTTTGATTTGGTTGGTGAGGCGGTGGTAATGGTTGAGTTGATCCTGGTGGCCGGCCTAGCAGTGTCAATGACACAAAAGAACCAGCTACACAAAAATAACAACATTCGTAATTAGTCCTAAATTTTGATATCTAATTACCTTTCTTTACACCATTTTGTATACTGTTTTAATTTGAAGAAAATAAATGTTACTTTGATTGATTGATTGATTGAAGATGGGAGTTGTATGTTGAGATAGAGGTGTTAGAGCATGTTGAGCAAGTGTTATGTTGAGATAGAAGTGTTATGTTGAGATGGAAGCGTTATGTTGAAATGGAAGTGTTATGTTGAAATGGAAGCGTTATGTTGAGATGGGAGTGTTGAGATAGGATTGTTGAGATGGGAGTGTTAAGATGGAAGTTGAGGTGAATGTTTTATTTGTAAATGTAAATTGAGTAACTGACTGACTGCTACAGACTTTTCCACCTTCTCACCTTTTATCATGTTGACTACTTCCATGTGGTTGCTCTGCGTCACTAACGTTCCATTCACCTGACGACAGAAAAAAAGAAATTTAAAATAGTATTTACATGTATGATGGTGCTATTTATCTATAGATTTTAATGTGAATCCTTAGAAGCATTAACATTAATAACAATCACATTTATCATCTTCAATTTTACACCAAGTCTATGTTTTTACAACCACCTATCGTTTAGTTATCCTTTAGTAGGTTTCAATATTCCGCCTCCCACCACCAGTCTAAACCAACTAACATCATTTAAACATTTTAGGTCTTTTTTTACATTTTTTTAAATCCTTATCCAGTGAAGAAAAGAAAAATCTTGAATGAATTTAGAATAAAGAAAAGATGGAAATGAAATATGGATTACATTAGCAGTAAGGGATGTATTATACATCAACAAAAAAACAAGGAATTGACAAGAATGGCGCTTGGCAAGTAATTTACGGCGGAGTTCATTTACCGAAGGGGGAAATTATGTCTACCTTAGTTTAATGACGTCGTCGGGGTTCTATGACCTTTATACAATACTAGGTCATATTCAACTCTTTTATTCATATAGACAATTAGGATTATAAATGTTGTATCATCTGTTTCATTGTTTTCAATATTAATTTTTAATGAGCCACTACAATTGTTTTTTATTCTTCATTAGGACAAATTATGTGGTAGTAATTATTTCTTAAACCTAAATTATTGCACTTTTCAGCCGTCATATGTCACAGTATGATTATTAAAGCAAATTCCAAGTTTCTTAAAATGGCATAAAAAAGCAAAAAATATCAGAAAAAATATTTTGTTTATTGTTTTTGTTTTTTATTGTGTAAGTGTATAACTGTATTAAAACTTTACAATTTGTTTAATGGCATAAAGCAATTAATATCAGAAAAAACAAGATGGTTAATTTCTCTTCTTTTTTTTTAAAGCAAAATCATATTTTGTTCATTTTTTTTGTTTTGAAAGTGTATAAATGTATCAGAACTACAAAATAGCAAATTTTTATTCATCCTTATTTTCCATGTTTTGGGGACAACATTAAAGTAATGAGTGGTTTGGTATTTCAGGTTGACTATAGACAATGTAAAGCATTGATAGCAGGTTAGGCTAAACAATTTAAGCCTGTCTACTACAGAACCTTGCCCCTACACTATCATTAATGATTAACAAACAGGGAAACAACAGTACTGCTTTTACAGTCAACTTTGTACAGGCTATCTCCACTTATGGTTAATCAATTCAATTAAACCAGGCCACACAATCATGATTAATATTCTTGATCAAAACACATGAATTTATTACACTTTTTACAGTACATTAGTTTATAGGTTACAGTATATGATGTTTGACATAGTGTGTGGTTGTTTGAATATGAGTCACACTATAGGCCTACCTTTTACTAGTGATGCTTATTTCTTTGTTGTTTTAAAAGGTTGTCCGAAAATTGTAAACTAAATCAGTTTATTGTAAACGTGCGTGCGTTTGAAATGAATAAACTAAATATTTCATTTTGTTCATCAGACAGAGCGATACAAGATGTCACCAAAAACAAATTATAGATTAATTTTTTTTTTACAATTACAGTTATTAATATTACAAATGAATAATAAGAAAATAATTTATTTAAAACAAGTGACAAATTGGTATGTAGGTCAAAGGTCAAAGAACAACGTAGCGGGCTATACACTCACATGACAGCACTATCATCCTTAGCACTAGTTTCCTGTATAGGCTATGTGTTTATTGTTCGTCTCCCCGGGGACGGGGTCAATTTCCACAGGGAACGTTCTATGAGGTCATTCATACTGAATTGATAGCGTTAGCAATTTTACTAATATAAAGATTACTAGCATTTTATTAATAAGATTACCTGTCTGTATGACATAATGAAATTAGTAATTTCTTTAAAGTTTTTAATACAGGTATTTGCATTATTTTGCCAACTTGGAAAAGATAAAATTCACAATTTTCTTTTTGTAACAAATCAATTTTGCTTGATCTGAACATTTTTTTATATTTATTTTTGTTGAATATGCTATTTTAATGTCACATAATAGTTATCCACTTTGAACAAAAATTGAATCGAAAAAAACATTTATTTACCTGAAAAACATAGTCAATATGGGTTTTTGGTTGAATTTGACCATTTATTTTGTATTTTATGTGAGAAAATTTTTTTTTTATGGAATGAAGGGTTTAACTTTAAATTGATTAACTACAAAACAACCTATTCAAAGTCTGATTAAATTAATCTTCATTTTTCATGTTTTTGGGGGACAATACAACTTTTAGAAAAATACTTGATACAGTCTACTGCCACAAAAGCCAGACTTTTGAAATCCAGATACTTCCCAAGCCGAAACTAAAATTCACAATGATCTCGCATTGTTTTTCCTTACTAAAAATACATTTATAAAAATTAGACTTTTGTGAAATCTTTTTTGGTCAGCCCAAGTGTGTCTAGGTTAGGGTGAGATAAGTCTAAAATTGACACCCATATTGCAGCACGTATACTGACATTCAATAGCAACTGTACTGATTGGTTAATCTAAACAAACTCACTGATATTGAGGTCAAAGTTTGATTGTTTGACTGCGAATACGTGTTTATTACACTTTTACAAATGGTTTCTGATGATTTGTGTTATTTTTTCTTTTTTATTAAATCAAAATATATATCAGGTTGTTGTTCTATGTGTAACAAGTCTACAACAACACAGTACTAGCATACAGGGGATACCTCAATATATCAGGTTGTTGTTCTATGTGTAACAAGTCTACAACAACACAGTACTAGCATACAGGGGATACCTCAATATATCAGGTTGTTGTTCTATGTGTAACAAGTCTACAACAACACAGTACTAGACAAACATACAGGGGATACCTCAATATATCAGGTTGTTGTTCTATGTGTAACAAGTCTACAACAACACAGTACTAACATACAGGGGATACCTCAATATATCAGGTTGTTGTTCTATGTGTAACAAGTCTACAACAACACAGTACTAGACAAACATACAGGGGATACCTCAATATATCAGGTTGTTGTTCTATGTGTAACAAGTCTACAACAACACAGTACTAGCATACAGGGGATACCTCAATATATCAGGTTGTTGTTCTATGTGTAACAAGTCTACAACAACACAGTACTAACATACAGGGGATACCTCAATATATCAGGTTGTTGTTCTATGTGTAACAAGTCTACAACAACACAGTACTAGACAAACATACAGGGGATACCTCAATATATCAGGTTGTTGTTCTATGTGTAACAAGTCTACGACAACACAGTACTAGCATACAGGGGATACCTCAATATATCAGGTTGTTGTTCTATGTGTAACAAGTCTACAACAACACAGTACTAGACAAACATACAGGGGATACCTCAATATATCAGGTTGTTGTTCTATGTGTAACAAGTCTACAACAACACAGTACTAGCATACAGGGGATACCTCAATATATCAGGTTGTTGTTCTATGTGTAACAAGTCTACGACAACACAGTACTAGCATACAGGGGATACCTCATTTCAGAGGATACCATAATTCAATGGACACCCTAATTTAATGGACACCCTAATTTAGAAGACACCCAAATTCGGGAGAACTTTCCAGTGAAATTAACGCTCCGAACAACATTTATTCAGGGGATATGACTATCACATTTGAAAAGGTGTCCACATAATAGGTGTTTGTCTGTATTACAAATATCAATTGTAAGAATACACTAACTAAATTCTATTACATTAAATAATGGTAGTGTACTTATCATTGAATATTACTTCTATTGCATTGTTTTATCCAATAGAATGGGTTGTAATAATACTATTACATTGTATTCAATAGAATGGATTGTATTGTAATAATACTATTGCATTGTATTCAATAGAATTGATTGTTGTACATCACTTCCTTACTGATGACAAGGCCAAGGTGGTTGAAAGCAATCCAAGGTTGATATCATTATCAATAGTACATAAAAGGGAAGTCATATACCTACAATACAACAGCCACTTATATACAGTTTAGCCTAGCTATATGATATATGATAGCAGGATACAGTAGTGAGTGTAATAATCTGTTTATATGTATATGTATTACAATAAGGCATTGATGTTCTGGCGTCAATATGCATGATTTTGTAAATCACTCACTAAGATTTGTTTAAACTACACCATCCTAGACAAATATTCCAACATATGGAACTAAAAAGAAATCTGAAAAATATTAGAAATAGAAAATAAATTTCTAAAAACTAAATTACAGTATTTCAGTTAAAAATTAATTTTAAACGTTGACTACAGTACTTCAATACAAAAAAGAAATATGAAAAAAAAAACCTGAAAAAATTTGTTTAGCTACAATACAATAAGGGAATGTATACTAGTGTAGTTTCATATAAAAAAATTGTTTATTTAGGCTTCATGATTTTTGATATTCTTTTCATATTTTATTAGTTCCTTGTTTATATTATTAGCCAAACAGACAAACAGTAGACAATCCACCAGTGGTTGGCACGGCAGTGAACAGTAACAAAATAATCTGAATTAAAATATAAATTATTGATTATATATACAGTTATAATGCGTAAAAATTATTCATAACGGAGGATATGATATCTGATCTAATGACCTTGGGAAACCAAGTGGACTAAATTAAACAATACAATATTACAAATCCCAGGTGAATACAGTAATCTACACTACAATACCAATAATTGCATACAAATCATTGTTGGAACACTGTGTATCTTATATTTCAACAAGTGGCAGACATTTTAAGGTGGTCCCTGGTTAGTGATGGGGTTTGATCTGGTTTAAGGTAGTGATGGGATTTGATTTGGTTTAAAGTGGTGATGAGGTTTGATTTGGTTTAAGGTAGTGATGGGGTTTGATTTGGTTTAAAGTGGTGATGGGGTTTGATTTGGTTTAAGGTAGTGATGGGGTTTGATTTGGTTTAAAGTGGTGATGGGGTTTAAGGTGGTGGTAGGGTTTGATCTGGTTTAAAGTGCTCCCTGGTTAGTGATGGTGTTTGATCTGATTTAAGGTAGTGATAGGGTTTGATTTGGTTTGAAGTGGTGATGGGGTTTGATCTGGTTTGAGGTGCTCCCTGGTTAGTGATGGTGGTTTGATCTGGTTTAAGGTGGTGATGGCGTTTGATCTGGTTTAAGGTGCTCCCTAGTTAGTGATGGTGGTTTGATCTGGTTTAAGGTGGTGATGGGTTTGATCTAGTTTAAGGTGCTTCCTGGTTAGTGATGGTGGTTTGATCTGGTTTAAGGTGCTCCCTGGTTAGTGATGGTGATTTGATCTGGTTTAAGGTGCTCCCTAGTTAGTGATGGTGGTTTGATCTGGTTTAAGGTGGTGATGGGTTTGATCTGGTTTAAGGTGCTTCCTGGTTAGTGATGGTGGTTTGATCTGGTTTAAGGTGCTCCCTGGTTAGTTATTGTGATTTGATCTGGTTTAAGGTGCTCCCTGGTTAGTGATGGTGGTTTGATCTGGTTTAAGGTAGTGATTTGATCTGGTTTAAGGTGCTCCCTGGTAAGTGATGGTGGTTTGATCTGGTTTAAGGTGGTGATTTGATCTGGTTTAAGGTGCTCCCTGGTTAGTGATGGTGGTTTGATCTGGTTTAAGGTGCTCCCTGGTAAGCGATGGTGGTTTGATCTGGTTTAAGGTGGTCCCTGGTTAGTGATGGGATTTGATCTGGTTTAAGGTTTGATTTTATGTTTGATTTGGTTTTGAGGGACTATTTTAGCAAACTTGGGTCATTTTTATACCTACTGTGTATACTACTGTACATATAAACAAATTTGATATTCATGTATTAACTAACTGGTGGTTATACTCCTGTACCATATTGGTAGCTAATATTGGTTTATAAATGGTAGCTAATATTGGTTTATAATTGGTAGTTAATATTGGTCTATAAATGGTAGCTAATATTGGTTTAGAAATGGTATCTACTTCAACATTATACATAAATTGACAGCCTTGGTTTTATTTGTGCCTACTGTGTATACATTTAGTGTAAACAGATAACATGTTTATGTGATGAATAACAGAGACTAATTGTGCTGTACAGTACTATAAAGCAGAATGTAAGGTACTAACTATTGGTGGTAGGGCATACTTATGACCTTTAGCCTCTACCATATGTGCACTGAATGATAAAATGTATATAGACGAGAGAAAGCTGACAGATGATGTCTGTATCAACAGTTAAACCAATCAAATAATTACTTATTTGGTTTCAATCAACATTACACTAACCAAGCTGCTGGATTTTTTTTTTTTGGTTGGGGGGGGGGGGGGGGGGAAGATACTGTAGAGGACTGATAATCATTCGAAGCAAACATACTGATGGAAAATAGTATATTTAACTTAATAAATAGTTGCAGCTCAGGTTGAAACATGGTATACAAATTGGAACTAGATTTGAGGTCACAATCAAATGTATCCTAAAGCTTCAGTCCCACTATCGTTTATTTCTGCTGTCTTCCAAGGGGACAATGTATTTAAGGTTCTAAATACCAGACTCGGAGCAGAATATAAAAAGATCATTTTTATGTTGGATCGATGTTAGGTGGTTGTCTTCAAAGGTATTCATGAAAGAATATTTGAAATATTTATTTTGACATTCTATTGTACTGTACGTCCTCAAATTACACTAGTAAAATGGAATGATTTATACATAAACACGAGGGAGCCATCTTTATCTATGCTTGTCATAAGTGACATATTTTTATTACCAGTCAATGCTGTAATTCAAAATGTCACAGAATTTACAGCCCCATCACATAAAGCTGTGTCTACAGTATTAAACTAGTTTGACAAAAAAAGTGTGATGTGCCCAAATATAGTAGTGATGTGCCCAAATATGGTAGTGGTACAGACATCATCCTGTCCATATATAGGCACATCACATTTTTTTGTCACATAAAGTTTGATAGTGTAGACAAGGCGTAAGGCTTTGGTATACTAACTAAGGGGCTAGATTTATGCAGAAAAAAATTAGGCAGTTTGGACAGAGAAATAATAAGCGTCATTTGGTAGACTAGAAAGATGTGGAGGTTTGGTAAGGGAGAGTTTTTGATAATTTGAAAAAATATTTCTTCAATAAAATGTTTTAAAGTAATTAAAATACCACGGCAACTTAAGGTAAAAAGGACTTCAAGAAAACATGCCTGAATGTAAAGTAGTGTAATAGTGACCTAAACATTCCAAGACAATCTAACCAGACTGCTGTTAGGGGTCAACAAATTGAGTCAAAGTTCAACAGATATGTCAATATTGACATCATTCAAGACAGTAAATCACAAAACAGTCACAAATATTTTGCCACAAAGCTCATACCTGAAATGTCTGACACAGATATTAGATAATAGTGTGGAATATTGGTAAATTGTAAGTATGGAATGTTAGTGTACTTTAGCTACTGATTACTAGGATAATTTATTCATAAAGACAGTTGAAGATCTAACAAGAAAGAAAGAAGATAAGGAGGGTGATGACTGCTGAAAACCATCATGAAATAAAATAGTTTGATATTTTGGCAGAATCAAACAATGAATAACAAAGAAACTAAAGTCAACTGAAGTAAAGTTATTAGATAACTGAAGGGAAATGTTTACCATCCAAACAATGTACAGAGGTTAAAGGTTAAAGGTTCAAGGTTCAAGGTTATTCTCTGCCATGGTTCGAGTGGAAACACTGTACAATTAAGAGTAAAACTGGGAGGTAAAGAACGGTGCATCTTTTGGAAGAGTTGGGGTGTACTGGTCTATCTTATCCCTTGTCATAGTCAAACGAAAGAGCGTCGTTTTTTAATGGCAGCTGTACGACATGAACATTGTTGTACTGTACATTGTACACACCTGTGTGTACTTTAGCCCAGTTAGGCTGCACGACACACAGGTTATTTCCACACATTTTATTTAAGATAAACGTAAACATGGTCCAATGACGTTTCTTTAACACATTTACAAGGTAGTGACCATTACTGGACTTCAACTTAGTACAATCTTGTGATCAGTTAGCATCCACATGTCAATCTAAAGTCCTAATTATGATGTATTATACCTTACCGACAGTTTAAATTTGATAACACAGAGACTAAATATTAATATAATAACACAGTTGGATAGGATTTAACTGTCACTAACAAGTGATGATGTTTAGTTTATTGGATTATATTTAAACAGATCGTCATCAATCAAGTAAACTACACCTAATGAGCTAATCCATCATCAATTAATTAGTATCTTGTGTTTTATCACAAAATTCTTAGTTTTATCTGCAATTATATGTTCTAAGAAAGATTTTATTGATAGTACATTAGTTAAAGTGATTGTAACTGAGAGAATGTTGTAAGTAACATTCATCATTAATGTACTGTAGTTTACAAGCCAATACTTTGTAATGAACTTTGACCTCATGTTGCGATAAGTAAGCACATTGACAGAGTTATCAACTGATCTAGAACCATTCAGAAAAAAAAAGTAGTGGCAGTGTAGATTAATGTTCGACATCTTGCTTGAATTGGGAGGGAATTGGGTTCGAATCCCAACTATGACATAGAAGCAGAATATTTACAGAACAAAATAAAGTTCCATCATTACTGGACTTTAGAAAGCATGTGTTTGTTTTCCATACTGTAATTGAAAATTAAAAAAAAACTTTTTTTTGCTGCTAAACATTGCTCCATGAAAACGTTTTTTTTAAACAGTATTTATCTGAAGAATTAATTGAGGTTTTTAAAACTATTTAAAATCAGTTCTTTTATTCGGACCAAAGAAATTGCTATTCTTTAAAATGCAATATTTAAATCGGTATTCTCCCAAGAGTTAAGGCTATCTGTTGTTGTGTATAAAACAAACAAAAAAACTGCCAGCTGCCATTTTGTCTGGCTAAAACTCCAGATGACCTACAGTAAGTGTGTTCCCATGTCTAGGTTCAGATCCCAATGGTAAAATTAAGTCAATGAAATGATGCGTGTAACAGTAAAATACAGAAAAAATTAATTTAATTTTTATTTTCAGATTGTGACATAATTCTCCAGACAATTTGTTAATACTTTTATTTGACCTTTGACCAAGTTTATTTATTAATCATGATTGGAGTTTGGTTGCTATACTGTACATTAGCTCAGTCACATGGTGATACATCACAGTATTGATGGACAGGGTAAAGCTCTGTCTACATAAACTTTATGATGACAAAAATGTGATGATCATATTAAATGCATGTTATAAGCAACTGGTTTTGTTTACCTACCTTTATTATTCTATCTCCTTGACGCACACCTGATTTGTATGCAGCACCATCTATGAATAAAATAAAATATTAAGAATGTTTTAAAATACTTTACATTTACAATTGAGGAACATTTCAATGTTAAGCAATGTGTCTTAAGAGGTTTTACTGCTGTGAGGGAGTGGCTACTGTGAGGGATTGGCTGCAGTAGGGTGTGGCTGCATTGAGGGAGTTGCTACTGTGAGCGAGCGAGTGGCTGTAATAGGGGAGTGGCTGCAGTAGATAGTGTCTAGAAGTAGAAGTGTTTAGTTTTAAACAATTGATTGATGGATTGTTTCAATTTTTATTTCTGTAAAGGCCAATCATTTCTTCTTTAAAAAAATGAAAATAAAATTTGTCATTTCTAATTTAAATTAAGATAATATATGAGTTTTGATTAGTGATAGTTAACAAGAAGTACTTAATGAATTCTATGAATACTCTACTCTTTAGATGGATGAGTCATACATCACATCAGAGTATAACAATTAATGTCTTAACAATATCCAACACCTAATAAATTGTCAAGCCCTCTAGATGTTTGCAATAGACAAAGTGTAAACAAATCCCCATAATTAAGATGTATAGATAAACATACACACAGGGAGACATTGAGCACATTATTACACTCGGATTCAATTTCTGTACAAAATGACAGTAGGTAAATTGGAGATGAATGCTTGAAAAATATTTTTTGGTATATAAAATAAAAAGGCAGTCTTACGAGTACTTGGTCAAAGTCCAGAACAATCAATTGAGAGATAATTATTACATTAGGCATATTCGACTAGTTGCTTATGAGCTCTTCAAACTGGTAAAAAAAGATATACTCGCACTGCTCATATACTGTAAAAACAGTGAGGAATTCAAGGACCTACAGATCCCCTTAACGCACATGGATATGCCTAGTGTTATATTGATGTCAAAGATGGGGCTGCTTTTATGATTATTTTCGCTGATTAGCAATCTATATAACTGAGCATGCTCAGTTTAACTTACATTCTTTAACATTTTGCACAAACACGGGATTGTCACCGCTAACTGTCAGTCCGTAGCCTCTTTCATCCTTTTGAACAATCACAGACCGCTGGATCAGCTGACCACCTATGACAATAAGATCACAAGGTAAAGATAAAAAAAGGTCTTGATCACAATTATTGTCAAGACCTCAAACAGGTTGTGTTAGATTGTTTGCACTTTCGGACTTTAAATTACCATACTATTATTTTTGTTTCACTTACCGAATGGGTCATTAATGTAAGGCTCCATGGAGATGGCCCTTTTTGTAACTCTTCTGATTTAGCCTACATGTATAACAATCCTTTGCACCTACAAACAAAATATGAAAGCAAAATTAATTTCTATCAAATTACTGCATATTTATTATTATTATTAATGCAGTGCAGTTTTTGGTTATAGATAGATTTTAGGATCTTAATGGTTATTTAAATACAATACAGTAGGTAAAAACAGTTTTACTATCTGGGCACAAAATTTGCCGGATCAGAAAAATATATAATTAGAAACCAGTTTACAACATAAATAAAAAGATATAATCACACTTGGGACCTGAAAAATTATTAATTAATTATTATTAAAAAGTTATTTGTAACCAAAAATATAGATTGACTTAACAATAATAAATGCAATCAAAATAAATTTAAGGTATTAAAGAAAAGAAATTGCAGTATTAAGCATTATTTGTATACAGTATTATTATCAACAATAGAAGGTTCAACAGCAAATCATTTTTGTCAAGTGACAATAATAACGATAACGTTACCGGTTTTAGTATCATATTCAATTCCCTACAGACATATTTCACTACTGTAGTCATCAAGTCAAATACTCCGCAATTATAGCCTTCACAAAAGGTGTTCAATATCTCATTTAAACATTATAATTATACTGTAGCCGTCAATTGTCACAGAACAGCTTATGCTCAAAGCTGTGTCAATATCCATAATGTGTATGAGATACTTTCTTCTTTCTATTCATAGCATTCTATTTACTGATAAGGCAATGATGCAGTCTATTTCGTGCCTGCTAACCTGGATGAACCGACACACTAGCCCTCTCTCTCCGAAGAGAGGATACAATTACGCAAAGAAAATTAGTTTAGCATCCCTATCGGATAATGGTTGCATCCAAAACGATGCCCTCAGGAGGGAGCCATCCAGCGTAGTAGCGTCATCATTTCTTTTCCTGCCTCTCCAGAGGGAGGGCTTAGATACAATAAATAAAAAGTTCCCAGAACACCCATACTGCACCATAATGGACTAGTCCGTAACCACGCCCTCATGTGCAAACGTCTCAACATACCACCGTCTTCATTTTGCTACTTAACTGTGGAACGGTGGGAGGGTTGTTTATCCAGGTAAGCAGCAGTCATAGACTACTAACACCACTATTGGTTTACGGAGTTTAAACTACCAATTGGTGTAATAAATGTGTAAATGGTCCTTTTATGGAGACACCGGAACTTCAGGATTTATATAATGTATCTTTATACTGTTTGTTTATATGATGGTCGAATTTATTTTGTCAAAAATATGGAAGGCAATCTTTAAAATGCTTGATTGAATATTATACTATTTTCATCCTAAATGTCCATCCCCTTTATATAATGGACGATTCCACGGTTATTTTCTGCGCATACATTTTCGCGACTTCGTTGTACGTTTTTGTGTTTGTCTTTTGTTGTCCTTTTCTTCAAGTACGTTGTACGTTTCTGCGAGTACATTGTATGTTTCTGCGAGTACGTTGTACGTTTCTGTGAGTATGTTGTATGTTTCTGCGAGTACGTTGTACTTTCTGCGAGTACGTTGTATATTTCATCGAATATATTGTATGTTTGTAATTGTATTTTTTGCGGTGTTTGCCTTCCATAAAAAAACAAAAATTTGTTTAATATCTTGCACTATACAATACATGTTATCATATAGATATGATATAATATCACTATGATGTTATCCATTATTAATTTTGTTAACACTACTCAGATAAATACAGTAATATCTTTTGAACACCTGTACCTCATTAGCATACTATACACCTGTTTAAATCAAACATCAAAGGATGAGCTATAATTGAATACGTCATGTATCTCCACTCTTTCCATAATTACATTCAAGTTGTGTTTGTTTTAATCAATGTCAATTAATGTTTGATGTATCATGTCTTACTATTAAAAAAGGATTTATTCTTTAATATAAAATTTGTTTCGTGAATCAAAAGTAGAAAATCATTTGTAATATGTCAAAATATTTTAATTGATATTGACGTTTATCTACAATCTTGTCATAATCATAATTGCTATGTTATCTCTTTATCAGACAGTGGTAATAGAATGTTCCATCATTCATGTGAATACTGTATAATATTATCTTACAGTTACACACTGCAGTGATTCAGTTTTGGATAATGTGTTTCTGATGTGTAAATATTGCTCATGTTCACCAATTATTTATATCACAAACTAACAATTAAACTTCACACAAATAAAAACGGTCCTTGTTGGACATGTTTCTGGTATTAATGTCTCATTTTTATAATACTTTACAAAAATACAATTTATATTGTAGCAAAAAATACAGTACAATATTAGGATAAATATTTGGTTGTAAAACATACTGTCATTAAAATTGGTGTTGGTCTTCACTGAGTCTATGTACAGTCAGGGAAAAATTTCATTTAAAAATTTTGTTTTGCAATATTGCTAATCAAACTGATTTTTAAGTCGAGAAACATAGTTTTATATTGTATTTTTTGCTACACAATTTTAAAAATGTGTAGCAATAAGGTTGTTTTGTATAGCTTTTTGCAATGCTACACTGGCGAAAATGTTCCCCGACAGTACTGTACACAACACTTTACAGTGGAACTCACTCACAGAAAATGAGTAATTCATTAACTTGAAGCCGATAGAATATTAATTATATAGAATAATAAATGATATTGTAATATCAGACTTTTTAATTACAAAAACAAATAATGCAATTACTGTTGGTAATTACTTGAATATCATAACACTTAACAGATCAGATATCAACATGGCGGTGAAAAGTGGATTTTATTAATATTAATTCCATGAATGCCGGATGAGGCATATAAACTACTGTGTTAACTTAAGCATGTACAGTACGTTAAGCATGTACGCTAAGCGTACGTTAACTAGGTTGTGTTGCGGTCAGCGACACCAGCTTAAAATAATAAACGTTTTGTAAACAATCGTTGATGCGTATCTAAACCTATACAGCTTTCCTTTTCAATGATCATGTTCATTATCAATTATTCTTTGTTATTTACTCTCTATTGTCTTTTCATTCATAAGATGCTAATCACACATTTGTTGTTGCTTGTAAATATTTCAGTTTTTTTTTTACACCATAAGGTAATTAAAAACTGACATACAACAACCGATGACATCATCAATAAACATAAATTGAATATATTATTCTTGGTATAAAATAGGTCATTATATAATTAACTTCATTAAATCCATTTGCCTAAATCTTTTTAAAACGTAACTGACCGGTATTGATGACTTGAAATTACTCAACATGCTTAAGGCTATGTTAAAACCAAGTACAGCATATACTGTACTGTACAGTAGTATTATGAACCGTGATAGTACGGCAAAGTATAAACCGCAAAGAAAAGAACACAGGAAAACGCTTATGGTTACAGTTACAAGTTTAATTCTTCGGGACACTACTTGTTAGCATCATGCTGTACAATAGGAGACATTTTGATTAGATACAATCCTGAATTATGTACGCTAAAACTCATTTTCCGCTAATTAATACTAAGATGTGTCATACGCTAGTGACTGTACAGACACACAATTTGTAATGTGTTGAATTCTAAAGCTATGTTTACACTATCAATCAAACTTTACTGTATGTGACAACAAAAATGTGATGTGTCCATATGGACATGATGATGTCATATCACTACCATTTGGGCACATCATACTTTTTTAGTAAAACTAGTTTGATAGTGTAGACAGAGCTTAAAATGCCTTCGATGACCAATTACCTAGTGACATGATATTGTAAACAATCCAGTTCTATGAAATATAATATTTGCAACACTTACAAACTATCAACCATGACTATAAACACATACTGTACTTAGTGTTTCAATATGGTAAACATTAACGTTCTAAGCACCAGGTTAGGTGCTAACAATATCAGCAGTTTAGTTTATCATTGTTTAGTTACCATAAACAAAATGTATTATGTTCAACAAATAGATGTTAAGTACAGTGTTAAAAATTATAATGTTCTTACATGTCTTGAAAAGAAATGATACCGTAGTTGGTTTTTGTGGGAATGCTCCCACTTGATGGCATGGTGAACCATGTGTGGAGAGGGGTTTTCCATTTATTTTCTACTTTTAGTTATATCTCAAGAAGAATAGGCTATTGTTGTTTTATCCAGGTAAGCTAGGCACGAAATAGACACTATAAATAATAATAGGCAACAGTAATATTGTGTAAATATTATGTTAAATTAGTTTGGATGACTGGGTAAAGTCAATCACAATTTATGCATCTCCAAACCTATGCCTTTCCATTGTACTTGTTTTCTGATCCATATTATGGGTTCAATGGGGTTTGCTATGGGGTTTTTTAGGTTTATGGGGTTTTCTGGGTTTTTTTTGGTTTGCTTGTTATGTTTAGGTTTGCAGGGTTTGCATTTAGCAATAAATTATTAAAGCAGACGCCAGTGAAATATGGTACTATGTACAATATCAATGAATGTAAAAAAGATGCAAAAAGAAACAAGTCCAGGTGTTATCAAAACACAGTATGATCTTATTTTCGTTGGTGATATCCAATTCAGCCTATTCTATATTCAATCTGGCTAGCTTTCAACGCCTTACTCACCATCTATTTATAAATCCATTAACACCATCTATTTTAATTTGTCTGTATAAACACACCTGTACTAAAGATTAACCCTGTCTTCTTCTACAATTTCAAAACTAACAAAATTGTAATAAGTGCTAAATATATTCTAACAATCAACTGCAGAATAATAATTTAAAGTAAAAAGACACAAATTGTCATTTACTCAGCAAAGATGATTTTCTGGATAATGTGCATCTAATTACTACACTGTACACACCTTCCCATAGGGGTGCGTAGGGGTCATATGATAATAATAATATCAAATCCTTCAAGTCTATAAAAGGGGTTACTCTACTGTATGTAAAAAGTAAAATAGAATTACCAATTTCTCCATTCCACAAATCAATTTTTTTTTAAGGTAGGACTTTACTTGACCTATGAACCCACTACTATACTATAAGTTATAACAAAATCCCAGTATTTCCCAACTCCTTGACCTTACAATTCAAGGACATAACCAAGGTAACAATTGACACAATCACTTCCTTTATTTTATAGATCTGTCAAATCATGGAAGAGATATACTCCAACATGCATTACTGCACTAAAAACTAATCAAATTACTTTAATAAACCAATTTTATATACTATAATTATATAATCACAAAAGATATGACATCATAGTAATTAATTTCACCATTTTTAGAAAACCCTCGTCCTCATCCTCCAGAATTTCAGTTTCTTGGGAGACTCCATTGATGAAATACTGTAGGCCTAGACTGACAATTACTGTATAGTAAAGATGGATACCATTACCAAACATTCTGCTACCATCGGACCTCTATCCAGTAGCCTACAATTAATTCCAGTCTACTATTTTTGTATTACTATACAGAACTTTCTGAATACTTACAGCAGTACAGTACAGACTTATATGTCATGCATTTTAATAAACTATTTATTTTAAGCAAATAACATTTTTATAAATTACGGTTAGAAGTTTTGATAATGGATTAAATGCCAAGCAATACTGTACACTTCAGAAAAATAAATGACAATGTAGAACATTGAATAAATATATTGGATTAAAATAATAATACTCAACACTGTTTCTATTTCTTTCATACTGAATAGCAATTACACTATAGAAAGGGAAATTAAAAAAGATCAACAAGTTAGAATAAAAACACTTCATTCATTGCTTTGGAATTCCAAAAATGTGGCTAGCCAACCAGGGATTCTCTGTTTTTTTTATGTGCATTGATTGCTCTGGTCTTTTCAATCTATTCAAAGTATTCAACTCAAATTAGAAAAGAGGAAGGAACTTGAGATATCCCTCTAAACACACCAAAGCACTGCTACTACTACAGAGGTTAAAGGTCAGAGTGAAATGTTTATTTTACCACAATTTGGTTTTGATGTCTGAATTTTCATATTTATCTACAGTACTCTGTACTGTATGAGGCCAACAACGTAGTCTACAAAGTGAACAACGTAGCCTACTATGTTCTACATGAAGCCAGTTCATAGGAAAAGCTGCAGTATTTTCTTTCTGTACACTGTCCTGTACAATAAACCTCTGTCAAATTTATTTTTTTTATTTATTTATTCAATTTCTGCCATAAACATAAGAAGACAAAACAATTATAAAAGGAGGCACGGAAAGACCAAACAGGTGCTAAACACCTATGCTAGTTGGTCAACCCAGAACAGAGAAAAATAAATAAATTACGTTCTACAATAAAAGCATCGACAAGAAAGCGACCAACTACACACATTTTCAATATCAAAATTATTTAAAAAATAAATATTGAGATAATTAAATAAATGATAAATTAGATTAATATCCACGGCTTTCAACATTTAGTAAGACTTACTGTAACTATTTAGAGTACTACTACCAGTTTAACTAGACATGAAACTCGTCACTTTGACGAGTTAGTTATCCGCACAACGACAAACGCCACGTGCACGTCATACGTTAGAATATTGCACACAGATAAAGATTATGGCATTATGACAAGAACTGAAGAATATGATATGCTGTTAGTGCTGAATTCTGTCAATTTTGTGTCATATAGTATATACATGCAAACAGTATAATCTGTATACATATTACATACAGTGTAGAATAGGTGAAATTACGAGACCCGCCATTTATTCAAATTTTTAACATGGCGACGGTATCAAAATGAAACACTTAAATATCAATTTCAGAAGGAAATTATCTCAGAAACAACATATTAACGTGTAGAAGAAATTTGAATACGTAAAATATAGATGCGCACCCTTTTAAATGTGATGAACTATTACGCAAAATATGAAAATACGACTTTTTTTATTCAACTGGCCATATGATGACGTCACAACATCCGATTGGCAAAATGTTTACATGAATTCGTATCTACAATCCAATAGCTTCCAGAAAACGTTTTAATCGTGATTATCACATTTTATTCTTACGAGCTATTACAGATTAAAATTTACTGTAAAGATGAAATTAATGACCAATGTAATTTAAATTTTTAGGCATGATGACGTTAAAAAAATTAAAAAATTTTTAATTCATGCAAAAGATAGTTGATTGACCTAGAATATATTAAAATCGGGGTGAAAATGGACAACGAATAACTGGAGATGCGCTCTATTAAATGTGATGAGCTATGACGAAAGAGACAAAAATCCTATATTTTATATTCGCGTGGCCATACGATGACGTCACAATGTCCGGTTAGCCATATTAATGCATGATTCGATATCTACAACTCATCAACTTCCAGAATATGTAATTTAAAAAAAGTTCTCCATGTAGTTTAGAATCTATGACTGTTTAAAAATAGGCATAATTTTGACGAATTTTTGAACTTTTTCACCAGAAACGCGTGCAAATTATTTAATTCGACGTGCTCGTATGACGTAATTTTAAGTCGAAATTGTTTAAAAGTTGGTAACATTACTATAAAAGGCTGAAAAAACATAAATCACGCGAAAAAAATATGTTTTTAACGCTACGTGTGTACCGCGTGCGTAAAAAGTTTCGCGCGCGTGGGAATTTTTGACATGCTCAAAATGACATGAAACGCATAGAAAGTTGATTAGAAGTTGATTTTTCGCATTCTAAAATTTTAAACGCGCGTGCGCGCGTAACTTTTTGTGAAACATGCTATTTTTAATCCATAGAAAGTTAGCGCTTGATGTGACTTAAATTTTCACAAAGTGTCAAAACAAAATTATGTTTCGTTTTTAGTCTATGATCAATCATTGAAATTCATAAAATCGCGCGTAAGTCACGTTGCGCAACTCTGACGTCATTCAAAAATAGGAGGTGCACAAGTTCACGTAAATGTCGATATGTTGACAAAGTTACGATATGTTCTGTTTACACGTTTTAGAGAAACGCGACGCACAAAAATGACAGAAGGAAAGAAGTATAATACAGAAAAAAAAAAAAAATATGATGAAACAGGACGATTACAAGGAGTTATCCGCTACTAAGCGGATAACTAATTAAAAAGTAGTGTAATGACCTACTTACAATATAGTGTAATGACCTACTTACAATATACTGTAAGACCAAAAAGAATAAAATATTATTAAATGCCATGCATTGCAAAATAATTTTACAGTAAAAATATATTTATCGAATACCTCAACTATTTTTTAGAATAAATAATTGGCATTTTGGCCAAATTAAAATTAATTTTTCTAGACTACTGTACGAAACCAGTGTTTATTATGACATGGGTGTGGCTATAGTTTAATGCAGCAAAGGTGTGGCTACATATTACTCTGTTTATAATTACAGCAAGGGTGTGGCTATAATGTACTCTCTGTTTATTCACACAAAGAAATCAAATCTAAGCTTCAATCAGCTAACTGTACAACTGCATGATTAATATAGAATTTAATAACATTTAATAGGTAATTTAATCAGTTGTGTTGCACTAAGTTCAGATTGATAATGAAACTGAACACGAGAAAACCTATTGTAATTTGCTTTTGAAAAGGACTTATCCCCAAATAAACACTTTCATCAATAGCTGAATAATTTCTAAAAATAACACAAAATACTGTACAATCAATCAAGTTTTGTTTTTTATTGTATTGGTGAATGGTCGCAGTGATTGTACATGGGAGAATAATGATTAAAATTATCATGTCAAAAAAAACATTTCAAGAAGACGAGGGAGGCTACTAAAGTGTCTGATACGACCGACCGGCCAGCCTCTTATGCCACTTTAATAAATGGAGGTCGCGCAACGGTGATTTACTGCCCAGTATCTACAGTACATTTTTACTCTTGTAAGCCGTTTATGAAATCATTTGATTATCTCCCCCCTCCTCCTCATCTAAAATTTCCAAAAGTATGTCTAATCTGTATCACTGCAGATTCTTATGAAAATACTGTAAAGTTGTCAATCTTATTCTTAAAATGAAAAAGAAGAAATTAATTTCCTAAAGACACCCAACTCCGTCTTAATACGACTG
Source organism: Antedon mediterranea (assembly GCF_964355755.1). Classification (NCBI taxonomy): domain Eukaryota; kingdom Metazoa; phylum Echinodermata; class Crinoidea; order Comatulida; family Antedonidae; genus Antedon; species Antedon mediterranea. Next base: position 2,595,125 of record NC_092677.1, read on the forward strand.
ACAATACAAGTATTCATAATAAAATCAAAGTTAAAATGAATTCATTGGAGAGGCATTTAGTACTTAAAATATCTAAGCACTGAACTCAATCAATTTGTATACACAAGAATGGGACACTCCGATACAATTTATCACTTATAACATATTTTAAGGTCTATAATGAGATCTGAAGGAGAAATAAATTGTTTTCTAATACTAATAGGCAACTGCTACATTCTTTACTGTATTTAGTAGGTATTTATTTTAAGACCATTTATACAAATTTATAGGCGATTAATTGACTTGGTCAGTCAGTAAAAATCGACAAACAATTTTTAACAAAGCATATATTGAAACTTAAAATTGTATTTTAATTTCTTGGTTGCTTTGTTGAATATTATTTAAATCAGGTAATAATTACCTCTTCTTTCCGTAATAAACTTATTCCTGAAAATGTGTTTATTATAATATAAAATATTAATTTATGTTTACGTTCAAGTACTATATTTGTTCCAGTTAGATAGTAGCAATTTTTAATATTATAGTACACATGATTGTATTACAAAACTTAATTTTTTCAAAAATATGCGACATAATAAGCCCACAATGTCATAATTTGCTATGTATTTCAATTATTCATTTATTCTTCACTAGGCTATACTTTACTATTTAATTTTATGATTGATTATTACAAAACCAAAGCATTTCAAATGTAAAAAAAAAATGTCAATACTACTATTAATAAGCAAATTATTCAACTAGGCCTAGATGATAATCCTACCATACCAGAACTCGCTCAATAACACCAGCTAAACTTCCGGGTAAGGTAGGAGTTTTTACTGAGCCATCCAACGAACGGAAGCCACTGTTCATCAGGTCGTATGTGATATCTTTAGTAACTTTTTAATTTAAAACAAAAACTACATAAACTTTAATGTAATAAAAGGTGCAGTACTTTGACACATGAAATAACATTATTTCTCCGAATGTCAAATAAAAATGAGAATTCCCATTTAATGTACCAAGTTGGTGCTTAGGGCGATAATCCGTTGGCATCCCAACTTTTCCACAGTTATTAGTACTCTTCCACTGCCCAGCGATTAGAGAGGACACTTACCGATTTTCAGTCCTTCGGAGGCCTCGAATTTAGGTCGTTTCCAGGGTATATCTCCAATAAAGTGTATATTTCCTGCCTTTAACCTGAAGATTGCAATATTCTATTGCTTCGATTAATTCCAAATTAACAATAACATTCCTAAAATGGCGTTTTTTATTTTAAAATCTACTCATTTTCGCTACCACAACACGCAATGAACGTAAAAGATAACTAGGACAAGTCACTCACGTTATTGTAAAAATATGCGAGGTGCGCATAATAAAGTAGTTCCAACTATCAATTAAAGTATTGTTAATAGGCCACAGTTTTCTATTTTTCCGATCAAAAAATATTGCTAATGTACTTTAATCATCTTTAGACAACTTTGTTAAGAACTTTCATATCTGTAAGTTTGACTTTTAAACTGCTTGTGTATGAATATCCAAAAAGTATAAAAGAAAACTGTTTTAAAGATGGCCGAGAGGTCAACTCATGCAGGGTTGAATTATAGAGGGCGACAAACAGCAATTTCGTTTGATCATGAATAGTTAGCGCGTAAAAATACCTAATGAAATTTGAATAATTAAATGCGCGAAAAATAATGTAATTAAATAAAACAACTAAAAGATAAGTTAAAATTATGACAAACCATTAAAAAATAAAATGTGATTTACACTCACCAAACTTACACTCACCATTGTTTGTTTGCTTTTATTTTTATAATCTGAGTAGGCCTACTGCTAGAACTTAATTTATTTTAATAAACTATCAAAACTACAGAATTGCCATTCAAGTTTGATTTATTAATCTTTATTTTCCATGGTCACATTTATCTGATAACAAGGCAATTCTCACAATATTAGCATCATGAATAAAAAATATTAGTAAGTACAGCCTTAAAGGGCAGCTCCGGGATTTTTTAAAAATGGGGGAAAGGAGGGGCGGGGGGTTATTTTATGACACTCATTCTACTGTAAAAAAAGAAGGGTTAATATCAACGTTGTTGTGAGAGTTTTTATATTTTATAATAAATAGAAATATTATAGTCGGAGCTACCCTTTTGGGTCTTTGAAAAAACAGAATATAAATGCACAAGAAATGTAGATAAGACTTCACAATATCACTGACATCACTACACACAACTGTAGAAGGTAGAGGATTTGGTGGTATATTAATGTAAAACAAGTTCGAAAAAGGAAGGAAGAAAAGGAATTATGATTATATATTTTAAACTTTTTTTCTGACTTTGTGTTATATTACTGTATTTTATCATTATCATATTGTGTTTTATCAGCAGAAAATTTGCTTATAAGTATTTTTCCTGATTTTACTGCTTGCTAAAATCAACAGGTCAGAGACCCTCGTAGATACCCAGCCCACTTCTGGGCTATAAAAGCCCACTGTTTCACCAATGCAAGAAAGACTAGAGACATTTGCAGGTACAGTACCCTGATTACTTTAATAGATAAATTCTTTTTTTTACTTTACAACGATTTACAAATATTCAGCTCTCAAGTGTTTCTTAGCAACATGAACATGCATCATATTCTATATACTGTATCTATCTGAATTATCTTCATTCTTTTTCCTCATGCTTCATTTTTCCAGTTTTCCTCTGTTTCTTCCGTGTGTCTTTCATGTGACCAGTCTCATCTATCATTAGTTTCGGCTCGTCACTTTCATAACCACTATATACTGGCTTTCTAGGGAAGTGGGAATCGTCCATTTTTGGCTGCTGAGGTATCAATTGGGCAGAAGAACTACTTAGATGCAAGTATGCCAAGGGTTTCGCTGACGTCGGTGGGCTGTAAACAGACGACGGACGATCCACGTCGCTGACAACAAAGGGCGCAACAGTTTTCTTTGATATTGACATGTCTAAGGGTTTAGTTTTGCAACTGAGATCAATAGGCTGGTCTGCGTCAGAAGAGGACATGTGTTGTGATATGGTTCCTCTCTGCATCTGTGGTTGAACTGGATTCAAGTATTGAGGTAACTTTTGTGTCGGTGGCAGGAAAGTTGCTCTCATACCAGGCTCTTGACAAATGACCGGAACCCCTCTTATGAACTGGGATACAGTGGTTTGCGGAAGTCCAAACTGAACTGATGGCTGAACAAAAACTGGCGCTACCTTTGAGGGTGTTTCAGATATTATGAATCGTTGAGGTGATGCAAGTTTGTGGACAATCTGATGTGGAGGTGGAAACTGGTGAATGAAATGTGCGGCGTTTGTTGGCACAGTTCCAAGCGGTGCTTGTGAAATGATGTACGGCCCTGCAGGATCTATTCTGTGTAGTTGTGGTACACTCTGAAGAGACTGTGTGATGATGTGAGGGACTGAAGGAACTCCAGTAACATAATGGGGCAAATGATGCCCTTGATTAGCAACAGGATGCTGTGTCATTATGCGATGTTCTGGTTTCATATAATGAAGTTCTGGAACAATGGGATGTACCTGGGCTATGGATGCTTTTGTGTAAACAGAATCTGTTCTAGTAAATTGTGTTCTTGGTTCAAAAGATGATGAAAAAGACTGGTAAGATGGGCCAAAACCAGGTCGTACATCCTTATTGTACAAAGCTATTGATGGTTCTTGCAGTCTTGGAGACAAACTACTAGCACGAGGAATGGCAACATCTAAGTACCCTGGCTTAAGATGTTTCTGATGTTCGACATCACTTGCTGACATCGGTCTTTTTATCTCATGGTGTGGATACACGATAACCGATACTCGTCTGCCGTCACTATCTACTGGTTTTTCTCTAGTAGTTTTTGAATTTAATGCTCTTCTACTTTCTAGTGCAGAAGAAAGAGACTGTACAGCATGTAGGTTATCAGTGTTAGGAAGATTTTGTAGTGGTGAGACTTTATTACTGGAAGAAGCCTTTTTAATAGTTTTTTGCAAATTTGAATCGCCCAATGAGAGTAGAGTCTGTGCAGTTGACAAGGTGATGTAAGGTTGTGAATTAGTTGTCATATTACAAACATTGTCTTTGATGGCAGGATTGCCTCCTTCTACTTCTCTCCCTCCTAAACTAGAAGATGCATTTGTTTCATCTTCTACTTCCATCGGCAATTCTGTTATTTCGTGATCTGAATTTAATTTGACATCATTTATTTTAAAATCCATGACATCACTTGACAATTTCTCTTGATTTCCTTCATTTTTTAACAATCTTTCTTTTCTTGATCTTTTATCAAAGTCACCACTTTCAGCAGATTCTTCAGTCATTTTAAGCGATTTCCGTTTCCTTGACAACCTATTTGGGTCTTCTGGAATATCAAGATGCTTATCTGATCTTTCAAGAAATTTTGATGAATCAGCATTTGATAATTGTTGACGTTTAGAAGATGTTTCTGTGAGAAAAGAAATTGTCCATTTACTATATTCATTATCACATTTATGACTTCCTCCTTCTATTGTTGTATTAATAGGAATATCGTCCTCTTTTTGGTTAGGTGTATGAATATCTGGTTGTTGTGTTACAGACACATTACTAGAAGATAGTTCTGACTGGCCTGAATGTTCAGTTTCTATTGCACACATTTCACTATCAATATGCTTTTTTAGAAAGTTTTTATTGGTTATATGACTATTGTCAACTTTCTCTTTAACATCAACAACAGATTTCTTTTTGAGAATACCAGCTTCATCTTCTTTCCTTTCTATGGTAACTGCAGTCTCTTCAACAGAAATATGCACTTTTGTCTTTGTACTATTCTGACGAGGTAGAAAATACGTTACTTCACTTTCATTTTGTGATATACTCTTTTCTATTTGTTGTGTTTCTATTTTTTGTACATTTAAAATGTTGTTTTCTTCTGAAGTGTTTTTCTCGCTACAATCCGATTGTATTTGTTCAGAAGACATGAACTTTTGCTCATCTGTTTTGCAATCAATGTCATTATGTTCACAAACATTTGTTGTGTCCTGAGGAATACTATCTACTGCATTAGATTCTATTTTATCATCACAATTATTACCACAAACAACAGTCCTTTGTGAACTGGATGACATCTCAACTTTGACCTCTGTCTCCATGGATTTTATGTCAATGTCTTCTTTGACACAATTTTCTGAAGAAATGGTTACATTTTCTTTAATCTGTGTTTCGGCACTTGATACTAGCACTTTTGTGTCAACTTGGCATTCTATTTTTTCCTCATTTGTTCTGGAAATCTTAGCTTCAGAGACTTCTGAACAATTAACTGAAACGTTATCCTTATTTAGAAGCTTCTTTGGTGATAGACTCGATGCACCAGCTTCCATTGATGATAGACTTGTTGCACCAGCTTCTTCCTCTTTTGCTGCATCATATATAGATTGCATTTCCATATTAGCAGTTATTTCTGATACTTCTTCATCAGTAATGGATGTTTCTCTAACAGGTACCCGGTTACTATCAGACTCTTTTGATAAATCCTTACTTTTCTGTAATTCCTCATTCTCAGATATAACCGTATTACATGTTGCAATTTCCATTGAATTCTTTCTTTCTGGAGATGTATTTAAAATGGGATCATCAGAAAGTACTTCAGAGGAATATAGATGTGAAGTATTTACTGATGGAATGTTTAACACATGAACTTTTGGCAGTCCAGCAGTACCCGGACTGTATTCATGGCTAGTTGCCGTGACAACTGAGGGCATTGTTTCAACAGTCACTGAACATCCAACAACAGGAGATGATTGGATGGATCTACTTGGAGTTGACATTCTTGGTGACATAAACTGTGAACTCTGATCCTGGTATGGTGAAGGAGCAGGGCTTGAGGTAGCAGAGCTTAAAACAATCTGAGGATTTTGATTGGGTGAAGATCTTGGTGTTAATTGCTGACCATGATAATTATAGACCTCCTCATTTGTATTAATTACTGTTAAAGGCCAGCTACTACATTGAGATGGACTGGTTAGCCTCTGTCTTCCAGATGATCTGGACAGGGAATTCGGTGAACGAGGGCGGTAATCTTTGCCATGTAATAAATTTGATATCTGTAGAAAAGAATAATTTTAAAATATTTAGTATTTATATCAGTATTTTACAAAAATATTGTCACAATACAAGAATTATGACAAGAAGAGCTAGCATGAATAAACATGAATTCTACCTATATTGTCACTCTTAAACTTAACAAAATTGGTTTTTATGTTTGACCCACTACTAATTGTCCTAATACCCCCCACAATTAACTTTCCAACACCCTCCACAAGTAACTTTCCAACACCCTCCACAATTAACTTCCCAATACCCTCCACAATTAACTTCCCAATACCCTCCACAATTAACTTTCCAGCACCCTCCACAATTAACTTTCCAACACCCTCCACAATTAACTTTCCAACACTCTCCACAATTAACTTTCCAGAACCCTATTAATGCAAAAGAATTCCACTTACAACTCTATTGGTGGTAATCATTGCCGGTGATTCTCTATGAGAGTTGCGCATACTCATGTCCGCACCAGACTGCATCAGCCGCCGTACGACCTCTGTGTAGCCACGCCCACTAGCGATGTGCAGAGCTGTGTTACCAGAGTATGATTGACAATTGATATCAGGGCCACCTAGTAACAATATTTCAATAATTTTGTCAACGTCTCTTGCAGCAGCATGGAAAAGAGCAGTCCAGCCATTTTTGGTATCCTGAAAGAAAAGATGTAATACTATTATTCTACTGATTTCTATTGATTTCTAGTCTTAATGATTTTCAGACTGAATGAATTCAAGACTGAATGATTTCTGAATTGACAATTTTGAGAGTGAAAGATTTCCAGATTAATGATTTTGAGAGTAAAATGATTTTCAGACTGAATGATTTCAAGACTAAATGATATTTAGATTGATGATTTCAAGACTAAATTTTTTGAAACTGAATTATAATGTCTGAATTGACAATTTTGAGAGTGAATGACTTCCAGAATAATAATTTCGACAGTAATGGTTTTGAGACTGAATAATTTTTAGACTGAATGATTTTAAAACTGAATAATTTTGAGACTCAATAATTTTGAGACTAAATATATTCAAATGAATGATTTTGAGAATGATTAATTTCAATACTGAATCTTACCTTATGGTCAATGTGGTTTGGTTTATGATGTACAAGGATATTGACAATTTCAGCATCCTCATGGATAACAGCAAGATGGAGCGGTATGTAGCCTAAATAAACAAACAAACATCTCTTTATATTTACTTTCGTAAACAAATAAATGGTTTCATTAAATACAAAAAAAAAAAATTAGTGTTTCTCAACATTTTAAAAATAAATTCTTGAAATTCAACAACAAATATTACATTACATATAAATAAATGTGAATTATTCAAAGATTACACTGAACAATTTAGCTTAAAATGTTACCTGCCACTTATAGCCAATAATGGGACTTTTGGACCTAAACTTACCTTCAAAGTTTTTGGTTGTGAGTTGTGGCTTATGACTTATCCCTTGTAACAAGGCAAACATGATCGGAGCACATTTGTGGATGCAAGCCAAATGCATTGATGTGTTTCCATAGCGATCACATATGTTTGGGTCAGCACCAGCTTGGATAAGATCAGCTGCTAACTCTGTGTGCTTAGTGATGATAGCAATGTGCAGCGGTGTCTAAAGTTAAGATAAGTTAATAAGATAATTCATTAATAACTATTCATTAAGTATAATGATGATATATTAAAATATGTATAAAAGCTCTGTCTACACTATCAAACTTTATGTGACAAAAAAGTTTGATGCACCCAAATATGGCAGTGATATGCTCAAATATGGTAGTGATGACATCATCATGTCCATATATGAGCTAAACATTTTATGTAACATTGGTTATGGATTTGGTAAAATATTTCTCCATACACACTGGTTCGTTTTTGCGCTTGGTTTTCCCATATATCATGCCCCACTTACAATTGTTATTCTTTTATTTTATAGACACAAGGACAATCAATCATGACTTTTTTGACACAATTAGACAAACACATACAAGATGCTCTACATAAACCAGTCCTCTAGTGTGGGCCAGGACCAAAATTTGATCTTGAATTAATTACGGTTTTGGCGGTTTTGGCAATATTGTGTTTTTATCATAACAACAAATCCTGATAAGAATCCAACAATACAAACCTGATGAAGATTGTTAACAGGATCAATGGAGAGATCAGACATTGATATCAGGTAGAGTAACTGGTGGACCATGTCTACCTCACACTGAGAAACAGCAATGTGCAACGGCCTAGACAAAAAAAAAGGGTTCAGTTACAAATATTTTATGGACAATAGGTAATTAGCTTTGTCTATCAAACTTTATGTGACAACACAATGTGATGTGCCCATATATGGTCATGATGATTTCATACAATGGAATGCCTTGTTGCATTGACTTTATATATTTATTTGTTTTTGTTCTATGAGCTCTTAGATTAAGATTTTTTTGTTCTCTTTTTTGCTATGGATATATTATGTCACCATGATATTCCAAAATAAAAAGATGAATGAATGAATATCACTACCATATTTGGACATATAACTACCATATTTGGAACATCACACTTTTTTTGTCAAACTAGTTTAATAGCGTAGACAGAGCTTTAGCCCTGACAAATGAATAATTATTTGCAACAGATTGACACTTTTTTCTGGCCGGCTATTTTAATATTGTTTTGATTTAGCTTTTTGTTTGTTTGTTTGTTTGTTTCATTTGTATCCCCATTGAGATCCAGCCATTGATACCCACAGCCATTTATTGTCAGAAATTTTCATTTGGATGGACATGAATGCTTTACTTGTACTGATCAACAGTACATACCACGGGCTGCTTAGTTCAATCATTCTAGTTGAGTACTTCCTGTAAAGTTTTTTTTTGGATCACCTCCAAAACTATTCTTATCAAATGTATACACATTCCTTTCCTGGTACCTGTATAAGGCCTTGTTGCTGCTATAAAATAATGCTAGATTATTGCAGCTATAATTTGCACAATGATCAGTTATCTGATACAAAACATGATTTCTGCTCTCCCTTTTTTACTATAATTGATTCTTATAGATATCATATCTCTACGATTGATACAATCATATTTCCTTTTTCCTCTGCACTTTTGTGAACGTTTTAAAGAAGGTTTGAGGCACAATGACAACCAGTTATCTGATACAAAATATGATTTCTCCTCTCCAATTCTTACTTTTAGTTGATGCTAGATATCATCTCTACGATTGATGCAATATTATATTTAATTTTTCCTCTCCACTTTTAGGAGCGTTTTACAGAAAGAAAATTGTCACAGATATAACCAGTTATCTGATACAAAACATGATTTCTCCTCTCCCTTTTTTACTATAATTGATTCTTTTAGATATCATATCTCTACAATTTATGCAATATCATATTTCATTTTTTCTCTCCACTTTTAGGAGCGTTTTACAGAAAGGAGATCGTCAAATTTGGACACAGATATAACCAGTTATGATACAAAACATGATTTCTCTCCAATTCATACTTATAATTGATTCTTACAGATCTATATGATTGATGCAATATCATATTTATTTTCTCCCCTCTACTTTTGTGAGCATTTTACAGAAAGGAGATCGTTAAATTGGATCAGAACAAAGTGAAAGGTAACACACATAAAACATTGCAAAACCGTTTTACTAGGAATTTATTAGAAAGATTAATAATAAGTCCTTGATATCGCTTGAACCAATATTATCGGAAGCATTTCCTTAGAAAAGTTAAAGCAACCAAACATGACATGACTAAATCTGTCTATTCATCTGATTGTTTATAACGATTTGGAATTTCTGCTTACTTTTAACAGAGAACAAAATAAATTTAATTGTTCAGTATAGACCATGTTCTTTGTCTATTATGAACATAGTGTAGTCGTCATATATTCGTTTGGTGTTACTGTATTATCTACAAAAGAATCACATTTTTCACACAAAAGACCATCATAAGATTATTCATTTGACTCAAGACTTTGTTTATAGTATTCTATTATATTTTAAATTAATTATTTGTAATATTTAACTTTCTAATCACCAGAGCCTATGTCTGAAATTCCAAAAATTCTGGTATTCTGAACATGTTTTTAATGGTTAAAAAAGATTTTGGGATTTCTCGACCGAAAGGCATATTTTTTTTCAGATTGTACGGTAGGAGAGTTGGCTGTATAATCATTTGTATTGTACGCGCATTAATTTAATGAGATTGTCGAGCTTGATCTTTACTGCAACTACAGTATATAGTAAAATTTATCAAGTTTGATGAAAGTGCTCAGATTGTGCAACTTACGTGTCTCCGTCTTCATCAGGTGCGGTTGCTTGCTGAATCTCGCTGGCAACCAGGAGACTGTATATAGGATGCGATGCATCTAAGGCACAAATAAAAGTATAACATTTTATTATTTTGTTACGGTTAGTATCAATCATGCTGTTTTGACCAGAAGTTTTCTGAAATATTAATTTCACCCGCTCATACAAAATCAAGTACTGAGAGAACAGAAGCATGATTTGAACACAAGACCTTGCCATTGGACATCTTCAAGTCTGTTGCACTGCAGTAGTGCAGCTGTCAGAGGTCCCTTGTTAAATAAAGAATAAAGTTTTAATACTATGTACTTAGTCAGATCTGGAGATTAACGATAATAAATCTTATAACATACGTAAGGTGAAGGTACAGCGCACGCACATGCATGTCATTCATAATCTATTTAATGTTCCTGGAATTTCCTTCAATTAAAGAACCTTTTTACTTGTAATGGCCATAAGCAAGGCCTAATATGGTATAACAACACAACACACAGGTACTGTACTAACAATTATACCTAAATAGCTGAGATAAGAGTAAAAACTAACAGGATGGAAACCACCAATAAATGAAACAAAAGTGTTTACAAAACCAAATTTAACAAACCTTTTTTCTTCAACTTTTTCAACAAGTTAGCCGACATTGTATAAAAGTCCTAATATTTTCCAAATAAGTTGACAACAATGAAAGAAAGCCTAAGTGACAATTGGAACCTGCCACTGTAAACAAAGATCACAACAACAAACAACCAATAGCAGTGCTCCTTCAAATGTTTAATTTCACTCGTTTTTACTTCCTTGTTGAAGACAGAATTCCAAAGTAGGCCAACCGGGCATGACATTTATTATTCCCATGATAATTATTTAAAAGTAATTGTTTAATTTACGAGAAGCCTGGATAAATTATTACCCCCAACAATTGAGAATTAATTTTTCAAAGAAAAGCTTCAGTTTATTGAATAATTAAGCTGCGATTGAAACCTCCAGGATATCAACTAATACAATTTAACAAAGGTTATCATTTTTTAGACCCCCGCTTCTAAAAATAGCTAAATCACTATCCAACATAAATCCTTCTTTTTCATAATGGAACTATGCATTTCTACACATTTCCTAATTTTGTAATCTGGTAAACAACTCATTGAAATGTAAATAGTTTTGATTTATAATAGCAGTGTTTTTCTTTGTTACAACTGGAAAATAAAACAGTAAATCAAAATTGACAGTTTGTATTATCTTATGAAAAGTATACATAAAAAATATATATATAGATAAAACAATGTTTCAACTAGTCATTCATTTGGATCGCCAAATTTCCTTTGCCAAGTAGTGTTTTTTCTTGCTGAAAATTTAAGTCACAATTTGTGTTTACAGATTCTGGTGGAAAGTCATCTAGTTTGAACACAATTCTACATGATCTTCAACAATTGGGCTTATAAGGCTGTACTGTAGATTTTTTTTTTGATTAAATTATTTATAATAGTTATACAGTCCTCTTTCTTTTAAATATAAGTTTGTTTTAAAGTTTACAATTATGTAAATTACAATTTACAATTATTATTATTATTTACAATTTACAATTTACAATTATGTAAATGTCACAGTGGTGCGTTGCAACATTATGGGAGTATGTTTCTATACGTGTTTGATTAAAAATAAATGACTAGGGTAATAATGTTCAGCGCTTAGAGGTTTCGCAACATTAGACGCTATATAAATCCAGAATATTATTATTATTAATTAGTAAAAAAAATAATATAGAAGAGTAATTGGGATGCACTGTAAAAAATACTACTGTATTACAATAATTACTCACAGTGGCTGCTAGGTTGAGCATGCCCTGAAAAAGGCCCCATTCATCACATGAATTAGTTACAACTTTTCAAGAAGGTCCCCAAAATAAAAAATATCAGGGAAGAGGGACATACGACAAATGGACATTATCGGGTGGAAATAACCTCCATTGGTTAAACAACGGGAAATGGGTATACACAAAACAATGGCAAGCATAATGATTCCAATGTTTTCAATGCTTAATTTCTTATAGCAACTGTACTATGCATTATTAACAATTATGTACATTTTAGGGGAATTCCCTTTTTCTCATTTCCATTATATTTCAAAATATTGTAATTTCTAAACCACTAGAGGTTTTTTCAAGGTCATCATTTCCTCTTAATGATATAAATATCCTTTCAACTGATCATTTACATAAAATAAATTATTTTAAAATTATATGTCAGCACTTTCTCTAATAGCAAAAGTATTCATATTATCAAGTAGGAATTTCAGATTAATTCACAGAATTAGAATGTAATGGGGGTGAAATTTGAGAAATGTTTTTTATTGGCATATCCAACTTTTTTGGGGGAAAACAGGGCCTCACAATTGTAAAATGACATACTAAGCTTTAATGTATTGTCCTATCTTTTAATTCTAATTTTCATTTCTTTCACAACTGTAGCTACTCTTAAAAAAAATACTGAAAGTTGAGTTGTAAGTTGAGTGGCAAGTTAAGTTGCAAGTTGAGTGGCAAGTTAAGTTGCAAGTTGAGTTGCAAGTTGAGTGGCAAGTTAAGTTGCAAGTTGAGTTGCAAGTTGAGTTATAAGTTTTATTCAAGATTATTATTAGTCACACATGAAAAAACATAATTATGAAAAACAACTTCTATATTTTGTAATCTATTGTCAAATTATACAGATATATGACTGTCAGTCACACGTTATTGTGTAATCTTCCTATTATGTTGTTTATGCATTTTTTATTACTATTTACAACTACTTCATATCGGAAGATCAAAGGCATGTCTAGAAAATATTTTAGAAGGCGGGGCAATTAGGTCTGAAGCACAGAGCATGTATAGGCCTTTAGCCGACACAACACTAATAACAATTTAAAATAACATAATTAAATATTTTATTTTAATATTTCTCAGAAGAGCCTGTTACAGAAAATACTGTGAAAAAAGACAAACACTGACTTATGGAGGTATCACTATCAGAATCAGGGAAAATCCCAGTTATGACAAAGCAATTTTGATAACGAAATTGGCCTTTACACCTGATAAAGTTGTTGATAGCAATTAGTATTGCTGTGTCAGGAATACAGGTACAAATGAGTTATAGCATGGACCTATAAATTCCATGTTTACTAAAACTGTATTTAGAATTACAAAGGATTAGTTTGCTTTAAAAGGACAATAACAGTTACTGCAGTAAACTACACCTTGTTTTTGTGTACTCAATCATTTAGAAAGCTTTTGGTAATCAAACAGTGACTGACTCATACCTTCTACTGATTGAAACTAAAATCATATGTTATTGCAAGCAAAAAATATAGTTACTGTAGTGGAATGTTTGTACTTTAAATATTGTATATCAACGATTGTAGTCTTTAAAAACGTTTTCATAATTTTCCATTTTTATTGTTTATATTTATAATTTGTAAGTGTTAACTGGACTTCAAGGAAGAACAATGTACAAATATTGAATGAATATCAGAATAAAGAAAGATTTCTATCTATCTAACAAAATAGTACAAATTTAAACAAGAACAAAATAAACAGTAATATAAGTAATAAAAGAGAACTTTGTGTGATGTCTTGTTTGACTTGATATCCTGTTGCAGAAAAAACAATGTAGTTACTGCAGTAATTGCAGTAGAATAATTTTTGCATGATCCCTAATACACTTTGAATGGCTGATTGGGTGTTTTACTTGATCTACAAGTATGGCTTTTGTATGAACCAGTTAGGACAAGCAAGATGGAAATTCCCTACAATTTCCCTACGACTGTATATAGGATGAAATACATAGAAACTATTTCTAAATGGTTTGGTATCTGAAAAAGACAAACTGCAGGAATATTTTATTTTATATTTTTCCACTAGAGGCCTACTACTATCCAATGTCAATTTTTAAGGAATTAAGTTAAATTGAATTGAGTAATACTGCAATGTCTAACAGGTATAATGTCTAAGGGTAAAATATCAATTGACAAAATAATTAACATTTCAACCAACCTGTGATTGTTAAAAATATAGGGCATCCGTTACAGCTTATAAATACAATCTACCATGTATTGTGTAACCATCACAACACTTTGTAAAAAAAACAATTTAAAAAAACAAGGTCACTTCAATTCATATAGTTGTCTATTTTAAGGAAGTTTTTGTTAACTTTCTGTTATTTTGATTGCATACAATAGTTATTATTGGATCAATAACAATAGTCTTGGAGGAAATTACCTAACCCTGGGGAAATAAGTCATTTATTCTAGTAATAATAATAACTTAGACTTCTAAATACATTTTTACTTTAACAATAAAAAATAAGAACAATATTTGGCAATTAAATTTGCTTGACAACAAATGGATGAGCAAGAAGATAGAGGCACAAGAAAAAGAATGATTGATTGTTCAAAGAGTTAAATTGGCTACCCATGGAGTCACGTGTTAAATTTAAGATCCTGCTGCTGGTGTTCCGATGCCTAAATAGTTGCGCTCCAAAATATCTCTCAGAATTGTTGACAGTCAAGAAGGGAAAGCGAGAACTAAGATCTAGTCATCAGGTGCTACTGGACATTCCAAGGAGCAAACATAGTTGGGGAGATCGGACTTTCAGTGTTGCTGGACCTAGGCTCTGGAACCACCTACCCTTGAACATTAAACACAAATCATTATTGAGTCACTTTAAGTCACTACTCAAAACTCACCTTTTCTGATTTTTTCTACAGCGCCATGAGCAATGAATGTTGGAATGGCGCTATATAAATCGAACGATTGATTGATTGATTGATTGATTGATTGATTTCTGGATTATTTTTGTGTAAAACTGTAGAAAACAAATGGTACTGCATAGAGGGAGCTACTACACATTTTTGCTCGCTACCGGTTACAGTATTATAAGTAAGCAGTACCCTCTTTTGTTTATTTATCATACACTGTCGTTATCGAATTTTAATTGTAAACATTATTTGAAGAAAATGCAATATTTAATATTGATATTAACATATATCAACATTTTTTTTAGGAAAATAAAAAATTAAATGTAAGGTTAAATTTACAATTGTTGATGATAAATAGCTACAAGCGAAAAAAAAAATATTATACCTGAATTTGTAGTTGAGGCTGCTGCCAGAAGAGCATCAGTGCCTTGCATATTCTTAGACATTACGGAATGATCAGACCTAGAATCTGGGGTCAGCGAGGTGTCCGAGTACTCCACCAAATGTCCACTTGATGAAGAAACTTCATGCGCTGTTTTCGAGCTAGAACTACGTTTATGTTGCCGCTTAATCTTCTTTGTAACAATAAAGTTCTCTTCGTGGGCCTCCTTACTCTGTTCTTGATGTTGGAGATGAGAGGCAAACTTAGCAATGTCATGTGGGTCCTCCCTCTGTCCATCACCATGTGTGTGTTTTCGTTTCTTCTGTCGCTTTTTCGATTTTATAGGAGCTGACATGATACTGGCTTGGATAGGCCTAGTCACATTAGTTTTTATTAAATTGTGTTTAATTACTGTTGCTTTAAATGTACAATAAACATTTTAAACAGTGTATGTTTCATTTATCATATCAACGCTTAGGCCTACAATACTCCTTTAAATACAAAACAACAAGCTTACCACACACACCAACAACGTCAAAACAAAATGGTTGACATCGTGTATGGCGAGTCAAGTCTCGTGTTTTCTCTCGATTCTCTTTGTCGGCCTAGATCTCTCTAACACAATTACTTTAATTAAATTTGTAAGAAAATTGTAGTCAAGCACTTAAACAAAAGAATCCAGTTAATTGTAGGCCAAAATAACAACAATATGTTTAGTTATTAGTCGAGTTTGTAACGTATCTTCGTACAGTTGAACGGCAAATTTCACCGATGACATGTAGAAATACAAGCTGGTACTTTCCCTTTATTGAAGCGACGCATCTGATTGGCTATTCAATAAAAGGGACTTTTTTTCGATAAGCTGCTTGCTGATTCGGGAATTCCCCGTTCGCTGATAGGCTGACTGCTGGAATGTGACATGGCCTCTCCTCTCCTGATAAAACAATGTAAAAAACTCCCTTATATCTACAAAGTGTTCTTACACATATGATATTGTTGAATCATGGCGACATCACTATACAAATTATTTAACTAAGACTATATATACATCTGATACAATGAAATAAAAAAGAAAATTATGCAAATTACTTCGGTCGACAAGAGAAGAGTAAACTCGCCCCATTACGTCACACTCGAGGAGTGGTGTAATGACGCGCCAACGTCGACAAATAAACTATTATTAACAACCGATCGCCGTTTTTTTTTAAATTAACATTTTAACCAAGGCTTAACAATGCATAAATTAACTAATTTATGATAATTCTTTTCTTTGTAGAATAATATTTAAAATAGCATTTGCATACAACAACAAAACCCGCAAAAATAATAATTTATTCTCGAGACTCGAGCGTCTCTTCAATAACCTTTGACACCAGTGAGGTAAAGCCAAAGGCTAGAGGGCGTACTTCAGACTGAAAAGTGATTCCAACAGAAGGGGAACCAACAAGATTGCGGCCGTAAATGTGTTCAAAAACATTATTTAATATAAAAAATAATAATCTAATACACTAAGACTACATAAATTACAAAATATATTCTTGCCAAAGCACAGCGAAGTTTTTATAAAAATAAATATATTGTTAATCACAATGGAATTAATAATTTCTTGGTAATCTAGCATTTGTATACATTTATGGAATACACAGATAGAAAAAATAACAGGTTAGGAATTATAACATTATTTCCATTATTAATTCTTTCGATACTATACAGTATTTTTTTCTCGATTAATCAAAAAATGATTTAACATTTGTTCGTATGTTATACGTTCAAAACAATTTACTACGGTATTCCAAAAAAATAATAATTTTCAGAAAATGGTATAACTTTCACTGATGGTTTACAAAATTCTGTTGAACTAATATTACTAACCATTGACATAGTAGAAGAATATTGTTTATATTTCAATTATACCACATAAAATTGCGTTCATTACTGAAATATTTTAGGATTTAAAAAGGATAAAATATCCATGTGATGGAGATGAAACCGTGACGGATATGACGAACCTTAAAAATCATGTGACGGAAATGACTTTAAGATATGATTTGAATATGTTTATTGACCAGTCACATATATATATATATATACAATGTAAAAACATAATAAAGATATACAAAACAAAATGTACAACAAAAAAAAGGCCCTGGCAAAAACAAAAAGTCATATCCGTCACTGGCCGTCATCGTCAACGAAATATTGTGAAATGTGACGGGAGCTGACCGTGACGGAGATGATGTATTTCTATACCGTTCTCGGACCATACACACCAACTCTACCATAAACGTGTATTCATAACATATTACAATACAATATCTTGCATGAATGTTTTATTTACATGATTTGAACAATCTTCTAATGTAAAGATTAACAGCATCACAATTTAACAGTGTGGCGTGTTTACCGCGAATGACTAACAATAGCATCTTTCCCACTACACCTGCACAACCGTTGCATAACAACGCACGGCATACCAAACCGTTTCGTACACCTGCGATGAAAATAATAAATTCAATTTCTTTTAAAATTGAGGGCGGCAAACATAAAATTTACGAGATCGAATACAGGTTGAAAAAAAATTAAATAAAAAAAAGATGTTAAATGTGCTCTCCCTGCCTCAGCACTAAGGCCCTGCCACAGCCTTTTGGGGTCGTTTCCAGCACATCACCAGATGCATTGATGTTGTCGCCTCATGATGTGTGGTGGAAAGGGGGACGTATAATCTGTGAACCCCAAACACAGTGGTCGCATACCTTTAACTCTATTCCACCGACCAGCGTGGGAATCGAACCCACGACATACGTGTTGTCAACACGACGCTCAGGCGACTGAGCTACCGGTCATTTTGATTTTAACAAGGTTAATAGGATATTTATGACGTAATGATGAATTACGTAATATACGTATAAATAGACTATTATCAGCTGTTCATTCATGTACTACTTTGTGGCCTAACGGGTAATGCTCAGGTTTGGGTGCTCTTAGCTCTAGTAGATTGGGTTCGAACCTCTACAGTAATTTTTTTTTTTTTTGGAATTTAAAATAAATATTGTTTTTCTTTGATTTTGAGAGATATTTTGAGGGTTATAAATGTCAGGCCTAAACAAGTGGACCTTTTTAAAAATCAGAAACAAAGTTGTATGGCATTATTTTCCATTAAATAGACTGCCATAAAACCTCGAAAAGAAGCCCATGTGCTCCTTTATTTTTAGTACTCTTCGGTGTCGTTCTTTTACACATGGAGTTCTTTTCGAGATTACTTTTTGCAAACTAAAAGAGAACAGCTGCTAGGTTCCCACCCGGAAAATGTTTTATTTACATGATTTCAACAATCTTCTAATGTAAACATTAACAACATCAACATTTAAAAGTGTGGGTGTTGACCGCAAATGACCAACATACCATCTTCCCCATAATACACCTGCACAAACTCATTTGCATAACAACGCACGGCTTACCAAACTGTTTAAAATAGAGCTGCAAGGTCCCCGGAAATGACATCTATTATTTTTTCAAACAACATATATAAGAATCTTCAGTACCCCACCATGCTTAGGGCTGAGCAAAGACAATTTTGAAAAATAGAGCTGCATAGGTTCTCACCCGAAAAAAAAAGGCACTTTACATGGTTTGAAATTATATGAAACAAACTATATAAGGCTCACACCAGGACAATATAGCTTGTCCCCCCGAAAAGTGCACCTATTCATTGAAATATGAAATTAATTATTATTATGTCTCCAGTATACTAGCCCACCGTTGGGGCAGATCTAATAATGAAAATAGAGCCCAGAATTGCACGTATACTTATTACTATACATAATCACCTATGATAATTATGATAATGTTAAAATTTAATCTATCCAGATGCGACTTCAAAATTGTAGATGGGGTTTTCTACTTTAAAATTCGACTTCGTATATGCCTATTAAAGGCCTAGCCCGACTGTGAAATCAGTCTAAGCTGCGAAATTGGTCTAGAAATCGGAATCTTTGCAAATGTTCTATATTAATTTTATCTTATTTCACTCTCCATTAACCCCATACAAAAACCATCGGAGACAAACTATCTGTTTAAAACATGTTTATTCTGGGACGGTGCGGCCATACACATCAACTACCACAAACGTGTAACAATATCATGCATGCATAGGACATTTCGCTATCAATGTAGCAACATTGATTAACAAAATCAAAATTTTAACAGTGTGGCGTGTTTACCGCGAATGACTAACAATAGAATCTTTCCCACTACACCTGCACAACCGTTGCATAACAACGCACGGCATACCAAACCGTTTCGTACACCTGCGATGAAAATAATAAATTCAATTTCTTTTAAAATTGAGGGCGGCAAGCATAAAAGTTACGAGATAGAATACAGGTTGGAAAAAAAATGAAATAAAAAAAAAGATGTTAAATGTGCTCTCCCTGCCTCAGCACTAAGGCCCTGCCACAGCCTTTTGGGGTCGTTTCCAGCACATCACCAGATGCATTGATGTTGTCGCCTCATGATGTGTGGTGGAAAGGGGGACGTATATTCTGTGAACCCCAAACACAGTGGTCGCATACCTTTAACTCTATTCCACCGACCAGCGTGGGAATCGAACCCACGACATACGTGTTGTCAACACGACGCTCAGGCGACTGAGCTACCGGTCATTTTGATTTTAACAAGGTTAATAGGATATTTATGACGTAATGATGAATTACGTAATACACGTATAAATAGACTATTATCAGCTGTTCAGTCATGTACTACTTTGTGGCCTAACGGGTAATGCTCAGGTTTGGGTGCTATTACCTCTAATATATTGGGTTCGAACCTCTACAGATATTTTTTTTTTTGGGAATTGAAAATAAATATTGTTTTTATTTGATTTTGAGAGATATTTTGAGGGTTGTAATTGTCAGGCCTAAACAAGTGGACCTTTTTAAAAATCAGAAACAAAGTTGCATGGCATTATTTTCCATTAAATAGACTGTCATAAAACCTCGAAAAGAAGCCCATGTGTGCTCCTTTATTTTTAGTACTCTTCGGTGTGGTTCTTTTACACATGGATTTCTTTTCGAGATTACTTTTTGCAAACTAAAAGAGAACAGCTGCTAGGTTCCCGCCCGGAAAATGTTTTATTTACATGATTTGAAAAATCTTCTAATGTAAAGATTAACATCAACATTTCAATGGGTCCATTGAGCTCAGTGTATTAACATACGAATATATTTAAATTAGTGATTTTATTTCTATTTTATATCCCCGTGCTCCACTCGTGCCAATTGGATCCATTGAGCTCAGTGAGTGTATACTGTTAGATACGAATGGGATTCTGTATTCAAATTTAGTGTATTAACATACGAATATATTTAAATTAGTGACTTATTTCTATTCTATATCACTGTGCTCCACCGGTGCCAAATTTGATCCACTGGACCAGTTACCGTAATACTATTTCTATTCTATACTATCTGAGGTTAAAAAAGGCATAAATGGCGCTCCGTAGAGAAGTAGAGAATGCTCCATCGTCAGAATGACGCTCTGAATATACCTCCATTATTATGAGGTATATTCAGAGCGTCATTCTTATGTCAAACTAAATGTTTATAAATACATTGTTTTATTACGTAATTTGTTGCATATAAAATAAAAGACACAGACGTAGCCTGACGTTCCCTAAAAAATATTTCACATTTAAGTAATTATGTATGACATTTAGGCCTATGCCGAATAGATTTACAAATTGTCATTTTTAAGGCACACATCTTTCTCATCATAGATCTGTAAAATAACAAAAATCAATTATTAATATAATTATAATAATAATAAATATTCATCGACCAAAGTAAAAATAATCTAGATCGAAAATTAAACGCGACCGATTTCGAACGCGACCGATATCATCGTAAAAGAGTCAACTCCGGCGGGGGTTTCCCCTTTTTCGGATGGTGCGTTGTGTAGTGCGACAACGGCGGAGTAATTACGGGGGTTTCCCTCTGGTGAGCTACGTACCGCGACCGCGTTAGTGCGACTGCGGAGTGATTAGTCGGGGGATTCCTCCTCTCTGAGGTGGGAGAGCGTGCCGATCGTGTGACCTCCTGAGACTATAGGACGGGACTTCCCCTTTTATGCCTACACGTTCCGTGTTATTTTGTGTATCATTGCGACATTTTACGCACTTGGGCGACTTGCAATGGGGCGACTTTTCGAGGGGTGACTGTGTCAGGCGACTTTGTTTTGGGGCGACTTTGCGATGGGACGACTTTGTAAGGGGCGACTTTGCGATGTGGCGACTTGAGTCTTGACTACTATAGCATCATCCCACAAAGATGGCGTCGTTTCGTGTAATGGTCGGTGTAAAACGTGTCATAGATTATGCCGTAAAAGTAAGTGAAAATAATAAGATAACCCAACAATACATAAACGTGACATTGCTTGAGAATTGTGCTTTATATACAGAATGAGTACAGTTTTGTTGTGTACACCACGACCAACCAGACAGAGAGAGCAATATTGGCCCGGCCGGGTCGCCGGGAAAGACGGCGGCGGTGACTCACTCGGGCATGACTGCAGGCTGCTGGTTGCTACTTTAGCCTAGGCTACAGCAGGCTAGTGCTGGTTTAGGCCTAGGGGACATAAAAAGACAGTATTTAATTCCTAATATTGATGCAGGACAAATATAATCAATCAATACTGAAAAGTTATTATATTTAAAACTATTTCTAGGAGGCCTAAAACTAAATAATAATATAAAGCATGCTATATAGCAGCTTCACATCATGCATAATAAACATTTTTTTAAATTACAGATCAGGGTAAAACCAGACAAGATGGGCGTGGTCACAGAGGGTGTAAAGCATAGCATGAATCCATTTGATGAGATTGCAATTGAAGAAGCAGTCCGACTAAAAGAGAAGAAACTAGCTTCAGAAATAGTTGCCGTTAGCTGTGGCCCAAAGCAATGCCAAGTATGATGGAAATATTGCATATGGATATTCAATAGCATATTTTGCAGTTAAATATTCATATTTAAATTTCAAGGGTACAAACATATTCAACATAAAAGAGCTTTCATATTTAATTTGTGTGTAAAATCATCATTTATTTCAAATAAAAAAGAATGTAACAAACATCCCAGCTCACAGCTTGGAGGACCAAACATATGCAGGGAAAAACAAGACACAATCATAAAATGTAATCCATTGGATCCTAACACTGTAATCCATTGGATCCTAACACTGTAATCCATTGGATCCTAACACTGTAATCCATTGGATCCTAACACTGTAATCCATTGGATCCTAACACTGTGTTCTAATTTTCAGGAGACGATAAGAACAGCATTAGCAATGGGTGCAGATCGCGGTATACACGTCGACATGTCAGCTTCTGAGTTCGAAGCGTCAACACCACTTCAGATCTCAAAGATATTAGCTAAGCTAGCCAAGGAAGAAGATATTAATTTAATAATCTTAGGAAAACAGGTAATAACCTGGCAACCAATAATATTAATAATAGTCTTTTGTATAGTGCGTAACCAAATAAATGTTCACACACAAGGCTCAAACTAGGTAGAAATCACATCATTTCATATGCTATGCGAAAGAGATGAGTTCAATATAACTTGTAGTCACAAGGAATAAAGTTGTGTGGTGGTTGAAAGAAAAGGGAACAATCTATGTGCGTTCCACGGGGTTGTCAAAAGCCTCGGGTTGAAATCTTACTAACCGTACTGGTGGCTACGACCCTGAACTATTATTGTTCATTAGTAATAATAATATTTATTTATATCATCAAGCACAATCTAGCCAGGAGCAAGCAATAGGCATAGGCCTGAACAGAATTAACTTCTCTTGCTCCAACTTAACACAACAACAAAGTTAGAAAATTAGTTGAATTAGAATGACATAAACTATATATACAAAAGATTATAAATGAGTTACATTAAAAACAAATGAAAATAAAAATTAATAGGGAATATTGTTGGTAGAGAAACATAAGTAAAAATTGCCTGAATGCCCCAATGTATTTTGAGTTAATACATTTAGGCTGTATATATTAATATGCTAATGCTTGTTTATACCAGCAAATGTGCTATTGCGAATAAACTTACTTTTGTTTCTAGGCTATAGATGGTGATTACAACCAGACCGGCCAGATGACCGCTGCCCACCTTGACTGGCCACAAGGCACATTTGTTTCGGAACTCACTCCAGAGAACGATAAGTTAAAGATTGTCCGAGAGATTGACGGTGGATTGGAAAATATTTGCATCAAAACTCCTGCAGTAGTAACAGCAGATTTACGATTAAATGAACCTAGATATGCCACGCTACCAAATATCATGGTTAGTAGGTCCAAGAATCATAAACAGACTCTAGTAGTCTCTTGTTCCCTAGCCTAGAAAACAAACAAAATAATGTTGTTTGTTGAATATTATTAACATTATTTTTATTTTTACAGTTTTAAGATAAAAGTTTCTACTATTCATTCATCTATTTCGGAAAGTACATAGTACATCCATATAAAAAAAAAATTCACCAGAAAATTAACAATAGCATCTTCCACAAAAACAATCTGAAATATTCTAAAATATCAATTTACAGTGTGGAAGTACATTGCCATGAAATGATAATTTCAATTTTGAATGTATTTAAATTATAACAATGTTTAGGAATCGGGGAAAAAAAACAGCATAAAAAAATTGAAGCTCACAAGTAGTACGTTCTTATTTAAAAATTAATTAAATTATTTTAGAAATGTAATATTATTTTGTATAAATTTCATAGAAAGCTAAGAAAAAACCGATTGCTACGAAGACGCCAGCAGATCTAGGAGTTGACATCACATCGTCTGTTGAAACAATCAGCGTTGAAGATCCACCAACGAGAGAAGCAGGACAAAAAGTAGAAGACGTTGATCAATTAATTGCTAAATTAAAAGAGGCTGGGGTTGTTTAATGATTTATGTTTTAAGGTAATACGCCTTCTGGACCCAACAAAGTGTAACCTTAATAGGGATGTCACCTGAACAAGGATGTCCTCTGAATAGGAGTTGGAAATAATGACATAGTGTTAAACACTTCCTGTCATTTGTTTGATAGGAAAGTGTCCCCGTAATGGGGTGTCCCCTGAAATAGCTGTCCCAAAGAGTGTTAAAACCTATATTTCTACATATTATTTTTATATTTCCAGTTGTTTTTTCAACAGCAAAGTTTCCCCACCCCCAAATTGGCCTTTGATAGTTTTATGGAAAAGAGGTGTACGTCCCTTTAATAGGCTTTTCCCTTAAGATGTAGATCCCAAAGAGGTTCTACTGTGTATTTGTAACTGGCAATTTTGATACATTAAAATAAACATTGAATATAATACATTTGATCAATTCTTCCTTTTAATTTTCAGAATTGAATTGATTGGATGAGAATTCACCTAAATGATGGACAGACAGACAAACAAGTGTCATCACATGACCTCTTGGGTTACCATAACATATATATTGTGTTAATAATATATATTATTGGTTCATTTAATGTTGTTTAAATTAAATATGTTTGCTTTAAAATGTAGGAATGTTTGTTGAAAATAAAAATTATATAATGTACAAAAGCAAAGTGGTATTGATTAAAATGATGCTTCCCCAAGGGCATGTCTTGATTTAAATTTATGCATATGTAACATCCCTGGAATAAGCAAGACAAACAGAGTTGGTTGTCTAAAGCCAAGATGTGCGCTAATCCGTGGTGTATAAAGTTGATTTTAGAAGCCCAAGTGTTTGAGACACAATAAATAATTTTACTAATTGAAAATGTTAAATTGACGTTTTGTTATCACTAATAGCGGCCGTTTATTTTTGTTGGTCGGCGTCAAAATCACTAACGCATCGCGAGGAAACGTTTGAAAAGCGACCGTGTATGTTCGTTGATCTTGAATTGAAGTTTTGTTAACACCGATCGCGGCCGTTTATTTTTGTTGGTCGGCGTCAAAATCACTAACGCATCGCGAGGAAACGTTTGAAAAGCGGTCGTCTATGTTCGTTGATCTTTAAGTTTTGTTAACACTGATCGTGTTTGTTCGTTGTCGGCGTCAAAATCACGGATGCATATATCGAGATAACGATTTACCGTAGAGCAAGTAATTGCGTGGTCACGGTAATCTGGCGGCCGGCCTCTACTTGCTGCGCTGTGAACTACGAGACATAAAGCTGTCTAACGCGTGGTTCCCACTAGAGACGAAACCAATCACAACCGATGGATTATTTGAACTGTCGCTTTTCATTGGTCAACGCGCTTGCGTTTGTCTACGTCCTTACGCTGCGTCATGTGGGAACCAAGCTTAAACGCTAATCCGCGCTAGCTGGAGACATGTGTCGCGAGTAAATATGTACAGGTAATGTTCGCGAGCGCATTTATAGATCAGCGGCGAAAATATTCGAAAAGAGCACACTTGTAATAAAAAATAATACTTTAGCACACATTCATTTAATTCAAACAAAACAAGCTTAGTTGTTTCCACTAGAAAACAAGCGGCTTTCGAAAAATCTGAAAAACAAACCCCATTTTATTATTAAACAAAAGAAAACAATAAATCACAGCAAATAGTTCCTCAGTAAGTTAAATAAAATAAAAATTAATCAAACTACAGTATTATATATTGCCTTTATTTAAAATTGTATTTACGTCGGTTTACGCATGTGAAAAACAGTACGACTACGTCACTGGAAATGTAATCCAATCAGAACAGAGAATAGACTGAAACGTTTCGGCGCTGGTTCTTCAAAAGTCTGGACAAATGCTGAATTTTCCGACAGGATCTTTCACACTGTCTGGTGAGACACTGAATAGCAAACTCATCCCCTCCATAAAATGTGAAGCATGGTGGCAATGGAACAGCCACCAACCTGGGTTATTTGTACGGAATCGAATGACGGCGTAACCACCAGACGGAATGGCTAACGTATTTTTCATGGGTGGGTTTTTCACATTTAGGCCTACGCCCGAAGAAGACACTTCGCTCCAGCGTGTTTGACAGCAGTCCTCGGTCAGGCATTCCACGTTTTCATGTTGCGACAACATCCGGCCAGACGATTTATCAAGAGCGGCAAACCCCATCTCCAACACCGCGAAAGAATGCCCGTGCAGGTGGAAAGGATGATGCGTTTGTGGCCACGGCTTGAAACTGTAATCCGTTACAACGAGTTGTATTGTCGCGTTTAACGGAAGATCAATAATATTTGAACATAAGCAATAATTGTTATCATTACACGCTTTCTCGTCACATGTATTGTAATTGCGTTTATCGTGAGGGTAAAACGGAGCTCTTGGATTTTCAAACACTCGACAATTGATTGATGACCCAACGTTAAAACCAACGTTTAAAAATATTTCTTCATCTGGTTCCGTTATCAATAGATCGGATCCGTTATCGTGAACGTCTGCTTTTAAATCAGCTATACTGAAGCAGTGAATGTTCTCTTGTTCGGGGTAACCATCAAACGGGCAGTTCAACACCTTACACGGATGCTTCCTTGTTCTGCAATTCTCTTTCTTTGATGTTGGAATATCAGAGTTGCCGTCTGAGAACTTTATGACAGCTTTTACGTCATCATCATCATCATCCGGGGACCGTTTCTTTAGCCGTTCTGCTCTTATCCAACTGTTGGCCAGTCGATGGCATGATGCTTTAGACTGACGTAACGGCACAACATCGTACGTCTCTCCGGGGAACACGATGATTGACTGGAATCTTATAGGTTTGATATCGAATCCATCAGTCGCTACAACTTTCAAATTATGGCAATCGATTGACAATCTAAACGCGTATTCCCCTCCTGTATTGATGACGTGGAATTTCATCTTTTCGTCTTGGAGAATGGTATAGGTCGTCCAGGGTGCGTTGTTTTCAATCCGTCCTTTTCCGTTAATAAGAGCCGATTTGTACCTCATTGCGTTCAACTCGGTACCATCATGAGCGTAATCCCGCAGAGCCATATCCAAGACAACATCCCCGACGCCCTTCCATCCTTGGCGGTATGGACTTTCAACATCAAACGTTATATAATCCTCGTGGAACCAGTTAGCCACCATGAGCACCCTTGACGGGGTCACTGGTGGCCGCTTGTGGACAATCAACGCACCGTACAGCCCATCTGCCAACTGGGTTGTAACGTGCCCATGATACCAGTGAGTTCCAGCCGGATCTGCTATGAATGTGTATGTAAAACTCTGTCGGGGTAATATAGGGCACTGTGAAACATACGCAGCACCGTCAGCCCACATGTTGTCCGTCATATGCATACCGTGCCAGTGGATGGATACCACCTCTGACGTCATCAAATTGGTCACCTTCACCGCTACCTAAAAGAAAAAAAATAAGAGGATGACATACAAGAGCGAACCGTACCTTTTTTCACTATTCCATCTTTTTTTTTTAGCACAGGCCTACTAAGGAACGCACACTGTATTTGCCAGACGCGATATTAAAGCGTGGTTCCCACTAGCGACGCAACGGCGTATTGACGCGTAATCAAAAGTACGACGACGCAACAGTACTGCAAACATCGCACAGGTTTGATCTAACGCAGGCGCAAACACTTTCCTTCCTCTGCTCTGCGTAGGTTGCGTCGCTAGAACCATATTAAGACTATACAGTAATACTACTAAAAACTATCTAACTGATAAATTAAAATATTAAATAAATATGTGGTACACTTAAGCGAAATCAGACATAAGTTGCATAGGTAAATAGACAGCCAAAAACAATAAAAGAATGAAAATCACAATTTTTGTTCACCTGTACGGACAATGATAGTTAAAACAGTTTTTAATTTTTTTTTAATTTTAGACAAATAAATTCAGGAATTTTAACATTTTGTGTCGTCTGAACAAAGGGCGCAATTAGGCCTAGAATACGGCACCACTTTTCTAAGGCGTAAACTCAAACGCGTGTAGGGATAGTTTCCTGTTAGTTAACTTTAAAAGCATTTTTTCACTCATTGTAACAACCAAAAAAACTCTTGAAGTGAACATGGTATCAAGATATTTTTTTCAGCATTTTAAATCTTGGATTATGTAGGCCTAGTTTCAATATTTGTGAAAATCTCAATTTTGAAAATTACAACTTCTGTCTGATTTCGCTTGTTTGTACCACACACGCTTTGCTTCTTACTTTATTTAGAGGCTGGTATCCAAAACATTGTCACCAAGCCTTACCTTAGTACCTTCCAAAACCTCTAATGTTGGACCTGGAAATTCTCCATTTACAACAATAATTCTACGAACAACACCATCGCCAGTAATGACTTCATCTGGCGTTACAACCGACCCATTCGTAGCGTTTCCAGAATATCTATAAAATAATGACATTATGTGTATGCCATTAAATGTTATTTTTACTCTCTTTATTAAGATAACACAAAGATAATTAATCTCAACGTAGAATTAAAGCCTGTTTGACAGTCGACGTTAAGTTGTGCTGAATCAACTGAATTTGTCACTTTTAACGATCGTATAACGTTGATTTTTACCCCACTTTTCTCTAATATCGTTTAATCCGGTTAATTCAACTCGCCGCACAACGGAAACTCAGGAAAACAGGCTATAAAATAACGAAAAGAGTAGTAATGTACTTACGACCATGTTGTAGTCAATCTCATGTCCCCGTTTTCCTCAAGAGATACAGGAACCGATTTTCCGTCTGAACCCGTGTAAGTCATGGTACGATGGTGCCGTACATTTAAATGAAAATGACATACATCGTGTAAACACACATCTGACGAAGCAGCTCGAGTCGAAAGCACCATTATTATTAGGCATAGGCCTATTAGGATTAATATCAGGTGCAGCTTAAACATGGTGTTTGAGCTTGGCTGGAACTGATGAGGTGGTTGGTTCCTTAAAAAGTGTAGTACTTGGGCATCAGGCCTAAGTATATAACCAAATCAACTTTAATATAACGTTGTATAATTATAAGATGTGATAAAGTTGAATAAAATGGTAGGCCTATGCAGTGTCTTCTAGAGTTAAGTAACCGCTTGCCCGCCTGCAACACTATGACAACTTGATCGATGAAGTTCAACAAGTTAAGAAGCCTATTGTATAGTTCATAATTTCTATTGTTAATTGTAGTTAGTGAAGCATTAAATCTTCTTTCATTTGGTACAAAACATGAAACACATGTTTACATAATGTGCAATGAAACGAACGGTAGGAAATAATGTAACACAAGGAACTTGACCAATCACAAGCGATGGATTTATTCGACTGCCGCTTGTCATTGGTCAACTCATTTGCGTTACGTATACGTCCTTTTGTTGCGTCCTAGTGGGAACCAAGCTTAACCGCGGTAACTTTGACCAATCAAACGCGATGGATTCCGAACCATCGCTCGTCATCATGCATTGGTAAACTCACTCACGTCATTGTGTTGCGTCATAGTGGGAACAAGGCTTTACCTGGGATTGGTTCCTCACTGTGTCTATGAAACATAATCACTGAACATGGGCAACATTTTGTTTGCGTTTGCGTCTCTGTGAAAACCAACATTTAACTTGTACCCACTACATCACAACTCAAGGAGATACGCACGTACACGTCACGGCGCAAGTAATTTGACAAAAATCAACGAATAGGCTATTGGTTTAGGTTTCATACGGATTGGTTGGGGAGGTTACCGTCGTATTGATGATTTCTGTGTTCGTACACCAACGTAAACTAAACGCTGCTCTCGCTCTCAGTTTATTGATTAACGACCTGCCACTGGCAAGTCGACCAATTCACAATTGTTATTAAAAACGATTGTTTATTTTCTTTTGTGTTCCTACGATTCTGTTGAAATAAGATACACACCGTACATATACAGAGAATGCAATATGGCAGTAGTTAGCGTTGTTTCGACCACCGGTGCACAACAACGTTTTCAATTTATTAAAGCAATCGTTACAAATGGTTGTCTGTTTCTACTGTTTATGGTGTACCTATGTGTGGGTGCTGCGATCTTCGGCGCTATCGAGGGACGGGAGCCGGACGATATAAAACCGACGGTTGCAGACAGCAATATGACGCGGGAAATGTTCATTGACAGTTTGATGAAGCTAGGGAGTGACTACCCGAACGTAACGAAGACAGACTATACGAAGCTGGTCGACTCGTACGAATCGGACGAAGATTACTATGACGAGTACTGGAATCAGTGGACTTTGAAAGTTTCGATATGAGTTTGTTTTATTGTTTTAAGCTGGTAACAACAATCGGTAAGCAATCAAACATGATGGTATGGTGGTAGAGTTAAGTCAGACTCTCAGCCACATTATGGAGAAATAAGTTAGGAACTAATTTCTCCATGTGACAAATTACCATTTTTGTTGTTGCAAACTAAGGTTTTCTGGTGTAGATTTCTACAAACTTGTTTTCTGTAGTTTGTCGAAGTTTGTGAACTGGTCTACACTAGCAAATTGTACAATGTGTTTGCTACCCTTGCGAACTAAGGTTTGCTAGTTTTTAGAGTTCTGCAAATTTAGAGTTCTGCAAATTTAGAGTTCTGCAAATTCCTGCAATTTGCCGAAGTTTGCCAACTGGTCTACACTAGCAAACTCTGGAAAAGTTGACAGACTTTGAGTTTGGTAGCTGTGTAGACAAGACCTATTCATTAACGTCTTTTACATCCCACTTTAAACAATGCTTTTCCATTCCATTCCACTGTTTAGATCCTGATTACGGGAACGGGGGTTACCATACATTAATGTTGCAAATCCACAACAAATGACAACATACTTTCTCTTGTTTTTTCAGGTTATGGAAGCATTGTTCCGACGACGAATGCTGGCAAATTGTTGAGCATCGTTTACGCTTTCTTTGGAATTATTCTTCTAGTGACATTTCTCGTCAACATCGGGTCATTCCTCGCCAATCGGCTAACTTCATTTTACAATCGTATTATTCGGAAATCCAAGAGATCCGGGTCTGGTTATGAAAGACAAAACTTCGATGACGATAATTTGTCTGCAGATGATGACAATCTAGGAACCCCAAGACCTGAAGATGCTGCTGCAACCGAGGAGGACGACCCGCAAGTGGTTGACATCAAAATCGAGAATCATGAGGATATCGAGAATCACGAGGCATCAATTCCATTCTTGGTGATTTTCATTTTCTCTGTAACATTTCTTTTGATTTTCTCAGCTCTAATCTTCGCTCTTGAAGACTGGTCTTACATCGATTCGATTTACTACTCGTTCATGTCCCTTGCCACTGTTGGATTTGGTGATATAATACCAGAGAAGAACCTCCTTGGTTGTATAATACTCCTGGCTAACGCTTTCATAGTAGTTTCGACGCTCGTATGTCTCGGACGCGCCAGCGTTATGCGCATACTAATGTCTGCCCAGCGATGCGTGGATAAGATAATATCTAGATTTGCCTAAAAACGTAAATTCCCCGGCTGGGCACGAGAACACACAACCCAATGACGTACGTCACGTGCGGGTGCCAAATAAGGTCAACTTTTAAATGACCTCAGTACTGTAGTCATAGCAGTAAATGATCGAGCTATACTGTATTTTTTAAACTGATTTTTTCATTTTATATTTACAATAGTGTAGATTTGTTGAAAGAGAATGCTATGTATTTATCTTTCAGCTTATGAAATATTCTCCACCATCCAACTAATAAACATTCATTATTTGTATATTAAAATATACATTAATATTCATTTTTTGTGATTTGTATACAAATAAACTATAAACTTTGTAATATATGAATATGCATACTATTACTGTAGTGAATTATTTTTGTTCGTAAAAATATAAAATTTATCAATTTTGGTATAATAATAACTCATGTCATGTAATGTCTGAAATCATGTGTACATTTTGTCTTCAAAATATGAATAACTAGACTTTACTCTAATAAAATATTTCATAGTATTAACAAACTACAACATATAATATTTATCAATTTATATTGTTAATAATTATAAAATATTTCATTTAATCTTTGTACCTCACAAATTACTATATAACAACATTATAAATTTAATATCTACATATTTTGTATCATATTGCAGTCACCTGCATTATGCAAATTTGTATTTAATGCAACTGGTTCAACCATGTTCAACTTTTCCGGAGATGAATCGTATACGCGTACCAAAGAATATTTAGCGCTCGCGTACTAGATCCCCGATAAATTCTAGCGTTTCCATAGAATCGCTACGCTCTGTCGTGTAGCGTTTTTTTGGAAACCAGGCTTTACTTAATAAGTTGTAATCACATTACGTGACAAGAAAAACATGAAATACACAAGACAATGTAGAGTATATTGAATATCAGAGAGACCAACCAACAACAGTGATGTCGGTACAGGTAGCTGTCAACAAGTTAAGATTTCAAAATTTGTGGATGAATAAAGCGATGTCTATGTCTAAGAGAAGGTAGAAGAAAATATCAGTTCTGTGAAAGACTCTGAGGGCGTGTCTCCCTGCCCATCTGTGCCCTGCCCACCTGCACATTCCATGCAACCACTTCTCATTTCTTTTTCTCCTTTTTAGCCTTTTCTCTCCAATATTGTTCTGCATAAAAAAAATGGTGATCAAAACTTTTAAGATTATTATTTTTCAAGAGAGAAACAATCAAGAAAATACTTTTCTAGGTTACATAACTCTCATAACTAACTAACTGAGCTACTTACAAAGCGACTTAAATCACTATAATTTCAATTTCGTAGGTTTCTTGACTTAAACCTTGGTGGCCTAGCAGTATCTAATAAAGTATGGAATGAGTTGATATCTTTTAAAACAATAGCATGAAAGGAAGCCTATATAAACTAGTGCAGTGTAACACTTTAATGGTGAAATTAGTCGGGGCTATCCGATCCAAACTTACAATAGAGGGAGCTCTTGATTTGCGACAAATTAGGTCCCAGGATTTATGATAATGTACATTATGAATTACGATATATATTTCTGGCAATCTTTGACCTAACTGTACACCACAAAATAATATTCATATGTCTGTGATAACAGGATCAAGGTTGAACACATTTCTTTTATGTTTTAAAATCGAAAGCTGCCTATATTGTGAACATAGAAAGGATCCAATAGCAATTTAGTGTTTATTTTCATTGTTTTTATTTAAGAAAATTGAATAGCAAGATGATACATACTGCTTTTCCACTGTTCACAAATGAACTCATCACCATCATGGACAAAAGAGTACAAGAACTTCTTTGGGTTCATGACAGGAATTGCGCCGTGTGCGATTACAGGATCTTTATGTAGTATTCTGAATTCATTCAATGGTAGGCCAACAAATTCTTTTAGTGATTTCTTTAACTCTCCAACGGTCATCTTAACGTTTATCTTTCTCATTTCTTTTCTTCCTTCAAATGTTATCTAAAAGAATTAAATACAGTAAACGCTGTGGTGCTGTAGCTTGGTGCCTTCCAAGGTTCAATCATGACCTAATGTCAGGCTTACTTTTATTTGCTTAGTTTGGTGCAATTAATACTTAGATAGAAGATGGTATAGACTAAAATATAAGTAAAATATAAGCTGTAACTCACAATGCATGTGACAATGTTTTTAGGAGATAAGTCCACGTCCACCAACGGTTTAATATCTTTATGAACCTCATGCAACTCAGAAAATCTGGAAAAAAAGAAATAAATAAAAGTTCATGTTGTAAATATCTGCTTTTTAAAAAAAAAATCACTGTCTAAACCAGCCACCGTGACAACACCAAATGCTACCACCAACCATTGGAAATTGCAACTTCTAACACAATAATTTACTAAACTATCACACCACCATGAATAACCACAGCAACCAACCTTGCAGGTTTATCTTCCCTCGGTAAATAAAACCGCAGAAAAGCTCTCTCGGCTGCTTCCCGTTCGGTCTCGGAAACAGAGCTGCCATTTAAAGTCTTGATCATCGGTAGTCTTGCTACAGTGTGTTGTCGTCTGTGACTTTCTGTAAGACCGTCCATCAGAGGAATTCCCTTAATTCTTAAGTCACACAGCTTTGGTAGTTTTCTAAGTTTTTCAAGCTCGTTCCAATTATTTAAACATGTTTTACTCATATTCAGACACTTCAGTTCTTGCAACAGCATCTCTGGTTTGTCGCCAAAACTGAATATAGGATTCTCAACAATTGTTAGGCTCTGTAAGTTTGGGATCATTTGGCTTAGGGCATGCAGATCTTGCCAAGTGGAGAGCCCGCTGCTGCTGCAGTGGAGACATTTCAATGAAGGCCACTGACTGGCATCTGGACTGATGTTGCTCTTGTCTGTTAGACTAAAATGAAGTTCTTCTAAGCTATCGGCAAAAAAAAAAATATTCATTATTTTGAGAAAGATGTTACAAATGCATTTATTCTTAAACTCAAAAGCACCTTTCAATTCAGGCCGGATGTAGCCACAATAAATAAAGTGGTGCGGTTTTCGCATGAAATGGAAACATATCTCTGTTCAAGCCACTGGGTTGTCAAAAGCCTCTGTGAAAAAAAAGTGGTCAGGTTGAAACACAGCTACCTACTGTAGCTCTGCAATTGCAAAGTTAAACCGAAATTTTACATTTGTTTAAAAAGGAACACTTACAAAGGAAGACATTTCTGTAGTTGTGATATATCTTTCCATGTTGCATCAATATTATTCAATATTAGTGTGTTTACGTTACTAGCTATGACATCACCAGGATCTGGGAATTCCCCTGACAGTAAGTTCTGGCTAATGTTCAGAAACTCAAGTCTTGGTAAACATTGGGATATTAGTAGAACCTTTAAAAAAAATTTAAAAATCAATTACAGTGTAAAATATAGTGTAATTTCACTATTTCCAAGTTGTAGTATATTTTTTAAGCATGTTGCTTATGTATAACATTGATAAAATATATACATACTTCATTCCAGTTTGTCAATTTGTTCCCAGCCACGTCCAACGTCCGCACATTCTGACATAGTTTTCTTAATTCCTCTGACTGACCAATGGAATCAATTCCATAGTGTTGTAAAGTAACACTCTCGGGTATTTGGCTAAAATAAGCTATATAAGAAATAAATAAATAAACATATAAACTAGATTTAATTCGTCACTATGACGAATTATAGGTTATATGCATTGATTCAAATAAAGATAATTGATTGATTAAAGATATATTGATTGATTGATTTTCTCAGAATCATTAGTTATTTATAATATGAGAGGATCTTGCTAACGCAAATACAATAGCCGGTATCATAATCCGATCAAAGATCTTTCTGCGTATATAATGTCATAAACCACATTTGTGTTTTTATTTAGATTTCATTATAAATCATGTGTATAATCTATACACTAAGAAATATAATTGAACAACCAATACGGATAATAAAAAAAATCTTATTTCGTTTGGTTTCCCAAGGTGAGACTCGAACTCGGTACTTGACTGCTATAGACACGAGCAAAGACCACCGAGCCATACACAACTGACTAAAAGTTATGGAAAAATTCCTCCGTGTATTTAATATGCAGTAACCACTTTGGTGCAGATAGATTATTACATACCGCAATGAATTATAATGTTTTACTATGATGACATCTTTAAAAATTTAAAAAAATGATGCACTGTCAAACTATATACTTTTAACTTTAATATATGAACTTCTTAAGGAAGAAAGTTAATGTTAAGTTTGTTATTTTGGCCTAAGAAAATGTTATAATTTGTTTGATTGTCGAAATTAATTTTGTTAAATTTAATATGCCATTAATGATGACTTAATCAACTTTTGTTCTTCTAATTTCATAATAAATCATACATATGATACATACACTTCAAGAAAATTAAATAAAAAATAGGTGTTCCCGAGCATTGTAACGATATATATTAATTTTAAAATTTAGCATATTTTCACCATTTTGTTAACTTACACGTGCGTAGCCTGTCACTTTTGACGTGCTCGTATAACGCTGTTTCGCGTTGAAAAGTGAATAAAATATGATGATATTATTAAAGAAAGGTTATACAACAGTAATCGGACAAAAACAGTGCGCATTAACGTTTGACGCGCAGTGCGCGTGCAATAATCTGCGCACTCATGGCAATTTTTTAAACGCTTAAAATTGCCTGAAACGTACTCTAATTTCATCGAAAATAAATTCTGACAATTTTCAACATTTTAAGCGCGCGTACGCATGCGTTATATGCGCTACGCACGTAATTGTATTGCCATATGATGAAATATGACCTGAAATTTATGAGTACCAAATTTTGTTTAATTGTGATTCATGCTTGTGAAGATATGATTACAAACGTGATTTCGTTAAATCGCACGTAGACCGCGTAATTTTTGATTGCGCATCGTGAAAACATAACCACATCGATTCCTGGCCATAAGGAATATACTCTGAAAAATTGACTTAGTTAGATGAAACTGATATCAAGATAATTGACGGACAAATAGTGCTAAGGAAAGAATAAATAAATAAATAAATAAAGAAATAAATAAAGATTCTGACAGAATCAAGAGGTTATATGCATGAATGCATGCATATAACCTAATAAATTTGAAAAGATTGATATTTATTTTGATGAAAAAAAAAATTACTTATTTCAATACAATAGAAAGAAATATATTTAAAAACGATAATGTCTGTGAAGTTGGTTACTAGTTCCTAGTTCCTAGTTCCTTATTCAAATTAAATTAAAGGGACAGTCACAAATATTTTTAAAAACAGATTTCAATACGTAATAACTGTCTAATTGAGTTGTTATTGCATCGACATGTTAGTCTTGACCTCCTCTACTTCTTCCGGTCAAAGCTCAATAACATTTTATGCATTTACGCCCTCTACGGCGAATAAGTAACTAGCTTTTACGAACGTTATAACACTTGACCTACTTAATTTTTTCAAAATATTTTGGTATGGATCGATCACCCTTGACTTACTCTATCGTTTTCTACCCCAGTTCCGCGAACTTTTTTGCGTCTACGCCCTCAACGGCGAATAAGTAACTGGCTTTTTACGAACGTTATAACACTTGACCTACTTAATTTTTTCAAAATATTTTGGTATGAATCGATCACCCTTGACCTACCCTACCATTTGCCACCCCAGTTCCGGGAACTTTTTTGCGTCTACGCCCTCTACGGCGAATAAGTAACTGGCTTTCACGAACGTTATAACACTTGACCTACTTAATTTTTCCAAAATATTTTGGTATGACTCGATCACCCTTGACCTACTCTACCATTTGCCACCCCAGTTCCGCGAACTTTTTTGCATCTACGCCCTCTACGGCGAATAAGTAACTGGCTTTACGAACGTTATAACACTTGACCTACTTAATTTTTTCAAAATATTTTGGTATGAATCGATGACCCTTGACCTACTTTACCATTTGCCATCCCAGTTCCGCGAACCTTTTTGCGTCTACGCCCTCTACGGCGAATAAGTAACTGGCTTTACGAACGTTATAACACTTGATCTACTTAATTTTTTCAAAATATTTTGGTATGAATCGATCACTCTTGACCTACTCTACCATTTGCCACCCCAGTTCCACGAACTTTTTTGCGTCTACGCCCTCTACAGCGAATAAGTAACTGGCTTTTACGAACGTTATAACACTTGACCTACTTAATTTTTTCAAAATATTTTGGTATGAATCGGTCACCCTTGACCTACTCTACCATTTGCCACCCCAGTTCCACGAACTTTTTTGCGTCTACGCCCTCTACAGCGAATAAGGCCCTGTTCAGACCCATGGCGTTAGACCGTTTTAGCGTACGACGCTAAAAGAATGTGTGTCTGAACAGTTGGGGATTAGCGTACAACGCGTCGTACAACGGTTGTAGCGTTGTAGTGGAAAACGGTTGATAGTACCGTTTTAGCGTACGACGCTACTGTAAGTCAACGTTGTATCCAATCAGAACGTTTCCTGTTATGACGCGAAACAAGGTTTGACCTAGGCTGACATCTTGTATCGTCAATGTGTGAGATGGATTTCAATAACAAAAAGGCCAGAATAAATAAGGCCTAACTACACTACAAATACAACTGTTACAAAGGCTACAAACTATTATCAACTGATTACCATTATATTTTCTAACAAATGACATAAATACATGCACCTTGTATTTAAACATAGGGACTACGATCCCATCCGCTTTTAGGCCTAGCTAGGCCTAGAGCCATTCACGCATTTCATTAAAGCTAAAAACTAGCGTGGGACATCAAGTCACTCATTCATACAAGGCAGACTAGACTGGACAAGTTTAATGCTGAAAACCCCCTAACTCCTAAAAAAATCAGTAAACAAACAAGGGGAGCTGTGTCCCTTTTATTAGCAAGTTAAGGGATATTTTCTACCGACTGGACCAAATAATATATATCTTTGACTGGACTGGATAGACTAATCACAATCATTTTTTTCTTCATCATTACGAGGCCTGCTTTATTTTCGTAACACAAGAGCCTGGGGAAAATGTTTTTTACTACAAAATAAAAACAATAGAAACAGAAATTTGGCTTTACTATATTTTTCTTAAATAAATGCTGAGGTATGTTTTATTTACGGCAAATTTTGTCATAATTGTAGGGCTGAGATCTAGGCCTATATACAGTGGAAATAATGATGAAAACACGTGGGTAAGAGCACATGAATATGCAACTAGAAACAACCTGGATGACGTACTTCCGTTGTAACGATAATCGTACGCTATGGGTCTGAACACCTCGTTTTTTTCTCTGCGGTTTGTAACGTGACCTTGATAGTAACGTTGTACGCTAAAACGGTCTAACGCCATGGGTCTGAACAGGGCCTAAGTAACTGGCTTTTACGAACGTTATAACACTTGACCTACTTAATTTTTCCAAAATATTTTGGTATGAATCGATCACCCTTGACCTATCGTAACTATTATCACTCAATGAATAGTGTGCGCTTTTTAATTGTTAATATTAACGGTAACAGTATTAATGAATATGTTAATTTTGCTGTTATAAGGTAGTGTAAACTGTTTTTAAGTAACAGTTGCTGTAATGACATTTTAAAAAAACATTAGTTCAGCTTTGTTTTTTTTGTTCGCTTATAGATGGGTACTGTAAGATGATGTCATTGTATGTGGGTGATTTTTTTAAACATTCTAGGTCTACAGTGGTAAAATATTTAGTAATTTATAGATTTTATAATGAAAGACATTTATGCCGTAAACCATATGCGTAAGAACACCATTTAAACAACTTAATGTGATGCAACATTTAAATACAATTATCTTCCTACATCATAACATGAGAAACAAAATGCAATGGGAAAAAAATTGCTTTTGACAGTTTTGAAAGAAATTATTGTATAATGTTATATAAGTTATGAAAGAGTAATAATAGGCATATTTAAATTGTTAAATAACAAATTATTTCAGCTACTTACAATTCAACATTACATTCGTTACATTACAATTATTGTATTGTTTTTAAAACAACTTTCATCATCCAGGGAAGAATGTGCGCTCTTTAATTTAATAAAGGATTAATTAGATGTTTTACCCTACTCTGACGTAATTTGTACTTTATACTAAGTACATTTGAGAATACTTGCGAAAAAAATCGCAAGTAGTTCTCGGGTGGGACTCGAACCCACAACCTCCAGATCACTAGCCTGGCGTCTAGACCACCGAGCTCGGTGGTCATCTAGAGGTATGAACGCCAAGTGTAAACTGTTTTTAAGTAGCAGTTGCTGTAATGACATTTATAAAAAACGTCAGTTCAGACTTGGTTTGTATGTGTGCTTTTATAGAATGGGTAAGTAAGCACGTTTAAAAAGATATTACATTTGATCGATTGCAACTGTTGTAATTAACGAGAAAAAAAAGCCCGGCATAACATTTAATGAAGTGGGGCGGTATTGAATAACTATGCAGTATGTCGTCACATGTTGACGTAAGAAGTTATTTATTAGTTCTAGTTTATTTACTACGATAGAGCCTACTTTAAATGCTGTTTTAATTTCAGGTAGTCATGTTGTACTTGTGTTGAAAAGTTGTAATGAATAAAACGGAATAATAACTTGTGGTTACCGTTCATAACCAAACTGTTGTATTTGTGTTTGCTTCAGAAATTATCTTTTAAAATTGCATGTTGTAACAAGTCAAAACAAAACCAAAATTAATTCGCCATAAAAGGACATAGGTACAAGTTCGCGGAACTAGTTTGGCAAATGGTAAAGTAGTCAAGGGTCATCTACCCATAACAAATTACTTATTCGCCGTATGCAAAAACTATTTTGAAAAAATTAAGTTGGTAAAGTGTAAAACGTTCGTAAAAGCTAGTTACTTATTCGCCGTAGAGGGCGTAGATGCAAAGAAAATCGCGGAACTGGGGTGACAAATGGTAGTGTAGGTCAAGGGTGATCGATTCATACCAAAATATTTTGGAAAAATTAAGTAGGTCAAGTGTTATAACGTTCGTAAAAGCCAGTTACTTATTCGCCGTAGAGGGCGTAGACGCAAAAAAGTTCGTGGAACTGGGGTGGCAAATGGTAGAGTAGGTCAAGAGTGATCGATTCATACCAAAATATTTTGAAAAAATTAAGTAGATCAAGTGTTATAACGTTCGTAAAGCCAATTACTTATTCGCCGTAGAGGGCGTAGACGCAAAAAGGTTCGCGGAACTGGGATGGCAAATTGTAAAGTAGGTCAAGGGTGATCGATTCATACCAAAATATTTTGAAAAAATTAAGTAGGTCAAGTGTTATAACGTTCGAAAAGCCAGTTACTTATTCGCCGTGGAGGGCGTAGATGCAAAAAAGTTCGCGGAACTGGGGTGGCAAATAGTAAAGTAGGTCAAGGGTGATCGATCCATACCAAAACATTTTGAAAAAATTAAGTAGGTCAAGTGTTATAACGTTCGTAAAAGCCAGTTACTTATTCGCCGTAGAGGGCGTAGATGCAAAAAAGTTCGCGGAACTGGGGTGGCAAATGATAGAGTAGGTGAAGGGTGATCGATTCATACCAAAATATTTTGAAAAAAATTAAGTAGGTCAAGTGTTATAACGTTCGTAAAAGCCAGTTACTTATTCGCCGTAGAGGGCGAAGATGCAAAAAAGTTCCCGAAACTGGGGTGGCAAATGGTAAAGTAGGTCAAGGGTGATCGATCCATACCAAAATATTTTGAAAAAATTAAGTAGGTCAAGTGTTATAACGTTCGTAAAGCCAGTTACTTATTCGCCGTAGAGGGCGTAGACGCAAAAAAGTTCGCGGAACTGAAGTGGCAAATGGTAGAGTAGG
This sequence comes from Antedon mediterranea, assembly GCF_964355755.1. Lineage (NCBI taxonomy): Eukaryota > Metazoa > Echinodermata > Crinoidea > Comatulida > Antedonidae > Antedon > Antedon mediterranea. The sequence goes on from NC_092677.1 coordinate 2,636,857, forward strand.
TCAAGGGTGACCGATTCATACCAAAATATTTTGAAAAAATTAAGCAGGTCAAGTGTTATAACGTTCGTAAAGCCAGTTACTTATTCGCCGTAGAGGGCGTAGATGCAAAAAAGTTTGTGGAACTGGGGTGGAAAATGGTAAAGTAGGTCAAGGGTGATCGATCCATACCAAAACATTTTGAAACAATTAAGTAGGTCAAGTGTTATAACATTCGTAAAAGCCAGTTACTTATTCGCCGTAGAGGGCGTAGATGCAAAAAAGTTCGCGGAACTGGGGTGGCAAATGATAGAGTAGGTCAAGGGTGATCAATCCATACCAAAATATTTTGAAAAAATTAAGTAGGTCAAGTGTTATAACGTTCGTAAAAGCCAGTTACTTATTCGCCGTAGAGGGCGTAAATGCATAAAATGTTATTAAACTTTGACCGGAAGAAGTAGAGGAGGTCAAGGCTAACATGTTGGTGCAATAACAACTCAATTAGACAGTTATTACGTATTAAAATCTGTTTTTTAAAAAATATTTGTGACTGTCCCTTTAATTGAATTTGAATAAGGAACTAGGAACTAGGAACTAGTAACCAACTTCACAGACATAAAACGATAGACAGTAATACTTAAGCAAGTTGATTCCTAATAGGACGCAAGCAATGACGTAAGCAAGTGTTTTGACCAATCACAAGCGATGGAGTATCCAAACTCATGTCGCTTGTCAGTGGTCAATATACTTGTATATTAACCTAGTACCTTTTGCTTTACTAATGTCTGTGTCTCCAAATTTAATATTAGTTGTCAAGTCTTCCTCGCTGATGCTATACTTATCGTTGATGGCTGCCAATAATGACATCGATTTCTCCATCTAACAATAAAAACAGTTTAAATTAAAATATAACAGTAACACTGAAAGAATAAATTTAGTTCAATCAACTGGTACTGCCAAAGTCCTCCAAAATAACACACAGTAAAATCAGTAGCCCAAAATCTTAATCCACCAGCTCACTAATATCATGGAGTAAAGAATAAATTCGAATCCCCAGGGACCAGGTTTTGCGATCCTGGTCACAGCGGTGTCAGTAGGTAACGGTTAGGCTTGACTACCTACTACTATTCCCATTACTGTACTTTGTATGTATAGCCAGAGCCTGGCTAAACTGTAGCCTACTAGCTAGTATTTTGTAGAGCAGAGGGAGGCCTAGCAAATTTAATTTACTTTACATGTTTTTAAACTATTATTGCATTAAAATTAATCTTACTTAAACTTACTTTTGCTTGAAAAACTGTTTTGATGTTGTGTACCAGCCCTCCTGACCACCTTGGAATGTAAACATTACATCATATCTATTTTTAACAATTTGCTCATAGCAATAAAGAGGGCGGCAAACACGTTATAGCGTTTATCATGCAAGTTTTCAGTTGTTTTTAACACGTTAAAATAAAACACATTGAGTAATTATTTCTTCAATTCAATAGTGTAGAGCAGTACGATGTACTTTATAACACATGATTTATTTCTGTAAAATGATATATTATTTTATGCCTTTAGTGGAGAAAATTGAAGATGTGTCAAATTATCTGATCCATATTCAAACTTTCTACCAATCAACAACTTACATCTGATGACATCATTATCTTTTATACACATTATCATTATCACTTTCATATTCATCAATCACATAATCACTGTCAGAATCAGTAGAATCATTGTTAGAATAATCACTCTCCTCATTTATCAATTCTTGACAAAACATTGTAAACTCATCACTTGTCACTTTAAACATCTTACAAAAACGACTCGGCGAAGTATCAATTACAATGTGCAGTTTGGGGTTGACAGATGAAGTCTTTGACCGAATGTTTGGCGTCTCGTAGAGTCCAAGACGCAACAAAAATAAATGACGCTGCCTGACATGCTCGACAGAATAAGTGAACAGCTTCGCTTGAACCATTTGCTTGAGATCTGTTAGACCCATTCGAAAGTAGACATATTGAAAGAGATATTCTAAAGGAAAAAAAAAATCATAAAAAAGGTGTAAAGCATTTTGAAAAATATATAATTTTTCGTAATTTTTATTGAGCAGCATGTAAAGTATTTTTGGTTGATTGAAAGAAGTAACGTTGCTAATGAATAATGCCAGTAAACCTACCTGTCTCCTTTAAATTTGTCTCAAATATTCTTGGCGAATCATTTATGATTGTGGTAATCTGTTCCCTTGTGAAATGGCTATCTTTCAATAAATTCAAAACTGTGCTCAATTTTCCTTTTTTTAAAGTCAAAACTTGTGGACATTTTGTCACCAATCTCTGCAGATTTCCTTCAAGTATTCCAACCCGACGCAGAAAACTAGATCTATCAGAAAGTCTTGCGACATCAATTGTCCAGATATTGCGATTGTTAAGAACGAGGAGTACACGGTTTCCACCTAATCCAAGATTATCCAAAAACGTGACAACATCATTAATTTTAACCCAGCTACAGTTAACAATTCTGGGATTTGTGGAAACAAACCCAAATATATTGCGTGTATCACAACTAATATCATTAAAAAGTTTAATAAGTTTTTCTAAGTTTTCCGACGCCTTCTCGCCTATGTTGTTTTTTGGCGAAACTTTTGCGTGAATCTCGTTCCAAAGTGTCGTGCAAAACTGTTTGGCGTCTTCATCATTTTTTATGTGAAGTATCAAGTTTGACGGATTGTAGTGTGCTGACCTGTATTGAACTTTAACCTTAGGATTGTATTTATTCAACAATGTCAGTGAATTTTGTAATGGAAAATAAGGGTTGAGTGAAGTTGATGTGTAATATTCAAGTTTTGTAAAACTTTGTAGCGATTTGTTTCTGAGGATGAGTAATGCTGGCACGGACGACCTTCGCAATGCAAGTGACATCAGCAACATGACTATGTCTACCAACTGTAAATATAAAACAAAGATTATTTATATATACAGTATACTCCTATAGGCCTAGCCCACTTTTCTTTTCAAAAAACAGATGACAATTCTAAAAATTAATATTTTTTTAAAACGCCGTGGTTAGGATTCCGGCACCGGAACTCAACTGCCCACCGTTAGGGAATCCGACACGCTATTGCGCATGCCCAGAGCTCTGGGAAGTGAATTATAGCTTGCACTAATAGTGCCACACCACGGAGAGTCGGAGTGTTATAGAGATTTACTGTACCCTAGATAATCGTTGCGCGAGCGAGAGAGCGATGGATGAAACTTGGCCTAGGCCTATGCCATACATGAATTAATAATTAAAATACGACTACGCCACGCGTTAAAATAATTATGATATTAATAAGTATCAGTATCTATCTAAGAATCGTAATGCTGTTTTTAGTGTTGAGACGCTGACTTCCCGAACAGTTTTTTCACATCCACGCGGTGGCTGCCGTCAACAAATCAACTTGTGATTGCATGTTGTATATGTACAGTATAATGCGTTATGAAAAATCATAAAACTAGTCATGTAATTATATAATTCATAATGATAAGAAGTTTATATATGAATGAAGCAACCACTTTTTAATTACAAAATCAATACTATAGGCCCACTGGTCACGTCTAACTGGTAGCCCTAGCCTAGATTAGTGGATCCCATATTAGTAGGCATCTAGGCTAGTTCGCCATGTGGCGCAGCTATGAAATGATCCATTGCTGTTGATAAGTATAGAGTCGCCGATTACCTCGCTCAGGGCATGCGCAATAGCGTGTCGGATTCCCTAACGCTGGGCAGTTGAGTTCCGGTGCCGGAATCCTAACCACGGCGTTTTTAAAATTGCCTTCTTCTTTTTGCTATCCTATTAAAGTCTGTCTGCTCTAATCTAAGCCTAGACTATATAAGCCTACTACTGCACTAGTACTCATTTAGCTAGTAGGCCTAGTATACATAGCCTGGTGGTGGGAAGCCTATATATGGCTAATAAAAGGGATAAGCCTCACTATAGTCATTAGCTAGTAGGGGTCTACTAGGCTAGGCTTTCTCTGAGTGAGAGAGGCTTATACATAAGTAGTTACTAATACTGTACTACTACTAGGAATCTAATCTAGCTAGAGCTAGCCTAGCCCTAGGTTACTTTACGCTAGACCATATTATTCTATCTCTAATCTCAGACTAAGTCAAATATGTTAATTATTAATTATTTATTTTACTAGCCTAGGCCTAATTCATTCTTCCAGCAGAGCAGACTCGACTATCAATATCATCGGAGCTCCAACCTCCATGTGCGTTTTATTTATGTTTACTGGTGGCAGCAAACAACTACTGCACAGTGTTGGTATTTAATTAGTGTGCATCGTAACGAACGCGTTTCAAATTTATAAAAACGCGTTTGACATGCATTTGTACGGTGGCCCACAACTGTCACGCACACTATAACACAGAATCACACAATTAAAGAAGGAATTACACAATTAAAGAAGGAATCACACAATTAAAGAAGAAATCGCATATAAACAAAAGAAAGCATGAAAATATAAAACGAAATGCACAAATAAAGAAGAAACGCGCAATTAAAGAAGAGCTAAGCACAATTAAAGAAGTCCGCACAACAAATTCGAAAGCTCCTCGCACAATTATTAAAGAAGTCCGCAACAAATTCGAAAGCTCCTCGCACAATTAAAGAAGTCCGCAACAAATTCGAAAGCTCCTCGCACAATTAAAGAAGTCCGCAACAAATTCGAAAGTATCTCGCACAATTAAAGTACAGTAGTCCATATGGAACGCCATCGCTGCCCCCGGCAGCAAAATTTAATTCTATTTGGCTCTTTTACCATTACGTTCGGCTCTTTTACCATTTGGCGCATTTCTAGTCGGCCCATTTACCATTACGTTCGGCTCTTTCAGCATTCGGCGCATTTCTATTTGGCCCATTTACCATTACGTTCGGCTCTTTCAGCATTCGGCTCTTTTTTATTCGGACCATTTACCATTACGTTCGGCTCTTTTTAATTCGGCCCTTTTTATTCGGCTCTTTTCTGCATTTCTGAATTAAAGTTTGCTTCCGGAGGCAGCGATGGCGTTCCATACGGACTACTGTACTTTAATTGTGCGAGGTACTTTCGAATTTGTTGCGGACTTCTTTAATTGTGCGAGGAGCTTTCGAATTTGTTGCGAACTTCTTTAATTGTGCAAGGTACTTTCGAATTTGTTGCGGACTTCTTTAATTGTGCGAGGAGCTTTTGATTTTGTTGCGAACTTCTTTAATTGTGCGAGGAGCTTTCGAATTTGTTGTGTGGACTTCTTTAATTGTGCTTAGCTCTTCTTTAATTGCATTTCGTTTTATATTTTCATGCTTTCTTTTGTTTATATGCGATTCTTTCTTTAATTGTGTGATTTCTTCTTTAATTGTGTGATTCCTTCTTTAATTGTGTGAATATGATTTATATAGTGTGCGTGACAGTTGTGGGCCACCGTAAACGAAAACTTTATAAATTAACCACATTTATTCCAATATGTATTTACTTGATAAAATGGTTTATTATGGATATTATATACAATAATAATCTTTATTTTTAAAACAAGAAGAAAAGCACCCTAATTAACCATGAATGAATAATACAGAAATTAAAATCACCCAAAATAAAATGTTTACAAATACAAAAGTACCTGGTCCAACAATAATTTATAAGTAATCTTATATTATGGATACAATCTGCTGAATATATTGTAACTTATGAGGAATACTCAATTGTCCCAGTTTAAAAAAAGAAAAAATCATAGCATTATCATCTGTTGGTACTGCACAAAAGAAGGCGATTTTAATTCCTTGTTGTTGCACATCAAGACAGCGCTTCCAATATAACAATTTTACAATGTCCAAATATTGATACTGTGTCTCAAAGTCCAGGCTTTGTTTTATGTGTACAAGGAAAATTTTCATTCTGCTATTGACACTGTGCCTGTTGCCTTTTCAATTGTTAGATATTATGTCATGGCATACATTTATTAATAAATAAATTTGACTTAATATATTAATTAATTATCACTATCTGCATATATTAGATTATTTCCCTTGGATAGAGGCACCTGAAGCTTTTTTTATTAACTCCATTGACACACTACTACACAGATCATTTATGTTAAAATTAATTGTGGTTTTTAACTGTAATCTGCCGATGAGAGCAGTATGTATTGATAAAGAACGGTCATAATGGCCTGAATATGTGTTATCTGAGTTTCTCTACTTGTTGACCCTTGACCTGTCAATGTTCCACCACCATACTAATTATTCTTTTGAATTGTACCTATACTTTAAAAAATTACTGTTTATTTTTAACAAACAACAATAATAAATCAAATTTAGGCAAGATCAGTCATTTATACTATTTTTACTATAATATTTTTAATTTTAATTTTTTTAAATAACTGTAGATCAAGCACTCTTAGAATGATATCTATCGCCTTGGCAACAAATTATTTTGCGGTAGCCCATGATGGATCATAGACTAATGGGTAGAACTGGCCCGATAGCTTTTCACCCTAAAAGAAAAAAAAAATCATTTTTAATGGACAAATATCAAATTGATAAAATTGATTGATATTAATTTTATAAATTAAGAAACATTATGTCGCAGTTGATCATCAGTCCAGTTGTCAGTCCATTGTGTCGTCCGTTAGTCCTACCTTAGGCACAACTGGTGTTTTCTGAAGAATAGGATCATTAGAATCCGAAATAACGCCATCAGCGACGTAGTTGACAACACAAGCACGCCTAGGAAACTCTGATTTACAATTTATAAAAACAAAGTAGAAATCGGTTAAAACAGAAAAACATTTACTTTATTTATACTTATAGCTATATTCTATCAAATTTAGGCAATATGAATTAATAAAAATTATTACAAATAAAATTATATTTACTAAATTCAAATATAATAATGAATGGGTGATGAAAAAACTTCCTTTACCTGTTGCCATAGGAACCGTGGACCATAAGAGGATGATGGAAACTTGCCTCACCCTTCTTAAGGAGCGATGGTACCGGTTTAAACAAAGCTTTTTCCTCCTCTGTTAACACAGTCTTAAAACATGAAAAGTTTATATAAAGTTGTATTAACAGATGTAAAACACATGACGATGACATATCGAGGAACTAGTTACATCATGGTTATTGACGCATGCAGACATTGGAATGTGGTTCATCACATGACTTCTCAACACAGTAATGCCAGATATCAATGACACAAAATGTGTAGGTCGTAGGTCACCACAAATCGTGAGCTCCTTACTAATATAAAATACGTTCTAAAGACTTACTTGAATAGACTCCATATCTTTAAAGTTGAGATCGGTAATAGGCAGCGGTTCACCATCTTTACGCCACCTTAAAAAAAAAAATAAAAAAAACTATAATACTGTGGCATAATGCAGAGGGAAAAGGTCTCCTAAGGGGGCCTCCAGCGGTGGGTAGTTGCATTTGACTGCTCATAAGGGGGGCCTCCAGCGGTGGGTAGTTGCATTTGACTGCTCATAAGGGGCCCTCCAGCGCTGGGTAGTTTCATTTGACTGCTCATGCTCTTAGTTCAGTGAGCGCTCATAGCTGTTTGCCTCTCACTGTAATTTCAAAGCAATCCCAATTTTGACCTTTTACTGAAGAGAGAAAATTGTAAATTGAAACTGACTTGTGAGAACCAGGAACGTAGTGTAAAGCACCGTTGTCAAGAGTCTGTTCATCCAAGGCTATGTGTACTGTCAGGTGCATCATGGGTTTTGTTCTTGTCCAATAGGAATAGTCTTGATGCCTACAAACAGAAAGTTAACAGCAATGTCATTATCAACAACTACTATTATACTACATATATTTGTAATACAAGTATTAAATTTAAATTAGTTTCAAAAATAAATAAATTCAAGTTGTGAATATGGTGTTGATGTTGTTATGCTAAAAAAAATCAGGAAAAATAATACTTTATTTCACATGACGTACCGTACCTAAACCTAACTTTAACTATATTTATTCAGAATACAGACACTATTTAAATGCAGTTATCCAGTTATCAAGTTATTGACATACCAATTTCAACGAGGATATCTTATAACTGATGTAGACTATTAGCAACATTTAAATAAGTAGGAGCTGATCCAGGGGTGACGTGCTCCCCACACCTTCCCACCGCGCCCCCCCCCCCCCCCATATTGTGATCTAAAATGAAATCTAAAAAATCCTGGATTCGCATCTGATACCTGTAACCTATTTCAATATTTCTGTCTTCTATATCATTTCCGTCTTATATTAATGGGGTTGATGTAGTATGTTGTTAAAATATGTTGTTAAAATAATCAATTACAACCAATGTATGATAGATGAGTCATTAGCACACTATACATCGTCTAGACAAATCTCTAATAAATATTTATACAAGTATTTCTAGAACTTCCAAACCCACGTCTTGCTCTGTAATTTGTGTATGTACATTTTGAGGGTGATGAATCAAGGCAGTAATACATAAATTTATATGCCTTCTATTTCTCTAGTCTAGTGTGTAAATGAGATATCTACCACTGAAAAGTATTATCTAAGTTGTGGTTCGCACTAGGACGCAATGCAACAATGTATCGACACAAAGTGCTGTACTGCATAATCACAAGTGGGAACTGATGAAGTGCTGTAAACATTGAAAATATCAAATCAGTTATTTCACGCAACAACGCAAAGCAAGAACACATGAAAAACATAGTACAGCGCGTAGTCAAGTATGAGAGGTGAAACAGGTCAAAGTCTTTGGAAACTGACGCGTAACCAAGCAGGTTTGATCTCACGCAGAAGAGGGCAAACACAGTTATTGGAAGGGTATTTTCTTACGTTGCATATGTGGGAACTACGCTCCACTAAATAACCTACCATGCTACCACGCCACCATGGTGAGGTGGCTTCGCAAAGAGCTGATCGTGCCACAGCCGCACTGATCTATCTTCCGTTGGATTCAGAAGTTTTGAGCTTGGAACCTGAAATTTAAGATAAATAATACACATATCTACCAACCAGTATTATGTTTACATTTAAAAGGTTATTTTTATTTTAGGTCGACAGTACTGAGCTGTTATCAGCAGGGAAATTCTTTAACAAAAATAAGAATATAATGTAAGAAAATTTGTGAAAAAAAAAAGAAAATGAATATATTTGTCACTTTTATTTATATTACCATATTATTCTTTCTGAATTTGCAAATGAAATCAAATTCGGGAACGATAAAACAAAAGATTAAATTGTTTAAACATACGTACAGCAATATTAGGGAGGAATACTAAATCATGGAAGAGCTGGTTGATCCTCCAATGACCCAGGCAATGCATGAGAACATTGTCGGGGTCACCGCTTTGGTTACTATGGAATTCATAAAGTAGGTCGTACCCAGGAAACTGATCACTTTCATCCTGAATAACGAAAAAATTACAGTTATTATTGATTAATATCTTCATTTTTAGTTGATCTTAGGCAATCAAGAGATAGTCTTAATTAACTGTATCCTACATAATAGAAATAAATGGAAGTCATAAATTGTAGACGATAAAGTTTTTGAATTATTATGCCATTAGAAGATTGAAATATTGAAAGATGTAATAAAATTGATTACATTGTTATGTCATGTTGTGGAAGAAGATCTTGTGACTAATAGCTGAAGTGAACTACATTGTAAAAACTGTGACTACATGATGATGGGTGGTCTGGTGGTTTTTAAAACCAGGAGGCATGGGTTCAAGTCCAGTGGCACTCTGATTTAATGTTTAACATTGCATTGCTTAGTTAAATTCAGCTACCGTATAATATTAGATTTATCAAACTACTGCAGCACGCTGGAAAAGCAAACATAATCTTTTTAAAGAACTTTTTGGTAAATATCGCCTCATGAATACTCAAATTATTATCATTATTTATTTTACTTTTTCAAACTTAAAAATTAATTAACTACTTACCATTTGCTTCTAAAATGCAAACAATGAATTGTGGGAAATATGAAATGAAAAAAAAATAAATCCAAACATCATAAATGAATCATACTGAATTACAAAATTAAATAATTAAAGAAAATGTAAATGAAACCTCTCATTTGGGATACATTCAACTCTCCAAATACCGGACACCTTTGGGCTGACCTAATATGTCTGTCTTTCTGTTAAGTCTGGTATTCAGAAAATGTTTTTAATGGTAAAAATTAGTTTGGGACCTTTGGACTTCAAGAAAAGTATGGTTTTGGGAGAGTTTCCGGTTTCTTAGAGAGTTGCTGTACCTCTATTCAGGGGACACCCTGTTAAGGACACTTACAATATCATTACTATCACAACATATCATTCAATTTGCAAGACCAACAACCAACAATGTCATGTTAATTCATTGTGTGCATGCAGGGGGATACTGGTGTTTCCTCGCTCCTCCTCGACACAGGTTTGATGGTTTCTAGTTCCTAGCGATGACCGATGACACATCGATTGACCTGACTTAAGTTGGGTCATCGGTGCTCACAAATTGAACACTCCCTATTACCAGTTATCATATCACTACAGCCATTACCAAGGTATCAACATCAACAAGCTATCACCACAACCACAATCAATATAAATAATGAAATCAATCTATTAATCAAAATCAATTAACACCAACCGCTAATTGTTGGTAGACTGTAAGTATCTGGTCGCACTGTTCGGAAGTAAGTACAGGTACGTTCGTCAAATATCCCTTCTCCCAGAATTCCTTGACACGATCTTCTGGCAGTTGGAAATCATCCCAATTCGATGTGTCCTATGAAACAAAGTGTTACACCTTATTGTTACATAAATTATAATGAACTACGAAGTGGTGGTAGGGGATGGTGGTAGGGGATGGTGGTAGGGGATGGTGGTAGGGGATGGTGGTAGGGGATGGTGGTAGGGGATGGTGGTAGGGGATGGTGGTAGGGGATGGTGGTAGGGGATGGTGGTAGGGGATGGTGGTAGGGGATGGTGGTAGGGGATGGTGGTAGGGGATGGTGGTAGGGGATGGTGGTAGGGGATGGTGGTAGGGGATGGTGGTAGGGGATGGTGGTAGGGGATGGTGGTAGGGGATGGTGGTAGGGGATGGTGGTAGGGGATGGTGGTAGGGGATGGTGGTAGGGGATGGTGGTAGGGGATGGTGGTAGGGGATGGTGGTAGGGGATGGTGGTAGGGGATGGTGGTAGGGGATGGTGGTAGGGGATGGTGGTAGGGGATGGTGGTAGGGGATGGTGGTAGGGGATGGTGGTAGGGGATGGTGGTAGGGGATGGTGGTAGGGGATGGTGGTAGGGGATGGTGGTAGGGGATGGTGGTAGGGGGTGGTGGTAGGGGATGGTGGTAGGGGATGGTGGTAGGGGATGGTGGTAGGGGATGGTGGTAGGGGATGGTGGTAGGGGGTGGTGGTAGGGGGTGGTGGTAGGGGGTGGTGGTAGGGGATGGTGGTAGGGGATGGTGGTAGGGGATGGTGGTAGGGGATGGTGGTAGGGGATGGTGGTAGGGGATGGTGGTAGGGGATGGTGGTAGGGGATGGTGGTAGGGGATGGTGGTAGGGGATGGTGGTAGGGGATGGTGGTAGGGGATGGTGGTAGGGGATGGTGGTAGGGGATGGTGGTAGGGGATGGTGGTAGGGGATGGTGGTAGGGGATGGTGGTAGGGGATGGTGGTAGGGGATGGTGGTAGGGGATGGTGGTAGGGGATGGTGGTAGGGGATGGTGGTAGGGGATGGTGGTAGGGGATGGTGGTAGGGGATGGTGGTAGGGGATGGTGGTAGGGGGTGGTGGGATGGGGAGTGGTCATGGATTAATTTAATTTGATTGATGGATGAATGTTGATAAAAGAAACTAGTAATTAGATTTTTTATTTGTTTGAAATATCTAAAACATTTATGAATTTGTTTAGGATTATAATTTATAGATCTACCAGTAGCTAATGATTTGTCATGCAGTTGCTTTTTGTTTTATTTTGTTAATAGGGGTTGGTATTTGACCAGTTCTTTTACTTCTTTTTCTGATCCTAGAAACAGTTCTTATTTAATGTACCATTTTAAGTTATTGTAATTAATGTATGCTGCTTTTATTTCTTAAACTGTTTCTAAATAAATGTTGAACTAAAATGTTGAACTATATGGAAAGTGAATTTCTGCGCATGGCAAGATATAGCCTACATACCTTGGCAAACAACCCTCCACTTGGTTTTTCAACTGTACTCCAGTCCTTCGTGGTGGGTGCCTGAAAAAATAAATTTGTAAATGATGAAATGTCTTCTAATAATAATGTGAGGAGTGCCACTAAATAACTAGTTTAGCTAAGCCTTAGGCGTCTCTTTCTGGTAAATAAAACTAGGTTAAAGCTATTCTAAATATAATAATTAATATATAAATGCACTATCCTATTATAACTAATATTAATTAATGTATAATACTGGCCTGGATCTACCTCTAGGCAGCCTGGCTAGGTCAACAGTAGGCCCAGATTGAGGAGGCTAGTTAGAAAGATAAATGCGACCGACATTCCATCTATCACCAGCAGCAGTCTACTATATCTAGTACTTAGTACTACACACAGGCCGACAAATTTACAAATTTTTGACAATTGATGTTTAATACTGTATATGAATGGCAATAATGACAAGCAGCATGCATATATATACTGATCCATGCTTTCTAATAAACATGTTATGTATTTATAAATTTACCCATTACATTTTTTATACGAATATAAACGATTTTTATTAGCAATACTACTTTACTTACCATACTCCCTTTTCACTTTGCTGTGTGAAGCTCAAGGTTATGTTGTTGTTGTGTAATCACGTGATTTTCACGCTTGATTAGTTTTTACTACAGTAGTCAGGTGACCTACAAGTTTTTGTAAACAAACCAACGTGTTTTTTAATACATTCGTGGAGCTATAAAATTAATTTTGTAACTCCATGATACATTCATTACTATAGTAACCGACTTTATGGACATAATTCATTCAATTCATTTATTAAATAAAACAGCTGTAGCATTCTGTGCATATATTTATTTTTCAAATATCTTAATCTGACATCTTTATTTCCCACACTCTTTTAAAGTTTATGTCCCACACTTATGATCCAATCTTAATTGTTTTATTTTTAAATGGGGGATCTTTGGTTAAAATGACAATATATATAATATGCTCATATATCTTGGAAGGTTGGGTTTAAGGTAAAAATAGGATATATAATAATAATACCACATTTATATAGCGCCCTTTTCATGAGTAATCATGCTCAAAGGTGCTTTACAAGCATTATTACCCCAGTATTTTTTTGGGATCAAACACGCATGGAAACATACTCCCATAATGCAGCCGGTAACCAGCACAAAGTTGTGTCTGGATCTAACTGGGTACCCATTTATACACCTGGGTGGAGAGAGGCAACGTAAATAAAGTATCTTGCCTACGGATACAAGCAATGCGGCGAGAGTTGGATTCGAACCTAGGTCTGACGATCGGTAGTCCAACGTCCAACACACTGCGCCACACGCCCTATGATACATATATATGATACAACGTCAAATGAGAGCATGAAATGATCATATACAGTAACATGGTATTACAATTACAATTTTGTTTGTTTGTAAGTGAACAACTTATATTATGAACAGTTTTTTTATTATTTTGAATATAATGTCTATAAATTGTCAGCAATGTGTGCTTTTGGGACTATATTTCAAAAGCTTTATTCAAAAGATTGTCATAATTTTCACTTCATACACATAAACACAAGGGCGTTTGTACATCTTAAAGCTCTGTCTACACTATCAAAGTATATGTGACAAAAAACGTGATATTATACCACTACCGTATTTAAGCACATCACTACCATATTTGGGCACATCACACTTTTGTTGTCAAACTAGTTTGATAGTGTAGACAGAGCTTAATTTACACAACCAAGGTAAATTCATTATTAATATGTAACATTATTTGCATATTCATGTACAATACTTCTCACATGATAAAAGAATACTCACAACATGGACAAACAAGATGACATTTGGAGAGTTGTTGGAATTATTTTACTGCAGTTACTGCAGTAACTACATTTTGGTTTACACGACTATTTAGCAAGATTTGTTTAGGTAATCATACACACTGTACATTGAAACAAACTAAAATCATACATTACTGCAGTAAAAAATGTATTTACATTACTGCTGCAGTAACTGCAGTAGAATAATTTTGACATGATTATCTTATTATATCATTATTACTGGCCAGACAAAAGGGAGATACAAGGATGTATATTAAAATAGTGTTGAATGTATGTCTCGTCATTATAATATGCTAGCGGCATTTGCTTGGTAGTTATCTGTGCTAATCTGGTCTAGGCCCAACTCTTCCATCTGTTCATGTGTCCTGGTGTATCTCCTTACTGTTAGTTCAGGGTCTTGCTCAGGTGCGTACAAGTTCTGTAATCAATGAATAAATAATTGGTGTTGAGTCGAGTTACCAAATAGACCAAGGCAATCTAACAACAAGACAATGAGCTCGCCTTGCCAAGATAGGAACATCATATCTTTGATCTTATGTCTGGTTGCGACAAATAGCAACAATACTACTGCACTAGGTACATATTCTCTCTGCGTGCGGTGTATGTTAAGGGGACTGATCATGTCGCAGTCACAGATAAACCTTTTGATCTCTGGAGCTCAGCATCCTGTTTTTTGATTAACCAAGTCAGACTGTCCAATCTATAGTCATAATATCGGCACAGGTTCAAGATTCATCTCGAACATTGTTTTGGTGGTAGAACTTGGTTCACTAGGATAAAGACTTAAAAACTGGAGTGTACACAATCCACCCCGTGCCTTATTTGTACAGCGTAGGGCGTGACCATCTCAATGACAACATTTTTTAATCATAAATATTAAGACTCACCTGCAGGTAGCTGTTACCAGCGGGGTCATCCAAGATAATGGAAACATTTGATTGGCCAGAAATAATCTAGAATAACAAAAGAGACATTATTGATCATCATGAAAAAATAAATGTGAACTGTCGTCAATACCTATAAGAGAGTCACAACAGTTCACTTCATTCAAACAACTATGAAATTCAGATGACATTAAAGATATATTATCCCTGACAAAAAAACATTTTTGTTTTCAAATATTTTTTGGATATGCCATTTTAATGTCACTTTGACCAAAAACTGGATCGAAAAAAAAACCTGTAATTTAAAGTAAAATATACTTTTTGGTTAAATTAACTGTTTCCTTTGTCTTTTTATAAGTGAAATAATTTTTTTGTTTATTACAGAAGTAGTAGCTCATAATTTCATTCTAGCTGTGAAAATGAAGTCTAGTGCGCACCTCAAGAGCAAAATCCCTGGATCTTCAAATACCCCAGGCCCAACCGTCAACCCCCACCCTAAACAACTAACTGAACAGCTTAACCAAACAACAACAGCATACCCCAGGCCCAACCCCCACCCTAAACAACTAACTGAACAGCTTAACCAAACAACAACAGCATACCCCAGGCCCAACCCCCACCCTAAACAACTAACTGAACAGCTTAACCAAACAACAACAGCACAGTCATACATTATCAGTATCTGAAAAGATCACTCACAAGAATCATAAAGAATGGAATTAATTCCTAAACTGTGGCAGCAACATTTAGAGAGGATTGAACTATTTGTTAATATTAGTAGTCTTAGTCTTTATGTGACATAAATGTGATGTGCCCATATATGCACATGATGATGTCATATCACTAACATATTTGGGCATACCACACTTTTGATAGTGTAGACAGAGCTTAAGGCGTCGATACTTAGTGTTTAGTTTGATTTCCTTTATGATTCAATTGTTTTATTTAACGCTTACCAAGTAGACTAGTGACGCCCCGATGTTTGATTAATATTATCAGAAAAAATAAACAGAGACTAAGATATTAGTAGCTTTTAGTTAAATGCCTCATTAATGAGGTATACGACTCAATTAAGATACCATGTCAACAACATTCTACTGCGGTTACTGGAGTAACTACATTCGGTTTACTCTTTAACCGGTTCTTGGAATTATTTAACAAGCATTTTTGACTAATACTGCAGCGACAAATTAACTTCTATATTGAAATAAACTAAAATCATATGTTTATTGCATTAAACCAAAATGTGTTACTGCAGTAGAATTATTTTTAGTTTATCGCTAAAGCAAGAATCAAAGAAAAGCATGGAAAGTAGGTAAAAGTTGACAACTAGATATAATAGCTAGCAGCTACAGGCACAAATAATGCAATGAATTAAATATGATTAGGGTATTGGTTACTAATGTGCTTAGATTGAAAGTTGATACAACAGAATAATACAAAAAATACTTTAATTATGTATGATCAATTAACAAGAACGATACAGAATGTCTGGAAATAAATGTGAACACAGACATTGGTAAGCATAATTTGTACACTTATTGGTTTTATCCTGCGACAATTGATTATTCTGAAACACAATCAGTCCATTCAAAGAAATCCAATTTCCATAAATCAAAATGAAAATTGTTACAATATTGTAATCTCAGAAAGAACTAAAATTTGAATTTTTCCCAAGAGGATCGTTTTAGAATAAAGTACACGATATAACAAGCAAACCTGCTGCACATGACAAAGTGGTGCATAGCAACATCTACTGTATGCTTTCACCTATATTAATTTTCCACCTTTTTCAATTGTAATCTGTAAGCCAACCTTTCTTGTGGGACTTTCCTAGTCACGGACACTTTCTCATGAAACGGACCACAGGGAAATATGTTTTCAACACACCAGCAAACCCCTATTTAGGGGATACCCCCATTAAGGGGATACCCCTATTTAGGGGATACCCCCATTAAGGGGGCACTATATTGGGTCCTGAAGGTGTCACCTTAATAGAGATTATACTGTATATTATTTTGATTTCAATATGAAATAAGCAGAGCGGCCGAGGTGGAAAAGTCAGAAGACTATTCGCAGAACAGTGTTAAGTAGTATATGCATCATTTTACAAAACATACCTTGTCTAGTTTTTCCAAGAATTCTTTCATTTTTACATTATCCGACGGTTGTGAACTATCACCAAGCTTGAATGTATTGATCTGACTTAGCTGACCTTTGACATCGGTAAGAAGACCTTCTAATGTCGTAAACTTTCCGCCGAGTGTACCGCTGCAAAGCTCAAACTCCAACGACGGGATCTTCAACGTGCACGTCTCGGACTAATGACCAACAAACATAGTAACAGTTAATTATATATCATTCATGCTTGGTTTTCTTGTCAAAACTATTCTACAGTTACTGCAACTATATTTTGTTCACTCTTTCAACTGTTCATGTAAATATTTGACAAGATTTATTTTGACATTACAGTTAAATGACTTTCTCATAAATTGAGGGGGAGGGGTAGGGAGAAGTTATGTGGAAAAATAATTCTGGAGAGGAAAAAAGGGAAATACGTAAGTTATAATTAAGCAGTAAAAAAATCCTTTGATCTATAAATTACTTTTTGACTTTTATGATAGTTGATAGAGGAGATATGAAATTTACATTTATATAATTTACCATCGAGGAAACAACCGATTATTGATTTATATTTAACCTTTCAATAAATTGGAGCATTTTGCATTTTGTTAATTTGCATTTTCCGCATGCTGTATTTCATAACCATCACCAAGTCTCAGTAAATAAATAGGGATCAAGTCAGAATTATACTACTGCAGTTACTGCAGTATAAGTACATTTCTTACTGCAGTAACGTATCATTTTAGTTTGTTACAATGTAGATGAGGAGTCGCTGCAATAAACAAAACAAAAGCTTGCTAAATAATTGAGTAAACAGGTTATTACAAAGTTTAAAAAATGTAGTTATACTGCAGTAACTGCAGTAGAATAATTCTAACATTGTCCCTTAAATCAATAACATTTTTAATGACTTATTTATAGCTAAATTATTATAAAATTAATTCGTAATTAAATTAAACCATTTAAATTGAAAACAGAAAATGGTAAAACCATGGACCGCTATGAATTGAATGTAAATCAAATTTATAGGCCCATGATGAGTTTGATTGCAATCTGGGAATTTTAAACCCACACAATGCGATATACATAATCCAATCTTAGTGCTTTGAACGATGATAAAATGATCAAAGAACCGGCGGGATTATTACTCACGAATACATTCAACGACTCATTACCTTAAGTACGTCTCTGTTGAGGTCGATCGGGTCAGTGATATTCAGCGTGATTTCAGTTCCTTGAGGTTCAATTCCTCCTCCAGCTTTCACCTCGTTTGATCTGTCTCCGCACGATTCGCAGTGAGACGCCATGATCACTACCTCTTTAAAATGAGGGATGTCTAATCGGTTTGTTAAGAAGAATTTAAAGGCTGTTGAAAGTTTATCAATAAAATCATAATTTAAAAGAGAAACTGATATACTAATTAAATAACGCATTATTCTAAATAATAACATTAAAATTTAAATAATGCCATAAAATGTACATTTACTGTAAATAAAGGCAATCAAGATATTTCACGTTTTAAATAAATAAATGGTATTCATTTTTTGCCCAAAAAAGATAAACAAAAATCATGATTTTACTAATAAAAAAGACAAAATGAAACAACTAAATTCAACTATAAACAATGGGCTTCCAAATGGCTAGTTTCTTTTCTAATTCGTTTCAAATCCAATTTTTTGTCAAAGTGAAAAACTATATTTTGTGGAATTAAAATGCCATATTCAACATTTTTTCAGGGGGACAAAGTTTAAATGGTTTTTCACTTTCACAAACTGTACTTTTAACATTTCCATTTCAGCATTATTTCTGGCAAATTTTAATATGAAAATTATACATACATAATTATCATATTTAATACATTAGAGAATTCTATTGAATATATTTTATGCATAAAATAAGTTATTTGTATTCAGAAAGAAGATGCCATCTGTTTATTTAGTCCAGCGATTAACAATTCATGTGTATCTCTTGCAATAAAAATATAACCATAGATTAATGGCTAGGTAACCATGGCAGCACAACAAAGCTCTATTATTACAATTATTGAAAGAAATGTAATAAAAGTGTTCATTTACTAAAACTAAATAATCTAAAAATGTTAGCTTATAGTTCTCTGTATCTAAAGAGGCCTGAATATAGGAATGGGTTCAAGGTTGACTTGCTCCTAGTTCTGGTGGTGAAACAAGTCTTCTTGGATAATGCTATAAACCGTAGGATCAGTGTACACAGTTTGCCCCTGTATACTTTAAAGAACCCAGTTCATCATTTGCGACGGTAAAAGGTTACCTGGGTGAACTGGTTCACAAAATAGCCCCTGATAGGACAGTGATTAATTAATTTACTTGGTAATCCTTCAAATACAAAATAAAATAAGAAACGTTGAATTAAAAAATGTATACCTGAAAAATATATTATGTCATTTGAATATTTAATATTTTATGTGTTTTACTGTATGTATGTTTTATCGAGGGCCCTAAATGATCAGTTCCATTAGGAAATGGATAGGCTACCCTCAGTTAAGAAGGTAATAAATAAATAAAATAAATAAAACAATAGAAATTGAAAGAAAAAGAAATAGTCAACTGGAAGACTGGTTTAATTAACCCATTAATTTTTTCTTTTTATAAATGACATCATTAATTTGTTTTCTGCAGAAGTAAAAAACGTCAAAGTTTTAAAATACACTTGTTATCACCCAAAAAGTTACAGAAATTGTTTTTAAACTAATGTTATGATAGTATGTGAAGTGCCGCCGATTATGAGCTTACCATAGAAATGGGCAATATAGTTAATGTTAATATAACTGTATATATGTTTATAACATAATAGCACTAAGCCACAATCTGTTCCTCTATCTATTCCACACGTCCGATACTAGCGCTGTTTGAGCTGGAGCACCTTTTAATTTGTACGAAAAATGTGTTTTTTGGACAAATTTCTTTTCAACCAAATTCTGGGTTCGGTAATTCTCGGCCATTTTGCACGGGCAACGGCTAGTGTTTATAGAACCTCCATATTTTGTTCTGTATTTCTTCTTAAGATAGTTTGCGTACCATGGAATGCAATTACTGTATGTACTCAACTGATTTATTAAATTGGATGCCATCAAACATCACAAGTACAAATTAATGACACTTTGAGTTAAACACGGAATTAATGATAAACCAGTATACAAAACAAGGTGAAAAGTTTAATGAATAAAATCTGTATCTGTAACTAGGCACTTTTCAAATCCCTGTATATATTTTATATAAAATTAACGGCATCGAGAAACGCCGAGACAAGTCTTTAATTAATAGATGTTTGAAGATGACGAAATCTGTGATAATGAGAAAAAATTCTCTTTAGGAAAATTGATTGTAAAATTAAAGTAAAATTAGATTCAGAATAAACATGAAGAATTTGATTGAGTATAAAATATGTAATAATTCCCTAATAATATACAATTATTCACTTTTTCCATTTTTTTTATATTATTTATTGATTTAAATATAATTTAAATTTATTACAACTCATCGTTTTATTGATATCCATATATCAAAATTCAATATATGCCCGTTGGATTAAAGACTTAAAGAAACAATATATTATACTGACTGGCTCTGACCTACTTACTTGGAGTTTATGGTTGAACGTAAATGAATGGATGAGTACCGAAATAATTATAAGAATAAATGGATGAAAAACATGATGTATATGGATGTTTGAAAAACAAATCAAATTATTAAAATGTATACCTTATGGCATTTAATCTACATGGCTTTTTAGCAGCCAACATCTTCTCTGTACTCAGCTTTCCAAGATTTTTGTAAATGGAGCCTTAGAGATGGAATACAACTGTCAGGAGAGAGATAGAGCTCCCAGGGTGTGGGGGGAGGAGGGAGATAGAGCTCCCAGGGTGGGGGGGGAGAGGGAGATAGAGCTCCCAGGGTGGGGGGGGGGGGGGAGGGAGATAGAGTTCCCGGGAGAGAGATAGAGCTCCCAGAAGAGATTGTAGAGTTCCCAGGAGAAGGATAGAGCTCCCAGGAGAGAGATAGACCTTTCAGGAGATAGGATAGAGTTCCAGATAACTGCCAGAAGAGGAAATCTCCTTGGAGAGGGAAGTTCTGAGAAGAGAAAAAGTCCCTAGCAAGGGAATTAGCTCCCAGGTGAGGGAACTCGCTGGAGAGGGAAAGTAGTTAATGAGGTGCCATGATTATGTGGCATCAGAAATAAAATACATATACAGTAAAGGATACTGACAAGTTTCATGTGCGTCTCCAGAGGTGAATTGCATTTACCGCAATTTGACTGAAACGACAGCACTTCCTGCTTCAAATCATCGGCGCCCTCACCTTCTCCTTCGTCTTCCTCTACTATACCTTCATCGTCTTCAGCCTGTAATTATAGACAATGTGGAGTAGAAAAATCACTTAGTGTTAAAACTTACAGAGTAGAAAAATCACTTAATGTTAAAACTTACAGAGTAGAAAAATTACTTAATGTTAAAACTTACTTTTCAAAATAAATTGAACTATGTATATTACAATGTTCAAGCATACGAAGTTGATGTAAATTGTGTTTTACATTTATCATTCAATGTTCTTTGTAAATGTCATTCCCCATCGATAATGTTATAATAATATTATTTAATCTGTACTATAAGAGAGTGAGTCTGAATGTTTCTTACAAACTGATGAACGGGGATGCGACTGGGTGAAGGGCAATAACAGCCAGGGGGCGCTTGCTATGTTTGTATTGCATTGATAAAACAAGATGAACCATTGCACTGAATCATGTTGAAAGATGTGATGAAATGAGACAAAAAAACAAAAAATCTTATCTTGTCTTCAAAAATTGTTTTCATCTAGTTTTGTATTAATTATCCGTATACAATTCTTTATGTATATAATCAGCTAATTTCACCTGAAAAACCGAAGAACTTTGGCAAATCGCAGAATCAGCTTGCCAGTAGCAGAGCTACTCCTAGCAACCACTAACATCCAGTCATTGCCAGATGAAGACTTGTTGACGTGACAACAAGTGAAATGTCGCCCACGTACGCATTTAATTACTGTTTTAACGTAAATAATTGCTTACAGATGTCTTATCTTATTATAGTGTTGTATACAGAACAATTAGTTTACAAGTGAAGCAGGCCAGTAGAAAGAAAGTCATAGATTTACTTTAAAAACAACTACTCTAATTAATTATCATAATAGTCTACTTTAAATACCATATTTCAAATTTACGATCTGGCTTGGGCTTGTTTGTTTTATTGCAAACATCTCCAACTCTATATCATCAGGCCCTCTAGAGGGCATATATATCTTAAACACAACTGCAAATTAATAATCATTGAATACTTAGTTTTTCCCACAATGCAATCAAATACTTGATTAAAACTGTAATGATGTACATTTGACCTATACCTGACCTCTTAGTTATGATTAATGAAAGATCGAAAAGATATTAAGTAGATAAATGCAATATCAATTAAAGAAAAAAGTTAAAACAGTTATTAATCTTCAAATGCAATGTCATTTTTCAATATTAGACAAGGTTCAATCGGTTCTCGGAAAAAATCTGTAACCTTCAAAAAAGATAAATAAAACTTCTAGAGAGTGAACTATCCAACACTAACGTGATGTAAACGGGGAGGAACTCCTCAAAATGGCTGCCGTGTATCTGGAGAGCCTCACTCGGTGTAATAAAAGCTCTCAATCACCAATTCTAATGATTTATGACTCCTTTATCACTGATGTCCAGTGGCACAAGGCCACCTAGAAACTGTACTAATATGAAAATAAAAATATAAAATATTTTAAAAACTAATTTCAGAAAATATATTTCTTTTAAATACCGTACCGCAGCGTTTATAAAATCATCTCTATTATTAATGGAATGATTTCTTGGTATTAGATTTTGCATTTGAGGATTACATAAGAATAATGTTCTTGCACTGAACATTCTGCAATGAGTAGAATTGCGTGACTAAGTAGGAGGGCGTGATTTCATATGACTGGCATATCTGATTGGCCAATTGGAGCCGACAATCTCAATATACCCCAGGGCTCTCTCCGCTTTTTATAATTTCATTTCACTCTGCATCCACTTGTAAAATAAATTTACTTCGCCACAATCAATGTAAAAAATAAATGTAAATTGAAAAGTAAGTAAAATGTTTTAGTATTCTAGTCGTTTTGAATACAAGATTTATGGAAATTAAGGAATATATTGCTTTTTATATTATTGAAAGCCCCTGAGGATCAGCAGAATTTATCCTACAGATAAATAATTATTTAAATTCAATAAGAATTTTTTCTTGGTGATATACATCGGATGTTGTCAACCAAAGGTGGATTTAATATAAGACAAATCTGCCAACTGGGCAAAGTAATAAGAAACATAAAATGGACAAAAAAAACACCACAAAACACAGACAGACAAGCCACAAGCGGAGTTATAAAACTACACAATCAAAGATCACTAAGGTATGGATATATGTTAAGACTTTCCAAAGAAAACGATAAACAGAAAGGGAGCTATTGGGAGAGGATTGGAAGAAAATTGTAAAAGTAAAAACATAAAAACCATCTTGTCCATTAAAGAAAAATGCAAAGGGGTCATGACGTAAGACTAGGGGTCATGTCGCAAGATGAGGGGTCATGTCGCAAGACAAGGGGTCATGTCCCAAGACGAGGGGTCATGATGAACTGATGATGATAATTATGAATATCAAGTTTTTCATTCCCAAATATTGAAGTTCAAAAAGTATATGCTTAGATGATGAACTTTAGTTTGTCTCAAAGGTCAAAGTTGAAATACAAATTGCTGTACGAACTCTAAACAACCTCTAATAATATTGTGCCAGGATCTAATCATTTTCAAAAAGCATACAGGCTGTATATAGTATTGTCTCTCTCAGATGGCATCATGTCATAATGAAGCTTATAAAATATTATTTTTGTTTCTGATTAGAATTCCTATTCTTATCCTTAATTCACAGAAGACTACTTAAATACTAATTAAGTATGTACTTACTATTAGGCTGAAATATTGATTTTTTTTTCTGTTTAATTAATGACTTTGCTAAATTCTAATTTATATCAATATTTGATTGTACACGGTGGACGTTTTTAATAACAATATGAATAAATACATACTAAAATCAAATTAAACATTTTAATGGATGAATATGAATAAAAGAGTTTGTAGGGTATGTCACAAACAGAAAATACAATACTACGTTGACCAATCACAAGCTACATTTCAGATGAACCATCGTTTCGTGATTGGTCAGATTAGTTATGGCTGGCTTCAGGCCTTGCATTGCATCTTAAAGTGGGAACACGCTTTACTTATTTAAGAACTGTTTCTGTTTTGTGTATTGTTTTGTTTATTGTTTGTTTATTGTTTGTTTATTGTTTGTGTATTGTTTTGTTTATTGTTTGTTTATTGTTTGTTTTTTGTTTGTGTATTGTTTGTTTATTGTTTGTGTATTGTTTTGTTTATTGTTTGTTTATTGTTTGTGTATTCTTTTGTTTATTGTTTGTGTATTCTTTGTTTATTGTTTGTGTATTGTTTGTTTATTGTTTGTGTATTGTTTTGTGTATTGTTTTGTTTATTGTTTGTTTATTGTGTGTGTATTCTTTTGTTTATTGTTTGTGTATTGTTTGTTATTTGTTTATTGTTTTGTTTATTGTATTGTTTTGTAATTTTAATGTTCTGTACCTCTCCATTTCTGGAGGTTTTTTTGAAAATTCAAAGATTTACAGGGTATTATGTTTGGCATATACGAAAAAAACTTACAACCAATCCAAGTTGAATGTTCTGTTGTCGTGTTCGTGTATAGTTTGTGGTTGTCAACTGCGAGTCCTTTGCGGGGGCTTCTGGGTTTTCTATGTAACTATTACCTGTGACATCATCCAATATCTAGCCAAGGAAAATAAAATATTTAAAAATTCAGTGCAAAATAGCAAATAGCTGTCGATTGGCATAGCAACTAGTAAAAGTGCTATGATGAGAAAGTACTTACCATTTCAAAAGGTGGTTTAAGATTTTGTAATCTATCGATAAAATCTTGAATTTTGATGGCTGTATCGGGATCTAAAGACTACAGATATAAACAAAACACTTATTGTAAAATTGATTGATTCGTATAAATTACAACATCATAGGAGGCGCTATATAAGCCAGGGGGGTGAGGGGGGTGAGGGGGATGTCCAGAATTGGGAGATTTGACTGTACACTAATCAGCATCCTCCAAAGTGGTTGATGCACAGTAGCACCTCACCTTTCTAAGTGGTTGATCTTGTTCAAGTCCATCTATTGTCCTTGTAACCATTCCCTCAATAGTTGTTAAAACTACAAAATAAAAACGTTAAATAGAACATTTTAATAAAACAGAATTAAATATTAACCTTTAGGATGTTTCTTAAATATTGACATCAAATCGATGAATGTTATAATAATATTCACATGACGCAAATGATACATATACATAATAATTTCTATTTAAACATGCAAATTTTAACAATGGATCAAAAGTAATTATCAACAGACATATGTGTTTTCAATGTGTAACTTTTCTAGTTAAAATTTACTGAGATCGATAAATGTGTGTCTGTGAAGACTAGAACAGTGTAATAATATATACAGTAATTTTGTTACATTGTATATTGGAAAAGTACAATATGCAATGTGCAATACACAGTTTAAAGCTCTGTCTACACTATCAAACAAGTTTAACAAATAAGTCAAAATAAAATGGCAGTGATATGCTCAAATATGGTAGTGATATGACATGTCCATATATGGGCACATCACATTGTGTTTTTACATATAGTTTGACAGTGTAGACAGAGCTTAAAGCTTTTTCTATTGCAAACATCCATATAGGCTACTGGGATTTTAAAACTAAATTTGAAAGCCATCTTGAGAAGGCATGCTTTGTGGGTGGGGATAACATTCCTAGTGCATTCATTCTTGTATTTAATAAACAAAATGAGAATCATACACTTTACAGTCTGATTCAAAACACTTAGTATTATCAAAATATTTATTCTGCATATTTATAAAGAATTAAGTGTAGATTTGCATTCATAATACCTCCTTTTTGGGTATTAGAAGGAATTTCAAAGTCTAAGTCAGGAATTGATACAGTCGCCGCGTCTGATTTCACAACTTGACGGTTCATATCCTGCAAAAGATAATAAGAGTATTTAAGTCAATCTACCAGGAATGAAATGCTTCTAAATTAGATTGCAATAGTTTTAATGAATTTATTAAGTTTTTGACTTAAGTCAAGCTTTCAGCCTTGACTTACTGTAAGCCTTGTTAAGTTTTTATTTAATTCTGGTTTAAGTCTTAACTTTAGTCTCAACTTAAGTCAGGTTTTCAGCCTTGACTTAAGTCTGGTTTAAGGTTCAACTTAAGTTTGGTTTAAGTCTCGACTTCAGACTGGTTTTATGTTTGACTGGAGTCTTGATCTTTCTTAACATAAGTCTAGTTTTAAGTCTTGACTTAAGTCTGGTTGAAACTTAACTTTACATAAGTCTGGGTTTTAAATTAAGTTGATTTTTTTTAAGAGTTCAGTTTCAGAAGTTGTATATAGATTGATGTTTATTCCAAGGCTTGAATTCAATAAATCACATTTTTTACAACATTCACTAGGAATATTGCCCAGAAGGGTATTGGTTAATGTTTTACTTGAATATTGAATTGACGATACATACATACATACATGATGCGATATTCCCTAGTGTGATATTCAATTTGAATACAAATGTGTAATTATAATGCATTGATACCATGTAAGCAAAAGAATCCTCCAACATACTATTTTCATGTCACATTTAGAGTTATGCATCCACTCCATAAAATTATGATAGATTACAAATATGATAATGTTACCTACAGTATGACGTAAAGTAATCTCTTAAATACTGTAGACCAAAGTGTACCAACCATTCTCTTCATTTAGTTAGAAATGATTTCTCTAAACAAGGGTGTTTCTTTTCCTCTCTCCATTCAAAGACTGTTAGCTAGAGAGCACATTGTGACAAGTGACATTTCACACATAAATTTACAATCCATTAAAAATTGAAAATTAAAAATTGATTCATAAAAAAAAAATAATTAGTTTTAACACATCAGGAAAGATTAAAAGGTTAGGTCTAACAGTTTTCCTTTTAAGTGTGGTATGTATGAACATATTTGACCTATTTACATTGCTTCTAAAGTGTGCTAAAAGATTATGAAATAACCTAACCAAATACTGTATATACTGTAATATAGTATATGAATCCAGCTTCATAAGTAAGCCCATGGGGTACACAACTATAAAGTCGACAATCTACAACTTCATGAAATTGTTTAAAGCTCTGTCTACACTATCAAACTAGTGCGAGGTGCCCATGGTAGTGATATGCCTAGATATGGTAGTGATATGACATCATCATGTCCATATATGGGCACATCACATATTTTTTTGTCACATAAAATTTGATAGTGTAGAGAGAGCTTCATTTAGTTTTGCCCTTTTTGTTTGTGAACAATTTTAGTTTTCTTTCACAAAAGTTTTTGCCGAGTGCATAGATACATCGTTTATTTGCGCTATATAAATCTACTGTATCTATTATTATTATATTATAATATGGTTCTGGTGGTAGAACGAGTCTTCTCGGATAAGGACTATAAAACGTAGGTCCAGTGTACACATCTAGCTCGTGTGCACTTTAAAGAACCTAGTACATCTTTCGAGACGAGTAGGGGGTTACCCCGGTGTATTAGTACATCACAGCCACTGATCACCAACTGGGCCCTCTGGGAGACCAGTCTTTGACTGAAGAGGTTACCCAGTATAAATATATATTTCAATTCAATTCAATTCAATTATTTAAAAGCGGTAAAATGTAGCTTTTCAGTATCATAGTTACCCTTTCATTTTGGACCATCAACTTCAAGGTGACCCCCTTATCCTGAATCATGCCCCCTGGCTGAATCTCATTGTTCTTAAAGCCACAGTGTTCGCACTCAAATGACATTAGTATGACCTCTTTGTAGTGAGGTATCTTGGTCAGCAAAATTTGTGTAATTCCCTACAAACAAAACAACAAATTGAAAAACAATGCATTTAATATATTTTTCGTTCACTATCCATACTGTAGATGAGGCATCAGTGATTTGTTTTCAGTTATGCACTTGTCAATTGTATGACCCACTATACGACCCCCGGGAGAGGTGCGTCATGGGTGCGTCATTTACAAATAATTACTGACACAGGGGTGCGTCAAAAAACCTAGATGGTACGTCACATCAATGAACAAGGTGTGTCAATGTCCGTCACTTTACCACCCACCATATCATAAACAACATGGTCACAGTGCGTCAAAATGGGTGCGTCAAAATGGGTGCGTCAAAATGGGTGCGTCATGGTCACTTAAAGTTAAGTCACCTTTTTGACGCACGGGTGCGTCATGGTATTCAAAAGTATGACGCACATCGGACAAATGACGCACCTCTCCCGGGGGTCGTATAGTGGGTCATACAATTGACAAGTGCATTACATAGAGATGAAAAACATGAAACAAGCAATTAGATAGAACCCAACAAATAAATACTAGTATTTTGTTCAAATTGCTTATGCAAATTGTACAAAAAATAATTCTTGCACGATTGTTTCAAATCAAGCATAATCAAATATATCATTATAAATAATAATAAAAGAGCATGACATGAGATATTATACTACCTACTACTTATTATACTAATAGTAATACAGGCCTAGGCCTAGACTGAGTATACACCAGAGGTAGAGGTGTAGGAGGCCAGGCTATCTAGTCAAGCAATTCATCATTCATGCATGCAACCATTCAACTTTAAAAAACAAATACTGTACACAAACATACATTTTCTTCGCAATTCACACACAGACTTTCAATTTTGCTTGACTCTTGGTCTTCCTCGGGATTCAAGTCGACAAACAGTGGTTTGTTCCCATACGATTGTTCCGTCATTTCAATGTTTAATAGGGTTTTTTGTTGCCAAAATATTGAGAGTGTGGACTGTCTGTGGAACAGAATGAAATATCTGAGCAGCAGACGACGGAAGTTAAAACTAAACATGCTCACAACAGTCAGGTGACACTGATCAACCAATCAGCGATAAATGTTCCCACATGGCTCTGTAGAGACGAAATACCGGTTTTCTCGAAGTTAGGCCTAGAAAATCTGATTTGTTTTTCATAATGGGTAATGTTAATGCAGCCGAAAGTCCTATACCACCGCTTCATACACCATTATCAGGAACAGCACCTGCACCACCTCCTACTGCCTCTGTACCTTCAAGTTTACTGGAAGAATTGAGAGGAAATGGCGATCTTCCAAACCCAGGGAATTTTGAAGAATTGTTTCGGAGATGTAAAGGTACTCTACACAACCCCGGGTAAAACCGGCTCTTTACCCTTCTGTTTACGTTACTCAACTCAGTCCATCATTTGTTGACTAGGCCTAACAATTATGTCAATTAAACGAACGAAAGCAATTATTTTGTATGTACAAGTTGCTTTAGAAGTATAATGGGATTAGATTTTCTTTTTTAAATTATAGATTCTAAATTCTTTTTTTTCCAGACATTTTAAAACTGTTGGTTATAATTGAATGAATAGAAATAGGATGTGTGTGCAGTTAAGTAAGTGTGTTTATGGTGAGAGATGGTGACATGTGTGTGACAATCAATAATTTAATGACGAAATAATAATATAATAAGCCTAGTCTTATCATTAGTGTTGTCGACATTGTTTCAGTGTTGGCCTACATTTTTATATAAATAAAATACGAGCCATTTGCGATTTTATATCTTTTATAATGTTTTATTTGGATCAGGGTCTGTTTTTGATTGGTTGAAGGTTAACCATGCTCCTCCTACTAATTCTTTTGTCTTATTTAGCACAGGGAACTAGATGCAATGCAAAGTCATTACTGTCATTAGATAAAAAATAATACATTACATCATGTAAGATATTGTCGTGGTTGACCTTTGTTCTAACATACGTGCCCATCATCTAGTTATACGGCAAGGTTTACTGTACCTTCAAACGCAATCACTATCTTAATGCACACTATTGCGAGTGATCGTTTAAAAGAGCGAACACATGAGTATTTTCATAGTAATAATAGATACAAAATACTGATTCATTTGACTGGATGGTTGGTGTAGTGCTATAGCATACAGTATGAAGGGATTAAATGTTGTGTGTTTGAATCCTGGGCGATTTATGCAAATTTTTTTTACTCATCATCTTTCGGACAAGGATTATGTCAGCTTTACACATCATTTACATAGAGCAGTTTTTTTCTAGGGCAAGGTTATTTTACTTGGCGATCACGATATAGTGTGTTGGGTCTCTTACGCTGGGTAGTTGCGTTCCGCCATTGAAGCAGTAACCATAGAATACATTTTATTAGGATGGACAGAGTTATTAAACAATTTTGAGCTGGTCCCTGAAGAGTTTGTAGTACCCTTGCTTTGTTGTTCGTCCCCTACTTATGATGTTTTCATACACATTCAATGTTCATTTCAAAATTTCACCCAAGGCAAAATTGTCATTAGTTAACTATCAGTACATGTTATAAATTTTCAAATGTTATTTGAAAGTGATTTTTGAAAGCTATGGCACTATTTAACCCAGCGTGTAAAAGTTAAATATGATGTTAAAGTACAGTATTACTAGACTATATAGGCTAACAAAACAACTTCTCATTTCTTAAATAGATTTGTTTCTTCAAAGTCAGAATAAAAGCTATTTAATGGTTAGCCATTGGGCATACAATCTTGAAAAGTAGCGACCTATCTTGACATAATACTTAGCAAGAATTAATCTGTAAACGAAGCTAACCTACCTCGAAAGAAAGCCCAAGGGCTTAAATTGGAGACTAATGTCATACACATCCCGCACCTCACTTTTGAACTTAGTTCATTGCCACCAGTATATCACATGAAGTGTCTACCTTTATGTGTTCTTGGATGCTGTACCTCATATACACTTCATTTCCTATGCCTTATAAGTAAAACTGTGATAGACTCATGGGATACATCCAACAGCTTTTGGGGGGAAGAAGAAGGCATGATTACCTCTGATAAGCTGTCAGATTTAGCCAAGGACCGTTGTGGCTGGACAAATCTCCGCAGCCGACTGATGATGATGATGATGATGATGATGATGAGACTCATATGCAGGAACCATCAAAATTACAATAAATGTTTTCATTTCATTTATCCTCTTTTTAGTAATCAGTGTACTTATATTAAGATTTATACATTATAATAAAGAGCTCTTTATATACAGTAATACTATACAAAAATAAAATATAAAAACAATAACAATCACCCATGGACCACAGACTGGCAAACATACTTTTTTTCTTCTACAAATACAATACAGTACATGATTTTAGTTTGTTTTACTTGTTATTTCAAGTTT
This sequence comes from Antedon mediterranea, assembly GCF_964355755.1. Taxonomy (NCBI): domain Eukaryota; kingdom Metazoa; phylum Echinodermata; class Crinoidea; order Comatulida; family Antedonidae; genus Antedon; species Antedon mediterranea. The sequence goes on from NC_092677.1 coordinate 2,668,319, forward strand.
AAAACACAGTTGCATTAACAGTGTGTATTTAATTACCCAATAAAATCTTGCTAAATAATTATTTAAAAGCATGTTAAAGTGTGAATAAAATGTAGTTTGTACACTGCACTGGATTTGAACCCATCACCTTTTACCATTAAACCAGAGGGGATGTTGATAGTACCTCATAAATCAACAACAAATACATTCCATCAAGCTCTTTGATGTCAACAGATAAGTAACCATAGCAATATCAAGTAGCAAGATTTCATTTGTTTATTGTACAAATGTTAAGTGATGTTGATAACATTTTTATAATACCAAGAAATTGAGAGATTCTAAAAAGACATTAAAAATAAAGATGAATAAAATCAGACTTTGAATAAGCCATTGTACTGTAGTTTTAGTAATAAGTGTACTGTAATTTGTTATTCACTTCTGTAGAAAAAAAGCAAAAAAATTATGATTTCTTTTAGTGTTTCACTTATAAAAAAACAAAATTAATGTTTAAATTTTTATGGGGGAGGTTAGAGAAGAAAAAATATCTTTAAATTATGGAAATTTTTTTTAAACAATTTTTTTCATGCAATATATGTTGAAAGAGGAACAACCTATCTTTAATTTTTTTCACAAAATATTTCAGTGGGGGGAACATATTATATTTAAATTATTGACCTTTTTTACAAATAATTTTTTTTTTGTACAATATATCTTTAATTTAAGACTGTTTATGTTTAAACTTGTTCCTTCTCTCTGCATCCATAATCCTCCATTGACATTTGTTCCCTGGATACGGTATCATTTTTATTTCAATGGTAATTAGCATTTAAATTTGAATTTTCTTTTCTCATTGCAGAATGTTATTAGTGCTTAAAAGCTCCATTAAGTTCTTTCTTATTTGGATTACAATTAATGCTTTTTTATTCTCTTTTGTCATTATAATTACAATAGAACATTCTTATTTTCATTTATTTTATGTAGTGCAATAACAAAAAAATATCCAAAAGATATATTGAGAATACTGTTATCAATAAACAATTTAAAATGTCCTTTAATAATTAATATTTTACTAGCATGATTTAGTTTGTTGTACACGTTTATGAGGTAGTCACTACATTGTAATATCATAAGCTCTGTCAACACTATCAAACTAGTTTGACAAAAAAAGTGTGATATGCTTAAATATGGTACATCACCATGTCCATTATGGTCACATCACATTTTTTTGTCACATAAAGCTTGATAGTGTAGACAGAGCTTTAAACCATGATCTGTATGATTACCCAAAATTTAGTTACTGCTGTAACTGCAGTAGAATAGTTTGGACATGATCCATCAAACAAAGTATTTTTATTTAAATATGCAATTTGTTCCCAGAAATATTCCCAGCGCCTTTGGAAGGGTGCAAGTTGATGGTCAATAAGGGGCTGTCCAATCACTTCCAAGTCAACCATACCGTCTCACTGTCATCACTGGCGGACTCTTCATATCATTTCGGTAGTACATATGTAGGCACCAATCAAACAGGCCCAGGAGAGGTAAGATTACCAATATTTAATGTTTATTTTTAGGTGAATGCATAAAATATTTTCATGAGTTGGACTAGTCTATTTTAAGAGGTCTTAGATAAAGATAAACGGCTTGCGGCTCAGTTTGTTTTTGGAATGTGCTATAGTTGCCAGCCTCGCATTGCAGAAAAAATATAACTTTTTACAAATATCAGAAATCAATGTACAACCTATCCCATTGTAAGAATGGATTCAATAAGTAAATAAAATAATAAATAACCAAATGTCTTGATTTTTTTTTTCAACAATAAAAGTTGAACTTTATTAAAATTGTGAATGAATTGATGAAGCATGTTCCTATAATAAGGATAGCACATAATTCTGCATTACATTGACTGTTGATAGGTCACTTACAGGTCAATCTGCGTTCCTTTGAATGGTTCCAATTGGCTGTTAGCTGTTAGCAGATTGCATTTACATTATTTATATTCCATTGTCTTTGTTTGATTTAAATTATTATAAAATTTATCAAAACATCAGCAATTATGTGTATTTTCTCCTTTCTTAGGCTTTTCCAGTTTTACTTGGGGACATCGACACATCAGGCAGCTTAAATGCTCAAATTATACACAAATTAATGGAAGGTTTAAAAACAAAGTTTGTTCTTCAGGTATTTAATCAATCAATTGTATCACAATGCATCATAATATTTGTCATTTAGTTCATTTAGAAGCTCACATTGCGTTATTTATTGCCTCGTTAGGAATCTTTGGGATTACTTTACCCCATTATAAAAGCTCTGTCTACACTATCAAATTGTATGTGACATGATGATGTCATCACTACCATATTTAAGCATATCACTACCGTATTTGGGCACATCGCACTTTTTTTGTTGAACTAGTTTGATAGTGTAGGCAGAGCTTTAAGGATCTGCAGTGGGTTTTCATTCCAAAACATTACAAACCAGCTTATTGATTATTTGTTTTTTCATTATTTATACTGGGCGACCTCTTCAGTTAAAGACTGGTCTCCCAGAGGGCCCAGTTATGATCAGTGCTGTGATGTAATACTGTAGTACACTAAGGTAACCCCCTACTCGAAAGATGAGCTAGTTGTGTACATTAGTCCAGAACCATGGAGCGAGTGAGCCTCGAATCCCTGCCAATGTTATAGCTATGTAATTAAGGTTTCACTGTCTTACTGCTTAGCCACAAACTCACTTACATTTATTGCTGTGACTACATCATAAAGTTGTACATTAAAAAAACTTTAACAATCATACGTTACTGCAGTAAAAAATGTCATTACTGCAGTAGAATAATTTTACACAACATGATTTCAGTAAGAAAGCCCTTAAATTTTATATTAGAATTAGTAAATTACATCTAACTTTTAATAAATTTTGATTATGCAAATCTTTAAAAGACATCGATCATGTAATAAAAAATTTATCTCTTCAATTAGAAGACAAATGAGTGGTTATTGCATTTCTTATTTCGATACATGTCATGAATAAAAATGAAAAATGACAAAGTTTGTGTTGAAGTAAAATGATTAAATAATAATTGAAGTAAAGTTTTGGAAAGTAATATAAACGAGATTACATTCAGATTGATTCAGAAGGATCTTATTTAATTATTAGAAAGGACTGATGAGTAAGATCAACTTACAATTTTAAGACATTTTCATTGGTAGTCAAACAGAGAAATTACTTTGTTGATAATATATCATAAACAAACTAATAATTTTACTGACAGGAGATAATTTAAACTATCTAAAAAATTATAAAATAAGAATTATTGTCATAATGATAAAATATGGCAACAATAGATCAGATAAGAAAGAAACAATCTAAATCTTATAATAATACTAATCAAGTATAAAAAAAATATTTACATAAATTCAAGTCAAGTATCATTTATTGTCATTTGTTTAAAGGAAAAACATAGAAATTCTGTTTGCTCTGTTGGCGGAGCACAATATCCAACGGACACAACACGAACTCAAAACAAAAACATTACAAAAAGTGATGTTTAAGGCCCTAATAGCTCCTGGAAAGAAACTATTTGTAAATCGCTCCTTATTGGCCTTAATAGAACGAAATCGCCGACCGCTGCTCAACTGGAACATACTATGATTTGATAGCCTTTTTCAGAAGACGATCCGAGAAAATGTTCTCCAAAGGCAATTGTGCAGATCCAATTATACGCGATGCGGTCTTGACTATTCTATTTAGGTCAAGCTTTTCATTTTCGGTAGCGCTACCGAACCATACCGTTAAAAAATACGTTATGACACTCTCTATAACTGACCTATAGAATTATTGCAAAGTTTATACCAAATGACCTAAGTCTACATAGGAAGTAGATTCTTCTCTGGGCCTTTCTAATAATGTTACGTGTGTTAATATGCCACTTCAGATCATTTGAAATATAAATACCCAAGAATTTGAATTCATCAACAAACTCAACTGATACCATTAATAAATATTGGATATTTGACATTAAGTGATTTTCGGAAGTCTACAACCATTTCTTTGGTCTTAGATACATTCAAGAACAGATTGTTTTCGTTACACCAGTCTACAACTCGTTTCACTTGGTTGCGATAATTAGACTCATCACTGTCATCATCATTGATTACACCTACAATGGTAGCGATATGACAGTTACTGTAGTAGGTAACACACTCATAGGTAAATAAAGTAAAAAGAAACAGGCGACAGTACACATTTTCGAAATAATAATAACTTATTATGGATACAATAAAATATAATAAAAATATAATTATTAATCATATTAATTATAATCAAGTATAAAAAAAAAATGTAAATAAAATGTTGTAAAATCGGATTAATATTAATAAATAAAACTCATGATGGATACAATAAAATATAATAAAAATATAATTATTGATCATAATTATTAATTATAATCAAGTATAAAAAAAAAATGTAAATAAAATTTTGTAAAATCGGATTAATAATAATAAAAACTCATGATGGATACAATAAAATATAATAAAAATATAATTATTATGAATAATAAATTCCAACATATTGTTGAATATGAACATTTTAATAAGTTTTTATGATGTTTTAATAAATTATGCATTTTTCATTTTGACAAGTCTTACCTTATCCAAGTTTTTAAGTGACAAGGTGAAATGAATACGACAACTCAATGTATTTAATACTTACAACTAAATAAATTTCAACTTGTCTAACATTAAATGTATGTAATGTCACACATTAAGTATGGGATGTCACACATTAAATGTATGAAATGTCACACATTAAATGTATGAAATGTCACACATTAAGTATGGGATGTCACACACTACGTATAGGGTGCCACACATTACGTATGGGGTTTCAGATTTGATTAAAAAATGATCAAGGTTTATTTTAAGAAAAATATTTAATCATGCATATGGAATCTTGTCAAAATTATTCTATTCTACTGCAGTTACTGAAGTAACTCAGCATATATCTCTGTTTTAGTAACCCTATTATACTTACATGAAATTTTAATGGTATAAAACTACAGTTCTAGCCTTTTTTTTTCATTATTTTCTTTTTCCATTTTATTTTTGTCATTATGTTTCAATTATTTAATTTTTTCCCGTATTTTGTTTTTACATTTATTAATTTTTTTCATTATTTTTTTTGGCTTATTTTTTATTCCTTATTTTCAAAAAATAATTGTATAAAACCTTATTGACGTATTCCATAGAGTGAGGTAAATGATTTTGATTTTTTAGACCCAGCAAACTCGGTGGATGGTGTACCAACTAGAGAATGAATACAGAGGGCCATCATACACCGCGTCTGTGGTGCTAGCTAATGTGAACCCTTTAGAGAGTACAGGCATCATTGTAACACAGTATCTTCAAAGTATAACAAAGAGGCTGGCTTTAGGTGCAGAATTACTCTATCACTACGGACAAGGCCAACAACAAACTATATTAACATTAGCAGGAAGATACACAGGTAAGCAATAGTGTAAACGCTCATCAAACATACACCCTTTTCACACTGCTTAGAAGAACTAGTTTAACCGCTCCTCAACATACACCTCTTTTAACTGCTCCTTAACCATACACCCCTTTCACACTGCCTGGAAGAGCTAGTTTATCCACTCCTCAAAGATACACCCCTTCAAACTACCTAAAAGAACTAGTTTATCACTACGGGGAAGGCCAACAACAAATCATATTAACATTAGAAAAACCTGAGTTTACACACAACATACAAAATACCTGTTTACACTATTAAACTTTATGTGACAAATAGTGTTATGCCCAACAAATGGTGACGTCATCCATTTTAAAGTTAACATGCTCGTGCGAAAGCTCCCTACAGGTAGTTGATCACACACGACAATGCAGGTTGCCTTTTTTTCATATTCATATTTCTATTTATATATATTGTTTTGTAACAGGGGGTTTCTACTTATAAGCTGTGCTTCAGAGATTCCCCCTTTCCATTTTTTTGTTTAGTACTACGATTATTTATGTAATATGATTTTGTGAATGGAAATAAAGTAAGAAAAAAAGAAAGAACCAACCAGTACAGAGTTGTACACATCATTGGTGAAATAAACTCTTTACTAGTTGCTAGCCCACATGGAATTGATAATTATTATACGCATTGTCATGTTTAATAACCACAACATGAATGATTATCTTTATGATGGATTGCTGGGGGTTTTTTGTGATCATTATCTCTTGTCATAATTGACTTCTCTTTAACAATATACACCTACTCATCTAGTGAATGTCGTCAAACATTACATTGCTTTTTATAATGAATGCTCATCACTCAAGGCTCATCATTTCCTCAACAGTATTATTGTTTTGTAAAGTTTGTTTTTTTATAAAAATGATGTTAGCACTAACTGCTTTAAAACCATGAAAAATAGGCAACAATTTCGACATGAAAATTATGCTTTTTATAGAAAATGTTAATACAAAAATGTGTATGCAGTCAATTGCAAGTGAAAAATAAATATGCGATCTAAATGTCAATATTTGTTACTGCAGTAAAATCTTTTGTAGAAAAAGCAGTCACTTTTAACAATAAAAAGTGAATGATTATTATAAGGTTCAAATGTTGATATAAAAAGAGCGATATCTTCAAAAAACAGTAGATATTTCACATTATGTCTGCCTTGTCGTCATGTTGCAACTAGATCATGATTTATTTCATAGCCAATATTTATCAACATCCATACTATTTCATCTAACGTTATTTTTCATCATGCGTAGCTGATAATTGGTTAGCATCCGGAACTGTCGGTCCTGCATCGTGTCACGTCGCTTATTATCACAAAGGAAAAGAAGTACAAGTCGGTGTTGAATTTGAAAGTAATTTTAAAATGCAAGAAAACGTGACGTCTATAGGCTACCAAGTTGACTTACCACAAGCTAATGTCACATTTAAAGGTACGTTTTTATTTTAGCTTTATTTCATACACTGTAGAATCTAGTGACAATACAGCATGCAGTTTCTTGTCTAGTGACAATAAACAGCATGCAGTATCTTGTCTAGTTACAATAAACAGCATGCAGTATCTTGTCTAGTGGCAATAAACAGCATACAGTATCTTGTCTAGTGACAATAAACAGCATGCAGTATCTTGTCTAGTGACAATAAACAGCATGCAGTATCTTGTCTAGTTACAATAAACAGCATGCAGTATCTTGTCTAGTGACAATAAACAGCATGTAGTATCTTGTCTAGTGAAAATAAACAACTTAATGTAAACTTTTCTAGTGACTATAAACAGCAAACAGTATCTTCTCTATTGACAATAAACAGAGTGCAGTATCTTGTCTAGTGACAATAAACAGTGTGCTGTATCGTATCTATTGATAGAAATACTCATTTCATGTGGGATACTGTATACTCTCTTTGCAATATACACTGCTGTAACAACTTTTCAAAAGCATTATGTCATAACCATTCGAGGTCTCCAATCGATAGAACATAGTTCAAACCCCACTGGGTATTCATGTGGGATACTGTATACTCTCTTTGCAATATACACTGCTGTAACAACTTTTCAAAAGCATTATGTCATAACCATTCGAGGTCTCCAATCGATAGAACATAGTTCAAACCCCACTGGGTATTCATGTGGGATACTGTATACTCTCTTTGCAATATACACTGCTGTAACAACTTTTCAAAAGCATTATGTCATAACCATTCGAGGTCTCCAATCGATAGAACATAGTTCAAACCCCACTGGGTAGGAAGGAAGAACATTCTTGGAATTTTGAATGAACGAGACTGTCAATTTTTTTTATTTCTATAAATTCCAATTTAAGATATGAAATTAGAGTAATCTCATTACTTATCTACAGTAGTATAACAGAAAATTATTTGGAAAGTGAATCGAATTGTTATTAATAATTTTCCGATATGAGTCAATTTATTCACAAGATATAAATGCTCTATATAAACAAAGTGATTGTCTTTGGATTTGAACACATGCCTTTGATAAAAAAAGTTGGTCTATTTCATATGTAGCCTACCTGGATAAACCGACAATAGCCCTTTCTCCTCAAAGAAAAGTAGAAATTGTGCTGTTTTTTATAATTTTCAAAGAACACCCCTCTCCACAAATGGTATAGTCCATAAACTATATAACAATGCTCAGGTGGGAGCCTTCCCACAAACCACCATGGAACACTATTACATAATTTAAACAATAATGCTTAATACTATATTTTATTTGCCGCACCTACTTGCGTAACGTTCAAAATAACAAATTATATAATAATGATGAATACATTAATGTCTATAGTTTACTAAATTTCAGATTATTGTCTATTGATTTCATTTTGAATGTTTTTAAAAATATATATACTGTACTATATTTTTCCTAATAAAGTACCTAATATCATTTATCCTTGATATTAATAATGGCCTGCACAATGTTTTATTAATAGTTATATTAAAGATGTATTGTCCCTTTGAACACAAAAAATGAAGGTCAAAATATTTTAAGTTTAAATTGGCCATATCAAAGTAATATTAAAGTTATTCACTTTAAGTTAAAAATTCGAGCCAAAAACAACAAGTTTACGTAATTAACAGGTAAATTAGTTTGATTAAATTTCGTCTGGAAAATCATTCCGAGCGAAAGTAAACAAAGATTTCAAACCACGAGTAAGAATTATGCATGATATGCTAATTAAGATTGTTTACAACTTGTCACGGTTGAGGAGATGTTTTCACACATCGCGAGAGGAAGTTTTATGATTATGCATATATAGCCAAACTGTACGTACGCGCGCCGGCGCGGCCGGCAGTAGGGATGCCTAGTTGCGGAACGAAGTTTGTTTTAATGTATTCAAGAAACCCATATGGATTTATCGGTAAATATATTACTATTTTTTACTTAGTTTCTCTCAAATAAAATGTATACTTGTGGCCTAGTTTAGATACTAGGCTACTACTACTAAGCCTAGCTCTAAGCTGTAACTTGCACAGTACCTACCTAGGATAGGATAGGCCTAGCCTTCTAATCTAGGCTACTCTAGGCCTAGGTAGGTAGGTAGGTCTACCTTTCAGGTTCACGTTGTCTTTTTATTAATATTAGGCCTATGCTTTAGACTCATTTTTAAGTATTCGTCGGCTACCCGTATTCATTTTGGCCAGGTCCGATTCATCATTACTAATTATCAAGTATAGGCTAGTAAAATGTGCAAGTTAGCCCACTGTACTGGCAACTGATTCGTCATTTTGACGAGAGATGCCAGTTCTATTTTTAAAGACTAGCCTATTACTAGTAGTAGTAGCCTAACTATTGAATTGTACTGTATATAAAAAGAAATACACTAATCATATCCATGGGATTTTTTAATTAGAAATATGTTACTAATAATTAATACTATAATTTCCATATACAATATATATAAAAGTCTATAGGATCTGTGGTTATTTACTATTTTTGTGACAATACTTTTAGAAATATTCACAACTAATTAGCTTTACTGTTATTGTTACTTGTCAATGGACCAGTAATACATAAAGGTAAAAAGATATTGTGAAACCTGGTTCAACATTTGAAATTCTGGTGGCAAATTGCAAAGATTCCTCACGATAAATTTTTCATATTTCCATATTTAGCAGTAAACAATTTATAACAATTTTATTTTACTTTAGGTTAAAATGAATGCATTGACAGAGGTAGTGGCTAAAGACCTACTAACTAAAGGAAGCAGCAGAGAAAAAGTACCTGAGAGGGAGGTCATCATCCTGTAGCATCAGCAACTACACCAAGTTGGTGTGTTTGCAACAACTGCTGGCAAATTCAAACTGAAAATGAAAGAGTGTGCTGTACCCCTATTCCAGTTGTTGTCCATAGGCGCTGCTAATATATCTTGATGATAGGCTCGTGCCAATTCCAACATTGCTTCATTTAGAATGAGCAACTTAAAGTCCTAAAATGAAAAAAAAATGTTTATTTAGTATTTTTTGTTTAGTTTTATGTTATGTACTATTTTTCAAAATAATATAAGCTGGTAGCAAGTCTGTATTTTAACAACAGTACTTATTAAAAATAAAGCAGAACTTGCTACACAAAATGTTAAATTAGTTTGACAAAAAGACAATTCTTTTTGTGTTTTTTTTTAGATACACTATATCGACACTTTATCAACTGGAATAGGGGTCATAAACATACAGCCTACCGGCAGTATGTTTTGTGGCAGCATGGTCGTCTCGGTATTGGCATCAGAATATAATACCCAGTTGTGTATGGGCAGTACGGGACAAATACCCCGATGCATTTGGCCAGTATGTTGGTTTTCAACCAGGTCGAATTTAAAGACGTATTGTCCCTTTGTACAATTCCCAAAAATAGATTTCCAAATTTAATTGCTCATTTTAGTACCATAACAGAAAAAAAGAAATCATTTTAAACTGAATACATTAAAAACTTAACAGGAATTGCCCAGTACTGTTTGCACGAATAGAAAGGTAACTGATACAATCATAGTTTTGTTTAAAATCTTGACAATTTCTCTTCAACTAGTTGATGAGTTGGTGGTGCTGGTACTGAAGCAATGTTTCTGCTGAGCCTTCTTGGGTCATCTTCTCCTAAGCATGTTACTGTTTTCAGCATGTTACTGTTTTCAGGCTAGTTTCATCAAGTAGTCTTCTGTATACAACCATTTCCACCAATTTCTGGATGTAGCTGTAATCTTTTTCTTCTTTAACAGGCACCACTGTCGACCTCTTACTTTTTTTGTTAAATAAGCGTTGATATCTACACAACAGAAAATCATTTTTTATAATTTTTAACAGCAATTTGGAATATTTTGCTTAGATTGCAATTCGGGAAAACCGATTTTAAAATTAATTGTCGAATTTCTTTTGCCCATATAGCTAGTTCCATGGTAACTCCATTGTACATGGCATAAAGATACAGACAATTGATTTAAGAATAGACTTGTCGGTTTCATACGTAGTACGGTATTTAGTAATTAATATAGCCAATTAATATTCAACTGTAAAAAACTATGGAATGTACCTTGTGGTCCCATCTTTATTTTTCTTGATCTCTCGTTGATATTTTGCTGTGTAATCCTATGCTGCCAGAAGATTCCTTACTTTGTACATTGGTGGACTGTAATGGAATCTTTTGGCCGCATACATCAAAATACATTGGTGGAAATTTTCCAGTTCAGCAGTTCCACTAAAAATACACAATATGTATATATAAATAGCTAAGTCAATACTGTTGTCAAATGCAATAAAATATGCAAGTTTTAAAGTAATACTAATAAATGTGTTTATTGTGTGTATATTCTGTTGAAATTTATATTTATTGTTTAGAGCACCTGTTTTGTTTTTAGCTTTAATCAATACTACAGAATATGCACAGAAATGCTTGTACAGTATAAACCATTCCTCTATTTTTAATCAATTTGCTCACCGAAAATTAAGCCAATATGGGATTTTCTTCAGGACGATCTTTCGTAGTGCATCGTGCTCTGGATGACCTAAGAAACAATAATAAACAGTAAAACAATACAAAGACAAGAAGAGGTAAATAAGAGAAAGGAATGCCATCATTGGAGTCATGATTAGAAGTAAAAAACTTGTCTCACCATGACCCTGAGAGAGAGAAAAAAAGATATAAAAAGCTACCTTATATACATTATTGTTGCTACAGTGATAAATGTATCCCATAAGCATTATTCCACGTTGTGAATATAGGCCTACTCTTGTTGAAAATAAAATATATTTCAATTCGTTACAAGAGTACCAATGTTTTTTAGATATTAAAGTGACATATCACTTCTGTATATTTACGAGAGAGTTGATAGAGTATCAGAATAAAGAAGATGTCATTACTAATATGGATATACAACAACTAGGTTATTGCCTCATTACTGGCACCCAATCATGAAAGTAATAACACGCACTATCACCAGTATGTCTCAACATTTCCTGTTTGATTAATTTTTCACCTTTTTTTCTGATTTTTTTTTCTCGTGTTAATAAATAGAACAAATTCAGATATTTAGGCAGACTATTTTTATATACTTTTGTTTCTTCTTTTTTGCTAAATCTCTATGTACACTATCAAACTTTATGTGACAAGATTATGTGAGGTGTCCTTATATGGACATGATGATGTCATATCACTACCATATTTAGGTATATCACTACCATACTTGAGCACATCCCACTTTTTTTTGTCAAACTAGTTTGATAGTGTAGACAGAGCTTAAAGCAGGACAAATACAGATATTTTAGATAATAATTATTTTTTCACTTTTTTTTTAAATTTCTTTTTTTGGTTGTTAATAAACATAACCAACCTAGATATTTTGGTTGACTTACAGATAGGTCAATAGGTGTATTTGTAGTTTACCGCAATAATCTTTTAATTTACTTTTAAAAACATTGAAAATGACATGTTGTCTTGTGAGGCGGCGCGTCTTTATTGATACAGTACATCACTTCAAATTAAAAATCGGTGAAATAAAAGCTCAACTCATATACAAGGTATTAATAATGATTATTGTGTGTAGCAAAGTATACATTGTACTACACTCACTCGCTCACTCAAAAAATGCAATCAATTTTTCCTCGGGCTTAAGCGTCTTGTTTGACTTGTTTTATCCACATATTTTTTTTATTTTAATTTCATTTATTTATATTTGGTATTTTAAATGCATACACAGTATGATACAGAGGCAGATTTCAGATATCCACTTGCTTTAAATATTACTGTATAATATGAAATGAATGCTAGTCGTCATTTTATGGCCAGATGCTCTCCGGTACATTTATGATACTGAATGCTAGCCGTCATTCTATGGCCAGATGCCCTCCGGTACATTTATGCTACTGAATGCTAGCCGTCATTTTATGGCCAGATGCTCTCCGGTACATTTATGCTACTGAATGCTAGCCGTCATTTTATGGCCAGATGCTCTCCGGTACATTTATGCTACTGAATGCTAGCCGTCATTTTATGGCCAGATGCTCTCCGGTACATTTATGCTACTGAATGCTAGCCGTCATTCTATGGCCAGATGCTCTCCGGTACATTTATGCTACTGAATGCTAGCCGTCATTTTATGGCCAGATGCTCTCCGGTACATTTATGCTGCTGAATGCTAGCCGTCATTCTATGGCCAGATGCTCTCCGGTACATTTATGCTACTGAATGCTAGCCGTCATTTTATGGCCAGATGCTCTCCGGTACATTTATGCTGCTGAATGCTAGCCGTCATTCTATGGCCAGATGCTCTCCGGTACATTTATGCTACTGAATGCTAGCCGTCATTCTATGGCCAGATGCTCTCTCCGGTACATTTATGCTACTGAATGCTAGCCGTCATTTTATGGCCAGATGCTCTCCGGTACATTTATGCTGCTGAATGCTAGCCGTCATTCTATGGCCAGATGCTCTCCGGTACATTTATGCTGCTGAATGCTAGCCGTCATTCTATGGCCAGATGCTCTCCGGTACATTTATGCTACTGAATGCTAGCCGTCATTCTATGGCCAGATGCTCTCTCCGGTACATTTATGCTACTGAATGCTAGCCGTTATTCTATGGCCAGATGCTCTCAGGTACATTTATGCTACTGAATGCTAGCCGTCATTCTATGGCCAGATGCTCTCTGGTACATTTATGCTACTGAATGCTAGCCGTCATTCTATGGCCAGATGCTCTCTGGTACATTTATGCTACTGAATGCTAGCCGTCATTCTATGGCCAGATGCTCTCTGGTACATTTATGCTACTGAATGCTAGCCGTCATTCTATGGCCAGATGCTCTCCTGTACATTTATGCTACTGAATGCTAGCCGTCATTCTATGGCCAGATGCTCTCCGGTACATTTATGCTACTGAATGCTAGCCGTCATTCTATGGCCAGATGCTCTCTGGTACATTTATGCTACTGAATGCTAGCCGTCATTCTATGGCCAGATGCTCTCTGGTACATTTATGCTACTGAATGCTAGCCGTCATTCTATGGCCAGATGGTCTCTGGTACATTTATGCTACTGAATGCTAGCCGTCATTCTATGGCCAGATGCTCTCTGGTACATTTATGCTACTGAATGCTAGCCGTCATTCTATGGCCAGATGCTCTCTGGTACATTTATGCTACTGAATGCTAGCCGTCATTCTATGGCCAGATGCTCTCTGGTACATTTATGCTACTGAATGCTAGCCGTCATTCTATGGCCAGATGCTCTCTGGTACATTTATGCTACTGAATGCTAGCCGTCATTCTATGGCCAGATGCTCTCTGGTACATTTATGCTGCTGAATGCTAGCCGTCATTCTATGGCCAGATGCTCTCTGGTACATTTATGCTGCTGAATGCTAGCCGTCATTCTATGGCCAGATGCTCTCTGGTACATTTATGCTACTGAATGCTAGCCGTCATTCTATGGCCAGATGCTCTCTCTGGTACATTTATGCTACTGAATGCTAGCCGTCATTCTATGGCCAGATGCTCTCTGGTACATTTATGCTACTGAATGCTAGCCGTCATTCTATGGCCAGATGCTCTCTGGTACATTTATGCTGCTGAATGCTAGCCGTCATTCTATGGCCAGATGCTCTCTGGTACATTTATGCTGCTGAATGCTAGCCGTCATTCTATGGCCAGATGCTCTCTCTGGTACATTTATGCTACTGAATGCTAGCCGTCATTCTATGGCCAGATGCTCTCCGGTACATCTATGCTGCTGAATGCTAGCCGTCATTCTATGGCCAGATGCTCTCCGGTACATCTATGCTGCTGAATGCTAGCCGTCATTCTATGGCCAGATGCTCTCAGGTACATCTATGCTGCTGAATGCTAGCCGTCATTCTATGGCCAGATGCTCTCCGGTACATCTATGCTGCTGAATGCTAGCCGTCATTCTATGGCCAGATGCTCTCAGGTACATCTATGCTGCTGAATGCTAGCCGTCATTCTATGGCCAGATGCTCTCTGGTACATTTATGCTACTGAATGCTAGCCGTCATTCTATGGCCAGATGCTCTCCGGTACATTTATGCTACCTAATTACACATGACATATAGTGTAGTAACTTTAGGTTTCGCTTTCATACATATTTTGTAGATTTTTACCAGCCACAAGATATGTTGGTTTTTTTTTTATCATTTTTAACCTCTACAGGTATGTTCACCTACAGTAGTGTAAAAGTAAACATGTAATTTAAAGCGTGTGATAGCGTGAGATGGGTTAAAAACCCACCAATCATGTGTCAGGCAATGATATGTATGCATTATGTAATTAAATGATGTGTCCCTCTGCGTATGTATTTATACTTCTAACATAGTGTGTACTGTATCATCATTATGGACTGATAAAGAAGAGACAGCAATTAATGTGGACGCAAGCATTTCACTGTCGCTAAAGTATTCCCCGCTGGATCCATTTAATAGTTTAATTTCCCTGAGGGCAGTATTTTTTACAGTGCCATGAAGAGTATTGTAATTATTGGTTTATAAGCAAATTTTCAACTATTGACCTCTTTTGACCCGTAGGGATTTAGTTATACTTTGCTATTCGATTAACTACATTATGTAGTGATTTTGTGTACGCCCTCTAGGCCTACCGTTAAATGTTCGTTCGCTGAGCTTTTAAAGATATCTTAAATACTTTAATTTCCGTAAAGTCAACGTTCGGTTTAATAACTGCACACAGCGATCTTCTACTTTATGCCAGTTAGTCTGTGCACATGTGTGGATGCTGTGTTGACTTCTAAATATAGCAGTCTCATCAGTTTTCTAGTGTGGGCATGACTGTGATTTAGAAATCATTTCTCTGGCAAGGTTGAGCATAGGTAGGGTAATTACTCAAAATTGAAAATATTAATAAGATGATGAATGTTATTGTAGTGGAATGCCACCAGGAACATGTAAACATTTTATAGCCAATACCAATTACCTGTAGTACCAAGCTACTGCAATAATAATAGATGACACAAAATCCAGCCATTGCCATGACAGTCTAGTCTGTAAAGGCCATTTCTATTTAATTTATTTTCCCAATATAATAACATACAGTACATACCTGGATAAAAAATACAATGAAGTAATCACCTGATTGATTTGCCATTGGTCAATTGGCTCCAACAACATTTCATTAAGATCTACGCGACTGGTATTACCCTAAAATGGTACCATCTATAATCCATTCGATAGAGCCTTGATTTAATTCAAATCCCTTCTCACTCTTCAATATTAATCAATGCGAGAAGTACGATAGTCTAGCTGACAAGCCTGTCTCTTAAACTTATTTCTTTTCACTGTTTTTTTTTTTTTTTTTGTAATTTCATTACTACTATTATAGTACCGTATTATGCTTGAATGTTATAACGTATGGATTATAGATGGTACCGTTTTAGGGTACTACGGGTCGCGTAGATCCTAATAAAATGTTGTGGAAGCCAATTGGCCAATCAATCAAACGTATATGGGCAGGCATAATCGTATCGTATCCAAACCATTCCATTTGATCCAACACGTCTCGGTGCACTCTTGTTTAAATAGATAGCCTTGTTTAAACCATCACATTATTTGTATGTAATGATGTTAAATGAAAGTTACAAAAGTAGTTGTGCGCTAATATCATTTCCGGAAAAGACAAATAAATGTTAGTGTGTTTCTGATTCTTATGAAAGGTGATTTTATACTCTGAAGATTCTCAAGATGATAAATGGTAACATAACTTGTTTCAGACAGAAACGAGACAGTGAGTTTCCTTAAGTTGGCACATAGTTAGTTTAACCCTACAGGCAGAGTTTTTACAAACCAAAGTTCAAATATATTGATTGTTTAAATAAAGTTATGTATCACTTTAATGTTTATACCCCTTAATGTTTGTGTTCATTATTATTCACTTATGTGCTGCTTAAATCTGTGGATGACAATCGCTGGAAGCTAAATTTGCTTTTACTTAATTATTTGTGTACATATGTAATAAAGATTTGCAATTGTTAAGATTATTTTGGAATACTTATTTAAAAGATTTTATTTTTAAATTAATGAAACATTAAATGATACATTAATGTATTGTATTAATGTAGATTGCTCATCATCTATTATCTAAATGCTTAATGTTATCTTTTAATGTACATCATCTTTACATATATTCATATTACAAACTGGTATGTCATAGCAATCATAATACCAGACCACTATAGATTATTTCCATTGGCTATATTTTCATGTGGTGTTGTGTATTCCCTGATTGATGACCAGGTCATCCCCATTACTGACCATGCTGGACGAGACTTTCAGTACTTTTACATTTTCTTGGAATCAAATTCAAAATCGTGTCCTTTAATTTATGTTGTTTTTAGTAATAAATTGATATTTTCTGTTGTCATCTTTTTAGTAGGCCTTGACAGTAGTGTCTTTTAATTATAGATTATTTAATAAAAAATAATCGATAATAATATCTTTTTAAAGTTGGTCTGGACCTTATTTAATGGTTCTCAAAACAATACTGCACTTTTATCCTTTTTTGTATATTTTTAAAATAATATCTTGGTATTAATATTAATAGTCTTGAATCACTATAAGATCAATGAAGTCAAAATAACATTCAATAGAAAGCATATCTTCTCAATAAAAATAGTGTTTTTCCTTTTTATTAGTCAATAAAAATAAAATATCTTTTTTTTTCATTTAGTGATTTTAACTATCAAACTAATTTGATAGTGTGATGTGACAAAACAGGCAAGGACGTTAACCACCAAGCTACAGCTCCATTACAGTTATTATTTAAAGGCTTCTGTGTTCTTCAACATACTTTCATTCTTCCTTTTGATATTAACTCTTTCTCTCTTTCAGGAATGGTAACTGGTCTGTGTCTGGTGTCCTAGAGAAGAAGCTTCTCATGACACCATACTCCTTTCCATTCTTCCTTTTGATATTAACTCTTTCTCTCTTTTAGGAATGGTTGATAGTAACTGGTCTGTGTCTGGTGTCCTAGAGAAGAAGCTTTTACCAATGCCATTCACCTTCGTCATCAGTGGAATGATCAACCATTGGAAGAACAAGAGTCGTTTTGGATTTGGACTTATGATTGGTTAGCTTACATACCTCACGTGATGTGCCCATATATGGACATGATTATATCACTACCATATTTGAACATATCACTACACCATATTTGGGCATATCACACTTTTTTTTGTCAAACTAGTTTGATAATGTCGACAGAGTCTAAACTGTGTATGTTTCTAATAGAACCTTGTTAATGTTTTCCACCTACTTCCGAAAAACAAAAGGGTTTAAATTTTTTGGAAACATTAGTTGGATGGTACACAACTGGTAGTTACCAAATTAAGATTGGATTGACTCCAATTAGGGACCATTAAAAGCTAATATTATAGACATCATAACAGGTTGGGTTGGTCTTTCATTGGAATCATATCGCAATGCGAGATAAATTGTTGGGAACTAGGGGTAAATACAATAATATATCAAATAATAATTTAGAGACTTTCTAAAAAATATTGAAATTTTTAACATCATTTAAATTTATTAAACCTCGGTATTTACCAAATTTTAATTGCTTAATGATTTTTAAAAAGAAAAACAAGATAGATAAGTTTATTTAGCGTACATCTTCGAACAAGATTTTTATAAACGGGTCAAAGTTCAATTGCAAATTATGTGCTACCATGGGTGCTGGAAAATATTGCTCTGGAACTGTTTATACAAGCCACATTCACACTGGTAACTAAATGTCTATTCCTTGTCTTAATTCTGTATTATGTTTACATCTGTTGGTAGTTCCAAATTATTGTGTGAATCCACCTTAAAATTGCTTATTAATGTGTGAATCCACCTTAAGAAGATTGCTTATGAATTATTGTGTGAATCCATCCTAAGAAGATTGCTTGTAAATTAATGTGTGAATCCACCTTAAGGCGATTGCTTATAATTTAATGTGTAAATCCACCTTAAGAATGTTTAAAAATTAATGTGTGAATCCACTTTAAGATTGCTTATGAATTATTGTGTGAATCCATCCTATGAAAATTGCTTATAAATTAATGTGTGAATCCACTTTAAGATTGCTTATAAATTAATGTGTGAATCCACTTTAAGATTGTTTATAAATTAATGTGTGAATCCACCTTAAGATTGTTTATACATTAATGTGTGAATCCATCCTATGAAGATTGGTTTTAAAATAATGTGTGAATCCACCTTAAGATTGTTATAAATAATGTATGACTCCACCTTAAGATTGTTTATAAATTGTGTGAATCCACCTTAAGATATCTTATTCTGTAAATTAATGTGTGAATCCACTTTTATGTTACTTATTAATCAATAGATTATCTGACATGATCTTTTTATATTAATTGAAGATTAGTCAAGATATACATAACTTATAAGAGGCCTACTATATTTACTTTGTATTTGTACTATGACGTCATGCTATTTTGTATTAATGTTGGATGCTCCAATAGAGAGAAATGGTGAACCGACGTCTAAAATCCGAGTGGGTATAAAATCATAACAAACCGTTGAGGGCGGCACATTTCCTATGTTTATACACGTGAATCATGGCGTCGTCTAACCAATGTTGTTGCTGTAACGCTCATAATTCTTTTCTATTTGTGTATTTAGTCATCCATCATTCACAATCATATTCCTAAAAATATCTCATATATCTGTAGGTCTACATTAGACTAGGCCTATAGTATTAGTAGAATGGTGTTATCAAGTATTCATTACTGGCGGTAGCCCCCCTGCAGGAAGCATCACTAGCCACATAACCGTTAACAAAATGGCAGTTGTCAAGCTGAAACTAAATGCTAGGCCTACGTCTACTAGAGATGCTCTATTTAGTCTTACTACCTAGCTAGGAGAGGCCTAGCAGCACCCTAGCTAAAGTAGTAGTAGTACAGTATGCAATAAAGAATTTCCAATATTATTATTATTATTATTATTATAATAACCGATAATCCGTGCTAGGCTCGCTCGAGTAGGCCTACTCGAGGGTACTACACAGCATCAGCGAAACTATCTAGAGGAGGGCCTAGAGCTGGGTACAGTATATAACAAAAACGCGTCTTAATTCAATCCAAATTGAAATAAAATATGTTAAGATTTGCCAATATAACATTAAAATTGTTAAGGGTGTTGCAAAAAAAAAGATACTGCTATTATGTGTGTTTTAAACGTTCTTTTCTAACTACCTTTTTAACTCAACCCATCGGAATTTCCCATACAAAAACATGTGGCGAAATGGTTTGTTTACAATCTATACCCACTCGGTGAAATTTGAGTGACGTCATCGCGGTTCGCCATTTCTCTCTATTTCATTACAGTTTACATTAAATGAGAAACGTATAAAAATGTAAAATTGTATTTGATATTTACGATGACATTTTTATTGAAAACATTTACACAAATGTTAAATGATATACATATAGATTTAGACTTGCCTCAAGTCGCTCGTTATTTTGTTTTATATAAACGCCTAAATAAATTCCTGTCATTTGATTGGTGGATTGTGGATCACATGGCGTGCAATAATACTCACTATTGAACGGTCGTTCAATAGTGCATTCACCTCGTTGAAATATAACCTTTCATAATTCACCTCGTCATTATTTGTACCATTACACTACAGTAATAAAGATGTATTATTTGTATGTTAGTCCACCAGTCGACATTCTAATGTTTGTCTGTAAACTAGATTCCATGTAGCCCAAATTATACCTATGAAACGCCATGTGTACATTAATGTTTATATTTTAATCAACATTAAATCGAATCTAGAACCTAGAATAAAATAGATGCTGAAATAAATAATGTATTGGTAAATAGCCAAATTAACAACACCATATTGCTGCTTTTCTCTCATCTTTATCGCCTCGCATTCCATTTCTAGACAGCTTGTCGAGTCGTCTTTCACATAGTAGAGCTGGTGTACTTTGTACTGCAATGAAATTTAAGTGACATTCATTCTGTTATATTGGTAATAATTCTACTTTACCATGTGAATTGCTGTAAATTTCATTGCTTTTTACGATTAATTTGAAGATTATTTTATATGAACGTTACAAAATAGTGTTGTTATTACTATAACGTGTTAATGGCAAACTACACACAAAAACGTATGAGGTCAAAAGAATTGCAAAACGAAAAAGCGACCAAAAAATTCAAATAGAGGCAGCCACATACGAACAAAAATGAACAAATTAAAACAAAACAGAAACAGAAAAAACGCCTCGAAAGAAAAACGTAGTTAAAAACGAAAACGCGATTAAAAACGCAAATATCCAGCCACAAGCGAGCGAACAACTGAGCCACAAATCAAAACGAGTCTACATACAAAATCGCCTCGAAGGAAAACTGAGCAACAAACGAATAAAATTACGGTCGCAAATGGAAACATGGCCACAAATAAAAAGTCACAAAAAACGGTGACACAAACGAATACGGAACCACTGCCACCGGCGCCGCACGTGTAAAGGCCAATTTACATAACCGACGGACATGGGGAGATTCTACGTTGGACAAGCCACGCGGTTTTCCCGTTTACCGTTACCGTTCGTCTGTGTAAATTTGCCTAACCTCAAAGCGTCAAATGAATATATGTATGTGCAGCTGAGAAATAGGAAACTTTAAATGTAATGTATTGTAAGTGGTTCGGTAACAAAATATTCATTGTCTCAACAATCTGACACACCGCCAATAATTCGTTCTAAGAGTAGTTGACATTTTTTCACAATTAGTTCGGAAATGAGATCACGACACAAGGCCTTTTCAATGAGATTTTAGATTTATTAACGTTTTTACAATGAGAATGTCAAGTCGAACATATTGTTGCATTTAATATTAGTGCCAAGTGTTACATAACTTTCGTAATGTTCATTTTACGATGTAAATGAGAATTATTATAAACTATTGATTTTGGATTTATCTAAAATTACAAGTAGCTTAAAAGAGCACTTTGAATTACCACCAATTGAGGTTAATTTGAAGATGATTGAGAATACGTGAGCAGCAATGAACAATTATTTTAGAAAATAAATAAGCTATACACCCCACATTGATAATGTCTGCCGTACTGTACATTTTTTCTTAAGGGCATTGCGTAGAATAAGAAATTGTTTAGACAAAAAAACGTGTACCGGAGGCTATGAGGTCACTAATTCTATCCAGGTTAGATTATTGTAACTCACTATTTGTTGGAATGTCCAAACATAACATTTCGAGATTACAAAAGCTTCAGAATCGGGCTGCCAGGTTAATTTACCAAGTACCTATGTTTGTTAGTTCTAGACCTCTGCTTTATGAATTGCATCCTGGCTACCTGTTGAAAGTAGAATCACTTTTAAAGTGTTATTCATATGTCTACAATTTTATAAATAATAATGCGCCCTGTTATCTGAGCAATCTCTTACGGGTGTATAGATGTGCTAAGAGAGGCCTGAGGTCCGAAATAGATCACACTAGATTGGATCACTGTCTCGAAAAGCGGACCTCTGGAAATAATACTTTCTCAAAATTTGGACCGGTGATGTGGAATGAACTCCCGTCTGTGATGATCCGGGAACAAACCACGGTTTTAAAATTTAAAAAAGCCCTCAAAACACATCTATTTCAAGTAACTCATTGTTGGGTCTGCTTTGATCATTTTATACTAATTTGGAAAAGCGCTATATAAATAAAATAATAATAATAATAATAATAATAAGCTACAGAAAATAGTTTCACCTCCTCTAAGCTATTATACTCTTTCCTAGATTGATTTAAGTTCCTGGTTTTCGAAGATATCATCTAAGCTTAACCGTTTCAGAATTCATTAACTGGGAGGTTTAGAATTTGTTGTCAAAAGACACGATATACCAGACTGTTTATTGTCGCCAGACGAGATACAGCATATATCGTGTGAACTAAGGTCCTCTCATTGATTGCCTAAAGCTCTGTCTACACTATCAAACTTTATGTGACAAAAAATGTGATGTGCCCATATATGGACATGTTGATGTCATATCACTACCATGGGCACATCGCACATTTTTTGTCAAACTAGTTTGATAGTGATAGACAGAGCTTAAAGGTACATTGTTTGAATGCAATAGCAATGTTCAGGTCCAACACGACTATGTGATTGACCACGCTATACAACTCATTAACCAGTAGAGGGCCTACCTATGATTGGATACCTCTCATCTATGGTTTCATTTAAAGACAGTATAAATGATAACATTATTCAACCGAAATGGCTTGGTTACAACTTGAGCGTACGCAATAATGAGATAGGCGCCTGCGTTGCGCTTACGTCATTGTGTGCGTCTAATGCAGGCGTATAATCGCAGGATAATATTAGTTACACCCTGCTTGTTCTTACGGAATACGGGAAATATCTACGGTGCGTTCTGGTTCTGAGGCCGAAAAATATGACAGATATTACCCGTATTCCGTAAGAACAAGCAGAGTGCTACGATTTTATCTCTATAAAGTGTACACATTATAAGCATTGGACAAGAGACAAAGAAAAAAAACAAAGGTAGGCCTATACATAAGTATCTTGTGTCATAAATTTAATTAAACTTGGTCTAATTAGCTTCCATATACAAACAGCTGTTCTAAACAACATAATGTCAATGAAGTTCAAAACTAACAATAACAACAGTACAGTGGTGTTGAAATCGACGACCTTTATTTTCATTCATTTTGACCTCTAGCTATCACAACAACAATAGGGAGCTTTCGACGATTACGATTAGCTTTTTGTACGGACCGTCGAATACGGGTTCATATTCTAGGGTTGAAATCATAACTACGCATGCGCTCAACGATAAAAATACAATACAATACATAAACAACGCGCGCGTAGAAACTTTAAACAGGTAATACGGGATATATTACCCTTCTGATCCGCTTGACTGAATAGATGGGCATAATACGGAATTATATCTCATACATATTGACCAATCTACAGAATTCACGTACACTAAAGCTTGATTCTCACTAGCGACGCAACTTACGCAACGTAAGAAAATGCTCTTCCGATAATCGTGTTTGCCCCCGCCTGCGTGAAATCAAACCTGCGACTTCGCAGCAAACGTCGTCGGTTACCACTTGCGATTACGCAATACAGCACTTTGCGTCGATACGTCGCTGCGTTACGTTGCGTTGCGTTCTAGAGTGGGAACCACGCTTAAGAGATAAATGTGAGTATTTAATATTAGCAAATAAAACTATTAGAAAGTAGTTCCAACTACTTCAAACTACTCGAACTTTATTGTTTAGCCTTGTCTACACTATCAAACTTTGACAACACGTTTTTGTCACATAAAATTTGATAGTGTAGACAGAGCTTTAGGCCAATATAGTTAATTTACGAATTAAGGTTTGATTCATATTGTGGCGAAGATCGATTGCACCATATGGCCTACTCGAATGTGAAATAAAAGGTAGGCTTAGATTCTTTACGTTATTGTACTGTTCAATCGTACCATAGGGCCTACTACTCGAATGTTTTGTTCTAACGGAAACTTACATTTAAGAGAAAAAAGTACATTATTCAACATAGATATATTTCTGGATAAAACCCATTAACTTAAAATGAATGTCAGCAAAATCGATATAATGTTCAGCTTATAAATTAATAGTTATAGATCCGACAGATACTTATCGACGTTTGAACAGCTTTATTTTGACAGATGACGGGAAAAGATTACGATAATAGTAAAAGTTACAGTAACCAACGGGTGAAATATGCATAGCATATTCGGTACTCACTTCTTATTATTTTGTAGCAAAAAAAATCTTTATCTTTCACAGATTCCCCGCACCTAGCCGATATCCCATGATACCTCATTGTTTATTTTTACATGTTTTGTTTATAGTAGCAATAAAGAATATAATAATAATAATAATAATATAATAATAATAATAATAATGTTTAATTTACTATAGCGCAAAATGCAGGACGCCCCTAAGCGATGAACAACCAACAGAAAAAAGAAGAGCAAAAACTAAAGAAAATGCAAATTAAAAAGGTTGGATTTTCAGGAGTTGTTTGAATGTGGTGAATGATTCTTCAGCATTCCTGATGTAATTTGGAAGGGTTAGGGTTAGGGTTAGGTGTTCCAGAGAACAGCAGCTAACCACGCACGAAAAGGCACGTTGTCCATACAATTTTGTTGCTCACACAGGCGTGTATATCTCGTTAGAGATGAAAATGCATTTACCTTTGCGCGTGTGTTTAAACGTTGAAGCCGCGCCGGCACGCGCACGTCGGCGCACAGAAGGGGATGATACAACAAAAGGAATTAGCTGCTCACGTCACAGAACTAAAAATGAATATACTGAGAAATTCAAATATTGATTTGATTTGATTTATACAATATCGGCTCATTACAATTACAACAGAAAACATAAAAATATATAATGAAACAAAAAGCCAGGATTGTCACAAGCGAACCCAATCACTGTTTAAAGACTTTCCTTTAACATAAATAAAATATAATATAAATATAAAATTTATTGTAGAGTTGTACACACAGCGAGGTAGTATCTACGAGAACAATTACGGAAGATTGTTACTCGATCAAAAATGATTTGAGCTGGGTAACAGGAAGGAAGTTGTCGGATTCCTGATTGAAACGACGACGAGGAGGTTTGTCTCGATTAATCCTCGATCCTGCAAACACTGCTAATAGAGTAGTAATACTAATACTTTATATGTGAAACTTCAAGAATATATCGCGCATATGCCCTACAAAACATTTGATGTTTTTACGGCGAACTGTCTATATATTAATCGAAGATGATCGAACACAGATAACAAAATATTCCCAATACGCAACAATCGATCGATGCGCCGAGACAATCAGGGTTCGGCAATTTCCGTGTCTATAGCATCTAGGCCTTCGAGCGTCAACAAAGACGAATTACCAACACAGTTTGTTTCGTTACAATTCCGATTATTAACACGTACGACGCGTCAGTAAAATTGTTATCCGGGTTATTTGTATTGATTGCTTGTTTTTAACTTGTGTGATATAGATCTCTCACATCAACGTCGATTTTTTAAGCTGATTTTCCACTAGGCGAATTGGTTCGCGCGAATCGAAAGCGTCATGCTCTGCGCATGCGTATTCGAGTTTATGTCTGTCATACTCCCTTCTGCGACGAATTCTAGTTCCTTGATTTTTCGCTGCAGCAAAATTTACTTGTTCGAATTGTTTCTAATTTTTGCGAAGTGAAATATTGCGCAACCAATAAGAGCTCAGGAAATGAGTTATGACGCTTTCATGAGCAGTCATGCGAATCGAAATGCTCAGCAACCACGCGTCTCTTCGAAACGTTTGATTCGCGCGAATAAATTCGCCTAGTGGAAAATCGGCTTGGTTTTTAGGCCTATTGCAAATAGCTTGATTTCGTGAGGAACGTCATTGCACAATGCATGATGGGAAGGATTTGGGAGCAAACGTCACGGCGCGTACGTACAAACAATAAATCACGTACGCACGCGTCGTGACGTTTTCTCCAAAACCCTTCCCACCATGTGTCGTGCACGCTATTTTCGATAAACCTTATTATTATATGGATTCTTCTCCATTGTTATTTTAATGCCTTATTATAATAATTCCTAGTACATGACAAATTAATCGATTCACGTCATAAAAGTTTATTAATGATGTTAAAACCCCGTTACCATAGTGAGTACGCGTAAATGGCGTCAATAACCCATTTTCTTTGATGTATAACTTTTAATGATTCATATTAATTTTTGCAGATGAAACAAAAATCGAAATTAATTGATTAAGCAAACTGACCGCGACTTTTTTTACAAGTTTTGAATTATTATTTTTCATTTCTTCTACTAAATATTGATAAATGGTACGGTATTGTAATGTCTAAAAATGTATTACTGTAGTAATTAGAATCCCAGCCGAATCCGTCCTTTAAAGCTTGGTTCCCACTAGAACGTAACGCAAGGACGTAAACGCAACGCAAGCGTTTTAACCAATGACAAGCGAAGTTATAGACAGTTAGCAATCACAAGCGAATAAGCCATCGCTTGTGATTGGTCAATTCACTTGCGTTGCGTTACGTCCTTGTGTTGCGTCGCTAGTGGGGACCACGCTTAATTGTGAAATTAGCAACAGTGAGAACGCTATAAAGCATCGCACTTAGTACTTTAGGAATAAAATGTTAGACGTGTCAGTACGTAAATGAATAACGTTTGCCATCGGGTGACGTAACGTAACATGCCGCATTAAACGTGGTTCCCACTAGCGACGCAACACAAGGACGTAACGCAACGCAAGTGAATTGACCAATCACAAGCGATGGCTTATTCGCTTGTGATTGCTAAAGCGTGGTTCCCACTAGAACGTAACGCAAGGACGTAAACGCAACGCAAGCGTTTTAACCAATGACAAGCGAAGTTATAGACAGTTAGCAATCACAAGCGAATAAGCCATCGCTTGTGATTGGTCAATTCACTTGCGTTGCGTTACGTCCTTGCGTTGCGTCGCTAATGGGAACCACGCTTTATTGAACAATTCGAGGCTAGATTTTCACTGTATGTTATATTTTTTTGGTATACTATTACTCGGAAACAGCAATAAGCGAATAAACATATGGACAAAATCAGACGGTGTTATTAACGGATAAACAATATCAAAAACCTGCAACAATTATAACAATACCGGTACAGCAGTATGACCATATTAAACAGCAATAATAATCCGCAGGTAATGCGATAATATTACCGATAATAATTATAATAATGAATAATAATAATATTACAATGAAGCTGATTATGTATTTGTTCAGTATAAAGTAATTTTTTTACAAAAATGGACATAATGCCCTGTCTGCACTATCAAACTTGATATGGCAACAAAATGTGATATGCCCATACATGATGATTCATTCATTCTGCTTTTATTCAATATTTCTCTTTGCAGTATATATAAAATAAAACTGAATGGCGAGAGATTTACATATAAAATTGGTACAAGCTTTCAAACATCAACATTTACAACATTAAAAAGTTAAAAAGTTAAAAAAAAAAATTTTTTAAAAAGGAGATATTACACATGGAAGAAACTGATGAAAGTACTTATTACTTATTATTATTATTATTGTTGTGTTTATTTTGGTTTATTAATTAGTCTACACAGTGCTGGGAAACATGAGTTGTTGAATCTTTTAGTATATGTTTCACTTTGCTTCTTAGCATTCCTAAGTATCCTGCCACACGTTTCGCCTCTCAATTTAGGAAGTGCGTTAGGGACGATTTTGTTAAGATTTTTAGCAAAATCAAGAAGAATATCTTCTCTTCTTTGATCTAAAAATTTAAGATTAAGTAGTTTAATTGCTTGATCATAGGATGCATATTTTTGTCCGAGAATTATTCTACATGCGCGTTTCTGTATAGATTCAAGCTCCATGGATTGTGCTATGGTTAAGGCAGAGTGCCCATATTTGGGCATGTCAGTACCATATTTGGGCACATCACACTTTTTTGTCACATAAAGTTTGATAGTGTAGACAGAGGGTAACATTGATTGGTTCCCACGCAAGGACGCGACGCAATATCACGTACACATAACGCGTGGATGATGTACGCACAGCGTAAAGATATACTTGCGCACGGCGCAAACACGTATTTTGACAAATCAAATAAACGTGATGGATTATCTGAACTATCGATTGTGATTGGTTAAATAATGCGTCTAAGTGAATCACCCTTTACCATGACAACCAATACACATCATTGTTCATCGCCACCATAATCATCATTATTTCATTAAAACTTGCCATCGTTTTCATAATACAAACATTTATCATCATTAATATCTTCCCCTTCTTTTCCAATATATATGTCCATCTTCTTTCGTTATATTATTACAATCGAACAAACATGATATTTCATCGACAAATACGCATTGTCACCACAACCTCACCCGTAACATAATGACAACACAATTTGGGTACAACTTATTTAATGATTTCCTTGGTAGAGTTTACAACAATGATATATTATATACACATCTTATAATGATAATGAGTCAATTCCATCTCGATCATCATCATTCACGTCACAACAACGTCATCAGCATCGTTATTATCATGGTCGTCATCGTCATCAGCAGATCGGATCCATGACGGGGTACCGTAAGCAGGTAAAAATCACGTTAAAATCCTCTTAAAATATCATATTTTCTTTTCATCGTCAACTATTTAAAGCTTTTTTTCGTACTTTAACCCAACAACGCAGTGACGTAAGGGGAGTGACCAATCACGACGCGGTACGATAGATCACCCGAACTTGTGATTGGTCAACTTATTTGTGTTGCGCCTATATCGTCGTCGTTGCGTTAAAGTGGAACCAAGCTTTATACATAAAATTGATTACCTTGACTCTATAAAAAAAAAACAACAAACACAATCCAATTTGAAATTTTTCTAATTTTAAATACACTATTTAATATTTATACACTTTGTAAACGCAACGTTGTGATTTGACCAATCACAACACTTATATTAAGCAACTCATCATGTTTAATCCAGTCACTTGTGATTGGTAAAATGACTAGCATTGCGCGTACGTTCTGCGTGGTTTCCTAGAATAGTCAACAGCAGCATGGTAATAATAATAATAATAATAATAATACTACTATTAATAATAATAATAATAATAATAATACTACTATTAATAATAATAATAATAATATAACAATTTATATAGCGCACATATCCACTAAAAGTGCTCAATTGACTAAAAACTATCAGACGTATGACTACAAGAATGTCTTACTGCTGTTTTATATTAGTAGTATTGAAAGGTTACTAGGCAGGCAGGATATATCATAGAAAATGTTGGTTTCTACAAAAAGTTTGTAATCGCCCCTTTTCTACTTCTGACGCTTGTGCGTCAGTGAGGAACCCTGTTATGCATTTTGCCAGATCAAGAAGCAAAATTGCTGCGCTCAACACAAACTCGAATATAATAAATTCAGGAGACATCAGTAAACTAATCCATTGGAGAGATTGTAGTCAGCAAACAAGAAACTAAAGGTGCTGTTTATTGGCTCTAGACATAATACTGTACGAGAATCAAGTGTGCTCTACAAACTAAACACCCACTTTTTGTTAAACTTCATCCTTTTCCCCAATTTCATCCATCTCATGTTCGTCATCTTTGAGGAGTTGAGTAAACCTTGTCTTGTTCTTAACCGTCGAAATGACCCTTGTGCTCGTGTTAGTACTGTTCACTTTCGACGTTTTATTAGACTTACAGCCGAACATTTTCATTAATCCGTCCCGGTAAGATCTACTCATAAGATACAGGATGATGGGATTGCTACAGCCGTTTATATAGACCAGGGTTGTTTTCCATGTGGGTAGATGAGATTCGTGCACATCCATTGTGAATTCAAAGAAATCATATTGATAGTGTTTGTAGATACTGTAAAAAGTTGTCGGAGCCCAGCAAACTGCAAACAGCACAGCAATAACTATAACAAGCATTCCAAGTCTTTGCCGTTCCCTCTGCACCCGGTCACAACTGTTGGACGAATTCTTAGCAAACTGAGTACTCCTAAATAGACGATGGGCTATCAGAACATACGAAACTAATATTACTATAAGGGGTAGGCCGTAAAATAAACCGGCGCGTACGCAATCATACGCGAAACCGCCGGTGTGCTCATAATCTGGCACGTACAAACAATAGGTTGCATTGACCTCTGTACTTGCCTCTCCTAAAAATAATATCGGCGATGCCATCGCTATTGAAATAATCCAAATTATAGCGACTACAGTTCCGTAGATTTTACCCGGTCGTAATCGCATAATCGCAAACGGATGAACAATGGCCAGAAATCGGTCAATGCTAAGCGCCATTAGTGTCAATACGGCTATGCCTTGACTGACGACAACGGCGACAGCAGTACCAAGGCAAATAACAGGTTTGTTTATGTCCACAATATCGAATTCAATAAGAACATCAACAAGATCACATGTTAATAATAAGAATAAGTCACCGATTGCAATGTTTGCAAGTAAATAGTTTCTAGGACTACTAGTAACTTGACGTGTGAATATGATCAGGATGATAGAGCCATTACACACTGTGCCGATTATCAGCATAACTACATCAAGTATCAATAGTGTGTGTTGTACATCCATGTTTGTAGCTTGTTATTTTAAATTTGCGAGTAAAATCGTATCAAACATTCCTGAAAATAAATGGAAAAGAAGCATTACTTCATGGTTCCTGGTCGACTAGGAGATGTTAATAAGCATCTACTTAGTTTCTAACAAGCAACACCTGACTAACCATAGTTTTCGCTTTTTTGTTTCATCTTTAAAACTTGGTTCCCACAAGGTCGCAACACAAAGGCATACACGCAACGCACGCGAGTTGGCCAATCACAAGTGACAGTTCAGCGATGATCGCACTGTGATTGGTCAATTTACTTGCATTGCGCTTAAAGCGTGGATCCTACTAGAGACGCAACGCAAGGACGTACGCGCAACGCAAGCGAGTTGACCAATGGCAAACCACTGTTTGAATAATCCATCGTTTGTTAAGCTTGGTTCCCACTAGAACGTAACGCAAGGACGTAAACGCAACGCAAGCGTTTTAACCAATGGCAAGCGAAGTTATAGACAGTTAGCAATCACAAGCGAATAAGCCATCGCTTGTGATTGGTCAATTCACTTGCGTTGCGTTACGTCCTTGCGTTGCGTCGCTAGTGACAACCACGCTTTATTGACTACGTTGCGTTTATCTTGCGTTGCGTCGCTAGTAGGAAGCAAGGTTAAGTAAGTCCTTGAGTTGCGTCCTATAGTGGGAACCAATTAAGCATTAACATTGTAGACCTGGCGTTGATTTTTAAACTTGAAACTTATATACAAGATACAAGATACAAGATAACTTTATTGTCAAATAGTTCGTCAACGAACGATTTGAAATTGGTTTTTCTCATGGCAACTTAATATAACTATATAAAAATAACTATTTTATGTTATTGTATCAATTAAATTTAAAAGAAGCCTGGTCGTCAACAATGCCATAAATAGAAAACAAAATGAACGTCTTGTTTTGAACCATTTGAATTATGGTTATCATGTTATCATTCAATGTTGTAAAATTCTACCAACTTTATAAAAAATAGCCTATCGTAAAATATATAGCAAATTCCGAGACTATTATTATCCTACCTTACATCTAAAACTGTTCGGTTTGTCCCAGTTGCTTTTTCTGTCGTGCTCTTATTCCTTCAGCATTAAACTCCAGAGAAGAAAGAGAAAACTAGAATGCCGAAAACTTCACGACATTTCATTGAAACGTTCGATTTGGTTGTGCGCGTTGCTCGTGCGTTTTCTCTCGATTGATTGGCCACAACCTCAAACCGCCTTAAATACACATTTCAGCTTGCATTCTGATTGGCTGAATACTTGTGTGGCGGCGGGCTCTGTGATGAATTGGAAAAATGCATGAAGAAAAGTTTAATCAATCATAAAAATAAATACGTTTTTGTTTTGTCTGATATTCATCTCTTTCCACTAAATCTTCAACTCATTTAAAATAGAAGACATAATTATTGTAATTAAAATCTAGGATAACGGCTTCTATTTTTTGTTTTTACGAAGTAAGGGATGTTGAATGATGATGAAATTGTAAGATTTCCCATCATGAGTTTGGTTCACAATTGCGCTTGTTCTTATAAAGCGCACAATTAGTAATTTGACCAATCACGACTATTGGTTGTGATTGGTTCACTCACTTGTGTTGCGCCTCTACGACGTTACATTACGTAGCGCGTGTGAAGCTTGGTTCCCACTAGAACGTAACGCAAGGACGTAAACGCAACGCAAGCGTTTTAACCAATGACAAGTTATAGACAGTTAGCAATCACAAGCGAATAAGCCATCGCTTGTGATTGGTCAATTCACTTGCGTTGCGTTACGTCCTTGTGTTGCGTCGCTAGTGGGAACCACGCTTAAGTGGGACAATAGCTTCAACTCAGTCAATCAATAATGTTATATCTAAGCTATCTAAGGCACTGTCTACACAATCAAACTTTATGTGACAACAAAATGTGTGATGTGCCCATATTATATGGACATGATGATATCATATCACTACCATATTTGGGGCATATCACACCATATTTATGCACACCATACTGTTTTTTTGTCAAACTAGTTTGATAGTTACGACAGAGCTTAAGAAACAATTAATTTTTCAATTTCCGTTTGTTCATCCTAACGATCATAACAAGTTCAAATGGAAGAGTTAATGCTTCAATAAAGTTTTATCTTTCTGTAATGTTTATGACAGTTATGTTTATTAATATCTTAAGATCCTAAATAAATAAAGAGAAGTAGGCAAAATGATAACCAAGGCTAGAATTAAACAGTTTAATCATGAGGAGAAACGCCCCAAATGATGGCTTATCCGTAGCCTAGTCCCCGTTGAGTTCATTGCCAAGACATTAGAAAAGTCACTTCCTTCTTTCACTACCATAGGCCCTATGCCTGCATCGGTTGGTTTGTTTAAACAACATTTGAACACTAAGGGCAGTTTTAGGAACTAACAATCAACTAAGTGCTTTCGATTAAAAGAACGAGAGCGAGTAGACAACGTGTATTATTTGGATATAACGGTTTACACTAATAAAACTACTAATTTTATTAGTTTAAAATCTCCAGTTGTTGGTCATACATACCAATGAGTAATAAATGCATATCAATTGGAATATAAAATATACCTGTGATTGGGGTTATTCCAAGGTAATGACTTGAAATATATGTTTGTTTTTATTTGGAGGTTCAGACCTAAAGCCAAATTGGCTTAATGAAATCCCCACACACATTTTTTATCATTTATATTTTTTTTTAAATGTATGTATTGTTATATTTTTGTGTAAAATAAAATCTGAAACTGAACTGAACTGAAAGTAGGCCTACCTCTGAATTATTGGTAAAATTTCTAATTAGATCAGAACGATAATATCAATTATTAATGAATATGATCAATCTGTTCATTTTTTATTTCGGTTTGTCTAATAAATTACGCTGACCCAAAAAATCGTGGAATATGGCAGTTTACTGACTGTCAACTGATGGTGTTGGATATCGTAAGTATATGATGATATGACAAATGGTAATAACTTATGCGAACGATCGAAGTTCGATGAGTGACGTAAGATGATTTGACAGTTGACGCGTTTCTTACACTTGCAACGCAAATAATTCATTGATGTTTTGATCGCGATTTGTCGATGGTTGAGATGAGGCTATTTAACCGGCAGCTTTGCATAGTAATAATATTTATATAATGTAATTATTCATTCAAAATTCCAGTTAAGCATACTACTAAACACTTCGTAGTAGTTTATTCGTCATTATAAAGTTGTATTTGAAGTATTTCATTCAAAATATCTATTTAAATAAAGGAAAAGTATTGTCTATTTACACGGAAATGTCGTCTGCTTAGCTCCTTCGAAACCATTTCACATACCAAGTTGTTTTTGCTAAGAATCAGGTCGTAGTGTCTTTTGTAGTTTCTTAAATGCTGATTTTATGTGATTACAATCTCTGTTTTATCGTATAATTGAACAGTAATACGATAACAGTAATTTAAAGCTGTGTTTAGAAGGTAAAATATATTGTATTATTTATAATAATATTTGTTAGGCTCAAGCCCAGCATATGCAGCACGCAGGCCACCCGCAGCAGCAGCACGACGGCTACGGCACGCAGGTAATAGGTGGAGGCTGGCTAAACAATACATAGGCCTAGCCTAAATTCATAGGCCTAGAGGTTTGCTTTTTAATTGTTTTTACATACTTTTCAGTAATTCTGAATTTAAGGTTAAAACTAAAATACATTTATTTTTTATTTTCTGAAAAAAAACTTTAATTGAGAGATTTAAAATTCTCTTTTTTTAGTTTTATTAAATATTATTATTAGTCTTTAAATTATTTTTATTTATTTTTTTATTTTTAATAAAGTTTGAAAATGGGAGACGACACAAGAGGAGAAGGAGGTGACAGTGGCCCTGGTCAGATTCATAAACAATTTGTTGTTATGGAAGA
This sequence comes from Antedon mediterranea, assembly GCF_964355755.1. Lineage (NCBI taxonomy): Eukaryota > Metazoa > Echinodermata > Crinoidea > Comatulida > Antedonidae > Antedon > Antedon mediterranea. The sequence goes on from NC_092677.1 coordinate 2,703,428, forward strand.
TTTACTAGATAAACTCAAACTTCTCAATTATGAGGAAGGATTTTTGAGAAATCTTGGTTTTAAACCATTATCAAGGTAACAATTACTAAATAATATACTATTAATGTACCTTAAATCATTACTTTAAACACTTAACACAACCATGTCAATAAAAATATTAATAATATTATTTATGTATATTTGTTATCAAAGAAGTTTTTATATAAATTTATTATTAGGTCATCTTTTTTTTTCATTGTAATTAAATTGAAGAAAAAAAAGATTACCAAAAAAAAATGCTTGCTATCAACAATATTACAAGATAACCATGGAGTGTTTACTTCATGAGATAACAGTGTTATTCATACAAGCAATTTATAATGTTTTTATTTTATCTTCACAGGCACTATTTTGCCATAGCAACAAATCCAGGAGAGCAGTTTTTCATTTTTACATCTTTGTGTGCTTGGCTTGTTAATCTAAGTGGTAGGCAGATGGAACAACCACAAGAGGTACATAAAGACAATTGACCATTGGTCAACCCATTATTTCAAATTTAAACTAGAGATACTCTGTTCATTAGAACATAAACCCTATCAAATGAATTTTGTGACCTTTGACCCTAAGCTGTCAACATTCCATGAATTTTACTGATTTACACACTTCAGAAGGAAATACTTATCTTATCTGGCTCATTTGCATTATGGGTTGACAAACATCCATACAATTTTCTTATTGTTTTTACTACATAATTCCTTTTATTCATTACTATTTATCAAATGCCTCGCTCACAATCTTGATTTTAAAAAATGGGTATAATGAAATACATTGAAATTTAAAAAAATTGTTATTTCCCAGTATGATGAACATTATTCCATACAATTTTGTTAGGATTTATTGTTTTTACTACATAAATTATTATTTTACTTGCACTGATGAAGGGCTAGTGTTGCCCGAAAGCTCTGCTAACTTTTCTGGCTGTTTTACTCAATCATTTTGATTTAGCTTTTCGCTTTTTGTTCTTGTATCTCCATTGAGATCCAGCCAATGATACCCACAGCATTGTCATTTTTTCAGTAATTTGCCTTTGAATTTATTTGTAAAATGCAGTTATTATATGAAATATATCTAGGATGAAATAAATTGGGATTTTAAACAAACTTGCGACAATAGAAGATGTAAAAATGAATGATTATTTCCCAGTATGATGATCCTAATGCGACCATTTCAAGTATTCTAGATGAATTGCGTCAACTTGGTGGAACGGTAGACTTTCCACCTTCCAAGCTCAAACAGGGTTGCGGAGAACATTGTATTTATGTACTAGATAAAATCAGTGATGAGACGCTCAAACATATCAACTTTAAATGGTCCAGGTAATATACTTATTTGTGCCCTACATTTCAGTAAACAGTTAGAATATGTTTAACCATCACACTACTTACTCAATTATTTGATCACTCACTATTTAGACCACAATACCCGCAAGAGGAAGCCGATGAAGAAGAAACAGCAGTGGACGAAGAAGAAGAGTTGACGTTGGATAAACTAGAGCAAGACTTTGTTGTAAGTAGTTAAAAGAACACATGCAATCTCACCTTCTCCTAAACGCATTACGAGTCAAATGAAGAACAATTCTGTCTTCATGCCATCTCACTTTCTCCTAAAGGCATTACAGGTCAAATGAAGAACAATACTGTCTCTATGCCATCTCACCTTCTCCTAAAGGCATTACAGGTCAAATAAAGAACAATACTGTCTCTATGCCATCTCACCTTCTCCTAAAGGCATTACAGGTCTAATGCAGAACAATTCTGTCTCTATACCTTCGCCTTCTGCTAAGACTTTTTTAAGTGGAACATTCAAGACTTTAACTAAATCATTTATATCACAATCTTTATGCTAATATTTGTTTGTAGGAAGAGCATGAGGATGACATTGAAGAAGAAGGTAGTTTTCTTGATCTAGCTGGTCTTCAAAATCTGCAAGCTGCAACGGTAAGTAGCATTAAACACACCGCCAAGTATCAATATGGATGCTACAAAGATCAGGCTCCCTGAAATACGGAAATTTCAGATTTTTTTTATGGTCCCAAATCATTGTTATTTATTTTTCATGGAAACCATTTTTTATTTATTCAGGTTTATACAATAAAAAAACATGCAGCCCGATGGCTGAAATTGTTGATTTACAAAAATATATATATATATATATGGAAACACAAATATTTAAAAAATACAAAAATTAATACAAAACATTAACAAATTTGAAAAAAATTCACTCGGACAGAAAGCAAATCATGCGCATGATAAATAATAAATGTCATGTGACCCAATATTGTCCAATCCGATTAAGGATTCTACTCTGTTATTGATATATTACATTTATTTGTTAATATTTTCTGTTTTATAATGATAGGCAAATATGGAGAGCTCCAAGCCTGAAAATATAATGGAATCCACAACAAATGCTGATGAATGGAAACTGGAAGTGGAACGAGTGATGCCGTCATTAAAAGTGCACATCCGTACGGATAACAAAGATTGGAGAACGCATGTGGACCAGATGCATCAGCATAGAGATGGCATTGATAATGCGTTGTCACAGACTCAGGTAAAGTTCAGTGCATAGATAGACAGTTATGACAAACTTAGTGTATAAGGTTAGACACCTCAGATCCAAGTTATGACAAGCTTAGTGTATAGGGTTAGACACCTCAGATCCAAGTTATGACAAGCTTAGTGTATAGGGTTAGACACCTCAGATCCAAGTTTAATGACAAGCTTAGTGTATAGGGTTAGACACCTCAGATCCAAGTTATGACAAGCTTAGTGTATAGGGTTAGACACCTCAGATCCAAGTTATGACAAGCTTAATGTATAGAGTTAGACAGCTCAGATCCAAGTTATGACAAGCTTAGTGTATAGGGTTAGACAGCTCAGATCCAAGTTATGACAAGCTTAGTGTATAGGGTTAGACAGCTCAGATCCAAGTTATGACAAGCTTAGTGTATAGGGTTAGACAGCTCAGATCCAAGTTATGACAAGCTTAGTGTATAGGGTTAGGCAACAATCCCAAGAAATTTACATTAATGTTATATTTTGTCTGCTCTTAACTTTCTAGGGACATCTTGGTAAACTACACGATGAGATCACAAAAACACTTGAAAAGATTGGCAGTCGAGAGAAATACATCAACAACCAGCTGGAGCATCTCTTACAGGAGTTTAGGGCTATGCAAGACAGTTTGGCAGAGGTAAAGTAATGTTTAAATGATGCAGGAAAGGTCAGAGGACAATGGTCGGATTAAAATTTACTTTACTCACCTTGCTCACTGAAAAAAAAAATATAGGATTTTTTTTATTGTTGACAGGCAAAAGAGCAATATAGGCAAGCCAGTGGTGGTGTAACAGAACGGACGAAGATTCTGGCCGAGATATCGGAAGAATTGGATAAAATTAAAGTAGAAATGGAGGAAAAAGGATCAAGCATGACTGATGGATGTGAGTAATCATCAAAATATGGTAGTGATATGCCCAAATATGGTAGTGATATGCCTAAATATGGTAGTTACATGCTTAAATATGATAGTGATATGCTTAAATATGGTAATGATATGCCCAAATATTAGTAGTGATATGACATCATCATGTCCATATATATGGGCACATCACATTTTTTTGTCACATAATGTTTGATAGTGTAGACAGAGCTTTAAACAAACAGAAAAGACAAACGTCTAACATATAAATAAAACATGTGATCGGAAATCGCTTGCATGCGTCCAAAATGAGCTCTGTTTAATGTCGTATTTTTTAACTGTAAAAGCTTTAAGCGATTAAGTGATTTCTAGCGTTGAACGTTAGAGTTGAAACTCCTGTTTTCTTTCTCGACGTCGTCGTAACGCGCAAAAATAAATAGAGGACTCCCCTGCCTCTAGCAGTAGGCTCACAGTGTAGGAGACGTGGGCCTAGGCATACTAATATCTCTATACTGATGGTTCTTCGTTCTCAGTAGGCCGATCCTAGTCCAAATAGTATTTTGGACTAGGCTGAAGACTTTGACCTATGCAAAGTGGCGCTGTGCAACACGGCGACACAGCTCGTCTCATTGTCTCACTATTGTTACTCATTTTTTGACGTTATTTTCGTATATTTGGACTGTATTGTATTGTGGACGAAGTCATTTGATTTATACATTATGTTGTATGTGAAAGTTTTGAAATTTCTGTATTTTTTGCTGATATTTTGGCTGTTCTTACTGTGTGGATTGAGTAAGCCGGGCGGTGGAATTGCGTACACGTCATCTGATTTGCATTCCATGGGCGAGAGGTCGACCTCACCGCTACTGGCACACGTTGAATTACCATCTGAGATACAACGTCGCAGGCTTCGGAAAAGGGGCAAGGCTGGTGGGGTCAGAAAGCGACTACAACGAAGGAAATGAAAGCCTTTTATACCATCTTTAATATTTGGAAATGTAAGATCTTTGAATAACAAAGTCGATTTACTCAGAGCAAACGTCGAACACTTCAGCGATTTTAGGAATGCCAGCTTACTTGCATTCACGGAAACCCACCTGAGCGATAAGCATAGCGATCAACATATTCAAGTAGTTGGCTTTAAATCTGTTCGTGGGGATCGTACAGCCGAAGCGAACAAAGATGGCGGTGGTGGTCTTTGCCTCTACATTAATGAGAAATACTGTCATCCAAATAACTTTACGCTTAAGCTTCATAAATGTTCGCCACACTCGGAAGTGCTGGTTGTTGGTATTCGCCCCTACTATCTTCCGAGAGAGTTCTCGCATGTTATCAATGTTATGGTATACATACCTAACAAAAAGCTTGAAAAGCCTGCTATAAATGAGATCGCAGAAATTATCGAAGGTATTGAGTGTAGTCACCCTGAGGCGCTTGTAATTATCAATGGCGATTTCAACAGATGCAAGCTCAAGAAAACAACGGCCACTTATTATCAGCATGTTACATGTAAAACGAGGGACAACGCGATTCTTGATTTATGCTACTCTAGTGTGAAGGATGCCTATATTTCGACCCCACTACCGAACTTGGGCAAATCTGATCATAATTTGATTTTACTCAGTCCTAAATATCGCCCGTTAAATAAGACATGCCAACCAAAAATTATTAATGTACGTAAATGGTCTCCTGAAGCCGAGGAAGCCCTGATAGCGGAATTTGAATCTACCGATTGGGATATTTTTACGGAGGATGAAGATTTGAATAGTATTACTTATGCAGTGAGCTCGTACATAAACTTTTGTATTGATAAATGCGTTCCAGTTAAAAAAGTGAAAATCTACCCTAACAACAAGCCATGGATCACGAAAGGCGTTAAATTACTGTTGTGTGAGAAACGTAAAGCCTTTAAGATGGGCGACTCTAATCGTATGAAAATATTGACTAGAGAGATTAAATCTGAAATAATGAAACAGAAGAACATTTATAGGAAAAAAGTTGAACATAACTTCAGGTCTAATAATATGAAACAAGTTTGGCAGGGTATGAAACTTATGAGTGGTTACACAAACGGTGGTAATACACCCACCTCGATTCCGAATGTTACTGTGCAATATGTTAATGAGTTAAATGAATTTTATAACCGTTTTAATGTTCATGATTTTAAAAAAGAAAGAGAGGCTCTATTTAGCTTGTGTCGGGTGACTGAAGATGATCCCAAATTTAGTATAAGCATTTCTGATGTACATAACGAATTCATGAAACTCAATTCATCGAAGGCTGCTGGGCCGGATAGAATCCCACCACGAGTACTTAAGGTCTGCTCTCCTCACCTTGATGGTATATTTACATTTATTTTCAATATGTGTCTTTCTTATCATGCGTTCCCGGATATTTGGAAACTTTCATGCATAATACCGGTACCTAAGAAACCTAAGATTAACAGCATGAATGATTTGAGACCCGTTGCACTCACGTCTGTCGCGATGAAAATATTGGAACGTATTATTTTAAAAATTATGCAACCTTATGCTGAAAAAGTGTTAGACCCGTTGCAATTTGCTTACCGATCACTCCGTAGTACCAGTGATGCGATTTATTTTAAATTACATAAATTGTATTCACATCTAGATAATGTAAAGAAAGGCCACTCGGCACGTATTATGTATTTTGATTTTCAATCTGCGTTTAATACCATACAACCCCATATCTTAGCAGACAAAATGTTGAATATGGAGTTTCCCCGTCCGATTGTTCGTTTAGTTTTAAATTTCATTTGTGATAGAAAACAATTTGTTAATATTAATGGTGTTACGAAATCGTAACCTCTGACACCGGTGTTCCTCAGGGTACTGTCAACGCACCTAAATTATATTCCTTGTATACGGCGGATTACAGATCTTTAAATGATGAGCTTTGCCCCGTTGTTAAATTCGCTGATGACACTAGTACTATTGGTCTCATAGTTTCAAACAATGATGAAAATTATCGTAGCGAAATACAAAGATTTGTTAAATTTTGTGACGATAATTATCTCCAAATAAATGCATCAAAAACAAAGGAGATGATCATTGATTTTAGGACTAAACATAAATTTAATTTTCAACCAATCACTATCAAAGGTAAAGAAATTGAAATTGTTGACCAGTACAAGTATCTAGGAATTGTTTTCAATGATAAACTGAGTTGGGGAGACCATATAGACTTCATCAGCAAAAAATTAAGTCCCAGAATGTATTGTATGAGAACTTTATTTAAATTTAACTCCTGTGATTTGATGTTACTTTCGTTCTATAGATCCGTTATATGTAGTGTTTGGACGTATTGCCTCTCCTGTTGGGCTGGTAATGTTACCGGAGGGAATAAAGGACGCCTTGAAACTTTCATCCGTTGGGCTGGTAAAATGATTGGTCTGGAACTGCCTTCCTTTACCGATGTGCACCTAGAACACCTCCAGAAAGATTTCGAACGCATTGAGTCGGATGCCTCTCATCCTCTCCACAAAGTGATCATAGACCAACTTAATCCAAGTGGTAGATTGAGGCTCCTCAGTGTGAAAACAAATCGATTTGCTAAATCCTTTATTCCCTCCGGTATCATCCAGTACAACAGGAAGTCAAGAAGATAATTTTATATTGTAATTTTTTAGATGTTTTTATATGAATGGTTTTATGCTATATTTGTTTTTATAGTGTTTTCTTTGTTTTTATGACGAGCAATGAATTTCCTTTTTGAGGATCAATAAAAGTTATCTTATCTTATCTTATCTTATCTTATCTACCTAATATCCACGCGCCTACTTTCCGGAACATCATTTTATAGTAATTTGGTAAGGCTAGGCCTAGCTTTGACCGTGCCGCGATGCAACAAAAATAAAACGTAATCAGCAGAATTTGCCATCAATTATGTGACGTCATGTGCTGTATCGCCATGATGATTGGTCAGTTTTTACGTTTTAGCGTTGCGATATCGCTAGAGTTGAACTGGATTCAACTCTTGCGATTGTCAACGATTGCGACTTGTAGCGTCGATTACCGTCGATTATTACACCTTTTCCTGTAAATCGCCGACATTTTGTATCGTCATCGTTAGTTAAAAAAGTCCCTTTTCCTGTAAATCGTTAACATTTCTATGTTTACGTTGAAGATCGCCGATTTTTGTTAACGATAGCGTCGAATAACGTCGACAGGAAAACAGGCTTTACTTTAAATTGAATTGTGTCAAATCTGATATACATTCTATCATGTTATATATAAATTCATTTCTTTGATATTATTCTTTTTTCTCAGCCCCACTTGTAAAGATAAAGCAAGCATTGCAGCGACTCAAGAACGAAATTCTACAAATGGATATCCGGATAGGAACGGTGGAACACACGTTATTAGCAGGCAAACTTAAGGATAAATCAAATCTACAAAAAGACATGAACAAAACATTAACAACGTCACAATATGATGACTACAAGCAGTACTGAGAAGAAGTCAATTATGAAATATGAACTATAGATAATACGGAGAAAAAGTCAATATCATAATGACACATTCTGCATTCTGATGTTGGCTGAAAGTACCTCTAAAAAAAAACACTGTACTATGCCAAAAAAACGAAACTGTATTAACACCTCTGTTTGGACTTGTTGGGGTACATGTCATATTAAAGTGGACACCCTTGTTAGGGTAAAAATATCCTTTAATAATAATAATACTTTCTTTTTTATCAAACTTTGTTTATTGAAATTTAAAAAAATAGATACAAATAAATTATATAAAAATATTAAATTAAAAAGACACCCATGTACAAGTATTAACTTGTTGTAGATGTGTATATTAATAGAATAGTATTAAAGAATTGAAATTTCATATAAGTTAATTGTGCATTAAATTTACATACTGTAATACTGTACATAATTAATACACCTTGATGTGGTATTTTCTGTTGACGTATTTCAGCGCTTTTAAACATAGATAATATGTCGATAAATTTAATAAATTTGTTGTAAAATTTTATAGCATGTTCGTATTTTTTTGTTTAACTTGAAAATAAAATACAATGGAAGTATGATACTGACGCGTTTGATAATTGACAAACGCATGTTGACGTACTACCGCCATTGAGAGAAAAAAACTAGAGTGCAGACATACTGTCGCCGCGCGCGGGGATAGAGAAGGGTTTTTAGGTCTAAAATCTGGTTTGGCTTTAGGTGATAGTCATGATGGATCCATTCCAAAATAAGGAAGGCGATCCAGAACTTGTTGATTTTCTTTCAAAAGTTGATGAAATTGGTTAGTAAAAACATGGAGTAACTTATTCTTTACTCCACCATGGTAAAAATTGTAAGGGATCAGGTGCCGTTTTCGGCCACCTCGACTTATATGGACTATACCATTATTATGGTAGGGGTGTGGTGTGTATTATGTTTTATGTATAGAAGGGTGTCTATTGAATGGGAAGACAATACAATTGTTCTGTTATGTAACATACAGTACAAACTACTGTACAAGAAACAATACAGAACATCAAAAACTAGCAAGCATGCACTTTTTAATAAGGCATGTTATTACTGTATTAGGCACTGTGTTACGCAATGCCAAGATTTTGTAACAATATTACTATATTAACTAGGCCTATGTATAACTTACTTACTAATACTATAATAAAAACTAACCTAAACACTATAGTATAATCAAAATTAAAACATATTAAATACTATGTTATGCCTCTCTTGATTTCAACACATTACATTTTAGTACAATCGGATTCGAAATTAGAAAATCTTAAATACTAAGTAGATAGGTAGATAAATCATATTTTTTATTTGCAAGGGATAAATCTCAACATCATGGATTTGAACCTGGTATCGGTAGACGAACATAATTGAAGATTCATTGACATAATTATATGTTTTTTGTTTGTTTTACCTCACCAGATACATTTACATTTAATTCTAAGTGTAAAACGAATTAGATACAGAAACACAATTCATATTCATTGACATAATTATATGTTTATTTGTTTTACTGATTACTGATACATTTACATTTAATGTTAAATGTAAATAAATGAAACGAATGTAGATACAGAAACAAAATGGTAACAGATTCATTAACGTAATTATATGTATGTTTTCTTTAGGCCTACTGATCACCTGATACATTTACTTTTAATGTTAAATGTAAATAAATGAAACGATTGTAGATACAGAAACAAAATGGTAACAGATTCATTGACGATATATATATTATGTATTTTTGTTTTATACGACGACTCGGCTATAGTTGGATACGATTATTCTCTGTACCTTTCTGAGATTATTCGATTTACCGATTATGGCAACAATTTTCTTGAAATAAACATAAATAAACGAAAGAAATAAGAATTGATTTTCGAAAACATTGGTCTGACAGTATACATTACTTAAAGGAAAGGAGGCAGAGATTGTTAACAATTATAAGTATCTGGGAGTAGTGTTTGATTAAAGCTTAAATAGGTGGACATGTTGATCATATAGTTAAGAAGTTAAATACAAGGCTGACTGCTTGAGGAAACTCAATTCTTTGGGGTAAAGCAGGATATTTGTACTATAGAATGTTTTACTAATCAGTGATGTTCTATTTGGGGATATTGTATGTTGGGCTGAGAATATTTAGTAAGTGAATGTGGGGATCACCAAATTGAGAAGGTGCTGGGAGCGGGGAAAGTATAAATTGGCTTGTCTATGCAATTGCTTGACTCGTTCTACAGCGAACAGCTTGCCGATGTATTCCATGCTATATTGGAAGACATGAATCATCCTCTTCATTGCGACATTATCAGCTCCGTTTTGCATTCGTTATTGTAACGTTTTGATGCAAAAGTTGTTCAATTAGAACATGTAGGCCTATTTCTACACAGAACGTTTAAATACGTGAAATGTTCTGTGTTTTCTGGGAACAAAATGGTACAGATTCATTGACATAATTTTAATGTTTATTTGTTTTACTGATTACCTAATAATCAGTATGTGATAGATCTTATTAAATGTACTACTGTCATCTTTGTTAAATATACTACTGTGTTATCGTTAGATAAATTATATTTTTTATTTGTAACTGGAATAAAAACTAATTTCTTTATAGGCCTATACTTTCTGTATCCGTAAAAAGTATTCAATATCCACCTTAGGGAATCCACCTAATATCCATTTTAGGGAATGATACCTAAAATTTATATAGAAATAAAGAGCCATAATATACTGTATTAACTTGAAAGCTAAAATTGATTCTACAGCGTGTAGGGCGTAGTTGTTTTCCCTTTGTTGCTGAAACATAATGCACTAAACAAAAGAACAAAAGCAGCAGTATTTTAACACATTAGCACACTCAAATAATAAATGGGACACCCCTATTTTCCCATCTTTTTATAATGGTATAGTCCATACAAGTCGAGGTGGCCGAAAACGGCACCGGATCAGGTGCCGTTTTCGGCCACCTCGACTTATATGGACTATACCATTATTATGGTAGGGGTGTGGTGTGTATTATGTTTTATGTATAGAAGGGTGTCTATTGAATGGGAAGACAATACAATTGTTCTGTTATGTAACATACAGTACAAACTACTGTACAAGAAACAATACAGAACATCAAAAACTAGCAAGCATGCACTTTTTAATAAGGCATGTTATTACTGTATTAGGCACTGTGTTACGCAATGCCAAGATTTTGTAACAATATTACTATATTAACTAGGCCTATGTATAACTTACTTACTAATACTATAATAAAAACTAACCTAAACACTATAGTATAATCAAAATTAAAACATATTAAATACTATGTTATGCCTCTCTTGATTTCAACACATTACATTTTAGTACAATCGGATTCGAAATTAGAAAATCTTAAATACTAAGTAGATAGGTAGATAAATCATATTTTTTATTTGCAAGGGATAAATCTCAACATCATGGATTTGAACCTGGTATCGGTAGACGAACATAATTGAAGATTCATTGACATAATTATATGTTTTTTGTTTGTTTTACCTCACCAGATACATTTACATTTAATTCTAAGTGTAAAACGAATTAGATACAGAAACACAATTCATATTCATTGACATAATTATATGTTTATTTGTTTTACTGATTACTGATACATTTACATTTAATGTTAAATGTAAATAAATGAAACGAATGTAGATACAGAAACAAAATGGTAACAGATTCATTAACGTAATTATATGTATGTTTTCTTTAGGCCTACTGATCACCTGATACATTTACTTTTAATGTTAAATGTAAATAAATGAAACGATTGTAGATACAGAAACAAAATGGTAACAGATTCATTGACGATATATATATTATGTATTTTTGTTTTATACGACGACTCGGCTATAGTTGGATACGATTATTCTCTGTACCTTTCTGAGATTATTCGATTTACCGATTATGGCAACAATTTTCTTGAAATAAACATAAATAAACGAAAGAAATAAGAATTGATTTTCGAAAACATTGGTCTGACAGTATACATTACTTAAAGGAAAGGAGGCAGAGATTGTTAACAATTATAAGTATCTGGGAGTAGTGTTTGATTAAAGCTTAAATAGGTGGACATGTTGATCATATAGTTAAGAAGTTAAATACAAGGCTGACTGCTTGAGGAAACTCAATTCTTTGGGGTAAAGCAGGATATTTGTACTATAGAATGTTTTACTAATCAGTGATGTTCTATTTGGGGATATTGTATGTTGGGCTGAGAATATTTAGTAAGTGAATGTGGGGATCACCAAATTGAGAAGGTGCTGGGAGCGGGGAAAGTATAAATTGGCTTGTCTATGCAATTGCTTGACTCGTTCTACAGCGAACAGCTTGCCGATGTATTCCATGCTATATTGGAAGACATGAATCATCCTCTTCATTGCGACATTATCAGCTCCGTTTTGCATTCGTTATTGTAACGTTTTGATGCAAAAGTTGTTCAATTAGAACATGTAGGCCTATTTCTACACAGAACGTTTAAATACGTGAAATGTTCTGTGTTTTCTGGGAACAAAATGGTACAGATTCATTGACATAATTTTAATGTTTATTTGTTTTACTGATTACCTAATAATCAGTATGTGATAGATCTTATTAAATGTACTACTGTCATCTTTGTTAAATATACTACTGTGTTATCGTTAGATAAATTATATTTTTTATTTGTAACTGGAATAAAAACTAATTTCTTTATAGGCCTATACTTTCTGTATCCGTAAAAAGTATTCAATATCCACCTTAGGGAATCCACCTAATATCCATTTTAGGGAATGATACCTAAAATTTATATAGAAATAAAGAGCCATAATATACTGTATTAACTTGAAAGCTAAAATTGATTCTACAGCGTGTAGGGCGTAGTTGTTTTCCCTTTGTTGCTGAAACATAATGCACTAAACAAAAGAACAAAAGCAGCAGTATTTTAACACATTAGCACACTCAAATAATAAATGGGACACCCCTATTTTCCCATCTTTTTATAATGGTATAGTCCATACAAGTCGAGGTGGCCGAAAACGGCACCTGATCCATTGTAAAATAAAGCCTGGTCTGCTAGGCCTATCTAGGCCTAGTAGGGCCTAGCTAGCAGGTATTATTAGTAGTAGGCCTGCCTAGCCTAGCTAGGCCTAATTGTGTGTTGGACCTAGCCTAGTCTAGTAGAGAGGCTGTGCTTGCTTGGCTAGCTAGCTAGGACTGGCCTAGTAATAGGAGGCTAGGTGCGAAAGTGCAATGTTTGTAGCGCCTTGTTATCATGTTATATAAAAGAAGTAGGCCTAGCCCTCCCTAGCTAGGCCTATATATAATATTTCACTTTGGTTGCTTTGCACATTATATTATTATTATTATGTATTGTAGATAAAATAGTTAAAGGATTGAATACAGAAGATGACAGTGAACAGAAAAAGGCATTATCAAAAGCAGACAAGATGATTAAAGAGACCAGTAGTAAAATCAACAAGACAATCATTAACAAGACAATCATTAACAAGACATCAGCAAACGGCATGGTTAGTTTTATGGTTACTTTTGGTACCGTGTTGTTGGTTGTGGCTTGCCATATAAATGAATAGATATTATTATAACACTATTTTTGTATCTTTGTTCTTTCAGGACGTAGGTGGGCTTCCACAGGGAATGACACAAGGTATAGCTTGAAATTAAAACACTAGGCTATTGGTCACTCAGGTGTTAATTTACAAAAATAATTGGTTGTTGTTTATGAATTAAGTTTCTAAACTATTTCTTCTATGTTGTAAATATGCACTAAATAATTGAATGTTTGAACCTTTATTTCAGATGCTTTCATGGCATCAGTAGAAGCTGACGCAAGGGAGCGTGCTCAGAGACGTAAAGTTAAAACAAAACGAGCAACCGAGTGGAAAGAAAAAGGAAATCAGGAATTTAAGGCTGGAAAGTTTGAGAAAGCTGTTGAATATTATACTGAAGGACTTGAATGCCTCAAAGATATGGTAGTCCTTTACACAAATAGAGCTCAGGTATTTAAACTTATTTCAAAATGGGGATCTTTACATGATTGTAACCCACAATTCTTAAAATGTTGTCACTTGCTCTTAAATTATTGTCATAAATTCTTAGAAAGTTGTCAATTATAATTAAATTATTTTCACCAATTCTTAGAATGTTGTCACTCTTAAATTATTGTCACCAATTCCCAAAATCTTGTCACTTACTTTTAAATTATTGTCACCAATTCTTAGTAATGTTGTCAACTGTTAAATTACTGTCACCAATTCAACTTACAGTACACTTTAAGTTGTTGCTGACACTGTAATTTTTATTGAGTTTTTTGGTTACGTTACAGGCATTTAACAAACTAGCTCAATACAATGATGCCATAAAGGACTGTGACACAGCTTTGATCATTGATGATAAAAACACAAAAGCTCACATTCAGAAAGGCAATGCTTACCTTGGTCTGTTACAGTATACAAAAGCAATAGAAACATATCAAGAAATATTGAAAATTAACCCAAAACAAGAAAAAATAATAAATGGTAAGTAAACAAGTTAAAACAACAATGTGGTCTGCTGTCACAAAGTATATTCATAATTTGTTTTTATTACAAAATTGAATTAGTATATAATATAATGATTACTAATTATTAATTTTCTTTTGTTAAGCATATTGAGGCTTTGTATAATACGCTATATAAACCCCATTTATTATTTATTTGTTAATGATGTAGGTTTTTTTTTAACTTTTAGATTATGTTCAGAAAGCATCCATGGCCATGGAAGCATCAGAGGCTGAAATGGCAGCCTCTAAACTTATAGCAGAAGAGGACAAGAAAGCTTCAAATCTATTGCAACTTATTGAGAAACTGGGACAGACAGACAAACCGGTTGTTTACTATGTTGGTGGCTTGCAACTCCTTGCAGCTCAAATAAATGATGGTAATCAAAACATGTTATTTACTTGTGAGTTAGTTAGTAGTTGGTTAGTTGTTAATTGATAATAGTTAGTTGTGAGTTAGTTGTTACTTATTTGTTAGTTAATTGTTAATTGATAATAGTTAGTTGTCATTTACTTGTTAGTTAGTTGTTAGTTAGTTTGTTGTTAGTTTGTTGTTAGTTTGTTAATACTCATTTTTATATATTTCTACACTCTTCACAGATATATCAAAGACGTTATTTCGTTCAAATTCTGGATTTGAACTGCTTTTTGACCAATCATACCTTAGCAAGAAAATTCAGCATGCTCCAGTGAGCACGGACACCGAGATCTGTGAGCTTGCAAGAGTGGCCGTACATGTCTGTGTACAAGTCACAGCAAAACATGGTAAGAGGGACGTACTGTACATACAGCATAACAATTACTTAATAGTTTAATATCAAAATGTGTTGATAAAATAGTTATAAAACCACCTAGAAACTAAGTTCTTCTAAGTGAAATGTTTAAAAATCCTTTATAATTAAAGATCGTCTCCAATTAGAGACCACTTTACCTAACTGAAGTTAATGAACACAAAAGTATAATAGAAATGCTTTAGTTAGGTGATTCTAATAGAAGACCAAGACTGCTAAGAGGGAATAGTAAAAATGAGTTTTAAAATTAGATTAACATTGTTGTTAATATTATTATTCAACAGAAGTAAACACTAAGTACATACTTGAGCAAGATGGGTTTAATGAGTTCCTTCTCAACTGTCTCCAATCGACGACTAGTGTTCTGCTGAAAGAGGATTGTGCAAGATTCTTGTTCCAATTGTCACAGACCAGTCTAGCACGATCTATCATTATATCAAGGTTTGATACATCAAGGTAAATGAGTGGTTGGTAATTATTAGGCCTAGGATACATAGGCTTTTTGTTCCAATTGTCACAGACCAGCCTGGCACGATCTATCATTATATCTAGGCTTGATACATCAAGGTAAATGAGTGGTTGGAAATGATTAGGCCTAGGATACATAGGCTTTTTGTTCCAATTGTCACAGACCAGCCTAGCACGATCTATCATTATATCTAGGCTTGATACATCAAGGTAAATTAGTTGGTGGTAATTATTAGACCTGAAGTATACATATACTCTTCGAAATGATCACATACTGTATGACCATGTGCAATGTGTTATATACATAGGTTAATGAAGAATTTGCGATTCATTTTTATTTATTTATTGACCAATTCACCTTTGGACAGTCCAAAAGCAAAACATAACAATTTGAAAAAGAAACAAAAAGAAGGAAAACATAATGAGAGGGGAAAAAAAAAACTTAGTTTGCTTTCATCATTTGCATGTAAATATTGTGTCCATATTGTGTCATTATTTGTGAATACTTGTGTATAATTGGGACAGAGAGACAGACAGACAAATTGCATTTATGTTAAGAGATATTACAGTACTTGTTAAGGCTATACATGTTTGAATTTAAACATTGTTTTCAATTTTATTAGGCTGATGTTGGGACTGATCAGCTGTGTTCAGATCTCAGAACAAGGAGCTGAAAATGCCATGAAAAGTTTAAACAATCTTGCCCTAGAAAAACAGTAAGTACTAAGTCTTTTCTTCAACAGAGTAAGCAATTTAATTCATAATTCTATTCATTTGTATAACAGGGTAGTTTTGAGAACAGTTACGTAAACGTTTTTAAGCGAACTGTTGATAGGTGTTGTTAGCTTGTCTTGATTTATTAATCAAAACCTTTATATAGCATTATTTGTTTGTTCTTCAGATTTCTAGGTCTTGTACGTGTAGAAATGAAAACTAACCTATTACCTGCTTTTGAAGAGATTCTCGTAAGTTGTAAAGATTTCTTCTATGCCCAAACATTAAGATATCATTCTGAGAATTCTTTATCAACCAGGCACAGATAGTGCAACTTGCATTGATAATTGGTGTCCATGAGTGTTGAGAGGAGAAATAATGTTGTCTTGAGAGGTGGTGGACTGGTGTTGTGTGTAATACCCACTGTGTGTAGTGGGGTGAGGTAGTGTTTTCTGATGGTTAAAGGGTGGGTGTTGGTGGTGTAAATGTTTGAGAGGGATGGTCATTTAATGGGTCAGAAAAAAGATATTAATTTTACAGTATGTTTATTTTTGTTATTTCTTTAGCTGCACAGTGAGTCATTTAATAGTACTGTATTCCCATTGTGTATTTTATTATTTCTTTATCTGCACAGTGAGTCAGTTAATAGTACTGTATTCCCATTGTGTATTTTATTATTTCTTTATCTGCACAGTGAGTCAGTTAACAGTACTGTATTCCCATTGTGTATTTTATTATTTCTTTAGCTGCACAGTGAGTCAGTTAACAGTACTGTATTCCCATTGTGTATTTTATTATTTCTTTAGCTGCACAGTGAGTCAGTTAATAGTACTGTATTCCCATTGTGTATTTTATTATTTCTTTATCTGCACAGTGAGTCAGTTAACAGTACTGTATTCCCATTGTGTATTTTATTATTTCTTTAGCTGCACAGTGAATCAGTTAACAGTACTGTATTCCCATCCTTTATTTTATTATTTCTTTAGCTGCACAGTGAGTCACTTAATAGTACTGTAATCCCATTGTGTATTTTATTATTTCTTTAGCTGCACAGTGAGTCAGTTAATAGTACTGTGTTCCCATCCATTATTTTATTATTTCTTTAGCTGCACAGTGAGTCAGTTAATAGTACTGTATTCCCATTGTGTTAATTTTTATTATTTCTTTATCTGCACAGTGGGTCAGTTAACAGTACTGTATTCCCATTGTGTATTTTATTATTTCTTTAGCTGCACAGTGAATCAGTTAACAGTACTGTATTCCCATCCTTTATTTTATTATTTCTTTAGCTGCACAGTGAGTCACTTAATAGTACTGTAATCCCATTGTGTATTTTATTATTTCTTTAGCTGCACAGTGAGTCAGTTAATAGTACTGTGTTCCCATCCATTATTTTATTATTTCTTTAGCTGCACAGTGAGTCAGTTAATAGTACTGTATTCCCATTGTGTATTTTATTATTTCTTTAGCTGCACAGTGAGTCAGTTAATAGTACTGTATTCCCATTGTGTATTTTATTATTTCTTTAGCTGCACAGTGAGTCAGTTAATAGTACTGTATTCCCATTGTGTATTTTATTATTTCTTTAGCTGCACAGTGAGTCAGTCAATAGTACTGTATTCCCATTGTGTATCTCAACCATATCCAACATGACACATGATGACCATATTAGGAAACAAATGTCAGCTGACAAGAATTTCTGGCAAGCTATGCTGTCAACTTTGGTAAGTAAGTAAGGATCTTAAAAGATTGCAGCCTTCTGATCAAAGTTCCCAATATTAAAAGATTTTTATTGGTAAATTATCATTATCTTTGAATAAAATAAAATATCCATAGAACAAGAGATCTTAAATGTGCCCATATATGGACATGATGATGTCATATCACTACCTAATTTGGGCATATCACTACCATATTTGGACACATCACACTTTTTTGTCGAACTAGTTTGATATTGTAGACAGAGCATTGGCATCTACAATGGTTATGCCAGGCACTTGGCAAAGGCAGAATATGCGTGAAGGCAATAAATTTTCACCTTGTTTGTTGAGCCCAAGTAATAAATTTATACAAAAATTGCATTTAAGCAGATTGGCAGATGGCGCAAAATAATGGGAAACTCCTGTGCTTATCAGGAGGGTTGGGGGATCTGAATTATTTTTTTAATGATTTTGAACTTGATATACATTTTTTCTTCAGAAAACCCATTGTAGTAAGATAAACAGAGAAGAAAGTGAAAAAGTGTTGGAACCTCTACTTGGTTTGTGTATGAACTTATCCCTTGAGAAAGTTCATGCTGAGCACCAGCTTACACTACCACTTACTAATTGTGTTGTACCGCTACTTAGCAGAACAAATCAACAATTGATAATGGTTTGTTTATTTTGCTTTATATATCAACAGTATTACTTTTTAATTAAATGTTCTAATTAAAGAAAATGCTATTCTGATGTTACTATTTGCTAGTGTTCAAAAATCCTTTTCAAATATAGTTCAAATGTTAATAACCATACAATAGGCCATTATTGGACATAATGTGTCATTGGACTGTATAGAAACATGTATGTTCTGAATAATTTGACACTAAAAATAATTTCATATGTACAATATTTTCAAAGTTATGCGATTTTATGTAGTGCAAAGTTCAAAGGTCAATAATGTTAGAATCGGCCATTTTTTGCAAAAACATGCCATTGGACTAAATATAAATATGTAGTTTCTGAATAGTTTGAGCCATATTGTGTGTCTCTCAGATAAGTGGTTGCTAAGATATGATAAATCAAGGTCAAAGGTCAATAATGTTAGAATCCGCCATTTTTTGCAAAAACATGCCATTAGACTGGATATAAATGTGTAGTTTCTGAACAATTTAAGCCCTAATTTGTATATCTCCGATTAGTGGTTGCTGAGATATGATAAATCAAGGTCAAAGGTCAATAATGTTAGAAATAGCACTTCCATTCATTTTTGGACAAACTTTTTCATTAAAGTGAATATAAAAACATATATTCTAACGATTTTGACACCATAATTAAGTATCTGTGACTAGCGGTTTTCAAGATACAGAGTACGTTATTAAAAATGGCGGCCATTTTTAATTATGCAAATTAGGCTACTTCCTGTTGTCGAAAAATGTCCTAACGTTGATAAATGTGTTCAGTAGGGTCTAAAGAACACATTTCATCAAAAAAACCTTTTCTTGCAATAGGCCTTACGGCGAAGCTGAAATGATGCCTGGAAAAGCAATCCCGTTCCTCATCAAGCATAATACTTTTTTACCACATATACTGTTCTAAATAAATACTAATAGTACAAAAAGTAAAAGTTCCACAAAAAAATACCTGGCGTTTGGTAGAAAATTACCGTTAAAGTTGGTAAATATGCTAACGATTTCTTACGAAATAGCGAGGCTGAAACAACTGGTGGCGCACTATAACTAGACTGTACTATTATTATCACGGTTTATAAGAAATATATAGGCAAGTTATTTATTATCAAAATAGATTTATTCTTTATTTTTTTAAATAAATTTGGTGAATACAAATTTATATTAACTCTAAAATTGAAATTTAGAGTTAATAATTATCCCCCGACATTAAAACATTTATAATTACAAATGGCTTCAACTGTTCGTATAATGGTTTCTCCCGACAGGTAGGCTATTAATAGCAGTAGAAATACAGCAGCAATATTACATAGTGACTGATATGATTTAACTGTGAAACATATAGAACACATATTCCTAGTAATAAACACCAATGCAATAGTAAATTTAAATTATTAAATAAAATACAAACATCAAATATTTGTTTTGTTTCAATGTAATTGTATTTATTCTCATGGTTAATATTTTTCTTTATATTCTCATGGTTACACAATTTCTTTTAATGGTTACACAATTTCTATTTTTCTTTATATTCTCATGGTTACAGTTTTTATTATTATATTCTCGTGGTTAAATTATTTATTTATATTCTCATGGTTACAGTTTTTATTATTATATTCTCGTGGTTACATTATTTATTTATATTCTCATGGTTACAGTTTTTATTATTATATTCTCATGGTTATATTATTTATTTATATTCTCATGGTTTCCATTTTGTTTTCATTTTTTTTAAATCTTTTTTTTTATTCACATGCTCACAGTTTCTATTTGCATAACCATGGTTAGTGTTTCATCACATTGGTTATAGTGTAGGCCTATTACATTACAGTTACTTTTTATGATGATTTTGTTGCATTCAAAACCGTATAAACAATATATTTCATATTCATCTTCCTTATAGTCTAATTCATCATCTTCAATGCCATAGTCTGGTGTGTCTTCTTTTTCTTCTTCTTCTTCTCTTGTCCTGTTTTCACACTCATCTCATTCACACTCGAACAGTTAATCCTAGAGCAAGTGACTTTGGAGTCTGCCTTCTTCCTTTCCAAGCAAGGTACAGGATGTCCTGGCATATCGATAAAATTTTTGTTCGAGTTTCTTCAGTAACATCTGAAAATGAGGTTTGTATAGTATCTTCTGCAGCACCAACACACTTTGCGATTAGAGTAAACAACTCATATGGCACAATTTCAGATATGTCAACATCATTAATGTCCGCTGCTCTTGGAGGCCATTCACTCTGCATACCTTTGTTGGATTTGATGGCATTATTTACTATCGTACCTGCAACTACATTTTATAGCATTGGGTGAATGAAACATAGTAATAATAAATTTATATAAAGCATATACTGTATTGTGTACAGCATTTATGATCGACACCACTTACTATCATAACAGTTTTGTTTTTTGAGTGCATACAGCTTTCACCTCTTTGATCCACAGCATTTCCTTAATTATGCAATAACATTTATTGTTGTTATTTAAAAATAAACCAATATATACAAGTTATTGTATTTTAACCGTACCTGCAAAATATAGAGTCCTTAGTTTGTCTCTATTGTCACCATCAGTGGAGATTTCGTGTGTTGTAGAAGTAGTTGGAATATCTATGTCATACTTTGATGATTCATCTGTCTCTGTTGTACTTTTTCCTGATGACAAAAATGGATCAGCCACAAATCCAGGGGATACATTGCTAAAGTACACCAGAACTGATTCATTTCTAATTAAGAAAAAATAAATAAAATATTTAGTTTGACCAATCCACAAAAAAATAATTTTTTTTTAAATTATCCCTGGTGAAAAAATCATTTAATATAAACACACTAAGCAACTAACCTTCTTGTGGGTGAATGGAAAATTAGGTTAGGATAATCCATCCTGAGCTTCTTCTTCAACACGTCTGATCTATAAATAACACATTAATTGATTATAATTAATTGTAACACAGAAACAATGAAGAAATTATTACAGTAACTGGATCTCAAAATTATTTCATCGTTTTTAAGAAGGGATCGACAGCCTACCTTATAGTTGACAAGTAAACTTTTTCTGTTTTTTCAATTGATTTCATGAAAAGCTTTTGGAGTTTTGCGAGTCTTAGTATCTCCTGTCCATACTGTAACCGTTTATCAATTACATCTCTGCAAAATACCTTATAGCTTTGCTTATATGTTAAAAAAACACTTTCCAATTCCCTGTAAATAATAATAAATACTGTATTATTAAAATATATTTTAATATTTTATAGATTTTGGTGTTTAAAAATTCAACATTTAGACTGAAGCAAATAAAAAAAAAATTAAAAATGTAAATTAAAAAAACCAACAGAGTTTTAGAAAGTTACGTTTTACTCACTTTCCAGAATCATGTCGTTTACGTGAATTAACAACTATTTTGGTGTAGTTTTTGTAACATTGGTCATGATATCGCACTTCAATACAAGCACAGCTTTTTCCTCGAATGTCTTTTAAAATACTTTCGTCCTCTCTCATTTCTGCAGCTTTTCGCAACATTCCTGTCATAAATCAAATCAACAAAAGCAATAGTGTGTAAATTCCTAAATGATTGAAATGATATTTTGTTATGCATAACTACAGCATGGAGATATAAAATGTATAGCTCCATGATTACACTATATAGCAAAGGTTCACATGGAAGAAATGTCCTGGAACACCTCATTATGCTGTACAGTAGGAAGCTTTTCTAATTGGATTACATCAGTTGAGCCTGCAAAACTCATTATAGGATGGGGATTAGAAAGCAGATTGATTAATTAACCATATGTTTACAAATTTCAAGGATAGGAGAAACAACAATAACAAGTGAATTTTTTTTCTTCAAATAATTACCTGCATCATCTGTTAAAGCCTTTCTTAATTTATCATGACCTCTTTTGCCTTGGATCGTCACTAATTTGTCTTGCAATTTACAAATGATACATTTCTTTGGCAAAATAGTGGCTTTTTGAACCATTGCTGTGGCTGAACTACTTCTCAAAAAATGCTTGGCCCTCTTAACTGGTGGCTCATCTGGGCTCTCACTGTCTCCTGCTTGGGATCTCTTTTTGGCAACTCTTGTTTCAGCCTAAACATCAATTTCAACGTATAATTAATTTATACAGCATTTTATTTTGTCTTATATAGAGCCTATATTGGTATTTAACTAAAATTAATTTTGTAGCCTACTGAATAATATATACTGTATAATATAATATGGCCTAGGCCTACGTAGTAGTACTGGTACTACAGAGTAGAAAGCCCAATCAACAACCAAGCACAGAAACTAAGGGCACAATATATAGATCTATAAGTAAGTGCAGTAGCACCCTATATACTGTATCATTTAACTATATTATTAACTCTTAGAGTATTCTGATAATAATCGAAACCAAATATTACCTTTTTTAGTCGAGATGTATCAGTATATCGCCTGTAACAGGTAGCATGAAAACCTAAGCCTGGATGCTCGCGTACGACATCGTCAAACGATTTACCTTCATCAGACATACCAAGCTCCGTCAAATGTATGGCGATTTCCTTGCCGTTTCCATCTAATTTTATCCAACTCTTTGAACAGAGCAACACTTTTTTCCATCGAATCTCAGTAATTGGACTGATAATTTCATTTGAATGCTTGTAAATTTGGAAAAAACATTTCAACTTTACTTTGTCTGAGCGAGAAGATCCTTCCTCGTCGGACGCCATTTCGTGTTTACATCGTGTGATTTTGACGTCTGCTGCCTAAACGTCGCGTATGATTGGTTTAACTGATGTCATGTGATACAAAATGGCAACTGCGAAAATATATTCTTTTAAACTTTTAAAATCAAGATTTCTTTAAAATGTCAGGAAAATTTTCGTGGAACTTTTTAATACGTAATTAATTTATTTTTATGTATATGAATCAAGAGAGTTCACTTATTATGCTTAATGAGGAACAAGAAAAAATGTTTTCATCTTCACCGTAAGGCCTACAATTTGTGTGAGTTAAAAGTCTAAATCCCATTGACTAAATGTATAATGCTTAACTGAGAATGCAGGTTTAATAATCTTCCGTTAACTGCTTAACAGGCAATGTGATTTGTCCTAATTTGTGTTGGGTCTTTACATGTATTGCTGACCTGTCCAATGTGCCTTGTTTGAAAGCTTGCTAATAACTTGGAATTCCTTGAATTTCTGAGTCCAGCTTGAGATAGGTTATTCCTCTATATGTTGTATATATAGTAACACTAAGCCTCTATGTGTAGTTATCATAGAAACCACTCCCAGGAGGACTTGCAGAGTTCTTAAGGTGTTACTAGAACTGTACTTGCAGAGTTCTTAAGGTGTTACTAGAACTGTACTTGCAGAGTTCTTAAGGTGTTACTAGAACTGTACTTGCAGAGTTCTTAAGGTGTTACTAGAACTGTACTTGCAGAGTTCTTAAGGTGTTACTAGAACTGTACTTTATATAATTGTAATACTTATTTATTCCAGCGTGTATGTGGGTTACTGAGCCGAGTCCTTGTGTATTCAACTGAAGCAGTTGATTATTGTGTTCAGCAACATATTGTTGATATCATGATGAACATACTTAAACAGGTATGTACAATAAATATCCAATTGTAAGTCTCAACTATAACCCACCTCCACTCAACGGCCTATCATTCCCACTTTATATGTTTATAACATGTTTAATAATCTTGTATCCAAAAACAAATTTTGTCCTCTTCAAAGCTGTATTAAAAATCACTCTTCACTTTTTTTCTAAGAGTAAAGATGAAACATGCAAGAAGTATTGTCTGAAATGTCTGACTGTGATAACACAGAGCAATCAGGAATCAAGAAGACAGATACTATCACAAGATAAAGGTAATTACTAATCAATTTACTAACCCTCTGATTTTATTATTCTCAAATGTTCTCATTTAGGCATTGATTGTTTTTATATATGATTTGTATATTGCTGTTTTGTGATGGAGATGCCTATTTCCACTATATCATAGCGTACATGTATGTGTTTATCAAAATGATTTAACTAATACCAGGGAAGAGTCTTGTTGTAAATATCAGCTATGTCCCCGTAGTAATGATGTAGCTGTACACCAAATCTGTAACTTGGTGGTTAACATGCTTGCCTTCCAATCTCAAGGTCCAGGGTTCAAATCTGACCTTTTTATTTCACGCCCTAGGCGTCAAATGAGATTTAAAGCATGATTCAATTCAATTCAATTCAATTCAACTTTATTTCAGACAAACTGTCCATATGAAACATATAAATACAATAAAAATAATACAAAGCATTATGTGACAACCGTCATGGAGAGAGGACTAATAATTATTTGTTGACACATAGTGCCTCTTAAAATACATGTGGATTATGTATGTGGATTTAGTATCTATCCGGTAATAATGATAAGTTATTTGCTGTTTGAGGCATTGGATTTGTATTAAATAAAAGCTCCTTGTCCACTATAACCTATTTCAATATGTTTTATTTTTTTAAAAGGTCTAACAAAGTTGGTGTATTATCTAGACAGTGAAGATGCCATGATGATAGCGAACGCTGCGTTATGTATCGGACATTGTGTACAAGAACCAGGAGCTAGCCACCATGTCAGTACAGATGTAGTCAAGACATTACTGACAAGAACAGACACTACGAACACTTCAATTAAACAAAACTGTGCAATCACTCTAGCTAAGCTTGCTACTACAAGTCCAGATCATCTTAATATGCTCAAGAAGTTAGGAGGGATAGGTATTTTGAATAGCTGTATGAAGTATGTAAATTCATGACGTTTTTTGGATATTGGTGTTTTTCAAATTGGCATTCATATGGGTCTCGTCAGTTGTACGCCACACCTAATGTTTCAACTACATGGTTTTTTGGGCTGGGCATATCCACATGGTCAGATAGTCCTATAAACAGTGCACATTTTTGGAATGCTTACAAGTGTTTATTTATTTTCATAAATATAATAATATAGTTTGACAGTTTTAATAAGAATTTTTACTATTTAGCATTTTCAAAATATACATACATAATCATACATAATAATTTTAATTGCAAGTTCATGTTTTTTTAAATCCTGTTTTCTTAATCTATCAATCACTGTATAATTTATAATTTTCTTTTACAGTTTTTTAATGTACACTATTATATATAATTTATAAAAAATAACTATTGACATCAACATTATATATCAAATCTGTTCACATACAGGTTATGTACAGTCAAGAGATGCACTATAATATTCATATTTGTATTGCATAACAATTAGGCCTACATATCACATTATCAAAATAACTTTAATTGTGGCTGTCCACACACAAGATAGAAAAAAACAAAATTCATAAGAGTTTGGTTTGTTCACATATGGCTATATTCCTCACTTAGTATTAGAAATTTGTCTTGATTTGAAGTTAATATTTCCCAAACCCATTTTCAATTAGTCCTATGCTAAAATTGTATGAATCTGCCCCTGTGGTACTTGCTACTACAGTCTTTCTTTATCATTAATAGATTGCATATTATACAGTAAATAAAGTAAACAAATAAGCAAGTTAAATGAGTGCATTTCCAGTAAATATATTGATGAATTTTCTGTGTAAATATGTTTTTTTTCCTTAAAATATATTTTTTACAACAAAATGTTATTATTTAATTCATTCAAACCTGACTAATTTTACTTAAATGAAAGATTAATAAAACTGTTTAAACCCCATTTAAAACGATAAGAATTAAGCATTTTCTATGAATTTAATGTATTTAATACAAGTAACACAGGTTTTATACATTTATTCCTGGGTGAATCTGGACAGCGCCGAAACACGCATCTGACTGGAGTGCATCTGATTGGCAGATGACACGCAACGCATGTAAGAAACTGAAAATCGACGTGGGTATATCTGCAGAGCTGCAGCGACGCACATCTCACTGGAGTGCATCTGATTGGCAGATGACACGCAACGCATGTAAGAAACTTCCAATCGACGTGGGTATATCTGCAGAGCTGCAGCGACGCACATCTGACTGGAGTGCATCTGATTGGCAGATGACACACAACGCATGTAAGAAACTTCCAATCGACGTGGGTATATCTGCAGAGCTGCAGCGACGCACATCTGACTGGAGTGCATCTGATTGGCAGATGACACGCAACGCATGTAAGAAACTTCCAATCGACGTGGGTATATCTGCAGAGCTGCAGCGACGCACATCTGACTGGAGTTCATCTGATTGGCAAGTGACACGCAACGCAAGTAAGAAACTTCTAATCGATGTGGGTATATCTGCAAAGCTGCAGCGACGCACATCTGACTGAAAATTGATTGATTAGACCCCATTTTTCCTGAAAAATTCAAAAGCAAATGGAATGATGAGATACGTCACTTAATACCTTACAGTAACAATAGTTAAGACAGATAAGATGTGCCTTAATAAACTATAATGTAAAAAATGTATGCTCCACAAGGAATGATTTTCTTCTATTATTTAAAGATAATAGTTAAGCCTAATAATAATATTCGTTTTTTATATGACGCTTATTGCACAATGCTTCTAAGTGCTTCACATTATTACCCCATCATTTTTTTTGGGATCAAACATGTATGCAGTGGTGGCGCCAGCGGGGGGGCTACGGGGGCTCTAGCCCCCTCGTCGGGGAGCCTAGCCCCCCCGTCGGGGAACACGGGTACTTTTTGTCGGGGAATATAATATACAGTAAAAAATGTTCGCGTTCACTTCATATAGCTTCAGCGCCTAGAAAACCA
Organism: Antedon mediterranea; assembly: GCF_964355755.1. Taxonomy (NCBI): domain Eukaryota; kingdom Metazoa; phylum Echinodermata; class Crinoidea; order Comatulida; family Antedonidae; genus Antedon; species Antedon mediterranea. Next base: position 2,731,067 of record NC_092677.1, read on the forward strand.
CGACGTTCCATTGACCGTGAGAGTACGTCAGAGGGCTATTATGCACTTTTATGCATTCATTCATTGCCAGCGATCTAACTTACTACTAAACATTAGCTAGGTACGCACTTGTCTGGCGGTATCCCTTTGTACAAATCGTTCAACGTTGGGTCGACACGCTTACGCGTGATATCAAGTTCCATCCAGGGACCAAAATGTGTAATGTAGTTATTTTCCAGGCGAAGTTTACCGGCGGTTACCGAAGGGAACACGGGTACTTTTTGTCGGGGAATATAATATACAGTAAAAAGCGTTCGCGTTTACTTCGTAGCTAGCTTCAGCGCCTAGAAAACCGCGACGTTTCATTGACCGTGAGAGTACGTCAGAGTGATATTATGCACTTTATATGCATTCATTATTGCCAGCGATCTAACTTACTACTAAACAATAGCTAGGTTCGCACTTGTCTGTCGGTATCCCTGTGTACGAATCGTTCGATCAACGTTGGGTCGAGACGCGTGATATCATGTTCCATCCAGGGACCAAAATGTGTACTGTAGTTATTTTCCAGGCGAAGTTTACTGACGGTTACGTCGTGTACTGCGTCGACGTACGCTACACTACAGCAGCAAAAACGAATTATGTTAATTGTCCGTATGTTCACCAATTTTTTAATTTACAAGTAACCTTCTCTGTACCGTGGGGCACCTAAAATAAATTTTTCATCCATTACTAAACAAAAAAACATGCTATTTTCGCTTAGCCAACATCTTATTATAGCTAAGTTATTATGTCATGAATTTCTCACCACTCGGAAATCCAGATGGTACGCACGCATACACTTGGGAGGAATAAACTTATTTCCCCGACTGAAAAAGGTCTACGCTTGCGTTTTTTAAGCCTCTAGGCCTGATGTTTCCAAAGTATAAAATGCAATTTTTTGAAGACCTGCAGCTCTAGTTTTAAACAGTTTCTTAGCTCAGCCCCAACAATAAAGCTGGTCATATTTCGAAGTACAAGAAGTGCATTTTCCGGGACCTAACATCTCTATTTTTCAAACATTTCTTAGCTCAGTCACAACCATGATAGGGACTTATATATTTTGTTTCATGTTTTGAAGTATAATAAGTCCAATTTCCGGGACCTCCAACTCTATTTTTCTGAATTTTCTCTGAAATTTTATTTTTTAAATTGAAAAATATGGATTGAAACAGTCATCGCGCATCGTTTTTTTGCACGCAGTATTTTATTTATGCATTATAAAAAATGGAAAAAATGGCTACCCTAAATCTGATTAAAATGACCTCAAATGACGCTAGAACGCGTTGCTTCCAGGGGCTTCGCCCCCTGGACCCCCACCGGGGGCCCTTGCCGGCCCCCTGGCCCCCAGCCTAGTAGTCCAGTCAATCTATGACAAAAAAGGGCGTAACCCAAAACAAATTGCAATAGTTTCCAAAGCTTTTTTATTTGATTCTATAAGCATCTGGGAAGATCATTTCCAAAATCTACCAAAATCGGTTCAGTGGAACATACTTTTTAAGGGGTTTTAAGGTCATAGGGGTCAAATTACACATTTTTCTATTTTGAAAACTACTAGGCGTAGCATGTTAATTTTGGTGTGAAACTATTCAGAAGACCCATATTTATATGTACTCTAATAAAACCTTTTTACCAAAAATTACAGGAAAGCATGCTTTTGACCTTTGACCTATTTTATTGTATATTTTCGTATATTCGTATCTTAGTAACCAGTGGGCGTAGATGAGCGTTATTTGCGTCAAACTACTCATAAGGTCAATGTTTATATTAGTTCTAATGGAAAAGATTCGTGTAAAATGACCGGAAGTCATTATTTTGACCTTTGACACATATTCATTATTTTAGATTTCTCAGTAAATACATTTTTTATTTCTCAGTAACCACTAAGCACAACTTCGTCAATTTTGTGTCAAAAGATTCAGAAGACTCATACAGTATTTATATTCACTATAGGCCTAATGAAAAAGTTTTTTAAAAAATGGATAGAAACTAAGTTTTTGACCTTTGACCTATTATACCAGTATATTTGTTTATATTTACTCTAATGAAAACAAATGCAAATGTACAATATAACCGAAAATCATTATTTTGACCGTTAACATTTTCTAGTCGTGTCATGAATAAATCTCGGGTCTCGAGTATAACATTTTAAATTTGACCAAATAATAAGTGCGGCGATCTGACAGACGTTGGGCTGGAATATCAACTGATCTTGCCATAGAACAGTGTTTTATGCGTAGCATAAAAACAAGAGGAGGTCTAACAAGAGGGCGAGGATTAACAGAAATTCAACGACTTGTTTGGGTCCTTTCAACTCCAGTCTGCGCCAAGATCAATCCTTCAATGCAAGAGTTCACTAACGTTTTGTATACTACCAGTGAACAACATAAAGAAACAACATATGCCAGAAAGATGAAGGACCTCAGTGATGTACAAGACATATCAAGGTATCTGACACAGCGAAATCCATTCAATACAGACAGTACAAAATCACTGACAAACATTGGAGTGACGGCACATATCAATGTAGACTGTGACAATGCCAAGCATGTAGGTCAACAAATTGTGCAATCAATGACAAACCAAAAGGTCGCCAACTACACATTTCGGAAAAAGAGCCAATCCATTACAATCAAAGAACTTATAACACAAGAATCTCCTGTTCTTCAATTTGCATTCAAAACACAGTATCGGAAGTACAGGGTTAAAAGGTCAAACTGGGCGACGCCATTTCACAGCATGGAGCAGCGCCCCTTCCAAACTAGGAAGTCAATTACTCTACCCCGCTAGAGTATTAGCAGATCCCCTCTATGATTTTGACTTTCTAATTTGATGCGGGCGCCCTACTCCTCAGTAAATTACTCTATCCCCCTAGAGCATTAACAGATCCCCTCTATGATTTTGACTTTCTAATTTGATGCGGGCGCCCTACTCCATGGCTCACAATGGCGCCACCCATAGCTCTATTCTATCCCACAATGCCTTTCGAAATTGTTACGCGCTTCGGACGAACAGGAGATTCTTGTGTTATAAGTTCTTTGTTACAATGAACTGCTCTCCCCTTCTTTGTTGTTTTTTTTTTTTTTTTTTTTTTTTTCATATTTTTTATATATATTTATATTTTTGATATGACATGTATTTTACACGCAATTTGGCTCTTAGCCACGAGTTGTAATTTTGGTCAATTTTTTGATATTTGAAATAAAAGTGAAGAATAATAACTCTAAAAGCGCATTGAAGATAAAAGATGATGTGGCCAATGTAGATCCTTTACTTCTATTTCAACGACTTGTAACTGCCGGCACAAGATGCGATAATGTATCAGATATATTTAGATTGTTTGAATCACCAGATATGATGAGGTCTGCAAATAAAGCTAGTTTAGCTGATAGTTTGTGGTCAACAGCAATCGAGGTTGCTCCAGAACCTCCTGATCAAATTCAGTACGTCTTAGATGGAGGAGCACTACTTCATAAAATTACATGGACAAGAGGGGCTTCAGGGGTGACATTATGAGAGTATACACTAAATATGTTTCTCACAAATATGGAAAACCCATTGTTGTTTTTGATGGGTACGATAACTCACTAAGTACAAAAGACTGTACACATACAAGGAGAAGTGGTGGTGGTGGTGTAGCTGTACACTTTGACCAATCTATGACCTTACAAACCAAAAAAGAAGAATTACTGTCAAACGTTCAAAACAAACAAAGATTCATTAAGATTTTGGGAAATAGTCTTGAAAAAGAAGGTTGTACTGTTCACCACGCAGAAGCTGACGCTGACTATCTTGTGTCGAAGATGGCTCTGTCCTGTGCAGAACAAATAGGCACGGTTGTCATCGCAGATGATACAGATATCCTGGTCCTCCTTATCCACCATGGTGGTCACACCAAACATAATGTATGGTTCAAGCCAAACCAAAGGAAAGAAACTAAAAAGGTGCAACGATGTTGGAACATTGCGGCAACAAGACTTGACCTTGGCAGCGATGTTTGTAAATATATCCTATTTTGTCACACGTTCCTTGGATGTGACACGACATCGCGATTTTTTGGTATTGGGAAAATCAAAGCAGTAACTAAAGTAAGAAGTGACTGTTTCTTTTCTGAACAAGCCAAAGTGTTTATGACTTGTAAGGCAAACAGACAGGAGGTAATTGCAGCGGGTAATAACGCCATTTTGTCTTTGTATGGTAGCAGCGATAATGAAAACCTAGAGGAATTGAGGTTTCGTAAATTTCATAAAAAGACAACATGCAGTACTAAAGCAGTTCATCCACGTTCTTTACCCCCAACAGAATCAGCGGCAAAAAATCATAGTCTAAGGGTGTACCAACAAGTTCAAGTTTGGCTTGGAAATGAAGAAAATGTACCTCCAGATAAATATGGATGGAAGATCAGTCAAAGCAGGATGATACCATATTTGACGGACAACCCCCCAGCACCACAATTGCTCCTACAAATCATAAGATGCAAATGCAAAACAGGCTGCTATAATATGAAATGCAGCTGTAGGAACAATGGATTAGATTGCTCCATGGCATGTAGTGTGTGTCGAGGTGTATACGCAAACATTTCACTAGATGATAATGAATATACCGATTCTGAAGATTCAACAATGGGTTTTTAAAATCAGACGATTGGTAAATATTCTCAACCAGGCCTATTTGGATATTTTTCTGTTTTGTGTGTTTTTAGAGTAAATATAAACAGAATAATGAATAGTTAAATGTTATCTTGGGTGCTGATCTATGAAGAAATATAACACCAATATATTGCCCCAATTACTAAACGTTTTCTGGATAGATATCAAAGGTCAAAATAATTACTTTCGCATTGACACACATTTTTTTTTTATTAGAGTGGATATCCTTCTGAGTTGTTTGACACAAAAAATGCTCATCTAAACCCATAGTTCACAAAGATACAAATATATAAATATAATAGTTGAAAGCTTCCGGTCATTTTCTGTAAAAATAGTTTCATTAGAGTAAATAAATATGGTTCTTCTGAATTGTTTAACACAAAGTTACGCTTATTGGTCACCGAGATACAAAAAATAAATTTAGTGAGATATGAAATAAAGAATATATGTTAACGGTCAAAACGATGACTTTTTCATTAGAGTGAATATAAACATAGACCTTTTGAATATTTTGACACAAAAAATGCTCATCTACGCCCATTGGTTACAAAGATATGAATATACCAATATAATAGGTCAAAGGTCAAAAGAGTAGTTTCCGGTCATTTTTTTGTAAAAAGTTTTATTAGAGTGAATATAAATAAGGGTCTTCTGAATTGATTAACACAAAAATTACGAAGTTACGACTATTGGTCACCGAGATACAAAAAATTTACTTAGTGAAATAATATAAAATAATGAATATATGTCAAAGGTCAAAATGATGTCGTCTGGTCATAATACACAAAACGTTTTCATTAGAGTGAATATAAACATAGACCTTCTGGGTATTTTGACACCAAAAACGCTTGTTTACGCCCAGTGATTACCGAGATATGAATATGCCAAAATAATAGGTCAAAGGTCAAAAACATGGATTCCTGTCATTTTTGATCAAAAACTTTCATTAGAGTGAATATAAATATGGGTCTTCTGAATTGTTTGACACCAAAATTACCAAGTTCGGCCAAGCGGTTACTGAGATATACAAATATATAATTTGACCCTCATGACCTCTTGACCCCTTAAAAAAGTATGTTCCACTGAACCGATTTTGGTAGATTTTGGAAATGTTTCTTCCAGGAACATATAGAATCAAATAAATAAGGTTCGGAAACTATTGCAATTTGTTTTGGGTCTATCGGTAGATTGACTGGACTATAGTGATGCTCGCTTCGCTCGCATAGCCCCTCGTCGGGGAATGTAGCCCCCGCGTCGGGAAGATCCTGGCGCCACCCCTGCATGTATGGAAACATACTACTATAATGTTGTGTCTTGATCTAAACGGGTACCCATTTATACAGCTGGGTGGAGAGAGGCAAACTTAAAGTATCTTGCCTAAGGATACAAGCAATGCAGCGAGAGTTGGATTCGAACCACGATCTCAGTACTGTAGTTCAACGGCAAACACACTGCACCACCTGCCCTTATTGTGTATTGTGATTTTTGTATATTTTGTAAGATCATTTTAATCCAGATCTTTTTATTTGAATTGCCCTGTGTGGGATGATTAAACAATTTTGAATTGAATTGCCCCCTGAAAAACTAATTTAAAAAATTGTAGTTGAATATACCATTTTAATGTCACATAACAGTTATCTACTATTAACTATAAAATAACCTATTCAAAGTCTGATTTTATTAATCTTTATTTTTCATTCTTTAAATAATTGAATTGATGATAAAATGAATATAGGGCTATATATTTAAAAAAGAGACAATAAAGGAGGGTTACTCCCACGAAAGACAAAAAAAAAAATAATTGAAAACACAGAGTACACCTTTTCAAAATATTTTTATAGATTCTGTAAGTAAATGCGATGTTATTAATTGATTGTACGATTTTGAGTTGTATTTTGTGCACACTACCATTTCGAGGGTCTTCCTTGGCTTTTGCGCGTGCGGTTTTCTCTCTGCATGGTCTTAGCTTTAGAAACACCCATCAGTAGAGGACGACATAAAAAAAATATACAAATTTGTTTTCGGTATTTAGATTTGTCACGCTACTGCTTTAGCCAGCTACGTCCCAAGAAGACTACTCATTCAGAAGCTACTAAGCAAGCAGCAGTTATAGTTCTAGAGGCCGACGTTTTTGATAATTTGTAAACTAGGACGGGTCATGCTAAAATTACAAACCCCAAAGCACGTCTGGGAGAAGAGAGACTAGGCCTGTTTCTGCTGCAACTGCTCAAAATACGGTATAAAAATACGGTATTTTTTATACCGTATTTTTTAGTACCCCGTTTCTGCTAACAATACTTCTTGGGTGGTCGTGTTAAATTTCATCCTTTTTACCCAAACTGCCATTCATTTATTTGGTCGATAATTAAAAGTCGCAATAAAGGAAGTTTTACGTCTCAATTTCAACAGCCTAGCCCTAGTGATAGAGATGTTGTGAGAGCACAGAAAACATCGTAATGAGGACAAGTAATTCGTTCCCTTCCCGAGTTATTGTCTTTTACAATCTTTTACTGCTTTCGCAGGCTCTTCAGCTTTGAATTTACTTGCTTTGGAGACAAGTCTATTCCGTACTCCTTTATTTTTTTAGAAATGTCTAATTATTACCTCCGCCAAGGAGGTTATATTTTCACCCCTGTATGTTTGTGTGTGTGTGTGTGTGTGTGTTTGTTTGTGTGTGTCTGTGAACAGCCTGGAGGCCACAGTTTTTATCCGATTCTCACCAAATTTGGACACAATGATCTATGCCCAAAAAGCTCGGACGAGTTCGAATTTGAGGGGAAAGGTCATAGGTCAAGGTCACAAATAACAAAAAACTATATTACTACCTAGAGTCCACAGTTTTTATCCAATTCTCACCAAACTTAGCCACAATGATCAATGACTCATCATATAATTGTGGTTAAATTTTGAAGGGTCAGGACATGGAGTAAAGAATCCATGGTCAGGATCAAAGATCAAGGTCTACAAAAAACAAACAAAAAATAAATAAAAAAATAATAATAAAAAAAAAAAAAAAAACCTCAGTGGGACTTGAACCAGCGATCTCAACTGTGAGAGGCTGGATACATAACCATTACACCACACTCTCATCCACAACGTTGTAAGGTGTAGTTAGCCTATTTACACTTAGAACTCATTAAAAAAAAAAAAAATATATATATATATTTTCTGGGGACATTTCGTGTAGAGGAATTTTACAGTAGGCGGAGGTTTGTACTCTCGGAGTACCCTCTAGTTATAAATGTGGTTGTCCCTTTTATTACCTTTTAGTTGGCCGGACATTTTAGCTTCCCCATCCCCTCCTTCCCCACCCCCTCCTTCCCCATCCTCTTCTTCCCCATCCCTCCCCCTCCTTCCCCACACAGATGTATATAGTAAATACTGTGACGTTCTTCGCTCCACATTTTCGCCGAATATCTATACACGTGTGTAAAACAGCTGACAGCGACAGAAAATAAAAACACGATGTTGACCTCATGTCACGGGTAAAAAAAAATACGGTATTTTTTATTGGCAGCAGAAAAGGGTACAAAAAATACGGTATAAATTTGTAAATACCGTATTTTATCCACAAATTTTGTGGGGAAAATACGGTATACAAAATACGGTATTTTTTTATGAGCGCAGTTTCTGCTGCCAAAGAAATACGGTATATATACGGTATTCAAAAAATACCGTATAAAATACGGTATTTTATGAAAAAAAATTGCTGATAATACAGCATTAATAGATGTAGACAGTAATCTGTAAAATCTTGTTCAATAAATAATGACTTTGTTCTTGCTGTCAACTTAGGCAAGTATAATAATTCACTGTCAAATAATCAAAACATTATTTCTGTTTCATATCAAAGTATGAATTCTTGTTGTATTTTACTTCAAATACAAAAGTTATTATAACCCCAAAACCATTGTCTGACAAACAATTTAAGTATTTTTTGCTTTAAATTACATTTTTTTCAGGTAAATAATTGGTTAACGTGAATAACTATTATGTGACAATAAATTAACACATTCAAAAACAAATTTGAAATAAAAAATATTTTTCAGGGGGACAATATATCTTTAAAACTGTTATGTCAACAAGCGAGCAGCGTTTTTTGTAAGAAATATTTTTTGTTTATTTTGTTTTCGGGTTGTTTACGGTTGTTTTCGGTAATCAGACTGACCCTAATTCCCAGCTCACTATGTCGGTCGGTTGGTCGGTCGGTCGGTAGGTACACAAAAACTTGTATATGACCTTATCTTGATATATGTTTAATCTAGCTAAGTCAATTTTTCACAGTATATTCCTTATGGCCAGGAATCGATGTGGTTATGTTTTCACGGTGCGCAATAAAAAATTACGCGGTCTACGCACGATTTAACGAAATACAATTGTAATCATCTTCACAACCATGAATCACAATTAAATAAAATTTGGTACTCATAAATTTCAGGGCATAAATCATCATATGGCAATACAATTAACATTAGCATGTAACGCATGCGTACACCCGCTTAAAAATTTTCAAAATTTATTTTCGATGAAATAAGAGTACGTTTATTGCCATGAGTGCGCAGATTTTTAGTTAAATATTATTACGCACTCTTTTTGCCTGATTTCTGTTTTCTTGACTTACTTTTCAACTCGAAATTACGTTATACGAGCACGTCAAAAGTGACAGGCTACGCACGTGTAAATTAGAAAAATATAAATGTTTTTAAACATGTTCAGCAATTTCGGTCGGTCGGTCGGTCGGTAAACACTAATAATGAGCACGCGACTCTGAAGCCATCTATATGGCCTTGTTTATGTGAGATCTTTGTGTTCTGTGCAGCTGCAGAAACACACATAGAGGGCGACATCCCATGGGAATTTGGAAATCATCGATTGATGATTGCCTCTCTTTTCTAGCTCTCTCTCTCCGCGCCGCTGCTGATCGGGATGAGTACCTGGGCATAGAATTACTATATTTTTTGTATCATTATTGACAAGTTTGATCTATTTTTTGGATTGTAATTCATTTAGAAGGTTATATCTGTTAAACAATTCTTTATTGCCCTTTACTACGGTCTACCTGGGCCTATCTAGCTCTAGTTATTAATTAGGGCTGGCCTCTTAACTACGTATAATACTAGGCCTAGGCCCTGGGCCTAGGCCTACCTAGTACTACTCCTATGCCTAGTAGTAGGCCTACTACTCATATGCCTACTAGTAGGCCTAGCTAGTTCATAGTCTAAGATTATTGTAGGCCGCCTAGAAGCTAGCTAGAGTAGGAGTCAGTGGTTTACTGATCAACAAAAATGTAATTTAAAATTATGCAATACAAATATAAAAAAATAGCAAATAAATATGGCCTAGCCTAGTAAAAAAAAGTTGTCCACTTTAAATTTTGATGATACAGATACAGATTCATTTATTGTCCAAAATATTAATGGAAATTACAGTGCTCATAAACCTTGGCTTGCCTAAAATAGATATAAATATAAGGGGGACTATCTAACAAATGTTTTGTTATAATGCCTTATCCCAGCTGGGTAGAACGAGTACTTGTAACGGTCCGTCTGCGCATTCACCGTCCTCATCCTACCACTTCTAACGATAACGGAGCCGATAATGTTGTTATGAAGAGGATGGTTGGTGTCTTCCAATAGCATGGAACACATCGGCAAGACGTTCGCTGTAGAAAGAGTCCAGCGTTTGCACAGACGAACCAATTACTTTCCCCGCTCTACCCAGCACCTTTTCAATTCGGTCTTTATCCCCTTTACTGATATTCCCAGCCCAGACCAACATACAATATCCCCAAATAGATAACATCGCTGATGAGTAAAACATTTTACAAATATCCTGATTTACTCCAAACGAACCGAGTTTCCTCAGGCCTTGTGTTTAACTTCTTAACTATATGGTCAACATGATCCCCCCATTTAAGCTTACAGTCAAATACTACTCCCAGGTACTTATAATTGTTATCAATCAATCAACAATCTCTACTTCCTTTCCTTTAATGTATACCGGGTCCATACTGTCAGACCTATTGTGTTTTCGAAAATCAATCCGCATTTCTTTCGTTTTATTTATGTTTAGTTAAAGAAAATTATTGCCACAGTAATTGGTGAATCAGATAATCTCAGAAAGGTATAGAGAAGAATTGTTATTATTAATAAGTCCAACCATAGCCGAGTCGTCCGCAAATTTTATCATTGGACAACTCGGGGGTACCGACCTAAAGTCTGATGTGTACAGAGTAAACAAAAAAGGTGCCAATACGCTACCTTGTGGTGTACTAGTACGCACAGTATCAGAAATAATATTATTCTGTAACTTAACATACTGGCTACGTTCGACTAAAAAAGTAAACACAAACGAAATTAAAACACTTGGAACATTCATATCAAATAATTTATGAACTAATATGTGTGGCTGAATTGTGTTGAATGCGGAACTAAAATCATAGTACATAACTAACGCATGGGTACGTTTTCCAGTCATCTAAATGACGGTACATTTGGTGGAGTTTATATATCAAAGCGTCTTCAGTCCTGTTTGTGCAGTACGGGAATTGGAGTGCTTTTGCTTATTAGATTTCCAGCTGTCATGTTTTGTGTTACCTTTCGATTTTAAAGGGTAAATAAAGAATGAATGAAAATATAAACAACAACATATAAAAGGTAAATGATTATTAAACTTACATTGAACATAAAAGAAACAGAAACCAAAAAAAACAATACAATGCTCAGTAAGTAATTGTACAGATATAATAGGTCAGTAGTAAATACACATACAAATAACAACAAAATATAAAAGGTAAATGATGATTAAACTTACATAACGTACATTGGAGAAAAAAATGTGACAGAAAAAAAATTTATACATAGTAAATGAAACTGAAAAGAAATCGAAATAAAGACAAATGTATATATATATTATATATATTTGAAAGTATAGATGGGAAGGTATGAATTGTAAGGGTAGGGGGAAAGAGAAGAAAAATAAATAAATTTAAAGAAAAAAAACAAAAAAACCCAAAAAAGAAATACCTGTATATGTGTGTAGTGGCAATAAAAGCGAAAGCCCAGTGGGTTAGCAGGAGAAGTCGGAACAGTCTTTGAATAGCGAAAATAATATTAGAATATAGTTCAAATCAAACACAAGTAAAAATGGGTCGGAGCTGGGCCAATGAGAAAGAAATGGCAGTCGAATGAGTAAGCAAAGGGAAAATAATATTGAATACAGTACAGGAATTTACCATGGTGAAACAATCAATTTCACAAATATCACAAATATATTGAAGCTGTATGATTGCTGCACATAAGGCTGAATAGTACACAAATGACAATCAAATCCAGTAAATTCAATCCATTGTTGGAGCCGGAAGAACATTGAGAAAGAACTTGTAGTACATTCCGAGCTCATGCAAATGAAGAATTACCAGCCCATGCGTGGCTGCTTCGTGTGCTGTGCCTAGCCGGCGTTGTTATTCAAATTAGCGGCTACAATGCAAGAAAATGATGACGTCGTAGGTTGTTTTTAGCGTGCGGGAAATCAGGTTGTGTAAAATGCAGGTCATACTGTAACGTAGAGCAGGGGAAGGTGACCGAAACGGCAGACTTAAGGTGTACTCGGGAAAGACAAGGTACAGAACGTGGCCGGCGACGAATCAGAGAGCAATATATGAGTAATTACATTTGCTGACAACTTAATAAGTATGTACATTATGACATACTGTATTGTTATCTGTGACCTGCTCTGGCATAGTGAATCTTGGTGAAAATAGGGTTTTCCCCTTTTTGGAATCTACAACTATTTAAGAATCAAGATCAAGTTTCATTTTGTGTGAATTAAGTTTATAAAAGGGCTAAATAAGTGATTTTAATGAGTACCTTTTTTGTCTTGATTTCATTTTGTTGCAAAAAAATGAAATAAAGTGCATGAAACACTGTTAGAAAACTGTACAGTTTATGAAAAACTTTGTATAGCTACCTTTAGAAACATGGTAGAGTCTGAAAATTTAAATATTCATAAGCCATATTCAGTGGGTATTTCAAGTGGATTTCAATATTTTTGGCTTCTTCAGCGGGAATTAGAGGAGGTAAAAAGCTTCTCTGACGTGATTTTTAAACCACAAAAATCCGTTGTCAAGGATACGCCACGTAATGGCTAGCGCGTAGTAGAAATACAGTACTGTAATTGGCTTATCCTTAAAATGACCTTTGACCTGTTTACTTTCTACGCGGAGAGGAGAGTAAACAATTCAGATTAAAGATAATCGATGGATCTAGACTAGGCTAGGCCTAGTCCTAGGCCAAATACAATGACTAAAAAATACCAACATAATGAGAGTAGCAAAGGACCTATGATATTAAATTATTACAGCCAGTATAGTGACTAGCCTAGGCCTACGAAGTAGCCTTTTTTGGACTCCAGGCTGGGTCCTTCTAGGCCTACCTGTCCTAGCCTAGGGTAGGCCTAGCAGGTCTAGATTAGACTAGCTAGGCCTTGGTAGGCTAGCTAGGTAGGTTAGTAGCAGGGCAAATAGGCCTAGCTAGGATAGGTAGGCTAGGCCTAGGTGGCACTGTTATTTGCCTACATATCACATAGGCCTACCATATTTTTTGTTTTTACATAATAAGTATACAAACTTAATACATTAGTATCCATTATTTAATTGATTAAAGCTATCGCATAATGTTATTTAAGTTGTATTTGTTATCTAATCAGCAGGCACTACACAACTAAAATTTAAATTATTTAAGTACACTTTTAAGAACGTACTTAAATCCAGTAGTTCAAGAAATGGTATTTAATGTTATATAACTTAATTTATTGTATACATACATTTAATTAATTTTTAAAGAATAACACAGTTTTTTTAGTGTAAAAACATTAATTTACCCCCTTTTTTACCATTTTAAGTAAGTGCTTAAAAGAAACACAAGTATGTACTTAACATAGAATGTGGAAATATTTTTTTGTATGCATTGTCACAGTAATCAATATCCTACCAAAAAACATTTCATTGTATCATATTTTGTGAATGTGTGATACTTAGAAAGTATACACTATTAGATTAAGAAATAATAATTTTTGTTGTTGTTTTATAAAATAACATTGACATTCAATCATGATTTTCTCAAAACTGTTATTTTTGTATATTTCTTTATACATGCTTCGACTTAACGTACAATATCTCAGGATCCCCTTCATGTTAAATATTAAGTTTGGTATCATTGTAAAGGATATAACATTTCCTACAAGATAGAATACAAATCTGAAAAATTTAAATTTTCGACTTATGTTTCACTTTGCCAGAGCAGGTTATTCTATAGGATCAGGTGCCGTTTTCGGCCACCTCGACTTATATGGACTATACCATTATTATGATAGGGGTGTGGTGTATTATGTTTTATGTATAGAAGGGTGTCTATTGAATGGGAAGACAATACAATTGTTCTGTTATGTAACCTACAATACAGAACATCAAAAACTAGCAAGCATGTACTTTTTATAAGGCATGTTATTATTAGGTACTGTGTTAATGCCAAGATTTTGTAACAATATTAACTATATAAGTAGGTAACTTACTTACTATATTTATATAAAAACTAAACTAAACACTACAGTACAGTATAATCAAAATTAAAACATATTAAATACTATGTTATGCCTATCTGGATTTAAACACAATAAATTTTAGTACAATAGGATTCGAAATTAGAAAATCTTAAATACTACAGTACAATCGGAATCAAAACATATTAAAAACAACTACAGTACAATCGGAATTAAAACATGTTAAACTACAAAACAACTAAACTAAATATCACAATCGGAATTTAAAAAATCTTAAATACTACAGTACAATCGGAATCAAAACATATTAAAAACAACTACAGTACAATCGGAATTAAAACATCGATCCTAAATACTAAAATACAATCGGAATTAAAACATGTTAAACTACAAAACAATTAAACTAAATATCACAATTGATTGGAAATAAAAAATCTTAAATACTACATTACAATCGGTTAAATTACCAAAACTCTATAATGTTGTGAAATATGTAAAAGAATGTTGGCAAATGCATTCTAATCGGCCAAATCCTATCGGTAGATAAATCATATTTTTTATTTGCAAGGGATAAATCCCAACAACATGGATTTGAACCCAAGAACCTGGAATCGGTAGACGAGTACAATTGAAGATTGATTGACATATAATTTAATGTTTTTTGTTTGTTTTCACCTGATACATTTACATTTAATGCTAAATGTAAAACGAATAGTAGATACAGAAACTATGGAGGAATTCCTCCATGCAAAAACAAACTGGTAACAGATTCATTGACATAATTTTATGTTTATTTGTTCTACTGATTACCTGATACATTTAATGTTAAATGTAAATAAATGAAACGATTGTAGATACAGAAAGAAAATGGTAACAGGTTCATGGACGACTTAATTATATGTATTTTTGTTTTACGATGACTCGACAATAGTTGGACTTATAACAATGATTATTCTCTGTACCTTTCTGAGATTATTCGATTTACCGATTATGGCAACAATTTTCTTGAACTAAACATAAATAAAACGAAAGAAATAAGGATTGATTTTCGAAAACAAAATTGGTCTGACAGTATACATTAATTAAAGGAATTAAAAGGAAGTAGAGATTGTTAACAATTATAAGTATCTGGGAGTAGTGTTCGACTAAAGTTCAATATCCACCTTAGGGAATCCACCTAATATCCATATTAGGGAAGGATACCTACAAATTATATAGAAATAAAGAGCCATAATACGGGCCATAATATACTGTATTAACTTGAAAACTGAAATTAATTCTACAGCGTGTAGGGCGTAGTTGTTTTCCCTTTGTTGCTGAAACATAATGCACTAAACAAAAGAACAAAAGCAGCAGTATTTTAACACATTAGCACACTAAATTAATAAATGGCACACCCCTATTTTCCCATCTTTTTATAATGGTATAGTCCATACAAGTCGAGGTGGCCGAAAACGGCACCTGATTCTATAAATAGTTGGTTTGATATTTAAATAAACTATTAAAAAACCGTCATAGAAAGTGGTTTTTAAATATCGTTTGCAGCGGCCTTCCTTACAAATTGATGACACCCTCAACTACGACTTAGGTACATTTAAGCACTGACATCGAATGCAAGTACTGTACTGTCCTATGCGACGATGGGAATTCAATAGGATGAGAAAACATCCTTTATTGGCATATTATCAAAAAAAATGATTACGATTTAAATTATAGAAATAATTTATGTCAAATAAATTTAAACAATAATTAAAGAGCAAATTATTTAACACTATATTTGATATATTATTTATTCATCATTCAAATTTTTCATAAATAATAACAAGGATATTTATTATTCTGCTCTGGCCTCTATATAGGTCTATATTTTTAGTACTTACTTTACATACATGGTGGGTTCAATTCCATTAAAAAAAACTTTATTCTCATTATTTATCTTCTATTTAATCTTCTTAATACTAATGTAAAATAATTTTTAACTATTTCATAATTGTTACCTTGATACTAAATTTACTATTGAACTGCTTCTCTTTTTTTCTTTCTGCTGGTTTAAATTTTCTAATTATTCACTTGATTAAGTACATTTTGTAACTGGAATGCACGTCCATTCATTCTGTAGTGAATTGCATAATTTAAACCGTATACATATTCTCCAGAAAAAAGCACTTAGAAATATTTGTCATGTTCATTTTATGCATCCTTCTCATCCACTTTTTATTTCGACCCAAATATTAAATATTTTTTACCTTTATACGAAACACACTGCTATATTTATGTATCAATATAAACATAATCTATTACCTGATTCATTTAATAACTTATTTAGTACATCTGCCTCATTCCATAATTACTCAACTAGAAACAGGTCAAACTACTGTCCACAACTAAAACGCACCAAAGTCGGCCAACAATGTATTTCCTACCAAGGAACACACATTTGGAATAATTTAACAGATTATATAAAACAATCCCCCACTTTAAGTTTGTTTAAACAGAGATTAAAGCAATATTATAACAATAGAAATATTTAAGTTAAGTAAATCACATTATGTTATTTTGGTTTGTTCTTTTTTGTTTGTACTAATTGTTTAATCTTTTTTGTTAGGGTTACATGCTTAAAGCACTCAAAATAAGCACAAGTTGTGCTTATTTTGTATCCCATTCCATTATCATATTATTTGTATTATATTTAAATTATTTTATTTTGATTATGGAATAAAAATGTCGATGAATTGAATATGTATGTAGGCCTATATATAATGAAAGTGAAGTGAAAGTATTACAATACATGATTTTCTATGAAAACACTGACACACAGTTTGCTGGTAAATCAACTATATCTTAAATATTAAATATTGCATTGTAAATAAATTATTAATGTATACCAAAAGGCTAAGCATGTTAAATGAGTGCCTTGATATATTTTGATAAACGAATACGCAGGACGTTTAATCCTGGGTGGTGAATTTAAAAAAAAACACGCATCCAGCTCATGGAGGTAAAAATATATTATACCTCCATGTCCAGCTGAAGTCCATATTGCAGGAACCTTCCCACCGTATATCTGCAGAACTGCACCGACACGCATCTGGTAGGAGAAGGAGGACGTCATGCATTGTAGTTTTCGGATACACTCGATCCTAAGTGTTGCTATATCGCCTGACGATTGATATTCAACTGTATGAGCTGCAACCATGCAGCGACGGTGTAGGATCTGTTGCTCAGCATCAGCTGTGTAGTATCCATGGACACTTGCTGGGTACCATCGTTGTCACTCAGCAGGATTGTACGGGATTGTGTCCTGAAATGTGCTCTGTAATGTTGACTTGTAAAAATGACTTTTATCACAGTAAAAACATTTTAACTATACTACCTGGAAAATTCAAGATGGAATGGTGAGATATGTCATTTAATATTTTTAACAAATTATAATGTAAAAAATGTATGCCCTGCAAGAAATGATTTTCATCTATTATTTGTTTTTTAAATAGAAACAGTACAGATGAAGGATCAACAGGGCCGTAGCCAGGATCTGTCAAGGGGAGTTTGTACACTAAGTATTTGGGTCACTGATCCCCCCCCCCCCCACCCCTAGATGGCCGGAAATGGTACTCTCGCACATAAACTTCATGGCACCTCTAATTGGCACTACAATGATGATGATACACTATAATTCATAGCCAAACATAAATACTGTAGGTAACCGCAGAGTTCCATTTTTTTTATGTACGTCGGAAGGAAAAAGGAGAAAACCCCAAAACAAAGACCCATGTTTTAAAATTGTATTTGAATGACAACACACCAGGCTAATAATTTTCAGAAGTTTGTGTGCGAAATAATCAAGGGTCTTCTTTTTGTACACATCCTATATGGGTGCATACAAAACGAAGACCCAAAAACGAAGACCCATGTTTTTTAACTTTTATTTGAATGATAACGCACCAGGCTAACACAATATCACAATCTCGAACTTATTCAGACATTTGTTTGCGAGACAATCAAGGGGTAGTCTTCGATGTGTACACATCCTATAATGCAATAATGGGTGCATACAAATAAAAGACCGTTTTTTAAAATGCTAAATGAATGACTAGCTGTGTATCTGTCCTTGGTCATTGAGGAATTGATATGCTTGAATCCGTTTAACTCTGATGCAGTTTTCCTACTTTATTGTTGGAGTAGAATGATTATCCAGATCCAGAACTTCCGAAATAAAAATGGATCGTTCCATTTATATTATTTTGTCTATTTTGTGCTTTCTTATATATATTTTTTGTTGGACGCACCTTCAAAATGTGAAGTGTGCCACTGTTACAAAAGTGAAGTTCCGAAATAAATTATTATTATTATTATAAATTATTATTATCATCGATAGATGGTTATTCGAAATACTATTAGGCTACCTCTAGAGTATATTCTGATCAAATAAACATTACCAGTAATTAATATAATGTAATGGTTTATAAATGGAGTACATGGGGGCTAACTTTACAGCATAAAAGATCGAAACTGATAATTACAGTATAAATCCCCTCTTCGTATGAATAAAATGGTTTGGTTTGTTTGCTGAAAATCAGGCCGGCCGGCAGTGAGTGAGTGGGCGGAGCGACTGAAATTTTGTCAGTGGTAACCATGGGTAACTAACAAGTGTATTGTATTCCGTCAAAAACCCGGAAATATGTTTTTAACCAGAATATTTCTTACAAAAACGCTGCTTGCTTATTGTTATTGCTATGGTTAAAAACAACTGCATAGGCCTATAGAGATAAAGATAAAGGGGTACATTAAGGGTCTTTAACATTTGTTGTTGACACTCCGGATAATGTACTGTGCTTGCCATAATTATTTTTGTTTAATTTAATTAACTTTGATTAGTAGCCCACTGACAGTTATTCATTGTAATTTGTTGATTTAATATTTCTTCTTACAACAATTCACTTTACCTGATGTGCTATGCCCAAAAATTGTTTTAAGGCAGATTTAAAACTATTGATTTTTATTTTACCTAGGCCTACAGTAGCCATGCGTAGGCCTATCAATAATAATTGTTTATTAAAAATATCGATGCTATATTCTGCTTTTTTTGTGCTACCTACGGTGAATTTGGCAGTGGCTGACTCTGACTGCCTTTGGCCACCTTTTTATTGAGTGGTAAATTATTAAAAATGTATTATATATAAACATTTTAAAATGTTTTAACAAAATATTCTTTATCTTGTAATTATATGGAAGACATAATATTGTGTTAAGCCTGGTCACGTTGGACTTAATTGGACAAATTAACCGAGTCGCCGAAAAGTGAGTGAAAAGAGGGTTAAATAACCAAGTTCGATGACTAATTTAGACGACCACTGCTTGTAGAATATTGAAAAGTCAAATCCTTACGTGTGACTCATGTGAGTCAATAAACTTCGGTAAAATTACTGCGTGAAATTATCCTAGTATACTAAGATCAAATTTCCGATTAGGTAAGTCATCTATACGTTTATATTTAATCTGATTGGTCAGTTCAACCATCTTGTTGATTCCCTCTCCATGAAGAATCACTTTTTGAACTGCGATAATATTGGGGTTTGCGATCGGCTTAATATCGTTGAACGTACTTCCGTCGTCGGCGTCGGCGACCGACCGAGAACGACGTCCATCTTTTTTTTATATAATTAAAGTGACATATTTATTATCGCGTTCATAGACCAAAATTAAACACTGTACGCATGACCTTCAGGTGATAGGATACTATACATACAATTTCTATGAGGCCTGGGTTTCCTATATTTGCTACGTGATACGCATCATTAACACAATCAGGAACGCACCTCGATTCATTACAAACAATTCAACTAACTTTTTTGCTGTTAGGATTGCGACAAACTGCAACTGCTAAACAATCACACACCCAAGTCATATCTAATTTAATTTATTTTCATAATATAATATATTTTAATACACTTTTAATAAGAATTCCAAAATTCTACATACATAGTTGTTTCATTTTTTGTAATATACACACTTAAGTTATAATGGTTATCTATAGGATAAAGTTAACTTTGCATATGAAATTATAAACCAAATATCTATCGATCAATCAATATATATGGTATATCATTTTCATAATATAAATTTACATAATCATTTTAATTGCAAGTTCAAGTTTATTTAAAGCCTGTTTTCTTAATCTATATCACTATATGTAATAAAAAAATAACGATTGACATACTGTATAAACACTTAACATTGTATCCAGCCAGTGAAGTTTATAATCGAGATGCAGATAGTACATATTTGCATTGCATAACCATTAAGTCTACAAATCATATAAATGTTTGGCTTGTTTAAATATTGGTATATTCGTCACTAGATCCTTTTATTTTACAATTTTTATTAATTTCATTGCTGATAAAATAAATAACTAATCATAGATTACAATTTTTACTAAATTTTGTATTGGAAATTTGCCTTGATTAAGTATTTCCCAACCCCATTTTCATCCATCTTCAATTGGCACTGTGCCAAAATGTTTTGAATCTGCCCCTGTGGTACTTGCTACTACAGTCTTTCTTCATATTCAATAGATTGCATATAGTACAGTAAATAAAGTAAACAAATAAGCATGTTAAATGAGTGCATTTCCAGTAATTATATTGATAATGAATTGTCTGTGTAAATGCTACATTTAATTCTGGAATATGTTATACTATTTTAATTTCAAACCTAAATATTTTTACTTGAATGAAAGATTAGTAAAACCGTTAACCAATTTAAATCTGAATTGAGAATTTTTCATTGAACATTCATGTAAATTAATAGCTTCGGAAGTAATACAGGTAAAGAATTTTAAAGCGACGTGGGTTGATCTGCAGATTGGAGTAGAGGGTTGTCATGCAGTAGTAGTTTGCGACCACACTCGTAACTGTTGCCATCGACTGTATGCGCCGGTATCCTGCGACCACATTGTAGGATCTGTTTGATAGCATCAGTTGCGCTGTAACCATGAAAACCTGCTGGATGTTATTGCCATCCCTGTCACAAAGAACCATCGTACAATATCCTACACTGAAAAATGCTCCGTAACCTTGAAACTGTACTTTTATTGCATTGAAAGACCTTTGGAAAGTAGGTCTACATCGATTAGCCTCCATTTTACCTGAAAAATTCAAAAGCATATGGAATGATGAGATATATCACTTAATACTTTACAGAGTAACAATAGTTAAGACAGATAAGATGTGCCTTAATGAACTATAATGTAAAAAATGTATGCTCCACAAGGAATGATTTTCTTCTATTATTTAAAGATAATAGTTAAGATATAATAATATTCTTTTTTTATATGACGCTTATTGCACAATGCTTTTAAGCGCTTCACATTATTACCCCCATCATTTTTTTGGGGATCAAACATGTATGGAAACACACTCCCATAATGTTGTGTCTTGATCTAAACGGGTACCCATTTATACACCTGGATGGAGAGAGGCAAACAAAGTATCTTGCCTAAAGGATACAAGCAATGAAGCAGAGTTGGATTCGAACCACGATCTCACGATCAGTAGTCAAACGTCAAACACACTGCGCCACACGCCCTTATATATTGTGCCACTGAAAAACTAATTAAACATTTTTTGGTTGAATATACCATTTTATGTCACATAATAGTTATCCACTTTGACCAATAATTGGATAAAAAAAAATGTAATTTAAAGTAAAAAATAGTCAAATATGCTGGAGGCCAAGTAACGATTTATATGGTCATTTTTAAAGTAAAAACATTATTTTTTTTCGTTTTTTTTTTCTATGATAGTGAATAACTTTATTAAAATTACAAAATAACCTATATTCATCAAAGTTTGATTTATTAATCTTTATTATTCATTCTTTAAATAATTGTTATTAGTTAAAAAAGACACAGTACAGCAGACCTCCCAACTTGGAAAAATTAGTTTGAACAATACATCAAACCATAGAGGGCGCTATTATTTGATTACATGCAGAGCCATATATATGGCTCTGATTACATGAATTTATTAGTTTAGATATAATATGTTGTTAATACCCATTTACAACGAATACCCTTTTCGCCGTGGCTAAAGATAGTAGGGCCTACGGTACCGTATCCATACTTCTATAAACTAAAGGTATGGTAATTATAGCTTCCGTTTGCTAAAGGTACGGTAAAATTGAATTCCTAAAACTCGTTCCTAAATATAAAACTCGTTTAGTTTTAGTATGGATAGCGGTACCGTATCTTTAGCCATATTAATGTAAATCGCCGTAAATTTGTGTCAACGTGTTAGGAAACGTTAAAAAGTCTAAAATAATAAAGAAAATTTAATGAAAGACAGTTGTTTGTACAAAATTTTAAAAAAGCGTACGGTTCCTAATAGACTTTCCCCAAGTCTGCATTGTCTTTTTTATTTCATTCATACATTCATCTTTTTTATTTATTTTTCGATTCGATTTTTGTCTGAAAGTAGGCCTATACGTATGAAACGGTGTGCCAAAATAGTTAGCTTTACTAATATTTTTAAGTCAAAACTTCCTAAGTTCCTAAGATCTTGGCAAGAATTATCAACCAGCCAAAATGGTAGAGTAGATAAAATAGCGCAAGATTCTTGCAAGATTTTTTATCCATACCATTTTGGCTGGTTGATAATTCCCAAACTATTTTATCTGAGATCTTGGTGTTCTCTGCTGCAGAAACAGTGCAAACACACACATAGACATCCCATGGAATTTGGAAATCATTGATTGATTGATTGATTGATCGACTCTCTTTCTAGCTCTCTTCGCTCTGCTGCTGATCGGAATGAGTACCCTACGGCCTAGAATTACTATATTTTTCGTATCATTATTGACAAGTTGGATCCATTTTTTGGATTGTAATTCATTTAGAAGGTTATGTCTGTTAAACAATTCTTTATTGCCCTCTACTACAGGCTACCTAGGCCTAGGCTATATATTATTACTACTTTCTATAAGCCTCTACTCCAGGCGGTTCAGGGACGATTCGTCCCTGAGACGATTCGGCCCGGGACTATTCGGCCCACTTTTGGTGGGACGATTCGGCCCACTTTTGGGCCGAAACATCCCACTTTGTGGGCCGAAACGTCTCACTTTAGACCAAATTCATATTAATTTTTTTGGGTATTTATCAAGGTATAGTAAAAAAAAGTTGTCCACTTCAAATTTTGATGAGGGGGAGGGGGAAACGGACATTTTCAGAGGGTGCGGTTGAAAGGGTAAAAATGGCTGAGGTTTTAGGCCGAGACTTGAAATTTGGAAGTATAAATAAGTACAATTTAGGATGTGTGTTATCCCCACTTTTATTTTCAATAATAATAGTGATTTAAGATGTAACATTATCAAGTTTGCGGATGACATGTGTTTGACTGGTCTTATTACAGGAGGGGATGAATTTGTATATAGAGAAGAAGTAACAAGGGTTTTAGATTGGTGTAATACTAATTATTTGTGTATTCTAAAAAAACCAAAGAGCTTATATTTGACTTCAGAAAAAATGTTAATCACATTCCACTTGTTATTGACGGAAATTATGTTGAAAATCCAGAGTCTCATAAATATTTATGGGTTTGGATAGATACGAATCTAAGTTGGGATACACATACGTGCAAAGTGTATGCTAAAGGTGTTCAACGACTGAAGTTGAAAACAATATAATATAGGCCGTGATTCTTTATTTCTTTTTTATCAAAGTGTTATTCAATCTGTTTTAAGCTTTTGCTGTGTTACTTGGGTAAATGGTCTAACAAAGAAAAATTTGTGTAAGTTAAACAGAATAGTTAGGAATGCAAGCAAAATTACTAGTGTCGAAATTAAAGGTATCACACAAATGTGTAATGATGGAATGATATCTAAATGAAATAGTATTTTAGCTGATGAATCTGATATTCTCAACAATAAGTTAAAACAATTTCAGTAAAAACAAATTGCATTTTTTGATGTATGACTCAATTTGTTTCATTGATTTTAAATGTTCTTGTCAGGTACCTATCAAAGTAGACTTGCCCCAAGTCTGTATTATCTTTTTTAAAAATTTATTTGTTTTTATTTCGACCGCGATTTTTGTCTGAAAATACAAACTTGTGAAACACGTATATAAATCGATTTGCAGACCGCAAACATCCGATACGAATGACGTAGGTTATGATACCGTATTTGGCTATATGGGGCGGGCGGTATGTAAATATGGATTTCGAATCAACCAATGATCATTTTGTTTCAAAATGAAAAAGATCGAGTACGGACAGTGCTGAATGTACGATCGAGACTGTTGAAATATACTAAATCGTAATGCCAAGTTGTTTTGTTTATTAATTGTTTAGTCCTTGGCCTAGGCCTCTTTCGTAGGTCCTACTCAACTCGCACGTATGACCTGCCAAATAAAACGCCAATAAAGTAGGCTGCGCCTACATACCACCGGCACACGACAGGGCTACACCACCACACAGAACAGGACAGGGTCTGGGTGGAAATTAAATCAAAATTATCTCCGCGTAATAAATGATCCATTCAATGTTTGATTTGCGAAGAAGCTAGCCTATCATATCAAGACGAGTTTTCATGTTCTTGGGAAAAATCCCATCAAATGTTTACCAGACTACTAGGCATATAAAATAATTTCTAGCCTTCAGAAACGTTCATAAATGTACCCAAGTACACGTTGTCTAAACGTAACATAGCGCCGAGTCTTTGAAATTCTGAAATATGAATATTAAAACGGTGTACGAGTGAGTAGCCAATCGCATGCAGCTGAAACTAGTCAACCGGATAATCGTATGCACCAAGAATTCTTGGTGTCAAACCACGTGACTTGTGCGTGTTTTCCCAGACGGAGTATCCAAAATCAAGTAGTATACGTATGAAACGCCATATGCACATTTCCTAGGGGTGGAGACTTATATATTTTGTTTCATAGTCCGGGGACTAGGCCCATTAAGCAGCTATATTTAACATAATGAAATTCTTACCTGGGGTTTCGATCTTGTGATTGTGTCGGTAGTGGAAGAGGTCGTAATAAACGGAGGCACCAGAACCTGTTGTAGGAGAAGTATGTAGTATGTTGACGCGAAAAGAAATCAGAAACATATCTACATGAATTGATTAAATAAATATATATATATATATATGCACCAGAGTATATTGTGAGTGAAGCGCGATTGGTTGAGAAAAGCTCCAGAATATATTGTGAGTGAAGCGCGATTGGTTGAGAAAAGCTCCAGAATATATTGTGAAATATATATATGCACCAGAGTATATTGTGAGTGAAGCGCGATTGGTTGAGAAAAGCTCCAGAATATATTGTGAGTGAAGCGCGATTGGTTGAGAGAAGCTCCAGAATATATTGTGAGTGAAGCGCGATTGGTTGAGAAAAGCTCCAGAATATATTGTGAAATATATATATATGCACCAGAGTATATTGTGAGTGAAGCGCGATTGGTTGAGAAAAGCTCCAGAATATATTGTGAGTGAAGCGCGATTGGTTGAGAAAAGCTCCAGAATATATTGTGAGTGAAGCGTGATTGGTTGAGAGAAGTATGATTGGGAAATAGTGTTAGTGAGGGCGCAAACAATATGGAATAAATGGAGAACCAAAACGGAAGAAGAGGAACGAGGCACTCGGAAAATAAGGTATCTGCAAGGCAAAACGGTATAGAAAAGAGGTACACTCTGAAAAGAAGTTAATGGGTTTGCAAGGCAACGGTGTCGGTATCGTCGGATTAGAGAGCAATATATTTATTGACAACTTAATGAGTATCTACATTATGATATATTGTTATGTAATCTATAAATAGTTGGTTTGATATTTAAATGAACTACAGCCTACAGGTACTAAAAAACCGTCAAAGAAAGTGGTTTCTAAATTTCGTTTGCAGCGACCTTCCTTACAATTTGATGACGCCCTCAACTACAACTTATGTCAAATAAATTTAAAAAAAAATTAACCCATTGACCCCTAAGTTTATGTTGCTCCCCCGGGACCTAAAAAGCATATGTCACATAATTAACCCTAACTTTTTTTCTAAACACAGACATTAAAAACAAATTAAAAGGAAAAATAATGCAAAGGACATTTTATTTTCAAATATGTTATCAAATTTGTGTTACAACTTATTTTGGTGGAGTATGGATTATGCAAATATTAGAAATATTATTGTTCTACTCTGGCCTCTATATAGGTCTATATTTAGTACTTACTGTACATACATGGTGGGTTCAATTCCATTTTAAACAACTTTCTTCTCATTATTTATCTTCTATTTAAAGTTTTATACCCATAATACTGTCTCAATACTAATTGAAAATACTTTTTACTATTTCATAATTATTACCTTGATACTAAATTTACTATTGAACTGCTAATTCTCTGTTTTCTTTCTGCTGGTTTGAGTTTTCTAATTTAATATTCACTTGGTTATTTTTTGTTTTTTAATACCTAATATATTAACACTTTGACAACTAGAATTAATTGTTTGCAACGGAGGAGCTGGTGGATTTGCAGTATCCATCCATAGTTTTGTATATTGTGAGCTGTTCTGTAAAAGTGTTAAACATTTTATTCAGTAATTGATAAATTAATTGATAAAGTAGTTGACATTTGTGAAAAGACAGTGATTCTTTATGTAAACGTCGTTTATGAAAAAACTGTAATGATTACGTTCGGATGTTTGGTACTTGGCGGGATCGATTATCATCAAAGATTCCACGAAATGATGTACTTCCGGATCGACTCGGTCAATCTAAAAAACGTCCATCTTTTATTTGTGATTTATAAAGTTAGCAGCCAAGTTACCACCGGCTAAAATGGCAAAAGTAGCACAGAAACTCGTTGGTTTAACCCAACGGTTAGGCACATCCATGGTGGTACAAGGACCTAAGATAACATCAGGTATGTTAGTTATAATTTTTTAGTTTTATAATGACGTTTTCCGAGTGGATTTTGTTGGTGTCAGTCAGCAGCACACAAGTACAAAAACACAGTGTTGGAACAGGCCTATACTACTTGCAGTACCAGGCCTAGCCTGAACAGGATACCTGCTGTTAGGATTAGTTAGCTAATTTCTAATACTAATATAGTAATACTAAATAGTAATAAATAATTTTAGTAAAAATTATTATACTGTAGACTCTGTAGGCTAATAATATAAACAAGTTCCATTAAATTGTTCAGATCAAGTTGTTCTTTGTATTACACAAAACCAATGACTTATGCACGTGCCAATTGTATGACCAAAGAATATATATCACAAGAATGAGTATTCCGCGATTTTTGCATGAGAAATTTGTAACAGAGAGCTCCAGTGAGTGATGCCCGCCCTCATAAGGGCGGATGTATACATACTAAATAAGACTTGATTTAATAGATATTATACATGTCACATTAAATAGAATTATGATAATAGTTTTTGCAATTGTAAACTATTTTATAATACATATTTATTAACAAACTAGTGTACATTCACTTTTACAGACAATTATTTACTAACATGCTAAGTTCACAAAAAATGCCTAACACAGCAACACCAAAAATCAATGAATCGTTACTCAGCACGGCCTATTCTTTACCATTGCCGTGTACTACTCTACGCCCGGTAAATTAAGTATTGTTTTTATGATATAAATTAGTATAAAATACATGTTATTAATAGGACAAAATGTTAAATGTTATTAACATTTATTTGTTTTACCAGAAACAAGTTAAATATAGGAATATTAATAAACAATCCTTTGTGAAAACGCGTAAACACCAACACGCCCGGTAACGCTATCGTAGCGCCAGGTTGATAAAGCAAACTGTTTATACGGCAGTTTTTACTAAATAAATTGCATAAAACGAACAAGTAAATATCCAAATAGTATTTAACATGATGTTGGCATGTAGTTGATAACATTTTTTATCATGAAAATACTACCGGTGGTCTAGCCTTTGATTATTGAAACCGTCACAAAAAGTTGTATACATCCCAGATACATCCACACTTATGGCGGCGCCCTACCACATGGACAATATTACTGTTACAGGGAAAATCGCGGAATACTCATTC
This sequence comes from Antedon mediterranea, assembly GCF_964355755.1. Classification (NCBI taxonomy): domain Eukaryota; kingdom Metazoa; phylum Echinodermata; class Crinoidea; order Comatulida; family Antedonidae; genus Antedon; species Antedon mediterranea. Next base: position 2,759,355 of record NC_092677.1, read on the forward strand.
TTGTGATATATATTCTTTGGTATGACCCACAATACGACTTTCGGGAGAGGTGCATCATTTGTCCGATGTGCGTCATACCTTATGAATACCATGACGCACACCCTGAGGGACAAACAAAGTGAGGGACATTGACACACCATCGTTCATATTTATGTGACGTAACATCTAGGTTTTTCGATGCACCCCTGCCTCAATAATTATCTGTAAATTACGCATCCATGACGCACTTCTCTCGGCGTTCATATAGTGGGTCATAATTATCCATACTATTGACAAATAAGGATACAATAATTAGCACAGACCAACTCAAACCTATGCCTCTTGCATGCAAGTCTGATCCCTAATATCACTCTCTGAAAGTATCCATCTGATAATCATTATTGGTTTTCTTGCACTAGATGCTGTCCAGTATTCCAAACCTAGACTATCCAAGTTCTGGTATTATGCTAAAGTGGAGTTAGCGCCACCATATCCAAGCGAGTTTCCGCAAATAATGAAAAGTGCTCAAGATATAGTCAAGTCAGCCACGACTGGTAAATGGGCTCAACTAACTGTTAAGGTAAACATTATTTAGTTTTTTTACCACTGGTACTGTACATGTTTTTCTCCTAATGAATTGATACATGCCAAAACTTAAAACCAAACCGAACTTTTTTTACATTTAAATAATGGAATAAAATAAAGGGATTACAATTTTAGATTAAATGACATTGCCTTTCACTTCATTAAATTTATTTATTTCAATACAAACAAAATCAATTAAAAAAAAACATGAGACAAGGACACCCCAAAAGTGAACCAAATCCCTGTTGTTGAGAGTGGTCACCCACTTATAAAGTACAATAACAATTATTTTTTAAATATACTATTTTGTGTATTTACAGGAAGCTTGGTTAAATACACTAGTCTGTATGGAAGTTGCATTCTGGTTCTTTGTAGGTGAACAAATTGGCCGCAAGAGCATCGTTGGCTACAAAGTGAACAGTGATTTTGAACCTTTAGGATACATCTAGACTACGCAATACTATGACATGCAATTGACCTCGGATAACATGAACTATGAAAAGTTAGTATGATTATAATACCAGTTTAGAGAGTAACCAGAAGAGGTACTGAAGCAGTGTGTGAGGTGTACTCAGTGGCTAGAGTAGTGAAGCATGTTAAATCAAGACCACAATACTGCCCTCTATTGACCTAATTATTTTGTTTCGTTTAATCTATAGAATTGCAGTGATGAGTTTGAAATGTTGAAATAAATTTATCAGACTTTTGCCAAAATTATTTTGTTGTTTTACAAAACTGTACTTTGAATATTTGTTTTTTTTTTTTTTGGAGACATGAAATAATACTTGTTTCTACAGAATATCATCCATATTTTGTATATTAAATACAGCACAGTACTATAGATTATAATGAAGAAGTACCTGTCTACACTATCAAACTTGTGACAATAAATGTGATGTGCCCATATATGGACATGATGATGTCATATCACTACCGTATTTAAGCACATCACACTTTTTTGGTCAAACTAGTTTGATAGTGCAGACAGAGCTTTATATCTAAAGACGCATTCAAATTTATTTGTGTTCAAAAACTGTTTGAAAATCACTCTTCACTTTTTTTCTAAGAGTAAAGATGAAACATGCAAGAAGTATTAGTCCAGTCCCTAAGGGGAGAAAAAGGGGTGGGATGTTACCAAACTGGATACAAATTTTTCAGTATAGCAGTTTGGTAGAGTATAGTGTGGAGATGCCAAAACAAAGTTACTGGAAATCTGATTTGACCTCTGTGACCTCTGACCTCAATTTTTATATTTTTCTATTATATAACTAAAAATCGCCATATCTTGGAAACGCAGGGACATTTTACATTTATTTTTTTTTAAAAATGCTTGGAAGATATATATTTATATTCGCTATAATGAAAATAATTGTACAAAAATGGCCGCAAAGGCTTTATTTTTCAGTTTGACCTTTGACCTTGATTGCCTAATATCTCAATAACACGCAATCTCAGAGATTTGAGAATGGGCTCAAAATGTTAAGAAAATAAATCTAATATTTAGTCTAATAGAAACTTTTTTCAAAAAATTACCATAAATTAAGCTTTTTTGACCCTTGACCTCTAATGTTTGAATATGTCAATATCTCGGTAACTATTTGTCCTAAAAAGTTCAGTTTGGTGTCAAATTGTTTAGAATATACACATTTATATTTGCTCTAACAAAATATTTTGTCAGAATTCAATTGGAAATGTCATTTTGAGCTATGACCCATCGTTTTGCACATATTTAGCAATTAATAATCTAAAAAAAGAGATCGAGAGAGGAGAGGGGGTTGGGGTGGATGGAGAGACACATATTTTTGTTACATGTTACACAAATATTAAACTCTGTCTACACTATAACATTTTTATGCGACAAAAAAATGTGATGTGCCCATATATGGACACGATGAATGACATATCACTACCATATTTGGGCACATCACACCTTTTTTGTTAAACTAGTTTATAGTGTAGACAAACATGTAAAAAATATGTCTCTCCATCACCCCAACCACCGCCCCCTCTCTCGCCTTTCCAATGCTACTGCATGCATCTATACACATCAAAATGACCGGAATTGTACTGGAAAGTTTTTAGCTACATTTGAAAATAAGTCCCAGAGGATGGGTGTATTGTAATGTTATCAGAATTATGGCAATTGTTTGTAATGGGAAAGTTTTAAAACTACATTTGAAATATTTGCTAATAATATCACATGCTATTAAAGATATACTTATTTTCCCCCTGACAAAAGTAATTTTGACAAATATTTTTGTTGAATATGCAATTTTAATGTCACACATAATAGTTATTTACTATTTCACCAACAATTGGATTGAAAAAAAATTATATAGTGCATACCCAAAAAAACTATAATTCAAAGCAAAAAATAGGCTGGAAGTCAATGTGGTTTTGGTTAAATTAACTGTTTATTTTGTCTTTAAAGTAATATTTACTCTATTTTTTAGATTAGCCCTTTGATTAAACACCTCTTCAAATGCAGTGAAGATATTAAGTGTCGCCTTGTCTTTCTAATCTTCCTTAACTACTCTTTTAACGATCGTAATCAATATTTGTTGAGGTATAATTATTCCCTCTAATAATGGTAATGCCTGTTTTATTGAGTCAAATGCTTTCTGATAATCTCTAAATCAAAGATTTGGTGATATTCATTTCCTTTTTATTTTAGTTGATTAACAAACTGTATAAGATGATCCTACTGTATAAAGCCTTATATATTGGTTTATTTACTTCTAGTCGGTCTCTGATTTTGTTTTTTGATTGCTTTTGTAAATTATTTGTGTACATGTGATAATGTTCGTTTGGTCGGTAATGGTTGATGTCAGTTTTGTCATGTTTTTGTGGTTAAAAGTATATCATTGCTTAATCTCTTCATTTCTTCTGGTTTCAAAGATGTTGTTGTATAGTGTTATGAGCTGGATGTGTTATTGCCTCATCAAGCTTCATCATCAGTGTTGGATCTTTGTTTTCTTGCATTTGCCTTAAAGCCTCTTTCATTTTCTCTACAAGAATAGATGGTAATTTTTTTGATTGCTCACTGGTTCGTTTTCCTTTTATATTCCACTAACTACAGTATGTTCTTGAAAAGAAATCAGCTTTGTAATTAATTTGTCTTTGATCCTTTTCAGATTTCTAATATTTCAAACATATGTTTTTATTTTTCACTCTTTTCTTCGCTTTTTCCTCACTATTTTCAACATTTCATTTGTTCAGCATACTTCAAGCAATGAATTGATAATTAGGTTATGTGTTTTATGAGTATCAAATCGCATTGGTTAATTCTTCTTTTCTCTTTATTTAAAAAAAAAATGTTATTCAACTTTAAGTTTATCTAATTTTATGTTGATACTAAGTGTTGCTCTTACGGTGTAGGCCTACCATGCAATGGAATTATATATTGAAATTAAATTAAACATTAAGTTTTAAGAAAATTGTAAAAGGTAAACTAAATAGGATATTGAATGTAGTCTGGTCCATTAAATCTATATTTTAGGTATATTATTATAAGTATGACACATGCAAGCTTAACAGTATATTCTGATCATAACTCAAACTGGCATTTCCAGTTAAAATATGATAACATCTTCTATTAGAGCTAATATAAATGTTTACATTCTGAACAATTTGACACCAAATTGAACTATTTATGACATTTGGTTACAGAGATACAGACATATTTAAACATTAAAGGTCAAAGGTCAGTAAATGACATTTCCTGTGAATTAGGAAGAACATGTTTAATTAGAGTATATATAAATATGTATGCTCTTAACAATTTGAAACAACTTTCAAGAAATTTTGACCAGTAGTTATTGAGATATAGTAAGCCGAGGTCAAAGGTCAAAACGTTGAGAAATTACATTTCCGGTCGTTTTTTAAAAAAAAGTTCTATTAGAGCGAATATAAATATGTACCCTCTGATCTATTTGACACCAATATCATTTCAATTGTCAAACCCGTTGCGGAGATATGGCTGTTTAAGATAGAAATATAAAAATTGAGGTCAGAGGTCACAGAGGTCAAATCAGATTTCCAGTAACTTTGTTTTGGTATCTCCATATCATGTTCTATCAACATGCAAAAGGGCACACTTGTATCCACTATGGTAACCTCATTTCCCCTTAGGGACCGGACTATATTGTCTGAAATGTCTGACTGTGATAACACAGAGCAATCAGGAATCAAGAAGACAGATACTATCACAAGATAAAGGTAATTACTAATCAATTTACTAACCCTCTGATTTTATTATTCTCAAATGTTCTCATTTAGGCATTGATTGTTTTTGTATATGATCTGTATGTTGCTGTTTTGTGATGGAGATGCCTTTTCCACTATATCATAGTGTACATGTATGTGTTTATCAAAATGATTTAACTAATACCAGGGAAGAGTCTTGTTTACATTACTATCAGCTGTGTCCCTGTAGTAATGATGTAGGCTGCACACCAAATCTGTAGCTTGCTGGTTAACGTGCTTGCCTTCCAATTTCAAGGTCCAGGGTTCAATTCTGACCTTTTTATTCCACGCCCTAGGTATTAAATGAGACTTAAATAAAAGCAAGTTATTTGCTGTTTGAGGCATTGGATTTGTATTAAATAAAAGCTCCTTGTCAACTATAACCTATTTCAATATGTTTCATTTTTGTAAAAGGTTTAACAAAGTTGGTGTATTATCTAGACAGTGAAGATGATATGATGATATGCTGCGTTATGTATCGGACATTGCGTGCAAGAACCAGGAGCTAGCCACCATGTCAGTACAGATGTAGTCAAGACATTACTGACAAGAACAGACACTACGAACACTTCAATTAAACAAAATTGTGCAATCACACTAGCTAAGCTTGCTACTACAAGTCCAGATCATCTTAATATGCTCAAGAAGTTAGGAGGAATAGGTATTTTGAATATCTGTATGACATTAGGCGCAGGAGCCCCGGATAGCGTTACGTTTGAAAACCCCAAAAAGTGAGGTTTTCAACCATTAGCGGCATGACTGATGTGAGTGATTAATGTGTTTTACGGACGGTTTCAAGGACTATCCTACCAGTGGGCTGTTCACTGGTCAAATGATTGACACTTTGTATCACCGTTTGTAACTGGAGCTGTGACGACCTTTGTAACTGGAGCTGTGACGACCTTGCAAGAATACTAGGCCAGAATTTTTAATTGAAAAGTGCCTTGGTATTAACAATAACATAGAGATGGAAACAAATTTGTCTATCTTTCTTTCTAAAATAAATGGTCACTATAGTTTCAAACTAGGCTTAGTCCACCACATTAGTAATTACGAATCGAAACCTAAATTAAAATTGTTGGTATTCTTTGGCCGTTGTTTGATTAATTACATCTTCATGCCATGTTTTTTTTTCTCTAATGATTTGGCGATACGCTCCTATATTAATTAGGCCTACTAGCAGAGGGTTCGATGAGTTTTGAAAAGTTATGGAAATGTGGCCTAACATATAGCAATTCAGTTTTTTAAGGCCCTTCTTCCTTGTCCGAGCCTTTGGAAATATTAAAAAGTTATATTAATATAATATATTCTGTGTTTTCATGTTTTGAGAAATTGTATATCATTTCAGATGTTTCGCGCTGCGCTTTTATTTGTTTCGCGCTTCGTGTTGTTCGAGCTTCCTCCGTACATACCGATAATTAATATGATTTTTCATTTCATTTTTTGTACATTATTAAAAAATAGCATACAGAACCCCATACAGAACATACCCTTCTCTGAGAAAACACTTGTGGGCGATTCCCCGAATACGACATGATGGAATAGCTTTGGAGACTTTGACTTTGGAGTAGGCCTAAATCGAAACGTCAAGCAACTCAACAGTTCTTTTCAGAACTAATATAGGCCTACGTGGTGTACCGCAAATTTATATCAACAAATATGTAACTTGTTTAGCACGTTTAAAATGGATAGCAAAACATATTTAAAAAAAAAACCCTGAATTATTTCAAACAGACAGCACATTAGTTCAAACGGATAGCACAATAGATAGCTCAATCAAATGGATATAACTATGATATAACTTGTACTGTGCATTCTATACGGATTATCGGGTAGCACATTCTTTCAAATGGATAGCACATTCTTTCAAATGGATAGCACATTATTTCAAATGGATAGCACATTAGGTAGCAAAATCAAATGGATATAGTACTGTACATTATTCTATGATTATCGGGTAGCACATTCTTTCAAATGGATAGCACATTAGGCCTATTTCAAATGGATAGCACATTCTTTCAAATGGATAGCACATTATTTCAAATGGATAGCACATTATTTCAAATGGATAGCACATTGGGTAGCACAATCAAATAGATATAGTACTGTACATTATTCTATAAGGATTATCGGGTAGCACATTATTTCAAATGGATAGCACATTAGGTAGCACAGTCAAATGTATATAGTACTGTACATTATTCTATACGGATTATCGGGTAGCACATTCTTTCAAATGGATAGCAAATTATTTCAAATGGATAGCACATTCTTTCAAATGGATAGCACATTATTTCAAATGGATAGCACATTATTTCAAATGGATAGCACATTAGGTAGCACAATCAAATGGATGTAATTGTACTGTACAATATTCTATACGGATTATCGGGTAGCACATTCTTTCAAATAGCACATTATTTTAAATGGATAGCACATTATTTCAAATGGATAGCACATTGGGTAGCACAATCAAATGGATATAGTACTGTACATTATTCTATAAGGATTATCGGGTAGCACATTATTTCAAATGGATAGCACATTAGGTAGCACAGTCAAATGGATATAGTACTGTACATTATTCTATAAGGATTATCGGGTAGCACATTCTTTCAAATGGATAGAACATTAGGTAGCACAGTCAAATGGATATAGTACTGTACATTATTCTATAAAGATTATCGGGTAGCACATTATTTCAAATGGATAGCACATTGGGTAGCACAATCAAATGGATATAGTACTGTACATTATTCTATAAGGATTATCGGGTAGCACATTATTTCAAATGGATAGCACATTTAGGTAGCACAGTCAAATGGATATAGTACTGTACATTATTCTATAAGGATTATCGGGTAGCACATTCTTTCAAATGGATAGCACATTTTAGGTAGCACAATCAAACGGATATAGTACTGTACATTATTCTATAGCCTACGGATTATCGGGTAGCACATTCTTTCAAATGGATAGCACATTCTTTCAAATGGATAGCACATTAGGTAGCACAGTCAAATGGATATAGTACTGTACATTATTCTATAAGGATTATCGGGTAGCACATTCTTTCAAATGGATAGCACATTAGGTAGCACAATCAAATGGATATAGTACTGTACATTATTCTATACGGATTATCGGGTAGCACATTCTTTCAAATGGATAGCACATTCTTTCAAATGGATAGCACATTGGGTAGCACAATCAAATGGATATAGTACTGTACTGTACATTATTCTATACGGATTATCGGGTAGCACATTCTTTCAAATGGATAGCACATTAGGTAGCACAGTCAAATGGATATAGTACTGTTCATTATTCTATAAGGATTATCGGGTAGCACATTCTTTCAAATGGATAGCACATTAGGTAGCACAATCAAATGGATATAGTACTGTACATTATTCTATACGGATTATCGGGTAGCACATTCTTTCAAATGGATAGCACATTCTTTCAAATGGATAGCACATTGGGTAGCACAATCAAATAGATATAGTACTGTACTGTACATTATTCTATACGGATTATCGGGTAGCACATTCTTTCAAATGGATAGCACATTCTTTCAAATGGATAGCAAATTATTTCAAATGGATAGCACATTCTTTCAAATGGATAGCACATTATTTCAAATGGATAGCACATTATTTCAAATGGATAGCACATTAGGTAGCACAATCAAATGGATGTAATTGTACTGTACAATATTCTATACGGATTATCGGGTAGCACATTCTTTCAAATAGCACATTATTTCAAATGGATAGCACATTATTTCAAATGGATAGCACATTGGGTAGCACAATCAAATGGATATAGTACTGTACATTATTCTATAAGGATTATCGGGTAGCACATTATTTCAAATGGATAGCACATTTAGGTAGCACAATCAAACGGATATAGTACTGTACATTATTCTATAGCCTACGGATTATCGGGTAGCACATTCTTTCAAATGGATAGCACATTAGGTAGCACAGTCAAATAGATATAGTACTGTACATTATTCTATAAGGATTATCGGGTAGCACATTCTTTCAAATGGATAGCACATTAGGTAGCACAGTCAAATGGATATAGTACTGTACATTATTCTATAAGGATTATCGGGTAGCACATTATTTCAAATGGATAGCACATTAGGTAGCACAGTCAAATGGATATAGTACTGTACATTATTCTATACGGATTATCGGGTAGCACATTCTTTCAAATGGATAGCACATTCTTTCAAATGGATAGCACATTGGGTAGCACAATCAAATGGATATAGTACTGTACTGTACATTATTCTATACGGATTATCGGGTAGCACATTCTTTCAAATGGATAGCACATTAGGTAGCACAGTCAAATGGATATAGTACTGTACATTATTCTATAAGGATTATCGGGTAGCACATTCTTTCAAATGGATAGCACATTAGGTAGCACAATCAAATGGATATAGTACTGTACATTATTCTATACGGATTATCGGGTAGCACATTCTTTCAAATGGATAGCACATTGGGTAGCACAATCAAATGGATATAGTACTATACATTATTCTATACGGATTATCGGGTAGCACATTCTTTCAAATGGATAGCACATTCTTTCAAATGGATAGCACATTGGGTAGCACAATCAAATAGATATAGTACTGTACTGTACATTATTCTATACGGATTATCGGGTAGCACATTCTTTCAAATGGATAGCACATTCTTTCAAATGGATAGCACATTATTTCAAATGGATAGCACATTAGGTAGCACAATCAAATGCATATATGTAATTGTACTGTACATTATTCTATACGGATTATCGGGTAGCACATTCTTTCAAATGGATAGCAAATTATTTCAAATGGATAGCATGGATTTGGGTAGCACAATCAAATTGAGCACATTGGGTAACACATTGCATCAAATGGGAGCCTACTGTACAGTTATTCTATTGAATTGAAATATATATTTATAATGGGTAACCTCTTCAGTCAAAGACTGGTCTCCCAGAGGGCCCAGTTGGTGATCAGTGGCTGTGATAATACACCGGGGTAACCCCCCACTCGTCTCGAAAGATGTACTAGGTTCTCTAAAGTACACACGAGTTAGATGTGTATTCTATTATCGGGTGTAGCACATTAAAATTGAGAGGATAAGATGGACATCATAATTTATTATTAAGGGGCAAAACAGCAAATCCTTACTGAGGGGACACTCCTATAAAGCGGACATTAAGGGGACGGGGAATATTTAAGCTCAGTGCCAATGTTCACTCAATATATTTTCCATCACAAAATAACAAAAAAGACGAAATATTTATATCCATTTATCGTTATTAAATAAAAATGGATATCATGATAATTATGATACTTTGTTTGTCTTGAAAGTTTTCATTGGTGAAACGTTGCCTGCTACATTTTGAATTTCCGAGTCCAGATCAGTATTGGTATTCCGTGATCTATTCTAACTAATGAAACAATTTTTAGAAAATGATATCTGATAGATATCATCTAACTTTTAATATAGTTCTTGTATAACACCATATCAAGTAGTAGTAGAACTTATTGTAGGGTTTTCTTATTATTCAGTCAATTCAGTGTTTCTATACAGAAAAGAGTAGTCAGTGGCCTTAACATCAATTAATTGTATAATTTGCACCCAAGGTCGAATAGCAAGAAACTCAGGTCCAGTTACATTGGTGTTCATTGGTCAATAGGAAATGAACAGCACACTTATGGGTGGTGACAAAGTTTAGTTATTGATAAGTTGTCCTTGGGAAAAACACATTAGTTGGGTTGACCATGGGCTGACAGAGTTAACGACTTCGTAACGCTATCCGGGGCTCCTGCGCCTAATGAGTATGTAAATTCATGAGGTTTTTCGGGTATTGGTGTTTTTCAAATCGGCATCCATACGGGTCTCGTCAGCCGCACCTTTTGGGCATCAGTTGTACGCCACACCTCATGTTTCAACTACAGTTTGGGCTGGGCATATCCACATGGTCAAGTAGTTCTATAAAAGTGCACATTTTTTTAATGCTTACAATTGTTTTTTTTTCTAGTTTTTTAAAAAGGTAGTCTAGTAAAAAAACATATTCCAGATACTTCTACTTAACATAGAAAAATATCAGCAAATAAAGCTTTTTCGTTGAACAATGAAACCGAAATGAACCATACCTGCTTGGTGTTTTTATCCTTGTTATTACATCAACCACGACAGACAATTTCTATGAGACCTGGGTTTCCTATATTTGCTACGCGATACGCTAAAGTCTGGTTCCATAAAGGTGGAATGCATCATTAAAACAATCGAGAATGCGCCATGATTAGTTGTAAACCTATCGACATGGTTCAACTTTGCTGTTAAAAGTGCAACAAACTGCAACGGCTAAACAATCGCACACCAAAGTCATATTTTCATAATATAAAATAGTTTTACACTTTTAATAAGAATTCCAAAAATACATACATAGTTGTTTCAAATGGTTATCTATAGGCTAAAGTTAACTTTGCAAATAACTGATATAAAAACCAAATCAATCAATGTAATAAGATATATCATTTTCATTATATAAATTTACATAATCATTTTAATTGCAAGTTCAAGTTAATTTAAAGCCTGTTTTCTTAATCTATATCACTATATAATATATAATTAATATATAAAAAATAACAATTGACATATAAACACTGTAAAATTGTATATACATCGAAATAAAAGAGTGCAGTTTATAATCGAGATGCAGATATATATTTGCATTGCATTGCATAGCCATTAGACCTACATATACATATCATGACAAATAAAAAAATCTATACCACATGTCGCACATAATAATGCCGTCGGAAAACCGTCGGTTTTCAACTAGGAGTGAAAAAAAACCAAAAAACACATTAGGGCCTACATATCCCATGTATCAAAATAACTTTTATTGTGGCTGTCCACACAAGAAAAACAAAATTCCACACATAAATGTTCACATATATTCCTCACTAAAATCTTCTATTGCACAATATGTATTTATTTCATTTATAACAAAATAAATAACTACAAACCGAAATTATAGATTACAAATTTACTAAATTTTGTATTGGAAATACATAAATGATATTTCTCAAACCAATTTTGTCCATCTTCAATTGGCACTGTGCCAAAATGTTCTGAATCTGCCTCTTTGGTACAATTGCCACTACAGTACAATTGGCACTACAGTACAATTGCCACTACAGTTTTTTTCTTTATTAATAGATTGCATATAGTACAGTGAATAAAGTAAATTAATAAGCACGTTAAAAGGTTTTATAGGTGTGTTAGGAAACTAAAAATGAGAATTTATTCAAATTTTTTTTTTCATTATAATTAAGTAATTTAGTATGTGTACTACATAAAAAAAAAAAAAAATTGAAAAAACTATATATTAATAAATTAATGAAAAACGATAATAACATGCCGGTTGCCATGGCAACCAAACCAAAAATTTGAAATTTTACTGATAAAAACTACCCCAACCATGTTGAAAATTCATTTTTAGTGGTTATTTCAACTTATGTGTCTGCTGCCCTCTCTTGTCATGATATAGGGGATATTCCAATAGGCTATTTTTAGATACCATGTGCTGTATTATTTTTTTGTTTACTGTAAATTATATTAGAACACGGGATTTCCTATGTTTCAAATTTTCAATGTTTTTCAGATTTTGAAAAAATGTAGAAGTAGAACTACACCCCCTACAGACTTGAAAATTGGCAGAAATGCTCTTTAGAGTGTGCTCTATTTAATGGCCTCAAAATAAATAATATAGGTAGTACCAGACTTTTCACATGACATTTCTTGAGATTTTGGTTTTCACAATATGAGATATTTGTCCATAGTTTATCACATACCCCCCTAAATAATATATAATGTAGGCCATTGGATAGATCTTGGGAAGAGCTTTAATTTGACATCTCAATCAACTATGTATGATAGTTGGTTAAAGCGCTACATTATTTTGAAAATTATGCAATCAACGCTAATTAATTATGCAAATTAGCTAGTTAAAATTTTTTTTTTTTATGAAAATGCATTTGTTACTGTGTGGATATAGTATGAAGTTAATAAAATATGGTTTAATACAGTTTGGTTAAACTAGCAATGAACACCTTTTTTAAATGAGTTCATTTCCAGTAAATATATTGATGAATTTTCTGTGTAAATATGTTTTTTCCTTAAAATAGATTTTTTACAACAAAATGTTACTATTTTAATTCATTCAGACCTGAATATTATTACTTAAATGAAAGAAAACTGTTTAAACCCCATTTAAAACGTATAAGAATTAAGAACTTTCTATGAAATTTAATACAAGTAACACAGGTTTTATACATTTAATCCTGGGTGAATCTGGACAGCGCCGAAACACACATCTGACAGAAGTAACATTCACCTACACTCCACCAGTAAATAAAAAACAAATAAGCACGTTAAATGAGTGTAAATATATTGATGATGAATTTTCTGTGTGCTATATTCTGATAAATTATTATATATTTATATATTATATTTATAATTATTCAAACCGTAATATGTTTACTTAAATGAAAGAATAGTAATTCTGTTAACCCATTTAAAACAATCAGAATTTATTATGAAATTTAATGAATTTAATACGCTATCATGTAAATTATTAAAATATCTCAAGAAGTAACATACGGTATGTATAGGACGTTGTTCTTTTGGTGAATCTGTATCCTGCAGTGACACATATCTGACTGAAGTACATCCGATTGGCAGATAACATACAGTGCATGTAAGAAACTTCTAATCGACGTTGATACATCAGCAGAGCAGCATCGACACGCATCTGACTGAAGTACATCCGATTGGCAGATAACATACAACGCATGTAAGAAACTTCCAATCGACATTGGTTTATCTGCAGAGCAGCATCGACATGCATCTGACTGGATACCTGCAGAGTGTTACTGCCATCGTTGTCACTCACAACCATGGTAGAAGATCGTACCTTAAAACATCCACTGTAACTTGCAAACATTACATTCATTACGGTCAAAGCCGTTTGGGCAGTATATCGACTAGACATTTTATCTCGATACTACCTGGAAAAATTCAAAAAGGAATGGTGGATATACAGAATAACAATAGTTACGACAGACAAGATGAGCCTTAATAAACTATAATGTAAAAAATGTATGCTCTGCAAGGAATGATTTTTATCTATTATTTAAAATGTTAAGATATAATAATATTTGCTTTTATATAGAGCTTATTGCACATTGCTTCTAAGCGCTTCACATTATTACCCCCATCATTTTCTTGGGGATCGAAACATACTTCCATAATGTTGTGTCTTGATCCATTTATACACCTGGGTGGAGAGAGGCAAACTTAAAGTATCTTGCCTAAGGATACAAGCAATGCAGCGAGAGTTGGATTCGAATCACGATCTCAGTAGTTCATCGTCAAACACACTGCACCACCTGCCCTTATTGTGTATTGTGATTTTTGTATATTTTGTAAGATCATTTTAATCCAGACCTTTTTATTTGAATTGCCCCGTGTGGGATGATTAAAGAATTTTGAATTGAATTGAATTGTCCCCCTGAAAAACTAATTAAAAAAATTGTAGTTGAATATACCATTTTAATGTCACAATAGTTATCCACTATTAACTATAAAATAACCTATTCAAAGTCTGATTTTATTATCTTTATTTTTCATTCTTTAAATAATTGAATTGATGATATAATGAATATAGGCCTATATATTTTAAAAAGAGACAATAAAGGAGGGTTACTCCCACGAAAGACAAAACAAAATAAATAATTGAAGACACAGAGTACACCTTCTCAAAATATTTATATAGATTCTGTAAGTAAATGCGATGTTATTACGGTAATTGATTGTACGATTTTGAGTTGTATTTTGTGCACACTACCATTTCGAGGGTCTTGCGTGCGGTTTTCTCTCTGCATGGTCTTAGCTTTAGAAACACCCATCAGTAGAGGACGACATAAAAAAAATATACAAATTTGTTTTCGGTGTTTAGATTTGTCACGCTACTGCTTTAGCCAGCTACGTCCCAAGAGGACTACTCATTCAGAAGCTACTAAGCAAGCAGCAGTTATAGTTCTAGAGGCCGACGTTTTTGATAATTTGTAAACTAGGACGGGTCATGCTAAAATTACAAACCCTGGGAGAAGAGAGACTAGGCCTGTTTCTGGTGCAACAGCTCAAAATACGGTATAAAAATACGGTATAAAATACGGTATTTTTTATACCGTATTTTTTAGTACCCCGTTTCTGCTAACAATACTTCTTGGGTGGTCGTGTTAAATTTCATCCTTTTTACCCAAACTGCCATTCATTTATTTGGTCGATAATTAAAAGTCGCAATAAAGGAAGTTTTATAACGTCTCAATTTCAACAGCCTAGCCCTAGTGATAGAGATGTTGTGAGAGCACAGAAAACATCGTAATGAGGACAAGTAATTCGTTCCCTTCCCGAGTTATTGTCTTTTACAATCTTTTACTGCTTTCGCAGGCTCTTCAGCTTTGAATTTACTTGCTTTGGAGACAAGTCTATTCCGTACTCCTGCTTTATTTTTTTAGAAATGTCTAATTATTACCTCCGCCAAGGAGGTTATATTTTCACCCCTGTATGTTTGTGTGTGTGTTTGTGTGTGTGTCTGTGAACAGCCTGGAGGCCACAGTTTTTATCCGATTCTCACCAAATTTGGACACAATGATCTATGCCCCAAAAGCTCGGACGAGTTCGAATTTGAGGGGAAAAGGTCATAGGTCAAGGTCACAAATAACAAAAAACTATATTACTACCTAGAGACCACAGTTTTTATCCAATTCTCACCAAACTTAGCCACAATGATCAATGACTCATCATATAATTGTGGTTAAATTTTGAAGGGTCAGGATCAAAGATCAAGGTCTACAAAAAACAAACAAAAAATAAATAAAAAAATAATAATAAAAAAAAAAAAAAACCTCAGTGGGACTTGAACCAGCGACAACTGTGAGAGGCTGGATACATAACCATTACACCACACTCTCATCCACAACTTTGTACGGTGTAGTTAGCCTATTTACACTTAGAACTCATAAAAAAAAAAAAAAAAAATATATATATTTTCCGGGGACATTTTGTGTAGAGGAATTTTACAGTAGGTGGAGGTTTGTACTCTCGGAGTACCCTCTAGTTATAAATGTGGTTGTCCCTTTTATTACCTTTTAGTTGGCCGGACATTTTAGCTTCCCCATCCCCTCCTTCCCCACCCCCTCCTTCCCCATTCTCTTCTTTCCTTCCCCCTCCCCCTCCTTCCCCCTCCCCTCCCCTCCCCCTCCTTCCCCACACAGATATATATAGTAAATACTGTGACGTTCTTCGCTCCACATTTTCGCCGAATATATCTATACACGTGTGTAAAACAGCTGACAGCGACAGAAAATAAAAACACGAATGGTGACCTCATGTCACAGGTAAAAAAAAATACGGTATTAATAATTAAATAATTACCGATACATTCTCAAATAGATAAATGCTTATTGTATACATCAAGTTCATGTTTATTAGGTCAAAGGTCAATAACTTTACTTCCGGTCATTTTCTAACAAAATGTTGCATTACAATAAATATAAATATGTATGGTCTCAGCAATTTGAGACCATTTTAAAATTTCAATGACCAGCCGTTTTTTAAATACAATGCAAGTCAAGGTCAAAGGTCAATAGTGCAGAAAAATAGCATTTCCTATTACATTTCGTCAAAATGTTCCATTACAGTGAATATAAATATATACGCTCCGAGTATTTTTATACCAATATCTTGTTGATAGACCAAAGGGATACGGAGATAGGGCCAATTGGGCGCCATTTTGATCTTGGGGCTGTTACCATGGTTACGGGATCGTGAAAATTGGTTACCTAGCATTTTTGGTATCCTACCACCATATTAAAGAAGTGAAATCTCACTTTGGGCATTAAAATCCTACGGAAATACACGAGGACCCTGACTATAAAACGCATACATTATATACGTTTTTAATGGCGGCCATCTTGGAATTCAATATGGCTGCCATATGCTATTATTATAAATTGTACCATTGGACTGATTTATCATAATATTGTAAGATTTATCACACAAATTACGTTTGTACGTGGTTTAAAATAGGAGCTACTATCAGTTTTTAGTAAAAAATGGGGGCCATTTTAAAATCCAAGATGGCGGCCAAAATAGGGTCGGAAAAAATTGGCCCCCAGTTGCAATGAATTCTGCTGGTCCCAAGGATTCCAAAACTGCCAAGAACTCAACTTGAGCATTAAAATCTGACGGAATTACATTAGGTTCCCCACTATATTGATTTTAAAGGGTGAATAAAGAATGAATGAAAATATAAACAACAACATATAAAAGGTAAATGATGATTAAACTTACATTAAACATAAAAGAAACAGAAACAAAAAAAAAAACAATACAATGCTCAGTAAGTAATTGTACAGATATAATAGGTCAGTAGTAAATACACATACAAATAACAACAAAAACATAACGTACATTGGAAAAAAAAAATGTGACAGAAAAAAAATTTATACATAGTAAATGAAACTGAAAAGAAATCGAAATAAAGACAAATATATATTGTATTTGAAAGTATAGATGGGAAGGTATGAATTGTAAGGGTAGGGGGAAAGAGAGGAAAAATAAATAAATTTAAGGAAAAAAGAAAAAAAAAACAAAACCCAAAAAAGAAATACCTGCGTGTGTAGTGGCAATAAAAGCGAAAGCCCAGTGGGTTAGCAGGAGAACTCGGAACAGTCTTTGAATAGCGAAAATAATATTAGAATGCGCGAAAATCGGAATGAACCTGTCAAAATGATCTAGTGAAAATTGCTTGGAGCCGGGCCAAAGCGAAAATTGAACATGTAAAATGAACTATTAAAAATGGGTTGGAGCCGGGCCAAAGCGAAAATTAAACAATTAATTCCAAATATATTTAAGCTGTATGATTGCTGCAGACGGCCAATCCATTCAATCAATCCAATCCATTGTTGGAGAAACTGCAAGTTCTCCATGGTTGGAGGAGCACACGCTTTGTTGTTGTTGAATTGAGGCTTCACCTATTGTTGGAGTCGGACGACGTCGTTGGTTATTTTTAGCGTACGTAAAATCAGATACGTAAAACAGAGGTGTTGCTGCAATGTAGAGCAGGGGGAAGGTAACCAAAACGGCAGTGATAAGGTGTACTCGGGAAAGACAAGGTAAGAATGTGGTCGGCGACGAAGTAGAGAGCAATATATTAGTAATTACATTTGCTGACAACTTAATAAGTATGTACATTATGACATACTGTATTGTTATCTATTCTATAGGATCAGGTGCCGTTTTGATAGAGATCCTGCTGCAGACTGTCTGCCATGCGGTATGTCTGCCAGGCGGTATGTCCGCCAGGGGAACATATTCTTGACGATACCATTTTTTTTAGAGGGAATATATCTGTACTTTGTTTCTGTAAGTAAATTGCGTTACTAAAGCGTCACTTTTCCTAGAGTTGCGTCAACATATCCAAATGGCAGTTTCCGAGGTGTTTTGTAGCCTATATCGAATCTTTTCTGTTCGGTTTTTATATAGGCCTACAATATTTTTATCAGTAGAATATTCTGTGAATTGTGAATCTAACCTGTTTCTTGCAGGCGGTTTATCCCATCTTAGATCTCCACATGATGAATACATTAAAAAATAACATCAAAACTATAACAACCTTAAAACAAACAAATTAATGCATTGTCCATATTATCTTTTGCATATAATATATTATATAACACCTATATAAATTCCTGTCATTTGATTGGACGAATGTGGGTCACATGGCGTGCAATAGTACGCACTATTCAACGATCGTTAAATAGTACTTTTTGAAACATTTTTGTTTGTTATTTAGATGTTATATAAAACAAATAATGAATGTTTTGTATTCGTGTAATGGTACAAATAATGGCACTTGGTGAATGATGAAAGGTTATATCAACTCGGCTTTGCCTCGTTGATATAACCTTTTGCCTCGTTGATATAACCTTTCATCATTCACCAAGTGCCATTATTTGTACCATTGCACTCATAAACATTCATTATTTGTATACTATTATTATTAACTAGCATAGCATAGACTGGACTTCAACGTTAAATTGATAAATAAACGTAAACGGTTGGGCGCGATGACATCAACGGTTTATCTGATGTTTATATAGAACGTACCTGTTGCTATTTGTAATTGATCCATATAAATGTACTAAATACAAATGTATGTAAAGATGCCCATAAACTCTCTCTCTGGCGGCGGACAATTCAGTTACACAAGGTGTAGACTTATCCCTTCACACCAAACCCCCCCCCCCCCACCCCATATTGACCAAACATAAACTCTCTCCCCCTCCCCATCCATGCTCAAATACACGATCACACCCAGACAAATTATTTAGTTAAAAAAGAACGTAGGTCCAAAAACTCCCTCTGGTAGACAAACTGCATATTAGGCCTATATCTATATTAAAACAAACTGCATCTCTGCTATTTTTAATCGGACATTCAAAAACGGTACGATGCATAGTCAAGACTAATAATTTATCTCAGTCTGGAAGTATCACATTAAAAAAATTAAATGTAAATCATACTTTTTTCGGTGACAGAATATCGTATAATTCAATAAACTCTCTCTCCAGTTTGGCTATCTTTACCGTTATAACAAATATTGGAACGTTTTTGGACGATGAAATCAACGGCTTATCTGATGTTTTAGAACGTACGGTACCTGTTGCTATTTGTAATTGATTCATATAAATGTACTAATATGTATAAAGATGCCCTTAAACTCTCTCTGGTAGACACTTCAGTTACACACGGTGTAGGCCTATCCCTACACACCATACCCCCTTCCACCACCTCCGTTCAACATGTTATCGACCAAACATGAACTCCCCCACCCCCCTACCCATCCAAGCTCAAATACACGATCACACCCAGACAAATTATTTAGTTAAAAAAGAACTTAGGTCCAAAAGCTCCCTCTGGTGGACAAACTGCATAGGCCTATATCTATATTAAAACAAACTGCATTTCTCTGCTATTTTCAAACGGACATTCAAAAACGGTATGATGTATATTATAGTCAAGACATATTTGTCACCGTCTGGAAATATTACATTAAAAAAATTAAATGTATATCATATATTTTTCGATGACAGACAGAATATTGTAATTCAATAAACTCTCTCTCTAGTGGACAGTTGGGCTATCTTTTACGTTATAACAAATATTGGCACGTTTTTGGGAGATTGAATCAACGGCTTATCTGATGTTTATATAGAACGTACCTGTTGCTATAATTTGTAATTGATCCATATAAATGTACTAAATACAAATTTATGTAAAGATGCCCTTTAACTCTCTCTGGCGGACAATTCAGTTACACAAGGTGTAGGCTTCCCTTCACACCATACCCTCGCCCCCCGCACCCTCCGTTCAACATATCGACCAAACATGAATTAACTCCCCCCCTCCCCATCCAAGCTCAAATAAAAAGAACTTAGGCCCGTCCAAAAACTCTCTCTGGTGGACAAACTGCATATTAGGCCTATCTTTAGGCCTATTAAAACAAACTGCATTTCTCTGTTATTTTTAATCGGACATTCAAAAACGATACGATGTATAGTCAAGACTCATAATTTGTCACCGTCTGGAAATAGGCCTATCACATTAAAAAATTAAATGTATATCATATTTTTTTCGGTGACAGAATATTGTAATTCAATAATTCAAACTCTCTCTTTAGTGGATAGTTGGGCTATATTTTACGTTATAACAAATATTGGCACGTTTTTGGGCGATGAAATCAACGGCTTATCTGATGTTTATTGTATAACGTACCTGTTGCCTGTTATAATTTGTAATTGATCCATATAAATGTAAATATAAATTAATGTCAAGATGCCCTTAAAAGTTCTCTCTGGCGGACACTGTTACAGTTACACACGATGTAGGCATATCCATTCAAACCATACCCCCTCCCACTTCCTCCGTTTAACATATTATCGACCAAACATTAATTCCCCCCCCCCTCCCCATCTAAGCTCAATTACACGATCACACCTAGACAAATTATTAATTTAGTTAAAAAAGTCAAAAACTCCCACTGGTGGACAAACTGCATATTAGATAGTTATTAACTATTATATTATAGGGGTACAATCTGTCACGGGGGTACCTAATATTCTAGACAGTAGTCGACCGTAATAATTGCACCCCCTATAATAGATAGTTATTAAACTGTTATAGGGTGTTCAATCTGTACGGGGGTATATGTTATCCCTTGGTGTATATAGATACTGGAAGGGTATAATACGGGGATACAATATTATTTTTAGACTCCCAGCATTGGATTTTGTATCCATTTGCAAAAACATGACAAAAGGAGAGGACAAAGAATTAAAGATGTATTGTCCCCCTGAAAAAATATTTTTTAGGGGGATTAACATGATTAAAACTAAAAAATAACCTATTCAAAGTCTGATATAATTAATTTGTAATTTAATGTTATTGGGGGAGAATACATCTTTAATATTTATTATATACATTATTTGATTGAAGACAGTGTTTAGTTTTCGAGATCCTGGTGGTATACTATAGGTACAATGCGGTATGTGTCCATCTTATCTGACCAATTGAACTATTGTGGTTTAGTGCTAAAATAATTAACATTTTAAATCGTATTTTTCTAACACACAAAAAAAAGTGCAATCTGTCACGGGGGTACCAAATATTAAAGACAATCCGTAATATATTGCACCCCCTATAATAGATGGTTAACTGTTATGTTTGGGGGAGCAATCTGTCGCGGGGGTGGGTAGGCCTACCTATATTCAGAGACAGTCCGATGGTATATACCGACGTTAGTTAAGTTAGGGGTTGCAATCTGTCACGGGGGTACATCAGACAGTCCGAAATATATCTATTCCTTTATTATAGTATTAACTGAGAGTGAATCAGACGTTCGAAAAAATAAATAATACAATAATAATTCAATTCAACTTTTATTTCAGACAAACTTTCCATAGCAACAAAAGAAATGAAATACAGTAGGCCTACATTTGATTCCGTAACCATCAACAAAACTAAATTATAATGAATTATTAATTAAAGACAGTGTGCAGTTTTTGTGGTCCATCCAGTACACCGTCCGTTATCTGACGAATTAGAAATATTATTAATATTATCATTGTAATAAACAAGTAAATATAATCATTTTGTTATACAAGAACTACAATGTGGTAGGGTTACTAGGCCTACAGTAAAAGGTATACCAATTATACGGTTCAGGTGGTGATTTGAATATTCTGTAAAATACCCGTTGATTTCTTGGGGTACACCTATTCTAGCCCGAAAAAATATTATTATATTACAAGGGTGTTGGTGTTACGGATGGGTCTCTAAATAGCTGTGTATCCCCAATTATTATTTCTTTATACACGTGTGTAGGCCTATGTGATGCATTTAATGTTTTTGGGCCTCTTTAATTGGCGTACGTCCGTTTTCCTTTGTAAAAATAATAATAAACAATTAAACATAATGTCACATGGGCCTAAAACAACTTAAAATTAAACAAATAATTATTATTATATTATAGATAAAATTTGGAGAGCGCTATAGGGTGCAAGATAATAATAATAACAATATTTAATAATAGTAATGAATAATCATAGGCTTATAATGAGTTACATATGAGTATGAGTTTATGAGTATGCCCTTCATCAATGCATGTGAGAGTACTTAAATTTAAAAGTACTAAAATTTTAACTAAGCTAAAATATTCTGTATCCACAAAACATGCGTAAAATTCGTAGGAGCATGCAACGTATTATTGTTGTAATTCAATAGGGGGTTTACTCTGTTGCGGGATACTAAAATTGTAGAACAGTGTAACTGTACCACTACCAGAGATATTTTAACTTTCAATGGCTCTGTTATAAATGTAAAAATAGCGCCCTCTGTTGCCAATATTTTCTAATTCGTCAATATCACAATAGACAATTGTAAAAGGTCATTTATTAATTAAAAAGAACAAGAAACTACACACAGTATATCAAATACCAGTATAAGTGATAACAATACGAATAATTGACGGTCTACCACACTGTAGATACAATAATTACCCACTGTAAAATGGAATCGCCGGGCTATTGTACTGGTTACAGTAATTACCCACTGTAAAATGGAATCGTCGGGAAATTTGACAAGGTACCGGTTGGCGGACACAAACTCCCTCTAGTAGACATACCGCATGGCGGACAGTCTGCAGCAACATGCAATTGGCCGTTTTCGGCCACCTCGACTTGTATGGACTATACCATTATTATGATAGGGGCGTGGTGTATTATGTTTTATGTAGAGAAGGGTGTCTATTGAATGGGAAGACAATACAATTGTTCTGTTATGTAACCTACAATACAGAACATCAAAAACTAGCAAGCATGTACTTTTTATAAGGCATGTTATTATTAGGTACTGTGTTAATGCCAAGATTTTGTAACAATATTAACTATATAAGTAGGTAACTTACTTACTATATTTATATAAAAACTAAACTAAACACTACAGTACAGTATAATCAAAATTAAAACATATTAAATACTATGTTATGCCTATCTGGATTTAAACACAATAAATTTTAGTACAATAGGATTCGAAATTAGAAAATCTTAAATACTACAGTACAATCGGAATTAAAACATGTTAAACTACAAAACAACTAAACTGAATATCACAATCGGAATTTAAAAAATCTTAAATACTACAGTACACTCGGAATCAAAACATATTAAAAACAACTACAGTACAATCGGAATTAAAACATCGATCCCAAATACTAAAATACAATCGGAATTAAAACATGTTAAACTACAAAACAATTAAACTAAATATCACAATTGGAAATAAAAAATCTTAAATACTACATTACAATCGGTTAAATTACCAAAACTCTATAATGTTGTGAAATATGTAAAAGAATGTTGGCAAATGCATTCTAACCGGCCAAATCCTATCGGTAGATAAATCATATTTTTTATTTGCAAGGGATAAATCCCAACAACATGGATTTGAACCCAAGAACCTGAAATCGGTAGACGAGTATAATTGAAGATTCATTGACATATAATTTAATGTTTTTTGTTTGTTTTCACCTGATACATTTACATTTAATGCTAATGTAAAACGAATAGTAGATACAGAAACTATGGAGGAATTCCTCCATGCAGAAACAAACTGGTAACAGATTCATTGACATAATTTTATGTTTATTTGTTCTACTGATTACCTGATACATTTAATGTTAAATGTAAATAAATGAAACGATTGTAGATACAGAAACAAAATGGTAACAGATTCATGGACGACTTAATTATATGTATTTTTGTTTTACGATGACTCGACAATAGTTGGACTTATAACAATGATTATTCTCTGTACCTTTCTGAGATTATTCGATTTACCGATTATGGCAACAATTTTCTTGAACTAAACATAAATAAAACGAAAGAAATAAGGATTGATTTTCGAAAACAAAATTGGTCTGACAGTATACATTAATTAAAGGAATTAAAAGGAAGTAGAGATTGTTAACAATTATAAGTATCTGGGAGTAGTGTTCGACTAAAGTTCAATATCCACCTTAGGGAATCCACCTAATATCCATATTAGGGAAGGATACCTACAAATTATATAGAAATAAAGAGCCATAATACGGGCCATAATATACTGTATTAACTTGAAAACTGAAATTAATTCTACAGCGTGTAGGGCGTAGTTGTTTTCCCTTTGTTGCTGAAACATAATGCACTAAACAAAAGAACAAAAGCAGCAGTATTTTAACACATTAGCACACTAAATTAATAAATGGCACACCCCTATTTTCCCATCTTTTTATAATGGTATAGTCCATACAAGTCGAGGTGGCCGAAAACGGCACCCGATTCTATAAATAGTTGGTTTGATATTTAAATAAACTATTAAAAAACCGTCATAGAAAGTGGTTTTTAAATATCGTTTGCAGCGGCCTTCCTTACAAATTGATGACACCCTCAACTACGACTTAGGTACATTTAAGCACTGACATCGAATGCAAGTACTGTACTGTCCTATGCGACGATGGGAATTCAATAGGATGAGAAAACATCCTTTATTGGCATATTATCAAAAAAAATGATTCCGATTTAAATTATAGAAATAATTTATGTCAAATAAATTTAAACAATAATTAAAGAGCAAATTATTTAACACTATATTTGATATATTATTTATTCATCATTCAAATTTTTCATAAATAATAACAAGGATATTTATTATTCTGCTCTGGCCTCTATATAGGTCTATATTTTTAGTACTTACTTTACATACATGGTGGGTTCAATTCCATTAAAAAAAACTTTATTCTCATTATTTATCTTCTATTTAATCTTCTTAATACTAATGTAAAATAATTTTTAACTATTTCATAATTGTTACCTTGATACTAAATTTACTATTGAACTGCTTCTCTTTTTTTCTTTCTGCTGGTTTAAATTTTCTAATTATTCACTTGATTAAGTACATTTTGTAACTGGAATGCACGTCCATTCATTCTGTAGTGAATTGGATAATTTAAACCGTATACATATTCTCCAGAAAAAAGCACTTAGAAATATTTGTCATGTTCATTTTATGCATCCTTCTCATCCACTTTTTATTTCGACCCAAATATTAAATATTTTTTACCTTTATACGAAACACACTGCTATATTTATGTATCAATATAAACATAATCTATTACCTGATTCATTTAATAACTAATTTAGTACATCTGCCTCATTCCATAATTACTCAACTAGAAACAGGTCAAACTACTGTCCACAACTAAAACGCACCAAAGTCGGCCAACAATGTATTTCCTACCAAGGAACACACATTTGGAATAATTTAACAGATTATATAAAACAATCCCCCACTTTAAGTTTGTTTAAACAGAGATTAAAGCAATATTCTAACAATAGAAATATTTAAGTTAAGTAAATCACATTATGTTATTTTGGTTTGGTCTTTTTTGTTTGTACTAATTGTTTGATCTTTTTTGTTAGGGTTACATGCTTAAAGCACTCAAAATAAGCACAAGTTGTGCTTATTTTGTATCCCATTCCATTATCATATTATTTGTATTATATTTAAATTATTTTATTTTGATTATGGAATAAAAATGTCGATGAATTGAATATGTATGTAGGCCTATATATAATGAAAGTGAAGTGAAAGTATTACAATACATGATTTTCTATGAAAACACTGACACACAATTTGCTGGTAAATCAACTATATCTTAAATATTAAATATTGCATTGTAAATAAATTATTAATGTATACCAAAAGGCTAAGCATGTTAAATGAGTGCCTTGATATATTTTGATAAACGAATACGCAGGACGTTTAATCCTGGGTGGTGAATTTAAAAAAAAACACACATCCAGCTCATGGAGGTAAAAATATATTATACCTCCATGTCCAGCTGAAGTCCATATTGCAGGAACCTTCCCACCGTATATCTGCAGAACTGCACCGACACGCATCTGGTAGGAGAAGGAGGACGTCATGCATTGTAGTTTTCGGATACACTCCTAAGTGTTGCTATATCGCCTGACGATTGATTTTCAACTGTATGAGCTGCAACCATGCAGCGACGGTGTAGGATCTGTTGCTCAGCATCAGCTGTGTAGTATCCATGGACACTTGCTGGGTACCATCGTTGTCACTCAGCAGGATTGTACGCGTACGGGATTGTGTCCTGAAATTTGCTCTGTAATGTTGACTTGTAAAAATGACTTTTATCACAGTAAAAACATTTTAACTATACTACCTGGAAAATTCAAGATGGAATGGTGAGATATGTCACTTAATATTTTACAAAATAACAATAGTGCCTTAAAAAATTATAATGTAAAAAATGTAAGGGGAGTTTGTACACTAAGTATTTGTGTATTTGGCCGGAAATGGTACTCTCGCACATAAAATTCATGGCACCTCTAATTGGCACTACAATGCTCTATGATGATGATACACTATACTTCATAGCCAAACATAAATACTGTAGGTAACCGCAGAGTTCAATTTTTTTATGTACGTCGGAAGAAAGAAGGAGAAGACCCCAAAACAAAGACACATGTTTTAAAATTGTATTTGAATGACAACACACAATTTTTAACCTTTCCAGAAGTCTGTGTGCGAAATAATCAAGGGTCTTCTTTTTGTACACATCCTATATTGGTGCATACAAAACGAAGACCCATAATTTTTAAATTTTATTTGAATGATAACACACCAGGCTAACACATATCACAATATCGAAATTATTCAGACATTTGGGTGCGAGACAATCAAGGGGTGGTCTTCGATGTGTACACATCCTATATAATGCAATAATGGGTGCATACAATATAAAAGACCGTTTTTTAAAATGCTAAATGAATGACTAGCTGTGTATCCGTCCTTGGTCATTGAGGAATTGATATGCTTGAATCCGTTTTCATAGCTAGTCGTCACGGCAGATCATGAAGTGGATGAAGACTTATTGATAACAACAGTTATTATTGAAACAGCCGTACGTGTACAGTTATAATCTTAATATTTTATAGATTTGTACAAATAAATTTTAGAGTACAATTTCTCCTTAGCAACGATATCCATGAATTTGTATGAAGTTTGTGTTATTACAACGCAAATATCATAGCAAGTCGACTAAATACTAGTAATGGTGAGTGAGACGATGACGACGACATAGACATTACATTTCAAATACCATACCAAGTCGACTAAATATGAACGCTTTAAAAGGATTCGATTTTTGATGAGGGAAGTAGTTACAAGTGAAAGGTTATTAAACTACAGTTTGGGCTGGGCATATCCACACTGCCAGATAGTCATATAAACAGTGCACACTTTTTTTAAAGTGTTTTTTTTCCTAGTTTTTTTAAAGAGGTATACTCTAGTAAAAAAAACATATTTCAAGATACTTCTACTTAACATAGAAAAATATCAGCAAATAACGTTTTTTCGTTGATCAATGAAACCGAAGTGAACGATACCTGATTGGTGTTAAACGTCGTTTGGTTCTTTTATCCTCGTTATTTCATCAACCACGACTTGTAGTTGAGTTTAGATGATAAAAGATCTCATGAGAATGAAACTTATGAATGCTGACAATATTTTCGATCAGTTTTTATTTTGATGATGTCATCATGGTTACAAATTTTTTTTTTTAATAAGTTAGGTCACCTAAGGTCATCTTGCAATAGTTTCATCAGTGACATATCTATTATCGCGTTCACAGACCAAATTAAACACTATATGACCTTCAGGTCATAGGTCTATGAGGCCTGGGTTTCCTTTCGCTACGCGATACGCTAAAGCCTCTGGTTTCGCGTCATTGATACTATCATGAACGCGCTTCAATTCACCAAGGTTCAACCTTACTGATTGCGACAAACTGTAACTGCAACTACTAAACAATTACACACCCAAGTCAAATCTTATTCAATAATATTTTCTATTAATACATATTTTAAATTTAATGCTTACACAACCAATAAATACTCAAAACAGTTTTAAACATATTAAAACAAATCATTTGGTCAAGACCACTTTATATAAAATTTTTCTTGGTTTTTTTGAAAAATGGAAAATTGTTCCAAACTTCTTTTCATTTAATAAAAATTTAAATAAAGTTTTCTAATTTAAGTGATTTGTTCTGAAATCTAAAAAAAACTATTTTTTTACTTTTCTAAGTGTCTAGTTAGGTAAAAATAATATTACATTCACAGAACAAGCATAGGCGCTGCGACTGCACCGCGAAAAAACGCCGGTGAAAAACGCCTATGCTTATACACTGTGATGTTTTTTTCGATGGATTTTAAGTAGTGAAACAAATTTTTCTAATTTTTTTCAATTACACAGTGATGTAGGCCAATCTTTTAAGATCATTTTACAGTAAAAATGTTGTCCATACGACTGTCCGTTGAGGAGTTACGAATTTTAAAGTAACTTGTCTTCTGTTTCGTGAAAAAGGCGTATATAACACAATCTAAAACAGTCTCTCCATCCTCAACCCATGAGGTCCCTACATGAATGACCTTTAAAGTCTATTAACATTCACTTATAAGGTTTACAAAATAAAATATCAAACCAATCAGTTGGTAGTGTGCTAAAATGTTCTGAATCTTCCTCTATGGTACTTGCTACTGTCTTTGTTTATAATTAATAGATTGCATATACTATAGTACAAATCTAAACCACACGTCTCTTTATACTCAGGCCATATGATGTCTCTGTATGAGCCTCTACCTACACTCCACCAGGAAATTAAAAAAAATAAGCGCGTTAAATGAGTGTAAATATATTGATGATGAATTTTCTGTGTGCTATATTCTGATAAATTATTATATATTTATATAATTCATGTAAGAAACTTCCAACCGATGTGGGTATATCTGCAGAGCTGCAGCGACACACATCTTACTGGAGGAGAAGGAGGACATCATGCACTGGTATAGTTGGCAGTATCAGGCCGTACCTGCTGTATGCGCAGGTATCCTGCAATCATGGTGTGTGATCTGCTGGTGGTGGTGGACGACAGCATCAACTGAGCAGTAAGCATGGAGACCTGCTGGATGTTATTGCCGTTTGTGCTACTCGGATGCATCGTATAGCTTATACCGAAACATGCTCTGCAATCTCGAAATTGTAGCCGTATTTTTATTGACATTTGGAACATTGATTGATTAGCCCCCATTTTACCTGAAAAATAAATAAATAAAAAAAAAATAGTATTTTACCTTGATTTGTGATACTTGGAGGATAGTAATACCCCTTTTCATAAATATTTATTGTATTTAGCAAAATAATTAAAAATGTATTTGTTATGTAATATATATAATGTAATATGTTGTTGCTATATAAAGTACAAGAAGCAAGCAAATCAATCATTGAAAATGTCTGGTAGTAAATAATTGCTTGCCATTTCTTTGTTATCCAAAATATTTTTTACCACATTTTTTACATGTTTGGTTAGATCAGGGAGTAACAACTCCCTGGTTAGATGTAATGAAAATAAAAAGTAGTTAATCATTTTGATGGAAATGGTATGTAAATAAACAAACACAAAAGAATTATGTTTACAGTTCAATTATTGTCAGAATAATAATTGTTTGATTTTCCCCGCATCCTTGTTTGCCGACGGACGCGATGGTGTGCCGACGCACAGCCGGAGCCGACCTGTTCCCCCCTCCCCCAACCTGCTAGATACGCCACTGCCAGTACGTTGTATATTTCCACGAATATGTTGTACAAAGTGTTTAGGATTCCGGCAGCTTGATTCAGAATCAACGCAAGTGATTGGTCAATTGAAAATCGCTTAGTTTTCAGTGTTAGTTTGTGTTACAATGGGCAGTTGAGTTCCGGTGCCGGAATCCTAACCACGGCGTAGGCGTATGTCATATGCTTGTAATTGTATTTTTGGCGGTGATTGCCTTCCATAGATATCATAGTTTTCAGATCTAGATTTTTTTTAATGGTGGGTAATGTATTTTTAGTGAATTTTAATAATTAGAATTAGACTATTCCATTACCAAGGGGGTTTATTTCAATGATGTGATGAGATTTTCAGTATAAATTATTATAAACAATTTAGATTTTCTGGTGGTACTGGCCTTCTTATCTAGAATCACCCACAACAGAATGTTTTCTCTCGCGTGTACCGTGAAGTCACATGTTCTCTCTGTGTACTATCGTTATACACACACTACTTAGTGCAATGAATTTTTCCGAATTATTTTACTCCTTTTTTAAAAATTTCTTTTCTTTTCCTTTCGTTTTTTTTTTATTAAATATATTATAAGGGGGAGGGGTGCGCGCCGGTTTCGTGTATGTAATGTAAATTTTGTCGACAAATTGTCAATTCCCGGCCCCCGACTTCAAAATCCTGGATACGCCACTGCGCGTACTCGCAGAATTGAAACGTACAACATACTCGCAGAAACGTACAACGTATTTGCAGAAACGTACATGTACTTGAAGAAAAGGACAACAAAAAGACATGCACAAAAACGTACAACGTGTTCGCTGAAACAGACAAATACAAAAACGTACAACGTGGTCGCGAATGCGCAGAAAATAATGGAATCAGTATATAAGTAATATTGAAAGGTATTGGTTATTACATGGAGGTATTATACCGCCATAGTTGTTATTACTTGTATTTTCACGCTGCTGCTCTAGCCCGCTACGTCACAAGAGATGACGTAATCAGATATAAAGCTAGCAGCAGTTTTAGTACTGAGAGAGTGACATAAATGCGAAAATGCATACTCCACTATAATTTATAGGTCCAGCTGTTGCACCCAAAAGACGTCTGGGAAAAGAGTCTATGAGTGCTCACGGTTGAACGATTTTGCATTCTTGCCCTTTGATTGGTTGACGCAATCAACAGATTGTGGAAGAATTTCCACTTGTGCCAACTTGAAGTATACCCTTTTTACACTATCGACTGAGAGAGGAACACGGGGTGGTTGGATTTTCCCATTTACACCAGTCAATAAAAACCACAACACCGGAGTTTAACGGCCCGGTGTACTAACAACTGCGAGGTTACACCGCTGTTACGGTGATAGTGTAAAAGGGCTTGTCTCTAGAGGGTATTCAGTTGCATGCATAAAGTTCACCTGTACAAGATCAAGGTCATCAGCCAATTGAAGTTGAAAAAAATAAGGAAATACTGCTTTCAGACTTTGTTGTAGTTAATAGAAGAAAAAGGAAATCAGCTGTAACACAGTCACTTGTTTCAAATGCACGATCATCTGTATGGATATAAATAACTAAGAGAAAAGAAACGTTTAATTATAACTCCAAAACCATTGTCTGACAGACAATTTAAGTATTTTTTGCTTTGAATTAAATTTTTTCAGGTAAATAATTGGTTAACGCGAATAACTATTATGTGACAATAAAATGACACATTCAAAAACAAATTTGAAATAAAAAATATTTTTCAGGGGGGGGGGGGGGAACAATATATCTTTAAAACTGTTACGTCAACAAGCGAGCAGCGTTTTTTGTAAGAAATATTTTTTGTTTATTTTGTTTTCGGTTATTTACGGTTGTTTTTTTCGGGAATTAGACTGACCCGAATTCCCAATTTTTTTATCTGAGATCTTGGTGTTCTGTTGCAGAAACACACATAGAGGGGGCGCGACATCCCATGGAATTTGGAAATCATCGATTTAATTGATATGATATGATATTGATCAAAGATCGTATAGCGCCACGTAGTCGTGGCGCTATAGTATCTTTGGCAGAGGTAAAGTAATGTTTAAATGATGCAGGAAAGGTCAGAGGGCAAAGGTCGGATTAAAATTTACTTTACTCACCTTGCTCACTGAATAAAAAAAAATATAGGATTTTTTTTATTGTTGACAGGCAAAAGAGCAATATAATAGGCAAGCCAGTGGTGGTGTAACAGAACGGACGAAGATTCTGGCCGAGATATCGGAAGAATTGGATAAAATTAAAGTAGAAATGGAGGAAAAAGGATCAAGCATGACTGATGGATGTGAGTAATCATCAAAATATGGTAGTGATATGCCCAAATATGATAGTGATATGCCTAAATATGGTAGTTACATGCTTAAATATGATAGTGATATGCTTAAATATGGTAATGATATGCCCAAATATTAGTAGTGATATGACATCATCATGTCCGTATATGGGCACATCACATTTTTTTGTCACATAAAGTTTGATAGTGTAGACAGAGCTTTAAACAAACAGAAAAGACAAAAGTCTAACATATAAATAAATGTGATCGGAAATCGCTTGCATGCGTCCAAAATGAGCTCTGTTTAATGTCGTATTTTTTAACTGTAAAAGCTTTACTTTAAATTGAATTGTGTCAAATCTAATATACATTCTATCATGTTATATATAAATTCATTTCTTTGATATTATTCTTTTTTCTCAGCCCCACTTGTAAAGATAAAGCAAGCATTGCAGCGACTCAAGAACGAAATTCTACAAATGGATATCCGGATAGGAACGGTGGAACACACGTTATTAGCAGGCAAACTTAAGGATAAATCAAATCTACAAAAAGACATGAACAAAACATTAACAACGTCACAATATGATGACTACAAGCAGTACTGAGAAGAAGTCAATTATGAAATATGAACTATAAACAATACGGAGAAGAAGTCAATATCATAATGACACATTCTGCATTTTGATGTTGACTAAAAGTACCTCTAAAGAAAAAAACTGTACTATGCCAAAAACACGAAACTGTATTAACACCTCTGTTTGGACTTGTTGGGGTACATGTCATATTAAAGTGGACGCCCTTGTTAGGGTAAAAATATCCTTTAATAATACTTTCTTTTTTATCAAACTTTGTTTATTGAAATAAAAAAAAATAGATACAAATAAATTATATAAAAATATTAAATTAAAAAGACACCCATGTACAAGTATTAACTTGTTGTAGATGTGTATATTAATAGAATAGTATCAAAGAATTGAAATTTCATATAAGTTAATATTAAGTAAATATTTGTGCATTAAATTTACATACTGTAATACTGTACATAATTAATACACCTTGATGTGGTATTTTCTGTTGACGTATTTCAGCGCTTTTAAACATAGATAATATGTCGATAAATTTAATAAATTTGTTGTAAAATTTTATAGCATGTTCGTATTTTTTTGTTTAACTTGAAAATAAAATACAATGGAATTATGATACTCACGCGTTTGATAATTGACAAACGCATGTTGACGTACTACCGCCATTGAGAGAAAAAACTAGAGCGCAGACATACGGTCGCCGCGCGCGGGGAGAGAGAAGAAGGGTTTAAGTTTTTGGCGCTAATGCAGTTTCGTACCCACCCCTTAAAATTACTCAAAATGATTTCAATACTTCATCTAGCCTACTCACGAGTTGTCTACAGCATTCAGCAAGCATAAAAAGGTAAAATATCGATAATTTCTTATTTATAACTATTTTTAATCAATTAATAATTGAGCACCCTTCAGAAATCCATCGCCAGCTTAGCTTCGCGAAAATCATCGCCAGGCCTGCCGATGAAAGTACGGAGGCCTCATAGGGCATCGATCTATAGAGGACGCTGTTGTAATCATATTATGGCGATAATAAAATATTGTTTACATGTTCCTCGTGAAACGGATTTTAAGTTTTTTTCATAAAGAAATATTTTGTGTTTAATTATGTTGTTAATTTTTAGAAATTCTATTTATTTTGAATGTTGTGTGTTATTGTCTTGTCAAATTATATTTTTTGTAAGGGTCCCTAATGATCAGCTTCGGCTGGATGGACCACCCTCATAAAATATTGTTGAAATAAATTAATGAATAGTTGCTTCATTATTTAATGTTTTATTTGATTTTATTTTAATAAACACAACAGGAAAGAAGATAAAAAAGAAGAAATGAAAGACATGAAATGATGTATTCAGTGTCAGCAGAAGTAAAATAAATTCTAGTAAAAATTGATGGAAAACATTTTTATTATAATTATTGTATTACTGTACATTACATTTCAATAAATTATATCTTTCTGTTTTTGTTGCATTTCCTATTTCCATGTATTTGAAGAGGTCTTTCATAGGTGAATAAAAAATGTTAATTAATAATAATATACTTCTATACAATCTTAAAACAGGGAAACCATTAGCGTTTCTAGTATAGCTAGTGATAACAAATACTAAAACAATTAATTCGTCATAGCTTGATTATTGTGTTATAACATTAACAATGTAACTCAGGAATGAAGTACTGTAATTCTTTTTATTCATTTCATTTATTTATTTGACCTACAAACCATAATGTAAAATAAACTAAAACAGAGGAAAATTGGTCAGTACTTATATCTTCAAGAGTCAGCAGTTCCATATTTATAGTCTTCTTTTCTGTGTGAAATTCTACTAGTAAAATGAAAGAACAAATTAAAAACATAACATAATTATGATGATACCCACAATGATGAATACAGCAATTGTATAGTATTTCTTTTCTCTATTAAAAATACGAAACGCATGTCGGAAATAATGAAAATTATAATTATTTAGTGCGTGCTTTAAACGCAGAGCCATATATATAAAGAGTTACGACATTGAAAATTAGAAGCCATTTTTGTGTCAAAGAATTCGCACGCTGAGGGCGCGCGCGTCTCTTTTGTATAGCGTTTTCCTGTAGTTCCATGCATTATTTTTAGATTTTGTTGTCAATGAAATAACGCTTAGATTCCGTTTTTATTTTAGTAAATAAAGTTATTAATGGTATTAACTTGGTAACATATATATATTGTGTCTATAATAACAAAAGAATAAATGCTAGGCCCTACATGCAAGTCAGGATACATCAAAGCATGAACCAATACAAAAAACACACAAATTCACCCCTCTTTTTATACAGTATATGGCTCTCTGTGTGTTTTTGACACAAACTTTCAGAGACTCGTTCATCATTTCATTTGTAATAATTTGCCTTTATTATTTTAATATTGTTCATACCTATTCAATATATTAACAAATATATCCACGACACTTTATTATTTTATTTAGTCATCAAAGCATGCATTATGAATTGAAAATATTACATAATTGTTATTAATGGGACGTAGTTATGGGATGTTTTGTTCCAAAATCAATCAATCGAACGTTATAATGTACTAGCGTACGCGCGCGCAATATTCTTTGGCGCAAGTGGTTCTGTACGCTGTGCACGTCGATATTCCACCGTAAAATGTGCAATTACATTTTTTTTAATATAAGAAAAAGTTTAAAGTAATTTCTTGCTCCTATACTTTACATGCATTAACGGAGACAAGTTTGACACATTTTGATCTGCATATCACGTGACTATAATCCAATGTCGTAACTCTTTATATATATGGCTCTGTTTAAACGTTAGTAACTACGCCCTCTATAGAACGCAACTGTTTACTCTATTAATAGAGTTAATGTCCTGTGAGGCCTCCGTACTTTTATCGGCAGGCCTAGCGATGATTTTCGCGAAGCTAAGCTGGCGATGTATTTCCGAAGGGTGCTCAGTATTAATTGATTAAAAATAGTTTCAAATAAAAAATTATCGATTTTTTACAATTTTATGATTGCAGAATGTTGTAGACAACTCGTGAGTAGGTTGGATGAAGATTTTGAGTAATTTTAAGGGGTGGGTACGAAACTGCATTAGCGCCAAGTTTTTTAGGTCTAAAATCTGGTTTGGCTTTAGGTGATAGTCATGATGGGGTCAGTCTAATTACCGAAAACAACCGAAAACAACCGAAAATAACCGAAAACAACCGAAAACAACCACAAACAACCGAAAACAAACCGAAAAAAAAATTTAAAAAATCTAAATACCGAAAACAAATTTTGTATAATATTTTTTTTAATGTCGCCCTCTATTGATGGGTGTTTCTAAAGCTAAGACCATACAGAGGCGCAAAAGTGATGGAAGACCCTAAGAAATGGTAGTGTGCACAAAATACAACTCAAAATCGTACAAATTCAATGAAATAGATTACATTTACTTACAAAATCTATAAACCCATTTCGTTTTTAGTCTTTTAAAAAACAAAGCATGATTTTATCTAACTTTGCGTTTTTTCGTCCCCGGTTTTCGTCACTGACTTATTAAGTGAATACTGAAGCGATTAAGGATAAAAACGTTATTTACTTTCTATACTATGGATTAACATATTCACAATTATTGTAAGGAGTAATGCGCTGGTTTCTGGATCAAAAATCGAAAGACTAAAATTAAAATATTTTTATAGATTCTGTAAGTAAATGCGATGTTATCATTGATTGATTGCATGATTTTTAGTTGTATTTTGTGCACAAGGGTCTTCCTTGGCTTTTGCGCGCGCGGTTTTGTCTCTGTTATGGTCTAAGATTTAGAAACACCCATCAATAGAGGGCGACATTTAAAAAATATTATACAAATTTGTTTTCGGTATTTAGATTATTTTATTTTGTTTTCGGTTTGTTTTCGGTTGTTTATGGTTGTTTTCGGTTGTTTGTGGTTGTTTTCGGTTGTTTAGGGTTGTTTTCGGTTATTTTCGGTTGTTTTCGGTTGTTTTCGGTAATTAGACTGACCGGTCATGATGGATCCATTCCAAAATAAGGAAGGCGATCCAGAACTTGTTGATTTTCTTTCAAAAGTTGATGAAATTGGTTAGTAAAAACATGGAGTAACTTATTCTTTACTCCACCATGGTAACAATTGTAAAATAAAGCCTGGTCTGCTAGGCCTATCTAGTAGGGCCTCTAGCAGGTATTAGTAGTAGGCCTGCCTAGGCCTAATTGTGTGTTGGACCTAGCCTAGTCTAGTAGAGGCTGTGCTTGCTTGGCTAGCTAGCTAGGACTGGCCTAGTAATAGGAGGCTAGGTGCGAAAGTGCAGTGTTTGTAGCGCCTTGTTATCATGTTATATAAAAGAAGGCCTAGCCCTCCCTAGCTAGGCCTATATATAA
Source organism: Antedon mediterranea (assembly GCF_964355755.1). NCBI lineage: Eukaryota > Metazoa > Echinodermata > Crinoidea > Comatulida > Antedonidae > Antedon > Antedon mediterranea. Next base: position 2,796,799 of record NC_092677.1, read on the forward strand.
TATTTCACTTTGGTTGCTTTGCACATTATTATTATTATTATTATGTATTGTAGATAAAATAGTTAAAGGATTGAATACAGAAGATGACAGTGAACAGAAAAAGGCATTATCAAAAGCAGACAAGATGATTAAAGAAACTGAGACCAGTAGTAAAATCAACAAGACAATCATTAACAAGACATCAACAAACGGCATGGTTAGTTTATGGTTACTTTTGGTACCGTGTTGTTGGTTGTGGCTTGCCATATAAATGAATAGATATTATTATAACACTATTTTTGTATCTTTGTTCTTTCAGGACGTAGGTGGACTTCCACAGGGAATGACACAAGGTATAGCTTGAAATTTAACACTAGGCTATTGGTCACTCAGGTGTTAATTTACAAAAATAATTGGTTGTTGTTTATGAATTAAGTTTCTAAACTATTTCTTCTATGTTGTAAATATGCACTAAATAATTGATTGTTTGAACCTTTATTTCAGATGCTTTTATGGCATCAGTAGAAGCTGACGCAAGGGAGCGTGCTCAGAGACGTAAAGTTAAAACAAAACGAGCAACCGAGTGGAAAGAAAAAGGAAATCAGGAATTTAAGGCTGGAAAGTTTGAGAAAGCTGTTGAATATTATACTGAAGGACTTGAATGCCTCAAAGATATGGTGGTCCTTTACACAAATAGAGCTCAGGTATTTAAACTTATTTAAAAATGGGGATCTTTACATGATTGTAACCCACAATTATACTCTTAAATTATTGTCACCAATTCTTAAAATGTTGTCACTTGCTCTTAAATTATTGTCATAAATTCTTAGAAAGTTGTCAATTATAATTAAATTATTTTCACCAATTCTTAGAATGTTGTCACTCTTAAATTATTGTCACCAATTCCCAAAATCTTGTCACTTACTTTTAAATTATTGTCACCAATTCTTAGAAATGTTGTCAACTGTTAAATTACTGTCACCAATTCAACTTACAGTACACTTTAAGTTGTTGCCGACACTGTAATTTTTATTGAGTTTTTTGGTTACGTTACAGGCATTTAACAAACTAGCTCAATACAATGATGCCATAGGGTCATTCCATCTCAGTTCACCCAAAAAAAATGGAATTTTAAACCCTACCTCTTCCAATTTTGATGAAATTTGGTATATGGGTGATTCATAGCAATTAAAACCAAATTTTCAAATTTTAACCTTATCGGACCAACGGTTTTCGAGATATCGCAATTTCAATTTTCGGTTTTTACGCAAAAAAGCGCGCGGCCGCCACGTTTCAAAGAGCTGTATCTCGGGAACTATAGGTTCGATTTTAAAAACAAAGGTATTTTTGTAAAGGGGAGACCATAAGGAACCTAAATATACTAATTGTGTGTGTTTTATGTTAATTTTAAGTTGAATAAAACTTTGACATATATTTTGACCTTGAAATTGACCCCGTGGAACACGCCCAATTTGTTGGTGACTATCACGAAAAATGTAGCCCTACGTGTCAACTACAACATATAAAAAAATTGGAGGGGTTTTTTTCTTTGTTTCCATGAAATTACAATTTGAAGTTGACATACCTCTTCCTTTTAGTGTATTTTTGGTGTTGTTATACTTATACACAGTGTGAACACTAACTGTTAAGGTGTCTTATTGTTACGCTTTCTCATCAGGCCCACTTAAACAGTAGATATATTTTGATATGAGAAATACTGGGTAACTCACATACTTTTAAAATCAATTTTGACACATAGTTTAGTGTCCTTACTATGTTATTATGCACATTAACATATGCATAATAAGTGATTGCAGAGAACATACAACAGTTACTGTATATGCCTTTTTAAAGGTTGTCATCCCCTATAGAAAAACAAAACTACCAACCATGAAAAAAGTTCATTATTTCACAGATGGATGTGGCGGCCAATACAAAAACAAATATAACTTTATTAACCTTTGCCACCACCAGGAAGATTTTGGTTTAGACGCCGAGTGGAATTTTTTTGCTACATCACATGGCAAGAGTGCGTGTGATGGCATAGGTGGAACCGTTAAGAGGCTTGTCACTATGAGAAGCTTACAGCGTTTGACTGAATGTCATATTATCACATCTCTCAGTATGTTCGACTACTGTGTAATTTTTTATTTTTATTTTATGTCTTTAGGCAATGTGGCCAAGGATTACCAATAGTGAATTAATCACTGTCCTATCAGATAGGTGGTAATCCCCCTGATACAGGGGCTATTGTGTGAACCAGTTCACCGGGGTAACCCCCTACTCTTTTTCAAATAATGAACTGGGTTCTTTAAAGTACACACATGTTATAACTGTGTACACTGGACCTACGGTTTATAGTCCTTATCCGAGAAGACTTGTTCCACCACCAGAACTAGGAGCGAGTCGGCCTCGAACCCTTGCCGATGTTGTTGTTGGCTCTTTTAGGTACGGTAAACGGCGCCCCTGCCTTAACCGCTCGGCCATATGACTCGCTCATATGGACATTCCAGGCATCAACTTTTTTCATGAGGGAATAGATGAGGTATCTACTGTGGAAAAAGAAATAAAGCTGAGATTCAACCTCGCCCAGACCATCAAGGGTACATTACAATATCATCGCTTTGTTCCCGTTTCTCTGGCACAGATGCAGGTCTACAAACTTAGTACCCAGATAAACCCTCCGGATGTGGTAGTGATTCAAGAATCTTTCAGTGATGAAAATGAAATTGTTGCTGATACACAACCCACCATTATTAGACTTCAGAATTTTGTGTGCTGTAGTTATGATGGTGTCCCATGGATTGGTTTGGTGGTGGATGTCTCACTCTCAGAAGAGTTTGGGGATTTTCAAATTAAATTTATGCATCCTCATGGGTCAGCGAAAACCTTTTATTGGCCCTCCAAAGAAGACTGTTGTTGGATTCCTGAATCAAATGTACATTGTATTATAGCCTCTCCGTTTATAAAATCCTCTTCGACTAGGAATTACAGTATTTCCCAAAATGAGTAAAGGCCAGACATAGACAATTGTAACATTATAATAATATTTAGTTTGTAATAAAATTAATTTTGGAATACATCAAATTGACATTGAAGTAATGCATGGACAGACACCAAAAATACACTAAAAGGAAGAGGTATGTCAACTTCAAATTGTAATTTCATGGAAACAAAGAAAAAAACCCCTCCAATTTTTTTATATGTTGTAGTTGACACGTAGGGCTACATTTTTCATGATAGTCACCAACAAAACGGGCGTGTTCCACGGGGTCAATTTCAAGGTCAAAATATATGTCAAAGTTTTATTCAACTTAAAATTAACATAAAACACACACAATTAGTATATTTAGATTCCTTATGGTCTCCCCTTTACAAAAATACCTTTGCTTTTAAAATCGAACCTATAGTTCCCGAGATACAGCTCTTTGAAACGTGGCGGACGCGCCCTTTTTTGCGTAAAAACCGAAAATTGAAATTGCGATATCTTGAAAACCGTTGGTCCGATAAAGTTAAAATTTGAAATTTTGGCTTTAATTGCTATGAATCACCCATATACCAAATTTCATCAAAATTGGAAGAGGTAGGGTTTAACTCATTGGGTGATCTGAGATGGAATGACCCCATAAAGGACTGTGACACAGCTTTAGTCATTGATGATAAAAGCACAAAAGCTCATATTCAGAAAGGCAATGCTTACCTTGGCCTGTTACAGTATACAAAGGCAATAGAAACATATCAAGAAATATTGAAAATTAACCCAAAACAAGAAAAAATAGTTAATGGTAAGTAAACAAGTTAAAACAACAATGTGGTCTGCCGTCATCACAAAGTATATTCATAATTTGTTTTTATTAAAAAATTGAATTAGTATATAATATAATGATTACTAATTATTAATTTTCTTTTGTTAAGCACATTGAGGCTTTGTATAATACGCTATATAAACCCCATTTATTATTTATTTGTTAATGATGTAGGTTTTTTTTTAACTTTTAGATTATGTTAAGAAAGCATCCATGGCCATGGAAGCATCAGAGGCTGAAATGGCAGCCTCTAAACTTATAGCAGAAGAGGACAAGGAAGCTTCAAATCTATTGCAACTTATTGAGAAACTGGGACAGACAGACAAACCGGTTGTTTACTATGTTGGTGGCTTGCAACTCCTTGCAGCTCAAATAAATGATGGTAATCAAAACATGTTATTTACTTGTGAGTTAGTTAGTAGTTGGTTAGTTGTTAATTGATAATAGTTAGTTGTGAGTTAGTTGTTACTTATTTGTTAGTTAATTGTTAATTGATAATAGTTAGTTGTCATTTACTTGTTAGTTAGTTGTTAGTTAGTTTGTTGTTAGTTTGTTGTTAGTTTGTTGTTAGTTTGTTAATACTCATTTTTATATATTTCTACACTCTTCACAGATATATCAAAGACGTTATTTCGTTCAAATTCTGGATTTGAACTGCTTTTTGACCAATCATATCTTAGCAAGAAAATTCAGCATGCTCCAGTGAGCACGGACACCGAGATCTGTGAGCTTGCAAGAGTGGCCGTACATGTCTGTGTACAAGTCACAGCAAAACATGGTAAGAGGGACGTACTGTACATACAGCATAAAAATTACTTTAAAAAAAAATAGTTTAATATCAAAATGTTTTGATAAAATAGTTATAAAACCACCTAGAAACTAAATTCTTAGTGAAAAAAAAAAATCCTTTATATTAAAGATCGTCTCCAATTAGAGACCACTTTACCTAACTGAAGTTAATGAACACAAAAGTATAATAGAAATGCTTTAGTTAGGTGATTCTAATAGAAGACCAAGACTGCTAAGAGGGAATAGTAAAAATGAGTTTTAAAATTAGATTAATATTGTTGTTAATATTATTATTATTATTCAACAGAAGTAAACACTAAGTACATACTTCAGCAAGATGGTTTTAATGAGTTCCTTCTCAACTGTCTCCAATCGACGACTAGTGTTCTGCTGAAAGAGGATTGTGCAAGATTCTTGTTTCAATTGTCACAGACCAGCCTAGCACGATCTATCATTATATCTAGGCTTGATACATCAAGGTAAATGAGTGGTTGGAAATGATTAGGCCTAGGATACATAGGCTTTTTGTTTCAATTGTCACAGACCAGCCTGGCACGATCTATCATTATATCTAGGCTTGATACATCAAGGTAAATGAGTGTTTGGAAATGATTAGGCCTAGGATACATAGGCTTTTTGTTTTAATTGTCACAGACCAGCCTAGCACGATCTATCATTATATCAAGGCTTGATACATCAAGGTTAATGAGTGGTTGGAAATGATTAGGCCTAGGATACATAGGCTTTTTGTTTTAATTGTCACAGACCAGCCTAGCACGATCTATCAATTATATCAAGGCTTGATACATCAAGGTAAATGAGTGGTTGGAAATGATTAGGCCTAGGATACATAGGCTTTTTGTTTTAATTGTCACAGACCAGCCTAGCACGATCTATCATTATATCAAGGCTTGATACATCAAGGTTAATGAGTGGTTGGAAATGATTAGGCCTAGGATACATAGGCTTTTTGTTTTAATTGTCACAGACCAGCCTAGCACGATCTATCATTATATCTAGGCTTGATACATCAAGGTTAATGAGTGGTTGGAAATGATTAGGCCTAGGATACATAGGCTTTTTGTTTTAATTGTCACAGACCAGCCTAGCACGATCTATCATTATATCTAGGCTTGATACATCAAGGTTAATGAGTGGTTGGAAATGATTAGGCCTAGGATACATAGGCTTTTTGTTTTAATTGTCACAGACCAGCCTAGCACGATCTATCATTATATCTAGGCTTGATACATCAAGGTTAATGAGTGGTTGGAAATGATTAGGCCTAGGATACATAGGCTTTTTGTTTTAATTGTCACAGACCAGCCTAGCACGATCTATCATTATATCTAGGCTTGATACATCAAGGTAAATGAGTTGGTGGTAATTATTAGACCTGAAGTATACATATACTCTTCGAAATGATTACATATGACCATGTGCCATGTGTTATATACATAGGTTAATGAAGAATTTGTGATTCATTATTAGGCCAACTTGTGTATAACTGGGACGGACAGACTTAGTGCAAACTGCATTTATGTAAAGAGATATTACAGTACTTGTTAAGGCTATACATGTTTGAATTTGAACATTATTTTCAATTTTATTAGGCTGATGTTGGGACTGATCAGCTGTGTTCAGATCTCAGAACAAGGAGCTGAAAATGCCATGAAAAGTTTAAACAATCTTGCCCTAGAAAAACAGTAAGTACTACGTCTTTTCTTCAACAGAGTAAGCAATTTAATTCATAATTGTATTCATTTGTATAACAGGGTAGTATTGAGAACAGTTACGTAAACGTTTTTAAGCGAACTGTTGATAGGTGTTGTTAGCTTATCTTGATTTATTAATCAAAACCTTTATATAGCAATATTTGTTTGTTCTTCAGATTTCTAGGTCTTGTACGTGTAGAAATGAAAACTAACCTATTACCTGCTTTTGAAGAGATTCTCGTAAGTTGTAAAGATTTCTTCTATGCCCAAACATTGAGATATCATTCTGAGAATTCTTTATCAACCAGGCACAGATAGTGCAACTTGCATTGATAATTGGTGTCTGAGTGTTGGAGGAGAGATAATGTTGTCTTGAGAGGTGGTGGACCGGTGTTGTGTGTAATACCCGCTGTGTGTAGTGGGGTAAGGTAGTGTTTTCTGATGGTTAAAGGGTGGTGATGTAAATGTTTGAGAGGAAGGGTCAAAAAAGGGTCAAAAAAAAGAAATTAATTTTACAGTATGTTTATTTTTTTATCTGCACAGTGAATCAGTTAATAGTACTGTATTCCCATCATGTATTTTATTATTTCTTTAGCTGCATAGTGAGTCAGTTAATAGTACTGTATTCCCATCATGTATTTTATTATTTCTTTAGCTGCACAGTGAGTCCGTTAATAGTACTGTATTCCCATTGTGTATTTTATTATTTCTTTATCTGCACAGTGAGTCAGTTAATAGTACTGTATTCCCATCATTTATTTTATTATTTCTTTATCTGCACAGTGAATCAGTTAACAGTACTGTATTCCCATCGTGTATTTTATTATTTCTTTAGCTGCACAGTGAGTCAGTTAACAGTACTGTATTCCCACTGTGTATTTTATTATTTCTTTAGCTGCACAGTGAGTCAGTTAACAGTACTGTATTCCCATTGTGTATTTTATTATTTCTTTAGCTGCACAGTGAGTCAGTTAACAGTACTGTATTCCCACTGTGTATTTTATTATTTCTTTAGCTGCACAGTGAGTCAGTTAATAGTACTGTATTCCCATCGTGTATTTTATTATTTCTTTAGCTGCACAGTGAGTCGGTTAACAGTACTGTATTCCCACTGTGTATTTTATTATTTCTTTAGCTGCACAGTGAGTCAGTTAACAGTACTGTATTCCCATCGTGTATTTTATTATTTCTTTAGCTGCACAGTGAGTCAGTTAACAGTACTGTATTCCCACTGTGTATTTTATTATTTCTTTAGCTGCACAGTGAGTCAGTTAACAGTACTGTATTCCCATTGTGTATTTTATTATTTCTTTAGCTGCACAGTGAGTCAGTTAACAGTACTGTATTCCCACTGTGTATTTTATTATTTCTTTAGCTGCACAGTGAGTCAGTTAATAGTACTGTATTCCCATCGTGTATTTTATTATTTCTTTAGCTGCACAGCGAGTCATTTAATAGTACTGTATTCCCACTGTGTATTTTATTATTTCTTTAGCTGCACAGTGAGTCAGTTAATAGTACTGTATTCCCATCGTGTATTTTATTATTTCTTTAGCTGCACAGTGAGTCAGTTAATAGTACTGTGTTCCCACTGTGTATTTTATTATTTCTTTAGCTGCACAGTGAGTCAGTTAATAGTACTGTATTCCCATCGTGTATTTTATTATTTCTTTAGCTGCACAGTGAGTCATTTAATAGTACTGTATTCCCACTGTGTATTTTATTATTTCTTTAGCTGCACAGTGAGTCAGTTAATAGTACTGTATTCCCATCGTGTATTTTATTATTTCTTTAGCTGCACAGTGAGTCAGTTAATAGTACTGTGTTCCCACTGTGTATTTTATTATTTCTTTAGCTGCACAGTGAGTCAGTTAATAGTACTGTATTCCCATCGTGTATTTTATTATTTCTTTAGCTGCACAGTGAGTCAGTTAATAGTACTGTATTCCCATTGTGTATCTCAACCATATCCAACATGACACATGATGACCATATTAGGAAACAAATGTCAGCTGACAAGAATTTCTGGCAAGCTATGCTGTCAACTTTGGTAAGTAAGGATTTAAGATCGCAGCCTTCTGATCAAAGTTCCCAATATTAAAAGATTTTTATTGGTAAATTATCATCTTTGAATAAAATAAAATATCAATAGAACAAGAGATCTTAAATGTGCCCATATATGGACATGATGATGTCATATCACTACCTAATTTAGGCATATCACTACCATATTTGGACACATCACACTTTTTTGTCAAACTAGTTTGATATTGTAGACAGAGCATTGGCATCTACAATGGTTATGCCAGGCACTTGGCAAAGGCAGAATATGCGTTGAGGCAATCAATTTTCACCTTGTTTGTTGAGCCCAAGTAATAAATTTATACAAAAATTGCATTTAAGCAGATTGGCAGATGGCGCAAAATAATGGGAAACTCCTGTGCTTATCAGGAGGGTTGGGGGATCTGAATTATTTTTTTAATGATTTTGAACTTGATATACATTTTTTTCTTCAGAAAACCCATTGTAGTAAGACAAACAGAGAAGAAAGTGAGAAAGTGTTGGAACCTCTACTTGGTTTGTGTATGAACTTATCCCTTGAGAAAGTTCATGCTGAGCACCAGCTTACACTACCACTTACTAATTGTGTTGTACCGTTACTGAGCAGAACAAATCAACAATTGATAATGGTTTGTTTATTTTGCTTTATATATTAACAGTATTACCTTTTAATTGAATGTTCTAATTAAAGAAAGTGTAATTCTAGTGTTTCTAATTGCAAGGCAATGTACAATAAATAACTTCTACTGACCGCTCAGGTATAACTGGTGATTTACTCTGTGTTTCGAACGTCACCATTATATTAACTTGAATTCCACCTTGAAAACTAGCTTGGTTATTCCTCTCTCAGTAAATATAGTCCCTTTACGCCTATGTGTAGTTTGACTTCTCATAGAAACCACTTTTTTTTACTAGGACCGTACTTCATAAAATTGTAATACAGTACATATTTTTTCCAGCGTGTGTGTGGGTTACTGAGCCGAGTTCTTGTCTATTCAACTGAAGCAGTTGAGTATTGTGTTCAGCAACATATTGTTGATATCATGTTGAACATACTTAAACAGGTATGTACTTAATTTTTAAAGTCTCAACTATAAACCATCTCCACTTAACGGCCTCTCATTCCCAATTTATAGTTCATGTTAGTAATCGTTTATATCTAAAGACACATTCAAATTTATTCGTGCTCAAAGGTGTTTGAAAATTACTCTTCACTTTTTTTGTAGGGTAAAGATGAAACATGCAAGAAGTACTGCCTGAAATGTCTGACTGTGATAACACAGAACAATCAGGAATCAAGAAGACAAATACTATCACAAGATAAAGGTAACGAAATGAGCAACCCTCTAATTTCTTTTCAGATGTTCTCATTTAGAAATTTAAAGTTTTTCCATCAAATAGTTTTTATGTTCTCCATCTTTTTTTTCTATCACAATCTTTTTGCGTCGTTCTTTTCCTTTTTATTAAAACCATAAACGTGAGAAAAGCATCTCATCTACAAAAGTTTATGTCACTAACACAATATAAAATATAATAGAGAGATTATAATCAAAATTCCCAAGAAGAAGTATTTAATTACAGCTCAGGCAAAGTGCATTATATTTTTAGAAAAATTATTTTTTTTTAAAGGTTTAACAAAGTTGGTGTATTATCTAGACAGTGAAGATGACATGATGATAGCGAACGCTGCGTTATGTATCGGACATTGCGTGCAAGAACCAGGAGCTAGCCACCATGTCAGTACAGATGTAGTCAAGACATTACTGACAAGAACAGACACTACAAACACTTCAATTAAACAAAACTGTGCAATCACGCTAGCTAAGCTTGCTACTACAAGTCCAGATCATCTTAACATGCTCAAGAAGTTAGGAGGAATAGGTATTCTGAATAGCTGTATGAAGTATGTAAATTCATGACGTTTTTCGGGGATTGGTGTTTTTCAAATCGGCATCCATACGGGTCTCATCAGCCGCACCTTTTGGGCATCAGTTGTACGCCACACCTCATGTTTCAACTACAGTTTGGGCTGGGAATATCCACATGGTCAAGTAGTTCTATAAACAGTGCACATTTTTTTAATGCTTACAATTGTTTTTATTTCTAGGTTTTTAAAAAGGTAAACTAGTAAAAAAACATTTCAAGATACTTCTACTTAACATAGAAAAATATCAGCAAATAAAGCTTTTTTGTTGAACAATGAAACCGAAATGAACCATACCTGCTTGGTGTTATATATCGTTTGGTGATTTTATCCTTGTTATTACATCAACCACGACAGACAATTTCTATGAGACCTGGGTTTCCTATATTCCCTACGCGATACGCTAAAATCTGGCTCCATAAAGGTGGAATGCGTCATTAAAACAATCGGGAATGCGCCATGATTAATTGTAAACCTATCGACATGGTTCAACTTTTCTGTTAGGAGTGCAACAAACTGCAACGGCTAAACAATCGCACACCAAAGTCATATTTTCATAATATAAAATATTTTTACACTTTTAATAAGAATTCCAAAAATACATACATAGTTGTTTCATTGTGTTTGTAATATACAAACAATGATGGTTATCTATAGGCTAAAGTTAACTTTGCAAATAACTGATATAAAAACCAATGTAATAAGATATATCATTTTCATAACATACAATTTACATAATCATACATAATCATTTTAATTGCAAGTTCAAGTTAATTTAAAGCCTGTTTTCTTAATCTATATCACTATTATAATATATAATTAATATATAAAAAATAACAATTGACATATAAACACTGTAAAATTGTATATACATCGAAATAAAAGAGTGCAGTTTATAATCGAGATGCAGATACATATTTGCATTGCATTGCATAACCATTAGGCCTACAATTCAATTCACTTTTATTTCAGAACAAAGTCCATATCATGACAAATAAAAAAATCTATACCACATGTCGCACATAATAATGCCGTCGGTTTTCAACTAGGATTGAAAAAAAACCAAAAAACACATTATTATGGCCTACATATCCCATGTATCAAAATAACTTTTATTGTGGCTGTCCACACAAGAAAAACAAAATTCCACACATAAATGTTCACACATTTCTCACTAGATTCTTCTATTGCACAATATGTATTTATTTCATTTATAACAAAATAAATAACTACAAACCGAAATTATAGATTACAATTTTACTAATTTTGTATTGGAATTACATAAATGATATTTCCCAAACCAATTTTGGCCATCTTCAATTGGCACTGTGCCAAAATGTTCTGAATCTGCCTCTGTGGTACAATTGCCACTACAGTTTTTTCTTTATAATAGATTGCATATAGTACAGTGAATAAAGTAAACTAATAAGCACCTTAAAAGGTGTTATATGTGTGTTAGGAAACTAAAAATGAGAATTTATTCAAATTTTTTTTTTCATTATAATTAAGTAATTTAGTATGTGTACTTGCATAAAAAATAAAAAAATTGAAAAAAAATATATATTAATATTATTAATAAATTAATGAAAAACGATAATAACATGCCGGTTGCCATGGCAACCAAACCAAAAATTTGAAATTTTACTGATAAAAACTACCCTTACCATGTTGAAAATTCATTTTTAGTGGTTATTTCAACTTATGTGTCTGCTGCCCTCTCTTGTCATGATATAGGGGATATTCCAATAGGCTATTTTTAGATACCATGTGCTGTATTATTTTTTTGTTTACCTTAAATTATATTAGAACACGGGATTTCCTATGTTTCAAATTTTCAATGTTTTTCAGATTTTGAAAAAATATAGAAGTAGAATTACACCCCCTACAGACTTGAAAATTGGCAGAAATGCTCTTTAGAGTGTGCTCTATTTAATGGCCTCAAAATAAATAATATAGGTAGTACCAGACTTTTCACATGACATTTCTAATTCTTGAGATTTTGGTTTTCACAATATGAGATATTTGTCCATAGTTTATCACATACCCCCCTAAATAATATATAATGTAGGCCATTGGATAGATCTTGGGAAGAGCTTTAATTTGACATCTCAATCAACTATGTATGATAGTTGGTTAAAGCGCTACATTATTTTGAAAATTATGCAATCAACGCTAATTAATTATGCCAATTAGGTAGTTAAAATTTTTTTTTTAATGAAAATGCATTTGTTACTGTATGTTATTTGTGTGGATATAGTATGAAGTTAATAAGATATGGTTTAATACAGTTTGGTTAAACTAGCAATGAACACCTTTTTTAAATTAGTTCATTTGCAGTAAATGTATTGATGAATTTTCTGTGTAAATATGTTTTTTCCTTAAAATATATTTTTTACAACAAAATGTTACTATTTTAATTCAATCAGACCTGAATATTATTACTTAAATGAAAGAAAACTGTTTAAACCCCATTTAAAACGTATAAGAATTAAGAACTTTCTATGAAATTTAATACAAGTAACAAAGGTTTTATACATTTAATCCTGGATGAATCTGGACAGCGCCAAAACACACATCTGACAGAAGTAACATTCACCTACACTCCACCAGTAAATAAAAAACAAATAAGCACGTTAAATGAGTGTAAATATATTGATGATGAATTTTCTGTGTTCCATATTCTGATAAATTATTATATATTTATATATTATATTTATAATTATTCAAACCTTAATATGTTTACTTAAATGAAAGAATAGTAATTCTGTTAACCCATTTAAAACAATCAGAATTTATTATGAAATTTAATGAATTTAATACGCTATCATGTAAATTATTAAAATATCTCAAGAAGTAACATACGGTATGTATAGGACGTTATTCTTTTGGTGAATCTGTATCCTGCAGTGACACATATCTGACTGAAGTACATCCGATTGGCAGATAACATACAGCGCATGTAAGAAACTTCTAATCGACGTTGATATATCTGCAGAGCAGCATCGACACGCATCTGACTGAAGTACATCCGATTGGCAGATAACATACAGCGCATGTAAGAAACTTCTAATCGACGTTGATATATCAGCAGAGCAGCATCGACACGCATCTGACTGAAGTACATCCGATTGGCAGATAACATACAACGCATGTAAGAAACTTCCAATCGACATTGGTTTATCTGCAGAGCAGCATCGACATGCATCTGACTGGATACCTGCAGGGTGTTACTGCCATCGTTGTCACTCACAACCATGGTAGAAGATCGTACCTTAAAACATCCACTGTAACTTGCAAACATTACATTCATTACGGTCAAAGCCGTTTGGGCAGTATATCGACTAGACATTTTATCTCGATACTACCTGGAAAAATTCAAAAAGGAATGGTGGATATACAGAATAACAATAGTTACGACAGACAATATGAGCCTTAATAAACTATAATGTAAAAAATGTATGCTCTGCAAGGAATGATTTTTATCTATTATTTAAAATGTTAAGATATAATAATATTTGCTTTTATATATCGCTTATTGCACATTGCTTCTAAGGGCTTCACGTTATTACCCCCATCATTTTCTTGGGGATCGAAACATACTTCCATAATGTTGTGTCTTGATCTAAACGGGTACCCATTTATAGGCAAACTTAAAGTATCTTGCCTAAGGATACAAGCAATGCAGCGAGAGTTGGATTCGAATCACGATCTCAGTAGTTCATCGTCAAACACACTGCACCACCTGCCCTTATTGTGTATTGTGATTTTTGTATATTTTGTAAGATCATTTTAATCCAGACCTTTTTATTTGAATTGACCCGTGTGGGATGATTAAAGAATTTTGAATTGAATTGAATTGTCCCCCTGAAAAACTAATTTAAAAAATTGTAGTTGAATATACCATTTTAATGTCACATAATAGTTATCCACTATTAACTATAAAATAACCTATTCAAAGTCTGATTTTATTAATCTTTATTTTTCATTCTTTAAATAATTGAAATGATGATATAATGAATATAGACCTATATATTTAAAAAAGAGACAATAAAGGAGGGTTAATCCCACGAAAGACCAAAAAAAAAAAAATAATTGAAGACACAGAGTACACCTTTTCAAAATATTTTATAGATTCTGTAAGTAAATGCGATGTTATTAATTGAATGTACGGTTTTGAGTTGTATTTTGTGACACACCATTTTGAGGGTCTTCCTTGGCTTTTGCGCGTGCGGTTTTCTCTCTGCATGGTCTTAGCTTTAGAAACACCCAACAGTAGAGGACGACGTAAAAAAAAATATACAAATTTGTTTTTGGTATTTATTTATTTTCAGGGGGACAATATATCTTTAAAACTGTTATGTCAACAAGCGAGCAGCGTTTTTTGTAAGAAATATTTTTTGTTTATTTTGTTTTCGGTTTGTTTACGGTTGTTTTCGGTTATTTTCGGTTGTTTTCGGTAATCAGACTGACCCTAATTCCCAGCTCACTATGTCGGTCGGTTGGTCGGTCGGTACACAAAAACTTGTATATGACCTTATCTTGACTGTTTAATCTAGCTAAGTCAATTTTTCACAGTATATTCCTTATGGCCAGGAATCGATGTGGTTATGTTTTCACGGTCTACGCGGTCTACGCACGATTTAACGAAATTCAATTGTAATCATATCTTCACAACCATGAATCACAATTAAATAAAATTTGGTACTCATAAATTTCAGGGCATAAATCATCATATGGCAATACAATTAACATTAGCATGTAACGAATGCGTACACGCGCTTAAAAATTTTCAAAATTTATTTTCGATGAAATAAGAGTACGTTTATTCATGAGTGCGCAGATTTTTAGTTAAATATTATTACGCACTCTTTTTGCCTGATTTCTGTTTTCTTGACTTACTTTTCAACTTGAAATTACGTTATACGAGCACGTCAAAAGTGACAGGCTACGCACGTGTAAATTAGAAAAATATAAATGTTTTTAAACATGTTCAGCAATTTCGGTCGGTCGGTCGGTAAACACTAATAATGAGCACGCGACTGCAGCCATCTCTATATGGCCTTGTTTATCTGAGATCTTTGTGTTCTGTGCAGCTGCAGAAACACACATAGAGGGCGACATCCCATGGGAATTTGGAAATCATCAATTCTCTTTTCTAGCTCTCTCTCTCCGCGCCGCTGCTGATCGGCGGGATGAGTACCTGGGCATAGAATTACTATATTTTGTATCATTATTGACAAGTTTGATCTATTTTTTGGATTGTAATTCATTTAGAAGGTTATATCTGTTAAACAAATCTTTATTGCCCTTTACTACGGGCTACCTGGGCCTATCTAGCTCTAGCCTAGTTATTAATTAGGGCTGGCCTCTTATAATATAGGCCTAGCTAGGCCCTATTAGGCCTACCTAGTACTACTCCTATGCCTAGTAGTAGGCCTACTACTCATATGCCTACTAGTAGGCCTAGCTAGTTCATAGTCTAAGATTATTGTAGGCCGCCTAGAAGCTAGCTAGAGTAGGAGTCAGTGGCTTACTGACCAACAAAAATGTAATTATGCAATACAAATTAAAAATAGCAAATAAATAGGGCCTAGCCTAGTAAAAAAAAGTTGTCCACTTCAAATTTTGATGATACAGATAATATTAATGGAAATTACAGTGCTCATAAACATTGGCTTGCCTAAAATAAATATAAATATAAGGGGGACTTTTTATCTAACAAATGTTTTGTTATAATGCCTTATCCCAGCTGGGTAGAACGAGTACTTGTCTGTGCATTCACCGCCCTCATTCTACTACTTCTAACGATAACGGAGCCGATAATGTCCTTATGAAGAGGATGGTTGGTGTCTTCCAATATAGCATGGAACACATCGGCAAGACGTTCGCTGTACAAAGAGTCAAGCGTTTGCACAGACGAACCAATTACTTTCCCCGCTCTACCCAGCACCTTTTCAATTCGGTCTTTATCCCCTTTACTGATATTCCTAGCCCAGCCCAACATACAATAACCCCAAATAGATAACATCACTGATGAGTAAAACATTTGACAAATATCCTGCTTTACTCCAAGCGAACCGAGTTTCCTTGTATTTAACTTCTTAACTATATGGTCAACATGATCTCCCCCATTTAAGCTTACAGTCAAATACTACTCCCAGGTACTTATAATTGTTAACAATCTCTACTTCCTTTCCTTTAATATATACCGGGTCCATACTGTCGGACCTATTGTGTTTTCGAAAATCAATCCGCATTTCTTTCGTTTTATTTATGTTTAGTTCAAGAAAATTATTGCCGCAGTAATCGGTGAATCGAATAATCTCAGAAATGTATAGAGAAGAATTGTTATTATTGATAAGTCCAACCATAGCTGAGTTGTCCGCAAATTTTATCATTGGACAACTGGGGGATACCGACCTAAAGTCTGATGTGTACAGAGTAAACAAAAAAGGTGCCAATATGGTACCTTGTGGTGCACCAGTACTAGTACGCACAGTATCGGAAATAATATTATTCTGTAACTTAACATAGTGGCTACGTTGGACTAAAAAATTTAAACACTTGGAACATTCATATCAAATAATTTATGAACTAATATGTGTGGCTGAATTGTGTTAAATGCGGAACTAAAATCAAAGTACATAACCCTAACGCATGGGTACGTTTTCCAGTCATCTAAATGACGGTACGTTTGGTGGAGCTTATATATCAAAGTGTCTTCAGTGCTCCTGTTTGTGCAGTACGCAAATTTTGCTTATCCTTGCCTCCTTAGATTTGCAGCTGTCATTTTTGTGTTACCTTTCGATTTTAAAGGGTAAATAAAGAATGAAAATATAAACAACAACATATAAAGGTAAATGATGATTAAACTTACATTGAACATAAAAGAAACAATGCTCAGTAAGTAATTGTACAGATATAATAGGTCAGTAGTAAATACACATACAAATAACAACAAAATATAAAAGGTAAATGATGATTAAACTTACATAACTTACATTGAAAAAAAAAATGTGACAGAAAAAAAATTTATACATATAATAGTAAATGAAACTGAAAAGAAATCGAAATAAAGACAAATGTATATATATATATGATTTATATATAATTTACACAGTGCTACGCAACATCATTGATTTACATATACACAATATTATTTAAAAAACCGTTGCGAATTAAAGTTGGAATTTATTGTGACTTGTCAAGCCTCCACTGATTGTGAGGGCGTTTGTTGTATGAGAGAATGTATCTGGTGGGTGAAAATCTGTGATAATACCGTACATGGCTCTGTGTGGTCTAGTGGTATGATACTCGCCCTGTAAGCGAGAGGTTGGAGGTTCGAATCCAGCCAGAGACATTTTTTCATACAACTAAAAAATACGGAACTTTCACCAATGAGCTATGCTCGACGCGATTATGAGATCATGTTCCGAATATGAGCACTGTTTCTTTTTTTTTTTGTCTTATGTAGGATCGACCCACTTTTATTTCTTCATCAATAAAATGTTCGTTTACAATGAGTACATTGAGCATTGAGCACATGAGTAATGTAATGATACAATACAATATAATTGACATTAACTAACTTTCAGTACAACTGATCTCTCACTCCTACCATTGCATTTTATATATAATAATAGTATAAGGAAAGGGAAAAAAAAAATGTGTTATACACTCTTTACACGTTTTTCAATCCTTAACAATGTACGTATAATTTATCACAGAATTTGTAATTGTATAAGGCTTTTTATCTCTTTCAGGCAATCCAAAAAAAAAAAAAAAAATAATAATATGAGCACTGTTTCTATAATTTCCAGTATGATTTGTATATTTGAAATATAGATGGGAAGGTATGAATGGTAAGGGTAGGGGGAAAGAGAAGAAAAATAAATAAATAAATTTAAGGAGAGAAAAACCAACAAACTCCCAAAAAAAGAAATACCTGTATATGTGTGTAGTGGCAATAAAAAATCGAAAGCCCAGTAGCAGAAGTCGGAACAGTCTTTGAATAGCGAAAACAATTTGAGAATGAAGTGTTTGAAACATATATATGTGGTAAGTATTTGTGAGCAGTAGGTTAACACTCGGGCTGGAGGCGGAACAATGAAAAGCGGAACTGTCCAATGGGAAAGCAAAGGCGTAGGCGGTAATGTAGAGGTAGGCGAGGGTAACCAAAACTGCAGAGGGAAGGTGTACTCGGGAAAGAACGTCGTCGTCGTCGTCGTCGTCGTCGTCGTCGTCGTCGTCGTCGTCGTCGGGGGCGAAGAATTAGTGGGCAATATATTAGTAATTACATTTGCCGACAACTTAAAAAGTATGTACATTATGACATGCTGTATTGTTATCTATTCTATAAATAGTTGGTTTGATATTTAAATAAACATGAAAAAACCGTTATAGAAAGTGGTTTTTAAATATCGTTTGCAGCGGCCTTCCTTACAAATTGATGACGCCCTCAACTACGACTTGGGTACATTTAAGCACTGACATCGAATGCAAGTACTGTACTGTCGTCCTATGCGACGATGGGAATTCAATAGGATGAGAAAACATCCTTTATTGGCATATTATCAAAAAAAATGATTACGATTTAAATTATAGAAATAATTTATGTCAAATAAATTTAAACAATAATTAAAGAGCTAATTATTTAACACTATATTTGATATATTATTTATTCATCATTCAAATTTTTCATATAATAACAAGGATATTTATTATTCTGCTCTGGCCTCTATATAGGTCTATATTTTTAGTACTTACTTTACATACATGGTGGGTTCAATTCCATTAAAAAAAACTTTATTCTCATTATTTATCTTCTATTTAAAGTTTTATACCCACAATACTGTCTTAATACTAATGTAAAATAATTTTTAACTATTTCATAATTGTTACCTTGATACTAAATTTACTATTGAACTGCTTCTTTTTTTCTTTTTTTTCTTTCTGCTGGTTTTAAATTTTCTAATTATTCACTTGATTAAGTACATTTTGTAACTGGAATGCACGTCCATTCATTCTGTAGTGAATTGGATAATTTAAACCGTATACATATTCTCCAGAAAAAAGCACTTAGAAATATTTGTCATGTTCATTTTATGCATCCTTCTCATCCACTTTTTATTTCGACCCAAACATTAAATATTTTTGACCTTTATACGAAACACTGCTATATTTATGTATCAATATAAACATAATCTATTACCTGAATCATTTAATAACTTATTTAGTACATCTGCCTCATTCCATAATTACTCAACTAGAAACAGGTCAAACTACTGTCCACAACTAAAACGCACCAAAGTCGGCCAACAATGTATTTCCTACCAAGGAACACATATTTGGAATAATTTAACAGATTATATAAAACAATCCCCCACTTTAAGTTTGTTTAAACAGAGATTAAAGCAATATTATAACAATAGAAATATTTAAGTTAAGTAAATCACATTATGTTATTTTAGTTTGTTCGTTTTTTGTTTGTACTAATTGTTTGATCTTTTTGTTAGGGTTACATGCTTAAAGCACTTGTTGTGCTTATTTTGTATCCCATTCCATTATCATATTATTTGTATTATATTTAATTTGTATATATTTTATTTTGATTATGGAATAAAAATGTCGATGAATTGAATATGTATGTAGGCCTATATATAATGAAAGTGAAGTGAAAGTATTACGATACATGATTTTCTATGAAAACACTGACACACAATTTGCTGGTAAATCAACTATATCTTAAATATTAAATATTGCATTGTAAATAAATTATTAATGTATACCAAAAGGCTAAGCATGTTAAATGAGTGCCTTGATATATTTTGATAAACGAATACGCAGGACGTTTAATCCTGGGTCGTGAATTTAAAAAAAAAACACACATCCAGCTCATGGAGGTAAAAATAGATTATACCTCCATGTCCACCTGAAGTCCATATTGCAGGAACCTTCCCACCGTATGTCTGCAGAACTGCACCGACACGCATCTGGTAGGAGAAGGAGGACGTCATGCATTGGTAGTTTTCGGATACACTGTTGCCAGGGAGTTGTTCTAATAACAACTCCCTGGTGTTGCTATCGCCTGACGATTGATATTCAACTGTATGAGCTGCAACCCTGCAGCGACGGTGTAGGATCTGTTGCTCAGCATCAGCTGTGTAGTATCCATGGACACTTGCTGGGTACCATCGTTGTCACTCAGCAGGATTGTACGGGATTGTGTCCTGAAATTTGCTCTGTAATGTTGACTTGTAAAAATGACTTTTATCACAGTAAAAACATTTTAACTATACTACCTGGAAAATTCAAGATGGAATGGTGAGATATGTCACTTAATATTTTACAAAATAACGATAGTGCCTTAAAAAATTATAATGTAAAAAATGTAAGGGGAGTTTGTACACTAAGTATTTGTGTATTTGGCCGGAAATGGTACTCTCGCACATAAAATTCATGGCACCTCTAATTGGCACTACAATGCTCTATGATGATGATACACTATACTTCATAGCCAAACATAAATACTGTAGGTAACCGCAGAGTTCAATTTTTTTATGTACGTCGGAAGAAAGAAGGAGAAGACCCCAAAACAAAGACCCATGTTTTAAAATTGTATTTGAATGACAACACACCAGGCTAATAAACACAATATCCCAATTTTTAACCTTTTCAGAAGTCTGTGTGCGAAATAATCAAGGGTCTTCTTTTTTTGTACACATCCTATATTGGTGCATACAAAACGAAGACCCATAATTTTTAAATTTTATTTGGATGATAACACACCAGGCTAACACATATCACAATATCGAACTTATTCAGACATTTGGGTGCGAGACAATCAAGGGGTGGTCTTCGATGTGTACACATCCTATAATGCAATAATGGGTGCATACAAATAATTAAAAGACCGTTTTTTTAAATGCTAAATGAATGACTAGCTGTGTATCCGTCCTTGGTCATTGAGGAATTGATATGCTTGAATCCGTTTTCATAGCTAGTCGTCACGGCAGATCATGAAGTGGATGAAGACTTACTGAATATAACAACAGTCATAATCTTAATATTTTATAGATTTGTACAAATCAATTTTAGAGTACAATTTCTCCTTAGCAACGATATCCATGAATTTGTATGAAGTTTATGTTATTACAACGCAAATATCATAGCAAGTCGACTAAATACTAGTAATGGTGAGTGAGACGATGACGACAGACATTACATTTCAAGTGACCATACCAAGTCGACTAAATATGAACGCTTTAAAAGGATTCGATTTTTGATGAGGGAAGTAGTTACAAGTGAAAGGTTATTAAACTACAGTTTGGGCTGGGCATATCCACACTGCCAGATAGTCATATAAACAGTGCACACTTTTTTTTAAAGTGTTTTTTTTCTAGTTTTTTTAAAGAGGTACTCTAGTAAAAAAACATATTTCAAGATACTTCTACTTAACATAGAAAAATATCAGCAAATAAAGTTTTTTCGTTGATCAATGAAACCGAAGTGAACGATACCTGATTGGTGTTAAACGTCGTTTGGTTCTTTTATCCTCGTTATTCCATCAACCACGACTTGTAGTTGAGTTTAGATGATAAAAGATCTCATGAGAATGAAACTTATGAATGCTGACAATATTTTCGATCAGTTTTTATTTTGATGATGTCATCATGGTTACAAATTATTTTTTTAAATAAGTTAGGTCACCTAAGGTCATCTTGCAATAGTTTCATCAGTGACATATCTATTATCGCGCTCACAGACCAAATTAAACACTATATGCATGACCTTCAGGTCATAGGTCTATGAGGCCTGGGGTTCCTTTCGCTACGCGATACGCTAAAGCCTCTGGTTTCGCGTCATTGATACTATCATGAACGCGCTTCAATTCACCAGGGTTCAACCTTACTGATTGCGACAAACTGTAACTGCAACTACTAAACAATTACACACCCAAGTCAAATCTTATTCAATAATATTTTCTATTAATACATATTTTAAATTTAATACTTACACAACCAATAAATACTCAAAACAGTTTTAAACATATTAAAACAAATCATTTGGTCAAGACCACTTTATATAAAATTTTTCTTGGTTTTTTTGAAAAATGGAAAATTGTTCCAAACTTCTTTTCATTTAATAAAAATTTAAGTAAAATTTTCTAATTTAAGTGATTTGTTCTGAAATCTAAAAAGAACTATTTTGTTACTTTTCTAAGTGTGTAGTTAGGTAAAAATAATATTACATTCACAGAACAAGCAAGGCGCTGCGACTGCACCGCGAAAAAACGCCGGTGACAAACGCCTATGCTTATACACTGTGATGTTTTTTACGATGGATTTTAAGTAGTGAAACAAATTTTTCTAATTTTTTTCAATTACACAGTGATGTAGGCCAATCTTTTAAGATCATTTTACAGTAAAAATGTTGTCCATACGACTCTCCGTTGAGGAGTTACGAATTTTTAAGTAACTTGTCTTCTGTTTCGTGAAAAAGGCGTAACACAATCTAAAACAGTCTCTCCATCCTCAACCCACGAGGTCCCTACATGAATGACCTTTAAAGTCTATTAACATTCACTTATAAGGTTTACAAAATAAAATATCAAACCAATCAGTTGGTAGTGTGCTAAAATGTTCTGAATCTTCCTCTATGGTACTTGCTACTGTCTTTGTTTATAATTAATAGATTGCATATACTACAGTACAAATCTAAACCACACGTCTCTTTATACTCAGCCCATAGGATGTCTCTGTATGAGCCTCTACCTACACTCCACCAGGAAATTAAAAAAAATAAGCGCGTTAAATGAGTGTAAATATATTGATGATGAATTTTCTGTGTGCTATATTCTGATAAATTATTATATATTTATATAATTCATGTAAGAAACTTCCAACCGATGTGGGTATATCTGCAGAGCTGCAGCGACACACATCTTACTGGAGGAGAAGGAGGACATCATGCACTGGTATACTGCTGTATGCGCAGGTATCCTGCAATCATGGTGTGTGATCTGTTGGTGGTGGACGACAGCATCAACAGTAAGCATGGAGACCTGCTGGATGTTATTGCCGTTTGTGCTACTCGGATGCATCGTATAGCTTATACCGAAACATGCTCTGCAATCTCGAAATTGTAGCCGTATTTTTATTGACATTTGGAACATTGATTGATTAGCCCCCACATTTTACATGAAAAATAAATAAATAAAAAAGAAATAGTATTTTACCTTGATTTGTGATACTTGGAGGATAGTAATACCCCTTTTCATAAATATTTATTGTATTTAGCAAAATAATTAAAAATGTATTTGTTATGTAATATATATAATGTAATATGTTGTTGCTATATAAAGTACAAGAAGCAAGCAAATCAATCATTGAAAATGTCTGGTAGTAAATAATTGCTTGCCATTTCTTTGTTATCCAAAATATTTTTACCACATTTTTTACATGTTTGGTTAGATCAGGGAGTAACAACTCCCTGGTTAGATGTAATGAAAATAAAAAGTAGTTAATCATTTTGATGGAAATGGTATGTAAATAAACAAACACAAAAGAATTATGTTTACAGTTCAATTATTGTCAGAATAATAATTGTTTGATCTTATTTGCCTAACCTTTTTCCCCGCATCCTTGTTTGCCGACGGACGCGATGGTGTGCCGACGCACAGCCGGAGCCGACCTGTCCCCCCCCCCCCCACCTGCTAGATACGCCACTGCCAGTACGTTGTATATTTCCACGAATATGTTGTACAAAGTGTTTAGGATTCCGGCAGCTTGATTCAGAATCAACGCAAGTGATTGGTCAATTGAAAATCGCTTAGTTTTCAGGGTTAGTTTGTGTTACAATGGGCAGTTGAGTTCCGGTGCCGGAATCCTAACCACGGCGTAGGCGTATGTCATATGCTTGTAATTGTATTTTTGGCGGTGATTGCCTTCCATAGATATCTTAGTTTTCAGATCTAGATTTTTTTTAATGGTGGGTAATGTATTTTTAGAATTAGACTATTCCATTACCAAGGGGGTTTATTTCAATGATGTGATGAGATTTTCAGTATAAATTATTATAAACAATTTAGATTTTCTGGTGGTACTGGCCTTCTTATCTAGAATCACCCACAACAGAATGTTTTCTCTCGCGTGTACCGTGAAGTCACATGTTCTCTCTGTGTACTATCGTTATACACACACTACTTAGTGCAATGAATTTTTCCGAATTATTTTACTCCTTTTTTAAAAATCTCTTTTTTCGTTTTTTAAAAAAAATATATTATAAGGGGGAGGGGTGCGCGCCGGTTTCGTGTATGTAATGTAAATTTTGTCGACAAATTGTCAATTCCCGGCCCCCGACTTCAAAATCCTGGATACGCCACTGCGCGTACTCGCAGAATTGAAACGTACAACATACTCGCAGAAACGTACAACGTATTTGCAGAAACGTACATGTACTTGAAGAAAAGGACAACAAAAAGACATGCACAAAAACGTACAACGTGTTCGCTGAAACAGACAAATACAAAAACGTACAACGTGGTCGCGAATGCGCAGAAAATAATGGAATCAGTATATAAGTAATATTGAAAGGTATTGGTTATTACATGGAGGTATTATACCGCCATAGTTGTTATTACTTGTATTTTCACGCTGCTGCTCTAGCCCGCTACGTCACAAGAGATGACGTAATCAGATATAAAGCTAGCAGCAGTTTTAGTACTGAGAGAGTGACATAAATGCGAAAATGCATACTCCACTATAATTTATAGGTCCAGCTGTTGCACCCAAAAGACGTCTGGGAAAAGAGTCTATGAGTGCTCACGGTTGAACGATTTTGCATTCTTGCCCTTTGATTGGTTGACGCAATCAACAGATTGTGGAAGAATTTCCACTTGTGCCAACTTGAAGTATACCCTTTTTACACTATCGACTGAGAGAGGAACACGGGGTGGTTGGATTTTCCCATTTACACCAGTCAATAAAAACCACAACACCGGAGTTTAACGGCCCGGTGTACTAACAACTGCGAGGTTACACCGCTGTTACGGTGATAGTGTAAAAGGGCTTGTCTCTAGAGGGTATTCAGTTGCATGCATAAAGTTCACCTGTACAAGATCAATGTCATCAGCCAATTGAAGTTGAACAAAATAAGGAAATACTGCTTTCAGACTTTGTTGTAGTTAATAGAAGAAAAAGGAAATCAGCTGTAACACAGTCACTTGTTTCAAATGCACGATCATCTGTATGGATATAAATAACTAAGAGAAAAGAAACGTTTAATTATAACTCCAAAACCATTGTCTGACAGACAATTTAAGTATTTTTTGCTTTGAATTAAATTTTTTCAGGTAAATAATTGGTTAACGCGAATAACTATTATGTGACAATAAAATGACACATTCAAAAACAAATTTCAAATAAAAAATATTTTTCAGGGGTGGGGGGGAACAACATATCTTTAAAACTGTTACGTCAACAAGCGAGCAGCGTTTTTTGTAAGAAATATTTTTTGTTTATTTTGTTTTCGGTTATTTACGGTTGTTTTTTTGGGAATTAGACTGACCCGAATTCCCAATTTTTTTATCTGAGATCTTGGTGTTCTGTTGCAGAAACACACATAGAGGGGGCGCGACATCCCATGGAATTTGGAAATCATCGATTTAATTGATATGATATGATATTGATCAAAGATCGTATAGCGCCACGTAGTCGTGGCGCTATAGTATCTTTGGCAGAGGTAAAGTAATGTTTAAATGATGCAGGAAAGGTCAGAGGGCAAAGGTCGGATTAAAATTTACTTTACTCACCTTGCTCACTGAATAAAAAAAAATATAGGATTTTTTTTATTGTTGACAGGTAAAAGAGCAATAATATATAGGCAAGCCAGTGGTGGTGTAACAGAACGGACGAAGATTCTGGCCGAGATATCGGAAGAATTGGATAAAATTAAAGTAGAAATGGAGGAAAAAGGATCAAGCATGACTGATGGATGTGAGTAATCATCAAAATATGGTAGTGATATGCCCAAATATGATAGTGATAGGCCTAAATATGGTAGTTAAATGCTTAAATATGATAGTGATATGCTTAAATATGGTAATGATATGCCCAAATATTAGTACTGATATGACATCATCATGTCCATATATATGGGCACATCACATTTTTTTGTCACATAAAGTTTGATAGTGTAGACAGAGCTTTAAACAAACAGAAAAGACAAAAGTCTAACATATAAATAAATGTGATTGGAAATCGCTTGCATGCGTCCAAAATGAGCTCTGTTTAATGTCGTATTTTTTAACTGTAAAAGCTTTACTTTAAATTGAATTGTGTCAAATCTGATATACATTCTATCATGTTATATATAAATTCATTTCTTTGATATGATTCTTTTTCTCAGCCCCACTTGTAAAGATAAAGCAAGCATTGCAGCGACTCAAGAACGAAATTCTACAAATGGATATCCGGATAGGAACGGTGGAACACACGTTATTAGCAGGCAAACTTAAGGATAAATCAAATCTACAAAAAGACATGAACAAAACATTAACAACGTCACAATATGATGACTACAAGCAGTACTGAGAAGAAGTCAATTATAAAATATGAACTATAAATAATACGGAGAAGAAGTCAATATCATAATGACACATTCTGCATTCTGATGTTGGCTGAAAGTACCTCTTAAGAAAAAAAACTGTACTATGGCAAAAAAACGAAACTGTATTAACACCTCTGTTTGGACTTGTTGGGGTACATGTCATATTAAAGTGGACACCCTTGTTAGGGTAAAATATCCTTTGATAATACTTTCTTTTTTATCAAACTTTGTTTATTGAAATAAAAAAAAATAGATACAAATAAATTATATAAAAATATTAAATTAAAAAGACACCCATGTACAAGTATTAACTTGTTGTAGATGTGTATATTAATAGAATAGTATCAAAGAATTGAAATTTCATATAAGTTAATATTAAGTAAATATTTGTGCATTAAATTTACATACTGTAATACTGTACATAATTAATACACCTTGATGTGGTATTTTCTGTTGACGTATTTCAGCGCTTTTAAACATAGATAATATGTCGATAAATTTAATAAATTTGTTGTAAAATTTTATAGCATGTTCGTATTTTTTTGTCTTGAAAATAAAATACAATGGAATTATGATACTGACGCGTTTGATAATTGACAAACGCATGTTGACGTACTACCGCCATTGAGAGAAAAAACTAGAGCGCAGACATACGGTCGCCGCGCGCGGGGAGAGAGAAGGGTTTAAGTTTTTTAGGTCTAAAATCTGGTTTGGCTTTAGGTGATAGTCATGATGGATCCATTCCAAAATAAGGAAGGCGATCCAGAACTTGTTGATTTTCTTTCAAAAGTTGATGAAATTGGTTAGTAAAAACATGGAGTAACTTTTACTCCACCATGGTAAAAATTGTAAAATAAAGCCTGGTCTGCTACAGTGCTAGGCTAGGGCCAGGCCCCTAGCTAGGGCCTAGCTAGGTATTAGTAGTAAGCCTGCCTAGGCCTAATTGTGTGTTGGACCTAGCCTAGTCTAGTAGAGGCTGTGCTTGCTTGGCTAGCTAGCTAGGACTGGCCTAGTAATAGGAGGCTAGGTGCGAAAGTGCAGTGTTTGTAGCGCCTTGTTTAATATCATGTTATATAAAAGAAGTAGGCCTAGGCCTCCCTAGCAAGGCCTAGGCCTATATAATATTTCACTTTGGTTGCTTTGCACATTATTATTATTATTATGTATTGTAGATAAAATAGTTAAAGGATTGAATACAGAAGATGGGATATGACCGGTTGGGCCGCCGACAAGTTGAGCCGCCGGTAATTTCTATGAAACGCCCAGTGCGTCTTTTACGACATTTCGCGTAGTGATAGAGGGGTTTCCTAGTACATAAGTTCATGGTCTTTAGGTTTATTGTGTCATGAAAATAAATAATAATTACATACTACAATTTTGTTGGTTTGAACCGCCATAACAACACAGCAAAGGAAAGTAGTCATATTTAATAATTTAATTGTTTTTAATCTTTCAAGGTAAAAATGCAGTGCACTCCATAATATTTTTCTCGCGTAAAATCACGTTGTCTCTCAGGACTAATAAGTAATAGAGTATTGATACTCTTCGAATGAGGTTAAATAATTATTATTTTTTATCTACTATCTTTTAATATCATATTTGATTGAATTTTACAATGTTAATACACAGAATATTTTACTAAAAAACGGTGATTTTATGCAATTATTTTACCGAAAAATGGAGTAGGCCTAGTTCATACAACTGCCGCCTAAGGGGGAAACATGTTTACGTCATTTTTGGCTAAAAACGATCACTTTCGGTCATGTTTTAGGCCTTATATTTTGGAATCTACAAACAAGTCAGATATTCATAATTATTTCTCTTTAATTATAATATTTAATAATATATACTAAAAACCGTGATATATAAACTTTGGAATATACATCGTTATTATATCTAATAATTAATATAAATAGAACTTCTATTAAATAGAAACGAGCACCGGCGAAAGTAAGCATTTGGCGTTTCATAGAAAATAACGTTTTTCTGGCGGCGGCTCAACTTGTCGGCGGCTCAACTTGGCCTAATCCCAGAAGATGACAGTGAACAGAAAAAGGCATTATCAAAAGCAGACAAGATGATTAAAGAAACTGAGACCAGTAGTAAAATCAACAAGACAATCATTAACAAGACATCAACAAACGGCATGGTTAGTTTTATTGTATACTTTTTGGTACCGGTTGTTGGTTGTGGCTTGCCATATAAATGAATAGATATTATTATAACACTATTTTTGTATCTTTGTTCTTTCAGGACGTAGGTGGGCTTCCACAGGGAATGACACAAGGTATAGCTTGAAATTTAACACTGGGCTATTGGTCACTCAGGTGTTAATTTACAAAAATAATTGTAATTTTTCATTTTGAATGTTTGAACCTTTATTTCAGATGCTTTCATGGCATCAGTAGAAGCTGACGCAAGGGAGCGTGCTCAGAGACGTAAAGTTAAAACAAAACGAGCAACCGAGTGGAAAGAGAAGGGAAATAAAGAATTTAAGGCTGGAAAGTTTGAGAAAGCTGTTGAATATTATACTGAAGGACTTGAATGCCTCAAAGATATGGTGGTCCTTTACACAAATAGAGCTCAGGTATTTAAACTTATTTAAAAATGGGGATCTTTACATGATTGTAACCCACAATTCTTAAAATGTTGTCACTTGCTCTTAAATTATTGTCATAAATTCTTAGAAAGTTGTCAATTATAATTAAATTATTTTCACCAATTCTTAGAATGTTGTCACTCTTAAATTATTGTCACCAATTCCCAAAATCTTGTCACTTACTTTTAAATTATTGTCACCAATTCTTAGAAATGTTGTCAACTGTTAAATTACTGTCACCAATTAAACTTACAGTACACTTTAAGTTGTTGCTGACACTGTAATTTTTATTGAGTTTTTTGGTTACGTTACAGGCATTTAACAAACTAGCTCAATACAATGATGCCATAAAGGACTGTGACACAGCTTTAGTCATTGATGATAAAAACACAAAAGCTCATATTCAGAAAGGCAATGCTTACCTTGGCCTGTTACAGTATACAAAGGCAATAGAAACATATCAAGAAATATTGAAAATTAACCCAAAACAAGAAAAAATAGTTAATGGTAAATAAACAAGTTAAAACAACAATGTGGTCTGCCGTCACAAAGTATATTCATAATTTGTTTTTATTAAAAAATTGAATTAGTATATAATGTAATGATTACTAATTATTAATTTTCTTTTGTTAAGCATATTGAGGCTTTGTATAATACGCTATATAAACCCCATTTATTATTTATTTGTTAATGATGTAGGTTTTTTTTTAACTTTTAGATTATGTTCAGAAAGCATCCATGGCCATGGAAGCATCAGAGGCTGAAATGGCAGCCTCTAAACTTATAGCAGAAGAGGACAAGGAAGCTTCAAATCTATTGCAACTTATTGAGAAACTGGGACAGACAGACAAACCGGTTGTTTACTATGTTGGTGGCTTGCAACTCCTTGCAGCTCAAATAAATGATGGTAATCAAAACATGTTATTTACTTGTGAGTTAGTTAGTAGTTGGTTAGTTGTTAATTGATAATAGTTAGTTGTGAGTTAGTTGTTACTTATTTGTTAGTTAATTGTTAATTGATAATAGTTAGTTGTCATTTACTTGTTAGTTAGTTGTTAGTTAGTTGGTTGTTAGTTTGTTGTTAGTTTGTTAATACTCATTTTTATATATTTCTATACTCTTCACAGATATATCAAAGACGTTATTTCGTTCAAATTCTGGATTTGAACTGCTTTTTGACCAATCATACCTTAGCAAGAAAATTCAGCATGCTCCAATGAGCACGGACACCGAGATCTGTGAGCTTGCAAGAGTGGCCGTACATGTCTGTGTACAAGTCACAGCAAAACATGGTAAGAGGGACGTACTGTACATACAGCATAACAATTACTTAATAGTTTAATATCAAAATGTGTTGATAAAATAGTTATAAAACCACCTAGAAACTAAGTTCTTCTAAGTGAAATGTTTAAAAATCCTTTATAATTAAAGATCGTCTCCAATTAGAGACCACTTTACCTAACTGAAGTTAATGAACACAAAAGTATAATAGAAATGCTTTAGTTAGGTGATTCTAATAGAAGACCAAGACTGCTAAGAGGGAATAGTAAAAATGAGTTTTACAATTAGATTAATATTGTTGTTAATATTATTATTATTATTCAACAGAAGTAAACACTAAGTACATACTTCAGCAAAATGGTTTTAATGAGTTCTTTCTCAACTGTCTCCAATCGACGACTAGTGTTCTGCTGAAAGAGGATTGTGCAAGATTCTTGTTCCAATTGTCACAGACCAGCCTAGCACGATCTATCATTATATCAAGGCTTGATACATCAAGGTAAATGAGTGGTTGGAAATGATTAGGCCTAGGATACATAGGCTTTTTGTTCCAATTGTCACAGACCAGCCTGGCACGATCTATCATTATATCAAGGCTTGATACATCAAGGTAAATGAGTGGTTGGAAATGATTAGGCCTAGGATACATAGGCTTTTTGTTCCAATTGTCACAGACCAGCCTAGCACGATCTATCATTATATCTAGGCTTGATACATCAAGGTAAATGAGTGGTTGGAAATGATTAGGCCTAGGATACATAGGCTTTTTGTTCCAATTGTCACAGACCAGCCTAGCACGATCTATCATTATATCTAGGCTTGATACATCAAGGTAAATGAGTGGTTGGAAATGATTAGGCCTAGGATACATAGGCTTTTTGTTCCAATTGTCACAGACCAGCCTAGCACGATCTATCATTATATCTAGGCTTGATACATCAAGGTAAATGAGTGGTTGGAAATGATTAGGCCTAGGATACATAGGCTTTTTGTTCCAATTGTCACAGACCAGTCTAGCACGATCTATCATTATATCTAGGCTTGATACATCAAGGTAAATGAGTGGTTGGAAATGATTAGGCCTAGGATACATAGGCTTTTTGTTCCAATTGTCACAGACCAGTCTAGCACGATCTATCATTATATCTAGGCTTGATACATCAAGGTAAATTAGTGGTTGGAAATGATTAGGCCTAGGATACATAGGCTTTTTGTTTCAATTGTCACAGACCAGCCTAGCACGATCTATCATTATATCAAGGCTTGATACATCAAGGTAAATGAGTGGTTGGAAATGATTAGGCCTAGGATACATAGGCTTTTTGTTCCAATTGTCACAGACCAGCCTAGCACGATCTATCATTATATCAAGGCTTGATACATCAAGGTAAATGAGTGGTTGGAAATGATTAGGCCTAGGATACATAGGCTTTTTGTTCCAATTGTCACAGACCAGCCTAGCACGATCTATCATTATATCTAGGCTTGATACATCAAGGTAAATGAGTGGTTGGAAATGATTAGGCCTAGGATACATAGGCTTTTTGTTTCAATTGTCACAGACCAGCCTGGCACGATCTATCATTATATCAAGGCTTGATACATCAAGGTAAATGAGTGGTTGGAAATGATTAGGCCTAGGATACATAGGCTTTTTGTTCCAATTGTCACAGACCAGCCTAGCACGATCTATCATTATATCTAGGCTTGATACATCAAGGTAAATGAGTGGTTGGAAATGATTAGGCCTAGGATACATAGGCTTTTTGTTTCAATTGTCACAGACCAGCCTAGCACGATCTATCATTATATCTAGGCTTGATACATCAAGGTAAATGAGTGGTTGGAAATGATTAGGCCTAGGATACATAGGCTTTTTGTTCCAATTGTCACAGACCAGTCTAGCACGATCTGATCTATCATTATATCTAGGCTTGATACATCAAGGTAAATGAGTGGTTGGAAATGATTAGGCCTAGGATACATAGGCTTTTTGTTCCAATTGTCACAGACCAGTCTAGCACGATCTATCATTATATCTAGGCTTGATACATCAAGGTAAATGAGTGGTTGGAAATGATTAGGCCTAGGATACATAGGCTTTTTGTTCCAATTGTCACAGACCAGCCTAGCACGATCTATCAATTATATCTAGGCTTGATACATCAAGGTAAATTAGTTGGTGGTAATTATTAGACCTGAAGTATACATATACTCTTCGAAATGATCACATACTGTATGACCATGTGCAATGTGTTATATACATAGGTTAATGAAGAATTTGCGATTCATTTTTATTTATTTATTGACCAATTCACCTTTGGACAGTCCAAAAGCAAAACATAACAATTTGAAAAAGAAACAAAAAGAAGGAAAACATAATGAGAGGGGAAAAAAAAAACTTAGTTTGCTTTCATCATTTGCATGTAAATATTGTGTCCATATTGTGTCATTATTTGTGAATACTTGTGTATAATTGGGACAGAGAGACAGACAGACAAATTGCATTTATGTTAAGAGATATTACAGTACTTGTTAAGGCTATACATGTTTGAATTTGAACATTGTTTTCAATTTTATTAGGCTGATGTTGGGACTGATCAGCTGTGTTCAGATCTCAGAACAAGGAGCTGAAAATGCCATGAAAAGTTTAAACAATCTTGCCCTAGAAAAACAGTAAGTACTAAGTCTTTTCTTCAACAGAGTAAGCAATTTAATTCATAATTCTATTCATTTGTATAACAGGGTAGTTTTGAGAACAGTTACGTAAACGTTTTTAAGCGAACTGTTGATAGGTGTTGTTAGCTTGTCTTGATTTATTAATCAAAACCTTTATATAGCATTATTTGTTTGTTCTTCAGATTTCTAGGTCTTGTATGTGTAGAAATGAAAACTAACCTATTACCTGCTTTTGAAGAGATTCTCGTAAGTTGTAAAGATTTCTTCTATGCCCAAACATTAAGATATCATTCTGAGAATTCTTTATCAACCAGGCACAGATAGTGCAACTTGCATTGATAATTGGTGTCCATGAGTGTTGAGAGGAGAAATAATGTTGTCTTGAGAGGTGGTGGACTGGTGTTGTGTGTAATACCCACTGTGTGTAGTGGGGTGAGGTAGTGTTTTCTGATGGTTAAAGGGTGGTTGTTGGTGGGTGTAAATGTTTGAGAGGGATGGTCATTTAATGGGTCAGAAAAAAGATATTAATTTTACAGTATGTTTTTTTTTATTATTTCTTTAGCTGCACAGTGAGTCAGTTAACAGTACTGTATTCGCATCATTTATTTTATTATTTCTTTAGCTGCACAGTGAGTCAGTTAATAGTAGTGTATTCCCATTGTGTATCTCAACCATATCCAACATGACACATGATGACCATATTAGGAAACAAATGTCAGCTGACAAGAATTTCTGGCAAGCTATGCTGTCAACTTTGGTAAGTAAGGATTTAAGATCGCAGCCTTCTGATCAAAGTTCCCAATATTAAAAGATTTTTATTGGTAAATTATCATTATCTTTGAATAAAATAAAATATCCATAGAACAAGAGATCTTAAATGTGCCCATATATGGACATGATGATGTCATATCACTACCTAATTTAGGCATATCACTACCATATTTGGACACATCACACTTTTTTGTCAAACTAGTTTGATATTGTAGACAGAGCATTGGCATCTACAATGGACGGTTATGCCAGGCACTTGGCAAAGGCAGAATATGCGTTGAGGCAATCAATTTTCACCTTGTTTGTTGAGCCCAAGTAATGAATTTATACAAAAATTGCATTTAAACAGATTGGCAGATGGCTCAAAATAATGGGAAACTCCTGTGCTTATCAGGAGGGTTGGGGGATCTGAATTATTTTTTTAATGATTTTGAACTTGATATACATTTTTTTCTTCAGAAAACCCATTGTAGTAAGACAAACAGAGAAGAAAGTGAGAAAGTGTTGGAACCTCTACTTGGTTTGTGTATGAACTTATCCCTTGAGAAAGTTCATGCTGAGCACCAGCTTACACTACCACTTACTAATTGTGTTGTACCGTTACTGAGCAGAACAAATCAACAATTGATAATGGTTTGTTTATTTTGCTTTATATATTAACAGTATTACCTTTTAATTGAATGTTCTAATTAAAGAAAGTGTAATTCTGGTGTTTCTAATTGCAAGGCAATGTACAATAAATAA
Organism: Antedon mediterranea; assembly: GCF_964355755.1. Lineage (NCBI taxonomy): Eukaryota > Metazoa > Echinodermata > Crinoidea > Comatulida > Antedonidae > Antedon > Antedon mediterranea. Next base: position 2,831,755 of record NC_092677.1, read on the forward strand.
CTTCTACTGACCGCTCAGGTATTTATTTATTTATTTATTACCATATTTACTGAGGGTAACCTATCCAGTTCCTAATAGAACTGATCATTCAGGGCCCTCGATAAAACAAACATACAGTACAACACTTAAAATATTAAATATTCAAATGACATAAAATATATTAAAGGCTTAAAAATTTACAATGATTATATAAAATTCATATAAAAGTTAAAATCGTTGACAGATAAATATATATATATATATATATATATATATACATAGTACGAACAATATTAACTGGAAATAAATTGTTTAAGTTCACGTTTAAAGGAAATAACATTTTCAGATTGTCGAATGATTTTAGGAATCATATTAAAATACATAGGCGCTTTATAACTGAAACATAACTAATCATAACTAATCATATAATCATATAATCATTGTATAACTGGTGATTTACTCTGTGTTTCGAACATCACCATTATATTAACTTAAATTCCACCTTGAAAACTAGCTTGGTTATTCCTCTCTCAGTAAATATAGTCCCTTTACGCCTATGTGTAGTTTGACTTCTCATAGAAACCACTTTTTTTTACTAGGACCGTACTTCATAAAATTGTAATACAGTACATATTTTTTCCAGCGTGTATGTGGGTTACTGAGCCGAGTTCTTGTCTATTCAACTGAAGCAGTTGAGTATTGTGTTCAGCAACATATTGTTGATATCATGTTGAACATACTTAAACAGGTATGTACTTAATTTTAAAGTCTCAACTATAAACCATCTCCACTTAACGACCTCTCATTCCCAATTTATAGTTCATGTTAGTAATCGTTTATATCTAAAGACACATTCAAATTTATTCGTGTTCAAAAGTGTTTGAAAATTACTCTTCACTTTTTTTGTAGGGTAAAGATGAAACATGCAAGAAGTACTGCCTGAAATGTCTGACTGTGATAACACAGAACAATCAGGAATCAAGAAGACAAATACTATCACAAGATAAAGGTAACGAAATGAGCAACCCTCCAATTTCTTTTCAGATGTTCTCATTTAGAAATTTAAAGTTTTTCCATCAAATAGTTTTTATGTTCTCCATCTTTTTTTTCTATCACAATCTTTTTTGCGTCATTCTTTTCCTTTTTATTAAAACCATAACGTGAGAAAAGCATCTCATCTACAAAAGTTTATGTCACTAACACAATATAAAATAGAGAGATTATAATCAAAATTCCCAAGAAAAAGAAGTATTTAATTACAGCTCAGGCAAAGTGCATTATATTTTTAATAACATTATTTTTTGTTAAAGGTTTAACAAAGTTGGTGTATTATCTAGACAGTGAAGATGACATGATGATAGCGAACGCTGCGTTATGTATCGGACATTGCGTGCAAGAACCAGGAGCTAGCCACCATGTCAGTACAGATGTAGTCAAGACATTACTGACAAGAACAGACACTACGAACACTTCAATTAAACAAAACTGTGCAATCACACTAGCTAAGCTTGCTACTACAAGTCCAGATCATCTTAATATGCTCAAGAAGTTAGGAGGAATAGGTATTCTGAATAGCTGTATGAAGTATGTAAATTCATGACGTTTTTTTGGGGATTGGTGTTTTTCAAATCTGCATCCATACGGGTCTCGTCAGCCGCACCTTTTGGGCATCAGTTGTACGCCACACCTCATGTTTCAACTACAGTTTGGGCTGGGCATATCCACATGGTCAAGTAGTTCTATAAACTGCACATTTTTTTAATGCTTACAATTGTTTTTTTTTTCTACTTTTTTAAAAAGGTAAACTAGTAAAAAAACGTATTTCAAGATACTTCTACTTAAAGATGTATTGTCCCTTGAAACACAAAAAAATGAAGGTCAAAATATTCTAAATTTAAAGTGGCCATATCAAAGAAATATTAAAGTTATTCACTTTAAGTCGAAAATTTGAGCCAAAAACAACAAGTTTACGTAATTAACAGGTAAATTAGTTTGATTACATTTCGTCTGGAAAATCGTCACGAGCGAAAGTAAACAAAGATTTCAAACCATGAGTACGCATTATGCATGCTAAATTAGGATTGTTTACAACTCGTCATGGTTAAGAAGGTATTTTCACACAGATCATGAGGAAGTTTTATGATTATGCATACAGAGTAGCCAAACAAGCGCGTTTCATTATGGGATATGTTTTGATTGAAAACTTTGACTGGAAGTCAAAGTTTTTTAACAAAAAAACGTCTGTATTTCAGTTAAATTTTTTTTTTCCCGAAAAATGTTTGGTGATAGTTAATAACTATTATGATACTTCAAAATGACCCACCTTTTTTCGAAATCTATTATTTTTTATTTTTTTGGAATTAGTCAAAGGGACAATACATCTTTAACATAGAAAAATATCAGCAAATAAAGCTTTTTCGTTGAACAATGAAACCGAAATGAACCATACTTGCGTGGTGTTATACGTCGTTTGGTGATTTTATCCTTGTTATTACATCAACCACGACAGACAATTTCTATGAGACCTGGGTTTCCTATATTCGCTACGCGATACGCTAAAGTCTGGTTCCATAAAGGTGGAATGCGTCATTAAAACAATCGGGAATGCGCCATGATTAGTTGTAAACCTATCGACATGGTTCAACTTTGCTGTTAGGAGTGCAACAAACTGCAACGGCTAAACAATCGCACACCAAAGTCATATTTTCATAATATAATATAGTGTTACACTTTTAATAAGAATTCCAAAAATACATACATAGTTGTTTCAAATGGTTATCTATAGGCTAAAGTTAACTTTGCAAATATCTGATATAAAAACCAAATCAATCAATGTAATAAGATATATCATTTTCATTATATAAATTTACATAATCATTTTAATTGCAAGTTCAAGTTAATTTAAAGCCTGTTTTCTTAATCTATATCACTATAGTATATAATTAATATATAAAAAATAACAATTGACATAAACACTGTAAAATTGTATATCCATCAAAATAAAAAAGTGCAGTTTATAATCGAGATGCAGATATATATTTGCATTGTATTGCATAACCATTAGGCCTACAATTCAATTCACTTTTATTTCAGAACAAAGTCCATATCATGACAAATAAAATAATCTATACCACATGTCGCACATAATAATGCCGTCGGAAAACCGTCGGTTTTCAACTAGGAGTGAAAAAAAAAAAAAACACATTATTAGGGCCTACATATCCCATGTATCAAAATAACTTTTATTGTGGCTGTCCACACAAGAAAAACAAAATTCCACACATAAATGTTCACATATATTCCTCACTAGATCCTTCTATTGCACAATTTGTATTTATTTCATTTCTGACGAAATAAATAACTACAAACCGAAATTATAGATTACAATTTTACTAAATTTTGTATTTGAAATACATAAATGATATTTCCCAAACCAATTTTGTTCAATTGGCACTGTGCCAAAATGTTCTGAATCTGCCTCTGTGGTACAATTGCCACTACAGTACAATTGCCACTACAGTACAATTGCCACTACATTTTTTTTCTTTATTAATAGATTGCATATAGTACAGTGAATAAAGTAAATTAATAAGCACGTTAAATGAGTTCATTTCCAGTAAATATATTGATGAATTTTCTGTGTAAATATGTTTTTTCCTTAAAATATATTTTTTACAACAAAATGTTACTATTTTAATTCATTCAGACCTGAATATTTGTACTTAAATGAAAGATTAAAAAAACTGTTTAAACCCCATTTAAAACTTTTAAGAATTTTCTATGAAATTTAATGTATTTAATACAAGTAACATTTAATCCTGGGTGAATCTTGACAGCGCCGAAACACACATCTGACAGAAGTAACATTCACCTACACTCCACCAGTAAATTAAAAACAAATAAGCACGTTAAATGAGTGTAAATATATTGATGATGAATTTTCTGTGTGCTATGTTCTGATAAATTATTATATATTTGTATATGATGTTTATAATTATTCAAACCTGAAAGAATAGTAAAACTGTTAAAACGGACCTGAAATAGATTTTCGATTTTTTTCATTTTAGAATGCTGTTTTGGGGGCTAGAATGTATATTGTTACAAAATATAAATTCGCCCCATAAAACAATCAGAATTAAGAAATTTGTTATGAAATTTAATACGCTATCATCAAATAAATTATTAAAATATCTCAAGAAGTAACATACGGTATGTATAGGATGTTATTCTTTGGTGAATCTGTATCCTGCAGCGACACATCTCTCACTGAAGTACATCCGATTGGCAGATGACATCGAGCGCATGTAAGAAACTTCCAATCGACGTTGGTATATCTGCAGAGCAGCACCATCACATATCTGACTAGAGTAGGACGTCATGCACTGGTAGTTTGCGGCCACACTCCTTGCTGTTGCTATCGCCCGACGATTGATATTCATCTGTATGAGCTGCAACCCTGCAACCACGGTGTAGGATCTGTTTGACAGCATCAGTTGCGCTGTAAACATGGAGACTTGCTGGGTGTTATTGTCGTTGGTGTCACTCAGAACCATCGTACAATATCCTATACTGAAACCCGCTCTGTAATCTCGATATTGTACTTTCATCCCATAAAGAAGGGAAGACATTTGGAAAATCGATTGATTAGTGCTCATTTTAGCTGAAAAATACAAAAGTGTATGGAATGATGAGATATGTCACTTAATACCTTACAGTAACAATAGTTAAGACAGACAAGATGTGCCTTAATAAACTATAATGTAAAAAAATGTATGCTCCACAAGGAATGATTTTCTTCTATTATTTAAAGATAATAGTTAAGCCTAATAATAATATTCGTTTTTTATATGACGCTTATTGCACAATGCTTCTAAGCGCTTCACATTATTACCCCATCATTTTTTTGGGGATCAAACACGTATGGAAACACACTCCCATAATGTTGTGTCTTGATCAAAACGGGTACCCGTTTATTCACCTTGGTGGAGAGAGGCAAACGTATGTAAAGTATCTATAGGATACAAGCAATGCAGCGAGAGTTGGCTTCGAACCACGATCTCAGTAGGTCAACGTCAAACACACTGCACCACCTGCCCTTATTGTGTATTGTGATTTTTGTATATTTTGTAAGATCATTTTAATTCAGACCTTTTTATTTGAATTGCCCCGTGTGGGATGAGTAAAACATTTTGAATTGAATTGAATTGTCCCCTTGTCACATAATAGTTATCTACTATTAACTATAAAATAACCTATTCAAAGTCTGCTTTTATTAATCTTTATTTTTCATTCTTTAAATAATTGAAATGATGATATAATGAATATAGGCCTATATAGTTAAAAAAGAGACAATAAAGGAGGGTTACTGCAACGAAAGACAAAAAGAAAATAATTGAAGACATAGAGTACACCTTTTAAAAATATTTTTTAGATTCTGTAAGTAAATGCGATGTTATTAATTGATTGTACGATTTTGAGTTGTATTTTGTGCACACTACCATTTCGAGGGTCTTCCTTGGCTTTTGCGCGTGTGGTTTTCTCTCTGCATGGTCTTAGCTTTAGAAACACCCATCAGAAGTAGAGGACGACATTAAAAAAAAATATTATACAAATATGTTTTCGGTATTTAGATTTGTCACGCTGCTGCTTTAGCCAGCTACGTCCCAAGAAGACTACTCATTCAGAAGCTACTAAGTAAGCAGCAGTTATAGTTCTAGAGGCCGACGTTTTTGATAATTTGTAAACTAGGACGGGTCATGCTAAAATTACAAACCCCAAAGCACGTCTGGGAGAAGAAAGTCTACAGTATGAAACAAATTGCTGATAATACAGTATTAATAGATGTAGACAAATCTGTAAAATCTTGTTCAATAAATAATGACTTTGTTCTTGCTGTCAACTTAGGCAAGTATAATATAATAATTCACTGTCAAATAATCAAAACATTATTTCTGTTTCATATCAAAGTGAATTCTTGTTGTATTTTACTTCAAATACAAAAGTTATTATAACCCCAAAACCATTGTCTGACAAACAATTTAAGTATTTTTTGCTTTAAATTACATTTTTTAGGTAAATAATTAGTTAACGTGAATAACTATTATGTGACAATAAAATGACACATTCAAAAACAAATTTGAAATAAAAAATATTTTTCAGGGGGACAATATATCTTTAAAACTGTTACGTCAACAAGCGAGCAGCGTTTTTTGTAAGAAATATTTTTTGTTTATTTTGTTTTCGGTTTGTTTACGGTTGTTTTCGGTTATTTACGATTGTTTTCTGTTATTTTCGGTTGTTTTCGGTTATCAGACTGACCCGAATTCCCATTTTTTAGACTCTACAGCTCACTATGTCGGTCAGTAAACACTAACTTGTATATGACCTTATCTTGATATCAGTTTAATCTAGCTAAGTCAATTTTTCACAGTATATTCCTTTGGCCAGGAATCGATGCGGTTATGTTTTCACGGTGCGCAATAAAAAATTACGCGGTCTACGCACGATTTAACGAAATCCAATTGTAATCATATCTTCACAACCATGAATCACAATTAAATAAAATTTGGTACTCATAAATTTCAGGGCATAAATCATCATATGGCAATACAATTAACATTAGCATGTAACGCATGCGTACACGCGCTTAAAAATTTTCAAAAATATGTTTATTGCCATGAGTGCACAGATTTTTAGTTAAATATTATTACGCACTCTTTTTGCCTGATTTCTGTTTTCTTGACTTACTTTTCAACTCGAAATTACGTTATACGAGCACGTCAAAAGTGACAGGCTACGCACGTGTAAATTAGAAAAATATAAATGTTTTTAAACATGTTCAGCAATTTCGGTCGGTCGGTCGGTAAACACTAATAATGAGCACGCGACTGCAGCCATCTATATGGCCTTGTTTATCTGAGATCTTTGTGTTCTGCAGCTGCAAACACACATAGAGGGCGACATCCCATGGAAATTTGGAAATCATCGATTGATGAGCTTGTGTCAAGCTAGCCAACAATAATAAGCCAGCCCACTTTTATTTTTTCCAGCCAACAATAACTATGAAACGCCGTTTGTGCATTCTTTACATTTTCATTGTTACTTATGGCTTTTATGGTATTAGGAATTAAATATTTGTGAGAAAAACGGCGGATTGTTCCTGGGATTCACTTAGTGGGATTATACTATGGTACCTCGTTAGTCGTCCAGTATAGGTTAGAGTTGGAGCACTGGTCCCGGGTACTCAGCCCTCATCATTTAAATTTCAGTATAACTCAATTACGATTGTTAATATATAGTGAAATTTTATATTGTAATTGTGAGAAAACGGCGGATATATATATATTTAAAAAATTGTAATTCAGTTACACTCAAATTTTAAAGATGAGTGCTGAGTAAACGGGACCAGTGGTCCCACTCTAAGTTATACTGGACGACTAAGGGGGTACCCTAGTAGCCTATAATCCCACCAAGTGACTCCCAGGAACAATCCGCCATTTTCTCACAAATACAGTATCAAATTTCACTATATTTTAAAATATTAATCGTAATTGAGTTACACTAAAAAACTTTAAAGATGAGGGCTGAGTAAATGGGATCAGTGGTCCCACTCTAACTTATACTGGACAACTAAGGAGGTACCCTAGTATAATCCCACCTTGTGACTTTTCAGTCTGGCGTGCGCCCTCTAGCCTTCGGCTTGATATCTCGATGGCAGAAACACAGATAGAGGGCGACATCCCATGGATTTTGGAAAGCATCGATTTATTGTTGTTGACATTGACAAAGATAGTGTATGTTCTTTCCTAGCTCTCTCTAGATCTCCGCGCCGCCGCTGATCGGGAATTACTAGCCTATATTTTGTATCATTATTGACAAGTTGGATCCATTTTTTTGGATTGTAATTCATTTAGAAGGTTATATCTGTTAAACAATTCTTTATTGCCCTCTCTCTAGGCCTATATATAATTACTACTTTCTATACTATTATTATAGGCCTACTACTAGGCTAGGCCTCTAGGTAGTAGGCCCCTAGCCTAGCTAGTAGGCCTACTACTAGTAGTAGTAGTATTTTATAGGCCTACTCTACTGGGACTAGGCCTACTCCTATGCCTAGTAGTAGTTGGCCTAGCTGGTTCATCTAAGCTATTCTAGGCCGGGCCTAGAAACTAGCATGAGTAGGAGTCAGTGGTTTACTGACCAAGTGCCCAACAAAAATATAATTATGCAATACAAATTAAAAACGAAGTGGTTAGGATTCCGGCAGAATTAACGCAATTTATTGGTCAATTGAAAATCGCTCATGCATGCACATTTTTATAACATCATGTACACAGTTCAACACCAATTTTTCCGACTGGTTGGATGGCTTAGTGGTGTGGTACTGCGGCTAGAGGTTTTGCTGGTCATTGTAGGTTCAATTCTCGATCAATTTTTTTTTAAATTTTATTGACCATCGTCTTTATTCATCATCATCTTTACCCACCATTGCCTAGAGGGATGGTTTTTTTTAGTTTTAGGTTTTAGTTCTCAATGGAAAGTTTCTGTCGGAATCTGTTACAATGGGCAGTTGAGTTCCGGTGCCGGAGTCCTAACCACGGCAAATTAAAAATATCAAATACAGTATTAATACTGTATTAAAAAAAAGTTGTCCATTTCAAATTTTGATGAGGGATGGACATTGTGAAACCACATGGAGCAAACTCCATAAAAAAACACTCATTGTTTTGGTCCTAAATAATAATTATTTCAGATGAAACAATGCTATTTTCAGGAGATGCGGTTGCAAAGGCAAAAAGGTTTGAGATCGAGGCTTATTTATGAGGTAACTCAGGTCAATGGTTAAATTAAACCGCTACACGTTTGTCTTCCAGACAAATAGACAAATTATATTTAAAAATATGAAATGCAATGTATAAAGAAATGTACAGGAATAGAGCTGCTATGACCTCATAAATTGTACTTATACAAATTTCAAGTCTCAGCCTAAATGAAAAATTTTTTTTGCTTTAAATTACAATTTTCTCAAGTAAATAATTTTGTTGTTGGATCCAATTTGTTGTCAAAGTGAATAACTTTTATGTGCAATTGAAATGGCCTATTCAACTTAAAAATAATGTTTTCAGGGGGACTATACATCTTTAATGAAAAATACTTCACTGTTAAATGAAATTGATATCAAATTTGTTCTAATAATGAACGATTAAAACTCTTTTTTTTTTATATGTATATAGCCCTGACGGGTAAGTAGTTTCAAGTGAAAATTAATCACATAAGGATAATATAAAAAACTAAAAAAATGAAATTGTTACCTTGATGGGTTGTTTATGCTGGAATGACGAGTTATAATGAAGTTGTAGGGTTGGCGTTGAAAAAAAAAAAACCTACTTGTGAGACTGCGGTTTGATTTAGTTTGTTGGCGGAAGTTATGAGATGAGGGCGCCACATATTTATTTTGTTGAAAAACGAAATGAAGCAAGAGATGGTGGAAATGTAGGGCGGCGAAGCCGAAATGGTAGGGAAAGGAGGTACTCGGAAATGAAGCCACGGTAGGAAAAGAGGTTTGCAAGGCAACGGTGTCGGTCTCGTCGGATTATAGAGCAATATATTACATTTGTTGACAACTTAATGAGTATCTACATTATGATATATTGTTATGTAATCTATAAATAGTTGGTTTGATATTTAAATGAACTACAGATATTAAAAAACCGTAAAAGAAAGTGGTTTCTAAATTTCGTTTGCAGCGGCTTCCTTACAAATTGATGACGCCCTCAACTACAACTTAGGTACATTTAAGCACTGACATCGAATGCAAGTACTGTACTGTCCTATGCGATGGGAATTCAATAGGATGAGAAAACATCCTTTATTGGCATATTATCAAAAAAAATGATTACGATTTAAAGTATAGAAATAATTTATGTCAAATAAATTTAAACAATAATTAAAGAGCAAATTATTTAACACTATATTTGATATATTATTTATTCATCATTCAAATTTTTCATAAATAATAACAATGTATTTATTATTCTACTCTGGCCTCTATATAGGTCTATTTTTAGTAAACTGTACATACATAATGGGTTCAATTTCATTTAAAAAAACTTTTTTCTCATTATTTATCTTCTATTTAAAGTTTTATACCCATTTAATATAAAATAATTTTTACGTACCTTGAATATAGGCCTACTAAATTTACTATTGAACTGCTTCTTTTTTTTCTTTCTGCTGGTTTGAGTTTTCAGTTGGTTATTTTTTGTTTTTTAATACCTAATATATTAACTGGTTACATTTACTCCTAGGTGCAGTTTTTCTCATGGTTTATTTATATTCCCCATCATTTTGTTCGGTTTCTTCTAATGTTTTATACTTTTTATATGGTGAATCTGTGCCAACTACCGATGTTTTAATGTTATTACCAGGGGTGGCGCCAGGATCTTCCCGACGCGGGGGCTACATTCCCCGATGAGGGGGCTATGCGAACGAAGCGAGCATCACAAGGCTGGGGGTCAGGGGCCGCCAAGGGCCCCCGGTGGGTGTCCAGGGGGCGAAGCCCCCGGAAGCAATGCGTTCTAGCGTCATTTGAGGTCATTTTAATCAGATTTAGGGTAGCCATTTTTTCTATTTTTTATAATGCATAAATAAAATACTGCGTGCAAAAAAACGGTGCGCGATGACTGTTTCAACCCATATTTTTCAATTAAAAAAATAAAAGTTCAAAGAAAATTTAGAAAAATAGAATTGGAGGTCCTGGAAATTGGACTTATTATACTTCAAAACATGAAACAAAATATATAAGTCCCTATCATGGTTGTGACTGAGCTAAGAAATGTTTGAAAAATAGAGATGTTAGGTCCCGGAAAATGCACTTCTTGTACTTCGAAATATGACCAGCTTTATTGTTAGGGCTGAGCTAAGAAAATGTTTAAAACTAGAGCTGCATTTTATACTTTGGAAACATCAGGCACAGAGGCTTAAAAAACGCAAGCGTAGACCTTTTCAGTCGGGGAAATAAGTTTATTCCTCCCAAGTGTATGCCTGCGTACCATCTGAACTTCCGAGTGGTGAGAAATTCATGACATACAGGACATTGAAAATGTAATAACTTAGCTATAATAAGATGTTGGCTAAGCGAAAATGGCATGTTTTTTTGTTTAGTAATGGATGAAATATTTATTTTAGGTGCCCCACGGTACAGAAGGTTACTTGTAAATTAAAAAATTGGTGAACATACGAACAATTAACATAATTCGTTTTTGCTGTAGTGTAGCGTACGTCGACACAGTACACGACGTAACCGTCGGTAAACTTCGCCTGGAAAATAACTACAGTACACATTTTGGTCCCTGGATGGAACATGATATCACGACCCAACGTTGAACGATTCGTACAAAGGGATACCGCCAGACAAGTGCGTACCTATAGCTATTGTTTAGTAGTAAGTTAGATCGCTGGCGATAATGAATGCATATAAAGTGCATAATATCACTCTGACGTACTCTCACGGTCAATGAAACGTCGAGGTTTTCTAGGCGCTGAAGCTACGAAATGAACGCGAACGAATTATATTCCCCGACAAAAAGTACCCGAACCGTCGGTAAACTTCGCCTGGAAAATAACTACATTACACATTTTGGTCCCTGGATGGAACTTGATATCACCCGTCTCGACCCAACGTTGAACGATTTGTACAAAGGGATACCGCCAGACAAGTGCGTACCTAGCTAATGTTTAGTAGTTAAGTTAGATCGCTGGCAATAATGAATGCATATAAATTGCATAATAGCACTCTGACGTAGTCCATAGTTTTGTATATTGTGAGCTGTTCTGTAAAAGTGTTAAACATTTTATTCAGTAATTGATAAATTAATTGATAAAATAGTTGACATTTGTGAAAAAACAGTGATTCTTTATGTAAACGTCGTTTATGAAAAAACTGTAATGATTACGTACGTATCTTTGGTACTTGAAGGATCGAGCATCAAAGATTCCATGAAATAACGAGGGTTTCTTTTCTGCGAGTTGCGAGTTGAAAAATGCGAGTTGCGAGTTGGAAAATGCGAGTTGCGAGTTGGAAAATGCGAGTTGCGAGTCGGAAAATGCGAGTTGCGAGTCGGAAAGTGCGAGTTGCGGGTCGGAAAATGCGAGTTGCGAGTGGGAAAGTGCGAGTTGCGGGTCGGAAAGTGCGAGTTGCGGGTCGGAAAGTGCGAGTTGCGGGTCGGAAAATGCGAGTTGCGGGTCGGAAAGTGCGAGTTGCGGGTCGGAAAGTGCGAGTTGCGGGTCGGAAAGTGCGAGTTGCGGGTCGGAAAATGCGAGTTGCGAGTCGGAAAATGCAAGTTGCGAGTCGGAAAATGCGAGTTGCGGGTCGGAAAATGCGAGTTGCGGGTCGGAAAATGCGAGTTGAGGGTCGGAAAATGCGAGTTGCGAGTCGGAAAATGCGAGTTGCGAGTCGGAAAATGCGAGTTGCGGGTCGGAAAATGCGAGTTGCGAGTCGGAAAATGCGAGTTGCGAGTCGGAAAATGCGAGTTGCGGGTCGGAAAATGCGAGTTGCGGGTCGGAAATTGCAAAAATAATTTTTCAAGGAGGTCGTACCATCCAAAAAAATAATACATGAACCAAACAATCAGTAAATAAATTACAATTTAAATTTTGTTTAGTTTTTTTCATATTATGACCTGTTTAACAATTATAGACTAGTGATTCCTTTTTTAACATGGATGTTTAAAAATGGTTGAAATGAACTTATTTTGTATTTCAACACAAAACAATTATGTTATTGATACTTTATATTTTGAAATAATATAATTGTAAATATAGTAGATTAAAGTTATTATTTAATTTGTTTGCAATTACTGATAATGATACAATTACTAATAATGATACAATAAATTATGTACATGTATTTTTGCCTTGTTAAATGAGAAAATAATAATAAATTGGTAAGAAAAACTCACATTAAAAAGTACAGTTTGTATTGTTTACAGTATTTAGGTAAGATGATTAATGATGATTAAAAACAGACATGATGGTTGGAGTCATTAGTACTACTTTGTATTTATTTGTATTTTTGTATTTTGTATTAATATTTGTCCTCAGTGAGGAAATTCGGATTAGGCCCTCCACGGACCCACGGCAGCCAGCAGTGCAGCGCCTACCAGATTAGGCAATGAGAGTAAAGCATCTTGCCTAAGGATGCAATTAGTATGGTACAGATAACCTCGAACCCATGCCTATCACATGCTAGTCCGATATTACCATTACACCATCACTCTCCAGTATATACAGCACCCGCCACGATTTCTAGACGGTCTCCCATCCAGAACGCAACCGGGCCCAACGTTGCTTAACTTCGGTCCCATAAACAGGGCAAGGAAACACATACCATACCTACAGATAATGGTCAAATTTTCAAAGCTATATTATTTTCTTAGAATCATAGTCAATTCTTTATGTTTATAATATTTTTTTGTTAAACATTTTCAGACAAACTGTTCATAGATACATATAAATACATATGAATACAAAAAAAAAGAGAAGAAATACACAGTTTATTATGTGTAACACCCATCAGCAAATCATGGAGAGGACCAATTAATGTATCTATTGAAATATAGTGCATCTCTCCAATTAAAATACATTCTGGAATCTAACCATATATTCATAATCTACATTTTGTTTGCTTTTCATAATTTTGGAAAGAAGACTGTAAATTGTCAACCTAAAAAATTCATAAGAAGATGGAATATTGTTTTCTACAAATAATTTTCTCTGACTTAGATATCGGATTGTCAACAACAACATGCGGAATAAACACAAATACATGCTTTAGTATGTACACGTACAGTACAGTAGGCATCTGTCAAATGTACTATGTGTATTTAAAGTAACTTTAGCAGGGTACAGATTTAAATACTGAAATCACTGGTTTGTTTTTAGAGAAAATATAACTTATAACTAAGATAATTCAAATTTACTTGAATTGAATTGTTGAATTTAGGTGACAATAATCATTGATCTGCGCCCACAATTACATAGGAGAAGGAATTATTATTACTTATATACAGTATTGTTTGATGAAATGTGTGATACAGTAGGTGAAATGAAGTTGTATTTTAGTTGTTGTTCAACGCGATGATCAAATATACAACACTTTTTAATTTTAATTTTTTATTTGATTATGTTTTTCCTTTGTAATGTATTATATGATGAAATAAAAAAAAAAAAAAAAAAAAAAATATACAACACACTAAGAATGTAAAATTAAACTGTACATTTTGTATTGCAAGTGAAAAGATGCAGTAGAGTCGCATATAAAAAAACACTTGATCCTCAAATAAATGAATACACAGAATACATTAGAAAGTACTGGAATCAACACAGTGTTGCTTGCTTATGAATTGGTTAAACTGACTGATTAAATGAGGAGATTGCACCCTTATTTATATCTTATTGATATATGGGGGTGTCAATTATGACTTCATCGCATAACTTAGAGATGAGAATAGTTAGTTTTTAGATGAAACTTAAATGACATCATCATCTTTAAGAAGAAATTATAGATGACATCATACCAACTTTAAGTCACAATCCCTTATTTGGTATAGTACACAACAAGTGTCCATGACAGGTAAATGTCATAACATAATGGGCCCTTTGGGAGTACCTAGTACAAAAGTCTGCATAGTGTAGTGCTGACTTATACAAGTAATAATATGTTAACAATTATATGAAAATGATTGTGTAAATAATAAAGTTAAAAGTAAAGTCTAAAAGTAAAAATGCATTAAAAATCATGTGGTGGGCTAAACTGTCAGGCTTCTTATATTTATTAGTAGGTAGCAGACACAAATCTACAATGTGGACCTTTATCAAAGCAGTCATTAATTGTTTTAGTAAAAGATACCTGCCCCAGGGTGTGAGTTAATTGCTTCATGGAGACCATGATGAAGAATTCATTATCTTTTAAACCTACCACCAACCCCACCTCAGCTCCTCCTCCCAACCAAGATCCACATACCATACATCCCTGAGATGGTTCAAATGTAGTAAATTTAAAATCAGATTATTTGATACAACATTACCTCTAAATGCCAGTATTTCCTTATACATGAACATTCAAACAAACAAAAATAAGCGAGTTAAAAAAAATCTGAGAGTTAAAAAAAAATCTGCGAGTTAAAAAAAATCTGCGAGTTAAAAAAAAATCTGCGAGTTAAAAAAAATCTGCGAGTTAAAAAAAAATCTGCGAGTTAAAAAAAAATCTGCGAGTTAAAAAAAAATCTGCGAGTCAAAAAAAAATCTGCGAGTTAAAAAAAAATCTGCGAGTTAAAAAAAATTTGCGAGTTAAAAAAAAATCTGCGAGTTAAAAAAAAATCTGCGAGTTAAAAAAAATCTGCGAGTTAAAAAAAAATCTGCGAGTTAAAAAAAAATCTGCGAGTTAAAAAAAATTTGCGAGTTAAAAAAAAATCTGCGAGTTAAAAAAAAATCTGCGAGTTAAAAAAAATTTGCGAGTTAAAAAAAAATCTGCGAGTTAAAAAAAAATCTGCGAGTTAAAAAAAAATCTGCGAGTTAAAAAAAAATCTGCGAGTTAAAAAAAATTTGCCAGTTAAAAAAAAAATCTGCGAGTTAAAAAATCTGCGAGTTAAAGACAAATCTGCCAGTTACAAAACAAATCTGCCAGTTACAAAACAAATGCTTGATTTAAAAACATAAATGTTATATATTTATCAGTTACAATTGGATAACCCTTCTCTTTTAACATTTTGGTGAGCCACTTGAGTGTTCATTTCGATTTTAATCTTTTGGATTTTGAACTCTTTACTTTGTTTTGTTTTTGTCTGATGAAATAAATGAAAAAATATACATATTTGAAAATTCTCACTCTGTTTATATATATATGTGTGTGTGTGTGGGGGGGGGGGGGTATTAAGGTGGCACATAAGGAGATACTGGCATGTTTGCATTAGTAGTTATTATTTGTTTTTTGTACTAAAAACAAGTTAAATTAAATCAATGGCAATCACATAGATAAAAGAAGATAAAAGTAAGAGATAAACTGGTCACTCATCTGCAAACAATAATAAATCAAAAGGTATTATATTCCATTTTAAATAACTTGAGATTGTTTTACAATGGACCTAAGAGAGTCCTCCCAACCAACACCAACTCCTTCAAATGTAGTCAATTTTAAATCAAAGTAGATTATTTTGATACCTCACTACCTTAAATGCATGCCAGTATCTCCTTATATGCACACTTTACCCTGCACCCTTAAAAAGCTTCCGTCCATCCATGTACAAATTCCGGTTATCACTATCATCACTTTATCTCTCTTCTACCAGAGAAAATCCAGAAGAATAGTGTTCAGAACATTCAGAATACAGATACAGGTAGTGGACTGCACTAAACACTTTAAGCATGTCAAAACACGGGTGTTTCAAAACTAGACCCGAGACCAGAGACCCGAGACCCTATAAGAAAAGGGAGACCCCACTATACGAAAAGGGAGACTCCACTATACGAAAATGGAGACCCCACTATACGAAAAGGGAGACCCCACTATACGAAAAGGGAGACCCAAATATACGAAAAGGGAGACCCAAATATACGAAAAGGGAGAACTAAATATACGAAAAGGGGTTGTATGGGGTTAAATCATATGTTACGGGCTCTTGGCCTATACTCATCTCGTGGAGTTTTTGCCTGAGAAACAGTGTTTCTTCACCAAGTGAATCTAATCTAGGCCTACCTCCAGTGCTTAGCCTAGAACTGTAGTAAGCACTGACTTAACTAAAACATAAACAAGTTGAGCATTCAGAAACAAATAATGCTAAAGTGAATAATAAAAAAATATTGTAAGCAGTGTTAAGAAAATAATTAAATTTCTTGCCATTGTCATATATGCCACAATAGGTTAATTTTGGTGATCATCCTACACTATGTACAGAGTCTACACACCTGGGTGGGTTGTATCATGTCGCACTGGTCGCACATATGCGAGCAAAAATGCAGATCAAATATAATGATTAATTGTTTCATATCACATGCTCAGGCAATTTGTTTCTAACATCCACAATACAACCCACTCTATTTTGTTTAGGACTGGTGTATTTGACCCGCAACTCGCGTTTTTTGACCCGCAACTCGCGTTTTTCGACCCGCAACTCGCGTTTTCCGACCCGCAACTCGCGTTTTCCGACTCGCAACTCGCACTTTCCGACTCGCAACTCGCACTTTCCGACTCGCAACTCGCACTTTCCGACTCGCAACTCGTACTTTCCGACTCGCAACTCGCACTTTCCGACTCGCAACTCGCACTTTCCGACTCGCAACTCGCACTTTCCGACTCGCAACTCGCACTTTCCGACTCGCAACTCGCACTTTCCGACTCGCAACTCGCACTTTCCGACTCGCAACTCGCACTTTCCGACTCGCAACTCGCACTTTCCGACTCGCAACTTGCATTGAAGTAACACTCTGAAATAACGTACTTCCGGACTCGGTCAATCAAAAAAACCTCCACCTTTTATTTGTGATTATAAAGTTAGCAGCCAAGTTACCACCACCGGCAAAAATGGCAAAAGCAGCACAGAAACTCGTTGGTTTAACCCAACGGTTAGGCACATCCATGGTGGTACAAGGACCTAAGATAGCATCAGGTATGTTAGTTATAATTTTTTAGTTTTATAATGACGTTTTCCGAGTGGAGTTTGTTGGGTTGGGGTCAGTGAGCAGCACAAAAAAACACAGTGTGGGAACTGTGGTGCATGCCGCGGCCGCCGGCCGTGCTTCTTGTGTTGGCCATGCAGGCCTAGCTAGGCCTAATTTTTTACTCGTATAATAATAATACTAATATGGTACTTTTAAGGCGCCCTTCCAAAAGGATCCGAACGCCGTACATACATCAAATAAATACATATAGCCTAGGCCTAGCCTAATGATAAAACTTAATGATAAAATTAAAATTGAGTTTTTTAATCAAAATTAAAGGTTAACATTTTTTTTTGCAGTTTTATTTTATAATATTAATACTTATTACTAACTCTAGCCTACTACTACTAGGCCTAGTTACTAGCTAGGCTAGGCCTATACTACAGTACCAGGCCTAGCCTAAATAGGATACCTGCTGTAGTAGGCTTAGTTAGCTAATTTCTAATAAATAATGTTAGTAAAAATTATTATACTGTTATGCACTTGTCAATTGTATGACCCACTATACGACCCCCGGGAGAGGTGCGTCATTTGTCCGATGTGCGTCATACCTTTGAATACCATGACGCACCGGTGCGTAAAAAATGTGACTTACCTTTAGGTGACCATGACGCACCCATTTTGACGCACTGTGACCATGTTGTTTATGATATGGTGGGTGGTAAAGTGACAGACATTGACACACCTTGTTCATTGATGTGACGTACCATCTAGGTTTTTTGACGCACCCCTGCGTCAGTAATTATTTGTAAATGACGCACCCATGACGCACCTCTCCCGGGGGTCCTATAGTGGGTCATACAATAGACAAGTGCATTACCTGTAGGCTAATAATATAAACAAGTTCCATTAAATTGGTCAGATCAAGTTGTTCTTTGTATTACACAAAACTTTTTTTATGCACGTGCCAATTGTATGACCCACAATACGACTTTCGAAAGAAGTGCATCATTTGTCCGATGTGCGTCATACCTTATGAATACCATGACACACACCAATGAGGGACAAAGTGAGGGACATTGACACACCATCGTTCATATTGATGTGACGTACCATCTAGGTTTTACGACGCACCCCTGCCTCAATAATTATCTGTAAATTACGCATCCATAATGCACTTCTCTCGGCGTTCATAGTGGGTCATAATCATCCATACAATTGGCAAGTGCATATACATCCAAAGGACAAAAAAAAAGGATACAATAAATATGGTACAGACCAACTCAAACCTATGGCTCTTGCATGCAAGTCTGATCCCTAATATCACTCTCTGAAAGATCTTTATCCTTCTGATAATCATTATTGGTTTGCTTGCACTAGATACTGTCCAGTATTCAAAACCTAGACTATCCAAGTTCTGGTATTATGCCAAAGTGGAGTTAGCGCCACCATATCCAAGCGAGTTTCCACAAATAATGAAAAGTGCTCAAGATATAGTCAAATCAGCCACAACTGGTAAATGGGCTCAACTGACAGTTAAGGTAAACATTATTTAGTTTTTTTTCACCACTGGTACACTACATGTATTTCTTTTCTCCTAATGAATTTATGTATGCCAACATAAACTTCTTTTACATTTTAAATAATGGAGTAAATGAATTACAATTTTAGACAATGACATTGCCTTTCACTTCATTTAGTTTCTTTATTTCAATACAAAAAAAACAATAAATGAAAAAAAAACCAAGGGCACCCCAAAAGTGAACCAAATCCCTGTTGAGACTGGTCACCCACTTATAAAGTACAGCAACAATTCTTTTTTAAATATACTATTTTGTGTATTTACAGGAAGCTTGGTTGAATACACTAGTTTGTATGGAAGTCGCATTCTGGTTCTTTGTAGGTGAACAAATCGGCCGCAAGAGCATCGTTGGCTACAAAGTGAACAGTGATTTTGAACCTTTAGGATACATCTAGACTGCGCAATAATATGACATGCAATTGACCTCAGATAACATGAACTATGAAAAGTTAGTATGATTATAATACCAGATTAGAGAGTAACCTGAAGAGGTACTGAAGCAGTGTGTGAGGTGTACTCAGTGGCTAGAGTAGTGAAGCATGTTAAATCAAGACCACGACTCTGCCCTCTATTGATCCAATTATTTTGTTCGTTCAATCTATAGAATTGCAGTGAAGAGTTTATTTGAAATGTTGAAATAAATTTATCAGACTTTTGTCAAAATTATTTTGTTGTTTTACAAAACTGTACTTTGAATATTTGTTTTTTTTCTCTGTTTATATTATGTTTTTGGAGACAATAATGAAATAATACTTGTTTCTACAGAAGATCATCCATATTTTGTATATTAAATAAAGCACAGTACCATAGATTATAATGAAGAAAAACCTGTTTACACTATCAAACTTTATTTTACAAAAATGTGATGTGCCCATATATAGACATGATGATGTCATATCACTACCATATTTAAGCATATCACTACCATATTTGGACACATCACACTAGTTTGATAGTGTAGACAGAGCTTTACACACTGGCATCAAATATGTTTACATGTCAGTTCTCTTGCTACTTCGTTCTTGATGACTTGTTGTTTAACATCTTGTTTTTATAGATTGTAGTTTCTTCTTCATATACAGTACACATTGTCTTTCAACCATTGTATTCTTTGGTATATGGTGCCTCGTTCAAAAATAAAACAGCGGAATAGACATTATAATAATTAGTAATTCAAAACAAATATTTCATTGGTTCTAAAATTGGCAAAAAAATGTAGCTTTTACTGGTTCAAATACAATACCAGTTAATGTACAGATATTTGATAAATACATTGACACACAGTAGGTATATTGGGGGTTGACCACATATAAACATTTAACAATCATTATTTTAATCAATCAAAATCAATTATAGCAAATATTGATAAACAATGAACATCAAAACAATGTAGATCTTATGTGGACACAAATTGGCCAATTACATTACCTTTCACACGCATTGCACATATAACGTTTAACTTCTGTTCACACGAGACATTTCGAAATATTGTGACGTTGTGCTGCAACTCAACAGTAGTGCATTTTCCCGAACTTCGTTCGTCTAGAAAAATAAAAGTTATCCATTTACAGGTGTATGAAACATCTACAGTACATTTCAATAAACTTAAAAAAAAACTTGGTGTTAAATTCGCGTTTTGGTACGACACACCTCTGTGACGACTGACACTTTTATTAAGATCACGTATAATTCGTCAAAATGACACATTAAATTATAGTTTACTTCTCCAAATACCGATCATCAAGACTGGAGTGTGTAAGTAAGTCGGTCAAATCGGTGCTACGTCAATTCGGTCCTACGTCAACTAGGTACCAACTACTACTACTACTAGTATATACAATCGGTTGTAGAGAAGGTCTACAGTACAATATCGGCATGAGTGAGTGGCCGAGTGGTTAAGACAGTGGAACCGTAATTACCTAGCCATAACAACGGCAGGGGTTCGAGGCTCACTCACTCCATGGTTCTGGTGGTAGAACGAGTCTTCTCGGATAAGGACTATAAACCGTAAAACATCTTTCGAGACGAGTAGGGGGTTACCCCGGTGTATTAGTACATCACAGCCACTGATCACCAACTGGGCCCTCTGGGAGACCAGTCATTGACTGAAGAGGTTACCCAGTATAAATATATATTTCAATCAATCAACTACGTTCTGCGAAATATTGGAGATATTCTTGATACATTTCTATACGCGTGTGCTTGATCACTTACCTGTCCATATTTGTAAATTAAAACCAACAATTTGATCTAAAAATGAGTAATCTTTGAGTGGATATGGCATCAATTTAGCAGACCTATCCCTGCATTCGTCAGCTCCATCTGGTCTTGAGTTTACATCACCAGGGCTAAAACACCATTTGTTATAGTAGGTCCAAGAGGACAAACTCGGACATCCAGTATCTAAACAACACAGCATCGGATTCATTAGTATCTTATTTTTATCAACCACGTGACGTATTGATTCCAGCCATCTACTAACCCTAATAACCCTTATTAAACTATAAAGCATGTCTACAATATCTAGTTTGACAAAGAAAGTGTGATGTGCCCACATATAGTGATATGCCCAGATGTGGTAGTGATATGTTTAAATATGGTAGTGGTATATGACATCATCTTGTCCATATATGGGCACTTCACATTTTGTTGTCACATAAAGTTTTATAGTGTAGACAGCTTAAAGACACACTTGACAGTGTCCTATTAATAGAGGTAGTCTTCTGAATAGGAGTATGGCCTGAATAGGCGTGTCTTATTTACGTATTACCGTATATTATGATAGTAAAGCACTGAGTGAATTGTCCATTCATTATTAGTGGTGGAACGATGAAAAATGATTACGGCTCAATCCTTTATTAGAAAATCGGCACTTTTATTCTTACGCAACAACACAATGTTGTTCAAGTACACGCAAGTAATGTGACCAATCACAAGCGATAGATCATGCTAACTGTCGCTTGTGATTGGTCAGATTATTTGCATCTTTGCGTAGTAATAGATGAATGAATACTAACCCGTTATAGCTGCAATAGAATATACTCGTATGAACGCATTACTGAATGACAACTCCTGACCGCTTTCAATCGCGTAATCAATGTTCTCTTGATACAGTACTATTGCGGCGTCATGCGCCGACTCATCTGCGCAATAGATTTTCCCGCCAGATTTAACTTTAATTCCAATTTTGTCGCCTGCTTCAACTGGTAACCAATCATCAGGCTCCAATACGAGTTTAGAACCTGTGATGTACGATATATCTGTACAATGGATGACCGTGTACACGGCTAACTCTGGTACTTTCTGTCGGACTGTACAGCATTGTACATTTGTGTAGAGTGACATGTCATTGACGTACCATCCTGTGACGTATCCAGCGCAGGCGAATTGATGACGGGGGTCAACTATGAATGTGTTCTCGTTTATGTAGCAATTCGTTGATGGTGTGGTGACGTTAGAGAAGCCTGTGTATGTTGGACATTCAGCTTCTAAGGACAAAACAGAACACGTCACAGTTAAATTATGTAAATGCAGACGCATGGGTGACATCTTATATTATGTTGGTCCTCACTAGAGACGCAACGCAGGAACGTAAGCGCAACGCAAGTGAATTGACCAATCACAGGCGATGGATCATCCGAACTGTCTCTTGTAATTGGTAAACTTTCTTGCATTTCGTCTACGTCATTGCGTTGTATCTCAAGTGGGAACCAGGCTTTACAAAGCTAAGCAGTGGAAACACAGCGTTAGTTGCTACTAGAGGTCCCAGGATGTCTTCTTTAATACCAAAATGTGCAGTTAATAAATCCATATATCAGGCTAAGGGTCTTATGGAAACATTACGTAAACACTAGAAAACAACTAACCTATATTGTCTGGTTTTTTTGTGGTTGAATCTGTCGCTGTAAAATAAATATATAACAATTTTGAGTTAGCAGCATGTGACGTTGTTATCAAAATTAAACGACGCTCTTTCGGTTATTATTAGGGAGTTTTCACAACCTTACGAGTACGATAACGAAAACGGATACGTCTCACATTTGTGAAACTTTTGAGCTGATCCCCATTTCATATTCGTAAAGCGTATTCGTGTTGACGAATATACTAGTCATTTTCGTAACTACAAAACGAGTATAGTTTTTGATCTATTTTACACATTTTGCATTTGAATCAGGAATGATTATTGAAAGTAATTTACTAAAATGCCAGGTCAATTTTGATAAATAGCAGTTTTTAAAGTCCTCACTCACTTTGATGTTACGCTAGGCATAGGCAGCCAAGAAACACGTACCTGCGCTTCGCTCAAATTTACCGTAGTCATATTTTGGATGAGGCCCTCAATATTTCGTTGCCATGCGAAACAGATTTTTACTGGCTTACGAAAAACGAATACGTGTGCGTGACGTATCCGTTTTCGTTATCGTATTCGTAAGGTTGCGAAACCTCCCTATTATGATTGGTTTACGGTTCTTGCATTTTTAAAACAGGTTATTAATGCCAATGAGGTTGTAAATTTTTAAAGGCAATTTACACAGACGAGCGGTAACGGTAATACGAATATAGAACCTATGTTATTTCTTATGACCATTTAGGCCTACACACAACGCGGAGCGGACGAGCGGTTTCCGCTCAGGATAGATTCTACGTGGGACACGTCGTTTTCCGCTTACCGTTACCTCTCGTCTGTGGTAATTACAAATTGTTTAGAAATTAGAACTCATTATGTTATATATTGTATAAAAGTCGGCGGTCCTATTTGTACGTACCATGCTCACACTGTAGCGTTGCATATTTGTAATCGTCACATCTGTAATCTTCAGTAGTAAAAGCACACTGCATTAACGATTCCGCTTCGTCTGAACAGTGTACCTCAAACACTTTCTGATCGAAATCGCGATCTTTATAATAATGATGATCAGATGATCTTACATATCCCATGTGGAGGCAGATTAAGTCTCTCTCTTGCTGATTATTGAGACCATTCCTACAAATCCTGCCCCAATCTTCATCGTCAAATTTAAACTCGATTATTTCAGATTCAGATTGTATTCTTGTTTCCAATTTGCTGAACGAGTAGTCTTTAAAAAAAGTTTTTTAAATGTCATTGCATACTTAGGCCTACTTCTTGCAGTTTTTCGTCGTCATCGTCAACGTATCTGTCGTCTTGACATAAGCGTTAATCATGTATCTCGTCTCGTTCTATTTTTTAACGTTGCTTTTATTTTGCTCTTTCACACGGCCTGTTCAATAATATATGATTATCCATTGGTTCCCACTAGGAACGCAACGATAGGACGTAAGCACAACGCAAGCGAATTGACCAATGACAAGCAATAGAGTTCGAATATATATTCGGTATCTTTATTCAATCAATCACATAAAAAAATATACTTTGCAGCATAAAACTGAATTACAGTATTTGTACAATACACATGCATGTACAAAGAATAGTGCATCGCCGCGCTTGTGATTGGTCAAATTGCTTGCATTATTAAACAGGCCATGTGAATGTACCTTTAGAAAGAGCGAGACACAAAATCATGGAAAAATTAAAACCAATATCGACAACGTGTTGCGTCCTATAGTGTGAAGCAAGCTTTAACATATGTTGCCGTATTATTCGTGTGAATACAGTGTTATAACCCCAAAAGTAAATACGTACAGTTTTCGCATTCCAGCGTTGTAAACTTTGAATAGGATTGTTCTTGTTTAAATTCACACTGCAGAAGTGACGTATCATCAGATAGGCACTCCAACGCATACGCGTCCTTATTGTAACTACTGTCTTTTAGATAGCTCACAGTTTTCACTCTTGAATATCCCAAATATTGGCAAACCAAAGCATAGCCATGTTCACTACTGGTTTCTTGGTAACACACTCTGAACCAATCACCGTTGTCGAATTGTACTTCAACTAATCCAGAGTCACCGAGTCTAACGCGGAAATCTTGAATGAGACAAAATACATCGACTTCTATTATTATTGTCATCCTCTTACTTTTCTTTGTTCACACCAATCACCAACAACCTCATTATGATGTCATGCTCAACTAGTCGTCGTTGAACACCACCATAATTTTTGGTTCCCACCAGAGACACAACAAAAGGATGCAAGCGCACAACGAAAGTGATTTGACCAATCACAAGTGATGGATTATCCGAACTGTCGCTTAAGCTTGGTTCCCACTAGGACTCAGGCCGTAACGTAATCGAATTGACCAATCACAAGCGACAGTTTGATAAGTCATCTTTAAATTGGTCATCTCGATCTTTGCTATCGTCAACAACGTCATCAATATTTGCTGCATGCCAACTTTTAGATAAATACGCACGAAATGTGTAGACCACCTACACGCGCCATATAGCGACTTTCTAGGTAATCCGTCGTTGTTGTTGTCATTGCCATAACCTCTGTATGCCTACTACTACTTACCGTCGAATGTACATTCATTCTCAAGCTCACAACCAAAAATATCAAAACGCAGTCCGAAGAAAATACTATTGGTGTTTATCGCAATTAGTCGCAGGACATTGGCATAAACGGGTGACCACACATTAATGACCGTTGTAGTCTCATCAGTATTCCCAATAAATGTCTAAAAACAAAAAGAATAACTCTAAAAATACACCTGCGTACGTGACCCCATGGTGACATGTAATATCCCAATGCATCGGGTATGCACTACAACATGGGCCAGTTATTCTTGGTTTTCTATAGAGACGCAATGCAAAGAACGTAAGTGATTTGACCAATCATGAGCAATGAATTATTCGAACTACCGATTGTCATTGGTCAATCGCTTGCGTTGCGTCTCTATTCTGAAGAACCAAGACTGTAGGCCTAAAAATAAAACACCAAAGTTTACCTCGTTTAACATAGTCAATGTTTTTTGTCTGAATCCAAATGAAACGTTGAAACTGTGTACCCATTGGCCGACGTAATCACTATGGCAACCCTGCGTAACAACGCCGGTTATCAACCGAGTGCTTGACAAATCAATCTATATCAAAACATAGTTTTAAATGAGTCAAAAGAGGTCGTACGTTAAATATGATTTGATTGGAACAGTAATGAACCACTGTTGCGATAGCTTCACCTAATACGCCAAATTATAAAAATTCTGCACTCTATAATGAGTGACACTGCTCAATAAGCTTATCTTACCTCTATCCACTCATTTGTAATACTATCTGGAACCCAGCAGCCATACAATTGCTCTTCAACAACGGCAACGTTATGAAGACGGGCATTCGATGGACCGTAGCCGTCGTAGATCATTGAGGACGCTGTCAACTGATTATCCCGTAACCTACCGTCCATTAAACCTTGAAGTCTATAATTGCCTGTATTTAATGAACATGTTATTTTGTAAGCGTTTAACAAATTTTTTCAATAAAATAAGTTTCTTATCAGAACATTTCGTTTTATCAATAACAAAACGCAAAAACAAAAAAGTTCTAAATAATTATTGTGATGTGCCCAATGGTAGTGTTATGACGTCATCGTGTCCATATTATTATTTTTTTGTCACATAAAGTTTGATAGTGTAGACAGAGCTTAACGATTAAGATTCTATAAGAAAATACCAGTCCGCAATTATTTTGAGTTTGACTTCGTTGCATGTTCTTACCTACAAAACAGTTACATGTCTGTTTTATGTAGCATCCTAAAATCTCCAATCGAATTCCATAATAATCTGTTCTTGAACTTGAAAGCGGAATAAAACGGAAATATCTTGAAAATTGCGCTTCAAATATGTTGTATGCTAAATCGTGTCCCCCAAAAAATATCTAAAATAAACAAAGTAGAAGATTTTTTTTTTTACAAAAAAGGCGAAAGTAGAATGATTGTTTACGTAATGGCGCTTTATTGCTCATATGGAAGGCCTTAGCGGACAAAATATATACAAATGTAATCATACCTGATCGATGCGTTTTAACGAATCGGATGTCATACCCAGTTCAATAGCAAATGTGTCAACATAATATTCAGTACTATAATAATATCCCTTGGTAATGATACCAGATAGTATACGCACTTCGTTAAATGTAACCTAAAAGGGAAAACCAAAAAATTAAAACAAACATCATTATTGAATAATAACAATAGAGAGGTGACCAATCGTGCGCATGACATATCGGGGATCCTTTGCGTCGTAGTTGGTTTTATTTTATTATGTATTTTAGGCAAATTGCCAAGAATAACCATAAGCGAATTCATTCACTATCCTTCATAAAGGTGGCAATCCTGTTCACAAGACAAACATATACACAATATGCTCTACATAAACGGAGTATTATTACAAGTCTTTGGGTCGAGTGAAGTTGTAATTTGTCATTAGAAAAAATCCTGACATAATGACAGGACTTCAACCCAGGACACTTAATTGGTAGCCAAGCATCATAACCACCAAGCCATTTCCCAGTAGGAAGCAAGCTTTTGTTGTCTTCTCATTTTGCAATGACTTAATAATACTGTAATGTATTAGCCTACCTGTACCCACACCTGAGAATACCGTTTATGCAACAACATGCCTTGTCCATCATTAAGTCGAGCGCTATCTTGGTCATTGTAGTAGTAGCTATTCATACTTGTTATTTGAGTAGTTGCAATCGTTCTATCAACCATTCCTTGTCCTACGTGGTAACAATCTATATACACAAAAAAATGCCATCATTGTTTGTAGAAATGATTTTTAATCTTTTTATTTTCCGTGAACTTGATGTAGGTCATGCAGGTCTGTACGGTGGCCCACAACTGTCACGCACACTATATAAATCATATTCACACAATTAAAGAAGGAATCACACAATTAAAGAAGGAATCACACAATTAAAGAAGAAATCACACAATTAAAGAAGGAATCACATAATTAAAGAAGAAAT
The DNA here is from genome assembly GCF_964355755.1 of Antedon mediterranea. Lineage (NCBI taxonomy): Eukaryota > Metazoa > Echinodermata > Crinoidea > Comatulida > Antedonidae > Antedon > Antedon mediterranea. The sequence goes on from NC_092677.1 coordinate 2,859,857, forward strand.
CACACAATTAAAGAAGGAATCGCATATAAACAAAAGAAAGCATGAAAATATAAAAAGAAATGCACAAATAAAGAAGAGCTAAGCACAATTAAAGAAGTCCGCACAAATTCGAAAGCTCCTCGCACAATTAAAGAAGTTCGCAACAAAATCAAAAGCTCCTCGCACAATTAAAGAAGTCCGCAACAAATTCGAAAGTACCTCGCACAATTAAAGAAGTCCGCAACAAATTCGAAAGTACCTCGCACAATTAGAGTACAGTAGTCCATATGGAACGCCATCGCTGCCTCCGGCAGCAGCAAACTTTAATTCTATTCGGCTCTTTTACCATTACGTTCGGCTCTTTTACCATTCGGCGCATTTCTATTCGGCCTTTTTACCATCACGTACGGCTCTTTCAGCATTCAGCTCATTTCTATTTGGCCCATTTTTTACCATTACGTTCGGCTCTTTCAGCTTTCGGCTCTTTTTTATTCGGCCAATTTACCATTACGTTCGGCTCTTTCAGCATTCGGCTCTTTTTTATTCGGCCCATTTAACATTACGTTCGGCTCTTTTTGATTCGGCCCTTTTTTATTCGGCTCTTTCTGCATTACGTTGGGCTCTTTTTAAATCGGCATTTTTTTATATGGCGCAATTAAAATCTAACCTTTGACATGGGGTCAAATGGAAGAAAATCAACGACTGGAAATGAGTCTATGAAAAGTTTACAAACATTTCATCATCATGGCGCCAACCATGAGTAGCCAACCGATTAAAGATGTGTTGAATAACCTAAATTAATTCATCTTTTAACAAATTTTGAGAGAGAAAGGGTAAATTATTATTATTAAATGTTTGGCTGACACTAAGGCGAGGCCTAGCTAGCCTAGGCCATAAATCAAACCTTTTCTCTCTCAAAATGGTCAATAAGGTGGGACAATTGCAAGTTCTCTAACTAACACATTAATCATGTCAATAAAATGATTTAGTTATATTGAAATAGCCTTCAAATTCATTTAATTCAACCAACCAAACACTCTACATGCTGCATCTATACGTTTTGTAAACTTTTCATAGACTCATTTCCAGCCGTTGATTTTCTTCCATTTGACCCCATGTAAAAGGTTAGAATTTAATTGCGCCGCATAAAAAAGGGCCAAATCAAAAAGAGCCGAACGTAATGCAGAAAGAGCCGAATAAAAAAGGGCCGAATTAAAAAGAGCCGAATGCTGAAAGAGCCGAACGTAATGGTAAATGGGCCGAATAAAAAAGAGCCGAATGCTGAAAGAGCCGAACGTAATGGTAAATGGGCCGAATAGAAATGCGCCGAATGCTAAAAGAGCCGAACGTAATGGTAAAAGAGCCGAATAGAATTAAAGTTTCCTGCCGGAGGCAGCAATGGCGTTCCATACGGACTACTGTACTTTAATTGTGTGTGAGGTACTTTCGAATTTGTTGCGGACTTCTTTAATTGTGCGAGGAGCTTTCGAATTTGTTGCGGACTTCTTTAATTGTGCGAGGGGCTTTCAAATTTGTTGCAGACTTCTTTAATTGTGCGAGGAGCTTTCGAATTTGTTGCGGACTTCTTTAATTGTGCTTAGCTCTTCTTTAATTGTGCGTTTCTTCTTTATTTGTGCATTTCGTTTTGTATTTTCATGCTTTCTTTTGTTTATATGCGATTTCTTTTTTAATTGTGCGATTTCTTCTTTAATTGTGTGATTCCTTCTTTAATTGTGTAATTCCTTCTTTAATTGTGTGATTCTGTGTTATAGTGTGCGTGACAGTTGTGGGCCACCGTAGGTCTGAATATATCTGACACGTGACTAAAATAGGTGTCAAGAAGGAACGAAGCAAGACGCATGTCGATAAAGGCGCGTTCCCACTAGCCATTAACACGCGAAGTGACACGCGTCAATATCGATTAGACACGTGTCGCTAGCGGCGTGTAAATTGCTCAGTGTGTACCGGTATTTAATTATGGTCAACTACACACCCGAGCACCTGTAAGCTACGTTTCAGACAAGAACATGTCTATTCATCATCGTGTAATCTCAAAAATTCACACCACACCCGGCTGCGCCACCCGGCTACGTACGGCAACTTACCTTCCGGACAAGAACATGCAGAGTCGGATTCACACTGTGTAATCTTAAACTGAATTCACACCACACCCGGCTGCGCCACCCGGCTACGTACGGCAACTTACCTTCCGGACAAGAACATGCAGAGTCGGATTCACACTGTGTAATCTTAAACTGAATTCACACCACACCCGAGTACGTACGGCAACTTACCTTCCGGACAAGAACATGTAGAATCGGATTCACACTGTGTAATCTCAAACCGAATTCACACCACACCCGAGTTGTACGGCAACTTACCTTCCGGACAAGAACATGTAGTCTAATCGAATTCACACTGTTTAATCTCAAACTGAATTCACACCACGCCCGAGTATGTACGGCAACTTACCTTCCGGACAAGAAAATGTAGAGTCGGATTCACACTGTGTAATCTCAAACTGAATTCCAAATCGTTCTGTATTGTTGCTGAATGGTACAATACGAACAAGTCGAGTATAAACTGCTGGAATTATAGTCTGCACCTTTAAAGAAGATGACGTCATGATAATCGTCGTTATTTTGCCTCATTCTCTTTGTTAGGCTCTGTCTACACTATCAAACTTAACGTGACAACAAAATGTGATGTGCCCGAATAAGGACATGATGATGTCATATCACTACCATATTTGGTCACATCACATTTTTTTGTCCAACTACTGTAGTGTAGATAGCTTTATGGTTGTTAACAATCCTCTTTATCATCATCGTCGTCACCTCTATACTCAGCATCGTTGTTTGTCATATTCGTCACTCCATATTTTTCATTGTAATCTTTGTAATCTTTTTGTAATCATTATCATCAAAATCATACTGTCATCTGCATCGTCATTGTCATCTTTGTCACCTCTATATTTGTCATATTTTTTGTAAACATTTTCATTGTCATCACAAACACACGTCGTTACCTTTATAATCTTCGTGTCATTTTCTTAATCTTAATTCTAATTTTAGTATTCTCCTTGTCATCAACTGTGTAATCATCATCATTGTCATAATCTTTATAATCATAATCATCGTTATCATCACTCCATTTTTATGTTTTACTTACCTCACTTTCATTCGTGTTCATAATTTCAAACTACAATAAAATAAATCAAACATAATACTTTAGAGAATAATTGAACATCAACAACAACACAGCAAATACAGTATTATTAACCAGCCTGTTAGTGATTCGCTGTTTGGAGTGAAATAAATATATAAGTATATTTGATGATGTCACCGATGTATACAAGTTGCCGGTTAAATCAACATGAACGGTACAACTAGTTGACACATGCGCTGTACTGTCTCTCGTACATTGACGTAACGACTAACTGATTTCGAAATATAATATTACATATACGGTCCCTTTGGTCGCTGTTGGCTTTTCTTCTGTATGCTACACAGGAATAGAGAGAGTTGACCCTGTTATTGCAATTTGTAAGCCTGTTTTCATTAATTCTACACTTACCGTCTCTGATGAGAGAAGGGCGTTATCGTTCGGTCCATATTCAATTCTAAAACTGTCCAGGCCTATTATAGTGTAATACTCGACTACTTCAGTTGTGTTTGTCATATTTGTTTGTTCATAGGTGCTTATAGTTGTTATCACCTTCAATCCACCTCGAATAGTTATACCAGTTACAAGATGCGCACTTTCAAATTTAACCTGTAACAAACAATAGGCATATGATATACATACGTACCCAGTGAGAGGGATAATAATGTATTACCAGTATTTAATACACCTAGACTCGTATCTAGATGACTTGCAATAGTCAACTAAGCTCTACCTAGTGACAGCTGCAGAAGAATCAAGTGATGTACTGTAATAGATGCATTTGAAAAATGATGAGTTTGCAATTGGTGTTTTTGTCGATCTATCGAAAGCATTCGATACCATTAACCATCCCATTCTTCTTTCAAAACTGTATCACTATGGTATTCGCGGTGTTCCTCTCAATTTATTTAAGAGCTATTTATCCAACCGCTACCAATGTACCAAGTTTCGTGATTCCCAATCTGACTATTTGCCTATTACCTGTGGAGTACCACAAGGTTCATTACTAGGTCCTCTTCTGTTTCTTTTATATGTGAATGATATTTACAATTCGTCAGTATCTTTATCTTACTTTTTATATGCAGATGACACAACACTAATCTGTAAAAATCGACACTTAGAGTCGTTATTTAACACTGTAAATACAAGTTTAATTAATGTATCCGAATGGTTTCTGGCAAACAGCCTTTCTGTAAATCTAAAAAAGTGCAGCTATGTTTTGTTTAGAAGTAGTACGATGCCGATTAAATTAGGTCCATTGCAAATTAAACTAAATGGTTCTGTTCTCCCCATGGTCAGTCATGCTAATTTTTTGGGTGTATCCATTGATAGTCGTCTGACATGGAAACCCCATGTTATTGAGACAGAAAACAAAATCTCAAAAAATATTGGTATAATTTGTAGACTGGCATCTTTTCTTCCACATCATATTCTCCGAACACTCTATACTGCTCCCTTGTTTTGCCATATCTTTTATATTGCAATATCGTTTGGTGTAACACATTCCCATCTAATTTAAATAAACTTCAAATAGGGCCTACTACAAAAGAAAATCATTCGAATAATTTCGAATGTTTCACCTAGAACTAGTACAGATCCTTTATTTCGTTCTCTCAAATTATTAAAATTAACAGATATTAATATTTTCCAACAATGTTTATTTATTTACAAAAGCCAAAATGCTCTTCTCTTCCATCTCATTTACGCGATATGTTTTCTCCCAATTATGAATTTCATGGCTATTCCACAAGAATCCTCAATAACCTTCATATTCCTAAACACAAAAAGACTTCTTTTCAACATAATATTAGATTTACTGGACCCAAGATATGGAACTCACTTCCTAACAAAATTACAACTTCTGCAAACAAACATAGCTTCGTCTTTAACACTAAACAATATCTAATACAAAAGTAAATTAATTAACTAGTTATATTCTATAGGTATCAGTTTTTATTGTTTTCATATTCCGTTATGGTAATTACTTTATTCCTATATACCATTTACTATTATTTACTAATTTGATTTGAGTTACTTTTTGTTTTGTTCAGGCACTTTCAACACAAGCTTTTGCTTTTTAGAAATTGTGCCTCCTTCATAATATTGTTTTATTCATTTTAAAGATGAGAAAAAAAAAAATTGTATTGTTTTAACTATCTTTCTTCTCGTCATGAATTTTGTATTATATTATTTATTTTGTATATTATGAAGGAAATAAATGTTACTATGAAATGAAATAAAATAAAATTGTGGACACGTGTACGTGTGTGTACGCAATTTGTTATCGTGTGTATCTCGCTCGCGCGCACACCTATTCAGGTTATTAGATATTGGCCTACAGTAATTTGAAATAACATTTCTTGGCTAGGCATATACACATTAAACATACTCAAGTATCTTGTAATTAAATAGAGTGAAGTGTATACAAAGTTCTTTACACAGGGTGTTTTTAAAATTGTACGCACACAATCGACATTTAACGAACGCGTGCGCGCGCGTACAAACCCCGTTGTATGTATATTGGAAATATTCTTTTTTTGATAAAAAGAATATTTCCAATATACTTATACCTACAAACCAGATGAACATTTTCAATCAACCCCGTTGTATAATGTTGGAAAACCTTCTAATCATACCTGTATCCATTCTTCTCCTGAAAAATTAGTCGCCGGTATCCATCCGCTTCTTTCGTTAATAAGACGAGCTTCACTTGCAGAATGACCCTCCAGTGACGACGATGACGTAAACATGTCGTCCGTTACTTCCACCTTACTATACGCGCACTCTAAAAATTTAAAATATAAAAAAGGGGGTAACGGAACATTCTGTCAGATCATTAAACTGAACACGTTTTCTTAGTTGCGCAGTACCCTAGTAGTAGAAGTAGGTCTTCTGCCTGTAGTGCTATTTGCTTTCTAAAGGCCCATTTAAACTAGGGCGATAACGATCGATGGACGATAAAAAGATAAATAGGCATTTTTCATAAAAAGGAAATTAAAAAAACTATAGGATAACCATCTATGCTGCCTGTGATGAAAATTATATTTTCACACGTCCAATCAATGGTAAGAGCAATAATATATCGTGACAATACAACGATTTTATTGTTTTTATTGATCATAACGTATTTTGGTTGGATTAAAAAAACACATTTAATCAAAGACAGCATAAATGATTATACTATAGTTATAACAAAAACTTTTCTAATTTATTTTGTTTTATGCAATAAAAATGTATGTTTATCTATTTAACGTCGATTGTTATCGTCCTAGTGTAAATGGGCCTTAACTTACCTTTCGTACCACCTTCATTTATCGTGAATACCAAAATGATTACGATCTGAAAATATAAGATTAAAAAACATAAATAATTTTTGTTGTTAACGTTTCTGCAGTCATTTCCAGGTAGTAAAAGTATATCGTGTGAACAGGAATTTTCAGGTATTTCATGTGAAATGTCGTGTAAACAGGTACTTTACATGTATTTCATGTAAAATATCGTGTAAACAGGTACTTTACGTGTATTTCATTTGAAAGATCGTGTGAATACGTAGTATACTTACAATGTTCAACTGCATGACGACAGGAGCTATGCTTGCTACATGTCAACTCAGCTGGTACTCTCGCGATATGACAGCTTATGATATGTACAGTTGTAGTTAAGTAGTGATAATTTTTATTCGTGGCAATGAATATTTTAAAGTAAATTGACCGACCTATTAAAAGCGACATCAACTTGGCAAGAGTCGTAACTCCGTTATTTGCATGTAATTTACTTAAGTACACATTGTGTGTATTTTCATTTACTACTGTAATTGAATTTAAGATATACATTGTTAAAATTGTTATTACTAGTTATATACAATAACTCATTGCTATTTTAGATATACAGTATTGTTATTTATTTTTAGGCTAAGTGTTTACATTATCAATTTATTATTGATTATTGATTTGAGGTGTAGATCCTAAATGTCACCATTATCTTGTTTAAGTTTAATGTGCTGTATTGTAAATTATCTATTATGAGTAAACGTTTTTATTAGATTAGGAAAATAATAATTATGGTAATTCACGATCATAAACACGCAATTATCTTTGTGTAAAAGAAATGTAGTCATATGGCCGAGCGGTTAAGGCAGGGCGCCGTTTACCGTACCTAAAGAGCCAACAACAACATCGGCAAGGGTTCGAGGCCGACTCGCTCCTAGTTCTGGTGGTGGAACAAGTCTTCTCGGATAAGGACTATAAACCGTAGGTCCAGTGTACACAGTTATAACCTGTGTGTACTTTAAAGAACCCAGTTCATTATTCGAAAAAGAGTAGGGGGTTAACTGGTTCACACAATAGCCCCTGTATCAGGGGGATTACCACCTATCTGATAGGACAGTGATTAATTCACTATTGGTAATCCTTGGCCACATTGCCTAAAGACATAAAATAAATAAATAAATAAATAAAATTTAAACTTATAAATTATTTACAGAATATATGATATTTATTATTATGGACAAGAAAGTTTTCCGAAATTACTTTTTTTTATATATTATAATTGGTGGCGTCACATTTTCATTGCGGTCGGTGAATTTGCATACCAGGAGTAAGTAATGTACAGTGATATCATCGGGTACGTGTTCAAGTGCGCAGATTAAGACAATGGGGACGGGTGAGTAGAAAACCCTGCAATTTAAAAGTCACAATAGGCGCCGCAAAATGTACAATATTCATTGTCGTGTATTTATAAATGTTGATCTATCTGGCTTTTTATTAGCCGTGTGTGCCAATACAATATAGATTTGTTTTGGCTTCATACCGAATTGGGAAACTTTTATCTTATTATTATTCTGGCAACAATTAAAATGATGGCCGCTGCACGATCGTCGCGTATACAGAAACATAAATTTTAGCATTAATAAATGCAGGAAAGTGTCTATTAATCAGTAGAAACAGTGTTTAATCAACATATACTAGGTATGCCTAAAATTTTATGTAATTGTTGCTGAAATATATGGCTAACATAGTGCCTAGGCCTAGCCAAGGACCGAGTCTAATTTCGCAGCAGCACACAATAACTGCATTATTAGCGCCCGGATAAATAGCTAGGCCGCCTAGGTAGGCCTATCCGCCAGGCCAGGCTTACTACTGTAGTCTGTAGGCCTTGATTGGGCATAACGCCTAGGGTAGCTAGCACTACTCTCTAGCCGAATTCCAGTAAAGCATAGCAATTTGCGAATTACACACCGCAAGTTTCTTTGTGCATAACATAAAAATGTATTAAAATTAAATAATTTGTAGAGATGGCTTCAGGTGGAGATAAAGAAGAAGACGAGTTTACTTGTGCAATCTGTCTGGAAATTTACATAAAACCAGTCAAGATACAGTGTGGCCATGTGTAGGTATTTTGTACACTTTAATATAATAACACCTGGACATATATGCAAATGAGGTAGTTATATAAATCATTAATATAAATAAAAAAGCAGTACTACTATGTAAAATTATTGTTCTACGTTCAGTTTAAACAAAAAAGGTACAGTAGAAAGAATAAGAAATATTAAAATAATAATATGTCTTATTAAAATATATATAGTTATATTATAACTATTCAAAATGACTAACAATAATATTATATAGAATTTATCTAAATAAACCAATCATTTTTCTTATTTAGGTTATATAAATAATTGTATAGAATGAAGTATATATTGATTGCTATTCAATAAAACAAATATTTTTGTATTGTCAGTTTAAAAAAAAAAAGTAGATGAAATGTTTTCTTGTTAAAATTAGCTTTTGCACTGGCTGTATATCAGACGACTCACAGTTAGCATCGCCAAAGTGTTCACTTTGCCGTGAAGTGTATAACCCAGTAAAAACAAGAAAAGATAAAGAGTTGGAAAAAAAGATGGACAAGACAAAAAGAAATTGTTCTGGATGCCAAAAAAAGGTGAATTTAAAATCGATGAATATTTTGTTTTAATAACATTAGTTTTTGTTTCATCATTGGAAAATTACTGAAAAAAAAAATGATTTTGTTTTTTTATTTGATGAATTTTTGTTGCCTTTCAATAAAACTTTCAGTTTATGAATAAATTTTAATCATTTAAATTTTTTTTGCAGTTTTCTCTTTCAAAATTAAATGTTCATATGTCAACCTGTGCTAAGCTTGCCGTCAACTCCGGTCTACACCAGTTCCAACCAATTGCCAAAACAAACCAAAAACACGAGTAAGAATCCATTCATCATTGTTGTATAAATATTGAGTTCAACGAACTTAAGTTAATATACTTATTGTACAAAATTAAAATATAAGTGTGTTAAGCTCTGTCTACACTATCAAACTTTTTCTGACAAAACAATGTGATGTGCCCATATATAGACATGATGATGTCATATCACTACCACATTTGGGCATATCACTACCACATTTGGGCACATCAAACTGTTTTGATAGTGAAGACAGAACTTTAGAGAAGAATAAGAACCACCACTTACTGTATCTTTGCTATCTCCTTTAGGGTAGTAAATCGCTCTACATTTAAGTGTCCATACTGCGGTGCCCGTAACTTGGACTGCGAAGGATTACGTAAACATTGCAACCAGATGCACAAGAACGACACGGCTCCCGTAACCTGTCCGATCTGCGCATCCATGCCGTGGGGCGACCCCAACTACAAGAGTTCAGATTTTCTCAGTCATCTCAATATGAGACATAAATTTGAATATGGAACTTATGTTGTAAGTTGTTATTAAGTCTAGCTGTGATGTACCATATATGGACATGATGATGTCATACCTACCGTATTTGGATATATAACTACCATATAATATAAACACATCAGGCATAGAACATTAATTCTAAACCGCCCGGTGATATACTGAAATTTAATTAATTCATTTGAAACAATAAAGATAAGGAAATCTGTGAGAATGAGAAAAAGTCGCCCAAACCGAGACTCGAACTCGGAACCTTCTGCTTGATATGCAGCTGTCCTACCATTCATGGTATTGTTAAAAAATATATATATAATATATAACCATAATCTTGTCTGTATTATTTAAGGATTTCCACAACAATGAGGATGAAGTACTCCGTCAGGTTTTAGAACAATCTCTAATGCAGAAATGAATAGTGGAATACTTGGGATGATGTAATAGAAGAGGAGGATTATGGGATACATACATGTCACAAATAAGTATCATGTACAACATACCATCTTCACTCATTATTAAATGTGTAACGTTCGAGTGCAATGTCTTAGCCCCAGTGGGGTAACCCTAAGGCCCCTTGTTTAGCAGCCCTAAGTGGCCCTCCAGCGTTCGGCATTTTTAGCCTTTTTTTGACATATTTTAATGCCAATTCATTTAATGCTCAGGGGCCCTAGGGTTTAGCCAGTTGGCACTCATAGTTGTTATGCCACTGCCAGCCCGGCATGTTGTTTTACTGCTGTATAAATGTTTGTGCCATCTTTAACAAATTACTTGGTTTTTACTCTTAATACTCCACTATTTTGTCTGACATTGAAATGTATGTACCATGTGCGTTGTAACATGTTTAATGTATCATGTTTAGTGCCATGTAAATAATGTACTATGTGATAATATATAATGCACCATAATAATCTGACACAGGGTATTGTAATATGTTATAATTTCTGTATCCATCATTTGCGGTACCAATGGTACCATTCCTCTGCCAATGTACCACATACCAGTGTGCTATGTACCCGTCCCACCATTGTACCATCCATTTTGATGCAATAACAATTTGCTTAAAATGAGTAAAACTTTAAATTATATTCATTGAGTGGTAAGTAATGAAAATGAATAGGGAAGAAAAACAAACAATCCGCTTACTAATATTTGTGTACTAATACTAGTAATGTTCTAGACAGAGATTTGGAAAAAGATAAAAAATATGGCACAAATGGCACGTGTCATACGTATAGGGCAAGTATATGTGTTTGTTGTTCATGTGGTTGTGTAACAATAGCACAACATTGATCCATAGATGTCGTTGACAAAAGACATTTATGAACTGTTTAGACTTGTTTATGCGTTTCCATGACAATATATTATAATATATTATTGTAGTTCGATTGACTTCTTATAAATTGCTGGCAATTTCAAACCACTTTATTTGTTTTCTTATTTTTTATTTCGCAAAAACTGCAAATAACAAACTATGGAAATTCTTCTTTTTATTTATTTATAAATATATTAATTTGTACATTTCTCCTAGAATATTCTGAATTAGCTAAAAAGTTTTACAATTTATATTCTAGTAAATACATTCTATTGAAATGTAAAATAAATTATAGTTGAAAGTTGCTAAATATTTAGTTCTGTTGTTTGTTTACCATGTATAAATATTATCATAAATATAAAATTGAAACCTTTATTTCAATTTGCGTGAACAGTTATTATATTATTATATTGCATAGCATACATGTAAATACGTGAATTGGTTGAAACTGCATCACATGATTGCAGCTGCGAGGATCGTAAATCGTATATATCCTTGAGTACGATGATATTGACTGAGTAATTATCGTGTCCCTGTCATTAAACATATAAAATCCAGCAAATTCTCGAGTACGATGATTGTAATTTTCGTGTGGCGACACTTGCGTTTGGCGATAAATAAACAAACGTCCTCTACTGGATCTTGAACTCGCGATGAAATTGTCACTCCATCACAAGACAACGCTTCATGCCACGGAACTTGCTTGAAGAAATTAATCAACTAAACTGTTTAAACTATGCATACATAGCGCCCTCATTTGTTATTAGTCCTCCCTAGATGTGATGAAAGACCGTTTGTGATTGGTTAATACTCACAGTAGTAACTCGGTACGCGCACAACGCGGCGAACATCCGGTGATTCGGCTCGAAGAAGACGAATTATTATTTATTCGGCCTACCTGCTTATTGGTGGAAATTCTTCTGTTAATGTTATTATTTAAATGACCTAGGCTAGTGAATATTTGATTAATCATTAATCATTAATCATTAATCAGTAATTATCTGTATATTATTCTTCGCAAGGTAAGGTGTCTAGGCAGGCTTGTTTACATACAATACACAAAGGAGGCCTAGCCTAGCTACTCGACCCAGCAGATCTTCTACTTGTTGTTGGCTATGTAATATAACAGATATTGCCTTTTTTATATCGGTAAAATATAAGATTTTACATCCCTCGGGAATGATATTATGTTCTCGGGGAATTATATATTTCCTTCAGCTGGCGCTTCGGGAAATATATACTGTATTCCCTCGAACATATCATTCCCTCGGGGATGTCAAATCTTATATTTAACCTCTAAGCAGTCAATATCTGTATAATACAAATGCTTAGTTAGGGACCACGTCAACATTCTTTTACTGCAGTAACTACATTTGTTTACTCTTCAACCAGTTACTGCAGTAACTACATTTGTTTACTCTTTAACCTGTTTATGCAATTATTATACTACAGGAATTTTACACTTTAAACTGTCCAGTCGACATAACTCTTTATCTAACAGTTTTTTCATTTCTTTTGCATCCTCCTCCTGTCCAGACTCCTTATACGCCTGACCAAGACACTGCAGTGTCTCTGCAATACCTCTATTTTTTAAATGTTGTTGTAATACTCTCCTCCTGATAGCTAAGGCCTCCTTAAATCGTTCTACTGCCTGTGTAAACTTCTTTGCTTTCAGTAGCGTTTCTCCCAGCTGGTGCAACGTGCCAGCTGTGGACGTGTGTTCATTCGTAAGCATCCGTCTTCTTAACCGTAGTGCTTCTTTAAAACTGTTTTCAGATTGTGTGTATTCACCCATCATAGCATACACCTTCCCTCGGTTGTTTTGTATAAGTGAGGTATCGTGGTGATTTAGACCTAGCCTGTGCTGCATTGTGTAAGCATCATCTAACAGTTTGAGAGCGTCATCGTAGTTACTTCTCTTTGCGTGCTCCATGGCAACGTTGTTAATCGAGATGACTTTATCGCGTGATGGCGCTTTGTTGAAATGCTGTTTTGTTCTTAAAGACATTCTAGAAATAAATAGCAGACAGAATTAACAGTACAGGAATAATTATTATTGGTATAATTTAGTTGTAATCAATTCGTACCACTGTTTTCCCCAATAGTGCTGTTCTACTGTTCTTTTGTTATGTACAGTCCTTCTTTGCTCTATCAACCCAATCAGGAACATGCAGACAGGGATGTTAGTGTCTTTTAGTAGCAAAAGGTTTTAAACCAATATCAATCGCATTTCTTCAGTAAAGCTGACACCAAAGACATATATGTGAGATTTGTAAACAACACAAGAGTGCACTTAAGACACATCTGCTGTCGGCTGCCTTTGGAAATGTGTAAGGTTATTGTTTAGCTAGATACCCACATTACTGAGAACACTTGTGAGTAATGTACTGGCAGGTCTGTGCACCTTAAATTGCCGGTAAACGGAAGCAGTGATGTGGGTTCGATTGGTCTGTTTTTTTTGTTTTTTTTTTCTTTTTGCAAAATTTGTTTTGTTGTTGTTTTTAGTTTCATGGTTGCATTTCTCATGGTTTTCACAAGCGCCTTGAGCACTTTGTGGATATGTGCGCTCTATAAATCTTATTATTATTATTATTATTATTAACTTTTCTTACTTAAAATATTTGGTAGCTTCATTTTCAGAGCCAGGACTACGTTGGTAGAAGAGCCCAAAATAGTTGTATGTCTCCCCGGTTGCGGGATGCTCACCAAAAAGTTGCTTACGAATACGAAGACTTGCTTCAATGTATGGCTTTGCACTTTTTAAATCTCCTAGATAAATTAGACAAAAGTTCATTGTCTTTAAGTAAATGGCTTCTGGTTTTGGTCTTTTACTACTGGTGACACTGTTTAAGCTCTGTCTACACTATCAAACTTTATGTCACAAAAAAATGTGATGTGCCCATATATGGACATGATGATGTCATATTACTACCATATTTGGGCACAACCCACTTTTTTTGTCAAACTAGTTTGATAGTGTAGAAACTACAGTCAGGGCAAAATGCTTCCTACTTTCTAGAAGTTTTATGTGGTTAAGTTATCAGGATAGTCTAATAATAAAATATTATAAATAAAGACTCGCCTATGAAGGTGTGAACGCCCCCTAGTCTTGCCATGGTGGATCCTCCATGTCTGCTGAGTTTTACATCCAGTTCGTCTTGCATTTTAGAGGCTATTTGAAGATTTCTGGAAGAATATCGAGAAATTGTAATGTGGTAATTTAATTTAAGTTAGTCCTGAAAATAGGAATAAAGTGGTCTTTGTGAATATCTTTATGGCAACTGCACGAGGTACAGTAACAGATTAACAGCACAAGTCTACAGACTACTTACTCAATTGCTTCTCTTTCATTAGACTGCATATGTAAGTTCCATCCCATCGAAGTATAGAGTCTCGCCAATGCCTCTCTGGCTTGTCTCTGCTCATCAACTGTAGACTGGTTTTCAGTGTACTCAGACTTGTATTCAGTGTATTTAGACTGATTTTCAGTGTATTTAGACTGATTTTCTGTGTATTTCGACTGGTTCTCAGTGTATTTAGACTGATTTTCAGTGTAAATAGACTGGTTCTCAGTGCATTCAGACTGAATATCAGTGTATTTAGAATGGTTCATATTATTGGCAGGCTCTTTGGCATCCTTAAGCTCTTCTATAGCCTGAAGCAGTGATGCTTTTGCTTGCATGAATATATCTGATGCACATATATAATTACCTAAAACAAAATGATTAGTGTATCCACATTAATACAACATAAGGAAAGGTTGAAGAGCAGGGGATAAACGGACAGCAAAATAATGATCTATAGCTCTATCTACACTATCATGTCATATCAGTACCATATTTGGGAATATCACTACCATAGTATATTTGGGCACATCACACTTTTTTTTTAGAAGCTTTAGTGTTCAGATAAGCTACCTAGCTCTCCAGCTTTTTAGTCGAGGATATAATTTGAAAAATGTCCGCCGAGCTGGTAAGTATTTTGTATATAGAGTATATATATTCTACCACTATGCGCTAAAAAAAATAAATAATTGCCTTTGATGTTTCCAAGTGCTGTCCCATAATGCATCAGCATCATACCATGTTGATAAGCAGTACCCTGTAATTTGCTTGAGTTGACGCAAGCTTCGTAGAACTTGACAGCAGAGTGTTTTGGTAAAACATTAATTAAAAGATAATCGGCGTCACAAGCAAGTTGTATAAACTTCTCATAGCGTACAGTATCTGAACAATTAACTGCTTCCTTCAAAAGTTTGTCTATATTTTGTACGTCCTGATTAAAAAGTGGGAACAGTTTTTCCGGTTTCATCTCAGGTGTTAGACAGCGGACTACATCGATGAAGAACTCGCAGAAACGCTCGCGGGTTGTAACATTATCTCGTAAATGTGAGAAGTTGGCATCAACATATTCTTGAACAAATCCGTGAAAGTAGAAGCGATCAAGCTGTCCGTCTTTTTCGATAAGTGATCGGTTATAAATCGGAAAAATGGCATTTTGTTTTACTTCTGCAGTACTCGTTTCTCCAAGCACATGCTTTGCAGCGTTTACGCCGAAACGACCGGGAAAGTAAGCTAGCGTCACTAAGTACGATTTAATTCTTTTAGATAAGCGTTCAATAATTGACATCAAGTGACGAATGACCTCATCATCTTCGGTTATTATAAATCTAGGTATACTGTTCCCTTGATTGTCACCATTATTGGTGACAAAACATTGCTTTACATGCAGGTGGCGTAACACTCCAGGTACACCTGCACAAACTTCAACAAGATCTTCCAAGACATCTCGTGACATTTCAGAAACAGAATTTAACGTGATCATACTTTTAGAAGTTTCATCAGAAAGTTCTTGCAATTTCATTTCAAAAAATTGTTGCGTGTAAAAATGAAAACGAAATGTTGAAATGATAATGACTGTTGTGTGTTTTGAACTCGCCAGAGCCTTGCATAATTCAAGAAAATCCGTCTGTGCGTCGTCCGACGAATAATCTCTACTGAACTCCTCCGCATTGTCAAACACAAATATTTGACGCGATTTGATTCTTCTCAATAGTGCTGGGATAGACATTTTATCATCTTCAATTTTTGCGGTACTTGCACGCATGAGTGCACTCTTTATAACATCTCTTGTCGTCTGCACATTCTTTTGATCCCGGATGTCAATGATGTATGTTGTTGGCTTGTTGGGTAATGAATTAATTACTAAATTTGCTAACGAGCTTTTGCCTATGTTGGGTGGCCCGCTTATTTGAATCAGATTTGTGCGCTTTTCAACAATTTTTTCAATTAATATTGCTCTTTCGGTTTGTCGTCCAATAAATTTCGCCATCCTTTTGCTAAAATAAAACAAAATTATTTAAAACATTGATTTTTACACTACTGATGTGCAGTGTAGCTAGGCTACTGCTCAATTTAGGCTACTGCTAAATTTATAAAGTAAAACAATTATGTACCCCCTACTTCAATCGTGACTTTCCCTGTCTCTCTCTCACAAGAAGGGTCAATACATGGGCTAGGCTAGTAAGTAAGATGGTAGGCCTAGCTAGCTAGGTAGGGGTATTTGGGTATTCTAGGCACCTGTCTGTAGATATGCGATTGCAATACTATTGTATCTGGAATTGTGTAGGCCAGCCTAAGTACAGAATGCCTAGCTACAAATTAAAAATTACTATCGAAAGTAAAAATAGGAATTTACCATGTAAAAACGTTGTGTTCTTAGAGTATGATGTCATTGTTGTAAAGGGAAATTCCCTTTCGTTAAATCACACAATTGTGACGTAGTATATGGACTGTTCCATTATTATTATTTTTATAATGTGGTATAGAATAGAGGGTGCTATAGCTATTTTCTGTAATCTCATGCTTCTCCTGGTATGGACAAGAGTATTTAGACAAAATCATCGTCTAAGATATATGTAATTCTATATATTGTATCTACAGAAACTTGTCTTTAAATAGTAGTGTCAATAATTTAATTAACAAATAAACAACACAACATAAATCAATAATTAACAAAAAGAATTTTGTAGTTTTATTTATTTATTATGAGGTCTTTGATTCCATAAATATTTATACATCTAGTATATAGTAGTAGCCACACACATTTTGGCCACCCGAATTAAGCTAATATTCATGTGTTGTTTGGTTTAGATAAAGATGACACAATTGTAAGTAGGACTCTCACTGAGTCAAACTTTTTGTGATGTGCCCATGGACATGATGATGTCATACCACTACCATATTTAAGCATATCACTACCATATTTGGGTACATCACAGTTCACACCTTTTTTTTTCAAACTAGTTTGATAGTGTAGACAGAGATTAAGACCTTAATGCAGGTGCTGCCATTTATTTGTTATTCTAGGCACTTTCACTACCATATTTGGGCATATCACTACCATATATGGGCATATCACTACCATATATGGGAATATCACTACCATATATGGGCATATCACTACCATATATGGGCATATCACTACCATATATGGGCATATCACTACCATATATGGGCATATCACTACCATATATGGGCATATCACTACCATATATGGGCATATCACTACCATATTTAGGCATATCACTACCATATATGGGCATATCACTACCATATATGGGCATATCACTACCATATATGGGCATATCACTACCATATATGGGCATATCACTACCATATATGGACAGGTGATTTAGCATTTAGTTATCTTTACTGTTATTTTGTTTAATCTTATTTACTTTACTTCAATCTCCCACTTTGGCTCTTTTAGCTGCTATCTCATTTTCCTGAATAAAAGATATATAAAACACATTATTTTATTAATTATAGTTTTTAGATAAAAGAAATAAACAAAAATAGCAAAACATTTGTCAAGCACTGTTTAAGATTTGTACAGAAAATCAGATGAGGGTGAAAAATATTTAACCCAGAAGCATAAAAACTTGTCCTTACCGTTCCATATTGATAGTAATGCGGAGCTAATTCATACAGCCATGTTGGATCTATTTCTGTTACATCTCTCATATAATCTTTGTTTGTTTGTAGAACTTCATAGAAAACAACACTGCAACAACAACCAACATAAATGTAACTTAAGTGTGTGTATGTGAAATTGAAAAATTACATTTATAAGTTGTTGTTGGATAATTGTATATAATTAATAATTTAATAATAATAATTAAATGTTATTTTACATTCTTTTAAACTAAATGTGAGACATAGATAGTAATTTTCAATTCCAACATATGCAAACTGACTAAACAATTTTAAAAATAATTTTGTTGAAGAACGACATAGGAGACAAAAGTGTTGAAAATTATTGTAAAAAATAAAAACAGAAAAGATTACTGACTATTTGGGCCACTTTTCTGCATACATCACAGATGTTGGGTGAATATCCAACTCCTTATCATCTCTAATAGTACGATAAGATCCAGTAGCGTGCAGTCGTGCAGCATTTGCGAAAAACCCAGCAACGATACATCGACAAATGACATCAGCGTCGCCCTCACTTGACACAAGTTTTATCTTGAATTTTTTTAAAAGCTTTTCTAGTTGTTTACGAATCGATGAAGCTCTAACAAGACCTTTAGAAATTAAAATATTATTGTAATGAACAAATTGTATCATTTATAGTTATACTGTTGTAGTAATAATAATAATGTAAAAAATGAAATATTTATACCTTTGTAGTTGAGGTAATGTTCATGACACCATCGTGAATTTTTACCATACTAAGCAAAAATGTAGGAAAATTTAGAATGGTTGGTTAAGAGAAATCCAGCTAACATGTATATACTAATAATGTACTAAATTAATTTTAATAATATTTACCTTTTGAAACGCTTCATATACATTTAATAATGTCAGGTGATCACCCTCCATCACAGAAAACCTTCTCTTCATTTTCTCCTTCAGAAAAAAAAAACCCGTCCAAGTTAAATGCATTTATGTATTATTATACTGGATTGTATAAAAACCTTCACAATTTAATGTTGATAACAACAAATAAAACCTACCGCTTGAATCTTCTGATTTCTGGGAGTGAAAAATATGTTTTGGACTTGTAACATGGCAGTGATTGTAAGAATTTCTTCAGAACAACCAAAGTCACCTACAAAAAGAAAATATTAATTTAAAGAAAATTTAGTAAAGTTAAAATAACTTAATTAAGAAAAAAGTTTATTCCAGAAAGTAAATTTTGGTTGTTAACTTTTAATTGTAAACATTTCATGAATTTTACAAAAATTTTATTAGATAGTTGATATTATGCTATGATTCTGATTTTTATTCATAAACGGTTAACGGTTTCTATTTGAAGATTTTAAAATACATCAGAATAATTTTTACCAGAAACTAAAAGCATCTTGGCAAACATTGGATCCAGTGGAAACTCGGCCATTCTGACTCCAAGAGGCTGCGTTAACTTAGCGCTGTCATCAATGCCGCCTAACGCATACAGAAGCTCCAGACCGCGGATCATAGCTTTAGAAGAAGGGGGTGATGGGAATGTGAAACGTAGAACGTTATCAATTCCTAGGCTTTTTAATTGCAGTATCACTGAAGATAGGTTAGCTCTGAAATAAACAAATAACAATATTTATTTTCTACATTTTAGATAGTGTAGACAGAGCTTTAGAGATGTTTAAATTTTGTCAAATTAATTTGACAAAAAAGTGTAATGTGCCCAAATATGGTAGTGATATGTCCAAATATGCTAGTGATGTAACATCATCAAGTCCATATATGGGCACATCACATTTTTTTGTCACATAAAGTTTGATAGTGTAGACAGAGCTTAAGATTAGCCTATTAGTCCAAACCTTTGCATTTCTGGTACGGTCATCTGCGATAGCTTGTCAAAATCAGCTTCTGTGTATAATCGGTATGTTTTGCCTGAACGATTACGTCCTGCTCTTCCCGATCTCTGATTGGCTGAGGCCTGTGATACCGGCACGATAACCAAGCCTTCCATTCCAGTGTTTGCGTCGTAAGCTCGCATCTTGACAAAACCACTGTCGATAACTACAATATAAATTGAATTTTAATAATTGAAGATGTACCACTCTGTTTGTGGTCGTCTGTGTACAAGATATTTCATAAAATTCCTGAAAAGGTCTGGTTTGACTCATAGAACAGTTTGCTATATATTTTTCATATTATTTTTTCATTTTCACTTTTTGATTTAATAATGAATAATTCGTGGAAACTTTACCATAACCAATACCATTCACTGTGATAGAAGTTTCTGCGATGTTTGTTGCCAGAACAATCTTGCGGGTGCCAGGGGGCGTCCTTTCAAACACCTTCATCTGTTCATCTGCCGGCAAGGTTCCATACATTGGCAACGCTTTCATTTTCATTAATTTCTCATTTTTATTTGATCTTGCATAATCGCTAAAATTATAAAAGAAATTTAATCAAAACAATGTTTCATTTATATCCATTCTTTACTGTATAACTGTGTCAGAAAAATTCTCAAATAATATTACTTACATGACCATTTGTAACGCTTGATCGACTTCATCTTGACCGGTTAAAAATGCTAAGATGTCGCCTTCCTCGTTACTCTTATGAATCTTAATGATTGTTTCAACCGTTGACCTCAAATAGTTGGGCACTGGGCTAAGAAAAGCATTTACATTTGTTATATAAAATCCAAGGCGGATACTGACAATACCTGTACATGAAGCTAATTTATATTTGTAATGTGCAGCGCATTGAGAGCTTGCTTATATGCGCTAAAGAATGAACTATTATTATTATTATTTATAAATGTATTATAAAAACTAGATTTTATTACCTCTCAGTGTAGAATATATCGACAGGAAATGTCCGGCCTTCTACTGTTAAAATCACAGCCGTGTCTTTACTGAAATGTAAAATTATATAAATATATGACTTTCATTGTAAAACAGTTCACAAACATTGAACATATAAAATAGAAAATGTAACAAACATTGCCAATTATTATGATATGGTCATACATATCAATAAATGTATAAGGGGAATTACCACCTATCTGATTGGACAGTGATTAATTTACTATTGGTAAGACTTATAAAAAAAATAAATACTATTTAATTTAAAGGTAAAAAAAATGTTATTTAAGCTTTTGAAACAAGTTTAAATTGGGTGTGAATTCAACTTGGGGATTATATTGACTTTATCCGTCTTGTGTCAAATTACTTTTAAAAAAAAATTCACTACCTTTTGTCTTTTGTGTCATTATCATTAAAAAAATTCTGAAATGCTTCAGCATCCAACGTCGCCGAGGCAACAATCACACGCAAATCTTTCCGTTTCTTCAAGATTTTTTTTAGAAGGCCAATGGCAATGTCTGTGTACAGTGTACGCTCATGTGCCTCATCTAACATAATAACACTTTTAAAAGAAATAAAGAAAATAATTAAAACATTAGAATCAAAACACAAACAATGACAACAAAAAATATACACATTAAAAGGTGAATATTAGAGTAATAATAATAATAATAATAATAATATCATTTATGATAGCACCTTTTCATGAATAAATAAGAGTATAAATATTTATTCTTTATAAATTGCTTGGACGAAACACGCACCTGTATTTTGAGAGCAAAGGGTCTTCCATCATCTCTCTTACCAAGTAACCATCTGTTAAAAACTAGAAAAAAAAAATTCTTAATATTGGTATCATTACCAATTGTACAGTACTACGGTTGGACAATACAGTATATATTTTTTTAATTCATATAACAATTTCAACATTTTTCATTTTAAATTAGTTGGCAGTCACCTGTTCATGTATTATTTATTAATTATTTCACCTTAATTCTTGTTGCATCCTTATCTGTACAGTCATCAAATCTAATTGAATATCCGACCTCGTGACCCAGCACGGCGCCTCGTTCTTCTGCTACTCTTTGAGCGACCTGAAATAATAAAATATTTAATTTTGTTTAGTTTATAACAACTCTCTCCAAAACTTGTCATCTTTTATGTCGACCAACTAATAATTATGCTAGATAGAATGCAAGGATTTATATCTGATATACCGTTATAGCTGCAACTCTACGTGGTTGCGTAACACCAACAACATATCCGCTATCGGTCCATCCAGCTTCAGCCAGGTATTGTGGTATCTGAGTGCTTTTCCCACAACCAGTCTCTCCAACAATCACAATGGTCTGATGAGTCTCCAGCAGGTATAAGATATGATTTCTATGCTACGATAATAAAATGAAAAAATAGTATAATTTGGTACCAGGAATGTAATGAGTGCAT
This sequence comes from Antedon mediterranea, assembly GCF_964355755.1. Classification (NCBI taxonomy): domain Eukaryota; kingdom Metazoa; phylum Echinodermata; class Crinoidea; order Comatulida; family Antedonidae; genus Antedon; species Antedon mediterranea. Next base: position 2,882,292 of record NC_092677.1, read on the forward strand.
TGGAGTATAAATTGAGTACAGTATGAGTAGCTTTTAATAACTAGGAATATAAATTGGTACCTATGAGTATAAATGGGTACCTACTGTATGAGTATAAATCAGGAAAGAAATAGGTGCTGCGTAGGCAGGATCATGTATAAAAATAAAACAGACAAATTTCTTGTTTCTGCCTCAAAATAAAATATTTATTGTACGTGTACTTTCGACCATAGGTCATCATCAGTATGGTCGAAAGTACGCGTACAATAAATATTTGAAGCAGAAACAAGAAATTTGTCTGTTTTACTGTATGAGTATAAATGGGTACCTAGTATGAGTATAAATGGGTACCTACGAGTAAAATGGGAATTTTACCAGGATAATAAATGGGTACCAGGAATATCAATGGGTACACTGTCCCCCTTACAGTATGTATCTAGGTAGGAGTAGTATATAAATGGGTACCAGGAATATCAATGGGTACACTGTCCCCCTTACAGTATGCATCTAGGTAGGAGGAGTATATAAATGGGTAGATGGGAATAAATCAATCTAAGGTAATAGTAATAACATATTGAAAACAAATAGCTTATTGTTGAACCTTGAATACAGGAAGTCTTTGACGTTGTTGTTGTATCGACATTGATATGTATGGGTTGTAGATGACAGCCGTGCTATCATCTTTCTTGTTGTTTCTTTCTTCATTTAGAGCTGTTCCTGGAGCCTCAGTTCCTGAAATCAAAATCATGAACTGCATATCAACCCAGTTTATAAAGTTATAAAAATAGATAGCGTTATCTAAGTAAGTAAGCATCATGTATTCTCTAGGCCTTTCCTTTTTAATTTGCCAACGGCTGGTACCGCGGGGGCTATCGTGTCTGCACAACAACAAGAAAGTAATTGAGAGGCTTAGAAAGAAAAATCTATCTAATTATTATTCTAACGTCAATATTATTGTGTATAAGTAAAGTATGCTTGTCATCAACGGAATTACATTTATTTAGTAATGATGAAACCTTGTTTATTGAAACAAAAAGCTCACCTGGCCTCCAAAACTTTGGTTTGTAGGAGGCTGCCATGTTGAAACTGCCCTCAAGTACAGAAATATTGTTCAGAATATTTAATTTATTTCATTGTATAATTTACAAAAACAATCCTTGGTACATTGTTTTTATTAAAAATTAAAATTGCTATTACATATTATATTATTATCTATATAGAAAATAACAAATTGACTTTTTTATCCAATGTATTTGCAACTATTTAAACAAATATTTTAGGTGTAAAAACTGTCTGCTTCCAAGTACGTGTAAAGAAAGGATTTTGTCAAAAGCCCACTGCTGCTGAAAATTGTCTTGATTTTTATCAAATGAGGATGAAAATATGGCGACACGGAGTTTAACAGAAGTATTTATTTTAATGCGAAATAATGCTGTTCAAAATAGGCATATATTCACGGAGCAGGTAAGCCGTTAATTCCCTTTATATTTGTCACAATCTAGGCTAGCCTAGCTAGGTAGGCTGTCTAAATAATATTGTAAGGCCAAGAAACCTAATATAGAACGCTGTGGTGATTCATCCGGCACTGCGTGTAGTGCATTGAGGAGGCAGCCTAACTTTAAGTATTATTCTATCTCCATGGCGCTTCTGTTAAATGAGAATATTATACTTAACTAAGGTTAATACTTTGTATATATTTGCCAAACAAAATTATATAAACAGTCGGACTCAGTTTATATAAATTATAGGTTTTGTTGATGAATGTGTATATTAATTATTATTATTAATCCAAAGGCAAATAACTGAAAAAATGACAATGCTGTGGGTATCAGTGGCTGGACTAAATCAAAACGATCAAGTAAAACAGCCAGAAAAATCAGCAGAGCTTTCGGGCAACACTAGCCCTTAAATATTATTATTATTAACTTTAATCACAATAACATTAATCTTGTGTTCTTTGTAAGAATGAGACCGATAGGACAGCATTAGTGAGTACTACTGATGGAGTGGTATCATTCTCTAAGTCATCTCTACCTCCTGAATGGTAAGTTTGGCACAAATATGTTATTGTTTAAAAAAAAATTTTTTTTAATATAGATTGATTGTTTAAATGTTTTTGTGAGTTTGAAAGAAAATTAGTTTTCATAATAATGTCTTCACCATTATTATTGTATGAATGTTATTCAGTATCATCTGATTTCAAAGTGTTTTTATTCTTTTTGAAGGGTTGATAGTGTTGAAGAAATACAGTATGACATATCCAGAATTCAACATAAAAGTATGAAATATTTTAATTACTTGAAATCTTTATTATCAATTTACAAATAAATTTGAACAGCAAAATTAAAGATTAAAATAAACATAAAAACCATGATAAATTAAATGTGTAATAAATAACAGTTAATCATTGCTTGCAAGCCTCAAAGTTTACCCAATTAATTATTGTTATCTTTGTTTGTTTCTCAGTGAAAGAATTAGCAATGGTTCATGATAAGCATTTAAACAGACCAACACTGGATGACACGATGGAAGAAGAGCACTCTATTGAAATTATGACACAAGAAATTACACAGGTAAATGTTGTCCCTATTATTGCCACCCACATTCTTATTGTCACCCACATTGTTATTGTCACCTCACCAATATTGTCACCCTAATCATTATTAATAAAATAAAAAAATTATTTGATATTGCTTTATTTTTAGATGTTTCACAGATGTCAAAGGTCAATTCAATCAGTGGGTGCAAAAAGTCGTAGGTCAACGTCACAAGAACAGAAAGTTACCAAAAATATAATGTCAACTCTAGCGGGTCAGCTTCAAGATTTATCAATAAGTTTTAGGAAAAGTCAATCAAATTACCTTAAAAGTAAGTTTAGTGTTTTGTGAAGATATTTTTTCTGCAAAAGAAATTTTCATCAAATTGAAATTGTAAATATTTCTAATGTTATGCTTGTTCCCTTTTGTACAGGAATGAAGAGTCGAGAAGAGCGGTCACAGCATTACTTTGGTGGTAGCAATATGATGACGTCAAACAACAGCGCCATCATGGCTGCACAAGACGACCTTGATGACGAGGACATGATATATGACAGGGTACTTTGTTCTTTCAACAAATAGTTAAGATGAGATGCCATTAAATTAAGTTCATTGGTGAAAAAAAAAAGTGTCTGTCCTTTCTAATAAGGGCTTAACAATATCTGTGCTCAAGCTCTGTCTACACTATCAAACTAGTTAGACAAAAAATGTGTCATATGCCCAAATATGGTAGTGATATGCCCAAATATGGTAGTGATATGACATCATCATGTCCATATATGGATAAACTTGATGGCTACTGTTACTGTTCTTCAAATTCCTGATATGTATTTAGATTAATTCTCAATGAAAGTTAAGTAGTTCTGTGGGGTTTTTTTTTACTGATTTTTGTACTGAAATTATTTATTTTTTTGTCTTGTAGGGCTTTACAGATGTACAAGTACATATGGTAGATGAAAACAGTGCTCTCATAGAAGAACGCGAGAAAGAAATCACACACATAGTGCAATCAATATCAGATCTGAACGAGGTCTTCCGAGATCTCGCAACGATGGTTGTAGAACAGGTAAGAACGTAAGAAAGAAATCACACACATAGGGCAATCAATATCAGATCTGAACAAGGTCTTCCGAGATCTCGCAACGATGGTTGTAGAACAGGTAAGAACGTAAGAAAGAAATCACACACATAGAGCAATCAATATCAGATCTGAACGAGGTCTTCCGAGATCTCCAACGATGGTTGTAGAACAGGCATGAAACTCACATTTGAATGTACATTTGTCATCACATATTAGTATAATTTCAAGACTGACTGTTAATTGTTATATATTTTTCAGGGTACAATTCTAGATCAAATTGATTATAATATTGAGCAGTCATCAGACAGGTTACAAAGTGGCCTCAAACAGCTACAAAAGGTATCATATTTGATTAATGATTTCAAGTATTTACTGTATTTGAAATATATTTCAATTATTGTCTAATGCCTAGACTAGACAAACAAAAGTGTGGTGTGCCCAAATATGGTAGTGATATGACATCATCATGTCCATATATGGGCACATTACATTTTGTCACATAAAGTTTGATAGTGTAGACAGAGCTTTATGCAACTAACCAGTCTAAAATCAACTTTTGTTTTATCAACCTTTCTCGTTGAGCTGACCTTTGACCAAGATATAGCATTCATGAAAGTATATCACAATCTAATCTACTGCCACAAATACTGTTCTTAAGACCTGTTTTTTTTTTATACCAATATCAATTTTTTTTTCACAGGCTGAGAAATATCAGAAAAAGAACCGCAAGATGATGGTGATTTTGATTTTATTTGTTATTATCGTCGTTTTAATCATTATTTTAATTGCCAAGAAATCTAGTTGATGATTTTAAATTATTAAGTTATAAATCGAAGTAGGGCCAAAAGGATGCATACAACTTAAGGTTTCAATATTCATATATGTAAATTATATGTAAATAGGCTAGTTCAACTTTAAAAGTTGATTTATCTGTTTTAGATTATTTGTATAGTCTTTTTTGATCATGTCAAAATATTTGATTGATTAAAGTTGTGTGATTATAATATTTTGTTTTCTATATGGAATGGAGAATTCCTAAGTAAAGCCATCAATATAAGTAAATAATATAAATTATTTATCATAGACTTCGATCAAAAAAGATTATAAATGGTGTATTTTATTTGTGTTGTTGCGATATAAAATGTGCATTCCTTGGCTAAATTAACATATTGTACAATGGGTTCACAATAGATAATATAGCAATTTGTTAATTTGTACAATGTCTTAAAATCTCCAGTGGTCTAATGGTAGGGTGCCTGAATATCAAGCAGAAGGTTCCGGGTTCGAATCTCGGTTGGGGCAGCTTTTTCTAATTCTCACATATTTCCTCATCTTCAACTGTTTAAAAATTAATTATAAATTTCTCTGTACCTATGAATTTGTTATAATTCAAATATATTGAATGTTATTTTGTCTTAATATTTTGTTTTAATATTTTGTTTTAATATACAATTTCATCATTTTATTTAATACATTTGTTTTAACTTATTAATTGGTTGGACAGAGCCAACTAACATTAATTTTTTTCACAAAATCACAGGGAATATTCACCCATAGTTATACAAAACCAATTTAATAATGAGAAAGTAACTTCAATTTGTTGAAAGATAACATTATGTGAAAACAAAACAGTATTATCAAAACATACATACATGAATAGGTTGTGTGCATTTCACTCGCTGCTATAAGTCATATGATTTGAGCCACAGTATATATTTATTACTTTCTGAATGTATTTGTTATGTTTATATGTTTTATTTATATTAATAGTAAAGCTTGGTTCCCACTAGAGACGAAACGCGAGGACGTAACGTAAGTGAGTTGACCAATCACAAGCGATGGATTATTCGAACTGTCGCGTATTATTTGTCAACACGCGTTTACGTCATTGTGTTGCGTCTCTAGTGGGACCAGGCTTTATTCAATACCTAATGTTGTATTCAATACCTAATGTTGTATTCAATACCTAATGTTGTATTCATTATGCTCAGTGCTGCTGTATCAATGTATTCAATTATTGTAGGAATACATTTTAAAAATATCTATCCCTCCAATTACTAACCGTTTTAATTAGAGAACCTTCAATTAAAGACCATTGACTGATGATTTTATTCTTAAAGCGTGGTTCCCACTAGCGACGCAACACAAGGACGCAACACAAGGACGTAAAGCAACGCAAGTGAATTGACCAATCACAAGCGATGGCTTATTTGCTTGTGATTGCTAACTGTCTATAACTTCGCTTGTCATTGGTTAAAACGCTTGCGTTGCGTTTACGTCATTGCGTTACGTTCTAGTGGGAACCAAGCTTTAATGTATAAATACTATTTATCTATATATTTAACTATACCTAAAGCTTGGTTCCCATTAGGACGCAACGCAATGACTTAAGCGCGCCGCAAGCATTTTGACCAATCACTACGCGTTGGATCATCCAAAACTGTAGCTTGTGATTGGTCAACTCATTTACGTTGTGGTTACGTCATTACGTTGCGGCCAAGTGGGAAACAAGCTTAAGGTGCATACAGAATTATATATGTTTTCTATTTTATATGGTAAAGGCAAATTTTAATGTAATATTCCTTAAACCAATAATACATATTCGTTAAACCAATACAAGTTTATTCAAAGCAATATTTATTGAAATTTTGGATTAGTTATTTACTTATCAGTCCTCCATATTTCTTATTTTGTACAATATTTAATTTAGCAGGTCTAAGATCAACTGATTTTAGCTGGTTCCAATGATAATTATTGTAACCCTTGTTATACCATAACAGTAGGCCTATCTATGTTTGTTTAAATCCGATCCCATGCTAAGTTTGTCTTAATGTTAACCACTACACCAGGGCCAGACTGTAAAATGTCGATGTTTAGGCTATAAAATAATACACAAATACTGCTAATTTAAAATATGAGAAATGTGCATTTTGTGACCTTTATTAGTTCCCCTCCTACACAAGCCTTTGAAACAGCTTTAGACGGTAATATAAGCTTAATTGTCAATTATTTGGTTAAATGTACTTAGTTATGTGCTTAAAAGTAGAACCCCCTTATTTGGGACACCCAGTTCAGGAGAAACTCTTATTAAGCTCTGTCTACATAACAGTATCAAACTACTTTGACAAACAAAGTGTGATGTGCTCAAATATGGTAGTGATATGCCTAAATATGGTAGTGATATGACATCATCATGTCCATATATGTACACATCACATTTCTTTGTCACATAAAGTTTGATAGTGTAGAAAGAGATTAAGTTTTAAGGTGACACTTCCCGTGAGACGAACGAGACCAACCCCTATTCAAGGCCTATGTTGGGTCCCGAAGGTGTCTCCTTAATAGAGGTTCTATGTGGTTTATTTTACTAATGTTTTCCACCGACGCTTCTTCTCTTACCCACCTTAATTGTAATGACGTCAACAATATTTCGGTTTCCTTAAGTGTTTGTGTAAAAGTTCGATAGAAACTTAAACATTACAAACATAAGTGAAAGTTGTTATTTAAATATTTACTGAGTAATAGGCGGTGTTATCTGCTAGTTTCTGGCAATACTTCATTGAAACATCTTTTTGTCATATATACATGTTAAAGGTGAATTTCTGAATTCTTAAAAGATTGGTTCCGTTTAAAAGCAACGCAGCGATGTACGCGCAACACAGTTGACAAATCACAAGCGACAGTTTGGATGATCATCGCGTCGTGATTGGTTAAGCTTGGTTCCAATTTGAACGCAAGCTTAAAACTTTAAACTTGATCTTTTCAATCTTCTGTGTTGAAAATTAAATTAATTTATTAGTTTGTACTTTCACCTCTAAATCAAATCGAAGTATCACATCATACACTCTGTACTTAATGTGTACGTTTGTTGGTTGGTTTAAGAGGAAAGCTATTAATGCGATTTTTCTTTTTCTATTAACCCCTCTATTTGCATAACATTAATTGAGGGTGTTTATTATGGTTACATAAATGTCATAATAAAGAATGTAAAAAATAAACATAGTTTTCACTGATTACTGCTTTTATTTAAATAAGTATTGTAATTAAGAGTTAAAACTGTCTAACCATTTTTGATTCGGTGTCATGATCACTATAATGAGCTAGACATGTCAAAACGCCCGCTGTGTGGCAAATTAGAGAATTTCCCTCTTAAAGCTACGTTTACACTAGACAATTAAACAAATTTTGCGGCCGGCAAGTCACCGAACCAAATCAGGTTTAGTTTAAAGGTGGAATATTTCTCTTCAATCATGTTTGTATTGGTTGGTTTAGTCAACCTTCTATTGGATAAACTCGTAAGTGTGTTCAAAATCTGGGATTATGCTGGTGTTCAATTCGGCGTAATCGTTCGATTCTGGAACATATTCCATATAATCCTACAATGAGAAGAAAGAACACCAAAATACGTCATTATTACCTGATCATCTCCATTCTAAGTCCTTATAGTTTGAGTAAAGAGGGTCTTTCACACCTATTCCGGCACCGGTTACGGTCCGACGCCGGCAAATCTAATCGAACGTGAATGCTTCGTTTTCCCGACGCTCCACGCGACTATGCGCCAATCGATATGCGCGTAAAAACGCGGTTACGGTTGATTTTCCGGCAAACAATTAGTATGAAAGACCCTTTACAACAAAAAACTTACCTCAACTGTAATCTTTTTCTTTCTTTCGTTTCTTTTTTCTGAAAAAAGATAATAATTTAAAGTAACATTTAACTGACGCGTTCCATACCTTATTCGTATTCAACTAAAGGATTGAATTTAAACGAACCTTTTGAGAGACCAATGTACACACAGTGGCAAGAGGCATACACTAAAATGAGCAGAAGTAGAATGCTAGGGCAGAGAATCGTAATCAGTAAATTCGAATTGTACCATAGTGTCTGAGTTTCGTTCTCATCTCTTGAAATTTCTTCTGTATCTGTAAAAACAACATTTTATTATCATCAGGTAGGCCCTATAGTATTTTCCTTTTCGCTTCAAATTCTTGTTACATACATTGATTGAAATGCATTTATACTGATATGCACAAATCTAGAGTTACGTCACAGAACTAGGTGAAAGCGAGAATAAGATAACCACCAGTTACGCCCGTGACAGCGAGAATGAGAAAAGCCGCGTACGAAGGAGGACAATTAAGATCTTATATAAGAACTTTAATTTCTGCCTACTTGTTATTAATTCAATCCCGCGTTTCGTTATTCTCACCTTGTCTGTCTATATCAGTAGTTGTCACGTTTAGAATAGTACAGATAGAGATCTCCATGACGTCATTCTGCGTTGCCAGACAACACAATTCCGCCGCCAAACCGTAAATGTCATGTGGCTTCAAAGTTACGCTAGCATAAGTAGTAAAAAGTCCATCTGCTCCCTTCCAAAGACTTCTGGTCACACTATGACGTATTTCTACCTTGTTTAGCTGGAGCTGGACCTTGGTCAGCGGCCTGGTATCGTTAGCAAAGCACTTGAAAGTGACCACGTCTTCATCCAGAAACATTATCCTGTCATTGTTGAAGCCTTGGTCCGAATCATCTGCTGCGTAAAACATTACGTTGGTGTCCTTCAGTGGTACAAAATATTCTGAAAGAGTATAATATGGTTAAATTTGAAGTAGCTGGTTCTCGTGGGCATAACAAAACTTCAAGTTTGTAATGATAGTTACGCGTAACAAAGTGGTAACGACCCGGGTTCAATTTCCCGATAAGAACGATTCTCCAGGTCATCTCTAAATCTGCAGCTGGTTGAACAATACTAGGAAGGCGCCGCGGCATAGAATTCGGGAACTGACCACCCTACTCTACATATTGCCGAGTTTATTTACCCCCCAGAATTACGAGATTCGCCTTAAGATCAATTTAAACAGACGACGAGCGGTAAGGGTAATATATAGAATCTATGTTATTTCTTATACCATTTACATACAAAGCGCAGAGGAACGGACGGATTATCGCGGGACAAGCTCGTCTGTGTAATTGTGTAACTAATGTAGTTAGCATGAGAAAATATGAATACATTTTCGTTTACCTTCTACATGAAGATGTTTACAGATTTTTTGTTCCACCAACTGATTTTTTTGTATACGGAGATATTCATGTTTTGCCACACAGCAGACAATCTTTCTGTCGTCACCTTTAACTGATGTGTAGGCGGCTGCAACCTCAGTGCTGTAAAGACCATCGTCATCTTTCAGCACTGTTGTTGATTGCGTTTCAATAGCGTCACCGTCTATTTCTATCAAGATGTCAGCAGCTGGTCTAACTTTGTCCACCACGCATTGGAGAGAGACTTCTTCGTCTTCTACCAAAGTGAGAGTGGTATCAGTATTCCTCGGCATCTCATCTTCCTCTATGAATGACGTCAGCCGGAGATTAGACTTGGTGATTGGTACGACGTAGTCTGTAAGAAAAAAAAGGGAGGCATCATTTGGTCATTTTCAAATACTGTATGTGTAGGCCTACTATATAGTAATGTTATTGTTACATGAGAGATAACCAGTCAATTACAAGCGACAGTTTGAGCGATCATTCGCGTCGTGATTGGTCCCACTACTTACGACGTCCTTGTGTTGCGTCCAAATGAGAGCAAGGCTTTATCTGATATCAATAGTCAACTATAAATATTATAATAGGTTGTTCTCCACTCCAAAGCTACACTGATAAATACTTACCAACGACTTCTATCATCGAAGTAGCTTTCAAAGGTGAGTTCAAACCAGGATGATGTACAATACAAGTCACGTGTTTACCATGGTCAGCAATCGAAGCCGTAATGTGAATAGACGATGTGCTGTTACATAATCCATTGCCATCACATGACGGTTTAACAGACGTCGTACCATCATCTGACTGTATATCCGTCACGAATCGAAACGTAGCAATCGGCTTGGATCTCACAGCCATACAGACGATGTGTTTTGGAACATTGCTGGACACCTCAATGTAGTCACCGTCGTGGAAACCGTTTAACAAGATGGTGGTAGGAGGATCTAATAAGAAATAATCAATATTCCAGTTTATTGATTGGTATCGATCAATATCTTGATTTATCACAACAACTATAATTGACCTCACTCTCATCAATATGATCAATGTACTAGTAGTAGGCCTAACTTAACCAAATGGAACCCTACCAGCACCATGAACAATAATGAATTGATACCTACATAGTAGTTTCAGGCTCACGTCCCCGATAACTTTACTTTGTCTGAGAATGATATAGCACCGATACGTGCCTTCAACCTTCTGCGTGGCATTAGCTATCCTCAACGTTGTATTGGTACCGCTATACGCGAAGCTGTAGCCATCCGTGATGACGTCAGCGTTGTCTGCAACTATCTTTTCACCTTCAATATACCACCATCGCATCCAGTAGTTACGATTCAGACGAGTATTGAAGTTACAAGTTAACTGCGTCTGTCGGTTTACGACAGCTTGGAACACTTCACCATCGTTTACTGTCCGTTCGTTTGCTTCTGCTGTCTGGCACCGAATCAACAATATGCTTGCTTAAAAAAAAAAAAAAATTCAAGTTAATACCTTGAGGATTGGCAATCAGACGAGTGCGTACAAAACCCCTGACGTCACACTTGAGTGATTCAGGGTGCGGCGTACAAACAAAGGTGAGCGCGCGTAGGTTATGTATAGGCGCGCACAAGTATATCATAATAAATATCAATAACAGTAAACGTACCAATGAAATAAATACTAAAATAATCTAGCATCATGGAAACTGATCGATTATTACATGTTGCCTCAGCAATGTCTCAAACTCGTGTAAATAAAATTGATATTAACATTCACTTTCACTCATAGTATCGTCGTCTGACGTCACAAGTATCGATTAAAACCATTTCCTGACAATTAAAAAACTTTTTTCAGGGAATTTTTAAAGAATCGTTTTCGATTTCTGTTTAATTAATATTAATAAAAATAATATGAATTAAACACACTTAGAAAAATAAACATGTGAGAGGTATTGCTTGGTGAATTTGTACCCAGACCCTCTGGAAGGAAAGCAGAAGCCGAAAACACTTCATCACTAAACCATACAAATGTTTGAAATAATTTTCGAATAAAAATAAATAAATGTAGTGACCAAAATAATATTTTTTTTTGTGTGTGTATTTTTCGCGTTTAATTTCGCGTTTCGATTCGCGTAATTCGCTTTGTTTTCGCGTTGCTGAAATAAGAACTTAATATACTATGGTTAGTGAATGAATTGAACCACTTACCTTGTTTGTTGATCTGCTCAGCTCTGCTGCTCCACGTTTAGCTGCCTGCGCCAGTTGAACCCGGGTTAGTAGACCATGGTTTATAAGCGTGTATTTAATTATTGCCACGGCGATGGTTTATAAGCGTGTATTTAGTTATTGCCACGGCGATGGTTTATAAGCGTGTATTTAGTTATTGCTACGGCGATGGTTTATAAGCGTATGTTTAGTTATTGCCACGGCGATAGTTTATAAGCGTGTATTTAGTTATTGCTACGGCGATGGTTTATAAGCGTGTAGTTAGTTATTGCCACGGCGATGGTTTATAAGTATGCCTACAGAAGAAAAAAACATAAGTTTGATTGTAGGATACAAACAATAACCGTAATTAACGAATATCTTATTGTGCTAAATAAGTCAGATTTAAAAAAATTAAATGTCGGTAAAATTATATTTTTTCAAAATGATAACCTTTACTACTTACAATGTTATCATTTTCGAATAACCAAAAAAAAAACCAAGAAAAAATGTATATACTATACGAAAGTCGAATAACGCCAAATCATTCAATTACCGTAATAATTTCTTCTCTGACATTACTATTTTTATGTGTAGCGCCCCCTTTTATCGTAATAACGCTCTGTCTTTTTTTTCCGATACCAGTATTTTGTTGGTTTAGCGCCCTCTTTTTTGTATAACGTCACGAACTTTTTATCACAGCAGAAACATGCTAATGCTAATTACGTTACCAATTATTATTTCGAAAACTACTTGTTTTTGACGATTATTTGTTTGAGCATGGATTAGTAAACTTAAAAAATAGTACATTTATATTTTATTCAATTAATATTTTTCAGTCTTGAATGTCGTTCATTTTCTGACAACATTTATAGGTTGAGTTGAGACTATATTTTTATGTTTACTCCATATTTTTAATTAAGATGAAACTATTGTTATTTATTTACCAATTTCAAATAATCCTCCTTACGAACAATCATGGTATAACTACACTACTCCTGGTACTGAGCTATTATTGTTTTTTTTATCATGTATATAAATATATTGTATAATCCGGGTTGTAAAATAAAAACAAACAAATGAAAATGTGTGAACTATTTTAAAACGGGATAGATGATAATGATGATCCTGTCAAGTGTATAACAAAATATAAGAAAATTAATGAAAAAAGGAGTAATACAGAATTCATATATGTAAAAATGTTACTTATGAACTGTAACGACATTTACAAGTTAATTAATACTGTACTGTACTGATTTTATGTAATATGAGATAATATGAATGTGAATAAAAGTGGTGTTTGCGCCACAAAAGAGAAAAAAAAAACTACACTACTCCTAACTATTTGCTTTTAATCTTATAAATATAATTAATTATATTAATAATAATATATTTTTTCTTTTCTCAATAAAACTCTAACTAAGTACATTCTAGTACACACAAAAAATTTGATCGAAATTTTGTTCTTAAAACCTCTGTTATAAATAGTATAATTTTTTAATTGTATTGTTTTATTGTACTAAAAAAGAGAAATTATGAAAGTAATCGAATCTGTGATCAGTTTTTAAAAGAATAATTACCATAACAAAAATGCTGCTCATCGACGCGTGTCGCGTGCAGACGAACTACGCTCACCAACCAAGAGAGAGTGTACCGTACCACACATGATCGTTTCGCAAGCTTAGAAAAACACAAACCATGGCGGAAGGCCCACCTATAAAATTGGACATACAGAAGGATGGATATGCTAATTTGGATGGAATATTAGAATCATTTGGGGCACCATTAAATGAGGAACAGGCATGGGCACTTTGTTATCAATGTGCTAAATATTTACATGAAGAAAGACGGAAAAAAAGAACCCAGGCCTTCGATTTTCAGGCCATCTCGATTTACCGCGACGGGAGTATACGCATAGCAAACAAGAGACCTGTACACACTCAGAATAATGGATCATCAACCGGTTAGTATTTTCGTAAATAGTATTATTAATATTATTAATATTTTCAATGTTTTTATATCCTCATATATTCCAGTCATTTTATGTTTATAAAAGAGAGTTTTTTGGACAGGCTTCCGAATGTTGTGGTGTTGGCCGGTAATTGTGTGTATGAATTTTGCCTGCTGACTGATTGAGTTTTGGCAGGTAGTTGAAGTGAATGAGAGTCTAGCTAAAGAATATAAATAATTTTATTGTGTGTATAGCCAAATAAATATTTTTATTGTAAAAATATTTGCTTTTTTAAATAAAAAAGGAACATCTTGTTCAACTGGTGATACTGTACATGAATAAAAGAAATGTGTACTGCCTGTAGCGTTGATGTATGTGTACAGTCTAGTATGTATTCAAAAGAAACACATTTTAAATTTGTTGACATTTGCATAAATGTAATGATACCTTATTTGCATATTGACATTGTATTTACATGATGTTGCATGTGGACTTCATTTTTGACATTTCTGATAATGATATTGGGCAGTTCTAAATTTGGAATCAGTCAGTACAGTATTTAAATTACACAGTAATTACAATTTTTAACTTTTTTTAAATGTTTATTTTCATATTGACCTTTCTCATCTGGATTTAATTATTTTATTCATAAAGAATCGTCGAGTCAAACAGAAATAGAGGTAAGTCTATTTTTTCTCTATAATTTTTTTTAAACACTTTAGTTAGTATTATTATTGAAGAACTATTCAGACAAAATCCTGTTATAATTTTCACACAGTTTTGGAGAAACCTTTAAAATTGGCTCTAAATATATTTGAAATTTAGGGGTTTTCCAACAAATCCTTTACATTGTTTCCGAAAAAGAAATTGTCAGTGACGTTTGCCATTAAAATGAGATACAAGGTGTGAACTCAAGCGTTAAGAAAGAAACATCTAATAATATTCTGTTGTATCCTGTATGCTTTTTATACCAAGAATTTGTGTAAAATTTTATAACCATTATGACTCACAATTATTGTTAAAGCTTAATAAGGGTAGTTATTTATTCCTATTCAGGTTTTTTTGTTGTGCGCTGATGCGAATCCTCTCATATTTTACTCACTGTACAGAAATACAGTATTCAGAATTAATATGTGGACCGTCCCAGTGTATAATTTGTTTATAATCTAGTTTAGTGTGATGACACTAATTGGTTGTATGTTGGTTTAGACATGTCCTAATTACTGTTGTCTGATTATACTATAAGTTGTCTCGTTAATGGATGTTAATTAGCATTTAGTCGGACGGTCAATGATTTATACAGAGTGTGAATAATTAATATAAAACAAACTGAAAAGTTTATTTTTATATTATCATATCAGACTTTAAATATTAGTGAACCCTCTGGTCAGTGGTAACTAATTAAAATTGATAGATGTAAATTATTTTTTTTAACGGGGATTGTTGGTTATAATTGCTGTACTGTTTGTACAAAATTTACACCAACCAAAATGATATTACAGTACTTAATGATACTTAAGACTGTTCAATCCTACATTTCTGTTGCAAATTTTAATATAATTTGAAAAATAATCATTTGGCCTACTTACAGTACAGTATATCATACACTGTACACATACAGTACAGTAATACAGTACTGTACACATACAGTACTGTAGTATAGTATAGTATACAGTAGCACACAGCCATCCCAATATACTGTGTAAAATGTACACTAGGATTTGAAATGATAATATTGGATATCATCAAAATAAAAAGCTAACCGACAGTTTGATCTTTGAATTAACCACGATGTTTTGAGATTACCAGAGATAGTTTTTAATTTATAATTCAAAGATAGTTCATTTCTAATAAATGTCATCATTTTTATTACTGATACAACAGTACCTCCCTGTAAATACAGTACTGTACAGGTAACACAATTTTGTATTGTCATTTCTGATTTTATTAACAATGAAGGGTGGTATTTTAGTTAGTTTACCTAGAGAGTGTGGGAATGTGACGCTCTATTGAATGTGATTGTTAAGCCAGTTACGGAATGTCTGACATCAGATTATAGTTAAAAGCAGACAAAATCTTAGTCTTATTCAACGATGCCTTGATGCTAAACTTTTGCTTTGTCGAATGTCGTTACATTTGTGTGAAAAGTGGCCGATGTTTACCTGCAAATGTGTTAGGGGTCAACTCCGGCCTTTAAAGCCCCACTGAATCCAGACAGTCAGGGTCCATTAAAATCTTGTTAAGGAATGATTAAGGAGTCATCTAGGGGGAAGTCCCCTGTAAGTTAAAGTTTCGTTAATTGTTTGTTTGTTTTATCTTTATACTGGGTGACCTCTTCAGTCAAAGACTGATCTCCCAGAGGGCCCAGTTGGTGATCAGTGGCTGTGATGTACTAATACACCGGGGTAACCCCCTACTCGTCTCGAAAGATGTACTAGGTTCTTTAAAGTGCACACGAGCAAGTTGTGTACACTGGACCTACGGTTTATAGTCCTTATCCGAGAAGACTCGTTCTACCACCAGAACCATGGAGTGAGTGAGCCTCGAACCCCTGCCGATGTTATGGCTACAGTACGTGATTACGGTTCCACTGTCTTAACCGCTCGGCCACTCACTCACCCTTAGTGATTCCAATTAATTTCGTGGACAAGTATCGTTGACATAGTAGAAACTGTATGAAAACATACAATAGTACATTGTGGTTTTTTGTACAATGTAGAATTATCATATTGCAGAGTTAAGCTCTGTCCACACTATTAAACTTTATGTGAAAAAAATGTGATATATATGGACATGATGATGTCATACAGTAACACTACCATATTTGGGAACATCACACTGTTTTGTCAAACTAGTTTGATAGTGTAGACAGACCTTTATTATACACAAAAATAAAACTCTACTGTAGGGTTTCCCCCTGTGGTTTAGCCTTTTTTGTATAGCCTCTCCTATCAATGTATGGTAATAAGTACTATAGTACTCCACATTTTTTTCTGATACATTTTGCAACACCGAGAAAGAACAATTGGGATTGTGAAAGAAAGTGATACAGCTGAACACAATACCTGATTGGTTAACACAGCCTAGCTTTGTGACATCTACGCCGCAAACCCTTTGATATTTTTCGGCATGACTTATGCGTTAACTATAGTTTAATGTACAAAGTAAACAAGGCAGCGATGCATGCACAATGGGTTGGGTGTTTGTGTGAAGTGCCCGCTTCAATTAACAGTAATATGATTTTTTAATAAGGTCAAGTTCATTTGGAATCTGAATATTGGGTCATTTTGGTTATTAAATACCACTTAATTACTGTAAAAAGTTTTTTTGTGGTTGATGATCTTTTATTTCTGCACAAGAGTTCATTGCACTGTGTTGACACCATGAATTAAAATTATTGTATTAATTATTAACTGCTGTTTCTGATAGTTAATGAAATTTGTTTCATGAGAAAGTGGGAAGACTACCCCAAAAATCACAATCCAAATGGGTTAGGAGTTGTGTACAAAATACAGTAGAGAGACATGAGCAGATTCAAGGGTAGGTAAGCCGACTTGGGTCCACCTAAATTCCACCTTGATAAACCGACAATAGGTCAATGTCATTCTCTCCAGAGGAGGGCTTACTCTACTGTACCTACAAAAAATAAAAGTTCCTACTGTAGAACACCTCTGTACCATAATGAACTAGTCCGCAACCACGCCCCATGTGGGAACGTACTGTACCACCATCATCATTTTGCCTTCTTGACTGCGGAGACAGATAAATTTATTTATTTTTTGTAGATGTAGCGCGTTTAAACTCTATAGTATTGTGACTGTAGATATTGGATATCCTGTATTAATTACAGCACTGTGTAAAGTGTGTATTCTTAAACCAACCATTTGCAAAACAAGTGGTTTTAATTAGAAAGAGAAATGTACAATGAATGAATTATGATTCATAAAACAAGCATTGGTATATTAATATGACTAATATTATTAAATAATGATTAATTATGATGGAGAAGAAGGTTAAGGCTTATATTGCTATTGGAGAATACAGATCACATCGTACAATCTAATCCTGGCTTTCCACTTTAAAATCTGAACAACGATGCCACATGTTATTAGCATAGTCAAATCAATCTGCAGTTTAATGGTTAAAATACATCTTAATATTACATGTCATGTAATGATAGTTTTTATTTAGATAAAATCGTAACACTATAGTAATTTGTGGACAATAATTACTGTACCAATTAAAATTATTTTATGCTTCAAAATTCTATAAATCAATTTATTTAAAAAATATTTAAAAAAAAATAAAAAGAAACAGTTCATTTAAATATTGTAACACTTAAAATATGAGTATTCATGTGCAGTGAACCGTGTAACAAACTTGTTGACCCATAACAATTGACCTCATTTTTTAGTCCATAATTTGATTTTGACATTTTTTGCAATGTAAAATAGAGCCAGATGTTGGGAAATGGCTCAAGTAGAAAAATCTGATGAGTAAAATAAAACCACATGAAATGAAGAAAATAGTTTCTTTTTAATTTGAATATTTTGAAATTTGTTTTAATAATAATAATATATACAATTTCTGGAATTTAATAATTTCTGTATTAAATATTGACCATAAAATAAACCACATTGAATGAACAAAATAATTTCTTATTAATTTGTAATATTTGTTTAAATTGAATTCACAATTTCAGGAATTTGAATAATTAATTTAGTTTAACTTACTGTTGATCAAAATATTTTTAACCGAGTTAACAAATCAAGATAGGCTTGATCAATAGATCAATAGACGGTATTATCGTAACAGTCGATGAGAATTCTTTAAAAAACCTGCTTTAGGAAGTAAAGGGATTTAACGATGAATAAACAGACCAACTGAGAACAGATTACTGTAGATTTCAACACAAAAACGCCATTGAACTGCTCAACTTATATACGATATGCCCCAGGGAAATAGTTAATACTTTACTTGTACCACAGAATAGTATGGTGTTGTGTTTTTCTGTATATTATTCTAACGTTAGAATTAAACCGGTAATATGTTGGGTAATAGTACACAATGAAGACAAGTCAAAAAGGAAATGATTGTTTATCGTTTACTTTTATAACATTCTACAGATTCATTGAAAAATTCCCTTGCCTTTACCATGTGAAAAGGACAGTTGAAACATCTAATCCTTTTGTCAGATTTTTCTCATACTATTTTGTTTACTTGTCATTACAAAACAAAAACAAAGTATTAACTGTACTGTATTTGTTGCGTAATTTTTTTTTTGGAAAATATAAATTCCTTGAAGAACTCTATCGTATATTTTTTGGGGTATTGCTAAACACCGCAAACCCCGCAAACCCCCGCAAACCTCCAAAAAAACATAGCAAACCCCATCGAACCAACATAAAAGTGATTGAATCATGTAGTGTACAACCTACTGGGTATATCAATGTAAAAAAAAAATTAAATTTCTACTGTTAACAACTTATTTTTGGGGTAAAACATCATTTTTTGGTCAAAAATGATTGCTAAACCCCGCAAACCTCCAAAAAAATATAGCAAACCCCACCGAACCAACATAAAAGTGATTGAATCATGTAGTGTACAACCCACTGGGTATATCCATGTAAAAAAAATATTAAATTTCTACTGTTAACTATTTATTTTTGGGGTAAAACATCATTTTTTGGTCAAAAATGATTGCTAATTTTTAACCAAAAAATGATGTTTTATCCGCAAAAAAGTAGTTAACAGTAGAAATTTAATATTTATATACCCAGTGGGTCGTACACTACATTATTCAATCACTTTAATGTTGGTTCGGTGGGGTTTGCTATGGTTTTTTGGAGGTTTGCGGGGTTTACTGTAACAATCATTTTTGACCAAAAAATGATGTTTTACCCCAAAAATAAGTTGTTAACAGTAGAAATTTAATTTTTTTTTTACATGGATATACCCAGTGGGTTGTACACTACATGATTCAATCACTTTTATATTGGTTCGGTGGGGTTTGCTATGTTTTTTTGGAGGTTTGCGGGGGTTTGCGGGGTTTGCGGTGTTTAGCAATACCCTATTTTTTGTAGCCGTGTGTTTATCAATTCATATTGTACATTTTGTCCTGTGAACATTAACCAAATGCTACACAGTAATATAACACCTTATTATATCAAATGGTTAGCCAAATGCAATGCAATACAAAACTATGATTACCTAAATCCAAATTCAGATCAGAAGGAGAACTAATCAAAACAGACTGCTTACACTACAGTACAATTTATTTCTTTTTTTATCAGGTGGTAAACGCATTAGGACTAACAGTTTATCAAGCATTGGATTACGGATGTGCAGAGGACGAGGAAAGGGAACTGAGCGGTCCACTCGAATCGCTTATAGATCACATGACCAATGCAGCCGAGGATGACAACACGGACGAGGGCATCGATGATAGTCATGATTTCGACGAGAAATTAGATAGTTATGAATTTGCGTGCGGTGGCGGCGCCAGCGGTGAAGGAAGCAAAGTACCGTCATTGCTGTATGTTTTAAGGGTAAGTGTGTTTTAAGTACAATAATTACAGCAAATGGATGATGATAAAGATTACTGTGCTTCATACTGTATGAGTCTACTGTACTAGTGTATGGCACCATGTTTCATGCCTTGTTCACATAAAAGGCTGTCCAAAGCTCTGTTTACACTATCAAACTAGTTTGACAAAACAGTGTGATGTACCAAAATATGGTGGTGATATGCCCAAATATGGTAGTGGTATGACATCATCATGTCCATACAGTATATATTTTTCACATTTTGTGTCACATAAAGTTTGATAGTGTAGACAGAGTTTTAAGGGCCTATATCTAATGATCAAGCAAATATGGATTTCAATACTTTACAGTGTTTTTAAAGGTATTTTCTTGCAGAAAACAAGTTCATAATCACATAAATAAATCACATAAATTTGGCTTTAAAAACCCCAATTTTGATTGTCAAATACCGTTTTTAAAGAAGTTTTTGAGGAACAATTTTTAGCTGCGATATTTTAAAAAAAAACAACTTATTTTGAAGGAAACCATTTTTTGGGATTTTTCACTATATTATTTTCAGTATCTCCTTGTAGTATATTATTTTCAGTATCTCCTGGTACCCTGGTAGTATATTGTTTTCTTCAGTATCTGGTGTTGTATAGTAATAGTATTAATCCAATTGGCTCAGGGTCAAGTACTGTCATAGTGAGAATCAATATCTTGTTAACATCAAGGTTAATTAATTATTCACATCAATCTAATCTATAGAATTACAATAATTGTTATTGTAGCAACATTTCAAAGAACAATACATTAATTGTAAGCACATTTTTAATTTCATCAACCATAAATCATTTAATCTCCTTGATTTAAAAAAAAAAGTATCTTTCTTTTTTGTTCATTACTTATTTGTTTTCTTTCCTTGGTTGTCTAGTTTATTCACTTTCTTGGCCATTTACATATTGTCAGTTTTTAATGCAGAGCTCAAATAAACTCTAATTCTGAGTGTTTACCATCCTTTTCTTTAATCTTAATTCAAACTTTTAGTATTAGTAATAATTAAAAAAAGCATTTTTTTTTCCAACTACGTGGGAATACTGTAGTACGTTATTGTATCAGACTTTATACTGTAGCCTTATATTATGAGTTGACCAACGACAAGCGACGGTCAAATAAATCCATTGCTTGTGATTGGTCAAATCTCTTATGTTATGTTGCATCTCTAGTGGGAACCAAGCATTAGTACACAGTAGTACTCAAAATTTGATTACTGACTTTCGGCATACAATTATGACTTCTCTCTAAGGTAATACAGAGAATTAAGTTAAATATTGGATTTCTAATACTTCCTTTATGGTGTAACACTTCAATAAACGCTGGATTAGAAACTACTGGCAAGCAAGTAGACTTTGTATTAACGCCCTTAATGGTATAACACTTGAAGACATTCGGCATTAGAAACTGCTGACAAACTGTACAAAGCAGTGTTAAATATTGAACGTTATTGCTTGATCCATTCTTCCTATTGCAATGCATTAACACCATTGCTATTAATAGATATCTATTGGTTTTGGTGTACTCAACGAAAACTAATTTGAATTGCTGTATACAGTACTATAGACTATAGTATTAGTATAATACAGTTGTCAATACTGTACTGGCAAATCTCAAATTCTACAGACTAGTACAGACAATAGTGTCCACTAAAATGTTTTTTTTTTCTTGGATTGTCCGAGTGACGAATGAATGTTGTTTCATTGTACAGTTAGTATGCACACTTAAAGTACCTTAAAATATTCTGGGAAGATTTCTAGGTTTTAAGAGAATCTGCTATTTTGGGATAGTGCTAATTGAGCGAGTTGGATGATGGTAAAAATAAAAATAAATAATAGGTAACCAGTAATTAGGGCTAATACTGTACTTTTGTACACTACTGTACATCAGCTCTCTATATGGTTGGATACTGTGACCCTCAGAGTCGGAATCAAACAACATGTTTAAATTAATAAACATTTTTTAGTAATAAACATTTTTTATTTATAAATTTTTATGTTCAAAAGAATAGATAATTTTCACTGTTCATAATGTGTTTGTGTAGCTATTAAGTGTCTCTGTCTCGTGCCCTTAGGTCTCTTTCGGTGGCTATAATGTGATAAAATGACAATAAATCCTCATGAAATGTGCTTAGAAACAATGCTTAAAATACCAACTAAACTCGATAAAACCGTCTGTCTGCTGTGCACACTAATAAAATTATAATGCTTTTGAAGCTAAGAGAAGAACGTAGCATTATAAAAAATGGATAAAAAAAAATTACTCATTTTATGACTTTTATTTTGTATACTCACTGTTAGGAAAATCCTGTCAATAAGCTTTGCGTTTATTTGAAAATGTCTAAAAAATTAAATCTACCTTATTTCCCAGCCAATATTAATTTTTTTTACTGTTTTAGGATGTCTTGCTATAGATACAGTACGATTTTAATTTTTCAATTTCTTGTGTCACATTGCATGGTACCTACTGTACTGTACACTGTACACAAAGTGGATTAACAATAATAGTAATAATATTGACATCCCCAATTGTATCTATCATCAACAGTGCCAGTAGCCTTACAGTTCAGAGTAGATAGCTCTTGTCGAAATGGAATCATCAAGATTGAGCTTAATATATGCGCATATTACCCGTAGCTGGATTTATACTATTAGCCTGAAGAAACGCTGGGTACAGTAAATTTAGACATTCTCCCGGTACACTCACTGTGCTGTAATGTAATTCAATTTGAATTTCCATAAAATGGATGGCACGACAGCATAATGCGTTTTAAAAATCTTTTTTTTGGTGTAAATTTCCATTCCGTTCAGTTACTGTACTGTATTTTTATTGTGATTCTGTAGCTTAAGCCCAACCTAGTTTGACAACCAATATGGTAGTGATATGCTTAAATATGGTAGTGATATGATGACATCATGTCCATATGGGAACATCACATTTTTTTGTCACATTAAAAGTTTGATAGTGTAGAACTTTAAATTGCTGAGAATTTGAAATTCTATAATTATTGGATCTTTTGCATCGACGTCCATAAAATGCATTCGTATACGGAGTGATAGTATTTCATGCATGTATGCTAATTATGACAAACCCGTCATCTTTATTGATTCAAATTCCTTCCTAGATTCGTGATCTGTGCCAGCGGAATACATTTGTTATATCAATGAATTCATATAATTATAGAAGCATTTATGAATTCATAAAACGATTTATGGATTTGAACGAAAAATATGAATATTACGGTATGAGCTGCAGAACAAATGTTTAAATCAGAATTATTTTCGTTGCACCATTAAGGACGTTTAGACACGATCACTAAGAAATATAAACACAGTTTCAATAGCTACGAAATAACTATACTAATTGTTCCCTTAGATGTTTAGAAAATCATTTTCTTTTGGGGATATCTCACAGCAGCATTCATGTATTATGAAATTGTGTAATAAGTTTGACTTATTGCGTACAGTAATCGCAGGAAGTCAATTATTTTTAAATACAATTATATAAGCATGGACCTACAGTGTGATTAGTGTTGTAATCAATGCATCACAATAGGATAGGAAAGCATGGACCTACAGTGTGATTAGTGTTGTAATCAATGCATCACAATAGGATAGGAAATGAACAAAACAATAGAACCAAATAGAATCTTCATATTGTAAGGCAAGATATAAGATAGCCTGTTATGTTCTATTGTTTTACACCAACTGCCATTGTTTGATAAGTACTGTTAGTTACACTTATTATGCAAGATTTAAAGTGACTAGATAGAAAAGGTATACAGTGAACACTCCCTTGGGCTGGCGCAATATGTTTTCTGGTAATTATTCAGAATGTGTTTTAATAAAGAATTTTGGACTTTGTGGTCCTAAAAAAAAGTGTCTTCTTTTTTAAGACATACAGTACATTTTATTTCGTCCTGAAGGTGTATGCTAAATAGGAGTTCTACTGTTCTATGAAATTATCATGACTACTGTATGTATAAAAACATTACGCGGAAATATTTTAAACTTTTCACCTGAAAAATTACCTTATTTCACCAGCCTTGTTTTCATCTTCCCTTTTATGTTAATTGTTGTAGATTGGTTTTATAGGTTTCCAAGGGATTTCCATAGTTCAATTCTTCTATGTGATCTCTTAATGCTAAGCTGGTCTACTTTCATCCATAAAGAAAGTTTGCATACCATATTTCATAAGGGTAAATATCTATGCTCTGAGGACGTCAATTAAAAAGGTTCAAATAAATTACACTAGAGATGAACAATATACATCCAGGCTATTGATTTTTCGGTGCGCAGCACACAGGAAATAAGATGAACAAAGCGCTTGTTGCTTTAGGCGTTTAGCTCATAAAACATTCTAAATTTGTCTGTCAAATTTTGCAATACAGTTGAATAAAGAGTTGTATTAATCTTTCGGTTTAAGGCTGTCACCGGTGTCAGTTAGACCACAGAGGTACTTATTTTTCTCCCATGGTACTGGTCATGTTGTCTTTTATCTGGAAAAAAAGGCCATTGTTGTACTGTTCCTCTATTGGGAGTAGTGATGTACAGTACACATCAGTGTATTGTACCTGCATTTTTCATTTTGTTCATGGTCAAACACAGTAAAATATAGTACAACACAAGTAAATTATTTACTGTGCGTCACTTTGTATTCAGCCTTTTCTCTGTTATTGTGAACGCAAGGAATAGAAATTGTGTAGCTTAGTACAGTACGTTGACATTTGATGTCGATTGGTCCAATATCTCGGGTACCGCAAACAATTTCGTCTTTTTGCACTAGTTTGTAAAAATGTTCTTTTTTGCACTGACATACTGTATGTAGGCATCACTGTACAGTGGGCATCACTGTACAGTGGGCATCACTGTACAGTGGGCATCACTGTACAGTGGGCATCACTGTACAGTGGGCATCACTGTACAGTGGGCATCACTGTACAGTGGGCATCACTGTACAGTGGGCATCACTGTACAGTGGGCATCACTGTACAGTGGGCATCACTGTACAGTGGGCATCACTGTACAGTGGGCATCACTGTACAGTGGGCATCACTGTACAGTGGGCATCACTGTACAGTGGGCATCACTGTACAGTGGGCATCACTGTACAGTGGGCATCACTGTACAGTGGGCATCACTGTACAGTGGGCATCACTGTACAGTGGGCATCACTGTACAGTGGGCATCACTGTACAGTGGGCATCACTGTACAGTGGGCATCACTGTACAGTGGGCATCACTGTACAGTGGGCATCACTGTACAGTGGGCATCACTGTACAGTGGGCATCACTGTACAGTGGGCATCACTGTACAGTGGGCATCACTGTACAGTGGGCATCACTGTACAGTGGGCATCACTGTACAGTGGGCATCACTGTACAGTGGGCATCACTGTACAGTGGGCATCACTGTACAGTGGGCATCACTGTACAGTGGGCATCACTGTACAGTGGGCATCACTGTACAGTGGGCATCACTGTACAGTGGGCATCACTGTACAGTGGGCATCACTGTACAGTGGGCATCACTGTACAGTGGGCATCACTGTACAGTGGGCATCACTGTACAGTGGGCATCACTGTACAGTGGGCATCACTGTACAGTGGGCATCACTGTACAGTGGGCATCACTGTACAGTGGGCATCACTGTACAGTGGGCATCACTGTACAGTGGGCATCACTGTACAGTGGGCATCACTGTACAGTGGGCATCACTGTACAGTGGGCATCACTGTACAGTGGGCATCACTGTACAGTGGGCATCACTGTACAGTGGGCATCACTGTACAGTGGGCATCACTGTACAGTGGGCATCACTGTACAGTGGGCATCACTGTACAGTGGGCATCACTGTACAGTGGGCATCACTGTACAGTGGGCATCACTGTACAGTGGGCATCACTGTACAGTGGGCATCACTGTACAGTGGGCATCACTGTACAGTGGGCATCACTGTACAGTGGGCATCACTGTACAGTGGGCATCACTGTACAGTGGGCATCACTGTACAGTGGGCATCACTGTACAGTGGGCATCACTGTACAGTGGGCATCACTGTACAGTGGGCATCACTGTACAGTGGGCATCACTGTACAGTGGGCATCACTGTACAGTGGGCATCACTGTACAGTGGGCATCACTGTACAGTGGGCATCACTGTACAGTGGGCATCACTGTACAGTGGGCATCACTGTACAGTGGGCATCACTGTACAGTGGGCATCACTGTACAGTGGGCATCACTGTACAGTGGGCATCACTGTACAGTGGGCATCACTGTACAGTGGGCATCACTGTACAGTGGGCATCACTGTACAGTGGGCATCACTGTACAGTGGGCATCACTGTACAGTGGGCATCACTGTACAGTGGGCATCACTGTACAGTGGGCATCACTGTACAGTGGGCATCTCTGTACAGTGGGCATCTCTGTACAGTGGGCATCTCTGTACAGTGGGCATCACTGTACAGTGGGCATCACTGTACAGTGGGCATCACTGTACAGTGGGCATCACTGTACAGTGGGCATCACTGTACAGTGGGCATCACTGTACAGTGGGCATCACTGTACAGTGGGCATCACTGTACAGTGGGCATCACTGTACAGTGGGCATCACTGTACAGTGGGCATCACTGTACAGTGGGCATCACTGTACAGTGGGCATCACTGTACAGTGGGCATCACTGTACAGTGGGCATCACTGTACAGTGGGCATCACTGTACAGTGGGCATCACTGTACAGTGGGCATCACTGTACAGTGGGCATCACTGTACAGTGGGCATCACTGTACAGTGGGCATCACTGTACAGTGGGCATCACTGTACAGTGGGCATCACTGTACAGTGGGCATCACTGTACAGTGGGCATCACTGTACAGTGGGCATCACTGTACAGTGGGCATCACTGTACAGTGGGCATCACTGTACAGTGGGCATCACTGTACAGTGGGCATCACTGTACAGTGGGCATCACTGTACAGTGGGCATCACTGTACAGTGGGCATCACTGTACAGTGGGCATCACTGTACAGTGGGCATCACTGTACAGTGGGCATCACTGTACAGTGGGCATCACTGTACAGTGGGCATCACTGTACAGTGGGCATCACTGTACAGTGGGCATCACTGTACAGTGGGCATCACTGTACAGTGGGCATCACTGTACAGTGGGCATCACTGTACAGTGGGCATCACTGTACAGTGGGCATCACTGTACAGTGGGCATCACTGTACAGTGGGCATCACTGTACAGTGGGCATCACTGTACAGTGGGCATCACTGTACAGTGGGCATCACTGTACAGTGGGCATCACTGTACAGTGGGCATCACTGTACAGTGGGCATCACTGTACAGTGGGCATCACTGTACAGTGGGCATCACTGTACAGTGGGCATCACTGTACAGTGGGCATCACTGTACAGTGGGCATCACTGTACAGTGGGCATCACTGTACAGTGGGCATCACTGTACAGTGGGCATCACTGTACAGTGGGCATCACTGTACAGTGGGCATCACTGTACAGTGGGCATCACTGTACAGTGGGCATCACTGTACAGTGGGCATCACTGTACAGTGGGCATCACTGTACAGTGGGCATCACTGTACAGTGGGCATCACTGTACAGTGGGCATCACTGTACAGTGGGCATCACTGTACAGTGGGCATCACTGTACAGTGGGCATCACTGTACAGTGGGCATCACTGTACAGTGGGCATCACTGTACAGTGGGCATCACTGTACAGTGGGCATCACTGTACAGTGGGCATCACTGTACAGTGGGCATCACTGTACAGTGGGCATCACTGGGCATCACTGGGCATCACTGGGCATCACTGGGCATCACTGTACTGTATGTACAGTAGGCATCACTGTACTGTATGTACAGTAGGCATTACTGTACTGTATGTACAGTAGGCATTACTGTACTGTATGTACAGTAGGCATTACTGTACTGTATGTACAGTAAGCATTACTCTACTGTATGTAGGCATCACTGTATGTACAGTAGGCATTACTGTACTGTATGTAAGCATTACTGTACTGCATGTAGGCATCACTGTATGTACAGTAGGCATTACTGTACTGTATGTACTGTAAGCATTACTGTACTGCATGTACTGTAAGCATTACTGTACTGCATGTAGGCATCACTGTATGTACAGTAGGCATTACTGTACTGTATGTACAGTAGGCATTACTGTACTGTATGTAGGCATCACTGTTGTACTGATCTTTTCTTGGTAGATATCAACAGTCCACTCTTATTGACTCCAATAATTATAGTTTGAACTATATTTGAACTGTAGTACTGTAAATTAATATTAATGTCAACATCTATAGAATATTATGATTCATAAATTGACATAAAATTGGCATTTATTTAATATATCTACTGTATTATTCAGTTGAAAGTCTGGAACAATGAGTCTAGACATCCATGACTAAAAAGACATGTTCTATTCTATAATTGTTTTTACAAAATAAAAAAGTTTTTAAATTTTTATTTAATTCTGGCAAATGAAGCATCGGTTTTGGTCTGTTGTACTCAGATCAACCTTTCTGCAGTGGTTTTACAGTTTGGTTACTTTCAACATACTGTACACAAGTTTTTTTTATGGATATATAGAATTTAAAACGCAAATGAATGAACGAGAAAATAAATATTGAAAAGGGATGTACATATCACATAACCGTTGGCACTATTTAATTAGAAACAGCGTTAAAATTTACAATAAGATAAAAAAGTTCAAAGACATCCATCTCTTTTATCCAGCTTCCAATTCTACTCTCTTCTTCCTCAATTTTTTTCCCTTCCTCCTCCTCCTCTCTTTTTTTACAATATCTCACACTCACACACCTACTTTCTTCTAAAAAAGAACAAAAGACAATCAAACTGATGCAGAATAAAGAATCAGGAATTTCCCACTTAAAGTTACAGTACGATACTGTGTAAGAGTGTACATCATACCTTTCACGACTGTTTGCACTGTCAACAGTCCACTTCAACTACCTACCTACCTACCTATGTCTATTTGCTTTCTGCTGAGTCAAAGTCAACGATAGCCAGACAAAATGTTTACATAATTTATTTGTAACAGTCCTTCCTATTCAGTACAGTATGTAGTAATTTATGGAAAAGGAAATACAATTTATTAAAAAATGCCAAGTACTGAAATGTTTTATTTTCAGTATTTTAATTATCACTTTACAGACTTACAAAATAAACGTTTATTAATTTCTATACAAAATATAAATTAATGTTAATGTTTAAATTTCAGTCTTATTTAAAAAAACTACTTTTCTCCTGATTAATTTATTATCATTTTTTTCGTTATTAAATATTATTATCAATTAATTTTTTTTTTTTATGAACACATTAACAAAAGTAGTACTGATACAGCACATGTTTTCAATCCAAATTACTTAACAGCAAAATTAATAGTTTTAATGTAGCATGTTGTTGTCAAACATGTGTACTGTAATGTACGCTTGGTTATTTTGTGCGTTTGATAGCTCCATTCACGGTAATAGGCAATTACATACGCATTTAGACTCGTAAAATTTGCTACGAAAATGAACGTGTTAATGTCAGCAGAGTGTTAGATTTACAAGCACCGTAAATAACGAGCAAGCGCTGGTATCGTCTGTTACGTCATTGTTTAGCCGACGCCATTCCGTTGTCTGCACTTGCCCGATAATGAGCGTCAGGCTATATCGTGACGGAATCTTTTACGGTGTTGATTTAATAGTCTAAGAAAGGTGTTTTGTTTGGAAAATAAATAATGAATTCATTTAAGATGTGATAAATTATGGGAGCATTGATGCTAAGTGTATTAGCTTCCATGATTTATAGGAGTTTAGCAAAAGATGCGATACACAATTTGAAATGTGTAAAACACCCAATTTTTCTTGCTACTGTTATTATAGTTTGGGAATAAATAAACCTCAATTTTCATGACATCTTAATGGTGCCACTATTTCACTAAGGATGTATGACGACATAATTGGTTATGAAAACTGAGGATGTTGGAATGTTTGTTGTTGAAAGAAAACGAGGAATAGCAACGTAGAACTAGAATCTTATTCTGTTACCATAGAGGTGAAACATTAACATAACTCTATGAGGACTTACTATACAGTAATAAGTATATATTATCACACATTTTTATATCATTGTTTGTAGCAAAAATATGGCTAGTAAAATTCTTGTATTTAAAAAAAAATGTAATTCTTTTTTTTACAGTATTTGAGTCCTGTTATTTCCATTTTAAAAAAAGGATTTACCAAAATATAAATTTTGTATTAAGTTCAATAGGAATATGATGAACCTTTTTGACAACCTGCATTTACGGCAGAAGTATTGTAGTAGTCTTGAATTGCTCATATGAAGCACTCCCTAAATGACACCTGGATGAAGAAAGCAAAAAAAAAATATTGTCATACTTTGACCTGTTTTTTTGGTCACGCTGTCTAGCGTGATTTGAATAAGTAATGAATGCGTCTATTATTACCGAACAACATCCTAGATTCACAGTTTTAAAAAGGCACACGAAAAATCAATCATATTGATGTTTGTGTAAATATAAATTATCTATTGTAAACATGTATACGAAACCTGTAATCCCCTGTTATCAGCATTGTGTTGTGGCATATTTACACCTTTATTGATTACACTGGTACAAGCATTAGTAAACAGTGGCATGGTTCGTTCAAATACATCCACGTGCCGACGAGAGGTCTTATTGGAGGCCTCGAAATCAATAATGATCAATATCTTTTGACGCTTGGTGCCGAACTGATTCGATCAATAATAAGGAGTTAGTTTGCGTGTCTGATTCAAGATTCTAATAAAAGAACAATTATTATATCGTTTGTTTTGAATATTTTTAATGATATGAATTTGTAAAAATAAGTCTAGTTATAATCACTGGTAATTGGTTGTGTGATTTGCTCTAATTTTTATGTCGTTTTATGAGCAGTGAAGCTGATATAAAATGGTTTGTTAGCATTGATGTCCCGGGGCCTTGACTGCATGGTGTAGTGTGGCATATGAGAGCACATCTCTCTTCTGAAAGAGTGAGTTTGAACAATGATAACAGTTTGCTATGCCTGATTGCAGACAATTGCTGTTTAGATAAAATACTACTAGATGGGCCATCTAGGAAATTAGAGGTTTTGCCATAGTAGTATTTTGTTCCTAGATAAAAAAACCAACATAGCGTTATTTCCTCCGATAGAATTGTGTAGTACTAGTAGAAAATGTTGTGAATAATGTTGAGTTTTGAGTCGGGTACATCCGGTTGCAATACAAAGGGTAGAGAGAGGACGGGGACGAGTACAAGTGTAGATAGGTTAGTAGGCCTGGTCCCACCTAAATTTCAACAATTATAATGCAAAAGATAGGATATCTCAGGTTTGAAAGCCTTTATTTTAAAATCCTGTATCCAGCTCAGCCTGTGTCCATTGTTTCATTGTCCATACTTTATTTAAAAACAATGGGTATTGTATTGTTGACAATCATCCATTGTGTCACAGACCTATCAGGTGGCTAGCTCAAATCTAAACTTTGTCTACCAAAGCAGTTTGAATGCAAATCAACAAAAACAAGTCATTTTCCAATAAATATAACATTTTTCTTTTGGCCACGCCCAGTTTACGGATCATAAAAACAAAATTATGATGGTATAAATTACTCAATATTATATAAAATCTTGACAAGTGGTTGTCTATATTTAAATTGAAGATTATGTTTTATAGCTCAAATGGGATGAGAGTACGGCTTACGGATTATCACTTGACCAATGCACTGCACCCGTTAACATTTACCGAGATCAGAGGGAATTATAATATGCTAGATAAGATCAAACAGGTGTTCAATTGGTACATAGCCGTCCAAGGTTTCACATATTGGATTCTGTTTAAGAAAAAAAAATTATTAAAAAAATGTGAAATATATTGGTTTTAGTATACATTTCATTTTTTTATTTTTTTAAAATTTTATTTCATACTCATCCAACAGCGAGTAACCCGCCAATTACAGGATGGATAAACTATTTAATAATTTCACAAGACAAACATATACACAAGATGCTCTACATAAACAAAGACTTATTATTAAGTCTTTGGGAGTGGAGTTGTAAATTGTCATGAGAAAAAAACCCTGACATATGACAGGACTTGAACCCAGGACCCTTAGATTGGTAGCCAAGCATCATAACCACCAAGCCACAGCTCCACTACTAAGTGGATAATTTTGATTAACATTGCTTCACTTTGAACTAGATTCTAATGTCTGGCTAGAAATGGATTTTAAGAATTGATTCTCAATCTCAGCTGATGTTTGCAGCTTTGTCTACACTATCAAACCTTATGTGATAACAAAATGTGATGTGCCCATACCATATATGGACATGATGATGTCATATCACCACCATATTTAAGCATATCACTACCATATATGGAGATCTATCACACATTTTTTGTCAAACTAGTTTAATAGTGTAGACAGAGCTTTGCATTATTTTTTGTTGTCTTTTCATCTTCTATCCTTTCCTCCTCATAATTTTTCTAACATTTCCCTTCCTCTAACCTTCTCTCTGCTCTTTTCCTCAAACCATCTCTTTTTTCCTTTCCTGATTCTGAAACTGTGACAACCAACAACTATGAACACAATTATTTGATATCATTTATCAATTTGTTAAAGAGGCCCACATGTTAGGAAGCAGTGATACCTACCTGTAAAGTTGACATATGAAATGAAGCGTGCTCCACTGGAGCCTTGTCAAAACACTTAGAACACAATAGAGGAAATGCCAGGTGAAATTTGGTACACCGGTTACGCCCCCAATCACAAAATACCTCATTATTTATCAATTTGACGGTAATAGTTGACTCAATCTATTCAATGACTTAAATTGAATTCCATCGCATGTTTGTGTTGTTAATATCAACAAGGTATTGAATGCGGAGAAATTTGCGGACACGGTCAAATTTCACGCTTGGAGTTGTTTGATAAATTCCATCTCTTTATGTATTTCATATAATTAGATAAATATGAAATAGATTATCACATTGGATTTAAACTAATTGATTCCATGCATCTTCACTTAAAAGTTTTATTAAAAATATAAAAACATTTCCATTAAAAATAATTTAATACAGTACTGTACATTTTTTATTTATTAATAAATGATAAGTGTGATTATTAAGTTGCAGAGCTTATGTTGTAAGCATGTTTTTAGCACTTAATGTGTCATCCATGTTGTTATTAATTTGAGGCGTTTTAAGCAGGAGCATAAATCTAATGATGTGATACTCTCTCACAGGGTGACCTACTTCATCCAAACATTCAATGTTTCAATATTATGCACGTTCACAACATAAAATCATTTACAAATTGTCCAATTCTTGTTAAGCTTGGTTCCCACTAGAACATAACGCAAGGACGTAAACGCAACGCAAGCGTTTTAACCAATGACAAGCGAAGTTATAGACAGTTAGCAATCACAAGCGAATAAGACATCGCTTGTGATTGGTCAATTCACTTGCGTTGCGTTACGTCCTTGTGTTGCGTCTCTAGTGCGAACCACGCTATAAGCATATTATATAGGTCCACTTGAATGATTTGAAGATCTTTTAGATTGATTGTATTTGAGTGTAAACATTAAAAATGTAGTGATGCCTGTATCATAGGCCATAAACTTAACTTTGTTTTGTTTATTGAAAATTCTCCACACATTTAACATTTTTATATTGAAGAACAAGTTTGAAAACATGATGGTAAAACATTTTATGTGTAGAACGAAGCGTAAATAATAAGAAAACGTAACGTCTAGGCTCCCAGAATTTAGGAAAAAAAGATTATCTTCTTATTCGGGGATGTACAGTACTGTACTTAGCATGAATACCACTATATTGAAAAGTTGGATTTTCCTTTTACCACAATGAAATCAGCAAGCTAGTTGAAATATAATGACAACTTTTGTGAACGACTAGAATGCTATGTGGCGTACTGGATGTTATGCATGTGCTAGCAGCATTAAACAAACACACCCCTGACCCAGGACATAAATCAGCTTATAAGCAAGACCCACAGGGTGTCCTACTTTGTACCCCGCTAGGGTACTTGGCTCGCTTTCAAATTTCCTTCTAATTAGTAACCTAAGTACTCTGCTGTATATTAGTTATAAGTTTTCAGCAATACAAACAATATATTTCATTTTTACGATGCAAGGTTTGATAAATACAGTGTATAGTTGTACAGTGAAGATTATTGGGAGAGGTATAGTGAAAGAAGGGATGTACTTAACAACTAACAGTGATTGGATCTTCCTCTGTCTACACTATCAATCTAGTTTGACAAAAAAAAGTGTGATATGCCCAAATATGGGAGTGATATGCTCAAATATGGTAGTGATATGAGTGACGTCATCATTTCCATATATGGGCACATCACATTTTGTTGTCAGTTTGATAGTGTAGACAGAGCTTTACACTTCAGAACAATCTTAAACTTTTACTGAAATATTGGTACATTGTACCCATGGTGCTAAACAGTAGTCTAGTTGTTTGGATAAAGATTGGATGAAAAAAGTGTAGTGCTTTTGTTTGTAATTATTTGAAAATCATAATTTTCAAGTTCGAGTTCGAGTATACAGTACTAAGGTAGGACTGGAGCAGTGAGTGTGCTACCATCCATCTTGCTGGTGTGGATCAGTCAAAGTGTCAATTATCAAGACTGACAGACGTGCTGTGAATTGCTCAATTAAACAACCATTAAAACACTTTATTCCCATTAGAGCCAAATAAACTTTTACCTAGTCTGACCCGCCAGCCCAGCCTCTGGCAGGTGGTAAAGTGGTGAATGTAAACAAAGGTACCTGGAACAACAGAGTTCATTTGAGGACACTGTCTGGAGTACTTTAAGAAGATTACACTGTCTGTCTATCTATCTACTGTACTGTACATCCCATGTATTACTATACACTTGCCTAAATAATTTTTCCCCCTTCTTGGAACTTTACATAAACAGCAGATGCCATGTGTACTTTAATTTAAAGTAACATAAGTTTAAATAATATCACCACCATGTATTTTATAAAATATTATTATTTTTATAAATCTATAAATTTACAATAGATAAAGAATCTGGAATAAATTCTCGAAAAAATTATTGGATGAATTAATACTACCGTATGTTAATTTTTACAGTATCACAGTCAAATTCTGTGATACAGCATCACATATGCCAACCTAACTATAAACTTGAACATGATGCATACCCTACATGAGACACTGTATAACAGTATTTGCCATGATACTGGGCATAACATGTGGACATACAGTAACGTAGTGAATCGGTTGTCTTTACTGTGTATTTTATCTGATGATATAACAGTAAAATAATCTTAAGCCTGTCTACACTATCAAACTAATTCGACAAAATAAGTCTGATGTGCTCAATTATGGTAGTAATATGTCTATCATGTCCATAATTATATGGGCACATCACTTTTTTTGTCACATAAAGTTTGATAGTGTAGACATTTTTTGCTTTATTGCAACAACAGGCGTATCTTTCTATTTCTACTATTGCTCTGTTTAAATATTTTGTTCCAGTATAATGAGTAATTTGTAGTAGGTAGATTTCTCCCCAGGCGTACTTGCTTGTACTCGGATCAACCTCAAACTTCTCATTTCTGCGTTCATTAGTCTGATTGTGACTTGTGTTATAATTAAGTAAAAATGTTTGTTCATTTGGATTGCTATGTACTCTAGTAGATGCCTGTGTATCATGTATTTAGCATGAGACAGTGGGCAAGCTATTCATTAATTAATTAATCATAAAATTAAATATTGACAAAAACTATTTAATCATTTTAAAATTTAATTTAAAATGTCTTGAAAATTCCTACAAAACATGAGAATCAATTAAAATAGATTGACTAATCATCATAGATTATGTGGCAAGCAAGCACTTCTGTTTGATGGAAATTAAAAATGCTAAAGGAGAGTTTGATAAAATATGACAGAATTAATGACAAATCGTATAATTCATTGCCATGGAAACAATCTAACAAAGTGACTTCAGTATAGAATTTTCTGATAAAAGGAATGTGATATATTGTCGCGAGAAATGACGGTTTTACAAATTATTATTAGCTTTATAAAAGCTATGCCTACTCAATTTAAACTAAAAATAAGGCTGCTTAATGCTTAGTAATTTATTGTGTAACTGCTTAAAATACCAAATGGTGGGCAGGACTACTACAGTAAGGGGACCACTTCAAAATTCTACTGCAGTTACTGCAGTAACTACACTTCGTATTATACCAAAAAAAAAAAGGATTGCTTATAGTAATACAGTATATTGTATAATTAATACACACTGTTAGTGTTATTTCATTGGTAAATAAAAATGTTGTAGTTACTGCAGTGTAGTTACTGCAGTAACTGCAGTAGAATAATTTGGACATGACTCCAGATACTTTACAGTGGTACAGATTATCTTTTTGAAATTGGTCTACTCCCAATTTTGGATCCAAATGGTCAAAAATTAGTAATTTGGTATCATTTCTAGACATTTACCATATTTGGTTATGTCATATCCTGTTTAATAAAACCACTTGTAGAGTTCGTTTCAATTGACTGGTTTTTATTGACCCAATTCACGATAAAACGTCGTCATTGTCATCGTCATCAAGCAGCCCACTCACTCATGTCTCTTCTGCTGGTCGTTGGTTAAATGATCTTGTCATTTAAATAAAACATTGTAATATGTTTCGCATTCTATAAACTCCGTCTACACTAGCAAACTTTATGTGACAAAAAAATGTGATGTGCCTATAGACATGATGATGTCATATCACTATCATATTTGGGCATATTTTGTCAAACTGTTTTGATAGTGTAGACAGAGCCTTAGGTAGAGAAAGGACGAAGTGTAAAGTAGATTATTTGAAAAATATTAAAAGTATATAGAGAATATGATACAATAAAAAAGTTTCTTTAAATTTTAATTTTTTTATTCATTTCATTTGTACAAATAAAAGAGATATTAAAAAAATCTTGACATTGCTGTAATAAGGGTATCTGTAAGTTAAAGTCAGGTAAGAATAAAAATAGTACGGATATGAATATTGATTGATATATTTCTAAAAAAAAATAATAAAAAATAAAAATAGTAGCAAATTTAATATAATATACCAAGCTTATTTTATTCAAATATGTTTCAAGTGTTTAAATATTTGTTGGTTTTTAAGTTATCTTTTCATAAAAACGTATTCAAGGTTGAATTACAATGGATAATAGGCAGCACTTTTGTGTGTTTAAAAAAAAATAGAATGTAAATAGAACCTAACATTGATTATAAATGACATTGCATAATCATCTAAGAACGTAGCCTATAGACAGACTTTAATAATAATATGCACTGAAGAAATTAGTTATATATTTATATTGTAGTGTAAAGACCCCTACAATGGATAATTAAGCAGCAATCGTGTGTTTAAAAAAAAAATGTAATTGAATATTAACATTGATAATGAATGACATTGCATAATCATCTAAGAACGTATAGCCTATAGACAGACTTTAATATACAGTATGCACTGAAGAAACTAGTATTATGTTTATATTGTAGTTTAAAGACCCCTTCAAGTTGTTTGCCAGAGATGTAGCAATTGCTGTACTGTATATTGTTACTTTTGTCGAAAAATAATTATATTTTGGTTACTAATTATTATAATTATGGTTCACTACATTAATGTATTAATTGTAAACCAATTTAAATTATTAACATTTTGTGATGAAACTATAAATAATTAATAATAAAACAAATACACTTTGCCTTGAGAGTTTCTGCTTAAAACTATGGGTAGCCAGAGGTGCCTGAAATAGTAGGCCTGCAGTGCTATTTTCAGATGGCCATAATGTGCTGTAATTAATTAATATTGATTATTAAATTATTATACTTTCCATTCAATATTAACTGAAAACCTAGTTTATGCAAAAATTTGACGTTTTATTTTTGTTTTTTCTTACAGGTGTGTACGAATCGAGTATCTTCCACCAAAGCATCGGGACACTACCAAGCAGTGTGTCGGGCTGTGTTGGCGGAAATAGAAGAATTGACAACGTTTTTAGAAGTGTTATCAAAAGGAACTAAGGTAACGTTTACAACCTGTGCCGTGTGAAATAACTTTGCACGTGTACAATATGGCAGAGAATTTTGTTTTCACTACAAATGTAAATTGTGAAATGTATTAGGTTGGCTTGGTTTGTTTCAGGTGAAAAAAAAAAACGACTTGACTACTTTAACAACATTATCTCATTTGATGGCTTGATAGCATTTAGGCAGGAATATCTCATTTAATGCCCTGCTGATACGGTCTGGTGCATTAGAATGCGCAATAAATGTGGAGTGTTACGTGACTATTGAGGAGATGAAATGGAAGAGACTGAAAAAACCTATAAACTATTCTCAAAGTAAAAACGATTTTTCTCCCACGCAAACTTAAAGTAAAGCTTAAACTCTGTCTACACTATTATTTGACAAAAAATGTGATGTGCCAATATATGGACATGATGAGGTCATACTGTATCACTACCATATTTGGGCATATCACTACCATATTTGGGCACATCAAACTTGTTTTTGTCAAACTAGTTTGATAGTGTAGACAGAGCTTAAGAAAGTGTTGAATTCTGTATTAGTAATTGTTTGAAGAAAAAAGTGTGTTTTAACTAAAATAAATATCTATTTGACAGCTATTATTAAAATTTGGAATTCAGAATTTTTGTTGGCAGAGATTGTGTCATTTTGGTCTGTGCTATTCTCGCGTGCAAGTTGGACAAAACAAGTTCATATTAATACTTGTCCATGACCATGAGAAGTGATGGTCTGGTGCACAGACATTGTCTCTTGTTCACCGGTAATTGTCTCAGACTTGTCTCTTGTTCACTGGTAATTGTTAAGTGTCACTGTCAGGGTTTGTGCTTAAGTGCTTTATCCACATTGTTAATTACGTCCCTCGTACACAAACATTGTTTTATTTTTAGCTAAATGATGTATGTAATGTAAACAACATTACGGTTGAGGTCTTGCAACAGGCTTCAGGTCTCTTAAAACACCCCTGTGTGACATACTCTTGTAGAACAATGGCAATACAAAACATATCAAGGCCTGTCTCATCACATGATGTGCATTCATTCACCGCTGTGTCAGTGCCCCATCTGTAGCTTGTTTTTCCTGCGTCAGCTGGCGTGCTTGCATGTCTATTCAGTACATTTCGTATGTTTTACCTCGGCTGTTACCAGAATGTACTTCATTGACCCCTAGGCAGGAAGATGTCTCCCTGGTACTAGCAGTTATTCATTTCAAATTTATAAACTAAACACATTTTAAATGTGTATCTGGAAAAAAAAAACACAGGAAAAAAAAATATTAATATTACTTTTTGGGGTTTAGTACCAGATTTAGTTTAGCAATCACATGATTAATTTCATAATAATATTTATTCCCATCATAATATATTATACAGATATTGACTGCTTAGAGGTTAAATATAAGATTTGACTTCCCCTCAGGAATGATATTAAGTTCTCGGGGAATATATATTTCTATTACTTTTTGGGGTTTAGTACCAAATTTAGTTTAGCAATCACATGATTAATTTCATAATAATATTTATTTCCATCATAATATATTATACAGTTATTGACTGCTTAGAGGTTAAATATAAGATTTGACATCCCCTCAGGAATGATATTAAGTTCTCGGGGAATATATATTTCCCTCAGCTGGCGCTTCGGGAAATATATATTCCCTCGAACTTAATATCATTCCCTCGGGGATGTCAAATCTTATATTTAACCGATATAAAAGGCAATATCTGTTATATTATATAGCCAAGAACAAGTCTGCTGGGTCGGGTGAAGCTAGGCTAGGCCTCTAGGCTATTATAGTATTTGTATTGTATTTAAACAAGCCTGCCTAGACACCTTACCTTGCGAAGAATAATATACAGATAATTACTAATTAATGATTCCTAGGCAATATAATATTCACTTAGGCCTAGGTCGTTTAAATTAACAGGAAAATTTCCATCAATAAGCCTATTAATAATAATATTATAATCAGGTAGGCCGAATAAACAATTCGTCGTCTTCTCGATCTTCGAGGAGCCGAATCACCGGATGTTCAGCGCGTACTAGTTACTAGGTTACTACCGTGAGTATTGACCAATCACAAACTGTGTTTCATCACATTTAGGGTGGACTAATAACAAATGAGGGCGCTATGTATGCATAGCTTAAATAGTTTAGAAGATTAATTACTTCAAGCAAGTTTCGTGGCGCAGCGGTTGAAACGTTGTCTTGTGATGGAGTGACAATTGCATCGCAAGTTCAAGATCAGTAGATGACTTTTGTTTATTTATCGGCAAACGCGAGTGTTGCACACGAAAATTACACAGTCAATATCATCGTACTCGAGAATTTATATGATTAATGACAGGGGACACGATTATTACGCGAAAATTACACAGTCAATATCATTGTTCTTGAGGATATATACGATTTACGATCCTCGCAGCGGTAGTCATGTGATGCAGTTTCAACCAATCAAATTCGCATATTTACATAGGCTATGTAATATAATTATATAAATAATACAGTAAAAAGTTCATAATTAAAGCAAAATAATGGTAGTAACAAATAATAATAATATATGTATACAATGAATAAAAGAAGGCACAATTTCTGAAAAGCTTAATTTGCTGAACTTCTAACGATGCGTTTTATATATTTGACGAGTTTAACTATGCAACTGACAGTTGACAACTTTTATGAAACCTCTCACAAAATATAAATGGCCTTCGTGTAGATTTGGACAGATATGCTGGTATAAATTAGCATTTCTATCTGTGTCTCTTGGCATATTATGAATATTCAAAGATCATCCCTGTATTGTTGAACTAACCTTGTTGTATTTTATCAACATGTAGTGTTCTAACACAACAATACTATTACATAACACATTGTATTGCAATGACCTCAAGAATTTAACCAGCTAACACAATTGTAAGCGTGTATAGAAGAATTTATCATTGGTATTGCTTTAGTTTGCAAAATTGTAGTCAAAAATGCGCATATTTTAGTTTATTTATATTATTATAAGTCAAAGTGCAAAACTACGGCATGTGTAGATATAATTAATTTGTTAAGACATTAATTAATAATACTTAATAGTGAATATCTTGAGATCACACAAATAGATAAACCCCTCATGTACACAAATATACCCCTCAAATATAACCCTCAAATATAACCCTCAAATATACCCCTCAAATATAACCCTCAAATATACCCCTCAAATATACCCCTCAAATATACCCCTCAAATATACCCCTCAAATATACCCCTCAAATATACCCCTCAAATATACCCCTCAAATATACCCCTCAAATATACCTCAAGGAATCCCAGTCTCCTACTTTCTCCATCTCCAGTTAGTTGTGGGTGGGGATACTTCCAAAGCTCTATCCTGTACACTATTTAACTTACTAGTTTGACAAAAATGTTAATGTGCCCAAATA
This sequence comes from Antedon mediterranea, assembly GCF_964355755.1. Lineage (NCBI taxonomy): Eukaryota > Metazoa > Echinodermata > Crinoidea > Comatulida > Antedonidae > Antedon > Antedon mediterranea. Next base: position 2,924,249 of record NC_092677.1, read on the forward strand.
TGGTAGTGATATACCCAAATATGGTAGTGATATGACATCTTTGTGTCCATATATGGGCACATCACACTTTTTTGTCACATAAAGTTTGATAGCGTAGACAGACGCCCGTATTCTTAAACCGGACTTTAGTCGTAGTTCGAAGTTCGACTTGAAAAAGTCGTAGTTCGAGCTATTACTTCAAATTCGATTAAAAAACAAAGTAGTCGAAGTTTGCAGTTCGACTTAATGAAGTCGAGCTTTTAGTCGACTTGCACACGTCTGGGTAACAAAGGCTATACATTGGCCAATGACAAGAGAGTATTTGAGGAGCAGAGACGAAATTTTGCGCATTGATATCACTTTCCATTTCTTACAACACTTTTTACGCATCAGGACTATATACATGAAAAATAATTTTAATCGTTAATTATTAGAACAATATCAGTATTAATTTAACAGTGAAGTATATTTGATTAACAACAAATAAAATCTTCAAAATATATTTAGGAACCATGGCGGTACGGTAACTTTTATATTTTCTAGGCCCCCAACAAAGTATGATCGCGACGAACCACGCACTTCAAAGCGTGACAAGAAAGCGCTAGGCCCCCTAAACATTCCATCGCGTGGTGAATTGCCGCATCTCCCATTGTCGCTATGGCGTGACGTAGCTCAAGTCGGACTTGCGCGAAGAAAATAATGTAATTTGCATACAGTTGTAAATAAAGATGATTTTCATTATTATAACTTATACCAATGTATATTTAATTAAGCTAATATAAATATAGATATTTCATTCTTCAATATCTGGCCAATATAACAACTCAATGACTGTTACGTTTTTTATAAACATCGTTTAAAAACCATTTAGTCGACCATTTAGCCTGCCCCCTCCAGGACTAAAAAAATCGATCAAAATCCGTCTCGATTTAGTCGAGGTTGGCCTGATTTAGTCGGTGATTTAGTTGAAGTTCGGTTTATGAATTAAAATGACGTCATTTTTTTAGTTTTAGCTTGAACTACGACTAAAGTCCGGTTTAAGAATACGGGCGAGAGCATAAGTTGAAATAAAATGTTCTCTTTCTGGGTTAAATTCTTTTGTGACCTTGTTTTCTGGCTGAGCGATTAAAAAAAAATGTATCTATTTGTGGAGTTGTTGTGATGTGTTTGAAGTTACTAAACTGTAAAATATCACTTCCTAATGTTATAAATTTACAATTATTTTACAGCTAAAATGTAGCACTAACAGAATACATTACTGAACTACTCCTATAATGCGTAAACTGTCTATGTTTTCACACATTCGGGGCTTAAAGGTTTTAATATTTTAAACGAGTGACATGTTTATGCCCTTCGTAAATTAAATACGTACATTATTCATCGACTTCTTGCACAATTTTTACTTAACATCCAAAAGTCAATCTATGAAGTGATAAATTAAAGGAGCAAAGTTGTTAGTTTTTAATATACATTGATTTTGAAATAAATTGTATTAATTATACTATAGTCTACAGTAATAGTATAATATTAAATATTTATATAGACATGAATTTGTTACCATAGAGCACTTGACGTTGCGTCATGTAACCATCAAAATTAGGTTAAGGAAAACACGATAATAAATTGCTTTTTGTTTTTGTTTTACAGAATATTAAAAAGTTTTCAGTGGACACAGACACAGAAGGAGAAAGAGAATTAGAAGATATAAAACCAAGAGAATGGGTAAGGTTTACGCTGAGCTGAGTCAAATGTCTGCTAATCTAATCCCATCAAATCCAATCCCATCAAATCTAATCAGGTCAAATCCCATTTATCAATTCCAATCTTAGTAAAATTCAATCCAACCAAATGTGGTCAAATCCAATCCCACAAAATCCAATCCCACCAAATCCCACCAAATCCAATCTCATCAAATCCAATCCAGTCAAATCCATTCTGGTCAAATCCAATCGCATTAAATCCCACCAAATCCAATCCTATCAAATCCAATCTGGTCAAAATCCAATCTTATCAAATCCATTCCAGTCAAATCCAATCCCATCAAATCCAATCCCATCAAATCCATTCCCATCAAATCCATTCCTGTTAAATCCAATCAGGTCAAATCCAATCTGGTCAAATCCAATCCCGGTCAAATCCAATCTAGTATTAATATCATTTATCAAATACTTATTGTTCTTTCTAGGCACGATTATGGCTTCAGTTAATGCACACGTTACGACAGGGGGTGAAATTAAAAAAGGTAGCGCAACTCAAAGTGGACAACGTGGATATGTTGTACGAGTACGAGTTAACGCCCTACGAGATACTCATGGATGATATCAGATCAAGGCGTTATAATCTTCGAAAAGTTATGGTAAGTATTGCAACGAGAAACTGGAAACCATCCAAAAAGAAATTAAAGTCTCAAGTTATTAAGCTCTGTCTACACTATTAAAGTTTATGTGACAAAAAAAATGGGATGTGCCCATATATGGACATGATGATGTCATATTGCTACCATATTTAAGCATTAACTACCATATTTGGGCACATCACTACCATATTTGGGCATATCACACTTTTTTTGTCAAACTAGTTTGATAGAGTAGACAGGGCATTGTAAATTAGGTAATAAAAGGTTTGTCTGCTAATGAAGGTCCTTGTTTTTTGTTTGTTGAGGGAGGTATTACTATTAGCTGCTTATTACATCATTATCATTTTAAGATTTTAATTCAATCTTGATGATTCTATCTGTTACACACTATCGCTTACATTGAGCACTTTGGTTTCTAAAGCTATTTTTAGAATAAAACTTTTCCGATCTCTTCTAAGCAAATTTTTCCCACCTAAAACTCTGTCTACACTATCAAACTAGTTTGACAAAGAAAGTGCAATGTGCCCATATATTGTAGTGATATGCTTACATATGGTAGTGATATGACATCATCATGTCCATATACGGGCATACTAGTATCACTTTTTTTTAGACAGAGCTTAAGCTAATTCAAGTTTGTTGGTGCTTTATTTCCCCCTTTAGATGTGAACTACTTTACTTGGTACTTCATTTTATTTCCCTAAAATCTACTTCTATAACTTTGACTTTTGAAACTTTGTTTACACTTCACTGGATGCTGCAGTGAATTTAAAGCAATGTGATTAGGAAGTTGCTTAGCCTGTTGTTACAAGTTAGAAGTATTCAATATAATTTATATTACAGCATATTAACTAAATTTGTTCAAAGAATCTTGAAAATGTGTTGAATAGGGAATGGTTGGTGGATAATGTGAGTAGGTGGTTATTTAGTGGCTCCTTTCCACCCCCCCCCCCCCCACTCTTACCTTGATCATCTAGGTGGTGCTGAAATGATGTACATTAGAAATACAGTTTTTAGTCTTAAGACATCACTTGCAATTCATTGGTCAAAAGTATAATAATAGTATATAGTATCCATGTTATTGTACCAAGCAAACAATGTCTTTGTAACTTCCCTTCTCATTTTAACCAATGAAATATTTTCGCTTGCACATTTTGCTAAAAGAATGATGAAGGGGAAGAGGTAGTCGAACATGCTGACCAATTGTTACTTATGGTATCCAATATGGTTCTGGATGCCAATTTGGCATTCATGGATTACCTCACAAATAATGTAAGTAGTTGTACGTGGTAGTGAGAAACTTGTTTTGATTAATTGTGGTCGGTACTATGTGGTTTGAGATGTTGAAGATTTTTAATCACATATCGGCTACTATGTTATGATAAAATGACTTAGATAAAGATAAAAAATAGGCCTACCAATCAGATTCAGTGTTTTTTAAATGGCAAAGTGAAAACAATTATTAATAGTTAATTTCATTTCAGCTGTCAAAAGCAAGCTCCCTAGCACACCTCATGCACTACACACAATAGATTAAAATACATTTATACCAATGTAGTCAAATAAGTATTAAGATACAGTCCAAATTGTTTAAGCATTTGCATTTGTCTGTTATTTTTAATTATCCTTTGTAGATGAGGGCTAACCCTTTAAGTCAAACCTTTATCTGTACCACCACAATGAATCAAACTTGACTTCCATGTACCATTGCTATGCTCAGTAAAAATAGGAAATTGGCGTACAGGTATCTATCGATGATATTGCAGGGTGACGGAAGCTAATATTTGACACGCAGAAATTAATAACATCACTCAACAAAAATACTGTCATATCTATCCAAAGACCATTGCTTGGTACAAGTAGTTTATAATGTATAATTTAACACTAACGGCCAACCCCTATTCATGGGACATCCCTATTAAAGGGACACTTTATTTATTTATTTACTGTATTCAAATTTATTTAGTAAGAGGGTAGCTCTAACAGCAGTACAACTTTCTTGTAACTTGGTTTTACTCTAGAGAGAATTGTTTCTGGAGTTAGGTTCAAGGGTCATGTTGATTAGGAGTACTACAGTATTTAAATGCATTAATGTACAACTTGCTTCTCTACAGTGTATTTCTCTATTCCTGTGAAAATCAATGTAGCTAGGATTACCATTGAATCATACCATGTACTGTACAGAAAGCATGGTACATTTAGTATAGTACTATTATTGAATCATACCATGTACTGTACAGAAAGCATGGTACATTTAGTATATTACTATTATTGAATCATACCATGTACTGTACAGAAAGCATGGTACATTTAGTATAGTACTATTATTGAATCATACCATGTACTGTACAGAAAGCATGGTACATTTAGTATAGTACTATTATTGAATCATACCATGTACTGTACAGAAAGCATGGTACATTTAGCATAGTACTATTATTGAATCATACCATGTACTGTACAGAAAGCATGGTACATTTAGTATAGTACTATTATTGAATCATACCATGTACTGTACAGAAAGCATGGTACATTTAGTATAGTACTATTATTGAATCATACCATGTACTGTACAGAAAGCATGGTACATTTAGTATAGTACTATTATTGAATCATACCATGTACTGTACAGAAAGCATGGTACATTTAGTATAGTACTATTATTGAATCATACCATGTACTGTACAGAAATCATGGTACATTTAGCATAGTACTATTATTGAATCATACCATGTACTGTACAGAAAGCATGGTACATTTAGCATAGTACTATTATTGAATCATACCATGTACTGTACAGAAAGCATGGTACATTTAGTATAGTACTATTATTGAATCATACCATGTACTGTACAGAAAGCATGGTACATTTAGTATAGTACTATTATTGAATCATACCATGTACTGTACAGAAAGCATGGTACATTTAGTATAGTACTATTATTGAATCATACCATGTACTGTACAGAAAGCATGGTACATTTAGTATAGTACTATTATTGAATCATACCATGTACTGTACAGAAAGCATGGTACATTTAGTATAGTACTATTATTGAATCATACCATGTACTGTACAGAAAGCATGGTACATTTAGTATAGTACTATTATTGAATCATACCATGTACTGTACAGAAAGCATGGTACATTTAGCATAGTACTATTATTGAATCATACCATGTACTGTACAGAAAGCATGGTACATTTAGTATAGTACTATTATTGAATCATACCATGTACTGTACAGAAAGCATGGTACATTTAGTATAGTACTATTATTGAATCATACCATGTACTGTACAGAAAGCATGGTACATTTAGTATAGTACTATTATTGAATCATACCATGTACTGTACAGAAAGCATGGTACATTTAGTATAGTACTATTATTGAATCATACCATGTACTGTACAGAAAGCATGGTACATTTAGTATAGTACTATTATTGAATCATACCATGTACTGTACAGAAAGCATGGTACATTTAGTATAGTACTATTATTGAATCATACCATGTACTGTACAGAAAGCATGGTACATTTAGCATAGTACTATTATTGAATCATACCATGTACTGTACAGAAAGCATGGTACATTTAGTATAGTACTATTATTGAATCATACCATGTACTGTACAGAAAGCATGGTACATTTAGTATAGTACTATTATTGAATCATACCATGTACTGTACAGAAAGCATGGTACATTTAGCATAGTACTATTATTGAATCATACCATGTACTGTACAGAAAGCATGGTACATTTAGTATAGTACTATTATTGAATCATACCATGTACTGTACAGAAAGCATGGTACATTTAGCATAGTACTATTATTGAATCATACCATGTACTGTACAGAAAGCATGGTACATTTAGTATAGTACTATTATTGAATCATACCATGTACTGTACAGAAAGCATGGTACATTTAGTATAGTACTATTATTGAATCATACCATGTACTGTACAGAAAGCATGGTACATTTAGTATAGTACTATTATTGAATCATACCATGTACTGTACAGAAAGCATGGTACATTTAGTATAGTACTATTATTGAATCATACCATGTACTGTACAGAAAGCATGGTACATTTAGTATAGTACTATTATTGAATCATACCATGTACTGTACAGAAAGCATGGTACATTTAGTATAGTACTATTATTGAATCATACCATGTACTGTACAGAAAGCATGGTACATTTAGTATAGTACTATTATTGAATCATACCATGTACTGTACAGAAAGCATGGTACATTTAGCATAGTACTATTATTGAATCATACCATGTACTGTACAGAAAGCATGGTACATTTAGTATAGTACTATTATTGAATCATACCATGTACTGTACAGAAAGCATGGTACATTTAGCATAGTACTATTATTGAATCATACCATGTACTGTACAGAAAGCATGGTACATTTAGTATAGTACTATTATTGAATCATACCATGTACTGTACAGAAAGCATGGTACATTTAGTATAGTACTATTATTGAATCATACCATGTACTGTACAGAAAGCATGGTACATTTAGTATATTACTATTATTGAATCATACCATGTACTGTACAGAAAGCATGGTACATTTAGTATAGTACTATTATTGAATCATACCATGTACTGTACAGAAAGCATGGTACATTTAGCATAGTACTATTATTGAATCATACCATGTACTGTACAGAAAGCATGGTACATTTAGTATAGTACTATTATTGAATCATACCATGTACTGTACAGAAAGCATGGTACATTTAGTATAGTACTATTATTGAATCATACCATGTACTGTACAGAAAGCATGGTACATTTAGTATAGTACTATTATTGAATCATACCATGTACTGTACAGAAATCATGGTACATTTAGCATAGTACTATTATTGAATCATACCATGTACTGTACAGAAAGCATGGTACATTTAGCATAGTACTATTATTGAATCATACCATGTACTGTACAGAAAGCATGGTACATTTAGTATAGTACTATTATTGAATCATACCATGTACTGTACAGAAAGCATGGTACATTTAGTATAGTACTATTATTGAATCATACCATGTACTGTACAGAAAGCATGGTACATTTAGTATAGTACTATTATTGAATCATACCATGTACTGTACAGAAAGCATGGTACATTTAGTATAGTACTATTATTGAATCATACCATGTACTGTACAGAAAGCATGGTACATTTAGTATAGTACTATTATTGAATCATACCATGTACTGTACAGAAAGCATGGTACATTTAGTATAGTACTATTATTGAATCATACCATGTACTGTACAGAAAGCATGGTACATTTAGCATAGTACTATTATTGAATCATACCATGTACTGTACAGAAAGCATGGTACATTTAGTATAGTACTATTATTGAATCATACCATGTACTGTACAGAAAGCATGGTACATTTAGTATAGTACTATTATTGAATCATACCATGTACTGTACAGAAAGCATGGTACATTTAGTATAGTACTATTATTGAATCATACCATGTACTGTACAGAAAGCATGGTACATTTAGTATAGTACTATTATTGAATCATACCATGTACTGTACAGAAAGCATGGTACATTTAGTATAGTACTATTATTGAATCATACCATGTACTGTACAGAAAGCATGGTACATTTAGCATAGTACTATTATTGAATCATACCATGTACTGTACAGAAAGCATGGTACATTTAGTATAGTACTATTATTGAATCATACCATGTACTGTACAGAAAGCATGGTACATTTAGCATAGTACTATTATTGAATCATACCATGTACTGTACAGAAAGCATGGTACATTTAGTATAGTACTATTATTGAATCATACCATGTACTGTACAGAAAGCATGGTACATTTAGTATATTACTATTATTGAATCATACCATGTACTGTACAGAAAGCATGGTACATTTAGTATAGTACTATTATTGAATCATACCATGTACTGTACAGAAAGCATGGTACATTTAGCATAGTACTATTATTGAATCATACCATGTACTGTACAGAAAGCATGGTACATTTAGTATAGTACTATTATTGAATCATACCATGTACTGTACAGAAAGCATGGTACATTTAGTATAGTACTATTATTGAATCATACCATGTACTGTACAGAAAGCATGGTACATTTAGCATAGTACTATTATTGAATCATACCATGTACTGTACAGAAAGCATGGTACATTTAGTATAGTACTATTATTGAATCATACCATGTACTGTACAGAAAGCATGGTACATTTAGTATAGTACTATTATTGAATCATACCATGTACTGTACAGAAAGCATGGTACATTTAGTATAGTACTATTATTGAATCATACCATGTACTGTACAGAAAGCATGGTACATTTAGTATAGTACTATTATTGAATCATACCATGTACTGTACAGAAATCATGGTACATTTAGCATAGTACTATTATTGAATCATACCATGTACTGTACAGAAAGCATGGTACATTTAGCATAGTACTATTATTGAATCATACCATGTACTGTACAGAAAGCATGGTACATTTAGTATAGTACTATTATTGAATCATACCATGTACTGTACAGAAAGCATGGTACATTTAGCATAGTACTATTATTGAATCATACCATGTACTGTACAGAAAGCATGGTACATTTAGTATAGTACTATTATTGAATCATACCATGTACTGTACAGAAAGCATGGTACATTTAGTATATTACTATTATTGAATCATACCATGTACTGTACAGAAAGCATGGTACATTTAGCATAGTACTATTATTGAATCATACCATGTACTGTACAGAAAGCATGGTACATTTAGCATAGTACTATTATTGAATCATACCATGTACTGTACAGAAAGCATGGTACATTTAGTATAGTACTATTATTGAATCATACCATGTACTGTACAGAAAGCATGGTACATTTAGTATAGTACTATTATTGAATCATACCATGTACTGTACAGAAAGCATGGTACATTTAGTATAGTACTATTATTGAATCATACCATGTACTGTACAGAAAGCATGGTACATTTAGTATAGTACTATTATTGAATCATACCATGTACTGTACAGAAAGCATGGTACATTTAGCATAGTACTATTATTGAATCATACCATGTACTGTACAGAAAGCATGGTACATTTAGCATAGTACTATTATTGAATCATACCATGTACTGTACAGAAAGCATGGTACATTTAGCATAGTACTATTATTGAATCATACCATGTACTGTACAGAAAGCATGGTACATTTAGTATAGTACTATTATTGAATCATACCATGTACTGTACAGAAAGCATGGTACATTTAGCATAGTACTATTATTGAATCATACCATGTACTGTACAGAAAGCATGGTACATTTAGTATAGTACTATTATTGAATCATACCATGTACTGTACAGAAAGCATGGTACATTTAGCATAGTACTATTATTGAATCATACCATGTACTGTACAGAAAGCATGGTACATTTAGTATAGTACTATTATTGAATCATACCATGTACTGTACAGAAAGCATGGTACATTTAGCATAGTACTATTATTGAATCATACCATGTACTGTACAGAAAGCATGGTACATTTAGCATAGTACTATTATTGAATCATACCATGTACTGTACAGAAAGCATGGTACATTTAGTATAGTACTATTATTGAATCATACCATGTACTGTACAGAAATCATGGTACATTTAGCATAGTACTATTATTGAATCATACCATGTACTGTACAGAAAGCATGGTACATTTAGCATGTAGTACTATTATTGAATCATACCATGTACTGTACAGAAATCATGGTACATTTAGCATAGTACTATTATTGAATCATACCATGTACTGTACAGAAAGCATGGTACATTTAGTATAGTACTATTATTGAATCATACCATGTACTGTACAGAAAGCATGGTACATTTAGCATAGTACTATTATTGAATCATACCATGTACTGTACAGAAAGCATGGTACATTTAGTATAGTACTATTATTGAATCATACCATGTACTGTACAGAAAGCATGGTACATTTAGCATAGTACTATTATTGAATCATACCATGTACTGTACAGAAAGCATGGTACATTTAGCATAGTACTATTATTGAATCATACCATGTACTGTACAGAAAGCATGGTACATTTAGTATAGTACTATTATTGAATCATACCATGTACTGTACAGAAATCATGGTACATTTAGCATAGTACTATTATTGAATCATACCATGTACTGTACAGAAAGCATGGTACATTTAGCATAGTACTATTATTGAATCATACCATGTACTGTACAGAAATCATGGTACATTTAGCATAGTACTATTATTGAATCATACCATGTACTGTACAGAAATCATGGTACATTTAGCATAGTACTATTATTGAATCATACCATGTACTGTACAGAAAGCATGGTACATTTAGTATAGTACTATTATTGAATCATACCATGTACTGTACAGAAATCATGGTACATTTAGCATAGTACTATTATTGAATCATACCATGTACTGTACAGAAAGCATGGTACATTTAGCATAGTACTATTATTGAATCATACCATGTACTGTACAGAAAGCATGGTACATTTAGTATAGTACTATTATTGAATCATACCATGTACTGTACAGAAATCATGGTACATTTAGCATAGTACTATTATTGAATCATACCATGTACTGTACAGAAATCATGGTACATTTAGCATAGTACTATTATTGAATCATACCATGTACTGTACAGAAATCATGGTACATTTAGCATAGTACTATTATTGAATCATACCATGTACTGTACAGAAAGCATGGTACATTTAGCATAGTACTATTATTGAATCATACCATGTACTGTACAGAAAGCATGGTACATTTAGCATAGTACTATTATTGAATCATACCATGTACTGTACAGAAAGCATGGTACATTTAGCATAGTACTATTATTGAATCATACCATGTACTGTACAGAAAGCATGGTACATTTAGCATAGTACTATTATTGAATCATACCATGTACTGTACAGAAATCATGGTACATTTAGCATAGTACTATTATTGAATCATACCATGTATAGAGTATGGTACATTAGCACTGTATTGAACACAAAGTATGTATTTTATCATGCGTATTATGCTTAGATCAATAGAAGACGATGTGTTTATATTTATCACACCTTAGTTTGTGACGCTCAAATATATAAAATTGTATACTACAACAATATTAAGATAATATCTATTATAAGATCTTACTAGAAAACTATTGACTGAGTTTGTGTAGAGAAGCTAGCAGCGGAATAGGCCTAAAGCTAAGTGATGACTTTTGCCCCTTTTTTAGAAAAAACAATCCCACTAATAACAAATTCTGGCTATAGGCTTGGTGTCATTAAATTTACTGTAAAATAGTATTTAATAATCTCATTCTTAATTACTTTGATTGTTTTTCCAAACAATTGCCGTTTAATTATCAAGAAATGTTGATAGCATATTACTCATGTTGTACATTCCCTAACGTAAGCTTACAATCAATATTATGAATAAACTAAAAGATGATGAATAATAAGTACGGTATTAAGGATTCTCTTACCATCTGTCTGGTTATTACACACGTGTATGTTGCACGTACGGCACATGCATACCGCACGTACGCCATGTGTATGTTCTCTTACCATCTGTCTGGTTATTACACACGTGTATGCCGCACGTAAGCCAAGTGTATGTTGCACGCACGATACATGAATCATCTCATTCATTAAGCTCTGTCGACACTATCAAACTTTATGTGACCAAAAAATATGATGTGGTCATATATAGACATGATGATGTCATATCACTACCATATTTGGGCATATCACTGCCATATTTGGGCATATCACTGCCATATTTGGACATATCACTACCATATTTGGGCATATCCCTACCATATTTGGGCATATCACTACCATATTTGGGCATATCACTACCATATTTGGGCATACCACTACCATATTTGGGCACATCACTAAGATATTTGGGCACATCACACATTTTTTTTTTCAATTAGTTCGATAGTGTAGACAGTTATCTTAATACAAGCATGTTTAGTTCATACATGTATAGATTCAGAGTAAGATTAGGATTTGAATTTTTTTTATATTGTAAATTTACAATATCAATTTCAAAAGATTACTTATATTTGCTTCATTTGCATAGAGAACTACAAATAAGGTCTCATGAACTAGTACTTTTATTAGGACAACATATTGGATGTCAAGAAAACAATACTGTTGACATTTTACATTCTTGACATTTTGACGTACTGTATTCAGAATTGAACTATTTTTGGTGCATAGTTTTGTATTTCTTTTTCAAACAATAAGATAATTTATTTATTGTGAAAGGTCAAAAATTATATTTAAATTTTATATTTAGTTGTTTTCAATTGTTGATTTCATAAGTAAAGTATCATATTCTTGTAAAATTGTAATGTTTTGCGGGTCCATAATCATCTGCTTCGACTGGATGGAAAATATTGTTGAAAAAAAATGTGCTAAATCGTTAATTACAGTATTTACAAATGAAGGTTGGTTAATGTAGGAAAAAGTAAAACCCCAAATTTGAAATAACATCAAACTTAAAAGTACACAATGGTCTTCCTAAAATACTGTATCAGATTTGTGTGTTTGCTTGAGGATCTTAAATATTATGTTCATTTTCCTACAAAGTACTGTTACAACTTAGGGTGAAGTCATAAATTACTGACATTTGAGATGGTAATTTGTGATCTATAAATAATTGTTAATTTAACTTTGCTTACGCTAAGAGCAGTATAAATTTCATTTTAATTGTTTAAACCACGCTGCATTTGCTTGTAACACTATTTAACAAATAATTAATCATTTCTCAACAAACTATACTGTAGCTAATAAATGGTATTCTATTTGCACAATAGATAGGCTCTGCTAGTTTTCCAGTGTTAAGATATGATGTATGATCGATTGTAATCCCATGCTTGAGTATAATCCCACCTTAATTCAGGGTAAAATCGAACACAAGACTTTGATATATTCATTGTCATTTTAATTCAAGTACAATGCTCCAAATTTAGTCCGAGTACAGTGCTCCAAATTTAGTCCGAGTACAGTGCTCCAAATTTAGTCCGAGTACAGTGCTCCAAATTTAGTCCAAGTACAGTGCTCCAAATTTAGTCCGAGTACAGTGCTCCAAATTTAGTCCGAGTACAGTGCTCCAAATTTAGTCCGAGTACAGTGCTCCAAATTTAGTCTGAGTACAGTGCTCCAAATTTAGTCTGAGTACAGTGCTCCAAATTATACTTACCAATTACTCTACCAACGCACCTGGTCCCTGGTGGCCACAGGTTTGGCTCGGTTCTATGATTTTCTTACAGTAATACTATTTATTTAAATACTTTGTAGCATATATAGTTTTTCTTATTTTTATCATTTGTCTTTATGATATCATGTTTTGTTTTTGTAGATAAATGGAGACATTCCACCACGAGTAAGAAAAGAGGCGCATGATGTTATTTTAGATTTTATTCGTTCAAGACCTCCTCTTAGACCGGTAAGTGATTTAACACCATTGTGGTGAGTTTACGTGATAGACGAAGCAAGACAGTGTGACATCTCTTGAGTTGTGAATACTGCACATGTGTACTGCCATCTAAGAAATATCAAAATCTTAAGTTCAGTTTACACTATTAAACTAGTTTGACAAAAAAAGTGTGATGTGCCCAAATTAATTGTTCATTTCTTTATCTCTGTGCAGCAACAACAAAACATATCACATTATGAAACCTAAATTATAAATAATAAAATTCGTGTTTTTTTAGGCAAAGGAGCGAATTCTGAATTCAACGCCACCAAAACTATCCAGTCTGCACGATCAGTTATTAAAGGGAATCCGATCTAATCCGCAACTTAAACCAGTCACATGTAGGATATTAGGTAACGTATCTTATTCATTTTCAAAAGGCATAGAAGAAAAATTAAATGTTCATTTTGTGCCTAGCTTACCCAGATAAACTGACAATAGCCCTCTCTTTCTGAAGAGATGATAAATTATGAAAAGAAGGAATTCACACCCTATCTATAAGATAATGGTTTGTGCAATATAATATTAATATTGTTGATTTATATGTTACAGGTCCTAAACTTAGTCCACCAGGTAGCAAGTCATCAGCAAGGTCGGACAGGATGTCAGATAGTGAATCTGAGGTCGAACCATTAAACAAGAACAAAACTAAAGTATCCACGCCATCGGAGTTAAAGAAAATCTTATCAGCAGATATCGAATTAAATTGGTCAGATGAGGTTTGTACATCAGAGATAGTTTTGATTCATATAGTTAACCTTTGACCTGAATAACAATTGTATCAGGATGCTATACAGTTAAGGTCCATCTAAGCCCCTGTCCACACATGTGTGTAATTCAACCTACTTATTCTGCAAGACAAACATTATTCCCCCCACATTTTCACTGACGTATTTGGCCGCATCAAACTTTTTTTGTCAAAATAGTTTGATAATGTAGAGCACAGAGTACAGAGCTTTAGATAAGAAACAATTTTTATTTTTGTCTTGTTTTATTTTTACAGGAAACGGAGGTAGAGATGACGGACAATGAATTCAAATCCAAAGTAATGACAAACGGAGTCTCACGGGTGAAACTGGTACCGCCCCCAACGCCACCAACTCCCGAACCACAGAAGGGATTCTTTCAAAGAACAGAGGAACGGCTGTCACTTAAACTACCGAAAAAACTTGGTTTCTTTGATCTTTCATGTAAGAAACATATGTGTATTTTCAGATTTTGTCATTTTTAAACAAAAAATGCAAAATAAAATAATGTGTAAAAGGAATCACTCAATTATTTTTCTGAAGTTTTAGCATCAGGAAAAAAACTTTTACTTTTGTAATCTTCCAAAAATGACAATTATACAATTATCTTGTAGTGTTCTAAACATCTTTTATTGGAGATATAGGATGTAGTACCAATAGAAACAACCTTCTACAACTACTGTTTTTTTTACTAATATTGTTTTTAATTTTTAAAGTTTTGACTGGAGACAAAGAAGAGAAACCAGTCGTAGAACCGAAAGTCAACAAAAGTACATTCGAAGCCACAGAAGAGTTCAGCGACTACGACTCGGACCGAGAAGAGCGCCTCCAACGACGACACAGCATCAACTTGTGCCGGACGTCACGGTACTCCACCTCGCTCGTCCCTCCAATGGTAAATACCTCAACCCCGAATAGCGAGTGGGTTCTTATAAACAAGCCGAATCCGCCCCCTAGAAGAGCACGCAAAAAGCGGCGCTCAAATGTCAAATTCAGTGATTCCGATTCGTTGAAAGTAAGTAAGATTTTCTATTGGTCGCAAGCATGTCACATGTCACTAACCTGGCTAGCACCTAACTAGCACCGCTTGCGGAGATTAGCACGCTCTGTCTCTTTCTCATTCGAGGTAAGCCACTTAACTACTGGGAACTTGTTAAAGCAACCAAAAATAAGTATTATAAAACTTATCATAACTGTACAACAAAAACAGTGGATTAGTAACACCAAATTGTTGGACGTCCATTTTGAATTATTTAAATATTTGTTTATTTATTTATTATTATTTATTTCCAAGTCTTGTATCAAATAGCAAGACCAGTTAATTCTGGCATGAAAAAAAAAAATTGTTTAAACATAAAATTTAAAATGCCAAGAGATAAACATACTCTATATAAATGATACCCTTTTTTTGTTTTCCGTCCTTTAAATTAAATTAAAATTAATTAAAAAACATCAGCAAAAAGTGATAGATAAAAATTGAGATAGATTTGGTTGCTTTGAGAGATTGGTTCCTCTGTTTCAATCATTTAACGGTATCATCATCTTCAAGTTCTGAACTATTTATCACAGCACCTTGTATCATGGTTCCACTATTTAATCTTTACTATTATTATTCAATTCTTTATAATATTGCGTTACAACACCATTTTAATTGGTATTTTCACTTTGTTTAACTTTACATTTCTTAAATCTGGGATTTTATATAGTTGACCATTTTAGTACAATTGTATCATCTTATTTATATATGTCACTATGATAACACAACACTGTCGGTTCAGTCAAACTTTTTTCTATTAACTCACTACTATATCAAAGAACAATTATACTGTAATAGGTATTTTTCATTACAAAACTGTAATCCAATAATAAACTTACTGTGTATTTCTATATACTAACTATAGAAAAAACTATACAGATATTATACACACACATGATTTATCTATCTCATTATACATATAAAATCCCACAGTTTACCTATACAGTAAGCAAAATGAGATAGGAGGGAGGGAGAAAAAAAGATGAATTGCAAAATGAGATAGGAGGGAGGGAGAAAAAAAGATGAATTGCGAAATGAGATAGGAGGGAGGGAGAAAAAAAGATGAATTGCGAAATGAGATAGGAGGGAGGTAGATGAAAAATAAAATTGAAAAGAGAGGGAGAGAGATGAAAAAATGGGAAGAAAGGGAGGAGATGAAAAAAAATGAGAATAGAGGGAGAGAGATGAACAAAATAAAAAGCGAGGGGAGAGGTGAATGAACTCCAAACACTAGTCATGTGACATCAGCATTAGTTGAATCAAGACATTGAACTCAAATATAATCCCTGTCATTTACAAGCAATCAAAATAAGAATTACATCAGAGTTCAACTAACATTCAAAAATGCTTGATTGGATACACTTGCTGTCATCTATCTTATTTTGATTATCTTATGCCAATCTTTTGATCTATCTTGAGTAATTTTCTTCATCTAAATGTATTTTATCAATTATTTAATATCATGTCATTTATTTTAGACATTAAGATGCATTATATTAATAGACATCTTCTATATTCTTACATTACAGATTCTTTCATTGGTTACTCTCATGAATTATTCATGTTTTATTAATCAATATTCATTAAATAGACATCTCTTATGTTCTTACATTACAGATTATTCATTGGTTACTCTCATGAATTATTCATGTTTTATTCATCAATATTCATTAAATAGACATCTTCTATATTCTTACATAACAGATTCTTTCATTGGTTAAGCACATGACTGCACTCATGAATTATTCATGTTTTATTAATCAATATTCATTAAATAGACATCTTCTATATTCTTACATTACAGATTCTTTCATTGGTTACTCTCATAACTGCACTCATGAATTATTCATGTTATAATAATCAATATTCATTAAATTAATTATGCATAGTCTATACCAGCACTATATATTATTCACAACATTTCCAGTAGTTGTTTTATGATAGACATTATGTTTTTTTTAATAATTTTTATTAATCAATTTTCTTGAAAATTATTTTATAATCTTGATTCCTCAATCTATATACATGCAATAGTCTTACCTGCCAATTCCATTGCCATAATATTTTTAATATTTACTGGATCATAAATGTATAAAATTAAACTACTCAATAATTTCACAGTATACTGTGTCAATGCTCTTGGACTGCTGTCCGTTTCGGTAGACTAAACCTTATACTTATAACATTGTAGTATATAACATTATATGGTGCCTATTTATGGAGACTAACATAACAGATAGTAGATAGTATATTATATATTATATATTATATATTCTTGTTTTATATTATATACCATATTATATCCAGCCTTTTTCTCTTATTTATATGCTTCTGGCATTAAAACCATGTTTTATTGTATCTGTTTATAAACTTAAAATATGTTTAATTATCTCATTAAAAGATATTTTTTTATGTTTAAACGTCAATCCAATCTTAATTGAAATCTCTTTAGAATCTTGAAGAAATAGAATTTAAAGGTATCCATTTCAGAATTTATAAGGAAAAAATTAATTGTTATAATAATGAAAGTTAACTCTATTGAACTTCAGTTGAAAGAACCTGCAGAATATAATGTATATCAGGTTACAATGACTATACTGTAGTAGGATCATTTGTAGATTACGTCATCACTCAGTTAAATACCTAATTTATTCTTTCTGTAACTTCCAGCTTTTTAGAATGCCTTTGACAGTAAGTAAACACTTACATTAATGTCCTGGGTTTGCGGGATTTTGATAGCTTTTTATTTTGGATTAGACTTTATTTTTGGATTTAATTTATATCACGTTTCTAGGTTAGACTTCTATTCCCATACCCCTGTTATTTTATTTCTTTTACTATTCCCATACAGTACCTCCATTATATTATTTCCTTTTCAATTCCCATACCTCCATTATTTTCATTAATACCATTATTTATATTTTAGTTTCAAAGTTTTAATAGCATGGATTGATATTTTAATTATTAATTTCAATTCAACATTATTATATCATTCATATTTAGTTTGGTAGGTTTGTGATAATTGAATGAGTTATTTATGGTCTTCAATTTTACGGGGAACCGATATATTAGGCCCGCCCTCTATGGCCCACGGTAGCCACAGTGCTGCACCTACCATGAGGAGCACACCAGGACAAAATGCTTCTTTATCATGTATTTATGTCCAACGGCTTAATGTTCCATTCAAAGGACAATTTCTTAGCTTTAGTTATGTTCTAAAGGGTTACTTTTGATTTGGTTTTTTCTTATCTTAATTTCCAGTTTGTTTGGTTTCTGGTTTGATTGTATAGTATAGTACAGTTGTTTTTTTTAAGGGGATACCTAAAACATTTCCCTGACATGTCGTCTTTTTTTTCTTATGTTAATAATAATTTCAATTTCCCATTATGCTGCATTGATATCAACTTTCACAAGTTTAATTTATCTTCCAAAATAAATTTATTTTATTGTTCACACATTTTGTTTTTCTAAATACTTTACCCTCAAAATATTTTTTCTGCAGGAGGAGGATGAAAAGAGATTGGAGATGTTATCACTAACGATTGACGAAGTTACGCACATACGCAGCGTGCTAGTACGCGCCGAGGTTGAGAATCTGCGAGGAAATCAACAACTGTATGATGACATCCGTAACGAGAAGGTAGTGTAACTTAAGTCTGGCAATCTTATATACAAATGATCAGTCCGATATGGTTTTTGTCCTGTTTCCGGTTCCCGTGTTGTCCTGTTTTTTTTTCTTCAGTTTTATTGGCTGCCTTATACAAGCTTCCTTTTTTTGAAATTTTGCCCCTCTTATTTTAATCATATTTACTGTTAATTTTTATTTATTAGGAAATTATAACAGAAATAAATGTTACTTTGATTGATTGATGATGGTGAGACAGTGTTTAATGCAGAGTGTTGTTACAATTCTAGTCAGACTTGAACCCAGTGTCTTGAGAAAGCAGGCATGATAAACAATCTACAATTCCATTGTTTTTTGCATACTCTAATGGTAAAAAGGATATTGCCCTGGTCTAAAGATTGAGAAAAAAAAACACACTTACAACTTATCTGTAATAAAAAAGAAAAACAATTATTGTTATAAAATTGTTAATAATGTTTTTTCCGTTTTTAGGTCTGTTTTTCATGCAAGAAGAAGTTTGCTTTATTTAAAAGAAAATTTAGGTGTAATTTATGTAAAAGGTAAGCACAATGAAGTAACAAAAACAATCCTACTTTCATGTTTAATATAAGAATGCACAATATACATTACAAGCAAGAACACTTTGTCTATTTAGGCTAACTTGTGGAAGATGTATGACTAAAATGTTGCTACCCAGAGAGAGTTTTCTACAGATAGCAGTTGATAAGCTGAGTCCAGGCAACATGAAGATGGGGCTAAAGAGGGCCAGGTCGTTCACCTTGCCAAAAAGGTAATTGTCCAACTCAGATACCATTGTCACATCTCCACTTGGGTTATTGAGAGTTAAGGTTTTTTTTGTAACCATATTTAATGAGGGTGATCCATCCAGCTATTGCTGATCATTAGGGGCTCTCAGAGGTTCACAAGACAAACATATACACAAGATGCTCTACATAAACAAAGTCTTATTACAAGTCTTTGGGAGTGGAGTAATTTGGTCCTTAAAAAAAAATCCTGACATGTGATGGGACTTGAACCCAGGACCCTTTGAGTGGTAGCCAAGCATCATAACCACCAAGCCACAACTCCACTCCTTTGATGAGTGTTGACACGCATTGAGTCACATTCTTATGTTGTGAGTGTGTATGTACACACTTTGTGTGCAATTTAGATTATTGAATTATAAGACATAAGTAGTAAAACCATAACCATAAAAGTTTAAATCATATTTATCAAAAATTAATTTTATTCTAAATTTGTTTCTATATTGATGTGTGCTTTGTTGCAAATGACATTATCATGTCAAGCGTTCATTTAGCATTAACAAATATAACTGTACTTTTCAGCCAATCGCAACCCTCGTCTCCAATTTTTCAAAAGAAGTTCTCCAAGAAGGATCGTCGTGATCAAAGGTATCAAGAATCGGAGGAGGACGTTTGTTGCGAATGTTGTGATTTGTTACAAGAAGCGGTCAAGACAGGAATCCAACCAAACCCGATATCCGACAAAGCTCGCGGTTTTTCTGTTTCTCTTCCTGTCCGTGTTCGTCTCGAAGGACGAAAGGACTCTTTAATATGATTTATGCAAATTTTATGTTAATTATGTAAGCAGGATTTTGTTAAAATTATGTTTATGACTGTAAAAGAAAAATTTTTTTTTGTAAATAATTCAAATTAAGACGCTAAATGTAAAAAAACAGATTTTAAATTTTTTGCAAACATTGATTGATCTGAAAACTGTTTTTCATTTAAATATTGAACGAAAAAATAATTAAAGTATTGTTTTTTTTTATTGTATTTATTTATTGTCTAACTTTATAAAGCATTTGTTAGATGGCCTTGTTAGAAAGAAATTTTTAGCAAACTGAATAATAGAATTTATTTCTGGGTGAAAATAAAATAAAAATAGGCCTATAGGAATTCATTTCTATGGTATGCACAATATTTGAGATGTATTTTTAGAATTTTAAGTAATTAAAATGCACAAAACGGTGCTTGGTTTGGCTTAATGATATAAAAGCATTTATTTATTAATACATCAAAACAAATTTGATAAAATAAACATCTAGAAGGTAAGCAACAAAACTAACAAATAAACAACATCTCACAAAAGCATTTCTCCTACCAAAAAATAAATATTTAAGGTAGCGTAATTCCATAAGCATTTACAATTGTCTGAAGCTGAAAAAATGTTATTATACAGTAAGACTCCTCCTTTGGGCCACACCCTTATTTAGACACCCTGAAGGTATAAATGGAAACTTTCCTGTGAAACGAACAAGGAGGAATATATGTTTTAACACTGCAGCTAACCACTAGTAGATGTAGTAGAGGTCCTACTGTATTTGGCTATGCTTTGTCAGATAGGCTACAATATGAAAGTAATAATTTTATAAGCAGTATAACAATGAATTGAATAAAATTGGTACAATCTAGATTTGATAACATATCACCAGTTTTTTTAGCAGGTAACGTGAGCTAATTATAGATAGTAGAAAGTGAGAATTAACAGTAAACCATTTACCTAGCCATTGTTTGTAAGCTCTGTCTACACTATCAAACTTTATGTGACAAAAAAAATGTGACATGATGATGTCATATTACTACCATATTTAGGCATATCACTACCCTATTTAGGCACATCACACTTTTTTGTCAAAATAATTTGATAGTGTGGACAGAACTTTAGATAAATTCAATCATAAGTTTATTTCTTGCATAATAACATTATGTAGCTTCCATTAGACCCCATTTACACTCTTGTTTGTGTCTGCAAGATTACAAAGACCTTGTTTAATTGCTCAATACAATATTATTTGTATGTTATTTTTTTTTTCTTATGAGTTTTTTGTTATCTTATTTTTATTTGTAAAAGATATAATTTTCAGATTTACATTTATATGAAATTTTTTTTTTTTGTAATGCAGTGTCCTTTGATTTGGTGTAAAACAAAATGACTATATTTAATTTTTTTTTTTTTTTTAATATTTGTTTTTCATGTTTTAAAACAAAATTGTGTTCAATATTTAGGCATTCATTAAAGTGTACAATTTAGTAAAATATATTATTTTGATGATCATCGATCTAGTTATTAAATAATAATTGTATAATTAATTTGTAAAAGTATAAAAGAGTGATGTATTATATTGTATTATTACTTATATTATAATTTGCACAAGATGCCGTTATTGTATAATTTATATTTTATATTTTCTGTACAGATAAAGTGTTTGGTTCAAAATGCTTTGTGTAAATAATTGCAAAGTTTTGTAAAAGAAAATATGAGATACATTAGGGAGGTTTCGCAATCTGACGAATACGATAACGACAACGGATACGTCACACATTTGTGAAACTTTTGAGCTGATCCCCATTTCATAGTCGTAAGCGTATTCGTGTTGACGAATATCACCAGTCATATTCGTAACTACAAAACGAGTATAGTTTTTGATCTATTTTGCACATTTTGTATTTGAATCAGGAATGATTCATGATTATAATATAATTATAGATTTATTGAAAGTAATTTACTAAAGTAATTTACTAAAATGCCAGGTCAATTTTGATAAATAGCAGTTTTTTTTCCTCACTCGCTTTGATGTTACACTAGGCCTAGGCAGCCAAGCACCAAGCAACACGTATCTGCGCTTCGCTCAAATTTACCGCAGTCATATTTTGGACGGCGCCCTCAATATTTCGTTGCCATGCGAAACAGATTTTTACTGGCTTACGAAAAACGAATACGTGTGCGTGACGTATCCGTTTTCGTTATCGTATTCGTAAGATTGCGAAACCTCTCTATTAACTGTAATTATCACAAAAACCTAATATCACTTTCATATGGCGTATCAAAACTCCACACGTGTGCAGCGGCGGGAGGGGGTGGGTGGGTCAATAGGGTAGGAGCACACAATAGAAAATGCTAGTGCTGTCTCCCCAGTGTGTGTAAAAAGAGTTTTGCTAGGCGATATGAAACAGGTATAAGGTATATACTAAACTAGGAATATTAAGTTTGTGTGTTTTCTGTGCTGTTTTTAATTTTACTGAATTTTTGCAGCACAAAAAACAACACAAAATAAGTGTGTGAGTGAACACAAGGTCTACCTGCCAATAGTCTGACGTCATTCTAAAGGCCTTTTTTGCCGCCTTTTTAGGTTTTTAATCTAGATTGTAATCTTGCCAATAACGGCCTTTCGTTTTTTACGATGCGCCACAGAATCGACATGGCTATTCATTCTGCGCATGCTGCAGAATGACTTTCTGACTCGACAGTTGCATAGTCGATTGGTGCGTTATGAAACGCAAGGTTAGTGGATGTTGGTCCTCAAGTCAAGGTTTTTTTTTTCAAAGATTCACCACTAAACAATATAGTCCTACAGTATGACATAGAGAACTATACATTTTATATAAATAAAAAGATTAGATTATATTAGCTACCAACCTCAAACTTACTGTAAACACCCATATTAAATAATAATAATAATTAGCATAATTGAGATATTCAAATTAAACTAAAGTTAACCTGTAGATTATGCTAATTATAAGGCCTTCTATGCAGCATCTATGTACACAAACACAGTACACGCTCACTTACTCTCTGTTCGATAAAAGTTTATTCTTCAATAAAATGAGCCATATTGCTATGTCACGTTGCAGCTGTACATTTAAATGAACACCCAGCAACCCTATAACATAGAAATGTCTATTATTGTATTTGTCAAAGCGAATTGTATACATTTTACTTACAAATTTCAGTAACGTTTAGTATGGTGAAAACCATCTGAGAATTCTAAAGAAATAAAAAAAAGTGTTTCACAAGCAACCAGTATTATGGTTTCTTTGTGTTTGTTTATTTATGTTTTTTTTACTGAGACAATTTAAATGTAATCAATTGGAGCTCCACCCGGCAAATTTATAATTTTTTTTCTATTCTATGTTTTCAATGGGTATGATTTTCTTGTAAATCACACCTTTTCGCGATTTGGGGATACCTTGTAGTTTGTGGGATACCTTGTAGTTTGTGGGATACCTTGTAGTTTGTGGGATACCTTGTAGTTTGTGGGATACCTTGTAGTTTGTGGGATACCTTGTAGTTTGTGGGATACCTTGTAGTTTGTGGGATACCTTGTAGTTTGTGGGATACCTTGTAGTTTGTGGGATACCTTGTAGTTTGTGGGATACCTTGTAGTTTGTGGGATACCTTGTAGTTTGTGGGATACCTTGTAGTTTGTGGGATACCTTGTAGTTTGTGGGATACCTTGTAGTTTGTGGGATACCTTGTAGTTTGTGGGATACCTTGTAGTTTGTGGGATACCTTGTAGTTTGTGGGATACCTTGTAGTTTGTGGGATACCTTGTAGTTTGTGGGATACCTTGTAGTTTGTGGGATACCTTGTAGTTTGTGGGATACCTTGTAGTTTGTGGGATACCTTGTAGTTTGTGGGATACCTTGTAGTTTGTGGGATACCTTGTAGTTTGTGGGATACCTTGTAGTTTGTGGGATACCTTGTAGTTTGTGGGATACCTTGTAGTTTGTGGGATACCTTGTAGTTTGTGGGATACCTTGTAGTTTGTGGGATACCTTGTAGTTTGTGGGATACCTTGTAGTTTGTGGGATACCTTGTAGTTTGTGGGATACCTTGTAGTTTGTGGGATACCTTGTAGTTTGTGGGATACCTTGTAGTTTGGGGGATACCTTGTAGTTTGTGGGATACCTTGTAGTTTTCTATACTTTTACATTCAAGAGAGGGGATACATTTGAATAATCCTAAAAACTAATTTCGTCACTAAAAAAAATCTTAAAATGTTTTTTTATGTAATTTGGTATTTTCGATGAGTATCGTTGCGCAATTTTGCAGAAATAGACACTTTCCCCCGTTAGGGTCAATGTGGTTTTTTTTTAATATGCTAGGGAGTATGATCACGTGTGATTTTCATGATCACACTCTGTGTGGTGACTGCTCTACTGCTGGCATCATGGCGATCTGTTCTCGTCGCGATGTTGTTTTTGACAGGTGAAAAGTATATTTAAACACTGGATGTGAGCCTATAATGTTTTCACGGTGTAAATGATGTGATTATGAGATTGCTATTACTAAAATGTAAAATTTAATGAGATCTGAGAAAGACGTGACTATATATTCAAGAAAGCTAGGCCTACTACTACTAGGTAGGTACGTACCGATGCTGCTTGGCCCAGCCAGCCAGGCTCTGATAGCCTTACACTTTAAGCAGTTAGATTTTTTTTGGCACCTAGCCTCGGACTACCCATGATAGGCTGCCTGAATAATTGCTTTTCAGTCAGTGCTAAGCTTCTATATCGCTTAAATATATGTGGGTAATATTATCTGTTTGTAGAGGATTTTGTGTTTAAAATTATTAATAAATAGTGCGAGAAAACACAGGAACAAAAAATTATGCGAAACGACCAAGTTTTTTTTAACCTATGAATATAGGCATATGAATTCAAATTCAAATTCAAATTCAAATATTCTTTATTCATCCTCTATCATGAAAATATACAACAACAATATATGAGAACATAAAAAAGATGAAAAGGAAACACATAAAAACTCAAAAGAGCTTGATTAGTTGTGTCCCCCTATGTCCCTAACTAGCCTAAAAAACTAAAACATAAATAATAAAAAAGCTAAATCCTGCAACAAGTATAATTTTTAAAATTATTTGTAAAATTCAAGCTTAGCTAGGTGGTGAATCAACTAGGTTGAGTAGACGGCCTAGCTTAACATTAATAAGCAAAGTTAACTAAGATGATGATGCTGGTGTACGTGTACAGTGCAAATCATGATGTTATATACATTTTTATCAGAAATATTACTTAGGCCTTAAACAAATTGCATTAATTGTGTGTATAACATTGATTCACTACTTTTCGACACTATAGTTTACCAAAGGGGAGAAATTAAACCAATGCGTTTACCGACGAACAAAAAAACGCAATAATCACAATAACCCCTAAGTTTATGAAAAAGTGTAATGTATTGAAAAACACAATTATCTGACCGATTTTTTGGAAATAAGTTTTTGAAAAAATAATACCATATTTTCCCATTTCTTTTTTTGTGTAATCACTTTTAATTAAACATACTTAAACATAATAAAGTTGAGAAAGTCTGAGTGGAGCTCCACTTTAAAGCATTTTAGCAGTGACAACACTTCTTTGTAAAAGTTCTGTGTAAAAGTTAATATAATAGCGCCCTCATTCACGTCAACTATAAACATCGTTGATTGGTTGAATGTTTTTGTGCTTGTCACGCATTGCCTTCACAGTTGTTGCGTTTTGATTAGTAATTGTTGATTGACAACGCGTAGCGGAACGCGCTCGCATAAACGCCGCCGAATATTTTTCTTTACCGTTTCGACGCGCTTGAAATTTTTGGCGTATATATTTTAAATTTATATTGGATTCACTGTTTGAATATACTGTAAGCGCCGTCTGAAGTAAAGAGGCTCACAAGCGGACGATATCACGGACCTTCGTTCTTCAGAAAGTAAATTTTACGCACGGAAAAACCGGTTGTGGTTTCTTACTAAACAAGATTGGTCGAGAAATTCAGTTTTAAGTTTCTCTACATTTGTATGGTTCATAGATGATTATTGTGTTTACCCTACCAGATGTATTACAATTTCTTTACAAGCTGGAAAACGCTAAACCACCCCAATTAAATAAATTGTACTTTTCGCCCATTTTCTTTGAGTGATGAACATGTGATTGTTGAGAATTTAGCCAGCACCAGCAGAAGCAGCAAAGTACATACTTATTATATTGTTATGGTTGACATGAAACGTTTCATTAAAAAACACGAGGTTTATATTAAAATGAGCAAGCAAATGTCCCTATGGCCAAAAAATGTTATCAGCAATGGTTATATAGTGCACGGGTCAAGGTGACGTGTACACTGCGCGTGATAATGTTCACAGAACCTACCGACATTGATGACGTTATTGTTTTATGTGCTCAATAAATTATATTGTGAGCTATTTGCATCCAGGCCCTTTCTATATACTCTGCTGCCCTTTCAACCTACAAATTTCAAGCGCTACACCATCAATGATACCATGTCCCCTGTGGTTCATAGAACCTTCGTTGTTTTTTTCCTATTTCCTGCTAATGTTCTTTTTTATTCCACTTTTTACCTAAATAAATTCAGCCAGTCATGTTGTAAATAGAAAATAAGACTGGAACTCACTCGTGGCAGATGCGCATGTGTCGAACTTTGGTTAGTCTACGCGCATAGCGAATGAACAAGCCGTTCTACACAAGCTGGGGCGGGGGGGGGGGTGTGGATGGAGCGGCCTGGTTGATGGGAGGGGGAGAAGTGGTTGGGGCGGAAGACATGACGCAAGGACGTAGTGATTTGACCAATCACACGCGATTGATTATCCGAACTGTCGATTGCCATTATTTCAACTCGCTTACATTGCGTCTACGTCCTTAAAGTACGTTGCGTCTACGTCTTTACATTCCGTCTACGTCCTTAAGGTACGTTGCGTCTACGTCTTTACATTGCGCCTACGTCCTTAAGGTACGTTGCGTCTACGTCTTTACATTGCGCCTACGTCCTTAAGGTACGTTGCGTCCACGTCTTTACATTGCGCCTACGTCCTTAAGGTACGTTGCGTCTACGTCTTTACATTCCGTCTACGTCCTTAAGGTACGTTGCGTCCACGTCTTTACATTGCGCCTACGTCCTTAAGGTACGTTGCGTCTACGTCTTTACATTGCGTCTACGTCCTTAAGGTACGTTGCGTCTACGTCTTTACATTGCGTCTACGTGTTTACATTGCGTCTACGTCCTTAAGGTACGTTGCGTCTACGTCTTTACATTGCGCCTACGTCCTTGAGGTACGTTGCGTCTACGTCTTTACATTGCGTCTACGTCCTTAAGGTACGTTGCGTCCACGTCTTTACATTGCGTCTACGTCCTTAAGGTACGTTGCGTCTACGTCTTTACATTGCGTCTACGTCCTTAAGGTACGTTGCGTCTACGTCTTTACATTGCGTCTACGTCCTTAAGGTACGTTGCGTCTACGTCTTTACATTGCGCCTACGTCCTTAAGGTACGTTGCGTCTACGTCTTTACATTGCGTCTACGTCCTTAAGGTACGTTGCGTCTACGTCTTTACATTGCGTCTACGTCCTTAAGGTACGTTGCGTCTACGTCTTTACATTGCGTCTACGTCCTTAAGGTACGTTGCGTCTACGTCTTTACATTGCGCCTACGTCCTTAAGGTACGTTGCGTCTACGTCTTTACATTGCGCCTACGTCCTTGAGGTACGTTGCGTCTACGTCTTTACATTGCGTCTACGTCCTTAAGGTACGTTGCGTCTACGTCTTTACATTGCGTCTACGTCCTTAAGGTACGTTGCGTCTACGTCTTTACATTGCGTCTACGTCCTTAAGGTACGTTGCGTCTACGTCTTTACATTGCGTCTACGTCCTTAAGGTACGTTGCGTCCACGTCTTTACATTGCGCCTACGTCCTTAAGGTACGTTGCGTCTACGTCTTTACATTGCGCCTACGTCCTTAAGGTACGTTGCGTCTACGTCTTTACATTGCGCCTACGTCCTTAAGGTACGTTGCGTCCACGTCTTTACATTGCGCCTACGTCCTTAAGGTACGTTGCGTCTACGTCTTTACATTGCGTCTACGTCCTTAAGGTACGTTGCGTCTACGTCTTTACATTGCGCCTACGTCCTTAAGGTACGTTGCGTCTACGTCTTTACATTGCGCCTACGTCCTTAAGGTACGTTGCGTCTACGTCTTTACATTGCGTCTACGTCCTTAAGGTACGTTGCGTCTACGTCTTTACATTGCGTCTACGTCCTTAAGGTACGTTGCGTCTACGTCTTTACATTGCGCCTACGTCCTTAAGGTACGTTGCGTCTACGTCTTTACATTGCGTCTACGTCCTTAAGGTACGTTTCGTCCACGTCTTTACATTGCGCCTACGTCCTTAAGGTACGTTGCGTCCACGTCTTTACATTGCGCCTACGTCCTTAAGGTACGTTGCGTCTACGTCTTTACATTGCGTCTACGTCCTTAAGGTACGTTGCGTCTACGTCTTTACATTGCGCCTACGTCCTTAAGGTACGTTGCGTCCACGTCTTTACATTGCGTCTACGTCCTTAAGGTACGTTGCGTCTACGTCTTTACATTGCGTCTACGTCCTTAAGGTACGTTGCGTCTACGTCTTTACATTGCGTCTACGTCCTTAAGGTACGTTGCGTCCACGTCTTTACATTGCGCCTACGTCCTTAAGGTACGTTGCGTCTACGTCTTTACATTGCGCCTACGTCCTTAAGGTACGTTGCGTCTACGTCTTTACATTGCGCCTACGTCCTTAAGGTACGTTGCGTCTACGTCTTTACATTGCGTCTACGTCCTTAAGGTACGTTGCGTCTACGTCTTTACATTGCGCCTACGTCCTTAAGGTACGTTGCGTCTACGTCTTTACATTGCGTCTACGTCCTTAAGGTACGTTGCGTCTACGTCTTTACATTGCGTCTACGTCCTTAAGGTACGTTGCGTCTACGTCTTTACATTGCGTCTACGTCCTTAAGGTACGTTGCGTCTACGTCTTTACATTGCGTCTACGTCCTTAAGGTACGTTGCGTCTACGTCTTTACATTGCGCCTACGTCCTTAAGGTACGTTGCGTCTACGTCTTTACATTGCGCCTACGTCCTTGAGGTACGTTGCGTCTACGTCTTTACATTGCGCCTACGTCCTTAAGGTACGTTGCGTCTACGTCTTTACATTGCGCCTACGTCCTTAAGGTACGTTGCGTCTACGTCTTTACATTCCGTCTACGTCCTTAAGGTACGTTGCGTCCACGTCTTTACATTGCGCCTACGTCCTTAAGGTACGTTGCGTCCACGTCTTTACATTGCGCCTACGTCCTTAAGGTACGTTGCGTCTACGTCTTTACATTCCGTCTACGTCCTTAAGGTACGTTGCGTCCACGTCTTTACATTGCGCCTACGTCCTTAAGGTACGTTGCGTCTACGTCTTTACATTGCGTCTACGTCCTTAAGGTACGTTGCGTCTACGTCTTTACATTGCGTCTACGTCCTTAAGGTACGTTGCGTCCACGTCTTTACATTGCGCCTACGTCCTTAAGGTACGTTGCGTCTACGTCTTTACATTCCGTCTACGTCCTTAAGGTACGTTGCGTCCACGTCTTTACATTGCGCCTACGTCCTTAAGGTACGTTGCGTCCACGTCTTTACATTGCGCCTACGTCCTTAAGGTACGTTGCGTCTACGTCTTTACATTCCGTCTACGTCCTTAAGGTACGTTGCGTCCACGTCTTTACATTGCGCCTACGTCCTTAAGGTACGTTGCGTCTACGTCTTTACATTGCGTCTACGTCCTTAAGGTACGTTGCGTCTACGTCTTTACATTGCGTCTACGTCCTTAAGGTACGTTGCGTCTACGTCTTTACATTGCGTCTACGTCCTTAAGGTACGTTGCGTCTACGTCTTTACATTGCGTCTACGTCCTTGAGGTACGTTGCGTCTACGTCTTTACATTGCGCCTACGTCCTTGAGGTACGTTGCGTCTACGTCTTTACATTGCGTCTACGTCCTTAAGGTACGTTGCGTCTACGTCTTTACATTGCGTCTACGTCCTTAAGGTACGTTGCGTCCACGTCTTTACATTGCGTCTACGTCCTTAAGGTACGTTGCGTCTACGTCTTTACATTGCGTCTACGTCCTTGAGGTACGTTGCGTCTACGTCTTTACATTGCGCCTACGTCCTTAAGGTACGTTGCGTCTACGTCTTTACATTGCGCCTACGTCCTTAAGGTACGTTGCGTCTACGTCTTTACATTGCGTCTACGTCCTTAAGGTACGTTGCGTCTACGTCTTTACATTGCGCCTACGTCCTTAAGGTACGTTGCGTCTACGTCTTTACATTCCGTCTACGTGTTTGCATTGCGTCTACGTCCCTGCGTTGCGTCTCTCGTAAACAAAGCTACTTAAGTGGCGCGTTTCGAAAACGAAAGTTGCTGTAATTGCATGTCAAACCAACATAAATATTATACCTGTATTTTATAGCGTATTCCTTTGTGTAGGCCTCATATTATTACAAGGCACGCACGCACGCAGCTACCTGCCTGTGGCCCTCGAGCGTGAAGGATCGCCACAATACATTTAGTATTCAAATGACAGGCGATATAATATAATAATTCTTACTCATAATTTCAGCAACCTGAGGTGTCATAAAGGATCTGACGTGTCTTAAATCATTCGCTTTATAACCACAATGCATTGTTGCTTGCATTCGCGTCGACGGCGGAAGATAATCAGAACAAATTGTGTTACTTGATGAATTAAATTAAGTGCACTTTTTAAAAATGCTTTTCTCAGATATGACCTTGTTTTTTTCCATTTCCAGTAT
This sequence comes from Antedon mediterranea, assembly GCF_964355755.1. Taxonomy (NCBI): domain Eukaryota; kingdom Metazoa; phylum Echinodermata; class Crinoidea; order Comatulida; family Antedonidae; genus Antedon; species Antedon mediterranea. The sequence continues at coordinate 2,956,057 of NC_092677.1, forward strand.
CAATTTTTATTTTATTCGGTTATTTACGTAACCAACAATAGAGATTTTCTAAATAATACTTTCTCTATAAAGTACTTGCGATTTTTATACTTTATAACCATGGAGAAAATAGTTATTTCTCCATGTTATATACTATTTCACTATCAGCCTATCTATACTGTGTCTGTAGGTAACTTATTAGTAAAAGTTTCATTTCCCAGTTTCTTCTTATTGTTTAATATTCCTAAGTTTTTGTGTTCTTAAAGGTTGTATTGCTGCATAAAAGTAAAGTAGTCAATCCAAAGAATGTATGTTAATTTTACAATTGCTTTTAATCTTTAAACTCTGGAATTCTCTTCCTTTATTTCTTAAAAAATCTCATAACTGTGCTTTATTTAAACGTCAATTAACTATTATTGGTTGAAGGTTCTTTGTAAATTCTTTTATTATTGATTCTTTTATTATTGATATATTTGGATATTTCTTAAATAATTTATATAATCTATTTTTTACTTGTTTTTTTAGTTTTAAACATGTTAAACTTATGTGTTAGAGAAAAGATATTAGTTAAATTGTTGTTTTTTTTGGAGTTTCTAATTGTGTTATTTTATTTATATTTTATTTTTTTTGTTTTGAGGAGCCTATTCACCACAAGCTTTGCTTTCTTTTAGGCTCCTCCACTTTATATTTATATATTTGTAAATTGAAATAAATAAATGAAATGAAATGAATGAATCTTATGTAAATTTAAATTACCACCTGTGAAAGAAGTGCGGAAGAATTTGTAGTCGATAATTGTCGAGAATTTGTCGTGATCGTTGTAGGAAGATAACAAACATGCAATTGTAAGTTAAATCATAAATGTAAAAATACACAAGTAGCTAGCTGTGTACGCGCACAGCTACTAGCTAGATAAAGGAGTTACGATAGACTGACACACTTTCCCGTGAAACGTATGAGGGCAAGAATTATGTTACACTTACGGCCAACCATTAGGCCTATTCATATTATAATATACATTTTCCCCACAAAACGAAACATGGGGGAAATATTATGTTTTTAACGCGCCAAAATATACAACCCATAAACATCTCTATTAAGGGGTATTAGTTGGGTCTCGAAATTAAAACATTGTTTGTATCTGTATTTCCATTTTCTTCAAGTTCAGTATGTGGGCACTGTGTAGTATTCATTATTATGTGGGGCTATCTGATTTACTCGTAGTCGTAATTGCAACCCAATATCACTGTCGTACAATTTCATATTGCCCGTAGCAATACACAAACGAGCAAATATCAGATAAAATGCTTGTTATATTTGTCATACTAATAATACTAACCTTCGCTTTGAGAGATTGCAGCTGATTATTTACCTCTTCCCATCATCCCACTGACATTGACCCAAACGTCACAAGATCACAACTTTTGATGATGTTTATCCACAGTGCAATTGAAACATAATACAAAATGATGACGTCACGCAACCAAAATACTACCTTCCGACAACATTGACCAATCAGCGTGCGTAAAGTTTTCATCCGCGTATAGTTTGGACCAATGAGAATCAAAAAGAGATAAGATTTTGTTGTGGATGATATAGCTTGGAGGAATGTGTACACTCCTCGGGCTAAACTCTTTAGGAGCAGCGTGTGGCTGTCTACAGGGCTCCTAGTTAATTAATACAATCGTTAGCAGCATCATTAGGGTGTTATGATTGGCCTAACTTTAACTAAATCATAGAATACCAGAATGACCTGGACCTGTTCCAGGTCTACATATATCTCTAAATTGAACATTCGAATCTTGGAACATGACTATTTCTGAATCTGTAGGTTTCACTCGAAATGCACTCACTGTCAATATATTTTAATGAAACGTATGGTCTTCTTGCGTCTGAAAATTGATGACTTGCTGCAACGCTTTTTATATGTTAAGAAAGTGCATCATGTTCAAGCAGTGACGTATGCGCCTACAAAGGTTGTACGCGCGTGTGTCAAATTAACATTTCTATAGTGTTATGCTACGTTGAGACGCGCGCGTACAAGTGTGTGTTGTGGTGTCATCAAAATCAAACAATCAAATCAATTAATTCAACTTTTTAAGTTTATTAGAAAAATTTGTACCTTAACATTTATTTATACCTTCATTGCAATTTTCAAATCTGTACAAATTAATAATATTTATAAACTTTATGAAAATATGTAATACTGGTTTAAACAGAATAATTACGCCATCACTGACATCACAACAAGACGCCAAAGAGACGCGTCGAGCTGGCCTGGAGATTATAACAAGACTATATTAATATAATAACACTCTATTATTATTACTAAACAAGATCACACAACTATAGTATGTGTGTAATAATATGATAAGATCTGTGTTAAAATTATATTATTGTGATTAATGTGTGGGAGCCGGCCAAATACTACAACAACAAATTAGTTTGAAAATATATCATTACAAAATTAGCCCAAATTGGATATAGAAGATTTTTTTGTAATACTTTTGTGTTGTAGTTGAGTTAAATATAGAGTTACTAAAAAATAAAGCTTGAAATAGGATTATTCATTTTTACTTTTTGACTGTTAAATGGACTTAGCTTGGTTTCCAGCGCAACGACGTACGCGCAACGCAACAAACGTGATTGGTCAAATTAATTTCACTGTCATCGAATAGACTTAAAATTGATAAATTCTGTTCTTATAATATTTATATTTTTTTTACATTTTTCATATGGACTTTACATCAAAATATTTGAAAATTATAAAACAGCTTTACATCGGGAACCATAATGTCTCCTTGAAAATCATAATAATTGTTGAGATTCCACGTTTAGATATCGCAATTTACTTTCTTCTACTACGATATCTAATCCAAACGTGATAGTCGCTTGGAATCCTCTTGTCCAATCTTAATCCCTTTAATCCTTTAAATCCGTTAGCAACCAAACTCCATAATTTTGTTACTCAAACAAAATCTTTGAATTCTTTTCATAACATTTTGGAAAACAGTAGAACCAGCTACAACACTTATTAATATATTATACACAGTGAAAAATATATATAAATAATTATAATTACAAATACATAACACATTATCTACCTTAATTTATTATGTCCATGGTAGCGTTCCATAGACAGGCGTCTTACTACTAATCGAATTAAGTAAATACTCAACGCAAGTAATTTGGCCAATCACAATCGACGGATCGGAGAAGCCGTCGCTTGTGATTGGTCAAATTACTGCGTAAGTATCCCATTTGTTTAATTTAGTTTCCCCACGTTTTAAAACATAATATCTGGTCCTAAATAAATATTCTTGTAGGAATTTTGTATCAGAATCGTTTACTTGTTTAACTTATTTTCTCCAATAAAATAATTATAGCTAGGCCTACTCATGCTAAATCCCTACATTGCAAAATGTTAACCGAATAAATAACATATATTAAAGTTTATATAACTACATTCATAGAAAACACAGTCAATGCAAAGCTTCACTGTTATGTAATGCCTTTTTTTGAACAGATATGCCGAATTCGGTTTGAGCACATACGTCATTATCATTATCGTCTGAAGAAGTCGATATACGCGCGCGTAGGTTAGCTGCATGGAAGCCATTTTGCGCAATTGTACCATTACCATTTGATGTAGAAGAACGCAGAACTGTATTCGAGTCATTGCACGTGCGTTTGTCGACTGGTGACGAGCCGTTGCAATGATGATAGCCGTTCGTATGTTTTTCTGGCCGAGTAATGGTACCGTTAACTCCGTTTTTCGTCGTATGATGACCGTCCTGTTTCTCATTCTGTGTCGTGCGTAACTTTTCCATTTGGTCAATAGGTCCGTCACCTACGTATGGACTTGGGGTTCGGTACGAGCCACCAAGCCTATCCCATAACGTGAAGAACTGTCCGTAGTTGTAGTTAAAGTACAAATGGTGATCGGTGTGGTGGGCTGATCCGTTTATGTAAGGCTTTAACGAGTTTGGAACGCGATAGTCGCCGTCATGGATAATGATAGTCCATATCATTACAAACACGTACATGAAAAGGTAAACGTATTTGTGAAGTGGGAATGCAAAAGCGTAGATATGATAAGGTAGACTTTGCATAAATCCATCGAGAGGGTGGAAGGCGTAGCTGGCAAAGGGCGTGGCCACCTTGTACAAGTGGTGTTTCTTGTGAACGTATTTGTATATCAGTCGATGGTGCATCAGTCGGTGAATCCAGTAGATTGTCGCGTCGGTGAAAATGACCAACGGAACAAAGTCCAGTAAGGCACTATACACACCTGGCAAAGAAGATAAATATATTAGTTGATTTAATATGTTATTTATTATGTTATTCAACTATAAAGAATAATATTTTATTACAATTATTACACGTCAATTTTTGAAAAGTTCTTTATATCTAATCTAATTTATACGAGGGTAGCGAACTCATTTGAGTGTATTTTGCTTTAACTGACGCGCCCTGGCATTTTTTCATCTCTATTTTTTAATTTTTAAAAAAATATTGTTTTGATTTTATGCTATTCAAATAAATAAACGAAACGAAACCTGCTCAATGTTTCAAAATAAATTTAGATCTTAATGGACACGATCCGATAATGATAAACGATTTCAACTTTTAACTTTGAACTATTTAAGGTCAAAGGGTTACTTTATGAAACGTTGTTCTTTAAATTTATATGACCATTTTTATTGATATTTATGTGTATAGTTATTCATTATTGGGTACCTATTAGTTAGACCTGGGTGTTTCGTTAATTGAATTAAAAGAAATAATCGAACATTCCTCGCCTTTTAAGTAATAGACTTAGAGAATTCGAAAAAAAAAGTTGGGGGCATTTTAGTCAAGGCGATGGGACTCGGACTAAGCAGGAGGTTAAGCCTAGTTTACATGTTTTATAATTGTTTTAACCATCGGTCTGCACAAAGAGTGGGTAGCAGCACCTCGTTGGTGCAACTGTGGTCGAATAGTAACGGTGGTAGATAGGATGCGTTCACACATAAAAAAGATGTGCTCAACCGAGTTCTTACTGTTGCGTTTACATAATGTTGCTTTAACACTCTTACCATATTTAAACGATGTGGTGTCGTCATAAAGTTTACTGTGACCTCTGACTTCTAATAAGAAAATTGAACATGTCGGAAGACTGATGCACGGCAGAGACCAAAACGAGAGCAGTATTTCATCTTGAATTTGATTCTAGTGAGAAAAAAAAAAAGAGAAAAAGAATGAAAGTATTATTTTTTTTGTTTTATTCTTTGTTTTACATACTGTAGTTTTGCTTTTTTTTATATTTTATTTATAAGTACATATTTAGTATTTCTATGAATGTAAGTCAATTTTTGTAGACGATAATTATAAGACATTTAATTTAATTCTGAAATAATCTATGTGCATCAAATGGCAATCCCAACACCACTGTGTGGTCTTATACTAAGCCTCGGTGCTGCACGATGAAGTTTAGAGTGCGCCATCTATAGCAAAGCTGTTGCAGCAACGAAATGGAAATACTGTAAATTCATTTTCAGTTTTCACCTTTAATCGTAACTAAGCATAATAAACGCGAACTATTTAATTCTACGACACTCTCAACATTCTCCAAAGTACAACTGTGGGTGAAACTATCATGTTAGAACTCATGCAAAGTTGTTGTAAGCCGGCAACAAGCCGTGTTCTTCGCTAGTTTTCTAGCTCTACCACACAGGTGGAGAGAGCGTCAGCTGCCTAGAACAAACAAGCTACCTTGTATGAAAACAAAAAGAATCAATATCCCTAGGTTTGAGTTAAAAGTTGACGCAATTTCTTCCGAGAACGTTTTCTCCGGAGAAAAATAGAATTTGCAAACGCTGCTGCCGCCTCCTCCCATCATCGACTAGCTTCTACTGATAGTTTTTGTGACCGTTATTAGATTGGCCTGTGGCACCGAAGGGAATACAACTACTAGTATATTTGATTGAAAACCGGAAGAACCGAGTCAAATATATGTTAAACGAGCACTGTCATGCTATAGTAATTATATTTATGAACTAGATGTCAAATATTGATTCATATAATTTTTAACCCATTTATGCGTGATACCCATTAACGGTATAAAACAGCCATTCGGTTGTTTCTAAATAAGTTACTACAATCGTTTCGTTTTCTTTCACTCTGTGATGTAGGTCTATTTAAGTAATCTTAAGTTCAATTTTAATAGTATTTTATGAATAATTTGTTTGTTCACTCCATCAGTAGAACCACAATAGTTCATAGCACGCCTCGGGATAGACACACCTCTACAACGCCGTTGTTACTAATTATCAATCATTCAGCTACTTTGCGACATTGCTTTCTAGCGGTTTCTTTCCGAATTGCAGCCACCCAGATAACACGAGCGAAGACATTTGTTTGGAACTTGAATTGAACAATAAAAACGATTGGATAATGAACAATTTGAGGGATATCAGACCCAAGCCCGCTAGTTACCACTTTAAACTCGCTAGTTACCACTTTAAACTCGCTCGTTACCACTTTTAACTCGCTAATTATCACTTTAAACTCGCTAGTTACCACTTTTAAATCGCTAGTTTCCACGTTTAACTCGCTTTTCACTTTTAACTCGCTAGTTACCACTTTTAACTCGCTAGTTACCACTTTTACCTCGCTAGTTACCACTTTTACCTCGCTAGTTACCACTTTAAACTCGCTAGTTACCACGTTTAACTCGCTTTCCACTTTTAACTCGCTAGTTACCACTTTTAACTCGCTAGTTACCACTTTAAACTCGCTAGTTACCACTTTTAACTCACTAGTTACCACTTTTAAACTCGCTAGTTACACTTTTAACTCACAACCACTTTTGTTAACCTAATAATCCTTCTATGATTCCACTTTAAACTTAAGATTATACCCCATATGTGAATTTTGTCTAAATTTCAAATTTCATGTTATTACACAATAAATGACATGTGGAATAAGTGGGGGGAGAATACTACTGAGTTGCGTTGCTTGTTACTTCCTTAAAGTCACGCACAAATCCATATCATTAGCACTACCCTTAGGGCTATTACAATTGGCCACTGCTAAGTATATCCAGCTCCTCGGATGATATTATATCGTACATGTCACAAAGCCAAATACATTCAAGGATTTGAAATTTATCAAGTATTATTTTCCAATTAATTGCCATTTTAAAGAGCAATACAAACCTATATTAAATTTGTTTGAGACATTGCATCCAGTACAATCCGATGTAAATGCGATTGGCTCAATTAGAAGTAATTGAAGAGGTCCTTGGTGTAAAATTCCCTTAAAAATGTCACCTTTGAAATTAGAATTAATTTAACCTCTACTGTCCCTTAGATAGTGTACATTCTTGAATTGTCCAATCCCCGTAAAACCAATGAAGATAATAATAATATGCAGAATATTACGATGAGGTAATAATGGCATACAGTATTATTATTTTTGTCTAGACTTTAATTTTGTCTTAATTACGTTGCTTGTTTTCCATAGAAAATGAAAGTTATTTAGAGATTACAACATAGGCGATAACATTGAATTATTTCACATTAGGAACAATTTTATGAGACTTCATTATTTAAATATTTTGAGGTTCAACTGTAATATAGTTTTACGATCAAGGTTTAAACGATTTATGTTTTCGGAAACGAATTGCAACGCTTTGAATTTGTCTGTCGATAAGTCTTTTATAGCACATTGTTTCATCATATAATCATCAAATGTCCGTTGGCGCCATTTCACCCTTTTCGCCTTTGGGTAAAACAAAAATGAAGAAAAAAAAATTCTTCGTTTTTATGAGCTCAACAAAATTAAAGATATTTCATTTCAAGTGATTTGCGGCGAACCCTTTAAGGTACGGAAACGGTTGACGTTCATAAAATAAACAGTCGAGTTTCGATTTCAGAAAAAAGTTTTCCGAGACCATATTTCGTGCGGGTCAGTAAGATTGTGTTTTAGGCTATTTGTATATTTTGCTTTGAAAACCGCATGATCGCATTTTGTCTCAGTATTTAGAATTTACATTTTAAATTTGTTTATTTATGTAAAAAGCAGTAGATTGTCGTCAGTTAGCAAACAATCGATTCATTGATGATGTTTTTATTTGGCGGCTGTTCTCTTTAATAATATTTCAACACTTCATTTCGGATAATGGTAGCGTTTAGGTTTTAAGAATGAAAGTTAAACAAGTTGAATCGTATCTGCTAAATGGCCTAATATACTAATCTGTAAATATTAACATTGACATTCATAATATTTATCATTAATATTTAATATTACCTTCATAAATAACGGGTGATCCATGAGTCGTTTGTCGAAAAGAAAAAGGTAACTGAAGCAGGATATGATGAGGTAGAGGCTTATGGCTCCCAAGTTTGCAACTACAAGTAAAGTGACCCATTGTCGAAACCAATAGTCTTCTTTCCAGTCGTTTGGATAAACATAAGGCGTGAAGAAATAGTGATCGCAAACCTCTAATATAACGTCCATTGCTTCGCGGTACCTACAAATAAATATAAATGATAACATTAATAGAATATGCAACTACTTTGGATATTTATCACAGAAATGATTTAGTCCGCAATAATTTCCGATCTATTGTGGAATTGAACTTCACTTCACTTGGGACAGTTTCTAGATATTGGTCAGATTGGTTGGGCGCGGTTCTAGAAATGTCCAATAATGATGTAGCACCAAAGGTTATTGTCTTGTAGTTTCTATACTACACACATATACAAATGATACGATTTGATACAACTTTAGTTAAATTATCTTCTTCATAAATAAAATCAAAATTGAAGTTTAACATTGGAAAGAAAACAGCAATTCAACAATAAAAAAAAAAAGAAGACACACAAATAGGGAACAAGAAGAAAAAAAAGTTAAACCAAATAACTTTTACCAAATAGAAACACCTCATATTTTTGTTTTGCTTACAGTTTCCAAAGAAAGTTATACGATTTACTAAATTGAGTTTAGCAACCTTGCGTTTGGTTAAAGTTAGATGATATTGTCTTATAAATAAATTATTTTATTTTGTAGGCCACAAGAAATATTGTTATACGGTTCTCTGGCCACCTTTACCAAGACCTCTCATTGAAACAATGTATCCAGGGAAAACATAAATGCATTTTAAATTTAAGGTAAGTCTATATTTATCTCAACTTTATATCACAAAGTACATAACCCTGAAACAATATGTGTCATGTTAAATAGTGCAATTTCTACTTAAATCTCTATGTAGATTTTTTACAAGCAAACTAATGGTTTATGAAATAATACGAGCGTAAAGTTTAACAACATTTAGCGAATATTTCTCAAAATGCCTTCTGGTAATAACTAAGATATTGCTTGTGTATGGGTATATCACGATGTTATTTTATTTAGTCAGTCGGTCTGTCTGTTGGTCGAAATTCAAGTCTGATTCGTTAGCAGTTTATTATGTAGGCCAAAAAACATTTGCTTTATATAATGCGTTTAATCATAGGCCTACTAGTTATTTTATCTACGTATCTTTTACATATTATACAACCTAAAGCTCTGTCTATACTATCAAACTAGTTTGACAAAAAGACTGTGATGTGCCCAAATATGGTAGTGATATGCTTAAATATGGTAGTGATATTCTCAAATATGGTAGTGATACGACATCATGTCCGTGGGAACATCACATTTTTTTTGTCACATAAAGTTTGATAGTGTGGACAGAGCTTAAGAAATACTAATATGAATACATTCATTTATATACGTGAATTAATGTTCAATATTATTATTCATCTTCTACCGTGTCGAATTATTCACTAGAAAAATATTGTCTCAAAAAATGTCCAAAAGTCTGTATTTTGAGTTTTCCGGATACGAGTTACTTTTTAAGTGAAAGTGTTGAAACGTCTTGGTGACATCATTTATCAAATATATAACCAACGATGATATAGTAGGTCTTTGTTGGCTATTTAAAGATTAACGACGGCTTTTCAATAATACGTTTAGACTATTTTTGGATCTTGCTGATGTCATGTGCAATGCATCCATTTGGGAAAATATACCTGCTGACACAATATTTATATTCTATAGGCCTACAAGTTTTGTTTTTGATGCATCAAACCGAACCAGATATTTGGAAACTTCCTAAGTGAAGTTTCACCACTATATTTTCAGTTAATAAGTTATCATTATAGAAATAACAAATATAATTATTTATCTGGAAAAGAAACATAGATTGTTGTGCAATGCATTCATTATAGGAAAATGTAGCCTAACTGCAGACAAAATACTATGTTTTATTCAAGTTTTGTTCCGCTGACCGATGTATCAAACCAAAGCTGATATTTGGAAACTTCCTAGTGAAGTTTCATCATTATATTTTTTCACCTAATAAGTTTTCAATGGAATGATTTGTCGGGGAAAGAAATACAGTTTCGTCATCATCGTCAGTTAACGCCTCTTGTATTTCGACATTTTCGTAATTGTTCGCCATTTCATGGTTTGTCTTTATAATTTTCAACTTTAATGATCCTAGAGATGTTGGTCTTCCTCAAATTTTAGGGGGAAAAAACATATTTTATATTCTTTAAATGTTTCGTGTAAGCACAATCCTTTGACAATTTTCAAAAAAGTGGTTTCATTGTACTGTAAATGTTTTCTGCGCTGACCTAATATGTTTTAATGTGTCGTTTTAGTCTTAATCTTTTCCAAGTAATAACTGTACAGTAATCAATTTTTCCAGTTTTGGTTTTACTTATTTTTCACGTTTTTCTTTTTCTCTGATCTATGAGTAGTTAATCTGGAAACAATTCGAGATTTCCTGCGAAATTGGCTTTAATATCCCAGATTAGCCAACAAATTTAGTCATTTTACGTCGGAACAAAAGAAACCGAAAAAATACAGATGAGCATTTATAATACATTGAATGCTGTAACAGGTGCAGAATGCTACATATAAGTTGAAGTTCGTGAGGGAAACGCAACTCGGGGCCTGTTTGCGGTAGAGAGGGCTAAATAAGGACAAATGACAAATTATTTTGGGTAGGTATTGTCCCTTGATAGAACCAAAATAACAAACACAATCCTCCTACGTTACTTTTAAACTCGGTCAAATACTAGTATTTCAACAATTAAACTGAATGCAATGAATTAAAAATACGAGAAAAAAAAATGTACCGTGTCGGTTTGGATTTTGCATCTCGTAGATCGTTTCACAATATTAATAAAATAGACTATTGGTGATTTGTTTTTAAATTTAAGACTAGTATCTTTTACCCGACTTATTCCAGTTAAATTGACATTGTTTAATATTTATCCTCAATTGCGGAAATACGGATTAGGCGAGATGAGGCGATGTAACAATTCAACAAAGCTCAGACTAATATATTTATCTTAGATACGATAGTATTACGTAATTAACTACATGTTTAGACTGGAATAAATAAATCGACACAGATAAAGTAAATGTTTACTTAATTTCAATGAATGTCTTATTGCGGAAACAATTAAATGCGTTAAACACACTAACATTTAAAGGAAATGCAATTTCAAACTGTTTGTTTGTTTATTTATAGATAAAAAGATAATAAATAAGTAAATTCACGCGTCTGTATGCGTAACTATAATAGGCGCGCGCGGAGGCATGTCCTCAATTACTTATTTATGGTTATAAAGAGGGTATGATTTTAATAACAAACGTGCTTACTGATCGCCTGCAGTCTCTCGCCATAACTTTCTTCCGATTTTGTATTTATCCAACAATTTACGCCAAACCAGGTTCTGATATTTTGAATAATATTGTACACTCATTTTTTTACCCTTCGACCAAAGAGCAACGCGTTGGTAGGCACAATATGCCAATTGGTAGCACTATACCCCGTAGATTGATGCACCTGGCACGGGTCTCATTAGGACAAAGAAAGGCAGGTAGCCCATGTTGAACAAAATGTCACACTCATACAGAGGAAAACTTTATAATGATTGCATCCGACTCTGAGACCAAATATTTTGTTAACTGCTATTAATAGGGACACCAAATACACGTATTAACATTAAAAGCACACAAACACATAATGTGGCCCTATGTTTTCAAGTACTTTGATTAAATTATTAAAATCGAGGCGCAGTTCGTGAAATCGACTGTACACGTTTAGTTACGTTGTTAAACGGTGTTGGCGAAACCTTTGTTCGAGATTGAATGTTTGAGAAACAAATTGAGACTCTTGATTTAGTTTAACAGTTTATTACATCTATTACAATAAATGTTTCTTAACGCATGAATAAAATTGCGACAATTTTAAGGATTTATTCGTACATCGGTAGGATAATACCTGGGAGGTAGGCTGATGCTAAATTTGGTCTAGGATCAACATAATACGTTGTTACAGTCGGATTCAGTATCACCAAGGGGATTTAGTAAATATTGTAGTAAATGTTGGCAGTTCTAAAATCGACAACGGAAAAAGATTATCTGACGCGCGCGTACAAATAATTTTGAATATCAACTTTAGCACGCGCGCGGAATATTTGATTAGATATCTGTCGCGCGTACAAAGAAACTAACACACGGTCATCTTTTGTACGCGGCGCGTATGAAACTTAATTAGATGTCGCGAGCTTACAAAGAATGTTACAAATATCATCTTTTGTACGCGTACGAAATATTGTTGATTGGATTTTACCACCATTGTGTTAGTGTTTACAGTTAAATCTAATGAAGTGAGTGAAAAAGGGAAAGTACCTTCTCATTGTAGGTATTTTTTTCATAATTGTACCGTACCGGTTATACAAAATATTAATGGTTTGAGATTGTTTAGACCAGAGCAAACCATATACTGGCCTGTGTAACAGATATTGGATTATAATATTAGTTATAATTATTATTAGTCGTAGGCCTATATTTCATTGAGGTTCAAGATCACGCAATTGAATTGTTTCAGGTTGTACTTTTATGATTGATGATGTGCTTCGTTGGCAAGCAAAATGAGGTCGGTATAATAAAGTCACATGAGTGGTTCGCGCTATGGTTTAAAAAAATAAACACAATTAATATAGGAGAGACGAAAAGTGGAGAATTTTACGTGGATTATACTGGAGTATATGCGTGTTCGCCCGCGTGAAATCGATTGCGTTGATGATGAGCAGGGCATGCGAGCGCGGGGATTCCCACCACTATGTTGTCATGGGTCATATTATAGACAACTACAACGTTGGAGGAAAGAATTTATGAAAACACACCACTAATCGACCGTATCTTTCCTAACTAAATCTAGCATACATTTTTATCTCGGGCACATTAAATGTTTCACCAACAATCGCACGTACGTCACATAAGGATCGAAACCTAAATTGAGTAGTGCCCACGCGGCCCGCGTCGTCCCGCAGGAAGTCAAACACACCGTATACATGTAAGATCAGTTCCAAATAATCGTCCGTGAAATTACGCAGTTGTCAAACGCACAGTAAACTACAGCAGGTGTTTTCCATCTATCATTTGCTGCTGTATACTGTGTTGTTATTTCGTAACTATTGATAATGTGTATGCTGCGAATGTCATATGTTGTGCAATTAGTTCTCGTGTCCTTTATCAATCAAAGCTATTACGTCATAGAAACTAGATTAACGCATTTGTTACGTAAACAAACGCGAAATATACGGAAGCATGTTTTTATGTAACACATAACGAGATAATTGCGTACGTACTCCAAATTGCGTCACTGGCTACTTATCTAAATAAGATGATTTAAGAATAGTATTTTAACACTTAAAACACATTTACCATTAAGAAACTATTTAATATAAATATTTATGGATCCTAAAAATATAAATATAAATTTAAAAAATATTAAATAAAACTAACATACCGATTTACCAATGTATGAGTATTCCAGTTAAAACGAGTTCCAATAATACCAATATGTAGGTAGTATTATAAGATAAGGTACAGTCCTTAGCCGTGAGACAAAAAAAATCAAAATGCGACCTGTAGAGCACAAGAACACGATAATATCATCAACACTTACAGTGCCGAAAGTTTTTATACACACTTCTGTCAAGGTTACCACCGCAAACAGGCACGATGCCAACCGCTCGTAATTCATCATACCGCCCTCACCGGCCATTATCACTTCTGGCAGATGATAAAAGTTCAGAACACTTATAGAACGTTGGTGGGTGGGTTTTAACAAATCTGTGTGAAAAAGCTTAACAGACTTTGTATTTTTTCCAAGATTATGTGATTTTATCAAATTTTTAGAAATCGAAAATAATCTTTTATATATGAATGATTTGCAGATTGCAATGTTTGCGGATATTTTTATCGCCTGCATACTCGGCGCGGTTTTCGTGGAATAGTTAGGCCCTAATTACGGCCTTCTGTCCGCCAGTTGACAAGGATAGTTAATCAAGGGCAACTTGTGTACAATTTCGTTATATCGTCTGCAAAGTGCAGGCGATATATCATGTTACACGTGTCAACTCTGATTCACCGTATTTATTTGGAAATTGGTGATTATATTTCATGTTAATGAGATAAGTATAAAGGCTGCACCTTGTTCAGTTAAGAAGTGTTCCGGTTGCTGGTTTTGGTGGTGATTTCAAACCCGTTCATTCGATCCAATAAGTGCTAATATTTATGAAATATGTGTTTAGGAATGTGCTACTGTACATTTCCAGGTTTCAGTCGATTTAGAATTTCCTAGCATTCTTTCTCTATTTATCGATTTTGTATGGATTTACGATACCAAATGAATCCATGTAGGCCTAGATATAATAATATCCATAGATATGGGATTATTATAAACAAAAAGACAATAATATTCTAAAAAAGAATTAGTAGTCCGCATTATCTAAACATATTCATACTCGTTGCTATACACATTTTCTTGATGATTTTTGTTTTATCTTCATTTTTTCATACGACCCATATTTCTATGAATATTCATGAACCTATAATTAAAGAAATATCCCCATACAAAATCGGTTTAACCTAGCTAATAATCTATAATAAGAAGTTAGAGCCAAGATAAAAACTCATAAGATTCAAAACATATCTAGGCTAGCACTTGAACATGTCTATTATTAATAGAGTGATCCGTGGTAGCACTTTTGAAACCTACATACAGAGATACATAGAGCCGCGGGGGAATAGCAGTCGCTTCACCGACAAAACGTGCTCTAAAAGAAGCTACCGAAGTTGTCTTTAGTGGAAAATGTGTGAACATAAACATCCCAGTTAGTGTGGCTTACATCGGTCTGTCGACACGCTCGATATTGTTTGGACGAATGTACTTTTCGTACTTGAGTTTTACATCTGGTGTCCAAAACTAAGGAGCCTTCTGGGAGTACTTACAATTACTTAACACTAGTTGTATATCTCCCGTTAGCAGGTGAGATTAAATTAAAACCGACAGTTGTCCAACGAAAACCGATAATCGTTAAGTAATTCCCTGACATATTGAAGTCGGTAACGACACACCAATATTGCAAGGTGTGAAAAACTGGAAAATTATGACACTGGGCGGGCTACTTTTGGGACTTTTGATAGAAGGTAATAGGTTAAAGAACTTTTTAAAATAATAAATCATTAAAATTGTACGCGCGCACAAATTCTGATGAAAATCATGTATATTTATACGCGCGCTTACAAAATGCTGATGAACATGTATTTTTATACGCGCGCGTGAACTTTTGGCATCGTTTGTTGTGTACTATTTTTGATATCAGGATCTGTCATTGAGCTTCCCTCCGGTACAACCCTTCTTTTTTTAGAACTGTCATCTTTAAGTTTTCTCTCTAGTGCCCCGAAATAAGATCAAGTTAAGTACCGGGCTGTAGTCTAGACGACTGGGGTTTCGATCAGCATATAAACATCTCGAAAATGCAATAATATTATGTTTAGCATGATGTTTCATCGCCAGTGATGATCTTTTGGCGTTCCATAAGTCATATCGACATCTCCGTCAAGCCATCTCGTATCTTTCAAAGTTTCGGTATACTAGACTGCATGTTGTTACCTAGACAACAGTCATTTAAACCTCCGACAAACGTAAAGAATGTACGTTCTCATCTGATCTGGAGCCGAATATCTCACCGGGAGATAAAGACTTCACGGAAACGAACATGAGTAATAAGTCTGAATTACAAATAAACATTTTTTATTGATAAAAAAACAGAACATAAATTCATTTAAATGTCAATCAGAATGACGTCAGCGCTGACATTTTGCAGAACATAAAGTACTGGTGTTCAGAGACTAATTATTAAACACACTGTCAAAAAAAGCGATAAAAACTATTATAATCAGTGGATGAAATTATTACTAATGGAAAAAGTACATCATTTGTAACTTAGGCCTACGTGTTATTGCAAACAGTGACGTCTAGGCTACCGGTGTTTATTATAGACCTATACTTACATCTTTCCGGTACACCGGTAAATGCTCGATAAATCTTTTAACAATATTTGTGTTTCATTTTTTTGACAACACATGTAGTTGACTCTCTCCAAAACCGGAAACTCTCCCAAAATCAAACTTTTCTTGAGATCCAAAAGGCTCCAATTTTCCCACATTTGGTATACCAGGTTTTGTGGAAAACTAGAATGTTGGGCCAGTCAAAATGTTTCCTGTATCTGGAGAGTAGATTTTAAGTGTTATGGTGGTAAATAAATTTCGAGAAACATATACTTTAAAGAACCCATCGTACAATACCTTAGTTTGTTTGGCTTTAACTGTTTTGACTTGTGGTATATTTTAAGCAAATGATGTAACTTTTCATTGAACAACATGATGAATTGTGGTTGTATTAATGTTTGCTGAATGTATACTGTACACCAATGTTGGTGGATTTGTTTATTTATAAACATAATGATAATATATAAAAACAATTTGATATCACTAATTGATTACGGTCATGTATGATTTTCATTAATTCTTTTTAATTTTTTTTAAATAATTATAATTGTCATCTCCTAAAGATTAATTGGAGCATTTGTGAACAAGTTTTGAAACTTCAATTTACGGGTTATCCTGACTTTAATTATCTGGTTTTGCGCTGCATGTTTGTTCTCTAAAAGTCTATTAAAAATCAAATGCCAGGTCGATGGTGGTAACTCTTAAACGACATCACTATAGCTACATTTTAAGTTTTTCACTCCTGAACATTAAAAATGTCATTTTTAACTTAAAATATAGACATACCACAATCATGTAATGTGGTTAGGTTTCGTTGATTTTGTTAATTTTCTTACGACCGCATTCATCTTGGAAATTCACTGGAATTTATAACCAAACGGAAATATTTGTCGAATAAAGTAATTGTTTATATTTACAAACAATTAATGATTTTAGTACGATAAACCACCAGTTGACAAACTACATTTTGACGCCGGGCTGTTTTAACGATCGGAAGTCAAGTTTGGAATTTTTTTTTTGTAAATATGTGGAAAATAAATGTTAGGTGTGCCGTATGACATCCGACATAGCGGTTTTTGAGTATACCACGGGATCCTGTTGATTACTAAACATGTCACATAGGTTAATTTATGACATAACAACTACTGGTGGAAGAAGTAGGTCGAGGAAATTGGTTCGAATCTCTCGAAACCAACTAGAATCGCTTATCTAATATGGAAATGCAATTATGTGTGAGAACATTGAAATGTCATTATTTGTTCGTAACCATAAAAAAAAGTAAATCCCGAAATATCACCCTCTAGGGTGCCATGGGGAATAGTTCCGTAACTGATACATGAAGTCAAGGCTTGAGACCTACCCATGTTCAGGGTCGCCAATAACCAATCCCAGCTTTTAAAGAAACCTTGGTTTTCTTATGGAAATTCGTTTAACTGAAATATTCTATTTATAAAGTCCTATTTTATATGTTTACTATTGCATGTAAATACTATTACCGCCGTTACTCCTCCATGAAATGAAACTTACAGATACCTAACATTTCGGTCCAGCACTAGATGTACACGGATACCCACAACATTTCGGGCAAGCCTTAGATGTACGCGGATACCCAACATTTCGGGCCAGCACTGGATGTACGCGAATATCTACCGTAACATTTCGGGCCATCACTAGATGTACCCAGAAATCCAACATTTCAGGGCCAGCACTGAATGTACGCGGATACCCAACATTTCGGACCAGCGTTAGTACGCGGAAACCCAACATTTTGTATCATTTAAACTAAGTTGTAAACGTGCATGTTAAACAAGCAATAAATAAACATGAACTAACATGTCATCACTTACAATACAAAACTTGCTTAAACTAATGTTGAACTTAGATGTTGTTAAAGACGGACTTTCGTAACAAGGTTTAGAATGCATAGTATATTCATTTAGTTGTAGTTTCTGTATTTTGTATTACAGTACAATGGTTCCTTTGATTAAGGTCCATAAATGTGATATCATATGAGGTAATGTATCCCAATAAGTGCTTTATATTTCAACATGAAGACCACGAGCACAAAGAAATCAGTGTAGTGTAATGTCATTATTAATACGGCAAGAATGAGGTACAGGATTCGTAATAATTCTATCAACCAAAGCTAATAATTTATCAAGATGAGAAATATCTCGTCGTTATAGTTGGGATGTCTTCTCAGCTCTGTGCAGGAAGTTATGGCCTCTTTACACCTCCACGCTTAGACTTGCCCCCAAGTCTATAGTTAATTTCGAATCTTACTTTTCGATGTTTGTCTGAACAAGCTAGTATACGTATGAAACGCCATATGTGCCAAAATCTTTTACTAATATTAAGGCAAAAACTCCGTCTGAAACCCAGACTACTCCATGCTCCGTGGTGTCAATTTCTCATGAAATACAATCTCAAAAGATCGGTCTTCGATTAAAGAATTGTCATTCTATTTCAATTAGTCAATTATTGATCAAATAACATGTTGTTTGGGACGAGAATTCGGTGGACAGTCGAATGACAAGTTACAAGATGTGACGTGGCGCTGAATGTATGTCAGATCTGTATCTATACGCGAAATCAAAACTAGTTTATACATTTAAAACGTTCAGGCCTAATTGAATCATTCGATTCCCACGGTGTTCTTTTTCTCAATACCTTCATCCAGTATACGCCATTCAAATAAACATAATTAAAGTTGTTATTCCCCAGACAAGATCAAAATTGAGAACATGAAAAAAGTTTTTGATTATTACCGCGAGGTACTTTGTTGTTGCACTGTACCTACCACGCTAGCGTCTTCGGGTTTCTGTAAAGCAACGCGCTGATATCCAGGTGCCGCACGTAGAACTCGGCGATTTTAGCATTCCAAGTCAAGGCCTAGGCCCCCTGTAAATGAGGAATTTTTTACAGCCGACAAGAGAATTGTACTATTGAAAGAAAGTGTTTCAAACTATTGTCGTAACTGTCTATATTTATTTGTCACCGTTTGGTATTGTTTTGTTTGTAGTTTGACAAACTCAAAGTTCTCACGAATTTCTAAATAATCGCACTTTGAATTCAAAATAAAATAATTTATTCAGTATGTTCGATTTTCCGAGATGTGGATGTCATAGTCTTGACATGATATAAAGTTTTGTTCCTACTAGCAACGCAACGTTGTACGCACGAAAGTTGACCAATAACAAGCGACAGTTCGAATTATAGATCGCTTGTGATTGGTCAAATCACTTACGTTGCGTTTACGTCCTTGCTTAAGCGTGGTTCCCACTAGAACGTAACGCAAGGACGTAAACGCAACGCAAGCGTTTTAACCAATGACAAGCGAAGTTAGAGACAGTTAGCTATCACAAGCGAATAAGCCATCGCTTGTGATTGGTCAATTCACTTGCGTTGCGTTACGTCCTTGTGTTGCGTCGCTAGTGGGAACCACGCTTTACCAATCTTAACTCTTAAAAAAGTGTTTTTCAATATTGAGCCACTTGACATTAAACCTACTGACACTACAACCGTATTCCGTCCGGCCCGAACCGGTGGCCGGATATAGAAGAACGTGAAAAATGTCTAGAAAGAACCGTTTAAACTAAACTCATTCCGGATTCCGTGTTAATCGTATACGTGTATTGAAACACGCAACGTAGCCGGGAGGCATTATTTTTTCCCCTATCAGGTTAAGGCAAAACTGAATAATGCACGAGCCTAATTATGTAGCGCGCCCTATGTGTAAGCCCTTTTAATGTCATAATTTATACCATAATCTCGTGAATTATTCATGATTTCTACCTTAACCTTACTACCTTAATATAAGAAAAAATAATGCAGCCCAGAGTTTCCTATTCAACCACCGGAATGGCTCCTCAATCGGTGGTATGAAGTTATGCGCCCAATGAATTAAAAGGGGCCCTGTTACCTGAAGAAAATTACATTCTATTTTTAGTACTTTGTGATATTCATGCTGCCACAAATCTTATTGCAGAATTTGAAGAGGTCGTAACATCCCATAAAATATCGATGCTGACAAATTACTTATCTTGATATTAGCTGTACACCATTGTCTTGTTTTCGTTCTGTTTTGTTTCATCATTTCCGTGTAAGAATCATTTCAACATTCAAAAGTCTGTGGTTTTTTAAACAACATTTCGGAATGTTTGTTTGATGAGCTATAATTTAAATTTGGATGATTTATTTCTGACAAGACGATAGGTATTGTAATTGAAGAGTAAGCAGAGAAAACAATTCTGAACATACACGCGCGTGTACAGATGTTGTTGCCTGTATTGCGCGTACCATCCCGTGTGTTTCATTTTATGCAAATCTGTAAATAATTGATCTACGCGGAGTACGCGCTCCCTTCATATCAAAAAGGGATGCCCGTATTTCGTGTAAACAATGTTATGTAATTCAAATGTCAAGTTGTTGCATACATCCTGCAATGATGTCATACAATGTGTGGAGTTTGATTTATTATTGCAAAGTGCAAAGGCGAAAATGCTAGAATTGCCATGTTGGTGTCCCGACATCACCTTGTATTATACCCAGAAGATTCATTTGATAAAATAACATTTACCTGGTAAAATGTTGGCTGGTTCTTATAAAACAAATGTATTAACCACGTATAAAGAGATGAGCAGTCACATGAGTCCACATCCTTATATATTTGTTTCTAATAAAGAAGAGCATTGGTTTAGAACGGATACAGTAGCTGCCAATGAGGATCTGGCATTTCTCCAGATAAATGATGCATTCAACAAAAAAGGTTACTGATAAAGTTCTCGTTATATTTTAAATTATTTCCAATTGACATCATTGAATAATGAATTTAATACAAAATATCCTGCTATGATGAATATGGGTCATAGGTCAACCGAGTGGGTGGATAATAACTTCCGAAGTGTGAGAATGATGTAATTGCAAAAGAGATAATTCGTTGAGGATGATGCACATGCTGGAATGCAAAATACTGTATTCCATTTGCTTACAGAAAAAGACAAAGGCGCGTCTATAGCGTTCAATCAATTATTTGATGAAGAGTTTTATCAAGTTCGAACCAGTTAATTGTTGTTGTATTTTCCCCGCTGATTTTCGTTGTGATAATCTACCCTTGAAGATAATGAAATCAGTTTTTAACCCTGATAATTATAATCAAGATGAATATACTATAAAGACGATCTATAGTTAAGTTTGTACCATATCATTCACGTCACATCAAAGGATTTTGAAATGTTTGATGTTTTAAAGTTTTGCGCGCGTGTAAAGGGATTTACGCGCGCGTTATTTTCGTGATGTACGCGCTAATGAAAATGAATTATGCGCGGCCGTAATCTTGTTATCTACAGGGCATATACACAAGAAAACTTTTTTTTTAAAAACTTTGTAAAAAAACTATTGATTTAATCTTCAGAAGAACAAAGTTGGAGAGATGAGGAACATTCTAGACAATGTGGTCTAAAATAGTTGAGGGATTTAAGACATACCATTGTATTTATGAATCAAAGTTTCTCGGACTTAACGAATGCCCAAAGCGGAGATAATAACGGATGAACTCAACGGAATTGTGAATAAAAATAGCAACATATTTGTATAATTATCTCAAAAGATTATTGTCTATAAAAATTATGATATTTTAGTTTGAAGAAAAATTCGATCCAGGCCTAAAGTTGAATCGGGGCGGGCTAGAAAACCGCGAACACCGCTTTTGACGACCTCAGAAAGTTTTCTGGGTCCCGAGAGGAGCTTCGTACTTTCTCACGTGACTTCGCTTGGATTTGTACAAGATGCCGCCGGCATTTGTATGTAACTGTACTTTCAAGTCGTGACTTACTACGATTATTTCAATGTTTCCCAAACAAAGAATTAGCGTAACTGGCTGTTTTAGCCAAAAGCTTTGGAGAACTTGCGGCGACGTTTACACAGCGGGGAAAGCTTTTTCAGGCGTGGATATACCAGCTACTCACAGCTGTTCCAGAAATATGAATTAAGTGCAGCGCCCCCAACGTTTCATAGCGTTTTATGGAGTAGCGATTCCGAAAACATATTGTATACAAACCACATGAGGAAACCCGGAAGCAATCAAGCATAAAACGACTGTTTTTTAATAGCCAATAAAAACAAATAAAGACCGCGAAAGTCAGAAAACTAATGAATATTCATTAGAACAACCCTGGATGAAGGTGAAAAACATGCTGTCGTCGTTTTATCACGTGGATTTTAAGAGGTAATGTAATTGAAAATTGTACACCCAACGCCAGTTTTTTTCTCAAGCGATACATTTAAAAAAGTAGGTATAAATGTTGTTTTCCATATCAGTTTAAAAATAATTTTTTCTGTTGAATTCTTTGATTTAGTTGGATACTTTAGTTATCCTTGAATGTTTTAACAAGGATCGTATTCATATTGCCTGGCTGGATTTTTTCCTACGCTAGCTTATAATAGGCTATGCCCAGGCTCCCTTGCGTGGTTAAAACCAGCTGTGTAAGACTAATGGCTGTTTATTTTTAACACGTAAACATGTATATTCGGAGGGCCTGAGTGACAGTTGACCTGTTATAAAGCTGATTAATTACTTGTTCCTGGTTCTAATTAAAAATTAGGCCTAGTCTAGGCCTAAGCTTTTTTAATAATCATTCATATTGGGAGAGGAGTACAGAGTAGGCCAGGCTACAGGCCTAGCCTAGCTAGGCCTATGTTATATAATAGGCTAGGCTACATCATCAGCATGGTTAAAGGCTAGCAGCCTACCTAGCATGTCTTAGTCAAAGATCTGTAATATATTAATAGAAAGAAGCTATAGAGTACTGTGACATTAGATATTTAATCATAAATGCATATTTCTTTCATATTTGTATTGTATATTTATTATTTTGATATGCAATCACAATCTAAATCAGTAAATAACATCAATTTCCGTTATCAATAAATAATTATTAATATATAAACCAAATTAAAATAAAATAACTGTTTATTTTTAACACGTAAACATGTCTATTCGGGGGCCTGAGTGACAGTTGACCTGTTATAAAGCTGATTAATTACTTGTTCCTGGTCCTAATTAAAAATTAGGCCTAGCCTAGGCCTAAGCTTTTTTAATAATCATTCATATTGGGAGAGAGGAGTACAGAGTAGGCCAGGTTACAGGCCTAGCTAGGCCTATACTATATATAGGCTAGGCTACATCATCAGCAGGTTAAAGACTAGGCCTACCTAGCATGTTAGTCAAAGATCTGTAATATATTAATAGAAAGAAGCTATAGAGTACTGTGACATTAGATATTTAATTATACGGTAAATGCATATTTCTTTCATATTTGTATTGTATTATATATGCAATCACAATCTAAATCACTAAATAACATCAATTTCCGTTATCAATCAATAATATATATAAACCAAATTCAAATTAAATAGCTTCCAAAAAATTAAATTCAATTACAATTCATATACCATTTGTTAAATATTTTCAAAATCATTGTTCTAGCAATAACACAAAAAAATACTACCATTCATACAGTATACTGTACATAATAATATGCAATACTGTAACAATTAACTGAGAAATATTTTAGCAAACTATTCCTCAACTTTTCTCCACTTAGTTACCGGCCTAGTTACTTCATGCTGGATCTCAGGTGAAATAAACGTCAGATGTGACTTCATGATTTCCCACAAAACTTTTTCCATGGTACTGCTGTCGAGGAATTTATTTTTTCTAAATACCTCGTCCATTTTTGTACATAGAGGTCCAGTTTCAAATCTCTTGGTTCATAGTAGTTCGCTATATAAAATATATAAAAGAAATATGGCATTAATTTTTTATAGTATTTGCATGTTTTAGACATAATTTTAAAGGTGTATAATGTAGGACTGACCAAGTCTTTGACCTCTTGTTCTTTTAGATTTATTCTGTGGCCAGTCTCTGCAATCTTACTATGCTGTTTTGTCACAAGTGACACTGAGAGTTCATTTCTTAAATGCTCAAGATTCTCTTCTAAAGACTGGATTTTAATCATTGTACTTTGTAGCATGTCAATGTGCTGCAGCTTCTGATTTTCTCTTTCTGCTAGATGATCACCTGAGATTAAACAATATTGGTCAACCAAATAAATGTCAATCTGCATAAAAAATGAGCATCAAAATTATTATATTTTAAAAATGTTAACAACTATTTCTTGTAGCAGATAATGATAATACAGTATATGGATAATTCATAGGAAAATAAGTTCCAGCCAAAGGTTTGCTTTATTATGCATAAAAATAGGATAAACAATTTTGAAATTCTATGCTCAAAGGGACAATGTATATTTAAAGAACAACTTGACCAATTGAGTTATTATGTAATGTCAATGTAAAGTTGAAACAACATTTGAATTTACCAGTCAAGATGTCAGCATCCTGTCGCATGTTGAATATTATAACATATTGACACCTGGAAAAATAGTTGATTGAGGAAATATTTAATAAAGAAAAGAGGTATATTTATAAATTACTGTAACAATTGTTTGTTTTGACAGTTATTTTATACTAACATTGTTCTTTAATAAATAATATGAAGTACAAACACACATTTCATTGTTTGGAGTGTGTATTAAACTTTCTAAAGAGGTGGTTATGATTATTTACCTACCCTGTTTAATTCAATGTCTACCAGGTATGGTCTAACAACGCTGTGCGATATTGTTTTGCTTCTTTGTGTTCACTGCCATGGTCTACAAAAGACTTGTAGGCCTTGAGATATCTACAGGCTTGAGGAACATTGTTGGTTCTGATGTCATCTTGATTACAAAAACAATAGATGCAACTGTACTTTCCTTTAAAAATAAATCAATTTTTAAATCTACAGTACTTCAGTTTTGTGTCCAAACAAATCCAAACAAGAGAGCTAATAGCCAAAATATTAAACAATTATTATGCTGTAAAAATGTATTAATATTAAGGCCTAGCCTAGGCTGTGACTGTCACTCAGTCCCACCAGCTAGCCTAAAAATGCACCAGGAAAGCAATAATTATTATTATAAACACATGCCATTAATTATTTGGTAACAGTTATAATTATTACATTTAGGATTAGGGTAATTAAAGGTTTAACTATTACGAATTTTCTATGTTTCGGCCTAGCTTCATTCTAGGCCCACATTACTGTCACGGTCATCGCGGGCGTCAACGCACTTTCTAAGCCTATCGCCAAACCGTTTTCTCGCCGATAACAATAACAATGTATAAAAGGGTTGCAAAATATGCGAGTTTTACTAAAAACTGAACCAGGCTATATTAACAAAACTAGTATTATTTTGTTTATATAATAATGATGGACTATATTCTAGTTCGTTCTTTTTCCAAAAAAATGAATTATATCCACAAAAAAAGTAAAGAATACAATGATATTTTCTACTTACGATTGTTTACTATTTCATTACACAGTTTATCTCAACTTCCTGGTTTATGTGCGGGAGAGTATTTCAGTAAAATGGACAATATCGTCGTTTATTTATTAATTTATAGTACAGAAACAATAAAATATTTATTTTTTAATTGAACATACACTTTTTTTAATCGTTTAGTTTTGTATAAAATGTTTTTACTACATAAAAACTCACGATAGCGAAATTTAATTTGGCGTTCGCGAAATAATGGTTTGTAAACAAAAATTATATGTCCGCGCGACTCGGGGGAGCCTCGTCTGCTAACACTGAGGGCGCTTGACTTTTTCTGATATCTTAACACTAGTTGAAACAGCTGTGTACTAAAACCTGTAGCCAGCCCGCGGCCAGATCTTCGTAGACTTGGGTGAATCTGCCGCCCTTCCTCCAACCGAGATTCCGTGCTTCTTACAATGTATTCGTATGCCTAGCTTCCAGCAACATGGCAACTTGTACAATTAGGGAAGTACACCCGACCTGGCATTATGTGATAGTAAGGTTACACCTCGGACAATCTTCGCAAAAACCACAAATTTAAGAGATTTTGTCTGTTAATACTGTCAATTACCATTATTTCTCCAAAAAGAATCAACTTTTGTTCCATTTTCCCAAGACCAACGACAAGCGATTTGATGGCGATAACATTACCTTCAATAATTAAATTAATCGATGCTGACAAGGTCGCCACTTCTTGCAACCTAGTTTATTTAACATTGTTTTTAAAAACAATAACTTAATTATTTTAAGACTTAGATTTTCCAATTGAACATTGTAAATAATTGACTGCGCAAAAGTATAATATTGTCAATTACAGTATCAAATGCTTTTTGTTCAGTCATTTTTCTTTAACAAACAAAAGTTTTGTGAAAATTTAAAAATAATTTTGCTAATTAAAAAGTACAGGAACAATGAAGTTCATGGCTGGCATATACAATAAAAAAAAATGTTCTTTTTAAGTTACTTAACATTTATGTTTTAATCGCCATGTATGTTACGACGTAAACGCATGATGTTACGACGTAAACGCATGGTGTTACGACGTAAACGCATGATGTTACGACGTAAACGCATGATGTTACGACGTAAACGCATGATGTTACGACGTAAACGCATGATGTTACGACGTAAACGCATGATGTTACGACGTAAACGCATGATGTTACGACGTAAACGCATGATGTTACGACGTAAACGCATGATGTTACGACGTAAACGCATGATATAAACATAAGTTCTTTCTAAATTGTACTTCTCTTGATTCAAACATTCTGCCAATTATTACTGTTTCCGTTGTGGCACGAAATTCATATTAAAAGGTAAGAGGTGGAGAAAATACCAGAAATCTACGACAGCCATTACGTGAATGGAATATCACAACAGACATACCAGAAAACCCCAAGGAAAACTGTGTCGAGTAAAAGAGACCGAAGTACTTACTCAAATTATGTAAAAATCATACGGTTATCTCATTATAGTCGATATAAAAATAGAATATTTACGTACATCTTATATTTAGAAAATAGAATTGAGAAACTTCTTTAATTTTCAAGAGCGAAGAAATCAATATTTTAGAAGTAAGATTTGGTTTTATAAGTTTTAAATATCAACACACTTTCCCACGACGGTTAAAGTAGTAGTTGCTTTTGTTCAAAACATTGTATTTCTCAAAAAAAAAACCACTTATTTCATCCATCATTCTTTAAGAATAATTTTAATGCGTTTCATTTTGGTGTTTCCACAATAAAATTTAGAATTTAGGATTCTAATTTAATAAAGAACGTTGATAAATAATCTCTTTATTTTTATTGATCAGTACCATTTAGACAAGTTCAGACAGAGACTTTTCCGATTGCTTTGCTTACGTATTCTTCAGAAATATTAGGGCGCGATTTTACAGCGTGCATCTGAAGTAACTTTACATGCGCACCATAGTCAATTGACTAGAGTGTGTGTGCGTGCCATACTCAATTGACTAGAGTGTGTGCGAACCATACTCAATTGACTAGAGTGTGTGCGCACCATAGTCAATTGACTAGAGTGTGTGCGCACCATAGTCAATTGACTAGAGTATGTGCGCACTGAGTGTTATGTTCATCTCGGCAGCTTTTTTGTCACAAAGAAGAGAAAAATATTTTCCTTGGTTGTTTAATCAATTATGATCAGATGTAGGAAGGTGTGAATAAGATGAATTGAATGATTAACGACTGGTGCGATGAAGGATATTTTATTGTGGTTTTCTTTCCGGCAAATGTTTGGACGACGGAGGAAGATGTGGTTTACAAAACCTTTCTAATTTCTTAGAATAATTCCTACTTGAAAGGGATTTATTTATTGATAATTGCAATATCCAAAGGAGTCGTTTCGCTCACTTTAAGAAGGGGAATGTTTATGTCAGATTGTGGTTTCTAGTAGTTTCGAAGAAACTCTACAAAAGAACTATTTGGTTTACACGCCTTGGGCTGTTAGTGGTGCTATACTATGCGATTGACATGCGAACTAATGTGGACATAAATAAACCGCGCCGCCAACGTCAATCGCCACACCTATAACAAGAAAGTTGTTTCCTGTTGATGACGTCACTATACCTCGAGGGCTCATTCGTCACCTGACGACTTTTTCTTTAGAAAGATGAAGAAAAACCAAACTATGATTTTAATTCGTGGAGTGATGATGTGTTAAGATGTCTGTATGTCTGTTTGTCTCTATAACCGTCTAGCTTTGACGTCACCACAATGCGATATCTATGTCGAAAACGCAGCGCAATCGTTAAATACAATATTAGTTTTACTGACACGTGACACATCCTTGCCACCATAGGAAAAAAAAGGAAAGACAAAAAGAAACGTAGTGTGGACATGCTTTCTGCCAAAATTCGCAGCCACACTAGCAAATAAGCGATTCGTTTGTGAAAGAGCCGAGCGGATTGACGACAAAATAATAAAGTACAATCGTAAAATGACTCTTTAAAAGTTTCCACAAATATTTAAAGATTGAAACAATAGCAACGTGTGACTTGTTGAAGTATCCAGCCGTACACTCCCCGCGGGATCGCCTTCCTACAAGTGTCTTGTCTATCGACACGTCCATGTCCGATTCAATTAAACAACCAGTTGTTTGTAATTGAACGCGATTGATGAGATCTTAACGGCGGCCGTTGCTTCAACTGTTTAGTTTAGTGAGAACAAAATAGTCCTTTAAAAATGTACTTTGTACATTAAAAACAAATCTGTTTAATTTGATGATGTAGTTATCTGATGACAGAAAAAACAACAATGTTCAATTGAATATAAGTACTGTACCTATAAGCCGTACAGTACTATCTAATAGCAGTAATGGAAGTATCTCAAAATTGCCTAAAATTTAACTCTTTTTCAGGTGAGAGTTTAAACACTAATAGAAATACTTAAACCGCCCCAGGTTCATCGATAAACATTATAGTTCAAGGTGTCGAGGGCCTGTGGGACGGGTACATATACTATTTACATTCTAACTAACACAGCTTCAACGCAATCAAGCATTATTTCCCAACACGTTCCACTAATTCTAGGGCATTTTATCATTTTTTCCCAGCCCTCCCGTGCCCATTAACCGGCGTTACACTAATAGATTTATGGGTAAAATTCGTATCGCGTTTCGTAGTTTGGTGTTTACTTTCATTTGGAAACTTTTTTCTTATTTGTTGAAGCATGATTAGACAAGACGTATACTCCTCAATGTTTATTAGTTTTGATGTTGAAATATGTATCAAGTATACCCATAAATTAATATAATTTCTATTTTAATATAACGATGATGGTTATAAAGAGATATAGTTACAGATGTAGAAGCGGCAGATCTTAGCTAGCCTAGATATGCGTATAGCCATGGACAAAATAACACAATATTTTATCAATGTGGCCGAGCGATTGAGCAAACTTTTAAAGTAAATACTGGTAAAAATATTTTACCTTGCTGCTCTATACACCATTTTCACCTAAATTCATCGATATGACCACTCAGACGTATGTTTTATTTGTATTCTCTGGAGTAGCGGAGGAGTAGCCTACAGTTCAGATCTTTTGCAGTTAGTTTGTCACATGTGTTCATTTGATTTGGTCACTTCGCCCCAATTTAATTAGTCTTCTAACTGTCATTTTCCTTATTTCTTAATTACTCCTCTGAAGTAATATTGTTACAACTGTGGGCTACATTAATAAAAATTTAAAAGTATCATTTTCATGTTTCTACGACACATTATCCTTGTCGAATTAGTTGTCACCCACGACAATGACGCCTCAATTATTTAGAAAAACACAATTTTAGAAACATGACACAGCCTGGACCCTCCACCTTGCAGCCGTCGTAACCCACCTTTTCTTCACTCGCAGTATAAACATTATGTCATCACAACAACGGTCAGATTGTTTTAACTGTAATTTTATTAGACTAGTGATAACATATTAAGTTTTATGTGGTTTTTTAACAGTTACCAAAACATGTAACTGTCGGTGGTTTTCGTGACTTGCTGACGCACGTCACGCACGCATTTTGTATTGAAACTTTTAATTTAATTTAACATACGTAAAGTCAAAAGAATATTAATTTTAAACAATTATTATGTAAGCCTAATTAGGCCTATCAGTAAAAAGATGCGATGCAGAAATTGGTGGAAATACCGTATGCCGTTATTATCGAATCTGACTATACTATTGCGCAGCTATTTATGAATTACAGCACGGACGTACAGCCAATAACTAAAAGCCTACGTGCACATAACCACGCGTATACGTGCACATAACCACTCGTATACGTAAAAATAACCACTCGTCTACGTGCACATAACCACTCGTCTACGTGCACATAACCACTCGTCTACGTGCACATAACCACTCGTCTACGTGCACATAACCACTCGTCTACGTGCACATAACCACTCGTCTACGTGCACATAACCACTCGTCTACGTGCACATAACCACTCGTCTACGTGCACATAACCACTTGTCTACGTGCACATAACCACTCATCTACGTCGTGCATGCAGTCACCTATCGTTTTGTTTTATTAAACGGTAGGCCTATGACATAACATTAAATCCGTGAATTCATTCAAATGGATAATATTCACACTAGTGGTCCAGCTGCTATATCCAGGAATTCCAATGTAACCAAGCCCTAGTATTTTAATTTCACTCTAATGAATTTATTTTATCTTATCAATAGTAATCCCATACAATCTAATTAATAAACGTGAGATTGTTATTAAGAAAACAAGTTAATTTAAACACGCGGTTTGAGTCCTACTGAGCTCACCTTTAAAACAAAGTGTAATCGATAGTTTTCCATGCAAAGGTTAAACAAAATAGGCCATACATATCGAAGTTAAAAGGACACATAGTAACGCGTGCGCGTGCAAATGTTGAGTAAACCTATGACTTTTTATACGCGCGCGTACGTGAAGTTAAAATAATATATTTTTTTTAAATCAAAGAAAATATAATTATCTACGTCGGAAAACAAATAAAAGAAACAGATCAGAAGTCCATGTTAAGGTAACCATCCCCTTTAGGCTGAAATCAGGCCCGCTAGGCTTTTCAAGCTGCCGCAGGGGTGAGAACGAAATAGGTCAAGCCTCGGCGGTTTGTAAGGTTCTCAGAGCCAACCTGGACCCAGTACAATTAACTAAGGAGGCTTAGCCTCGGGGAAAGGGTAAAGTGAGAAGTTTGTGTGTGCATCAATGCACAGAAATATTTCATTTCGAATGAAATCTGATGCATAAATATCGTGAAAACCAGATAAAGACAACGGGAGGTAACAATCTTAACATCATCAAATATGTTAGCTATGATTTAAGTGAGGGCGCTTGTTGATATCAACAAGTTTTAAATGCTGACGATTCCATTTTAAAAATGTTACTACTTCAGTTCAGTAACAAATAATTTTGCATTGTGCACCTCCTCAATACAAACACGAATTTGTTTTTGTACGTGTATGTCAACTCGTCACGCATTACGTTGCAGAACGTCTTCAACGATATCATGAAAGAGACGCAGTATGTTACGTGTGCGTACAAACGCTAATAAAACACAACCATGCTATACGCGCGCGTAAATGTAGTACGCGCGCGTAAATGTATTTATCGTGCTGCCGTATCTAGGTCAGTCAAAACTCCTCATAAAAGACCTTGACACGCCGCTGAACTAGAGAACTTGAGCAGAAGCAACAAGAAACGCAGAGGAACAATATTTTATACCTGTAACAGATGTTTTACCTTTAGGCTGTCAAGTTCAATCGAATTGCAGGCTGTTCTTGAGGCAAACATTATCTGCTTTACAGAATTTTGTTAGACTTTATTGTTAACAATTAGAATGTCATGTTTACTAATGGTCGAGAATTCGAAATTGTGCAGTACCGTACCGGTCGTCGCGTCTCAGGTTTTTATGGCTTGGTTTAGGCCTAGTTAAATCATGTTAGTACGGTGTTTTCATCGTCCGCTGTGTGAGCACCTCTGTCGACATCAAAGAAAAACATGCAATACCCGAATTAATGTTTCAATTAGGTACATTAAAATCTCTCCTTTAAATTCTAAACTTGATTGTTCACAAAAGACTACACTTTTTGTTTAATTTACTATCATTGTTACGCTTTAGCAAATTTAACGAATACCATCTTTACTGCATTAATACCGTAACATAAAATATTTACATCAATGATTATGAATTAGGTTAATAATAATAAAGATAATCACACGTTTATGATTACAAATACCGCCGTTGTAAAACGAAACACAAATTTACTGTCCAATTTTGTACAACATGGCTTTAAGGAGATTTTCAATTATCATTTTATAGACGCGCTCATATTATTGATAGTTATAATTTTATTTCTGAAGTATTTAATAACGGCAATTACATATTTAGGTTAAAGACATACCATAAATGCTGATATCATAATTAGCCCGTCCTTGAACAGTTTTTAGTGGTTTTAATAAGTTGTTCTAAAAAGCGACCATTCCAAAAATGATTAGAGCCGGCCCGATATGTTTTATTAAGACCGTCTTTATTTGTTTGTTTTTATAGCCTCGATATTAAACATGTTTTATTTAAAAGGTGATATTAATTTGTTTTATTTATTGAATTTATGGGGGGAACCTGAATATCAATATCGAAAATAATGTTAATATTTATACACGAGCTCGTATGCACACCGGTAAGTCTTTTATTGAAATTAATTTCCGACGTTATAGTTAGGCCACTGATCAAGTTGCTGCCATCTTACAGAGGAGAGGGACTAACGATAGCAACGGTGTGGAGCTGCTTAGGACGCGTTACCTCCTTGCAGGCCCGCAAGGGGTTTCGTAGTGTCCGAAAGAACCCCATCCCCCACCCTTTCTTAAGTGCCCTTGCATGCTACAGCCCAGCATAGTTCTAAGTGCTAGTAAAAAGTTCCTTAATCATGGGGCATTTTTTGACCAATCATATCTAGCCAGTGAGCTAAGTATGGTCTAGGCTTAGACCAGGCTTGTTTACACGGCCGCCGGAAGATAGGACCCATGACGTACCGTCTGTAACAGGAACGACAACGGTGGCGGTGAAAATAACTACGATGCATTACATGTTGAAATTGAAATACGAACAAATTAATAAGCCTTACTTGATAATTACTTAAGGTCAAGAATAAATATAAATCATAAATTTCCATCACAGATACCTCGGTTTTACAAATAAATTTAAATGAAACAACAGAACCATTGCAGTCATAAATCACCAGCACAGTAGTAAATCACGTGTGACAATTTCATTTTGAAGTGGACTCAATCGCAGTCGGAGCAAATATGTACAAAACATAACGATATCAAATTAATTGGAGTTTGATTGATTAATTAATTAATTAGATTAATAAACGTGGCCGTGATTATACGATGATTGAAACGATTGATTGATTTGGAACGTGAACGGAAGTGAAAATAACAATTGAATATCAATAATTATTACCATAGAAATCGAAATGGTTAAATTCTGAGAACGTTTTCTACGAATTCAAAACGCATTTTATTTCTTTATTCTTGTTTTCTAAGAAAATTGTTTCATATAACCAAAGAATGATATAACCTACAGGCGGATCAAAGGGCCTATCCCTCCTGAAATTTAAAAATTACACACAAAATATAATAGACATTAGGTGGGTAAGTTTAACACTTGTTCACAACTTTTAGGTCTAGCTCGCATACTCTTCCACCGGCATTTTCAAAATTCTGGATTGCTTGCTCTCTCCATTTTGAAGTTTTTTTGGACGATTACTTGAATACTATTAATTCAAGATTGTTTAAACTGAATCATTAAAATCAATTTTGAAATCTTAAAAAGTGTGTGTTTTCTACAAATACGCCTTCTCCTGAAACATGCTAATAAATATTGTTTTTACATAATTGACGTTGGTATATGAATCATAGTTGCATAACATATTTTGATCGTAAAATCATTTTTTTCTGAAGGTCAGGGAAAATGGGTTTTTTCTTCAAATATACATTCTCTAGAAATGTTCAATAAAAATATTATCATGATGACATTTCGGCGCGCGCGCGTATGACGCATTTGAATGAAATGTGACATACCTTACTAACATGTGGTTTTCTGGAAATGTGCATATTTCGAATGTTAAACGTTTTTTTTATTTCGATGACCACATTTTGTAAAAATACTCCGAAAGAGGATTATATATATAGGCCTATATAAAATATAAACAATGCCTTTTAATATAGGAAAAACACAAAAAAAAAATTTTTTATTATCTAAATTCTAAATGGATTATTAAATAGTTGGTGGTTTGTTGTCTGTGACCAAAAATCATTGTCTATGATGGAACCCTGATGGTTCAATTATGATATATATAATAAGCTATTTCTTATTCTCCCTGGATTGCCTATTCTCCCTAGATTTGTTATTCTCCTTAGATTTGCTAATCTTCCTAGATTTGATGTAGCTATTCTCCCTAGATTTGCTATTTTCCCTAGATTCGATGTTTCTCCCTAGATTTGCTATTCTCCTAGATTTCAATGTACTATTGCAACGTGCCAAGGCAACGATTGGTAGAAGATCCTCCTGATCAAATACGACAGATTCTTAGATCAAACTTTATATTATATTTTCACCAAAGGCTTGGTTCGTACTAGGACGCAACGCAAGAGAAGACGTGAGACGCCCACACGACGGATCATTCAAACTCTCGTTTGTGATTGGTCAACTCACTTGCGTTGCGCGTTCAATTCAAGTAGCAACGTATGAAGCAGTGACGTGTAGTAGCAAAGATTGTATAGCGGCGCTGTACAATCTTTGGTAGTAGTAGTTAACACAAAATATACAGTACATTTATTTCTTACATTAAAAAGTATGTGTTCACACGTGGCCCTTGTTAATGGTTATAAAGATCTATTGAGTATTCATTATCTTGATTACGTTTTATGTTACCTGATTACAATGTTACAATGCAATGTTTTAGAAGGTTAATTGAACAATAATAAAAGTTTAATGCGACTCCAATGATGCAATTATACAGTTCGACTTGTGAGGTGTCGATAGAGGGCGATATAACATGTAAAGGAATGAAAATTGCTTGACCATTTGGACAAAAGATGGTGTGCCCTCTATAAATTACGCAAGTTTAAACTTATTTTTTATTTCATTTTGTTTCATAGCTTATCTATTCTTGAAAAACACTAACTTTTGAAGAAAAAGAAACAAGATTATGTAAGTAAACCACAAATAATACAACTAATACTAAAGCTTGGTTCCCACTAGCGACGCAACCTACGCAACGTAAGAAAATGCCCTTCCAATAATTGTGTACGCCCCCGCCTGGGTGAAATGAAACCTGCGATTTTTGCAGCACTGTTGCGTCGTCGGTTCCCACTTATGATTACGCAATACATCACTTTGCGTGAATGCGTTGCGTTCTAGTGAGAACCACGCTTAACCACTACCTATACTAATAGTATAGACTTGCCCCAAGGGTGTATGTTAGTCCACCAGATGGCGTTTTGATTTTGTTCTCTATTATGTGCAAACATATTTATCTCTTTACTAATTTCGGTCTAGAATCTAGACTATTGTACATACTAGTTTGAAACAAGACGGAATTGTTTTCAACAAATAATTCCATTAGGGCCTAGGTAATATACATGACATCACAGTAGTAGTTGTCAGTATTTGCTTACTTATTCTAAAAGTATTATATTATGTACAAATAATACCGCTCTTATGACTTTGATTCATGTGATAACATTTTATAAAGAAATAATGTATGTCCTGTTTCGGTTTTGCAAGACTACTAATTTACGAGTATGATTCGACCGACAATAATATAAATTAGGACGACGCTAAAGTAAATATGATATACTTTGACATCACCTTGTAAAACTCTGTCTACACTATCAAACTTTATGTGACAAAAAAAATGTGATGTGCCTATATATGGATATGATGATGTCATATCACTACCATATTTGGGTATATCACTACCATATTTGTGCACACCACACTTATTTTGTCAAACTAGTTTGATAGTGCAGACAAAGCTTTAGAAACTACGAAAATATCTCGAAGTTACCTTGACGAATATATGAAATAAATCAATTACGCGGGAACCATGATAAGCGCCCGTCTGTGGTGTATACATATTTTATCGTCCGGTGGGAACGCAGACGATATGTAAAAAAACCACTGTTTTAAAGATATTTACTTGTCAAAGAATGCTTACAGGATATTAGATGTTATGCCAAATGCTTTCTTAACTTAAAACAGCTCCTTCTCAGCATACAATGTATGAGGAAATCAAGAAATGTATACGGCTCTCAGGAGAACAATAAAACCTCAGACAATTTTCTTCTCTCGCGATGATTATTCAAAAACAGCTCCAAAGTACAAGCAAGCGTAGGTCAAGGTGGCGTATAGTTCTACCGTTTGGGACAAGATGAAAATGGAGCCCCCGTATCACAAATATTTTACAGCCCATTGATTTTGGGAAATAGACCGCATCGAATCAAAACACTTTTTTTTCATAGGTCGAACTATGGAATGCCAAATGTGGTATACATTTTTGGCCGAATTGGCTTTCCATACCTAACATTGTAGCTTCAACCCACCAAAGAGATATGTGTCATTGATAATATAATATGTTTTAAAAATAATTATGTATCATCGGTTATGACATAATAATGTTATTTTCAAATAAAATGTTAGACGTGACGACAAAGAAATACCAAAATATTGGACGTTTGATATAGAAATATTTATTTTTCAGTTATACTTTTTTGAGACATCAAGAAAAAAATATTAAAATTATTTCATAATTGCACTTAGCATCAAACTAAATTGACAGAATATCACCCAACCACCATTTCTTAAAATATTGTTTTCACACAATTTATATATTCAATTTCGATTATTTGATTTATGGGTTAGCGATAGAGGGCGATATAACGTGTAATGGAATGTACATAAAATTATTTTTCTTGATCATATCAGTTGCTTTAAATAACCATATTTGTTGTTCACTAAAGTTTCAAAAACGGCTTATAATTGATTTAGTCCGATCCGTAAATGTTTTTAATCAATCTATTATTATTTGAAATTTCAAAATTCATTTGCATGATTTAATAAAACGATAATCACTATTATCAAATATCAATTGATCACTATCAATATCAATCGATCAATATCAATGTAGTTCAAAGATTAATTTTATGTGTGCCAAAGCTTGGTTCTCAATAATAGGACGTAACGCAACGACGTAAACGCAACGCAAGCGAATTGACCAATCACAAGCGACAGTTCAAATAATCCATCATTTGATTGACCGGTCAACTCACTTACGATAAGCCCCGTTGCGTCTCTAGTGAGAACCAAGTATTAGTGCTAATTACCGTGTCTTGTACTTATACACTAGTGTTATTCGAGCGTGAATTAATAAAGTTGATGCTAGCTACCGTGTACGTAAGTTGTAGCCGTGTCCATTGCAAGTCGTTTTTTCCACAATCGTCTGTTTCTTCTCGGTCTTTCCATTTTCATGCCGCTCTCGTAAGACCCGGTTGACTTCCACCATTGGTCCTTTACCTTCGAACGCCGAAGGTGTCCGAAACGACCCACCAATCCTGTCCCAGAGTGTGAAAAACTGACCGTAGTTGTAGTTATAAAACAGGTGGTGGTCCGTGTGGTGCGCCGAACCGTTCACAAGAGGTTCCAATTGTGGAGGTACTCGGTAATCTCCGTCATGGATACTCACAGTCCAGAAATTAACGAAAACAAACATGGCGAGGTAGACGAACTTATTCAACGGGAATAGGAACGCGTACATGTGGTACGGACAGCTCTGAAGGAACCCGTCGATCGGGTGGAACGCGTGGCTAGCGAACGGGGTAGGTACTTTCCACATGTGATGGAATTTGTGGATGTATTTGTAAATTAGTTTGTGGTGCAACCAACGATGGATCCAATAGATGCACATGTCGGTGAAAAGTAGGAATGTTACGACGCTAAAAGCGACGCCAGCGTACCCTGTAAATAAACAAAATGGACGTTAAGCTTGGTTCTCACTAGCGACGCAACGCAAGGACGTAACGCAAGCAACGTACGTGTGACCAATCACAAGCGATGGATTATTCGGACAGTGGCATGCCATTGGTCAACTCGCTTACGTTGCGCGTACGTCCTTGCGTTGCGTATCTAGTGGGAGGAACCACGTTTTAACATTTGTATTTAAAACTTGGTTCCCTAGCGACGCAACGCAGCGACGTATCGACGCAAAGTGATGTATTGCGTAATCACAAGTGGGACCCGACGACGCAATAGTGCTGCAAACATCGCAGGTTTGATTTCACGCGCGCAGGTGGGAGCAATTATTGGAAAGGAATTTTATTACGTTGCGTAGGTTGCATTACGTTGTGTCGCTAGTGTGATTTATTATATTGTAAAAATTACGTGATCGTCCGATAGGACGTAGCGATGCGACAGTACAGTCAGTAAAATAGTCCATTTAGTTAAGAGGGCGCTATTGTTGTTTCGGTACAAATCAAACAACAGCGCTCAAATAGAACTGTATTCAGAAATAAATCAAACGACAAACCGAAACCATGATAAAACTCACCCAACGTATTATTGGTAAAGTTGTCATGTAATTTACTGTAACCTCTGACCTCAAGTACAAATAAGAATGTTGTTATGAAAGCCATAAAAGGAACTGAATTCAAGGTGTAGATTATTTCTCTCCTTACTTGATTCTAAAAATAAAACATTTCGCAAACATTTACTTCATTAAACATTAGCAATTGTTTTGGAATGTTTCTTCATCCTAAACTTGATGATACCCAATACGTCAATTGCTTTCGCTTCGTGACGTCGACGTTCCGTAAAATCGGGGCTTAATTCCAGTGAAAACCCGTAGTGACTGCGCAGAGTCACTAAACTTTAATTGGGCGGATGATCCCCTTCACAAATTGAACATAATTATAAATGGTGAGCGTGTACGGGGTTCGGTCGGGACAATTTCCAAAACTGCGCCCCGTAAGCGTCAGCGTGTTTAACTGTATTCACACAGAGAGGGAATGAATTCACGTTGTATTCTATAGCGGCACTTCACTCAATTACTGTATGGGAAATGGGAATCGTGCTTGCAATGCAAAAAAAAGAAAAAAAAAGAAGCGCTTCATCATAAAACAATACAACAATAATGCAAACCTTTAAAAATAACGGATGTTCCTTGAGTTTATGATCAAATATAAAGAAATAGCTAAACGTGGCTGGAATTATGTAAACTAACGTCCCTCCGATAACAGTGATGAAGAACAGGGAAATGAATTGACGTAGAATGTCGTCCTCTTGCCATGATGTAGAATACACGTAAGGCGTCAATAGGTGACGATCACAAACATCCAGTATCACGTCCATTTTGTGTCACAAACTGCTGTAAAATAAAATATACAATCGTCTTACACAAAATATTTATCCGTATACAGGACAACACCCCGAATAAAACGCGTGAATGTCCCGGAATATAAACCGCTTGATCATATCGTTCGACTTCGTCCACAATCATCAGAGACCGGCTAACCGGGTTTATTGTCAACGTTAAAAACGTCACAATCACGCCATTGTGCCAGCATTAATATGATACAGTAAAGTAATCGCTCTTCAATGTTAAAAAGATATGTAAATAACTAAATACGAATTGACCTACTTCCAGATTTGGACAATTAACGCCCGCCATGCACTAGTGGTACCAATAATCGGCGAAGGGTATTAAATTAAGATACAGTATTAATTGAACACAAACCTCACTAGCTAAACCATGACTGAAACCTGACGTCAGTAGGAGAACCGAATCAGTAATAATCTTTTTATCTCAAGATAAACTTCGGTCCAAGACTGAGTGTCGACATAATGATCACGTTCTATTTGCTTTATTACACATCGTGGCCAGCAAGCGTCGTTTGTAGACCTATTTATACCGGCACTTAATATTAAGACCATTGCCCAAGGGAGGCTGTAATTATAATATTGGCATTGGTATATCGTACCGTATGTAGGCCTATACCATTGTAAAGTAGAATGTAATAGATATTAATAACACTATTAATATTTGGAAATATTATGGAAACAAGTTGTTTAACAAACGGATTATTTTCAAATATTCCTACCCGCAACCATAAAATCTAATGAGGCTTATTTCCTAAAAATCTGGTACCCGTCTATGTACAATTGCATTTTTGTACACAGTGACGATATTGTCACATAAAATAGCCAGTGAAAATAAACTGTTGAATCGATTTGGTATCGTAATGTAATATAGGCTCTCACAATTTGTAGAGAGAACTTTTAGCTAATATGTTTAAAATTGCGTTACTTTATACTTCATCATTTTTCGGACTGTTGCTATGGGAGTCCAGATTTTTTATCTATGAACCTAAATACTAGAAGTACCGTAGTAGGCTGATAAGAATATGATCATGGATAGGTCAGTCTACATTAATAAAAGTAGAGTTAGCATTACGTAATCATCGGTTGCCGTAAGTAATCAAATATATGGAAAGACTTTTTTTGCCATTTCTTCACAAGTTCGACATTTGATACTAGGCCCGTCTATGCCTACATGGTACGGATAAGGCCTAATTAAATACAATGGCCCCGCTAGCTAGCTAAGGGCCTATACATTTAGCGAAGAAGGCCTCCTCCTACTATACTACTGCCTAGACTGGGGAGAGAGAGAGGTTTACGATGAAATCGGTCGCGTCTGAAATCGGTCGCGTTTGAAATCGGTCGCGATAAAATCAACTTCCGGTATTTTGTATGGCGCGCCGCTAGAGAGCTATACTTTTGATGACATCGGTCGCGCTATTTTGTATGGATCGAGCGGGATGCGAGAGCGGGATATACATGTTTCGTTTATATAGATTTAATTGATATTTTTTAGGAACTAGATTATTTATGTGGATATTTTTTTCTTGGTTAATAAATATTTATTATCAATCATTAAATTATTTTTTTTTTTGTATTTCACAGGTCTCGGAGAAGGACTGTGTCTTTTCAAAATGGCCATTTCTAAAACACGTTTAAATATTATATTAGGCATAATGTTATATTAGGCATATAATAATTTACCTCTATTTATACGTACTGTACCGTAATTAATATATTATTATATAGAGAATATACGTCTGTCGTGTCTTTTATTATGCAAACAATTACGTAAAAGAGAACAATTTATTTAAAAACAATAATTTTTACAATATAGCCCGTTAAGCCAGCGTATCCATTTTTATACTTATGCATAATGTGGCAGATTATATTATCATATCCATGTCGTTAACAACATACTATTCGATCACCTTATTTTTATTTCTATTTTATTTCTATCCGTTATTAGGATAATATTAAGTGTATAATGATTATAGGTCTTTTGTTATTTAAACTTTGACCCTTGGCTTGTGTTATTTAATTAGTTGTTTTTTTAAATATTGGACTTGATAATGACTCCATGATAGAGTCGAAACATCGTTCTTTTTTTAAGCGTTATTTTTCTATTATGTATTATTTTTATTTCTAATGTTTAAAATAGTTTTTAGTAAAATGATCATTATATGCGGATGGTTAAAAGGCGAGTTACTGAAACAAACCCCCGAATAAGCCATATTGTGGAGATGCGCCTTCTATGATCGTGCAGCTGTTTCCCCTAACAATACGTTATTTTGCTGACGGGGTTTCCCCTTTTTAAAAAACACGCACTTGTTAGTGTTAAATCATGGACAAAACACGTACGATCGTTGTCCATGTCGAGGTAAAGATGACGTCTATTACTAATAACCATACGTTTGAAACGTCTATAGGTATAGGCCTCCTGCATGTGTTTTTGTGAAACGATCCAATGAGCTATAGATGCTCGACGCGATTATGAGATCATGTTCATTCATTCTTTATTTAGCCTTTAAAATCGAAATACATTTAAAACATATATAGGTAACAAAAAAGACACGTGGAAATCTAAGGAGGCAAGGATAAGCAAAAGCAATTAAAATCGCTGTAGCTCACAGGCTTGCTTATCCATAATAATTCCGAATAAAGCACTGTTTCTATAATTTGACAGTATGATTTATATATAATTTACGTACGTCGGCGATAGGCCTACTGTAGATTTTAATTTGAATATCTTTTATTTCTTCATTTATAATAATCATTTAGGCCCTAATGTAAATAATTAAGTAAGTGCAACTCAGTGTCTCACATTCATACGCCGTTCGTAAATCTAAATGTTTAAATATCAGTGCAGATTACCTCTTTGAGAATCGTGTCCACCTTTATTATCCATACATTATTATTCTCACATCATTGTACATAATAGTCCTACTGTAGGCCGGTAGATTGATTTATAACGGCATATTATCTATATATTTTATTAATATCCTAAAACCATACGTAATTGTTTGCATAATAAAAGACACGACAGACGTATATTCTCTATATAATATATTAATACAGTACATATAAATAGAGGAATTATTATATGCCTAATATAACATTATGCCTAATATAATATTTAAACGTGTTTAGAAATGGCCATTTTGAAAAGACACAGTCCTTCTCCGAGACCTGTGAAATACAAAAAAAAAATTAAATTAATGATTGATAATAAATACTTATTAACCAAGTAAAAATTATCCGCATAAATAATCTAGTTCCTAAAAAATATCAATTAAATCTATATAAACGAAAAATGTATATCCCGCTCTAGCATGCATCCTGTTCGATCCATACAAAATAGCGCGACCGGTTTCAAATGCGACCGATATCATCAACAAAAGTATAGCTCTAGCGGCGCGCCATACAAAATACCGGAAGTAAGTTGATTTTATCGCGACCGATTTCAAACGCGACCGATTTCATCTGACACCGAGAGGGTCGGTCTATCTAGCTAG
Organism: Antedon mediterranea; assembly: GCF_964355755.1. Lineage (NCBI taxonomy): Eukaryota > Metazoa > Echinodermata > Crinoidea > Comatulida > Antedonidae > Antedon > Antedon mediterranea. The sequence goes on from NC_092677.1 coordinate 2,999,306, forward strand.
GCCCTCTAACTCTAGGCCCACTCACTAGGCCTACATAATAACAAGTCACGTCTACACATTATAATTTTTCTATACTTATACCACCACATGATGCCATCCGAAAGAAAGCAGCATATTCACATCTCTATCATTATGTGGCCTGAACTTACCAATTATATGATTTTATTGTTACTAGGAACGTTGAAATACAATATATAACAGAGAAAGAGATTACGGCCGGACGTCGATTGTTTACATAAACGGATGCTGTTTACCTGGTGTAAAACACGGAAATTTGATTGGCTTGTATTCTGGTTCCCGGCCCGATTTTTTGTATTCCCTGCCCATTTTTACAATGGGTGTTACTTTTTATAATTACGCATATGAATATGTATGACACGAATACAAATTATGCTAATTGAAAATTAACTTTTACCACCAATTGGTAAAACTAGCACAATACAATAGAATAATAATTTATTATTATTTATTAGGTGCTTCAAAATCTAAATCCGGATGATGCAATATGTAGGCTCCTACACTAGACGTTCGAATACGGTTTTTAAATCATCTGATTATTAAAACCTTGTGATGTCTGGACAACTAAGTCTAGTCAACAGCAGCAGCACGCTGAACATCTAGATACTACAGTATAACACATCGGGCACATCTTCGGTGATTTAAAATTGATTCACTTATTGCATCATTTTAACATTTGTAGTGATAAATTTAGAAGCTAGTACTTATACAATTTGAAAAAGAACCATTAGATCATGGCAGAAGATGAGGCGGTAAGTTTACGTTTTGTTTTATATTTAAATAATAAGGTTTTAGCTAGGCTACCGTCCAGCTTGTGTCACTCGACTTGCTTCTTGACTAAAATTCATCAGACATTGATTGCCTATTTGTTTATTAGGCCTAGCTAGCCCCCCCCCCCCCCCCTACGCCTAGCTAACTACACTTCCTAGGCCTACACTACATTCTTTTGTGTACTTGTTTTAAGATCAGATCATGTATTAAACTTAAAATAATATTGATCTAGTCTACTACTACTACACTAGCCTCTAGGCTTATTTCATTATTTGTAAACTCACATTTAAATTATTTTATTTCTTTAGATATTTGACCCAAATTTGTTGAAGAAAAAGAAGAAGAAAAAGAAGTCGCCATTTGATTTAGATGCAGCTCTGGAAGGTGAACAAGCAACAAGCGAACCTGCACCAAATGATGTTCAACCAGAGGCTCCTGAACCAGTGCCGGAAGCAGCTCCAGCTGCTCAGGAAAAAGATGACAGTAAGTGATCCTTTGCCGCCGCCTACTTTGACTTGTATTTTGAAAATTACCCCAAATATAATTAAGGGTAAACCAACTTTTAACATACATTATATTTATTTTATATTGTTTCTTAATTTCAGCCGCCCTCCCAGATTTACAATTAGACATGGATGAACTGTCACTGAAGAAAAAGAAGAAAAAAAAGAAAAAACCTGTTCTATTGGAAGACATGGCAGATGCCATTGAGGTTTGTTTACAACTAGTTTGACAAAATATGTGTGATGTGCCCAAATAGGATACCAAAATACATCACTTTTGGCACATAAAGTAGTTAGATACTGTAGTATACAGTAAACAGTGCTTTACAAAAATCACATCTATATGACAGAATTGTTTTATGTACCTCTCTCGATCCCAATATTCTTAGAACTGTGATGGGTGTGTTAAATGTCCACAGCCCTCCTTGTTCCGATATTGGATGAGTAAATTTATATATAAATGGTGTTCTTTATTTCCTTTTAATTTTGTTATTCAGGAATTAGAAGGGAACAAAGAGAATGCTCCTGAAGTGCCCACAGAAGTAACTGTTGCAGAAGATGAAAGTGTAAACATGGAATTCACAGGAAAGAAGAAAAAGGCAAAAAGGAAAGATATTTTGGAATCGGGTTTAGCTGACTCCACCGGTAAGCAAAATATTTATTATTATGTCCTTTCCATAGAGAAATTGTTTATGTAAATTATTAGGATTAGGACAGCTTTGCCATTCTACTAAATATGTTATGTCCATAAAAAAAATTCAATTCCCCAACATACTTCCAATTTACAAAAGTATTTAAAAACATCAAAATACCTCTGCAAATCTCCCAATAGCTGAACAACGGTATGGCTTTACATTTCGTTGTAAGACATACAGTAGCATATAGCTGATGCAATCAATTATGATGCAATAAACAATTTGAAATTGATTGTGTTATTTCGTAGGTAACGAAAATATTATTAAGGATACAAGTGGAACAGCATGGGCAGGTACCAAAAGAGATTACACTTATGATGAGGTAATTAGTTATTTTTTCATTTGATTACATTTTTTTTCCATACAGTTTGAAGTTACTGTTGATGTTTCTGGTTTTGTTATAACTTTGTTTTTAATGACAACAGAAATTATGATTTTGTAATCTATGATCAGTTACCTTTAACCCCATTCTACAAGTAGAATACATATATTTAAACTATTGCACTGTATTAACCCCATGCTACAAGTAGAATACATATATTTAAACTATTGCACTGTATTAACCCCATGCTACAAGTAGAATACATATATTTAAACTATTGCACTGTATTAACCCCATTCTATAAGTAGAATACATATATTTAAACTATTGCACTGTATTAAATCCATGCTACAAGTAGAATACATATATTTAAAATATTGCACTGTATTAACCCCATGCTACAAGTAGAATACATATATTTAAACTATTGCACTGTATTTGTCTTTGTTGTTTAGCTTTTAACGAGAGCATTTGACATCATGAGAGCCAAGAACCCTGACATGGCTACCGGTGAAAAGAAACGATTTGTCATGAGACCGCCACAAGTCGTAAGAGTCGGCACAAAGAAAACGTCATTCGTCAACTTTTCCGATATTTGTAAAATGTAAGTTATTCAATTTACCTATTAAACAATAAAGAAATACATTTACAATAGTAGTCAATTATAGATTGACTAGTTGTGTATAATTGTATAAGATTAAAGCTCTGTCCACACTCTCAAACTAGTTTGACAGAAAAAGGCCTATTTAAAAGGAAACTAAATTATGTACAAAAGTAATACAGGAGTTAAAAGAACATTTTCATTGTTTCTTTCCCTTCTCTTTTTTCAAACTTGGCTGTATGTTTTATTCCAGGCTTCACAGACCTCCAGAACATTTGTTAGCGTTTTTACTCGCTGAGTTGGGTACAAGCGGATCGATTGATGGACACAACCAACTTATTATTAAAGGGCGCTTCCAACAAAAGCAAATTGAAAATGTTCTCAGAAGATACATAAGTAAGTAGTTCAAAGTTCAATTTGTTTGTCCAATAGAGAGCTTTCAATTTGCGAAGACTAAAGACCAACCTAGGTCAGGTCAACTGCTGTTTTGTCGGTTGTCGTCTGGACTTAGAAACTATCAAACCTGTGTCGAGGTGAGGAGCGAGGACACGCGCCCCAATATTCCTGCATACGCACAATGAACCAATATGACGTAGTTGGTCGTCGTCATCGCAAATTGATAGCTCCATAATATTAAAAATATACAGCAATTCCAAAAAATTAATCTGGGCAATGAATTAATCATGTCTTGTCATTTTATTCTATTTTTTAAATGACTTGTAATTCTAAAGTCTGGCAAAACGAGTCCTGTAATGGTATTTTTTGTTCTTTCAGAGGAATATGTCACCTGTCATACGTGTCGATCGTCCGATACATTTCTTCACAAAGAGAATCGTCTGTTCTTCTTGCAATGCGAGAGATGTCAATCTCGTTGCTCCGTACAAAGCATCAAATCAGGTTTCCAGGCCGTCACAGGAAAACGAGCTCAGCTTCGCGCAAAGGCAAATTAATCAGATTTATTTGATTTACAACAAAATGAATTTTTATATGTTAGTTGAATGTGTGGTATATTATCAAGCTCGTACCCAGGGGATTTAAGAGTTTGAACAAAGTGTTCTTTTTCAAACTAGGCACCAGTAGTGGACAAGATGGTATATAGGAATAACTAGCCAGCTCAGGACGTTTTTTGGCTCCTTTGTCAAAAAAAAGTACCCCCTATAAAAATCCTAGCTTTGATTATGGACTTCTCTGAATTGCATTACACAACAGATTGTTTTACAATCATTAACATATAAACCAGTCAACAGCAAGGCTTTATTCACCTCTGTGTTAACTCAAGAATTGGTTGAAAGTCCTATGATTTCTGACATTTAAAGGTGCAGTAATCTCTTCTATCTGTTTTGTCAATTTGGAAGGGAGGGTTTTTTTTTAAATAATTTTAATTGTTAAACCTACTTTACTATGATAAAAATGCTTACTTTCAGTGAATTAAGTAAATCATCCTTGTATAAATTGTGTGAAACCAACTTTAAAAACAAATGAGTTGTCTTTTAAATAGCATAATCTTTTAAATAATCTTTGAGATTGAATATTAAGCTTGTTCACACTGTGTTCTGTCCAATTAAAGAACATTAAATGGGTTTTCACACCGTAATACAGTATAATTGTATGATTAATAAGTATATAGAGTCATGTGTACATTGTTTAATTTCTGAGGAGAATTTAATGTGTGTTCACACAGTCATTTGTGTTTGGAATAATCTTTAATATGCGTTATACAGTCATGCGCTCATCACTCTTTAATGTGTGTTCACACGGTCATTTGTGTTTGGAATAATATTTAATGTGTGTTCACACAGTCATGCGTTCACAAAGTCATTTGTCTTTAAAGATCACTCTTTAATGTGTGTTAGACAGTCATTTGTGTTTGGAATATTTGTTAATGTGGGTTCGCACAGTAATTTGTCTTTAAATAACACTCTTTAATGTGGGTTCACACTATCCATTTATTTTATCATTTATGGATAGCAGTACAAAATCTAAGTAATATTATTTACTACTGTATATACAACATTTGAATATATCAATTATTCTATAACATTGCATGATTCAATCACTTTGAGGGTACTCTTGTGTTTTCATCAGTGATATACCAAGTCTTTTTAGTTTATTTCTTTCAGTGGTTTTCTTTATAAATGAGTGTGTTTCCAGTAATTATATTACTTATTTCTGTGTAATTGCTATACAGTATTCTGATCAACCAATATGTAGAAGTAACATACTGGTATAGGACGTTATTCGTTGGTAATTCTGAACAGTGCCAAAACACGCATCCGACTGAAGCACATCCGAGATGACACAGGACAATAAAGCATGTAAGAAACTTCCAATCGACGTTGGTGAATCTGCAGAGCAGTATCGACACATATCTGACTGGACGTCAAGCGCTGGCTTGCAGCCGCACTCGTAAATGTTGACGACTGATATTCATCTGTATGCGCCGGTATCCTGCAACCACGGTGTAGGATCTGTTCGACAGCATCAGTTGAGCAGTAAACATTGAGACCTGCTGGATGTTATTGCCGTTGGTGTCACTCGGAACCGTTGTATAATATCCTATACTGAAACCTGCTCTGTAATCTCGATATTGTACTTCCATCCAATAAAAATGAGAAGACATTTGGAAAATTGATTGATTAGCCTCCATTTTACCTGGAAAATTCAAAAGCATATGGAATTGTGAGATACTTTACAGAGTAGCAATAGTAATTACCTCCGGAAGGAGGTTATATTTACACCCCTGTATGGGTGTGGGTGCGTTTGTATTTGTGTGTGTGTCTGTAAACAGCCTGGAGGCCACAGTTTTCGTCCGAATCTGGCCAAATTTGGCCACAATAATCAAATGACTATAATTGTAGTTAAATTTTGAAGGGTCAGGGTCAAAGATCAAGGTCCACAAAAACCAGCGATCTCAACTGTGAGAGGCTGGATACATAACCACTACACCAAACTCTCATCCACAACTTTGTAGTGTGCAGTTCTAGCCTATTTACACTTTAACGTGGATAGAATGTTCATAATTATAGGCATTCCAATACAATAACACATTTTGCTATGGTTTCCTAACGTTTTACAAACGTTTCCGATAACGTTCAATGCATGACGTTACAACAAATTTCAACATCCGATTGGCAAAATGTTTACATGAATTCGTACAATTCAATAGCTTCCAGAAAACGTTTTAATCATGATTATCACTTTTTATTCTGACTAGATCATATTGAAATCTACTGTAATATGAAAATAAGTGACCCACGTTATTCAAATTTTAAAAATTGTAACTCATGCGAAAGATAATTGATTGACCTAGAAAATATTGAAATCTGGGTTGGGGGGGGGGGGGGGATAGAATACGAATAAGCGAGATGCGCTCTATTTATTGTGATGAGCTATGAAGAAAGAGACAACAATATTATATTTGGGTGGCCATACGATGAGGTCACAATGTCCGGTTAACCATATTGATGCATTGATAACTCCTCACCTTCTAGAATATATAATAAAAATAAATTTCACCGTTTCGTTTTCGTTGTAGAGAAAGATTTGGAAGATGTAAACATGAATTACGCATGCTTACAAGCTGGCGCTTTCTTCGCAATTTATTTTTCGCAGTTTTAATTTTAAACGCGCGTAACTTTCTGTTCAACATGACATTTTTTCAACAGAAAGTTAGCGCATGATACAAATTACACTTTTGCTAATATGAGTTTCAATTTAAAATTTTATTTGGTTTTCGACCTATGTTAAATACGCGAAATTCGTAAAATCGCGCGTAAGTCACGCGGCGCAATTGTAAACGTCATGTTCAATCATCGCAACGCGTCAACAACAACAACTACCGTAAATATTCTAATTGTAACCCTGGGTTATTATTCTTCGATGGTTTTTTTGGGATGGGTTACTATTAGAAGGGGGGTTACTAACGAAGCTTTACACGAATCTAAATGTGATCGTTTTTAAATGTCGATGATATTACTCTAGTTAACACTTTTAATTCTAGCAACTTTAATTATATAGTTATTGATGTAGTAACCTTGAAAAAGCAAAATAACTTTATCAAACTTAACTTAACAAATGCAAGGTTATGCAAGTTTTGTTTAAAAAAGAACCTCAAATTGTAATTAACAATAACAAGCTTGAAAATGTCAGTGAAACAAAGATTCTTTTTATTGAAGCTAATAATAGACAAATGATCTACTCGGGTATAAGCCCACACCCCAAACTTGACGTGATTTCATGTTCAAGGAGGGTGGGCTTGTACGTCAGTATGGTGGTATTATTCTCGATGGCTCTGCTTGCTTTTAGAATTAAATCAAAATGGACACTGAAATATAAAGACGAATACAGTATAATGCTGTATAATGTATACCTCTCGGCTCTATCCATATACACATCACAGTTGTTGACGCGAATTCATTCCTTTTGTGTTGTGTGGAGGAGCAGTTCACTTTCGGACAGTGCTACTTTCCGAATAAACCTAATCAGTATTGCATTGTTTTAAATTAAACATGAATAAAATGTAAATTAAATATCACAAAAACATTAAATATAATGTTAGCATTTTATATAAATAACCTTACCGGGCGAATACCATGATCGGAATTAACAAATCCCTTTGAATATTAGCCTACTTAGAAGGAACTATAATTGAAATGAGATTAACTAAAATTAAAACAGATGAAAACAAACCTGAAAATGTTTTAACAAGCCAAGAAGAAACTGATTATTGAAGCGAGGCGAACTTAGCAATGTACAGTATGAGTAGGCCTATGTGCAGTTTATGATGAGAAACACAAGCTAAAAAGAAAAAGTAGTATTATTTCGATAGAAACGTCAACCAATCATAGTTAGAATAATGCAACACGTGATCATGCATAACAAAAACAGACAGATGGAAAAAAAAAGGAGGCAAGGATATGCTCACAGGCTTTATTTATCCTTAGACAGGCTTTATTCATCCTTAGACATCCTGTCCTGTTTCCGGTTCCCGTGGTCGTGTTGTCCTGTTTTTTTTTTCATTTTCTATGGGCTGCCTTATTCAAGCTTTGCTTTTTAGGAATGTTGCCCCTCTTATTTTAATAATTTTTACTGTTAATTTTTATTTTCTATGAAAGACAAGAGAAATAAATGTTTTTTTGATTGATTAATTTTGATTGATCCAGTAGACCTACATAAAGATAAATAAAATACACATTAACGATCCAAACATAAATAAATTCTAATTAAGTGACAAAGTATATTACTACAGTAGCAAATTATTTTTAATTTAGTAAAATTTCTGTGTTAAGGAATTTTATTTTTATAATGTTCTTTCTATTTCATAGCAAATATATTTGTATTATCAAGAACTACAGAGTCCTTATATTGGCCAGATATTGAAGAATGAAATATCTATTTTTATATTAGCTCAATTAAATATACATTGGTATAGGCCTATGTTATAATAAGCAAATAATGTTTATTTACAACCGTATACAAATTACAAATTTTCTTCGCGCAAGTCCGACTTGAACTACGAAAAAAAGAACCCCCTTACCACCTGAAATTGTAATTAACAATAACAAACTTGCAAATGTCAGTGAAACAAAGATTCTTTTTATTCAAGCTAATCTTAAAGAGGAACAAGGTAGTTTCTAAGAATAGTAAACGTTTACACATTCTGGCAATGTCTCTACTTGCTTAGCTGCTTTCCGAATAAACCTAATCACTATTGCAATGTTTTAAATTAAATATGAATAAAATGTAAATTAAATATCACAATAACATTAAATATAATGTTAGCATTTGTCTTGATATTATTTTATATAAATAACCTTACCGGCATTTGTGTAGTGTATGTTATATAGGCCAACATTTAAAAGTTCCGTAAAAAATTTTCCCCATTTTGGCCTATATTCGGTGACCTTTAACATCAAATCAAATAACAGCGAATTTATCAAAATAAGAAAAATGATGACAATTATTATTATTGTTATTATATTACGATTAATAATAATTATAATAATAATATTTAATATTAATATAAATATTTAATAATAATTCTAATAAATAGGCCTGGAAGCCTTCTACTGGTTATTAATGATATATACTATATTAATGAATATACTAATGTAAATATTATACGCCTGTGATAACAACTATGGGTCCTCAGTACCTGATGTTGAAACACAATGGTTTGTATTGTAAACTCTTTACTATATTTTATGTTTATTTTTATATACCTTTTTAAATTATCAACTCAAACCTATGATACTGTAGGACAATTTAATACAGTACCTGTATTACCATATGTTGATAATGATTTTTCTTTTATATTTTTGCAAATAGTTTAAAGGCCAGGTGCGGGCAAAAAATTTCTATTGATCATACATTCCAATAATTATCGATCTATAGTTTCCCCTATGTTTCATAATTTTTGAGATTTTATTTGTGTTACAGGAGCTTTTTGAAAATTAGCACTTTCTTATCAGTGGGGGGATAGTTCAAATTACACAGTAAAATCTCTATTCTTTTGTACACAAATTTTGAAAATAGAGAGGCATTTTAAAAAGCTATGAAAAATAAACGGTGTGGTAAAAAATGTTATCAGATGACTAAATATAGGTAATATAACTTGAATTTTACATTTTTGGTATTTTTATTCAACTTCAGAATTTAATTTTCATGCTATAGCAAAAATTATCCACCGTATATCCACCATCTTTTTTCACCTTCTAGGGAGTCACCAGACATGCTGTTACATTAGGTTAACTACCTAACTACTGAAAAAAAGTCTTCCTGGTTTTTTTGGCAGAATTTTACCAAATTTTGTATTTGACCATATTAGGGGAAATTCATGGTTTTTCATCTTGATTTCTGTTACAAATATTTGATTTATGTACAATTAACCAGATATTATATTTAAAATTCATGCCTGTACCTGAGCTTTAAGAACCTGTATCCGTCATATAATGTATTGTTTTGATGTATTATGTTAATTGGATGCACCACTTCTGTGTGTGCCATCGACAGGCCCGTAACCAGGGGGGGATCGGGGGGATCGTACGATCCCCCCCGCTGAACAGCGAGTTCCGCTTGGCCTCCCACTTTTTTTTTGCTGGGCATACTAACACAACACGACGATTGTTCACTACAGGCCTAGTCAAGCCTTAATAAATTTAATTGATATATATATATATATATATATATATATATATATATATATTTTAACTAAAATATAAAAACCTAACACTAAAATTTACAAGATAAGTTCTATTTGATAACTGCTGAACATCGTGGTTCTGGAGCTAGTGAGCTGTACACAGAGCATAGTTGTTGTTTGGTTGACATAACAGGGTATTCCCCTACACAGGTCTCCGCGTGCGTGTGTGACGTGCCCAGCCAGCTGCTTGATAGAGAAAGCATGCAGCTCACACGGACGCAAGTGCAAGATGCAATGGTTGAGTGAATTCAGGAATCATCTTAATTCCATGGTTTTTTACCTAAACACCACATGATGGTGAATATGCCTGTTAAAGTCTCAATGATACGATCCCTAATGTACCATGTTGTTGCTAGGAGGATTGAAAGGAGGAGGGATCTAGCCTAATTTCGGTCGGCAAGAGAATGCCGTCCTCTGACAATATAAGGTCGGCAATATTAAGATCGGCAATTGAAATTTGTGGGCTGGAAATTACACCAACAATATAGTTCATAAACAAAAGAGAATAGCCGGAAATGCGATTTGCGGCCATAGGCCTATAGAGAAAAAAATTCGAGGGTATGGTTCCAGTGGCGGATCTAGCGGGGGTGTATTTTTTTTTTAAATTAAATAGATTTTAAAAACACGTATCGTTTCGACGGTCATCAATCACCGATGGTTTGCACATTTTCATAGTGAAAATAGTACGTCGGAGCACATCGTCAGCTTGATCGCATTCCACCAAGCATGTACGTCGACATCCTTTGTGTACTATCAATCTCTAGCGGTCAGTCTAATTACCGAAAACAACCGAAAATAACCGAAAACAACCATAAACAACCGAAAACAACCACAAACAACCGAAAACAACCATAAACAACCAAAAACAACCATAAACAACCGAAAACGAACCGAAAACAAACCTAAAACAACATAAAATAATCTAAATACCGAAAACAAATTTGTATAATATTTTTTTAATGTCGCCCTCTATTGATGGGTGTTTCTAAATCTAAGACCATAACAGAGACAAAAAACCGCGCGCGCAAAAGCCAAGGAAGACCCTACGATGACAGTGTGCACAAAATACAACTAAAAATCGTACAATCAATCAATTGATAACATCGCATTTACTTACAGAATCTATAAAAATATTTTAATTTTAGTCTTTCGATTTTTGATCCAGAAACCAGCGCATTACTCCTTGTTTTTGAGTTCGTGTTGTGTCCGTTGGATATTGTGCTCCGCCAACAGAGCAAACAGAATTTCTATGTTTTTCCTAAAACAAATGATAATAAATGATACTTGACTTGACTTGACTTGACAATAATTATGAATATGTTAATCCATAGTATAGAAAGTAAATTGACTATGGTTAATCATGATCAATTTAATTATAGATTTTCAAAGATAAATTATACAAAGATACTAGGGACTATAAAGTATACTATCCTTAATCGCTTCAGTATTCACTTAAGTGACGAAACCGGGGACGAAAACGCAAAGTTAGGTAAAATCATGCTTTGTTTTTGAAAAGACTAAAAACGAAATGTGTTTATAGATTTTGTAAGTAAATGTAGTCTACGGTGTATTTCATTGAATTTGTACGATTTTTAGTTGTATTTTGTGCACACTACCATTTCGTAGGGTCTTCCATGATTTTTGCGCCTCTGTGTATGGTCTTAGCTTTAGAAACACCCATCAATAGAGGGCGACATTAAAAAAAATATTATACAAAATTTGTTTTCGGTATTTAGATTTTTTAAATTTTGTTTTCGGTTTGTTTTCGGTTTGTTTTCGGTTGTTTACGGTTGTTTTCGGTTGTTTATGGTTGTTTTCGGTTGTTTTCGGTTATTTTCGGTTGTTTTCGGTAATTAGACTGACCCATCTCTAGCGTTACCAACGATCATTCACAGTTAAGTGTAAAAGGAGCAAGTTGATAAAAGCCATGTGGTGAGCTTGGTCGCGTTCCACTAAGCAGGCGGCATCCTTTGTGATCGTCACTCCCGTATTGTAGAGTAGCGGTAGGCCTACCTCAGACGATCAATAGAGTTGATGAAGCCACATGGTCAGTGCTACTATACTACGCGCCCATTTATTAAGTATAAGTATTATAAAAACAAAGGCTAGGACTGTATGCCTACGAAAATTATCCCGTTAGGGCTAAATTTTATTAAAACGTATTACTATTAAAATATTAACAATGCTGCAGCATTTCATGACCCTTGTTGTTTTATTTGCTTTCCCGTCGATGATTCTCATAAACACATCGCGATGACATCATGACAAAAGAGGTGTTTTGTTTTTTTCAAATCACTAAATATAATGTAATCGAGCCGGACCGCTAATTTTTAAACGATCGTTTAAACCAGGTCGTTGAATATGCCGTGATTTTAATTGTCAAAAACATGACCGTCAGTCGATGGCCGGCTCGGAGTTTCGATAAATCTCTCGTCGCATGTGTTGCGTGGTGAAAACACTCTCAGCAAGTTTGCTTCATTAATATGCATGAGACTCTGTGACGACCCGCTTTAACGTGACGTCATTTTACTTTAGCTGCATGCGAAGTATAGTGACCGCGATCGACCCGGCGGCGATTTTTTTTTTCGTACATAAGTTGGGGACCCCCTCATGAAACGTCACAAAATAAACATGAATAATTCATCAGTTAAATTTTGTTGTTCCGTGTGCACCCAAGCGTATAGCAACAAGAAGTGATTACACAAGTGCGGTACGATTCTAGGCCTATCTTCGCTGTTGTTGCGGCGTGCGATTTCATAGAAGAATAGCGGCGTTTTGTGTGGATTGTCGAAATAATCAGCCTTTAGTTTATGGTGTTTTTAATATAATTTTTTACTAAAGAATTACGTGTTAAAACTATAGTTTCTATTAATACTATTAGGCCTAATTATTAGTCTCTAAACCCATGTCTATTCTAGTAGTAGCTAGCTGTGTGGGTGTGTGTGACGTGTGTGTGTTAGGTATGACCAAAGATAGTTACACTATCTTTGGTATGACACAATCCGAGTAATAAGTCAGCAAAATTAAACAATAAACATTACACAAAAATACATGTTTATTCTCGTGGGTCAAATCTTCCCATCTCATGTGTTCATATACGCGCATTTTTAAAGTTCCTTTGAGTACTGTACATGCATATTGTTTGATAATAAAATAGCAGAATTAAAAAAATACAGTACACAAATTATACACATTCTTTATTCTTGTGGGTCTAAGCTTTCTTTGGGCTATGTCCAATGAATTACTACTTAGTTTAATGTCTTGCCGTACTTGCCTAGCTGTCGATTAGCCTCGACTCGACACATTTTGTGTGAAGAAGAGTGCGCGAAGGCAATCCCGTGAATTGACTTAGAATCCTAGGCCTACTGTAGAAAGTATCGTATCGCAGTTGTGTAATCACTTCTTGTTGCTATACGCTTGGGTGCACACGGAACAACAAATTTAACTGATGAATTATTCATGTTTATTTTGTGACGTTTCATGAAGGGGTCCCCAACTTATGTACGAAAAAAAAAATCGCGACCCGGCGCGCGTGTAAAAAAATAATACCGGCCTAGACTAGGGCAAGTTTATAATATAAAGGTGAAAAACATCGTCGCGTTGTAAAAATTTAGATGTAAAGTACAGGCAAGTTGTTAGCTTGCTTTTGGTACCCTAGGTAAGTATCAGCTGCATATTCCACATGTCGTAATTTGCGAGCTTTAGAGTGTTTGGTAAATGACATTATGAGATGTTTGTAAATCGTTTTAAACGACTTACAATGCGCTAGAACGCCAAAATCCCGACCGGGGGCCCTTGGCGGCCCCCTGGCCCCCAGCCAATGTTTGCTCGCTTCGCTCGCAAAGCTACGCCACCCCTATTTCAATAGGTATCCTGGATCCGCCTCTGGGTTCCACTAAACAACTTAACGATCCACCCCGCCGTCAAACCTGGTTACGGCCCTGATCGATGCAAAGGTGTCATTTCCTAATAAATAAAAATTTAAAAAACTAAATAGTCTACACATAATATTTTGCTGATGAAATATAGTATCCATATGGGTAAAATACAGAGTTTTTCATTTTTAGACTCAACAGTTCATTTGGAACGTATAAAAACTAATCTTATTTGTTGTGAAGAAGAAGAATCTCCAAGAACTTGACCGGTTATGTTTGAGAACCATTTTATTGTTAAACTTAGCGCGCCATGTCTTGAAAATTATCATGTTTTTGTGTTTGATGTGTGTGCGACGCGATCTGTTGTACGTTTGGTCTGTGGTGGCGGCCGGCTAGCGACGATATACACACACGGTCACAGATACCGGTGGTAGAGAGGCTTATTTTTAGCCTATTCGTAATCGTAAGTAGTGCTGTTTAATATCGAGATACATCGTAAAATTCTGATTTAGAATTTAAAAGTTTTTGTTGTATAGATTTTTAGAAATATATGATAAAATAATTGTACGGTATATTTTGTAAACAATGCACTTTTTTGGGTGAAATTTAGCTAGAAACAAGTGTACCGTCGTAATAAGCAGTATTCGTAGGCCGATAGAGCTAGGCCAGCCTAGCTCTATTTTTACTTTTAGGCCTTGTTGACAATCAGTAACATAAGATTTATCTAAAAACCTTGAATGTTGTTGGTGGATCCGTTGTTGGCAAGTAGGGATCCAATCAAACTTAGGCCTAAGCCTATCCTAAAATAAGTAAAATCAGGATTAAGGTAAGGCTAAGCCTAGCCCTAGTCGGTCCCGTCGGCCCCTACCTAGATAGATAGGCCTGGATACGACACTCTGTACTGAATGAGGCTAGGCCTACCAGCTAGTGTAGTCTAGGCCTAGGATTATAAGGAATTGTGATACATTACATTCTTATGCAAAATGTATACTAGCCTAGATTCACTTGAATATTGAAACTTGTTTCTTTTTATTTTACAGATAATTGTACCAAAATGTTTCTGTACAATTTAACATTACAGAGGTCATCCGGAGTGACCCATGCTATCCATGGCAACTTCTCCGGAACAAAACAGCAAGAAATTGTCGTATCGCGTGGAAAAATTATAGAACTTCTACGTACAGAACCAAACACGGGAAAAGTTTACACATTGCTGACTCATGAGATATTTGGCGTTGTGAGGGCGCTCATGGCCTTTAAACTTACTGGTGGAACTAAAGGTAATTCTGTTGTTTTTGAATTTTGAAGGATGGGAGGGTTGGTACTATAGTGAACCTGTTATATTGTTATTAATGTACTATGTTTCTATTTTTAGATTACATTATCATTGGTTCAGATTCTGGTAGGATTGTCATTCTTGAGTATCTGCCAGCGAAAAATGTCTTTGACAAGGTAACAATTTTTCAATTTTGTCTACTGCTGTAATTTTGTTCTTAACCAAAAAAGAAACATTTTAGAATTTTATTTTTTCAATTGTGGTCCAAATTTACAAACATATTAATCGATAAATTTGTGTATGTCATTTTAAATTTTAATTCAAAATATTTAAATGTAGATCCACCAAGAAACGTTTGGAAAGAGTGGTTGTCGACGAATTGTCCCTGGACAACATCTAGCCGTTGACCCCAAAGGTCGAGCTGTCATGATAGGCGCTATCGAAAAACAGAAACTTGTGTATATTTTGAATCGAGACGCTCAAGCGCGACTCACAATATCGTCTCCGCTAGAGGCACACAAGTCCAATACATTTTGCTATCATATTGTAGGCGTTGATGTGGGCTTTGAAAACCCAATGTTTGCATGCCTAGAAGTGGATTATGAGGTGAGTGACACTGTAGCTTAGCACCTTTCCTTCCAATACCATGGCTTGGGTACAAATCTTTGCTATGACTCAAGAAAGCAAATTTTTCTCTTGGTCAAAATTTGTGTCAATACTAGAAACTTAGTTGTAACAAGACTTATTAGGAAACTATGACGTGCTACAGTTAGCTGTCATTTATTCGGAAATAAAGATATCTTAGTTTAAAAAACTAAGATATCTCTATTGCTTGAGTAAATGACAGCTTGGCGCGCCATAGATGTGTTTAGTTTAATGGTAGTTGACATGCCTGCCTTACCATCCAAGACCACCGGTTAAATCCTTACCTAATGGCAGGTTTAATGGTAGTTAACATGCCTGCCTTACCATCCAAGACCCCTGGTTAAATCCTAACCTAATGGCAGGGTTTTAACTCATCACTGATTCTGCTGAACTGTTAACTGCTGTTAAATAAGACTGTATGTGTGAATGTACTCAAAACAAATGATAAAGCTGTGCCTACACTATCAAACTGTATGTGATGTGCCCATATATGGACATGATGATGTCATATCACTACCATATTTGGGAATATCACATCACAATTTTTTTGCCAAACTAGTTTGATAGTGCAGACAGATCTTAAGAGATTGTGTATAATTATTTTAGGAATCTGACAGTGACCCTACTGGTGAAGCCGCACAAACCACGCAGCAAATGCTGACATATTATGAACTAGATCTTGGTTTGAATCACGTTGTTAGGAAATACAGTGAACCTCTTGAAGAACACGGCAATTTCCTTATTCCAGGTAAGTCTGTTAAATATAAAATGTTGGTCAAATATATGCAAGGGAATGACTAATAACAGTGGTTGTCTTATATAGTGCCTAATACAAATGTTTATAAGCTCAATGAGAATGAGCTGCTCTATTCTGTTAGACTAAGCAGCTAGTTATTTATTTATACTGGGTAACCTCTTCAGTCAAAGACTGGTCTCCCAGAGGGCCCAGTTATGATCAGTGGCTGTGTGTAAACTAGAACACAAGGGTAACAACCTCGTCTCGAAAGATGTACTAGGTTCTTTAAAGTGCGCATGAGCTAGATGTGTACACTGGACCTACGGTTTATAGTCCTTATCCGAGAAGACTCGTTCTACCACCAGAACCATGGAGCGAGTGAGCCTCGAACCCTTGCTGATGTTACAGCTAGATAAATACGGTTCCACTGTTTTAACCGCTCGGCCACTTGCTGTTGTTGATACTGTATTTGTTCCTAATAACCTATTATGTTGCCTTTGTACTTGTAGTGCCTGGTGGCAGTGACGGACCAAGTGGCGTGCTTATCTGCTCCGAGAATTACATTACCTACAAAAACCTTGGTGACCAACCAGATATCCGAATGCCGATTCCACGGCGAAGGAATGACCTTGATGACCCCGAGCGAGGCCTAATATTCGTCTGCAGTGCTGCTCACAAGACAAAGGTATTTATTATTTATAGTAATTAAAAAAATTTTTTATTAAATTTAATTTGGACTAAACTAAAATTAAAATACATTTATATATCTTTGTTGCGTATAAACCGAGACTAGTGTTTTCCACCATACCTGAGGGTGTCCAAGATTTACTATCCAATCAAATTGTAACAATACCATAAAAGCCCCAATGGTCTAATGGTAGTTTTGTCTGCATATCGAGTAGAAGATTCAGAGTTCAAATCTCGGTTGAGGTGACTTCTTATACTCAGATTTCCTCATCATCACCGTTTAGAAATTAATTCCAGTATATTTGTGCGGTTTAGAGTTTCTCTGTGCCAAATTTGAAAAACAAATGTTTAATATTTTTTTTTTCTTTTTTTGCAGTCAATGTTTTTCTTTTTAGCTCAAACTGAACAGGGAGATATTTTTAAGATAACACTTGAGACAGATGAGGACATGGTTACTGAAATCCGTCTCAAATACTTTGACACGGTCCCTGTTGCCACGTCAATGTGCGTCCTTAAAACTGGGTTTTTATTTGTGGCGTCAGAGTTTGGAAATCAGTAAGTAATACTCTGTATTTACAAACTAGCAAACTAAAATTATATAATATTTTTAATTTCTTTTTTACGCTCTAAACTTATTTTTCTTTTGTGTAGTAATTTATATCAAATAGCGCATCTTGGAGATGATGACGATGAACCAGAATTCAGTAGTACAATGCCGTTGGAAGAGGGCGACACCTTCTTCTTCGCTCCGCGACCTCTCAAGAATTTGATGGTAGTTGATGAACTGGAAAGTCTTTCACCTATTATGGCCTGCCAGGTAACTGAAAGATTTGTTTAGAATGAATTATTCAACCATTAATGATATCACTCATGTACAGTATGTCAAAATATTGTATATATGTTTACAATGATGTTAATGTTACGTTTTTTTTTTTATACAATAGATAGCTGATCTTGCCAACGAAGACACCCCACAAATGTACGCTGCATGCGGTAGAGGTCCAAGGTCATCCATGCGTGTCCTTCGTCATGGTCTTGAGGTTTGTCCAAGATTTAACTATCGATACTAGCGGATCAAATTCAGGCTTGAAATATGACCCAAAAATGAAGGGTAAAAAATCAGTAGAGTTTAAAAATGTTGTATATTCGTATATTGTGTTTCTTTTCTAGGTATCTGAAATGGCTGTGTCAGAACTTCCAGGTAACCCAAATGCTGTATGGACTGTGAAAAGAGCTAGCGATGGTATGTATATTGTACATATGCAATTCAGCCATGTGTAATTTGTATGTGAATTTTGAATAAATATACCGATATATATATATATAATATATAACATTGTATATGGTATTATCCCACAGTTATAGATATTAGCACAGTGATTGTTTTAAATAATGTGAGTTCTTTCCCCAAACCAGAAGTTCCAACTTCTTTTATACTATTTAAAATGTATTTATAAAACTTAATTTTCTAGATGAATTTGATGCTTACATTATTGTATCTTTCGTCAACGCCACTTTGGTCTTGTCCATCGGAGAAACCGTTGAAGAGGTAACAGATTCGGGATTTCTGGGAACCACCCCAACTCTGTCGTCATCACTTATCGGTGAAGACTCTCTTTTACAGGTACAGTGTATTTTTCCAAATTACAATTTTTTGTCTTTTAATGATAAATTTTATTAGTAATAGTAGTGTAATTTGTAGTTTTTGAAATATATTTCTTTGTTTTTAACATTCCAGATTTATCCTGACGGAATCCGACATATTCGATCCGATAAACGTGTGAATGAATGGAAAACACCCGGAAAAAAGAACATTGTCAAATGTGCCGTTAATCAGAGACAGGTAATACCATAGTTTACTCTCTAGTTGTAGTATAATAACTCTGTGGGTAACACCATATATTTCATGAATGATATACCAACGTGTCATTATTAAGAAATGTGATGTTTTCTTGCCCAAAATCTCTGTCTACCCTATCAAACTAGTTAGATAAAAGAAGTGTGATGTGCCCAAATATGGTAGTGATATGACATGTCCATATATGAATTTCTTGCCGTTGAGTTCTCTTTGTGTGTTTACATTTTTTAGGTTGTAATTGCTCTTTCTGGTGGTGAACTTGTGTATTTTGAAATGGATCCTGTAAGTATTGCTATACTACTAATCACTAATCGTAATCTATTAATTAGACCTACTTTTTAAATTAAATACAGTGTGAATTGGATCTTATTGGCAAATTATTGTTGTTCAATCTACAATATTAAACTAGTTTGACAAAAAAAGTTTGAGGTACCCAAATATGGTAGTGATATGCCTAAATATTATGGTAGTGGTATTCCTAAATATTATGGTAGTGATATTCCTAAATATTATGGTAGTGATATTCCTAAATATGGTAGTGATATTCCTAAATATGGTAGTGATATTCCTAAATATGGTAGTGATATTCCTAAATATGGTAGTGATATTCCTAAATATGGTAGTGATATTCCTAAATATGGTAGTGATATTCCTAAATATGGTAGTGATATTCCTAAATATGGTAGTGATATTTCAAAAGATATGTGACTTAATTGAAGGTTTTTTTTGTAGACTGGTCAACTAAACGAATACACAGAAAGGAAGGAGATGTCAGCAGACGTCAAGTGCATGAGCCTGGCTACCGTGCCAGCTGGTGAACAGAGAGCTAGGTTCTTAGCTGTCGGCCTAGATGACAACACAGTCAGAATCATCTCTTTAGATCAATCGGTGAGTTGGGTTTTGACATACAAAGGAAGTGTGATATCATGCAAGGGTTTTAAGGAATATCAGTAACTTATGTATTGTTTTAATGCGATACAAACTAGGAACTTTCAGTAACTTAAGTAGTGTTTTAACACATTAGTTATCAAGAACCATACAGGGGACCTTTTCAATAACTTAAGTAGTATTTTAACATGACAGTTATCAAGAATTTTCATTTACTTAAGTAAACTAAATATTCATATTTCTGTTACTAGGATTGTCTGCAACCTCTCAGTATGCAGGCTCTACCAGCCCCAGCTGAAGCACTCTGTATTGTAGAGATGGGTGGAACGGAGGCGAGAGAAGAGTCTGGCGAAACCGGTACAAGGGGTGGATTGTACCTTAATATTGGCCTTCAGGTAACTCTACTTGTTCTGTTATTTCTTATTTTCTAATAAAGAAATTATCATATTTAATATATGTACATTGCTCATATCTTATTGTTTAATCAAGTGGTTTGGTTTGTTTTTCAGAATGGTGTATTATTAAGGACGGTCTTGGACT
Organism: Antedon mediterranea; assembly: GCF_964355755.1. Taxonomy (NCBI): domain Eukaryota; kingdom Metazoa; phylum Echinodermata; class Crinoidea; order Comatulida; family Antedonidae; genus Antedon; species Antedon mediterranea. The sequence continues at coordinate 3,019,922 of NC_092677.1, forward strand.
CGGTGACTGGTGATTTATCAGACACAAGGACACGTTACCTTGGCTCAAGACCAGTTAAACTGTTCAGGGTTATGATGCAGGGATCTCAGGCCGTAAGTAATATGGAGTTTTCATTTTTTAAACTATGGTAGTTGCGTCAGTTAAATTTTATTGTGTGCATGCATTTTAGCTTCTTGGTATGTGCACTATAATATAAATCCGTATTATTATTATGCAGTAACAATACATTAGGGTGTGCTTTCTTGCTCTGAAAATAACGAATGATTTCTCATACAGGTGTTGGCAATGTCCAGCCGGTCATGGTTGAGTTATTGGTACCAGTCTCGTTTCCATCTAACGCCGTTGTCTTACGAGTCGTTGGAGTACGCTTCGGGTTTTGCGTCTGAACAGTGTCCAGAAGGTATTGTAGCCATCTCTACTAACACGTTGAGGTAAGCTTCATAATCATAGTCTTATATAGTGTTTAATACGATGTTTATAAGCGCTTAAAATATTATACATATATTATTATTTAAAACAGGTCACTAATTTAACTAATTGTTGATTTTTTAGAATTTTGGCATTGGAGAAGCTAGGAGCAGTTTTCAATCAGGTTTCCGTGGCGCTTAAATACACACCAAGGAAGTTTATTATTCCGCCTGATAGTAGTAATCTAATTCTAATCGAAACTGACCACAATACATATACAGATACAACGAAAGCTCAGCGTAAACAACAAATGGCAGAGGTAAGTGTTCGATAAATGGTTTAGTTGTTAAGGTGCTTCAAAGGTACAGGGTTCAATCTTGACCTTGTGCCAAAGTTCAATCTTGACCTTGTGCCAAAGTTCAGTCTTGACCTAGTGCCAACGTTAAGTCTTGACCTAGTGCCAGAGTTCAGTCTTGACCTAGTGCCAACGTTAAGTCTTGACCTAGTGCCAGAGTTCAGTCTTGACCAAGTGCCAACGTTAAGTCTTGACCTAGTGCCAGAGTTCAGTCTTGACCAAGTGCCAACGTTAAGTCTTGACCTAGTGCCAATGTTAAGTCTTGACCAAGTGCCAACGTTAAGTCTTGACCTAGTGCCAGAGTTCAGTCTTGACCAAGTGCCAATGTTAAGTCTTGACCTAGTGCCAATGTTAAGTCTTGACCAAGTGCCAACGTTAAGTCTTGACCTAGTGCCAACGTTAAGTCTTGACCAAGTGCCAACGTTAAGTCTTGACCTAGTGCCAACGTTAAGTCTTGACCTAGTGCCAACGTTAAGTCTTGACCAAGTGCCAACGTTAAGTCTTGACCTAGTGCCAACGTTAAGTCTTGACCTAGTGCCAACGTTAAGTCTTGACCTAGTGCCAATGTTAAGTCTTGACCTAGTGCCAACGTTAAGTCTTGACCTAGTGCCAACGTTAAGTCTTGACCTAGTGCCAACGTTAAGTCTTGACCTAGTGCCAACGTTAAGTCTTGACCTAGTGCCAGAGTTCAACCACTGCAAGTTGTAAATAAAGTAGGCTAAAGTAGACACCGAAGCCTTTTTAGCTACGATCTATGAGTTTGGAGGTCAATTCAAGTTCAACTTTGATTTTACGAATCCCATGTTTTATGTCCTACGAAAAATATATTTGAATGTAGATTTGTGCACATTTTTATTAATGAAGGTTTATTATTGACCTACTAAATTCCGCATTTTCCGCTAGGAAATGGTTGAAGCAGCCGGAGAAGAAGAGCGAGAGCTAGCCGCTGAGATGGCAGCAGCGTTTATCAACGAAGATTTACCAGACACCGTGTTTGGAGCCCCTAAAGCTGGCGCTGGTATGTGGGCATCGGTTATTAGGCTGCTCAATCCGGTATCTGGGAACACGCTGCATTTGGTGTCTTTAGAACAAAACGAATCAGCTCTAAGGTGAGAAATTATCAGCTATGATTTGTTGGGGTATCACTGCTACGAACTTTTAACCATCATTACCTAAGTTTAATCCCATGCTTGAGTATTAAGCCTAAGTTTAATCCCATGCTTGAGTATTAAGCCCACCCCTTCAGTAAACAACTATAACTTGTAAATTATTACCATTTCAGCCTTGCTGTATGCAAATTCAACAGCAGAGGTGAGGATGACTTGTTTCTTGTTGTTGGCACCGCTAAGGACATGACGCTGAGCCCTCGCACATGCTCAGGAGGGTTCTTGCATACGTACCAAATCACAGAGAATGGATGTAATCTGCAGTTGTTACATAAGGTACAGTTTACCTTCTTTTAAGGGCCTTTCACACTGCTCCAATCTGGTTCAGGTTTCGTCAAATTGGGCGTACAGTTTTTTGTTTTCACGACAAGCCATTTAGCTATGCACCTCTTGTGTAAAAAAATTGGTGCGTAACCATGTGTCGCGTCGTAAAAAACAAAACATGAAGACGCGATTTTATTTCAACCAGATTTTTTTATTTAACCGGTGCAGGTGTGAAAGGCCCTTTAGTTCAGACTCAATCTGTTACGTAAATAGTATCAAAACCTAAGACACTCCTCAAACTTGTTTGGGGTCAGTGATCTTATTTTTTTCTTTTTATTTCCAGACGCCAGTGGATGATGTACCAGCTGCCCTATGTGCATTCCAAGGTAGGATACTTGTAGGTGTTGGGAAATTACTCAGAATATATGATCTTGGAAAGAAGAAATTACTGAGAAAATGCGAAAATAAGGTAAATATACTGTATTTTATTTATTTATTTTTTTTATTGTATGCTTTTTAACACAGGATTAGGGCAGATCCTAGATTTTTAAACGTGGGAGTGTTAACATAAAACTAAAAAAAAGTTCATGACGACAGTCAAAGGGTGGTGGAGGGAGGCGAAGCAAGTGACCCTAGTGCTGTAGCCGCACCTACAGGAGTTTTTAACATGCTCAAACTGACCAATTGTCTCGTCTCTAACACGTCTGTATTTTAAATCGGCCAATGAGTCTTAAAACAAATTTAACAATACCTACTTTTTTCAGATGATCCCAAATATCATTGTGAACATTTCGACGGTCGGTAACCGTATTCTTGTAAGTGACATACAGGAGAGTATACACTTTGTGCGGTATAAACGTGCGGAGAACAAGTTGATAATATTCGCAGATGACACGTATCCTCGTTGGATCACCGCTTCTTGTATCCTTGACTACAACACTGTTGTCTGTGCTGACAAGTTTGGCAATATTACAGTCGTAAGTATTCTAAAGCTCTGTCTACACATGTGTCCAAGTACTGATATGCCCAAATATGGTAGTGATATGACATCATCATGTCCATACTTTTAAATTACTTTATCAATAGATAACATATTTCAGTAATTAGTTTATATTTAGTCTTTAATCTTAATCTGGATTATTTCAATTTTTTAATCTCCAGCTTCGACTTCCGGCTAACATCAACGATGAGGTAGATGAGGATCCGACCGGTTCCAAAGCATTGTGGGATAGAGGCCTGTTAAACGGGGCATCACAAAAGGCCGATATAATTTGCAATTTCCATATAGGTGAAACAATCCTATCGCTACAAAAGTCAATCTTGATTCCTGGCGGATCAGAATCACTTGTTTACACGACACTGTCCGGAGCTGTTGGGATTCTGGTGCCGTTTACATCACATGAGGTAATATTGGAATTGTTATCCCTTTTGAAAATGTACTGAAGTATGTTCAGAAACTGATAGTAATAATATTAGTAATATATGACTTGTTAGGCACACATCCACCAAAGTGCTCAAGGCGCCTTTAAAAACCCCAAAAAACTAATTTGTATAAACCTAAACATTTACCAGCAATTTAAGGTGCATAGACCTGACCGCCAGTACTTAACTCACAGGTGTTCTCAGTACAATTAAATTATGTCGTATTTTTTTTTTTTTCTTTGCAGGATCATGACTTTTTCCAGCATCTTGAGATGCATATGAGATCAGAGTACCCACCATTATGTGGCAGGGATCATCTCTCATTTAGGTCTTACTACTTTCCAATCAAGGTAAGTGCATCATCTAGGATACATAGTAAATAAAAGTAGTTTTAATTGATACATAAAAACAACAAACATACACTTAAAGACCAATTTACACAGACGATTGGTAACGGTTATCGAAAAAATCACGTAGCTTGTACCACATCGAATCTGTATCTATCCTGAGCAGAAACCACCCATCCGCACTGCGTTGTGGTCATATAGAATAATATAAATTTTGTATTACCGTTAACGCTCGTCTTTGTGAATTGGCCTTTACTTTATACTTTACAGAGTGTAATTGATGGTGATCTTTGCGAACAGTTCAGTTCAATGGATACAACGAAGCAACGAAGCGTAGCAGAGGAATTGGAACGAACACCAGCTGAGGTAAGACTTGTCGTACACCACTCTTTGGCTTTTGAAGCCATCTTAAGCTGTGTTCACACTTGGACCCAGTGCAAGGATGCAAGCGCACCACAATTGTTGCATCAAAGCTTAGAAACATCCTTTAATTTGATGTTGAAAGACTTTTACTACAAACTATGAATTAATTACTTTTAAAGCGTAAACGTAATTGCTCAGATCAGCTGTCAAAGTTTAAATATATGGCACTTGAGTTAATTTTTAGGCATATTTGATAGCATTTTTTTGTGAATGAAAATATTTGTTAGTAATATTGTTTTCTTTTTCTCTCTTAGGTGTCAAAGAAACTTGAAGACATAAGGACACGATATGCATTCTAACTTTTGTAAATTTACACCCATTCCTCTGATTTAAAAAAAAAATATCCTTAAAAATGTAGAATAACATAATTTGATGTACTGTATTTGATCCAAATTCATATTTCCTTAAAACTTACAGTAATAAATGAGTCAAAAAATTGGATTTTATATTTCTTACTTGTACACAAGTCTTCATAAATGGCGTGGCCAAGGACTAACTTAATATATGACCATGTTGATCATTTTTAAGAAGTGAAAATATCTTTTATTAATTAAAGCGTTCTGTAGCAAACTTTTCCGTCACTGCACAGTATTATTTTTCATGTCGAGTACAAGGAATTAATTTACAAAATGGTAAATTAATAATTACCATGGTTATTAATAAGTTTACATTATTTAGTATTGTCTGTTTGTAATTGCATTTTTTTTATAAAATCATGTAAAAACTACATAAAATTACTGAAAATCTTTTCAGGAAAAACAAACGTCTGTATATTGCGATTAATTGTATTGTTTTGTGTAGCTGTTCAACATTTCCAATACACCAATCGAGCGATATGTCCATAGCCAATTTATTTTCATTCATTTTTAAATAAAAAATCTACAAAATGTCTATAACATAGTATGTGTAGCATGCGACACTGGCGCATATGCTCTCTGTCTACCAAGTACTGTAGTATGGCTATTTCAATGCATAGGTCAAAGTTTATTTCCATCTTCGATGATTAATCTCCTTTGCGGGTAGCCGTCTAGATCCACGTACATGTAATTGTACTCTAGCTTACCACTTGCAACCTGAAAGTAAAGACCGAAATTAGTACTATTAAATCTCGTGCGAGGCTTCAGGAACTCGTGCGAGGCTTAAGGAACTCATGCGAGGCACAATTTTGCCGCAACGCAAAGTATCTATTGTATCACGTTTGTGTTTCTTTCATGTGGGAACCAAGCTTTAGTTCGGCTTAATTACATATTATACTGCATATTGCATGTTACCGTGAAGCATATGAACTGTTTTTTGGGCGAAATTTACGCAACATAGATATTCAAGTTGTTAAACACTATCAATATATTTTTATACAAAAACTAAATAATTTGTTCTCGTTTACCTGCTCAACTTGTAGATGCACTGTGCCTTTCTGTTTACTGCCCTCAATGTAAAACTTCATTCTCATATATTGGATATCATTTTTGGTAAAAATCATGTGGCTGTAAAATATATTATACTGTATTTACTTTGCATTACATTTTTAATATAAGCAGGTTTTTTGTTTTGGTACTCCAGTACATTTAATTATTAATTTACTCAATCGAATAATGGCAATTGAAATTACCTAACATGCCTACGGCGCCCTCTCCTGTCCATTTCACCGTATCCCTTTACAGGTTCTCCAATCGCTTCTACAACCTGTATATATATAACCAGAAATTGTAGCATTTTTAAAAACAAAATACTGTCTATTGAAATAATTTCAGTTGATTTGAAAAAATGCTTTTACACACCTCATAATTATTTTTACATAACTTTAAACTTCTTGTGAAAACTGAATTTGGACTTTTTGAGTCCATTAGCTCTTGGCCGACAGTATAGAACATTGCAACTGAAAAACAAGTAAATAATCATAAATGTTTTATATTCATTAATATTATTAACAAACAATATTTTTATTGTTTTTTGTGTATATAGAATAGACAGATACTTACTTAATAAGACTGCACCAACTACAACAACAGCTATGTATGTTAAGTCTTTACTTGCCTGTGCAACTGTATAGAAAAATAATAATTTTTTTTTTTTTTTTTATTTATTCAATTTCTGCCATATACATAAACAAAGAAGACAAAACAATTATAAAAGGAGGCACGGAAAGACCAAACAGGTGCTAAACACCTATGCTAGTTGGCCAACCCAGAACAGAGAAAAATAAATAAATTACATTCTACAATAATAATAACAACAATGATAGCAATTATGCAATGCATTTTCAAAGCTATCTACTGCGGCCAAATATATTGGCTCTCCATCCACACATGAAATGTATATCTGTGTATTTATACAGTAATACATTAAGTAATTTAATACTTAAATATTGCGTGTATTGCTTTTACATTACTTTCTCCTTTTATTTGAAAAACTATTTTTTACTGAAAACTCATCCATTTCCCACACCATTTTTTCTTACGTCGTTTTTCAAGTTTTATAATAGAATGATTTATTAAATAACCTTTTTTCCCAATCTGAATTTGTTGAGAACCCTTGGTTTTAGACTTCGCAATGCCTTTGTTATTTGATGCCGATGCAACCCATCGATTGATTTCATGCCTGATCCCTTTATTTCTTCCAAAATATCTGCAGCAGTGTGTAAATGAAAAGACGCATCTGATGGGTGAGCCATTAGAGAGGACGGAATGATGGCAAAATCTTGCTAATACACTAAATCTCATTGTTGCTATCTATTATTGGTGTACATTCACTGGGTTCTGATTCACTGTTCTCTCATACCTAAATATTAAAACAAAACAAAAGTACGTATGAATTTCAATTACAATACATGATTGATTATATATACCAAATATAACCACAATTCAATCATTGCCTTGGACGTGTCTGCTTCCTAGGCCTAATAATACCTAGACTAGGTTTAGTAATAGGCCTAGACTACTGCTGGGTAGCCTAGGCTAGTTGTATTCTCTCCTGTGGGCGGTGCTACCTAGATTGCTAGAGGACCACGGAGTTCTAGGGTGTAGGGCTAGTCCAGAATAGGAGGATAATAAATAGTGTGCTTTTATTTTTAAAAATATAATGCTGTTTATAACATGTAACGAAACATCAAAAACATACAAACCAGTGAGTGCCTGGTGTGGTACGGTCAAACTTTGTGTTTTGATTGCTGCATCCTCCTGCTTAATTGCAAGAAGTAAAAAAAAACCAGGGTCGCGTCTCCTTGTTGAATGTGATGACGTATCATGTCATGGAGAGGTCAGGTAAAGTGTGCCACCACCACTCTGTTGTGTTTTGAAAACCGCAAAAAAACATTCAATAATGTATTCAAGATAACATCATTATCTGAAGAAGATTGTTGAAACCAAACGTATTACGGTATTGTTGATTAATTACATCATATTGTAGTGTTTTTAAAACACTAGTGGGCCTAGGCCTAGTGGTATAATATAGTAACTTTGTTGACAGCACGAGATGGCTTACGGAAAGCAGAATAAACTGCTCATGTACGTGCTGTTGTACTGTGGCCAGCCTAGCCCTCCTACTACTGTACTGAGTAGGCTGTACTTTAGATTAGGGGTGTTCGGTTGTAGTAGCTTACTTAGTAGTGATAGGCCTAAGTTAGGGTAGGCCTAGTCTGTCTTCTGTCTGTCCTATTAATTATAAATAACATTGAATTAATTTTAGTTTACTTATAGATTAACAATTTTAATTCATCTCTTAAATTAAACTTAATTCAATGAACAGTATTTTTATTTTCTTTCAGATAAACAATGTCGCTACACAATTTTACTGCTGTTTATAGTTGATACTATTCAGAAAAGAATTTGTTTTTTCAATCAATTTTGGGCCATGAACCATAATTTAAAATGGATAATTTAATTTACAAACTTTTCCAAAACTTCCAATTATCTCTTCCGGAACTATCGCTTTCCAATTTGGTATCATGGATTGCGTCGGGAAGCATCATGTTCGGCGGAATCGTGCCTTATATCCCACAATACTTACAAATCAAACGCACAGACAATGCTGACGGCTTTTCTACTTACGTGTGTCTCGCTTTGATATTGGCTAATTTATTAAGAATTTTATTTTGGTAAGTTTTTTAATTTCGTAAACTTAATTCAGACATATGTGCTTGTGATTAATAAATTAATTATTTTATTATGATAATTTTAAAGGCCAGTTTACACAGACGAGCCATGGATATATAATACTTGTAATGGTAATAAAAATATAGAATCTATGTTAATATTCCTTATGATAGGCAGTTTTCGGTCAGGATAGATACAGATTCTATGCGGTTTTCTGCTTACCGTTATAGCTTGTCTGTGTAAATTGGCCTTAACACTCAACTAAACATTTATTCTTTCAATTGATAATACTACAACAAAATTAAGATTTAACAATGAATGATAAACACAATTGATTTGTGGTCTTGTACAGGTTTGGACATCCCTTTGAGTTTCCACTCTTAGCACAAAGTGTGATCATGCTAGCCACTATGCTGGTGATGCTGCATCTATGCACTCAAGTCAAAGCAATGCAAGAAATATCAACAAGGAAACGAAAATTCACAGGTTTGATATCGGATCTATTTTTATTGTCACTGTCTGTGTGAAAATGATTCTACTGCAGTTACTGCAGTTACTGAATTCATTTAGTCTTTTTTATATTTACTTAACAAGCTTTATTTTTTAGGGTAATCAAACACACTGTTTATTGTAGTTACTGCCTCATACTATGTACATTGATAATAAAAAGATATCATATATCATTGCAATAAATAAAATGTAGTTACTGCAGTAGAATAATTTTGACATTGGTTCCTAATTTTAGTTTAGTAGTGGTGTTACAACATTTTCCCTCGTTTGTTTCACAGTAAAGTGTCCCCTAAATGGAGGTATTTCAAAAAGGGGGCTCTAGTTCTAATATACTTTGGCTTTTTCACATACTATACTATATAGATTTATTCAAAAATTCAAAATTCAAAAAACTTTTATTGTCCAATTACATACACCATACATACAAACAATTGTAAATGTGTCGTTTCATACACTACATACTGTACATAACAATAAAGTGCTTTTCCAAGAAAATCATGCTTGCTTGCCTTGGCTTACAATCTTTGTCTCCATACTGCTGCCACTGTTGTATTGCATTCATTACCTTTTCTTCATCACTATCTGCTTCGCATGCTCATCCTGTTCACTTTCCATTTGTCCTTCAGATCCTAACGACGATTCCTTAAAGACTTCCTCTTCTTCTCAGCAGCTTCTCGTTGCAAGCCCATTGAAAGCTTTCATTGGTAGGTATTGCAATACATCAGTGGCAGCACTAACAGTGGGGGAAAAATCCTTTAAAATTGTCCTATGTCTATCTCACCACAGCATGTATAGATTATTCCTTCTTGCGACCTTCAATTAAGCATGGTTCCCACGTGGACGTTTTGTTTCGTTTGAACAGCATAAAATCAACGCAATATAAATATATATATAAAAATAAACAAAATTCTGGGCAGAAGCAGGTTAAGCAAAATACATTGCTGTAACTCAAATGAGTCAGCTACCCCTTACGCAAGTAATTTGACCAATAATGACGCGATTGATCATCTGAATGGTCGCTTGCGATTGGTCAACTCACTTGTCTAGGTTCTTGTATTGCTTCCAAGTGGGTACCGAGCATTGATCAAATCGAATGATATATCTCAAAATACACTAAATTCCATTTTTTTTTTTCATATGCCACCAGCAAGCACAAACTCGCCAATTACAGGATATACTAAAATCAATAAAACTATTGATCAATAAAACTAGTTTTTATAATAATTTCATAATAAAACGATTATTTTTTTGATAGATTTTGATGCACGGTACTTTTGGCAATGGAGTCGGTTTAGAGATTACGTTTTATTCCTGGCGGTATTCACTCTCACCGGTGCTCTTGTCAACTACTTGTTTCTTGGTTTTTTTGTTTACGTGGAGTTGATAGGTTTTCTTGCCGTATTCACAGAAGCAATGTTAGGTTCTCCACAGTTTTATAGGAATCTACAAAATAAATCGACGCAAGGAATGAGGTATTATTTGAATATTACGTTATGAATTATGTAACAAAATGCAATAGAACGACTCTTAAGCTCTGTCTACACTATAAAACTTATGTGAAAAAAAAAAGTGATGTGCCCATATATGGACATGATGATGTCATATCGCTACCATATTTGGGTATATCACTACAATATTTGGGCAAATCACACTCCAGTGTACATAGTTTGTCCATGTGCACTTTAAAGAACCCATTCGAGACGAGTAGAGGGTTACCGCAGTGAACTGGTTCACAAAATAGCCTCTGTATCAGGGGGATTACCACCTATCTGATAGCACATGTGATTAATTTAATATTGGTAATCCTTGGCCACATGTGCCTAAAGACATCAAAATAAAAAAATGTATTACTAATCAATTATTTTTGGTTGTTATTTTGTTGACAGCGTGCAGATGGTGTGCTTCTGGTTGTCAGGTGACCTGTTCAAGACTGGTTATTTTGTTGTGAATGAAGCGCCGATGCAGTTCTGGGTTTGTGGCGTCTTACAAGTTTCCATAGATGTAGCCATTCTTCTACAAGTATATTGTTATCGTGGGCAACAACCGAGAAGAAAAGTAGTGCAAGCGCCCTCATCGGCTCACATTTCTTAGTTGAATTGTAAGGTGAATAATACATATAGATATTCTTTGATAATACAGCTTAGCATTCTTGAGGGCGGGCTTCCAGATTACAAATATGAAAGACAAAATGCTAGTAAGCGGTAAACTTGAGGAAATATGTATCATAATATTGAAAGCAATACAATAACATTAGACGAAGAAATTATGATGAAATATAGTTTAGGCTATGGACTTGATCAGCTAACTACATTAGGTCACATGTGTTAGCAAATACCATACATACATATATGGTGCAAAGTACAATATTCTACCTATTTTTATAATGTAAACCTATTTATAATATTAAAATAGATTTTTTAGAATTTTATTTTGGGTTTGAGGGTGCTTTTTATATAATTAATAAGAATTGCTTAAATTTACGGTTTTGTTTAGAATTGTTTAGAATTGATTGTACAACCGCAAATATTTAATTAATCATTACTAAAGCACAAGATGATGTAATATTGACTTAATGCAGTAAAGATGAACAACGTCCCTAGCCAAGACTTGAACTTAGGTCTTCTTTTCCAGTGGTCAAATGGAAGAGCATCTGCATATCAAACAAGTTCAGTCTTGGTCAGGGGCGTCCTTTTCTCTCACAGTTTCTGTGTGTTCACACATTTAAAATTTGTTGACATAGCTTGCTGTATGTAATACATAAAATATAAAAAATGGTTTTATACGAAAATGAAATATTACAACTAATATTTTTAAATAACATTCCAGATTCTAGATATAAAATTTTGTATGCAAAATGTGTTATTTTATGAATTTTTCTTTGTTATTTATTGTTTTTAAATGTCTGTAAGATTAGATTAAGAGCTTTTTTTTTTTATTTGTTATTTTTTTTAATCCCTCAATTTGTTTTCATAAATTAATTAATTAAATTATTAAATTACATTAATTGATAATAAACAACAAAGCAGAAGTAAATATAAATTATAAACAAATTTTAATTGTTATTTCTTACTGTATTTGTGCATGGAGGGAATATATTTTCTCCATGATTTGTTACAGCACTTTCTAGTTCGTTAGTTAGTGGTGACCAGATTGTGACAAGAGGGGAAACAGAAATAACGAACAGGGAAATTGTTGTAGAAAATGTTTTCCGTGACTAATTGATGTCAAAAGGGGAATAAATAAAACGTGCCCCAGTTCTAAGAGCGCAGGTAGCGCTCGTGTGATTTAGGAGATATACAATGTTTCTGTTTAGACAGTCCCACTACATTTTATTCATCAAAATTAAATAATATAAAAAAAAACAACATTGGTTTAAATTTAAATATTGTTAAAAATCTTTATTTATTGACATTCGTTGTTGCAGATGAATTACAAATTGATCATTTTGTAAAGGTAGTATGTACAAACAAGGCAATCTAACAACAGGACACTGAGCTTGCCTTGCCAAGATAGGAACTCGTAACAGTCCTTTGATCTTATGTCTGGCTGCGACAAATACCAACAGTACTGTAATATACATATTCTCTGCGTCGTACAGTGTCCTTTAAGAACTAATCGTGTCGCAGCCACAGATAAACCCTTTGATCTTCGGCGCTCAGCATCCTGTTAGATTGCCTTGGTACAATATGACATTTAAAATCCATCCTGTCTCTAACTCATTATGTGTTTTGTTGTAATTTCATTTGTATTGTTGGTTACACAGTAGAGCCCTAATCTAAGAACATGAAGTCAAAACTAGGCCAAGTAATTGTTTACACTATTAATCAATACCAAAAGATAACAACAATATTATAATATATTAATATATTATTATAATAATAATATAGGTTAACTTTGCTTTTGATGACTTTTAAATGATAAATCAAAAAATAATAAACTTGCATTTTAATATTTTTTCACCTAGTATTTTAAAATTGAAAACCTCATAAACAAAGCGATTGTACAACAATATCATTTTGATTTTTACTTTATTTACAAACAATTCTCAATCCCAGAGCCTGTAATAATTTTTTTTAACGATTCGGAAGCATTAAAAAAATAAAATCAATAATTATTTAAAATATACTTTTCATAAATTCAGCCTCAGTGGAAATTGCACACAAGACGTTTACTGCGATAAGCATGCATACAATGTATAAAAAACTTAATATTTGCATTAACCTGCTGCAGTAGGCCTAATCACATACACCTCAATCTGGCAAACATTCGGCCTTTTCATTTCTAAGGGCTGTTGAAATCGTGTTATCATACACAATTGTGTAAATAAACCCTATTGTTCAATTAAAACACAATTTTGCCTGATTTCAAAAGCGTACGTATTGATTTCAACCCAACCCCAATAATATATTACATTCACTGTCAAGAGTACAATAACTATAACAACAACTGATTAACCATTCAAATAGTTGTTACTGTGCCTCTACCTAGCACACCTCACAGTACTGTACTCTTATACCAAATACAAGCCTGTAGCCTTTCATTTTACAGATTGTTCTTTTTTCTGTGTAAGCAACTGAAGGAAAGATTTAGGCCTAGATGAAAATAATTTGGCGACTGGCTATAGCCTGGGTGCAGTACAAATTTTGCGGGAAAAAAGTATAGGAAAATTTTTTTCTTTTTTTTCTGATAGAGTATACCATATAGAATGTCAGAAAAAAAATCCCCATCCCAGGGTCTTGGGGAAAATTTTTTACGGCACTTTTAAATTTTGGCCTATATAACACACACAAATGCCTATTAACACCATTACGCGGACCAGGCTACGTTAGCGTTACGGTTAGGCAATTTGGTTTTGACAAGCAATTACTGTCAGTGCTTTGTAAGTTATTGTGATTTTATTGCCCTGGAGTGTCATTTAACTACAAGTCCTGCCCACTGGAGGTTGGTCTAACCTGAGATGATTCGCATGGAAGAGCTTGAGTCATCCTCTTAAATTTGGCCTTGATGACCTTTGCGCAGGCTACCTAGAATTCTCAAGGGCCATTAAATATTCAGTTTCAACTTTTAGATTTTATGTGGTTTGAGACTTTGTTGAGCATTTTTAAAAATGTGTATAGGACTACTACAGTACATAATATTAATATTTAATCAAAGATAATAAAAATAATGCAATATACATTGAGATATAAATGATGTAAAATAAACCATAAAGATTAATACAATAAACTACAAATAGCCAATTTTTAAGTTTTAATGGAAAAAAATGATTGACAATTATGAATATGAATGAATATGTTATTAATTTAAATAACCAATTTAAATTAATACACATTAAAAAGTGTTATCATCATGTAAATAATTATCTTAAATTAAAAATGAAAGATATATTTAGGTTAACAAATTGAATATACTGTAATATGTTTCCTTTTTTCTTATTACTCTTGAAAAGTAATGTTATCTAGCTGTTATCTGCCAGAGTCACATGTTCTGACCCTTTCCTTCATTTGTTTAGCTCTGTTGATGAATACTCCGGACCGATACTTTTTTCGTAAAATGCTACAAATAAGTGTGTATGTTTTTTACCCTGCCACTGTTTTAGTACAACACAATTTTGTGTACTCTGCCACTGTTTTGTATCCCTGCCACCGTTTTTGTATCCCTGCAATCTTCTTTTTTTTCCAGAAACTTTGTATACAACACAAGTTTTTGTATCCTAGACCACTGCTTGGTCGTACCGTCTCTGTTTTTGTACCTGACACTGTTTTGTTCCCTGCCACTGTTCTTGTACCCTGCCACCGTTTTTGTACCCTGCTACTGTTTTTGTACCATGCCCCAGTTTTTGTACCCTGTCTCTGTTTTTGTACCCTGACACCGTTTTTGTTCCCTGCGACTGTTTTTGTACCCTGCTACTGTTTTTGTACCCTGCCACTGTTTTGTACCCTGCGACTGTTTTTATAGCCTGCAACCGTTTTTGTACCCTGCCACCGTTTTTGTTTCCCTGCCACCGTTTTTGTACCACTAGCTGTCATCGTCTTTTTTCCCAGACACTTTGTATACAACAAAAGTGTTTGTACCCTAGACCACTGCTTGTCATACCCTGTCTCTGTTTTTGTACCCTGCAACTGTTTTTGTACCCAGCTGCCATCGATTTTGTACCCTGCCACCGTTTTTGTACCCTGCCACTGTTTTTGTACCCATCTGCCATCGTTTTTGTACCCTGCCACTGTTTGTGTACCTTGCCACTGTTTATGTACCCTGCGACTGTTTTTGTACCCAGCTGCCATCGTTTTTGTACCCTGCCATCGTTTTTGTATATACCCTGCCACCGTTTTTGTACCCTGCCACTGTTTTTGTACCCAGCTGCCATCGTTTTTGTACCCTTCCACCAGGGGCTTCCAGCCTTTAAAACACTGCCTGACATACATACATCATTTTGTGAAAGATATACTTTCCCATTAAATTTAATAAATGGAATATCACAACCACTAAGTATTTATTCCTGTATAAGGTCAGCAATCAGATTTCCCGCGAACTATTGTATAAAATCAGTGACACTGTTTTTGTACCCTGCTACCGTTTTTGTACCCTGCCACCGTTTTTGTACCCTGCCACTGTTTTTGTACCCAGCTGTCATCGTTTTTGTACCCTGCCACCGTTTTTGTATCCTGCCACTGTTTTTGTACTCTGCCACTGTTTTTGTATCCTGCCACTGTTTTTGTACCCTGCCACTGTTTTTGTACCCAGCTGCTATCGTTTTTGTACCCTGCCACCGTTTTTGTACCCTCCACTGTTTTTGTGCCCTGCTCATTTTTTTGTACCCAACTGCCATCGTTTTTGTACCCTGCCACCGTTTTTGTACCCTGCCACTATTTTTGTACCCTGCCACTGATTTTGTACCCATCTGCCATCGTTTTTGTACCCTGCCACCCTTTTTGTACCTTGCCACTGTTTTTGTACCCATCTGCCATCGTTGTTGTACCCTGCCACCGTTTTTGTACCCTGCCACTGTTTTTGTACCCTTCTACTGTTTTTGTACCCAGCTGCCATCTATTTTGTACCCTGTCACCGTTTTTGTACCCTGCCACTGTTTTTGTACCCTGCTACTGTTTTTGTACCCTGCTACTGATTTTGTACCCAGCTGCCATCGACTTTGTACCCTGCCACCGTGTTTGTACCCTGCCACTGTTTTTGTACCACCCTGCTACCGTTTTTGTACCCTGTCACTGTTTGTGTACTCTGCCACTGTTTTTGTACCCTGCCACTGTTTTTATACCCTACCACCGTTTTTGTACCCAGTCAATGTTTTTGTACAAAACAATTTTTTTTACAAATGTTTTGTACCCAGAAACTGTTTTTGTATCCTGCTACTGTTTTTCCTGTCATTGTATGTTGTCATCGTTTTATAACAATTTTATACAATGTAAAATAGAACAAAATATGTGATAATTGCAAATAAATATAATTTCAATTTCAATTTTATTTTATTTATTTTATTTCCACAATATAATAACATACATACAGGATAATAAATGCAATGAAGTAATCATGTGGGGAGAGAGTCATAATAAGTCAGTCAGTAAGTTTCACCCACCCCGAAATATAACATTAAATACGAATACGAAAAATAAAAAAATATGTATACATAAACTAATAATAAATAAAAGAAAACAAAGCTACAATTTATTGCTCCCCTTTTTTAAAAATCCATTCTGAAAAACGTATGACTTTTAATTATTCATGATCTAACGTTATTACATAAAAGGTGGTGGCCAAGCTAGCTCTGCAGGTGACGGCCGCCGCATGCAGTTTCCCGTATTCTTATGTTGTTCGTTTTGGTAAATATGCGGCTGCACATGTATCCAAACGCGTAAATATTGCTGTGCTCTGATGGTGCTTCGACACCAGAAATTGACACCAGAAATTACTTCTGGTGCAGTCCATGGAAAGCATTTCTTCCACCTAATCTTCTCCGATGACAACTTTAAAGGAGTACTCCATCCGGTCCGAAACGCCTTGCCATACTCTATTGTTACAGGTATAAATTAATTTTACCATCAATCATGAAGCACGTACCACGTTATTACCTGTAAGAGAAAAGACAATTGGGAAAATGAGAAAATAACTGTAAAATAATCACTGAATTGTGTATGGTATAATTGAATTTAATGTATGATAATGAAAAATTAGTGGCTTAATAAAAAAAAATTACGCATAGGCCTATAACAGAATCTTACTATTGATATCATTATGGACATAATCCTGAGTTGTGGAAATTAGGATATTTTATACGAATATATATTAGGCCTACTGATATACTGTAAATAAGACCTCTTTAGTCCTACTTCACACATTTACGTAGATCTATCTGATAAGAATTTGTTAATTATTTTATTTTTATCGGCACTGTTGATTTCTACCTACCATGCAAACGCATGCAGCAAGTCAGATTTTCCTCCACAATGAATCTTCCGAGAAAGATCTTTTATTGATTTTCGATGCGCTTCCATTCAATTTTAAAATCGCTTTGAGGCCTGCCGCCTCAATCCATCAAGAGGAATGGCGGGGGATATTTGAACTCCATGGTATATCTGGCTTAGGCCTAACCCTTTTGCGATTAATTCTTTCTAATAGTTCTGTTGTACATTTTCTTCCAGGTAATTTCAACCACGGGCTCGTCGTTTATATTATCAAGTAGACGGTCATTGATGACCGAGTCTACGCATTTATCTCGTATAAAATCGCGTAGAGTTATCAAATTTAAATTGTGTTCATTTGTATCAATTATGTATGTTTGTTGCTGCTGTACATATTGTCTACAAGATGTCCACCACCCAACAACAGGTGAATAAAACATGAAACACTAATATGCTTTCGTGATACATTTATAGCACTGTTCGGAAGTACTCATGATTGACTATCAATCCATTTTGTTCCCAAAATCGACCAAAGGGCTTCCATGGCCTTTAAAATGCTGCCTGATGACATACGAAGATATTTTAAGTCATTTTGTGAAATATATATACTGTACTTTCCCATTAAATTTAATAAATTGAATATCACACGGCCATCCCAATTCCCTAGCAAAACTATTGTTCATGTTTAAAAGTATTTATTTAATGTGTCTGTAGTTCTAGTTAAATTCCTTTGCTTTGCATAAAGCAGCATTGAGAAATATTTAGATTAGATTATAAACAACCACTAAAGTATTTATTCCTGTATAAGGTCAGAAATCAAATTTCCCGCAAACTATTGTATAAAATCAGTGACCTATCTAATAGTAAATTGATTGGTTAATACCCAGTCAGTGAGGACCTGATTGACAAGCAGTGCCTGTTTGCTATTGGTCATTGGTAAGAGGAAGTTGAAAATGGACAACAAGTTATTCTTAACACTTGCAGTCTTAAATAAACACGCTGGCATTTTTATTACACCACAGAGTATTATTCCTGTCAACTTATACCACAATTGACATGTTGAGGGGATAGGTCATCCACTGATTCAGTGGATGCCAAACGTAACGCTAAAGTAGCCTGGTCCGCGTAATGACACACAAATACCTATATATAGGGGATAGGGAAAACCAATTCACGTTTTTTTTAACTTGGAGTTGTGTTATGATTATTAAAATTAGCTGAGGCTTACTTTAATAACTACTTCTCATAGTAGTTGATAAATCGAGTCCATAACAATGACATCATCATGCCAGAATCCAATATGGCGTCCAATTTGGCGGAAAAAACAGGGTATTGCTGAACCCCCGCAAACCCCTGGAAACCTCCAAAATAACATAGCAAACCCCCACCGAACCAACATAAAAGTGATTGAATCATGTAGTGTACGACCCACTGGGTATATCCATGAAAAAAAAAATTAAATTTCTACTGTTAACTACTTATTTTTGGGGCAAAACATCATTTTTTGGTCAAAAATGATTGCTAAACCCTGCAAACCTCCAAAAAAACATAGCAAGCCCCACCGAACCAACATAATAAAAGTGATTGAATCATGTAGTGTACGACCCACTGGGTATATCCATGTTTTAAAAAAATAAAATTTCTACTGTTAACTACTTATTTTTGGGGTAAAACATCATTTTCTGGTAAAAAATGATTGCTAATTTTTAACCAAAAAATGACGTTTTATCCCAAAAATAAGTAGTTAACAGTAGAAATTTTAATTTTTTTTTACATGGACATACCCAGTGTGGTGTACACTCCATGATTCAATCACTTTTATGTCGGTTCGGTGGGGTTTTCTATGTTTTTTTGGAGGTTTCCAGGGGTTTGCGGGGGTTTAGCAATACCCTGTTTTTCCCGCCAAATCGGACGCCATATTGGATTCTGGCATGATGATGTCATCGTATCGACTTGATTCATCAACTACTATGAGAAGTAGTTATTAAAGTAAGCCTCTACTAATTTTAATCATTAAAACACAACTGCAAGTAACAAAAACTGTTAATTGATTTTCCCTATCCCCTATATATAGGTATTTGTGTATGTTAATGGGAATTTGTGTGTGTTATATAGGCCAAAATTTAAAAGTGCCATAAAAAATTTTCCCCAAGACCCTGGGATGGGGATTTTTTTTCTGACATTCTATATGGTATACTCTATTAGAAAAACAAAAAAAAAATTTTCCTATACTTTTTTCCCGCAAATGTGTATAATAATTGTTCTGCACCCAGGCTACTAGGTAACATTGGCCAAAACATTTTCATGAGTATTTACTAGCACTTTCACAGCTGATCCCTTCAGTTCAGGAAAAAGGTGGGGGGGGGGGGAATCTTCGAACCTTCCTGGCTACAGGCTTAATGTAAATATGTTTTCATGCTAATATTCATCTAACAAAAATAAAATTTTTTTTTTAGTTTTAAAAACGTTATTTGATCAATATTAAAAGTTTTAAAACATTCCATTATGTACTATAAGAAGTATATGATTCGATACACAGATAAATATTGAAAATAATGTTTTCATTTAAACATATTTGTTCTTCATTGCTCAAGTCTATCCTGTTTTAATTTACTAATAACAATCATTTAACTTGAATAACTTTCTCTCTGTTAACAGCAAGTTTTTGGTGCGGGACAGTAAATGAAGTCCAATATACGTATTTGGAACTGGCCGGAATATACGTTCCACTCGAGTGACGTAACGCACAGGGCAAAGGCCCCTGGTTTACCACTCCTAAGGGGCTCTCCAACGCTGGTTAATTGCATTCAAGCCGCTCATGCTCCGAGGCCCCTGGGTTTAGCCAGTGAGCGCTCATATCCATTACGCCACTGTTCCACTTGTTACAGTCTGTTAACTACGTAACTGTCTACCATCCCAAAACGAAATCTCGCTGTTACTTTAAAAATGTCATCGTACGTCACTACGATTCATTTTTCATTTTCAAATTGGTTTAATGGATGTTAAACTTCTTTTCATTTTAATATATTTACTGACGCCTAAACTAAAATACTGTAACATTTATTTAATTGAGGTATATCAAAAAGTATGATCAAAATAAATATATACAGTTATTTTAAATTGAAACATACAAAGCTAACTAATTATTACTATCAAATCGGAGGCCTGAAATTGCCTCATGTACAGTTATAATAGTCAATAAATGCTTTAGAAAGTCAATTCAATATTCAATTCGAAATCAATTTCGTGTTGACCAGGCAGTAACAACAAACTGCTAACTATAAGTCGGTTTTCGGGTCGGCGACGAGTTGCGTTGAGTTACCAGATGTAATCAGGGTTTACTTTGTGGTAGATCACTGAAGTTGAACTGTAAAATATTCGACCGATCATCATTACAGTTATTTATTCTCAACTCACAATTTGAAAATTTAGTTCAACATCTGCTGGAAAACGGGCTTTAAAGATATTCTGTATTTATGGCAAGCAAAACCTATACAGTTGCATTGTAAATTGATTTTCGTATAAATAACATTTTCTGAATGCCATATTCTAAAATAACTTTGATTACTGGTAGAAAAAGTCTTAGAAATTCTATGAGGATCCCGATCAGGGGCGGAATTAGGGGTGAGCGCTTTCCCATCCTTTTTGACGGCTAAAAGGAAATTGTGAACTACTTTTTGATATCTACTACCACTGTATTATTTTATGTTAGCAGCACTGTGCTGACAAATCCAGGATCAGCCCCTGTCTACCAAGGTAGGCCAACACCCTGGTGTGGTCTGAATACTATACATTGTACAGACATACACAATTATTTGGTATTAATTAAGAACACTTATTTTTAATTGAATACAGTATAATTCATAATTTAGTCACAGCCTGCTATGTTTTAATGCATATTCATGATTTACCATTACAATGGTATGTGGTCATGGCATAACTATATCCTATTGGTTGTTTTTATACCATTGTCATGCATATTCATGATTCACCATTGTGGTCATGGCATAACTATATCCTATTGGTTGTTTTTATACCATTGTCATGCATATTCATGATTCACCATTGTGGTCATGGCATAACTATATCCTATTGGTTGTTTTTATACCATTGTCATGCATATTCATGATTCACCATTGTGGTCATGGCATAACTATATCCCATTGGTTGTTTTCATACCATTGTCATGCATATTCATGATTTACCATTGTGGTCATGGCATAACTACTGTATATCCTATTGGTTGTTTTTATACCATTGTCAATGTCATGCATATTCATGATTTTCCATTACAATGGGCGTGGCCATTTAACACTACTTCATTTTCATTCATGATTTTTGTTGTGTCTATTTCTAACTCCTCCTCTACTATAATCATTGGAAGCGTTTCATCCTTCCTTTCTGATTGGATGCCTTCTTCAAGTAATAGATTCTTGTTATCCCCTATTGTCTTATTTAACTGCATCTTTGCTTGCTGGAGAATGTAAAACGTGAGAATTATACTAACAAAAACCTGTAAAAAATAAAGAAAATTTGTTTAAAAAAGTATTTTTGTTAAGTTGCAACACGAAAACCGATATATGTCCTTTAAAACACTAATAAAATTAACTCTATGAAAATCACAAACTCTCCCAAAACCAGACTTTTCTTAAGGTCAAAAACGTCCCAAATATTTTTTTTTTACCAAACAACCCATTTAAACTACCATAATTTCTAGAAAAGCCCAATCCAAGTGTATCCAACGTAGTGCTATTCACCTGTACGAATACAATGCAGTAGCCCATTGTTGAACTGTTTTGTTGCGTAAGATCATCAAGTGAACGTAGAGTGGATCCAACGTAAGAGTTTAGTAGCTGCGTTGGCAGAAGACCTAGAGTAGACGCTACCATAAATGTCATCGCTGGTACATTCGTTACCTTCACAATACAAATAGATATTAATATGGTTTTCTGCCTAAAGCTCTGTCTACACTATCAAACTTTTTGCGACAAAAAAATGATGTGCCCATATATGGACATGATGATGTCATATTACTACCATATTTGAGCTCATCACATTTTTTTTGTCAAACTATTAGACAGATCTTTATGGTTGTCAATGTCATGTCCCAAATTTAATTGGCAGAACATTTTGTTTAACATTTTAATAAACAATCTTTAAATATTATGATAATAATAATAATTTATTTTTGAAGTAATAAGACTCTTAAAGTACTAGCTGAGAATTCTTTTCCAATTAGTACTTAATTTCCTTTAAGGAAATGAGGAAATTTATTTTTTACTCACAGCAAAAAGCCCGTTCTGAACACCAAACGGTAGAGGGCTCATACGTGTCAACGCAATCACTTTAAATCCATTCGGTCCTTCCACCACCGTCATTATAGCTTTCATATAATCCCCCTGAATCTTGGAATGCATCCACGACGAACACATCTTGCGACAAATGAAGAACGCGAGAATTGATCCCTGAAGCACACAAACTGCGGTAACGCCGCTTCCTAATAAAAATCCGTACCGATACCCAGCGGCTACGTTTATAAATATATATCCCCACATCAACGGGAACGAGACTAAAACAAATGTTACTAAAAATATCAAATAGCCTTCCAATTCGTTTCCTATTAGTAAAAATCCAGTTATTTTTAACATATATTTTTTGAATAGTAAAAAAAGTCCAAAGCATAAAAGCGTGAGGGCGCCATAAGTTACAAATCTTCTGTACGAGCACTCCTGACAAAGGCGACGACAATGATCGCAGACGGCTTCGGTTATCTTTTGGTTCCAAACGCACAATGATTCGAACCAACCCATGGTGGCAGTACGTGCTCAAACCTGTTAATAGATAAAAGGTAGAGCTCAGTGAAACATTATATCAGATTAACCAGAATGTTTTTCTTAATTGAAGTAGTAGTAGTAGTAGTACTGTCAACTGTGTAACATGTCTGGTATTCAGAATGTGTTTTTAATGGTAAAAATTAATTTGGGACCTTTTAAACCCTTATAAAAAGTCTGGTTTTGGGAGAGTTTTCGGTTTTCAGAGAGGCTGGTATTGGGATAGCTGACTGTATTATTAGTAAGTAGCATGGCATTTTGGTTTGGGGTAATACAGTAGGTGAGGTCACTTTATAGCCTAAATTTGTTCTTACCAGCTCTTCTTATAAACAGTGTTTGGAAATCTTGTCACTCCCCTTTATAAAAATGTCCTATGTCTTCTGTACACAAACATACATACGTACATAGAGTTAATAGTACAACTACATTTAATATAACTTTCAATTTGCAACTTTAACTATTGCATAATGCCACAAGGACCCTGATATTTGAACTGTGTCAGGTTGATTATACAGATTTAAGATAACAGAACAAAGGTGCACTACCAGTAAAACTCAATGAAATTACAGTACAAAATTAACAATTATAATGACTGTAGGAAATTAAAGACAGATGACACATATTTAGCCAGTTTTTTTATTTCTCTTTGGTTTGTTACGTTGTTGTTGTAAGATGTAGCTTTTGAAATCGGTCGCGATAAAACTTTCATTTTTGCCTACAAAGGTTTAGGTCGGCTTTACTCTCACCATGTTGCCTAAAATGTTTTTTTGGGTGAGTGAAGTAAAGTATGTTATTATTTAGCTAGCGATGATGAACACAAAATACCAGAAAATGATTTTATTGCGACCAAATTCCAAAAACAGAATAACACACGATCAAATACAAACACAATATATATTGGTCTTTATTTGATCTCAACATAAGATATATATATACTGTGTATGTAATCATAATATAAAAACCCTTCAGTTCAGGGTGAAGGGGTGTGGGATAATCTAAATAAATTCATGTAGGCCTGGGCCTTACCCTAGATAAACAAAAAGAATTACTAAAGAAGTAGGTATTATTAGACCCCTACTAGGCTAGCCTAGGTAGTAGTTTAGGCCATATAACTAGTAGTAGGCCTAGTGTAGGACCCAGCCCAAGTTAGACTGGCCTAGGTCTAGTGGTACTAGCCTAGGCCTAGTAGGACTAGGCCTGAAGTAGTAGTAGTAGTTAGAGGCCTATATAACTATCCTAGGGCCAGACCTAGCCCTCCTCTAACTACTAGTTAGAGGAGCCGTCCTTGCTTAGCCTAGCTAGCTAGGCCCCTAGTTAAACGTTAAACTAGCCTAGGCCTACCTAGTACCTAGTTAGGCCTAGCTTTAGTAGTAGCTAGCTGTTTAAATACAATGTTCGCCTTAAAACGCCAATAAGCTCACTTACAATACTTTCAATCGAATCACAAAATACTATACACATGCTTAGTCATGTCAGCCACGTCCTTTTTGCGGTACAACGTACATTTCCTAACAATAAATGTGAAGAAATACAATCATCTGATTACAATATCCCTTTTGATGTGTGTGGGGTCACCGTTGTATTTTGTGGGCTTGGACTTTCACAACGTCAAGTGTGACTCATCGTCAAGGGATTTCTTGTGTAAAACCGTACCACAGCGCATCACTCTGTGCATATCCTTGACTCACCTTGACAAGAGCTTACATGTCGCCCTCTATATTATGAATATGATTTGATTTGAATTTATTAGGAAAATCATCATAAAAAATACATATACAAAGTGATTACGGAAATAATACATTTATAAAAGATTTTCCAGGATAGCCCAAAAAGCTTATTAGCTTATTTCCATTGGGATTAATGAATTCATTAATTTTATCACGAGCGCAAGCGATTACTTTTTTTTCGTAGTAGGCTACTTAGGCCTATGTATACCTTATTTACGATCGCGTGTGTTAGTTACTTGGCAAAAAGAATTTTGCCAAGTAGGCCTATAGTATTTACTTTGTTTGTTTGTTTGTTTGTTTGTATGTAATGTATGTATGTATGTATGTTTGTTTGTTTGTTAGCACGATAGCGCCTACAGTTTTCAAGTTATCTTTCTGAATTTTTGGTGTAGATAGGTAGGCCTATATACTTTCAGACCATGCCTATTGAAAATCAACAAAATTGGTTTATTAATAACTTCACAAATAACAAAAATGATATTATTTTCAGACCGGCTAGTGTTAAAAGATAGGAGACAATTTTCAAAACCCGGTGTGAGCAGTCTCAAAGTAACACGTAAACTGAAATTACATTTTCTCGAGAACTACTAGTCCAAAAAAACCTCATTTTTGGACAAGAGGCAAGGGTTATAAGTTGTGATTTGTAATTTTAAAACAAAAGTTGATTTAATGTACCGGCTTTTTCATACGAGTAGTTTTAAAAACCTATTTCTTTTCAAATTCACCCGTTTGTTTTTGGCGTTGCTGTTCTATTGTTATTCAAATTAAACTATTGTTAGTTGATAATTAGTTTTGTTAGTACCGGCGTGTGTCCTGCCTTATTTCATTCTGTACATAGCTATACTTACAGAACATGCCTATTGATTTTCAGGAAAATTGATATATTGGTCATGTCACAAAAGCTTATCTTCCGTACGATATATTAAATAGCACGCATTCTGTCTTCTGTTAACATGGACATAATTATTCTTTGATATGGACCAAAACATTAGTCGACTGGTCAAGCGGTTAAGCTCACTACATGGGTTAAGGCAGAGGCGCCGCAAATCGGCACAGCTTCAAGACACTCCTCCTCGATCATTATTCTGGTCAATCTTGATTTTAGAAAGGTCATTGTTGCAATGCCGGAATTGTTTGTATCCAAAAATTATTAACCCCCAGTAATATTTTAACCATGTAAAGCTAATACCTAAAGCAAAAAAATGTATCTTTCAACATGCTCCGAGTCAGTGGATATATTTTGCCAAGTACTTCACTCAGTTTCTGAGTGCTTTCATTTGTTCGTTAGCAGGATTACTCAAAAAGTAATTACAAGATCTTTACCAAAATGAATATACAGATAGATATGTGGTCAAGGACCATTCCATTAAATTTTGGGACCATTAGGGATCATGGTCCCAATTCTGAACCACTTTTTAGTATACTTTTCAGACCTGCTAGTGTTAAAAGATAGGACAGAATTTTTCAAAAGCCGGCTGAAATTGCATTTTCTCGAGAACTACTTGACCAAAAAACTTCATTTTTGTACAAGAGGCAAGAGTTATAATTGGTGATTTGTAATTTTAAAACATAGTTTGATTTAATGTGCACCTTTTTTGATGCGAGTAGTTTACAAAACCTATTTCTTTTCAAATTCACTCGTTTGATTTTCGCGTTGCTGTTCTATTGTTAGTCAACTGAGGCTATTGTTAATTGAAAGGCTTGTTACATAACCATTACACCAAACTCGCATACACATGCTTGTAGTGAAATTAGCCTAAATCACAAACAGCATTAAGACACACACAAATATATATATTTTTTCCGGAGAAATCTTATGTAGGAGAATTTTACAGTAGGCGGAGGTATGCACTCTCGGAGTGGCTTTCTAGTTCTTTTTGTATTGTAAATGTGTTTTAAAAACGCGTGCCGCTGTTAAAAGCATATGTTCAATAAATAAATAAATACAATAAAGTACATTTTAATTTGACGAGAGACTCTCCACCACTATTTATTGGTTGATTAGACTTATCGTTTTTGTTACTATAAAAATGAAACGATAGTTGAATAATTGGTGGTCCTTTAATAGATAATTTATTGGGTGTTAATTGGTCTAAAACACTAACAGAACAGGAAAATCCGACATTTTGTTTTTCCGTTTTACAAAGTTTAACTGGAATGAAACATCTGCAGTAACCTATTTCATGGTTGTATTTGTCTAATCATGCATACAGTTGTATTATTATTTTTATACCTCGTGTTTGCATCCGTAATCAGTTACCCTTTTGTTTTTGCCATTCTGATGATCTGTAGTCGTGAAATTCAACACTACACCGGGTCGGATTAGCGCAACGGTGCATATTAATATACCCAATATTTATGAATAACTATCAAATTGTGGGTCATTTTTAATCGAACAAGGTCCAATGTAAAGTGACAGCAGTAGAAATGAGACAGAAAGTATTTGGGGTTCTTTTATTCGTAGTTATAGGTTGTAGTTATATTTACGAATGGAAGATAGGAGGCGTATCTGGTAAGTATGCACGCGCGCGCTTAATAACAAGTTGCAGTGATGCTGGACTAGACTGAAGGTGGTCCTTGTACTCGTTCTTCTAGGCCCAGGCCCTATAAGTTCAAATTTAGTGATCAATATCAAACTATCTTTCTTCTGAACAAGATAAAACAGATTTAAAGACAGTATTTTTAAATAACGGTATTTCTCGACGGGTACACATACAAAAAAACCGATTTTTAAATTCGGTTTTAAAATCTCCATTTTATTTAGGTCTCGATTGTCAAAATAACGTGTTTTTTTAAAAGGTTTACGTGGAGCAATTTTTATCTTTTTTAATTTATGTATGTTGGAAATAAGTTAATGGTCAACTTACTGCTCATGCTCTTCCAACATAATAATGCATTATTTACACATAGTAGGTTGGTTGGTTAATATGTATAATATAAAACAGTTTTATGGTAGGCCTATTATTCGATGTGTAGTTTTTTCGAAAGGTGTTCGGTAGTTGTCTGTGCTCACTTTATCGCCCGTATTCTTAAACCGGACTTTAGTCGTAGTTCGAGCTAAAACTAAAAAAATGACGTCATTTTAATTCATAAACAGAACTTCAACTAAATCACCGACTAAATCAGGTCAACCTCGACTAAATCGAGACGGATTTTGATCGATTTTTTTAGTCCTGGAGAGGGCAGACTAAATGGTCGACTAAATGGTTTTTAAACGATGTTTATAAAAAACGTAACAGTCATTGAGTTGTTATATTGGCCAGATATTGAAGAATGAAATATCTATATTTATATTAGCTTAATTAAATATACATTGGTATAAATTATAATAATGAAAATCATCTTTATTTACAACTGTATACAAATTACATTATTTTCTTCGCGCAAGTCCGACTTGAGCTACGTCACGCCATAGCGACAATGGGAGATGCGGCAATTCACCACGCGATGGAATGTTTAGGGGGCCTAGCGCTTTCTTGTCACGCTATGAAGTGCGTGGTTCGTGGCGATCATACTTTGTTGGGGGCCTAGAAAATATAAAAGTTACCGTACCGCCATGGTTCCTAAATATATTTTTAAGATTTTATTTGTTGTTAATCAAATATACTTCACTGTTAAATTATTACTGATATTGTTCTAATAATTAACGATTAAAATTATTTTTCATGTATATAGTCCTGATGCGTAAAAAGTGTTGTAAGAAATGGAAAGTGATATCAATGCGCAAAATTTCGTCTGCTCCTCAAAATACTCTCTTGTCATTGGCCAATGTTTAGCCTTTGTAACCCAGACGTGTGCAACTCGACTAAAAGCTCGACTTCATTAAGTCGAACTGCAAACTTCGACTACTTCGTTTTTGAATCGAATTTCAAGTAATAGCTCGAACTACGACTTTTCCAAGTCGAACTTCGAACTACCACTAAAGTCCGGTTTAAGAATACGGGCGTATGACCGGCTAGAAAAGTTAACAGAGTTGTTCAATTTGCCGTTAAATACACAGTGAGAATATTTAAACTCTGGTTGTGTCTTACGCCCGTATTCTTAAACCGGACTTTAGTCGTAGTTCGAGCTAAAACTAAAAAAATGACGTCATTTTAATTCATAAACCGAACTTCAACTAAATCACCGACTAAATCAGGCCAACCTCGACTAAATCGAGACGGATTTTGATCGATTTTTTCAGTCCTGGAGGGGGCAGGCTAAATGGTCGACTAAATGGTTTTTAAACGATGTTTATAAAAAACGTAACAGTCATTGAGTTGTTATATTGGACAGATATTGAAGAATGAAATATCTATATTTATATTAGCTTAATTAAATATACATTGGTATAAGTTACAATAATGAAAATCATCTTTATTTACAACTGTATACAAATTACATTATTTTCTTCGCGCAAGTCCAACTTGAACTACGTCACGCCATAGCGACAATGGGAGATGCGGCAATTCACCACGCGATGGAATGTTTAGGGGGCCTAGTGCTTTCTTGCCATGCTATGAAGTGCGTGGTTCATCGCGATCATACTTTGTTGGAGGCCTAGAAAATACCGTACCGCCATGGTTCCTAAATATATTTTGAAGATTTTGTTTGTTGTTAATCAAAAGTACTTCACTGTTAAATTAATACTGATCTTGTTCTAATAATTAACGATTAAAATTATTTTTTATGTATATAGTCCTGATGCGTAAAAAGTTTTGTAAGAAAATGGAAAGTGATATCAATTCGCAAAATTTTGTCTGCTCCTCAAATACTCTCTTGTCATTGGCCAATGTTTAGCCTTTGTTACCCAGACGTGTGCAACTCGACCAAAAGCTCGACTTCATTAAGTCGAACTGCAAACTTCGACTACTTCGAATTTGAAGTAATAGCTCGAACTACGACTTTTTCAAGTCGAACTTCGAACTACGACTAAAGTCCGGTTTAAGAATACGGGCGTTAAAGCCCGGCGCACACTACAGCTTCCGGCTGAGCCAACTGCCACGAGTAACACTTGTCTCACAGTGTGCGCCGGGGATTTCGTGAGGAATCGGCCACGCGTGCCGCTGAGGAATCGAAAATATCTATCGTGTTTAATATTTTTTGGCACGCGTGCCATTTTCCTCAAGTGTGCGCCGAACGTGAGCTTCCTGCTCACTAAAAAATTCCACTGCGCATGACATGTTCTGATTTATTATATTTCAGCGCGTGCTGTATAGCGTAGTAAGTAATTATCCAATCAGAAAATCGCGTACTGAAGGCGTTTAGTGTGCGTCCGATAGAACGCGATCACAATTTGCGGCAAATTTTTTAGTGAGCCAAGTGTTACTCGTGCCAGTTGGCTCAGCCGAAAGCTCTAGTGTGCGCCGGGCTTTAGCAAAGCATCAGACTTATGTGTTGAGTCTCCGCGCGCGCGTGACAATTTCACGCACGTACGTACCAACGAAGTACGCAAATTTATAATTTAATTTCACTCATACTTGTCATATTTATAGCCTGCTAGGCTATAGGCCTATGTCCGTTAAATGGTGTGCTTAATTGGTTATAGACAATGTAATCGCAGCATCTGTTGTTTTTCGATCGAACAATAAGGTTATTTTTAGTAACTGTTGCTTTTCATCAGTTCGTAAATGATCCAACGGGTGACCGTGTTTTTCATTCACGG
The DNA here is from genome assembly GCF_964355755.1 of Antedon mediterranea. Lineage (NCBI taxonomy): Eukaryota > Metazoa > Echinodermata > Crinoidea > Comatulida > Antedonidae > Antedon > Antedon mediterranea. Next base: position 3,050,524 of record NC_092677.1, read on the forward strand.
CTGACTACGGTAAAAGAATACCAAAATCCGAACCATACTTAGACGCAGCGCAAAAACTTAAGGCGCACTTCAAGTAATTTGACCACCTAAAGTCGCGGTTGCTTGCTCACTTAGGCTGACATTTATTTCTTTAAACTTAGTCAAGATAGTATAAGTGAAAACATTATCAAAACACTAATTTTCATATGAACGTACGTGACTGGACTTCACTCTTCAACCGCGCAATTTGAGTAAAACATCTAAAAAATGTCTTTCTAGCACGTTTGGTAATGTGACTTTTGATATTTATTTACAGATTGGATGGTGTACTACCGTAGTCAAATTCAAAACGCAACACGAGTAAGTACAATGACGTCACTGTTTCCCGGTCTTAGCGCGCGAATCGAAAGCGTTGTCCAAATTTACTACTTTTTGTGTGACGCGATAAATTGGTCAACCAATCAGAACTCAGGAATCTTCGAGAGGGAATAACTACTGTGAAACCCATACGTAGTACGGTAATTCCCTTTTAAACGCCGCCTGTCTTTTTCCGACGACTCATGCGCAGTAAAGTAAAATTGAAATTTATATTTTGCTTTTTTTTTACAGGTTGTGAATCAAAGTCGAAATCTTTTCATGGAGGTAAATTAAAATTAATTCAATAATATTTTATCAACAAATAAAAAAAATATCAGCCTATATGTTGTTTCAAATCATGTTCTGTGTTAATTGTCGATTTACATTGTAGGTTCAACAATCAGACGACGATCGGATCCGTCAACGATTCGAAAACCGCCGGAAACACATCAAGGAATTATGTTCGCATGAATTATATCGTGAGGCTCTTTCATTGCAGAATATTTTTGTGGAAGACAAATTTAAAATTATGTACTGCTCAATACCAAAAACAGGCTGCACTAACTGGAAACGGTTGTTTTTAGTTTTACGCGGGTTATTTAGATCGACGAGTGACATCCAACAAACAGCCGTGCATACGCCGAAGTTTCACACAACACTTAAGAGTAAAACGCGGGACGAAATCGCTACCATTTTAAAAACTTATAAGAAGTTTATGATATTAAGGGAACCGTTTTCACGGATTCTCTCAGCATACAGAAATAAATTCGAAGAAAATAACCGTATGTCGATACTTTTAAGAAATAGTTTTGTACCGAAGATCATACGGAAGTACAGGACGAAACCGGAGCAAACAAAAGGAATTAAATCCGTAACATTTCGAGAATTTATAAATTATTTAGCGGATACTAGTAATGGTCTGCTAACTGATCCTGAAGAACATTGGCGGGAAGCTTATCGTCTGTGTTACCCGTGTGAAATAGATTATGATTATTATGGCCATTTTGAAACATTGACAGAAGATTCAACTTATATTATTAAAGCTTTGAACTTAAGTATCGAATATCCTCAGTCAACCAACCCAACAAACAGTTCAGAAACGTCTATTCTTGAGGAATATTACAGCCAGATTAGTTCGGGAGAAATTGAAAAACTTAAAGATCGTTACCGCATTGATATGCTGTTGTTTGATACAGTGTGAACGCCCTACCACCACCCTGCAGTAACCCACACGCCATACCACGCCACCCTCCCCACGGAATGCACACCAACCCCCACACAATCTACTCCTGTCACACCTCCACCAGCGTGAACGCAATACCACCACCCTGCAGTAACCCCACCCCAGCCCCCCCCCCCCACACGCCATACCACGCCACCCTCCCCACAGAATGCACACCATACCCCCACACAATCTACCCCTGTCACACCTCCACCAGCGTGAACGCAATACCACGACCCAGTTCCCCACGTTTGTTTTACTTTTGTAGACGATTGCCTGAAGGACCTATGATCTATATTATTTTGGACAATTTTCGTTTCGCATAAATTGTCAAATACGGCTACAGTTTATTTTATTAGTTTCTTTGTTTTAATATTTATATTTATGGATTAACAAATCTGAATTAAAAGTATGAATGAATGATGAATAAATATGTAGGCTTACTCTACTAAAGAACAAGACAAAATGTGGTTCAGTCATCCGTTTTTAGATATAGGCCTAAAATTATTTAATGATTATTGTTTTGTTTTATCCCAACCTGTTAGTGGAGGTTTTTTTTTTTATCTCTGTTTGATTGTAAATTGAATAAATAAATAAAAAAATGAATAAATGGTTTTTATTATTTGTTTGAGTAAGACAACAGAACAAATTTAATTTTCATGGCTCTAACGATTTGTCCAAAAGAAAATTATAGAGGGCGGCATTAACAAAATCCTCTGCTAAAAAAGTCGTAGGCTACTTACTACTACTGAATACGATTTTGGATTTCTGTTTTGTAGTTCATTTGATGAGAGATTCATATACTCAATTAATGACCAATTAACAACTATGAACTATTGTTCATGAATAAACAAAATGACTATTGTTCATGCATAAACAAAATGACTATTGTTCATGCATAAACAAAATGTTGAAAAAAAAGGAAACTATAACATTTTTTTTTGCGCGCGAGAAAGGTGTGTAAGCCTACTACTACTACTAGTCATCAGTGGGAGTGTCCAGCATACAGTGCATGTATTTTAAATATATAAATACGTAACATGATATTTGTTGTAAACATACACAATTGTTGTTATAATAGGGCATTAAAAATAGTGAAAATTCTACTCTTGCTACGTAAATTGCGGCAAGTTTTAACACGCTTTTACTTTATCATCATTAGTACGCCGCAAAGTACAAAATATAGTAGTGGCTCTACTACGCATGCGTGTCGAACCGGTTTTGGAATGATGGAATGAGGATCGGTAGCAACGCCATTTTACCAAACTGTAAATGCTTGTTAATATCCTTGTTTGACAAGTAATTTTCTTCTTTTTTGTGGACCTAAAATGAGTTTTTTGTAATGGTGGTGAAAAGCAAAGATATGCCAATGTGTTTACAGCGATAAAGGTGTTTATATATTTTTATTTCATTTGATTTGTATGTAATTTTCATTGAGGTTGTGGTAACACTTTACGAATTTTTGTATCATGAAACTGAGTGTGGCCATCCAGCTCATGCCAGTCGGAGGGAGAGGGATCGCTGGGCGTGTAAGTTCTGTTCAGAGCTTAGTGGTTGCTCTTTCTCTACAACCGACATGCCGGTGATTTGCTCTCAAACTTGTCCAGTTAGAAACCAAGGCCTATAAAACATATCTCTTCAACAATTATTAATTTTCAGATAAGTACATGGATGTTGAGTGTTTGACAATGCATGAATTTTGTTTAAAATATGTATAATTGTGAGACTTTGTTTAACAAAGTTCTTATGTACAGGGTCTCCCTCCTTCTTTCTAGGCCTATATCTAGTAGGCTCAGGGCCAGATGATAGCCCAGATCAATCACATGATCAGAAGAAACAGCCCTGTTTCTGGGGAAAGTCTTGTTTTCACCTAGGCCTAGGCCTAGCTAGTTGAGTTACCTGCTTTGTAATAAACTGGAATAAAGAGCTGTTGTAATATGAAATTGAAACAAGTTTTCTTCACACGGAAAAATAAAAACGAATACCATTTTAAATGTTAATTAATATTAATAAATTTGCCATATATTGTGAATATGTATTGTTTTTTGCTTTAAATATTAATTTTTTTATAGGATTCTGGTAAGCTGGCTAAAAATACAATTGCTTGATTAAAGATGTATTGTCCCTTGAAACACAAAAAAATGATGGTCAAAATATTCTAAATTTAAATTGGCCATATCAAAGTAATATTAAAGTTATTCACTTTAAGTCGAAAATTCGAGCCAAAACAACAAGTTTACGTAAATAACAGGTAAATTAGTTTGATAAAATTTCGTCTGGAAAATTGTCGCGAGCGAAAGTAAACAAAGATTTCAAACCACGAGTACGCATATTGCATATGCTAATTAGGATTATTTACAACTCGTCACAGTTGAGAAGGTATTTTCACACAGATCGTAAAGAAGTTTTTTGAAATATGCATACAGAGTAGCGAAACAAGCACGTTTCATTATGGGATATGTTTTGATGGAAAACTTTGACTGGAAGTCAAAGTTATTTTTTAAACAAAAAAACGTCTGTATTTTAGTTAAATGATTTTTTTTTCGACAAATTTTTGGTGATAGTTAATAACTATTATGATACTTCAAAATGACCCACCTTTTTTCGAAATCTTTAATTTTTTAATTTTTTGGGATTAGTCAAAGGGACAATACATCTTTAAACATTGATATTATTAATTTTCTTTTTTAGAATTTTATACAAGAATAGTTTTTTAAAGTGGGAGACCTTTTGGTTGATCTGTAGTGGCGCGTCCATCGTTTTTCTTTCAACTGTGTCTGTTGTTTCAAAACAGACTACGAACTGCAACCCTGAATCCCAAACAAAGACACAGGAAGCTAGCGTCGTCATCTGACACAATGGCGTTAAGTCGGGCCAGAGTATACGCAGATGTCAACACACACCGCCCTCGGGAGTACTGGGACTATGAGTCCCACGTAGTCGAATGGGGGTGAGCATTCAACTATTTAAATAAACTTATCATTAAGTTCACACCTCCCAAGTTCTGCTGAAAATCATGGCAGTTTCTGATATTTCAAGTATTGTAATCCAGACTTATTTCCCAATAAAGATACAATTTGTATAGTGTATGAATGTAGATTTACCCTGTTTGGTACTTAAAAAGGAAAAAGTGTTGGTGGTAACTCATTTTCCATAATGCATACCTGATGTTATTGTTTAAAATTCTGTGCCATGTTTGGATTTATTAAACAAAATTAGTTTGCTGCATTCATTCTATTGTTCATTCATTCATTTAAATTATTTTCCATACAAAATAAAACAATAAGTAGATTAAAACTTTGAGATTAAAATGAAAGGATGCCTTTATAGGACAAAATGTCACTTAAGCCAGTGAAACATTTGAATAGCTAATAATCAAAAATACAAATTAAATGAAAGTGAGAAAAGTAAAAAAAGATAAATGGCAGGATGTCATCAATGATTGTGTACAAACAATCAAGGTTTATTACATTGGAAAGTAAAGCTGTCTACACTATCAAACTAGTTTGACCAAAAAATAGTGATATGCTCAAATATGGTATTGGTAGTGATATGCTCAAATATGGTAGTGATATGACATCATCATGTCCATATATAATATTGCCACATCGCATTTGTTTGTCACATTTAGTTTGATAGTGTAGACAGAGCTTTAGACAAAAAAAAACAGACAGAATGCAAGCAATCCATAGAACACCATACTATATTTTTATTTTTCCAAGTTTATACTCAAGTAAAAGTTATAAACATTGACTTTTATTCTTCATTGATGGCTTTTAATTTAAACAACATCACCATATATCTTATTTTAGCATTTCTGATTTATAACACAATATGAAAAAAGTAGTTGAATAGTACTGTAGGTGAAAAAATGGGTCAGTCACAGTCACCACAGCCTACTTTATAGCTTCTGTCAGTGTTCACAAATGCCATTGTTAGTTACTGTCAATGATTTCAAAGTCTTTTATTGTATTTCATAAAAGATCAACTAAGATAGAACTCTACTGTCTAGTAATCTGTATCTGCAATGGGAATAGAGGTTATAATTGTGTGTAAATATTTCAAAAAAACCTTTGTCAGATATGAGATTATGTAAATCTGTTTTTAATTCTCTGCTTTTCTTGCGATTTAGGCAACAAGACGACTATCAGATTGTAAGGAAACTTGGTCGGGGAAAATACAGCGAAGTCTTTGAGGCTGTCAACATAACTAGTAATGAAAAATGTGTTATAAAAATTTTAAAGGTATTTGATTTATGCTCCACTTGTCCCGCCCGCTTCACTGATCATTTGCAAAAAAAATCTTTGTTTCCAAATGATATTTGTGTTTACAATAAACAATATTTTTAGTACTGAAGAGAGAAGTTGGCCCCTAGAGACTCAACAAACATCGACTCATCATAAACAGTCCATTATTTAATTATAATGTTTACATTATACTAATCATGCATGACGACTTTTTTCTGATTTAATTACATTTTTATTACTTAAATTCAGTTATTTTAGTCTTTATTCCTAATTTCTTTTTTTCCCTCTCTTTACATATTTTAAACAAAAATATGTTTTCATTGTTTATTATATTTTAATAGTAATAAACATACTTGAATAGTCTAATTTATGTTGTGCATTTATTTCACAGCCTGTCAAGAAAAAGAAAATTAAACGAGAAATTAAAATATTAGAAAATTTAAGAGGGGGACCAAACATAATATCTTTGCAAGCCATTGTGAAAGATCCTGTGGTAAGTATACAGTTTTCATGTAAATAACACATTTTAATGTATGTGAGTACCGTGCCGATCCACCATTTTAAATTTGTTTACCAAGCTTTCAAATTCAAATCATCTTTATTATATAACCAACATAAACAAATTGTTTTTTAAAAATTGCATTTTAAGATGAAATGTACTGTATTTATGAAATTAAATATGTGTGGGCGTCAAAAATAGTAAAATGAGTATCTGATGTTCCTGTGAGTACTGTTTTAGGCTAGCTGGAAGGGCTAAGCTGGGCAGAAGACTTTAAAATTGTGTCCCCACCCAGCAACAGTCACAGTGTATCCAATTTATACCCATATTTTGAATAGAAGATCTATGGGTTTGAATTTCTTATAAAACTGACTATTGAATAATAAATAAAATATTTTTACATCCTTATAATTTTTGTTCTACAGTCCAGAACTCCAGCGCTGATATTTGAATATGTAAACAACACAGATTTCAAGGTACGCCAATACATTTTTTTAGGGGTTTATTGTTAATTTGTTTAAAAAAAACCAAAGCATGAATAGATATTGAGTATCCTTAGTACACATTATTTATTAGTTTAATTATAAGGCCCAATAAAAAAACTGTTTAGTTTCTCATCCTACCCCCAGCAAAATTTTGGAACCGCAGGACTATTAGCTGTTTTAATTCTTTTCCAAAATTTATAAAAAAAATTCTAAAAATCAAAATTGCATGATCTTGGTGAGCAAATATTCTGAGGTTTGTAAACAGTCAACTATCATCCTAATAACTTATGATGAATAGTAAAGACACTCATACAAATAATGAAACTATAATCTAGCTTGGATTTAATTTTGATGTTTGTTATTTTAGCAATTGTATCAGACATTAACAGACTATGAAATACGGTACTACCTCTTTGAACTCCTTAAGGTAATGTCAACAATTTTATTTGCATAGTAGTACGTAGGAATTTGTAGTGGAGAGCTGTAGCTTGGTGGTTAACGTGCTTGCCCTACAATCCCAAGGTCCAAGGTTCAATCCTGACCTAGTGCCAGGGTTGTAATGTAACTCACGATTCTTTCAACTCCACTCCCTAAGCCTTAAATGAGACATAGTTGATAAACATGATAAATTATAAAATAGTCCGTCCTCTAACGCTGTTGGATGCGTATGAAATTAAAAAATAAAAATTTATCCATCCTGTAATTGGCAAGTTACTCGCTGTTGGATGCGTATGAAAAAATATGTACACCTCTGCTGTGGTTCTTTCTTAAAGATAAAATCGCACCACAATATTTCGAGCCGGACCGAAGCAGGTGTGAAAGACTCTTTAGTATATATTGGTTCACATTAACTTATGTCCAGTTGAAATTGGTTACCTGTACACATGCCAAACCAAGTGAATACATAAAATTGTATTTGATTGTTTGTATAACACTAGGAGTAGGATACATAGGAATTAATTACTACTTAAGCCTGCTTAATGCTATAATAAGCTTGTTCACATAAAGTTATGTCCAGTTGAAAGTGATTGCGCATGCCAAGCAATTGAATTATGTTCACAAAATTGTGTTCAATTGTAAATTACAACTGGTTTGACTAATGGTCGTTTTTATTTTCTCGTTTCTGATTGGTTTATTGAAAGCCTCCGATAATTCTCATTATTATTATGTCTTGTGTTTTATTTCTCATCTTGAAACAGCTGTTTATATCAAATTTTAATCATTCACTCTCAAGCATATGGCAAGATCTAGAAATGGCTTATTAAAATAAACGTGTCATGGTTGAATGAACATGATTCACAGGGTATTAGTCACTGATGATCTACAACTAATTTCTATTATTCTAACTGCATATTTCATTCACTAATTAAACGCTGGTCACTAATTTGTTGCTACTTAATGATTTCCAAACACATAATTTATACATCATTTAATTTGTATGTATTGAACGTAACATATACATTGAATACCTTAGGTACTGTTAATCAATTATTCAATTAAACCAGCTAAGTACAGCCAATCCTGACATCTTGTCTGCCCCAAGAAAACTGTTTGTTGGGGTCAAAGGTTAAAATTATAAACATGCTTATAAAACTAATCTAAGGGCCTGTTCAGACCTACAGGGTTATGCTTTCGTATCGTACGCAGCGGACAACTCCGTCTGAACCAGGGAAAGATTAGTGGAAGCCACCTTGTACGACACTGATCTTTCAGTCGCTACGACAGCTCAAGGTACAAGATTAGTGAAGGAAACTTATGATACGAGAGTCATGCATCAATAATTTTGACCGCTAACCAATAAAATTTACTCCATACCAGATGTTCGACCAAATTGGTGACACCCCAGTTTCAAATGAAAGCGTTAGTTAAGCAAATCTAAACACTTTGCTGTTACCACGTTAATTATGATAATAATGCGATATGAAAGCATAACTCCATGGATCTGAACCCTTAATATCTAGAAAATTCTAAATACCTCTGCTAATCTAACTGCTAAATACCAGTCAATCTCTAAATACAGTATCTGAAACACTGCTAAATAAATAGTTGTTGACTTGTATTTGAATTGGTGCAGGCTTTGGATTACTGTCATAGTATGGGTATCATGCATAGAGATGTCAAGCCACACAATGTTATGATAGATCACGAAAATAGAATTGTAAGTATATTTCAACATTCAAATTCCTGCGATTCTTGCGAACGTAATGTAAAATATAAAAGTACATGTCACATAATTTTAAGACAGTTTGCCTGTTCATTAAATGCCTTACAATTTTGATTTTAACTTGAAAGTTTGGTAGTATCATATTTGTAAAATAATATTTAAATAAATGACGCATTCTGGTATAGTCAACTCTCCCAATACCGGACACACTTGGACTGGCCAACTATGTCTGGTTTGTTGGTTTTCAGAGAGTCCGGTATTAGGAGAGCTGACTGTATTTTGAAAATGCTTTAAGCTTTTGCTTGTGATTGGTCAACTTAAGTATGTAAATATACTGATAAATTTGATATGGTTTAAATATGTTTTAGTTGCGGTTAATTGATTGGGGTCTAGCGGAATTCTATCACCCTGGCCAGGAATACAATGTAAGAGTTGCATCCAGGTATTTCAAAGGACCTGAATTACTTGTAGACTATCAGGTACGAACAACACAATTATTTTAGGAAACTTACATTATGAGTTAAGCTCTTTCTACGCTATCAAACTTTATGTGACAACAAAAATGTGATGTGCCCATATATGGACATGATGATGTCATATCAATACCATATTTAGGCATATCACTACCATATTTGGGCACATCACACTTTTTTGTCAAACTAGTTGATAATGTAGACATAGCTTTAGATTTGACCCAGAGACTAGCATTTTTATCTCCTTCATGAGACACACAAATGTTACAAAACTTCAGTCTATTTCGTGCCTATCTTACCTGGATAAACTAACAATAGCCTATTCTCCTCAAAGAGCAAGATATAATTCAAAAGTAAAAAACACCCCTTTCTACAAATGGTATAGTCCACAAACTATTTATATACATTGTGTTTTCTGTTTCAGCTATATGATTACTCGCTAGACATGTGGAGTCTTGGATGTATGCTAGCCAGCATGATATTCCGCAAAGAACCTTTCTTCCACGGACACGATAACTACGACCAATTGGTGCGTATAGCAAAGGTATTAGGAACCGATGAACTTTATGAATACCTTGATAAGTACCAGATTGAGCTAGATCCACGGTTCAACGATATACTAGGAAGGTGAGTAACAAATTCTGCATAGTTTTCTGTCCTTATATTCTGTAACCTTTGACCTTGTCACTAAACGCAACCGTTGTGATTTGTAGGCATTCCCGCAAACGATGGGAGCGATTTGTCCATAGTGAAAATCAACACCTAGTTAGTCCAGAGTCATTGGATTTTCTTGATAAGTTATTGAGGTATGAACATCAAGAAAGATTAACAGCACGAGAGGCTATGGAACACCCTTATTTTTGTAAGTAATAATAATAATAGATAGATTTATATAGTGCAAATAAACGATGTCCCTATGCACTTGACAATGAAAAGAAAGAGTTATTATACAGTAATCATACTAGTAATAGTTACCACACCTAAGTAACCAACTAGTAACTATTACTAAGCACTGTTTTCAACAATTTCTGGCTATATTTCTATGTCTGAAATTCTGTTTATGAACTGAAATTAATTGTTGAAACCTCTAAGTACTCGAGTAAGGGACCATGTCAAAATTGTTCTACTGCAGTTACTGCAGTAACTATCTTTTGTTTACTCATTAACCAGCATTTGTAATCATAGATGCTCTTAGTTACATCACATGGGTCACCATAAACTAGCACAAACTGAAATCGTACGTTATTACAGTAGAGAATGTAGTTACTGCAGTAACTGCAGAAGAATATTTTTAACATGATTCCTAAGCATTACAGTACTGTAAAAATACTGTACAAAATTTTACATCACAAAATGAGTGTCACAAAAAGTATTTCAATTAATTTTTTCATTATGCTTCTTGTCGATCTTGTTTTTCCAAAAACATTGTACAATTTGTAGATCCCGTTGTAAAAGATCAGCAGAGATCAATGCATCCAGTGTTGAACAACGCGCCTTCCAGCACGAACACGTCGGCGACCTCGAGCAATGCCGGAACAAGTAAGTGACGGCACACATCCACTAGTGCTTGCCTTGGTATGTCCTATCTTTTCCTCTTGTAACTTGCAACCATGCAGCCAGTTGCTGCATGTGGTGGCGACAAGCTAGTTTTTGTCGGCGTTAAACTACGCTCCGAGGAAAAGATTTTGTTTTGCGACGTCCGTACGCATTTACTAATTAAGTAAATGTTTGGGAAAATGCATTTCCGAATGTTTACATTTAATATTACGTGTTCTAACAGTTCTGTATCCATTAACAATTCATGTATTTTTACACATGTTCTTTATTCTGTTCTAACTCTTCAATGCGTAAACTCTTATACAGAAATTCTCTATCTTCTGTATTGTTGACATGGCGCTATATACCACATGCATATTCTGCCTGTATTACTTTAAATATGTATATATATATATATATATATATATATATAATTCATATATTACTTAAATGAATTATATATTGTGATAATATTTGTTTTTGTAAACTAAATTAACAGTGCTTGTTGTTCTCTGTTCACTTCTTCTAACTATTCTGAATTCATTCTGTTTAACATTAATAATGTGATGTACGATCATGTCGCATGTTTTTAGTTGTGGCGCACCTGAAATGGGCGAGGAAGTCCCTGATAACATGTTATCACCTAAAATAGGTTATCACTTAAAATAGGCGTGATGGTGAGAGAGTCTACGATAACACGTTATCACCTAAAATAGGCGTGATGGTGTGGAAGTCCACGATAATATGTTATCACCTGAAATAGCCGTGATGTGGCGGAAGTCCCTGATAACAAGGTGGCGACTTAGGGTGGCTGTCCGATCAGTTACAAGATCTTTATACCATTACAAACCGGCTATAAAGTAACTACCTGCTGTGTTGGTACAGTGTGACAATTAAGCTGGATGTAAGGTCTTGACAATAAATGTGGTGGACACTAATCAGCCTGGGTGATCACACCCAGTTCCCATCACAACTACATTCATAATGTCGTAGGAGACCGTTCAATAGTTTAGTAACATGGATGTTTGTCTATTTCACATTATACTAGATATTAGCACAGGTTCTGCTGCCTCAGTTCTGTAACTGCATGTTGCTTGTGTGAATTTCTTATATACTGCTAGTTAAAATAATTTTAAAACACGTTTATGTTATAACACATTTTTATTTGTGTACCATTACATAATGACAATGAATAAGGTTACATTTATTCATTTACTTGTGGAATTTGTTGTTATGATTTCTCTTTTTGTTTCTAATGATTCTATGTTAAAAATATATGTATTATAATTTTATTTATTTAAAGTTTAATTTGTGTACATTTTTCATCTGAATTTTATTGTTTTCGTAGCATCAACTACATCCCTGGCCTCATCAAAAGGTATGCCTGTAATGCCTGTAATAACAACGCCAGCTACACAGAATGCGCCACTACCGTCGACCGGGCCTGTAGCGAACGCTGCGCCATGAACTGAGCAACCATCCCGGGCGCAAAGTTCGTCACAGGGCCACGTTCAACCAACTTAATTGTGTAAGTCACCGGTGTTTGAGACAAAAACATTTTATTTGATTGGTTTTAACAGAGAAATAACGTGATATTGAAAACCAGGGAAATGTTTTCATCGTCTCAAGACAAAAAAAAAGACTTGTCCATTAATTAATTAACTGTTAAAATTGTGAAATAAGTCTGCTAGTGAATTTTATTTTGTTATCGAAGCATTGGCAACTATTACAAAAACAAATGTATGTATTAGTAATTGTATTGGTAGAACTTACAAACCCATAGTGTGTTTATGTGTGTTAAAGTAACAATTATTTTTTAACATTCTGACATGAACACAAACATTTTCTATATAATCTTAAAATATATATATTTGAGTTTTTGTGCTCATTTATGTTTTGCTACCAGGGATCTAGAAAATAGAAATTCATCTTGAATTTGTACTTGATTATGCCTCTAAAACTTAGTTCCAACTTTATTATCCATTCCACCTATCATTTCATGCGCAAACAAAGTCACACGCCTTGTTCAACATATTTTGTTTTCTTTTATACTAGCCAATATCAACTAAAATAATCTGTGTACAAATATAAGCAGACAGGCCTTTAAAAAGCTGTGTACAAACTATATACACGTTTGCGCAGTTTTTAGCAGGAACTAACTTTTAGACCAATCACATCTTAGATGCTAATCTCATTAACAGTATTATTAACCACATAGGTGTATATACAATTCTTAATAGCGTGTGTTTTATAACAGTTTTTGATTAAAAATTTGAAAATTAAATTGTAAATGAAGAGTAACATCTCTTATGTACATCACCGTACAAAATGAATTTGTAAATTATTTTGTTTAAATCACAAAATGTTATATTTATCATTTAAATTTAAGTTCAACATTTTTGTTTGTAAATTATTTTTTATTTTGTTGTAAGAGATGTTACCGTTTATTAATTTTCATAGATGAGATTTCTGTTTTGAAGAATTTAGCGCAGTTTAATAAAAAAGGTTTTTTTTTTCAGTAATTTATTAAAACTTTTTTGATAAAACTTTGTGCTAAATTGTCTGAAAGTAGGTTAATAATTTGTGAGCAAACTAAACAAATTGTGAATTGCATCAAAACTTTTAGATTAATTATCAAGAATTTCATCAACAAATAGAATAATTATCAAGCATTTCTTCAAAACATTTAGAATATCAAAACAGACATGTTGGTATTAGTATAATAGTGTAGTTAGTATTTTAATTTTCACACTGTTTATTTCTGTTTGATGGGTATGATATACATAAACGTCTGTGTAAACGGTTTTAGTAGATTTTATTTGTAAACCCCCTTGTTCCTAGAAAACCAGCTAAGATGAAAACTCTATCCCACCGCACAAAGTTCAGTTTGGTCATTCCTAGTCGGAAGAAGTCGACAAGAAAAAAAGAATGACATAGGGTAATTGGTGATTTAGAGATTGCCTCCGCTTATTCTATGCATTAAAGGGGCTTCGTTTTTTCGTTATTTTTAATTAAAAATATATACAGCAATTGTAATAATACTGTATATTATTTTTGTTATTATTTTTAAATTTGCTATCTTTTATCTAATATGCATTTTGTCAACTTGTTTATTACTGTCGACAAAAACAGATTCATTTTGTGCATTTTAAAAAGAATCGACTTCTTGTAAAAAAAAAAATTGAAGGAAATGTTTAGACGATTATTTGCTTTTGAGAAATTTTTGTTTTTAGTGCACGAAGCAACGAGTGGTTACGCCAATTAATGTTTTTATTAAAAGGCTATTGTAGCTGAAGATAATAAACTATTAACAATTCAACGAATTTACTATGTATTGTTTTGTTAACGAGTCGAAAGACATTCGAGAGGTGAACATCGTATCCAATTTTCGCATAATCATACCCACAGCGTCGATATGTCACTGTGTTGCGTTCTTTAAGGGAGGACCTTGTAAACTAGTGTGTAATATTAAGTGAACTGTATTATCATTTATGCTTTGATTGTAACATCAAAAATGTTGAAAAAAAATCGGCAAAATCTACATTAAAAAAAAAAACAATTGGTTTATGTACAACAATTGGCACATATCCTGCCAATTAATTTATTAAACAATTATGTAATATTTCTGGAAACGGTTTAAAATACTTGTACACGCATCGTTCAGAATACTGACAGAGAAAATACAAAGTCTTCTGGGTACAAGATATAAAAAACGTATATCCTACGGTCGTTGATACGGCCCCACACAATAGTAATTTTCCTCCAAAACCTAAATTTTTTTTGTCAAAATGAAAGCAGCACAAACTGTAAACAATGTTTAAGAAACAGAAAAGATGACAAAATGTGCCCCAAAATGAGACTTTGGATCCATTACCGATTTGACTGAACACAAAATTGGTAGATGGGCTTACCAGAGAAACAATATAGCATATTATATATTATAATAGATTGGGCCCGTAGCCTATATATGCATACTGCTATGTATATTATTACATACTGTGTACAAATTACTATACTATGTTCTTAAAAATGCATGCATTTTAACTACAATTTTAATATTGTACAGTGACCACGCCCAGTTTAAGCATATGATTGTATAAGATTAAATAATTTAACTTTTAATTATATTAATACCTTCATTGTTATGAATTGTATAATATACAGTATATACATTGATAGTAAGAACTCCTTTTAGTTAGAAACTTATCAATGATAAAAAAAACATCATCATTATTAATATCTCAACTTTAATGCAACAAATTTAAATTTGATATTATTTAACAATATTACATGAACAATTCAACATTTTCAGAGCTGATAAAATCGGTAAAAAGTATTTAAAAATGTTTTGTTTAAGAACTTTTGATAAGTTTTCTTTTTGCTGGTTTCTTTCCGAGTTTATGGCTTCGTTTTGTTTTGTACAGGTAAATACAATTTAAATTCTGCAGGTAATTCATCTTCTGAGTAGAGTCGATCGGAGAAGTAGACACGTCGGATTCGACAGTTGGCGTGAATTTGAACTCTGAGCGTTTCAATGTAGTTTGTTCCGTATGCACGTCTCGTGAAATCTGACAAGTTGAACTGAAAGTAAAGAAAGTAATTTAATTAAAACAATAGGAACATTGTTATTGGCTCTCAAGCAATATTATTTACCAACAGGAACTTATCGGTTAAAACAATCACTATGGTAAATGCGTCTCAAGTTTGTTGCCATGGTGAATTCTAAACAAAACAATGTTTTAGATTTCCATTTTCACACATGCATACTAGAATCTGGAGAAAGCATAGTTGTGCACTATTTGATTGGTCAGTTCAATACCAAGAGCAGTAACAACTTGGGACAAAAGGCCTCTCATAGGTGTGATTTTCACAAAATTGTCTTCACACTTCAAACAAACCTGGTTACAACAAGTTGTTACTTTTTGGAGGTGTGAAAAGGGTATTAGGGTTTTGTAACTATGGTTTGAGGTCCCCTTTGTTCAATAGCTTGGCCACTTAACATTTATTGTTTTATTTCAATTTTAAAGTTATAATACTAACTTGAATCTGATTCCATCCGTCATCTAACCTCATAGGCATTGTGCAGATGAATGGTTTTACTCGCGTCGTGCTTTGATAGTTACTCGCTCTAAATCGTCGTTTTACATTCTTATCGTCGAGTACTTGAACTTCGAAGGTAAAGTATTTCTTCAAATTTTTAATAATCATTACAAGAAACGGTAGTTTAATTCCAAGTGTTTTCTTTGTTTCTGCTGGACAGGTAATATATGTTGTACTGAAAATGATAAATGACAATAATTAATAAAAAATAATGTGTAAAAAAATTTAAAATGTTAATCTATTAATAAAGCTCTGTCTACACTTTCAAACTTTATGTGACAAAAAAAATGTGATGTGTCCATATATGGACATGATGATGTCATATCACTACCATATTTAGGCATATCACACACTTTTTGTCACATAAAGTTTGATAGTGTAGACAGAGCTTAAGTCAAATAAAAGTATAAAAAAATCAAATTAAACCATTCTTCTTAAGCTGAATTAACAATACAAAGTGCAAAATAACATTTTAAATTAATATTAGTAAATGAAATCGAATTGTTGAAATTTAAAATAATATTTGAACAATTATTTTTTATAGAATTATAAATCAAATTACCTGACATTTGTACCAACAATTTCTAATACTAATGATTGAATATCGTTGTCTGTTATTCTTTTGATATGACCATTCCTCACCTATGCAAAACAAAAATAATGAAAATAGTCAACAAAATAAGAAATTAATTTCTTTACATGAGTCAATCAATAATCAATAGGGCCTACAGATGATGTAGATGGGCGTGCCTAAAAAACTAAAACTGTGCATGTGATTGCACTGATAAGTGATAACATACTAAAAATAAACAAATAAAAAATAGGCCTACTGACAGTGACTGTAAAAAAAGGCAAACAGAATATTGAAACAAAGGATACCTAAAACAAAATAGCCTAGGTCTAGGCCTACAAAGGTATAGATGCAATAATACAACAAAGTAATAATCAATTAACAGTAATTAATTTACAAGAAAAAGTATAGGCCTAGCCTAGGCTGAGTATTTCATTTTGCTAACTAATCGACAGACCCGGCCCATGTGTGTTGTGTTGACAACGCTGCCTCTCTAGTGTAAAAAACCACACACCACTCATTTCATTCATTTCCACCCGGCCTAGCAAAACACAAATAAAACTCACCTTTTTATCCCATATCTGCAATGGTTTACTACCTATACTATATAATATGGATAAAAATCCACTTTGAAAAGTATTTTTGAACATGTTTTACTTGAATAAAAGGTAATATAGAGACAAAGTAAGCTGATTTTACAGCGCTCACAATAAACACAACCTCACTCCGTGAATATCTGTTGCCAAGTGGCCTACCTTTTGTTTTGCTGCCTGCCTTCTTTTCGGCGGTAACCTAGTGACCACATGACAACAACATTAGATTGTGTTACGCACACTGTGCACTGTTAATTATTAGACTACTCATTGTTGTACCTCCAGTTAAGTCATAGAACTTTAGTTAAAGATGTATTGTCCCCCTGAAAACATTTTTTTTTTAAATATTTTTGTTGAATAGGCCATTTTAATTGCACATAAAAGTTATTCACTTTGAACTGAAATTGGATCGAAAAAAAAAATGTTTTACTCGAGAAAATCGTAATTTAAAGCAAAAATTAACCAACCGGAAGCTATTTGTCTGGAAGACAAACGTGTTCCGGTTTAATTTAACCCTTGACCTGAGTTAGCTCATAAATATTCATATTGTATGGATACATCTTGTGGATGATGGTTCTCTCAACAAACAGCCAACAACGCGACGATAGCAATGCATAGAGAGAGTCGAGTAGTGACGCGAGACGATCTTGAAGAAAACACGAAAACTATAGCTAGCAGAATACTAAGTAGAACTGCAGTTGGTAACTTTGATGTTGAATCTTATTCATTTAGGTGAGTTTTTGTTTCGCTAGCAGGAGAGGCCTAGCTAGGCCTAGGCCCTAGGCCCGAGTTTTCTGCTACTGTATACTAGTCTACTACATACTAGTAGGCCTAGTACTAACTAGCACAACCACATGGCAGGCAGTCTCGAGTAGCCTTACTGCTGCCTCCTGTTTCTATAAGTAGAGGTAGTAGGCCTAGGCTAGGCAGTACACTACTAGCTAGGGCTAGACCACCACCAGGAGAGATGTATTTTTTTTTTATAATTTTGTTTGGCATCCTGATAAATTGGTTTAATTTGTTAGGATTTCAACTATCTATTCTGCAGAGAAAATTACCAAATAAATCTAAATATTGTTTTGAATGTTTACTGTACAGTATTTTAAAAATATTTTCTGCATCAAATGCAATAGGTTCAAATCAACATTTGCACAATTAACCATTTTATGCAGATATTTGACACAATTTTCTTCTTTTTTTTCAGGTATTAACATTGATTGAACAATAAGAGCAAGTGAAGTAGTGAGAAACACAAAATGTATCGGCAACATTCACAATTTATTGAAACATTTCTTACTATTAAAATGACACTTTGTAATGGATATGAGCGATCTTAGAAGACTATAGCTGCCGTAATTACTGCCACAATCAACACATTGATATTAGTAGACAAATTGACACAAAAAACAATACAGGAATTCAATAAGATATACTGTAACTGTATATAGGCCTAGGCCTATATATATTTTTTATTAACTCCTTTTGCAATGTAATATTTACAGTAACATTATGAAGTGTAAGTAAAATTGAAGAATTTATTCTGTGTACTGTTGTAGTAGTATTTTTTATTTATTGAATGTTATGTTTACAAAATAATATACTGTACAAATATTATTGCTTTATAAAAAAAATTATACTGTACAACATTTTACAAGCTGAACAGGAACATATTGGCCGAATGCAGCATCACAAATATTTTTCTTGCAATATCCAATCATATACAGAGTCTATCATCAGTTGTCTTTATGAAGTACAAATGTGACCTCTGTTCCAGTCTTCATCAGCTCAACGTCTTTAAATAAAAATGTTTAAATAATGATGTATAAATAAGTTAAATATTTCACAAAATCTAAAGTTTTTAATTTCGGCAAAGTACGAAAACCTGGAATTTGGTATTTATAAATAGGTCTAGATCATGCACATTTAGTGCAAAATGTGGGCTAGTGAAATTGCTTGCTTTGACAAATAAGTACACTAACTTTCTATGGTAAAACACATTACAACTAAGACTTAATAAAGAGAAAACAAATATTTGACTTACTACAGTACAGAGTTACATGGTAAAGAACAGTAGTTTGTGTGGTAAAATGGCTAAGCTGGCTTTTCCCCTCTGTCTACTTGTACAGTGCTGCTGGAGGAAGGTTCTCAACTTCAGGCTTGTAAGTTGTATTGTAACCATTTTCCCTGAAAAAATGTTTGTTTTATTTTTATCATAAAAACTAGTTAAACAAGATTCAACTGTAAATTATGTATATGGTACAGCAGGCTGGCTGTATTTTCGGATTGATGGCCTAGCCTAGGCCAGTCTATGAAGAGTACAATGTATAGGGCCTAGCTGGGCATTTTCTGCAGAGACCCGATTGTCCCAGCAGCCTGCCTCCTCTACTACTACTACTACTAGCCTAGGCCTATGCATGTATTATTCTAGGCCTAGCCCTGAAAAAATCCCAGGCTAAGTTAATTAATTACCTTCCTGTTATTACAAACGTCTGTCTAGTTTGCGTTATATATATAATTATTATATTTAAAATAACCGTCTAGGCCTACTTACCGACAAATTAACAGCTTAGCTTTACATACGATCAGGGGAAACCCCCAGTCGAGTCGCGTCGATCTGTGGGTGTTGTGTACACAACGTGCATCATCCATGTTTGTTAGATCAGATCCCAGCTGTGTCGATGCTCATTAACATATCATGCATATTTATGAGTTAGCTCTATCGGCCTAAATTTTGAGCTGACAAGTTGGGAAAATTGATTAACTTATTTTGCTTTTTTCTTAGCGAAATTAATAATTTTTTTCGGATTTTTTTTCGGCGAAAGTGAACAACTTTATTATAGCTACAATATGGTCTATTCAAAATTTGATTTAATTGATCTTCATTTTTCATGTTTTGGGGGACAATACAACTTTAAGCCGCCGAGCTGTATTATTTGAAAAGAATAGTATAGTGTAAAGACACTGACGACTACAGTAACAGTGCCATGGCCTTAATTTAGCTCTGAAAGAATCATTGTGAAAAACAAACATTTAATCATGGAGGTATCCTCCATGATTTAATTTATGAAACACAATTAAATTTGTACAATTTAATAATAATAATAATATTGTTTGCCGCAGTATACACTATATAGGCCTATTTAATGTAATAATGTAGTAGGCCTATAATTGTAGCAGTACTAAATATTGTGATAATAGTGACACAAGACATTTGAAATTAGATATACAATGTATTTGTGTACAAATTGTGAGTCATCGTAAGTATTGAGTTCAATGTGTACATCATGTGCTAGTTGCCTAGGATACCAAAATTATGCAAATTGACAGGTGTCATCGACCGAGTTCCTCTTTTTATTAAGGACCTACCATTTAATATCATTCATATAATTATGTTGCTTTAAATATTGGGAAACTTGTAAATACTATAAAATTGTAAGAGGATGTGTTCGTGCGAATTTCTACGCGTTACGCGGATAACAGATAATAGTCCTAAACGCTTAAAAAATCTAATTATTATTATTATTGATTGATCGATTTATAAGGTTTATATCGCAAATAGCTTCTACAATGCATGATGGGAAGGGTTTGGGAGCAAACGTCACAACGTGTACGTACATGATTTGTTGACGTTTTCTCCCAAATCCTTCCCACCATGCGTCGCGCACGCTATTTGCGATAAACCTTGTTTTATATTTATTTTCAGTTATCTGCAAAGTCAATTTTTGCCTATAGGTAACCATCTCAAGTTTGAAAATTTAGAACACGATTAAAGCAACTATGTCTATTTATATTTAATATAATTTAGTATGTAGTAGCAATGCCAATAGTAGCAATGCCAATAGTAGCAATGCCAATAGTAGCAATGCCAATAGTAGCAATGCCAATAGTAGCAATGCCAATAGTAGCAATGCCAATAGTAGCAATGCCAATAGTAGCAATGCCAATAGTAGCAATGCCAATAGTAGCAATGCCAATAGTAGCAATGCCAATAGTAGCAATGCCAATAGTCCATAAACTGCCATGTAGGCCTACATGAAGCATATAAAATTGTTAAAGATTTCGAGGGTGTAGCCAAGGATGACTTTTTTCAAATGAGAAGTAACATTAGCAGAATTACTCGAGGGCATCACCTGAGATTTTTCAAGCCTATTTTCCATAAAGGATTGAACTGTAGAAGACATACTTTCTCGCAATGAGTAATAAACCATTGGAACAGTTTACCAGCCAACGTTGTCAATTCTGAGACCACTAACACCTTCAAGAATTGCATCGACACAATGTAGTTGATATGGGGTTAAAAAGGCACCTCGCCTAAACTTTCCCATTATAATTAAACTAAACTAAACAACTGATTTAGTACATTATTAAATTCAAGGTATAATAGATAAGATATAAATAAAAGGAACAAAAAGCAATGACAGATTTGAATAAAGAATTATTATATTGAGTTAAAAGTAAAAAAGGAAAGATTGTTTTTGTTTTGTATTTTGTGTATAAATGTTATCTTTAAACTTTGAATACACTTATTACATTATCAAAATTCTCGTTACCACGCAAAATCAAACGCGCTACTAAGTACTCGTACTAGGGCCTTAGCCAATTAAGTGTTTAATTAGTTGTAACTCTACAGTATATTTAGTTTACAATAGTTTGCAGTAAAATACAATTCATTTGTTCCATTGAAAATGCTTTACTTTATTTTTAGCAATGCGGAATGTACAAAATAGTTGAAATGAATGTTTTTATATCAATACAACCGCATGGAGGTATAAAAATATTTATACCTCCATGATATAACCATCTCTATGATACAACAGAGAGTATGTACTTAAAATGTAATAAATTATATAAATTTCTGTCATGACTTCTTACACGTTTTCCTAATGGTCTATGTTGATTTATGACGATGTATTTGACCAATCAGCATCAGCCTGTTATAGCGACAAGACTTTTATTGCGCATGTGTATGATAATATTTCGACCCCCTCGGATCGTATCGTCATCTCGGTTGGTTCTCTAGGCCCGGCTGCTGTGGCTGGCTCACCTACTCTTCTTTCAGAGCGACGACTAGGGGAGCTCTCCTCTCTCCTGTGCCTGTAGTGTTATTGTTAGACTTAGGTAGTCATTCATGTAAATATAACTGGATCAAAATGCTACTGAAGAAAATATGATATCCAGCAATTTATTAGTGTATTTCAGGAACTTTTCCGGCGTATGGTAAACATGATTTATTCTATTTTAAAAGCTTTACGAGAGGTTTTATGATGACCCATCAGAAGGGGTCTAGCCTAGCGCCTGACAGCAAAATGACCGGTCTGTATGACATCAAGGAGACGCTAGGCAGGGGTCATTTTGCTGTTGTTAAGTTAGCCCGTCATGTGTTTACTGATGAAAAGGTAGCTGTCAAAGTTATTGATAAAACTAAATTAGATGAGATATCAAAGGCACATCTTCTACAGGAAGTGACATGCATGAAACTTGTACAACATCCAAATGTGGTGCGGTTATATGAAGTTATTGACACCCAAACAAAACTGTATTTGATCCTTGAACTTGGTGATGGTGGAGATATGTATGATTACATAATGCAGCATGAAAATGGGCTAGGAGAAGACTTTGCGAGAATATATTTTATACAGATTGTTCAGGCCGTCTCGTACTGTCATAAACTTCATGTTGTACACAGAGATTTGAAACCAGAAAATGTTATATTCTTTAAAGATCAGGGAGTCGTAAAATTAACTGATTTTGGGTTTAGTAATTGTTATAATCCAGGACAAAAACTTGAAACAAGTTGCGGAAGTTTAGCATATTCAGCACCGGAAATTTTACTAGGAGATTCATACGATGCCCCAGCTGTTGGTTAGTATATTTATTTTGTACATGCAGAAACATTAACTGATTCACGTCACACGTTAAACAAACATCCTCATGACCATAGCTATCATATCCAAAAATAATTTTTTTCACATCATGATATCCAAATTCATTTTTTTTGCATCAATTTTATTTGATATTTCTCATTTGATATTAAATAGGAATTCATATTTTTTTATTGTTTTGTTTTTTCCTGTTATTTCTCTTCTACAATTCGTCCTATCATGTTTATATTCATTGTTCTTTTATATTCTCAGTTATTTATGACGTTTGTTCATACGTCATAATCTTTTCCTGAAATTTTTAATTTATCTATAAATATATGTAAAATAGATATTATCTTCTTTTCTTCTTTCATAAAATGATTACAATATAATATGCAAATAACTTGAAAAAAAAAATTGTTTTATTACAAATAGTGATTAAGTACTGTATGTATGAGTTTGAATATAGTTTTATTACAAATTTACTAAACCACTACAGTATGTTCAAAGTTTATTTATGTAATTAACATGAACCATCAGAATCAACATAAACGTTCTAGTTTAATACACCATCATCATTCATGAATATTTATAACAACATTACAGTTTCCTCGTTGACTTACTAAATACTGTTTGCATGAATACAGTATCAAATCAGGCCTGTAGTAGTAAATATATTTGATTATTATGATGGTCATACATTAGCTACTATATGATTGTATGGTGATTGACCACTGTAGGTCTAAATAGGTAATGCGTTGAAACTATTCCATGCAGCATTTTCCGGTATTCAAATCCACATTTTCTGTTTATGGTGGTTTGTTTACTAACTGTGCGTAGTGACTTTTGCATAAACAGGGGTGTGGATACTGCAAAAGGGAGGAGTGAGGCCGATTTATGTCATGGAATACTGTATGTACCCTTGGCTGGCGCTAGATACTAGTGTAACTAAGGATTTAACAAAAATACAAAGGCTCTGTCTACACTATCAAACTTTATGTGAAAACAAATTGTGATGTGCCCATATATGGACATAATGATGTCATATCATGTCATATTTGAGCACATCACATTTTTTTGTCAAACTAGTGTAGAACTTGTAGACCAAATTTATTTCTGTATCTCATTTCTTCTAATTTATCATTTTCAGAACTAGAAAATTAATTTTTTTTAAACAACTTTCCCTTTACAACATACGTCATCAACATACTGACTTTACTGGTAGTAATTTTGATATCACTTTAAATTGTTATTAGTGGTACTACAGTAGTTGTAGATTGCTTTAATTGTACCGTCCTGGATAAATGGAATAATCTACATGATTTTATAATCTCTATGTATTATTGAGGATGAAACCATCTATCTAGACTACTTGCCTGATGTTTATAATTGTTAATATAAATAGATACATTCATCATAATTACATAATCTTTAAGTATGTTTTTTCGAGAGTTATTTATAGTATCGTTAAAAAAATAAAATCTTTAAAAGATATTTCAGGTCATTATACTATGAAGGAAAGAGATGATTACCACGGTCTCAATTTGTGTAACACTTCAAACCACTACCCATTTCCTTCTCTAGGTCAACCTTAGGTCAACGGGAAAGCCCGCAAATACTGATTAGAGGTTTACGAAACAGTATACAGTCAACTCTTCAAATACCTGGACTCTTTGAAAACTAGACTCTCTCCTAAAAACCAGTCTTTTCTTGAGGATTAAAAAGTCCCAAATTTATTTTTACCATTAAAAACACATTCTGATTACCAGACTTTCCAGAAAACCAGACATATTAGGTTAGCTCAATGGTATTGGGAAAGTTGCCTATTAACTTTTTGGCCACCACAGTAATACTGTACTAAAAAAAAAGATGGTAGGAACATTAATTTTACAGCTCCATGTTCCTACTAAAATGTTTAATAAATTATTATTGCTTTCTAATCAAAATTTTAAAAAAATAAATAAATTATTAATTATAATTTAATGAATGTTTTTATTTTGTAGATGTTTGGAGTCTTGGTGTGTTACTTTATATGCTTGTTTGCGGTGAACCTCCTTTCAATGAAACCAACGACAGTGAGACATTAACAATGATTATGGATTGTAAATATACATTCCCAAGTCATATTTCTGAATCCTGTAGAAGGTAAGGAGAATTATGAACCTTGACCTAAACATTTCTTAATGTCAAAGGTCAGTAAAGGTAGAAACATTTGACCGAGCGAAAGTTTATTTGCAATGTCTATTTAAAATTGAAATAATAAAAACAAATTTTACTGTTTGTTTTTATTATTTCAATTCTAAATAGATATTGCAAATAAACTTTCGGTCAAATTGAGAGAAAATTTCTTATGGCCAACAAGTTGGGGTGTTAGTTGGTTTCTTTCGGTTGTTACAGTTTTTAAAAAGCGTTTTTATCCCGACGTTCTACGCGGCACAGTACCATGATTCTTGGGTAGAGTGCTTCTACCATAAAGCTTTGTATACGGCCATGAGGCTTAAAAGTGTTACCGACAAAAAATAGATTAATATTGAGGTACTGTAGATGGCATTATACTCCAATAGTTTGTAAAACGAACAGGACGATCGTGTTCTAATAAATTAATAGAAATGGCCTTGATAAATTTATAATAATGTATTCATTCATACAGTATACAAATATAAATACAATATGTACAGTATAAGTATAATAAATATAATACAATATGTACAGTATAAGTATAATAAATATAAATACAATATGTACAGTATAAGTATAATAAATATAAATACAATATGTACAGTATAAGTATAATAAATATAAATACAATATGTACAGTATAAGTATAATAAATATAAATACAATATGTACAGTATAAGTATAATAAATATAAATACAATATGTACAGTATAAGTATAATAAATATAAATACAATATGTACAGTATAAGTATAATAAATATAAATACAATATGTACAGTATAAGTATAATAAATATAAATACAATATGTACAGTATAAGTATAATAAATATAAATACAATATGTACAGTATAAGTATAATAAATATAAATACAATATGTACAGTATAAGTATAATAAATATAAATACAATATGTACAGTATAAGTATAATAAATATAAATACAATATGTACAGTATAAGTATAATAAATATAAATACAATATGTACAGTATAAGTATAATAAATATAAATACAATATGTACAGTATAAGTATAATAAATATAAATACAATATGTACAGTATAAGTATAATAAATATAAATACAATATGTACAGTATAAGTATAATAAATATAAATACAATATGTACAGTATAAGTATAATAAATATAAATACAATATGTACAGTATAAGTATAATAAATATAAATACAATATGTACAGTATAAGTATAATAAATATAAATACAATATGTACAGTATAAGTATAATAAATATAAATACAATATGTACAGTATAAGTATAATAAATATAAATACAATATGTACAGTATAAGTATAATAAATATAAATACAATATGTACAGTATAAGTATAATAAATATAAATACAATATGTACAGTATAAGTATAATAAATATAAATACAATATGTACAGTATAAGTATAATAAATATAAATACAATATGTACAGTATAAGTATAATAAATATAAATACAATATGTACAGTATAAGTATAATAAATATAAATACAATATGTACAGTATAAGTATAATAAATATAAATACAATATGTACAGTATAAGTATAATAAATATAAATACAATATGTACAGTATAAGTATAATAAATATAAATACAATATGTACAGTATAAGTATAATAAATATAAATACAATATGTACAGTATAAGTATAATAAATATAAATACAATATGTACAGTATAAGTATAATAAATATAAATACAATATGTACAGTATAAGTATAATAAATATAAATACAATATGTACAGTATAAGTATAATAAATATAAATACAATATGTACAGTATAAGTATAATAAATATAAATACAATATGTACAGTATAAGTATAATAAATATAAATACAATATGTACAGTATAAGTATAATAAATATAAATACAATATGTACAGTATAAGTATAATAAATATAAATACAATATGTACAGTATAAGTATAATAAATATAAATACAATATGTACAGTATAAGTATAATAAATATAAATACAATATGTACAGTATAAGTATAATAAATATAAATACAATATGTACAGTATAAGTATAATAAATATAAATACAATATGTACAGTATAAGTATAATAAATATAAATACAATATGTACAGTATAAGTATAATAAATATAAATACAATATGTACAGTATAAGTATAATAAATATAAATACAATATGTACAGTATAAGTATAATAAATATAAATACAATATGTACAGTATAAGTATAATAAATATAAATACAATATGTACAGTATAAGTATAATAAATATAAATACAATATGTACAGTATAAGTATAATAAATATAAATACAATATGTACAGTATAAGTATAATAAATATAAATACAATATGTACAGTATAAGTATAATAAATATAAATACAATATGTACAGTATAAGTATAATAAATATAAATACAATATGTACAGTATAAGTATAATAAATATAAATACAATATGTACAGTATAAGTATAATAAATATAAATACAATATGTACAGTATAAGTATAATAAATATAAATACAATATGTACAGTATAAGTATAATAAATATAAATACAATATGTACAGTATAAGTATAATAAATATAAATACAATATGTACAGTATAAGTATAATAAATATAAATACAATATGTACAGTATAAGTATAATAAATATAAATACAATATGTACAGTATAAGTATAATAAATATAAATACAATATGTACAGTATAAGTATAATAAATATAAATACAATATGTACAGTATAAGTATAATAAATATAAATACAATATGTACAGTATAAGTATAATAAATATAAATACAATATGTACAGTATAAGTATAATAAATATAAATACAATATGTACAGTATAAGTATAATAAATATAAATACAATATGTACAGTATAAGTATAATAAATATAAATACAATATGTACAGTATAAGTATAATAAATATAAATACAATATGTACAGTATAAGTATAATAAATATAAATACAATATGTACAGTATAAGTATAATAAATATAAATACAATATGTACAGTATAAGTATAATAAATATAAATACAATATGTACAGTATAAGTATAATAAATATAAATACAATATGTACAGTATAAGTATAATAAATATAAATACAATATGTACAGTATAAGTATAATAAATATAAATACAATATGTACAGTATAAGTATAATAAATATAAATACAATATGTACAGTATAAGTATAATAAATATAAATACAATATGTACAGTATAAGTATAATAAATATAAATACAATAAGTAATAAGCAGAGTATAATACAAGTACCAAAAAAAGTTGATGGAATTTGTCTACATCTACCTTAAGTTCTGTAAAATACTACAGCCATCTTCTATGCAGAGTGTGCCATGGCAAAAAATTAATGATGTTCATATTTTTTTTTTTTTTTTTTTTTTAATTTATTTTATATCATTTCCACACAAAATGTTTTTTTGAATATTTTGACCAAATGTTCATTATGAAGTATGTTACTTATTGTAAATGTGAACAAAATAAATTGACAATATATGTTGTTATACAACTGTATACAAGCAAGTTCTTAAGTTCAACTGTGCAATTGGTCGACACAAATTGCTTGTCTTTTTCAATGATAGATGATGTTTCAACTCTGCTTAGTATTTTTCTGCCTTCCCTACATTTTCCAATTATGTTGTATAAGACGTAAATTGCTACACATCTATTACCGTACTGTACTGGCCATTTGCAACCCACACAATCAGTTCATATTAAACAATAAAATGTACAAATATACATTCAAAACTGTATTGAGACAGCAATGCATTGCAACCTGGCTGGTATACAGTAGTAAATCACATCACAGCTAATAATGTGGGCTGAACAGTAAAAAAATGTTTTAATTGTTTATGTACCTGTTGCAATCGGATGCTACAATAATCATTCCACTCACGACAATGAACATCAGGGAACAAAACATCGAGATGAGTGGAAAATTTAACTGAAACACAAAATTATCTATGAAAAGAAATATTATAATATCCAGGAACAGATCCCAGATTTTTTTTAATGAGGGAACGCTAACATAATATTTATAGTTTCAAGTCAAAATAGACTTATAAATAAAGTAGTTAAATTAATTTAATTTTTATAGCTGTCAAAATGGAGGAGTATGCTATCCCCTTCTCATTTCGTATCTATGGTAACATGAGGTCAAAGGTTGTAGCAAACTGGAGTAAATAAAATGATACATTTATTCACCAACTATCACAATGCAATCTTCCTCTGTAGACTGAAAGGACCTTTTAAAATTAATTTTATACATTAAAATTTTCTATAGTAATAATTTAATATTTTATGGTGGAGTTGATGTTTATTATTCTCCATTTCTTTACTGTAACATATTTTTAATTAAATGCGTGGCTTGCATTACAAAGCACTAATCATCGTAGTATTAATAGAGTCTGAACAGAAGTCTATCTGGATATTTAATAGATAAATTCTATCACTGTTGGATAGGGAACAGAGTAAGCTTACTTACAGCAGCATTTAATAGATCATAAAATACTCGCTGTGACGTCTATGGAAAGTGCCCTTTGAAATAGGCCTTTGTGTAATATCGTGTATGTCTGCTGATACAGTACAAAGGCCAATTTAATTACACTATTCATTATTGTATTCATTTCCTTGTAAATATATTAGAAAATTACTGGGAGTAAAAATGGCAATTCTGTAGATCTCAATGGCGAATATAATATAATAATAATAATAATATAATATTAATATAAGCCATGAACATTATTAATTACCCCAGTAATGTTTTTAGGGTCAAACACGTATGGAAACATACTCCCGTAATGCAGCTAGTAATCAACGCAAAGTTGTGTCTTGATCTAACCGGGTTCCCATTTATACACCTGGGTGGAGAGAGGCAAACGTAAGTAAAGTAGCTTGCCTAAGGATACAAGGAATGCAGCAAGAGTTTGATTTAAACCTCAGTAGTCAACGTCCAACATACTGCATCACACGCCCTTACAATTACATATAAATCTGTATTATTAAGTAAAAAGACTGAAATCAAAATGATAAAATAAAACTCTGTCAACACTATCAAACTTTATGTGACAAAAAAAAGTGATATACCCAAATATGGTACTGTAGTGATATGATGACATCATCATGTCCATATATGGGTACATCACATTTTGTTGTCACATAAAGTTTGATAGTGTAGACAGAGCTTTAAACAGCCAGAATGAAAGTGAATAGGCTTTCGGAAAACATTGTACAGTATCTTTTATTTTTAGCGTTTACAATACATTGTCAATGATTACAGTATTAAAGATTTAAACCTGTAGTATTATTCTATTGTGATACTCAGAAATTCATTAATTATACAGAATTAGTGAGTTACTGAGAAACTATAGTCAATTGCATGTGTTAATGCCTTTGGCAAATGCTATATGTTAAATGTCTACAGTACAGTAGCTGGTATAGTAACTTTTACAAAATTGACACATGGTGCAATGCCAAATGAGGTTTATTTATTGTTAATAATTAATAGAAACCTGGATCTTATAATTTTCTTAAATTGTGGGTGGGGGAATGATTATGAGTAATATTTGATACCGAGAGGTCAGGGTCGTTTTTTTTCTAGCCAAACTTTATATTTTTAATAACTTGCACTAATATACAGCATACTAGCATTAAGCTGAACATTTTACTAACTACAGCAGTATCTAGGGACCGTGTAAAAATTATTACAAAGTTACTGTGCAGTGACTACATTTTTCTTAAGATCTTACTACAATATCAAAATTTATGTGATAAAAAAATGTGCTGTGTCCATATATGGACATGATGATTTCATATCACTGCAATATTTGGGTTTATGCAATTAAGTAGCCAACCATTTTGCATACAGTAGACTGCTTATTTCAGTGACTGGCTGATTAACCAAGTACAGTACAATAAAGATAGATACATCTATTGTGCAGTAAATGTGTATTAACTGCAGTAACTGCAGTAGAATATTTTTGATGATGAAAGCGTAGCAATAAATGCATCCATGTTATATCATAATAATATAATTCATATTTTAAAAGAGAAACATTAAAACATCAAATTAATGTCAGTTATTATACATTAAGTGTTTTGTTATAGATATTAGATTAAAATAATCACATGTCACTTCCGTACAGATATAGTAATAAAATACAAATTTATTACTAATCTTTATTTCAGTTTGATATCGAAATTACTAGTACGTGATCCGGAGAAACGCTTGGACTTAAAGACAATCGAGAATCACCCGTGGATCACGATGAATACCGTACCCATCGCAGTGGAACCACTTATCACTAAGCAAGACATTTCGTTAGGATTACATTCAAGTATTATAAACGCTATGATATGCGGTAAAGTTGCCGATAAATTGACAATTACAAGGTACGTTGGCCTTGTCGTCATCTTTTTCACAAGTACCAGTCAGCTGGAAGTGTTTTTGTTTATTGTAGTTTTTGTGTATTGATTTTCTGCAATGTTATATTTGTCCATGTGTAGTTGATTGTGAAATAGTATGTTTCTGTCGAGCATCATTGTTGTTTTTTTATACCTGTAGTACACTTTAAATGATCTTCCTTTATCATAGAATCATATGATAGAATTCAATATCTATTAGTCTATTTTGTGCCTAACTTATCTGGATAAACAAAAAAATAACCAATTATTCTCAAAGAGTAAGATATAACTCAAAAAGTGCAAAATTGATTGACCACCCCTATCCACAAATGGGAGCCTCCCCACAAGAGTCATGGAAAGTATACAATAAACAGCTTGCTTGCAGAGTCATTGTGGCTAATAGCATTCAATATGTATTAGTCTATTTCATGCCTAACTTACCTGGATAAACCAAAAATAACCTATTCTTCTGAAAGAGTAAAGACATAATGTAAAAATTGCTGTAGAAAATGTATTGAACACCCCTATCCACAAATAGGAGCATCCCAACAAGAGACATGGAAAGTAATAAACAGCTTGTAGAGGCATTGTGGATGTAGCATTCAATTTTTTTTCCATTATTTATGTATTGTCAACAGGAATGAAATATGGCCATAAAATTTAAGGTGAAAGTATTGACCAATCACAATGAATCCTAAAGTATCAATTGACCAATCAAAATTAATTCTAAAAGTATTAACCAATCATAATTAATCCTAAAAGTATTGACCAATCGCAATGAATCCTAAAGTATCAATTGATCAATCAAAATTAATTCTAAAAGTATTAACCAATCATAATTAATCCTAAAAGTATTGACCAATCGCAATTAATCCTAAAAGTATTAATTGACCAATCAAAATTAATTATAAATGTATTAATTGACCAATCACAATTAATCCTAAAAGTATCAATTGACCAGTCATAATTATTCTTAAAAGTATTGACCAAAACATATTCGAATACCAACTGTATTTTCACTTCTTTGAATATTGTTTTCCAATTCTGTACGGAAATTGATTAAAATGACCTTTAAAAAAAAAAAAATGTGATTTAACTTGTTTTGATTTTGCTTCCTTTAAATGCCAACACGATTTCAGTAATTCCTTTTGGTAAATACTCTGTATTTATAAAATACTGTAAACTGTACAGACACGGGGCAGCTAGAGTGTAGATTAGCACACTCAGACAAACAATTACTCTTTTCGATTGGTGTACATAATTTTCAACTGCATGTGGTACACAGGGACCAACTGTTTTAGTCCCATCCGAAGGACGAGGCAATGATAGAGTAAAGCATTGTACCTAAGGATACAATCAATATGAAGCAGACAGATTCGAACCCATGATACCTTTCACATGCTATTGTGCCCTACAGACTTAGCACTGTAGAAAAAATGTCAACATACAATACTACTGTATTTGTAAGTTTTTAGTAGTGTTAACATTTATTTTGAATAAACTGTTTTGTTTTTATACATTGTTATTCTGTTTGCTACATAGATTTAGAACATTAAATAATTTATTCTCTTAATTCATGTTGTCTAACTGTACATTTATAATGTTAATATCTGTAGCAATTTCAAATAATTAACATTCTCTTTCTCGTAAATATATCAAAATGTAGCACTATGATGAATTATGGTATTATCATCATTAGCCAATCACAATACAGCATTACTCGCACTCTAGAATGTTATGTATTGTACGATTCTGGCAATTTATATCTGTATATTATCAACAGGAGTACAGTAGTGATATATTATAAATTTATACAACTTATTAATTAAATAAAATGTAGGTAGATGCTATCAGCTATGTTATCATCCATCAAAAACTTGTGTGTTTGTTGTCCTCAAAAATGTCACCCTTATCGTCAACAAAAGTATCAATCTAGTATATCTAAAAAAGTGCAGCATCAAATAGCTTTTAACGACAGTGAATGTGTTCAGCATTTGATATTCTGTTTTTTTTTACTGCAGTTACTGCGGTAACTACAATTTGTTGACACTTTTAACTGTTTATGCAATTATTAATAGCAAGCTTTATTTTTGCTAATCAAAATACACTGTTGCAGTGACTTCCTCATAAATCTCTCCATTGAAAAAAACTTAATTCAAATGTCATTGTCAGAAAAAATGTGTAATAACTGCAGTAGGATTATTTTGACATTTAAGGTTTGTTAATCAATATCTTTGTTTCTTTTTTACCCAGCGCTCTTGAAAGCGACTCGTACAATCACATCACAGCTACTTACTTTCTGCTCGCTGAGCGCAAGATGAAAAAAAATGTCACAAAGAAAACAAGTCAACTTGATTCACCAGGTCAAAAATCTAGGTAATGTAAATCGACCATTTGAACTTACTACAAATAGACTAAGTTGTGCATTTTACATTCTGTTTAGTAAAAAATAGAATTACTGTATGTAGAACTCATTTACATGTCCCTGTAATTGCATCCTAGTGCGAACCACGCTTTAATTTAGAATAGTATGACTGTATGTAGAACTCATTTACACTTAGGTGTATCTGTAATTGCATCCTAGTGCGAACCACGCTTTAATTTACAATAGAATTACTGTATGTAGACCTCATTTCACTTGTGTGCCAGTATTGTGTCGTAGTGCAAACCAAAGCTTTAATTTAGGCCACCTCGCGAGGTGCTCCAAATGGGTTGGGCAAACCTAAACCCAATCAACTGTGACCAATCAATGGCTTGGAGTAAATGAATCGTTGGAATGGCAGTGTAAACATGAGACACACACAAGTTTATTTTGGACTGGCACAGGTCCTAAACATACTGTTTAGTAACAAATTCCAGCAATATAATAATAATATATAGCTACATTAATTTCAATCTGAAAATACATTGCATTGAATTACACAGATTGAATGGAGAGGATCGTGGGAAAGCAGTGAGCGAACCAAAAGCTATTGAACGTTCACCGAAACCTCCGCTTGAACGGCAAAAAAGCACGGAAGCGTTTCCACATGAAGACACCACCCTCGGAAGCAGTCCACGTCGTCATCTACCCGAACGAGAACATCTCTCTATTCAACCAAGACACAATTGGAGTATTGTTAAAGAAGGCATTGAGAGCCTTGAGGTTAATATGAATTAATCATTCATCCAGTCTAGAGTTTAAAAAAACTAGTTTAACTAGAAACTGATTATTTGGTTAAGCCCTTGTGAAAATACCGCACGATTCTCTATACACCCACAGAACCAGCAGTGCATAGCCTACCCAGATCATCACACCGAGAGACAATCCCTTACTCTTTTTTAATAGTGTACTGTTCTTTTAACATGCACTGTTACCAACGACTTTACTTCTCATCCGATGGACGGGGCAATAAGATTAAATATGTTTAAAATTATTTTTGTTTTTTAGGAAGAGGAAGAAGAACACCATCTTTTATTTGAAGACATGGATCTGTCGAACGTCGCTGGAGGATCCAAGACAGCAAATAGGAGACAGCAAAACACAAGTAATCGTGCAGCGTTTCAACAGCGACGAACAACGCCCACTACTTTGAATCAAATCACCGAAGAAGAAGGTAAAGTGTCATTCTTTACTTTGTATGAAATGCATTTTTCTATAGTTTTACAATAACCTTATTACAGAAAATTATTTATGTTTATTTAATATTGTGATATCATTTCTAAACGTTACCTCAATATTTCTTTTAAAATAATAATAATTTTAATCACTATAAAGTCTTTAGTTTTCTGAAGTACCATCTGGTTTTTTGTCATAAATACAGCAAAATCAATAAAAACAACAAATTATTGTCATTTATAAACCTTTTGCTATTACTCACACAGCATGCTGTGTCAAAGTTCAATTTAATTGCACCTGCCTTTTAAACATTGGCATGCCCTTTGCCTTCTAATCAATAACATTGTCTTTATGCTGTCATACAACTGTTTAGTTGTAATGCCATCAGCTCGCTCTGGGATTTGCATTTAAAGATTTTCAGATAAAAAAAAGATGAAAAATGTTAGCTTATTGCCTAATGTTGTCATCTACTGTGTAGTAGACATATGATAAAATATAGTAACTAGACATATAGACAAGATGTGTATAATATCCATTAATAGCCGTTATAACAGAAGACTGCACTTTACATTAACAAAACATTTTTCTTAGAATAATAATATCTGTGGAATTATACATTTTGGAAACATGGGAAACATGCCAAATGTTTTGCAATTTTTTTATTTATTTAAAAAAAAAATTATAATTGTTTGGCTTTTTATATTATTTCTTAAGCTCTGTCTACACTATCAAACTAGTTTGACAAGAAAGTGTGATGTGCCTAAATATGGTAGTGATATGCCCAAATATAGTGGTGATATACCCACATATGGTAGTGATATACCCAAATGGTAGTGATATGACATCATCATGTCCATTATTATGAGTACATCATATTTTTTGTCAAACTAGTTTGAAAGTGTAGACAGAGCTTAAATTTATCTTGTGTTGTCCAAAATGCGAGTAACATTTTATTTAATTAAATTTTTATTTTTTATAGGAGAGTCGGAAGAAGATGAATATGACGATTCAAAAAATGACAAGTATTCAAGTCCTGGGAACAATAATGGACGGCAGACAATCACGATGAAAAAAGCACCGCAGTTCAAACGAGGAAAATTGAAGAAACCTAATGCCAGTAGAGGGGGCTATAGTTCATCCGACGCGAGCGACGAAGATTCAGACACTAGGAGACGGTCCGACAAGTTCGACCTTCCGTCTCGAGGCAAGCGCAGAGGTAGTAAAGACGGCCCACCGGGGGATGGTAATGGCGGCGGCAGCAACAACAGCAAGCAAGGACGCAACGGGACCAGCGGGAAGAATAACAACAACGGGAGTAACGCACGTGGCGGATATAAGAAAGAAAGCAAAAGCAGTAATAATTCTAACAGCACGTCGGGAAGTTACGAACAAAAACGTAATAATGAATTGCGAGACAGCTTGAAACAAAGCAATCTCAGCGTGAACTCCTCGCATTCATCAAGTTCGTATAGTATAAGTAAGTACGCGATAGATCCTAATAACACAACTCCTAGCGATTCTGACGATCAAGCCACAGAGTTGCATAAAGTCTGGTCTAAAAATAGCATGACCAAATCTGACAGTAATCTTTACATAATTCCTTCAGAGTTAGAGAAGAAAAATTCACTTACAGATTCGGAGATCGATAAGAGAGAAACAACGCTGTACATTGATAAATTGAACATAGATTTGAACAGCAACGGTAACCAGTGGAAGGTTGAGTTAAAGAAAAAGAGGAACAGAATACGTCATTTTGACGACATCGACGACGAAAGTCCTGTACCCAATAAGACATCGTCGCGAGTTGAAAGCAACTGTTGCCGTCTGTTTTAACATGATCGCGTCCGTTACCAACCAGAAAACGGAACTGCCTTGTATTTTAAAGTCGTCACCTCATCTCGTCATTCTTATTATGTCTCAGCCAAAACTGAACACAATCTGTAACGTTATCGTAGCATATGACCTTCGACCCAGACTGACATCAGTGGTAGTAATATAACAACCTATTCATTACATCTATTTTTCAAATTTATTTTTAAGTATTTTAAAAGGTATTCATGAATAATAATTAATAACATGATTGTTCAATCTTCACTCATATTAAAAAAACACTTTCCTATGAAACTAACAATGTATATTTTAACACAACATTCAACCCCTCTTTCAGATGACCTCTATTAAGGGGACAGTTTTGGTCCCCTAATAGGGGTTCTACTAAAAATGGTGTTCTACTCACATTTTGTTTAAAACAAAAATATGTTCGTTGTTGAGCCACCATACCTTTATAATTAAACATTAGTGAATTTAAATATATTGCTTTGTACTTAATAGTAAGTATGCTGTGTTTTTTTGTTGGTTTATTTCACTGTTTACCTCAATTTTTTTTTCAATTTAAAACTAAGCTGCCTTTTGATTTAATTAATTTATTTAACTGTATATAATTATTTTGTGATTAATTGCTTGGATAAACTAAACTATGTGCCATTATCTCTGGAAAAAATCCCTGTTGAAAAATTATAAATACAAGAAGTAGATATATATACTATTTTAAAATTCTGTTAGACTATTCCATTCAGATTGAGTGGGGGAGGGTTGGGAGTGGTAAACTGGCATATATGTTATTCAAGTAAGTATCTCGTTATCATTGTTTTTTTCTTACAATACATTATTGTTTAATTTAATAATTCGTTAATGGTCAGGTAAAATATAATGCAACCACCTGTGAATTGAGTTTTTTTCATCTTTTTATTCTACCTAGGGTGTCATTATTCTTTATTTACCAGAAATGACTACCCAAGTTGACAAAAAATTAATTCACTTGTAATTATAATAATTGATGTGTGAAATTAATTTTAACAATTTTATTTGATTTGTAAACAGATATATGTGTCTTACCAATTGGGTGAGGAGACGACAGATTTGCACGAATATTATATATATGTATGTAGATGCTTAGTGCGAAGATTTATTGTAAATAGAGAAATTAAATGCAATATGTATGAATACCTTGGCGGCTAATGTAACATCACTTATCCACCATTTTGTTCCTAGTCATTTTATATTGTTTTTATACATTACATGTCCCACCCATCTCCCATGCCCCACCCATCTCCCATGCCCCATCCATCTCCCATGCCCCACCCATCTCCCCCTCCCCACCCAAATAATACCCAAGTAAACTGTAATAGGACATAGAGAAAAATAACCTAACCTCGCCTAAAGTTCTTCCTTAATTTTTCAAAAATAAAACTGTTAATATTAATTAGAAAATTTAATATATTGAAATAGAAAATTAATAGTGGCACTGTTGACCTTATTGTGACTGGCTGGACATCCGGTGACCCAATTACCTTCTGAAAATTGTCAACATTATTTTACTGCGATCACTACATTTTATTACTTATGTAACAAACTTTTTTGTTATGGTAATCATACACACTGTTTATTGCAGTGACTGGCTCATAAATGTCTAAATTCAAACAAGCTAATAAGTTGATGCTGTGAAAAAGTGTAGTTTCAGCAGTAACTGCAGTAGATTAATTTTGACATGATCCATTACAAAGCATCCCAACTTCTTGTTAGCTAGTCCCCAGCAGTAAGTCCTATCATCAGCCGTGTCATTTAGTACTGTCTTTCATTGTATAGTTGCAAGATTTAAATAGATTTTATATAAAAGATGTTTGTGCTTGTATGTCAAATGTTCAACATCGTAACCTGTAGCCTTTGTGTTTTAAAAATAAACCAATACACTATAAAATCGTTTAAATTTCTCTGACGTCATCACGCAATCCAAATCACTCCAATACATGGCGTTTGAGCTATATTATAGTGTTCTTACATTCACCAAAATGGTGTTCTTCCACAAGTATGGTACAAGCACGTAGTTCCTAGTGCCCTTTTTAAACTAGATACCATCAGAGAAAATAGGCCAACTCATGAAAAATTGTGGGTTAATTTTACTGAACCAGCTGGCAAGTTATTTTCATCTGCTAGACTAGGCCTAAATCTATTTTTTATTCAGTTACTTTACATTTTACATGCTCCTGATGATAACAACCTTGTGGTATGTGAGTGGGCCTGTTAACGTTGCGTTGGTATTTTCACTCTGCAACAGTAGGAATTAGTACAGTAATTGTTGTTTACTTATCATATCGGCCAGAATAGATTACAGGTTTTATTTTTTTTAATTACTGTGATTTGTAGACACAGTTGTAAAATACTGTAGTTAAAGATAAATTTATACCTTGGTGTGTTTACAACAAAGAGGTAGGCGCAGATACAAGGGATTAGCGCTAGGGGGGTATGCAAGGGGGTAACATAGGGGGTAGCGCTAGAAGGTGCACAAGGGGAAGCGCTAGGGGGTGCGCAAGGGTTTAGTGTTAGGACAAAAGGGGGTAGCGCTAGAGGGCCTACCCTTTCGACAGCTTAAATTTCATTATCTATTTTTGACAGATTAATTAAATGTTAGCGCTCCCCTTTAGATCCACCTGCTGAGAGCTTATACAATTAACTATAGCCTGACCTCCTATGTAATCAAAACTTATAAAGTGAAAATGGGATATGGTTACATTACACTGGCAAAGCATTAAACTAAATGAAATGATATAATTCCCCTACTAACCCAGGCTTAATGATAATCTAAAGTTATCTCTGGCATGGCATAGGTAAAACAGTTAACAGTTCAGTTTCTTTGATCAATCTTTGTTGTTATTTTATTTAATGTCAGAAAATCTATAATAAATAATTTGTAGGTTTGTAGGTAACCTAGGTAACCTGTAGATATCCTGTGTGCTATTATTATATTCTATTGAATTCATGAAATAGTATAGACCATTGTATAGTATAGACCATTGCAACATAGTACATTGCAACATAGTACATAATGCACGGGTATATTCAATTCTAATGTAAATGCATTTTAGTAAATTACAAGTTGATATTGGTTGACGTTTGCAGTGCCTCTTCCAACGGTCGATTCAGGGTCTTATTTTCTCAGCTCTGTAAATTACTAATTTTTGTTTGTGAACAACATGTTTAAACCAAGTTTAAGTTTGATTTAACATGATATCATTTGATTGGCTAATTAATCCCATTGTTGGTGTGTGAGGTATCTACACAGTAAAGCATTACCCCAGCATGATTGGTGTGTGAGAATGGTTGAACTATTCAATAATTATGATCTAAATGTTGTGATTATTTCAGATAAATGTTGTACCGTAAATAAATAATCTAATGTATTGATAATATTGATAAGTATTGATAAATATTGATAAATATTGATAAGTACTGATAAATATTGATAAGTATTGATAAATATTGATAGATATTTTTAAGTATTGATAAATATTGATAAGTATTGATACATATTGATAGATATTGATAAGTATTGATACATATTGATAGATATTGATAAGTATTGATAAACATTGATAACAATTGATAAGTATTGATAAATATTTATATGAATTGGTGAATGAGTGCTTCGTCTAGGATGTTGATATATATATATATATAGTATGTGATCCGAGTTGTCTCTTACGTAAAATTTGGTTCCCACTAGGACACAACACAAGGACGTAAGCGCAACATAAGTAATTTGACCAATCACAACGCGATGGATCATCCAAACTGTGATTGGTCAACTCACAGCGTTGTGTTTTGTCCAATTAGAAATGGAAACTAAGTTTTACTTGCATAAGTATGTAAATGTGTTCATCATAAAACAAGGTCCCAATGAAAAAGGAAAGTTATATTGTGGATAGGAGGAGCTAATTTAAATAAACGAACCTGTTCTCATTTCTGGCTTTGATCAATGCTATATTCAAATAAGCAGATAATTTGAATATGCACCACAAAAATGACAATAGGTTTCATGATGATTGTGAGGACTATGCGAGCATAGTGTATTAAACAGAAAGATGGGTACCTAGGGTACCTTACAGTGTTTGCATCATAGGCCATTGTAACCACTGTACCAATGGTAAGCTTAGTGTAATTTTATTACTATGTACAATTCCCAGACATATGAAAAAATGTTATTTAGTGTTTTAACAATGTACACATTAAAATAATTTTTATTGAATAGAATATTTTGTTTCTTGACTGTGTTCTTAAAGTTGTAGGACAAAAGTAATAATCTATCCAGTAGGATGCTGGAATATCCGGATTATGCTTGACAGGGAATTTCCCCTTCCCTTATTGGACAGAGAAGTTTCCCCTCACATACAAGACATAACAAGACAAATCTCTTTTTTCAATATAAGTTTTTTTTGTATGAACGTATATAAATTGGGCAGAATTCGGAAGTGAACTCGGCAACTCTTTGTTCTGCCAATTCGTGACGTAACCAAAAGCCGCCATATTCATCGATTTCACACAAGGAAAACGAGTCGAGGACGTTGTGCTGTTTTTTCTGGAATTCTCGTTTGAAATACACCGGTAAATTTATATTTTTATGGATTGAATAAGTGTATATATATTAAGCAATAAATAGAGAATTGATTTAGTAGAAATTATGTTTTTAATAGATTGCTAGTGATCGTTTTATACTCGAGCCCAAGTTAAGTAGCGTCCAGCAAAAAAGCATTTTTCAAGCAAGATAATGCAATTTTGTCGGCAGGTCATGCTGCATTCTTTTGGGCTGTGTACGATTTTTTGTAACTGGGTGCAACTTTAGGCTTTCTTTGGTATCTTTCTCACGGTCACCATGTTTGTAGTAGGCCTCATACTGTTGCTTGTTTGTTGCTTGACTATTTTTCAATTACATTACTTCACTTTTTGTACAGTATCGTCATCAAATGAATGAATTTTTTTTTTTTTTTTTTGCAGACTTTACACAAGCAATATGATGGCTGAAGACATTGATGTTGAAGCTATGCTGGAAGCACCCTACAAAAAAAATGTAAGCATTTATTACGGGATAAGATAATTTACACAGAGTTAGAGAAATACTTTCATTTAGAAGGGTCTACTAAAATTACAATGTAATTTTTCTGCGAAAAAAAACATAATACATGCATGCAAGGAATCCATAATGCTCTACCTCAACATAGTAAATCAATATTTTTTTTTTCATAGTTTTTAGAAATAAAGAATCTTAAATTTTTATCAAGTTTATTTTTTTATTTGAATAACCAGAAAAAAAAGTAATGATGTAAAATGTGAGTTTTTTTTTCGCATGAATTGTTGTCTTTAACAAGTATTTAAGTATAGGGAGATATTCAATTCAACAATTAAACTTTTTTGTTTAAAATTTATTGTAGGAATGAGACGAGTATATAAAGGAAATGCGTGTAATTCTGTGGTTTGTATTCTAATTGTGATGAATGATATAAAATTAATAAATATTAAAATTATTGACCTTCCGACGACACTAAAAAATAATAGTGTTTTCTCTTATAGCGTATTAATTATTGCACTGACATTTAGCTGATGCCATATGGCTAAATACATAATTATTGCATAATAATAAAATACAATTTTTTGTGTAAAAGAGAGCTTAGGGTGCAAAATATTGAGTTGAAAATGCTAGGAGGTTAAACAAAGACTTGTTAATGTTAAAAGATGTGCTAGCTAGAAAGCAATTGGTCCTTAGGTCGTTAAAAGCTAATAGTTTTAATCAATAGG
Source organism: Antedon mediterranea (assembly GCF_964355755.1). Classification (NCBI taxonomy): domain Eukaryota; kingdom Metazoa; phylum Echinodermata; class Crinoidea; order Comatulida; family Antedonidae; genus Antedon; species Antedon mediterranea. Next base: position 3,093,445 of record NC_092677.1, read on the forward strand.
CAGGCCTACTATGTTAGGCAGAATTTTGTGTGTGTGAAGTTGGTTGTGATTTGAGTGAGCCAATTATTGATATTTTTGCCAATTTCATTTCTTATAGACTCACATTGACTTGAGTGATGGTCGCTGAAAATGATGAGGTCGTTAACCTCTGCTCCTACATATAATCTCGCTGAACTTTGACCTTGGGTCATAAACATCTTGAAGGTTTAAAGATCAACAATATAATGTTTACAATGTTCAACATAGTTTAATAACTATTCTTGAAAAACAGTTAAATTTATTCGTCTGTGTTTCAATGATTTAACTTGGCTCAATTTGAAGCCGATCCACTTCTTCCCAGCATTGTCTCTCTTATACCAAAAAATAATACTATTCGATTGATAAATCAATAATAATATTCTCCAATTTTGAATTTCTGGAGAAATTAATTTTCTGATCTAGAGAATGTAATATAAAATATCCTTGCATAAACTCTTTAAGTTAAATTTCTATTTTATGATTTTCGTGAATTCTTGTGATGCATTATAATTTTGGTTTTTATTAATCAAAAAGTTGCAGGCATGTAATTATTATATAGAACCAAAACGTTACAGGCATGGAATTATACGTTGCATAAACTAGCCACTTTGCTAGGCTACCCAAAAAAAGATGTTTTAATAATTGTTTAAAAAAAACGTACTAAAAGTTATCCAATCCCCTCTTGCTGTAGGGTTGTATGAGACAAGATATGGAAGAATCGAAGATGGTACTCTTGGACCAATCCTTCACACTTACCATAACGGCTGGCGGCTCTATTTGTGGGAAGGGCGGGTTTTTTTTAGGTACCTGTACCGGTTTACCTGTTCCAACTGAACTTGGCAACAATTCAAAGAAATTTACTGGAATTAAAATGCTTTATACACTCACTCTTAGACAGTTGTAGATGCTCACAATGATTATACATATGTTATGTTAACAATTTTTTCTCCAATGCATAGCCCAATAGTTGTTATGTAGTCATATATATATATCAACAGGCACAGAACAAATTCTAAACTAGCTGGTGATATTATTACTGAATATTAATTAATTTAAAACAATAAAGATGAAGAAACATGTGAGAATGAACCTTGAACCTTCTGCTTGATATGCAGATTTCCTAACCATTATATATATTTCATTACTGAAGCACTACTTAAAAGCACATTCTGCTGTATGAAGGAAAATGTGAAAAACAATAAGACAGTGATAGGTTGAACAATTAAGCATTTTTATTAAAGAGGCGTGGCAGTTTTCATTGACAAGGAAACAAACGACAATTGTCTTTCCTTAACAAATACTATAGTACAAAACCAGTGTGATTTTATGTTGGCAGAACCTTTCTTCCCATACCTCTAATTATGCAGTGAAATATGCAGAATGCAATTATGATAAAAAATTTAGTATTTTTCTGTACTTTGTTTCATAAGAAATATAAACATTGTTTTCCCCAGCTGTCAAGAACTGTATCCTCAAGTAATTTTTTAATACAAATTTTCATCATTTTATAAGCAAAGTTAAAGGTGAGGCATTTAAGTAGTGGAACAATGCTATAAGCTTTTGTCATTGACACTGTATGTGTTTTTTTTCTTCTTTTCTCCTCCTCCCAACCCTGTTTGACAACCTTGCTGTTTGTTTTGGACATCTTAGGGCGATGCATCGTCACTGGCACTTTCAAAGAAAGACGAGTCAAGGAGGAGGTGAGTTTATCTATTTTCCTTTTTTTTTAATTTAAAAAAAAATCTGTCTGAATAACTAACTAAAGCTCTGTCTACACTATCAAACTTTATGTTACAAAAAACATGATGTGCCCATATATGATGATGTCATATCACTACCATATTTGGACACATCACACTAGTTTGATAATGTAGACAGAGCTTAAGAGAAGTAACAAACTTTGTTGAATTAAAATAGTCATTTGAAATTGCACAATTAAAGGATTGGAGGATAAAATACAAATATTCTGTGTTCTAGGATAAATGGAACAGAGCATTACTTGCAATGATCCACAATTAACCTTATTTATGAAAATTAACCTTTGACTTTTTTATGCCTATTTGGAACTATTTTCATGATTTTATAAATATTCTACAATCATTTATGAAATATTTAGCCGTCGTTTGTGAATTATCAATTATTTTTAAGGCTATTGTAGCATTTGTGACTGGTTTTAGGCTAGTTCATTTATTTGTTATATTGTATAGGCCTACAAAAACTAATCTGTAACAGTATATACAGTAATACCCTATAGTAGGTTGTGTATTATATTAATTGTGTTAGCATCATAGAAACTTTAGTTAATAAAAATATATGTCAACTGTCATTAGGTGACAGCCTGCGGACTAATAATAAAGATGTGATAAGTGGCCGTGATTGCGGCAGATTGTCATCGTAGATCACAAAGGTGGGTGATGCACAGTCTCAGGTGAGAGGTAACTGGGCCAATTCTAACCCCCCTTCCCTGCTCAACTAAGTGGAGTTTTCCCCTCCATGCATATCTTCAATACATTCAAAATGTAGCAGAATTTATATACATCTCCTGGTAAGATTTGAAGAAAAAAAATCTGACACCAGTTTGTCATTGTAATTACAAATAAAGAAAACCCTTACTTTTTGTTATTTAGATTAATCAAAAAACTGATTTAATGATTTTTGTTTTTCTAAATTTGTAGACATTCATCAAAGAGTAGAAGTAGAAGCCGTGACCGAGACAGACGGTAAGCTTAAATTTCTGCCTATCGTTAAATAACATGTAAACTGCATGTGATAAGTAACTTGATTTGAGAGAATATGTATATACACAATCTGTGAGAGAATGCAGAATCTGTATATACACAATCTGTGAGCGAGTGCAGAATCTGTATATACACAATCTGTGAGCGAATGCAGAATCTGTTTGAACTTTAGCCTATTCTAAAGTTCTGTCGACACTATTAAACAAAATCAAAGTATTGTGGTGATGTGCCCGCATATCACATTTTTTTGTCACATAAAGTTTGATAGTGTAGACAGATCTTAACTCCTTGTTGTTAATCATTGGTTTGATAGTGTAGACAGATCTTAACTCCTTGTTGTTATTCATTGGTTTGATAGTGTAGACAGATCTTAACTCCTTGTTGTTATTCATTGGTTACTGAATAAATATTATTAAGTAGGAGTGTTAGTAAATAATTGTTTTTTTTGTGTTATAACTATTTTTAGACACCGAAGCAAGAGCAAAGATAGAGAACGAAGGTATGTAGTTTATTTCAACTTGAATTTCTCTTAGTAACTTCATCCATACCCAAGTGTAGTACAATTTTGATCATTTTTATACCCCATTTGTGTGTTTATGTTTATAGATACAATAAATTAAAATATATGAAATTATGTATTTTATGTAAATTTCTCTACCACCAGGAAAGAGAGAGATCGTCACGGGCGTAGCGGAAGCCGCGACAGGTCAAGAAGAGATGGAGACAGAAATAGAGAACGTGAACGAGACCGTAGTAGAGGATGGGAAAGGGATGGTGAACGAAATAGAGGTGGAAGAGATAAAGAACGCGACAGAGGAAGTAGAGGTCGTGATAGAGAAAGAGACAATTATAGAGGAGGTGAGAGACGAGAACGAAAGGAGAAGCGAAGCAGATCAAAAGAACGAGTGAAAGAAGTAGTTGTACCTGAACCAAGGTTAGTCTTATTTTTGGTTATTACAATTTAACACTGAGGATTATTTTAAAGACTTTTTAAGAGTTTAATATATTAATAGCAGAGATCTTAAAATATACATCCTCCTTGTACAGGAAATAAAAACCAAGTTAATTAATATCAGATTTGCAATCTTGTTTTTGACTTGACTTTAAGTATGATCTCAAAGGCCTGGCCTGAACAATTAGTAGAGGAATAATACTTAGATTATATTAACAATAGCATTAAAACCTAGTTTAAATTAGATGTTGATATTATATTATACTAGTGTAGTTCGAATATACAGTAGCAAAATATAAAATAAAAAGAACAGAATTTTAAATAGTAATGAACTATTAATATTTTTCTATTTAGACCAAAATCTCCTGAGTTGACGCCAGAACAAAGAGATGCAAGAACCGTGTTTTGCATGCAGCTCTCGGCAAGAATCAGACCGAGAGATTTAGAAGAATTTTTCTCGGCAGTTGGAGAAGTAAGATTAAACATTCATTATAATACAGTTTATTTTGTTAAAACTGGATAGTTTTAAAACTTAAAATTAAGCTAAATTTTAATAATCATTTTGTTTGTATTGCAGGTGAGAGACGTTAGAATAATTTCAGACCGCAACTCTAGAAGATCAAAAGGAGTTGCTTACGTCGAGTTTAAAGATGAAAAGTGTATTCCATTGGTAAGTAGTCTCTTGCTGTTTATTTTAGAATAAAATCAAACTTTAAATTGGCCATTTTGTAGTTTTAATCATTAATTGAGTATCTATTATGTGGCATTAAAATTGTTTACAAATGGTATTTTTTTATATCATTTAAATTATAGTAGGTAATTGGCATATGTGATTGGGTAACCTTTGAGCTAAATTGAAAATCAGTTAATGTTAGTTTTAACATTAATACTTAATGTAAACTCTAGGTGCTGCTAGTTAAAACACATCACAACACATGTATTGAACATATTGAGACTTTTACACCTTTTTGTTATTTTGGTAGGCAATTGGATTGAACAATCAGAAATTGCTAGGAGTGCCAATCATAGTACAAGTGTCACAAGCAGAGAAGAACAGAACAGCCAGCAGTAATCTGACCCTTCAGAAGGGTAGTCAGGGACCCATGCGCCTCTATGTTGGCTCTCTGCATTTCAACATCACAGAGGAGATGTTGAGAGGGATATTTGAGCCATTCGGACATGTAAGTTGAATGATTTGATGATACTCTAAAGCCCTGTCTACAATAGCAGACTAGTTGGACAAATGTAATGGGCTCAAATATGATAGTGATATGACATCATGACCATATATAGGCACATCACACATTTTTGTTTAAAAAGTTTGATAGTGTAGACAGAACTTGAGGTTTACTTCACTTGGAAAAATGTAGGTTTTTGAGGCCTTACACACAAAAAAGTGTGATATGTCCTAATATGGTAGTGATATCCCCAATATGGTAGTGATATGATGTCATCATTTCCATATTTTGGCACATCAAATTTTTATATTGCATAAAGTTTGATAGTGTAGACAGAGCTTTAGTGTGGAAATAGCCAGCTGTTCACACTTGTGATATTTTAGTAGCATATTTCTCAACCTGTTTTTGTTTATTCCAGATTGACAGTATCCAGTTGATTATGGATACAGAAACAGGTCGTTCCAAAGGATACGGCTTCATATCTGTAAGTTGGACAACTTTTATATTTTATTAATTTTACTCCGATAGAAAAACCATTTTTAGAGTTTTATTTTTGAAAAAGATATATAATGATATTCACCTTAAAAAATTGACATTCCTAGCATGCACTTAATGATTATTAGATCATAACCAAGTACTACATGGCTGTGTTGAGTCTATTGTAATTATAGTAAAATATCATGTCAAAAGATTTTACTGTAATAACAAATGATTTTAGTTTGTGTCACTGTCACTGCAATAAACACCTTGTATGATTACCCCAAACAATTGCTTGCTAAATTATTGCAAAACCAAGGTTAAATAAACATAATGTAGTTTAACATGGTCCATAAATGCAGATTATTATTTTTTTTTTAATTGTTTAAATCCATCCAGTTTCATGACTCTGAAGATGCTAAGAAAGCTTTGGAGCAGTTAAATGGCTTTGAGCTTGCAGGCCGACCAATGAAAGTCGGTAATGTAACCGAAAGGACCGACGGTCAGATGGCATCATCATTCTTGGACAATGATGAGCTAGATCGCACTGGCATTGAAATGACCACTACAGGACGATTACAACTTATGGCCAAATTAGCAGAGGGTATGTAGAATCATTTTAAATGATTATTAGATCATAACCACGTATTACATGGCTGTATTGAGTCTATTGTAATTATAGTAAAGTATCATGACATTAGCAATAATCCCATAGGCGGTTTGCAGTAAATAAATAAAAAAAATTATAAATAAATTATTTTTCTTGGCAGGTACTGGATTCCAGATTCCAGCTGCTGCAGCATCCGCCCTCAATCCCCTATCCCAAATGCCAGGCTCAGGCCTACCACAGATACCAGGCCAACAGCAGGTGGTTCCAGGTGCTGCACCCACTCAAGTCAACCTTCAAGCCTCACTGGCAGCTGCTCAGGCCCAGGCTCAACAACATGCCGCTGCCATAAGTCAACAGGCATCCACCGCTGCTCCGTCGTCTATCACGGCATGCTTTATGCTCTCCAATATGTTTGACCCAAATACGTAAGTATATTTTAAAATAGCGGAATATTTACTCACCTTATATAGTCAAGTTTGAGGTTGTGCTGCCACAAGATTTCCCATTACACTCCTCAATAATAATATTTTGGATTTATAAAGCGCCTAATGTTGTGAAACCTCTAAGCATATTATTACCAAAGTCATTTTTTGATCAAACACGTATGGAAACATACTCCCGTAATGCAGCTATAAAGCGGCGCAACCCTCCTGGGTGGAGACGGCAAATGTGAATAACTAGTTTCTTACAAGCAATCCAAATAGTTGGATTCAAACACACAGTCTCATGATCTATAGTCCACACGCCCTCACGATGAACCATATGATTTATTTTGCAGTGAATCGGGTGCTAATTGGGACGCCGATATCCGTGATGATGTTATAGAGGAATGCAATAAACATGGAGGGTGTACACATGTATATGTAGATAAAGGCTCACCCCAAGGCATGGTGTACGTTAAATGTCCTACACCTACCATAGCACAGGCCGCTGTTAGTGCATTACATGGTAGATGGTTCGCTGGTAAGCCTATTGCTATGTTTTAAATTCATTGATGACTCGTATTTCATCTCAAGCTCTGTTTACACTTTGTGACAATGTGATGTGCCCATATATGAACATAAAGATGTCATATTACTACAATATTTAAGCATATATCAAGGCTCTGTCTACACTATCAAACTAGTTTAAGAAAAAAAGTGTGATGTGCTCAAATATGGTTATTTTGTCACATAGTTTTATAGTGTAGACAGCTTTATCGTATTATTTGTTACTGAATATATTGTAAAGCTATGTTCTACAAAACCACAGTCTATAGGGTATTACTTGAATTTGTTCTCCTCTTTTACAGGTAAAATGATCAACGCAGCGTACGTACCTCTTGCAAATTATCACACAATATTCCCACAGGCTATGAACTCATCACAACTATTATTATCTGGACAGAGATGAGATACAGACAAGTGATAGCAAACTAAGATGATATTAAGTCGAAGATAATGGTGATACTCAGTTAAACCTAATCTCGCTTGAACAGTTGTAGATAATTTTGAATTTTTAATCTTACACTGTACTGAAAATAGGTCATTTAAAACTCGCGTTTTTTATTTTATAGCGGAAAAATGAATTTGTTTATATTGTAGGGCTATGGTACTGGCACGACATGCCGCGTTAGTCTGTGAATACTTAACTTTATCGCGCATATCATCATGGAATCCGTAATAAGGTTTAAATACAGCGAAACCAGTTTTTGAAATACGTTTTTTTAAGTGATTTTAAATGTGTGAACTTTCGTGTACTTTGTTGCTAGATTAAACAAATTGAGGCAAGTATGTGGAACATAATACCTTGTATATAAGACAATTTTACATATGTATAATTAGGTTATAAAAAACAATTTATATAAGGATACTCTTTAAAAAAAATCTTTGGTGAAAAGTACTGCAAGAAGGCATACATTAGCTGGTGATTTCTTTAATTACATGTGTCAATTATTAATGGTTTATTGTAAAACAAGATCACAATTATTCTTTTGAAAATAAATGTTTTGCTTGGTATTTTAAATCTGGTTTGTAAATACAATACATTATTAGTAACATTTACAAAAAATTGTAAAAAAAATGACTCTGAATATCATACACAAATCATGTTTTATTAGTGTATACATTCGTGCGTTAAAATCATATTCAACATTTACTTTTTGCGACCTTTTTTACGTCTGACTTCATTTGGATTACGTCGTCTTGAATTACTACTCGCACCAGACATGCCAATCTGAGCTGCTCTACTTGTGACATCGTTAACCGCGAATGGCGACCCTCTAGCTACGAAATCTGGGTCAAACGCGTTGATTTTTGCAAGTGTTTTCTTGGCTGGTTTGTTTTGCGGCGCTGGTTGATCTTCGCAAAGTACGGGGTTCATAGCATGCTTTCCTCCTTTTGGTAGTGGAAGTGGATACTGCAATACAAACAAAAGACCAGTGAATCACACCATTAAACTTGTTAATGTAATGTTATATATTTCAACTGAAGTTGAAACGGCTTCAGTTAGCAACACTTTTAAAATTGTATAGGAGTTATACTTTATTTACCTTTAGACCACGTGTATTGATGGCCCTCCTGGATGACAGGTGGTACCTCTGTGTTCCGTCTTCATCCACGGTTACTGTCACTTTTGTCATCGTCTTATTGCCACATTTGGGACAAAACACTTTCTGTGTGTTACTAGTAATTCTGTAAAATTTATATTTATTTTTTACTTTTATTGAAGAAGCTAAATTAAATGGTAATACAACTCAGCCAACACTAGACACTTTGCGCTGGTGGTACTGTATTCAGAATGTGTTTTCAATGGTAAAGAGGAATTTGGGACCTTTTGGACCTCAAGAAAAGTCTGGTATTGGGAGAGTTGATTGCTAAAATCTATCAATCCCGTAAATACCCACCAAATGATAGATGATGATAGATTTTAGCAGACACTTGGACAAATGGAGATGGCACTTACTTGAAACAAGAGTAACACCTCAGAGCGTAACTCTTCGCTCTTTTAATCAGCATGCCATCAACAGATACAACAGAAAGGCCTATCTGTATCAACACATTCTATTAAGAAAAAAACATAAAATTGTTTACTAAAATTTGCATTGCTCCCATTGTATTTCAGAACAGGGACATATAACCTGAATTACAAACCTATGATATACCATACCTGCATTGCGAAATCAGTTGTAAGACAGCCGACCCCAACACCACTTGCGGGTATCTGTTCCGATTCATTGTACTGTTTAACTTGGCTAATATTACTTGGTGTTATCCACCCAATCTCCTCATCCTCTTCCCCATCCATGTCAACATCATTTACAGGATCCTCATCAATTAAATTATCTTTACTTAAATCATCTTTATTTTCTAATTGTTCTGCTTTTTCAACATTATCGCCTTCTTCCATTTTAGTTTCATTTAATTTAGTTTCAGTTTCTTGATTGTTTTTAACTTCATCTGCTGATTCTTCAACATTTGAACTTATGATTTCTTTCTCTGAATTTGTCTTAACATTTAAAATTGAAAAAGAAAAAAAAATATTAATATTGTAAATAAATCAAACCAAATAATAGCCTCAAACATATATAGTGGAGTTGTGGCTTGGTGGTTATGATGCTTGGCTACCAATCCAAGGTGAATGAATTCGCTTATGGTTATCCTTGGCAATTTGCCTAAATATAGTCAATAGTTCATAAAATGACTACCTTGTCTGGATAATAAAATCCCTCGATATCGGTTGCTTTTTGTAGAGGTTTTTTACTGCAAGTGATTGTCATCTGAAAGAAACAAGTACATAGTGGAGTTGTGGCTTGCTGGTTATGATGCTTGGCTACCACTCCAAGGGTCCTGGTTTCAAGTCCCGTCACATATCAGGATTTTTTCTAAGGACAAATTTACAACTCCACTCCCAAAGACTTGTAATAAGACTTTGTTTATGTAGAGCATCTTGTGTATATGTTTGTCTTGTGAACCTAAGAGGTCCCCTAATGATCAGCAATTGCTGGATGGATCACCCTCATTAAATATGGTAAAAAAACCCTATGGGAAATGAATTTTAAAAAGGCAAGGTAAAGCCACACCCTTCACTTTGCTACAAAAACCTGCTTTAGCAATACTGATGTTTTTAGAGTAGACTTATTTAGGAATATTAATTGTTTAGTCTAAAATCCACTTCAGGTACATGCATTTATCACTAGCATTTCTCTACCTTCTTCTCTGGTACTTTCTTAAGATGTTCTGAGCCCACTTTCTCTTTAGTGAGTTGGTATGTTAGTGCCATCACTTTGATGTCAGTCGCTGATAAACTTCCCCAATCGCCTGTCTTTTTAGCAAAATCAGAAACTTAAAATAAAAAATATATTTTATTCAATGAACTAATCAATAAAACTGTAACATACATTTACTACTAAGCAATTAAAGGATTTTATATTTTCCAGATTTTTACATTACCATGTGTGATACTTTCAGTTGATGGTGATTTAAATTTAAGCTCATACGGTAGCACTGCTAGACGTTGTCGTGTTGCAGAATCTCGGATTTCGTTCACAACTTCCTGAATCGTGTATATGTTGTCTGCAAGATCCTGAAATTTAACAACTTAATATATAATAAAATTAAAAACTAATTTAATAAAAATGAGCATGTGATATTTTGTGGATTGTTTGTATCTTATTCTTAATGATACATTTTTACATAAAATACAACTTACTTTGTATGTTGTACAGTGCGAGTTTTAAAATGTATAGTTTTGGATAGGCTAGGCCTAGGGTAAATCAAAATAATCTTCAGGAGTCTGCATCATCGCGCTGGGCTTTCCCTTCTTTATTTCAATTTTATATATATATGTGTACCTAGACTACACGTAGTAGGCTAGGCTAGGCCCTATATACTAGGCCTAGCTAGTAGTAGAGGCTAGTTAGTAGGCCTAACCTAGCCTATTTAGGTACTGAGGGGCTTATTATACACATTTACCTGAAGTTTAACATTTTTCAGAAATCCAGCAGCGTCAACTATCATATGTTCTGTTTTTGTAGTCATTCTGAATTCTAAAAACTAAGCAATAACCAACTTTAGATTAGAAAAAAAATTATACTGTTTCACAACATCGCACCCACCACATGTTGGTCCAGTCGTTTTAATTATTGTCAGTTACTTATCACGACTGTAAACGTTAGTCTATTATAACATTGCCTTACTGTGAGGGCGCACTACACGTTACATATTCTCTAAAAATAACAATTAATTGTTTGAAAGAGTACTAAAAGTCAGACAAAAACAGGTCATCCGGTTTCCTGATTCCCTTTATAAAACACACGTATACATAATAATATGCCCAGTATGGAAGGTAGGTTATCTTTGTAATTTTTAACTTATATTTAAGCTAGAGCGATGGTAATAAGGGAAGGGACCACCAGCCAGCAGTGTGTAGTAGGTAGGAACTACTACACTACTAGCTCCCTAGGGCTAGGCCTACCCTAGCTAGGCAGGCCCAAAGAGTGTAAATAGAAGTAGGTATAGAGAGGCCTAAGTACAGTAGCCTAGTTTATAATAGTACTACTAGGCCTAACTAGTTTAGTAGGGCGGCCTAGCTAGGCCCTGTAGTCTTACTAGTTAGGCCTAACTAAACTCCCAAAAGAATTAATAAATACTCCTAGCTAGGCCTAGCCTACCTCTAATTAAACCTAGCTAAAAAAATTTGTTTAACACAAAAATAAAATTATGAAATCTTCATCTATTTTATATATTATAGGCCTTTTAGATAGGCCTAGAATTGTATTTCAAATTTTAATTTTTAAACTGTAACTATTTACCTTTTTCAGATACACTTTTCCAGTTAAAGGTAAAATAAATACTGTATTATGATTTTAATTCATTTAATTATATACTACATTTTTACTGAATGTTATGCTTCCAGTTTCTTTAGAATGATCTTAATTTGTTTTAATTCTTTTTCCTCAAACTAGTTTGCTACCAAGCAGTTGGAAAGACTGGCAAAAAAGTCAGAAAAAGAACAAAAAACGCAACAAGCAAAGGTCAAAAAGGTCAGTATCATGTGGTATTATTTTCTGTACATGTGATCTATGCTTCCTATAACTGTTTACTTAATGCTTAAGTTTCATTTTTACATTTATTTTAGGCCATACAGCAGAAGAATATCGAAGGAGCAAAAATCTATGCAGAAAATGCGATAAGAAAGAAGAATGAAGGGCTGAACTACTTGCGTATGGCATCAAGGGTGGACGCTGTGTCATCGAGGGTGAAATCAGCTATGGCGATGAAAGAGGTAAAAACCATAATATCTTGTAAGAATTAGTTGTTACAAAACAGGTCATTACAGGTCACATAATCAGCCAATCAGTGCATCTGATTCAATGGTGAATAATAATATAGTACATTTTTAATCATTGTGTTTTTTTTTTTTTCTCAGGTTACAAAGAATATGGGGAGTGTAGTAAAAGGACTTGACAAGGCAATGGCATCAATGAATCTAGAGAAGGTAAACTTACTTTTTATTTGTTACTTCTTACTTTCTTTTGATGTGCCCATGTATGGACATGATGATGTCATATCACTACCATATTTGGGCACATTACACTTTTTTTTGTCAAACTAGTTTGGTATTGTAGAGCTTAAGATAGATAACTCTTTAATGACAGATGCTAATATAAATTACTGTAACTCTATTATATTTATTTCAGGTTTCTCAAATCATGGAGAAATTTGAAGGGCAGTTTGAAGACCTTGACGTCCACACACAGGTTAGTAATGGAAAACACCATAGTGGTATGATAGCATGGTGCTTAACATGCATGCTTACTATTTCCAGGATCCTAGGTTCTATCCCTGGCTCTACTGAATTCACCAATCACACTTGACTGAGATATTTCACTTAAATACCAACTATTTGACTTAAGTTTAACTATTTGTTATCATGTTTTTTAACCTTGGAATACAAGTTTCAATGTATTTGTATTTATTTAAATAAATTTGAAATTGAACTGAAGTCAATATTTAAGGTTTTCACTTAAAAGCCAGTGGCCGTATTCACCAATCACACTTAAGTGAGATATTTCCCTTAAATCCTAAGGATTTCCCTTAAATCAAGAAAATATTAAGGGTTTCACTTAAGTGGTATTCACAAAGGGTTTAAGGTTAAGGGAAACCCTTAACTTGGTCTATTTTCCCCTTAACTTTTAAGGGACCTCAGATGTCCCTTAAAAGTTTCCTTAACTATTCAGTACCTTGGTTGTGCTGACGATTCTGTATGTGCGAGTACTATGCCTACTTGTAGATGGCCCCAGTCTAGGCTAGGTAGAGATGCTAGGCCCCCTGTTGGTCTGCCCAGTAACCAGCCTAGGATGCATATGCCTCAATACAGACAGGTTTAGGCCTACACAGAATGTTGGTGTGTTAGTAGCATCTAGGCTAGACCTATTTTTCTTGATCCTCATACAAATTAGTCTAGGTTTAATATTCATTTACTTGTTTTTGTTTTGACTGCCATCGTCCATACACTTTTCTCTTCATCCTCCCCGTCCCCCCAACCCCTTACTCTTTTTTTAAATATGTAAATTAGTTTTAGAGAGGAAAGTGATTGGACCATAGGGGAATTAAATCCTCTGTGATTGGACAATGGGACAACTCATGAATATTTATTATTATTTTTACCCTTAAGTTTGACCCTTACATTAAGTGTTTTCCTTAGGTAAGTGAATCCCTTAACTCATTTGTGAATACCCCTTAAGTGTTTCCCTTTGTTAAGGGAATTCTTACATTTTAAGGGTAAGTATTTCCCTTAGCCTAAGTGAGATTGGTGAATACGGCAAACAATTTCTATTGATCATACATTCCAATAATTTTCGATCTATAGTTTCCCCTATGTTTCATAATTTTTGGGATTTTATTTGTGTTACAGGAGCTTTTTGAAAATTAGCACTTTCATATCACTATCAGTGGGGGGATAGTTCAAATTACACAGTAAAATCTCTATTCTTTTGTACACAAATTTTGAAAATAGAGAGGCATTTTAAAAAACTATGAAAAATAAACGGTGTGGTAAAAAATGTTATCAGATGACTAAATATAGGTAATATAACTTGAATTTTACATTTCTGGTAGTTTTATTCAACTTCAGAATTTTATTTTCATGCTATAGCAAAAATTATCCACCGTATATCCACAATCTTTTTTCACCTTCTAGGGAGTCACCAGACATGTTATTACATTATGTTAACTACCTAACTACTGAAAAAAAGTCTTCCTGTTTTTTTTGGCAGAATTTTGCCAAATTTTGTATTTGGCCATATTGGGGGAAATTCATGGTTTTTCATCTTGATTTCTGTTACAAATATTTGATTTATGTACAATTAACCAGATATTATATTTAAAATTCATGCCTGTACCTGAGCTTTAAGTGGTATTTAAGCTGTATATTTCTCTTTCAATAATTGACATTTAATGCTCATTAAAATAATATTTTTAACGTTTTAGGTTTTGGAAGGATCTCTTGGTAATTCAACCACATTAAGCACCCCACAAGATCAAGTAGATCAACTCATACAGCAAGTTGCAGAAGAGAATGGACTGGACATGATCAGTGACCTAGCTTCAGCGCCAGAGGTCAATGATACAATAGCAAGTTCATCAAGAACAACGCAGCAAGATGACGTTCTTTCAAAACGATTGGCGGCTCTCAGGGAATGAAAGATGAGGAGGAGGAGGAGGAGGAGGAGAAGGAATATAGATACGTTTTACCCATAGATACATATTTTGATTTGAAAATGTTTACACTCAGACTGTAAACAGTTTATTGACAACAGGGCTGGCATTGTCAGTCTTTTTGCTTAAGTTAAGATAGTGCTTAAGTGAAAAATTAAATATGTTTTACCCATAGATACATATTTTGATTTGAAAATGTTTACACTGTAAACAGTATATTGACAACATGACTGGCATTGTCAGTCTTTTTGCTTAAGTTAATATAGTGCTTAAGTGAACAACTTCAGATGTGTTTATCAAACCAGTTCTTTTCATCATAAGAAAAAATATGTACAGTAAAACATTTTTGATTAGGTTATTTTGAAAATGTACTGCCATTGACTGTAACAAAGTTGAGATGATCAATTGTTCACATTTGAAAAATCACTTCAACTCAGATATGAGGTGCCAAGTGTAAAATTATATGTAAGTAACTACAGTAGATAAATAATACATTTGCACTTGGCACCTCATACGCAGACACTGCATGAAACTAGCATACTACTGTAGCAGAAGTTCTGTTATTTCTACTAAAACTGAAAACCAGATTTAAACAAATTTCTTTAGTGACATCTTTGTCAAGTGCAGTGTTCACATGTAGCTATTGGTATAGGTCTTTCACAGAACATTTAAGTATTTCTAAGTTTTGCACATGTGAAAATAATTTTATTTGTATTATTTTAACAAATTGAAAAAATCATCATAACTCATAATTTAATCATGTATGTGCACACGGCGGGAAAAAATTTGATTGAGTTTACCACAGCACAATACCATAATTTATTCACACACTCATTTACATAATCCAGGTATACCATAATCCCCTCATGTGGCCAACATGTTTACATGTGGTGATGACAGATATGCGTAGGATATCTGATGTTTGATTTTTAACATGCAATTGAAGATTTATAATGTGCTTTTTTTCTTTAACATATAAATACCTTTCCTTGTTTTGTATTATTTAATGGCTTTTGTAGAATTTGTACATTTATTATACAATCTAAAATTTACAATTATTATGTAAAATTCTTAAATAGCTTTTTTTTTCTAATATACAAACTGTAAATAAAGATGGATTATCGAATAAACTGATTTTATAAGAAATAAGTAGAAGACAGCAGACTGTTGATCTGCGCGTGAGTTGTAATTTAAATTGTTATTTAAAGGGACAGTCAAAGAGAATATCACATTTCAAAATATATAGTTAAAGGTGCTGTATGCGAAAACAATTCTTTGTTTAAGCTCTGTCTACACTATCAAACTTTATGTGAAAAAAATGTGATGTGCCCATATGGACACAATGACATCATATCACTACTATACTTGGACATATCACTACAATATTTTGGCATATCAAACTGTCAAACTAGTTTGACAGTGTAGACAGCTTTACTGTCCTCTGCGAAATCGATTTTCGTCATTTATATTTTTAAACAAAAAATTGTGAAATTGGCTGTGAGAAGAATGCATCATAAACAGTAAGAAATAAGATTTAATTTAACGGAAAAAGAAAAACAGCGAAGCGATCGGGTTTGATACATTGGTTTTGTGGTATAGCGCCTACTTTCGAATAGGAGACTCCGGGTTCGAATCTCGGTCGGTCATGTTGCAACTTGAACATGTCTTTTGTCAACCCACACATATTCAAATTCAAATTTTTACGGAAAATTTTAATTAATTTCACATCGCTTTCAATTTTGTTTTAAATCTTTCTTTCGCTTTCTTCTGTGAATTACAAATGAAAGTGCCTTAAGCACCTGTGTTGATGATACGTGCACGTCTGCGCGTTATAACTATTATTCTAAATGAGAATAATTATATCTATTTTTGAATAATTTGTGTTTTCTGTTGTACTGCGTCTTTAAGGGATTTTAATAAATTTACGTGATATGAAAGGGAAAAAACGACAAGAAACCAAATAGGATTACCAGACTATTTTTATTTCTATTGCGTCACAAACGAGCTGATTCGAATATTAAAGGAGGCATGCGGATTAAAAGGATTAACTTTATACTGTTATTTTGTTATCCGCCGCCGCCGCTGAACTTTCTGCCGCCGTCGTAGATGCTTGTTGCTTGTTACCAGCCGCAACTCGTCGTATTTTTTGCCGCGCCGGATCCACTCTGTTATACCATTGTTCATCGTAAATGTTTCGAATATGAAGTCGTCTTTTTGGGCTGATCAACAACTTGCAGATGATATCTTTAAAATCCTGAGCTACGCTTTTATTTGATGGGAACGAAGGCGGTCTTTGCACTTGAGATAAAAGAGTTTTATGATTTGTATCATCGTAGGGTAAACGTCCAAACATCATGGTGAAAAGTATCACCCCCATACTCCAAACGTCCCCCAGCATCGGGTCATACGGAATTCCGCGTAATATTTCCGGCGGTGCGTACGCATAGCTACCGCAGTACGTCTCGCTCAAGATAACTTGTCCGTTTTCCTTCGGTTTCATGTTTCCTCGCGCAAATCCAAAATCGGATATTTTCAAAACATTGTTTTTGCTCAAAAGTAAATTTTCACATTTTAAATCACGGTGTACAATTCCGTGCTGGTGACAATATTCCATTCCGTCCACCTGTGGTAATAAAAATATTATATTGATAAAATTGCATTAAAAAAAACAGAGTAGGCCTACAGAGTAAAAATTCAAATAAAGAGACAAAACTCAATTTAAATATCGAGTATTATTTTTATGAACGAAACACATGCCATTTAAAGGTCTTTATTGTCGTTGCAGTAAATGTTTAAGTTAGGCCTACAGGCGAATTTCTACATAGAAGTAGTCGGTCCGTCGGTTTAGTGGACGGACACTCACAACTAGGATTGATAAGGATTAGTAATAATAATTGTGTAGACAATGTGACGCAAGGCACGATTATCCGATTGATTCTCTCTCAACGACGGTCCTAAGCTTGCGGACAGTGATGGACATTCACCGTTATCCGAATGTCTCAATGGCGGTAACGTATTTCGGACAGTTGTGGACATTCACCGTTTTTTTAATCCATAAGGCAATTCTATCGACGATTAGTCTTGTGACAGCGCGATCACCGGTATCCGATTTTATTCCTCTCACACGCTAATCACTCGAGACCATCAGAAATAATTTACATATTCTTAGTAGTACAACGAACTTATGCATAGTGCGATGTATTAATGGGGCTACAGTTTAATGAAAATCAGGATCGGAATCCTGTAATCACGATAAAAAAAGGCATCCCATTCATTAATTGACAAACTTAGAATCTAATTGTGACATTAATATTTAGAAGAAAATTTATTATTTATTGTAGAGAGGAGGACGAGATGTGTGATTAATGGTACAGGTAATAATTATGGAAAATAATAAAAATAATCCATATCCGGATTATTGCAATCGGATACTTAATAATGAATAATAATAATAATAATAATAATAATAATAAGATTTTTATAGCGCACATACCACTCCAGAGTGCTCAAGGCGCATTTAAAAATAAAAAAGAAATAAATACAGTATTAATGAATACAGTAATGGTCCCATAATCAATGGTATAATGGGGTGTAACCATAGTAATAATAGTGATGGGGATTTATGATTTGTTTATCCTTATGAGTTGAGTAAAGAAAATAGATGTCTTTGAAATGATCATATGATTTATTTAATTCAAACAAACTGGCCACAAGGGGACAAAAACCGAACACAAAAGGACGATGTTGATGTTGTTATAGGCATAAACATTATTTATTCACGAGACTGATGTACAGTACAACTCGTTCAATCAACATTGATTGTTTTTACACAAGTTCGTGATATTACAAAAATCCAACACCATTATAAATACGAAAAAAAAAGATTTAGAAAATGAAAAGAAAAATTACAGCAGAATCCCTTCCATTTGACACCCCTATTTATGTCATGATGTTGATGACTTACCAAATGATGGAACCAGATGCCAGTCTGTGCTTCGGGTATAGCCCCATGCCCTTTGATATAATCCAACAGATCTCCACTTTCCGCCAGTTCCATTATCAGGTACACTCTACTAGTTGTCTCAATAGATTGCAAAAAACAAACTAAATTTGGATGTTTAAGCAGCTTAACAACCTGTACCTCCCGAGGTAAAAATTTGGTGAGATAATCGTCGGGAGCTTTTCTTTTTGAGACTATTTTAATTGCTACTTTGCAGTTGTGCTTCGCCGAGTTGGCTGACTTGACAGTGGCGTACGATCCGTGTCCGATTGTCTCTATCGATGAAAACCCGTGAATTTCCAGAACGCTCTGGCCTTTATCCTTCGGGGTCGGTTTATGTAGCGACGAACCGACAGCTAAGTTTGACATTATTTGTTGTACTTTTCGCTATACATCTAGTTTTACTTTTCATATGTTGTTTTTACATCGTCAAAATTGAGTAGCTAAAAATTAAGGATGGTAAAACAGTGTTCGCACTTAGCCGGCCAACTTCTTTACAACTCAAACAACAGCACCAGTTACCATAGGGAGCAAAACACGCGCGCATTTTAGACGGTGACGACGCGCGTCGAAATTTCTGCGCAGATCGATTAAAAATGTACACAGCGAGTGTCTTCAACATTCCGCGATATATCCCGCCCGGTCGAGTACGTACGTCGTCGCGTCGAGATGTTAAAAAAGCGAATCGGCTTAATTACAATAGATTATACTGATTTCTATGAATTGGGAGCATATAATATTTTAAGGAATTACTCGATGAAACTGATGAAAGATCATCGATGTATATTGCCGATGACACGTTTATGCTCTTTAGGGGTAAGTTTATAGTCGGTTTTTTACCGTATGGGTTTTGTGTGGTCGACTGCTTAATACAGAACCCAGGGCTCACCACCTCTGGTTTGTTTAAACACACACCTATGTCCACCACACATACTATGAATTAATACCCCTCTTTTAAAAAAATATTTAGGTCAGTCTTAAAAACTATATTCCGCTTTCGTGAATATACAGTATTTAAGTAGATTTTGAGAATACGGCTCTAAACAAACCACACATTGGAACCGACGAAATTGTTACGTCACATTTAATATTCTCTTAAAAACCTAGATAAACATAAGCTACAAAATTAATTTAAATTCTTGGGAAAATAATACAAACGCACACACATATACAATATGGATGTTCGTCCGACAACGACACGTTTGACGGTCTTGTCTGACGAGTATCCATAGCGAAAAAAAACCCAGAATTTCTGAAGAATAAACTGTAAAAGGTATGGGATGTTTTTATATACCCTGAAGTGCCTAGATTGCTATATACACGGCGATCGTTAAAGTTACAGTACTTTAAACATTACAAATGTCAGTCAATAAATTTACAGTAGAACCTCCATTTTACGTACGGTACGGGACCGAAAGGCGTACGTAAAACAAAGGATTCGTAAAATCAAGGTTGACCTTAAATTGACCCCAAATACGTAGCGACCGTAGCTATAATAAAGGCTACCCTGTTTGTCTACTTTACTGAACAGCATGCAGGTTGTCACTAGCTAGGCCTTGCCTAGACTATTCAGGCCAGGCTAGCAGGCCTAGCAAGATGTGAGGCCTAAGAAAAGTACAGTACTGTACAGTATACAGGCTGTGAGATGTTTAAATAAAGTGTAAAATATCAATGTTCTTTTATTTTCTATCAATAAAAACAGTCGCTGCTTAAATGCACGTGCGTAGCTTGTCTCAAACACACAGCAGAATTCCTCTCACACACGTACACACATACAGCCACAGCTTTGTTGTGCTTTGTTGTTAAATTGCGCCCTCAATGTAAGAAAATGATGACGTCATCGGTTATTTTAAGCGTACGTAAAATCAAGGGAACGTAAAATCAGGGTACGTAAAACACAGGTTCTACTGTATATATAAATATGAAAGGAAAATAAATATGTGATGGCTCATCATGGAGTGATAATACACACACAAATACTGCACATGACATGACCTCAAGGCTATTGTGAAGCGCACATTATTACGTGCGTGATAAGCGCGCGCATACGACGCATTTTCAAACAGCTCACGTAGGCCTACTCGTTAAACTATTGCACACTACATGAATAAACACCAGTTTGTTCCTTAAGTTATCTACGTTTTTGCGTAAACTGTACAATACTTAACTATTACAACGGACATGCAACTTCAGACAGCGGCGTACGTCGAGGCCCGACAAACGTGACTCGTCGGTGCTGTCCGAGTCGAATCCCGACGAGACGAGTCGTCTTGAGATAGCGTCCCTGCGTCGGGATGTTTAACTTTCTCCCGACGACGTTTCTTCGGGCTGTCTGAATTGGCTATGACGCGTATTGCGTCATCACCATGGTAAATTACGGAAAAGAGTTACTACGCATGTGTGATTAAGTACCTAACGCACTTAACTTAAAAGTGCACATAACAAGCCTGTACACTCAATGGTACCAACCCTATTATTAGGCCTACAAATTTAAAACCACTGTGATTCAATACAGCTGGTTAGGCAGTCTGACTTTTCTTTATGAGAACGATTAAGGCCAAAGTTATTATAAAGTTCATATAAAATATTTATCAAAAAGAGAGAGTATGGCGAAAAGGATATGGTTGCATGGCAGGGGGAGGGTGTCAATTTGATAGAGTATGTGGGAAGTTCATTAATTGGAACACCACCTAGATTCATTCTCTTAGAAATCTCACTACCAACTTGGCTTTATTTTATCAAAGTGGGTTAGAACTACAAAATACTACCTACTTAAGTATGAAATATAATAATTAAATTATAAATCAATATTTCTAAAAGTATATTTGAAGAATCTAAGAATTAATAAATGAAATATTACATCAAAATGTTATTTCAATGTATGAACATCATTACTAAAAAAATAAAACCTTGAAAAAAAAAACCCAAAAAATTATACTCATCCAAAAATAAAAAAATAACAGTCTCATTAATGTGAATAACATCCTGGTACACAGGAATATTATGGCCGGTATTCATGAAAGGGGACTATCTTTTAAAGTCCTGGACTAAATCCAGAGACAGTCTAGGACTAAAGTTAGTCCCCTTTCATGAATACGGGCCTATGTTCTTAACAATCAATTAGCCATTGTACACACTCAATGTCCTGTTATTTTTACAATATATTACAGTAGATAAAGTACATTATCCAGTATGTTAGCAATTCCACTGCAAACAAATACAAATATATAAACCAATAGCTATAGCTCAGATCCAATTTCATTTTTAAATCTATGGATCAAATTTTGCAAATGGAAAATTTAATTTAAAAAATTTAATTTTAAAATCAGATCTGTTTCGGTTTAACATGATAGATGCCACAAAATGCGATGTTTAAAAAAATGTACTGGATATGATCAAATACAGTATCAAGCGCCCACCCCCCGTGCCAATGTTTAATTAAGTGTGGAGGTATAAAATATTATTATTTTATACCTCCATGACCAGGACCAAAATGTACTCGATGTTAAATTCCACTCAATATGTTAGAAATAACTTCCCAGGTCCTCGCAAAAAAAAACTTAACCGTGTAAAGTAAAGATCCCTACCCTAACAACAAAGGCATAACCTGAACTTTATTTACAGCACCAGATTTTATGAAAGTAAGAATTTGAGTGTTGGGGAAGGGGACGAGGGTTGGGACGAGGGTTGGGACAGGGGACGAGTGCAAAAATATTTCTATTTGTTAATTATACTACTGTACGTGAATACATAAACAAAGACCCAGTGTCACATGTCCCATCCTTCCGAGGTGTCTGTGTTAAGGTGAAAAGGTAAAACTGTATATTTACATCTATGAGAATAGATTTCTTTCAAAGCATAAATATCTTTAAAAATTATTTATAAAACCTGAAAGCCAATACAACTATAACAATTACATTATTAAATTGTAGTGTTAATTATAAATAAAGATAAATATATATATATTATTTGTTCTTCAATAAATTACTATTTTAAAATCTTAAAAATCATGCATTTTCTATTTCTATACCGATTCCAAAACAAGTAAAAACGGTGTTATTTCATTTATAAAAATCTTGACATAATTCACAACATTATAAACATCAGCAAATACACTAAAAAAAGACAAAATCTTTATAAAATATGCAAATTAGCAAAATGTTTTATACTACATTAAACATTACTGTTAAATCATTTATGGTACAATTATGACATTAAATTATTTTTGGCTGTATTATTGTAAATTTAAAGATCGATATAGTTTCCACACTTTCATGAAAACAACATATAATTTTTATTTTGTTGTCGATAATGTAATGAATAGTGCAAATAAAATCTTGTACCGTTCAACACGAGGTTTACCACTGGGAAAGAAAATGGGAAAATTAAGAAGGATATGAGAAGAGGGAAGGATGAATTAGCGACGTAGGTTGTTGCGACATAATTATGTATTCAAGGTCACATGATCAAGATGAATTTTACGTACTGTGTAGAAACAACGCATCATACATCATTCTGGCACATACAGTATCATACTACCAGAAAATAATCACAATTTACATAATTACTGTAAAATGTAAAACCAAATTTTATTTATATTTTTATAAATTTATTTTACGTTAATTGCACATCAAACGCATTTTAATAGGAGCATTTCCTATTATTTATTCTGTTAAAAAACACACCATTTCTATGTCTAGGGATTTTAATAGTAAGTAATTACACCAAAGAAATGGTTTACCAATACAGTTAAAGGTTTTTATAATAAAAACGGTTATAGAACTAGCAGTCATTTTGTTTCTTTTGTTATGGGCAATATGGTCATTTTATGATAATGAGGGACGCATCCAGGATTTTTTTAATGTGTTAGCACCAACATACAATACAATACTGGATCCGTCCCTCACAATCTTTGTCAATCATATTTTTGTGAAATACCAATGTGAATTTTAAAAATTTATTTACAATAACATTTTAAAATAAGTGTAATAATGTTGCTGAATAATAATTTGGTTTAAAAGAGGTTATAAAAATGGGTGTTGGGTTTTAAACTGTCGCGATACCATTGTGTTCAGCGCGATGGCATTGTGATCGATGCGATGCCATGGTGGTCATCGCGATGCCATCATGCTCATTGAGACCATTTCAGCCAGTTCGTTACTTCGTCAAGTTGGAAGAGTTGCGAGAAGAGTACCGTGAAACCAACGTTCAAAACGAGGACCAACACAACCATAGGACCGCTGGCAGACCATTTCTGCAAAGAAAAGTCATGTATAATAATAATAATTAAAAGCTTGATCCTCTACCTCCTCTCCCAATCAATGGCCCATCAAATCAACAATGCATCAAAACTCAGTCAAATTCTCATAGCCATTTTAATAAGAAGCCTTTAATTTGTGATGACCTATGTTTTGCCAGTCTGTATCCACAGAGACTTTGTCAAGGAGTACGGTGATGAAACGCATCCCATACTTCCTGCATACGCCTAATGAATTAACATTTGACTTAACATAAATCACAGTCTTTCTGTCTTTTTCACAAATTGAAATCTCCCAATTGTCTGTCTTTTTCAATTTGTTTTTACCTTTGTTGTGTGAACAGCCAGCGCGGCTTCTGGATCTAATTCCGGATCTGTTGGTTCTTCTTCCTCAAGACTAGGTTCTTTAGGGATATACTTGATTCCACACGTCGACGGAAACTTCCCTTGAAAACTACGATAGTGACCCGGCGGAATCTCATTTAGTAAATGCAAATCAAACGACTTTGACTTGGCTTTAATTTTCTTTTTCTGTTTGGTGTTTTCTTTTTCTGGTGGGGGCGTGAGAGTTGGTGAATCTTCCTCGTAAAAGAATTCCTTAGCGTCGAACGTCGATTGCAGATCTAAATGATTCAACCTGTGATCGTCCAATCCGCTCTGACGTGTTAATTGTCGTCTAATAGGATTGCGACGGAACTCATTACTGGATTTAAATCGTTCTGTTTCGGACATTGTACTAACCCCGGAGTCTGGCGTAAGCTCCACTGACCGATTATCACCATACGATTTATAATGATAGTCGGATGCCTGATCGCTGTGAGCGTCGTGTGAGCTGTAACTACTGTAATGATCGTCAAAATGCGATGGCTCTCGATGGGAGTGGTGATATCCGTTAGGCATCATGGTCACATGATCATCTCTCCTCCTATCAAGAGACGGGGAATGTTGACTGGATGATGATTGGATGGTGTAAGTGTCCGGCAAATGTTTTTCGATGTGGGTTGCTGAACCATTATGCCTCTGCCAATTGCTATTAGGTTTATCTTGGTACGAATCATGAAGACTTTGTTCTTTTTGTTTAATGATTGTTCCTCGCATGTGACTCTTACGGTCAAACCGATCCAAGCCACCAAGTGTCCGACCAAAGAAGCTTTTCTTACGATCATAGCGAATGCTTGAATCCTCTTCTCCTGTAACAAAAAAAAAAGCTGATTTTAAATCTAACAAATTTATTCAGTAACTGATCAAAACCAGGTTCCAATACATTTCCCATTTGAACTTAAATAAAAAAAATTAAATGGATAATTTATTCTAACCTTTGCTTGGGAATTTGGAGGTAAGTTCCTTTGCTCGTAAACTGGCATGTGCCGCATCTTCTCTTGCGTGAGAGCACGCCACGTCCGCTTGTTCGGCTTTCTCCTTTGCATATGCAGCTCTGAAATAAAACAAAACCAGTATTATAATAGTGATTAAATTAATAGACTAGGAAAAATCAAACCCATGCCAGCATAGTTACACCTCCTCCCATTTTACCCAATGGTGGTTGCACCTAGAACTGTTTCCAAATGTAATTTAGAACTTCCTCACTATAATTATGATCATATATACCCAATGCACATGGATGTCTGCGGTAGCAAACATCCAAATTCTTTATCAAATAATACATTAGATAATGATATAAATCATTAAATTATATAGAATCACTATTAAAGATGTATTTTCCCCCCTGAAAAATAATTTTTTTAATTTTTTGTTGTTGAATAGGCCATTTTAATGTCACATAATAGTTATTCACTTTTGGATAAAATTGGATCTAAAAAAATGTATTTACCTGAAAAAAATGTAATTTTAAGCAAAAAATGGTCAAATTGGCTGCCAGCCAATGGATTTATGGATGAATTTAACTATTTATTATGTTATTTTATAAGTGAAAACATTATTTTTTCGTTTTTTTTCTATGGAAATCTACAAAATAACCTATTTAAAGTTTGATTTCATTCATTTTTCATGTTTTTGGGGGACAATACATCTCTTAGAAATTACAATTGTATCATCTAGTCATTATTTCATTTGCTATATCTGCTTTGTCGTCCATAATGCTCCTGGTAGTTTTCAGTCACAGACTCTCCATCTCAAATTTCATTTGCTTTGGTTAACAATAAAGTCTAAGATTGACAATGCATATTAAATATTCTAATATATTCACAATAATATTTTAATTCTCAGAATAAACTAAATATTTACCGATTGACCTAAATTAAACATCAAATATAGATATTCAGTTACGACTCTTAAGAACAAATTGTAAAACAACAATTCTTTGGCTAAATCTCAAATTAACTCAGTTTTCTTGCAAAGAAAAAAAGTCAAAACAAATTATCATAATTTTCAAGACTACATCCTATATTCAACTAATAATTAAACGTAGTACAGTAGTCAAATTTTTATTTATTTCTCTGTAGAATATTATATATCAATATTAATATAACAGCGAATTACATTTCTTAACAGGTGTGTTACGATATTTATATTTATTATCATTCCATTTCCACAAATAGGTTAGTCTGCTTGTCTAAATCAAATATGTTATGAAGCGGCCAAGTTTTACGTCACATGTGTTGATGTTGGATTACAATGCACCCATATTGAGATCATGTGACCTGCCACACGATGGCTGACAAAACATCTGTGATTAAAATTTGACCCTTGACATTTCAGCTGGTTGTTAATATCGAATACTTTGAATGTGTCTCATCACATTTATAATTCTGTTTAAGTTGAAAATTGAAACATTATTTATAAAACAGTTATGTTTATAGAATATTTTTTTTTTGCAAATCAATTCACAATTCGATTTAATTTATAAACTATACAGGGATTTTTTCAAGCAAACATATAACATTAGTTGTCTGTCAAAAAATAAATATAAAAATGTCATAATTTAATTTTTACTGTCAAAGGAGAAGTGTTCGCCCTATCGTTACACCCTGGATCTGCAACTGCTATGTTTATACAGTATCTGGGGCAAACTATTTTCTAATACACAAAATATTAACACTAACAGTAAAGTGACATAATAATTAATAAATAATATTCCTTTTTACATTCTTCCATCACATCATAAAGATATAAGAAAATTAATTCTAAAAAACCTTTCAAACTTGTTAAATTGAATATAAATACTTAATATTTTTAAAATAATGTGGGAAATTTTTCATTTATTTTCCTATAATAACACTTTTCTGTAAAAAAAAAAATCTTTATCACATTACAAGTACGGTAGTTGTTATTTCTTAAAATAACAGCATGTTGCATTTGAGCAATAGGAACAATGAGATGCAGTAATTGAATTAACAATGATGCTGCCCTCAATGGACAGGAATCTACAGATGAACCATATTTGGAAGTGATGAGATTGTAGTAGAGGTCAGGCACAGACAATGAACAGATAACATTATGCAGATAAGTTGCCCGTAATTACATAAGAAATTACCCAATTATTTATGCATCATCGCTTTTGACACAGGGCTTTCAACCCTACACATCTTAGAAAATGATCTTTCACGTATTTAAAATCAAAACAGTCGTTGAGAAATCCGTTGGGAGTGATTTCTACGAACACATTGGCTTACACATCGTTGACAATCACATGAACACACTACATCACGACAACAATCACTCGCTATGAAAAACGTCTTAACGTCGTGATATGGGCTAATGAGAAGTCGTTAAACAAAATCTGAACAACATTAACGACATCTGATGACAAATATTGTCTAATGTTGTTATAAAAACACTTTTGGGATGAAATTGATCATTAAGATTTATTTTTAAAATTTTACATTAATGATGACATTTTATTATAATCAAAAGTAATTTTAATTTGCAAAATTATCATTAATTAATTAAAAGCATCAAGGTTTTATATTAATATCGTCATAATTTTAAATATCATTTTTTTTATGTCAAAGTCAACTATCTTGGAATTATTATTTGAGAACAAATAAAAAATATTGAGTATTTTAATCTTTATTGGATAATAAAAATAATTATTCTCCATTCATCATTATCTAGTCAAGTCTTTTATTTGCAAACAAATACAACTTACATCTGTATCATCTATATAAATTAAGTAATAAATAATTTGTTCGTCTATATATCAGCATATTTTTACGTCTAGTTTCGTCCTCAATAGTCATAATTTCCATTAATCAAATTCATTTCTACAAATCAAATATAATTTTTCTTTGAATAACTATTTATAAAAAGCTTCAATACATTTATCTTCTCAGTAACGTAGCAATAACCATCATATTCAAGTTATAAATACTCAATTTGATATCTTGAATATTAGCATCATTTTTATGACCACGAATTCATCAAAATAAAAAACTTGATATGTCTACAATCTACGTGAAATGAGAGATCACGATGAATGTATTTTCTGAATAAAAACGAAGACCGTTTTTCTCACTCGCAATTAAAGTTAGCAAACTATAGAGAGTATTACGCGCAATTGTAACGCCGACCTATAAAGCGTATCCTTGTCAATTGATTGGTTGTTTACTTATCATGTGACATACATTATTTGGATCGATCCTTACAATTGGGGCTATATTGCACATGATTACATTTAGGGTTTTGACAAAAATTTGAGAAAAAAAACATTCATAATATTATAATATTATTTAGTTCAAGCGAAAATACAATTCTGAATTTCAATATGTTGATTAAAACTAAATTTATAATGTAATTAAAAAAATTCTTATCCATTAAATTTCCAGGAAAAAAGACAAATGTACCGTTAGCCTAGTGTTAAAATCGTCACTGGAATAGCAGTCAAAATGGGATTTCACAACTCATAATTACATAGAATCTACAATGAAAATCATTATACTGAGTGACATACAGTAATATAGATTTGAAGTTATCCGTCCAATAGAGGTCGCATCTAACCATATACCGGTATAATATACCAATACAGGTAAAAGTGTAAAGCGCTCATCAAATTAACGTTATTGACGGAGGCATGGTGACGGAATTCTCGCCGATGTCTCATACCTGATCGAGTCTTTCACATTAAGTGTTTCTTGTGTATCAACACGGCCATTGTGCAGTCATGCATGAATGACATTAGTGACATTACGTACACTAGGTCTGAATAAATGGACTTCTTTTAAATGGTTGACGTTTGTCGTCATATTCATACACACTATTTCTCATTAAACTATTCTTAAATGTAACATTTTATCTGTGTTATAGACAAATCTATAAAAAGACCGACCAATAAAGAAAAACAAAATTAAGTTACAGACTGATGGTTTTCCGAAAGCGTATCAAAGATATCTAAAAGTAATAAAAAGAGCATTTAAAAGTTAAAACACGACAGTGTTCTACTCACGACGAGATATTTTTTGCGTCGACCAACAGCTTTCAAGATGTAACGATATTGATTGCTTACTGACGGCCATAAATATTTAACAATCTCATGAAGAATTGATCTTTTAGTGTTTGCGATTTGCCTTTTAATGTAAAACGAGAAGTTATAAGTAAGCATCGCGTTTTTCTTTCGTAAGAGAGTCTACACATTATTTGATTGAGTGTGGTACATTGTGATTGCTCTAACAAACATCCTTAAGTGTTGTAATTAAGTTGTTAGTTTTTAACCTGATGGAGTTTGAGGTCAAATATATTGAGTTTGAGGTTAAATGTTTCATTTATTGATCGGTTCAATAGGTTTCTGATTGACAGAAATATTTCTTGACATTTTAAAATTTTGTCCTGTATGTTTGCTAAAATGTTTGTTGTTATTTTTTATAGTATTACGTCAATAAATCATAAAATTTATACAAAACTTCCTAATATGGATTGATTCTTAATGAATTCTCCACATTTGCTGAGTACACAGTAGCTAGCCTTTTGTAAATATTTTTATATATATATTTTTGCAATGATGAAGGTGTTGCCAGAAACCTCTGCAAATTTTCTGCCTGTTTTACTTTATCGTTAGTTGTTTTGCTTATTTTATTTTGTATCTCCATTGAGATCCAGCCACTAATACCCACAGACTTGTCATTTTTTTCAGTAATTTTCCTTTTTATTATTATTGATTCAATATAAATCATTCACGTTTCGTTTTTTTTAAGGCTTGCCTGACACAATATGTTGTTATCATCTTTTCGGGCTTCTGTCTTCACTCTCTGACTCAATCATTTTTTATTGCTTAGAATATTATTATTAGAATTATTATTTATCATTTATATGTACAGTTTGTTTGTCGGAGTAAAGTTCTGTATGTGTCTGTTTGTTTTATAACATTTATTTACATACATACAAAGTATGTGTAAATATAACCGCTTATTTATTTGTTATTTTCTGTCAATACAGTATATATTGTTGTTGCCTATACATTTGAAATTGTTTGTGAAATTATATATTATAATACTTTACATAATATATAAATATGCACAATTATACTAAGCATAATATATAAACATATCTGTTATTGTTACCAGAACGAATGAAGGAAAATTTTGTTTAGCTCCTAGCAGAAATCAAATAACATATGCTGAAATAAATCAGCACGGAATATACCGCTTCTTATTGATTAGTTGCCATGGCAATCCCATTAAAGTTCTGTTCTGTATTAAATAATCCAAAACAACAATGCGAGTAGGATCTAACGCTAACGGTAAAGATCCAACGCTAACGGTAAAGAGATACTGCAGCAGGATTTACTACAATGTACATTTTAGATAAGATTCACCACTTGCTGCATTGCGGTTTTTGAAGGTTTTTAGTTAATGTTAGGCTGTGGTCAGTGTTTCACAAACTAGACATGACCTTGGAAGAGGATAAGGCAAAGAAAGAAAAGAGGAGAAAAAGTGGAAATGGGAGAGAGAATAATACAAAATGGAGGAAGGGAAAGAGGATTGGTAGAGAGAGGAAAAGGAAAAGGTCAGAAGAAAGAGGGAAGGGAGATTAGAAAAAGAAAGGAGGAAGGAAAAGGTTGGAAGAAAGTAGGAAGGAAAATGTCGGAAGAAAAAGAGGGAAGAAAGAAGGTCAGAAGAAAGAGGGAAGAGAAAAGGTCGGAAGAAGAAAGAGAGAATGGAAAAAGGCAAAAGAGGAAAGAGAGAAGGTAGAAAGAGGGAAGGGGAAAATGATCAAAAGAAAGATGTAGGGTGAAGTTTAGAATTCATAACTTTGCATACGTTGCATTATTATATCTTATTTTGGGTTACACGTTTACGTTTCAATGAACCTGCTAGGTTGGCTAGTGTTTCTCTGAAAGATTTACAATCAATCATGGAGGTATAACATTTTATTTATACCTCCATGAATCAATGTAGTATTACACATAATTTCTCAATTTCATGTTTTTCTACATAAAAAACAAAGACTTAATTGTTTCATTATGGATACAGTATATATATGGTTTTACAATAATTCTTTTGGCATTTATGCAGTAAAGCTGATTTTCCACTAGGCGAATTTGTTCGCGCGAATCCAAAGCGCCAGCTTGTACGCATGTGTATTCATGTTTACATCTTCCAAATCCTTCTCTACGCATGCGTATTAGCTGACGCCTTCGATTCGCGCGAACAAATTCGCCTAGTGGAAAATTGGCTTTAAGCAGTTATTCGTTTTCCAAGAAAAACATAGGAAAAAAACAAACCTATCGTTAAGTATGCAGAACGAAGGTTTCACAAAGCCTACGAACATTGATATTACAATGTCATCTAGAATTTTAGAAAATCATCTACGAAACCCCAAGAGGGGAGCCCTATGGGAAATTAAGCTGCACTGTTATATTAAGAAGAAATCTCAGATACTCTAAAAAATTATATTTAATTAATATTAGAATAAACTTAAGCTCAGTCATGCGTGAAATCAAATGTGCTATTCAGATCATATTTAACTTGAAGGGACGCAGGGAACATAGCGTTAATTGATCAAACCCGGTTTTGATTTACCATCAAAAGGGAAATTAACTCTTAGACATTTGCAATAAATAAATTTCATATTCTAGACAGTACTACCATAATTTTTTATAAAGCTATTTAATTTAAATTATGAATAAAAAAACTGTTTGGTGTGTTAATGACATTATGAGACGGAGATAGCAGATTCAACATTCTCCTTGCTTTTAAAAAAGTAGAAACAGAGTTAAATTATTTTATATATCATACAGTTTTTTAAATGCTGGATTCAAATCACTATCAATGTTTTAAGTTTTCAATAAGCAGAGTTCTTGAGCATTACTGACAAGCATTTCATTGTCAAAATTTATCATTTTGTTTTGCAGCTACCGAAACAAATACTGTAAGACTACTAGTATAAGGTTTCTGTGCAATTTTCATTTCAGGGATGTGGATCTGACAAATACATTGCATAACTTAAACAAAACCACTGAATTGTAATAATAAAATTAATTATTTCAATAATTGTGTAAGATTTATTCTAGACATGTTTGGCCTTCAGCAGGATGAAAACTTAGAAGAAAATTCTTCTAGTCATAACTTTTATAAGCTCTGTCTACACTATCAGACTAGTTTGACAACAAAAAATATGTGATTTGCCTAAATATGGCAGTGATATGCCCATATATGGTATTGGTAGTTATATGACATCATCATGTACATATATGGGCGCATAAGAAAAAGAAAATTCATTGTCATTATAACAAAATTTATATTCACAATATATAATGTGATTAAATTCATATATTCACAAGCTTTAATGTAATCGCTTTCACATCAATTGATGTGACAACATTAATTATGATACCGGTTGTAATCAAAGCTAAAACAACATGCATCAAACTAATAATTACTCACTGCAGCCAGACAAGGATTGGATTATTAGTTAATATCAATACATCATTCACATAAACATCACAAGGAACGTTATACACCTGACCTAATTTGCATAAACATTATTTTTACATAAAGGTGTAGTTAGCTTCTTTCCATACTGTAGTGTATGTATATGTAATACAGTAGGCACCTCCCTTAGTTTTCAACAAATTGATCATATAAACATCACAAATGGAATAAACCTGACCTAATTTGCATAAACATGATATTTACATAAAGGTGTACGATACGGTACAGTTAGCCATATTACCATATGTAATATAATACAGTAGCAGGGCCGTAGCCAGCATGAGGCAGACGAGGCACTCTATTTAAAGCATCTTTGCCTCGTCTGTTTTAACCACTCGCTATGGCCTTGAGTAAACACCTTGCAGAATAAATAAGTTCATAAGGAGTACGTTTGAATGCAAGGCCTCTAGCTAAGCATATGCTGTATCGCCAAAACCTAGCGAGACAGGGCCCCGCGCCACGAGACAGGGGAGAGATCGGAGAGAGATACTGCCGGTCGTCGTCTTAGCGCAAGTGTGCATAACTAATAAAGTGGCTATGTTGTCTGTATATGATTTTACACTCTAGCGAACACAGGATATTCATCGTCCTCCCCTAAAGCGTGGTTCCCACTAGCGACGCAACGCAAGGACGTAACGCAACGCAAGTGAATTGACCAATCACAAGCGATGGCTTATTCGCTTGTGATTGCTAACTGTCTATAACTTCGCTTGCCATGGTTAAAACGCTTCTGTTGCATTTACGTCCTTGCGTTACGTTCTAGTGGGAACCAAGCTTAACCGTCGTGTTTCGTAGAGTCCCTAATAACACTTCACATATGCATACAAATGTAGAAGGTACAGTATGATAGCGTAGACAGAGCTTTATACAGTATTAAATCCATACTGTTGCTAACGACAGAGTAAAACGATAGCTCCTGTCGTTGCCTTGTTGGATTTCACAACTGCATGTAGATAAATTTCAGTTTTAGTATTCTCTAGTTAGGAAATCAAAGAATACCAGATGCATGCATCATAATTAATGATCTGATAATAGATGTATCTAGTTGCTAAGTTACCAAATGCATCATTCAATTCTTTAAGTCGTAATTTAAAATTCAGTAGTTTATATCGTAAACTAAGCATAACAAGTAGGCAAGTGTTTGTCATGTGTTTATTTAGCTTGTTTCTATTGTAATCAATAGTTATCAATATGTATCAATAGTTATCAATATGTATCATTAGTTATCAATATGTATCAATAGTTATCAATATGTATCAATAGTTATCAATATTTATCAATAGTTATCAATATGTATCAATAGTTATCAATATGTATCAATAGTTATCAATATGTATCAATAGTTATCAATATTTATCAATAGTTATCAATATTTATCAATAGTTATCAATATTTATCAATAGTTATTAATATTTATCAATATTTATCAATATTTACCAATAGTTATCAATATTTATCATAATTATCAATATTATCTTACCTTGAAATGGCTAGATCTGCTTTTTGTCTCGCTAAATTTGTCGCTTGGTTGGCGCATTGAACTGCGCGGTCCACTCGCTCACTAATCTTCTTAGATCCCATAAACAACTTTTTTTTGCCAGACGCAACAAGCATGTTGTGCTTCCACTTGCCTTCGTCTTTGTGACCATCAGGGTGCGTTAATACTCCGTATCCATGTCGCTTATTTGACTGCCATTCTCCGACATAACATAACCCATCTGAGCGTTGACTAATCCCATAACCAGTTCGTTTATCTTTACTCCACTCACCAATATAAACCTCAGTTACGTCGTGCGCTGCTTCTTCGTCGTGCAAATAATTCGTGTCACTATCGTAAACAGTCGTTGAAGGTACAGAACTTTCTCCGCTCTCTGTACTTTTTAACGAATCCTGTTTTGGAAGTCTTGAACGACCTCTAGTGGACGACACACCAGAGTCACTCTGTGACGTCACACTAGAGTCCGCGCTTCTGTCCCTTTTCTTTTTTCGTTTTAAACGAAGCCCGTCGATGAACGTGCGTTTTAGACTTCCGCTTCTTCCGATGGACGACGACCAGTTTTCAGCATCTGACGTTTCTGTATCTGATACGTCCAAAACGAATCCGCCCCGCTGCCCAAAATTTTCCGAAATTGTCACTGAACCATTTTCATGTTCACTGCGTAATGAGGTTAATGATGTGCGTAAAGCTGGTCGCACGATTGACGCCATACCGTATGGTACGCTGTTTCTTATTCCGTATCCATGCCGCATTCCTCCAACCCACTGTCCGTGGTATATACCTGAAAAAAAAAACCAAATAATATTAATAATAATTTTTCATTTTCTTTAAGAATTGAACTAGTATTCACACAGACACTTAACTTATCAAGATTGTCAAGATTGACTTAACTTAACGCTGTTTATGGTCACCATCTACTATAAATAAGATGATATAATAAATAAATATAAGCAAACAATAAATTTTACCTGTTTTCACTACGTGCATTTATATAATATTTAAATTAAAACAGTTTTGTTACATAAACATTTCACGGGACTGGTATGATGGGAAATAATTGTTATTTTAATCATGAATTCTTTCTAAATCTGCATTAAAACCAGAGGCATATTATAAACCCATATGTTTTGTGCATTAATTGCAAATACGTATGATACAATATGTGAAATATTGTATTGTCATGAACAATACACTTTCCAAAATAATTAGAAATAGAAATTTATTGAATTTTTTTCTCTTAAAATTTACCTCATAAAAATGAACCAATTACAAAGGTTTTAATAGCAATCAAAGCAATTGATTTTTTATTTAGAATTTAAATGTAACAAAAATAAACTAAATGCAATTTGATATTGAAAATTATAAAAATTATATAATTTATTTATATTATGTAAGATATATTAACAATAAAAAAAAATATTGATGATATTTCTCCATGATTAGAGCCAGATTAGTTTCTACGCCATATGAGCTATAGCGGATATTGAAATTTATATTTATATTTATACTGGGCAACCTCTTCAGTCAAAGACTGGTCTCCCAGAGGGCCCAGTTGGTGATCAGTGGCTGTGATGTACTAATACACCGGGGTAACCCCCTACTCGTCTCGAAAGATGTACTAGGTTCTTTAAAGTGCACACGAGCTAGATGTGTACACTGGACCTACGGTTTATAGTCCTTATCCGAGAAGACTCGTTCTACCACCAGAACCATGGAGCGAGTGAGCCTCGAACCCTTGCCGATGTTATGGCTACGTAATTACGGTTCCACTGTCTTAACCGCTCGGCCACTCACTCACTCATTTTATGGTTAATATAAAAATGTTATTAATAAGTATAAAATCAATGTACTCAAAACCTTGGGCTAACTCAAAATTTGTGCAACCTGGGCTGGCCCCAAAATATGGATACCATGGGCTTGCCAAAAATGTGGATACCCTGAGCTGGCCCCAAAATATGGATACCATGGGCTTGCCAAAAATGTGGATACCCTGAGCTGGCCCCAAAATATGGATACCATGGGCTTGCCAAAACTGTAGACACCCTGGGCTGGCCCAAAATATGGATACCATGGGCTTGCCAAAACTGTAGACACCCTGGGCTGGCCCCAAAATATTGATACCATGGGCTTGCCAAAACTGTGGATACCCTGAGCTGCCCATGGATACCATGGGCTTGCCAAAAATGTGGATACCCTAGGCAGGTCAAAATGTTATGGACATCCTGGACTTGCCCAAAATGTACACACCTATATTGATTGCCAAAAATATGGACATCCTATACTTTTGCTAACAATATTGTATAGCCACTTTTGGTATTATTAACTAGTAAGTGTATAGCATAATTAAAATTGAATACATAAAAATACAGTGTCTAAGAATTAAATTAATTAAAATTAACAAGATATAAACATTTTAGGTCAACAGCACACTCAGGTGAACGGTATTACGCCGAAATAAAAGCAACATGAACATTGATATTAACGAATATTCCTATCACATAATGTGGTAATTTAATCATTGTAAATATACTCCTTACAATTTTCAGTTGAAAATAAAAGCAGGGACAATTTTAATTGATTAAACGGAAAAGCTTTATAACAGAAACAAGCTAGTGTTATATAAAAGCCCTATCCATTTCATTTTCACTATGAAACTGTTAAAAGGAATATGTTTAATTGACTACTTGGTAAATAATTGAGTTGCTTAGAGATTAACTGAACATCATTATTTATTCATAATTCAGATAATGTATTCATTCATGATGGTATTGTTATACCAAATATGGTATTGTTATACCAAATATGGTATTGTTATACCAAATATGGTATTGTTATACCAAATATGGTACAGTACTACAATTGTGCTTCTATTTAAATAGCTACAACTTGTAGCTGGAACTGTAGATAATTGGAATTACTACTTATTATAAGTATTTTAATATTTTTTGTAATAAAGTAAGTGTCATACTGTTCAATTTAGCTAATTTACATATTCATGATATACTTAATGTATTCATATAAATTATGTTTCACTTTGGCTTTTCTTTAAATAAGACCACTTTGGTATAAATGTATTATAAGTATTTTGACATTTTGTAACAAACAAGTGTCATATTGTTCAAATTAGCTAATTTACATATTCTTGATATTTTACTTAATGTATTCATATGAATTATGTTTTGCTTTGGGGTTAATTCCCATGAAAAGGTAGACCACTTTGTTCTCCTTGATTGCACACCAGCCTAATCTTCGACAGACTCCATATTTTTTTTTTCATTTCTCACAAATCAAATAGAATTGTCACTTTCAGAATATTACTACATTCTACGAAGTGGTGACAGACACATTACACTCGCAAATTCATACCTTCGCCACGTATCAAAAACGTGCGACTACTTCTAGTAGTTGTCATAACGCGATAAGTGAAAAACATATCTTGTTATATCCGACACCAAAAACTACCAATTAACAATTTTGTTTTTGCAATATCAAATGAATAAGTCTGCTACGCTACTGTACATGGGTAAGAGAATCAGTCGTCAATATGCACATCAACAAGCAGGAACATCATAGTCAATTACCATCAATATTTTGAGCTCGGTAAAAGATTGAGCGAGCTGACGCAATCAAAAGAATTTAACATCTTTCATTCCCTGTGTCACGTAATAAAAACCGAGAACTGACAACTAATTTGATAAATTTCCTATTTTTTTGTATCTTATAGATGAAACACGGACTAGGATATACTCAGCTGTAAGGTCTACACACTGCTCAGTGGCGTAACGGCTATGAGTGCTCACTGGCTAAACCCAGGGCCCCAAGCCTTAAGAAGAGGCCCCAGAACATGAACTACCCAGTGTTGGAGGGCCCTCTTAGGTGTGCTAAAGCAGGGGCATGCCTCCTGCATTACGCCA
The DNA here is from genome assembly GCF_964355755.1 of Antedon mediterranea. Lineage (NCBI taxonomy): Eukaryota > Metazoa > Echinodermata > Crinoidea > Comatulida > Antedonidae > Antedon > Antedon mediterranea. The sequence goes on from NC_092677.1 coordinate 3,131,671, forward strand.
TGGACTGTGCTATGGTATGATGGATCTATGGAAATGAGAACGGAAATTGTGAATATATGGTGTAATTGGACAATTAGCACTGGTACGTGAACATCAGAAATTACTGATTAAAAGAGCGAGAATATAGAATGTACGAACGTGCATTCTCATTGCTCCAGCAGATGGAAGTGCATTCTCATTGCTCCAGCAGATGGAAGGCATAAACTTGTTAAACTTAATAGAACTTTGGAAGTAGATATCCCGCCAGAGAAATTTTTTCATACAAATACAAATACGGAACTTTCAACGATGAGCTATGCTCGACGCAATTATAAGATCATTTTCCGAATATGAGCACTGTTTTTATAATTTGACAGTATGATTTATATTTGAACAAGGCTAACTAACAAGAATGCAATACTGTACTTACAGTATTTCATTAAATTAAACATTAGGCCTACACTATTTTTTTCTTTTTTCTAAAAAAAGTACTTTGAAACAAAAATATGCTAAAGTTGGGCTAATATTGACAAATTCAAACCATTAATATTATACCGTCAACCCCGAATTTAAGTTCAATACAGTTGATACCCGATATGTATGCTACATCAACAAATTGTCCAAAGCTCTGTCTACACTATCAAACTAGAAAAAAAAAGTGTGATGTGCCCAAATATGGTAGTGATATGAAATCATCATTTCCATATATATATATTTTTTTGTCACATAAAGTTTGATAGTGTAGACAGATCTGCTTTATGAACAAACGTAATTTCTTTCTCACAGTAAGCTCTGTCTACACTTTGTGACAAAAAATGTGATGTGCCCATTGTATATGGACATGATGATGTCATATCACTAACATATTTGGGCATATCACTACTATATTTAGGTAAATCACACTTTTTTTTTGTTAAACTTGTTTGATAGTGTATACAGAACTTCATAGTATACTGTACTGTGGATAGGATAGGACACATCTACAGACGTATCATATATTCATTTGCGAAATAGGATTAAATAAATCATAGTAAAAACCTTGGCGTATCTCATTAGCTGGTGAGCAGATTGCCGAAAGGTATGAAGTCAAAATGATTTGATATGAAAGTGCGATAATTACAGGAAAGGGGTCATGTGACCTTTATTAACAAGATATATAAAAAATGAAGATACGTGATCTGCATGAAAACAAGATTACCAAAAAAACTAACCGAATGAAAAATGGAAATAAATGATTAAGCCTAGGCATATCTACAGAGAGTGCGATGTGTGTGAGAAAGTATGAGATTGAGTCATCTGTATGTTTACTGTATGAAGTGTTCTTTAATCACTGTCTCATCCTTCAAATAGGACATTAAGATGTTGTGTGATGCACATGTGCCAAAAAAAAACTTCCCTTTTAATATTTCGGATGAGTTTCAGCAAGTAAAGTAAAAAATGTAAATTACTCTTCCATGCATTTTTCACTATACCTCTAAATATATTATTTAAATTTTAGATCACCAGATTAATAATGAGCAGATCTATTCAGATTATTATTATTATTCAAGATTACAACTGATTAAAGGATCATCCATATTGTAAATCCCGCTAATGTTTTACATTTATCAATTTTGTTAAAAAGCATATCCCTTGGCATTCATTTTCTTGATCAATAATCTACACAACAATTTGTTCTTTTCTATAATTATATTACCACACTTTTGATTTCAAAAATTACAATTCTTGGATCACATCATGAATAGCGAACCTTTATTTTCTTTTAAATAAATTAAAATGAGATTGTAAATTTGTAAATTACAGCGGTTTCTGTTACATTCGCACATCTAATAAATTACATTTTGCGGTTTATTTTTCAAACGAATCTCTTATGATTAAAATCAATTCAAATGAAATTATAAATTTGTAATTTCAACGCTTTACGTTACAACGATTTACTTGGTTGACAATCTCTACACGATTTACATCTACTAGAAATACAATTCAATTAACACATTTTTGTATTAGATGACAGATTTTGTTTTGTAAAAAAATATCATTTTTAGACTCGGAGTTTATAATTATAATGGTTGATCAGCGTGCTTGTGGTTGTGATGAACTTTCTGATTGGTCGATGCTACACCTATTACGACGAACAGTGTTAATTCTTTATGATAACATCATGGCTAATTTACAACTCTACAAGATGTGGGAAAAACACGGAATATTTTTATGAGAGCTCTCTCAACACGATACTTTAGATCCGTGTAATTTGTCGTGAAAAAAATACCAATCATAAAAAGATAAATAGAATTAGGTATGGATCGAAATTCTTTAAAAGCTGTAGCTTGGTGGTTGGTTGCCTTTAAATCCCAAGGTCCAGGGTTCAATCCTGACCTAGTCCAGGGTTCAATCCTGACCTAGTGCAGGGTTCAATCCTGACCTAGTGCAGGGTTCAATCCTGACCTAGTGCAGGGTTCAATCCTGACCTAGTGCAGGGTTCAATCCTGACCTAGTGCAGGGTTGTAGCTCACGGTTCTTTCAACTCAAGTCCCTAAGCCTCAAATGAGACTTAGATTATAAGTGAGATAAAAATTATCCTGTAATTGGCGAATTACTCGCTGTTGGATGGGTATGAAATAAATAAATATATATTTGTATAATGTTAAAACTTGCATATTACATTAAAAATGCTAAAACATTGCAGATTATTAGAGTATAACAAAATGAAGTTTACTGCAGTAACTGCAGTAGAATAATTTGACATGATCCCTGGTTTTTATAGAGTTACATTACTGCTAAAATCCTATAGATTTAGTTAATTGCTTTATGATTTTATTTGCTCATCTCTACTCGGCTGGAGGAGTTATTTATTTACAAACCAAACTCCACACACACAGTATGATAGAGTTCTATAGACTATATTAATTGCACTATGCTGTATAGCTCTACATGAACCATCAATATAACAGAGCTGTAAATTGGTTCACAACTGGGATGTCTACATTATTAATCTCTTATTTGCTTAGCGTAAGCGTAGCTTTATCGGAGTTAAATACAGTCGATCAATCGGGCTGTAATATTCCTTGTTCAAACATGTTTGATACAATGTTTTACCATGGTTCTTCTTTAGATTGAACATGTTTTTTGCACATTATTTGGCTCTTAAGCTCTGTTTACACTATCAAATTGTATGTGACAACAAAAATGTGATGTGCCCAAATATGGACATAATGATGATATTTGGGCATATCACTACCATATTTGGGCATATCACTACCATATTTGGGCATATAACTACCATATTTGGGCGTATAATAGCTTTGATATCTTTGATCTCCGAAGCTTAGCATCCTGTTGTTAGATTAGCTTGGTTACATCGAATATCCTTGGTTACCTTGGTTACATCGAATATCCTTGGTTACCTTGGTTACATCGAATATCCTAAACTCTGAGAGTTATCAAAGTTAATGACACTGGTTAACGGTTAACATTTTTATGCAAATATTTAGCAAACTTTTTTTTTTGCTTTATTTCTTGTGTTTTGTTAAGTCCTGTTAGACTTTTAAATGATCTGTACTGTAGCTAGTTAGCATGTGCATTTTCAAAATGTGACCCAGAAATGCTAAATCTTGGTCAGGGATGTTTTGTGATGGATCAACAACGTTGATTCTCTAGTAATTCATATTATGACATTTACATAATGTAAATGGCATCTTAATGTTTATCGCGTGACCTAGTAATGGATTAGCGAGCTCACCTGCTCGTAATGCATCATTTCCACCTAAAAATGTCTAATCATGATTATAGGTAATAATTGAGTGATTGACTATAGGTTATTGATTATAGGTAATAATTGAGTGATTGATTGATTATAGGTTATAATGATTGATGAACTTTCATTAATTAATTCGGGGGACATACTATCCCTTTTAATTTGTTAAATGAAAACTCTCTATAACTAAACATAAACAAACTGTCTATACTCAATGTGATATTTGTTTTTCAAAGAACCATATTTACTGGAAAAGAGAAATACTTTATGAATATGAAATATGCTTATTATCAGGGCCAGGGCCGTACGCAGGATTTTATTTGGGTGGGTGCGGATTAATATATTTTGGACCATTTCCATAACATTGCATACTTATTTATTTTAAGACCCTATAAAATGGGACCTTTTGCAATTTGGGGGGGGGGGGGGGCAAGTTTGGTTCCCACTAGGACGTAAGCGCAAATAAATTGACCAATCACAACGCAATGGATCATCTGAATTGTCGCTTGTGATTGGTCAAATCACTTGTGTTGTGCTTGTTTTGTTGCGTTGCATCTAAGCGGTAAGCTAAATGAGCAGATGTCTATTTTAAATTTTCAATTATCCGTATGTCGACCAATTGTAAAAAATGACTTTTGTTTTAAGTCAAAAATGTTTTTGATTTAACTTTAAGGTAGTGTAAAATGTTGGTATAAAAAGTCGACTTGAAATTGTCAATTTAGTATCTTCGCCAGCTAGTAAAATATTTGACTTGTTAAAATTGCCAATTAAGTTTTCTGTTTAACGCCAACTTATGTTCGTCTCATCCACGGAGGTTCAATAAAACAAAGACCAACTATGACAGTTTAATCGCAGCTGAAAATTAGTATTTTTTCAGATACAGACAAACTAATTGCGTGTGTTTTGGAAACGCCCACCTATATTGTCATTTCCTTTTCTTATATAAACATACTTACAGTAGCATGATAAAATATTATTATATTGTTCGATAATTAACATATTCAGAACATTTCTTGCAGTAATTAATAATTTTTTACAATTTTGTTGTTGAATGCCATTTTAATGTCTTTGACCAAAAATGTGTTTTATTTTATCTAAAAAATACTTTATAGTCAGAAAAAAATTATGTCAAACAAAGGTTTTTGGTTAAATTTAACCATTCATTTTGTCTTTTAGAATTGAAATATTTTTAATGTTCTATTATTTTTGTTTCGTTTTTTTTTTCTATGGAAGTTATTAACTTTATTAAAACTAAAAAATAACCTATTCAAAGTCTAATTTTATTACAGTATTCTTTAATTTTCATGTTTTTTGGGGACAATAAATCTTTAAAAATAATGAAAAAAAAAATCCACCAAAACGGGACAATTTGGTACTTATGATGTAATACTGTACTGACTTGAGCATAAGCCCATGAACTGTATTATATAAGCCCATATTCTCCACAATACTGGATAGCTGAATTAGTTTGATTGTGGTACTGTGTATATAGTATTAGAATAATTTTTAATTCACATTAAAAAATCTTTTATCCTAATCTTGTGAAAACCTGTTGGCGAGAGTTTAGTTTATTTAAAACTAATTGACAAGTTAACTTTGAGCATAATGTGTTTTTCGAATGTGTTTGTCAAACTAGGTAAAGTTATTCGAGTTATGCACTACCAGCTTGAGTCACAGACGTCATGCACAATGACCTTTGAACTCCGTCTATCAACCACTAATGATATCCACACTTAATTTAATGGAGTTATGGTCTAAAGGTCTCGGCACTCCACTTTAGACTGTAGCGCATGGTTTCAAATCTCATTTTATTAAACCTTAATTTTCATTTCAACACAATAGAGCTGCTATTAAGGGTACACTTTTGGCCCAAGAATACAGTGATACTAATAGGGCTACATCTGTCCCTTAAATTGAACCTGTAGTGTAAAAACCATTTTCTTTGTTCATTTCGAAAGTTTCCCCTTAATAGAGGAGTCCCCTAAAGAGTGGTATACCAAATATTGTAAAATTAAATTGTATCAATTCAAGAAGTGGTCTAGTGGCTAAGCACTTGACTTTGGTATGCTAACTGTAAAGGTTTGACCCACTCCAGATGGGAACATTTTTATCATAATGCTCCAATGTTCATTTTCCAAAATTTATTAGGTTTAACCAAAACTATATTCTGTGTTCAGTATATTATCATTGGTTTTTAAACTTTAAAATGAGTGAAAATTAAACTACGCCAAATATTCATTTGTTATACTGTACATATTTCAATTTAGCGCAGCAATAATGAACGAATAACACAATTGAGATAAATTTCCTGTCATGGAATAACGAATAATTGGACAGACAGACAAATGGACACAAACCATCAAATGGAATAAATATAAAGACGCATCTAAAATCCAAAATTAATTTCTTTGGTATAGTGTTGCATGTTGACTTCAAACAGAATGTTTTTGTCATACTAACTACATCTCCTCTATCCATCCAATACCAAATGTACTCAATTTCATCTCGTCTTCCCACAAGCAAAATTGAGTACAGTTTCTGTAATTCGAAGATCATAATGTCATATAGAAAATTCACGACGCAAAAAGATAAATTATTTTTGTTTAAATTACATAATGCTAATAATATATCTTTTCCTTTCTTTTTAGATGTGAATTTTTACATTTTTTTTGTAAAAATGTTTTTTTTTATTTTTCTTTAGTTTTGTCACATGATCTGAATACATTTTTTTTACCCATCCAACAGTGATCACAAACTCACCAATTACAGGATGGATAAACTATTTTATAATTTATCTCACTTATAAACTAAGTCTCATTTGAGGCTTAGGGAGTGGAGTTGAAAGAGTTGTGAGTAATACAACTCTCGCACTAGGTCAGGATTGGATTGAACCCTAGACCTTGGGCTTAGAAGGAAAGCACATTACCACCAAGTTCCATTTTAAGTATTTTAATTTAAAAGATTTAATTTCGTTAAGGTAATAAATTGAAGCCATTTCCGCAAATATAAAATTCTAATTTCATGACGGAACACTCACCGATTCAACAGAAAGAAAACAAAGTCATTAAAGAAACCATATTATAAATAATTGCGGTGAATTTAAATGTCAACAATAATATGACCTAGTTAATTAATAATCAACTAAATCAAGTGGATCTCTCCAATTTGATTGGCTAATCAAACCGGGTGGAAGAGGGAGTTAATGTTAATATGGGAGTTCGTTCGTTGTCCCATGACCTAGGTGGTCGTAGGGGCGTAGAAGACGAGATACAGTAGTACTCATCATGATATGACACTCGGGCACACGCCATATCTGCCAGCAGTGCCCTCTCTGGGATGGCGGGGGTTTTTGCTGGACGGCTGTCGTTAGTTCTCCTTGTGGGTGTCCAACCGCCCTCTACACCATGTTCTAAAAGAGTTGATGTGTACCGGTGGGAGTAAAAGCGGGTTTAAAATTAGACGACTTATTGTTTCTTTTTATCCATCCTGATTTTATTTACGTTTAGCTTAAGTATAGTTATGATACGCCAAAATACTTTTTTTACTGTTGAGCCTAGACTAGTTTAAAATAGGATGACAAAGTGGAAGAAGTGGGAACGACTTAAAATCTTCTCATACTGTCTATTAACTGTCTTTTATTGTACAGTTTTACATTTTTCTTTGAGGGGGAAAGGGGAGGGGGGTATGAACTCGTTTAAATAAATATCAAAGTTTAAACCAATTAAATACAACTTTCTACCAATTTATATTAAATTGAAAAATTATTATAAAACGGTTTTGAAATTGATCTACGTGAAATGAACCATTAACATTTTAACTGACATTTGAAAGGAGGTTGAACGAGTCAACCATAAAACATCAACAAAAAATTAATTTTAAAGAATTACAAATTTTAAATGTTTATTACAGTAGAAAGTGACCCTGTTAAGGGGACATCTTTGGGACCCAACAGTGTCCTCTTAATAGGGAATGTCCCTTGAATATTTGTTGGTTGTGATGGTGTCTCCCAGAGGCTGTCCCCTAAGTAAGTAAGGGGTATCCCAAATGAGGGGTTTTCTTATATTTTGATTTACTTTAACTGCATCTTTAAAGACACAATTTGCATAGTAATTAAGTAAGTAATTAATTGTAAATTGTAATTTAAGTAAGTGCATGATTGCATCCATTTTAGTTAATGGACTAGTAAGTACGCTCCACACTCTCTCATTACCATTGACTAACCAGGCCTAGAAATGAAATGGAGCGGAGAAAAAGTCGCCGGTACATCAGCCACAAATATATGTCTGCTCTATTAATCTTTGTGCTGGAGATTTAAAGTTTGAAAAATATACAAAAAGAAACCTATTAAACAAACTTTGCCGTGATAACTTAAAGCATACGTACCTCCATCGGCGTAGATTTCTTGGCCGTAGCCATCCTGTAAGCCGCTGCACCATGTTCCCTCGTACCGCGCGCCGCTCGCTAAACTCTGTATTACTCCATATTTTCCTTTATAGCCTTGAGTCCATTCACCGCGGTAAACCCAACGGCCCTTCGTTTCTACACCTAGGCCATGGCGCCGTCCATTTTCCCATTGGCCTTCAAAGGTGTTACCGCTGGGCCACGTGTAAACGCCGGACGTTTCAAATCCGTAGTGCCATGCACCGCTGTACTCGCCTTTGTTCTGCGGCCCGGTACAGATGCCATGTCCGTGCGCTTTACCTTCCTCCCAACCGCCTGTAAATGAGCCTCCGTCCGCGAAAATAAAACGGCCACCATTCATTTGGTCTTGTTGGTGAATAAGCTGCTGTTCATGTCTGGTACATAACTGCTCAACTAAAATATATAAACCAAAAGAACAATACATTTTAGAGAACCTTGCAGTATTTACTATGGAAAATTTGTTTAAAGAAATAAATATTTAAAATGCCAAAATAAACCCCTTGAATTGGCAATGAAGTGTTGCCTTAATTAACTTCCAAAAATCTTAAATTTTACGTACCCTCTGACATGAAAATAACAATTCTCTTGGTCTTTTAGGAGAATCGCCAAGATGCGTAAAGTGGATGTAAAAGATGGTACGTTCTTCTTTTATATTTGTACCGTTTTCGCACTCAGAATTCAAAAGAAACGCCTGATCTTTCTGTTCCTAAAATAATATTTAATAGTAAATACATTAATTGTAACAACTTACGTCCTATTTACTTGTCCTCTTTGCTTTCGTCTGTGCGTTCATCGATTAGGAAGCTGTGATTGTTGTCTTCCAACCGGGCTTCCAACCCAAGGTCTTTAGATTTTTGTCATCGATCCTCCTCTCTCGCGGAGTTTGCATGATATAGAGGGCGAAATTCAACATTAAAAGGACTGTCACACATTTACACAATTGCGATACATATTGAAGTTTTAAAATATTTTTTAAGTATGTAGGTCTATGGGACACTAAAAACAGGACAATATTAGGTTTTTGTTTGCTCCGTCTAATATCTGTTCTTATTCTGTATAACTATTAAAACAAAAAAATATATTGATGTTTGTATAGATCCAGAATAGGGGCCCGGATCATTTACAACCATGGTTCGCAAAAAGTTAGTTAGTTATCGGACGCAGTATGAAAAATAGGTTTTATTGGAAAACGCAAATTTTATAATAATTCATTTGTCAAAATGTATATTGTTAAATAAGGTAAAAATCGAAGAGACGCGGGAGTGGTCTAGTGGTTAAAAAAAATAATATAGTATAGCTTAGTAACTAATTTTATAGCTCCATGATATTACAAACTTTAGGTACAAAAAGTGTATACTATAAGTATCAAAACTATTTTTATGTATGTCTGTATCTTTATAATCTATTTTTGTTTTTATTTCTGTAAAATGTCAATGTATCTCTGAAAAACATTTATAAAAAGCGCTAAAAAATAAAAATGAAAAATATAAAGATGATTTCGAGAAAAAAAACACGTACAAACTTAAAATCGCCCCCATCGGTCGACTTATGAAGTGTCCCGGATGATTAGTTTTTACAGCAATGGCGACCCACTGGTGAAAATTACGATCGACTGATAAACAGATAAGTAACACTAAATCAAAGGTTTTAAAGAAATTATAGCACTATGGTGTGCAAAAGGGATGTATTGTCGTGGTTTAAGGAACTTAATATCTTCAAAAGACTTGACTTTGTGTGTGCTTTGATGGATTGTTGTAACCCCATTGAGTTGCGTTTTCTAGGGACGTACGTAGAAGACCTCTGCCGCAGGGACTACGATCGGCTGAGGGAATTCCAGATAAATGCAAGCAACGTTCAGTATTTGTCTAAACTTACGGACGTAAATGACATTAGAACTCTTGATAAAATGCTTACTAGTTTAGCATTAATGGACTCCACATTTAAGGAGGGAGCTGAGGTGATATTTGATATATTAAAACAGCATACGGACTCGATTTTATATTCCTATCAAACATCGGTGTCTATCGAGCGAGTTATGTTGTTGGCAGTTATGGCTGTAAATCACCCAGCCTTTGAATTCAGCCAAAAACAAGAATTGAGGACTCAACTATCTGTCCTACTCAAGGCAGTAGAAGTGAATTCACCATGCAACCAGGTCAGTCCTAACATTATTAATATTATTATTTTAATACTACACTAGGGCCTACTAAAGATATATATTGTCTTTTCTCAATCAATGTAATGACATAAATAAATTAAAAATTTAAACGAATAAAAAGTTTTACTTCTTCTAATAATGGAAGCGTTATCCATCTTTTTTATGCTCTTTATAATATGACCTACAAACCAAAATTCTTTACTTGAATATTTATTAATTTAAGGTGAAAATATTTTTAATGAACAAACTCTTTTTATTCCACCACTAGATAGAGACGCCACACAAGGACTGCAACGTAAGTGATTTGACCAATCACAAATGATGGATGACTCGAACAGTCGCTTATCATTGGTCAACTCACTTGTATTGCGTCTACGTTCTTGCTTTGCGTTTCTAGTTGGAACCAAGCTTAAATAAAATCAAACTGTATCTGTATTCAGGGACAGATCCGAAAAGGGCACGCATGCTCCTTTTTAACTTGATAGTAATAGTTTGTTTTTAACGTTTCAAGAAATCCTGGATCTGCCTCTCTGGTAGTCTTTCATATTTTGGTTTTGGACAAAATTTCAAGGTTGTCCCTTGTTGTATCTTGCAGCATCTTATGTCATTCAGTACAAAACTTATCTCTAAATGTTATGCGCTCTAAGAAACGCACAATATAATTAGTTAGCTCTAGCCACACCAAGCTACAAACTGAGTTATACTGTAGTTTGTATAGTAATTACCTATGGATTGGTAAGGTAATTAGTAAGGTAATTAGTATTTATATAATAATTAGTAAAATGATTACTACTGTAAAATTATCAGTACTATACTATACATTAAAAAAATGGACATTTTATTGAATGGAATATTAATGAATTATGAAGGCGTATATAGTAAAATAAAACTGAAAATCATAACAAATAAACATGAAATTATGCTAAAATTGGAATTAACGATAATTAGGTCTTGGGCATATCACATTTTTTTGTCATATAAAGTTTGATCTATGTAGACAGAGCTTTACTTAAAATTAAGTTTGAATATTTCTTAAATTAAAATGTTCCCAGGCATTAACAATATTAATTAACTGTCTACTGTATGTTCAGTACCTAAAATATAAAGGGAATTTAGAAAATATAATGTTAAACAATGTTATTGGTTATGTTTTTTCAACTATTTTTATTTCTAATACTTGTATTTGTATAGTATTAGTACTCTCCTCTTGTGCTTCATAAATTGGATAATTTAAATAACACATATGCAATGCAAATGGCAGGTTCATCAAAATGTTAACAGTAAAACACAATAATCTTGGGAATTCCCAATTCTAACTAATGATATAATATACTAATAATATTATGAAAGGATGTATGTGATTGGATAGCCAACATCATTTGTGACCAATCATTTTAGCTCTTAAATATATATGGTGAAGATCAATCAATCATTTGTAAAAGATCAATAAAATGTCATAGGTCATATCAATATGTAACCAATGTCAAAGGTCATATCAATATGTAACCAATGTCAAAGGTAATATTTGTTTGTTTGAGGATGGCTACAAAATCATCAGTATGTAATATTTAAAATATTTACAATTTTATTTTTTTAACATTCCTACTTTATTCATTGCAAAATAAGGGTACAGTAAATTTGTTAAGAAGGGGATGTCTCCAAATAAAGTCTTGGTAATCATTCCTTAATAAATTAAAAATGGCTGTCCATTTTGATTTAGTAGTTGATACTGTAAGTGTAAGCATATGATTTTCCAATAGATTTGTTTAATTTATTTTTTTTCAGAGCGATAACACAACAGTAGGTGAAGCAGTTGAAGAAATAGATTGTAACGAAGATTTGTCGGGACAAGCCAGTATAGATCGTGTCCGTTCCAACAAAGGTATGATATTGTGTTTATTTGCGATAAATAATGTAGAAACTATGCATTCACATGTCATTAAGATAACGTTCACACTGGGTAAACATACTGTAACAGTCTTGAATCATTCAATTATATAGTATCCGTTCACACTGTCAACACCTTGTTCACACTGTGAACACATCTGTCTCGGGTTATTCAGATAGCATGCATTCACACTGAAAACATACCTGTCCCATGTCAGTTGGATACTGTAATATGCAGTCACACCGTGAACACAATACCTGTATCATATCAGGCAGTATAGATATAGCATGCATTAACACTGACCACATGCAGTACCAGGTCATTCAGATAATATGCAGTCACACTGTGAACACAATACCTGTATCATATCAGGCAATATAGATATAGCATGAATTAACACTGACCACATGCAGTACCAGGTCATTCAGATAATATGCAGTCACACTGTGAACACAATACCTGTATCATATCAGGCAATATAGATATAGCATGAATTAACACTGACCACATGCAGTACCAGGTCATTCAGATAATATGCATTCACACTAAACAAACAGTAACTGTCTCGGGTCTTCTAAGATAACATGCATTCACACTGAACACAATAACTTAAAATACAGTAACTTTGATTCTTTATATCAATATACAATTTTATCGTACAAAGGGAATTGTGACTATGAGGCATTTCATAAACAATTGTTTACTGTTGGTATAGTAATGTTAACAATATGAGGCATACTATAGCTAATGGATATAAACCCATTTTTATTTTAGTATAGTCATCATGTCAGCAATTTAACATTGTTATATAATAATGGTGAATGGAGGAGTACTGTACAGGTACCTTTGTCAAAATTCATTATACAGTTAGTCATCTTTAATGAAAATGTATTTTATAAATAAAACTGTCTGTCACTGCTATGACTTTGTATTTAATTCTATTCAGACTCACTTCTTCCAGTAAGTATTTGGGTGTTCCAAAAAACAAAGACCTTGACTGAGATTAGAGACCTACTGTACGGTAACCCCCCTTACAACTTCTCAATTTACATTACATAACGTATATTAGTAGGTTTTGTTGGGGTCTCTGTCTTTGGTATTACATGTAGTTCTTCTCACAAAGATTGATTAATATTCAGATATATTAATTCAGATAACATTTATTCAGATAATAATGAATGGACATACAGTATACAAAATAGAAAAAAGATATTAAAGTGAACATAGATAATACAATAATTATTATCATGGATCCCTTCTAGAAGTTAAAAACTTGTCTCGCAGGGATTCACAACAAAACACAATATAGTCAGTGAAATATTATAATTACTTAACTACTTTAATTCTTGACCTAAAAGATAAACAGTTGATCAGAAAATGTATAAAATAATTTAATACAGTGGATGTTATGTTTCATAGCTTTGACGCCGTCCTTGGGGAATAATATTTGATTTCAAAATTTATAGTAAACACAATAGTACAAAGTTGAGAAAGTTCCCAGGCGTGAGATGCAGACAAAACACAGACATGATTGGTTGTAATATAGTTGGATGGCTGGATTAATATGATTGTTAGCGACAGGAAAAAGGAAGGAAACAGGAATTACAATTAGTGGAATGTTCCACTTCTGTTTGAATATACCACCTTGTAATTGTATTAAGCTCTGTCTACACTATCAAACTTTGTGACAACAAATGTGATGTGCCTTTATATGGAAATGATGATGTCATATAATTACCATGATGATGTCATATCATTACCATATTTGGGTATATCACTACCATATTTGGGTATATCACTACCATATTTGGGCACATCACAAGTCACTATTTTTATTAGTGTACACAGAGCTTTAGGTCAGGTGGTGTGACTAAAAACATTGTGACAAAACAATTGTGATGTGCCTATATATGGACATGACGATGTCATATCAGTACCATATTTGAGCATATCACTACCATATTTGGGCACATCACACTTTTTTTGTTAGCGTACTGTACACAGAGAAGAAAATTGGTAGCTACTCTAGCTGTGATTGCCTTAATAATATATATATGATATTCCTTTCTAAATTATATTCAGTATTCTTTAATTGGTTTCCAATTCAAGAAATGTACAGTAAGGACGTCCGTGCAATTGCGGTTCACATACGCCATGCCCTTACGCTGCGTCCATAACAAACCTGAAGTGACTCTTGTCGAATTAAAGCGTTCGTTCTGGTACTAACTGTAGTGTAGTATTATTTATATTCTGTCTTTATAAAGACACTTGCAGTGCCAAAGCATCACTAAAGCATTTATTTCCAAAGTGGTTCAGTTTAGTTAGTTGATGATAACAAAATTATAAAATAATTTACACGTGTACTGTACATGAAAATATGCCATAGGCAGTACTGTACTATAGTATCCAAGATAAATAAATAAAAAATGTTAAGATATTTAATTCATAATGTCACAATTATTTTAATATGAAGTTGTTGTCCTTTTTAAAACTGATCCAAGAATAAATCAATTAAATTCTTTATACTGTACATAGATTTTATATGTATAAATAGTAATAATAATAATAGTAAAAGCTTTATTTTAAAACGGTGGCTTCTTCGCAACAAAATGTGTTCTTCCACGAGGCCGTATGAAAAAAATAAAACTACAATATCACAATTATCAAACTGATGAACAAACACGAAAATTATACATTGAAAAAGAAAAAAAAATATAAAAGATTTATATTAATGAATTAGTACATTGTTTTACGTTTACTTATGTTTGACCTGTTTCAGTCCTCCATTGCCATAATACTATTTACATTGCAGTGTGAAATGCAGCCATACGTTTATTGTACACACAAAGTCCCATAAGGTACAGTCAAAGTAGCAATAGATTTTGATAGTTATCCCACCATTTTGAGCCAAGTTGACAGGTCATAATCAATGTACATACAGTTTATGGGTGAAGTATCAAATATTTGCATAGACCACCATTGTGCTTTACAGTATCAGTACTGTAGGCCTACCGTTCTGTATTTGATATATCACCTACAGTATTGTATAATTGTATGGCATTAATTTCAACTTTCCAGAATCGGGACATCTTGGGCTACACCATTAAGAAGAAATCTTAAAGCCCCATTCCCTACGTTTTTTAGATCTAATTTAAGATCACAAACTATATTTAATGTAAAAATAATACTATATGGTCCTATTGCGATAACTTTTTTCGTCTTTAAACGGTTAAAAATGTGAAAAATAAATCGATTTTAATAATTATAGCGGCCCGCTATAAATCCCAAAATGCATTGCGCGCGGATTGATATTGTTGTTTTTCACCTGTAATTCGCCCACTTTTCGATCGATCGTGAAGCCAAAACAAATGGAAGACTCCTAACTTTTCAGCGAAAATACCGGGTTTTCCCCAATTTGTATCAACGGAGTCTGGCAAAAATAGAAAGACAATTAATGTAGCAACTATACAACGTCAGGCTAGGTATATAGCTAGCGTACGATGTTCGTACGTTACCGATGTTTACCAGCTAGGCCTACAAAACTAAGCCTAGCTAGGCTAGGCCTGAGACCGTCCACGAGAGGTCGATCGCCGCGAGCTACTTAGGTAGTGCATTGTTTCTCACTTTTTATCATAATTTACCATAAAACGTACATTTAAGACAAGGAATGACATGGTTTAGTGTTTTTAAAGTGATATATATGTATTATTTTCCAAAAAACGTCCAAAATTGCAGGGAAGGGGTCTTTAATATGGAATGATTTTGGTATCTTTTTTGACCAAAATTCTGGTTTTTTGGAGAAATATCTGGATGATATCAAGGAAGAAAATACAATTTTGTTAGTTCATAGTTTAATTTATCATTGCACAGTAAAAAAATACAATTGGTACTGTATAGTGTAAATAAACATTTTTTTTAAATATGATGAATAAATTAATAATAATTATAGCACATAATACAATTTTACTAGCACTTTACACACAAAAGTGATCCGGATTGTTCCCAAATTCCCTGTTCCAATTGTGCGCAATGTTACAGGCCTGTTATTATGTTATTCAAAATCAGAGCTGCATTTCAAAGTACAATCTGATAAATATTGATTTCTAACCATTGAATACAATATAATATCAACATCAGTTTCAATACACTATAATTGTTTAGTGTTGTTATTGCATTTTGACCCAGATTTAAATTGTAAATGTCAGAAGAAAGAAAAATAAACACATTTATTAGCTTTATAGACATCAGCCTATCGAGAAATAAAAAAGAATATCTAAATTCAAACAATGATGTACAATAGAACAGAGGTTGGAACCAATTTTAACCAACTAAATAGCAAATATGAAAGAGAATGACATTTGTATACTGTCATTAATGCAGTAATTTATGTGTGTGTCCTCCTTATATGGACATATGGTACAAAAGCTCCTTATATGGACATATGGTACAAAAGGCTTGTTTTTTTCATGTAAATAACCAACCAATTTAAAGTTAAAACAACACAAAATGATAATTTGAACAGTGAATGTGTGATTAAGTCAAAGTGAATTCAATTCAAAGAAATCAATTAACATTTGTAGCGAAGTAACAAATCCTATGTGATGTACAGTACTGTCTAATCTAATACAAAAAGAACATATTGTATTTAAAACATATTGACAAAAAATAGCCTCTGATTGCACTTTGTCCATGTGTTTAACATACCCTAACCTACCACTACTAATGCTAGTAGACAAGTGTTTATTTCAGTATTATAATTTTCTTTTCTTTATACCGGTCGTTTGGAGCCAATTTATTCCGGTAAATCTTGCTGAAATCTCCAGCTCCAGCAACAATAATAATGGTAGTAAAGTGATGATAACCAAATCATAATTCTAATCTGGCTAACAGAGCATAAACAGTCGTCATTACATTGGCATTAAATGAAATACAGTACCCATCCAGTGTTAGTCCCATGGGATATCTTGCTGACAGTGGCTAATGGATTGTATACTGTTCTACCACCATACAGCCACGTTACATGCACATACTGTACTCTGTATGAATATACATAATGTAATTTTATTAAGTGTTTTGCGTTTGGTCTTTAGTTTAAAACTGATCTGTCTGGCAATGTAAAAGATGAAAAGAATATTTATTTCATTTCAGTATGTTTTTTGACAATAAATGATAAGTTATGTTTTTATGATTTTAATATCAGTAATATCCTTAATTCTCATCATAATCATCATTTATTATCAATCATCATTATCATTATCCTACAGTATTTAGTAATCAATCAAGTTTCTTCTTCATCATCATCATTATCATCTAACTTTTGTCTTCATATCATTCTTATCATGTGTCATCATCATCATCCTCATCATCGTCATCATCGTCAACATCATCATCTAACTTTTGTCTTCAAATCATTCTTATAAATGTGTCGTCATAATCATCGTCATTGTCGTCGTCAATGTTATCATCTCCTTAATATATCTTCATCATTATTATCTTCAATTGTATTGCTATTATTAATATTTTATGTAGAGACTTACTGATATTACTGTATACAATCTGTTTATTTACAATTCTTCTATTTTCTTTTGAATCCAGAACAGCCAGTAAATATGTTCAATGTACAAATGTTAATAAACCTAAAAGTCAAAATCACATAATGTTGTTAACATTTGCTATATTTATCACGTCAGGAACATAAAATATATAAACATGTCGTCTTGTCAGCATTGTGCTGATGAAAGGTCAATTAGTCGAAGCAAACATCAGATAATAAAAGTAAAAACAGTTGCTCAAACCATCGATGGAATGTATACACTACTGTATACAGTAGTAAGTAGATATTATGTATATTGCATAGCTACTGTAACTGTAGGTTACTCAGTCGAGGTGTTGGTGGCTACTTTAGTTAAGCTTGGTTCCCACTAGGATGTAACGCAAGGACGTAAACGCAAGTGTGTTTACCAATGACAAGCGACATTTTGAATAATCCATCGCTTGTGATTGGTCAACTCACTTATTGTGCGTTATGTCCTTGTGTTGCGTGTCTAGTGGGAACCAAGCTTATCGTTATAAACCCTATTATTAATATTAAGGGCAAAACAAAAAATTAAGCCTCATCTACCTCCCCTGATTTTCGAGCCAGCTCTGTTTAAAAACCGTAATATTCGTTTATAGCTTTCTTGTGATTGTACTGTAGTTTGGAGTGCTTTATTTATTCATGTTTTAAAGAGTTTTAGAGTTAAATATAATACTTAAAAAACAGCTCCCTCTTGGATCCGCCAACTGATCTTCGCTAAGTAAATTAGTTAAACAACTGGACAATGATAGGAGCCGTCCAGGCATTTGGTCCAGAATGGGAAATGATCGCAAATCTGGATTTAAGGTCACTTTAAGGTCATATATATAATCAAAACTAGGACTCTTTATATATGCATACTTCATTACTATTATTAAGCATAATTAATATACAAATAATTTTATGTATTTACTTTATTATTAAAGTAAATACAATATTTTTATTTTAAATAAACTGATTTAAGAATTTTGTATTACATCTAGCAATTTTTTTTTTCTGTTGACATTTTTTGGTTAATATATTTTTTTATTTCGGAAACATGAGTCCATATTAAAATTACAAAACATCTACGACTACTGTACTACTACTAAAACTATCTACATCTAAATCTACAGTACTACAACTTATCTTTGCTTTAAAAAAATTATAATTTTCCACATACTGTAATATCAAATTTATTAATTATGTCATTCCTTGTAATTTTCATAAAAACATGATATTTTTTGCTTTAAATAATTTCAATGTTATTCTTTCAACATTTTAATTATCATTGCTGTATCATGTAAAATTGTATGTCACTGTTGCTAGTTTTCACATTGATTTTCTTCATTGACAATTTGTTTATTCAGGATCGTTATTGTCTACTATATCATATCATAATAAAATTAAATCTGCAATTTAAACAAGTGCGCAAAACATTAACGTTTATATTCCATTATAAAGCAAAAATCGATAACGATTTTACTCGATCATAAAAATTCAAAATATACAGACTAAAAGATACATTGCAATAATATTTTATGTTCTATTTTTAGAATATAATTGATAACCTCAGCTGTGTAAAATCAATATGATGGCCACACTATGTTTATGTTGAATATCTTGTTACATTTTGTTCCTTTCAATTGTGGGTTTGTTGCCCACAAAAATACATAATTTGTAGGCTTGTGTGTTCCTTTAGATTCATAAAATCTTTTTTTGAATGGAGTCTGCACTGATTTTTGCTATTGATACGGACTCTAATCTCTAAAAACTATAAAGCTCTGTTTACACTATCTAGTTTGACAAAAATGTGATATGCCCAAATATGGTAGTGATATGCCCAAATATGGTAGTGATATGCCCAAATATGGTAGTGATATGCCCAAATATGGTAGTGATATGGCCAAATATGGTAGTGATATGCCCAAATATGGTAGTGATATGCCCAAATATGGTAGTGATATGCCCAAATATCTACGCTCGCGCTAAGGTCAAATTTTCGTTCGCCAAAATGGCGAAAGGTTTTGAAAAACATTAGCCAAATTTAAAATCCTTTAGCCAAATTTAAAAAACCATAAAAATTCGCAAAAATGTTTATCAAATAAATAATGCATGTATTTGTTTGTTATTTTACTTCTTTTACATTTATATTATTATTAGGTATCCCAATGAAGCTGATTTTCGTTACCGCGATTTTAACACGTTCGTGAAATTTCAAAAAGTGACGTGTCTTTGAAGTTAAAAATATACTATTTCTTATGTACCCATGAGAATAAAAATTATATGCCGGGAAAGATCTTGTTTAAGGGATTATTTTTATATATTTTTAATCTATGTTTATTAAATATTTTAATAGAAAACGCGAGTTAAAAATGAGGTACAAAAGCCGGCGAGCCAAAATCTGCGCGCTAAAAATAACTTTGGAAAACACCTACCCATTTTCGCACCCGATCGCACGAGGTCCATAATAGGTGGTGGAGTAATTTTTGTTGCATGTTATCAGGCTTTAAATACTCTTTATTTTGATATGTAAATCGGTTATTATTATTATGTACATCCGCCTCATATGTCAATTTTAACGATAAAAATTCAATTTTTGAGTCTTTCTCATTATCAAAATCTGGCTAATTTAGTATTGAATTAAAGCTAATTTATATTTCTGTTTGATAAACCACATCGTTTTATTTGACTTTGCGTGGACCTGGTGCGAAGAAACCAACAAGACCAACCACTGAAAAAAATAATCCCTACCATAAATATCAGTGTTTACCATTTTCCTTACGGGGGATTCAGTTCTCCGCTTATTACTAAATTACCGTCGCCCAGGCAATGTGCATGGTATGCATGTATTAGCGCGTTAATTAATGATTGGGTAACCCCCGCAGTGGACTGTTCCATTTTCTGAACTAGTCTTCGCCGCACACGAGGCATGTCGAAAAATGTCGCCTCTCATCATGGAATATTTGCTTCGAAACGTCAACTTTACCGATTTATTAAATTATTTAATAAGTGGAATATTTATCAATCTATTATATAAAACAAGTACGTTAGGAAGAAATGTACTGCAGAAATTTAAGAAGCTTTGAATTTGCTATGCAGCGGCCGTAACCCATTCTATGTAGGCGGCCGAAACGCGCTTTGGCCAGGGTTGCCGTTGTAGTATACGTTGTTTCTTAGCTATTCAATTTAAAGCGCAACTTTCGGTTAGAATAATCGAAAGGGAAATAAAATTAAACATGTTAACATTATACTATTGTCTATTGAGGTAATTACTTTGTTAAATTTAAAATTCCCCTTTTTAAATAACAGAACAGCCTCGTTTACGGAAGTATTCGTCCACATGTTTCTGTTTACATTTTCTTCTTGAAGTTCATTTTCTACGTCGAAGAATAGGGACTTCCCCTTTTATTCGCTCATCATCCACGAACCAATCACATTAACTGTGTGTCATTAAAACGTCATCGAGGCACGCTCTGCGCATGTTTAAACAGAACTAAAAAAATGAACACGGCGATCGTGACGTCGTCGCATACCGAGTCAGAAAGTACTGAAGTACGTGTGGCGAATTCTCGCTCCCATAGAAGTCACGCCGACCAGGCTAGGCCTAGGCTTGGAAATGTATTTTCGCCAATTTGGCGAACGAGGCAATACTTATTTTCGCCAAATGGAGACTCCAGTCGCCATTGGCGAATTGGCGAGCGGTTAGCGCGAGCGTAGAATATGGTAGTGAAATGCCCAAATATGGTAAGGATATGCCTAAATATGTAAGGATATGGCCAAATATGGTAGTGATATGGCCAAATATGGTAGTGATATGCCCATATATGGTAGTGATATGCCAAAAATGGTAGTTATATAATGTCATGTCCATGTATTCTTTTTGCTTTATAAACCAAAAAGAAAGATTTACAGTATTTTATAATCATTTATTAGAGTTTGTTCTCAGTTTGTATTGTTCCATAATGTGATCATATTCAATAAATGAACTACTGTATATTAAATGTTGAATTTAGTAACTGCTATGTTTTAGTATAATAAAAGAAAGAAAGCGTCTAACGACAAGGCCCAAAAATTTGTCTCGTTGGGAGAAAATTAAACTCCCAACAACATAAAAACTACGGCCGACGCTATCTCAAAATGACTCGCCCCATTGAACAGTACTGACGAGTCAAACGTTTTGTCGGGCCTCGTCGTACGACGCAGTCTGAGTTGACAATTTTACTGTTATGCTTCATTAGTATTGAGTATTTAAAGTTAATTTGGTATTTAAAATAAATATTAATGTTTTTTCTTTCTATCCTGATCGTTAATTCAATTTACTTGTATCTGGACCTGTATCAATC
Organism: Antedon mediterranea; assembly: GCF_964355755.1. Classification (NCBI taxonomy): domain Eukaryota; kingdom Metazoa; phylum Echinodermata; class Crinoidea; order Comatulida; family Antedonidae; genus Antedon; species Antedon mediterranea. The sequence goes on from NC_092677.1 coordinate 3,153,772, forward strand.
CATTATTAATATTCATATATAATATTCATCCACAGTTTTTGTTCAGAATATCAAAGTAAACGGTTTTAATCGTTCACATGAAAATCGTTATGAATACACTTTTCAGGTAAGCATAATACTAAATTTGTTTCATTATTATTCAACAAAACCGATTATAAAGTTTGTTTATGTGCCAGGCTACCTGGATAAACTGACAATAGCCCATGCTCTCCTTAGGAAGAGCTACTGTATGATACAGAAAAAATAAAATTACCCCTATGTAATAATGGACTTGTGTAGGCACCACAAGATTCCACATTCATTTTGAAAACAACATAAATAATGTTATTTAAAAAACTAGGCCAACGCAGCATGAACGATTTGAGAGTTTTGTTCTCAGCTCTAATGGCAACAATGTGTTGTTGTTAATAATATCAAATCTCAACATAGATACAACATCAATGTTATAATGAGCATATTGTCCTAATTTATTACAGCGACGACAACATTGTTTCAAATAACAAAGTGTAATGCGTAATCCATGTTGTGTATATGATCTCATTTTGTAACCTTATTGTTGAGGTGGTCCCGTCATCATGTTTCATTTGGTTGAGGTCATCCCATTAATTATTTAATATTTTCTTATGATTCCTGATCTTTGATTGGAAAGGATCTTACAATTACACTTTCCTAAATTTTAAAAATTAAATTCACAATTATCTGCCACACTTTTATAAATACATAATTATTCAACTAGTAATATTTGTTATTACAAATAGTGTTCTGTAATGCACTTGTCAATTGTATGACCCACTATACGACCCCCGGGAGAGGTGCATCATGGGTGCGTCATTTACATATAATTACTGACGCAAGGGTGCGTCAAAAAACCTAGATGGTATGTCACATCAATGAACAAGGTGTGTCAATGTCCGTCACTTTACCACCCACCATATCATAAACAACATGGTCGCAGTGCGTCAAAATAGGTGCGTCATGGTCACCTAAAGGTAAGTCACATTTTTTACGCACGGGTGCGTCATGGTATTCAAAGGTATGACGCACATCGGACAAATGACGCACCTCTCCCGGGGGTCATATAGTGGGTCATACAATTGACAAGTGCATAAGTTTACAGTAATTTTGTAATACCATGGAGCTACTCGATGGTAATACACTATGTAGACGTATTGTGAGTCACTGTAAATAAAACAGTATGAATATGATATGTTTACCCAAAAATAATTGATTAAATATCTTAATTAAAAGTAAACAAATGTAGTTTACTGCAGTAGAATAATTTTGCTGTTCTCTAAACATTATTTTCATCTTTTAATTCAATATTTTAAACGGTTTAGCTGGTCGATACCATCTTATTGCTAAAGAGGATCCAGTTTGTTAATGAAATTATTATAATTGTAATGTGTGTATTGTTGAGGTGATCCCACCATGCACCTGGTCACCTAACTACGGTCATTGAAAATCAAATTTCAAATAATGTAACATAACTATAAACATAAATTAATATTTCATTTTTAAATTTGATTATTACAATTACAAAAATATACATACAGTTATTATAGACTACAGACCTGTACTTCTGAATAATAAGTGTTTTTAGCTGTTTTAAAATGACTGTAGAAATGAAATAATTGAAATAATTGTATCCGTGAAATAATCCAATGGTTTATTTATTAGTAGTTTTATTGATTTCAACATTATTTTCATGATTAATGATTCTTTTCCTTTTCCGATATTTTTTCGCAAAGGGAATAAAAAAAAAAATATCACTTTAATTTAAAGTGATATTTTTTTAAATATTAAATTTATTTAAATTTAATTTTAAATATAAATATTAATTTAAAGTTTAAATGACATCTAGCTAATATATACCTATAAAATATATATAAAGTAAAGTGATATACTGATAACAATATTGGGTTGTTGTTCCCATTTGAATTTTTCTTGACTATTCCATTTTATCGGTAGGGGTGTTCAGTTACTTTTTTTTTTCAAATTCATTTTATCCAGGTGCCATACAGTTTGTTATTATTCGTTTGTGGTTTTTTTTAGATTACGTGGTCAGACAACTCGGTGACCAGTGTAAGCAAAACGCATGTCCAGTTATTTGAATTCCAATGCAAGGCAAGTTTTGTTTTTAATCATTTAAAAGAAAAATATTATTAATCTAACCTCTGTTTTATTATGTCTTCTGGCTTAAAGATTTTCACACTGAAAAAATAATGACAACAACATTTTCTTTTCATTTTTAACATAATAGTTATTCACTTTGACCAAAAGTTGGATCCAACAAAAATTATTTACCTGAAAAAACTGAAATTTAAAGTCAAATTGGTTGAAATTTTGTCTTTTTAAAAGAGAAAATGTTTTTTTTTTTCGATAAACTTTAATAAAACTACAAAATAGCTCATTCAAAATCTGATTTTATTCTTATCTTCATTTTCATTTTTTTGTGGGACAATACATCTTTAATTAAAGATGTCATTTACAGTAGCTACAACAATTTTTATTTCCATGATATTTTAAGGATTTTGTCAACAAATTAGCAAATGATTAATGTTATTAAAATTATTTTCCTCAGTTACTGAATCTTTTTCCTGAGCAAGCAGGCGAACATAAATCGATGATGCCATACCTTGAAGGTGAGTAAATTATTATTAATTTTTAAGAATGTATTAAATATAGTATATTATTATTTATTATATCATTTACCACTGCGATACCAGAAGAATGAAAAAGGAGTATCTGTTGTAACATTGGTTTAAATGACATTAACCAAAATGCTGAAGTTGATCCTTAATTGGAGGTGATAAATTCGGACAACACTATAGCCAACCCCTTTTTCGGGGGGTGGGGGGGGGGGGGAACATCATAAATGGGGTCACTTCATATTAAGAGGTCACTTTGTTGGGACTCCTGATGTTGTTTTCTAGCACACCCCATCCCACCTGCCCCACCCATAATTGAGATTCTATTACTGTACAGTGTATTTGTTCAGTAGTAATACAGTAATACTGTAACTTTGTAAGACATTATGTTTCTTAGGGTCTGTTTCTGCTGAAAAAATAAAAATAATCGATTTTTTCCAGTCACCGCAAACCACAAAAATAATCGCGTTGCAATTGAAAATTGCTACGACTTTAATCGGTTATTCAGGTAATCGGTTTTTAAAATCACGTCATCATTCCCCCACAGCGCAGTTCAAGTTATGAAAGGCCGATGAGAGTTGGTTTGTTTACATCCTATCGCTGCCTAAAACTCTCACATGTAGAGCTACGATTAAAAATTACTCTTACGTAAAGCTATATTATTTGTAAAATAAACATCTAGGCCTACTACCGTACCACATACAACAGAATAATGATGTTATATTAATAAGGACACGTCGGCGAAAAAAGTTCGTTTCGCCGTTCGTTGGTTCTACCTTCGGCCTGCTAGGGCCTAGCCTAGAGGCTATATATTTCTACCGAAACAAGTCAACAGACAACAGGCCTAACAAATGACATGTAAAACATCGTTAGCCTGAACTGGTGGTATGTAACGGGTGTACTTGTAACACAGAATCCCGGAGTCTCTCGGTATAATTCTCCCCCACAAAATAATAAAAATCAAATGTTTAACATTTGATTGTTATTCGGTCTACCCTACATCGCGATCGTGGTTTTGCTGATCGTCGTCGATATCGCGCAAATAAACAGCATGCTTTGTGACGTGAATAAGTTTGTCATACTCTAGAGGTCAAAGTGAGGTCAATAATCGCTATTTGTGTTGCAGCTCAAAACTGCTCCGCAATAATCGGTTAAAACAAGAAATAATCGATTAAAACACGCAATGGATTGAGTGTTTTTAATCGGTTATTTTTAATCGGTTATTTTATTTTGCGCCGTTTCTGCTGCCCAAAAATAATCGATTAAAAAAATAAACGGTTAATAATCGATTATTTCTGCTCAGCAGAAACAGGCCCTTAGTAAATTATTGGACTTAACTTCTTTCACGTGTGTTAACAATACATTCTCTTACTTGGTTATTTATTGTTTATGACTCAGTAGATATTACATTTATCAACACTGTGAAGCTTGTTATAATTAAGTCATAAATTATGGTAGACCTGGTTTTGATACTTCTGTTGTTAGTTGTGATTGGTTCGATTCTCCTCTGGTTCGATTCTTCTCTGGTTCGGAATGATGTTGTGTACACAATAGACTACACAGACCAATTTGGTAGTCTTGCAGTTCAGTCTACCTGTATTAAGAAAAAAAACTTGCCACCCATCAGAAAAAAAATTTGAGAAATGATGATGTTGGGATGCTCACACTAGAGGGCGTAGTAGATAAATTCTTCTTTTTCTTATTAGTATCTCATTTCGGAGATTAAGGTCATGTCAGTTTGTTTCATTTATTACTTCTGGTCGTCGTCGTCGTAGTAGTATTTCAATTCATCTTTGGTTCTGTTGATTTTCAGGGTATCTGAAGGTGCGCATATTTGCTTTCAATCTTAAGCTCTGTCCACACTATCAAACTAGTTTGACAATAAAAAGTATGATGTGTGCAAATATGGTAGTGAAATGACATCATCATATATGAGCACATTTTGTTGTCACATAAAGTGTGATAGTAAAAAAACAAAATGTGTATAATTTCCAGTTAAATGAACATTATTTATGTATTGTATATTATTGAGACAATATTTGTTACTAGAATTTACACCATTTAAAAACCTGGTTTTCTTGTGGGGTTATTCATAGAAATTGAACCCCGTAGCTACAGGTATGTATTTGAACATTACATCTTGGTCATGTTCTCAGCAGGCATTTGGGTGTCAATAAATAACATGTTACACCCAATTTTGACCTTAATGTTCAGATGTATCTGTTCAATATATTACATCCTTACAGACATTATTAAAAGTATGTACAGTAGACAGTGACTGTTTTATTAAATTGTAATGTGAAACAGTTGGAATGTTTTCAATTATGTCAAATTTGTTTGTAACATTCAATACGAATACGATCATAACGATTAGACTTCTAACATTGTTACTGTACGTCTATTAATATTAAGGGACCATTTTGCACTGGCGTTTTTATTTTTAATATTAGGGAGCGTTTCATTTGCGACAACCAAACTTTGTCATGTTAATTGTGCGCATGTGGAGATAAAGGGACGCGTGTCCTCACCTCGACATAGGTTTTGATTCTTTCTAGGTCCAGGTGACGGCCAACGACTCATTGATTGACCTGACATAGGTTGGTCATAGCATATCAAAAGATTAGATTGTAGCATAAATATTATCTCTTTCTCGTTTTCGCAATCGTTGCGCCCTCATCGGGAATTGTATTGAATTGGAATACTATACTCATGTTATAAAATGACAAACGCAAAAATGTTTTCATGTTGGATAAGTATAATTGGTTGTTCATTGGAGATGCAACCTTTACCTTGTATATGGATTTTTGGAATAACAGACTTTACTTATAACAGACTTATTGCATGTTTTTTTTAATCTATTATTACATCCAGATGGTCATAAATTTTCAAAATTTATGTTTTTCTGTCAAAAAATTAAATAATCATTAAAATAATAATTGTTTGTGATTTCAAAATATGAATAATTGTACTGTAATTCACAAATAATTGATAATTAACCGAATTAATATTTACTCCAGTTTGTATTGACCTCTATGTGACCTTAATTTCTGCTCAAAACAAGGTGACCTTGTAATTATTGGGATATGGGTATAGAAAGAAATGATAATATTATAGGTAAATTAAAGGTCAAACCCCATATTTGGTATATTTAACTGTGCACAAGTGTGTGGTTTTATCGAAACCAGCAAGTTATATTTAGACCATTACATCATTCAAGGAAATATTGTTTGTCATTTAAATCTTTTAAAAATGAATGTAATTAAAAAAGAAAATTATTATCGTAGTAATATTAATTAAATACTGTACTATTTTGATACAATAATAAAACACATTTTAATGTATTTTGTTTTGTTTTCCTTAAAATGTTTTGTTTATCCAAAACAAAATTACGGTATATTTCGGTGTATAAGTCGCACTTTTGACACGCAAATTTTACCTCTAAATTAAGGGTGCGTCTCATACACCGAACATAAATGCCTCACCACACAGATTGTACATATCGTCACCTCGTTTGCTAGGCCTGAGTAGGCTAGGCCTAGCTACAGTATACTAACGTAACGGCAACCTGCTTCTGCCTAGTTTTCAAGGCATTTTAGCATGATGTTATACTAAATATGATGAAAAGATTTGTTCATTATGGAGCTGCTGTTTTAGGCGCTCCGATAAAATTCCATTTTTAAACGTTTACGATTGGAATAGGCTAGTATTTATTCATAGTTATACGCACGATCGCCGACCGCCGTACCCCCAGCGCAAGCCCTTCTTGGGCGGCCACATGGTGTACGATATTCGACTAGTATATTCTCCAGGTGATTATAGCATGGACCTATCGTACACACTTCTCGGATACATAGATACTAATCAAATACGATTTTCTGTGAAAACGTGCGCCCTCTCGAAATGATCGATCGAGGCTAGCCCACACACATGTACGTGTTACACACACGGTCATGCACTCGATATTGCGGGTGCGAAACTCATGAATAACAAGTTAGAAAGAACTTGTTGAGGCTGGGCGCGGCCGAGCCTAGGTAAGAAAAAACCTAAATAAAGGAGGCCGTTGTAGATACAACAAAATTATTATTACAATAATATTGATTACAATTTTTAAAAAAAATTGTTTTTATGAAATATAAGGTGCGTCTTTATACGGTCTTATACATCGACGATATAAAAAATACCGATATTTTACTCTCAGTTAGGGGGTGAGTCTTATACACAGGTGCGACTTATACACCGAAATATACGGTATGTTACTGTATATCAGCCCTTTCAGCATTTTTATTATTGCAGAATTATGGTGTTTTTCCGGGTTTCTAGTCAAAGATTATCAAAGTCATAATCTGTTACTTATTCTGTTATTCTGTTTATTATTATTATTAATGATTTTAATAATTTATTTGTAGGAAAACGAATATCAAGTACAGCACATAAAGGAGAACTAGCAGAGAAAACACTGCCAGACATTGAGGAATACGTTAGGTACGCAAACATTGATTTTATTATTGGCAAAAGTAAAGGCAATATCACATGATGAGCTTTTAGTCAAGTATATCAGTATCAGTTCCTATTTAAAGTGTAACCTAATTCTTTCTATTAAATGCAATATCGTCTTAATTTTACCCTACTTTAATTAGATAAGCCAATTCCTAACTCTTTCTATAGGTCTGTTTACACTATCAAACTAGTTTGACAAAAAAAGTGTGATATACCCAAATATGGTATTGTTATGACATCATCATGTCCATATATGGGCACATTTTTTTTGTTACATAAAGTTTAATAGTGTAGACAGAGCTTAAGCCCTTTTCTCACAGAATCATGCGCCAAGGAGGGGTGGGGGGAAGAAATATGGAAGCCCGTAGAGGGACGAAATGAAGGTCTGAACATAATTTGCTCAAGACATAGTAATATTACTAGAATCCAGTGTGTCAATATCTTTGCCGCAGATTTTCAAAGTACAATACAATGGCAACGGTTGCCTATCTATACCGCCTTTTTGCCGACACATGTTTTGCTAAAAATTACTTGTGTAGAGCACTATATACTACAGTTTTAACATTTGTTTAATTAGAAGATGATCTGTGATACTCATCACAAACATTTTTTCTGTTTATTTTATTTTTTTTCCAGACAACTAAGCAATCTACCGCCGCACATCCTCCAGTGCCATCACGTTGTGGCGTTCTTCTGCCCGTCCAGTCTACCAACGACTACACCGGTAATTCCAAATGTAAACGCCGAACAAAACGTTGTATTGGATCCGCTATCAACCAACTGTAAGTTGGAAATTCTAAGATATAAAATGGGCTGCATTTTTAATGCCTTTCACTGTGAAATAATGATGACATATAAACATACTTTGGCCCATTTTCACAAGGAAAAAGATAATAGCTGCTATACATAATAATATATGCGGCGTTCGTAATCTATTTTACGATCCTGTGTATTGTGGTAGTTCTATATTTGGAACGCTACTTCTGAAATAGAAATAAAAATTTCTATGAATAATATTTATTTATTGGTACGTTGGTAGTTTTATCCATCTAGTGTCTCTATGAAAATATCATTTAAATCTCATGAGGTCTGTTAAATACATTTATATATTTCTTCTATCTAATTATGACAAGCATTGGATTGAATACAATGCAGACTGCTTATATTGCATTAATTAATGCTAATTATAATATTGTATTAATTAATGCTAATTATAATATTGTATTAATTAATGCTAATTATAATATTGTATTAATTAATGCTAATTATAATATTGTATTAATTAATGCTAATTATAATATTGTATTAATTAATGCTAATTATAATATTGTATTAATTAATGCTAATTATAATATTGTATTAATTAATGCTAATTATAATATTGCATTAATTAATGCTAATTATTATAATATTGTATTAATTAATGCTAATTATAATATATTGTATTAATTAATGCTAATTATAATATTGTATCAATTAATGCTAATTATAATATTGTATTAATTAATGCTAATTATAATATTGTATTAATTAATGCTAATTATAACATTGTATACAAAATTAAAAAGTATATACACAGTTAACTCTTTGAAAACTGAAAATTCTCCAAAGAAGAAAGAAAAGTTCAAAGTTCAGAATTTCTGGGGGACCAGACAAAATTTATTAGGCCTCCACGATATTGAGAGGTGACTGTACAGTAGTAACAATCCCAAACAACTTCTTAAACCCACCAATTTTTACAAAGATTATACTATCAGTAAAGTACTGATTTAACTTGCATATTTTGAACATTTTAGGTGATGATTATCAGGTGGTATACTGCGAACAACCATGTGACACTGACCTCAATGAACAGGCGGAAAGTTTACAGTCCAACGAACAACCTGAAGTGTTCTACGCCACAGACGCCACACAAATGGCATGCCACAAGGAAGCAGAAGGAACTGTAAACCTCGCAGAAGGATATCACGTACCCTCTGAAGCGTGTCACATACCTACTGAAGCGTGTCACATGCCCGCTGAAGCGTGTCGCATACCTACTGAAGCGGGTCAAATACCCACTGAAGCATGTCAGTTACCAACGTCTAGTGACAACAGTACCAAGATGGTGTACTCGATCACCGTGACGTCACCTATGGTACACACCACCAATGTACACGCTAACATACAACACGTCCAATCAATTTATCCACAGGTCACCCTTGACAACCAAAGGCAACATAACAGAGCAGGTAAATATGTATTTCAACCATGGAACCATCATCATATTGTAGTTCAACAAAACAGAAAGCATATAAAGATGAAAAATTATTAATAGGTCAATTGATTTTGTTGAGTCAGTTTTGAATACTGCATGTATGCCAACATATTAATATTCACTTCTCACATTCATATATAAATAATTTAAATTCCGTTATTGGGATATATTTTTCGGGTGATTAAACGATTATGCAGATATTTTATATGCCACGTAATGCAAGACTAAAGGATGATGTAATAGAAGGCTGTGTTGTTATCCTAAACGTCTTTTATCTCGCGATGATATGTAAAATAAATCTCATTACTATCCTATTTCATTCTTCATAAATTTAGCCTCAAGTCATAGCCACCTCTGACGTAAAAAGAAATAGTTTAGTAATTGGTAACAACTTGGGGAGTCTCATTTTATCCCAGGTTGTATTTCTTTTTGATAACATTATACACAGTAACTACCTAAGTTATTGTTGAAAAGTTATCATAGCAAACCAAAATATGTAATATCATGTATAAATGTAATTTTTTTTTAAACATGAAGATGTCAATAAGTAAATTTTATGAAATAATAATGACAGTTTGGATAATAAACTTTCCAAATTTCAGTTTAATTTCTTTCTTTTCTTACAAAAAAAAACCCCCCAAAACAATAAAGATACAGATGAAACATTACCTCCTAGATAGAGGTAATAAATGACGAAGGTATCTATAATTAATAAGTCCAGGTATAGTAATGCTGTTATACATTAAAACATGAGATATAGGCCTATTATAAGCCATTAGATTGTACCATGATTATCTACTCTATAAATTTTGTTTACTCCAAAATGAGATGAGGCACGAGTCTTAATGGAGTCAATACATGATGTTAATAATTATTTCTCTTTTTTGTTAGAAGGAGTTGCCACTTCTCCAAGAGGTAATACCAAGATGCTACCTCCAAGACCTACTAATGCCTGGTAAGAAATGAATGAATCTATACTTTTTGTATCTTTATCTCTTGTGTTTTACAACAAAAATCACATTTTTTCGCAACAAGCTAATGTAGTGGAACTGTAGTTTGGTGGTTAACATGCTTGCCTTCCAATCCCAAGGTCCATGGTTCAATCCTAACCTAGTGCCGGGGTTCAATCCTGACCTAGTGCCAGGGTTGTAACTCACGAATTTCACTCCCTAAGCCTCAAATGAGACTTTGTTTATATATATATATATATATATATATTATTTGTGACTGCCACAAAGTACATTAAATTGGCTGGCTCGTTATACCTATATATATATAGTCCTAAACAATTACATTTTGATCCATATAGGATAGCCATAACCCCAAAACGTGACCCAATTTTGATAAGCCCACTGGAACTTATATATTATACAGGGAATAAATTAATTTCCTCTTTCGTTATTGTTTTGAAGGCCAGCATACAATCAGGCTATCTCGTCACATGTGATGTATAACGCACAGTTACAAGTAATGCCATACTCTACAACAGTAGCCAGCGATATGGTGGCGCCTGTCATCCAGGAATGGCTCAAGAAGCAAAGGCTGCATAAGTACAACACCCTCTTCCAGGGAATGACTGTAGAGCAAGTGAGTACAACCTATAGAGGGCAGTAGAATGTTATTATCATTTTTAGACAATAGGTATCAATATCGACATTAAGATTTTTATAGTTTCATCATCATCATCATCATCATCATCATCATCATCATCATCATCATCATCATCATCATCATCATCATCATAATCGTCATAATTATCATATAATCATATTTATAATCATCATCATCTTCATAATTATCATAATCATCATCATCATAATCATCATAATAATCATCATCATCATATTCATCATAATCATCATCATAATCATCATTATCATATCAATCATCATCATAATCATCATAATCTTCATTATCATAATAATCATCAGCATAATAGTCATCATCATAATCATCTTCATAATCATCTTCATAATCAATATCATAATTATCATCATAATCTTTATCATATCATCTCATATTCTCTTTCACCATTTTATCTTTGAAATCAAGACTATTTGTTGTCTTCTCATTTTGTAGGTATTGAAGTTAAGTGAACAACAGATTGACTCATGGGATATAGTGACTGGGGCCAAAGGTCGTATCAAGACTCAATTAGAACAACTAAGGTAAGTTTAATATTTAATTTTCTTTGAAAATTCATAGTCATTTATTGGTTCCATATTAAAAATTAATAAATGATATTTTAAGAAATTAATTTTTTTTCCATTTGAAAATATGTTTTTAACATGTCATCCCTGAACGTAATATTTGTTAAATGACTTACTGAGATTTTTCAACCTATGGACAGAACTAGGTCACTGACTATTTATGATGTGTATTATATTTTATGGATGAATAACAATTTTTTTATATACAGAAAAAAGAAAAGTAGTTATAAATATAGTATGCTACAGTAGAAGCGGATACCTATGTGTCTCAAAGTATGCACTTAATAAAGATTTTTGCTGCATAGGGGTAATGTTAAAACATAGGTTGCCCTTCATTCATTCATTTTTAACAAAGAGAGTGAGTAGCCGAGTGGTTGAGACAGTGGAACCGTAATTACATAGCGATAACATCATCAGAAGGTCGCTCACTTGCTCGAATAAGGACTATAAACCATAGGTCCAGTGTACACATCTAGCTTTCGAGACAAGTAGGGAGTTACCCTGGTGTACTTGTACATCACAGCCACTGATCACCAACTGGGCCCTCTGGGAGACCAGTCTTTACCTGAAGAGGTTACCCAGTATAAAGATATAATAACAAACAAACAAGGTTATACTGAATAGCATAGTTAGTTTTATTAAGTATACTGTTTTCTTCCAGAAAAAATGGCTTTTCTGAATTGAATGGACTTTCGCAATCCATGCCACCATACTATCAAGTAGGAGGAGGAGGAGGAGGGCCAAACAGAATATACTACAGCCCTGTACATCCGGCAATGGAGTACCCACAACTACTGATGCACCAAACATGTGAGCCTACAAGTTCAGATGCCAGCTCTTCCAGCTCTGATGAAAATGAAAGGGGTAATGTTTTGTAATTTTTACATTTTGGTCAATTTGGTCAAATTCCAGAATTTGATTAAAACTGCAATAACTGCAAGTAAACTTTTGAAAATGTTTTTACTGACAAAATTTAACAAATTAATATGTTTTTAACAGTTTAGATTAGAACCCCTATTAAAGGGAAACCTTCACGACCTAACAAAGTGTCCCTCGTGTGTTCAAATATAAATTTCTTTTCCTCATTAAGTGTCCCAGTGTAGGGGTATGATATTTAACTCGCCCAGGTAGGAGCAATTCAATTCCCCTCAAATAGTGCTCTACCATAATAATTATTTTGTAAACTTGTTTTTATTGCCTGTTTGTACTTACTAGACTCGGAAGGAAGTGAGCATTCAGTACAAGAAACCAGTTTAGCTTGCAGTGTGTCTATCGTTTCCACCACCAATGATATAACCACTGGACATGCACCAGAACACAATATAGGAACTTTGCAAACACCCGACCTAACCACTACTAATGTCTCCCCAGGTGCTAGCCCACAGTTGAGCCCTATACAACACACCTTGAATGCCCCTGTTAACGATGAAAATGTGCTCAAAATGAACATGGTTAGTCCGGACTCAAACAGTGGACAGACATTTAGTAAATTAACTGAGTGTAAAAAACCAATGGATTGTGCTCAAGGAAAACTTGTTAATAACAAAATACCTGTTTATAGTAATAACATGGAGTATAGACTGAATCCTGCATCTTTAGTGATAGAAGATACAAGATACCCATGTTATACGGAAGGACTAAATCGTGGGCCACCAGTTGGATGTGTGACTAATTCCGGGCATGTAAACAGGGTGGATATTACGTTTGGAAATGTGCCAATTTCACTCGCGTCGCCTTGTGGGCGGACCAGCGACATGCAGCAGCAAATGGTATCAGGTGCGGTCGGCTCAAATATGCCAATGGAAAATACACCGTACTGCGTTGCACGGACAATGTATTCTTCTCTTTCGTCTCAAAACGCTTACCCAACGAGTAGTCAGCATCAGAATCGGGCAAGCTCAGAGACTTATATCGCTCCGACGACGGTGACGTTCTCAACGACAACTGCACCTGTTCTGGCACTTGGAAATAATAGCACATATAGCAATGAAAGTACGTTAGGTGTTACATACAATAACAATCAGCCTACTTATGGTGCAAACTCTGTACTTGCATGTACAACGTGTAACTCTACCATGCCATGCGCTAACGTCCCTCCACACAGTAATCTTCACGTTCCCTATAACAGTTATGTACCGCAGGGTGCTGTCACGTACCAGAATTTTAATAACTATTACCACCAAGGTGGAATGATACCACCAAATAGTATATTGAACCAAGGAATACCAAGCAGTCCGCGGTACAGTAACGTTCCTCCGCCACCATTCCAAAATAATTTACCCGGCGAGTTGACCGCATACGGAAACGGCCACTATGGACTTATGCACCAGCATGGAACTATGTATGTTGGTATGGGTATAGCTGGACATAGGCCTGGACCGGCTGCAGCCCATCATGGACATTTAAGCAATCCTGGAATGGTCAGTACTAAGAAACTGACATGTTATAACTGTGGCTTACAAGGTCATAGGGCATCTGAATGTCGGGAACAGGGTATGCAATCTTTAACGCAACAAAGTAAGTATATTTCTTTATTATCAATCCCCTTATTTGGAATGAAATAAATGGTATACAATTTAGTTTTCAGTATTTTATGGCCTACCATTGCCCATATGTAAGAACATAAATTATTACTTGGTCAAGTATAGTACTTCCTTTATTTGTTTGCTTGTTAGCATGATAGCATCTACAATACAAGTTATTAAGTTTTTCGGTGTAAATAGGTATATCCTTGCAGAATATGCCTATTGAAATTCAAGAAAATTGGTTCTTTAATAACTTCACAAATAAAAAAATATTTTATTTTTATTATTTCAATGTGGGCCAAAATATCAACATGCGTCTTCAAGTACTTCACTCAGTTTCTGAGTTATTTCATTGTTATTTTTTTTCTTGAATTTTGTTTGTTACCTTTCTTTTTTTCTGAGTCCTATTAAAACAAGTATCAACTTCTATCTAGTGACCATGATAATAATAGTTCTACTATTTATTTTTTTCTTTGCATTTGTATATTTTGTTATGTCATCATTATCTAAGATGTTTATGAAATTGAATTGAAATTTCTTCAATGTAGGCCTATGGAGTTTTTTAATTTACATATATTGTTGCACAGATCTTGTTTAGATTTTCACAATTTTGTTTCATTTGTTTTATTTCAGGTCAGTACAATATGAATTTTAAACCAGTAGATCAATGTGATACAACAACAAGCTAATAATGCATCCATCCTGCTAGCATTATTTTTACCTTACTAATATAAAAAATAATATTTAAAAAATAACTTGAAAAATGTCTTGAATATGAATGCTCTTCAGTGACAAAGTTTGTGCCATCATTGCGAAAGAGAGTTCCAACGTTACAGTGAAGGAACAAATGTCATTGTGTCGTGCCATCATTGCAAAAGGGATTTCCAAAGTCACATTGAAGGAACAAATGTCATTGGGTTGTGCCATCATTGTGTTTTGCCATCATTGCAAAAGGGATTTCCAAAGTCACAGTGAAGGAACAAATGTCATTGTGTCGTGCCATCATTGCAAAAGGGATTTCCAAAGTCACATTGAAGGAACAAATGTCATTGGGTTGTGCCATCATTGTGTTTTGCCATCATTGCAAAAGGGATTTCCAAAGTCACATTGAAGGAACAAATGTCATTGGGTTGTGCCATCATTGTGTTTTGCCATCATTGCAAAAGGGATTTCCAAAGTCACATTGAAGGAACAAATGTCATTGGGTTGTGCCATCATTGCAAAAGGGATTTCCAAAGTCACATTGAAGGAACAAATGTCATTGGGTTGTGCCATCATTGCAAAAAGATAATTAAAAACTTGTAGTAAAGGAACAGGGCAGCAGTCTGTATGTTATTCTGTCTGTTGCTCTGTTTTGGCAAAAGAGGGTGTCAATGTTTAGTACAATTTTGTTACAAGAAAGTTACGAAGATTGTCATAGTTATTGGTAAAGATAATTATGTTGTGCCTTTGTTCCTAAAGAGGGCTTCAAAATATTGGCAAAATTATCTTGGCTGTTTGTTATTGTTTGAAGAAAGTTTTGAAGTTTGGAATGGTTGCAAAATAAGTTTGACAAAGTGATGATAATGGAATGTCATTGTCAGTGTGTCATTGTTCCAAAAAAAAACAGTTACTATTGTAAGATTCAAGAAGAGCAATTACACTCTGTTGTCATTTTCTATCAATGATGCAAGAGACAGCTGCAAGAGAGAGCTGCTAGAGACAGTTGCAGTAGAGAGCTGCAACAGACAACTGTAACCGAGAACTGCAAGAGACAGCTGCAGCAGAAAGTTTTAACAGATAGCTGTAATAGAGAGCTGCAACAAGACACCTGCAACAGAGAGCTGCAAGAGACAGCTGCAACAGAGAGCTTGGTGATTACTATGGTGCTTATTTCAGAGACTGATTGTTTCTAAACACAGCATGATTTATCTTTAAAGATGTGTAAATAATGTTTATATTATAAAAGTAAGTATTTCCTACCTAATGTTTTAATAATGTTGAGAGACTCGCGAGTGACCAGTGCATCAAGGTCAAAGGTCAGTTGAAGCACAATGTTTGATTTTTTTCTAATGATGTACCAAATATGTATAGATAATTAAGAAAGTCAATGATTGTTACAGTATAATTTAAGCTATGTGAACATTGAGGGCAGTATGACTTTAACATTGAGGGCAGTACCACTTTCAAGTTGAGGGCAGTAACACTATAATCAACATCTACAGGAAATATCTCAAATGTGTTACAATATTGTTGTCTCTACTAATTACTACTACTTAATCTAAATGATGATGATAAAATATTCACGGTGATAATTAATGAATAACTTTTCCAAAATAGTACTTAAAATGTTTAGCTTGTCCTCCTGGTGGGTGGTTGGTGAGTCAGTCGGTCGATATACTCATTACTGTTCTTGTGTGCTTCTACATGCTATCAGATTTCTTATCTGCAGGATAAATATTAATTATAGTTATACCATTTCGGCAGCGCCTAATAGTATGCAGGAAAATACTATGCTGTTAAAATGAGCTTCTTGCCCTTTTTCTAAATACGTTTCTGTCTTTTTTTATTTTTATACCTACAGTAAGGGTCCATTTTAAATTCATGTCCATAGTCAGGAATGCTATACTAAACGTCCGTAACATAAATCACATACACAACATATAGAGCCAAATTTGTTTAGGCTGTTCAGTTTTGAAGATCAAATGTAGTGAGAATGGCAATTATACGTGCGATAAGCGTTTTGTAGGATACAGTACTTGGTGTTATGCTCAGACTGATCATGTGACAATGCAAAGAGAAGTGGGCGGGGCTTTGAACTGTGCTAAGGTGAAAATGATTTATTTTTTTGTATCATCTCCATTTGAAAATACTAAAATTGCAATACATCGCTCTTGGTGTACTTGTTGGTTGTGGGGGGTAGGGTAGAGGGCAGAGTGTGGGGGAGGGGGGTGCTCGTTGGTGATATTATCAAACGCTACCAAACAATATCAAATAATGAGGGCACCAAGAGATTAGATTGTGTTTTAACACATTCCTCTCTGTAGAAATTAAATTGAGTACAAGATGTATTATTTTAAAGTTACATTTTAAGGCAATATTATATTATAAGAACCTCTAATAAACAATAGTGGTGCTGTACTTGGTATAATAATTTCTCGTGGACGTTTTTTTTTTTTTTTAATCTGCAATAAAACATACTGTATTAAATTCATAATCAGGACAAATCAGTAATTACATTACAACTCTCAAAAAGTCAATCAATATATTTTGTCAGATTCAGTTTTCGTACAATACTACCGGTGCTATAACGCAAACATTTTTGTTTATTATATGATATTTAGATTTTATTTTATAGGTCTTATTTTCACAGTATATGGAAATTAACCACCTTGTGTTTTCAGAACTATATTTTGTTTTTATCTAATATGTCATGCATATAAATATATATACATAATTATTATATATTTACTCATGTAATTGTATAATGGGGTATACTCATGTATACCTACCCAAATGTATTTTTTACCTTGTTAGAGCGTTCCTCCGTGGTTAGAGGGAGTTGTGTAACTATTTTAAACTCTATCGCACAGATTTTAATCTGTGATATTATGAAGAAAGGGGTTACAAATTATTTGGTGATAAAATTTTAGTTTCTTGTTAATTGATAAATGCTCTTTAAGAAGAGAACCAGTTTGTTAAAACTTCTAGGGTGTGTCCCTTCTAGGGTGTGTACCTTCTAAGGTGTGTCCCTTCTTGGGTGTACCTTCAAGGGTGTGTACCTTCTAGGGTGTGTACCTTCGAGGGTGTGTACCTTCGAGGGCGTGTACCTTCGAGGGCGTGTACCTTTGAGGGCGTGTACCTTCGAGGGCGTTTACTTTCAAGGGCGTTTACTTTCAAGGGCGTGTCCATTCTTATGTGTGTACCTTTTAGGGTGTGTCCCTTCTTGGGTGTGTCCCTTCTTGGGTGTGTACCTTCAAGGGGGTGTACCTTCTATGGTGTGTACCTTCTAGGGTGTGTCCATTATTATGTGTGTACCTTTTAGGGTGTGTACCTTCTAGGGAGTGTAACTTAATCTGGTTCACTTTTGGCCATTTTTTTTTTCAGATTTCTTCACTGCATGCTGATCCTAACGCTCCTAATATTGGAAACTTTAATAGCGTTGATGATATTTTCTATATTTTGGTTTGTGTAGTTTGGCTTACATTGTAATAAACAATGCATACTCTTATATGACATGAATTTAAGTAGCATTTATTTATTTTTTTTTTTTTTAAACCATAAATTGCGATAACTGTCAATTTTCACTTTACTTCGTTCTGTCTTGATATAAATTCTACGTTTATATATTTGCTGTGATATTTACTACATTAATAATCATGGTAGAAATTTATTTTATAATAGATATTTGAAATAATATTTATTTTATGTTGCATTACAGATTGGTGACATCATATTCACAGATAAGACTTCTCCCTGGTTTTTCCATTTTTTGTTAAATTGCATTTTTGTGTGAAATATGCATCTAACTAGGTTACTACTTATTTATATCTACTAAATGTCATTACATTAGTTAAATAATGTTTATTAAGCCGACACTGCAATTTTAATTCATTAGGGTGCTGTTTTTCCCAAGTTATAGCAGTGAAGTACTATGGAATAATATTGTAAACGTGGTTCCCTTAACTGATTGTTTAGAAATACATTAATAATGTTATGATAATATAAAATTAACATTATATTATGCAAACATTACATTTTTCATAAAATCTTCTGTTTTAAATCAAATTTTTAAAAAGTTTTCTTAGTTTAATATGCAACCTTTTTTGTTTTTTAATTTAAACAGATTTAAAATGAAATGTTAGAATCATGATTGGCTCTGAGGTGGTCATTATGCAAATTTAGCATATTATACTACTTTAGCATATTATGCAAATTAAGCATATGCAAATTTAGCATATTATGTAAATTTAGCATATTGTGCAAATTTATCATATTATTAATTAATATTAATATTTGTCCTCAGTGAGGAAATTCGGATTAGGCCCTCCACGGACCCACGGCAGCCAGCAGTGCAGCGCCTACCAGATTAGGCAATATTATGCTAATTTAGCATATGCTAATTTAGCATATTATGCTAATTTAGCATATTATGCTAATTTAGCATATTATGCTAATTTAGCATATGCTAATTTAGCATATTATGCTAATTTCGCATATAATGCTAATTTAGCATATAATGCTAATTTAGCATATAATGCTAATTTATCATTTGGCTACACTGCCTGCCCGCCATGATCACCACCAGCATCATATGTACTTTATAGGGACTACATTTTTGCTTGGGTCCACATTAAATATCGCAGGTGGTTCATATGTATGCTAATATTACAGGTGGTTAACTTATTCAAATTGTTGTATTATTATTATTTGCATTAGGGCCTATGTTGTGAATATCTTTAATAGAATGTTTAGCAGGGTGTTTTTTAAAATGATGGTTAAACATCATTATATTATTCTACAATATATTTAGTTCAAATTAAGGATGTCCGAGCCTTGGTTCTATAAAATATTTCTATCCATGGTTTTAATGCATATATGTGTTTTATCTTTAAAACATTGTGTTTTAGTGTGTGACCAGCCCCTTACTACTAAGAACGAACCTTTTTAGAAAAGATGTTTATATTTGTTGTTTACTCTTTTAAGTACCAAAGTTATACCATATTATATAAGAAGTTTGTTTTTGAATCGTAAGACTTAATTAATCGAAGCCTGTACTTTATTTTAAAACATGTTTATATTTTTGTTCTTTCCCGGCAATTTCCCATCTTGTTCGGTTTTTTAGTTTGATGATATTTTTATTTAGTGAAAAGTAAAAAGAGGTATGTATATTGAATGCCGCCCAGGCAAATGTAGATATTATATAAAATGAGTATTTTAAACAACAAAAAGTGTAAGTACATGTAATAATATTTGCAATTTATAAGTCGTGATGAGAAGTGTGCTTAGGACTTAAGGCCAATAACAACTCGTTATACTGTATAGCGCCCGCTATTGGCCAAGAAATAATAATACAGTAATATTGTCAGTACTAAACCATTCTGAAGTCCATATAAGGAAAATGGTTTCAGTCACGTGCAAATGTCCATCAATAGTGGACTGGTCCTGTCACGTTTTAGCTTTACTGACGTAAAACTAACGTAATTCTATGAAATAACGACCGCAGCTCATATCTAGCCTAAGTACGTAACACTTTTTAGGAAAATGCTCCATTTGTACAGCGTATCGGTTCATCATGATTTGTTTAAATGCCTAACAAGTTGAAAATAATATTATGTTGTCAGCTTCTTATGTTGTGTCTTGTTTAGTAAATAATTACTTTGCTTGCTAAGCGCGCTTCTCAACAGGAACGTTAAAAAAATAATTTACTAAATAGTGCCCGGATGTCGAAGAAATAGTACCAAGACCTCTCGTCGGTATATGCCGCGCGGTGTATTTGATCATTTGCGAAACGATTTCTTATCAACGTTAATCTGCTTGCGTCGTGATTGGTCGAATTACTTGCGTCGTTGGGAACCAAAATACAGTACTGTGCGCAGCTAAAAGACGTACACGTAACGCACGTAAGATCATGATTAAAATAAAACGTTTCATTCAGCTTTATATTACCAAAGTATTATTATTATATTCAAGTTTGACGACATTGTTTTTTTTACGTGTACCACCTTCTTATTCATGTCTAGGGCGGATCTAGACATTTTAAGAGGTAGGGGGTGGGGGGGGGGGATTGCCACAAGAAAAGGGACAAAGTATTTGTTAAAATGTTACAATATGTCTTCATTTTCTGGCCTGTAAGTGACCTACTTTTTTGGGGGGGCCTATTGTAAATTTGCATACTTATTTCCTTCGTTCTTGGTGGTTGTCCTCTTAAATACTCCACAAGCAAGTCTGACAAAGAGGCAAACACATGCAACTTTACACACAGATACCCTTAGCATAGTGGCTTAATAGTACTAGCCTAGTAGTAATGTTTTATTTGTGTTATGTTTTAAAAGCAATATAATCTATAAAAACGGATTCTCTTATCAATAATAAAAACAATTTACTTAATATTTTAATTCAGACAACATGATAAAGATGGCATAGTAATTATAAATGCATTAAACGTCACGTGATATTCTATTCGTCTGAATTATACATAATTGCTTAGTGGTACTAGCCTACTAGAATAATGCAGTATAATCTATAAAAACGGATTCTCTTATCAATAATAAAAACAATGACTTAATAATTTAATTCAGACAACATGATAAAGATGGTATAGTAATTAGAAATGCAATAAACATCACGTGATATTCTATTCGTCTGAATTATACATATTGCTTAGTGGTACTAGCCTAGTAATAATGCAGTATAATCTATAAAAACGGATTCTCTTATCAATAATAAAAACAATGACTTAATAATTTAATTCAGACAACATGATAAAGATGGTATAGTAATTAGAAATGCAATAAACATCACGTGATATTCTATTCGTCTGAATTATACATATTGCTTAGTGGTACTAGCCTAGTAATAATGCAGTATAATCTATAAAACGGGTTCTCTCATCAATAATAAAAACAATGACTTAATAATTTAATTCAGACAACATGATAAAGATGGTATAGTAATTAGAAATGCATTAAACATCACGTGACATTATTCCATTTGTCTGAATTATACATAGTTATTCGTAGGCCTACTTCAATATTTGTTTTGGTAAAATCAACCATTTCCAACGTACACATACTTTGATGTGACGTATAATCAACCATTTCTAGCGTATTACTTTACTGACTCAACTGAAGACAAAAATGATTGTTTTTGCTTGGTTTTACCTGGTCATCAACTCCCATGTTTTGGGGGATAGTCCTGCTACGGTCCTGCCAACCACGGATAATGGTAAATAATCATAATAAAAACGTTTATGTCTTAAATGTTGTTAGTAGGGTGAGGAACATTGTTTGATGGATACAAAATACAGTATCGGATCGGGTCCAATGCACTGTGCTTGGACCCAAGTTTGGATTTACCATATTTTAGTCAAAAATAATCTTTCTAAATAGACTCTGCATCAACAGGTTATCACTCAATAAGACTTACTCTGGACCCCTACCACGGTGACTGATATGTATTAGTCTGTGACAGTTGCTATTACTTTACACCGATATTCTAAAATCCTAAAAAATAACAGTTTAGTGGTAATAGTAATATTAATTAATTTTATACTTATTATAGCAGTAACATGTTGATATTTGAAATATTGATGAGCATGTTAATAATAACATTCTCGAAAAATTCCATCTGGTTTCAAATGATTTATGTTAAGATAGTAGCCGAAACGTAGCAAAATATTATGTCTAACATATGATAAAATAAATCATCTCTTTTAATATAATTAATTTTCTTGTTGTATTTTTAGAGGTTGGAAGTGAAGATTATAGTTATGATCCCGAAGGATGTATTATGACTTACAAACACTGGAAAGAACAAAGTAAGACGTGTTGTTATTGTGTGATTGTTACTTTTAATAATTTACTTATTCAATAACGTAAATCAATATACTGATTTATAACAAATGTTCGATTGTGTAAATATCAATTAAATACTAATAAATTAATAATAATAATAATAATATTTTTGTATATTACTGTATATATTAACTTAATCATTTTTTGTTGTTGCAGGTGATATTTTATTTGTGTCAAACTCTGATCCTCCGGGAATTTATATGGCAAATGTAAGTTCCAGTGACACCACACCTTTAAGGTTTGCGATTGTAATGGAGAATGTTGAGTTAACCGAACCATGGGATCTTAGCTATGATGGTACCACATCAACGTTATACTGGACTGACTACAGGAAGGATACCATTGAACGATATTCATTTGATACTAACCAACACGAAGTGTTTGTGTCTAATGTACAGTGTAAGATAAAAATATTTAGTCTGTTTAGATTTTATTTTTTAATTAAAAATAATAGGCCTTATTATAGGCCTATTTTAGTAGCAATTGTTTAAATTGTGTATGCTTATTATAGTACAAATAGGCACTCTTCAGAATATTTTAATGGTTGAACCACATCCTACATTGTGTTTGCTTATTATAGTACAAATAGACACTCTTCAGAATATTTTAATGGTTGAACCACATCCTACATTGTGTATGCTTATTATAGTACAAATAGGCACTCTTTAGAATACTTTAATGTTTGAACCACATGCTACATTGTTTTATTGTTAAATAATCATGAAGGTAATAAAGAATCAGTCTTTATGAAAGTTACGTCACAAGATCAACGCGTACTGTACAGAGACATCTGCACATGAATTGTTATTATAGTCAAAACAACATTTAGAAAGTTTCTCTGCCAAAGCCTCTCTTTTAAATAATGTCTATGTTGTTATTCCATACTCTGTCAGGTATCTTTCAAGTTCACGTCATCAAACAAAATTGGGATTAAACAAGTTTATATGATGTTTTATTAGATCTTCTACAAGTGTGTTATGTATACTGCATAGCCTACATTAAATGCATAACTCTTACTTATAGTCCAACAGAATTTAGAAAGTTCATAATTTCTCTGCCAAAGCGGAAAGCGTCCCGAATCCATCTCTCTGTCAAATAATGTCTATGTTGTTATTCCATACTCTGTCAGGTATCTTTCAAGTTCACGTCATCAAACAAAATTGGGATTAAACAAGTTTATATGAGAAGTTTAGATCTTCTACAAGTTTAATATGTATACAATAAATACTCTTATTTATGGTTTGTGGTGTTGGACATTTAAAATGTGTTTAAAGACAGGTTTGTCTTTATAAACCCTATAGCATAACTGTAGTTAGATTGTATTACAACAAGCTTTACATTTTCATCATTTATAAAGGGGTGCGTGGTTTAGCCGTTGATGGACCTGGAAAGAAGCTTTATTGGACAGATGATGACCAAGACCGAATTGAAGTAATAAATCTGGATGGAACAAACAGAAGAACACTGATTGACACAGGATTAAAATGGCCACGTGCAATTGAGATAGACACAACCAACGGGTATGTCACTTTCTATGGTACCGTTATACAATATCTCTCCAATGAAATCAACTAGTTAACTTCACATATCCATAATATCGATTATTACGTAAATGCGTATTATTAATGCATACACATTATTTACCTATTTTAATAATGAATTAGGAAAGAAATAATTATTTATATTTTTTCATACATTTATTATAAGAATTTAATTTCATTGAATAACTCGGTTTTAGTTATTTTATAAGTGTTTTTCTGGTATATGTGACTCAACTCAACTTAACTTCAGTAATTACTAAGTGTTTTTCTGGTATATAGACCTATGTGACTATACACAGTAACTGTAAATAGCATACTATATTTAATTAGATACCTGTACTGGACTGATGTAGGATTCAACAAGATAGAGCGAGTGAAGTTAAATGACTTGAGTACAAGAACCGCTTTAGTGACAACTGGACTTAGTACTCCAACCGGACTTGTTTTAGCAGTTCCCGGTAAGTTAGAGTCATAAATGTATGTAAGTTGTATATTGATACTACTGTATAATGTTTTAGGCTATCTATTAAACGTAGGTAGGCTCTTAGATTAAATCCTTTAACATTGGCACGATCATTTTGCAGTAAGATCATGTGGTAAAGAATTTAACTCCAGGGTAAGACCATGGGCGTATCCCCGGTGTAAGACTAATTTGGTCATGTTTAATACATTGTGATGCTAAAATGTTACAATTATATGTTAAAATGTAATAGAACCAAATTTCTTAACTATTTTACATTTATACCTGTCAACAGTCTTCAAACAGTCTTCAAACTTGCTCACGTAGGCCTACAATTTTACTATGAGTGAAAGGAGCACATTCATTATTATCAAAAATATTAAATTGAATCCATCCGCTATTTCACTGTAGCTTTTATATATTTTAGATGGAAAGATGTATTGGTGTGATCGGGATAAGAACAACTGGATTGAGGAAGCTAACCTTGACGGATCTAACAGAAGAACGATCATAATGCTTGATGGAAACTATCCACCATATAGAATTGACATTTATAGAAACTACTTGTACTGTACAAATTACAACGATGGTATATTATATCGAGTTGATAGAACAACCGGAATATCAACAAAGCAAAGTAGCGATAGTCGACTTAATAATCCAGCAGACTTATATATTTTCAAAAGTAAATATTCTAATTAAAGTATTTAAATGAAATTGATGTTAATTAAAACTATATAATTGTAGTTTTTCTTTATACAAATTGCCTACATTATTTCTGAAAGCAGAGTTCTAATCGGGGCCTAGTTGTGGACTCATTAAAGACTAAAACAATGCAAGACAAATAGACATTTTTTTTGTATTGCTGTAGTGAAAGACTTTTATGGCGGCAGATAATGTACATTTATTAAATTCCGCAGCTAAAAGACGTACACGTAACCCATGATTAAAATAAAATGTTTCGATTGATCATTAAGCTTTATATTATCTGGCCTACCTAACTACATGAACATGAAATTGTTTTTTTTTTACGTGTCTCACCTTTATTCATGTCGTAATCTACCGTGTGTTATTGCTTTCGTTTGATTGGTTGATCACTGCCGCCACGCGCAGACGAAGGTACAACCTACTTATGGGCGGAGCAAATATAAATACTGTCTTTAAAATACTACATTTTTGTGTTTCATCGATTAGTATCTGTTCGAAACCTGTGCGGTGATATTTAGGATCAATTAATCTCGAAAAATGTATGGAAACGAAAAAATGAGGATTGATTTATTACAAACTTGTCGCATGTTTTAATTGTAAACCTGAACGTAATTTTCAAATGTTAGCGATGTCAGAGCCCGAGCCAACACCTGAACAAGAACAAGAACCAGAACCCGAGCCAGAGTCTGTTGCTACGGAGCCCGAACCTGAGAATGAAGCAAATGCGGAGCCCGTACCGGACTGGGACGAAGCCCGGGAATTATGGTCGTGGGCCTGGCAGTTGCACACATACGGCTTTGGACTAGCTTTCACAGCACTTATGCTGTTTAGCGTAATGCGTATGTACTTTTCATGTCGATCATGTCGCGGTAAAGTGACTAACGCCGTTGCGTTACGTTTGATCTTATTCGGCTGTTTGATTTTAACGACAGGATTTCGATCGATCAGTTTGTTAGTTGATCCATACGGATCGTGTTCCAAGTTATCCGGCCTGACCATTAACTTGTTATGGTCTCTGACGTTCCCTTTCCTGTCAGCTGCGCTCAACCTTCTCCTGTTTATATTACTAGAAACTACGAAATTGACGACGTGTCATGATCACTCCCGTAATATGATTATTCTCGCATTTGGCACGTGTATTTATATCGTAGTAACCATAACAACCGACATTATCATTGCGTTAGTTAAAGAAGTAAAAGGTCTTATGTTGTTTTGTCAACTTGTTTTTGTCGTTTGGAGCACAACAATAATGATAGGATTCTGTTTTGTTTGTTATAAAGTTAAAAGTAATTTACGAAACGCAAATTCCGTAAAGAAAACCGACACGGAAGAACGGCGCGTGACGCTGTTTTTGCGTCGTGTTTCGGCGTGCGCGTGTACGGGATTCCTATTCATGGCCGCGCAGTTGTACTCCATATTTGGAGTATTTGGTGTTTTATCTACTAGCGATGAGAAAGTTGACCCATGGTCTTGGTGGGTTTTTCAAACTTGTATGCGAACAATTGAAATCGCCATGTGTTGCTTGATTCACGCTCTTGTTGGTAATGACAGCAAATACACAAGCAAACTGAAAAGTATTAAGATGAAGATTTCTAAAAGATGGAACTCTGTGATAAACAGAAGCAGCTCGGCTGTTAAGCCTTTTAATGATAGTTCCACTAACTTGTCACCGACCACCTGCTATCAGGAATAGCAGCTCTATATGCAGCTCCATGCGCCTGAGCAGCACGTTTTTTTTTTGTGTAGCTTCTAATGCAACCGTCCGCTTTAATACAATTATTATATAACGTAACGTACAGTCAACCACACGATAAACTATCGGATTACGTGTCACCAAGCGCGTGTTGTATTGTAGATTAGTGAACGATTATTAAGGCATTTACTACTATATCTGTCGGCTAAACATCGTAGCAATTTACACGCAATACATTTGTTGACTTTAATAAACGTTGTTGTCACAATATACTGAAATTGTTTTCTGTGGGAGAACGATTGAAATTAGGTCAAAGGTCAAAGATGATTATTAATATTATTATTATTACGCCGTTAAATACGCTTGGATTTTTTATACGACCGGATCCGGGTAATTTCCAGATCTCCAGGCTTGTATCTCCACGAAGTAACTGTAGCCTATCTATATACTTATACTTAACAAGACCATTTTCACTATTTAAACTCTTATTCTAAAACCTATTAAATTAGGCAACATAATTTTCGGTAGATAGGCCAAGTTAGAAATTGATTTTTTTTTAAAGGAAGCAAATTGTAACTGTTTAGTAATGCCTTGCATCGTGCTTCCATTCTCTAACGTTGTTGGAGCGACTCAGCGTTTTTATTATGATGTTGACGTCATAATTATATTTTAAAATCTAATTAGGCCCATAGGCTACATCCATAACATTTATTTTCCAATTCGTTAACCGACTACGTATATTATTTCAAATTATAATTATTTTCACAATGTAATTTTACTTGTTCAAAAACTGTATTTAATTCATAAATAAAGTCCTATATTATATATCAATGTGAAAAAATGGCAATATTATCGTTTAATTATTGATTTTTAAAAAGTGGAAATGTTGGGCATTTTTCGAAAAATGGCAAATTTTCGTCTATAAGATGATTATAAAGCAATATATGTGCATAAATAGCAATATTACTGCATAATAACAGGTTTTTAAAAAGTGCGTTTTTTGGCCATTTTTTGAAAAATTCCCTGTACTTAATAGTACAGGAAAATTTAACATAGCATAATAAACATTCGCAGATTGTGCTATAGTAACCACTTTTGACATAAATGGTTACTATAGCATAATAAACATGCGCAGAGTCCATGTATGTAAACATTTTCGAAAAATGGCCGATTTTCCGGACCCTTTTATTTTTTTATATAAATGGTTTCTATAGCATAATAAACATGCGCAGAGTCGAATAATGGGTTCTGCGCATGTCAATTGTGGTATAGTAACCACTTTTGACATAAATGGTTACTATAGCATAATAAACATGCGCAGAGTCGAATAATGGGTTCCGAGCATGTCAATTGTGCTATAGTAACCACTTTTGACATAAATGGTCACTATAGCAAAATAAACATGCGCATAGTCGAATAATTGGTTCTGCGCATGCCAATTGTGATATAGTAACCAACCAAAAAATCCCTGTACTATATATAGTACATGGAAATTTTCGAAAAAAGGTCGATTTTCTACCCTTTTATTTTCTGACATAATTGGTTACTATAGCATAATATACATGCGCAGAGTCGAATAATGGGTTCTGAGCATGTCAATTGTGCTATAGTAACCACTTTTGACATAAATATTTACTATAGCATAATAAACATGCGCAGAGTCGAATAATGGGTTCTGCGCATGTCAATTGTGCTATAGTTACCAGTTTTATCGAAAAATAAAAAGGTCGAAAATTGGTAATTTTTTTAAAAAATCCCTGTACTATAGTACAGGGAAATTTTCGAAAAATGACTGATTTTTTACCCTTTTATTTTCTGACATAAATGGTTACTATAGCATAATTAACATGCGCAGAGTCGATTAATGGGTTCTGCGCATGTCAATTTTGCTACAGTAACCACTTTTGATATAATTGGTTACTATAGCATAATATACATGCGCAGAGTCGAATAATGGGTTCTGCGCATGTCAATTGTGCTATAGCAACCAGTTTTATCCAGAAAAAAAATGGTCGAAAATTCAAAATATTTTGAAAAAATCCCTGTACATGGAAATTTTCGAAAAATGGCCGATTTTCGACCCTTTTATTTTTTTACATAAATGGTTACTATAGCATAATAAACAAGCGCAGAGCCGAATAATGGGTTCTGCGCATGTCAATTGTGCTATAGTAACCACTTTTGACATAAATTGTTACTATAGCATAATAAACATGCGCAGAGTCGAATAATGGGTTCTGCGCATGTCAATTGTGCTATAGTAACCAGTTTTATCGAAAAATAAAAAGGTCGAAAATTGGTAATTTTTTTTAAAAATCCCTGTACTATAGTACAGGAAAATTTTCGAAAAATGGTCGATTTTTTACCCTTTTATTTTCTGACATAAACGGTTACTATAGCATAATATACATGCTCAGAGTCGAATAATGGGTTCTGCGCATTCCAATTTTGCTATAGTAACCTCTTTTGACATAAATATTTACTATAGCATAATAAACATGCGCAGAGTCGAATAATGGGTTCTGCGCATGTCAATTGTGCTATAGTTACCAGTTTTATCGAAAAATAAAAAGGTCGAAAATTGGTAATTTTTTTAAAAAATCCCTGTACTATAGTACAGTGAAATTTTCGAAAAATGGTCGATTTTTTACCCTTTTATTTTCTGACATAATTGGTTACTATAGCATAATATACATGCGCAGAGTCGAATAATGGGTTCTGAGCATGTCAATTGTGCTATAGTAACCATTTTTGACATAAATGGTCACTATAGCATTATAAACATGCGCAGAGTCGAATAATGGATTTTGCGCATGTCAATCGTGCTATAGTTACCAGTTTTATCGAGAAAAAAAATGGTCGAAAATTGGCAAGTTTTTGAAAAAATCCCTGTACTATAGTACAGGGAAATTTTCGAAAAATGACTGATTTTTTACCCTTTTATTTTCTGACATAAATGGTTACTATACCATAATTAACATGCGCAGAGTCGATTAATGGGTTCTGCGCATGTCAATTTTGCTACAGTAACCACTTTTGACATAAATGGTTACTATAGCATAATAAACATGCGCAGAGTCGAATAATGGGTTCTGCGCATGTGAATTGTGCTATAGTTACCAGTTTTATCGAAAAATAAAAAGGTCGAAAATTAGTAAAATTTTTTTAAAAATCCCTGTACTATAGTACAGGGAAATTTTCAAAAAATGGTCGATTTTTTACCCTTTTATTTTCTGACATAAATGGTTACTATACCATAATTAACATGCGCAGAGTCGATTAATGGGTTCTGCGCATGTCAATTTTGCTACAGTAACCACTTTTGACATAAATGGTTACTATAGCATAATAAACATGCGCAGAGTCGAATAATGGGTTCTGCGCATGTGAATTGTGCTATAGTTACCAGTTTTATCGAAAAATAAAAAGGTCGAAAATTAGTAAAATTTTTTTAAAAATCCCTGTACTATAGTACAGGGAAATTTTCAAAAAATGGTCGATTTTACACCCTTTTATTTTCTGACATAAATGGTTACTATAGCATAATATACATGCGCAGAGTCACATAATGGGTTCTGAGCATGTCAATTGTGCTATAGTAACCACTTTTGACATAAATGGTCACTATAGCAAAATAAACATGCGCATAGTCGAATAAATGGTTCTGCGCATGCCAATTGTGATATAGTAACCACTTTTGACATAAATGGTTAGTATAGCATAATAAACATGCGCAGAGTCGAATAATGGGTTCTGCGCATGTGAATTGTGCTATAGTTACCAGTTTTATCGAAAAATAAAAAGGTCGAAAATTGGCAATTTTTTTGAAAAAATCCCTGTACTATATATAGTACATGGAAATTTTCGAAAAAAGGTCGATTTTTTACCCTTTTATTTTCTGACATAATTGTTTACTATAGCATAATATACATGCGCAGAGTCGAATAATGGGTTCTGAGCATGTCAATTGTGCTATAGTAACCACTTTTGACATAAATGGTCACTATAGCATTATAAACATGCGCAGAGTCGAATAATGGACTTTGCGCATGTCAATCGTGCTATAGTTACCAGTTTTATCGAGAAAAAAAATGGTCGAAAATTGGCAAGTTTTTGAAAAAATCCCTGTACTATAGTACAGGAAAATTTTCGAAAAATGACTGATTTTGTACCCTTTTATTTTCTGACATAAATGGTTACTATACCATAATTAACATGCGCAGAGTCGATTAATGGGTTCTGCGCATGTCAATTTTTCTACAGTAACCACTTTTGACATAAATGGTTACTATAGCATAATAAACATGCGCAGAGTCGAATAATGGGTTCTGCGCATGTGAATTGTGCTATAGTTACCAGTTTTATCGAAAAATAAAAAGGTCGAAAATTAGTAAAAATTTTTTAAAAATCCCTGTACAGGGAAATTTTCCAAAAATGGTCGATTTTACACCCTTTTATTTTCTGACATAAATGGTTACTATAGCATAATATACATGCGCAGAGTCGAATAATGGGTTCTGAGCATGTCAATTGTGCTATAGTAACCACTTTTGACATAAATGGTCACTATAGCAAAATAAACATGCGCATAGTCGAATAAATGGTTCTGCGCATGCCAAATGTGATATAGTAACCACTTTTGACATAAATGGTTAGTATAGCATAATAAACATGCGCAGAGTCGAATAATGGGTTCTGCGCATGTGAATTGTGCTATAGTTACCAGTTTTATCGAAAAATAAAAAGGTCGAAAATTGGCAATTTTTTTGAAAAAATCCCTGTACTATATATAGTACATGGAAATTTTCGAAAAAAGGTCGATTTTTTACCCTTTTATTTTCTGACATAATTGGTTACTATAGCATAATATACATGCGCAGAGTCGAATAATGGGTTCTGAGCATGTCAATTGTGCTATAGTAACCACTTTTGACATAAATGGTCACTATAGCATTATAAACATGCGCAGAGTCGAATAATGGACTTTGCGCATGTCAATCGTGCTATAGTTACCAGTTTTATCGAGAAAAAAAATGGTCGAAAATTGGCAAGATTTTGAAAAAATCCCTGTACTATAGTACAGGGAAATTTTCGAAAAATGACTGATTTTTTACCCTTTTATTTTCTGACATAAATGGTTACTATAGCATAATTAACATGCGCAGAGTCGATTAATGGGTTCTGCGCATGCCAATTGTGATATAGTAACCACTTTTGACATAAATGGTTAGTATAGCATAATAAACATGCGCAGAGTCGAATAATGGGTTCTGCGCATGTGAATTGTGCTATAGTTACCAGTTTTATCGAAAAATAAAAAGGTCGAAAATTGGCAATTTTTTTGAAAAAATCCCTGTACTATATAGTACATGGAAATTTTCGAAAAAAGGTCGATTTTTTACCCTTTTATTTTCTGACATAATTGTTTACTATAGCATAATATACATGCGCAGAGTCGAATAATGGGTTCTGGGCATGTCAATTGTGCTATAGTAACCACTTTTGACATAAATGGTCACTATAGCATTATAAACATGCGCAGAGTCGAATAATGGACTTTGCGCATGTCAATCGTGCTATAGTTACCAGTTTTATCGAGAAAAAAAATGGTCGAAAATTGGCAATTTTTTGAAAAAATCCCTGTACTATAGTACAGGGAAATTTTCGAAAAATGACTGATTTTTTACCCTTTTATTTTCTGACATAAATGGTTACTATACCATAATTAACATGCGCAGAGTCGATTAATGGGTTCTGCGCATGTCAATTTTGCTACAGTAACCACTTTTGACATAAATGGTTACTATAGCATAATAAACATGCGCAGAGTCGAATAATGGGTTCTGCGCATGTGAATTTTGCTATAGTTACCAGTTTTATCGAAAAATAAAAAGGTCGAAAATTGGCTATTTTAAAAAAAAATCCCTATACTATAGTACAGGGAAATTTTCGAAAAATGGTCGATTTTTTACCCTTTTATTTTCTGACATAATTGGTTACTATAGCATAATATACATGCGCAGAGTCGAATAATGGGTTCTGCGCATGTCAATTGTGCTATAGCAACCAGTTTTATCCAGAAAAAAAAATGGTCGAAAATTCAAAATATTTTGAAAAAATCCCTGTACAGTACATGGAAATTTTCGAAAAATGGCCGATTTTCGACCCTTTTATTTTTTTATATAAATGGTTACTATAGCATAATAAACAAGCGCAGAGCCGAATAATGGGTTCTGCGCATGTCAATTGTGCTATAGAAACCACTTTTGACATAAATTGTTACTATAGCATAATAAACATGCGCAGAGTCGAATAATGGGTTCTGCGCATGTCAATTGTGCTATAGTAACCAGTTTTATTGAAAAATAAAAAGGTCGAAAATTGGTAATTTTTTTAAAAAATCCCTGTACTATAGTACAGGGAAATTTTCGAAAAATGGTCGATTTTTTACCCTTTTATTTTCTGACATAAATGGTTACTATAGCATAATATACATGCTCAGAGTCGAATAATGGGTTCTGCGCATTCCAATTTTGCTATAGTAACCACTTTTGACATAAATATTTACTATAGCATAATAAACATGCGCAGAGTCGAATAATGGGTTCTGCGCATGTCAATAGTGCTATAGTTACCAGTTTTATCGAAAAATAAAAAGGTTGAAAATTGGTAATTTTTTTAAAAAATCCCTGTACTATAGCACAGGGAAATTTTCGAAAAATGACTGATTTTTTACCCTTTTATTTTCTGACATAAATGGTTACTATAGCATAATTAACATGCGCAGAGTCGATTAATGGGTTCTGCGCATGTCAATTTTGCTACAGTAACCACTTTTGACATAAATGGTTACTATAGCATAATAAACATGCGCAGAGTCGAATAATGGGTTTTGCGCATGTGAATTTTGCTATAGTTACCAGTTTTATCGAAAAATAAAAAGTCGAAAATTGGCTATTTTTAAAAAAAATCCCTATACTATAGTACAGGGAAATTTTCGAAAAATGGTAGATTTTTTACCCTTTTATTTTCTGACATAATTGGTTACTATAGCATAATATACATGCGCGGAGTCGAATAATGGGTTCTGCGCATGTCAATCGTGCTATAGCAACCAGTTTTATCCAGAAAAAAAATGGTCGAAAATTCAAAATATTTTGAAAAAATCCCTGTACTATAGTACATGGAAATTTTCGAAAAATGGCCGATTTTCGACCCTTTTATTTTTTTATATAAATGGTTACTATAGCATAATAAACAAGCGCAGAGCCGAATAATGGGTTCTGCGCATGTCAATTGTGCTATAGTAACCACTTTTGACATAAATTGTTACTATAGCATAATATACATGCTCAGAGTCGAATAATGGGTTCTGCGCATTCCAATTTTGCTATAGTAACCACTTTTGACATAAATATTTACTATAGCATAATAAACATGCGCAGAGTCGAATAATGGGTTCTGCGCATGTCAATTGTGCTATAGTTACCAGTTTTATCAAAAAATAAAAAGGTCGAAAATTGGTAATTTTTAAAAAAAATCCCTGTACTATAGTACAGGGAAATTTTCGAAAATGGTCGATTTTTTACCCTTTTATTTTCTGACATAAATGGTTACTATAGCATAATTAACATGCGCAGAGTCGATTAATGGGTTCTGCGCATGTCAATTTTGCTACAGTAACCACTTTTGACATAAATGGTTACTATAGCATAATAAACATGCGCAGAGTCGAATAATGGGTTCTGCGCATGTGAATTGTGCTATAGTTACCAGTTTTATCGAAAAATAAAAAGGTCGAAAATTGGCAATTTTTTTAAAAAATCCCTGTACTATAGTACAGGGAAATTTTCGAAAAATGGTCGATTTTTTACCCTTTTATTTTCTGACATAAATGGTTACTATAGCATAATAAACATGCGCAGAGCCGAATAATGGGTTCTGCGCATGTCAATTGTGCTATAGTAACCACTTTTGACATAAATTGTTACTATAGCATAATAAACATGCGCAGAGTCGAATAATGGGTTCTGCGCATGTCAATTGTGCTATAGTTACCAGTTTTATCGAAAAATAAAAAGGTCGAAAATTGGTAATTTTTTTAAAAAATCTTTGTACTATAGTACAGGGAAATTTTCGAAAAATGGTCGATTTTTTACCCATTTATTTTCTGACATAAATGGTTACTATAGCATAATTAACATGCTCAGAGTCGAATAATGGGTTTTGCGCATGCCAATTTTGCTATAGTAACCACTTTTGACATAAATATTTACTATAGCATAATAAACATGCGCAGAGTCGAATAATGGGTTCTGCGCATGTGAATTGTGCTATAGTTACCAGTTTTATCGAAAAATAAAAAGGTCGAAAATTGGCAATTTCTTTGAAATTTTCCTGTACTATAGTACAGGGAAATTTTCGAAAAATGGTCGATTTTTTACCCTTTTATTTTCTGACATAATTGGTTACTATAGCATAATATACATGCGCAGAGTCGAATAATGGGTTCTGAGCATGTCAATTGTGCTATAGTAAACACTTTTGACATAAATGGTTACTATAGCATAATAAACATGCGCAGAGTCGATTAATCGGTTCTGCGCATGTCAATTGTGCTATAGTAACCAGTTTTATCGAAAAATAAAAAGGTCGAAAAGTGGTAATTTTTTGAAAAAATCCCTGGAAAATTTTCGAAAAATGACCGATTTTTTACCCTTTTATTTTCTGACATAAATGGTTACTATAGCATAATATTCATGCACAGAGTCGAATAATGGGTTCTGCGGATGCCAATTTTGCTATAGTAACCACTTTTGACATGAAAATCAAGCAGCAGTTATAGTACTACACTTTGACATTTTTGTTAAAATGGAAACTCGACTATAATTTATAGGTACCAACTGTATTTCTGGTATTTATGAGTCCCATGACAATACTGTATTTTGCTGTCAGATAATCATTGAATTATTATCAAAACAATCCAGGAAAGTTTTTGTTTGTAATATGATACTTGAAGTGACCTCCAGACTTGACCTTAGCAATAAAATAAACTAAATTGAGTCTGTTTCATATCATATTCACTTCTGTAACAAAATTCACATTATAAAAAGAGAAAAGAAACGTTTAATTATAACTCAAACACCATTTGTCTGACAGACAATTGAAGTATTTTTTGCTTTTAATTACATTTTTTCAGGTAAAATAACTATTATGTGACAATAAAATGACAAATTCAAAAACAAATTTGAAATAAAAAATATTTTTCAGAGGGACAATATATCTTTAAATCTGTTACGTCAATAAGCGAGCAGCGTTTTTTGTAAGAAATATTTCTTGTTTACTTAACTAGTTACTATGACTCTATGACAAAAGGGCAGTCTTCAAACGGGTCAAACGCCTTCAGATCATGAATATTCATAAGGACATAATAGGTAAGTATTAAACAGTAGGTGTACGTACCTTCAAATAGGTTTCCTTAATAAAGATGTCCCCTGAATTGGGTTGGTTGCATATTAAATATACCCAGCTGATATTTAAAGGGCTGATTCTACTCTTATTATTTATAGGCCTACTGTACAGTGGGATACAGACTTTGAAAGAGGTTCGTACGTAAAAAAGAATAGGTAAATACATTTGTAATGAAAAATTAAAAATACATTATAAAATTACAGTATAAATGTTTAGTAGATTTACTATTCTCTGATATAAATAATGAAGACGAATGAACTTTGACATTGATAAATGAAATAGACGCGTACTATCCGATTATTTTATGTAGTGTGACACCCGGATGCTTGTCAACTCGCAACGCGAGTGTCCTATGACAGATTTCTTATTTTTGTTTTAGGCCTACAAACCGGTTTATTGCGACAAACAGCTTTATTGCAGTAAACAAGATTAACAAGAGCTTGAGGAGGTGAGTGAGGCTAAACTTGGATACAAAATGTCTCAATACCAAGCCGGTGTTTACGATGTAAGTACAACACTTAAAAGTTATGTTAATTTTCGTCACCAATCTCCATCTACACATATTTTTCTTTCAAAGAAAGATCATGAAAAGTTAGCCCATTGTAACCAATAATATAGTTTACCCTACAGAGCCAATCGGTTTTCTATGGCATGATACTTTTTTAAAGAAAAATGGCACAACAATTATTATTATTATCGCATAATTGAATTAAAAAAATTAAAGAAAATGCCATATTTTCCAATTGTTCACCCTAATAGATATAGCATTTTTAAACTGATTTACTACAGTAGTCCTATGACTTTCATGTAAGATGATGATAACGCAATAATTCTTGTCATATAATAGGTCATACCAATATTTCCCCCCTAGTACTTGAACTTGAAGTTTATTATTTTGTGTTTCTCGAAAAAAAACCCATTTTGACTCATTTATTTTTTGACATAACTGGTTAGTATATCATAATTGACATGCGCAGAATCATGTAACGTGTTCTGCGCATGCAAATTATAACATAGAAACCAGTTATTTCGAAAAATAGAAAGGTCAAAATTAGCCAAATTTCGACCTTGTATATATTGTATTATCATGATATATATTAATATTATAAAGCCATAGTAATTATATACTATACTAAAATAAAAGTAAAGGGAAATTTTCGAAAAACTTCGACCCTTTTATTTCTTGACAAAACTGGTTAGTACTGTATGTCATAATTGCACAATCCCTGTAGTATGGCGCGCCATACTGTAGCCTGTATTTTTTGCGGATGTGTTAGCTTTCCATAGCTATGTGCGTATCTGGTGGTTAATTGCTATGTAGATCGTGTTTATGCAAGGTTTATCCCCTGGCCGTGCGCAGCAGGCAGGGATCAGCTGTTTATTTTGATTTAGTAGGCCAACTCATAAATTGAGAATGTATCTTGGTACTTAAGGAATGCTCTCACATCGGGGTATCTACTCTTATTAATTTTTGAACGCACAAGGTGAACGGATGACATTCATTGATACTTCAGTATGAGAGTATCCGATAGACTATTGATTTTCGTCGTTTTTTTGCAATATAAAATCAACCAACAAACGAATGCGAACATGCCCAAACTTGGGTGACTTGCCACAAACGAATGCAGGCATGCACAAACTTGGGTGACTTGCCCCAAACGAATGCAGGCATGCACAAACTTGGGTGACTTGCCCCAAACGAATGCGGGCATGCACAAACTTTGGTGACTTGCCCCAAACGAATGCAGGCATGCACAAACTTGGGTGACTTGCCCCAAACGAATGCAGGCACGCACAAACTTGGGTGACTTGCCCCAAACGAATGCGGGCATGCACAAACTTTGGTGACTTGCCCCAAACGAATGCAGGCATGCACAAACTTGGGTGACTTGCCCCAAACGAATGCGGGCATGCACAAACTTGGGTGACTTGCCCCAAACGAATGCGGGCATGCACAAACTTGGGTGACTTGCCCCAAACAAATGCGGGCATGCACAAACTTGGGTGACTTGCCCCAAACGAATGCAGGCATGCACAAACTTGGGTGACTTGCCCCAAACGAATGCGGGCATGCACAAACTTGGGTGACTTGCCCCAAACGAATGCGGGCATGCAAAAACTTGGGTGACTTGCCCCAAACGAATGCGGGCATGCACAAACTTGGGTGACTTTCCCCAAACGAATGCGGGCATGCACAAACTTGGGTGACTTGCCCCAAACGAATGCGGGCATGCACAAACTTGGGTGACTTTCCCCAAACGAATGCAGGCATGCACAAACTTGGGTGACTTGCCCCAAACGAATGCGGGCATGCACAAACTTGGGTGACTTGCCCCAAACGAATGCGGGCATGCACAAACTTGGGTGACTTTCCCCAAACGAATGCGGGCATGCACAAACTTGGGTGACTTTCCCCAAACGAATGCGGGCATGCACAAACTTGGGTGACTTTCCCCAAACGAATGCGGGCATGCACAAACTTGGGTGACTTGCCCCAAACGAATGCGGGCATGCACAAACTTGGGTGACTTTCCCCAAACGAATGCGGGCATGCACAAAATGGGTAACTTGCTCCAAGTATGTAGTTATTGTATTTTCTATGCTAGGTCTCCAGTCGTATGAAACGCCACATGTGCAAAAATATTTATCTTTTTACTAATATAATAAGTCACAACTCCGTTTGGAAACCCAGACTAGCAAAAACTTTACACGGCAAATGAAAATTCGAACGATTTTTTCGATTCAATATTTAGTGTCTCCAATTTTCCAATCTACTAATTATTAATCAAGTTACAACCCACCTAGGTACGTCAGAAGTAAGGATCCAAGCGATCGGAAACAAATCTAATTATTCAAATGCTATTATTCATTCATGTAGCGTTGCTATTCAAAGCTCTATTAAAGGGACACGGACGCACTCGCGGTTTACTAGAGAGTGTCCCCATAATAATATGTATGTAGGCCCTACATATAATATTTTTCCCCTTAATATATCAAATAGGAGTTGGCCGAAGTGAAATATTGCCCGCTGCCTCGCTTGGTTTTCTAGCTAGGTCTCCTAAGTAGGGCCGGGGTGTCCAAAACTAAAATACAGGGATCGTCTTGTCTACATGTTTATGTAGTAAGTCTAATAAGTCGTTTCATATTTCTAATAAATTAAAATTATGTATTTCATTACATATATTAGGAAGTGGATCAAGAAAATGCACAAAAGATGCCACGACCACAAATATCATCAAAAGACATTGTAGAAACAGCGTCGGATTTGGGTTCAAACCCATTCACGGTCTCTAAATCGTTTAAAATGTTGGACGAGCCTGCTGCTGGCGGCGGTAAGTATAAAAAAAAAAAAGATTTCTTTTAATAGAAATGTTGGACGAGCCTGCTGCTGGCGGCGGTAAGTATAAAAAAAAAAGATTTCTTTTAATAGAAATTTTAAACTCGGGGTTACCCTTTAAGATAATAGATTTGTTTTTCTTTTTAAGCGCCTGCACCGTCCATTTTTAGTGGTGACGCCACTGGCAGAGAGACGGCGTTCAAACGGGTCAAAGATTCTGTAGGAGGATGCCGTGAACCGCCAAAACCGGGCATGAAAATATGCATAATATGTGGAGAAAAAATGGTGTAAGTTTTTGTATACAATAACGAGTAGGAATGTGTTATGATATAACCTCTCCTTAAAAGGACATTTCCCATGAAATGATGATTATATGGGATGAATGAGGTGGATGTCACGCCCCTCTCACTTTGTTGATTGCCTTGGTCGGTCGGAGAGCCACTTTCTTGCTAAGCCCGGTTTCAACTAGACGCAATGGTGACGTAGGTGAACGCAAGTGACCAATCGCAAGCGACAGTTCGGATGAGTATCGCGTCGTTCATTGCTGCTCAACTTTACATGTGGTTCCCGTCTAAGTGTCAACCGCGCTTAAGCGACGTGCGGCCCCATGAAATGCGGGTTTATTGCGTCGTTTTAATAGGCCAACATTTGATACAGTTGGACATATTGACTGATGTACCACCTGTAGAATTGATTTTGTAAACACTAAAAATAAATATTACAATCCATTACAGATGGAAACATCTGGTTTTCTCAACGTGCTAACATTTCAAAAAGAGGCTTTAGGAAAATCATGGAAAATAAATTAATGTTGGTCCCTTGAATCGAGCACTTTGATTAGTGTTTGTACAGTATTTTATCTGAGTGAAATAGACTCAATTTAATTGGAACCAGAACAGGACGACGACTGTAGGCTATAATACGGAGCTTTCGTTTTGCGACGACATAAACCTACGCGTCGTTGTTGTCAAATTCACCAAAAACCGTACTGTGTCTGTCCTCCAGGAACGGAGTGCGACGCTTGCGCACAACGGCGGTCCTCCTAGAGAAAATACGTCATCTTGGCTTTAGCGTTATCACAACTCTCTAACGATTATTACCACCTAGCGATAGAGGTAATTTCACTAATGTGTTACCCCTTCTCCCCTCGGCTAATTAACGCGTTTACAGCCAATAACACGATGCATCTGTGACGCTTGTCAAAGAAATCACCGCCTACAGTTTCGTTCCTCCTACATCAAGTTATTATTAATCTAAGTAATCAACAATTTGTTTACGATTTCTTTGTCGTCGAAAATCCACTTACTGATGGTTTTGTCATGGTTCGGTGATTTCACAAATGTAATTATGGGCGCTGTTCATGTTGTTACCATTGTTTTTGTCAAATATATTTTTTTGTTGAAGTATTTAAAAAAAGTCCGTAACATAAATATATTTACCTACTGTCGCGTTTAATCAGTGGCGTAACGGCTATGAGCTTCACCGGCTAAACCCAGGGGCTCCGGTGCTTTCTTGGGGCCCTCAGCAGTCTCTAGAGGAAAAACAGGCATTGAAATATGTCGGAAAAGGCTAAAGCGCCAGCGTTGGGGGCCACTTAGGTTCCAAAATAAGGGGACTCATGTCTCTACGTTACACCACTGCTTTTAATATCATCACCGATGAAAATCTCTACTTTTCGACGATTCATTGCGATGATCGAAATATCATAGATTTCTTATTTAGGAAGAACTTGATTGGGCGCGCCGAAGTAACCTTCAAAATCGGACGTCCATTCTATTCACGTATTTCTGCAATATCAAACGGAAACCTATTAGGCTTAAATGTACTTAGCCGATAAGCCTATGTAACCGTACATTTATATAAATGTCGTGGTTGTTAAATGTGTAAACTTTCCGAATGACGTATAGCGCGTTCCACCGCATATTCATCGCGTCGTCTGCATTCTTTCAATTCCCACGTTTATCCATCACGAAGCTAGCAAAGAGAATTACTTAAATCTTGGATCTTAAAAGTAATCTCGGGTTAAGATGGTCTTAATTTTGTTTACACATTTGACGGCGGTTGGAGTAGATTTTCGATTTTTTTTTCAAACTATTGCAAGAAAAATAAATCGATCTAAACGGGATAAGATTAGAACACACCTGCCGTCGGAAATGACTTGATATCGATTCGAAAATTTAAAGTAGGGCCTAAAAAAGAAAAATGTAAACAAGAGAATAATACACAATGAAAGAGCGAGGCATAGGAAATTATAAAAGTAAACTACCGTACGTTTTATGAAAAAAACTCCTTAAGTGCGGAAAAACTAGTTAGCCTAAATCAACACTAATTGTATATACGTATGAAGTTGCTCCAGATAGAACCATTCATAAAGCAGTAATATTACAAATTCACAATGTTAACGTGCGGATTGAAACAAGTCATTTTGTTAATCTACCGCGACAACACGACGAAAATACGAACATTTTCCGTGACTGAAAATTCCCCTTTAAAATCCAATTTCACAGAAAGTAACGGTGACGGTAAAGCGTGGTTCCCACTAGCGACGCAACGCAAGGACGTAACGCAACGCAAGTGAATTGACCAATCACAAGCGATGGCTTATTCGCTTGTGATTGCTAACTGTCTATAACTTCACTTGTCATTGGTTAAAATGCTTGCGTTGCGTTTACGTCCTTGCGTTACGTTCTAGTGGGAATCAAGCTTAAGCGGAAAACGTTGTCGTCCCACGTTGAATGTGTATCTATCCTCACAACCATCCGTCCGCTCCGCGCGTTTGTGTAAATTGGCATTTACAACGCTATCCCAGGATGCCGAGCGGGAGGCGATTTTTTTTTTCGTACATAAGTTGGGGACCCCATCATGAAACGTCACAAAATAAACATGAATAATTCATCAGTTAAATTTTCTTGTTCCGTGTGCACCCAAAGCGTATAGCAACAAGAAGTGATTACACAAGTGCGGTACGATTCTAGGCCTATCTCCGCTGTGGTTGCATGCCGCGTGCGATTTCATAATAGAATAGCGGAGTTTTGTGTGGATTGTCGAAATAATCAGCCTTTAGTTTATGGTGTTTTTAATATAGTTTATTACTAAAGAATTACGTGTTAAAATTATAGGTTTTATTGATACTATTAGGCCTAATTACTAGTCTCTAAACCCCTGTATATATTCTAGTAGTAGCTGTGTGGGTACGGTGTGTGTGACTTGTGTCTTTGGGCTATGTACGTCCAATTACTACTTAGTTTAATGTTTTGCCTAGCTGTCGATTAGCCTCGACACATTTTGCATAGTGGACGTGTGTGTGAAGAAGAGTGCGCGAAGGCAATCACGTGAATTGACCTAGAATCCTAGGCCTATTATTGTAGAAAGAATCGTATCGCAGTTGTTGTTCTGTGTGCACACCCAAGCGTTCTTGGACATAGCCCAAAGAAAGCTTAGACCCACAAGAATAAAGAATGTGTATAATTTGTGTACTGTATTTGTTTAATTCTGCTATCAATTATCAAACAATATGCAATGTACTCAAAGGAACTTTAAAAATGCGCGTATATGAACACATGAGATGGGAAGATTTGACCCACGAGAATAAAAAATGTATTTTTGTGTAATGTTTATTGTTTAATTTTGCTGACTTATTACTCGGATTGTGTCATACCAAAGATAGTGTAACTATTACACCAAAGATAGTGTAATCTTTGGTCATACCTAACACACACACACGTCACACACATCCACACAGCTACTACTAGAATAGACATGGGTTTAGAGACTAATAATTAGGCCTAATAGTATTAATAGAAACTATAATTTTAACACGTAATTCTTTAGTAATAAATTATATTAAAAACACCATAAACTAAAGGCCGATTATTTCGACAATCCACACAAAACGCCGCTATTCTTCAACAGCGGAGATAGGCCTAGAATCGTACCGCACTTGTGTATATCACTTCTTGTTGCTATACGCTTGGGTGCACACGGAACAAGAAAATTTAACTGATGAATTATTCATGTTTATTTTGTGACGTTTCATGAGGGGGTCCCCAACTTATGTACGAAAAAAAAAATCGCGAGCGGGAGCGGGACGAACGTTAAAGCTTAGTTCCCACTAGTGACGCAACGTAAGCAAATGCCCTTCCAATAATTGTGTTTGCCCCCAACCTGCGATGTTTGCGTTGTCGTGATACGCAATACTTTGCGTCAATACGTCGCTGCGTTGCGTTCTAGTGGGAACCACGCTTAAGTTAACCATAGGCAATAGATTGACTATAGGCTAA
This sequence comes from Antedon mediterranea, assembly GCF_964355755.1. Lineage (NCBI taxonomy): Eukaryota > Metazoa > Echinodermata > Crinoidea > Comatulida > Antedonidae > Antedon > Antedon mediterranea. The sequence goes on from NC_092677.1 coordinate 3,197,954, forward strand.
TGTACTTTTATGCATGAGCGTCGATTTATCTTTTACGTTACCGCCCGAAAACTAGCTAGTAACGCATCTGAACTCCATCAATTTGATTTCCATGCGTGCCGTCATCTACTTCACTCATTGTGTCTCGCCGCCGCCCGTATTTGCTAGGCCAATTCATCCCTTTGTTTTTATTTGCAGGGGAAAGTTTGTGAAACTTCGTGAAAAGGGTTTACACAATGAATGCTTCAACTGTAGTGTATGCGGGGTAAATTTAAAAGGGAAAGGTGAGTTGCAAGCTAATCAATCAATTTAAATAATCGATATATTATCTATGTGTTTATTGATTATTAGTAATCATGATCATGATGGTGGTGAGGGGTTGATGACAATTTTAAAACATGTGACAATAAATAAGTGTTACAATGTTTGACCAGAATGTGTAACAATAATTTGTGACAATATGTGAAATAATGTGTGCGACAATAATATGTGACAATATAAATGTGTGTGACAATATGTTTGACAATGTGTGACAATAAATACATGTGTGACAATGTGTGACAATACATACATGTGTGACAATGTGCGACAATAATATGTGACAATATAAATGTGTGTGACAATTTAATAAATGTGCGACAATGTGATACTAATACATGTGTGACAATAATACATGTGTGATAATAAATACATGTGATAATGTGCGACAATAAGTTTGACAATATGTGACAATATAAATGTGTTTGACAATATGTGACAATGTGTGTGACTCGACAATATATGTGACGTGTGACAATAATTATGTGACGTGTTCCAATAATATGTGACAATATGTTTGACAATGTGACAATATGTGACGTGTGACAATAATATGTGACAATATGTTTGACAATGTGACAATAATATGTGACGTATGACAATAATATGTAACGTGTGACAATATGTGACAAAGTGACAATAATATGTGACGTGTGACAATTTTGTATATTATTGATTTCTCGTAGGTTACCATGAAAAAGACGGCGCCTACTATTGTCGAAAAGACCGCCCTTTGTGAATATCAAAATTACTTTGAATCAGCTGTCAATACCAATAGTCTTCCATTTTGTATAGATCACGTTCTTTTGAAGTTTTCTACTCCAGAAGAGCGAGGCACTGACCGCAGTCAGCTGCAGTGATTTGGTTTTCCTCTATAACATCATGGAGTTATACCTCCATGATAAAATTACTTTCTGGCTAATTGATCAATTTTATCTAGTGGCGTCGTCGTCATAAACACGTCGCATGCACTCTCGTCGTGCAGGCATTGATTCGGTCTCCATTTATCAATTAATTAAATTGATGACGATAATGAATACTTCAAAGGACACGGTAATTTGGTTATCAACCGCAATATACGACGACTATCATTTTAATCAAATTTTTAATCATGACTATCTAAAATGGATTTAATTGTAATAAGAAGCTTTGCACCGACAGATTAAACATCTTTTGTAAAAATGTGAATTTAAATTATTTTTGTTTGTTCATTAAAAGATTGTTTTGCAACTTGTATACAGTAACGTTGTGTTTTTATTTGCCTACGTGATCTTCGATCATGACATGTGTGCTAATTTACTCTATATTATTATTAACTTGAATACAGTTAATGGTATTGGTTGTTGTTTTCCTCGAGCAAGTTAGAAAAAGACAGTGTGCTTAAACTAATCTGCTCCACATACATACAGTAGAACTACGCAATAATGGGACACTCGTATTTAGGGGGACACTCGTATTTAGGGGGACACTCGTATTTAGAGGGACACTCGTATTTAGAGGGACACTCGTATTTAGGGGACACTCGTATTAGAGGGATACTCGTATTTAGAGGGACACTCGTATTTAGGGGGACACTCGCATTTAGACACTCGTAACTAGGGATACTCGTATTTTAGGGGAACTCATATGTAGAGGGACACTCGTATTTTAGGGGGCACTCGTAAGGGTGACACTCGTATTTAGGGGGACACTCATACTTAGAGAGGGACAATCGTATTTAGAGGGACACTCGTATTTAGGGGGACACTCGTATCTAGCTTTTGGAGGTGTGTTTTTATGGCTATGCCTTTTGTTTGTTGTTGCCTTTTGCATGTCTTTTGTTTGTTGACATCTTTGATTGGCTGATGTTTTTTATTATGTAATTTTGTATATGTGATATATATGTTATTCTCTTCACCTGTATGATGGACTATGCCCGAAACATCGTCGTGTTAATACATTTATATTGAGGCAGTTTTAACTTGTTTGTTTTTACACTATGGTTTACTCCTATTAAAGGGACACACTTTATTGGGTTCTGAAAATGATCATAGAGGTTCGAGACAAACATAGCATTAAGTTCACTGGTCCTAAACTCTGGGATAACGTACCAGTTAATATAAAAAGTGCTTTGTCTAAGAAGAGTTTTTCTTTTAAATTGAAACAGCACCTCGTATCTAGTTATGTTTAATTATCCTTTCTCTCATTGTAGTTTTGATATTTAGTCTTTTCGGTACCCTGAAACTAAAAGTCTTCATTACTGTTTTTGTCCTGTTTCCGGTTCCCGTGCTGTCCTGTTTTTTTTTTTTTTCAGTTTCTTTGGGCTGCCTTATACAAGCTTCGCTTTTTAGGAATGTTGCCCCTCTTATTTTAATCATTTTTACTGTTAATTTTTTAATTTCTATGAAAGACAATTAGAGAAATAAATGTTACTTTGATTGATGATTGATTGAACTGTGTGTATATAGTATATACTGTAGTTGTTATCCTACTGCAGTTACTGCAGTAAATACACTTGTTTGACATTTGTTGGTAATCATACACACTGTGTATTACAGTGAGACTGCCTCATAACCTTATACATTGAAACAACTTAAAATGCAGTAGCTTCATAGTAGTATCCCGTAAGCTTTGATTGAACTTTATATTTATACTGGGTAACCTCTTCAGTCAAAGACTGGTCTCCCAGAGGGCCCAGTTGGTGATCAGTGGCTGTGATGTACTAATACACCGGGGTAACGCCTACTCGTCTCGAAAGATGTACTAGGTTCTTTAAAGTGCACACGAGCTAGATGTGTACACTGGACCTACGGTTTATAGTCCTTATCCGAGAAGACTTGTTCTACCACCAGAACCATGGAGTGAGTGAGCCTCGAACCCCTGCCGATGTTATGGCTACGTAATTACGGTTCCACTGTCTTAACCGCTCGGCCACTCACTCACTCTAAGCTATATACAACCAGTCAACACGTGGTCCCCCACTTGAATGTAAGTTGACCTATCGCAAGTGACATTTTTGGTCGTGATTGGTCGAATTACGTGCTGCATGCTTACATAATATTTAAGTCTTAAGTGCAATATTATGATCTGCATTCTTTGGTTGAAGACAAATTCAAGGGCTCTACTTCGTAGTTTCTAGCCAGCTAAATTAACAAATTTAATTCTTTGGTGAAATAAGTAGATATTTATCACCTCATAATGTCTGGTGTTGCCGGCATTTCAATGGTCTTAATAAAAATGGAATGCAATTAAATTTCAGAAAGGTATGTTAATGGTGGATGATGTTAATTAAAAATAGAAAACAATAATTAACTACATCAACATTTTCCATTTTTAATTGTAAGAGTAAGTAAGTATTAAGAGTTTAATGTTAGCTTTGATGTAGTATATATATATATATATACAAATTGTATCTTTTTAAAATCTAGATATTAAATTTGACTGAATTCAGCTGGTTTTCTGATAAGAACAATATGTTTTTATACCAATATCGATTTTTGAAACGCTTTAAATATTTTTACTGGATTTAGCTTGTAAAAAAGGTCTAAAAAGGTCATCAACTGTGTATTCAACACATTACTTTAAACTATTGATCATACTTGATGTTAAAAAGTTACTTTTATTTACATGATCATTTTATTAATAAAAAATAAAAAAATATATCTTTTATGATTGTATGTTTAAAAAAAACCCATAAATTGAACAAAATAAAAAAATTAAACTGAAAAATATATGTTCAAAATATTTATTCTTTTTTTGAAAACTTGAATACAAAATCTATCAAAAAAAAAGTAAATATATACAAAAAACTAAACTAAAAATGATTTTCATGTATCACATAAACTTTCTTAACTAATTTTGAACTGTTGTAGGTTATGTATTTGTTGTGGTAACTGTTGCTATGGTAACCGTTTTTGTCTCGTATCAATATTTTATCAATTTCAATTAATTCTATCTATCTAAAAATGCAGTATGGCCATTCAATACCAGCAATATGGTAATATAAAGTACATTTAAAAAAACATGTATTTCAAAGAATATGAATATATTTAAGGGTTAATTAAAAGAGAATTATTGCATACGGCCGTAGCCATAACAAATGAACCCAATGTTGATTGTTCGCCATGGTGATTAACGAAGCCATAAATATTGATAAAAGTCAAAGTATAAGCAAAAATGGTTTTTATTATACAATAAAAAAAAGACATTATCGAAAATCAATTTTTCGTTACTGCATACACAACAATTTACCTATTTTTAGTTACTCGTTATATTTTTCGATTTCTGCTGTTAAAAAAACGTAACCTTAATACGAATCATAGATATGGATTAAGTTCCACAAGATTTAATCTGCATTAAATCAAGTTTAATCTGTTCAACCTCAAGTTGTTATTTAAATGTGTTGCCAGCTATGAATGGTATGGACATACTGTATGCATAATATCCAACCAGTAATATGCATAAAAACCTAGAATTAATTACTCGAAAAGTTGAGAATGCAATTCCACCGAGAAAGAAGTATTAGTTAATTATTATTATTATTAAATGTTTTTTTCTACGACAGCAGTTTTTACCGAGAGAGAAAAGGTTAACCAATTAGTTAAGAGCAAAAATCCATTTTAAATGCTCATTTTAAGATGGCCTGACCTTGCATGACTAACTTACGAATCGACTTTCTTAAGGGATGGCTACGATTCTTTTCCACAAAATCTGTTAAACGCTGACACATCCCCGTGACAACGCCCGTGAGGTGTTCACGTGTGAGGTCATTGCCGGGGTCAATGGCCAAAACACATTCATCTAGGTACCTAAAGGCAGATTAAACAAATATTAATTTGAAAAAATAACATTTATGTAATTAAGTTAACATACTAATGTAAAATATGTTTTTAAAATTAAAACATATTGTTTTAAATATTAATAAAACGAATCTAATTAATAATTTAAATTAAACTTAATAAAAGGGTTGACATTTTTGTTGAAAATTTGCCTGTACTAACATTAATGAAATAAAATAATAATAAAATTAACATTAATAAAAATAAAATATAATTCATTTTTGTATTAAATATATTGTATTGATATTATACATTTTTTATTTTACAAACAAAACATGTAACTAAACAATAAACAACACCCATTTTGCTTTAATTAATAATTTCAACTTGTTTAATTAAATTATGGCAAAATATGATTCATTTTTGTATTAAAGATGTATTGTCCCCCAAAAACATGAACAATTAAACATTAAATCAGACTTTAATATGTTATTTTGTAGTTTTAATAAAGTTAATCACTTCAGTGGAAGTCAAAGTTATTTCAGTTAAATGATTTTTTTTTGACTAATTTTTGGTGAAAGTTAATAACTATTTTGATACTTCAAATTGACCCACTTTTTTTTCGAAATCTTTTATTTTTTATTTGTTTGGAATTAGTCAAAGGGACAATACATTGTAAAGAATTATTTTTTCAGGGGGAAAAAACATCTTTATATTGATATTATACATTGATTTTTTATTTCACAAACAAACATGTAATAAACAACACCCACATGGCCTTGTAGAGTATCCCACATCATATTGCAGTAAAAGAAATTTTTAATTAATTTGCAACTGAACAAAGCAAAATCCATCAGGCCACAGTAGTTTTATTACGCTCATTTACTTGTCGTTTTATTCTCGCATTACAAAATATACGAACGTGTGGAGTATAATTATTTTAAATTGTAATTGCGCAAAAATGTTAATTTATTAACAAAGGTTTTTTATATTAAAAACATCGCAATTGTTGATGGCGTAAATATAATAATAATAATATATAATATTATGCTTTTAATACGGCTTTAAAAAGCATCACACGCTTTTTAAAGCCGTATTAAAAGTGTGCCTTGTAATAATAAGTTTGATAATTCCAAAAAAGTGTGGAGCATATCAATAAAATTGATCTAAACCTGAAAACCAATAACGCATAAGCCCGACCATAAACAACACACGCATAGCCGACAAAATTCAGGTAATATAGACATAAGGTAAGGTAAAAGAGACATAACACAAAATCACACAAACCTATGTAAAAATACACCGTACAAAGATATTAAGGATGAAATCCCCCCAAAAAATAAGTTAAAAAAAACATACCTATATTTAATATCCGTGTCGGTATCAAGTTCTTGTGACAACTGTTGTAGTAAAGATAAGATGACTGGCTGGTCAACCGGACAAGGAGTTTGACCGAATAAATCTTCTGGACTGAATGACTTACAGGCAAATAATACTAACCGAAGATCAGATGCACTCAGAGCCTGAAAAATTATTTGTTTTCATTTAAAACTTTTTTTAAAAAAGCTTTAATTAATTTCACTCAAAAAGTAGAGTATTTAGGGACCATGTCGAAATTATTCTACATACTGCAGTAACTGCAGTAACTACATTTTGTTAACACTTTAAGCAATTATTTTTCAAAAACTTTTTTTTGGTAATCATACACACTGTTTATTGCGGTGACTGTCTCATAAATTTCTACATTGAAAAAACTAAAATTGAATAATAAAACATAAGAAAAGTACTGCTAGTATACTACTGTAGATTGATATGGTACGACTTAATGACTTGACTGCACATTTATCATTTATAATTATTTCGTGCATACAAATAGTCTTTTTTCTTTCACTTTCAAAGGTTGTACTAATTTATTTTACAAACTATTGTTGTTGTAGAACCATAAGCTATAGCAATAATGACGGATTTTACAAATGGTTAAAAACAAATAATTTATAATTTTTGTAAATAAATAAAAATATGCATACCGTCTGGAACGCCTCATTTATTTGACCTTGACTGAGTTGTTGCGCAATCCTGCTCTGCGTTGCTTGAAGGTCAACCTGCGGCAGCGGAGTTTGCGACCGTATCGCGGCGCTAATGCTATCCTGCACGGTCGCCGAGTGATCCTGTAACGCTATCGTTAATTCTTCTTTTACAACTTCTTTTAGTTTAGTTACAATGTTTTTCTCCATGCTATAAATAAATTTGAATAATTTAAATAAAATTGAATAATATAAATCAATTTGAATAACTTAAAAGCCAGGTGCGGGCAAAAAATTTCTATTGATCATACATTCCAATAATTATCGATCTATAGTTTCCCCTATGTTTCATAATTTTGGGGATTTTATTTGTCTTACATGAGCTTGTTGAAAATAAGCACTTTCTTATCAGTGGGGGGATAGTTCAAATTATACAGTAAAATCTCTATTCATTTGTACACAAATTTTGTAAATAGAGAGGCATTTTAAAAAGCTACGAAAAATAAAGAGTGTGGTAAAAAATGTTATCAGATGACTAAATATAGGTAATTATTAACTTGAATTTTACATTTCTGGTATTTTTATTCAACTTCAGATTTTTATTTTTATGCTATAGCAAAAATTATCCACCGTATATCCACTATCTTTTTTCACCTTCTAGGGAGTCACCAGACATGTTATTACATTAGGTTAACTACCTAACTACTGAAAAAAGGTCTTCCTAGTTTTTATGGCAGAATGTTGCCAAATTTTGTATTTGATCATATTAAGGGAAATTCATGTTTTTTCGTCTTGATTTCTGTTACAAATATTTGATTTATGTACAATTAATCAGATATTATATTTAAAATTCATGCCTGTACCTGAGCTTTAAATAAATTTGTATTTTAATCTAAACTAGACATGTAACTCGTCACTTTGACGAGTTAGTTATCCGCACGACAAACGCCACGTGCACGTCATACGTTAGAATATTGCACACAGAAAAAATTATGGCATTATGACCTGATCTGAAGAATATGATATGTTGTTAGTGCTGAATTCTGTCAATTTTGTGTCATATAGTATATACATGCAAACAGTATAATCTGTATACATGTTACATACAGTGTAGAATAGGTGAAATTACGGGACCCGCCATTTATTCAAATTTGTAACATGGCGACGGTATCAAGATGAAACACTAAGATAGCAATTTCGGAAGCAAATTATCTCAGCAACAACATATTAACGTGTAGAAGAAATTTGAATACGTTTAATATTGATGCGCGCTCTTTTAAATATAATGAACTATGATGCAAAAGATGAAAATACGACTTTTTTTATTTAACTGGCAATATGATGACGTCACAGCATCTGATTGGCAAAATGTTCACATGATTTCATATCTAAAATCCAAGAGCTTCCAGAAAATGTTTGAATCGTGATTATCACATTTTATTTTGACGGGCTATTACAGATTAAAATTTACTGTAAAGATGAAATTAATGACCCACGTAATTAAATTTTTAGGCATGATGACGTCATAAAAATTTAAATTTTTTTATCTCATGCGAAAGATAGTTGATTGACCTAGACAATATTAAAATCTCGGAGAAAAAAAAATACGTATAAGCGTGATGCGCTCCATTGAATGTGATGAGCAATAACGAAAGACAAAAAAATCCTATATTTTACATATGATGACGTCACAACATCCGTGAGGTAAAAATTCTGCATGAATTCATATCTACAACATATCTGCTTACATATTAAGTTAAAAAAATTAGGGGTAATCGTTGATCCTGAGAAGCTATAAAACATTCAAAATAGGCATAATTTTGACAACATTTTGTAACTTTTTCAACTAAAACGCGCGCAAATGGGCTAAATCAACGTGTTCGTATGACGTAATTTTAATTTGAAATGATGTCAATCTTTTTGAAAATGACTAGGAAAGGCTGGAAAATCACAATTCAAGAGAAAAAAACATGATTTTCATGCTCTATGCACACCGTGCGCGTAATATTTTTCGCTTGCGCGGTAATTTTGTACATGCTTAAAATGACATGAAACGCGTAGAAAGTTGATTAGAAATTATTTTTGCGCATTTTGAAATTTTAAATGCGCGTGCGCGCGTAACTTTGTGTAAAACACGCAATTTTTTTCAAACAGAAAGTTAGCGCATGATATAAATTAAACTTTCACAAAGTGTCAATTAAAAATCACTTTTAGTTTTTAATCTATGATCAATCATAAAAAATCATAAAATCGCGCATAAGTCACGTTGCGCAACTCTGACGTAATTCAAAAATAGGAGGTGCACAACTTCACGTAAATGCCCACATGTTGTCAAAGTTATAAAATGTTATGTTTACACATTTTAGAGAAACGCTCTACACAAAAATAGCGAGAAAGAAAGAAGAATAATACAGAAAAAAATATTGATCCCATACAATAACAAGGAGTTATCCGCCAAGTGCGGATAACTAATAAATTGGAATAATTGAAATAACATTGAATAACTTAAAATAAATTGAATAATTTAAAAAACATAGAATAATATAAATAAATTTGATTAATTTAAATTTAAATAATATAAATTGAATATAAATAAAATTGAATAATATAAATTTCTACTAAATATTATCTCTGCAACATGATAAACTGTTCAAATCACAAAATAGATAGCCTCTCTTCAAATTCAATTTAGGTACAGTAGGTATAATTTGTATAATAATACAGTTATATACAAATATATAGACTCTAAACCAGCCAGGGATATATTGAAAATTAATTAATAAACAGTGAAACAGAGGGAAAAAGCTGATTTATTACAATTTTTTTCCTGAATAGGAAGATTTATGAAACACCTGCAATACACTGCTAAGTATTCAGCCTATATGTTAATTAGCTTTATCTATAGCAATCAAATGCAGTTTTTTAAAAAGATTTTTCTCTAAATATATTTATTGTTGTAAACCAAACTGCCAAAATACAAGATCTAAACAAGTATAGATTTTTATGAAATTATTTTCAAAATATTATTTGTATATTATTATTTGGATTAAAAATATATAAATAAAATTCTCATCTGAGGGAAGTTAAGACTGCGATTCACAAATCCCCTCAAGCGTTTATTTCAAAATTTGTCTATAAATATCGGCATCATTTTTGCCGGCCATCACGAAACAATTGAAAAAAGGAACTTGAGAACTATATTTATTATTAGATAATCAATATTATATTATATGCTTGTTAGATGTACTTTGTTTTGATAATTGAGTTTGATATACCATTACCAGAATCATAATTACTATGTGCCACAGGCATATATATCAAATATTATAATATTATATAACATCAGAGTGCCACATGCACTTTTAAAATGATTCTGGAAAACGTACCATTCAGTAATGGTTATTTTTAAAATTAGTTTTATTATTTTTATATTAAAAAGGTAAAGTTGCTTCAAGTCATTTTCGTAACCTTATGCGAGAATTTAAAAGTATATGTAATGTTTTGAGAAATTATAAAGTAGTATACTGTATGTTCTGTATAAGAAATTAAAAGGTAATTAATTAAATAATAAAGTATATGTAATTTATAAATAATAAAGTACAGTATACAATATGTAAAGGATAGGAAATTAAATTTTATTAATTTACATGAAAAAGAATTTTAATATCATATAATAGTTATTCACATTGACCAAAAATTGGATTAAAAAAAAGAAATTATTTACCCGAAAAAAACATAATTTATTTTGTCTTTTTTACAAACAAAATCACTATTTTTGTTAATAAGCTTTCAGTTGATCGGTTTTATCAGGAAAATAATTTCTTCATCAAGTTTTTGGTCAAAGTGAATAATCATTTATGGTAAACAAATTGTAATGATTTTTTCAAGGAGAAAATATATCTCATTGGGGTATAAATTATTATGGCTATACAATTGGTTTTGAAAATAATGTTATAATGCCCTATATCGCTGGTATATATACAAATTGATCTGCAAATAGGCATAAACTACCGACCTTCCGACGACCTCTTCCAATTTCACGCCCATATCCTGGTGGATTAACATCTTAGTATCTTCGTGCAACTTTGCGGAAGTTTCCTTAAAACTGGCAACCATTGACTTCATTTCTGCTACAATCGGATCGCGGGCATCAACATGTTTTTGACGTAATTTTTGAAGTTGCGAATCCACATGTTGCAGATCTGTAATAAACAAAATCATATTTCATTTAATTTTGCTTTCAATATTTTTTTTACTCAATAAAAATTTAAAAAAGATTTTTTTTTTTAATACATCTAATCTAAAACACACCTACTGCATGCTAGTGGTTGGCATGTGCACAAAATAGATTAACAGGCTAGTTTGCCCAGGGTAGTTTGCCCAGGCTAGTTTGCCCAGGCTAGTTTTCCCAGGGTAGTTTGCCCAGGCTAGTTTGCCCAGGGTAGTTTTCCCAGGGTAGTTTGCCCAGGCTAGTTTGCCCAGGGTAGTTTTCCCAGGGTAGTTTGCCCAGGCTAGTTTGCCCAGGGTAGTTTTCCCAGGGTAGTTTGCCCAGGCTAGTTTGCCCAGGGTAGTTTGCCCAGGGTAGTTTTCTAGACATTTTTCCTTAATAAAGAAAGAACATATTTGTTTGCTACTCATATTCAAACATCGAACGTGTGTTGTTTTTGAGTGCTTTTGGTTTTTATCTCTTAAAAAGATTTTCTCTTTCCATTCTTTTGGAATTGCGTTTAATACAATTTGCCATTCAGCAATCCAGTTTGATTTATAATACCTAAGCATATCAAGTAACTCATTTGCGTTAATGAACCTATTCTAAATTACAATATCCTTCATATTTCGTACACCTGACCTATCCAGTTTCTAAAAAACATGTCATTGTATAAAATCATTTTGTTATACCAGAGTTGTTGATGCAATATATCATCATAACATAATTGACGTTTAGTCATACCACTATTAAGTTTGACTAAAATACATAGTATAGATTTATAGAAATCGGGTATGGCTTTAAAACTAGCATTTTTCTTATCAATATATGATATGTTTTCAATAATATCTTTTGGGCCTATTCTATTAAAATATGTGTTTGGCAGACATTTCCTCTTTGAATCCTCATTGTTATACAATCTTTTAAGCCAAGATATTTTTAAAGATTTAACCTGTGACCTGAAATCAGGCGCTTTAACACCACCACTTTCATATTCGTTTATAAGAACTACTCTTTTAACCTTTTCTCTTTTTCCATCCCACAAAAGTCAAAAATTATGTTATCAACACGTTTTAGAACACTTTCAGGCGTGTCTATAATACTTGCAACATAAACAAGTTTTGACAGGCCAAGCGTCTTTAAGATAATTTTTTTCCCAAAAATGGTCAGATTTCTTTTTCGCCACGATTTAAGCGTGTTTTGTAACGAATAGATTTTTTCGGACCTTTTCCGGAAAATTCTTTGTCATGGCCAATATAAATACCTAAAATTTTAAAACCGTCAGAAATCCAATTAATGTCCAATAGGTTGTCCTTTTTCTCCCATTTTCCAAGCCACATGGCATTTGTTTTTTCTTTGTTAAGTCTTAACCCAGATACACTACCAAATTTGATAACAACATCAATACACTTTTTTATGCAGTTCTCATCTTTCATAAATAAGACCGTGTCGTCTGCAAGTTGTGCAATTTTGACCTCGACAACAGGGTTTGGTAAAAGTATACCTTTAATAAGTTTATCCTGTTTTATCTTTAACGCTATAATTTCAGCGACCAAGATGAACAGAAGTGCGGATAAAGGACAACTTTGTCTTATACCTCTAAACATTTTAAAGCTTTTTGAGCACCATCCATTGTTTAAAATAATACATTCTGTTTCAGCATATAGAACTCTGAGCCATGCAATAAAAGACGGTCCAAAATTGAAATGGTACAAAGTGTTAACAAGAAAAGTTCTGTCTACTGTGTCAAAAAGCTTTTCTAAAGTCTAAACTTAATAATGCCCATTAACTTGCTAGTATCCATATATTCAATTACATCTTCGATCAATCTGATGTTTTCACCACCAAAACGGCCTCTAATGTACCCTTTTTGATCATTACTCACTTGTTTTAATAATATTTTGTAGCCTTTTTGTTAAAACAAAGGTGGCAATTTTATAGTCAGTGTTTAAGAGGGTTATGGGTCTCCAATTGTTTAGGTCTTCGTGATCACCTTTTTTAAATATTAAGTTTATTACTCCCCTTTTTTGCGTATTTGATAATGCTCCATTCTTTAAACATGGATTGAGAGCATTGCAGACTAATACGCCAATCTTGGGCCATAATGTCTGATAGAATCCTACCGTGAGACCATCGGTACCGGGCGCTTTATTTAGTTTCATACTCCGTATCGCTTCTTCGCATTCTACGGAGGTTAATTCTCCTTCACATAACCCCTTTTCAAGATGTGTTAACTTTGGAACGTCTATTAAATTTAAATAATTTGGAATATCATTTGCTTGTATGTCCTCTTTTGCATACAACTTTTCAAAGTGTTGGACTTCTTATATCAAGATATCTTTAGTTTTTGTGGCGCATGTTCCGTCAGATTTTTTAAATCTTTTTATTTGTTTTCTTTTCCCGTTATTTTTTTCCAGACCAAGAAAGTATTTGGAGTTCTTTTCTCCTTCTTCTACCCATTTCGCTCTTGAACGAATTTGAGCCCCTTTTGCCTCATAGGCATATATCCTCTAATTCTTTAGATTTAATTTCAATTTCTGTATTCACATATTCATCTCTATCGTTGTTCATTAGTTTAGTTGTTGAATTTCTTTTTGTAAATTTTCCTTCTTTCTATTTATATTTTTTGATTTTAGTTTGCCAAAGTTAATTGAAAATTCTTTGATTTTGATTTTAATTATGATTTCTATATTATTAAGAAAATAGAACTGCTGTGAACAGCTATCTATTATCTGATTTTTGTTGAGAAATTGTTCGTCCTGTAATTAATCGGAATTTAATTTCCATAATCCTGGACCACGATCCTGGATCCTAATACAATATATTGTAATTTAATATGAATACAGTTTGTGAAAATATGTGTAATGCTTTAATAGCTAGACCTAGCCTTCCACTAGCCTACTGTCTTTTTTAATTTATTCTGGTTAACTCTTGGTCGTAAAACCGGTTTCATAAGAAAACTGCACTCCACTTTTCCTCCCAGAAATACTAATATATACAACTATATTCTTAGAAGAAGTAATATATTCATAAAAAATATATTTCACAAGATTATTGGAATATTTAACAAAAAACAAATTGTGAACATGATGTCCAATAACTATAAAATTGTAATTGTATTGCATTAATCAATTATACTGTATCTAATAAATAAATAACAATAATCTACATCAAAAAATTAAGAAAAAAATGTATACATACAATTATATTCAACAGTGTAATGACTGCCTATAATTGAATTGAATTGAAATATATATTTATACTGGGTAACCTCTTCAGTCAAAGACTGGTCTCCCAGAGGGCCCAGTTGGTGATCAGTGGCTGTGACTGTACTAGGTTCTTTAAAGTGCACACGAGCTAGATGTGTACACTGGACCTACGGTTTATAGTCCTTATCCGAGAAGACTCGTTCTACCACCAGAACCATGGAGTGAGTGAGCCTCGAACCCCTGCCGATGTTATGGCTACGTAATTACGGTTCCACTGTCTTAACCGCTCGGCCACTCACTCACTCAATAATTTGATTAGGAAAAGGAAAAAAACGTATTCACCGTTTCCATTTTAAAAATGTTTAACTGGACTAGTTACTGGCCCACATGGCCAACAATTTCAGTTAGTGAACTAAATATACTTGCCATGTTAAAAGGACCACATCAAAATTCTACTGCAGTTACTGCAGTAATTACATCTTGCAGAAATGCAGTAATTACATGTTATTTAGCAATGTTTTTTTATAACACTGTTTATTAAAATGACTGCTTCATATACTTCTACTGAAACAAACTAAAATCATATCATTGCAGGAAAAAAAGTTCTGTAGTTACTGCAGTAACTGCAGTAGAATATTTGACATGGTTTTTCTTAATGAACAAATGATAATGTTGCAATAATCAGACTAGTATAGACTATTTATATTCCACGGTATCATTTCTTACAATTTCAAACAATTGTCAACAACTTACTGCAGTAATAAATTAATTACCGCATTAAAAGCACTAGTGCATTACTCGCGGACAATAAAATCCACAAATGCCATGACGATAAAATTAACAGTACGCTATGACAGATTAAAACACTTAAAAACATCAATTATTTCGGTATGATCAGCGTTTAGTATAAGTAACTCTTGGTTAATAAAGATAAATTACGTTATATAAAGACGATGTAATAGGTAGAAATATATCAGGTAAAGCTTTTTACTAAATAATAAATTGCGTAATGATGAAGGTTAATTCTCATCGTAACAAAAAGTAGCATTTTAAACGATTGCGTGGTAAGTAACAGACTTCTAACAAGAATCTTTTAATCCGGAAAGTTATTCTTAATATTGTGATAGATGGACTTATGGTTGGATCCAGGGATTACCAAATACAGTTTATCATTTTTGCACTTTTTAAAAACCTTTTTACTTTTTCAACTTCAAATTAGATTTAGATGAGATTTAAGCATAATATATAAGAACTTACATTCTCGGGTTCCCGATTCAAAAGCTGCGTTGACTTGCGACAGCATGTTCTGACAACTACGTTCAAACGCCGGTAGAATGGACGAATGGAAAGCATCACGATATGTTGATTGTATTGTGTTTGATAACGTATTAGCGGCTGCTTGACCCATGGCTTCCGTCGTTGACTGCAAGGTAACAAATTTAATTTAATAAAAAAAAAAATGCGTTTAAAATAAATTTATTTGCATACTCTGCAGTTGGTAATCATATTCTCTTTGACACTTTAGATTTGGGCCACTTATTTTCACGTATTCTTCACTGTATGTAGTACGTATACAATATATAGCTGTATATACTTAGATGCGACACAAAATAGAGAGCGCACTAACATTTATTCAATGGTATAATCGTTTTTCTCTGCGCAATATTCTAACATGACATGCACGTGGCGTTTGCTCTGCGGATAACCTAACTCGTCCGTAGTGACGAGTTCAAATCTAGTTGATACTTTAGATTTGCACTACTGACCAATTTATTTATATTCTTTACTTACCCGTGACTTGACCAGTTTAGATATATTCTCTTTCATGATGTCATTAGTGGCCGTAATTTTTTGACTGACCGTTTCATGTAATCGGTCACCGAGTGGCTGAATCATTTTCTCAATTTCTAAAAAGTAAATCATAAGTATATCAAACATCATTTAAAAGTTTGTAAAATGATTATTCCAATAACGTTAGGACATTACTTTTCATCATAAAATATTTTATACGCATTCAACAGCGAGCAACTTGCTAATTACAGGATGGATAAACTATTTTATAATTTATCTCACTTATAAACTAAGTCTCGTTTGAGCCTTAGGAGGTGGAATTGAAAGCAGTGAGTTGTAACCCTGGCACTAAGTCAGGATTGAACCCTGGACCTTGGGATTGGAAGGCAAACATGTTAACCACCAAGCTACAGCGTCACTACTTTTTAATGACTTACGTGGCATTACATGTTGCTGTATTTCCGTCTTTACCGTCTTATCCAACTTTGTCGTTACAGATTGTCGTAATGTATGGGAAATATTGTCCATTATTTTATCCTGTTTTTGTTTGTCCTCTTGCTGCGCTAACTTTAATCTCTGACCTTTGACCTTATTAAGAATTTAACCTTCAAAATAGATTTGGTTTTTTCAAAACCATCAATAATATACTTGATTTCAGCGCCATTGTAATATTTTTTAGTATTTATAAATTTCTTTATTTTTTTAATACACACATTAGAAGTTACTAAATCCTAATTACATACGGTCAGACTAACTGCCTATGTATTATCTTAACCAACATAACTGGCGCCCATATAGTGCTACAGTAGGTCATTTTGTAAATGACGAGCCAATAAAATATTCAACTCTACATTGTGTTATGATTCAAGGAAATAACTATGCAGCCTGATATTTAATTAAATCTCCCTAGGCTTAGCACCTGGGCCACTACTTAATTAGATTACACCCCATGATACATCGTCAAGTGTAGAGAAAAGTTAGGCCTAGCCAACATCAAGTGTAGAGAACAGTAGGCCTAGCCATCGTCAAGTGCAGAGAACAGTTAGGCCTAGCAAACATCAAGTGTAGAGAACAGTTAGGCCTAGCTATCGTCAAGTGCAGATAACAGTTAGGCCTAACCAACATTTTATTGTTTTAACATGTTCACAGTGCGGAATTTGAACTTTTAACTTGACTGTACAAAGCAAACAGAAAAGAAAGGATACGTTCTGACTCGGCATGTTTGGTAAACAAATTCTCAACCTTTGAACTTAGTCCTTTTTCTAATTTATCTATTCTTGATTTTAAAGATTGATTAATGCTATTTGATAGTTGATTTCTGTTCATCTCCTTCCTCAGTTGACTCATCTCCTCTTGTTGTTTATCTAATCTCTCTGTTATTTCTTTTAATCCATCTGTGATCTGAGGAAAAGAGATGTTTCCACTGTAAATACGGTGATGAAATAAAATCAAATTAACGCAAAATGTAAAAATCAACCAAAAACCTTGTAAAATATTATTGTATGTTTTCATTAATTTTTAAACAAAAGCCAAATTTTCTATAATAAAACTTTGCGGTTTTGAATGAATCAGATGCTGGAAAATATGATAGCTTCTGTGTTTAAGACTTTTGTTTACTTCCCGCAACTAAATAATCCTACAAGTTCATGTATATTGTAACTGAAAATGTTTGCAATTATGAAAAAATTGTATAAAAAAAATGAAAAGATATGAGAAAAAAAGTAACTCACGCTGCTTAGATCCACGATAGGATTGTCGAGCACCTGTAGCGATCTTCTAACCAAAACTTTCGGGGAGGCATGCTTGCGCTTCTCTTTTTTAAGACGTCCTAATAAGGTCTGATCCTTACTTGATGACGATACATCAGCATCAGAACTGTACAAAAAGATATCTTAGTTTATTTCAATTTCAAATTTGTTCCTACTGCAGTCACTGCAATAAACAGTGTACACGATTACTCAAAAAAGTTTGCTAAATAATTGCATAAAAGGTAAAAGAATAAACAAAATAGTTACTGCAGTAAATTTAAAATGGCCCTAAACCATTGTATTAATAATTAATATTACAAATAACAATTTATCATGGGTTGGCCAAAATAAAGCATTCAGTAATTTACAGCTATAATGAGCATTATAAACAAATTACTGAAATGAAAAAAAAATAAAAAAATCTACACTATCAAAATTTATGTGACATAAAAATGTGATGTGCGCGATATATGAACATGATGATGTCATATCACTACCAAATTTGGGTATATTACTACCATATATGGTTACATCACACTTGTTTTGTCAAAGTAGTTTGATAGTGTGGACAGAGCTTAAAGATTTAAAAAATAAGCTCATGGGCTTGTTACCTGGTTTCATTTCCCTCATGGTCATGCAAATGCATAGTGCTAGAGTCCTGTCCCTCGTCCATTGTTGATTCAAAATCGTCTTGCGGAAACTTATCTAAACTTTCAGATTTTCTAGCATAAAACAAATATAACACAAAAATGATGCATATTTTTCTGTAAGTTCTGTCTACACTATCAAACTTTATGTGACAACAAATGTGATGTGCCCATATATGGACATGGTGATGTCACATCACTACCAAATTTAAGCATATGACTACCATATTTGGGCACATCACACTTTTTTTTCAAACTAGTTTGATAATGTAGACTGAGCTTTAATCATGATTAAATTCTGAGGTCAAATCATAAAAGGTAAAATAATTGGAAATCCCCATCTGGGTTGGGTTAAAGGTTTTTTTCGAAACAGTAGGATCAAAATTTCAGACCTTCATTCCAGAGTGTTTACTGTTTATATAAGTTCTGGGTTCAATCCTGATTGGGTTGGGGCTACAGTCAAATGTTTTTATCAAAATTAATTTATTTTCAACTGTAATTTTAGAGTATCTATACATTCCATGAGCTTACAACAACATGATTATGACCAGATTACAATACCACCAAGCACGCAAGTGAAAGCAACACATGCTCAGAATCGACGTCTTTTACTTACAATTCAACAGCTGGTTTCTCTTCAGCGTCTGGTACTTCCATCTTCTCCTCCTCGTGCTCCGCAAAATCAGCATTGTCACTTTCATCTTTCAACTGTCCATCTACAACTGGTGTTGTTTCATTGTTGATATCGACCTCCGACGCAATGTCCTGACCAAGTATCGTAGCCACTTCAGCACTTGAATCTGACAACCTCTTTTCAAGAAGTCTTGATTTACTTCCGACGCCCGATCTTGAGCTCACTGGTGTGCCATCGTAGTCAACTGGTGATACAGGCAGTGGCAACGAAGATGGCGTCAACAGAGAATCAGATTCTGGTGTTGGTTGTAGAGACGAAGGAGTCATTGTATGCGAACTCTCCGGCGTCATGATTCTTGTTGTGTCGGAGGATGTTCTGGAGCTTAGAAGGTCATCGATGGAGCTGTTGATGGCGGTTACTTGTGTAAAACTACTGGTGCTGGAGACACTATCACCAGTGGCAGAATGTCGAGCACCCTTCATAAAATCCTGTGGTGTCATTAAGACTGGTTGGCCACCAGAACGAGCAGACTCTGACGTAAAAGATGCCGTGGTAGAATTTGAAGGTGTCGCATGCTGATTGGCAGTTGATTCTTGTTCTCCTTGTGAGGTATCAGCATCAATTGACTGGTCTAAAAAGCTCATGTCAGACAAGCCATCATGTAGAGCTGTCAATGAAAAATGTAATCAATTTATTCAAACTTAAGGTACGTCCACACTGAGCCAGGATTTTCTTTCAATATATTTATTAGTAAATATGGTCAAATTAATACATTAATGTATAATAATACAGATGTAAATAAAATACATACAATATAGTCAATTAATGATAAACAAAAGACCATAAATAGGGGATCAAGATTAGAAGTAAAAATACTTGTCTCATAATGACCCCAAATAAAAAAACAAACAAAAAGAAGCAACAACAAAAAAGAAAACAAACCAATATAAAATACTAAAAAACTAAAGATTGCGCAAATAATTATCAGTCATCTGACTGATACTTTGATAAACATTGCATTTTCATATTTCTTCTAAAAAGTTTAATTGATTTAACGTTAATATAGTGGCTGTATTTAGGTTATTCCATTGTGTGGGACCTGAAAAAGTAATGAAAAATTGGCTTTTCCTCAATCTTACGAAAGGGACAAATAATAACAAATTATTGACATACTGAAACATAAACGAAGTAACTTGAATTGTGTGAAGGTCCTTAATTTTTACGATGTTTAACTTCTTAAATAGAGGTTCAGAGGGCGTTCTAAATGGCGAAAAAGTTATTAAGCGAACGACACGTTTTTGTAATATAAGAATTTTGTGTAGATTTGAAGGGTAATCGGTTCGGTGCTAGAGAAAACTCTGGGCTATGTTACATTTTTTTTGGGCTCTGCAACATTAACACATTTCTTAAGCTCTGTCTACACTGTCAAAC
Organism: Antedon mediterranea; assembly: GCF_964355755.1. NCBI lineage: Eukaryota > Metazoa > Echinodermata > Crinoidea > Comatulida > Antedonidae > Antedon > Antedon mediterranea. The sequence continues at coordinate 3,218,699 of NC_092677.1, forward strand.
TTTATGTGACAAAAAATGTGATGTGCCCATATATGAACATGATGATGTCAAACCACTACCATATTTAAGCACATCACTACCATATTTGGGCACATCGCAGTTTTTTGTGTAACTAGTTTGATAGTGTAGACAGAGAATTAAAAAAAAAGAACTATACCAATTTTACATTTTTTCTTATTCGGGCACCAGACAAAAAATTCATACCTACGCCAATGAATATTTTAACCATTTTTTAATCATTAAAATTGAAAGTTGACAAACTCACCAGTATCATCTTGTGACAACGAGCTTATGGATTCACAGACTGATTGCTCTACTGACGATTGTGGTTGGAACCGAATTTGAAATTCTTGCAAAGATCTAAACAAAAATAAAATTCAATTAAATTTTAAGCACAATATTTTTCCAATAAGTATAATACTACACTTAGTACTACACATAAAAGTGTATTGGGTATCTGACATATTAATGGTTCAATAGACTATGCAAGGCTCAATAATATCACACTCCTCTCCTCCCCTCCCCCTCCCCCAACTCTCATTTTCTTCAAATTGGCTCACAGACATGGATTATAATACAAGCATTCGTTTTAGTACAGGTCTGCTAAGGAAAACAAACCAGTAAAATTGATCATTGGTCGAATTAAATTCAGGCCAGTTAAAATTCCGGTCACTTGCTTGGTAGGTCTGCTAAAAATAATCTTAAGACCCCTGAATTTGTTGCGAAAAAATATTATAGAATTAAATTTAATGAATTACTTAGTGTGAACACAATACATCTTGACAACTGTACCAATCACGCTTTCCATCTCTCCTACAAAAAAAAAACCATAAATAAAAATTGTTTTTCATAATATTAATACGTATCGGGCTTCAAAACCACAGACCTTGGGTTCATGTCCTGTATGTTCATATCATCGTGAAGTAATTTCCAGATTGATCGTAATCAAAACGGTACTGGGTATGGTCTACTAGCGTTCCTGCTCCCAACAAGTACATCCATTCATAGAAGCCTTAATGAAGTAAGCCTACCTGGTGGTGGCCATAGAACGGTCCCGAGTTAACGACTATACTTCGGCTTTAGTCGATAGAAGATTGAAAAAATTGTTAGATGTTTGATTATGTGTAGATTTGTTCTTTTATTCAAATGATGTTCTGCATAAGGAAACGGAGATATGAGGTTTTGTTGTATTGGACTGGTGTACAGTAGGTTTGTACCCTCCTATTAAGGGACACTTTTTTGGTCTCGAATGTGTCCCTTTAATAAAGGTTTTACTGTAATAATTGTGACACATTTTCCAAAAATAATATAAATTTTAATATTAAAAAAAAATTCTTTTTTTAATGTTTTCGTCAATTGTACTGTGATAGTGCATTTTAATGTTCTTTCCGATTTATTTATGATTTGTAATTTTTATTGTGTGCATTGAGATTTAATAACGCAATACGCTTTATAAATCTCTATCTACAAACAAACTAGTGTGATGTGCCCAAATATGGTAGTGATAGGCGCAAATATGGTAGTGATATGACATCATCATGTCCATATATGGGCACATCACACTTATTTGTCACATAAAGTTTGATAGTGTAGACAGAGTTTTTAGAATGATAAACAATATACCTGATATATATGTTTCCTCATTGTTGTCATACTCAGCTGTGTGTTTGAGTTTCTTCTTACTGGCATCCACTACATAAAAACTAAGCATAGGTTGAGTGAGTAGGAACTCTGACACAGAACTGATATGAGCCGTACCTTTCTCATCATTTTGGTGAACTTGCAGAATATACAATACCTAATGAAAATATAGAAGATATGTTAATACCGTAGTTCCCCGGGTATAATCCCACTCCCCTTGCACGTGAAATTTGCCCGAATTTGGGAGGTGGGACTATACCCGGGGATTTCCCGCTGCAGGAACTGAAAATGACGATATTTCTTCTAGCTACGATTTAGGCTATCTAAAAGCTATATTCCAGTGTAGGCCTAGCAATCTAGGCCTAGGTGGCCTTACCTGTGCTATGCCTACCGTATAGATTTTCCCCGAGATTTCTACTTAAAAAATACCCTAAAATGTGATCTAGGCCTAGCTTCCTAAATCGACATGAACTCAATCATACAAGTTCTCCATGTTCACCCACACGCTCGAGCTCTCTGTGTAAATCGAATGTTGTTGCATGTGACTCTACTCTACTCTTTTTGTTACAGTAATCAAGCATGCACAGTAGTGTAAACAACAAGACAGAATGTACACGATGGCGAAAGGATGTACAGAACGTGACGATCGGGGTATGCTAGCCTTAAGGTTGTATTCAACTTAACAATGTTTGATGAGTTTTAAGTCAGCCAAATTCAGAGAAATTACTCTATTTTTTTGGTGAGAAATTGACGTCGGCCTAGCTAGCTACAGTAGGCCTAGGCCGACCTCTGGCCTAATGTTAAATTATACACTGGGACTTTGCCCGGGGATATGCTTGCGTGCGAAGGTAATCGTAAAGTCGGGGGTGGGATTATACCCGAGGTGGGATTATACCCGAGGAACTACGGTATTACAAGCGATTGTACAAAGGTCTCAACTTTTGCAAACACACCCACAAAAGACAGGGCACTATAAATTAAATGCACCAAACAATATCGGATGCTATTCTAAAAAAAATATTGTAGTGTTATGACATCATCGTATCCATATATGAATATGAACATTTTTTGACACATAAAGTTTGATAGTTTAGACAGGGCTTAAGGCATTGGTATCCTTAGTATGGGTATGCCAGCCGCTATTCAGATGAGAGAAGAATGGAAAATATGTTCGGGAATGCATTTCTTACTTTTTTAGAATCTAAATAATATATTTTTCCATATTAAAAAAAAAGCATATTAATGAGAGGGGAAGAAAGGGATTACAAATATCTGTGATCTCTCAGGAAGTTGGCTTTCACACATTCTTACAATTTACGAATCTGCTTACCTTTCGTTTAATATCCGACATAACAATATACGACGCCGTTAGGTCTAGCTTAGCTTTCAGGCTAGGGTACGGTTGCGGTGTCGGGCTAGAGAACATGACCGTTTGTAAACACGTCCAAGTCACTGTACACCACATTTTCAACTCGCTGTTTTGGTTGGCGCAAGTTATCAGAAACCGCCAGAAATGAACACTAGATGAAAACAACAAATTTAAAATATATATACCTACAGAACAAATGTACAAGCAAATTCATTAAGTTTAAGATATTTAGAATATCAATTATGATGGGTGATATTTTTTTACCTCCATGAATTTTTAGTTGAATGTTTTTAAACTTGTTATTAACCATTTGACTATTCTAATTTATTTTTTATGGAAATTAAAAAAAACATTAAAACAAACAAAAATGTAATCATATAATACATATTTCTGCCTTGAACACTAAGCTTTCAATTTACAATGATTGACGATCTAGAAACAAGCTAGCTAATGTCAATTCCTTTTTTTTATTACCATATTTAATGAGGGTGATCCATCCAGCAATTGCTGATCATTAGGAACCCTCAGAGGTTCACAAGACAAACATATACACAACATGCTCTACATAAACAAAGTCTTATTAAAAGTATTTGGGAGTGGAGTTGTAATTTTGTCCTTAGAAAAAACTCTGACATGTGACGGGACTTGAACTCCGGACCCTTGGAGCACCAAGCCACAATTGCGCGCATGTGGAAAAGTTGGGACATGCTACTTCAATATTGGTGGTTTATAGGTTCAGACAACTAACGAAACATAATTGCGGTCCTACAGTAGGTATGTAGGTCCTAGCAAATGGAAAGCTTTAAAATAAACTAGTGCTAACGTACTTAGGATCTTGGAACTTATGATTGTCACAGAATAGAATAGTTGAGATGGGTTTTCCACCATGAGGTACCCACTGGTGCAACCTTCTGGGAGGGTCAGTACCTTCCCAGTATATCTGCCAAAATTTGACGCTGCCATCCACACTAGCGGTTGCTAACACAGATGCATCAGGTGCTACTGCTACATCAGTAATTGGCTACAAAGAAAATAAATTAAAATAATTATTTCATTTTGAACAACATTATTTTGAGCTAAATACATTTTGTAATATTACTACTAATTATTAACTAATAATATACTTTTCATAACAATAATAATAATAGTAAGTACTACCATATTTGGGCATATCACAACCATATTTGGGCATATCACAACCATATTTGGGCACATCACAACCATATTTGGACACATCACAACCATATTTGGACACATCACAACCATATTTGGGCACATCACACTTTTTTTGTCAAACTAGATAGTGTAGACAAAGCTTTATAATGATGTTTTACCAAAGTGTGTCCATCTCGTACTGCTATCACCCCTTCTGTAACATCGTACACTGGTGTTGGGTCACTGCCATACTTGTCTGCAATAACGTCAATATCCCACACTTCCGCCTGCGAGGAGGACAAAACGCAAAATATTATAATTATTTATAATCTTAGCTTAAGTTCGGTTCCCACTTGGAAGTAATTTGACCAATCATAACACATAATGGGTTTTATATCCAAACTGTGATTGGTCAATGGCGTAGAAAGTTACTCAACATAATATATTGTAATCAGTACTGATCAGAGTTTGACAAAAAAGTGTTATGTACTCCAAATGGTAGTGATATGCTTAAATATGGTAGTGATATGACATCATGACCTTATTTGGGCACATCACATTTTGTGTCACATAAAGTTTGATAGTGTAGACAGAGCTTTATGGAAGTTTCAATCAATATGTTCGGGACCATGTTAAAATCGAAGTTACCGCAGTAACTTCATTTTATTTACTCTTTAATTACAGTAGTTCATGTAATTAGTTAGCAAACTTTTTTGTCTAATTATACACATTGTTTATTATCTACCACAAACTTTTACATTGAACCAAGCTAAAATCACATTTTACATATTGCATTAAAAAATGTAGTACTGCAGTAGTATGATTTAATATCACAATGTTACTGCAGTAGTATGATTTAATATTACAATGTTACTGCAGTATTATGATTTAGTATTACAATGTTACTGCAGTAGTATGATTTAATATCACAATGTTACTGCAGTAGTATGATTTAATATTACAATGTTACTGCAGTAGTATGATATAATATCACAATGTTACTGCAGTAGTATGATTTAATATTACAATGTTACTGCAGTAGCATGATTTAATATTACAATGTTACTGCAGTAATATGATATAATATCACAAAGTTACTGCAGTAGTATGATTTAATATTACAACCTTGATGTTGTTTGGTACTTACAATGTTATCATGAGTAAGAGCCAGGATTCTACCGCCTTCATCTGTTGAAATCGTTGAGCCAGTTTCGCTTGGTGTATCTGGAATGCACGGGCACCAGACAACACGGTGGAAATCACTGCTAACGTTACTGCCGGCTTGCGTTATATTTACTTTAAGTTCATGCCTGGGATTTCAGTTAAGTTTATCATAGTAATCAATAATAAAACCGTAAACAATAAACAATTATTTATAATAATAGTATTATAAAATGTTTAGTTTTCATTTATTAGATTAATGTTAGACTGTTTTCGTTTAGCTTTTTGCTTATTTTCTTTCAATCCTCATTGAGATCCAGCCACTGATACCAACAGCATTGTCATTTTTTCAGTGCTAATTTTATTTGTAAATCTATTGAGATCCAGCCACTGATACCAACAGCATTGTCATTTTTTCAGTGCTAATTTTATTTGTAAATCTATTGAGATCCAGCCACTGATACCCACAGCATTGTCATTTTTTCAGTGCTTATTTTATTTGTATCTCCATTGAGATCCAGCCACTGATACCCACAGCATTGTCATTTTATCAGTGCTTATTTTATTTGTATCTCCATTGAGATCCAGTCACTGATATCCACAGCATTGTCATTTTTTCAGTGCTCAAAATATATAGACTAGAAATGATATCAAAGGATACTGTATCTTGTCATTGACTTCCAGTAGCTCATACACAGTTACATTTCCCAACTTGTCAATACATGCTAATATGTTGGAGTTTGTGTGGGCAAATGCTAGGTCAGACACAACGTCAACAAACCCTTTGATCAGAGAACGAGTTGATGTCTTGCGATTTAAAATGCGAACACCATAACCAGAGCTAACTGAAAAAGACAGGTAAAATATGTCATGATATAATACATTCATACTGTTTGAACCATTACAGATTTTCTGGCTATGTTTTGAGACGTCCAAATATGGTAGTGATATGCTCAAATATGGTAGTGATATGACATCATGATGTCCATATATGGGCACATCCCATTTTGTTGTCACATAAAGTTTGATAGTGTAGACGAGACTTTAAGCTCCGTCTACACTATCAAACTAGTTTGACACAAAAAGTGTGATGTGACCATGGTAGTGATATGCTCAAATATGGTAGTGATATGCTCAAATATGGTAGTGATATGCTCAAATATGGTAGTGATATGACATCATCATGTCCATATATGGGCACATCACATTTTTTTGGGTCACATTACAGTTCTACTTACTTTTGAGTACATAAGCAACATAATTACTACTGACTGCAATGAGGTTTCCTATGTAATATTTGTGTTCCCAATCATAGTTCACTACCGGAGTTATTTTCACCTTTCACCAAAAAAATTACCAAATTACATGTTAAAATAATACACTCAACTGGTGGCCAGCTCCTTATTTGTCACATTGTCATATTTATTATTAATTTCAAAATTATTATAACTAGTCAAAGAATAGACAGTACAGTAATTACAAGATTTTGATTTGTGAAGTTAACTCATTGTGCACATGCTGGGAAGTTAGGAAGCGCTTCCTCACATCCCACCTTGACACAGCTTTGGTCGGTTGTCCGACATATTAATTGACCTGACCTTTTCAAGGTCATCGCAAATCAAAATGGACCCTCAAACACCAATCAAACCAAAACAATGTTTAATTTGTTATTAGTGACATTATACTGTAAGCCAATTTCTGAGCCGTTTTAGCAAATTGTGTAATTCCAAGACGAATTGATAAGACTTGCCTTACTACTGCCTGGAGTGTTCACATCAATAGACGAGCTGTCACTTGATACAATGTGAACCTCTCTGCCATACACTGGATATGAATCACTAGTGTCATCACCAGTTAAATGTCTACATAAACACAAACAACAATTAAAACATTTATTTTGCCGCGCTTCAGCAATCGATTATTCCAAAGTTATTCCTAATATTTGATCTTTTTTGAGTTTTTACCATCTTTATATATTGTTTTAGCATCAGGAAAAAGAATTTTACATCTGAATTTCCAAAAGTGACAATAAATATATATCTTGTATTTTTTAATGTCCTACAGTATATCAGGATTTAAAATTTTTTTTTCTTTTACAATTAAATGGATAGAATTATTCAGGGACCACCTTTATTAATGGGACACATTAACATGTTTTAACACTACAGTCAACCCCTATTGAGGGGACACTTTGGTTGGTCCCTAAGGTATCCCCTTAATAGGTGTTCTACTGTATCAAAGTGTAGGCTATTTACATTTCTTGTTTAGTCTTCATGAGCAGTGTAGCATCTAGGAGGGAAGCATCTCCTCTGCCGTTGGAAGCCTGCAAAATAAGATACAATTACATTATAACATACTGTACATATTTTGACAGTACAACTCTTCATAAAATGTTTCTATCTTCTTTCAACTAAAAGCGTAGTTAGTCTTGTCTCAGGTCACATTCTATGGTCGCCGTACAGATAGGCTGCTACATCAGTACTTCTATGAGTGACAAGAACGCTAGTTGGTCATACCGTTCTGTCAGTACCGTTTTGATTACCGTTTTGATTTTACAATCATTCGGAAAACAACCTCCCGACAGTGGACAATTAACTAACTTCCTGTCTATTTTAAGCTCATATATCTATCAGTTAAGTTTAATTTTACTTACCATTATTAAAACTTTTAAGTCAGTTTTCTAGAAAAAAATACTGCAATGGTAAAAACAAGATATTAATAGGCTATATTATATATATATTTATTTTATTTATTATCTATAAGTATAAAATCAAATAATTTTAGTAAATTAGTTATTTACAACAAACATCATATATAAGTACATTCCATCATTATCAATTATTATGGTGAATTGCCTCTCGACTACACAGACTTCATTTTACAAACTTTTTCAAAAATGTTTAAATTTAATAAAAAATTATTCTATTTTGCCAATTAATTATAATATTAAGAGTCAATACTATAGGCCTACTCTTTATTAACAAAGACTCGTATTTAGTAATATCACACAAATATACATTATTGGGTATACCAAATGCTTAAAATTAAGGCTTGTTAAATATCTAGGCCTAGGCCCTAGAGTCTCACCACTACTACAGGAACCCCAAAAAGATGATACCGATAGCCCAGTCGATACACGATAGCTTCCCGCCGCACAGACAAAAAAAATATTTTTGTAGGACTAGCCTAGAGGCCTAGTAGGTAGGCTAGCCAAAAGCTTTTTATTAATTATAATCTCATCGACGGTATTACCTATAGCGCTTGGATCCTATTTAAATATTTATAATTTTATACATTTGTATAGATTAAAAAACAGTAAAATTACAATACAGAACGTCTACTTCTTAACGCTTCTAGCCATCATCAGGTTTCTCACACTCCCCTCGCGTGTTTTTTTTTTCAATTTTCTAGTTTGCCATAACCTGACCTTCCAAGTCTTTCAAACTATAAATAAAAATATTTTATAAATAGATATTTATTTTCAAATTTTATGAAACAAATAAATGTTTAAATTGTAAAATTATTAAGCAAATTGTTATTACAAATTTGATTAAAATTTATATTGATAATTTCTTAATCACATATCAGTATAATTTGAGCGAGCCATAACATGGAAGCCTACACATGTGCAGCGTTTACGACATTCAACTTCTTGAATCTCAAACGTCACGTGACATACACCCCGACATCTTGTATCTTTTTTCAATTCGATTATTTTGTACTTAAGCTTAAAGATGTATTGTCCGCCAAACACATGAAAAATAGAGATTAATGAAAAAGAATTTGAATAGACCATTTTGCAGTTTAATAAAGTTAATCACTTTCGTAAAAAAAAAACACTTTAAAAATAATGTTTTCACTTATAAAAAAACAAACGATTTAATTAAAATAAAAAATGAAATTTAACCAAAACCCATTGAATTCTAGTCAACTTGAATAAAGTTATTCAGGTGAACAATAGTTTTTTTCGATTCACTATAATGTGACATTAATAATGTTATATTGAACCAAAAAATTAAAAAAATTAGTTGGGGGACAATATATCTAGGAATAGCATTAGGCCTACTAATACTATATATATCTGTCTAACAAATTTATGATTATTTTGAAAGATCATAATCTGAAAATCCATACCTCCTAATAAATATCACAATGAGGGCCTACAGGAATCATAACTTAGTTAGAATACTTCATGAACATGAAAAAGCATAAGGCAAATTGTAATAAGCTTTCATGGCATTTATCATGTATCTCTTTTTTCAGCTTATTGTTATTTTTATATGTTTTTTTTGTGGTAATTGAAATATGTATAATCTTACAATTGACCAATGAGACCAGAGTCAACAAAACTACCTGAAATGGTCACGCATGAATGGATTGTGTGAAGTTTGTGGTGGTGTACGTACGTGTACATTTGGTCGGTTGTCATGGTTTTCTAAATAGCGCCACCATGTTTATTTACACATTATTTTGATTCCGAAAATCTCAGTCGGACTGTGTTAAACTAAAATAATGAATTAACTATAAATATTAGCCTTTCTTAAATAAACAAACTACTACAGAAAAAGAAAAACATGTCTGCAAAAGCTAAATTACCTCCAATTACAAGGTAAGCTGAGAAAAGAGTAGATTTTTCGGGGTGTAGGCTAGGGCCAGGCCCACCCATCCAGGCTGTCACTGACACTGTCAGTGTATGTGGGGGAAGAGAGAGCTCAGAGGCTACCCGAGAGAGAGCCTGCTGAGGCTCCCCTCCTCAGTCTCAGAGTATCACACCAGTTTTGGCTGGTCCGCCCGGGGGAGAAGCATCTAACCCTGATTACACCACCCCACCAGATAGGATAGCCTTTTCTGTAGCTTCTTTGTTAATGCACCAGTAATATAAGTGTTATGCGCGATTTGAACGATTTGCGCAATTTGAAATTGCGCAAAAAAAATCCTTGCGCAATTTGAATTGAAACATGTGTTTCAAATTGCGCAAGCAACGTATTAAATTGCGCAAGTAATCTGCAAATTGCGCAAGGTTTTTCGACAGATTGTGAAATCATGCACACCCATATTTTTATAGTAATTTCTAAGAATGATTCAAAATTAAAGATAAATATCGCATTTCCTTATTTTAGTAGTGCAAATATTGTTATAAGTTAGCATACCGTCGAAGAACCGACGAAGGAAAACGAAGCGGTGGTGTTCCACCAGGCGGGCGCGGCGCGGGCGGCCGGCTATACTACTCTAGCCTAGCTAGGGTCTGGACTACTGATACTGACTAGGTTACATGGCCTAGCTTAAACTAATATTAAAAACTTAAAAAGTGAGTATTAAACATTATCTTCATTGAAATGGTCTTATTTATATAATAAAATACTAAATTTTAAACTCCTCTGCCTAGGCCTAGCCTAGCCATGTATGGGAAAATTTACAGTTCGTTTTCAAATTGCGCAAAGGTGTCATATTGCGCAAGAACTATCTTGCGCAATTTACAAATTGTGCAGCGCAATTTAAAATTGCGCAAAGATTTTCTTGCGCAATTTCAAATTGCGCAAGTTGATTGCGCAATTTGAAATTGCGCAAAAAAATCCTTGCGCAATTTAAAATTGCGCAAGAATTCTTTGCGCAATTTCAAATTGCGCAAGGATTTTTTTGCGCAATTTCAAATTGCGCAAATCGTTCAAATCGCGCATAACATAAGCCTATTAGGGCCTACATTATAGAGCTAGAGAGGAGCCTATTACTAATACTATATTAGTATTAATTTAAATTTAAAAAAATTAACCTATAGGAGTAGGCCTAGTAGTAGCATTGCCATATTAATATTAATAATTTCTAGGCCCTATGTAGTGTTTTGTTCCGACACAGCCTGTGTGTGAACAATTTAATTTGCAATCGTAATGTCAGATGAGTGAATTAACAATGCCACGGTGATGCAGTATGAAAAATATAAGTTTTATAAATTAAATAATGATTTCATTTGTTTTGTTACAATTCAGAAAAAGTCCATCACCAGGCCTAGGATACCCGATGAGTCAATCAGGACCGCATTATCAATTGACGTTAACTGGCGACTTAATGAAACATAACTTACCTGAACCAAACACGCTAAAGGTAACAACAAGAGGGTATATTTAACCATTAAATCCTTGTACAGTAGAACCAAGGGGACACCTTCATTCAGGACCCATCAATGTGTCCCCCTAATAGAGGTGTCTTAAAGTAGTGATTCTACCATTAACAAGGCACATACAGAACTAACTTTAAATTCTTTTCACAGCCATATGTAGACATAAAAGCTGGGAAGGTGGACACATGGCCAGCCCACGCCACTGCTCAAGCAACTACCGCGCTGACGTCGTACAACCAGAGGCAGCAGCACAACGTAGATGGCGTTGATGACAACAGTCCACAACGATCTATCATTCCAAAGCCGAAGTTTTTAGACCAATTGGAATCATTTCTAAAAAAGGAACTAAGAAACCTAGACTGTTCTCAGTCTGGGCCTAGCGAGCTAAGGCTACAGGTATCATTTTAAACTTCCCCCTTTTATTGGAATACTAGTAGTCCTAACCTAGGACTATCACAGACATATGCAGTACATTATATTAATATTTCTTTAATTTTTTTAATTCCTAAAAAAATTTCTTTTAAATTAAACAGGCTTTCAGAGAAGTATTTGAATATTTAATTCAAGATTTTAAAACGTATCGTCCACTTCTGTCGGCCATCAAGAATGAATATGAAATGATGTTATCGCATCAACGTCAGCAGATCCGTGAACTTCAACCTCTCAAGGTTTGTTTACCTCCATGTTTTAACCTCTGTCTACACTATCAAATTATGCCCAAATATGGTAGTGATGTGACATCATCATGTCCATATATGAGCACATAATTTTTTGTCACATAAATTTGATAGTGTAGACAGAGCTTTCCAAAATTCAAATATTTTAAATATAAAACATTTGTTTCCTGTGACATTACTGTATTTTTTGCATCATTTTAGTCGATGCTGGTAACAGTATCTGAACAGTGCGACCAGAAGGTGATGGCATTACGAGGAGAGGAACGACAAGAGATGACGGAACTGAAACAAGAGAATAAAAATTTACAAGAAACAATTACTATCATGAAACGGGACCATGTGGAGTTTGAAGAACAGATTAAAAAGGTGAGTGAGTCCCCTTGAGGGGTACAAAGTGTCTTCTTAATAGGGGTACAAAGTGTCTTCTTAATAGGGGTACAAAGTGTCTCCTTAATAGGGATACAAAGTGTCTCCTTAATAGGGGTACAAAGTGTCTCCTTAATAGGGGTACAAAGTGTCTTCTTAATAGGGGTACAAAGTGTCTTCTTAATAGGGGTACAAAGTGTCTCCTTAATAGGGGTACAAAGTGTCTTCTTAATAGGGGTACAAAGTGTCTTCTTAATAGGGGTACAAAGTGTCTTCTTAATAGGGGTACAAAGTGTCTTCTTAATAGGGGTACAAAGTGTCTCCTTAATAGGGATACAAAGTGTCTTCTTAATAGGGGTACAAAGTGTCTCCTTAATAGGGGTACAAAGTGTCTTCTTAATAGGGGTACAAAGTGTCTTCTTAATAGGGGTACAAAGTGTCTCCTTAATAGGGGTACAAAGTGTCTTCTTAATAGGGATACAAAGTGTCTCCTTAATAGGGATACAAAGAGTCTTCTTAATAGGGGTACAAAGTGTCTTCTTAATAGGGGTACAAAGTGTCTTCTTAATAGGGGTACAAAGTGTCTTCTTAATAGGGGTACAAAGTGTCTCCTTAATAGGGATACAAAGTGTCTTCTTAATAGGGGTACAAAGTGTCTCCTTAATAGGGATACAAAGTGTCTCCTTAATAGGGGTACAAAGTGTCTTCTTAATAGGGGTACAAAGTGTCTCCTTAATAGGGATACAAAGTGTCTTCTTAATAGGGGTACAAAGTGTCTCCTTAATAGGGGTACAAAGTGTCTTCTTAATAGGGGTACAAAGTGTCTCCTTAATAGGGATACAAAGTGTCTTCTTAATAGGGGTACAAAGTGTCTTCTTAATAGGGGTACAAAGTGTCTTCTTAATAGGGGTACAAAGTGTCTCCTTAATAGGGATACAAAGTGTCTCCTTAATAGGGATACAAAGTGTCTTCTTAATAGGGGTACAAAGTGTCTTCTCAATAGGGGTACAAAGTGTCTTCTTAATAGGGGTACAAAGTGTCTTCTCAATAGGGGTACAAAGTGTCTTCTCAATAGGGGTACAAAGTGTCTCCTTAATAGGGGTACAAAGTGTCTTCTTAATAGGAGTACAAAGTGTCTTCTTAATAGGGATACAAAGTGTCTTCTTAATAGGGGTACAAAGTGTCTTCTTAATAGAGGTACAAAGTGTCTTCTTAATAGGGGTACAAAGTGTCTCCTTAATAGGGGTACAAAGTGTCTTCTTAATAGGGGTACAAAGTGTCTCCTTAATAGGGGTACAAAGTGTCTCCTTAATAGGGGTACAAAGTGTCTCCTTAATAGGGGTACAAAGTGTCTCCTTAATAGGGGGACAAAGTGTCTCCTTAATAGGGGGACAAAGTGTCTTCTTAATATGGGTACAAAGTGTCTTCTTAATAGGGGTACAAAGTGTCTCCTTAATAGGGGTACAAAGTGTCTCCTTAATAGGGGTACAAAGTGTCTCCTTAATAGGGGTACAAAGTGTCTCCTTAATAGGGGTACAAAGTGTCGTCTTAATAGGGATACAAAGTGTCTTCTTAATAGGGGTACAAAGTGTCTCCTTAATAGGGGTACAAAGTGTCTCCTTAATAGGGGTACAAAGTGTCTCCTTAATAGGGGTACAAAGTGTCTCCTTAATAGGGGTACAAAGTGTCTTCTTAATAGGGGTACAAAGTGTCTTCTTAATAGGGATACAAAGTGTCTCCTTAATAGGGATACAAAGTGTCTTCTTAATAGGGGTACAAACTGTCTTCTTAATAGGGGTACAAAGTGTCTTCTTAATAGGGGTACAAAGTGTCTTCTTAATAGGGGTACAAAGTGTCTCCTTAATAGGGATACAAAGTGTCTTCTTAATAGGGGTACAAAGTGTCTTCTTAATAGGGGTACAAAGTGTCTTCTTAATAGGGGTACAAACTGTCTTCTTAATAGGGGTACAAAGTGTCTCCTTAATAGGGATACAAAGTGTCTCCTTAATAGGGATACAAAGTGTCTTCTTAATAGGGGTACAAACTGTCTTCTTAATAGGGGTACAAACTGTCTTCTTAATAGGGGTACAAACTGTCTTCTTAATAGGGGTACAAAGTGTCTTCTTAATAGGGGTACAAAGTGTCTTCTTAATAGGGATACAAAGTGTCTCCTTAATAGGGATACAAAGTGTCTTCTTAATAGGGGTACAAACTGTCTTCTTAATAGGGGTACAAAGTGTCTTCTTAATAGGGGTACAAAGTGTCTTCTTAATAGGGGTACAAAGTGTCTTCTTAATAGGGGTACAAAGTGTCTCCTTAATAGGGATACAAAGTGTCTTCTTAATAGGGGTACAAAGTGTCTTCTTAATAGGGGTACAAAGTGTCTTCTTAATAGGGATACAAAGTGTCTCCTTAATAGGGATACAAAGTGTCTCCTTAATAGGGGTACAAAGTGTCTCCTTAATAGGGGTACAAAGTGTCTCCTTAATAGGGGTACAAAGTGTCTCCTTAATAGGGGTACAAAGTGTCTTCTTAATAGGGGTCTTCTGAACTTTGCTTTATTTTTCACAGCTCCAAGATGAAGTTGCAGTTGAATATCAAAAATACAGAAATGAATGCGACGCCAGAAAACTTCTTGTGTCAGACATCAATGATCTGAAATATCAACAAGAGGACAACCAGAAGAACCAAGCCGGTATGCAAGAGGTGTCGGCAGAATCCAAGGAAGACCCTATCAGACTTAAGATCGCTCTTAAGTAAGTGCTTTGACTAGATTTGTCAGTATTCCCATAGAGATAGTGTAGTACGGTATACATAGAGAACTATAGTATCTCAATGGTATTAATATCTCTATGGCATGGCATTGCATGCACAATGAATAGTGAAATTTTCCTAATCTACTCGGATTATTGTTTGTTTGTTTTATCTTTATACTGGGTGACCTCTTCAGTCAAAGACTGATCTCCCAGAGGGCCCAGTTGGTGATCAGTGGCTGTGATGTACTAATACACCGGGGTAACCCCCTACTCGTCTCGAAAGATGTACTAGGTTCTTTAAAGTGCACACGAGCAAGTTGTGTACACTGGACCTACGGTTTATAGTCCTTATCCGAGAAGACTCGTTCTACCACCAGAACCATGGAGTGAGTGAGCCTCGAACCCCTGCCGATGTTATGACTACGTGATTACGGTTCAACTGTCTTAACCGCTCGGCCACTCACTCCTTTTTATTACAAAAACTGCACCAAACATACTAGAAGACTACAAGACACTGGTGCACACACACAAGACTAGATAAAAGAAACAAAAGATAACACATACTAATTATTTTTATTAATGTTTATAGAAAAGCTCGAGAAGACATGACAGCAGTTACGATACAATTAAACGAGATGATTGCCAATTATGGTGATGTCATTCCAAGAAGGGATTTTGAAAACCTTACAAAAGAACATGAGGTTTGTATATATCATAACACATGTATAAAGTAATTAGGTCTGACATTCATCTCAGTGAATATCTGGTACACACCAGCCATTTTGTGTCCTTTTCATCACCATTAATACACATAAAAAATATTCATATGATAACAAAATTTCAATAATAACAATGATTATGACATACTGTATTTATAATCTTTCATTTAGGTTGTTACGAATCAGCTGACACAATTACAGGCCGATAACGCGCAGTTGATGTCCGAACATGAGTAAGTACAATTTAAAAAGCGCTGGGGCGGTTCCAGTTTCACTGGTTTGGAGGATTTGAAAATATAACTAATAAAATTGTTGTTATTAAATTGTCTAAAGCCCTGTCTACACTATCTAACAAAAAAAAAGTGTGATATGCCCAAATATCGTCCATATATGTGCACATCACATTTTAAAAATTAAGTTTGATAGTGTAAACAGACCTTAAAGTTTAAGATTGTTTGTCTTTTATTAGCACGCTGTTACAAGTTCATGATCAGGTGATCCAGCAACGAGATCAGTTTTACACGGATCTTGAAACACTCAAGAGAAGCGCAACACCAAGGTATAAATAAAAAACAGAATATTTTAAATGTCTGAAAATCAAGTAACATTGCAAACAAATGATTATTACATGGCAACTTATATGGATAAACAAATAAATGCCATTATACCTACATTATAATACACCCCTAAACAATTAATGGAACTTTCCAGACATTTTTATCATCATACAAATATTAATCACTTAGACCGGACTGGGCAAGATGTGCAGAGGTCATTTCAGGTGGAGAAGATAAATGGCAGGACCTCTCAAAAGACAAGACAAGTAATGAACGTGTAGAGGTGCTTCTGCAGATCATATCAGGTGCAGCTGCGGCGGAAGATTTCTATGAAGGAAGGGTATGTGGTCAATTTATGAATTATGAATAAAAGTGACTGCTTTTTTTTTAAGTGACCCTCAAACACTAGAGGCCTTGGACATTTTTATCCTTTTTCAACATATTTTAATGCCTGTTTTTTCCTCTGGGCACTGCTCAGAGTCCCCCATAAGCTCCGGGGCCCCTATGTTTTTCCAGTGAGCACTCATAGCCACCTCTTCCATCAAAACTCAAAGGTCAATCTTTAAGCCAATTTAGGGCCAAACAAAGCAAAATTAATTTATGTGTTTGTACAATGATTCCTCCAGGGTACTGGTGAGGATGTTCCCAAATACCTTCAACATGAAGGAATGGTTAAGAAACTGAAATGGACCAGACCGGAAGCAGTTGCCATCATCAAAGAACTATGGGCAGAGAAGTCTAAAGCCAATGTTGAAGTACGTACATTCCTGATCTGAAGCAGTTAAAGCACATAAACTTTGCTCGACAAATAATACAGAAAACAAAGTCATATTTACAATTATGGAGCTAGCTTGGTGGTTAACATGCTTGCCTTTATGTCCCAAGGTCCGGGGTTCAATCCTGAACTATTGCGCAGGGTTCACGACTCTTTCAACTCCACTCCCTAAGCCTCAAATGAGACTTGGTTTATAAGCTTTATAAATTATAAAATAGTTTATCCATCCTGTAATTGGCGAGTTACTTGCTGTTTGATGCGTAGATAATAAATAATATAAAAACATTATTCATGAGCTTATTCATGGTTAGCTATTTACACTTATCACCAACTTTGGCGGGTATTTATTACAGAGAGAAACCGAGTCACGGGAAACAATGGCGGACTTCCTGAATACGTACCTAATGCAGAAACTAAATAATGAGCCAACAGCTGTTGTTGAGTATTTCTACAACTTACAAGATGCCTGCGAGACTTACGATGACTCACCATTTGATCTTTTTTATGGCGTATTGACAGAAGAAGTAAGATGTACAGTATTTAACTTTAAAAACAAACAATAACAAATAAATAACTTTATTGACAAAATATGATTTGAAATTTGTCTTCCTCAAAGCAACAATAGGAATAAATAAGACATTGTTTATACAGTAGTTAACCTAGTCTATTAAAGTGACACCATCAAGGACCCAACAGAGGTTGGCCGTAGTGTAAAAACCTACAGTTTTGTTTCTTTTGGCCCTTAAATTTAAATGTTTTTTTTTTACAGATTGATGAAGAAAGGTATTACCAAGAAATAGAGTCATTATCCAAACTTCATGATTCACTGCAAAAAGCCGACGAAGAAATGGCGACCGAGGTATTTCACTCAATATTCCAACTTACATTATGTGATGCTGTATCATGGATTTGGACTATGATACTGGACAAATTTTTCCTCATCACCCTGTCTTCAACAATAGAAACAAGATTATTACATGGCACCTTACATGGATAAACTAATAAATGCCATTATACGTACACTATGATACACCCCTAAAAAATTAATGGAGCTTTCCTTTATTATGTGACACTGTATCATGGATTTGGACTATGGTACTAGACAAACTGTTTCTCATTTTGTATGTTTTTTTCTACAGGGTTTACTTCCACGTGATTTATTTGAGAAGGTGCTAAGAGACAACTTTCCTTTATTATGTGACACTGTATCATGGATTTTGACTATGGTACTGGACAAACTGTTTCTCATTTTGTATGTTTTTTTCAACAGGGTTTACTTCCACGTGATTTATTTGAGAAGGTGCTAAGAGACAACTTTCCGATCAAAGAGGACGAATCAATACAGAAATTAATGGACACCGCCCTCGCAGAGCTTAATTCCGACGACCCAACGACGATGAAATACCAAGATTTGTTCTTAGTGGTATGTCATAACATGATAATATGATATTTTATCATAATCATATTGATTACGATTCCAATGGTAAATTCCTGGTTTAGTTTTTAAGGCCACGGATGGAACTAACAAAAAGTGATAATTGCGTTAACTCTATCTTTTAGGATGAAGAAGGAAAGAATAGTACATTCCTGATACTGATACAAAGCCAAGGACAAGAGGAGAGAGAGATTTATATAGAACAGATTAAAAAAGAACTCGGAGAAAGAGAGTAAGTACAGGGGCTAGTACTATAGAGAGTAAGTACAGGGGCTAGTACTATAGAGAGTAAGTACAGGGGCTAGTACTATAAATATGAAAGCACTCAGAAACTGAGTGAAGTACTTGGCAAAATAGACCACAGACGGCGCATGTTGATATTTTGGCCCAAGTTAAAAGAATACAACTTCGTTTATTTGTGAAGTTATTAATTATTAATGATCTTTGTATACCTTCTTTTTTTTTTTTTTAACTGGTGGTCACTACTTAAAGTTGTCCGCAACTTATTTTGACCTCCATCCGCACATTTTTTATGTTTTTCTTGTTTATTGTAATTTTCTTTTTGCAATTTGTAATTTTTATCTTTTATTTTAAAATGTGTGGAGAAACTAATAAACAAACAAACAATCTGATTATACTGTACACAAATAACAGGGATCAGAGATTAAATATATGCATGTATAGAAGATTAAGATTACTCCCAAAAAAAAATTCAATCATACTAGATGAAATATACTGAAATATTCAGAATGATAACTTGAAAATTGTAGGCGCTATCATGCTAACAAACAAAGCAAATACTATACTTCGCAAAATTTTATTTTGCCAAGTACTAATAAAATACACAAAGGGATCGAATTAAATATATATATTTTATTTTTCCAAGTACTAATACCATACACAAATAACAGGGAACAGAGATTAAATATATGCATGTAATAGAAGATTAAGATTATTCCCCAAAAACAAATTCAAACTATACTAGATAAAATATACTTCACGCTTTAAAAATATTTTAATACAAAAAAAAACTTTCATTTTTTCCGTAGGGAGAATGTTCCAGTTAAAGAACTAAGAATCGCAATCGCTGTCGTCGACGCAGAAATCGACAAAACTTCCCTGCGTTCGTATCTCGCTCGTGCTTATAACGTTTCCAAAGATTTGATAAACGATGCCGAACCAGAACACATCGATGTTATCTTAAAACGCCTGAGTACCGGTGCTGTACGACGAATCGGTAAACTGAACACCTCCGATATGATGTGAGTGATGATGCCATTTCCAAATCATAAAAAGTGAAATAATATTTTATTTTTACTCAGGTTGGGAAAACAAATACATTTCTTGCTTGAATAAAAAGAATGTTCGGCTTCATTGAACCTTTCCTTGTTTATTGTAAATTGTGAAAGCGGGTTATAAAGCGTGTGGACGCAACTTGTCATCAAGAACCGTAATAAATTAGGCATGTTTGGTTTTACCCTTTTGTTCTAATCCAACTACTTTAAGACAATATCAATCAATATTGATTGTCAATGTAGTTGGATATTTTAAACTTTTGAGTAAAAACGTTAAAAATTGTATTTACAGTAGTATGAAGAAAATATTTTATGTTTTGTATAATAAAATACTTTATAATATTGTACAATTTTGACTTTTGACTGCCAATCAATACCATTACAAGACAAAAACTAAATAAAAATTTCAACTTTTTCATTAAAACAACGACTACAGATACATAGTAGTAGTAAACAATAGAGTAATAAATTAATCTATTTATAACTAATTAATAATAATATAAAGGTTTTACTATACATTCTAGTACACATATTTCAATTGGCAACAACGTGTTTGTCGATAATATTATTTGTTCAAAATGGAAGCAAATGCAGCAAATTTATTTTACAGCATATGGTATTGCATATGTATAATGTTACTGTAATTATCAACCATACAGCTTCCACAAAAAAGGGATGGGAAGGGGCTTCTGTATGGTACTTGATGTAAATATGAGCGTTCACTGGCTAAATTCAGGGGCCCCAGAACTTAAGGGCCCAGAGCATGCAATGCAACTAACTACCCAATGTTGGAAGGCCACTCACTTATGAGTGCTAAACCAGGGGCACCAGAGCATGAGCAGTCCAATGCAACTACCCAGCGTTTGAGGGCCCTTAGGAGTGCTAAACCAGGGGCACCAGAGCATGAGCAGTCCAATGCAACTACCCAGCGTTTGAGGGCCCTTAGGAGTGCTAAACCAGGGGCACCAGAGCATGAGCAGTCCAATGCAACTACCCAGCGTTTGAGGGCCCTTAGGAGTGCTAAACCAGGGGCACCAGAGCATGAGCAGTCCAATGCAACTACCCAGCGTTTGAGGGCCCTTAGGAGTGCTAAACCAGGGGCACCAGAGCATGAGCAGTCCAATGCAACTACCCAGAGTTTGAGGGCCCTTAGGAGTGCTAAACCAGGGGCACCAGAGCATGAGCAGTCCAATGCAACTACCCAGCGTTTGAGGGCCCTTAGGAGTGCTAAACCAGGGGCACCAGAGCATGAGCAGTCCAATGCAACTACCCAGCGTTTGAGGGCCCTTAGGAGTGCTAAACCAGGGGCACCAGAGCATGAGCAGTCCAATGCAACTACCCAGCGTTTGAGGGCCCTTAGGAGTGCTAAACCAGGGGCACCAGAGCATGAGCAGTCCAATGCAACTACCCAGCGTTTGAGGGCCCTTAGGAGTGCTAAACCAGGGGCACCAGAGCATGAGCAGTCCAATGCAACTACCCAGCGTTTGAGGGCCCTTAGGAGTGCTAAACCAGGGGCACCAGAGCATGAGCAGTCCAATGCAACTACCCAGCGTTTGAGGGCCCTTAGGAGTGCTAAACCAGGGGCACCAGAGCATGAGCAGTCCAATGCAACTACCCAGCGTTTGAGGGCCCTTAGGAGTGCTAAACCAGGGGCACCAGAGCATGAGCAGTCCAATGCAACTACCCAGCGTTTGAGGGCCCTTAGGAGTGCTAAACCAGGGGCACCAGAGCATGAGCAGTCCAATGCAACTACCCAGCGTTTGAGGGCCCTTAGGAGTGCTAAACCAGGGGCACCAGAGCATGAGCAGTCCAATGCAACTACCCAGCGTTTGAGGGCCCTTAGGAGTGCTAAACCAGGGACCTTTGCTCCCTGCATTATGCCACTGTAAATATGTAAATGACATCAAGAAGGCAGTTAATTGTATCGACAATGTACAAAACAGAGATAACGGCTGGTACTGTATTGATTCCTACACAGATAATAAGCTAATAATGTGCAACCATGTGTGCTGAAGAATCATTGCCATTATAAACGTGAATAAAATGTTCATTGTTATTTTTTTTAAACACCCACCCAATATATTTATTTTCAAATTATAGAAAAAAAATCGCCTTATATAGATTGCTAGTCTGTTCACTGCTCACACTGCGATTCCTGGATCATAGCCGTGACAATATCCGATTTTAAATATTTTGTTCTATTAATTTAAGTACGTCAAGGTATATAGAAGTTGTTTCCTCAGAGCCATTATGCTCAATTGCTTTTAGTTTATCAATATAGTCCTCACCTAACTCGTTTTGTACGGCACCCCTGACGATCACATCTAAATAATTTGGGTGCGGTGGACATAAAACTACCTCGTTGCTGATGACGTATGTGCGGCAAGTTAATGTTCCTTCTGTAGTGGATTCTGTGTTTACTTCAATTCCATGGTATCCTCCTTCTTGTCTAAAAAAAATAAAAATATATACCGACTATAAAGTCAACAATATATACAGGTTTAAACAATAAAAAATGAGAAAAACCAAGAGTGAAAAATAAAGCAAGACTGAATTTAAAAATGATGAAAAAATAAATAATGAATAAAAAAATTGAAAGTGAAAAAAACAGCAACAGTGAAAAAAATTAAGACTGAAAAATAAAGCAAGAGTGAATAAATAAAGCAAGAGTGAATAAATAAAGCAAGAGTGAAATAAAAAGCAAGAGTGAAAAATAAAGCAAGAATGAAAAATAAAGCAAGAGTGAAAAATAAAGCAAGAGTGAAATATTAAGCAAGAGTGAAATATTAAGCAAGAGTGAAATATTAAGCAAGAGTGAAATATTAAGCAAGAGTGAAATAAAAAGCAAGAGTGAAATAAAAAGCAAAAGTGAATTAAATAGCAAGAGTGACAAACAATTCTTTTGCTTGATGTGTAGAAATCATATAGACTGCTAGGATTTATAATGTTTATTTAATATAAACAAATAATTTAATTACAGTACACTGAAAAGACAACAATATAAAATGAAAATCATGAAAAGATCAATTATCATTTTAGCTCATCTAAAAATAAAAGCAAAATATTCAGTCATCTATCCTATCATTTAAAAATTTTGTTTAGCAATATTGCTAATCAAACTGATTTTTAAGTCGAGAAACATAATTTTGTATTGTATTTTTTGCTACACAATTTTCAAAATGTGTAGCAATAAGGTTGTTTTGTATAGCTTTTTGCTACGCTACACTGGCGAAAATGTTCCCTGCAGGCACACAGACAATCATGTTGACTAAAAGTTTTTTTCTGAATTTGAAGAACATGCCAAGAATTGGTAAATATATTCAAGTAGCGAGAGGAAAGCGACATCACAGAGCAATGACCACCACATCAAGTACTTCAATACTTGGCACAAACCACAAAAACCATACAACAGACCACAATTCCATAGACCAACTTGCAGTACCTTTCATACAGCATTCGTTTCCACGCAAACTTTTACAAGACTATACATTTGCGAGTCTTTTTCCTCGCTTCCTCCCAATCTTTTATCAACATCAACGTTTCCTGATACGCACGTACATTTCCTTGGTAACGGTTATGATCGACTTCAGCGAGTGAGTCTAAATAATCTTGTGGCATGCCTTCGTTTCTAGCACCCATAAGAATAACGTCGACATACTGGGGGGAGGGTTTCATGGGAATAAACCGCTCTATGTGATAGGTGTAGACCGGTAGGCCTTCGTCATGTGGGGTTATGGCAGTGGTTTCAAAACGTTGATATATGTGAAGATGTACTCCTAGTTGACTATTCATATAAGGAAATAATGAAATAATTTATTTTAATAAATTCAATTTATTTAAATTAAATTCAATTAATTTATTTTAATTAAATTCAAAGCCATGTTGGTATTTCAGCTAGTCAATAAAAAGGTCATTAAAAAATTTATTTGATCTTCTTTCACATTCCGTACTGTTTTTATTTTATTTATATAAATATCTTTTGTACTTTTTTGATTGTGAGGGGAAAAAATAATAATAAAAAAAAACCGAATAAATGCTCAACATTATAAAAGATCAACAGGGAACAGAATATTAAGCTCTAGTAAAGGTCTATCTACACTATCAAGCTAGTTTGACAAAAAAATGTGATGTTCACAAATACGTTAGTGATATGCTTAAATATGGTGATGGTGATATGACATCATCATGTCTATATATGGGCACATCACATGTTGTTGTCACATAAAGTTTGATGGTGTAGACAGAGCTTAATTGTCCTCCTACACTCTAAAGGTGGACTATAGCTTTTCTTCTGCTCAGCCTCTAGTATAGGATATAAACGTCTGAGAGGAGCTTCAGACTATTTAATCGAACACCCTACAGTATTTTACTACTTTTTTTTTTGTCTTTTATGGGCTCGTCCACTTTTATTTCACTTTGCAGTACAAATTATTTCAATAATATACAAGTTCACTATAAGTATAATAAGTATAAACAGTATTTTACTACAGTAATCAAAATACTAATCTTACTGGTCTAGTGTTTTAAGGTGGCGTCTGCTAAGTTTCCAAACAACACCCCACACGTGATCACCGGGTGAATACTCTACACTCGCTACGCCACCTTTCCATACAGAACTTTTCCACGATTTTTGTTGACCAAAAACTAATTTATAATCCTAAAAAAACCAAATATTTATTAATTTAGTTATGTTGGCTATCTATGATGATTAATATGAGAGTGCAATGACATTCAATAGAGTTTAAGGAGACAATTTTAGGTACTCTTTTCATAGAGGTGTCTCCTGATTAGAGGTTGGGCGTAGTGTTAAAACCCATAGTGTCCCTTTAACAGGGATGTCTCATAAACAGAAGTATCCCTTTAATATTGTGTCCTCTGAATAGGCATGTCCCCTAAATAGGCGTGTCCCCATAATAGGTGCGTCCACTAAATAGAAGTATCCTTTTATTTTTTAATATGGTGTCCTCTGAATAGGCATGTCCCCTAAATAGAAGTATCCCTTTAATATGGTGTCCTCTGAATAGGTGTCCCATTAATAGGCGTGTCCCTAAATAGGCGTGTCCCTAAATAGGCGTGTCCCCTAAATAGAAGTATCCCCTTAATGTTGTATCCCCTGAATAGGTGTCCCATTAATATAGGCATGGCCCCTAAATAGGTGTGTCCCCTAAATAGAAGTATCCTTTTAATGTAGTGAACCTTGAATAGAGGTGTTCCATATGGAGGTATGTATAGACAAATACTGTAGGCCTACAATATTCTGTCCGTTCATTTGTGGGTGGGAAATGCAAATATTGTAAACATTCAAAAACTGATAAACAAAACAGTTTCACTGCAATTAGTAAGAATATAATCATTAAGAAGTATTCTTTAAATCAACTCATAGGCAGAATATTCAATAAAACAATCAATTGTTTTGTCTAAAATAGCTTCAAATCAATACATGAACAATCAACTTGAGGTCAAACAGGCATTGAGTTCACTGATGAATATGAACGCCACAAATGAGACGTGTGAAGATGGTTATAATACTGAAATATTTCAGCTATTAAGTTTCAATAAAATATTCTTGTAAACAAATAGTTAAATGCTGTTGTTTCAAAATGGTTTGAATGTACTGTACATGCATTTTAAAAATAGTCTACTGCAGTTACTGCAGTAACTCTGCTGTTTTTTTAACCTTTTATTAAATTATTTGACAAGCTTTGTTTTTGTAATCATACACACTGTTGTTGTTTCAAAATGTTTGAATGTACCTGTATTTTTAAACATTATTCTACTGCAGTTACTGCAGTAACTACATTTTCTTTTTTATATTTTGTTTCTTTAAAATTTTATTCAATTATTTAAGTTTTTTTTATTCAATCATAAACACTGTCTACACCATCAAACTTTGTGACAAAAATATGTGCCAATATATGGACATGATGATATATATATCATTACCATATTTGGGCATATCTCTACCATATTTGGGCACATCAACATTTTTGTTAAACTATTTTGATAGTATAGACAGAGTTATACTGCCTTCATAAAATTCCAAATTGAAACCAAAACAACAAATCATATTTTCTGCAGTAAAAAATGTAGTTACTGTGCAGCTGAATTCAGTAAATTCTTACCCCTTCCCACCTGTAATTAAAGGTAAAATGGAGATAAATATTATTTAAAAATTTGGAATGAAATTAAACATAATTCATAATGGAAAACAGGATAAAAGTTAATTACCTCTAGTTTTGCAATTGTCAGAAATGTGGCGGAAGGATTTTTGATGAGAAGTCGTTCTCTTAACAAATTGCTGCCATAACTGAAATACAAGAAGAAACCTCTACGCAAAGGTCGGAATTCCTCTTCATTAAATTGCCGCGATGATGACATTTCAGATGCTTCGTCACTTTCCGACGGTTTGAGCTCAAACACGGGGCCTTCCGCTACCTCATTCGCATTTGTCGCCATACTACCAAAACAAACAATTTTCAAAATATGATTATCAATAAATTATATAACCCCAAAATGAAAAACAAATTATAGTAACTTTAAAAGAAAAATATTTGGCCTATTATTATTTATTCTCTAGTGTTTTAAAAAGATAATTTTTTTTTCTATTTGGTTTTCAAATTTTTTAATATTAATTATTTCAAATAATTTTAGAAAATTGATCTTATTAAGTTCTTAAATTGAATTCCTAAAATAGTTCTCCAGGAATACTATCCATAAATGTCCTGGATTTATATTTAAATTAATATTATCAGTTATAATTTGTAATATTTAATATATTAAGCATTTACGAATATGTAGGCCACTAGGTACAGGTCAGAGTAAACATGTGTTGTGGTGGGCTTCAGTAGGCCTAGTAGAGTAGTCACCCGCTGGATTAGCAAAAACATTATGCGCCGGGAGGGCTTACCCTGCCTGGCCAGTCAAAGCACTACATATAGGGTGGGTATTATTTTATACTGTTACTTCTTGTTGTTTTGAATTAATATTCTTTAATACATTTAATATAACAGCTAAACTACTTTAGTAACTAAAACTTACCTGTACAGTTTTACGTGACCACCACCAGCGCAGGTCTTGTCTGCTCACATACGCTCCTCCTCCTACCGCCTGTCGAATGTAACTTTTTATCGCAGGGGAAAGTACCGTTCTTTGAATATGCAGAGCGCCACCAACAATCTTAAAAAGGAAATTCCCCTATGACGACATGACAATGTTGGAGAAAGACTAATATAACGCCCGTACTCTTAACCAATCAATGACGGTTACATTTTTTATAAACCTCGTTTAAATACCATTTAGTCGGCGATTTAGCCTTCCCCCTCGAGGACTAAAAAATTGATCAAAATCCGTCTCGATTTAGTCGAGGTTGGCCTGATTTAGTCGCCGATTTTTAGTTGAAGTTCGGTTTATGAATTAAAATGTCATATTTAAAGTTTTAGCTCGAACTACGACTATAGTAGGCTACATAGATTTTTTTCTAAAAATTGCCAAAATTTCCAATTTTTAAAAACAAATATGTAAGCGATAATATTGCCATTTCCCGGTGCCATTTATGCACACAATATTGTGTTAACGTCATATTATAGAGCCATAGTAACTAGTTAAGTCAAAAAATAAAAGGGTCAAAATTTGGCCATTTTTCTAAAATTTTCCTGTACTATAGGCATGACCAGACAGAATACTCTGGGACAGTTGCCTACACTTGAATCGACCCGGAGAGGGGGTGAGGGTTGTCGGATATTAATTTCGTAAGATAAAATATTACTGCCATTAATGTTGCTCTAAAAAAAGTACACTAACATAAATGTGACGTCAATATAGGACTTTATTTACGAATTAATACAGTTTTTGAACAAGTAAAATTACATTAAGAAAATGATTATAATTTGAAATGACGTAGGTGGTTAACGAATTGCCAATAAATGTAATGGATGTAGCCCATGGGCCTAATTATATTTTAAAATATATTATGACGTCATCATCATAACAAAAACGCTGAGTCGCTCCAACAACGTTAGAGAATGGAAGAACGATATGCAAGGCATTACAAAACAGTTACAAATTGCTTCCCTTTAAAAAAAATCAATTTTTAACTATCGAAAATCATGTTGCCCAATTTAAGGTTTTGAATAGTGAACATGGTATTGTTAATGTTAGGTATAACTCTCGATATATGATCGAGACGTGACCAATCTGTCCAGTACGCAGCTTGAATATTCTTACGCGTAACACTACTTTCTCTCCAAATACGCATAACTGTCGCTGTGGTAACTGGTTACTCAGACAACAAAATGCGCAGAAATGTAACAAGTAAAAGTTTTAGTTTTCTATATTATGGTGTCGAGTCGGCAGGCGGAGCGTGGCCGAAGAAAATAAAATAACAATTTTAAAATGGATTTTGATATTAATGATTTGGAACCAAAAGGTTAGTTCAGTTTTATATTTACTTTTTAGTTAGGCCTAAGCTAAACGTTTAGTACTGACTGACAGATTATTCTTTTATTTTCAATCTTTCAGGTCCAATTCCTACCGAGACGGAATTAGCTCGACTTCTTTGTGACCGCACGTTCGTCGACTATTTCAATATATTTCTATCATTACCGGTAATTTGATTGTAGTTAATAAATGTTTGAAATTCGATAGGCCTATCATATCAATATTCATACTGTATTAGGATTGGCATGTATAGTCTATCACTAGCCTAGGCCTAGATTCTTTCATTTCACAATTTATTTTCTTTAAGATTTTTGCTCAACGGTTGTTATATCGTTTCTCGGAGCATGTATTTGAGCTTGACCCTCCTTTAAAACGAACTCAATACGTAAGTAATATATGTAAAATATAGGCAAGGATAAGGTGCAGTACTGTAAATAAAATTACTTAAAAAAAAAAAAATATTATTATTATTCGAACTTTATAAATAATGTTTAAGCGTTTAGATCGAGTGAAGTTGATGAGATGGGTGAGAACGCATCGTGCTCCACTATTCTTCAAGACAGACCTCTATCTACATTACATTCTGTGTAAGCATCTACTAAAGACACATTTATACCAACCAACTCATGCAATTACTACTGAATATGGTAAGTAAAAATTAACGTAGTAAGGCCAATTTACACAGTAACCGGAAAAAAACAAAATATAGAATCTATGTTATTTATTATACCATTTAGGCCTACACAAAACAGGAAAGATACAAACACTACGATCGGTACAAGCTCTCGGTTTTCCGCTTACGGTCACCGCTCATATGTGTAAATTGGCTTAATCTAACCTTCTCTTTGAGAGTGGAATTTTGTCATGACAAACTTCCTAACCACTGACAGAAATTGAACCAATGACTGCGGTATTAGTAGTCGAGCATCTTAACGACCAAACCGCACAACACACCCTGCCTGTACTAATATATTTTATTTACCTCCATCTTTCTCGATAAACCCATAACTAGGCTTGAAAGACAAGACATTAGACCGAAGGCTTCTTAGCAAATGCTTAAGCAAAGCATCCGGAATGCGACGCTTTCGGACGTTTTTGGTTGGCACCGCAGGAGAACGAGGCTACGAGTTCTGGATAGATGCCGAACGATTTCGAAAAGCGACGACAGATGACAAAGAACTGAGTCGGGAACTGTTTCGTGAAATCTCGGCCAAGTATTACAAAAACGGAGGAGTTATGGAACTGTGGGACGAATGGAAGCCCTTTTCAGGTAGTATCATCTTTTCATTTTAATTCCATAATCACAACAGTAATCATAATCATAATCACAACAGTCATAATCATAATTACAACACGGTAATCATAATCATAATCACAACAGTAATCAGAATCACAACAGTAATCATAATCACAACAGTAATCATAATCATAATCACAACAGTAATCATAATTATAATCACAAAAGTAATCATAATTATCACTACCGTATTTGAAATTCATATATGAAACTGATTCATATTATTTCAGAGTTAAAGCGTCGCAAACGTGACGTCATGTTAACTGCAGTTTCTGATGCGGCAACAGATTCCAGCATTAATAACAACAATGAAATATTGAACACGTTTACCATCGTCCAGGGATTCATCTTAAAATCTCTCCAAAATTACTGGGTTCCACGATTTCTGATCAGATGTAAGGCCACGTGGATTAAAAATAGAGAAGGTAAGTAAGACGTCATCATAGGCCTACTAGATGTCATAGGTGTTAGTGACAATGATAGGCCTGGCAATTCTCTTTGACACAACCTCGTTAAATATTTTCAATGTTCACCCTTTGTTTCAGTTCAAAAGGACATAGTGTATCAACCTGATTGTTGCATGGTTCACGTTCGAAATTTGTCTGAACTTACCGACACCGACGAAGGTGCCAACAAACAGGAAATGATGTCAGATAACATTAAGGTCGCGCGCAAGACGCATCTCAAGAGCCAGAGTGTCAACAATCTGCTTTCAATGTTCACATCATCCAGTATCAGGCGTTCTGAACTGGCAGCCATGTTGAAATTAGAAGATACCGGAGAAACGACAACAGCTAATAAAGACCAGTATGACGAGAATGAATGGAATACGAGTGATGGGTTTCCTCTACCAACTATCTCTGAGGAAGATATTTCTGAAGAAACAGAACCAACTACACCACCACCACCAGAAGCTGACAACGCGTGTGTTGAACCGGTACTCACACCAAAAGAAAAACAAGAGCAACAACAAAAAACAGAAATCGTTTCTAAAAAAAGTGAAGTATTTCACGATGACAGTCAAAAAGAATGTAAGTCACAAATGATATGCTTCAATAAGCAATGGTTTTGTTCTATTATTAGATCTAGTATTATTTCTGTTACTTAACTGTAATATCCGTCTTTTTTCAGTGAATGCTGTAGAGGTCGATTTAAAGAAGCAAATAAGCAAAGAAACAGTAACTAATAAAAAACCAGATGAAATACCAACTAACATAGACGAAACTACGCAACAGGTCACTGAATCTGATGAAGATAAAAAACAAGACACCAAAGATGACGATGAAGAAAAAAGAATAGACAACGAAAAATTTAACCAGTATCACGAACGGTTTAAAAAGATGGCTCAGCGCAGACGACAGAGTTTTGCCACACCTGAACTTTTGGCGCGAGATTCCAGTTCATCCAGCATGCGCCGACTGTCATGGTCTTCTTCTGGTGTTGCATCATTACGAAGAATTTCCACGGGGTCTTTCACAACAGAAAAACAAGAAGTAATAGTAACAAAGACTCCTGTGCCACCAAAGAAAAAGAAATATAAACCACAGAAAAGACGACAACAAGCTATGTCAGTCGAATTTCGTCTTGGTGATTTCTCAATGCTAATGCAATCACTCACAAACGAGTCTAGCGCTCCGACGACGACTGCTGAAGAGACTACCAAACCCAAAGCAGGAAAGAAAGGCAAAAAGAAACCAATTGGCGACCCCTCCCTTGAAGATGCACTCAAACTTGGTTTACCCCAACTTCAAGCAGACATTCTAGCACTTCAGAAAGTCAAGGAAGATGGTCCAAAGAAGAAAAAGAAAACAAAGACAGACGAAGAACCTCCAAACGCAACAAAAGGAGGACGCCGAGGTTCAATAAAAGCAGACTCTACAAAAATGGCGGGAAGAAGACGAAAGGTATCATCTGGACGTAGAGTAAGTGGTGAGATGGGACCATTGACCAAAGCGAACTTGGCACGTTTGGAGCAGATTGCCAATAAAGCGATGGGAAAGTCTTGTGACAACGAAGACAAGCTTAAGTTACCAGAGATTAAGAAGCCGAGCATAATATCTATAGGCACTGAGCAAACAGTCAGTCAATCAGAATGTGATCCAATGGTTTCCTCTTTACCTAGCCTGACAAACAAGTCCCACTTAAGCGCCTTCCACAAAGTTTCTGTAACGGAACCATGTTATGTCTATTGGAACTTAAGATCCGTTGTCAATAAAACCGAAATTGTTAGCGTGTTTGACACAATTGTTTCGGACAGACTTGCAGGGGGTCCGTTTGAAAATTTCTTACGTAGAAACGGTCAGCAACAAAACATCAACTGCTTGAAATTCTGGCAGAAGTCTGAAGATTACCTAAACACTGCCATCTATCAATGTGATGTCAGCGGCCATAGAGTAAGGTACATTACTGCAATGCATATCAAAACAGTATATCTTGCCAGCTCCAGTAGTCAGTGTATTCAACTTGGAAATGACCTGATGGAAAAATTGGCGGAATACCTGACATTGGATAGTTATGTTGCAGACGAATTTGTTCGATATGTACAAGGCCTGGTTTGTGAAAAGCTGAGAGAAGTGTTGCAACTGTTCAAGAAGTACGATGGAGAGGACTTTCTCAATCGAACGGTACGGTCGAGATGGACATATAATAGGCTTACAGTATATTCAATTCAATCCCATCATATCACTTTCAAACGTCTTATTTCTATTTTTACAGACAAGAAAGAAAGCGGCCAGGTTTTGGATGAAGCGAAGTGATCAACAACAAGCAGCGTCAATCCTGCCATCCAGCTTGACTAACCATCAGCAGCCACCTAAAAAGGACGACATTACCGACGACAAGTCTGGTAATGCCACGACCTCCAAGACCAACGCTGACGATGATACAGGTCTTTCAAAGGCTCTTGTTCCGCGCAGAATGATAAAATCATTAGAGCGTGCAAAAAGCTTGTCAGCTTTCGCAAGTAAGTTATTAGACTTGATCTTAAAACATTTCGATCTGTATCAAAAAAATATATCCGAATAATGTTTATACATTTTAATGCTCGTTCTTGATGTTAAAATCAAGTAAAATTCTTTATTTATTAATTTTGTATCTGATTAACAAATATTAATAGCAAAAAAACGTATTTTTCTGATTTTGTTTAGAAAACGAAAATGAAGACAGCATGGCCGACTTGTCAGATCCAGATAGTGACAGTGACGATGAAGGAAGTTTGAAACCGACAAAGATTAAAGTTATTCGTAAATGTTAGTACACAATAAAAAGTAATTACATGAATTAGAAAAGACATGCATTTATTTTTGGATCACTTCTATAAATCAGCAATCTGTTTTGATCTTAGGTAAAGAGGAAGTGAAATATATCGAAGAACCAGAGAAGATCGAATCGAAAGAAGAAACAAAAGCAGTGGAAAAAATAGAAATTAGACGTACACAAACTGGCAGAATAGAATCAAAAGATATGTTGAAAGCTAGCGGCTCAACTTTAGAAACTATCAAGAAAAATGGCAAGACTCTCCACCGACCGTTGCAACCCAAGTAAGACTTGTCTAACTTCAGTATGATGTTCCCTTCGTTATCTTTAAATTCGTTATCTTAAATTCGTTATTATATAAGTATACAAATACTGGTGCCAATTTCAGATAATTCAATGAGATACTAAAGGCCAACTCGGACAGCGTCGTACGACAAGTCCAGACGAAACTTCTTGACTCTTCTGTGCTGTCTGAGTTGAATCCCGACGAGACGAGTCGTCTGATCGTGAGAAAGCGTCGGACGTAGTTTTTAGGTCATCGAGAGAAATTGTTTAATTTTGTATCGGGTGTCGTCGTACGACGCTGTCTGAGTTGGCCTTTAAACATTAGTCCTCTGGTGCCTTTCAACTACATTATGTCTACATGATCTCTTAATTTACTGGTGACTTTTTTCAGTGAGACATTCACATATAGCTCTCAACTTGAGTTCATCAGTCCTCTTTCTTCTTTTCAATTCCAGTATGTCTCCATGTTATTTCATCTCTTAACGTTAATTTCAGATCATTTAGTGAGATACTCAGAGACAGCTCTCAACTTGAGTTCTTCAAACGATTCTTGGCACGTGAGAAGAGTGACTTGCCAATCCTCTTTTGGCAATCTGTGGAGAATATGAAGAATGTTTGCAAAGACGCCAAATCACGACAAAGCAAGACCAACCAGATTGTCAGAAAGTACTTCAACAAATCCACTGGATATGGTATGTAGCTTGTTAGTAAAGAATTTTTATCAAAGCCAAGAAAGCTTGTGCGCATGCGTATAACCACGTTTAATTTCCATACGTACATTCATTCCAGGTTCGGCTTTGCAGTGTAGCGCTGAAATAATTGAAGATATTCCATATTTGGACAAAGTGACACCTCAGATGATCATGTCAGCTCAGGTCTGTGTCGCTAAGAGCATCGAAGATAATTGGTGAGCAAATAGACTCCTTAAGCTTCTCCAAATATTTTTAAATTTGTTTTTAAAATTACGATTTGATTTCTCCTTGTATTTGTTTACTTTTCATTGTTATTCGATTATATTTTTAAGGTTTGAATTATACAGAGACTCATTTCCGGAAGAAGAGGCGGAGACGACAGGGACCGAGTCTCTGCTCACAATTCGAATGGCACCAGGACAGAAAAGTGTAAGAATAAACTCATTTAAATGTATAAGCTATCATAGTAATGACATTGTTAATGTTGGTATGCAAGTTCGGTTTCCACTTGAAATGACATGTAACTTTGATAATCCGCCGACTGTCGCTTATGATTGGTCAATTCACTGCGTTACGAAGCGTGACGATGCGCAATAATGAAGTAATGCTTTTCGTTACTTTCAGAAAGCATTATGGGGAATGTTCATCAGTAATGTGGCCAGCGTTCGACGAGGATTAATGAACCCAGTATTGTTAAACCTATTCGAGAAGTTCGTGCAAAAAGAAGTTCATAAAGAGCTCGAAAGTAAGCCCATTAGTTAACTTAAATCATCGCAAAAATACAAACATTGTTACAGGTTTATAATAAGCTTTTGAATCAAAATGAAAATTGTAAAACTTTACATTACCCCGAGTACAACTCTTTCTTCCTATTTATGTCCGCCGTTTATGCATTACGTCATTCATAACGGATTGTAACTAGTACGTACCATCGCACTACTGTAAACATTACTTTTTTTCTTGTTTCTGTCAGAACAAAAACAAACCGGTGTTCAATCTAAACGAATGATCTGTAACAAAGTAGTGATTGTTGATAGAATACAGAACGACCTCAGATTCTGGGCAGAGGTAGAAAGGTAGGCTACAAATATCGATACGATGATGACAAGTAAAGCTACCATTGAACCCCAACTATCAATCTTGCCCCGTGTTTATGTCGTTTATGCATTACGTCATTTAATGAATTAATCACGCATAACGGATTGTAACTAGCGCTGTCACACTACTACCAAGACAGTTTATATTATTGCAAACTATTATCTATCTATCTGTATGATTTTTTGACAGGTACAAACAGTTAACTGATAACGCCGCCAGAGCAGCCTCACAAGGAACCTACACGATTGACGACGAAGAGTTTGTCCAACTGAAGGCACGAGCCATTATCAGTTGTTACATTGATTCACATGTACTACCTAAGCTACAGGTTAGTATGGTACTCCCAAATCTGCAACAGTCACTAGATATATCCTAACTGACGAGCGCAAGTCATTGAGATACAAGATTACTGTACGTTACATTTGAAACTTCGAATATAAGTTTTCTAACATGGGTATTCACGACTCAATTTCAGATTAACATATCGCAAGAATTAGCAGATCAGATCCTGGATACAGCAAACAGTGGACTGATAGAAAGAGGATTGTTCCACGACGCGATAGTATCAATATTCGCTGTTGTACTCTATTGCTGGAAAAAGTAAGAATTGTTATGATTGCTTAGACGTTTTTAGTTTTTAAACTGAGAAAAGAATGAAATTATAGTACAGTGTGCCGAACGACCAATTTGTTAGTTTTATTTGTATAATAACGTTTTATTTCGTTAGGTTTTGTAGAGAAAGGATTGCGCCGTCTGAGTCTGCAACATTGACTAAGCCTCCCAAGACCAAGAAACGCAGCAAGAGATCACCATTGAAGTTTAAGAATGGTCAATACAAATTAAAACACATTACTGGAACATCTGGTGAGCATGAAATCAAACCCAACAATTCAGTCACCGAATGCAAACAAAAACTCCACACAAACTCTATACATTTTGTCTCACTTTCTCAAAATTCTCCGCAAACAATCTTTCATTGAAATGTGGCAGTGTTTTTACAATTATTCGCCATGCAAACATTTAAACAATAATATTGCGTAATAATTAGTGTAAGATTTGGTATAAACTTGTTGATTGTTTTACTTGATAGTGGACGACCCACCGAAGATAACGTTCAACCTACAGCAGGGCCTGGAACTAATTCTACCGCCTAAACCAAAGTCCGCCGTAAACCACGACCGTTACCGCAACATGATGCGGCAACTATACCAATCCGGTGAATTTGACAGCGGCGGCACAAACGACATACTACTGAACGTCATGCAGCAGTCGTCACAGGGAATGAGCGCTAAGCAACATAGAAGGTTTAGCCAGTCTATAAATAGCATTAGACAACAGTTAAAATTTGCACAGCAATTTATGCCTGCTGGTGTGCCTAACTAAATGCAATTCAACAAATCCTAGACAGAATATTGTTTTGTTTATGACGTCATAACGAACTAATACTTTTTCTTCAAACGAAATAATGTTGTTGTATCAATTAAAGTTAAGTAACATAAGTTTCAAATGGTTTTTTTTAACCGAATAATATGACAATAATACACAAACTCGTGACGACATAATGCGATAGTTGACGACATAATGCGATAGTTGACGTCATAATGCGATAGTGACGTCATAATGCGATAGTTGACGTCATAATGCCATAGTTAACGTCATATTGCTTATGAATGAATGTATACATTAGTGGACAGAATTCCAATATCATTATAATCCATTAACGATAACATTTTAGATGCTTCGTCACTCTCTTTGGTTTGAACTCAGGGCCTTACTCTACCGATCATTTGCATGTTGTCGCCGTGCGTACAGATAAAAATGCGATTGATTTTTAAAATCTCATACTAACTCAATTTAATTCAATTACTAACTAAATGTAGGTTGTAGAACGTTTGATGGTCAATAACTAGCTATCATCAAAGAACGTTGATATCATTGGTCAGAATAGAATTTCTTTAAAAATGTTAAACATTAAAATGCCTATATGGGTACGATACGGTACGGTATAGGAGAACGTGCATGGATGGTGCCTAGATTTAGCATAACAGTTAATAACACGTCGTACAGCCTACGTGTTTCTTATCTGCATTTTAATAAGGCTATATACATGGCTGCAGTCGCGTGCTAAAATTTGAGCAACCGACCTACATAGGCCTAGTGAGCTGTAGAGTCGCGTTTGTACGCGACTAAAAATACTAATATTATAATTGCTGAGAATTACCTTAATTTTATTTGACTTATTTGTCCAGCAGTTTTACGTATATGAGTATGTCACATCTTACCTACCACCACACGCCGCTTTGTGAGTCTTGAATGACGTCATTTTGTTTGTACACCGTTCTTTTAGCTAGATATTACTAGAGCGCCATTAAATGAAAAAGAATATAGTGCGTATCGTGCGAACAACGCGTCGGGCCGGCGCAACCTTACATTTTTCCGAAATACGCATCTGTCGCTGTAGTAACTAGCACTGGTGGGAGACAACAACAACAAAGGTACACTCGGAACAACCGGCCGTACAGGTTTTAATATACGATGTCGGCGATGGCTGAGAGACTTGACGAGTAAAACAATATAAGAAAGGATAAATGAATTTAAAATGGATTTTGATATAAATGATTTAGAACCAAAAGGTGAGATCAGTTTTCTATGTTAGTTACTAACGACAGCTCGTACCTAAACATCTAGGCTATGCTAGTGGTGAGGTGATCATAAAAAATATTCTTTTTGATTTTCAATCTTTCAGGTCCAATTCCTACCGAGACGGAATTAGCTCGACTGCTTTCTGACCGCACGTTCGTCGATTATTTCAATATATTTCTATCTTTACCGGTAAAGTCTAATCAGTGTTTAAAATTTAATATCAATATTCATATTATTATAGGCCCCCTATAATGAATACTTTCTCCGTTTACAGCACAACACAGAAACGGTAGCTTTACTTTTTAGGCCTACATAAAATTTACAATCATTTTGTCTTTCATATTTAAACAGATTTTTGCTCAACGGTTGTTATATCGTTTCTCGGAGCATGTATTTGAGCTAGACCCTCCTTTAAAACGAACTGAACACGTAAGTTAATATTAGCCTTAATGGTATCATAAGTTATTATAACTATGAATACTTCTTGCTTAAAATAAAAGATGAACCTGTAATGTATACTATGAGGTGTGCCTATTGTAAGTTATTCTAAATATCACCTTTAATTCATGTCTTGAAAGCGTTTAGATCGAGTGAAGTTAATGAGATGGTTGAGAACGCATCGTGCTCCGCTATTCTTTAAAACAGACCTCTACCTACATTACACTCTGTGTAAGCATCTACTAAAGACACATTTACACCAGCCAACTCATGCAATTACTACTGAAAACGGTAAATAACGTATAACAATGCATTACATTGAAATTTAGTGGAAGGAAAAGCTATAAGAGACTATAAAGCTCTGTCCACACTATCAAACTCTGTGACAAACGTCAAACAAATGTGATGTGCCCATAATGATGTCATGGCACACCACACTTTTTTTCACAAACCAGTTTGAAAGTGTAGACAGATCTTAATAAGATGAGCATAGACGTGATTGAAAGAATAAGGGCTAGAGATTAAACCTAAGTACAATACTATACTGTTTATCTCATTCTCAATATAACAAAAATACGGTAAATAGGATTGGAAGACAAGACAATAGACCGAAACCTTCTTAGCAAATGCTTAAGCAAAGCATCCGGAATGCGACGCTTTCGGACGTTTTTGGTTGGCACCGCAGGAGAACGAGGCTACGAGTTCTGGATAGATGCCGAACGATTCCGAAAAGCGACGAAAGATGACAAAGAACTGAGTCGGGAACTGTTCAGTAAAATCTCGGCCAAGTATTACAAAAATGGAGGAGTTATGGAACTGTGGGACGAATGGAAGCCTTGTTCAGGTATTGATATAATATTCATCATCTTCGGCCATCATTTCAATTTGATATGATTATCATCATCATTACCGGTATTGATTATAAATTATTATCATTATTTGTCTCTGTATCAATGCTAATTTTTGATAAACTATTTCATATTAACAATTCAGAGTTCATGAGTCGCAAACATGGTATATTACCTGTAGATTCTGATAAGACGACGACAGATTCCTTTGATACTATAAACACATTAACTATCGTCCAAGGATTTATCCTGAAATCTTTAAAAAATTACTGGGTTCCACGATTTCTGATCAGCAGTAAGACAACGTGGATGAAAAATAGAGAAGGTTAGTAAGACGTCATAAGATAATACATCGCTTGTGATTGGTCAAATCACTTGCGTTGCGTGCTAGTGGTAACCAAGCATAAGTTTTACTTTTATACTCAACCCAGAGGCTAGGACGTTACCTAAACAGTATAATATCACCTTTTCTCTTCAACAGTTCAAAGAGACATTGTGTATCAACCTGGTTGTTGTATGATTCACGTTCGAAGTTTGTCTGAACTTACCGACACCGACAAAGGTTCCAAAAAACAGGAAGTGATGTCAGATAACATTAGGGTTGAAGGCAAGACGCATCTCAACGTGCTGTCAATGTTCACATCGTCGAGTATTAGTACCGAACTGGCAGCCACGTTGAAATTAGAAGATACAGTAGTTAATAAAGACCAGTATGACGAGAATGAATGGAACCCACCTGATGGATTGCCTCCACCTAATATTTCCGTGGAAAAAATTTCAGAAGAGACAGAACCCACTACTCCACCATCAGAATCTCCTGACAACTTGGATATTGAACCAGTACACACACCAGAAGGACAACAACCAATGGTTCCTCAAAAGGAAGGCAAGTTATAAATGAAAAACGTCGTAAGCAATGACCTTGTTCTCTGTTCAGTTTTTTTAACTTAACTGAGATGTGCCTCTTTGTTTTTCCAGTGGAAACAGTAGAGAAGAGTAGAGAGCAAAATAGCAAAGAAACAGTATCTCAGAAAACTGAAGAAACATCTGATAAAACAGACGAAATACAACAAGTCATTGAATCTGATGACGATAAAAAACAAGAGTTGATGGATAATGATGCTGCAAGAACTTCCATGGGATCGACTGAAAAACAAGACGTTAGAGAAATAAAATCTCCTGGGCCACGAAAGAAAAAGAAAAACACACCAGAAAAAGGCATCGAATTCAGTGATTTATCAATGCTAATGCAATCACGTACACGCGAATCTAGTGCTGCTGAAGAGACTACTTCTAAATTCAAAGGAGGGGAGAAAGGTAAAAAGATTGGCGACCCCTCTCTTGAAGATGCACGCAAACCGGGTTTACGACAACTTCAGAAAGTAAAAGAAAACGGTTCAAACAATAAAACAGACCCTTTAAACGCTACAAAAGACAAATACAGAGAGTCATTAAAAGCACATTACATAACGATGGGGGGAGGAAGAAGAAAGACTCCTGGAAAAAATGGTGTAATGAGACCATTAACCAAAGCGAACTTGGCACGTTTAGAGCAGATAGCCAATAAAGCGATGGGGAAGGTTGAGGAGAACGAAGAAAGGCATAAGTTACCAGTGATTAATAAGAAGCCGAGCATAACAATAGTCAAGACTGAACAAAAACAAAAAACCAGCCAATCAGAATGCGACCCAATGGTTTCATCTTTACCTAATCAGACGAACAAGTCTCAGTTAAGCGCATTTCACGATGTTTCTGTTACAGAACCTTGTTACGTCGATTGGAACTTGAGATCTGTTGTCAATGAAAATGAGATTGTTAGCGTGTTTGACACCATTGTTTCGGACAGACTTGCTGGAGGTCCGTTTGAAAATTTCTTACGTTGCAATGGACAGCAACAAAACATCAAATACTTGAAATTCTGGCAGAAATCAGAAGATTACCTAAACACGGCCATCTATCATTTTGACACCAGCGGTCACAGAGTAAGGTACATTGCTGCAATGCATATCAAAACGGTGTATCTTACCAGCTCCAGTAGCCAGTGTATTCAACTTGGAAATCACTTGATGCAAAAATTGGCGGAATACTTGACACTGGATAGTTATGTCACAGACGAATGTGTTCGGTATGTACAAGGCCTGGTTTGTGAAAAGCTGAGAGAGGTGTTGCAACTGTTCAAGAAGTACGATGGAGAGGAATTCCTCAATCGAACGGTACGATTAGTGAATAAAACTAATAGGCCTACAGTATTCAATTTACAAATTCTAGTCAATCAGATCAATCTAAAACCTCTTGTTTCTATTTACAGACAAGGAAGAAAGCTGCCAGAGCTTGGATGAAGAGAAGAAGTGATCAACAACCAGCTTCAGTCAGCTTGACTAACAATCAGCAGCCATCTAAAAAAGACGACATTACCGACGAGAAGTCTGGTGATGCCACGACCTCCAAGACAGATGATTATGGTGATATAGGTCTTTCGAAAGCTCTGGTTCCGCGAAGAATTATCAAGTCCTTTGAGCACGCTAAAAGTCTATCGTCTTACACAAGTAACGTATCCGGATATTCACCCCCTGGACATTTACCCCCAGGAAAACTACC
Organism: Antedon mediterranea; assembly: GCF_964355755.1. Taxonomy (NCBI): domain Eukaryota; kingdom Metazoa; phylum Echinodermata; class Crinoidea; order Comatulida; family Antedonidae; genus Antedon; species Antedon mediterranea. Next base: position 3,260,310 of record NC_092677.1, read on the forward strand.
CCCCCGGACAACCACCACCTGGACCACTACCCCCTTAGGACAACTACCCCTTTAGGACAACTACCCCCGGACAACTACCCCCCGGACAAATACCCCCTTAGGACAACAACCCCCTTAGGACAACAACCCCCTGGACAACTACCCCCTGGACAACTACCCCCCGGACAATTACCCCTAGGAACAATTACCCCCCCCCCCCGGACAATTACCCCCACCCCGGGTAATTACCCCGCGGACAACTACCTCTGACACAATACTCGTAGGACAACTACTTCCTGGACAACTACCACCCAGAAAACTATCCCTTTAGAACAACTACTTTCCGGACGGACAACTACCACCCAGACCATTCAACAACCTGACTCTGCAACAGTGTATAATAGGAATTAATAACTATATTTTAATTCGTTACTTTGACGAATTACTATTCATTATTGTAAACAAAAGTAAATGATTGAACATAAATATAGCCTGGTATAAACTGAAGATTGTCACACATGATCATAGGATAGTCGAACGTATTATAGTATTCCCTGTATTTACTGTAAAGACTGGGTTCGCTAATAATAATAATAATTTTTGCGTCAGGACAATGCTTCGATAACCACTGGGTCTTAAAAGAATTAATTTTTGTCTCCAATTTTTCATATATGTATTTTTGTACACTTGAAGAATAATATCACTTTTGATATTTGACCTCAATGTTCACTCACCGAATAAACGGCGATCTTTAAATAAATTCCCCTCAAATAAACGGTGACTATGTCACTCCCATGAAACATCATATGGAATAATCGGCATCTTTTTCCATTAGATTATACCCCCTCCCATTGAATAAACAACTTTCTTCCAATAAATGTCCACCTAAAAACCACCTAAACAATAAACAGCCTAGGCCGTTTTTTCAATAAAAATACGGTACTTTAAATCTAGCACATCTAGGGTCTAGCGTGCTGTTAAACAGAATAATCGGTTAAAAACGGGTGTTTCGAAACTAGAGACCCGAGACCAGAGAAACCGAGACCCAATACGAAAAGGGAGACCTAAATATACGAAAAGGGAGACCCACGTACGAAAAGGGAGACCCCACTATACGAAAAGGGAGACCTAAATATACGAAAAGGGAGACCCAAATATACGAAAAGGGAGACCCAAATATACAAAATGGGAGACCCAAATATACGAAAAGGGAGACCCACTATAAGAAAAGGGAGACCCCACTATACGAAAAGAGATACCACACTATACGAAAAGGGAGACTCTAATATACGAAAAGGGAGACCCAAATATAGGTCTCCCTTTTCGTATTGGGTCTCGTGTCAGGTCTCTGGTCTCGGGTCTCGGGTCTCTATAGTTTCGAAACACCCGTGGGGGAGGGTAGTTGGTCGGGGGGAGGGGGGGGGGGGGGGTAGGGTAGTTGGTCGGGGGAGGGGGAGGGTAGTTGGTCGGGGGGGGGGGTAGTTGACCGGGGAATAGTTGACCGGGGGTAGTTACCCGGGGGTAGTTATCCTAAGGAGGTAGTTGTCCTAAGGGGGTGGTTGTCCGGGGGGGCGTAGTTGTCCTAAGGGGGTAGTTGTCCTAAGGGGGTAGTTGTCCGGGGGGTAGTTGGTCCGGGGGGTAGTTGTCCTAACGGGTAAACATCCGGGGGGTAACTGTCTAGGGGGTAGGTGTCCTAGAACCCACAAGTAAGTATAAACTTGTTCGGGTTCACAACTAATTCCATGTTTACATATTATAACATTTTTTAATACTTTTGGTGTTTCTTAAAGTCTAAAATCTACTTTTGTACTACAAATACTACACTATTAAATAGTGAACACCGATGGTTATACCCGTTACATATTGACAAAAAGTATGATTTTTTTAGAAAACGAAGACAGCATGGCCGACTTGTCAGATCCAGATAGTGACAGCGATGATGAAGGAAGTTTGAAACCGACAAAGATTAAAGTTATTCGTAAATGTTAGTACACTCTTCAATAATCTCTCCAATTAAAACCATTATGAAAAAAGACATTTAGTTTTGGATTGCTAACAATAAGAAATTACTTTTATATTAGCCAAAGAGGAAGTGAAATATATTGAGGAACCGGAAAAGATCGAACCGAAAGCTGAAGAAATAAAAGTACCGGTAATGGAAATTCGACAAATATCAAAGCCGATAGGAGCAACGACAGAATCGAGAGATTCCTTGATAGGAAGCCTCTCAACTCTAAAAACTATTAGGAACAAAAACGGAAGGATTCCCTATCGTCCGTTACAACCCAAGTAAGAATTAATTCTCTTCAGTCCTCTCCAACTACAGTATACTTCTTATTTTTGTTCTTGTATCCTAAGTACCTTGAACGTGTGATATGATAACAATTTCCGATTTTTCAGTGAGACACTCACAGACAGCTCATCTATCCTCTTTCTTCTTTTCAACTCCAGTATGTCTCCATGTTATCTCATCTCTTAACGTTTAATATGTACTGTGCCAATTTCAGATCATTCCGTGAGATACTCAGAGACAGCTCTCAACTTGAGTTCTTCAGACGGTTCTTAGCACATGAGAAGAGTGACTTGCCACTTCTCTTTTGGCAAGCAGTGGAGAACATGAAGAGTATTTTCAAAGACGCCAAATCACGACAAATGAAGACCAACCAGATTGTCAAAAAGTTTTTCAACAAATCCACTGGAAACGGTAAAGGAATCTTCTATTAAATTCGTACGTATACGGTGTATAATTTTGAATAATAAATTCCCGATCAAAATATACGTTTAAAACGTGTTTTCTACTGTTAGGTTCGGCTTTGCAGTGTAGCGCTGAAATAATTGAAGATATTCCATATTTGGAAAAAGTGACACCTCAGATGATCATGTTAGCTCAGGCTTGTGTTGCTATAAGTATAGAAGACAACTGGTAAGACAATAACATGATTTTAACTTTATTTTCTAAAGCAATCAATAATTTAAATTTTTCTTATGATTTATATCTGTTTCAATGTGTTTCAAAGGTTTGAATTGTACAGAGACTCATTTCCAGAAGAGCCGGAAATGGTATTGACCGAGTCATCGCTCTCAACTCGAATTGACAGGACAGGACGACATAAGAAAAGGGTAACGCTGTCTAACAATATTAAACTTTATGTGTGAAGTGCCCATATATGGACATGATGATGTTGTATCACTACCATATTTGGCCATATCACCACCATATTTGGGCACATCACACTTTCTTTTGTCAAACTAGTTTGATAGTGTAGACAGAGTTTAAGAACAATAACTTTCATTCATTTATTCGATTCCGTCTGACAGGCGTGACTTCAAAACTGGGTCGCCAAATAGGTCGGTCTTCAGTTAGTCGATATATTTCAATTAAAGTTTTTAATCTGTCAAAGCATCTTGACTTTGGAGGTCCTGGAGCGGATTGTAATTATAAAGGCTTAAGTCCAAGACCTTAGTAGCTTAAAACCTTTATTGCAATCCGTCCGTCCCTGGTCTTCATCCGTGTGAGTGTCTGTACGTTCTTCCGTTATTTGCCGAATATTATATAATTTATGCTTTTTTTTTAAACTTCAGAAATTATTATGGAGAATATTCATCAGTAGTGTTGTCAGCTTTAGACGAGGGTTACTGAACCCAGTATCGCTACTCCTGTTTGAGAACTTCATGCGAAAAGAAGTTCATAAAGATCTCGAAAGTAAGCCCCTTTAATCAGCTGGGATTACAGCAGCTAATTTCTTCATATCAGCAATCCAAAATCCGTTCATTTAAAAAACACCAGAAACTTATTGATTTTATGAAAATATATGCCTCTGATGGCGCGGTCAATAAGTTAACTTCACCGTTATATACAAGATATCTGGCTTGACACATTCCGGACTCCCGTACTCGCAGCGAACCACGAATACAAAATCTTCCCAGTTTATGCATTACGTCATTCATTAATTACTCATGCATAACAGATTGTTACTAGCGCTATCGCACTACTATAAACATTCCGTTTTTTCCTGTCAGGACAAAAACAATCCGGTATTTTACTTAAACGAGTGATCTGCAACAAAGTAGTGATTGTTGATAGAATTCAGAATGACCTCAGATTTTTAGCAGAGGTTGAAAGGTAGGCTACAATCCGCGTCAATACGACAATATGTAGGCCTAATAACCGCCAACTAGACATATCAAGCAATACGTTTCCATAATGCTTTGGTTCCCATTGGTGGCGCAGGACGTACGAGCAACGTAAGCGATTTAACCAATCAAAGGCGATGGATTATTCAACTGTCGGTTGTCATTGGTCAACTTGCTTTCGTTACGTCTCTTAAGTGGGACAATGCAATTACTTTTATCACTATAATGGTCAAACTACTTTCGATACGTTTACGTCCCTGCGTTGCGTTATAGTAAAGCGTGGTTCCCACTAGCGACGCAACGCAAGGACGTAACGCAACGTAAGTTAATTGACCAATCACAGGCGATGGCTTATTCGTTTGTGATTGCTAACTGTCTATAACTTCGCTTGTCATTGGTTAAAACGCTTGCGTTGCGTTTACGTCCTTGCGTTACGTTCTAGTGGGAACCAAGCTTAAGAACCAAGCTTAAGCACGCTTTGCGGTGTCAATTGTTTGTTCATAATATGCATGTTATAAACAGACTCTGCGCTAAGAAAGTTTAGTCCAAGTTTAACAATTAATTTGACAGGTACAAACAGTTGGCCGATAACGCCGCCAGAGCAGCTTCACAAGGAACCTACACGATTGACGACGAAGAGTTTGTCCAACTGAAGGCACGAGCCATTATCAGCTGTTACATTGATTCACATGTACCACCTAAGCTACAGGTTAGTATATGAACTGACTATCAACAACTCCTTAACTCTGTCTACACTATCAAACTGATGTGCCCAAATATGGTAGTGATATGACGTCATCATGTCCATATGAGCACATCACATTTGTTGTCACATAAAAGTTTGATAATGTAGACAGAGCTTTAGATTAGACAAATGAGATGCTACCACCAGCAATTGCGGCGTTCAAAGAATCCCGCCTCTGGTGGTGCGTGACGATACGTTCGGTGCCCTGCGCCCCAAGAATAGAACAGGGAAAAGAGCCGAATCATGTGCGTGTGTATGTAAATTGCACGGTGGCTTAGTAGATTAGACAAAATTCGATGCTACCACCAGGAATTACGGCGTTCCATAGTCGGAATCCCGCCACTGGTGGTGCGTGACGATACGTTTGGTGTCCTGCGCGCGAAGTGCCGGATGCGAATGGCACGGTGGCTTAGAGGAATCCTTCCTCAGCGACTGTTTGCTAATTTGTCTATTACTCTACCTGCCATTTCAGATTAACATATCGCAAGAAATAGCAGATCAGATTCTGGATACAGCAAATAGTGGACTTATAGAAAGAGGATTGTTCCACGACGCCACAGTATCAATATTCGCTGTTGTACTCTACTGCTGGAAGAAGTAAGAAATCTATTTTTATATCTCTTTTTTATTTACCATCATTTCTCTGATCCAATCTACTCATTTCGTAAGCAACGAAATGACCAATCACAAGTGAGGGATTATTCAACGGTTGCTTGTCATTGGTGGTCAACTCGCTTGCGTTAAGTCTCTAATTGGAACGAAGCTTTCTCCTTAGCACACGAAATAACGCAATAAATTTGACCATTTTTACTGGTCTAACTACTTGCGATGCGTTGTATAAGGTTTATCGCAAATAGCTGGATTTCGCGAGGAACGTCATTGCTCAATGCATGATGGGAAGGGTTTGGGAGCAAACGTCACGTTTGCTCCCAATTCCTTCCCATCATGCGTCGCGTTCGCTATTTGCTTAGAGTAGTCAATAAATGTTTTCAAGTTGTTTTTTATTACGTAATACATCGTATGATTGAGAGCGATTTTAATTAAAATGTGTTCAGTTTTGTTTACGGACTGCACAAAGTACCGTACCGCATCGATCTAAAAATGCAAAATTTATTTTTTAAGATTTTGCCGAGAACGGTTTGCCCCAGTACGTCGAATGGAATCAACGGCATCTGCAACAATCCAGCGCACGCACAGCATCATGAATCCACCATTACAGTTTACGGATGGTCAATACAAATTTAAACAAGCTATTGGAAGATCTGGTGAGTAGACCTATGACGTCATAAAAAAAAATTATAATAGTCAAGCAGCCACCGAAAGCAAAACATACGGCTTTGCCTTGGCGTTTATCTACTTCTGTAACCAAATTACCGCTAATGGTTTTATTATTCTTTTTAAAAAAAGGTTTTGCAGTTTTATAATTCTTAACTAGATATCATTTCATAAACACAAATTGATATTATAATTAATAAGATTTTGTATGACTTTTGTACTTGATAGTGGATGAAGCACCAAAGATAACGTTCAACTTACAACACGGTCTCCAACTAATTCTACCGCCTAAACCAAAGTCGACAGTAAAACAGAGTCGTTTCCGCAGCATGATGCGGCAATTATACCAATCGGGTGAATTTGACAGCGGCGGTACGAACGACAGCAAACTACTTCTGAACGCCATGCAGTCACAGGGACTGACAAGGTTCAGCCAGCCTATCAATACCATTAGACAACAGTTGAAATTTGCACAACAGCCTGTTAGTACTTGATGCAAAATCCAACATAGAATATATATATTTTTTTACTTTCATGAGGTCATGAAACCGCTCTTTAAATTCAAACGAAAACGTGTTGTTGTACATATATGTTGTATCAATTAAAGTGAAGTATTGTGACTTAAGCTTATGAATTTTTTACCCCGAATAATATGACATATAATACAAAAAAATATTTACAATAGTACTTTGATGTCACATTGCGATAGTATGACGTCAGCAAATTGCGATAGTTCGACGTTACATTGCGATAGTTTGACGTCATATTTCGATAGATCGACGTTACTTTTCGATAGTTAAGTTACGCGGACATAAGATGGTTGACGTTAAAATACGTTAGATTGACGTTAAATTGCGATAGCTTGACGTTAAATTGCGATAGTTTGACGTCACAATGCGATAGTTTGACGTCAGCACAATGCGATAGTTTGACGTCATATTTTGATAGTTCGACGTCACATTGCTATAGTGTGTGACGTCACTATTCATAATAATATTGTAGATCAAAGTCCAATATTGAAAAAACTGCAGAAAAGTAATATCTAAGAAAAAAAAGGTGTAACTGTAGTTAACAGTCCGATAAAACATAATTATTAAAAAGAGAGTGCATTTACTACAGAATATTTATTTAAAACATTGGTTTCTATGGTAACGATACGAAATATAAACACAATATACAAGGATGCAGTTTTAACTATCTAAAAATCTAATATCACAAAATGTTACATTTAATTAGGTTTTAATAGAAAACATTGAAAGTTTACTATGTATTATGCAATGACATTGTAGATGAGATCACTGAGAAGGCAAGTTGTCAAATGTGGTTACTCATGTTAGGCTAACATAAACTTGTCTGATGATACACACTGCATGATAAAAGTGTTCTAGAGTGAACACGCCTTATTTTGGCTTTACTCTGAAGTGTACCATCGTTGATTCCTTGTTAGTAAAACCTTTATCTGTATAGTACCTGTAATACTTAACTAGTGTGAAACAACCTTTAATAACTCTAGTGTGAACTAACCCCTATTTGAATGTGTACCTTTAATAACTCTAGTGTGAACTAACCCCTATTTGAATGTGTACCTTTAATAACTCTAGTGTGAACTAACCCCTATTTGAATGTGTACCTTTAATAACTCTAGTGTGAACTAACCCCTATTTGAATGTGTACCTTTAATAACTCTAGTGTGAACTAACCCCTATTTGAATGTGTACCTTTAATAACTCTAGTGTGAACTAACCCCTATTTGAATGTGTACCTTTAATAACTCTAGTGTGAACTAACCCCTATTTGAATGTGTACCAAACTCATATTTTAATATGTACAGTATGTATATGCTTTACTAATGTGAACCAATCTTTAATAATTCTAATGACGTGTGTGAACCAACCTCTATTTATCCCTTCAGTACACCAACATCTACAATCTAACTAAAAGGCATCACATTTACAAAACCTATACACTTAATATAGACTATAATATAATCTATAACAGCATTTCACTCATAAAAAACTATTTTTTAAAATTTCATACGCATCCAACAGCGAGTAACTCGCCAATTACAGGTTGGATGGATAAACTATTTTATAATATATCGTGCTTATAAACTAAGTCTCATTTGGAGGCTTAGGGAGTGGAGTTTAAATAGCCCGCGAGTTGCAACCATGGCATTGGTCAGGATTGAACCCAGGACCTTGGGATTTGAAGGCAAGCACATTAACCACCAAGCTACAGCTCCACTCCAATATTTTTTTCCTTACAATCAACTGTAGAAAAATAATTAGTAAAACTATGAAATAAATGCTATGATTAAGGTGATATAAGTTGTTGCAGCATGCGATTATTATATCATCCTGAATTTCGCAGAATCTACAAAATAAAAGAAATATATATTTACATCGGCGGATCACCTCCTAAGTATAGGAATTGGTTGTACACCAGATTAGACATGCATTCGTACAGTATAAGTTGCGAAATATATTTAAATAGACGGATCCAAAGGGGGAGGGGGGAGGGATGTGGGATTACCTACTTACCTACTCTAACCCCGTAAATAACAAAATAAATAAATGAAAAAGTTCTGCACTTTTTACAATGTTTAGGTTGTTTTAAAAGCCTGGATCCACCACAGATTGCTATTGCTATAAAATGACGGGTAAAGTTTTATACGCGCATAACTATTACGCAAGCTTTCGTTATGTCGCGATCAAACGCGACAACTACCAAATAACAGCAATACAAAAACTAAACATATAAAATATAACATTTTCTCTCTATGGCAGCTGATGCATAGCTAATGAAGCACCGTGGTTGCTCGATCAAGCGTGACGAACAGTCGCATCTCTACAGACGCTATTTTGTCTGTAAAGATAAAGTTTTTTCATTAAGAAACAAAATACAACAACACAATTACATCTAGCTTAACACATATTATACTATTTTTTTTTTTTTGAACTACAAATTAGTTTACAAAATTACAAAACATTAATTTCAGTTAATATAATTTAAGTAAGTTTACCTATTTTCAACAAGCACACCGTACAGAAGTCACGTACAAAAATACAACACTTATTAAGGTAGTTTAATATTTGGCTAAACTGTTTAAAAAAATACCTAATACTAAACTTAAAATATATCAGCATTTTAAACTATGTAATCATCATTTTATCCTAAGTAAATTTACACATATATTTTTTTATTAAAGGAAGTCCTATTTGTCAAGATCCGTAAACCTTCCCATGAATCAAAGACCTTCCCATGAATCAATAAACCTTCCCATGAATCAATACACCTTCCCATGAGTCAATACACCTTCCCATGAGTCAATAAATCTTCCCATGAGTCAAAGAATGTTGGCTGAGTTGCTCTTTGTTACCTGGCCAACATCTTAAGAATAAATTGTGATGACCTCTCTTCCTCCTCCACGAACCATTAGAACACGTTCAAGACCTTCTGTTAAGACCTCAAGATATTCCATATCTGTAAAATTTTAAGGAAAATTCTTAGTATTTAATTTCACGTTATAACGTATAAAAATTGAGAGCACATTATTGCATGTAATATCACAAACAAAAATATTAACAACAATTATTCATTTTGAGGTTCATAAAAAATAAAGATAGTAAACAGTGGCAAAAGGCATCCTTTGCTTTCTTAACACTTTGACTGCCAGAGGTTTTTCCAGTTAGAAACTGCCACCGCCAGCGTTTATAGCCCAATTCGATGTTTTTATTAAAGCTGATTGAAACTATGTATGTGATCTGATTTACATGTAATTTAGACTAAAATAATCATAAAGATTTTAGCATTACAATGGTACCAAGAACGATTTTCAAATCGCAATATGTAAATCGTAACAGTAAAATGAAAGTAACCCACTTTTTGAGTTTTTTGTAGTTTCGCGCAAGAAAGTCGAGATATTCGCGATTTTGTGCAAGACATCACAATATGAAAATATCGCCCGGTGAGATCAACAAACAACGAAAAAGTTACTTACATGGCACCGGTAGGCCTATAAAAACAAGTTATGACTATTGAAAAATGTATTTCATTTTATAAATCATAAATCTTACATCAATGTTTCGCTAAAATCCACATAGTAAAGACACCAGGCCTAGTTAACTAGGCCTAAAGTTGGTCCGGTACCGTTTTACGACTAGGCCTAGGCTATAGCCTAGTACTACTAGCCTAGCTAGTAAACTGATGATAATATTCATACCATTTCTAAACAAGTTTGTTGCGTGAAACTCGGCCACTTACAGTGAAACACCAAAACAATTAGGGTATACATACAATAATAAAATTAAAGACTTCATATTGAAAATTCATCCATTATTTTTTATTCAGATAACAAACAAACATGCCAATCCACATAAACCTTTGTAATGCTTCGGCGGCATATTTAGCGCGCGACCGGTAAACCATCCAACCCAACCATCGCTGTACGCGCTACTGTGATGTGCGGTGTATGTTATTTCGACAGGTACCATTTTGACAATCGTTCGTAACCAGATTAGTTACTTTCAAAAAGTAAATTATTCACGGTCCAGACCGAATATAGTGTCCATATTTATAGTATATACCAATAATTAACCTATCTACCGGATTTCGTAAAAAAACGTGAAAAACGAAGATCTTCGTGTTTGGCAGTCAAGCGTTGTGTTTCCAAAAATGAAGATCTTCGTGTTTGGCAGTCAAAGTGTTAAGCCTCAATGGGTCTCCTTTCATTTGATTTTGGGATCTTGTCAAAATTATTCTACTGCAGTTACTGCATTAGCTACATATTTTACAGCAATAATGTACGAATTTAGTTTACAGTCACTGCAATAAACAGTGTGTATGATCACTCCCCAAAAAGCTTGCTAAATAATTGCATAAACAGGTTAAAGAATAAATAAAATAGAGCTGTACTGCAGTAACTGCAGTGGAATCATGGTCACTTAGGTGCAGCTTAGGTAGTCTATGGAAGTAGACATGAATTTGTTAAAGGATACAGTTTTGTTCTTTTCGTTGCAACTTAGGTGGTCCAGGCAAGTTTAATATTACAAGGTGAGCTTTGTGAGACTTCTCCACGATGATCTCATTCAGTCTAACGGCTGTGTGCATTCTACGTACATTACGATCAGATCTAATTCAAAAAAACAAAAATTAACATGGAATTTAAATTCATGATTTTGTCTTTAACTACATCATTTAAAACCTCAACAACGACCAATAATCTAAATTTTAACACAATTTCTATAAAGCTCTGTCCACACTATCAAACTTTATGTGACAATAAAGTATGATGTGCCCATATATGGACACGATGACATCACTACCATATTTGGGCACATCACACTTTTTTGTCAAAGTGGTTTGATAGTTTAGACAAACCTCAATACTATTATTATGTATGTCTTTTCTAAAGCTCTGTCCACACCATCAAACTTTATGTGACAAAAAAATGTGATGTGCCCATATATGGACATGATATTTGGGCATATCACTAACACATTTGGCTACATCACACTTTTTTGTCAAACTAGTTTGATAGTGTAGCTTAATACTTACGGTTTAATGTCAAGCAACCCATCAGTATCATTATCAGCTGCATCAGCCTTCTGTTTCTCAGGTTCCATGTCCATTAAATCAATATCGTCTTCCGTAACCTCACTTATGTCCGTTAAATTTGACACATTCAGCACTTCTTCCTTTTCACTTTCCTCGTCAAATGGAGACGACTCTTGTCGGGCAAATCGAACCTTACGTCCAGTATTTTTTGCCGGAGAGGCGCCGTCGGTTTCACTTGCAGGGATGTGATGAAGATCAACAATTGCTTGAGCCTATATCATTAATTAAAATGATTTAACTTGTATGACCTATGACCTTTAAGACTAGAGGTGGTTCAAATGTGAGATAACTTACATCGAAAGAGCTCTCTTTACGTGATTAAACTACCCTTGTATGACCATGACCTTTAAGACTAGAGGTTTCAAATGGGAGATACTTACATCGAAAGAGCTCTCTTTACGTGATTAAACTACCCTTGTATGACCATGACCTTTAAGACTAGAGGTTTCAAATGGGAGATACTTACATCGAAAGAGCTCTCTTTACGTGATTAAACTACCCTTGTATGACCTATGACCTTTAAGACTAGAGGTTTCAAATGGGAGATACTTACATCGAAAGAGCTCTCTTTACGTGATTAAACTACCCTTGTATGACCTATGACCTTTAAGGCTAGAGGTTTCAAATGAGAGATACTTACATCGAACAAGCTCTCTTTACGTGATTAAACTACCCTTGTATGACCTATGACCTTTAAGACTAGAGGTTTCAAATGCGAGATACTTACATCGAACAAGCTCTCTTTACGTGATTAAACTACCCTTGTATGACCTATGACCTTTAAGACTAGAGGTTTCAAATGTGAGATACTTACATCGAAAGAGCTCTCTTTACGGGTGAGTTTCATCTGGCGCAGTAGTTGGGTCCTCTGTTCCATCAACAAAGTTCTTTCATACGTGTAAGCTGAGATGTCACAACCAGGCTAGCAAAACAAATCAATTGGTTACAAAGTATAATCATTGTTATAGGGTTGTGGCCAGTTGGATAACACAGAGGCCTGAGCTGGTTTAGGGACGCTAAGTGACCTCTGGAGGCCTTGGGCGTTTTTAGTCTTTTTCAACATATTTTAATGCCTTATTTCTCCTTTGGTCCTGTTCAGGGGCCCCTATAAGCACCAGAGCCCTTATAGCCGTTATGCCACTGGTTGTGGCTATAAATATCTACAACAACAATACTTAAATGCAAAATGATTTGGGTAATTAATTTACCAACTCAACAACTTCAATCTCGGCGTCAATTCTCAAATGATACAGAAATGTTTTTAAATCTTTCTTCATTTGAATGCTGTTATCTTCCATTTCTGTTGAATATTGTTAAGAAGCATTTACTTTCATTATGGTTTTGCCATACATGGACATGATGATGTCAATCATTACCATATTTCCAATCCCAAGGTCTGGGGTTCAATCCTGACCTAGTACCAGGCTTGTATTAAACTCACAACTCTTCAACTCAACTCCCTAAGTCTCAAATGAGACTTGGTTTATAAGCGTAATAAATTATAAAATAGTTTATCCATCCTGTAATTGGCGAGTTACTTGCTGTTGAATGAGTATGAGAAGAAGAAAAGGAATAGCACTACTGTAAATGCTGTGAGCATTGGAACACAACAAAAGGATACGGGCCACAGTGTATATCTTCATAGTACAGTTCTTCCATACTTTGTGTTGTCTTAGGAGGAACGGCAGTAACATTAGCATACCACCGTCATCTGAACAGCAGTTAAGGAATTAGAAATCAAATTATATACAAGAACAATAGCTAGAATAAGGAATTTTTACATAGTATATTATATATACAAATCATTTTTAAAATACAAATAACAGAATATTAAGTAAATTAAACATGTAGTGTGGATGATATCAAATTTTATTTTAAGCTATTTTAGCTATAAAGTGATCATGGTCAATAGGGTGGGGTAAGGCTGCACTGAGCAAAAACCCATTGACATTCTTCATTAAATATTTATTGTTAATATTAATTAATATGTGTACACTCATCTTTGCAATAACATTTCTATTTGTTTAACACAAGAACAATAATTGTCAATAACCCATCTTTAGTAAAAAAATAGATGAAAAAATATATGAAATAATATTAAAATAATAAAAAATATAATAACATAATCAATAAAAAAGATACGGACAATCCACCAGACGTCAATACTGCCCCCTTCCAGCTTCTGATCGTTGCTAGGAAACAGCGTTATGTTCTTTGGAACAAGAAGTGCGTTATGCATTGAGGACACGTTGCGAACAACATCTAGAAAACATACAAAATTTATATTATACATTGTAAAAAACAATAGGTAAAATAATGCTACAATATTGGTCAACTTAATAAAGTTTACACATTTAAGGGTTATTGATTGAATTTTATTACTCGATTTTTAATATAATTGGTTTACACTTACTGAGGAAGACTCTAAATGCTCTGTCATCAGTAGACTGTCGCCACCCGTAGGGCCAACCAGCGATTACTGTATTATGTTGAAGTCCACCCAGACCAGACATCTGGATGCTGTAAAAAGTAAGTATAATAATACTATAACAAATAATATTTGAAATAGAATACAGTAAAAACTACCGAACTATTAATCTATTAAAGGGACACTCCTATTAAAGGGACACTCCTATTAAAGGGACACTCCTATTATTATTTTCCACAATAGTGATTATTATTATTACATACAATGATACTTAAATTCTAGTGTGGTCTGGTGCTTTATTTATGGAGATCCTTACCATGCAGAGATACCATCATTGACATCTCTTGCTATGAGTACTTGGTGAAACCCTTTTACTTTCTCCTCAGTCATAACCTTTCTTAATTCCTGTCAATTAGAAAGAGTAAATAAATGATTGGGACTATGATAAATGTGTAAAGACCTATAATTTACACAGACGAGTGGTAACGGTAAGCAGAAAACCGCAGAGATCTGTATCTATCCTGAGCGGAAACTGCCCGTCAGTTCCGCGTTTTGAGTAAATGGTCATAACAAATACCATAGATTCTATATTTTTATTACTGATACCGTCGTCTCTGTAAATTGGTCTTAAGTCTAATTTGATTACAAAATATGACAAAATACAAACAACAGATTTCTGAGCATGCTCACAAACCAGTGTCGTGATAGCTTCTGTATGCATGGCTTTAAAGGCCAGGTGCGGGCAAAAAATTTCTATTGATCATACATTCCAATAATTATCGATCTATAGTTTCCCCTATGTTTCATAATTTTGGGGATTTTATTTGTGTTACTTTCATATCAGTGGGGGGATAGTTCAAATTACACAGTAAAATCTCTATTCTTTTGTACACAAATTTAGAAAATAGAGAGGTATTTTAAAAAGCTATGAAAAATAAACGGTGTGGTAAAAAATGTTATCAGATGACTAAATATAGGTAATATAACTTGAATTTTACATTTCTGGTATTTTTATTCAACTTCAGAATTCTATTTTCATGCTATAGCAAAAATTATCCACTGTATATCCACTATGTTTTTTCACCTTCTAGGGTAACTACCTAACTACTGAAAAAAAGTCCAAATTTTGTATTTGACCATATTAGGGGAAATTCAGGGTTTTTCGTCTTGATTTATGGTACAAATATTTGATTTATGTACAATTAACCAGATATTATATTTAAAATTCATGTCTGTACCTGAGCTTTAAATGATTCAAGCACCTATAGTATTTGATATACATTTGAAAATTCCGTATTAACAATTAATAATCCAAACCTGTGCGGCTGCTTGACTGTCTGGATACTTTGTTGTGTAGTCGCCCTCTATAACTGAGCTGACGAGAGTTAAACCACGACCAGCTTTCAACTGGCTTGCAAAGCTCAGCAACCTACGATGTTTTGGCAATAACTCCTCATCCAATTTGCACAGAACTAACACTTGAGGTCTAAAGAGCGAACAAAATAATTTAAGTAACACCTAGTTGTTCCACGAGACACCAATTTAAACAACAGCAGAGTTACCACTAAGAAATACTGTATTAATTTTCCAAATCATTTACTGATAAGACATCCTATATTGTATAATTCTTGACTCGTTTTACACAATCATTTTTATTCGCTAAAGCATACCTCCAGTTTTTGGTGTGAGGAGGTCCTTCTTCTAGCCTTAGTAAGCTGTAACGTGCAGCTTGTAAAGACAGACCACGCAGTCCGTCTCCCCACTCTTTTTCGGCCCTATAAAAAGAACATTTGAAATAAGGCTAGAATGATTTTCTTTTTTTTTAACGTTTATTTGGGTCAATGCAAATTATTTGTGTACGATGCATGAATTTGTGTCATATCTTTGATGTTATGTCTCTTGATCACTTTCTATTTTATTTCCTAATGTTAAACCTCTAAGTAACCTACCCTCTGTACTCAATGTATTTGTATATACAACCAGCCAGCGCCATTGCAGCTAATGCGTAATACCAACTAGATATGAACATCAACGACACGCACATCACCATGCCGATGAATGACAACGACCAATGGTAGTACTTGAAGCGAGGGCGCCAGTTGGGTGTCCGTAACAACGTCTGTAATGCACAGGCTAAGTTCACAAACATGTAACACATCAGGAAAAACCTAAAAAATGTAAACAAAATTGAGGTCAGATACAACATATACAAAAATATAATTAAAATAGTGTAAAAAATGGTCAGATAAACTTAAGTACTTTTAAATGGAATGAATACTCACATAGTGATAATAGGAGCTACAGAATCAAGTTTAGCTATGATAATTCCGAGTTCAGAAATAGCTGCCGTTAGTAGTAAAGCCCACGTAGGCTCTCCAATTGCTGAACCTTTACCAAAAACAGCGAGGAACGGAATCAGGTTGTCCTTAGCGATGGCTTGCAGTAGACGTGGAGCTCCTGTTAAACTCTGCAACCCAGCTCCGATGGTAGATAGAAACGAACCAATCAGAATTACCCATTGTGATGGCCATGCTATGTTGGCAACTACTAGCCCTCCATCAATACTTTCCCCAAATCTAAAAAAAAAATTATATCATAGACAATTTTTTTCCCAAAATTATAAGGTTGAAAAATAGAGAGGGACCATCAAATATGGCTGCTCCACAGTGGACAATCAGATAGTTCATTTTGAAAATGAAATGCAATTTAAAAAAAAAAATTAAAGCGACCATTTTAAGAAGACCCTGTCCTGTTCACATGACATTCTATGGAATTGTGCAATATTATCATTATAATTTTGGGTGGAGTGGGAAAATCCAAAGTTAACTAAATTTAACCATTTTAATTCAGCCGTTGCACAAACAGGAAGAGGATACAATTTATAATAAGATGGTGTTAATGTATAAATTGGCACTGTGCCCTATGGCTTTCATTATATTGGAAGAAAATAAAGATACACACATACTATGACAAAGTGATATTCTACTGCAGTTACTGCAGAAACTACAGTTATTTAGAAAATCTTTTGAGAGGTAGATCATACATAATTATTTCTATCACTGCCTCACTGACTAAAATAATACATCATTGCAATAACAAAAATATAGTTGAATAATTGTTTACATATCATCATTTTTTATTATATAAAAACTGAAATATATAATCATGTACAGCCAACTCAGAGGACCCAAATTCTATCCCACTATCAAAAATGATTTTTGAAAAAAGAAATCAAAATTTTTGGGCCAGCTTTATGTTTTGGCCAAGTAGTAGAGTAGTAAAGTAGTTGCTCCTTACTTATCTCTCAGTATTTCCCCTCTTACTGCACCAGCAAAAAATAATACACATGTGATATCTGTAAAAAACCTAATTAAAGAAAAAATAATATTGAATATAAAGAAATAAATAAAATCAACACACAAAAAGTTGTCATTTACAATAAATAATACTACCTGTACTTGAATAGGAAGATTTGGACCTACACAATATGCATATTGTGATATAGGTCGTCGACTTAAATTCCACCAAGAAGAAATAAAGTGAGTAATCACATTACAATAGCGCCACCACCTGTATATAAAGATTTTATTATAATTGTTGTAATTATTGTATTTGCTCCCAAACCCTTCCCATCATGCATTGTGCAATGACGTTTCTCGCGAAAATCAAGCTATTTGCGATAAACCTTATTTCTCTGCACATTAATAGTTCCTGGGTTAAAGGTCATTGCAAATCAATACCTCCATACTATATGCAAATGAGTACTTGGTAACCTTTCACCTTTTTATTTAAAAAAAAGGATACAAATCAAACTGGTGGTGAAGATGGCGCCTAACGTTCCTCGTGGAATGGAGAACTGCGCATCTTTAAGGTCACCTGACCTATTACTGCCCGCCATAATTCCTGAAATAGAAAACATGAAAATGTTTAAAATCTTGTTTGTTTATAATCTATGTAGAGTATGTGCTTTTGTTTGACTGTTCTGTATATTTATTGTTATTGCTATTTTATTTTGTTAATTTTTTAAAATTCAATTTATTTTAATTTAATATATTGTATGCTATTGTCTTGTCAAATTGTATGTTTGTGAGGGTCCCTAATAATCAGCTTTGGCTGGATGGAGCACTCTCGTAAAATATTGTTGAAATAAAAATAAACATCTTACCTGTTACAGAGGGGAAGAAAATAGCTAGAAGTATTGTAAATGATGTTGTAATATCGGACACTATCTCGTTTGGACCTTTTCCTTCTTCTCGCGGTAATACTTCTCCGCCATCACGGTATAAATTCTTTAAATTGTCTATGGAGAGACAAAAAGGAAAAAATAATGGTGATATCTATTAAATAATGAAATACTATAGGTACTTTAATTAATAGACTTTGATCAAAAGTACAAGTAAAATAAACTAAATATTTTTTAAATTACAATTACCTTTCAGACAAATCTATAGAATTGACAAATAATTTGTCTATGGTACATTTCCAAATTATAGATACAGCAGAACCTTTATTTTAGAAAAGTATATGCAGGCTGTGTGATGTTTAAATACAGTGTTATAAATAAAAAATCTATATATTTTCTATCAATAAAAACAGTCGCTGCTGTGTAGGGGGAATGCACGTATGTGGATTGTCTCACAGCCATGGCGTTGTGGAAACTAGTTGTTGATTTGCGCCCTCAATGTAAAAAAATAACACACTATTTATGTAATAAATTAATAAAAATGATGATGTCATCGGTAATTTCATGAGTATGTAAAATCCAGGGTACGTAAAACAACAGGTTATATTGTGTATGTATTACCTGAAAACAATCCATTTCCTAGGCCTGGAATTGCTGGCGTTAATTTTGCGGAGTGTTTGCTTAAATAACTCACACATTCATCGACTTTTAGGTCATCAGCATCACATAACGACTGCCCTAGTGTACTCGGCACCGACGCGTTGCCTTGGAAATATAACGTACACTCCTCTATTGATCGGAAGTCAGAATGGATTGCTATGTTGTCATCCAAACAGCAAAATCTAGATATTATAATAAAAAATGTGATATGAGAATGAGTACATTTATTTAAGTATATTTTTATATTGAACATACATTGTTTTTTTAACAATTTCTCTGTAAACTCTGGTTATGATACTTGGCTACCAATCAAGGGTCCTGGGTTCAAGTCCTGTCATATGTCAGGATTTTTTTTATAATGACAAATTACAACTCTACTCCTAAAAACTTTGTTTATGTAGAGCATTTTGTGTATATGTTTGTCTTGTGAAAAGGATTACCACCTTTAAGAAGGATAGTGAATTAATTCGCTTAGTATTCCTTAGCAATTTGCCTAAATATATAAACAAACAAAAAACCACAAAATATTCTCAATTTAGAGTATTTCCAAGGATAGCCATAGTGAGTTTACTGTCCTTCTCAAATGTACCAACCCTATTCACAAGATTATATCAAAATAAAATACATACTTACTGTAAATCATTCGGTATAAAAACGCCAATATATATGCAGAAGATGGAGATAACGACGCAGAATAAGAAGAGGAGGGCGCACTTGTTGACGTACTTAACCCCGACAAAGACAAGTAGAGAGAGAACAAATAGAATGATTGTTCCATATACTCTCATGTTATTCAACATGTCTGGTGAATTGCTTGTTGTGCCACTACCTACGCCATCATCAAATATTGCAATCACTGGCGCTATATATACCTATATAAATACAAAATTGTATACGTGCTGATAACAAATATAATTTTTTTTTTCCTAAACAAACTTACAGCACAAAAATTCAAAATTTGTTCAAGAGGAAATTGTCCCTTTTAAATTGTCCTTTTCAAATTGTCACTTTTGTGACAAAAACCTTTAAAAAAAAAGATCGTCAAAAAATTCATTTTTTTTAAATTACTGTATCTTTGTGTTTTATTTTTGTTGCTTCAATTTTTTCTTATGTATTGAATGGCTTAGAGCGTGGACGAAATGTTTGAAACTATTTGCAAGAAAGTTTGCATATGCACACATATGATTCTCTTGTGCACATTATAAAACCCACACAACAGAAAGAAATCAAACTAAATTGACTATAAAATAAAAAATCTAATTCTTACCAGTAAAATCTCGATGGCACCAAGAATATACATGGAAGATGCAAATGTGGTACCAAGATAGAAGAGGACACCAACAGCGCCACCAAACTCAGGCCCTAATGCTCTGGAGATCATAAAATATGAACCACCAGCTGGAACAACACCATTTGTTGCCACGGCACTCATAGAGATAGCAGTTAGTGAAGTCTGGGGGGGAAAAAGTAAAATGAACTTTGATTGGATGATTGCAAATCCAGTTTCCAATCTTTCTTTCACGCCAAACTGGCCATTTCTCTGGCCTTGTCTACATTATCAAATGTGATGTGCCAATACGGACATGATGATGTCATATCACTACCATATTTGGACATATCACCACCATATTTGGACATATCACTACCATATTTGGAGATATCACTACCATATTTGGGCATATCATCACTACCATATTTGGAGATATCACTACCATATTTGGGCATATCACTACCATATTTGGACATATCACCACCATATTTGGACATATCACCACCATATTTGGACATATCACCACCATATTTGGACATATCACCACCATATTTGGACATATCACCACCATATTTGGACATATCACTACCATATTTGGAGATATCACTACCATATTTGGAGATATCACTACCATATTTGGGCATATCACTACCATATTTGGGCATATCACTACCATATTTGGGCATATCACTACCATATTTGGAGATATCACTACCATATTTGGGCATATCACTACCATATTTGGACATATCACCACCATATTTGGACATATCACTACCATATTTGGACATATCACCACCATATTTGGACATATCACCACCATATTTGGACATATCACCACCATATTTGGACATATCACCACCATATTTGGAGATATCACTACCATATTTGGGCATATCACTACCATATTTGGGCATATCACTACCATATTTGGGCATATCACTACCATATTATTTGGGCATATCACTACCATATTTGGAGATATCACTACCATATTTGGGCATATCACTACCATATTTGGACATATCACCACCATATTTGGACATATCACTACCATATTTGGACATATCACCACCATATTTGGACATATCACTACCATATTTGGACATATCACTACCATATTTGGACATATCACTACCATATTTGGACATATCACCACCCTATTTGGACATATCACCACCATATTTGGGCATATCACTACCATATTTGGGCATATCACTACCATATTTGGGCATATCACTACCATATTTGGACATATCACTACCATATTTGGACATATCACTACCATATTTGGGCATATCACTACCATATTTGGACATATCACTACCATAGTTGGGCATATCACTACCATATTTGGGCACATCACCACCATATTTGGGCACTCAATTTCCCTTTGCCAAATCGTAATTACTTACAGTTGCACATGATATTACAATGATAAAGAAGCTTTCCAGCGCTCCAGCATTTCCTACGATCCAAGTGAGACGAATGAACAGAATGACGCCAAGAATATTCTGAAGACAGGGCAAGTACACTCCCATCAATGTGCCCATTTGAGGAGCTACATTCTGTAAAAGAAACATATACTGAAATAAATTAAATTCTTTTAAAATAAGCTTTTATTTTATTATCGTCTTGAATTTTGATTTTGAGATAATGCTTAAGCTCTGTCTACACTACCAAACTTTATGTGACAAAAAAATGTGATGTGCCCATAATGGACATGATGATCACTACCATATTTGGGCATATCACTACCATATTTGGGCATATCACTGCCATATATTTGGGCACATCACACTTTTTTGTCACATAAAGTTTGATAGTGTAGACAGAGCTTTATTGATATTTTAGTTGTAGTATATCCATTAACAGTAAAATGCACATTCACAATGAATATTTAAAAATATATTTAAGTGTCTTAAAAATCAGTATACCACAGACAAACATAAAAACATATTGAAAATACACAAATACATTGAATTTTATGGCATTTTGGTGAAATCAACCTTTTTATAAACCTTTGAATAAATAATAATAATAATAATCAACAGAAAATTCACTCGACACTCAATTTTAGCAAATCCCTGTCAGATTCCAAATTTTATAACAACTGACAGCGGACCTTCCATTTCCGCAACAAATCCCATTCTCATTTAATAGTAACCTTCAACAAACATCATTTAATTTCCTATCAAACTCGATAACATATTTTCTCTCTGTAAGTTATATACTGACCTACACTACAACCATACAGTATATTTAAAAAAAAGTATATAAATATAAAAGAGCTTTATTCAACCTGTCAAATAACAGTAATATGCATAAAATCAATACATTTTTTAGTTATACATAACATTCATGTTTACATACCTTTAATTGTTTATCTCTTCCTTCTGGTTCTTGTGAATGTTCTGGCAATGTTTTGTAGTTTGCTAACGTATTGAGTAAAGACGATATCTTGGGTCGGTGCTTAAAATCATCCTATTATAATTGTAATCAAAATATGAAATAAAAATGGTTAATAAACGACAATATAAAAGTAAAAAATAAAAAAAAGTGAGGCAAGCCATTATGATTTAAAAATGAAGTGCCCCAAATGTTTTTTTAAATGACATATTTCAATCTCAATTTATTTCCACAATATAACACCAGATAATTATTAAATATCAACGTATTTCAATCTAGTTTGTTAATAAATAAAATTGAATATAATACAATTGGGGGGGAGAGTCATATAAGTCCAAAAGACTCGCCCCAAGATATAACAAAAAAAATGAATTAGAAAAAAAAATTACATAAACTAATAATGTATTAGATACAGTACAGTTAGTAGGTATGAGAAGTTGTTTCATTGTTGCAGTTACTGCAGTAACTATGTACATGATACAAATATTTAGTACGCTTAACACTACTTTATTGTACAGCTGAGCTAGTAGAATAAGTTTGACATGACCCTTAATCAGTACCATAGCCATCTGTATGGTTCACGAGGACACACCAATTGACTAATTAAGTTAAGTTCTGTCTACACTATAAAACTTTATGTGACAAAAAAATGTGATGTGCCCATATATGGACATGATGATGTCATAGTACTACCATATTTAAGCATATCACTACCATATTTGGGCACATCTAGTTTGATACAATGACCAAAATTGTGGAAAGAATTCATTTGTAATGGTGGTAATAAACCGGTTATTTTAAAGAAACAAAATAAATGTATAAAAAAACAGGTCAAAAAATACTTTTTATCACTATATGCTGATTAACAACACCTTTGTTTATTTAAGTTCTATATAAATTGTAAAAGGGTCCTACAAAAAAAACGAAGCTACAGCTTTTTTATCCAGGATCCCTGTTTTCAGTTGTACTGTAATTATGATGTACTGTAATTAATGACTAAATAAATGTGGAATAAATAAATGATAGTGTAGACAGAGTTTTAAGCTCTATCTATGTACACTATCAAACTAGTTTGACAAAAAAAAGTGTGATGTGCCTAAATATGGTAGTGATGCTTAAATATGATAGTAAGACATCACAATTGGACACAGACAGACCTTAACTGTAAATAAATACATAATCTGTTAAGCATTTAATAATTTTTCATACATCTTCGTTATCTGTCTGGTCAAAGGTCATTCATTGTCTGATAATTAATATTCAAATCCAAAATATTGTAAGTGACACTTTTTCCACTTGCTAAGACGTGATCAGCTGGAATCGTAACGTGATATTCTGTCAAAATATCAATATCAATTGATTTTCACAACTTCTAAGACGATATTAATTAAAAACTATTTTTATTTTGAATCCATTGTATCTAATTTCAATGTGATAAGTAAATTTAAGAATAATATCCCCTTACAAATCATAGCAATATTATTATTGGACAATTTTCATTGTATATAATTATATAAAAATATGAAATATATATACATTTTTCAGCACATTCTAATAACTAGAACATCTGTTTTCAAATATATTAATAATTTTGTTTTGTCCCACCAAATTAAGTATAAAAATAGATGTACCGTACCACATGAAAATATGCTATATAAAAATGATTTATTATTTAACAAAATTTTACTTCGACTATGGTGATAAAATATGGACATATTTTATGTTTGTGAAATAAAACTACTACAGGTATGCATAATTGTATATCATTTTTGGAATTCTAAATTCTCAAAGTTTCTCTGAAAATGTTTCTTTCTTTCCTGTATAATTCACAATTTTTTAAATAAGAAATAATGATTTTTTTTAAACAAATTTGTACCAAAGGATATTCATATATTATTTTCTTATTAAATTATATTTTATCAATTGGAACCAATAGTATTATTGATAGAAAATTAAAATCTTCTATTTTTTAACTTTAAAGACACAAAAATCATATAAATGGTTATTGCATTAAATGATTAAATTTAAAAGCTTTACCTCATAGAGAGCTAAATTGCCGTCATTATTAACACCTTTCTCTGCATCGTTCATAAACGGGGCGCCCTCTTCACCTGTAAGACAAATATTAATTTATGTTTATAAATTTACCATACCAATTATACATTTCACCCTCTGATAATGAAAATTCCTATAAAATTTATTTTCAACTTTTATTTATTTTTAATTTTTATTTATTTTTAATGAAAAGAAAAGGTGACAGTGAAACTCTATTAACTTCACTGAAAGAATGAATAGCTTTTTTATAATACAAATAGGAGTATTACAGCTATTACTGTATTAACAGTGCTTACTAAAATGTCTAATATATCATAGTTTAGCTATGGTTCTCTATTTCTATACAGCAAATTTCTATTTTATTAACTTGTACTAACTGTAGCTGCTACTAGAAAGAAAACATGCAGTACAAATTTAGTTTTAATACTACGGCAAAATAAACCTACCGGCGTTTCTATTATAGTTAAAAATTGTTTTGTTTTAGTTTTCCCTTCTTCCAAACGGTGTGATATTGAAAATTAGAGTAAGAATAAAAAAAAAAACGATTATGCTAAATCATAAAAAGAATTTTAAGACTATTTCAATATTGTGATAGAATTTGAAACCTTGACTTGGTTAAGAACACACACACATGTGGTGCAACTGTGTTAACAGTCGTCAAAAAACAGAGTAACTATGAATGTGATTTATGGAGAGATGTTGAGTTACTGCAGTAACTGCACACTAATTCATGGCATTAATCACAGCATTGTTAATGATACTACTGAATGTCCACACTAAAATGAAATCTACTGAAAACTCTTTACAGTAGGTACAACATAATATGTTATTGATACTGACAATTGACAGTAGACAATGCAAGTCTGTGGTCCCTACGATGTCCGTAATCATAATAGGCCTAATGTGATGTGACAATTGATATTATACCAAGTGGGTTTTAAATGTGGGTGTGTTAATGTGCATGAGTGAATAAGGAAATCTTTGAGTGGTTTGATTTCAGTAAAAATTTTACCTATAACTTAAAACATAATTATTAGAAACCAACTTAATTAAGAATTAAAAAAAAATGAACTTTCATAAACAAACTTTAAACAAATTTTAATAAAACTGGTTATAATATCAGCAACAACATTATAATAATACTCTCTTTTACAGATAATGGTGAACTATTTTTTTAACGCGCCTTGAGTGATATGTGCGCTATAGAAATCTATATTATTATTATTAATTATTAATATGTTCTATAAATATTTCTTAGTAGAATATTTTAGACATTTGGTCTACGATGACAAATCAACTATGACCAATCCTGCGCCTTAGTGACTGATTCTGCAACCCATGAAGTCTCCACGCTTTCAGAATTTGGTGTTACTACAGCAGTCAAAAGCTATCACAACAGCAATTTTGTTGTAGGCACATGCAGTACTTTGGAATTCTTAGAAATTATTTTTCTGGATAATTTATACAGTATTTGATCTTAATTAATCATTTTCGTCTGTTAAAACTCTGACGGAGGAATACCTGCATTTTTGTATTTCTTGTTGGTTGCCTTGGAAACATAATGCTCAGAATCATCTAAGAAACACCGAATAGTGAGTAAACAACTACAACATTATAGGTACAATACAACAGTTGGCAACACCAAAACCTCTCTGCCAGCCCCACACCCCCTGTCAAAGATCTACACTCCTCAACCAGCCCCACACCCCCTGTCAAAGATCTACACTCCTCAACCAGCCCCACACCCCCTGTCAAAGATCTACACTCCTCAACCAGCCCCACACCCCCTGTCAAAGATCTACACTCCTCAACCAGCCCCACACCCCCTGTCAAAGATCTACACTCCTCAACCGGCCCCATACCTCCCTCTCCCAGCACCATACTCTGTTACTGGGTCCACACTTCTCCTGTTCTCAAACCCCTCTCATAGAATCCACATCACCTTCTTCTAGCCCACACCTCTTCTCCCAGTCCCACAAACCTCTCCCAGGCTTCACATCTTCAGCTCTACCTCCTGGGTAACAAGCCTCCTCTGCTGGCCCCACATCTCTACTTTCAGCCATAAAGACATCTCCCATGCTTCACACCTCCTCTACTGGGTCACACACCTCTTCTCCTGGATCACCCACCTCCTCTGCTGGCCCTACATCTCTTCTTCTGAGCTCCTTACCATCCTCTTCCAAACCACATCCACCTCCCTCTGGCCCAATCGCTATCCCATCATCTTGGTGTTGCCACACAGTTGTCTACAAAATACACATGCCATGCAACACTAGACAATACGTGTATGTGCAACAAGCTCACTATATTGATATAAAACACACGCTAATATGGAGGAATTTCTAATTCTTCCTTGTTACATCTACAGTACATGCGCAATGCTACATAAATGGGAGAATTAGTTTCTAATTCTGCATCACATTTGACAACTAAATACTGTACATGCGCAATACTTGTGAAAACTAAACATTCAAATTAAAATAATTATGTCGTTAGTAATAATATTATCCAGTAATTAATTAGAATAAAATACTAGGAGGTTATTAGTTTAACTAAAGGTTACTTCAATTAACCTATTTCCTATTATATTTCAACACATAC
Source organism: Antedon mediterranea (assembly GCF_964355755.1). Lineage (NCBI taxonomy): Eukaryota > Metazoa > Echinodermata > Crinoidea > Comatulida > Antedonidae > Antedon > Antedon mediterranea. Next base: position 3,287,665 of record NC_092677.1, read on the forward strand.
TAATGTAAGTGAACTTATAGGTTTAAAACAAACCAAACAAGACTTAATCTAGTTTCTTTACCAGGGATATTTTTTTCAATCGATTCAAGCAACAGTATGTGTATGACATGCCAAGTGTGCCAAAATGTTTTGATTTCAGTTTTGATCATCAAAACGGTTTTTATAAACCGTTCTTTTGGAATTTTTTGAGTAAAACAGGCCCCAGGTCAGTCTACAGACACATTGGAATAAAAATAATCGCACTGTAAATTAAATCTACTACTATTAATTTTATTTTTTTAGTCGTTGGGAAGTTATAAACTGTCTTTATAACACAAAGTCATTTCTTATTACTACTGTCATTTCTGAAATTCCATCAAATCTGCGAAAAATTGATCTAATCTCAAAATTTATCATTTTATACACTAAGATCTTAAAACCATAAATCTTGGCAAACATGTTAAAATGTCTTACTCTATTTCTATCCTAAAAGATTACATTATAAATTATATTTGAACCATCATTTATATTTTTGAAATAATATATTGTAGCAAACGTTTACATTTTTTTTCATTTTTAAAGCGCAAAATTAATAACTTAGTATTTAAGTTCTTCATCTCACCTGCTTTGCCAAATCATGAAATATTGATAACATAAATTTTGTAAAACACTTATTAAGCTTTAGCGGCACTTAAGCTGCTGGCCAACATGTAATGTCGGTCAGCTGCGACATTGCGATATCTGGATTAACCAAATGAGCTGAACATTCTTTGAAAATCCATCGATTAATGCCAAAATTAAGCTCGGTAATAACTAAAATTTAAAAGAAAAGTACTCATTTTGAGCAGCTTACAGACAATTTGCATATCATACCAGTGTGCGTTTTACTTTACATAATTTGTATATTATACAGGTGTGGGTTTTCCTTTACATAATTTGCATATTATACAGGTGTGGGTTTCCCTTTACATAATTTGCATATTATACAGGTGTGGGTTTTCCTTTACATAATTTGCATATTATACAGTGTGGGGTTTCCTTTACATAATTTGCATATTATACAGGTGTGGGTTTTCCTTTACATAATTTGTATTTACAGTATGCAATACTACAGTGTATATTACAAAATGTGGGATTTTCCAATTTACAACTTGGTAGTGGGGATTCCCCATTTACATGGGGGTATGGGGGGGGATTTTGCATTTACTGTAGAACTTGGTGTAGTGGGGATTTACCATTTACACTTAGCCAAGTGGGATTTCCCATTTACACACACCAGTGGGGGACTTCTCATTTACATATATGGACAGTGTGAATTATTATAAAAGATATACTTAGTGGTAATTCCCTAGTCTCTTGGCATGGAAACAATTTGATGTTTTGTTTTCATCACTAACCATAAAAATATTGATTTTTCACCAACATAAAATGGAAATATTTTTATTGTTTGCATGTGTTTATGCAATTTTACATACATGCGTCATTAATATTAAATAACGTGATCTTTACTGGTATTGGTCAATTAGACATTTTACTGTGTCATGTGACAGATCAGAGTGCTAAAATGCAGAGTTACAAAGCAAACGAGAATATCCCACAATACCATTCACTTGTTATTAAACCAAACCAAACATTCCTTCAATTGTAATCAAATTCTAAAATACACAATCTAGTTTCCTTATTATTAGTAAACCATGACAAGACATCAGGTAGAAAATGATTGTAAAATAAAAGTTTACAGGTTTTGTGTGCAACTAAAAGTTTTTGTTTGTGCAATGGTGTCAAAAGCTAATGTACCAAAGCTAATGTACCAAAGCAAAAATTCATGTATATAATTCATTTATGAATTTGTAATGAGGATCACAAACAGCCTAAAGGTCACAGGATGGAATAAAATAGTTTAGATTGAAACAAATTGTATTACAAACATAGTAGTATAGTAAAACAATGTAATATTAGTATTATATTATCAACCTTCTTTATAATTTTTGTCATTCGAACAATTATACGTTTTTGAGAACCTTTTTTGTATTTGTTGTCACAGCTGGTGGCCTATTGTTTGTATTTTTGAAAATGAAATAATAAAAAAAAATAGAAAAAAAATATTAGCCTACTTTAGTAGTTTTACTGAGCTGTATTTGCAGCAATGTTAAAATGCCGATAAATAGATTCTTTCAAAAACTGTGATTTAGTATACTGTAATGCCTTTACTATTGGTGTAAAATTTAATTGTGCTTTATATTTTTTTAAATGTACAGTATTTAGTTAGTGTACTTATAATTACATGCAACATATCAATCATATCAAGATATTAACATATTAATACACTCTCAACACCAGCTGAATTAGGGGTGAAAAATTACAGTTAATGTTATCTGAAAACAAAGTGAAAGAAGCAATTATGAATACAGAAATATATATATATATATGTCAGACTCCAGATGATGAATAATGATGAATCTGCTTGAGAATGTAATAGTAATCAGTATGACAGAATACATGTATGTATATTATAACATACCAGAGTGTATTCTTTGATTGATGAAGTTAATACGCATCACGCGTCGTTCGGTATTAGTTAACGCATTTAACACAAAAGTGATAAGCGATATTTAATTTCTAATGCATGTTTAGCTTTTTGTAAAAATGTTGAGAATGCAGTGCGTGGCGTCTCTAAATGTTGTACTCTGCGTCAAAATTGGTGCTCTGTCTTTTTTTAATGGCCTAACTTCTGTGCCTAGCCTTTGAAAATTATCCCGAATGAAAGAAGCGTATTAATTGAATAAAAAACTACTTTAGAACAGTACAGTAAAAAATATAAAACAAAAACTTTCTATATCGTTGAATAGTGAGAAAGTTCAAGATCAGTTTTTAGTTTAAATAATAACATCTTGGACCTGAGGTTATCGTCTGTTATTACGGGATTGGGCCATATATTTTAATTCTCAAATCGACGATCAATCAAATTTCAAATCATTTGGAGTCTGACTTATGAAAGTGTGATGAGATGCGAGTTTGTGACTAAATACAAAGATGCAGCGAACACTAGACAAAAGCACAGCAATGCGCGTCGTTCCTTCAAAGCTACGAAGAGCAAGCTCTTGTTATTGTCACAAACTTACTGTAACCCGCGACACTACCGTAAAAATCACCGCTTCCACTGTTTATCAAACGTGCTGTGAAAACGTACAGAGAAAAAATGTTAATAAATGTAAAAATATACTAAATAGAAATAAGAAGAAATAAATGATTAAAGCTCTGCGTACATTATCAAACTTTATGTGACAAAAAAGTGTGATGTGCCCATATATGGACATGATGATGTTAAATCACTACCATATTTAGGCATATATCACCACCATATTTGAGGACATCACACTTTTCTTTGTCAAACTAGTTTACTAGACTAGTGTGGACAGAGATTAAGATAACTAATTTATTTAGACTTTAGATTTGAGGAAAAAAAAATCAGAATCCTCCCAAATTCACTGCTAATAGTAAATGCATTCAATAAAGCTGGAACCAATTTTTACTTCTGGAAAACCAGTTTGACTGTTTGACACCAACTACCTTTTACAGTTATTAAACTATAGCTTCCTATAGATTTTTGTATCAAATTGTGTAAGTAAATTTATAAAATAATACAATGTTATATATTATATTATTAGTATTGAGATTGTAAAGAGCATTATTTTCAATAACAATAAATATATTTAATAATATAGACAAAAATGTGTTAAAATGAGATATTATTAGAAGCATGCCAAATGGCATAAAAGCAGAATTGACAATAATACATCTGGAAAATTCACTAGGATGTCATAGATTATACCACACTGTATTAGAGGGGTGTTTTTGTTACATTTAAAGTTAAGGAAAAGTCTGTCAGTTTATTCAGGTAAGTTAGGCACAACATATATTATTATGCTTATCATCATTTAAACTTGTGATTTTTAGTGTGTGTAGAGTAGTGTAGGAGGGGCTTATTGCTCTATTTTAGGTTTTAATCCAGTTTAATCAAAATAAACATCATGGCATCATTTTGAGTTTTAATTACTGACACTAGATTTGTGTTTGTTTGTTTCACATTATTCCTCAAAAATTGTATGATAATAAAGAAGGTACAATAATAAGTTTTTACCTCTCTTTATATCTAATCTTAAAGAATTATTCTGTAGCTACTATTTAAAATGGTCTCAACATAGCTGATTAAATACTAATAGTATCTATTCATTGAACATTGGCGAGTGTCTTTCTTTTTACTTTATGCAAATTGAAAGTAGGCGTAACAAAAAAAAGTAAAGTAAATCCTGGATTTAAAATACTTGAATGAAAATTTATGCTTGATCGACCACATGCAAATGTAGGTTCTTCATTCCGATAAAAATTGTAAAAAACTAAATCAATGCTTTTCATTTATTTTCTTGTAGTGGTGTGAAATTATTTGTTATAGAATCTGGGCACACACAGAATTAGAGAGATGAGATGGGATGGGCTATATACAGTACCACTTAATAATCTTCAGCCAATACAACGGTCCACTGGTGGGAGTTTTGTTCATTATAAACAATAATGAAATGATAAAGTTTGTAGACTTTCATTTTTTAAAGCAGCTTAAAACTTAACCCTATATAATATAATGACTTGCACATTACAATAACACAAAAAAACATTACAAAATAAAACGATAAATTATGAAGTATTGAAGATCACTTAAGCCTAGCTAGGCCTAGTTCAAGGCTCTTCATCTGAAGGGTAAGAAGCAATTGGTTCCGGTATACTTACAGTATTTTTTGCCATTCTTCGCCGACGACGCACCACCAGCGGTGTCGTTCTCTGCTGCTTGAATCGACGGAGGTTTATCCCCTCCAACAATTTCAACTTCATTATTGATATCACCTTGTACAGCCGGCTTTGTTACAGTAAATCTTTGAGACATTATTTACAACAATAATGTACAAAACCCGTTTTAACAAGTGTTTTTTTAGTAAAGCCTTCTGCAACCGGCCACACAACACACTTTCTACCCGTCGCGATCGTCCGTCGTATTAATAAAAAGTACGTCTTGGAATTATAGAGGTCGCTGTTCAATTATTTAGTTCACTTTTTTTTTTTCGGAAACTTTTAATTTTTATGGAAAGTTTGTCTGTCAGGCGGTCTTTAGTATGATCATTAATTTCATATCTACCATCATTAAACCATGGTTACTCCATGATTAAACCAACATCACTTTTATCATCATCATTATAATTCATATTACATTAAATTAAAGACACAACACATTAAAATGATACATTTTATTTTTATATTAGCAAATCATTTATTTTTATAAAAAAGTATTGCAATTTAAATATTCGTATTGTGATAATTAGATATAAAATCATGTCGGAACCACATTTAAATTCTACGCATAAACTGGTGGGAACTGTACAGTGTTGACATGGAATGAAATTAGCAAGAAATCTGTAACACGTTGATATTTAAATTCTGATTCCTTTCTACAAATCAAATTGGGTACGAAATACATGTTAGATATTTTTCCAATTAATACTGAACACACACCACAGCTTTAGATTCAAAACTAATACAAAGAATTTTTCCATAATGACATAATAATTTTGAAACATTGAATTCCTAAAGGATACATGTATTATATTTTCACCATTTTATTTGTTTTTAATTAATTTATAGATGGTGACAATTAGGAATCTGTGAGAATGAGAAAAAGCTGTCCCAAACGGGATTCAAACTCGGAACCTTCTGCTTAGATCATACCATTACACCAGGGGCTTTTATTTAGTATGGTTCACTAAACACAGCATTTTCTTAGTTTGCTTTCCTTTTTGGTTATATACTTTACAAATTTAAATAAAAATACAAAGAAATAGACATTGATTAGGTGATTTGGTTTTGGAACAAACTTTTTACAGTAGTACCTAATTATAATAGTTTACATTATTTATAACAACAAATCCTAGAGACATGATAACTACCAAAATAAAAATACAGCATTTTCTTTTACAAGGCACAACCTGAATAAAATAAATGGTATGCCTGCCATCTGAGTTACAATCAAAATCACAATTGTATGAATTATCACATACATAACAATTATCTAAAAACTATAATTTACATTTAATACATATTAGATATGTATTTTAATTACTATGTATTTAATTAACTAAAAACAAATAGAACCTGTTAGTTATTTGACTAAGCCGCAAACAAAAACTTGCATTTATACAAATCTTGGATATTTGGACATACACAAAAAATATAGCAGTACAAATAAAACGACGTGCTATCAAATATTTAGCATATTTTGTTAAAGAGTTGTTTTACCGCATAACGTTGAAATAAATTTTGGACGTAGACCTTAAAATGGTAGCAAAGTTAATAACAAAATAGTTGTTTCATTTATTAATATAAATAAAATGTATGGAATTAAAAAAAATGTTTTTACTAGAACTAGTAAAATCAGTTTGGATCATAAAGGTCTATAATATTAAAAGAAAGTAATCATAGCACCTAGCTATACTTAATCTGCCGTAGAGTAGAGGCAGATCTAGGTACCGATCGTGAGCAAGCAAGCAGAGATATCCAGGTACACTTATTTTGATGCAAACATGGGCGGATACCTAATATAAAGCAGCATGTGCCTCAACATCCTGGTCACCGCAACAACAGTGACGCATCGCCACTTTCACAATGGCTTCTTAAACTACCAAAATCTAATTAAAATACAAATCTAGAATTTACTAATTCTTGATAAAATTACAAAATGTTGATACAATTACAAAGGAATTATATTTAAAGGAAAGACAAATGAAATTAATCAACATTGATCAAAAGGAATATGCAACAAATACAGAAATATTATAGTATAGTCTTTGGTATTTTGCATTGTATAATATTTGTAAAAAACAACTAAACAAATTTTAACCTTTCATACAAAAATAACTTGGCTATCTTGGCAGACGATATTAGTAGCGCAAAACAAGATGAAATGCGGAAGGCAAAGCGGAAGGCAAATGTGTTTATCACAAAGCTTTGGAATCGCTAGAATTGAACCCAGGTGATTGGAAGGCAGCTAAACACCACTCCGGATGGGCGTAGTTTTGAAACGCTAATAAAAAATATAACAATTGCAAAATGTTACCATCTAGAAAACTATTTGGTGTTTGATAGCATTGAGGCACTTAAATCTAAATATATCTAAAGCTCCGTCTACACTATCTAACTAGTTTCACAAAAAACGTGTGATGTTGCAAATATGGTTGGGATATATCCAAATATGGTAGTGATATGACATCATCATGTCCATATATAGGCATATCACGTTTTTTTGTCACATAAAGTTTTATAGTGTAGACAGATTTAAATCTTTCAGTCCTCTCCACCACCGTACATGTCAGCGAGACGCTTGAACGGTTTTCCTAAAGAATTCAAATAATCAAAATCTTGAGAGCCGTCGGTGCTTGCCGAGTTGATAGAGCTCAGTGAACCGGCCGTTGACCCTTCACCCTCATAATCGTACACATGGAGACTGTCGAAGGGCGAGTTGTCGGGATCATCGTCGCATTTCGGTATACGTTCATCCAACAGGTCAGCCACTTCACGGGGTGCATCTAGATACAAATTTAATGGAACGGTAAAGTAAAATATGGTAACAAAAAATAATCTCTAAATATTAACCAATATTATGAAAACAATGGGGAGCATTATTAAACAAGAATTATAACTAAATCAAAAAGACCCCTGGAATGTAATAAATTATTAAAGTAAATTAAATAATATCATATCGGCCATATCAACACACACTTTTATGATTTACACACATCTAGTCGTAGGACACTGTAGCTATATTCATCAATCAAATTTCATTAAAAAATACCGAGTATTTCACTTAAGTCAATGAATATTTTAGGATTCCTCTTAAGTAGTATTCACTTAAGAGAAATAATAAATGTTTCCCTAAGTATGATTACGGCCACTGCTCTTCAAAATATTACAATTTAGTTAGAGTGGAGTTAGCTCGGTAGTTATGATGCTTGGCTACCAATCCCAGGGTCCTGGGTTCAAGTCCTGTCAGTGTCAGGATTTTTCTAATGACAGTTTACAACTCCACTCCTTGTAATAAGACTTTGTTTATGTAGAGCATCATGTGTATGTTTGTCTTGTGAACAGGATTGGCACCTTTAAAAAGGATAGTGAATGAATTCGCTTATGGTTATCCTTGGCAATTTGCCATAAAGAAAGAAAGAGCTAACATACCGTTGTAAGCGTTACCAACTGGCACGGCCGACTCGGGCATCAAACGGTCTTTCTCTAGGCTTCCATCACTTAGACGACCAACAGGCTTTGTCAACGTATTGATGTCATAACCATCATGATCTAGCTCACCACCTCCTTCTTCGTCGTAGTACGCCAAATCCTCCACCAGGTCATCGTCTTCCAAATCCAGCATTGCTTTTCCTCTTTGGCGATTTTTGTTTTTATACAGCAAAAGTATGATTAGAACGACTAAAAGAACATTGCATAATTTAAATTTATGATTCATGGCATTGATTATTGTCATGAGAATTACTCTCTTAAACTGCATTCGTAATAAATCACTGGATTGTACAAATACAAATACATTTATTCATCAAATCACAAATAAAATAATAGTATGTACAATGATTCAAGAAAATGAATGATGAAATGGGGTCTCAGAAAACCAGGAGGTTTGTGTGATAGAGACCGCAGATTACTTTGACAAAATGCTTTAAAAATTGTGATGATAATAATAATAATGCAGATTTCTAGAGTGCACTTCGCCACCAGAAGCTCAAGGTGCTTACATGATATGCAAAACATTACTAGAAAATAATATATCTGCAAGCTGTTTTAAAATCAGTGTTTCCAATAAATATACAAGGGTCTAAAACTATGAAATTAAAAATTGTTGAAATTAACCCAATGTCTATGGCTCACATACACATCTCCAGTGGCGTAACGGCTATGAGTGCTCACTGGCTAAACCCAGTGCCCCTGAGCAGTGCCCAAAGGAAAAAGACAGGCATTAAAATATGCTGAAAAAGGCAGTTGAAGGGCCACTTAGGGTTCCAAAACCAGGGGCCTCAGGTTTCTATGTTTCGCCACAGCACATCTCCCTGATAGAACTGAGTTGTATAAATAAGAGGAGCAACTAATTTTGCAAACGTAAGCTATCAATCAGGCAGGAAAAAGTTGTTTTAACCTACTGAGTAGAAATAGTAAACAGGTGCAAATGATGGCAATCAAAGCTGCTGAAACACCACCAGGAGTGGTTGCGGTCTTCCCTATTCCACAGGTGTCACCTACATAATCTTCTGTACATATGCATTTGAAGCTACCATCATCTTCTACACATTTGCCACCATTTAGGCAGGGATTCGGATCACATGAGATTGGGATGCAGAGATCACCGATAGTGTTGATAGGACAACTATACACATAAAAAAACAGTACACAATTAAATTAGTAAGTAATCCTAAAAACATGTATCTAACTGAGCTATTTTGAGCATACTATAATCAGCATATCTAGCTTCTTATACTGCTTGTTGTGTATATGCGAGCAGTGGGAGTAAAGCTCTATCTACACTAAAAACAAGTGTGATTTGCCCAAATATGGTAGTGATATACCTAAATATGGTAGTGAAATGACATCATCATGTCCATATATGGGAACATCACATTTTTTTGTCACAAAGACAGAGCTTTAGGTGTCTAATCTAAAAGACATTATTCATGTGATCCAGTTAATCATTTGAAATAATTTTACAACTTATAATTGAAAGTACATGAGATGACATAATAGCTAAGACAAGAATTCTCCAACTGGACTTTAACATCCCTTTCACGTTGTCTAGCACTCTGGAGTGTAACACACTGGAGGCATTAATGCTCTGTCTACACTTTATGTGATATATATGGACATGAAGATGTCATATCACTACAATTGGGCATATCACTACCATATTTGGGCCCATCACACTTTTTTGTTAAACTAGTTTGATAGTGTAGACCGAGCTTAACACTCACATTTTGTATATTGTGTTCCCCAGTGTTTGTAAACTCCTGTGTTTTGCAAAAGACAGAGGTATTACCAAAATTGAAGATAAACAAATATAACTTACATGCATTCATATCTACGCCACAGATCGTTGCAAACAGATTTCGGAGCAGGACAAGTGACACCGTTACAAGCTTCGCTGATACAGCCCTCTGTAACGTTATTGGACGCCGTCACAGTGGCGTAATCTGAATCCGTGAAACCCAGGAAGTTGTTGTTGATTCGCGGATCGTTCATACAACCTGTGATAAACAAAATAATAATTAAACATCATATATCGTTTATATATCTATTGAGATCAGTATTATTGTTTATACTATTACCGATCTGTCACAGATTTCCTCATCTTTATCGTTTCAAATTAATTAATTAAATTTCAGTGTATCACCGGGCGGTTTAGAATTAAAAAATTTATTATTTATTTATATTTATATATATAAATCCAAAGGCAAATTACTGAAAAAATGACAATGCTGTGGGTATCAGTGGCTGGATGTCAATGGAGATGCAAAAACAAAAAGCGAAAAGCTAAATCAAAATGATAAAGTAAAACAGCTAGAAATGTTAGCAGAGCTTTCGGGCAACACATAGCCCTTCATCAGTGCAAGTGAAGTATAAATATATACTGTGTTGGCCACTAGTGATGGACTACTCCATTCTGCTTTATTCTTCATTTTTTTAAACAAAACATATCTGAGCTTACCTTGGAAATCCTGTTGTGAAAACCCACTTCCTGCAGAATCTCCGACTCTTAGAGATTCTGCAGTAGCTACAAATATCTGGAACGAACCAGGTGCTCCTTGCACTTGTCTGGTTCCGCCACCTCTGTCAACCTTCAACGTGACAAAGTTACCATAGCGATCATACTCAACACTATGCCACTGTCCATTGTTGACTCTGTAATTTGGTAGGCTCATTGTAAACTCACCATCTCCAAGATTGTAGCGAAGCCTCATTGTACCATCAACGAGCTGAAAAAATATATGTAACTTTAGCAAAATATAATTGTTGTAGTGTGTTACCCTGTGTCTAGGTTAGCTATATACCATACCTCTCTCTTCCCCTATCTAACCATTGAATGGTATATACCAGTATATACCATACAAGTCCTGTGTCATCCTAACCATTGAATAATATGCATTCATATATTATTTACCTCAATAGTAGTGTGTTCCCCTGTGTCTAGGTTAGCTATATACCATACAAGTCCTGTCTCTTCCCACGTTCTAACCACTGAATGGTAATGTTCTTCATATCCTGAAGTATCAAGCCCAGCCGCTGCTTTCACGCTGTAGTCAACGTAACTATTCAATGCGAAATCAGACGGAGTTGTTTCTACATAATAAAAGAACACTCGAGCATTAGGTTACTGATTGGTGGCGTGAGATTTTTTGCTACGGTGACACAGAAGACAAGTAGGTTACGCCCACTAAGGTCACCGTAGGGTGTTCTCCTACCCCTCTCTCTATCCCTCTATTTGATGAGAAATGCACACTGACACTAAAAATACAGAGAATACTTTCTTTTAAATTCATTGCAGGATTTGAAACCTTTAAAGCACAATTTGTTAGGAATCACACATTATAGTATGAATTAAAAAAAAAGAAAATAGAAAATAATCTACCTGTGTCACATTTTTCTCCTGTGTAACCTGGGAAGCAAATACATTCCCCATCTGGGTCATTAGTATTGGCATTACATATACCATTGATACACCATGAATTTCCTTCACCATTTTCAATACAACTGTCATCAGTACGAGGACATCCTTCTTCAGAATTCAGAGACGACAGTCCTACGTTGTTGTTGCTTAAATCGTATAATTTACCATCCTGTATCAGGTTCCGGATGCAACCGTCAAATCCAGAAGCCACAAACGTAATAGGGTATTTCCAACCGGAATTTTGATCGACTCCGCCAATTTGTAATGGCGTGTTCACGTTCAGAAGCGTGCTGGAATTAAAAAATTTTAAACATTACATCTTTGTATCTTCGTTAAAAAAACTTTGCCTACTCTGTTTTACGGGAAATATGGTGTACATAGACAACCTAATTTTAAACGAAATGTGATTTAAAAAATGAACTGATTATACCTGGTTCCGGTAATTGTACTGGTAACCTTGCAATTGGTTGAATCTATGTCATCGTTTGTCACCGTAGCCGTTGAGCAATGGTCCACGATCATCTCTACATACTGAAAATTGTAAAATTTTAAATATTTGTTTTTAACAGTTTCATTCAGACCTACTGACTGTATCTATGAGGCGCAATGACATACCTAAGCTAGGCCTGCAATAGCTGGTTGTGAAATACCTTACCCAGATAAAGTGACTTAAAAGGATTTAATAAGTTTACAGGCCAGTTCAAATATGAAGAAACAACTATTTAGTATTTAGGAATATTCGATATTTATAATATGTACGAGCATTTGGAAGTTTCACAACATTATGTTCTTTATAAATCCAGAATATCATTATTATTATATTTTGTTGGTCCTTCCCTCAGCCGCACTATAAACAATAATTTAGTGGAGTTGTGGCTTGGTAGTTATGATGCTTGGCTACCACTCCTACCAGGGTCCTGGGTTCAAGTCCCATCACATATCAAGATTTTTTCTAAGGACAAAATTATAACTTCACTCCCAAAAGACTTGTAATGAGACTTTGTTTATGTAGAGCATGTTGTGTATATTTTTGTCTTGTGAACCTTTGAGAGTCCCTAATGATCAGCAATTGCTGGATGGATCACCCTCGTTAAATAAGGTTAAAAAAAAAAAATAAATACAAAATAATCCACTGTTTACAACATGATAATGTGAAATTATTGTTACCTGAGCATTTCTTCTGATTTCAACTGTGTGCCAAATATCGTCATTCAATGCACTAAGATCTTCGTCTTTAAAAGAAATCGTATCCGTTCCATCACCGAGATTGAGTCTCAATCTTGGCCGACCTCTGACCAACTCAAGGACAATAAAATCATCTGGTTGACCACTCACGGTCTGCATCGGTCCGTTATAGAATAGTACGGCGGTCAAATCACCTGTGATGAAGTCAATGGAGGTGACTGTGTCTTCGCATTGTTCAAGTGACTCCACCCAAGCGTAACTCTCACCGGCCTTAAAGCTTCGCTTTGTTTTCTCGCATCTTCCTCCGCCGTACTCATTCGGACATTCGCATCTGTAAAACATAATATCATACATGATAAAACCAAAACTGGTACAAAATACTTTTAAATTTGACATTTCTAGATTCGTAATAAAGTTTAATTATGGTTTATTTTGCTTTCCATTTCCACACCCAAGAACATGATTTAGTATTTATTTATTATTTGAATGTAACTCATTTTTAGTGGGTCTCCTATCACAAGACCCTTGGGGTTTCCTGGAGGTCCCTGTTATCTTCTTTAAATTTGTTTTACTCCTTTTTGTTAAGTGTATTGTTTTTGATGAGATGAATAAAGTGATTGATTTGATTTGAACAAATTAAGATGTGAAAATTCTACTTTAAAAAACTCCATTTTCGTGGAATTTTGGTTACAGGCGTGTAATCAATCATGCATAACGTTGTAAAAAGACTTTGCACATTGACTGTAAACATTTTGTGTGTGATCATTCATGCATGCATAATGAGACTCATACCTAAATCCATCAATAGTAGATACACAAGTTCCACCATTCATACACGCATCGTACGAACACCCATCAGGAAATACGTCCGTTCCAGCGCACCCACAAGCCGCTGTAGTGTACGTTGTAATTCCTGTGAAAGACTGCGACTCTAGATCAATAAGATACGGCTCTTTTGTGACTGTGAAATTGTTGTAGCAGGATCCCTCGCAAACACTCTCATCCAAAAAGCAAGCATCAATTTTTATCATAACTAAATCAAGTCCAATAGCAGCTTCCACCTGGTAAAAATAAATATGCAGATTTATTTGAATGTTTTATTATTGAATGTAATAGGTTTAAATAAGTGAATATGAGCTAGATGTGTACACTGGACCTAGGGTTTATAGTCCTTATTCTAGAAAACTTGTTCTATCACCACAACCATGGAGTGAGTGAGCCTCGAACCTTGCCGATGTTATGGCTACGTGATTACGGTTCAACTTGTCTTAACGGCCACTCAATCAATCACTGCTATATTATTATTTCAATCTGAACGTATATTATGATGTTTACTAGTTTACTGTTAAAACACTCTATCAATGTTTACCTTTTCTTTATTCTGCCTGACAGCCATATCAAGTCTCTCAGCTTTGTAATATGGTGATCCGTGAACCGAATATCGCACGTCAATCACATTCGTTTCTCCATCAACATTTATCACGCTAAAAATATCCACATTGTCTTCATCCGCTCCTAAGATTTCAGCCAAAGTATTGCGCAAGACAAAGTACGTACTATCCGGCTCTTTGATGAATTCTTCGGCTGATTCTCCGGATATTCTCAAGGACCCCGAGTTGTAAACGGCTTCCTCTGGAATGTCTCTGACAGTGACGGTGACAGTGGATGTCTGGTCTGGGAAGGTGCCATCATCCGATACCAGAATCTGCATCTCGTAGATGCCATCTGGGGTGCCTTCTTTGATAAGAATGAATCCGGTGTCTGTGTCAAGCTAAAATAAAAATTATATGAAATTGTATTATTAAATAAGTTTCTTTTTTTGAAAAAAATAATATGCTGCCTTAAGTTCTGTCTACACGACCATATATGGACATGATGACATCATATCACTACCATGTTTGGGCATATCACTACCATATTTGGGCATATCACTACCATAATTGGGCATATCACTACCATATATGGGCACATCACACTTTTTTTGTCAAACTAGTTTGATAGTGTAGACAGAGCTTTAGGTACTATTAGAAGGTTCTGTGGTGAATGATATAAAATGTTGATGCATCTCTCATTCCAGTCACAGTCCTTGGTGCAAAGTTCCTAATATCAACATGTATTCCATAAATTATCAAACCCATTAAATATCAATAACACTCACATCAAAGTACAGCCAATCATCGTTATCGTTTGGCGCCACCTCTTTGTAAGTTTTGTCTTCCAAATCGTCTAAATCTGGTGCACTTACTGGTCCGACAGGTGTTGAACCTACACCAGTAGTGGTACCACCTAACCAAGGAATAAAACGAGAAGAACAGTTCAATCAAACTATATTATGTACATGCCAAAAATATGTATTTAGAAATAGTATAAGAGTATTTTGGACATAGAGTGGTGGAACCAAACTCTATGTCCTTCCTTATCTTACAGTAAGTGAGTGATGCTTACCTTAAGTGAAATAAGGAGGCAAAGAGTATTACTCGTATAGGCTGCCTCCTCTCATAGTGTTTATGTGTGAGTCATGTTCGTTTGAAAGTGTTAAGTGTTTGGCTTGAAACAATGTGATAAGTTAATGAATTCCATGTGTTTATGATACGTATATCAAAGAAGCTCTACTGAAGGTATTAAACCGAGATTTCAGTTAACTTGGACACTAAATTCAGATTGGTTTTCCAAGGAATCAACATCTTGGACCTGTCACTATCTTTGGCTATGACATTTTTTTTTTCATATCAAAACATATACAAATAAAAAGCAAATTGAAAAAAAAACAACTCTATTGTACATTGGTCTTAGCTTAATGGTCACTTTAATGGTCACTTTAATGGTCACTTTAATGGTCACTTTAATGGTCCAGAATAACGTTTTTAAAAGTACCTTGATAAGTGTAGACGAACATGGACTTCTGACCAGCTTGGTGTGGATTATCATTGACATCACCAACTTCAATTGTCACTGTACTAGAACAAGAGTTGCCACTTGTGTCTTCCGTTCCAATTACCATGTTGTAAAACTTTGTCGCTTCCCTGTCTAGTTTTTGTCTGGTTTTAATCTCTGCTGACGTATCTGTAAAAAAAAAAGATATTTTAATATACTTATTATTTATTCTTTATACTGGGTAGACCCTTCAGTCGCAAACTTTTCTCCCAGATGTCTCAGTGTATAGTACTATGATGAGTTTGTGACAGTGGCTGTGTGTGAACTAGTACACCCAGGTTAACCCCCTACTCATCTCAAAAGATGTACTAGGTTCTTTAAAAGTGCTCATGAACCAGATGAGTATACTGAACCTATATGTTTATAGTCCTTGCTTATTGCTTATTCTTATCCGAAAAAACTTTCACAGTATTATACATTTATTTATATACATTTCATCATATTTTAAGAGGGTGATCTGGGTTATTGTAAGCTAATTTAGTATAATCTCCTTAATGGACAATAAAACAGTGCATAAAACTTACCAGAGACTTCATCCAACGAGAAAGCCTCATTTACAGTATATTCGCCACCGTTCTCATTACCATTGATTATACTAAATTTGTAAGGTGTTTGATTGGGATCGGTGTCGGGATCAAGAGCTACTATAGTCTCAACCAACTGAGGGGGGTTTAAATTCTCCATCACCACTGGACGATAATCTTCTACAAGACGTGGACATTCATCATTTATGTCCAGTACAGTGATACGCAACGTACACGATCCTGTTGCTACTGGACTCCCTGCAAATGTTTGAAAAAGAGAAATCATTGTATTAAGTGGTCAATCAATCTAAAGTTGTAATACTGTATCATTTTTTGTTTTTGTTTTGAGGAGTCTATTTATTACAAGCTATGCTTTCATTTAGTTAATTTGTTTAAGTTATTAGTAAAGTGAAAAAAATCCATGCATTTCTACAATGCACAAAGGAAGTACAAAGAAGAAGTAGTATTAAACAACATTTTAATCAATGTTTCTGAGATTTTTAACTAAACAGTAAATTCCACAACTCCCACCCAACCAAACAAGCTCTGTCTACACCATCCAACTAGTTTGACAAATAAAGTGTGATATGCCCAAATATGGTCATGATATGACATCATCATATCCATATATGGGCACATCATATTTTTTTGTCAAATAAAGTTTGATAGTGTAGACAGAGTTTTTCTACACAGTTGTTATCAGGTCTTAATTATAGATTTCCTTTAAAATATTAAAATGTATATTAACAACAGGCAGCTCTAAATACTATCAAATATTTTTAATGAAATTCGTTCTTATGTTTAAGTTGCTTTATCCTCATAGCATCCTTCAGATGGGACTCAAAGCCGGTGGTTCAATAACTTACCGTTATCTACTGCCAAGACAATGAAGTTGTGTACAGGAATGTTTTCACGATCAAATGCTTTAACTTGAGTTATGACTCCTGTAGATCCGTCGATGCTAAGCCAATCCATGTCATTTGTGACTGGGTCCAATGCATACGTACTACAAATACAATATAAACAAGAAGATTATTAAACTTCTTGCTAAATCTCACAGTACACAAATTGAACTAGTATGGCTACTAAATCAAAACTACAATTCACATGCTTAGTATATACTACATTATAATCTGCATGGTAGACTTGATCCAGATCATGAATAACAGTGCTTGATACAGAGATAGCGCAATATAAATGAAAAATCAAGACTCTGGTTAATATTTCAACATATTTATTAACACTACAGACTGTTTCATTCTCCATCAAATCTTTTTATCTCTCTCATGAAACAGTCTCTAGTGTTAATAAATATGTTGAAATATTAACCTTGATTTATCATTTATACTACATTATATAAATTCACATATTCTTAATTTCAATTAAACAAGAAATTTCAACAATTATTAAATCAATTAAATACTATGTCATACACCACCAATTTTCTGAGCTTTTCAGTAGTATTACTGCAGTAACTACAGTTTGTTTTTGTTCTATAACTTGTTTTTGCAATTATTTAGCAAGCTTTTTGGGGAGTCATTACACTGTTTATTAGTGACTGCCTCATAAACTTCTCCATTAAAACCTTAAAATCATACTTCATTGCAGTAAATGTCTGTTACTGCAGTAACGGGCAGTAGAATAATGATTGATTTTCAGTTTTCAGATTTATTATAAAGTTTACAATCTTATTACATACATTGCATTTAACTCTGGATCTGTGGCCGTCACAGTAATGGTAAAAGTGGTTTGACCTTCTGTGACATCAGCTGAATATGCAGCTGGATCAAAGACTGGTGGTTCATTGACATCTGTTACTTGTATCGTTGTGGTAGCCGTTGCGCAGGTATTAGGATCGCAAGCACGAATTGTCAGTGTATACCTTTCATTTGTTTCAAAATCCAGTTCCTGTACAAAAACAATAAATTTATTTTGAAATTTAGAAAAGTTTTAAGAAGGTAAAACTTGATGACAAAAGCCAAGTTCACTCAGTTGCCAATTTGACTGTGACTCATTCTAGTTGCACTTCCAATTGCTAGATATCTACACAATTAGAGAATAACCTATGAATATTCATGAATGGCCATAATGACACCTATCTTTAAAAAGATAGATAGAGTGATACGCATATGGAAATCAGGCATTTAGCTAAATGTGCTTCAATTCCCTATGATCTGAATTTTAAAGTAAGCTCAGAGGGCCTAATTTTAAAAGGAATAACTTAACACTCATAGATGAATATAAAAAATAAGCTTCTAGGGTGTAAACTGTAGGTAAGATACAACATCACATGTGACATTGTTTTTATGATGTGATGCAGTACAGTAGAGTACAGAGAACCAACTTTAAGATTATTTTATTTAACCATTACATTGTAAAATCTTACATTCTTTAAGTAAATAACGGCATTTTGTTTATTGACTGGGTTTGGAATAACTTCAAATTTAGAATCAACATTTCCACTCGTAATAACAAAATCCAGCTCCGCATTGACTCCCTCATCAGCATCACTTGCGAAAATCTCTAAAACTTTATCGCCAGGGGTCAGTGACTCGGGAACAGATTTATCGTACGAAGTTGGGTCAAAAATTGGTGAATTATCGTTTACATCTGTCACAATGATAGTTGCTGTAGCAGTTGCTGAAAAGAAAAAAATAAATAAAAAAATTATCAATTAATACAATAACTAGAGTACAAAACCTCCGCCTACGGTAAAATTCCCCTACATAAAATGTCCCCGGAAAAAATATATGGTTCATGCTCCTCTGAAGTTTTTTTTTTTATTATTTTTTTATTTTTATTTTTTTTTTGGACCTTGATCTTTGACCCTGACCCTTCAAAATTTAACCACAATTATATGATGAGTCATTGATCATTGTAGCTAAGTTTGGTGAGAATCGGATAAAAACTGTGGTTTCTAGGCAGTAATATAGTTTTTTGTTAGTTGTGACCTTGACCTATGTGGCCAAATTTGGTGAGAATCGGATAAAAACTGTGACAAACACACAAACATACAGGGGTGAAAACATAACCTCCTTGGCGGAGGTAATAAGTTTTTAAAAAAAATGTCATTCTAAACATTGTAAATGAACATTTTCCGTAACATACCTGAGAGTGGCAAATCTGGATCTTGCGCAATAACTTCAACGTAATAAGTATCTTTAATTTCCCGATCAAGTTCAACATTCCTGGTGAATATGTCACCATTGTCTTCGATTGTGAAGGTATTGGAGTCATCAACCAAACTGTATGTGTTTTGAGAGTTTGCGGGGGAGTCTGCGTCTGATGCTTCCACCGTCATTACGTATCGAATACCTGTATGAATAATACAAATATTTAAATAGTTGTGGCCTACACTATCCAGGCCTCGTAATTTGGTAAATGAAATATTTGGAAGTCTTATGAAAGCATTTTAAACTATATTTGACGAATAAAGTTTATCTATCATTCTTGAACCTTGACTTGACTTTTTTGTTTTTGTTCTGTGTATTGTGATATTTTGTATATTTTGTAAGATCATTTTAATCCAGACCTTTTTATTTGAATTGCCCCGTGTGGGATGATTAAAGAATTTTGAATTGAATTGAATTGAATTATCAGTGCATGTACCTGTTCCTTCAGCAATCTTGCCTTCATACTCAGCCTCATTGAATTCAGGAGGGTTGTCATTGATATCTCCAACTTCAATGACCACATCTGCTGCGCCCTTACTTCCACCTTCGTCTTCAGCTACAGCAAGAAAATGCCATTCCGCTTTGTATTCGTAGTCCAAAGCTTGAAGCAGTCGTATCTCTCCAGACAATCGATCAATACTGAAATAAGCGTTGTTTTCGTACTCGAGTGAGTACGTGATCGTCCCGGATTGGGCATCAGCATCGGTAGCCGTCACCTTTTCAGATAAAAAAAAATTTTTTTTTAAAATTGTAAAATTGTTAATTAGCAAATGAGAGAGAGAATGAGAGATCACAAATCAATCATCATATTGTACAGTATTGGTAATCAGACAATTTTATTTTTCTTAGTATTTTTGATTGCCTTAATCGATTATAGTACCTCTTGCAAATTAACTTTCTTAGAAATTGTAACTGTTAAATTATATTCAAATTGTTCTGATTTTCTGAAATAAAGTTTACAATAGATATTAAATAAAACATTTTTAAAATGTTTAAACTAACCTGTAAAATTACACCTATCTCGTTGTCATCTTCCTCCTTCAAATCCTTGACGGTGTACACAGCCTGACCAAAAACTGGTATATTATCATTTGCATCCTGGACATAGATAATCAGTCTTGTAGAGTTTTCATTCAAACCATCTGTTACTACGTAGTCTAGCTCGTACCTCTCGATGCTTTCAAAGTCCAACATAGCAGCTACTTTAACGTCGCCTGTGTCGGAATCTACTTCAAAGACCGCGTTTTGATATTCCATGTCACCGGGGTAGGTTTTCCCGCCAGCTATTAAGTAGTTTAGTTCGCTATCTGAAACACAAAACAAGATCAAAATACGTTGAAATGACACTTTGGTTCACATAGTTGTCTTCATATTTTTTTACCTCCGCCAAGGAGGTATATGTAATCGGTAGCGTGTGTTTGTTTGTTTGTTTGTTTGTTTGTTAGCAGGATTACTCAAAGACTTGGAGTGGAGCTGTGGCTTGGTGGTTATGATGCTTGGCTACCAATCTAAGGGTCCTGGGTTCAAGTCCTGTCATATGTCAGGGTTTTTTTCTCATGACAATTTACAACTCCACTCCCAAAGACTTAATAATAAGTCTTTGTTTATGTAGAGCATCTTGTGTATATGTTTGTCTTGTGAAATTATTAAATAGTTTATCCATCCTGTAATTGGCGGGTTACTCGCTGTTGGATGAGTATGAAATAAAAAAAAAAAAAAAAAAAAAAAAAAGAAAAAGTAATTACAAGATCTTTACCAAAATGAATATACAGATAGATATGTGTTCAAGGACCATTCCATTAAATTTTGGGACCATTGTCCCAATTCTGGACCACTTTTTAGTATACTTTTCAGACCTGCTAGTGTTAAAAGATAGGACAGAATTTTTCAAAAGCTGGCGAGCAGTCTTAAAGTAACAAGTATACTGAAATTGCATTTTCTCGAGAACTACTTGTCCAAAAAACTTCATTTTTGTAAAAGAGGCAAGAGTTATAATTTGTGATTTGTAATTTTAAAACATAATTTGATTTAATGTTCACGTTTTTTTATGCCAGTAGTTTAAAAAACCTATTTTATTTTCAAATTCACTCGTTTGATTTTCGCGTTGCTGTTCTATTGTTAGTCAACTGAAGCTATTGTTAATTGAAAGGCTTGTTACATAACCATTACACCAAACTCGCATACACATGCTTGTAGTGAAATTAGCCTAAATCACAAACAGCATTAAGACACACACAAATATATATATTTTTTTTTTTCCGGAGAAATCTTATGTAGGAGAATTTTACAGTAGGGGGAGGTATGCACTCTCGGAGTGGCTTTCTAGTTTTAAGAGAGGTCTCGGCACGGAAAGTTACAACTGAAAATTTATGCAAGCTGATCTATATCTCAGTCTAAAATATTTGCAATTTAATATTGGACCATGTCAAAATAATTCTACTGCAGTTACTGCAGCAACTACAGTACTTTTCTAAAACCATGTATGATTTTAATTTTTTCGAGTTTGCATTCACTGGGTAAAATAGATTCAAGAGTAAACGAAAAAATCGTTACTGCAGTAGAATCATTTTGACATGGTCCCTAAGCTGAATCATACCTTCGTCTTTGTCAGTTGCGGTTGTACGTGTGACGACGGTGCCGATCTGAGCACTCTCGATCACGTTGGCGCTGTACTCCACGTCATCAAAATATGGGTTGTTATCATTTATATCGATAATCTCAACACGCAGTGTTATTGTAGCTACAAAAAGAAAAATAAAATTACAAAATTATCTATATTAAGTTCTTTATTAAAAAATGTTCTTCCACATCTTGAGTTTGAAAAAATGCTCTCATGCATTTTGAGTTCGAAAAAATGTGCTCATGCCTACATCACACATTTTGAGTTTGAAAATAATTTTCTCGCACATCTTGAGTTTAAAAAAAAAAGTTATACATTACACATTTTGAGTTTGAAAATAATTTTCTCAAACATCTTTATTTTGAAAAAATGTTCTCATGCATGTTGAGTTTATAAAAAAGTTCTACATCACACATTTTGAGTTTGAAAAAATGTTCTCATTCATGTTGAATTTGAAAAAAATGTTCTGTTAAATTTTAAATATTTACATAGCAAACTATACCTCTATTAGGTTCCCCATTCTTTGGTGGAATAGCAGTGGGGGCGCCATCTTCTGCGATAATAAACAATGTATACCCATCAATTGCCTCTCGATCAAAATTTCCATTAGTAGTTATTTCTCCTGTCGTTGGATTTACTTCAAATAAAGGTTGGGGATCTTTTGCTGGATCTTGTGCATAAGTAACCTGCCAAAAAAAAATTGCAGTGATAGTATTGAGTAAAATGGCCAAGCGGTTAAGGCGGGGGCGCCATTTACTGTACCTTAAGAGCCAACAATATCTGCATGAGGCTCAGTGTTTACACAGTTTACCTGTGTGCACTTAAGGAACCCAGTTCAACATTCGAGAGGAGTAGGGGTTTACAAAATAGGGTGATGACCCCCTATCTGATAGGACAGTGATTAATTTAATCCTTGGCCACAGACATAAAATTAAAATTAAATAACTTATTGCTTAAATAGTGATTAAGTAATTAGTAGAGATAGTTTGGAGTTTAAGATGATCTTACACTTTTATTTTATTAATTTTTTTATTAAACCTTTATTTAGTGAGGGTGACCCTAAACAGCGTATGCTGACTATCAAGGGGCCCTCATATAAACATTATAAAAAAAACATATATGGAAAAGAAAAATGGATGGACTATGTTTTATAAAACATATATACATAAATACAAAAATATAGCCTACAATACTATACAAAACGTTGAGGTTTTTCTTTTTGAATTAAATATTTTTTTAGAGAAGACTTAAAATTGTTTATCGTTACCGCATTTCTTAGTTTTTAATGATACAATGTGATCTTACAGTTTTATACGCTAATACTGTGTCCGTGTCCTCAGCATGTACTGTAACAACTTCCTTATTTTGGCCTGTGTAATCTCCCTCTACTAGGTTGACCGTGTACTTGGACAGGTCAAACTGGGGTGTACGGTCATTTTCATCCACTATGTTAACTGTCACGGTTATATAGTCAGCTAATTGAGAATTATCATCAGTAGCCTGGATTAGCAGTTCGTAGCTAAAAATAAAATTCATAATTTTAATCTGAATTTGAAAAAACCTCACGTATGACCTAGGTATATTACCAGTATGATACAATGTGACCTTTGACATCAAGTATCAGTTATCACCTGGTTTTACTTTGGTAATTATTAAGGACATGCTACTGCATGCTCGAATGTGGCTGACAAGTCTAATATTGGAAAGGAAGGCACAACTACAATGGGTACAGAATGATATTTAAGATGGAAATGATTATAAAGATGACAATGATTGTCAAGAATATGATTTTGATGATTAACATTTATAGTGAAAATGATTATAATAAAAAAAATCTTAAATTCACTCATTAAAACTTTAAAATCTGGCATGTAGAACAACGCACAATTAAGTGTAAAATTAAATAAACCACACCTTTGAACTTCTTCATAATCCAAATCGTCAAATACATGTACGGCTCCTACTGTAGGGTCGGGAATCTGGAAACTACGAGGGCGGTTTGTTTCAGGAGTAGTCCCGACAATGAGCAGATATGTTATGGTTGACAATGGATCAGACGTCGTCGCGTTAACAGTAAACACTTTAGTGTTAATTGGTGTACTTTCATCAACATCCACAGCGTCGACTGGAGAAAACACGGGTGCGCCGGCTTGATTGTCGACCAATGTGATGTCAATGGTTGATGTCACGTCTTGGATTTCCTCTTGGTTATTATCTCTTGCTGTCACTGTTAATTCAATATTCTAAAGTAAAAAAAAAAAATGTAGAAAATCCGTAAAATTGATGCATACAAAAATCGTCTATACAATATGCTTGCACTGATATGCTCAATGTGGTTGGTCTTGACCATGTATTCAAATATGGTAGTGATGTGACATCATCATGTCCATATATGGGCACATCACATTTGTTTTGTCACATAAAGTTTGATAGTGTAGACAGGGCTTAAGTTATACTATTGGTTAAAGAGCACAATTGCTTATTGAGTAAAAAATAAATTCTAACCCTTTCTGCATTTAAAAGTGAAGACTTCACTTTAAGAGTTCCATCTGTATCTAGTTGAAACTCGCTACTTGTTTGTCTCAATGTGTAAATTAAACCATTTTGATCTTCCTCATCCGGGTCATAAGCTTCAATTTTGATCACTTCACTGCCAACACTTAATGTATCCTGGATAGTAACTATAGGAAAAAACAAACAATTAAACTTTAGTGACTAGAAGGGCACTCAGAGAGCGCAACCCTTTGCCTAGGCATATGAAATTGTAATGACGTGTTGCCATACAGCTATGAAACCATCCTTTAAAATCTTATAAAAATTTGTCAATAACTTTTTGAATAATCGTGCTAACTAACAAATATAAAAAGAAACAAACACACACACCACATAACCTCCTACAACAAAAGATTCTTTATGTGTACTAGATATTAGGAAGCCTTCTAGACCTACGACCAAGCTATGTCATGTTAATCAAGCGCATACTGGATATTGGGATATATTTCTAGATGCTAACAACGACCGATGCCATATCAATTGACGTGACCTAGTTAGGTCGTCATTGATGAGTTCATATGTCACCACTTCCAGGGGAAATATCAATCTATAGATTTGGACTCTTCAGCCCTACAAAATACACCAATAGCGCGCAAACAGCACACTCTAACAAGAGGGTTTACAGATAATGGTGATGATGGAAGTAAAATCATTATCACCTGATGTTGGACTTAGTATTGGAATTTCATCATTCACATCGTCAACGGTCACCGATATCTGGCAAAACCCTGTTAACCCATATTCTGCACTGTCTTCAGCAAGTATCGTCAGAGAAAAAGTTTTATCCTGTTCACGATCTAATCGTCTTCTCGTTCTTAACAGACCTACACCGCTACTAAGAGTCTCTATTTCAAAATATCCTTGTTTTAATTCACTCTCTACAAGAGAGAATGAAATCACTCCATTGATCCCTGGGTCTGCATCGGTTGCTGTTACCTGATAAGTGATATATAAATAAAAAATAGGTTAAGAAAATAAAACACAACAAAAGCTTCCTTCTTATCCATTTTTCAATATGTTATAATAATGTCCTTTTTTTCTAATGCTCATCGGTCCCCACCTGGACTCAACATCCGACCACTAACAAGTTTTAGTTTGATTTCTAAACATCATTTTGGACATGCTGGGGAAAACTCTGAATTTACTTTAAAACTTACTTCAAGAACAGATGCACCTCTCTCCTGTTCCTCTGCTACAGACGGATTATACGAATCGCAGTCAGGAAATTTTGGAGCATTATCGTTGATGTCGTTGATACTGATTGTAACAGTAGCCATTGAAGACAGTGTGACGACCGGATTACAACACAAACCGTCATCCATTGCTTCTATCGTTAGTACGTATGATGCTTCGCTTAGTGATCCTGCTGCCGATGTTCGTGATACAACACCTGACGGAAATAAAATAAATAAAATTTGAATGCTATTTTTAGAATTGTTTGATAAGACTTCAAAGCAAAGGCCATGTGCTCTTTCCCAGACCTACACCCCTACCCCTCCTTCCCAGACCTCCAGCACCCCCACCCCACCTTTCCAGACCTCCACCCCCAACCGGGAACCCTTCACCCGTTTTACAGAATCACTACTTACCTGTATACTGATCAACATCAAACAGGTTTGACCCCGATACTTTCCGAAAAGTAACCGAATCGCCATCCTTATCGGACGCGTAAATTGTATTGATCTTGTAACCAGACGTCACTGTGTCGTCAACATCGAAGGTGTAGTTAGACTGACTGAACGTTGGGCTGTTATCGTTCACATTCATTAGGTCAACTTGGACTTGCGACGTTGCCGACTTTCCGCCCAAGTCAACGGCAGTGACATCAAATTCATACATGGAAATGGATTCGTAGTCAAGTTGCATTGTGGGAAAGATGGTACCATTTTCATCAATTCTAAATGGAACGCCATTTGAAAGGGAAAGGAGGAGTGATCCGTAGTATTCTCCATCTTCGTCAGCCACAGTGACTATTAATACAACAAATAAAAAACAATATAAATTATGTATAGGGGCCTATTAATAATTACCACCAAAATGACATATAACCATAATAAAAAAAGGCGTTGAATAATGATCCACATACAGACTTTAATTTATTATGCTAATTATTCTTTAGTCTAGGCCTATATCATGTTGTTGTTCAATGTTTTAGAAATATGTGGCTACTAGGCGGTCACTAGACTAGGCAGTGTTGTCAGTGCTTGTTGTTTGTGCTTCTTACCCTTTTTAAAAACATTAAATTTAAACATTTAAATATTATCTAAATATCTGGACCTTGTTTTATTTTTCCTTTTAAGTTGTAGATTCTTGTCCAATAATTGTTTTTAGTATATATAGTAGTAGTATAAGTTTATAACATTAAACTCTGTCACAACAACCAATCAAAATGCCTAGGCCTAGATTGTGTATGCAGAGTTGACAAAAAGAAGGCGACCACCTGGCCTGGCTTTAGAGGGTACGACGGTCCTACTAAAGAGCTAAGCCTTGGCAAAGGCCTCACCTATTTCTCAGTCAACGAGTTGACCTTATTATAAACATAACCTGAAACAAATAGAAGTTTTGTAGAAAATCCTACCTTGGCCAACTGCTGAATCTGAATTTTCGGGAATATCTCGGAAAGCGTAAAACAATTGACTGAAAACTGGTCCGTTATCGTTTATGTCCAATATATCAGTCACGTGTACCTGAAATAAACAACCAATCACAATGAAGTGTAAACTTTTTCGATTACGTAATATTTGTTTACTTTTTTTTCTCCAACACAGGTGGTTAAAGATTTACGTTTTCACGAGCATCCGATCAGGAAAAACTCGCGAAAACTTTTATATTAACTAATTAGTGTATGTATAGACATCTCTTACCTCACAAATACTCTCGCCGATCGAATCAACTGCTTTAACCATTATAGTATAGCTGCTAAACATCTCTCTGTCCAATGTTGTTGATAGTGTTATCAATCCGTTTTGGTCAATCGCATGATCAGTTCCCGCAGGTTGATCGGAAATTGAATAAGTCACGGGGTCCGTATTAAACGATCTCGCCTGCACTGTGATTAAACTAAAACAATACAATTAATTAATTATTTGATTTGATTTAGGCCTACCAACGCCAGGGAAAACAGAAAGTCAACGTGCATGTAACCCTACACTTATTTAGGCCTATGCCGTATCGTTATTTTAAAAAAAATATAAAGGTTTACAGTATAACACTACAATTTTATGAATTCAAAACTAATATAGAACTAGTATACATACTTTGTTGGGAGTGACGTAATTTCTTCCGTTATAACTACGTTATACGTTTCTCTGGTGAACTGAGGAGGGCGTTCTCCCACTTTAACCCGGATGTCGGCGGCAGCCTCTCTTGTGGTGTTGTTCTTCTCTGATGCCGTTACTGTCAAGACGTACTCCTCGCCGTCCACAAATGAGCTCCCTTGCTGTTTCTCGATAAAAACATTACCAGTCACTGGATCCACGCCAAACATGTTGCTTTTATCTGGTGATCAAAAGAATTATTAGGATTCATTATCCATAAAATTTTACAGAAGGCTTACTTTCAATAAATACAAACTAACAAGTGCGAACGAACATAATCTGATCACTCACCGAACATACTCCGATCACTCACCGAACTGAATCCGATCACTCACCGAACATACTCCGATTACTCACCGAACATACTCCGATCACTCACAGAACTGAATCCGATCACCCACCGAATTACATAATCAGTGCATAGTCTAGACACACACGTATACTTGCCTATGTTTATTTTATTATTACTCTGTTTTATACATTTGTTTGTTATTGTAAGTTAGGCAGAATACTCTAAATCATTCCCTTAACTTTTGTCTGCTAGTCATCACTATCTATTTTTGTCTACGTTTTACCGTGTATGATGATGTATCATTGTTAATGTTAATTTTAAAAGTAAAAGACTGAATTAATGAATTATATTTTCCAGATTTTAAACTTACCACTAAACAGACCATACACGATTTCTGTATCGGGGTCTTCTGGGTCACGTGCATATAATGTGTACACCGTGACGTCATTAACAACATTTTGTGACGTCACAGCAAGGTAGGGCTCATACTCCATCATCCACTCAGGTGGCTCATTTACATCCAGTACGTTGAATGTTAATTGCACGGATTCTGACGAACCTATGAGAAGATAGATAAAAATAGATTAACATTTATTTTTAAATAAGGCAGAGATACAAAGTTAAGCTATGTGACAAAAATGTGATGTGCCCATATATGGACACGAGATGATGTCATATTACTACAATATTTGGGCATATCGATACCATATTTGGGCACATAGGCCTATCAGACTTTTTTTTAACATCATGAGAGCGAAGCAAGTTGTCAGTTCATTTTGTTGCTTTCCGCAATCGTCGAACATTTTGAACGGAGCATTATCACGCGGATCACAATTTATCAATGAACCGTTACAGCTTTTGAAAACTTTATTAAGTCTTTCTTTTAATCGAATTACACTTTCAACACAAAAGGCCTACTGATTTCCAAAGTGCATGGTCAAAAATATATACTACAACATTTCAAATAGTAACAACATTTACAATATAGAAATTAAAACACCATAAAAAAAAAACTAGGCCTATTTTACAAAAGGTAATCAGATTAGTTGTACAGTTACTGTAGGCTAGATGTGTATTTCCTTATAATACTTCGAATGTTGCGTCAGTTTGTTTCTATCATTGTTTCGTTGCTTTTGTATTCTATATATAACATCGCATTACGCCTACGTCGACAGATAACACATCGTTTCCTTATCATTACTTGAAATAGTCGCTCTTTCGGTTTTGTAGTTATTATACGTAATTAAATTACATAATAAATATAAATACCCGCGGGCCATTATTATATTATGTTAACAGTAATGGTGGTAATAAGAATTTTTTTTTTTAAATCTCATAAAACTACTAATAAAAACGAAAATTAAAAGGCATCGTTAAAATGTAAACTGAAAACGACGCTTTCGCTTTAACTAATTTGAAAACATTATATGAAAAGCTTGCGGGAAATTTTTACTTGTTTATGATTGAAATCAGATGAAACTTTCTTACAAATATCCGGAAAGTTTGTTTTTTTGCCGTGTTTCCGCAAACAAAATTATCGGTTTATTTTTTAACCAATAAAGTGCGCATTATCAGTCATTACCAAAACAACCAGATGCCCAATCACAACGCAACAATTTGTCCTCTCTATTTGTAATCAACATGAAATCTAGCTATAACAATATGTTAGTTATTAATGGTTTCCCCCTGTTATCTTCTTTCGGATCCGCCACAATCACACTCATACCGTACCACACTGCACTCATGCCCCCGGAATGTGAATGTAACACGAAAATACTTCAGTAATCTATTCGATAAACATAGACTTTAAGTTTAACTGATAATTCGTTAATCAAATTTGATTTATCATTCTTTTGAATACGTCACGACATATTAACATATTTTACGGGGCGCAGTTTGGGACATTTCTGAAACATTGCTATGTTATGTTTTAAAATATATCATGGAACCTCGTAGTTTAGTCTAGGTTCTGGACGGAGTTTTGAATTAATATTATTATTAGTAAAAAGATAAATATTTTGGCAAATATGGCGTTTCATACGTAAGCTAGGCCTACTTGAAAAAGACAATATCTACAGATTTGGGGGCAAGTCTACCCGTAGTTTAACCGTCGATGATCGACATACTTAGCTTAATCAACCGTCTCTTTAATTAGTAAAACTTGCATAAGCGAAACCTACCATCATATTCAAAGCGCGTAATGATTCTACGAATCTGGTGACGTCATCATAATGGTGGTTATAACGTACGGAAATTAAATGAAAAACATAATCACAAAGGAAAAATTGAATAAGCTTTCTAACAATGATTGGTAACCACTATTTATTGAATGTGATAAATATTTGCAAAGCTGAGTCATGTTTGAATACAACGCCCCATGATTATTCAAACTTAATTTTTACAATTGTGTTGTAGTCTGCTTTGAATAAACACTAAAACTCACTATGTACACATTGCAGCACAGTGAAAATCAAACAAAACAGTACATAGAATATGCATATCCAAAAAAGGAAATACATATATTATTATGTCGATTTAAATTGTTTCGAGATAAGGAACCGTGTTTAAAATTATATTACTGCAGTTACTGCAGTAACTTTGCTTATTTTGTAAACCCTTTATATTCATTTTTTTTTTGGTAAACCTATATGATACAAAATGTTGTGACTGGCTCATATACATTGAAACAATTGAAAATCATACGTTATTATTACTGCAGTAAAAAAATGTAGTTACTGGAGTAACTGTATTAGTAGAATAATTTTGACGGGGTCTCTAAACGAATAGCATAACTCACTGCCCTATAAAATAAAGGTTTACGCTATATAAAGTTCAGAGTAGGACGCAACGCAATGACGTAAGTTACCTACGTTGTTACGTTGCGTCCAAGGCGGAAACCAAGCTAAATAACCACAATAAGAATATGGGACTTGACTAAAGTAGCCTATACCAACAAGTTTAAATGTACAGTAGGTAATTGATTGATTGATCACTTTATTTCAGAATAAAAATTCCATATATGTATATAACAAACAATAAAACGGAAAATCACACTAAAATAGGATAAAATAGTAATCATCAGATATTGTGTATTTATAAAAAAAATATGTAGGATCTATGTGAAATATTTATTTAGCAACAAAAACAGGACCATAGGACCTATATGAAATAATCTTACTTTACATGCCGTTAAATAGTGATGCAATGGATGAGCACCAAGGTGGACGACTGACCGATGACGAGGTTCGATGATATGGCAATCAGAAGCGGAGGGAGATACGAATAATTCTAACTGTACTTTAGCAATTGATATCATACACTATGTTATCTACCTGGTATTGCACTATTACATCTATGTATTATTTTACATGTGCCGCGTCACATAAAGTTTGTAATAATGGAATCATTTTATGGTTAAATGGAATACAGGGTCACAGTACAGGGGATCGGTATTACGTGGAACGGATGTAAAATGTCGTCCCATAGTTTATAATTTAAGGGTTCACGTATATTAGTAGGTATATACGTTTGTATAAAGCTCTGTCTACACTATCAAACTTTATGTGACAAAAAATGTGATGTGCCCATAATATGAACATGATGATGTCATATCACTACTATATTTGGGCATATCACTACAATTTTATCAAACAAGTTTGATAGTGTAGACAGAGCTTAAAAGATGTCCCTCTATAAATTCTAAAACAATTTTTTTCAAAACATTTTACTGTGGACCAGAAAACTGGTGCCAAGTTATTTTCGTACGTACGTCAGAGGCGATCATAACAAAAAACTTCTGAACATACTATAGTTTCAAGATTTAAAGTTTTAAAATGTACATATACTGTACACGAGTCAGCACTATACATTTAAGAGATGACCCCATATACACCTTTAAAACATTTCAAAACATTTTGCTGTGAACATATCAGACAAGTGCCAAAGTTATCGTACGTACGTGGAGTCATCCAGACGATATCATCAATAACAACTGTAGGCCTACGGTATATGATATAGTGTTATTGATGTGCGTCTGTTAATGTGTGTAACCTTACACTTAAAATTCACAAATGATGGATGTTCGATACACTCCATAAACTGAAATTTTGTAGAAGGGGGGATAAAAATATGTGCGCAAAAATGTACCAGTTAATAAAACAATAGTACAATAATTGAAGTTCCAAATAGGTCACGTATTGAAGACATTAAAGCTTGGTTCCCACTAGGACGCAACGCAAGTACGCACGCGCAATTAATGTGACCAATCACAAGCAATGGATATTCGAACTGCTTGTAATTTTTGTCAACTCGTTCTTACGTTGCGCTTACGTCATTGTGTTGCGTCCTAGAGTGGGAACGAAGGTTTAACTTTATCCCTGGTTGTACAAGATACAAGATACAAGTCTACTTTATTGTCAAAATGTTGAGATATGTTATGTTCTTTGGTAGATCATTAAATAATACAAAGTGATAATTATTTAAATGAATTAATACAAGTTACTATCTTTTAAAGTTTTGATTAAATAAATTGCATGCCATATACAGTGTTGGAAATCTGAAACGGTTTGTGGAAGTTTTCTGTGTCAGTCTAGCCCTTCCTGATCTGCTAATAATAATTGTAAGTGTAATGGGTGGGTTGAGTCTTGTATAAGTTTCGTTGTGGATCTCTACATGGTACCGGACCGGTCTTGGATTGATTAATCACTCCTCAACCTCATCATCCCTTCTCCCTTGTATTGTTTTGCATTTGTTAGTGTTAATGATGTTGTGAGCGCATAATACGTGCCCCCCTTTAATGATCAAGGGGAAAATAAAGATAAGAAAGGGCAGACTATGTAGCACACATGCTATTGATTAATGTTCTCTAAAACCCCACGCAGTGGTCTCCAAGGGGTCGTTCTCCCTGGATCATCAAATTCGCTATGAACTATGTATCGACGTCTATGCAAACTTTATGACTATAAGTAGTAAATATTTTCATGGATACGATAAAACTTAATTATATTATTAGTAAGCGGTTGTATTGTTTTATAATTTATTGGAAACGACATCGTATTTTTAAGGCCAGACAAAAATACATTTAACCGTCACGTCAACTTTTTCTAATACTTAAGTATTATGTAAACCATGGGGGATTTTTCCAGCATGTGTAAACTAAAACTTAGTTCTCACTAGGACGCAGCGCAAGACGTAAGCCGCAACGGAAGCAAATGACCAATCACAAGCGATGGTTTAATCCCACTGTCGCTTTTGATTGGTCAATTCGCTTGCGTTGTGGCTTACTGTATGTCCCTACGTTGCGCGCGCATGGTGGAAATCAAGCGTAAACGGTGAAAATGAAATTGATGATTGTATGATGACTGTATAATAAAGATATATAAAAAAATACATACATAAAAGGGTTAGTCTAAAACGATTTTACAAATTGCATGCGTCAGGGCTTTACCGAATAATACCACAACAAGGAGTATTATATTCAAGGTGCATTGTGCAGTATTATCTCCGGCAGTATTTCTAAATAAGGTATTGTTATTAGGCTACTATACACTCTTATCCTACAAACAAAAGAGATCCGCTGATAGGAATGCATAAAAAGACTATTATAAAAGACAGTGTAGTTTGTTGGACCACCAGTATATGTTGTAAATCCGAGAAATAGATTAATGAAATATGAATCATGATTTGTTGTGGAATATTAATTATAAGTCTCGCACGCATGAATATACGATTAGATCTTTAGTAAAACAGTAGGCCTATCAATATCCGTAGGCCTGGTGGCCTACTCCTCCCAACCCCAGCCAATTTTTCATGTATATCAGTTAGTTACTTTAGAAAAATGAATACATAAGATTAAACAATTAATAATTATATTATAATATAATATATGCCATATAGGCTACATGCATAATCTGCTCAATTACTTTGAGAAAAATGAATATCTAGGCCCAAGATCAAAATAAATAATGATATATTATAATAATATATATATATATATTATAATTGTACTGATTAAGGGCTAGTGAATTGCCCGAAGCTCTGCTAACTTTTCTGACTGTTTTACTTTATCGTTTTGATTTAGCTTTTCGGGTTTGTTTTTTTTGTAGGCCTATCTGATACCCACAGCATTGTCATTTTGTTTAGTAATTTGCCTTTGGATTTATATGTTATAATAATATATAATAAAGGCCTACATGTCTATTTTATACCTGTTGTGAACAAGCAATTTATTTGTAATAAGCGGAACGGGAAACTATCTTCCAGTAAATTCCATGGACAAATTCAGATTTCAAACCGCCAATTACTGTCGGCCTATTCCCGGAATGACGGTTTTGAAAAAGTTTGGCTTAGTGAACTTCCCTCCATGGACAAGGAGGCTTTTATCTATGGTTTTTCAGAAACTCGTATATGTATTCTGAATGTGTTTTTAAAAGAAAAAACATATTGAAACTCAGGAAATTTTGGTTTTGAGAGAGTTTATTTTTATAAATTGATTTATTTGTAAATTATTTATCATCAGTTATATGGGGCGTTTAGACTTCATGGTGGAACAATTATCGGTAACACTTTTACCCAGGTAGATTACTATTATGTCTGAAATGTTTTAAATTTTCTTTTTACACACATTCATCAAGTTCGATCATTAATAAGCCTAACTTGTCACAAAATTGTCATTCGGGAAGGGTCGACATTGCGGTTTGAAATCTCGTAATGTGGCCAAACATTAATGTGTTAATGTATGTGGTCTTGTTCATTAAGGGCTGCGGTCGTCGTAAACTTAGTAGTCCCTATAATTTAAGTCACTTTAGGGGTTTATAAGCCTATGCCTCGAGTACTGAGTACGTAGTATAGTAGCAGCCTTACACAGGGTAGTAATCTAATCAAAGCTCTTACGAACAAATTACTTAAAATTATCTTACTTGGTGCATATTTATTCCAGTAGACAACATCTACTACTTCTTCTGGTGATGTTTCAAAATCCAACTGCTCTTTGACAACCACTTGATTACCAATCACCTCAAACCGAGGGTTATAATTTTCCATGACATAACGATTATCCAACGTGTTATTGAATTCGTAAGCTGTGAATCC
Organism: Antedon mediterranea; assembly: GCF_964355755.1. Taxonomy (NCBI): domain Eukaryota; kingdom Metazoa; phylum Echinodermata; class Crinoidea; order Comatulida; family Antedonidae; genus Antedon; species Antedon mediterranea. The sequence continues at coordinate 3,323,092 of NC_092677.1, forward strand.
CAGCGACACAGTTTCAGATATATCCACAGTCACATCGTTCAAAGCAACATCTCTGCGTTTTCTATGACTAGTGTTGCGGAGTTTACTGTACCGCCGCTCAAAATCCGAGTACTGTAATCGAGTGTTATCAATCCTATGTTCTAATTCACAATCAATCACGGTAGTTAAATAGCATAAATAAAAAAATAATAATCCAAATGGTTGTAATGTATTCCACATCTTGGCAGAGGTTATTCACAATTATAAAACGATCACATGAATTGCAGACACGAATCGATAGTTATATTAACCCGAAAGCAAAAGCAACGATTGTGTTCAAAGTCCAAGATTATTCCACCAATAATGCCAGCTTTCCTAGTCTGTTTTCACAATGCAAATAACACGTCATATATTAAGCAAACAATTCATCCTGTTTAGTAATACAATGTATTCTGTATTCTATACCTATTGTGTATGTTTTACCTATATAGAGGATAAAGAATGCGTTAGACTCACTCGAGTGTTTGCTCGTTGCCTATTGGTGTAGAATGAAATATTTCTGAATGCGACGGAAATACATATGCAATTGTCGTGTGTTAAAAGGAAGGTGTTAGAGTGTAACAGAAATATACAATGCAAACACACGGATGTTAAGAGAATCATAGATCCTCATATTATAAGGAAATTGTTTCTTAGCGACCAGGTGACACGCATATCCGACGAGAAACGGAACAAAATCACTAAATGATTCGTGAAGTATTCGTAAAGCACTCGTACACTCCATCCTATACTCTTTGGGTCCGTTAACGCTGGGTGTTTCTCTCCGCTGTTTTAATTGAGGCTTACTCTACCCTGGCCCAGGCACCATCCCTCCCTTCTCTACCACATAACAACCCAGAGGCATGTTACTTGAAATTCCGTTTCCACATACAGTAGGCCTACTGATTTAAAAGATAGGTAATCGATTCTATTGAACGTTGTCGGAATTGCTAATGGAAAAATCAACGTTACTCCATAATTCCGTACAAATATTTCACAGTAAAATAGCCATAACCTCTAGGCCCAATATTACACTGAACGCACAAACATATACACACGTATAGCCTGGGCTGATTTACAGATTGAGCGTAATGTTATGCATAGGCTCCTGCTAATTATGCACGATACATAATTATGCAAGCACCTGCTATTTATGAATACTCTGGGATTATATCATTCGGTAATTATTATGTGTGATACCCTTATAATATCTTCATCCTTGTCAATCTTAAACATGAACAATGTATTTAATTGTATCTATAAATTCACTGAAACTTGATGTCTTGAATTCCAAAAGTATTACAAGCTTTTGTTTCTTTTAATCGGTTCCTTTGTATTTCCAAAGTCGAGGTGAGTCATCAAAGGTAAAACTTATTTATCCGGCAGTTACATTCTTTCTATTGTCATACGTAAGAAAGATCAATATATACTTCTGACCACACAGCGCCGACGTCAACCAAAAGGATTTTTGGGATCGTTTTGTTTGAATAAAGTATTGGTCACATTAAAAGGTTGTTCACTAAGTCAACAACGTCAAAGAGTGAATAATGTGGTTTGGGTTAGATTTGTTCATTCAAGTGTAACGAAACATAGTGCTGTCTCAACATACTATCTATTTCCGAAGTATCATAGGAGTATTGGGTAATACAGCATCACATGTGGTGCCTGTATCATGTAATGTTAGGTTACTCCAGATACATGTGAAACACATGTGATGTTGTATTACCAAATATTCCTATGATACTTTGGAAATAGATACACAGTACCGAGAATCGACTGGAATAACAATATAATGCAGGGATCGATAGGTGGGACGAGTATTAACTGTGCGTTCAACAATATATCTCTTCTTTTTATTCATAAAGAATACAATAGTTCTTGTTAGTTATAATAAAAGTACACAGGAGGCCTACCCGAAAGTTGAATAGTACATGTAGTACTTTACACCCGCTGACTTGTTTATCATGTTTTGCATGTTATCAAATTCCGTTCCATTCGTTTATTCTTTTCTTTCATCGCGTATAATAAACACGGAACTATAATATATTGACGCGTTTTTGTGATATTCGAAATACAAAACTACTTTACGACAACGACTATATACAGTAAACAATTTACAGAATTGCCAACACAACAATGGCATGAATATGGCGGCCTTGGACGAACTCATTTAAACAATAAGGGAAACTCCACGATTTAGCCTCAAATCGAGAATACAATAACCAGACTATAGAGGCTGATTATAATCAGATTGAGCTCATCATGCGTGGTCATCCAGAGAGTCCTGGATGTGCGATGGCACGAAAGCGTAAGCTGGGTTGTCTGCTGGTTAAGTGGCCATGATTTGCTGTAGGCCTATGCGTTGTATATGTATTGGCAATATAATTGATGAGAACTAAATTTTACTTTACAATTATGAGAATAAATTAATATATAAATTAATTATTGAGTAACGTTGATTTTTCCGTTGATTCAATTAAATCAATAGCAAGTAAATCATCAATCAATAACCAATAAAATATCAAATCAATATCCAGTAAACAAATCACCAGTCAATAACTAATACATGCTCCAATAATCAACAAATCAGTCAATAATCTATACATCATCAATCAACCAATATTCACCAATAATCATCAATAACCAATAATCAAATCAATAACCGATAAATATCACATAATCATCCACCAATAGTTGTCAATTACTAACAAATAAACATCAATCAATAACCAATAATCACCAATCAATAACTAATAATCATCATTCAATAACCAATCGATAACTAATAATCACCAATCAATAACCAATAATCATCAATCAATAACCAATAATAATCAATAAATCATCAATCAATCTATAACCAATTTGGCAGCTAGGCATTTTATTAGCAACTGTACAATTAACAACGTGAATTATTATGTTACTAACTATCAAGTGCGTACAACAGCAAATGGCAAGGTAAGAATAATTATTGTATAAATTCTAAAGTGAAAAAAAAAGATAAAAAGCAAAAGATATAAACTTAATTAACATTAATAATAGCTTGTGTAGCTTGCAGTCATTCTTGGCAAAATATAAAAGTAATGTTTTTAAGAACGCAACGGAAAAAATACATTTCATGTTAACAGCATACAACGGACAAGCTAAGAAGCTTTACAGCATAATCTAAATCTACATTATTTTTTTTTTATATAAATAACTGGAAAAATTAATTTACATAAAAACGCTTTCCATATTTGGAAAGAAAACACAGACTTTGGAATTACGTCCATATTGTACATACCACATATTGCATACGATACGATTCCCTTGTAGTATTATAAACAAAATGAAAGATTGTGGTAGAGGGCACTATTTCGATTCCTGTTATAGTCAGTACCATTTTTTTTGTACAGTTCTGAATAAACCGGATCACACCCTACAGCTTTCCTTGGCTACTAACGCCAAAACAAATTAGTGCCAACGTTAAACTGACCACTTCAATCACTTTTCTGCATAAATAATTAACTACACCTAGAGAAAATTGAAATTAACTACAAAAAAATAAAAATGTGCTTGTGTTCCTCGTGTCACATTTAAAAATAAAAAAAACCTTACCTATTCAGCCTTTAAGATACGTAGTTATCTATAAACCTTATTTACTAATTACTGTATTAAAGAAACAACTAGTTACTTACAATTTTAAATATTTGTAAATCTTATTGTTTTAAATATCCAAAACTCAACAACAGGACAAACAGACAATTAATATTATTACTGGAAATGTTTCTAACTGGCAAGTGACTTTGAGCATGTATGTCCACCTATATCTTACAACCATCACAAAATGCCTGTGTTTTTATCATTATTTATAAACACTTACTTTCAATTATCAAGGACTTATATATATCTACAAAAAATAGACAAATTGTAACAAACTAATTTGACTGATTTCTAAACTTAAACCAGACCTCCTACGGGGAGCTGTGGTTCCTGCAGATTAGGACAATATTGTGAATTCTAATTTTTTTTGTAAAAGCTTGTAATTACAGTTAGTTATCACTGTACTATGTTAATTTGTAAACAATTTGAGACTTAATCTGTAATATTTATTTGTTCTCATCATAATAGGTTAATTATGTTAAATAAATTAAAATATTAACTACAATGGAATGGTGAACATTTTTGACCTATTATTGAGCAAATTTCTACAATTATTATCAAATCAAAATTTACTTTACATTATTATCATTCTGAAATTACAACACTTGAGAGATTCAAAACTCGTTTCCATCGTTGCCACCGTACATATCAGCAAGTTTCTTAAATCGTGGACCCCAGTCGTTCAAATAGTCGTAATTTTGCGAGTCGTCGGAGCTGCCGCTGTTTAGGGAGCTGAGAGAACCCGCCGTAGACCCGTCTCCTTCGTAATCAAAAGTGTGGAGCGTGTCATACGGCGGGGCATTCGGATCATCATCAGCGTTACCTAAACGTCCGTTAATATAACCTCCGACATCATCTACAAAAAAAGGCAAAAAAAGTTTAAATAACATGCATTACCAAAACAGATTCGGTAATATATAGTATATATAGTATAACTCACAATCTGAATGTTAACTCGCTCGCTGTTTGAAATTACAACAAAAACAAACAGTACAACATATTAAAATGTGTCTCCTTAATAGAGGTGTCCCTTTAATATGGGTTGGCTGTGGTGTTATAGCATATATGGCCTCCCATTCATTTCACAAGTGTCCCCTTAATAGAGGTGTCCCTTTAATATGGGTTGGCTGTGGTGTTATAGCATATATGGCCTCCCATTCATTTCACAAGTGTCTCCTTAATAGAGGTGTCCCTTTAATATGGGTTGGCTGTGGTGTTATAGCATATATGGCCTCCCATTCATTTCACAAGTGTCTCCTTAATAGAGGTGTCCCTTTAATATGGGTTGGCTGTGGTGTTATAGCATATATGGCCTCCCATTCATTTCACAAGTGTCTCCTTAATAGAGGTGTCCCTTTAATATGGGTTGGCTGTGGTGTTATAGCATATATGGCCTCCCATTCATATCACAAGTGTCCCCTTAATAGAGGTGTCCCTTTAATATGGGTTGGCTGTGGTGTTATAGCATATATGGCCTCCCATTCATTTCACAAGTGTCTCCTTAATAGAGGTGTCCCTTTAATATGGGTTGGCTGTGGTGTTATAGCATATATGGCCTCCCATTCATTTCACAAGTGTCTCCTTAATAGGGGTGTCCCTTTAATATGGGTTGGCTGTGGTGTTATAGCATATATGGCCTCCCATTCATTTCACAAGTGTCCCCTTAATAGAGGTGTCCCTTTAATATGGGTTGGCTGTGGTGTTATAACATATATGGCCTCCCATTCATTTCACAAGTGTCCCCTTAATAGGTGTTCCCAAAGAACTCTTCTGTAGTTTTGTTTTCACAAACATTGCAAATCTCAGGATATTTTAAGATTTCTTGTGTAAACAAAAGGTTTAATTTAATGTGTGAATGCACCTTTAAAAAACCCACGGTCAACAAAAAGTGCGAAAAAACATACCTGGTCCTGTGAGTGGTGGCACAGCAGACTCTGGCAACCTTCTTTTCTTTTCCAGTGTATGATCCATCATTCCAATTGGTTTACTCAACGTGTTGATGTCGTACCCATCACGATCCTCTTCTCCACCGCCCTCTTCATCATAGTGGACCAGATTCTCTATGAGGTCATCACCGGGGTCAACAAACAGTGGCTCTTTCCTTTGTCGCATGTTACGTTGATATAGAATAAATATCAACACCAATACTGTATGAAGACAAATTGAGTATTGGTTACTTCTGGTAATAAAATATAATATAAATGTGGTGTTGTAGATAATGTGTAGTGGAGCTGTAGCTTGGTTGTTAAAATGCTTGCCAAATTCCAAGATCCAAGGTTCAATCCTGACCTAGTGTCAGGGTTCAAATTCTGGCCTAATGCCGGGGTTGTAACTCACAACTCTTTCAACTCCACTCCCTAAGCTTCAAATGAGACTTAATTAATGTAATTGGGAAGTTGCTCGCTGTTGGATGCGAGAGAGAGAACAAAATCTATTAGGGCAAAGTAAATAATTGATTGGTAAAAATACTCACTTAAGATAACCAATACACAGATGATGATGGCAATTAATAGTCCTGTACTAACACCAGGTTCTACAACCAATTGTTCTTTCTCTTCTCTGCAGATACCTTCACCTGCATCGTTGATGAAACAGCTGTAGCCGGCTTTGCAGATGACACCCATGCACGCATCCACAACCACGCAACTTGTACCTTGCAACTCACTTCCTGGCCCACAGCTATTTACAAATAGAACATTTATAGTATGAAAACAATAATGATGACAGAAGGTTTGGTGGTGTACACATCTGGCTCGTGTGCAATTCAAAGAATCCAGTTCATCACGCTCCTTGTACGGGTTCATTCAACCCCTGTTGTTGTGGATGGACTAACAGGCGCTGTTTGGTGGCAGCACTCAACGTGAAGAGACCCTTAGGGTAGAAGAAAGTAACCTGTGTGTAGTCCACACTGTGTGCAATTCAGCTCAGTTAGGCTCAAGGGTTATTCCCCCACATTCAAGTTCATAGTCAGAAGACAAGAAGTCCGAGTAAAAATATGTTTAAATGATCTGAGAGAGTGGAAGCACCACCATGATTAACTTTTGACTTATGAATGAATTATTGCGATTAGATGCAGATATTTTTCAAAGGCATCTCCAACAAGATATTTTTTTATCATCTTCCTTGGAATTCTTCTTCATTGGTCATTCCATTGTTTTCTACAGTACAATTTATATTGTCTACGTATCAGAGTTTGTAAATGTTATGAATAGATTGACATGACCTTTGACCATGGAATACGAATTGGAGAAAAACAGAGGGTGGGAGTATACTAAAGAGTAGTACTTACATGCATTCATGCATCCTCCAGATGTCGTTACAAATGAAGGTAGCAGGACACACGGCCCCTACGCACGCGTCACTCACGCACCCTTCTTCCACGTTTGCTTTACGTACGGTGGCAAACTCGCTGTCCGAGAATCCCAAGTAGTTGTTGTCAATTCTTGGATCATTCATACAACCCACGAAATCCTGCGATACTGCTTCGTTACCCGACAAATCGCCGACTCGAAGCGTGTTTGGATCCGCCACAAATATCTGGAATGTACCCGGTGATGCTTCAACTTGTCTGGTTCCGCCGCCTCTGTCAACCTTTAACGTGACATGGTTACCATAGCGATCATACTCAACACTATGCCACTGTCCATTGTTGACTCTGTAATTTGGTAGGCTCATTGTAAATTCACCTTCTCCAAGATTGTAGCGAAGCCTCATTGTACCATCAACAAGCTGAAAGAGTAGAATATACTTTACATAAATATACATAAATATTAATCAAGTCTAACAGTATATATTACAGTCAACTCTCCCAATACCGGACTCTCCCAAAACCGGAATTCCCGAAAAACCGGACTTTTTTGGAGGGCCCAATTTGTCCCTATTCTAAATGTACTGTAATTTATTATGAAAACCGGAATACCCAATTCCGGAATCCGGACAAATTATGAAGTACAAAACACGAAAATTAGCATCTGAAAACCGGACTGACAGTTAAAAAACTCCAAATATTTACAAAAACAACGTAACATCGTTGTCGCTGACTCGGATTCAATACATGCACAATGTACAAAAGCTTTTAACCATACCCTGCATGAAGTGCGCGACGTTTCGCGGTACGATCAAATAATGTTGCCATGGAGCGCTACACTGTGATTGACAGGTCAGTTCATTGTTAACCCATGAGGCGGCAATTGCTTTGTTGCGTATCGAACTGCGGTGGGCTTTTTCACATCGAAGCGCTATGTCTTAATTAATGTCTATTGTTTTTAGCAGGGAGTTGTTAACACGTTCACTGCCACGGCGTATTTATACGTCAAAAATTGCGTGTCGCTACTTGCCAAGACGTAATACTACGTCAAAATCGTAGCACTTTTGTATTGTATGTAGAATCGCTGGCAGTGGTGATTGGAACAGGAATTATCGCATGGCAGTTTATGAATGATGTACGTAAACGATAATCTAAAAATAAATGTCATATGTTTGTTTGTGTTTATTCCCTCATGCATTGAATATGGTTGATACGATGGCGCCCTCACACTCAATATAATCATCTCAAACATGTCATAAATTGCGCTAATAGTAAATAAAAATAATAAAGGATGAAATGATTCAGTGTGGTTTACTGTTTTTATCTCTCGATGATAGGTTTGACCGATTTTAGCGCGGAAAATCCCCGACGTATATTTACGTTCCTGGCAAAGTCAATAAAATTGTTGGACCATTGCCAGTGACGTATTTATACGTCTCAACGGTTTTTCCCGCCATCGTATTTTGAATGACATCATGATAGTCTGTGACCAGATGTTACACTTTCAAACTGTAATTTAATATGTAAACGGGACTTGGCACTGGGACAGAAATTACGGAAAATGCCTTGGCAGTCAATGTGTTAACAACTCCCTGGTTTTTTAGCATATGAATTGTTTTTTAATAAAGTTCAATTTACATTCCACTTTGTGTCTTTGTTTTGTTTAAATCATTGTTAAATTCACAATTGCAATAGGACTTTAAAAAGGAATGTTTCACTAAAAATGTGCATCATTATAAATTTGGAAATCATTATGGCAAAACGGAATGAACTTGACTTAACTAGTGTTAATAAACTTTGAAATGTTACTAATTAATTATTGTGTCATTATTGCTTGGCTCGTTTACCTAATCAATTTTCATCATTGCTATCAAATTACGTCAAAATAAAGGAGCTTAAAAAACATGTGGTCTAGGTGTGGGCGTTTTTATTTGATTATGACACCTCTGCACATGCGCATCAATCAAAGCCTCGCTTTGCTATTTTTATCACCCCATGCTGCTGCTGCTGCTGCAAGCTAGCTCACGAAAAACAATAAACAGACCGAAATTATGTTCACCGTACGTACGTAGGCCTTTTTGCCGTTAAAAACACATTGAGAAACAGTTTACTATTGTAACATGTTTTATTGGTACTGTACAGTAAATAATGTAACTTTTAAAAAAGGTAATAATATTAATAAAGTAGGCCTAGGCCTATCACTAGCTTGACACAATCATAGCCTAGGCCTTCCCTACGCTAGACCGTACCGGGCAGCATTCGGACCGGTGATTCAACGCATTTTCAGTGACAACGCGATGACTTTAAAAATATGTTTTCAGGAAACCGGACTTTCGAAAAACCGGAAAATATATGCCCGCCCAAGGGTGTCCGGTATTGGGAGAGTTGACTGTATAATAAATAACCCAGTGACAAATTAGTACATATAAGTAATTACAATAATAATAATATCTCTTAAATTCCCTTACCTCAATAGTAGTGTGTTCCCCTGTGTCTAGGTTAGCTATATACCATACAAGTCCCGTCTCTTCCCATGTTCTAACCATTGAATGGTAATGTTCTTCATATCCTGATGTATCAAGCCCAGCCGCTGCTTTCACACTGTAGTCAACGTAACTATTCGCTGCAAAGTCATGTGCTGGGGTTTCTGTAAAAAAAAAACGTAGAAAATTGTAGACGACAAATAATCAATCCCACATGATCAACAATCATAATGTTATTGTATTAATATATTGCATTCCACAATGTTATCCAAATGCGCTGTGGACTGCAACTACATGCTTCTCCCCTAAGGGTCACGTCATGTCGGGGCTGCCAACTTTGGCGCTATTTTGTCTGTCTATGACAAAGCGAAATGGCCAAGTTTACGAAACTGGCTGATTGATTTAAATTTCATTCAAATACAAACATACGTACCTTCATTGCACCGAACTCCTGTGTATCCGGGATAGCAAATGCAGACAGCGGTATTAATATTTGCATCGCAAACACCGTTGACGCATTTTTCCGATCCGTCTTGATTATCAATACAGTTTTCATCTGTTCGTGGACAACCTTCTTGGGAGTTTTTGAACGATGCTCCCACGTTGTTGTCGCTGAGGTCGTAAAGTTTGCCATCTTGAATTAGGTTTCGTATGCAGCCGTCGAATCCGGTGTTCGAAAACGTGACTGAACTGTAATCCCAACCGGAAGTAGCACGCCCTCCGAGCTGCAGTGGTGTGTTCACATTTAACAATCTATAAACGAAAAACATAAATTACATTCTTAATTTATTGGTTGATTAATTGTATATATCACTGATTGGTTGCTAATTGCGCATTTGACCACCACTGATTGGCCGACAACTTATATTATTTATTTCAACTTTTTTTCCCGAATATACATCCGTAGAGTAACTATATTTATATAAATAGTGAAAATAGATATATATATATATATATATATATATCAATAAGTACATAGCAGTATTATATTCAAGTCTATTGATAAGGATATGACTTTTTTCTGATACAGTAAAACAACTATTAAGGTGACACCTAATGGACTTATCAAAGTTGACTTAACATATATCGCCCCTTATTTGTTTCACAGGAAAGTGTGTCCTTAATAGAGGGTGTCCCAAAGGACGGGTTCTACTCTATATTCATAGAGGGCGGTACATTGTTGACTTACCTAGAGGTACCTGTCACTGTTCCAGTGATACGACAGCTAGAATCATCTATGGTGCTCACACTACCAACCTCAGAGATTGTAGATTTAGCTGACAGACAATGATCAACGACCAATTCAACTTCCTACAAAATAAATGCATTCATGTTAAAGACTGAGTTTGTGATGAAACACTAGATACAGACATCACATGTGATACATATGTGACAATGTATTACAGAATTTTCCTACGATACTGGACAAATTAAATAACTTATGTACCCTTCCATTCCTTCTGATCTCCAAATGATGCCATTCGTTGTCCGTCAACTCTGGCAGGTCTTGAGGCGCAAACTCAAAAATACTGGTATCACTTCCCAAGTTCAGTTGAAGTACAGGTCGTTTATTGACTAGTTCCAACAGTATAAAATCAGTGGGCTGTCCGGCTTCCGAAGTCATTGGACCATTGTAAAACAGAGTACCGTCTTCATTGGTGATAAACTCAATTGATGTTCGCGTGTCTTCACATTGTTCTAACGTTTCGACCCAAGCGTAGCTACCACTGCCGCTAAAACTTCTCTTGATCTCCTCGCATCGACCACCTTCAAAACCAGTAGGGCACTGACAACTGAAAAAAAAAAATATTAATCATTTTATTTATAGAAGCGCCATAAATATTATGTCCGCAACCTGTACAACAAACATCAATGATAAAAATATAAGCAAAATCAGGAAAAATGGTATTTAAAGCTGATCCATCTATGGGTATAATTTTGAAATTTGTTTTACCTAAATCCTTGTGGAGTATCTGTACATGTACCACCGTTCAGACAAGCATCGTACGAGCATCCGGCTGGGAAGATATTCTCTCCGGCACATCCGCAAGCCGCGGTTGTGTATGTGGTTATTCCTGTGAACGACTGCGATTGTAGATCGATAAGATACGGTTCTTTAGTGACGGTGTAATCATTGTAACAAGATCCTTCGCAAACTCCTTCGTCCATAAAACATGCATCGATTTTAATCATTGTAATCGTCAGTCCTGTACTAGACTCAACCTGCAGAAAAAAAAAATTTATTATCATTAAAATAACATTTTTTTTTATTCCTTTCAGCAAAACAATACATAGTAATTTAATTTCCAGGAAGACAAATACAAAACAGTTAAATACAAATAAAAAGGTTACTCTCTGCTGAATTAATAGTGAAAAAATCACTATGTTAAGTCCTTGTCGTGCAGATTACCAAGAAAAGACTCCGTCAACAAATTACCTGATCTTTGTTCTGACGGACAGCGCTATCCATTCGTTCTGCCTTGTAGTATGGAGATCCGTGCGCTGAATATCTAACTTCGATAGTATTTGCTTCGCCAACCACGTCCATCACGCTGAAGATATCAATATTCATCTCCTTAGCCCCGATAATACCCGCCAAACTCTTGCGCAATTTTCCATACTTGCTGTTAGGTTCGCGGACAAAGTTGGCGGCAGTTGTTCCAGAAAAGCGTAACGATCCAGAATTATACACAGCCTCTTCTGGTAAATCGGTAACGGTGACCGTCACTGTTGAGGTGCTGTCTATCCACTTGTTGTCGGAGACTAAAACTTGCATCGTGTACGTACCGGACGGCGTTCCTGGCTTAATTAAAATGTTACCATTGTCTGGGTCAACCTGTAGGCACAAAACAATATAATAAGTGTTTTTTAACTATTACTATTTCAATTTAACTTAACGATAACAACGATGACAGGAAGGAGAGTCGAGTGTGTGTCCACCTCTTTCTATATACCTAACAAAAAAACTGAAAAAAAGAAGAAACAAACAAAAAATGTGACTCACATCAAAATGGTCCCATACTGCATCATCTGGTTTAATCTTTGTGAACGTTTTTTCATCAATATCATCACTATCTGGATCTGGGGCGTTTACTGGGCCTACTGGGGTCGCACCAATACCACTGCCTGATCCACCTACAGATACCAAATCATATTCATTACAACAGTGTTTTGCCAATAGCCTATTTAAACTAGTAGTTAACTATTTAAACCAATACTAACTTATGGAAACTAATAGTAACTCATTAAAACTAATAGTAACATATTTAAACCAATAGTAACCACTTTAAACTACTGTAATAGTAATCTATTGAAAATTATAGTTAACTATTGAAACTAATAGTAACCAATTTTAGCTTATAGTAATTAATTTTAGCTAATATTACTCAATTTAAACTAATAGTAACCTATTGGAACTTGTAGTTAACTATTAGTCACCAATTTAAACTATAACCAATTTTAGCTAATAGTAACCAATTGAAACTAATAGTATAGTAACCTATTTGAACTATTCTAAACAATTTTTAACTAGTAGTAACACAAAACTAATTATAAATATTTTATGTAAACTTATAGTAACCTATTTAAACTAGGCAATAGTGACATACTAAACTAATTATAACATATGCAACCAATAGTAACTTATCTAAACTAGGTTATAGTTTAACATACTAAACTAATTATAACACATGCAACCAATAGTAACTTATTTAAACTAGGTTATAGTTTAACATACTAAACTAATTATAACACATGCAACCAATAGTAACTTATCTAAACTAGGTTATAGTTTAACATACTAAACTAATTATAACATATGCAACCAATAGTAACTTATCTAAACTAGGTTATAGTTTAACATACTAAACTAATTATAACACATGCAACCAATAGTAACTTATTTAAACTAGGTAATAGTTTAACATACTAAACTAATTATAACACATGCAACCAATAGTAACTTATTTAAACTAGGTAATAGTTTAACAAACTAATTATAACACATGCAACCAATAGTAACTTATCTAAACTAGGTTATAGTTTAACATACTAAACTAATTATAACACATGCAACCAATAGTAACTTATTTAAACTAGGTAATAGTTTAACATACTAAACTAATTATAACACATGCAACCAATAGTCACTTATCTAAACTAGGTTATAGTTTAACATACTAAACTAATTATAACACATGCAACCAATAGTAACTTATTTAAATTAATCACAACCTAGACTTACCATCATAGGTGTAAACAAACATATCCTTGCTGCCATCCTCATGTTGGTTATCATTCTCATCACCAATTCTTATTTTCAGTACACTGACACACTTGTTAGGAGGATCAAAAGAGTCGGAGATCTCAATTTGCATGTGGTAATATTCCTGCATCTCGCGGTCAAATTTTTTAAGAGTAGAGATCGTTGCAACGTTTTCTGAAATAAACGAACATGGCTAAATGAAAATAGGATGAAAGTATTACCGTTCAGTGTGATATGGCATAATGGTGAGGGATATTGTATGTAATATGTATTTGAGAGACCTATCTGTGTTATATTGCTGAGCTCTGGAGATCAAAAGGTTTATCTGTGGCTGCGACATGATCAGTTCCACGCTCCTTAACAGACAACGAGCACTGCGGAGAATATGTACATATTACAGTACTGTTGGTATTTGTCGCAGCCAGACATAAGATCAAAGGACTGTTACATGTCCCTATATTGGCAAGGCGAGCTCATTGTCCTGTTGTTAGATTGCCTTGGTATCATACTTAGGCAAGATACTCTCATTGAGTTGGAAAAATGTTTAAATGTACTTCCAGAAATTCTAGGAGTTTTTGGCTAGGTGGACTGACTTGATTAAATCTTTAGATTTTCACTTAAGCACTATGTTGACAAAAACATCCATGGGTAGGGCATACAAATACATACCACCAACAGTCATCAAGAAAGCCTCGTTAATGCTGTACTCGTCATTCACTCCTTTATCATCTCCATTGACAACTCTAAAAGTAAATGGTGTTTGGATGCCTGTGTCAGGATCAGTTGGCGATATGACTGCAACCTCTATAGGGCTGGCAGAATTCTCCATTACAACTGGTGTGTACTGGTCTTCCGCGAAGCTTGGACACTCATCGTTGATGTCCAAGACTGTAATTGTTAAGAGCCCTTCACCAGTCATTGGTGGTATTCCAGCATCTATGGCAAGGACTTTCAGTTCATGACGTTCAGTTGTTTCTCTGTCTAACTCTTTTACAATTCTTAATACACCAGAGTCCGGGTTCACTTCAAATAAACCATCCTCATTGGTTGAGGGATCAATCTCATACCTATGCAAAAATACAAATTCATTTTTACTTTAAAGATGTATTTTCCTACCTGAAAATTTTTTTTAATTTGTTTTGTTGAAGATGCCATTTTAATGTCACATAATAGTTGGATCTAAACAAATGTATTTACTTGTAAAAACTGTAATTTAAAGTTTTTTTTTAATTTTTTAAAGAGAAAATCATTTTTTCCAAGTTTTTTTTCTACGAAAGTTATTTATATTTATTAAAACTACAAAATAACCTATTTATTTTATTTAATTAAACTTCATTTTTCAGGTTTAAAGGTAATATTTAGTATAGACAACAATATTTTACAAGATACCCTGTAAATTTGATAAAAACAAAAACTTACCTGGCAACTCTTCCATTATCTTCCAACTCAGTATCTTTAGCAAAAACTGTCATGACAGCATCCTGAGGTATTTGTCCCTCAAAGAAACTAAACGCTTCGGGAAGATTCTCAAACACTGGCGCGTTATCATTTACGTCCATGACAGTGATTTGTACCGTGGCGCTAGCCGAATCCTTGCTATCAGACGCCTGAATGGTCAATGTAAATGACCGGTCACCCGTCTCATAATCCAATTCCTACAACAAAAACAAAACATTTATTATCATTTTGAGGACAACATAGTTTAATGAAGACATACATTTTCCCTACTCTTTCTACACTAATGTGACCTAACATTTTTACACATAAATTAGCTTATTTTATAAAAAAGAGCTTTACCTTATTTAGAACCAAGATAGCATTCTGTTTATTAACAGGATTTGGGTTAATCTTGAATTTACCAGCATTGTTTCCTGATACAATAGTGAAGGTAAGTTCAGCATTAACACCAATATCTCGGTCGCTGGCAAGAACATCCAGCACTCTACTTCCTTTAGCGAGGGTCTCGGGAACGGTTTCGGAGTATGAGGTTGGGTTGAATACGGGAGGGTTGTCGTTGACATCATCGATTATAATAGTTGCAGTAGCGGTTGCTGTAAAAAAACAAGTAAATAAAGTTATGTTAGCAAATCTCGAATTTCCTAAAGAATTAACAGATCAAATAATACTTTGTTCACATGTATTATGAATACTGCATTTCATAGCTCACCGCATTGAATGTAACCTGGGAATATATTTCAAAGCTCTGACTACACTATCAAACTAGTTTGACCAAATATGGTAGTGATATGCCAAAATATGGTAGTGATATGCCTAAATATGGTAGTGATATGCCTAAATATGGTAGTGATATGCCTAAATATGGTAGTGATTTTCCCCCGAAATATGGTACAGTAGTAATATACATCACATTTTTTTTGTCACATAAAGTTTGATAGTGTAGACAGAGCTTAAGAGGGTAGCCACCATCTCATGTGTCTTTCATTTGTTCTTTTATGATAGTGTAGACAGAGCTTAAGAGGGTAGCCACCATCTCATGTGTCTTTCATTTGTTCTTTTATGATAGTGTAGACAGAGCTTAAGAGGGTAGCCACCATCTCATGTGTCTTTCATTTGTTCTTTTATGATAGTGTAGACAGAGCTTAAGAGGGTAGCCACCATCCCATGTGTCTTTCATTTGTTCTTTTATGATAGTGTAGACAGAGCTTAAGAGGGTAGCCACCATCTCATGTGTCTTTCATTTGTTCTTTTATGATAGTGTAGACAGAGCTTAAGAGGGTAGCCACCATCTCATGTGTCTTTCATTTGTTCTTTTATGATAGTGTAGACAGAGCTTAAGAGGGTAGCCACCATCTCAAGTGTCTTTCATTTGTTCTTTTATGATAGTGTAGACAGAGCTTAAGAGGGTAGCCACCATCCCATGTGTCTTTCATTTGTTCTTTTATGATAGTGTAGACAGAGCTTAAGAGGGTAGCCACCATCTCATGTGTCTTTAATTTGTTCTTTTATGATAGTGTAGACAGAGCTTAAGAGGGTAGCCACCATCTCATGTGTCTTTCATTTGTTCTTTTATGATAGTGTAGACAGAGCTTAAGAGGGTAGCCACCATCTCATGTGTCTTTCATTTGTTCTTTTATGATAGTGTAGACAGAGCTTAAGAGGGTAGCCACCATCCCATGTGTCTTTCATTTGTTCTTTTATGATAGTGTAGACAGAGCTTAAGAGGGTAGCCACCATCTCATGTGTCTTTCATTTGTTCTTTTATGATAGTAGTGTAGACAGAGCTTAAGAGGGTAGCCACCATCCCATGTGTCTTTAATTTGTTCTTTTATGATAGTGTAGACAGAGCTTAAGAGGGTAGCCACCATCCCATGTGTCTTTCATTTGTTCTTTTATGATAGTGTAGACAGAGCTTAAGAGGGTAGCCACCATCTCATGTGTCTTTCATTTGTTCTTTTATGATAGTGTAGACAGAGCTTAAGAGGGTAGCCACCATCCCATGTGTCTTTCATTTGTTCTTTTATGATAGTGTAGACAGAGCTTAAGAGGGTAGCCACCATCCCATGTGTCTTTCATTTGTTCTTTTATGATAGTGTAGACAGAGCTTAAGAGGGTAGCCACCATCTCATGTGTCTTTCATTTGTTCTTTTATGATAGTGTAGACAGAGCTTAAGAGGGTAGCCACCATCCCATGTGTCTTTAATTTGTTCTGTTATGATAGTGTAGACAGAGCTTAAGAGGGTAGCCACCATCTCATGTGTCTTTCATTTGTTCTTTTATGATAGTGTAGACAGAGCTTAAGAGGGTAGCCACCATCCCATGTGTCTTTCATTTGTTCTTTTATGATAGTGTAGACAGAGCTTAAGAGGGTAGCCACCATCTCATGTGTCTTTAATTTGTTCTTTTATGATAGTGTAGACAGAGCTTAAGAGGGTAGCCACCATCTCATGTGTCTTTAATTTGTTCTTTTATGATAGTGTAGACAGAGCTTAAGAGGGTAGCCACCATCCCATGTGTCTTCCATTTGTTCTTTTATGATAGTGTAGACAGAGCTTAAGAGGGTAGCCACCATCCCATGTGTCTTTAATTTGTTCTTTTATGATAGTGTAGACAGAGCTTAAGAGGGTAGCCACCATCCCATGTGTCTTTAATTTGTTCTTTTATGATAGTGTAGACAGAGCTTAAGAGGGTAGCCACCATCTCATGTGTCTTTAATTTGTTCTTTTATGATAGTGTAGACAGAGCTTAAGAGGGTAGCCACCATCTCATGTGTCTTTAATTTGTTCTTTTATGATAGTGTAGACAGAGCTTAAGAGGGTAGCCACCATCTCATGTGTCTTTCATTTGTTCTTTTATGATAGTGTAGACAGAGCTTAAGAGGGTAGCCACCATCCCATGTGTCTTTAATTTGTTCTTTTATGATAGTGTAGACAGAGCTTAAGAGGGTAGCCACCATCCCATGTGTCTTTAATTTGTTCTTTTATGATAGTGTAGACAGAGCTTAAGAGGGTAGCCACCATCCCATGTGTCTTTCATTTGTTCTTTTATGATAGTGTAGACAGAGCTTAAGAGGGTAGCCACCATCCCATGTGTCTTTAATTTGTTCTGTTATGATAGTGTAGACAGAGCTTAAGAGGGTAGCCACCATCTCATGTGTCTTTAATTTGTTCTTTTATGATAGTGTAGACAGAGCTTAAGAGGGTAGCCACCATCCCATGTGTCTTTCATTTGTTCTTTTATGATAGTGTAGACAGAGCTTAAGAGGGTAGCCACCATCCCATTTGTCTTTAATTTGTTCTTTTATGATAGTGTAGACAGAGCTTAAGAGGGTAGCCACCATCCCATGTGTCTTTAATTTGTTCTTTTATGATAGTGTAGACAGAGCTTAAGAGGGTAGCCACCATCTCATGTGTCTTTCATTTGTTCTTTTATGATAGTGTAGACAGAGCTTAAGAGGGTAGCCACCATCTCATGTGTCTTTAATTTGTTCTTTTATGATAGTGTAGACAGAGCTTAAGAGGGTAGCCACCATCCCATGTGTCTTTCATTTGTTCTTTTATGATAGTGTAGACAGAGCTTAAGAGGGTAGCCACCATCTCATGTGTCTTTCATTTGTTCTTTTATGATAGTGTAGACAGAGCTTAAGAGGGTAACCACCATCTCATGTGTCTTTAATTTGTTCTTTTATGATAGTGTAGACAGAGCTTAAGAGGGTAGCCACCATCCCATGTGTCTTTCATTTGTTCTTTTATGATAGTGTAGACAGAGCTTAAGAGGGTAGCCACCATCTCATGTGTCTTTAATTTGTTCTTTTATGATAGTGTAGACAGAGCTTAAGAGGGTAGCCACCATCTCATGTGTCTTTAATTTGTTCTTTTATGATAGTGTAGACAGAGCTTAAGAGGGTAGCCACCATCCCATGTGTCTTTAATTTGTTCTTTTATGATAGTGTAGACAGAGCTTAAGAGGGTAGCCACCATCCCATGTGTCTTTCATTTGTTCTTTTATGATAGTGTAGACAGAGCTTAAGAGGGTAGCCACCATCCCATGTGTCTTTAATTTGTTCTTTTATGATAGTGTAGACAGAGCTTAAGAGGGTAGCCACCATCCCATGTGTCTTTAATTTGTTCTTTTATGATAGTGTAGACAGAGCTTAAGAGGGTAGCCACCATTCCATGTGTCTTTAATTTGTTCTTTTATGATAGTGTAGACAGAGCTTAAGAGGGTAGCCACCATCCCATGTGTCTTTAATTTGTTCTTTTATGATAGTGTAGACAGAGCTTAAGAGGGTAGCCACAATCTCATGTGTCTTTAATTTGTTCTTTTATGATAGTGTAGACAGAGCTTAAGAGGGTAGCCACCATCCTATGTGTCTTTAATTTGTTCTTTTATGATAGTGTAGACAGAGCTTAAGAGGGTAGCCACCATCTCATGTGTCTTTCATTTGTTCTTTTATGATAGTGTAGACAGAGCTTAAGAGGGTAGCCACCATCTCATGTGTCTTTAATTTGTTCTTTTATGATAGTGTAGACAGAGCTTAAGAGGGTAGCCACCATCCCATGTGTCTTTCATTTGTTCTTTTATATATTTCATCTGTTTATTACTTTTTACAAATTAAAGAATTGAATGATTGAAAGCGGCATTTTAGGTTGGTTTTAACCAATTTAAAGGTTATAATTTGGTAATGATTTCGTTAATAATTGCTAATACACAAACTAGATTAAATATTTACCTGATTTTCTTCCAGTTGTGGCCATATCTTCAGCTTTTACCAACAGATAATATTTATCATCGGTCTCGCGGTCAAGATTGGCGTTTGAACGGACTTCGATTCTTCCGATGATGGGTTCGATCTGAAAGAGATCTCGACCGTCTTTTCCATCGGATGGTAGGTCTGACGGAGGAATTTGCTCGAAGGAATATTGGTTGTTGGAATGCTGCTGTGAATCTTTATCGGATGCGGTCATTCTCATTACAAAGCGATCTGACAATTATATAAAATTTGTATAAGGATTTTGGTAAAGGTTTTTGTTATTGTGGCATTTATTTTTACTAAAATGATTGTAAATAAATAAACAAATTATTTAATTAAGACACAAATAAATACATTGTATATAAATAATTGCATTATTAACAAACCAATTGGAGTGAGAGTTAGTAATATCATCTTATTTTTTTACAAATACTGTACCTTAACAATATAAATTTTAATATGTAATCTTAAGCTCTGTCCACACTATAAAACTAGTTTGACAAAAAAAAGTGTAATGTGCCCAAATATGGTAGTGATATGTCCAAATATGGTAGTGGTATGACATCATAATGTCCATATATGGGCATAGCACATTTTTTTGTTGTCACATAAAGTTTTATAGTGTAGACAGAGCTTAAGATTACACATTAAAATTTATATTACAGCACAGTATTTGTAAAGAAATAAGATGATTACTATCATGTTTGAAAAGGATAATGGTGTACATACTTGAAGGGGGATTTCCCTCTTCTACATGCCCTTCATACCGCGCTTCATTGAACTCCGGTCCGTTATCGTTAATATCTTGCACGACAATTCTAATGTCGGTGTAACCGCTTCTTCCAGCGCCATTCTCATCAGTTGCGACCGCCAAAAACCTCCACTCTGTTTTATACTCGTAATCTAAAGTCTGCAACACGTAGATATCACCAGTGTTTTCACGTATTATGAAGTAATCACTGTCTTCGCCCTCCAGACCGTATCTGATGGCGCTTGCAGGACCGACAGAACCTTCATCCTTATCTTCGGCGGTTACCTGTACAACAAAAACATTTGGAATTGTATGTTTCACATTTGATATTTTTATCTTTTATTTATGTATTTAACTATTGACGATGTACATACTTATTTTATTAGAAGTGAAAAGAATGAAACTTAATATATAATTTAAAAAAGCATATAAGAAATGAAACAAAACAAAAACAGCAATTTCGATTGCAAACAAACGTTTGTAATACAGTATGTTTACAATGTTACAATTTTTCTCTGTAAGGTGAGTGTATCTCACAAAAAAAAACACATTTTTAAATGGGCCAAGAACAGGGCTGAAAGTAATTGAGCCTTCTCCAATATAAGACCAATTTCGAACAACTTTGCCACTTTGCTGTTGAAAACTAAATGCTATAAAAAGGACAGGACTTACTTTTAATACGAAAATTTCTTGATTATCATCATTTTCCTCTAATATTTCGGCTCTATACAATTCCTGATTAAATTCAGGGTCTATATCGTTCACGTTTTCCACAGTAATCACTACAGTGGCCGTAGTTTCGTGTTTTCCATCTGTGGCGACGTAGTCGAGTTCGTAACTGGTTATTGTCTCGTAGTCCAATGACGACGCTACTTTGATTCGACCCGTGTGCGCTTCTACTTCAAATACGGCACTTTGATATGGTTGGTTGCCAGGTTGTGTTCTACCACCCGCAATTAAATAGTTTAGCCTTCCACCTGTAGATAATATTATGCAAATTACAACAATTTGTAAATTATCAAGTGATGAATCTTATTTATGGAAAAGGGTTTCATAAACCACCTCATGAAAAAAATAAAAAAATATTGGGGATTCAAATATTAAAGATTTTGTCCCAACAAATAATTTTCTCATTTTTTTTGTTAAATATGCCATTTTGATGTTCCATAATCATAATTCACCCTGAAAAAAATTATTTACATAAAAAAATGTAATTTAAAGCAAAAATAGTTAAATTGGCTGCCAGCCAAATAGCTTTTTTTGGTTGAATTTAACCGTTTGGTTTATTGTAAGTTACATTTTTTTTCTGCAGAAGTCTTTAACTTTATTAAACTACAAAATGGCCTATTCAAAATCTGATTTGATTAATCTTCAATTTTTTTGGGGGACAACATCTTTAACAAAAATCAGAATACATGATTCCTCAGTGGATATGCAATCTCTTTTGTTTATCATCATTGCCTTCTTCTCCTCCTTTCTCCTTACCTTCATCAGCATCTGTTCCAGTGATGGTAGCAATGCTGGTTCCAATCTTGACATCTTCTTGCACCGTTTCTGTATACCTTGTTTCACTAAACTCTGGTCTGTTGTCGTTCTCGTCAATGATGGCAATCCTTACGGCTACCGTGGCTGATTAAAAGAAAACGATAATGTACATTTGAATAGTGCCATCATTCCAGCAATCAATGATCACGGCGCTGTGGACTTGTTACATTTTCAACTACATGCGTCTCCTCGAAGGGTCGTGTCAGGTCTCTCTCAACTGTCCACAACAATAACGTTTATCACAAACAGTGTGCGCATGGTGGGAAGGGTTTTGGAGGAAATGTCACAACGAGCATGTGTATGATTTGTTGTTTGTACGCATGCGTCATGACGTTTGCTCTCAAACCCTTCCCATCATACATTGTGCAATGTCGTTCCTCGCAAAGTTAAGCTAATTGCAATAAAGCTTATGGCTGGGTGTGAACTAGTACACCGTCAAAAAAGGTGACTTGTACAAGTTTCTTTATAGTGCGCATAAATATTTTGTGCCATGCAATATTTCGATCTATCCATACAATTAGGTGGTATATTGCATGTTCAGATTTTTGTAAAAACTTAGAAATTTATTAAATTATTATTTTATTTTAATATCTCATCCCTATATACTACAATTGGAAACAGAAAACAGACAGATATCATATATTTGTACCTGTATTACTCTCTCCTTGCGTTACACTTGGGATGGCCGAAGGGGCCGAGTCTTCTGCGGTGATGTAGATTACGTAGCTGGATGTTTCTTCACGATCGAAGTTGGCGTTTGTTGTGATTATTCCATTGGTTGGATCAATTACAAAGTCATTGTTAATCAACGTGTTTCCTGGTCCGGGTGTTTGACTGTACGAGATCTACAATGAAGCACATTATGCAGTACAATTACATTTACAAGTTTGGTCCAGACATTATTTTCGACTCAGAAAAATGGGCGGACATGTTGGTGCAATGCAGGCAAGAATGCTGGGGCAAACAGCTACAAATCTTCAGGAATCCATAAATAATTATTATTTAATAAAAATGCATTATAAATATCTACATTGAAAAAAATATAGTAACTGCAGTATAATAATTTTGACCCGATGACCCAAACACCAAAAATAATGAGAAAATACAAAATAGTAATGATAAATGAAATGATGCTTAAGTATGAAGCTAAGCCATTACTGTAGTTACTGAAGCTCTGTCTACACTATCAATTTGACAAAAAAAGTGTGATGGTGCCCAAATATAGTAGTGATATGAAATCATGTCCACATTCCACATATGGACACATCACATTTTTGTGAACTTTGATAGTGTAGACAGAGCTTTAGGTAAGCTTTTAATGGGTAATCATACACGTTGCAGTGACTGCCTCACAACTTTTTTGAAACAAACAAAAATATTGTTTACTGCAGTTCAACAAAATACCGAATTATAATTAACTTAAGTAAAACGATAAAAGGATATTTACCCGTTGGAAATTTGGTTCAGTGTCGTCGTCCTCGGCCATAACTTGGATCACCATGTGGTTCGTATCTTGGTAGTCTCCCTCTGCAATGTTTGCGTAGTAGCCCTTTGATAGAACAAACTCTGGTTGTTTGTCGTTTACGTCAATCACGTTCACATTGACAACAATGAAACTTTCTTGATTTAAGTCCTGCGCCTTAATACGTAGTTCATACCTAAAGTTGAAAAATTGATATTTTATCTTCTGGTATTCTGTCTTCTGTTTAGTTCACATGAGGACGGAACACAAGTACTATACAGTACATACATGCATGACAAAGTAAGAAATTACTTGGGTTGCGCTTACATACTAGTGGGAATCAAGCCAATAGTAAAGCTTTATCTACACTATCAAACTTTATGTTATTATCAAAAAATGTGCACATATATGGACATGATGATGTCATATCACTACCATATTTAGGCATATCGGTACTAATTTGGGCATATCGCTACCATATTTGTGTATATCACTACCATATTTGGGCACATACTTTTTCTTTTGTCAAACTAGTTTCATAATGTAGACAGAGCTTTAAGTGAGACTCCTTAACTTACTCCTAACTAATTTGGCCAGCCTAGCCCCATATGATTTCATTAACCATTTTGGCTAGATGAATAGTTGGGTATAAAAGCCTATTATAATCTAGCACACAAGGCATTAGTTGGGCTAGCTCTGTAATGATATTTACCAAAGTATTAAATAATTATTGATATTAATTCATCAGTCATTACCGCACCTTGTGGTTTCCTCGTAATCCAAGCTATCCGAGACGAACACATTTCCGTCAATGTCGATTTTAAATTTAACTGGATTGTTCGTCTCTTTAGTTTCACCGGACACAATGTCGTAGGTTATCGTGGTTCCATCTGAGGCTGTAGCTGGTGAATTAAAAATAGTGGTGAGAACGCCAATGTCTTCTCTGACGTCAACATCGGGGTGCGGGTTTGTCGTAAATTCTGGTGGGTCCAGTCGTGCATCAGTGAACACGACCTCAACGGTTGTTTGACTGACATGCTGATTGTTATCTGTGACTGTAACTCTTAACTGTACGTCCTATGAAAAAAAAGGTAGAAAACCGTTATGATGATTTATACAAAGTGGGTACATTTTTGTAAATTATATTATGTTTCATAACGTTTATTTATAGACTCTTAAAAGAGGAAAGAAAAAACTAAGGAAAGTGAAAGGCAGATGCCCGTAAAGATGATAAATAACCCCTTGTTTGGGCGAGCCTTAAAAAGAAATGAAAATAAATTGAAAAAAAAAGAGTACTTGAGAAAAAAAAAAAAAGGTAAAATAAATATAGACTGGATGGTAAACAGAACATGATAAGATCAACAAATCAAAAGTCAAGGCTACAATCGGAAATGTTAGAATTCACTTTAAAGAGTAGTTTCGGGTCTTATTATAAAATGTTTTATTAAGTATAATGTTGATACAGCTCCACTTATTTTCTTGTCGCAAGGGGCTACATTATATCAATATTATGTAATGTGTACTTACAGTATCTGGATAGTCCTGTAAACTTGACTTCACCTTGACGACACCGTTTGGTTCAACCATAAAATAATCGTTTTCGTCGCCTAATGAAAATGTTAACCCTAATCTCTCGTCCTCTTCATCCGGATCAAATGCTTCCATACGTACCACTACTTCACCAACTGCAGCGTCTCTGGCCAAAGTTGCTAGAATAAAAAACACAAAATTAGATTTAGTTTATTATTTTACTGAATTCTCTGCACTGTATCTCCACATAATAATGACATAATTATCATAGGCAAATTCTGTAACTTGGTATCATATATGTATCACATGTGATGTCTGTATTTAAAAGTAAGGTCAAGCTTATGGCCTATGATACAACATCACATGTGATACGTATGTGACACTGTATTACATAATTTGCCTATGATACAGGCTTCATATGTGGTACGTATGTGACACTGTATTATATAATTTGCCTATGATACTAGAATTATACAGATTCAAGAATTGGCTAGAGAATCTGCAAATGTTACACTTGATTGATTTCACTGTTTTTGCAAAACCAATCATGCATAGAATTTACAGATGCTACACTTGGTTGGTTTTTCATGAATAAATTAACTAAAACGGCAAACTTACTTGCGTAAGACAAAGCTTGCGGATAGACATCATTCTGATCTCCCACAACAACCGTGAATTGACAGATTCCGGTCAGCTTGTTTTTACCGCCATCTTCAGCGAGCACAGATAAAGAAAACATGTCGATATCCTCCCGGTCCAAGATCTTATTTGTTTTGAGAACACCAGTCACGGGATCAATGAAGAAATAATTCTTTTTTGTCTTTTCTTCAACAATTCTGTACGTAACTTCACCGTTTGAGCCTTTATCTGCATCTGTGGCTACAACCTAGAGCATAGATTAACAAAATTAGTGGTTAAGCATTCTTAGCATTGTTTATGCAATGTGAAGCAAAATGGGGGCATGCTATACTACACAAATAATGAATGTTTATGAGTTGAATGGTGAGAATATTTCAAGATTGAATTGACTCCGCCCATTAAATAACAACTGAAATATTCTCTCAATTAAAAAATTATTGATAACTTATTTGTTGTTAACATAAACAAAACAATCATACATACGTTTATAACTTCCGAAGTTCGTTCTCCGTTTTCATCAACGACGGGTTTATATGTATCACAATCGGGAAAGGTTGGCGTATTGTCATTGATATCATTCACAACGATAACAACTGTTGCGTTTGACACGTTTATGATGTTAGGACTTTGCGAACAACACGCATCATCATCTTGGGCTAATATCGTTATCGTGTAAGAAGCTTCGGTAAGCATACCGGTGATTGATGATCGACTGACGACGCCTATAAACAAAACAAAATTAATTCAAAAAATTGATTAAAATGTCTATGGCGATTCCATTCATAACCAATATGAAATGGGCTGTTTTTAAAGTTTTTATTTAAGTTGGATTTTCTATTTACCTGTGTAAGTGTCTACTTTAAACAGTTCGTATCCAACGCCTTCTCGTTGGATTTCAAAGGTAAGGCCGTCACCATCGGGATCCGTAGCATAGACATTATTGATCTTATAATTTGGTGGTGCGTTCTCATCAACTTGGAACGAATATGTCGATTGCGAGAACACGGGACTGACGTCGTTTACGTTGGTCATGTAAACACGAATGGTGGCCGTACTCGTGGAACCGCCGAGGTCCGTGGCAGTCACGACAAAAGCATATCGATTTGATTCTATCTCGTAGTCCAATGGACCACTGGGGTAAACATATCCTTCTTTGTTTACCCAGAAAGGTACATCACTTGGGGTCGTAAATAAAACTTTACCATAAACGACGCCATCTTGGTCCTCCACGGTAACTGAAAAGGTTTTAATACAAAAATAAATTGATTTTGTGTATCATTTAAAGCCTTGTTCACACTACACTAAATTGAAAATGTTTTGTGCAAGATTCACAACAAAGACATTCGGTGGTAGTTACTGTGTTTTATTTTAGCCACACTTTGGTACAGTCACATGACAGTTCATATTTAACCTTTGACTTTAATAAAAAAAATGTTTGTACATTTTTTCTTGTGCCTGGATGGAAATGAGTGACACAATCCAACCTTGCAAGGCACTTGTTATATTATTTATGATGGTTTTAACAATAATGATATATCAAAAGCTTTTGAGTTTTTCAATAGACAGGCCAAAAAAAAAGTTTTGACAAGAGCAACAGCGTTTCTTGAACCAGGAAATAATGTACACCTTTATATCCAACAGTTTAACTAGGGCAAGGTGACAGGATGAGCACATTCTTAACCGCAAACACTGTCCTGATTGGTCAGAATATTACAAAAGGGCGGGGCTTAATGATCTATTTTGTTATCTCACCTTTGCCAACACTCCTTGTTGTTGGGTTACTTTCACTGATATCATTGAACGCGTAAATAACCTGACTGAACTGCGGAGTATGGTCATTCACATCCGTGACGTTCACAAAAACCTAACAAAAAAAAGGAAGAAATATAATAAATGATTGTTTTGTATGGTATTAGTAGTGCATAGGTTATCACAATCCCACTGCCTAGCATGGTGATATCAGAGGATGAGATTCAGAGAACATACCACTTTATTTGTAGGGGTGTTTAAAGATAAGATTGATGGTTTGTCTACTGTACACTATCAAACTAGTTTGACAAAAAAAGTCTGATGTGCCCAAATATGGTAGTGTTATGCTTAAATATGGTAGTGTTATTGTTAAGCTTAAATATGGTAGTGTTATTACATCATCATGTCTATATGGGCACATAAAGTTTGATAGTGTAGAGAGATATATTTCACTGTCATTGGATAAGATTAATACATTCTGAAAAGTGGAGACATTATGTCTGGGCATCCTACATTATAATTGAACATTTTATCTTAAAATAGCCCTAGTTATCAAATAAAGACATTCTTTAAAAAGTCTGAAACCATAGGGACTCGCAAAACAGGGACTGTCATACTCATCCCATAAAGATGCAGGAAGGTGATCCCAGAGGATGGAGGAGTTTTCTCTACAGACAAATTTTGCTAAAAAGCCACATCATTGTACTAGAAAAGAAAACAAACCTCGCAATAGCCACTGCCGATTACGTCTTCTGCCCGAATCCTAAGTTTGTACCCATTGCGAACCTCTCTGTCAACAACCGATGTTAAAGATATCATGCCGTTCCCGTTGATGGAAAAAAGATTTCCCTCGGGTTGTTCCGCAATGGAGTACGACACTGTACCAGTCCTCTCAAATGATTTCGCCTTTACTGTCAACAATCTACAAGACAAAATCAATTTATTAATTTAGCAAACTGCCAAAGAGGAAACCATGGACCAAACGGAACATCTTAATAAAATCAATAAACACATCATAGAAAGAAAAGGAAATAAAATTCATGTAAAGAAATCTATCAAAATAAATAAAACTAGTATAAAAAAAACCACCAGTACAGTAGACCCTTCTTTTGTTCACATAATTAAAAAACATTGTGATATATATTTTTTTCCATCTTGTATGTATGTTTTGTTAATGGCACAAGTATATACTTTCTAGGTGACATTTGTATTTATTTGCAAATAAATACAAATGTTTTAAGATTGATTGATGTTTTAATAAAGTGATTTTGATTACAAAAAGTGATACGTACGTTCTCGGGCTGGAACCTTCGACCACTTCAACATTGTAAACTTCTTGCGTAAATTGAGGAACACGGTCTCCAAACACTATCAGGATATCAGCGTAAGATATCATGTCTGTCCCGGTTTCTTTGGCCGACACCGTCAGTGTAATCTCATCGATTCCTGTAAGACTCTGTCCTTGTGGAAAGTTTGTGAACACCTCTCCAGTTGTTTCATCTATTCTAAAGACATCTCCAGCCGTGTCTGCAAAAAAGAAAAAAACTTCATACATTCGGCAAATTCTATATACATTATCACATGTGTTTCACATATGATGCCTGTATCATGGACCCTAACATTACCGAACCTAAACCTTCTATGTGATACACATATGATTCTGTATTATGGATGAAGATACAGCATTGAAAATCATGTGGTATGAATATTGTTGCTACCCTATTATAAATTTCATTAACCCAGTAAAATTTTTTTATCTTCTTTGTAAAACTTGCAAACTACAGTATACCTTTACAAACAATTACTCGGTAAAGAAATTCTTTAAATTCACTTTAATATTTCTTTAAAAAAAAAAAGATTAACTCAACAGCGAATAACTTAATATTTATGTAACGGCTACACTTAATAATTCATTCAAGCCTCCACAATGAGGCTATAAATCACGTCAAGACAGATTTTACGAGCATGAACACGCTTTAACGTTAATGTAAAATTTCATTGTTATAAACCAAAAAATGTTCCTACATATACCGTCGTAACATCCATTTATTTTTGTTTTCAGAATTAACATTATCTTAAATCTTAAAAAGTTGAAGTTTCATATGGATATTGAGACACTGAGCCGTGTTTTATCGTCAATAAGTGGCGCCTTAAGTCTCGAGGGAGTAATGCTATCTCATCTTAAATTTCCGTGCTCTGTAGTAATTTGATGATGGTACTCTACTCTACGCTTCAGTGCATCTTTGCACAGTGTGTGTAAATATATTAATGAATTAAAATCATGAATATAGAAATTGTAATCTTATTTGACCCGTTTTTTTTTTTTATCATCAAAATATTTTAATTTAAATAAAACATTTAACAATCAATCACAACTAATGTAATTAATCATTAAAAACATTACTGTACTTTCATTACGAATAACATTAATTTAAAACAAAAACATATGGAAGCATCGAAATAACCAAGATTAGTTTTAATTGTTTGAAATTAACACTTAATAACAATTGATGAGTCACCAATATGTATGACTGTACAGTAACTGTGATTGCTAAAAATAAAATATAGTTAAATTGAATACATAATAAAAACTACCCATATTTAATTAAATTCTACTACAGTACAGTAGTATGTTTTCTCATGGGCTTTTATCTGCCGCCAGTCTACAGTAGCAATACAGTCATCTCTCAGTTTGTCCCATTTTCAAAATCTCTCGAGTCCGTTTTTGGTTAATTTTTAAATAAACTTTCGAATTACATTTGAATTTTTACATTATACTACATTACACAAAGTCTGAGTATATAAATAGAATTCAATAAAAATAACACTATGTAAAAATACTCATATTTAATTTCTTCATTCATACAGTACAAGTACAACTGTATCATAATTATCGAAACTAATAAAGATGAATTTATAAAATCTTGTCGTGCTACAACAGAAAAAAAATAATACAAAACCAAAAAATACAATCGTAACTTAATTTTCATTTTTAATCATTGATTTTATCTTGTTTTTGTTGATAATTAATAGTTTCCTTCTCAATTCAAAACAAGCTATACTTTCTAATTCAAAAGGTTCTTCTGCTGAGCGCTTTGTTCAATTAGTTTATAATCTAATTATTATACAAGTTATTATGGCGAGACGACGATGACAACCAATGGATGTGATTTGATTATTGAATGAAAATGAAAAAAAAAACAACCAAACACTGATTTAATTTTAACTTAATGTCACGGTTTCTGAGTAATAATACGATGTACACAAAATCTAAATTAAAAAGCATACTTTTGTATTTTTGTTTTGTTAACTATACAAAAAGAGATTTTTCACTATTACTACTGTCAGTAGCTGTACTTTTAATTAAATAAGGACGAAACTGTGAAATATTCTTAATGAGAACTTTGGTAATTTTTAAGATAACAAAGATCATTGTATTCTCGCCGAGAAGAGAGTTTTTAAAGTAATTATTTTTACAAATTTACAGTTAAATTGTAGTATTTTATTTCTATATTTATTTCTATTGGCAGTAGTTATCGCTGTCGGGTTTTATGAATAAATAAAATTAAAAATACCACTGTCTACTAGGAATTGTTTCCAGTTTAAAATAAAATTAATGGTAGAAAATCTCAGTTGTTAATGGAAGGCTACCAGTATAATAGCAAGATGCGTTGGGGTATACATAAACACAAGTTCCTTGATTGGGCGACATCAAAATCCCTGACATAGACCAATATACAAGAGGGAATATCATCAACGATAGATTTTTGGCTGATCCTATTACCTACACTAGACTAGTAGTAGTACGGCATGCATAATATCGATCAGAAAATATATTCATAAATGTGAAAGGTTTACTAAATTTAAATATTTTTGTTATCGAGGAATAAGGTATTACACTGTAAGTGTATAGTAACTAACTTTGGCAGTGATATTTTACAGAGTTTTGTTAACAGGATAAAATCCTTCTTTGGGACATACATCCGAGGACACTTAGCTGGGTCAACCCCAACGTGTCCCTTTAATACAGGTAGGTGTAAGGGGTGTACTGTATGTACTTTTATAATACTGCTGAATGGTAAAAGGCCTTTTTCCCATCAGTGTCAGTCAGTTATTAATTCGTTCAATAAACAACATTTCTCCAGACTTCATTAAATTATATTTCCAATTTCCTTATATGACCTTTGACCCTTCTCTCTTTCGATCATAATATAAAGTATTCTATTTCAATAATAATTATTATTCATAACTCTTCAGAATGTATATTATTACCTAGTTAGTAGTAATTGTACACTTTATACAGCAAGAATCATCATATCCCTTAGTAACAGTAGTTCATTTCCTTCTAAGTGTTATATTCTGAACATTAACAAGGTAGTTTTTTTTAAAAAATATTGATTATTTCTTGTACGAACGCAACATGAATATTGATTTACTTGTTCTAATAATCTAAATAATAATTAAATATAAAATATACATATTAATATAATACTTTAATATTGTGTTACCGGTATATCAAAAAAGGATTACTGTACATTAGGTTTAGGTAGATGTTGTTATGGTATACGGTAGGCCTGTCAACTCAGCATACATGGTATCGCAAAACGTTTATTGTCGCTAGTCTATGATAATACAAGAATTGGCTGAACATTGAAATCTTCCTGACTAAAGCTCTGTCTACATTATCAAACTTTATGTGAAAAAAAAAAGTGATGTGCCCATAATAATATGGACACGATTAATAGTAGTAATATCACTACCATCATATTTGGGCATATCAGTACCATATTATTTTAAGCATCATCACACTTTTTTGTCAAACTAGTTTGATAGTGTACAATAGACAGAGTTTTACATTATCAAAAAAATACTCACCTATGAAAAATCCATATGTGATGTCGGTACTAGAATCATCCGGGTCAACGGCTGAGAGCTGATAAACTGACACGCCATTGGACACTTCAGGAGTGAGCTTGGCAATATACGGTACGTATTCCATAGTCCAGACTGGGGGCTCATCTACATCACCGATTGTTATTGTTAAGGTAGTTGAGTTGTATGTCACTAAAAACAAAACAAATACGTAGTTATAATACTTTAAAATGTGCATTGTCAAGAAACGGTTTATAGCGATAAAGTATCATGTACAAACATTAAATGAAATTTATCGTGACTTCCAAATCATAATACTGTACATAGCAGTATACAGATAGTACAGATTTTTTTGTCCCACGGGCCTGGTGGTATTATAAGAAAAAAATGTCTATATTTTGTGATCGTTATGAGTATTTACTAGGCAACCAGCTATAAATATCTAATGTCTTTTACTATTGTATGTGTCGCATAAAAGCGATAGGTGCGTATTTACTTTCTCTTAATATATTCTTCGGCAAATTCTATGTGAAACATTAAACCAGCATGGCTACTGGTAGAGACACACAATAGCTATATTCATTAATTAAAGCAGCAACCAACAGCCATAAGCTGTCTGGTGCACTTGGATAAACAGTCATTGTCAAGGAATTTGTATGCCTCAGCATACAAAGGACAGATTAGCATAAAATTAACTGCATGGATATGTGGTTTTTGCTGGCATAAGGTCATCAAACCATAACTCCATACTCTTCAGTGACAAAGAAAATGTTAGTGAAGTTTATATTTTTTATAAAGTAATTGAAAATTTGTTGAGGAATTCAATCTAAGGCTGAAAATTCTGGAAACAATTTAATGATTAACTTTAGGGCAAGACACAATGAGAATACCTTATGATTGAATACAAATGTTACTGTTGTTGATAAAATCGGCTCATGCACTAGCAGGGTCAGCCTCTTGAAAATGGATTATCATTAAATTATTATTATTGTTATAACCCTACTATTCTATGGACCAATTCTGACTGACAACCCACCACATTTAATGATACCTTCAACTCAATGTAAAGCCAACTTATATAGCCACAAGAAATAAAGTGGTGCGGTTTTCGCATAAAAAGGGAACAATCTCTGTTCAAGTCAATGGGTTGTCAAAGGCCTGTGAAAAAGTGGTCAGGTTAAAACCTTACCAACCACACTGGTGGCTACGGCCCTGAAATAACGTAAGACTGAGCTCATTACTGTAATCCAAGGTTAATTACCAATAAGGATCTCTTTCATAGAAAGTTTAAAGTATTTTGCCGAACATAATTACAGATTTGTTTGTAACAAACAGGACATAAAGACCAATAGTACAAATAACAGGTAGTAAACAAGGCTATATTACAACAATCAGTTAAATTATAGCAATTTAGTTTAATTCCAGTCATTGTATGTTTGGGTTAACTTGTAAAACTAACTTGTTCAGGGTTAAATGAAAATGTTAAAATGTTTCAAATCCCTTACAAGCAGACTTATCGCGCGACGTCCATCTATAATATGAGCAACAGTGACAGTATCGGCTAAGTTTATTTAAATGTCTCATATTCATTGGAATACTGTACAGTACAGTAAATACAAACCGAGGGTCCACTAAAATAAGTCTGATAAAACAGTATTAAATTAAAAACAGACTCATAAAAATGGGGCAATTCCATTCTTTTTTTAGTTTAATATTTAATGTGCTAGAATTCTTAATGGCAGTCTTTGTTTTATACAGTACTTTTTAAAAATATACAGTCAACAGCCAATACTGGACTCCCTAAAAACTGGAAACTCTCCAAATACCAGACTTTTCTTGGGGACCAAAAGGTCCCAAATTCATTTTTTACCTTTAAAAACAATGTCCAAATATCCACTAAGGTGCAGGAAACTCCAAAATGACCAATCCTGCGCTTTACTCCAAATATCAGACTATCGAGAAAACCAGACATGTTTGGCCAGCCCAAAAGTGTCCAGTATTGGGACAGTTTATTGTTCTATGAATGAAGATGCTAGAAGGAAATAAACAAATTGGCAGGAACCTCATAAAGACCAGGAACATTTTTTTTAAAGACTGAATCTGCTTAACAGATTTCGTAGTGGTAAAGGAATCATTAAGACAGGAAATTGTTTACAATTCTGGTTTAGCTGAACATCCGAAAATCATCGCCGGTATTGAAAAAAATTTAATCTTACACCACGAAATGGAAATATAAATAAAACGTACAGTACTGTACTTATTGATGAAGAAAGTATTCATTCAAACAAATTGAAGTTTGTTTATTAATGAATTAATTATGGCTATTAATTAGTACAATTACAGTATGCTCTGTCTACACTATCAAACTCAATGTGACAACAAAATGTGATGTGCCCATATATGAACATGATGATGTCATATCACTACCATATTTAACCATATCACTACCATATTTGGGCACATCAGGCTTTTTTTTCAATCAAACGACTGTGATATTGTAGACAGAGCTTTATGTCCATGAACATTGACTTTACACAGTTACACCTCACAAAATGTTTCTGTTGGTCCGATTTCGGTTCAGTATGACATAAAATAACAAACAGAATGCTGAGCGTATAAATATCAGAATGTTGTTTTTAAAGCAACTACTAGTACTACATTAAATTCTATCAGTCACGCACACCAAATACCAGCAAGTTAGACTATACTTACAGTAGTCTAAATATAACGTCACCTTCAAATTGTCCTGTGTCTACACTTTTTTACTTTAATCTCTCCCATCCAAATACTGTACTACTGCTACAATACAGTTACCTGGTAACTGGTCTTATGTTTGTATTGTTTTAAAAAGGCCATACTAAAATCTGGAAATTTGCAGGAATTTCTTAGTTACTCAAATTATCTTAATATCTTTATTATTAGACTTATAATATACAGTGTACCAATCATATTTATTATGTAAAAACATTTAAACAGTATTGGAAACATGAAAATGTTAATGATATTGATAAACAGAGCTTTACTACAACAAAACAACCTTCTAAAAGTGAACTGTACTGTACATATGGTAATAACCAAATTCAATTGGTACTTGAATACAGTATCTCCATTCTGTGTCAAAACCTCAAGATGCTATTATGTATGCATTGCCTTGGTATGATAATTTTCTGTAATTAAAATGCGAAGACGAGTCAAGTATTTTTAACAGTATTACTCGTCGTCGTACTGTATCATGTTCTTCTAGGCATAATAGAATGCTTCGTTTACCAAATAAATTCAATTATCCAACAGGCTCATGCAAAACAAATCAATTGTTTTTAAATTATTCTACTAATTGCTATGCAAATAACGGCTCAGTAAAATGGATCACGAATATTCGATTAGCAAAAATTACCACATAAATCCCTTGCTTTGTAAATTTGTAATTTTCATAATAGTGTAGTATACTCATTTATAATGTCTATGGAATAATTTAATTTTAAAGTATGCAGAATAATCATTTAAATGCAAGTTTAATGACTGACAAGGTTTATTAATTATTAAATAAATACTATAATAATAAAGCCTATTTTAGTATTACTATTACTTCAGAAACATTGAATCATAATATGCAGTCATAGTAAAGTACTGTAGTTTATGCCATTGCCAACAAAAAGAAAAACAAATTCTATCTGGAAAAATAATTATATGGATGGTAACTAGAGTATTAAAAATAAAAATTCCAAAATTACCTGTGCAATAGGTACAGTAGTTATTAACACATTTAATTTTTTTTAATTTTTGTTCTAATCGGCATACATACAAAATGGAGTAGTACACTACAATACAATGTACTGTAGATTATTTAATTATTTTTGTTGGATTTTTTATGAGGTTAGATGATATTTTAGGTAATTGCAGTGTTTACAGTAGTACAATTAACTGGACACAATTTTTTTTTTATGACATTGTATTGTAAAGAAAAACTAAATATCGCAACATTGATAATGATATTATAGTGCAATCTAGTACCGCTCCAATGATGTAATTTATCTCAATGGTTCGCACAACTGACATTTTATATAGTTCCTGTCGCCAATTAAAATATGTTAAGTACCTATATAGAAAAGCAAATAGTGTATTGGAAGAGAGAAAAGCTATACAATACGTTGACATAGTAATCTAATCAAATTTATAGTTTACATTGGTTGAGCTGGTTAGATCTATGCTAATGGCTAGGAAGAAGTCTTGTCAATGAGATGCTGCACAATGCAAGGTCATGACTTGATCATGAGGAGAAATGAAGAATTACTAATGAACAAGTTCTATTATAGATATGGGAATAATTATAAATATTGGAAAGGTTGTCATAGTACAATCATGGGAAAGGAATTAGTCACTGGATAAATTAAATTTATTGCGATAGTATAATGGCTGCGGAGAAAACATTTAAAATTAGATTTATAGTTACATTGGAAATACAGTAAATATAAAATACCACAATTTGAAAAAGGGGGATTTAATTGAAGGAAAAATTACAATTTGTGTCTGAACAATGAGGAGTGATTTGGTTAACGACAAGTTTAATCATGGCCTTAAAGAATCGGAGTTCACACAGTCTGGCACTGAGATGAATTATTATAAACATGTGCAGAGGAGGACAGCTAGTAGTGTAGAGAAAATATATTATAATATACAAGTGTAAACTGACTTTAGATATTACTGTATTATAATATAACAAGCAGTATACATTTGTGCTACAGACAATAGTCATATTTGAACACTTATTATATTTAATTTACACTTTCGATTGTTAGCATTAAAATTAAGTAGAATTTAATAACTTCTAAATATATTTGTTTATTGATAGTTTATCTATAGAAACATTATTTCTATAGACACAGGATATCAAGCATTTCAATAAGGGTTAAATGCTTTACAACTAAAGTATGTGGTTTGTTGTGGTTAATATTAATTATTGTTACATTACAAACATACTGCAGCAGTATGGGTATGTCTAGTAGCATAGTAAAGCTGTGTTTACATTTAGTTATTCTGTTATTTGTTAAGCTATGTCTACACTATAACATTTTAGGTGACAAAAAAATGTGATGTGCCAACATTATGGACATGATGTCATACCACTACCATATTTGGGCACATTACTACCACATTTGGGCACATCACACTATTTGTTAAACTAGTTTGATAGTGTAGACAGAGCTTTACATTATGTATGCTGATCCGAATCCTAATCCGAGGTGTATATCCACAATAAGTGCTTGAATGATCGGTTAACTCTCTATACCTTCGTTTCATTGACCGTAATATAAATCTGATTTACCTCTGAACTCTGATAGGTTTCAGACAGGTACTATATTTAATATAGGTTGTACTATGATACTAACTCTGGTGGTAGGTCTCAGAATGTAACATTACAAATGCTCCACATGGGGTAATATCAGATGTTTTAAACAACCATGTATTTTCTTGCATTTTAACTCGGAACAAGCAAAACCGCAACACTCCTGAGAATCTTTAATTCTCACTCAGAGAGAAGATGGTGTAAACACATATCTTAAAGTTAGCCCACACCTTATCTGGAACAATTTACAGATGGTGATTTTATGACAAATTATGCTAACTTTATTGATAACAGGACTGAATTTGATTGAGTGGATGTTAAGTATGTGGATAAGGAGATAAATTCAGTGTGTTCACTGATGACACATTCCAGTAACGAGTACTGGAATAGGGCATGCTCCCTTCCATCTTGAAATCCTAGATATAACTATACCCACTGCTCTAACGGTAAATTTTATCAACTGCAAATTAAACGATAATAACAACAATAATATTGCAACCAATCCATACAGAACAAAAAACTATTTTCATATCAAACAATTGCTTTGTTTTGCGTCCTGGTTTCGTTAACACATGGCTGGCAGCTGTGAGGGATAATAAGCCTTAATCATTTCACCCTTAACTTAACATGAATAGATGACTCAGGTGAGGCCAATCAGACATCTCAATACTATACCAGATTTTACAAAGATACTGTAGCGTCATGGTTTTATTTTTGAAGAATCACACACTGTGAACAATTATTTTAATTATATTACAACCTCTCATAGTCAAAACTCAAAATTTGAAAAAAATGCTGTAAAATACGTAAATTAATATTACAGCACAGTTACAGCTACTGTACAGTATGTTGGCATTACTGTAGATTTGACAAAGTATAATAGATGATATACAAAACCCAAATAAGGTGCTGAACAACCACTAAACCTACAGTACAGTACTGTAGGAAAGATTTTCTACTGTCTGTAGAAAAAAGCTGTAAAAATATACAGTATGTTGGCATAGATTTGACAAAATACACCCTTGTATTCAAAACCCAAATACTGACTCTGTGATGAAGAACCACTAAGCTGTAAGCTAGGAGAATTGTGATCCAAACAGGTGTAAAGTACATTCTCTCAGCAATTCATTAATGTTTGTTAAATGTGGAACCTTGGTGCTGTGTGAAATACTGTAGTGCAGCATAATAGTCCATTCAACAGAAAGCAAATAAATTAAGACACTGTTCAAGTTTCATTGCCATTATTCCTAAAGCTCTACTTATCTCGGAATGATAAACTGAGTTCTTCTATCTACACTATCAAACTAGTTTGAAAATAAAAGTGTGATGTGCCCAAGTATGGTAGTGATATGTTCAAATATGGTAGTGGTATGATATCATCATGTCCATATATGAGCACATCACATTTGTTTTTGTCATATAAATTTTGATAGTATAGACAGTGTTGTATAGATTTGTTTACTATAAATTCTTGTATGGGATTATACTGGAGTACTCTATGGGATTATATTTGAATATTATCATGGGATTTTTTCTTTAATACTGTACAGTATTTGTATAATAATAGTCACTCTATCCAACTATAGTATGCATCATTTACAGTACAGGACAGAATTATTGCAAAAATCCCAACGCATTCAACACGTTGTCGTTGCGTTGTGTTTGCGTTGCGTTGAACGGCTTTCAACGTTTTAGTTGTTTATTCAACGAAAGTCATTATCAGCATGTCAAGTAAACAATTAGTTATTTCAACGCTAGCTGCTGCAGCACTAGACTGGCCGATTGCACGCCTGAACGATCAGTAACAACAACAGGCAAAATACCTATCGGCAGTCACTACCAGATATTTTAAATATAAATAAAAAATATATATGAAGCTTAGATATATTTTTAAGTATTGAACGGACAGTTACCAAGTAAAACACACAGTGATATTTCCCAGTGTTTAGTGAAGGAAAACATCGAATAATAAGGTCGATGCCAAGTCTAACAGTTAACACTGTACTGTAGGCCTTCCGGGGGAAAACACGATCTCACGTCGTAAAATCAAACAACGTGGAAATTACTGACATCAACACACGAGGCCGCCACCCTGGTTTCCTCAAGAAAAACACCACGTGTGTTATGACGTATTTAACGATCGTTAATGACGACGAAGTAATTAATTTTATTTAGGCCTACATTTTTTAGCTGTTTCGAGATTCAAGAGATAAAGTTAAAATATTGTTTCTCTATTTTGGTTTTTATTTTATAATTGTCCCATTGTTTGTTGTAATGTAATTTGAAAGAACTAAAAAAT
Organism: Antedon mediterranea; assembly: GCF_964355755.1. Classification (NCBI taxonomy): domain Eukaryota; kingdom Metazoa; phylum Echinodermata; class Crinoidea; order Comatulida; family Antedonidae; genus Antedon; species Antedon mediterranea. The sequence goes on from NC_092677.1 coordinate 3,363,208, forward strand.
TTGACGTGTCCGACACCCATGAACCAATTTAAATCTTTATAAATCAAACAACATTACATTTTTAAGTACAAAAAGCGTTTTGAATACGTTAACAATAGAGCGTGTTGAATGTGTTGAACCCGTTGACCGTTCATTGACGACGTTAAACAATTGAATCCCATAGCGTTGAACGCGTTGAAAACGTTGCGCGTTTTGAAAAGCATCACACTGTAAACTGATTTAAATGTTGGCTGTTCGCTCGCATATTCTCGCAACTCCCATCCCATTCATACAGTTTCAGGAGGAGGCCAATATAATTATATTAAGAAACAAAACAATAGTATGTTACAGAGAAAACGCCTAAACCTCGCCTGTAATAATATATTGTCTTGCATCAGAATAAAGTGGTTCTTTATTCTGAATTGTTTGGTTATTCAAATATTTGTGGGTTACACCTTGGCGTGAATAATATGGTATGGCACAGGTTTTGATTTTAAAGAAAACGCCTAAAATTGCCTATTGTCATCAAATTGGTCATTCCTATTTCTTGGTTATTATATTTAACGCTTTTCTCTGCATGGGTTACGTTAGGCATCACAATAATTAATTTATAATATAATACATGATAATGATATATTTATGGATAATAATAAAACTAAACGATTTTTTCCCTTTTAATTACGCGTTATTTCATAATGAATGAACTCTTCACCTTTCGATCAGTTCGTCCCTCACGTCACGAAAAGCATGCGTGAAAAAGACGACGACCATGCTGGATCGTTATGTTGGTGGTGTATTGTTGCCTTCCATGGCGGCGGGTGTAGGCTACGTTGTTTTTATAAATAATCGAGAAAAATGTAGTACAGTACTGCGAAGTTTTTAGTTTGGAAATAATTAATTACGATGTGACCTAGCCTCCAAGATTCACCGCCGCCTTAACTTTGGTATTTAATACTCCAGTTAATATAGGCACACAGTAATTAAGGACATGACCACTACTTTTAACTGCGATGGCAGACGCGGCTCATATACACACGGGGCCTACTCGTTAGTAGTAGGCCTAGCCTAGTGTAATATATTAAGCTAGGTTTCCGCGGAAAAATACACATTATGTTTGTTTTCTTAAATATTTGTAATACTGTATTTTATACTATTACTACTACTACTAATACACACTGGCAATCTGTAAATACCATACGAATCCGATTGTTCGTTATTTCAACGCAAACTCAACGCAACACATTGTGTTGGTTGAATAAACAGTTCAACGAACTCAACACTTTCAACGCCAACGGACAACGCAGTTTCAACGCGTTGTCAACACTTTAACAATGCGTTGAATGCGTTCAAAATCTGCAATAATTCTGTCCGGTACTGTATGTAAATCAATGGTGGTAGGAGGGTATGTTTGTTAATCTGGGTCGTTATTCTCACACTTTTGGATTACGCTAGGATTGGAAATCAAAGAGTTTAAACTGGCTAACCTTGATGGCTGTGTGCTTTTTGTGTGATTATTATGTTGTGTTAAGCAATTTCTACAATTTACAAAGATAATTATAATACAGTAGAACAACCTCAGAACCCCCAACAAATTTTCCCTGTTTTTGTGTCTCCTAAAAAGCGATTGGCCGTAGTGTTAACTGTGTTTCCCAAAAGTGTGCTCTACTTATTCTATACTTGATATAACAATTTAACAATATAATACATTTTATGATTTTGTTATATTTTATTTACTATTTTATTTGTCTAATTATAAAAGAAAGAAATTTGTATAATCTGAAAATCATAGTTACTGTAGTAGATAAACAATAGGTTTTCTTTTACTGTACTGTACGGCTACTTTCAACAATATAGACCATTTTTTTGTATAACAAAAATAGTCTATAGTGACTGGTATTATATATGTAGTTTGTATGGTTAGTTTTTTTGATAGATTGAAAACAAAAAAATGCACACCACCGTGTAATTTTAACAAATTACAATTTTGCTGCAATGAAAGAAATTAGACAAACACACAAACAAAAATAACAAATTCACATCATATTACAATCTTATACTTACTTGATGCTTGCGAGTCCCATGTCACGACCGTTATCGTCTCTTCATTAACCATCTCGTAATCCAACGGACTATTTACGGTAACGACACCATCATCGTTACTAACGGCAAATCTGGGGTTAACGTCGGTCATCATAAACTTATGGTTTGGAGAAACAGCATCGAACGTATAAACAACGTACCCAATCGAAGCGCTTTCATTAACTGATACCGTATCACCTGGTAAGACATCTCTGCGTCTACGCAAATGTGTTTCAGGGACAATCATATCATTTAGGTAAGGTCTAAATATTAGCGAATCGTCGGAAACGGTTATTCTTATTGCGGCTTTGACACCTTCTACGGGCAGATTTCCAGCATCCACCACACGCGTGATTAAGTTATATATTCCACTAGGGACAGGTTTAACCACGGAAATAGCACCGGTTGCGCAATCCATTTGAAAATATTCATTTTTGTCAACGGAATAAGAAATAAGACCGTTATTATTGCCTGTATCTGCATGAACCGATCCAATTATCATATCTACTGGGGTGGATGTTGATATTTCCAGTTCATAAACAGACTGCGTAAATGTTGGCTTCTCCTCGTTTTGATCGTTAACGACGAGGATGTGAACTTCCGTCGACAATCCGATTTTTGGCGCGGTCAGCGTAAATTGATAACTACTCTGTAATTTACTGTCAAGAAGTTTTGTTGTAAGAAAATTAATTTTCATACCAGTTTCGCTAAGAGTATTTGACAATATGAAATGTTCACTTCCATCTCCGGAAAGTGAAAGGTCGGCAGTGTCTCTTGCCTGCCAAATAAATGGTAACGAAAGATCGTCCAATCCAAACACACTACTGCCTACTTTTGAATTTTCTAGGATGTACCCATAATAAACATCTTTGGAAAATTCTAAATTTGACTTAATTTTTATATCAAGATTTTCTAAATTGTTCGTATCATCTTCAAAATACGTTTGTCTAGGCAGAGCTAAAGAAATAACTCCAGTAAATAACAAGCACGACAGAATGAAAAGGCGAAACACTCGGTCTGCCGAAATACAAGTGTCCGCCATGTTTGTTCTTCGTTTGCTCCCCGTAAATATCACAATCTTCAATCCGTCGTTCTTGTTTATGTTAAATAGATGCTAATATAATATATAATTCCTGTTTTCTTTTTACTGCACCATAGTTGAAAGCTTAGCATTCATAGAATTTGTACAAAAGCAGAGAGCACTTCCTTATTTCGTTGGTTACGCTCTCAGCAGACAGGTAAAGATGAGGGCTCTTCCGGTCGTATTTGACGAGTGTATGAGTAAACAGTTTGAGAGCTAAACACTTCACTTATCAGTTTTTTAAATCTCGTCAATTTTTGCGTGACGAACCCAAATCTTTGTCAAATCTATAAAAATGTCAACAATAAAAAATTAATCTGACGATCTGACAAGATAAAATTAACAATTCACTAACCATCCATTGCAAATACATTCAAAATTGAAGCGGTTGAAATTATCACTACCTTCTCGCAAACTTCAAATAAACCGTCGATCAGGTTTTTAACCACGAACGGTGAGTATAGCTTTAGCTACTCCCCCCGTTGCAAATTGATTACTAACTTAACTATTTTTAACCTAAAAATGACAAAAATAATATACTGTATTTTAAATAAAATTATAAAACAAAATTATTAAATAAATTTGTGGATATACAAATACCTATATGATGTACGTATGGTGAAAAAATTACAATAGAATAGTAAATATCGGGAGGAAGAACTAACATTGGAACAGCGCGTCTTTCTTAGGCGTGTGCTGTTGTTCACATCTGTCAATCAAATAGGACCGGATGACATCATCCAGTATTTTGCATAATACATCTTTTGTCATAAAAAGCAATACAATTAAGATCCAATAAATGATTCAGACTCAGTGCTATGTATATATTCAAAATTCTAAAAACATCTCTATATAACAAAAACCAGCACTTGTTAGATATCAAAAAGCATTGTTTTCCGCAACACCGCGTATCAAGCGTTCCTAATTGAATATTTAAATATGAAGGCGGTACGTATACCCGTATATGGAAAATGACGTTTGCATTTTTAAATGATACGTCATCAATGGGTACGATTAGTTCCTCTTCCGGGGGAGATAACTCGCAAAGAAAGGACAGGGTAGGGAAGTTATAACAACTATTGTATGTTTAGTTATTTGAAATAACAATTTCCGCCGTTTTTAGCACTTTTTAACACAATAATAAACATTTGTCAACCATCAAATCTAATCATTTTTTCGAATCAATTTTGCAATATCTCATATCTTCATATTACAACCATCGTCAATAGTATATTGACGACGAAACACCAAATTCTGTTTCGTTCTCACATCCCATCACACCGTGATATATATTTTTGTGTTTTGTGAATCGACTATATATCGCGTCACGTGACACGATCGAATTTCTCTTTCCTTCGACTATTAATTTGGTGTTAGCTCGTTAACGACTTGTTCAATATTGACAAGAATAATTCTCCGAACAGTAGTTAAATTCATGTCGAATTATCTATACAAACAGGCTAAACCACGATACCATTGTGTCCCTAATATAAATATCTCTTATGCAGTTATTGTTGTTTACGTATAGCAAATAAGAGATTTAGCATTTCTTATGACAGAGAGCCTATACCACCAGGGAACTCCCTCTCCTGGTATCACGAACGTCACCCACCTTGGGGATTCCCCAGCACAATTTTACGCAACAACAGTTTACAGTTTACAAAAAAGGTGATTTTGGTTTTTAGGACGTCGTAGTTAGTGCTAACGATGAAATCATTATTTTCTTCGTTTTGTTGTCTTTTAATTTTAATAGTTTTTCCTGCCGTGACCTTTGGGGCTTTGTACTGTTCATTTGTTCTTCCGAAGCGTCGATCTTTTTTGTCAAAAAAGTTTTCTACTTTCACCATTTTTATTTCAAACTTCCCTTTAGATATTTCTTAGTTTTGCAACTATTGTTGATGCATGAATATTATATATTATTTATATACCACAGATTAAAATAAAATGTTATTTATAAAGATGTATACCCCAAAGGCCATGAACAATGAATATTAATCTGACTTTGAATTGGTTATTTTGTAGTTTTAATACTGTTTATCACTTTCGTGGGAAAAAACGAAAACAATAATGTTTTCACTTATAAAATGACAAAATTAAGAAACGGTTAAATTCAACAAAAACTCATTGGCTGGCAGCCAATTTGACTACTTTTAGGGTTTTTTTTTTTTTTTTCAGGTAAATACATTTTTTTCGATCTAATTTTTGGTCAAAGGGGTAACATTAAAATTACATATTCCAAAAACAAATTTTAAAGAATTATTTATTCAGGGAGACAATTGTCGTATTCGATTTAGACTTTCACCGTTGAGTACAGTTTTTACGTTGAGTACCGGCTTCTTTAACGGAGCATATTGAGCGTTGAGATTGTTCTTAACGAAAAAGCTTTCGTTGTCAACGTTTTCTATTCGAATGACTTTCTGTTGAGGACAAATTTACAATTCGAATACAAAAAGTACTCAACGAATCTTTACGTTGAAAACGAAAGTTCCCAATCGAATACGACAAATATCTTTAAAAAAAATTAGGTCGGTGTTGAAGATGTGTTCAACTATAGAGGGCGCACTATACATCTGGTTGATTTTCTTCTTCTACTACAAACTTCGTGTCCATGTTATGTATTGATTATGTAATATACTGTATACTCATTAAAAAAGGCGTATCTACTCTATATTCGATTTTTATGAATACCTAAAGCAGTTACTATATTATTACTCATAATATTCTAATGGTATTAATTTAGTTGCATTATTGTTATCAACATAATATGATTATAATTAATACAATCAATATCATATATATTATAATTATAGTAATAAAGAATAAATACGTTCAATAATGCACTTAAATGTGAAATAAAAGAAACACTACTAATTAATGCTAGCTTGATAGACGATTGATTAGATTTAACAATTCACACTTCCTCAAAACAAATATACAATAGTATTGTATACCTCAGAATACGCGAGGTGACGGTGCATAGGGTGCAACGTGTGCGCGCGCGGGTTTACAAAATATATATGCCCGGTATCGCCTGGTAGGGTTTTATGATATAAAGTACATTTTAGTGGTAAATTTAACTTATATATTTTCCTTTCCAGAAACAAATTCAAATCAGTTAAAATAACGTGACAACGCATTCAGTTTAAGAATAAACCTAAAGTTTTTACATCAGAAATGTATAAAACGTACAATTAAATATCACAATGAATAATTCAATATAATTTTAGCATGTACTTGATAACCCTACCGGGCGTTACCGGGCCCTACCGGGCGTAGATTAGAATCGCGACTCTCTCTCCCGATTGTAGTATTGCTGACTTTGTGAGGTCGATATAATTTTGCAGTGAGCCCTCTATAGTGTAAATGTTTATGAACTTATATAGGAGCAGTAGTTATACACATTGTATATAAGCCAATTTACAACTTTTCCACTTTATAAGAGCCACTTTAAAATGTTACATAAGTCAAAAATTAATATTAAATTAAAAATTCATTTATTTTTTGTATTTTATTGTTTATGTACTGTAATTATCAATTATTGTACTGTATAATGACATCGCGTAAATAATGAAGTGAGCCCTCTATATTTACACAACTTTAAATGAGATTCACTGAAAAACGGATTAATTCATCTACTAGTAGGTCTAAAACATTATTGTTTCGTTAAAACGGAATCATAAGAATCATAGAATATGATTAACATCAATTAAATTAAATATAATATTGTTTACGAACACATTAACAAATAGTGGTTGTAAATTAGGGACTTTTTTTAATTGTTTAAAAGTGACATTTTTATCATCTTTTGGATTTAGACCAATTAAGATCTTAAATTATAATGAATTTTGATGTGAACTTTTTGATTTGTGAATTATCTTTATTAGTATTACTGCAATTTCAATTTGAGATAAAATTAAAACTTAAAATTAAAATATTGCTCTTTCAGTGGTGGGTCCTATACTAATTTTTTTTTTCAATTCAACTGTTAATAATATAATTTCAAATTAAATATTAACAATTATTCTCTCTAGCGTGTCAATGTCAAATGATTAGTAAATCTCAAGGTCAATTAGTTTTGAACATTTCAATTCAGTCAACGACCTTTCACCTATTAGTACAGTTTTGATAAATCGAAAACGAAACTAGGAGAAATGCACGGAATTTGAATAATGTAAATTTTACCGTCACGTGCTTTTGACACAATCGAGGTATTCCCTCAACTTTAGACACGCTCATAATTGCACTTTCGTTCGAATCGAAAGAAAAAAAAAATGATGATGATGATGATATGAACATGCATCATCTTTTGTATGAATGCATGCACTCAACCACGAAACCATGAATATTTCTCACGGAATTATTTCGTTATTTTATTACGGGTTTTTATTCTCATTAATTTGAAATAGCTGCAAAATTATTATTTTTTGAGTATCTGACCTAAAAAGAAGGTGTATACTAATAATTATAGACAGGCATGTTTTATTTTGACTTTTATATCATATATGTACTTGTCTCTGCTTGGTTTTAAAACCCAGCCTACCCGGCCTAACATATTTTATTTTAAAATATGGAATAGACCTTCTGAAAAAAATACAAATATAAAATAGGGCCTAGATCGATTTAAAATCATTTTGTTTGCTCAGCTATGAATAATTGCAACAAAAAATTAATAACATTGTAGTTTATTAAACATTTTCACAGTTCACACGAAGTAAGATCATGTGCTACGATCCGCCGAACCAGTTCTAGCCGGTGTGTCCTCATTTACAACGTGGGGATTTCGTTGGCAACCGATTGCGCAATACCAATAGCGAAATGCATTGGAAAACCCCTTTTGCCGCGTATAAATATCGACGTTGTTAAACCAATTAAAACCGGTTTCAGTGACGTCAAACCTATTTTTAGAAAAATCTTCTTCAAAGCCCAAGCCTAGTCACTACTGTAAAATATACGCCGATATTTTAAAGTTCCTAATGTAATTTAATAAGTTACAAAAACATGCAATAGAATACAATTAAAGCACAATATATTGTTTATTTAATATTTATGTATATTTTTAATGTTCAATTGATACGTTTTTAATTTTTTTTAAACACAAAATTGTGGGGAATCGTCCGCGGATTGATATTTCACGTTAACATATTGCGAACAGGCCATAGGTCAAACATTGAATTTGAGGAAGATAGAAAAGCCCTTTTCGACAGGGAATCTCTTCATTCTGAAACGAGCTAAACATACGGAACAACGAAATATAAAATAACTTATCGTTTCGTTTGTTTTACATATATACGAATTACACCAGACTAAACTGTGGTTTTTATTTGTTGAAATCACTATTGTTTTGAGTTTGTACGATCAACGAATTTCTACATTTTGACTTTAGATAAAATATGTTGAAGAATTGCATCGGCCATGGATCATACACTTGGGTTCTACGATGAAAACGATTTCTGTCAAAAATTGCAATTTAGCACCGAAGAAGAATACTTTGATGGTTTTGGAGGACTAAACGGAGTAGAAGACTCCATTGACTTATCAGCATTTCTTTCTCAAAGTCAAAACGAACCAATAAATTCAGTGTCAAATACTGGTAATACTGGTGGACAAGAGGGCTTCCCAACATTGGGAAACCTAGATCATTTATTTGGAGCACAACCTCAAATTCAGAACAATTATTCATTATTACCAGCTGTGAAACAAGAACCAGCAGAAATCAACTACGGTGAGTGCGAATCAACCGTTACTAGTCCAACAATTCAATCCGATATGCCGCAACAAACATTTTTCACGAACACTTTACCGCAGCCCTCGACGGGGATGATGCCAATGGCAAACGATACAACTCAATCGCCATATTCTACGCCGGTTTCATCGCCAACAAGCACGACAATGTCTTACAAATCTTCTCCAGCCAGCAAATCTTTAAACAAATCGAGCTCGGGGAAGAGACAAAGACCGGTTCCCGAGAAGGGTACGCAAGAATATGTGGCGAAGAGACAGAAAAATAATGTTGCGGTACGGAAGAGCAGAGAAAAGAGCAAGGCGAAGGCGATGCAACTGCAAGACACGGTCAGTCAGCTGACCGACGAAAATGACCGTTTGAACAAAAAAGTTGAACTACTTACCAAAGAGTTGTCTGTGTTAAAGCAACTGTTTACGAATGTTGGGAAACATGTTCCGCAAGAACTTCAAAACTGTTGAACGGTCTCTTTTAACAAACAATTGATAACGAAGAAGCCGCTCCGGCAAAATGGGAGGCATCAACATAAGAACCAAAACTTGGGGACACTTTTTAAGTGATTTACCAAACAGAAGAACCTTTAAAACTGTCGAAAGGTTGTCTAAGCATCAGATTGTCTGCCGTCGAGTATGGAGCAGTATCGCTAGCATTCCAGTACGACTTATGAACCAACCAGGAAAATTGGAATAAACTAAAAAAAAAAGGATTGTTTTCGTGAACTAAACACAGATTGTTGTACTGTAGTTGTACTGAATATAATTGTATTTTTGCAGTTTTACTTAATAGAATAGAAAGATGGTTTCCTTATAAGTTATTGTATTACTTTTTCAGTTTTGTGTTCATTTTGATATTGTATTGTACTTAGGCTAGTAGCCTAATTAAAAATTGTTAAACAACATACAAAATAACTGTAGTGCTAAATATTTAAATAAAATAATAATTTTGTTGAAACCATTACTAATAATACTATGTACAGTAGCAAGTTAAAAAGTTCAAAATACAATGAATAAAAAAAAAATGAATGTATAATTAATTGAAACTACATTTTTAAAGAAACAAAAAACCATTTGCCTTGTATGTAGTGGTGTGTTGGGTACGATAAAAACATTTTTAAAAAAAATTGCAATATTATTGATAAATCCATCGTATAAGAAATATAAAAAACATGCAATTGTATTTGCACTTGTGGATATTTTTAAAGTTGTTTAAGGCATGCCGCGTAGCATGACATATTTTTATAATGACGCTGCTCACATATGTTTTTAATGCAGTGAAGCCGCCAAACTAGAGACGAGACTGCGTACATATGTTTCCAAGCAGTTAATGAGTACTCCTGTAGATAGTATAGTATTAAATGATCAGGCTTTACTATGTTGATTAGAGAGCAATTATGGCGATGATATAAATATTAAAAACAAATAAAATTTAAATTTTATTGCATTTTCCAGATCATATATGTTACAAAGTTTAGTGATATGAAATAAAAATTCACTATTTTATGATAATCAGTTGCTTTTTGAGTTTGTTTTAAATACTGTTTGACTCTTATAATTTAGAAATCATTGCGAGATTTAAAGAATTCTACCGACTTTTTGACAGAAATAAGTGGCAATATTTCACCGATAGATACGCTCACGGACAAAACTTAGTAAAACGACTATCCGTAGTGTATATTATAATATTCTATCGTTGTAACTGCTAGATATCTCACAACGACCGACACCAATGAAACGACTCAAACTGATCACAACAGACTCAAACTGATCACAACAGACTCAAACTGATCACAACAGACTCAAAGTTGAAACGACGATCTTAACATCAGACTATTTACTGATAGATACGCCCAAGGACAAACATTTTGGTGAAACAACCAACACTGATCACACGCGGACAAAAACGTTAACTTCGATCAGTATTTCATTAGACGACAAACTACTCACTATGTATACTATTTTACATATAAAATTCAACCATTAACCGATAGATATGCACACAAACGAACATTTTCATAAACATCATTTGATACCATTAAAAATTATATTATATTTGACACCAATATGAAACAATATTTTGCCGTATCAAGGCATAAAAATAATTATTAATATTAACATGAGAGATGCTGGTACAGTGAATAGCTGATGCAATGTGGATAATATATTTCAGTAGACTACAGACACAATACAGTACTATGATAGTTATACTGTAATATATAAACAAATTGAACATACTAATATAGCTATTGTAGCAGCAATATAAAAACACCTAGACAAGTAATAGGTATGTTAATTATACTGTAATAACCAAAACGTTAACAAAATGACATACATAAGTTAATTTATAAAAATAAATACTAAAAAAAATATTAATCTTTTATCTATCACTGACAAAACAATCATGCTAAAATATTGGTGCCAAAATATTGGTAATAAATTTACAATACACAATTTTACTATACAGTGGTAATAAAATATAGTATAATAATATATAATCGATATTTCAATTTACTGTACAATTTACATAATAATTAAATGTATGAATATTGAATTTTTGAATTGGTGGGTGTAGGGTGGTTTTCGATTAAGTGGTGGAGGAAACAAATCGGTTTGGAGCAATTTGCAAATGCATACGTTAGTTATTATAATTGTGGCATGTGGGTGGAGTGGTGAACTTACAATAGGACGAACCATAATGAAATAAAAGCGTGAAGAATGTGTTTTTTAATACTAAATGGTGGATAATTATCCATTCGATAAAATTGTGGATATTTCCGCTGGCATTGGCAAAAACTGAATTTAAATTTATTCACATATGTAACCAGTTATTTCTTCCCCAATGATAGGACAACCACGGTTGTATTCAGGGACTAAAACCGCTAAAAATAAAAACTGTACACCATCATATAATAACTAATTTAACTACACGCAATAATTGTAAATTAATACTAATTTATTTTACATATTTAATTAATAATATTGTCTCCAGAATTTGGCAGTCTAAAAGGACCTGGTTCTGGTAGACCAAATCTAAGGTGGGTATCCTCTCCCCCTCAATAATGAAATAAAAATACAGATATTTCTGTTTTATTTAATAAAACATTGAATCATCGCTAAATCTAACCGCAGACAATTTTATTACCCGGAAACCGATTTTTATTAATTGAATCAAAAATCAGTAATCAGAATATCAAACTTGCTTCAACTCTACTCTAAAGCTCACTCTTCACTATCAAACTTTATGTGACACAAAAATGTGATGTGCGCATATATGGACATGATGTCATATCACTACCATATTTGGGCATATCACTACCATATTTGAGCACATCACACTAGTTTGATAGTGTACACAGAGCAATAACTCTATTCACTTATTGATTTTGTAGGAAAACACCTCTGATCATCAGCAGATACAATCATTCGATATCCAGTATGATATTTCACACAGGTGTTAATACATCCATGTTTAAATTACTGGGGTTCCTAGAATAGGGTAACATATTTGACACTTAAACTTAAGGTGGAATATTAAATTCTGATGTTAAACTTTGCAGGAGTAGAAGAGAGAGGGAGCTGTGTGTTTGTGTGGGGGTTGTGTGTCGATAAGAGGGGTAATTAAAAAGGAAGGGGCTAGCAGTATGGAATAGTTTTCAAGTATGGTAATAGTTAAAAATAGATATGAAAATTCAAATGAATATTTTTAGAAAGTACGTCGGGAAAAAACTGGTATTTCCAAAAACCAACTATCTATGAAAATCAACCCATCTATTTTTGTCGATTATTATATACACAAGTAGGGATTTTCCAGAATAACTATTGACTATGAAAACACAACATACAATACAGGTGTATTTCAAACTCAATTTTGAAAATAGGGATTTCCAAGATGGTAACTCAGCATAACACATAGGCCTACATGATGGTAAACTTAAATATCAATTTATTTGTGTTTAATTTACTTTAAATACAATATTTGGAATTATTGCAAATTGTTTTAATATACATACTGCATATTCAGGGGGACAACTATATTCAGGGGGACAACTATATTCAGGGAGACAACTATATTCAGGGAGACAACTATATTCAGGGAGACAACTATATTCAGGGAGACAACTATATTCAGGGGGACAACTATATTCAGGGGGACAACTATATTCAGGGGGACAACTATATTCAGGGGGACAACTATATTCAGGGGGACAACTATATTCAGGGGACATTTTCTCAAGAACAAACAAGAGTAAATATATGTTCAACACTACAGCCATACCTATATGCAGGGACACCCTGTACCTCTATTAAAGGGACATTTAGCTGGGTCTGGTTGGTGTCCCCTTAATAATAAGAGTACTACTGTATTACTTATTTAGATTTTCTCAATTTCCAGCAGTGAAAATATGTAGGCATGGCATATTAAAAGGAAACAGCCAACCCATATAGTGGACACCCCTATCAAGGGGACACTTTGCAGGATCCTGAAGGTGTCAATTAATAGAGGTTTTATTGTACAGTATTACCTATTTATACGTTTTGAATGGTTTTCATCATTGAGAGTACTGCATAGCTATATATTATGTATGTATACCTCCATGGTTATATGCATTGACAATGTTGTTTTGCATTCAACAACATTCTTGCCAGCTGTTCCCAGTGATGTGTGCACTTTTTAGTTTCAAGTCAACTAGAGGCCAATGAGATTCCAGGAAATTCATCCTGTTAATAGGGTCAGTAAACGCAGCGAACAGCGAGCCTGCCTGCCTGCCGGCCTGCCTCCAGTCAACATGAGTTCATACTTGTTTTTGGCAAGCTTAGTGGCATTGTCTTTGCGTCAAGTCAAACCTGGGGATGAACAAAAACATTTGATATGATTTATGATGGAGAAATAAGAGTTATAATAGAATAAATAAGTTTATCAACCCAATACAAACATATGATAATAATTGTATGATGGTCAGCTAAAGCCAGCTGGCATCGCTACATTTGACCGGGAAACCCAGCAGTTTATAAGGACATTTATATTCTTATTGTCTTCCGATTAAAACAAAATATCTATTTAGGAAATTTAATAATTAATCAGTTATGCACAGTATTTGCAATATACATACTGTATTTCTTAAGTTAGGTTGGTACAAAATTACAATTTAAAGACAATGTTTGGGGCTTTGGATGGTTGGATCAGAGGGGATATTTTCTAGTACTCTTATACCCACCCTTGATAATCTTAAGTAAACCATCAGGAAACTGTAATAACAAGTAATATACAAACTCAGGTAAAATCTATTCAATTTAATATGCATCACATTAAATAATATATTAATATATTTTATACAACACAAGAAGATAATTATGATTTTTTTTTTTTTTAATTTGGTTGAGCGAGGGGTGGGGGTAGGAAAGATTGGGATAGGCGACCCTGTGCTTGGATATTAAATTGCTGACATTTTTACTAGTGTAATAACTGTATACATACTACTGGTAGTTTTTTTTCGGAAAGGGGATGGTGTGAGGGGGTAGCTGTGGGGGTGTGGGGTGCGGGGGTTTGGGCGCAAGGGAGAAGAAGGAAAGAAAAACAAAGAGAAGGGGACATCTATGAATTCAAATGGTCAAACAATGAATGGACATGGGCATATACAATGATATACTGTATTAAACTATGTTACAATGGTAGGGAACAAGAATATATTTAATTTTAAATTAACAAGGGCAGTATTTATATAGTGACACGTCAGCCTTTAATTGCACACTAAAGTAATAGCTTGTCATCAAATCAGAAAAATCTTAACATGAATACTAATAAAATGTGAGTAGGCTGTTGAACTTATTTAGACAAGCAAGTCGCTGATCACAAGAATATGAGTCACGAGAAAAAATAGTTCACAGTGACAGTATTATGATGAAAGCTGTACAATAAAGGAAAATTCTAGGCTCATGAATATTCGTGACATCACAATAGCTTCTATTCAAGCCTATTAAACGCGTGGGCGACTCACAGCAAACAGGATTTTCCACTGCAGAGGTCACAGCATGAAAGAAAATGTTTAAATATTTTAATTTCGTGGGTAGAGTGACGCTTAATTCAAAAGTACCCAACTCCAATTTTTTTTATTTTAAAAGAGCAAAGGTTGTGGAAACGTAATTAATTTAACAGACAAATTATATTTAATCCTAGCTTGACCTTTTTTAAATAATGTAATACTATAGTAACAAACTTATAGGATAACCGTATCATTTTTATTTAATAGTAGTAAATATTTCCAAACTACAAATATTAATTGAGTTAAACATTATTTCATAGAAGCATGTGATGAGAAGTTATTGTTTGCTGCAAAACGAGGGAATACCATTTTGATATTGTGTGTCAATCAGGGTTTGTGTCAATCTGAATTTTAACTAAACTGATTAATTAAGAAAGTATACATTTAAATCTAGATAATTATAATATTATAGCACAGTAGAACCCCTATTAAGGGGACACCTTTTGGACCAAGAGCATGCAATAGTACCAATGCTCAATCATTAAAATAGAAGAAACTAATGCATGGCGTGAAATCAACCAGTAAAATAGCAAGGATAATCAATGCTTGCTATGTGACAGGGAGAGGGGGGGGGGGGGAATCATTATGTGCTTCCCTTTTAACAGGCAAAATTAAATTATTAACTATACCTTTCAATCTATTTAACACTGACAGATTATTAATATTATATATCCACCATTTAAAAAATCTGATATACATAATATATTTAGGCCTACAGTACTTCTATCTATGATAATTTTGCTTTATACACAAACTTTATTAATTTTATAAAATTCATATAAATACTGTATTACTTCATTTTAGTAATAATACTAATCATAGAACATAAACTTTGGAACACCCCTTATATCTAGGGGACACCGCTATTAAGGGGAAACTTTCCTGTGCAAAACAGTATATCTTTTAATACTACAGCCAACCTTATTCAAGGGACACCTCTATTAAAGGTACATTTGTTGGGTCCTGAAGTTGTCCCTTTAATAGAGGTTCTATCTACTGTACACTATTTGTTATTGTACAACACACAGTGTAAAGAGTGGTTCCCACTAGCGACGCAACGCAAGGACGTAACGCAGCGCAAGTGAATTCATGACCAATCACAAGCGATGGCTTATTCGCTTGTGATTGCTAACTGTCTATAACTTCGCTTGTCATTGGTTAAAGCGCTTGCGTTGCGTTTACGTCCTTGCGTTACGTTCTAGTGGGAACCAAGCTTCAGTAGTATCCACAGATATGCTGTATTTGCTTATTTGATACCATAACAACTCTATAAATACAAGAAAATGAATGATGGCATTTGTATTTACTCATCAAATCATTTTATAAACTGGTATCCAACAATACAAATACATTTATTATCTCTCTATTAATACCTTTGGAAGTTTCCATCATACAATGCTGATTAACATTCATGTGACCTTTGAACCTGTTGACAAAAACTCCTACCAATAAATTGACTTTCAATACCACCTCAATGTCATTTTTTTTATGGATTATGATTTTCATATTGTTATCAGCTGGTGAAAACAGGAAAAACAAATTCTGTGTATGATTTTTTAAAACGGCAAATAAAATTTATAGGGATCGAATAATGTGTGAGGTCGGAGATTCTTGTGTATATCGGCAAATCAAATGAATTCAGTATGTTTGCATTTTTAAGGATGAATAACGTGTGATGTCAGAGATTTTTTGTACAGTATATCAGTCAAAATCAATTCCATTTTTAGGAATGACTGATCATCTTAATAATACAAGCCAACAAGGGCATACATTACTAAATACACAGTCTTATATTTATGTGAAATTTAAATAACATTTGACATGCAGTTAATTGTTAGTGGGCATACAGAAGGTTATAGTTGGCATTCATGTTCGATATTAGACACGCCACTAATTGTTTTCTCAAAAAGATGCCTTAATCTGCTTAAGCTCTGTCTACTCTATAGTATCAAATTAGTTTGACAAAAAAAGTGTGATGTGTCCAAATATGGTAGTGATATGCCTAAATATGGTAGTGATATGCCTAAATATGGTAGTGATATGCCTAAATATGGTAGTGATATGCCTAAATATGGTAGTGATATGCCTAAATATGGTAGTAGTACTATAACATCATGATGTCAATATATGGGCACATCACATGTTTTTGTCACATCATGGAGTAAAGACATAAAGTTTGCTAGTGTGGACAGAGCTTTAGACTACACGTAAATAAGGTACAGCAATTAATCAAATTATATGACTTATATATGATTGAAGTTTAATCTACACTATATTTTGTATAACAAATGTTCAAAGTGATTCAAGTACATACAATTCTACTGCAACATCACTAAAAATATAAATGTGCCAAGCTTAAGGTAGCATGCACGTCAATGAACACATTTAAGTACAACAAATATATAAGCTGGTATCTATGTTGTTTATTTAATCTTGAATAACTAATCTATGATAAGATGACGAGATGATGAAAAACATTACAGTAAACAGGTAAAAACAGCAAATTTAAAGGGGAATTAAATCAATGAAATATTTTAATATATTAGGCCTACTAAACAGTAGACCCCTTCTTTGGTACATCCCTAATAGGGAACACCCCTAATAGGGAACACCCCTAATAGGGAACACCTCTAATAGGGAACACCCCTAATAGGGAACACCCCTAATAGGGAACACCCCTAATAGGGAACACCCCTAATAGGGAACACCCCTAATAGGGAACACCCCTAATAGGGAACACCCCTAATAGGGAACACCCCTATTAAGGGAACACTCCTATTAAGGGAACACCCCTATTAACCGCCAGGCATTCAATAAAGGAAGTACCCCTCACCGCCAGCCATTTTAGACAAAATTTACCTGTTTTTCAAAGCTCATAGCAAAGGTGTTTGTAATCAGAATAACATGCAATATACACTCAAATAATGAGATAGAAATAAACTTTCCAATGGTACCAAACACTTTATTGAAATAAAACTATAATACCACATAATTGTACAAAGAACTTGGCTCACTTTTAGCACTTTAGGCTCAATCGGAGAACGGGGATACTTTCCAATAAAATGAACAAGGGGGCTGGGTAACATACATTATGGATACCCCTTAAAGGAGTCATCTTATGAAAACATTTCTTTTTAAAATTTATTCAGAGTACAATAGAACCCTTATAAGGATATCTTCAGGTTGCTAATAGGGGTGTGAGTGTCCCCAACTGAATATAGTGGGGGCGGGGGGGAGAGGGGTTGAGTATGTATCAGCTGTTTATTTCCTGGGAAGGTTTCCACTTAATAGGGTGTCCGAAAGGATTCTACTATAGTAGGGCTAGACAAGAAAAAAAAAAATTACTGTAGGACTCTCTGTCAACATGTGTTTATATCTACAGTATCGTCCCTGTGATTCTAATAATTTAATTCCATAAATCATAATTGAGTAATTTAATAAGGCCTATAAAATGATCAGAACTGCTATTTTAACCACGGTGAGTCAGAAGATTTCACAGATTTCCACCCTAGTGCCACATCACTGCTAAAATGGTTGGATGGATTTGAATGTGGTTTGGCAGATTCCACTAAAAAACCTTCAAAATCAATATTTGAACACGGACTATAATACCGGCAAATATAGATACAGTAAGCTATGGCAAGACAAGTGTGCCAAACGATATATATGTTCAAGAATGATAGACTCATTGCTGGTTCTAGTATTTGTACGTAACTAGAACCCCCATTAGGAGGACACATTTAAACCCCCATTAGGGGGACACCTTTAGGATCTAACAAAGTGTCCCCTTAATAAACCCCCATTAGGGGGACACCTTTAGGATCTAACAAAGTGTTCCCTTAATAAACCCCCATTAGGGGGACACATTTAGGATCTAACAAAGTGTCCCCTTAATAAACCCCCATTAGGGGGACACCTTTAGGATCTAACAAAGTGTCCCCTTAATAAACCCCCATTAGGGGGACACATTTAGGATCTAACAAAGTGTCCCCTTAATAAACCCCCATTAGGGGGACACATTTAGGATCTAACAAAGTGTCTCCTTAATAAACCCCCATTAGGGGGACACCTTTAGGATCTAACAAAGTGTCCCCTTAATAAACCCCCATTAGGGGGACACATTTAGGATCTAACAAAGTGTCCCCTTAATAAACCCCCATTAGGGGGACACATTTAGGACAGTGTCCCCTTAATAAACCCCCATTAGGGGGACACATTTAGGATCTAACAAAGTGTCCCCTTAATAAACCCCCATTAGGGGGACACATTTAGGATCTAACAAAGTGTCTCCTTAATAAACCCCCATTAGGGGGACACATTTAGGATCTAACAAAGTGTCCCCTTAATAAACCCCCATTAGGGGGACACATTTAGGATCTAACAAAGTGTCTCCTTAATAAACCCCCATTAGGGGGACACATTTAGGATCTAACAAAGTGTCTCCTTAATAAACCCCCATTAGGGGGACACATTTAGGATCTAACAAAGTGTCTCCTTAATAAACCCCCATTAGGGGGACACATTTAGGATCTAACAAAGTGTCCCCTTAATAAACCCCCATTAGGGGGACACATTTAGGATCTAACAAAGTGTCCCCTTAATAAACCCCCATTAGGGGGACACATTTAGGATCTAACAAAGTGTCCCCTTAATAAACCTCCAGTAGGGGGACACATTTAGGATCTAACAAAGTGTCTCCTTAATAAACCCCCATTAGGGGGACACATTTAGGATCTAACAAAGTGTCCCATTAATAAACCCCCATTAGGGGGACACATTTAGGATCTAACAAAGTGTCTCCTTAATAAACCCCCATTAGGGGGACACATTTAGGATCTAACAAAGTGTCCCCTTAATAAACCCCCATTAGGGGGACACATTTAGGATCTAACAAAGTGTCCCCTTAATAAACCCCCATTAGGGGGACACATTTAGGATCTAACAAAGTGTCTCCTTAATAAACCCCCATTAGGGGGACACATTTAGGATCTAACAAAGTGTCTCCTTAATAAACCCCCATTAGGGGGACACATTTAGGATCTAACAAAGTGTCTCCTTAATAAACCCCCATTAGGGGGACACATTTAGGATCTAACAAAGTGTCTCCTTAATAAACCCCCATTAGGGGGACACATTTAGGATCTAACAAAGTGTCTCCTTAATAAACCCCCATTAGGGGGACACATTTAGGATCTAACAAAGTGTCCCCTTAATAAACCCCCATTAGGGGGACACATTTAGGATCTAACAAAGTGTCCCATTAATAAACCCCCATTAGGGGGACACATTTAGGATCTAACAAAGTGTCCCCTTAATAAACCCCCATTAGGGGACACATTTAGGATCTAACAAAGTGTCCCCTTAATAAACCCCCATTAGGGGGACACATTTAGGATCTAACAAAGTGTCCCATTAATAAACCCCCATTAGGGGGACACATTTAGGATCTAACAAAGTGTCTCCTTAATAAACCCCCATTAGGGGGACACATTTAGGATCTAACAAAGTGTCTCCTTAATAAACCCCCATTAGGGGGACACATTTAGGATCTAACAAAGTGTCTCCTTAATAAACCCCCATTAGGGGGACACATTTAGGATCTAACAAAGTGTCTCCTTAATAAACCCCCATTAGGGGGACACATTTAGGATCTAACAAAGTGTCTCCTTAACACTTTGACTGCCAAACACGAAGATCTTCGTTTTTGGAAACACAACGCTTGACTGCCAAACACGAAGATCTTCGTTTTTCGCGTTTTTTTACGAAATCCGGTAGATAGGTTAATTATTGGTATATCATATAAATATGGACACTATATTCGGTCTGGACCGTGATTATTTTACTTTTTGAAAGTAACTAATCTGGTTACGAACGATTGTCAAAATGGTACCTGTCGAAATAACATACACCGCGCATCACAGTAGCGCGTACAGCGATGGTTTTTGGCGCATTGTGTATCGGTCGCGCGCTAGCTATGCCGCCGAAGCATTACAAAGGTTTATGTGGATTGGAATGTTTGTTTGTTATCTGAATGAAAAATAATGGATGAATTTTCAATATGAAGTCTTTAATTTTATTATTGTATGTATACCCTAATTGTTATGGTGCTTCACTGTAAGTGGCCGAGTTCACGCAACAAATTTGTTTAGAAATGGTATGAATATTATCATCATTTTACTAGCTAGGCTAGTAGTACTAGGCTATAGCCTAGGCCTAGTCGTAAAACGGTTCTGGACCAACTTTAGGCATAGTTAACTAGGCCTGGTGTCTTTACTATGTGGATTTTGGCGAAACATTGATGTAAGATTTATGATTTATAAAATGTAATACATTTTTCGATATTGATAACTTGTTTTTATAGGCCTACCGGTGCCGTGTAAGTAATTTTTTGTTGTTTGTTGATCTCACCGGGCGATATTTTCATATTGCGATGTCTTGCACAAAATAGCGTATATCTCGACTTTCTTGCGCAAAACTACGAAAAACTCAAAAAGTGGGTTACTTTCATTTTACTATTACGATTTACATATTGCGATTTGAAAATCGTTCTTGGTACCATTGTAAAGCTAAAATCTTTTTGATTATTTTAGTCTAAATTAAATGTAAATCAGATCAAATACATAGTTTCAATCAGCTTTGATAAAAACATCGAATTGGGCTATAAACGCTGGCGGTGGCAGTTTCTAACTGGAAAAACCTCTGGCAGTCAAAGTGTTAATAAACCCCCATTAGGGGGACACATTTAGGATCTAACAAAGTGTCCCCTTAATAAACCCCCATTAGGGGGACACATTTAGGATCTAACAAAGTGTCCCATTAATAAACCCCCATTAGGGGGACACATTTAGGATCTAACAAAGTGTCCCCTTAATAAACCCCCATTAGGGGGACACATTTAGGATCTAACAAAGTGTCCCCTTAATAAACCCCCATTAGGGGGACACATTTAGGATCTAACAAAGTGTCCCATTAATAAACCCCCATTAGGGGGACACATTTAGGATCTAACAAAGTGTCTCCTTAATAAACCCCCATTAGGAAGACACATTTAGGATCTAACAAAGTGTCTCCTTAATAAACCCCCATTAGGGGGACACATTTAGGATCTAACAAAGTGTCTCCTTAATAAACCCCCATTAGGGGGACACATTTAGGATCTAACAAAGTGTCCCCTTAATAAACCCCCATTAGGGGGACACATTTAGGATCTAACAAAGTGTCCCATTAATAAACCCCCATTAGGGGGACACATTTAGGATCTAACAAAGTGTCCCCTTAATAAACCCCCATTAGGGGGACACATTTAGGATCTAACAAAGTGTCTCCTTAATAAACCCCCATTAGGGGGACACATTTAGGATCTAACAAAGTGTCCCATTAATAAACCCCCATTAGGGGGACACATTTAGGATCTAACAAAGTGTCTCCTTAATAAACCCCCATTAGGGAGACACATTTAGGATCTAACAAAGTGTCTCCTTAATAAACCCCCATTAGGGGGACACATTTAGGATCTAACAAAGTGTCCCCTTAATAAACCCCCATTAGGGGGACACATTTAGGATCTAACAAAGTGTCCCATTAATAAACCTCCATTAGGGGGACACATTTAGGATCTAACAAAGTGTCCCATTAATAAACCCCCATTAGGGGGACACATTTAGGATCTAACAAAGTGTCCCCTAAATAAACCCCCATTAGGGGGACACATTTAGGATCTAACAAAGTGTCCCCTTAATAAACCCCCATTAGGGGGACACATTTAGGATCTAACAAAGTGTCCCATTAATAAACCCCCATTAGGGGGACACATTTAGGATCTAACAAAGTGTCTCCTTAATAAACCCCCATTAGGGGGACACATTTAGGATCTAACAAAGTGTCCCCTTAATAAACAACCATTAGGGGGACACATTTAGGATCTAACAAAGTGTCTCCTTAATAAACCCCCATTAGGGGGACACATTTAGGATCTAACAAAGTGTCTCCTTAATAAACCCCCATTAGGGGGACACATTTAGGATCTAACAAAGTGTCCCCTTAATAAACCCCCATTAGGGGGACACATTTAGGATCTAACAAAGTGTCTCCTTAATAAACCCCCATTAGGGGGACACATTTAGGATCTAACAAAGTGTCCCATTAATAAACCCCCATTAGAGGGACACATTTAGGATCTAACAAAGTGTCTCCTTAATAAACCCCCATTAGGGGGACACATTTAGGATCTAACAAAGTGTCCCATTAATAAACCCCCATTAGGGGGACACATTTAGGATCTAACAAAGTGTCTCCTTAATAAACCTCCAGTAGGGGGACACATTTAGGATCTAACAAAGTGTCCCCTTAATAAACCCCCATTAGGGGGACACATTTAGGATCTAACAAAGTGTCTCCTTAATAAACCTCCATTAGGGGGACACATTTAGGATCTAACAAAGTGTCCCCTTAATAAACCCCCATTAGGGGGACACATTTAGGATCTAACAAAGTGTCTCCTTAATAAACCCCCATTAGGGGGACACATTTAGGATCTAACAAAGTGTCCCATTAATAAACCCCCATTAGGGGGACACATTTAGGATCTAACAAAGTGTCTCCTTAATAAACCCCATTAGGGGGACACATTTAGGATCTAACAAAGTGTCCCATTAATAAACCCCCCATTAGGGGGACACATTTAGGATCTAACAAAGTGTCCCCTTAATAAACCTCCAGTAGGGGGACACATTTAGGATCTAACAAAGTGTCTCCTTAATAAACCCCCATTAGGGGGACACATTTAGGATCTAACAAAGTGTCCCATTAATAAACCCCCATTAGGGGGACACATTTAGGATCTAACAAAGTGTCTCCTTAATAAACCCCCATTAGGGGGACACATTTAGGATCTAACAAAGTGTCTCCTTAATAAACCCCCATTAGGGGGACACATTTAGGATCTAACAAAGTGTCCCATTAATAAACCCCCATTAGGGGGACACATTTAGGATCTAACAAAGTGTCCCCTTAATAAACCCCCATTAGGGTGTACACATTTAGGATCTAACAAAGTGTCTCCTTAATAAACCCCCATTAGGGGGACACATTTAGGATCTAACAAAGTGTCCCCTTAATAAACCCCCATTAGGGGGACACATTTAGGATCTAACAAAGTGTCCCCTTAATAAACCCCCATTAGGGGGACACATTTAGGATCTAACAAAGTGTCTCCTTAATAAACCCCCATTAGGGGGACACATTTAGGATCTAACAAAGTGTCCCCTTAATAAACCCCCATTAGGGGGACACCTTTAGGATCTAACAAAGTGTCCCCTTAATAAACCCCCATTAGGGGGACACCTTTAGGATCTAACAAAGTGTCCCCTTAATAAACCCCCATTAGGGGGACACATTTAGGATCTAACAAAGTGTCCCCTTAATAAACCCCCATTAGGGGGACACATTTAGGATCTAACAAAGTGTCCCCTTAATAAACCCCCATTAGGGGGACACATTTAGGATCTAACAAAGTGTCCCCTTAATAAACCCCCATTAGGGGGACACATTTAGGATCTAACAAAGTGTCCCCTTAATAAACCCCCATTAGGGGGACACATTTAGGATCTAACAAAGTGTCCCCTTAATAAACCCCCATTAGGGGGACACATTTAGGATCTAAAAAGTGTCTCCTTAATAAACCTCCAGTAGGGGGACACCTTTAGGATTTAGCAAAGTGTCTCCTTAATAAACCCC
The DNA here is from genome assembly GCF_964355755.1 of Antedon mediterranea. NCBI lineage: Eukaryota > Metazoa > Echinodermata > Crinoidea > Comatulida > Antedonidae > Antedon > Antedon mediterranea. Next base: position 3,387,859 of record NC_092677.1, read on the forward strand.
TATTAGGGGGACACCTTTAGGACAGTGTCCCCTTAATAAACCCCCATTAGGGGGACACCTTTAGGATCTAACAAAGTGTCTCCTTAATAAACCCCCATTAGGGGGACACCTTTAGGACAGTGTCCCCTTAATAAACCCCCATTAGGGGGACACCTTTAGGACAGTGTCCCCTTAATAAACCCCCATTAGGGGGACACATTTAGGATCTAACAAAGTGTCTCCTTAATAAACCCCCATTAGGGGGACACATTTAGGATCTAACAAAGTGTCTCCTTAATAAACCCCTATTAGGGGGACACCTTTAGGACAGTGTCCCCTTAATAAACCCCCATTAGGGGGACACCTTTAGGACAGTGTCCCCTTAATAAACCCCCATTAGGGGGACACATTTAGGATCTAACAAAGTGTCTCCTTAATAAACCCCCATTAAGGGGACACCTTTAGGACAGTGTCCCCTTAATAAACCCCCATTAGGGGGACACCTTTAGGACAGTGTCCCCTTAATAAACCCCCATTAGGGGGACACCTTTAGGACAGTGTCCCCTTAATAAACCCCCATTAGGGGGACACCTTTAGGACAGTGTCCCCTTAATAAACCCCCATTAGGGGGACACCTTTAGGACAGTGTCCCCTTAATAGATGTTCTACTGTATAACATTTAAAAGCAAATTTATATATTTGAGAATCCATGTCACAAAATTGTGGTCTTAATTTGGAGGTCTAATTTTAATAATTGTATAATTATTTCATTATTAATGTTTCAAAACCATGTAACTTTTTTGAATCCAGAGTTTTTTTTCATTGTCTAATTTTATTCTTAGAATAAACCAACATTTTTTTTTCAATTTCAATTCAATTCATCGACATTTTTATTCCATAATCAAAATAAAAACATATACAAATACAATACAAATAATAAGATAATGGAATGGGATACAAAATAAGCACAAGTGCTTTAAGCATGTAACCCTAACAAAAAGATCAAACAATTTTTAACAATTAGTTACCATAATTTCTTAGTACTGTATTTCTGGGTCAGAATATTTACCTGTTAGACTTAATACGTCTCCTTGACTTTAGTACCAGTGTGTGCTCATTAAAAGAACGGATCTTACTTGATTACTTAAGTACACCACTACTAGAGAAAGGTGGGGATGTCTACGTGTGGTTTTGCACTTCCTAAATAGTTTTCTTTTTATAGAGTATGTTGTATACAACAAGTTATTAATTAGAACTTAAGCTCTGTCTACACTATCAAACTTTATGTGAAAAAAAAATGGGCATGATGATGTCATATTATCACCACCATATTTAGGCATAATACTACCATATTTGAGCACATCACACTTTTTTTGTCAAACTAGTTTGATAGTGCAGACATCTTTAGTGTTAGGTGGTGATTGGTACTCAGTGTGTGTATGGTGCTACAGATGTTGTATTTAATATAACACTGGTAAATTAATAAAGTACAGAACATATTGTAAATTGTCACGTACAATACAGAAAGCAATGATGTCATTCATACAGTAGTAGTAAATTATACACCAAATGTTATCAGGATCACATGAATATTAAATCATTTTATTAAAAATTGTAAAAAAAAAACATATTAGAAAATGAATTTTTATGTAATAAATGAATCAAAATGTTAAAAATAACTCTCTAAAGCTCTGTCTACACTATCAAACTTTGTGACAAAAAATGTAATGTGCTTACAGATTACTATGATGATGTCATATCACAACCGTATTTGGGCAAATCACACTTTTTTGTCAACTTAGTTTGATAGTGTAGACAGTCTTAAGCGACATCATCTTACAAGTTACATCGAACCCCTTTTTAAAAACTTTTTTGGAAACATGGCACCAAAATAGAGGGAGGCTTAGAATACCTCATTTGGGACACGTCTATCTAGGGAAAACTTTTCTGTGAAGTGAAGTGGAAATGTTTAAACACTACTGACAACACCTATTCAGGGGACACCCATATAAAGGGACACTTTATTGGGTCACAAAGGTGTCTTCTTAATAGGAGTTTTATTGTAAATAGTAAAATATCGAATTATTATATTCTTTCAGTTATGAGCTGGGTTGCTGTTTATGAAGGGCAAAGTTAATAGAAGGAAGAAACTACTAGAAAACACTACAAACCAACTTCCTCAATGATTGATTGTTTGCAAGAAACAATTATAACAACAATATTCACTATTGTTCTATTGTTCTTTTTCTGACAGATAAATTAAGCATAAACAATTTGTTTGTTTGCTGTCAAAAAAAACACCAAAATACAACTCAGCAGTGTGTGAGCATCCGCTATTGTTTATGCTAACATTTATAAACAATATTTAACAGGATTCCAATATCATGTGTATATCACATTACCTAATTTACAATGCTCTGTCTACACTATCAAACTAGTTTGACAAAAAAAGTGTGATATGCCAAAATATGGTAGTGGTATGCCCACAGATGGACATCATCATTTCCATATATGGACACATCACATTTTTCTGTCATATAAAGTTTGGTAGTGTAGACAGAGCTTTCAACAAAGAGTTTGATTTTATATACTGGTATGCTGGCCAATAAAACACATGTGATGTTGAACTCCCAGTCAAATATACCTCAAAAAATGTGTTAAATTTATGATAACCAGTATAATTTAGTTCAGGCTAATTAAATTTAAGAACTGGGTTAAAATAATTTTCTATAATTCTCTTTCATAACCTGAACAATCAAAATTTCTCCCACACCTCATCAAGCTAACCAGGATCTTGATACCTAACTAAAATATTTCCTCTTTGTTTGAGTGATTGATAGGAAAAAGACTACTTCCACCACTGTTTCAATTGTTATACAGTAGTACAAAACGAAAGCAAACACAAAACACGCACGCACGGAATCTCCACAAACAAGCCATCCAGGAAATCCATCACAAAACAAGGAATTACCTTGAAAAAGCATGTGACTTGTATTGTAGAAGGTCACATGACTTTAAGTAGAGTCACATGGCATCTTTATAGGTGTCGGCTAAGATTTTAAGTCTGTTCCCATAAGCAACACAATGGTACAGTGATAAACGATCTATCTAAAACTATTTTTTATTTCTGGAATTGACCATTGGAATAACAATTTATGTCTGGTTATATTGAGTTGGATCCTGTTTGCCAGGGTGTTTCTGGCTTATAAATAAATAATGGACAAGTATATAGGAAGTGATATAAAAATATATGAAAGGGTATAGCTTGCTTGGGTAGATAAAAAAACAAACTGCCAATAATATTCTATACAAGATACTCTATGGGAATCCCAATCAATTTAAAGCTCTGTCTACACTATCAAACTAGTTTGACAAAAAATAAAAATGGTATTCATATGCCCAAATATGGTAGTGATATGACATCATCATGTCCATTATATGGGCACATCATATTTTTTTGGTCACATAAAGTTTAATAGTGTAGAGCTTTAAGTGGGGCTTGGGCTGAAGGGATAATATGCCACAACTCTACAGATCACATAGGCCAATATAATGCGCATAATTTTATTTTATTAATTTTGATGACTCTTAATAATAACCCAATACAACAACATAGAAATCGTACCAACCAATGAACAAACATCGCCAGCAAAAGAGGGCGCACTACTGGCGCTAGAAGAAATTCAGTAGCATGACTTGAACCCAGGATAATGGTTTAGTAAGCAAGCCTAATATTATATTCCACAAAGTTTAAATAATTGTCAAACAAGGCGACTGTCCGGTCTTAACCTTTTTTATCTATTGATTTCTTCTTCATATCTGATTGGGAAGGACCCCACTTACTATTTAATTTGTATGTTATAAGATAACGATACAGATAGGTGAATAGTATAATACCATATTTGGTTTGGCTAACAGCAGCCTATCTGGAAATCAAATATATCCATTATATTGAATAAATAAAGATGTACTATATCAAATATATCCATTTAAAATGAATGAAAGATGTGCCATTTGTCAGTGACACCACAAAATGGCCGTAACTGCGTAGTATTTAGCGAATATCGGTTGAAAAAAAAAAACGGTTATGGACATAGTGTCTTTCACAAAACACACAATTTAGCTTAAAGATATTGTGTCCCCCTAAAAAAATTAATTATTTACCTAAACAATTTGTAATTGAAAGCAAAAAAATAGTAAAAGTTTTACCAGTTTTTTAAGACAGTATTTAATTTAAACCATTAGTTTTTTTCACTTTTTTATTACGGAAGTGAAAACCTTGATTAAAACTACAAAATGGTGTATTTAAAGTCTGATTTTATTAATCTTCATTTTTCATGTTTTAGGAGGACAAAGTACATAATTATAACTGTAGATAGTCTCAAGGTAGTCTTTTGTGGGTACAAACTGCTGATATCGCACATAAGAGTCTCCCCACTCCCTGATCGTACCTTAGAACAAATTTTAAACCCAATTTATATCACTATTATAGATAATCGTTAATGTATTTCTGATCCAGAAATGATCACTATATGCCAACATATACATGCTGACTAAACAGAAATGTCACTCAAAACAAGACTTTCTTAAATCAATTAAATGATGTGGTTGTTCCAATTACTTATACAGGGTAGGGTCACGTCGTCCTAGACTTACTAAGCAATGGATATTTTAAGATTTCCAAGAATATAAAATATGGAGTGGATTACGAAGGTGTTGTGTCAAGTTATACTCAAAGTGCAAAAGAAAAAACAAAGTTTATAAAAAAAAACAAAATTGGAGATCCCCACTATTAAGGTGGAGACATCCCTCATGAGTCATAAAGGACCCTCTAACAGGAATTCCCCTGTAATTATTCTTTTCAATCTCTGTCTAACACTATCAAACCTTATGTGACAAAAATGTGTCCATATATGGACATGATGTCATATCACTACCATATTTGGACGTATCATTACTATATTTGGGTACATCACACTTGTTTTTGTCAAACTAGTTTGATAGTGTAGACAGAGCTTAATATTTCTCAGTTGCTTTATGATGCTAGTGTACTTTCACTCTTGGTCCATTGTTCCTCGTGTTGATTGTTATATTATAACCGTATATCTGGAAAATGATAAACAATCTGCTGCCGATAAAATGACTACTAAGTGTGTGTCACAATCACGATAAAACGTAGTTCAATAACCGCAGGAGAATTTAAAGATACAATTACTTACGCCAAAGCACAGTTGAAATAATTCAATCAGGATTTATTTATGTATATGGTTATATCAATTAATATAAATCGATTTTGTTGTAAACACTTGAAATTCAATGTTATTGTTTAATAAACTTCCCACTAGGATGCAAAGCAAGGACGCAACACAATGGCAATAAGAAACGACAGATCGTCAACATTTCTGTTTGTCAATGTCATTGGTCAAATTAACTATTTACTCCTTTCAATGTGTTTTAGTGCGAACAAAGATTGAAGCATTCACATTTTTGGAATAAAGATTGTTCTAAAGCTCTGTCTACACTATTAAACTAAAATGTGATGTTCCCAAATATGGTAGTGATATGCCCAAATATGGTAGTGATATGACATCATCATGTCCATATATGGGCACATCACATTTTTTGTCACATAAAGTTTGATAGTGTAGACAGCTTTTGTTAGATCATGGAGCAAATGTGTTGCTAAGGTCAGATTTGCTTTTGTATACTGTAGGTACCTAAAACTATATCACAAAAATTTGAGCATATTTGGGCACATCACACTTTTTTTGTCAAACTAGTTTGATAGTGTAGACAGAGCTTAATAATAAACCTAATATAGATGATGGCTAAAATGATTATACTTTTTATATAATAAATAACAGCAATTATTAATTATAAGTCATATTATTATTATTATAAAATTCAAAGTATCTGAAGAATTCAAAGTTATTAATATACTGTACTGTACTTAAAATTCCATTTCTGTCACCTTAGGTATAAAAAAAAATTTAGTAATTCTGTGAACTGCCTCTTTTACTACCGTATGTAAAACAGGACTAACAACAGTAGAGAAAGTATTTGGATTTGCCTGGGTTGTCTCGTGACTGTATTATTACTAGCATAATAGATTAATAGAAGTGATACTTCCTGGTGTTATGGGCATTCCTGTTATGCACGGCACAAGTCACATGCTTCAGCCAACAAGTGTTTGAGGCTCTATTGTTTCATACTGGTTCCTGTTTGTTCACTTGACAGAAGTGACTTTGACGATCAAGGTCATTGAAACCAAATCTGACAGCAGTATAGAAAGAATGAGTAGGGAATGGAATATGTAAGGAGATATAGGGTGGGTGGGTGGGTGGTGTGGAAAAAGAAGTGAGGGGTTGTTGGAAAGATTAGATAAAATAGGGAGGTATTCTTGGGAAGTGGTAGAGTGTTGAGGAGATGTGGACAAAGGTGAAAATGATTTGGTGATAGATAGGGAGGAGTGGGGTTGGAAAAAGAAGTGAGGGATGTTGGAATGGTAATATAATAGAGAGGGGTAGAGTGTGATTAGGGAAGGGGTAGAGTGTTGGGGAGGGGTGAAACAAGATGGAAAAGGGCTTGATGATGGAAAGGAGTGGGGTTGGAAAAGGATGTGGAAAGAGTGAGGGATGCAAATGCAAAAAGATTAGATATAATAAGGGGAGTATTGGGGACAGATGTAGAAGGTGGAAAGGGATTAGGAGGTGAGGTATTTTCGTTAGGGGCGGGGGGGGGGGGAGATGTTGAAGAAAGAGGAAAAAAGAGTTGACAATAGAAGATTTGAAGGGTGTGAAAGGGGAGAACAAAATTGGGAAAGTTCACTTTAAATATATTATTTTTTATTTCATTTTTATAAAACATTTGAAACGTTAGCACGTTTAGACTTTCAAACTACTGTACAGAATGTATTCTAAATATTAATTAAACAGTGATGAGTCACCACCGGCATTGTTATAACACTGATTCAGGCAATACCTCTACTTGAATAATATTTACCAGCTGATACATTGTTTACAGTGTATCAATGTTTACTCAAGGAGCTCATTAATATTTGACAGGTAGGAATTAGCATACAATCACCAGGCTAGATTGTTTAAACCATCAATCAAATATATTGTTAGTTTCCAACTCAGTTCACATAAACAGCTGGTTGGTCCAGGTGTACTTTCTTGTATTGGTATCAAAAACAATGTTTGGAAAGGGGACAAAAGAGGGGGAAGATGAGGGATGAAGGGAGAGAAGGATGGATGGAGAGAGAGGAGGGGAGAGAAGAGGGAGAGAGAGGAGGAGAGGAGGAAATGGAGAGGAAGGGGATGGGGGAAAGGGATGGAGAGGAGAGGATGGAGAAAGAGGAAGGGATGGAGACAGAGGAAGGGATAGAGGATTTTGTTGGGTCGCAAAGGTGTTGAACTATCGTAATACTAAAAAATATATCCCGACTGAATTTAGCCAAGTTATTGACAATTTTGTATTGGATGACGACTAACAAAATAATACTTGAATGGAGTGCGACACTAGGTACTATTAATTTAATACGTGAATTTAATACGTGAATTAATACCGCAAATAATAGTTCTGTATTAAGATTATATAAACTCTCTATGCGGACATTGAGCGGAACTGCCTCACTATAATTACAAATAAAATACTTTAATAATAGTCTAAAGTAAATCGGTTCAAGTGGAATGTCACTATCATTAACTGTTTTACTTACTAATGTTACTTTTAGTTTGAGTTTCTAGTTAGAAGCAATTATTTTGTGACTAATGGGTGACAAGAATTTATTATGTAAAACATATACCACCAATAACTATGGCCCTGTTTCTGCTGCCAACTAAATACCGTATATTATACGGTATTTTTTGAATACCGTATATATACGGTATATTTTTGGCAGCAGAAACTGCACTCATAAAAAATATACCGTATTTTGTATACCGTATTTTCCCCACAAAATTTGTGGATAAAATACGGTATTTACAAATTTATACCGTATCTTTTGTACCCGTTTCTGCTGCCAATAAAAAATACCGTATTTTTTTTTTACATGACAAAAGGTCAACATTCGTGTTTTTATTTTCTGTCGCTGTCAGCTGCTTTACACACGTGTATAGATATATTCGGCGAAAATGTGGAGCGAAGACGTCACAGTTTTACTAAATAAATGTGTGTGGGGAAGCTTAAATGTCTGGCCAACTAAAAGGTAATAAAAGGGACAACCACATTTATAAAGACATTTCTAAAAAAATAAAGCAGGAGTATGGAATAGACTTGTCTCCAAAGCAAGTAAACTGAAAGCTGAAGAGCCTGCGAAAGCAGTACAACATTGCAAAATACAATAACTCGGGGAGGGAACGAATTATTGTCCCCATTACGATGTTTTCTGTGCTCTCACAACATCTCTATCACTAGGGCTATGCTGTTGAATGTGAGACGTAAAACTTCCTTTATTGCGACTTTTAATTATCGATCAAATAAATGAATGGCAATTTGGGTAAAAAAGATGAAATTTAACACGACCACCCAAGAAGTATTGTTAGCAGAAACGGGGTACTAAAAAATACGGTATAAAAAATACCGTATTTTATACCGTATTTTGACCAGTTGCAGCAGAAACAGGCCCTATGACAAACTCGGTCTCTTAATAATAAATAGGTCGAGTAAATGACATCAACATTGTCACATGTATTTGTCATTAAAATTGTCACATTTTGTCATTAATGTCATTTTAGTAACGTAATTATCACAACAGGAGTTTCAAATGACGTCTCTATGTAAAAACAAATCCTAGTGGAAATTGTCCCTTTTAAATTGTCCTTTTTAAATTGTCACTTTACACTTATCACGATCAATGGGTTTAAAAAAATAAAATAAAGCTAAGTGACAATTAAGTGTTTTAATAAGGAAATGTTAAAATTGTCACAGATAATTATGGTGTCAAGTTACAGCGATTATCACAATGAGTGACAATAACACACTACAATGCGAAACAAAACAACAAACAGTATTTTATTAAGTAAAGTGTCAAGTAAAATGTTAAAATTGTCACAAAAGTCACAAATAGTTATGGTTGTTCCCTTAAAGCAATTATCACAGATGACTAATAAGTGACAATTAGCTACAAATCTTTTGTTCAAATTCCAGGGGTAATTATCTGTAAACCCTGTTCCTAAATACTGATAGTTGCGATTAACTAAACTATGAAAGTAGGAAAGTACGATGTCTTTGTTTGGCTTAAGCTTTGTCCACACTAACAAACTAGTTTGACAAAAAAAGTGCGATGTGCCCAAATATGGTAGTAATACCAGGGAACATTTTCGCCAGTGTAGCATAGCAAAAAGCTATACAAAACAACCTTATTGCTACACATTTCTAAAATTGTGTAGCAAAAAATACAATACAAAACTATGTTTCTCGACTTAAAAATCAGTTTGAATATTGCTAAACAAAATTTGTTAATGAAATTTTCCCCTGAATACGCCCAAATATGGTAGTGATATGCCCAAATATGATAGTGATATGACATCATCATATCCAATGAAAACCAGTTTAAACTGTTTGGGCTACCCTGGGTAAAGAAATTTAATAATAACAATATATTAATTATGTCCATTAATATATATACATTTTTTTTTCACATAACGTTTGATAGTGTGGACAGAGCTTTAGCAGCAGTTTTTTTTTTGTAGAAATAAAGTTCATATATAGCAAAGTTGATAACAATACTTGAACAAAATATCTTTTTGTTTTGTGTGATAATGTAAAGTCAAAAGTACAGTGGTATAAACTTGAACCTACTGACCAAGTCAAGGAACTATTATAACTCACGGATGTCTGTGGCTGTATTTACCGTTCACACTAAGGCTCTGTCTACACTATCAAACTTTATGAGACAAAAAAATGTGATGTGCCCATATATGGACATGATGATGTCATATCACTACCATATTTGGGTACATCATATTTTTTTGTCGTCAAACTTGTTAGATAGTGTAGACAGAGCTTTAGGTTAAGGAAAACCATTGATCTAATAAACAACACTAAATGAAAACCCTTAAATATTTATCGACTCAAGTAAAAAACTAGGTATATTATGTGAAATAATATGAGCATTGGGCCTTTAACTACTATGGCATGTGGTATATTCCATTATACATAAAGCCTCAAATATTAACTTGATCACAAATAAACAACAATATTGTCCCATAGCTGACTTAAAACTGCCATTATCAACCTTTTCACTTCTTCTTTTTTCATTCTTAAGCAAAAACTTAAAGCTTAACAATATTGATTATCTTATTTATATTTTCCAAGGTGGGTAATTAGTTGATATAACAATAATAATAAATAAAAATAAGGGGTGGGATTATACTTAAATTTCAAATTTAGCTTAAAATACAGGGTGGGATTTATTTGTTATAAATATTTTTATTCTTTTGATAAATGAAATTTAAAAATCTGTGTGGCTTACCTAAATTTTAATTTCTTCCAAAATAAACTGATTTGGATGTTCCGAAGTATTTCTAACAATTGCACTGATTGGTCCAAGCTGTTTACCCATGATGCTTTGCATGTCAAATCCTTGTGACCTTACCTCTGGTGTGATTGGTGGTAAGATCTTTTCAATAGACGACTGTAATAACTATAAAAAAAGAATATTTATTTTTGAACTAAAATATAAAAAATATCGATTCACTATTAAAAACAACCAAAAAAAAAAAGAACACTTTGAATTTGCTAAGAATAAGTTATGTAATGTTAAATCATTTTGTCGTTGCAGCGACATTTCGACATGTTTCCTCTTTCGATTTCCTAACAAATTTTTGGTGGAGAAGCATTTAAATGCAGTAGGTCTTAGGTCTTTGAAAGCTCCATATTGTAATTAGCTGTACAACAACCTACCTGAACTTTGACCTGGGCTTGTTTTACTGCTGCACATCGTATATACACTTCTAAGTACATCTTTAAATCAGTCGAGGTGATGTTCATTTTACATGTTTGGCAATAAAACTGATCATTTCTGTAAGATATGATATTCTATAGCATTAAACTGTACAGCATATACTGTGCAATTGCATAGAATAGTAGATTCAGTAATAAAGCTCTGTCTACATTATGAAAATAATTTGACAAAAAAGTGTGATGAGCCAAAATATGGTAGTGGTATGCCCAAATATGATAGTGATATGATATCATTATGTCCATATATGGGCATGATAGTGTAAACAGAGCTTTACACTAATATATTACTATATTTCGGTTAGAAAATTGGAATAATCCCACACAAAATACACCGTTAATTCTAGTTAATAACTGTACAGTATAAATTTCATTTTAATTCTTACATTGATGAAGATGAGGCACATAGTTTATCAGATCCACACTGACCACACACTGACCACTGGTAAGCACTGGACTCGTCAGCTCCAATAACTTCACCTAAAACAGAAATAATTGCATAACTTGATAGAATTAGTTACAGTGGTAACCCTCCTTCGGGACTTGCATATTCAGGAGACACCACCTATATATACAGGAGACACTTTTATGTGACATAAACATGAGGAAGTTAATGTTTTAACACTACGATCAACCCGACACTTCTTTAAAAAAAAAAACACATTTTTTTTTGGGTTGAGAGGTAAAGCATATTGCTTATAAGCCTTTCAAAGATATTATATTGTTCCCATCCCATCCTTCCCACCTCTACCCCTTCCCACCTCTACCCCTTCCCATGGTGCATAATCAACCTCAGTTACCTTGTATCAATACAAGCTCAAACTGATTAGTATCAGCATGTAATGGTTGTAGATGTACATCAACGTTCTCATATTCTTCATACACACATGGATTGTCAACCCTCACAATCCTGCTATACTTGTCTGCATAAAGTTCACCTAATAAATCAATTATTAATATTATATATAATAGATAAATATATATATAATTATAAAATAATGCCTGAAAATATTATAAAATATATATACTATGATACGAGTTATGTGTTTTATTTAATTTACTCTTTGTAACATAAACATAATGTTAATAATTTATACAGGGTACCCTTCCTGAACAAAATATGCCAGTTATTCTGTCTACACTATCAAACTGTATGTGACAACAAATGTGACTATTTCATATAACTACTATATTTGGGCATATCAGTAGCATATATTTGTTGGGCATATCACACTTATTTATTTTATTTATGTTTATAAGGATGGTGATGATAATGATACAGATTACAATGAAAATTATGATAATGATTAGAACATTGATGAAGAAGTGATGACATCTGTGAAAATGATAATGATGATGTAATAATGAGATCACAATCACACTTACCATTTTCTAAAAACACATCTTTAAACATAAACACATGGCCTATCAGATTAGATTCCACAACACATGATGCATCCAATAACAGACACCTGTATGCAAAACAGTTAATGTCGGCGGTATCACACTCTGACCTGTGACCTTTGCCCAGTGAAAGGTCAGTAAGGTAAATTCTTTTCAAAACATGTTTGTCCGTTGAAGTACATGTGCTGTACAACACTTTTGAATAAAGGCTTATTCTTGGTGATAAACTCTGTAAGAAAGAAAATATTCAAATATGTTTTTTAACAGAAATCAAACTACGTTAGAAACTATTAAAGATGTAGGCCTACTTCCCCCCAAAAAACATGAAGATCAATAAAATCAGACTTTAAATAGGTCATTTTGAAGTTTCAATAAAGTTATTCACTTCTGTAAAAAAAAAACCAACAAAAAATAATTTCATTTAATTTGAACTAAAAATCATTGTCTGACAAGAATTTTTTGATTAAAATTTTTTTTGATTAATACATTTTTTTCCAATCCAAAGTTTATCAAAGTGAATAACTATTATGTGACATCAAAATAGCATATTCAACAACAAGGAACACACTCTCCCTTTAATGTTTAAACACATATTTCCGCTCAATCGTTTCAAGAAAGTGTCCCCTGAATAGGAGTGTCCAAATTATTGATAATTTTTCAATTTTGAAATCTACACCTCCTCCATCTCAACCCCACCCCAAAATATCAGCCTCATCATGCATGCATCCATAAAACGTTGCCAATACTTACACTGACTGTGTTTAGATTGCATTCTGTTGAACTTCTATATATGACATGTTGTTTATTACTCTTGGTGATGATGTCACTGTCTAGTTTCAACACATAACAGAATGAAGGTGCTGGCATGATATGAGACGCTTGTTCACTCTGTGTAAATATATTTATAACAAAATAAAAAATATAATTTAAAAAACACTTCATTAATATGTTGCACAGCCAAAAAAAACCAAAGTTATATGTAACCTTACATCTGATTGGCTGTTAAAACTTGCTGGGAGAATTTTGTCACTTGGAGGCCACATGGAATCAAGCATACTAAACAATCTAGAAGACCTAAATAAAAAACAAACAAATTGTAATGAAAAAATATGTATCATGTGCTATACATGGTACGAATCAATTGTGGTCTTTAACATTATGTATAACATCAGGTTCATGAACTTTTATGAACCCCAAAAGACAGAAAAAAAAGGCACCAATGACCTTAGTTGACCCAAGGCTATCAAACAACAGACTTGAACCAGGAGTACTACAACAATAATATTCCTCACCTTGAACGTTTTGTTCTTTGTAGTACTTTTGCTCCCTTGAATATCAACGTCTCACCCTCAGCATTCAAATATTCCTTCCATGAATCACTGTGATGACAGTCGTCTGGCAAATACATCTCACAAAATACTCCTCTGATATCTTGAAGTAACATAAACCACTGTATATTAAATGTACAATCAGGTCTAAAAGATCAAAGACAGTTTCAACTTATCACTATCATATTTGGGCAGATCACTACCATATATGGGCAGATCACACTTTCTTTTGTGAAACTAGTTTGATAGTGTAGACAGAGCTTTAGGCTTTTATCAGGGGTAATAAAGGCTCGATTTATTTATTATCTTTGAATGGTGAGAGGTTATGTGGTGGTTTGCGTGTGTTTGTTTTTTTCTATACTTGCAGCAGGACTACTCAAAAAGTTATTGCCCATTTTAAAGTATGGTTTCATAGCTGTATGGAAACATGCCATTAAATATTCATATGCCTAGGTGGAGGTTTGCACTCTCTGAGAGCCTTTCTAGTTTAGATATACAACACTTTAAAAACATTTCTTATTTCTTTTTTTTTTAAAAATGGGACAAAAATTGATTTAATTTGAAACTTCTTACTTGTCATTTGTTGGTGAATTATAACAACATACTCTCTGTACTGTTGCCCTAATACACATCCCTTTTGTGCTATGTCCACTACTGTCCGCAATACTGTCCAGTATCGAGTCCGAGGCTTGGTCATCCTCATTAAGGGATTTAACTGGTTGAATGGTAACCTCTTCCAGAACAGGTCTTACTGCCGATTTGTCATCAGAAGGCCATGTGTCAAAGGTCATCTTTCTTCTTGTAGTCTATACAATATTATTTTTAAAATGGTTTATACAACTGATGTAGTTTTAAGTTTAGTAAAAATATATTTGTTTGACTTTTCCTCTTTGATTTCAGTATATTAAACTTTGTCTAAACTATCAAATGTGATGTGCCCATATATGGACATGTTGATGTCATATCACTACCATAGCATATTACTATGTACCATATTTAGACACATCACATTTTTTTTAATGAAACTAGTTTGATAGTGTAGACGGAGCTTTAGGCTTTTATCAAAATGCCTGTTTATCCTACATGTTTGCCATTATTCATAATAATAACAAACACACTATAAGGTAATCTGTTCTTCTAGGACATTATTAAGGGGACACCCCTATTAAAGGAACACTTTTTGTGAAATGAATGAAGGAAAAATATTTTTGACAAACCACTATTCAGGGGACACCTCTAATAAAGGAACACTTTCTTATGAATATCTTTTTCAACACTGACAAAACAATATTCAGTAGACACCTCTATTAAGTAGACACCTCTATTAAGTAGACACCTCTATTAAGTAGACACCTCTATTAAGGTGACACCTCTATTAAGGTGATAAGGTGACACTTTGATGGGTCCTGAAGGGTTCCCCTTAATAGGGGGCCTACTGTAATTTGTTTACTACTATTACTTACTTGTGTTGAGGTGCTTGGTACATTGGTAGAGTCTTGCCCCACAAGTTGACAGTAATGAGTGCATAGCAGAATGGGTTCACTGTGCGTTGGCAAGTTCAACCGCTGCCTACAATATGAAACAATATTAGGGTGAATAAGAGAAGGGGAAACATCAACATTTAACAGTTGGGCTCACAACATAATTATAACATAATAATGTATAAATTTAGATTGGCATTTGTATCTACTGTGTAATAACATTATTTTGCAGCAGATTTTAGAGAGAATCTCCTCCTCCACAACCAACCCTCTCCTCCACCCCCTAAAAAATAATATGATTTTAAAAAGTTTATAAATCACATTTTAGTTAGGAATGTTTACACATATTATTTCTTTCTTATACATATGCCAATGATCTCCCTCGTTTCTCCCATAACCCACTCTATGCGTTCCTTTAAAATATGCAGAAGTTCCCCTTGAATATTCCCCCATTATTTCATTTTTTCATTTCTTTATTCGACAACAAGCGGTCCAGGGATTGCGACAGCAACAGAGCACCATAACACATTTGTGTCCGCAATCCCTGTAACATACAACTTAATACAAGTTAAAAATGAATATAAAGTATACAGAATATATAAAAAATTTAATTAATTTGTATTACTGTGTTACACCATTTAAAATACTCCTATACAATTAAAATAAATTTAGCGTTGATCAAGCAGATATTTTTTCAATTTCGACAGGAAATTTTTCAAAGGAAGAGTAACTGCTTGATCTTTGATTATGGAGGGTAGTGATGACCATATAACAGGAAAATTGTTGATAGACGAATATTTTAAAGTATCGGTACGTGCAAAAGGGTGGACAAATGTGAGTAATTCAGGATGGCGTTGATTGATATGGATATTGTTATTTACAGTACTACAAAAAGTTACATTATAAAAACAACGAAATATAAAGGAAATTAAAATCATTAAACGTCTATCACGTAAGGATAACCAACCCAAAGTTATTAAACGTTCGTCGTATGATATAGGTCCGCAGTGGGGTCCCAGAATACGTCTAGAGGCCCGTCGCTGAACCTGTTCGAGGCGTTTTATGTGTCCTCCATTTCTGGGGCCCCACGCCGGCAAACCATACTCTAGAATAGGTAGCACCAAAGTTTTGTATCTTACCATGGTGGGTATATTGTGACGATGGAGCCTTCAGCTATGCATAACTGTCTAGCAGTTGAGGTTGAGAATAACACATGTAGGACTGCATGGTCACTGTCACTTGTATCTATGCATTCACTGACGTATATTCCACGGCTAATGTTTATCTTTTGTACACAAACCGTCAGAGCAGTGCCGCTGGCCTTAGCTTTGTCTGCAACATGGTGATTCCACATGGCTACTGAGGACCTCTCCCTAGAAATTAACTTCTGTAACCTTTCAGCAAGACCACCTCTAATGGAACAAAAGCAACAAGAAGTCACTACTATAATCTTCTACTTTAAAATAAAGGCCTGTTCACACTGAGCAAAAAAACTCCCAATCAGTTCAAATTTATTTTATGAAAATTCTAATTTATTTTAATTTTGTTTCTCACCTTAGATATTTACTTTTCTTTTTGGCTGAATCCAGTGGTTCAATTTCGTCGGTCTCTGTTTGAGGTGATTTTATTTGTTGCTTCATTAGGTTGATAAGGTTTGACCCTTTCTTTGACATCGCCGTTTTATTCTCTCCACTAGAGGTCACAGAACTTGAAGGCAAGGATGACGATATGGATCCTATGCTGTATGTTTCGGATACCTGTGTGGAAAAAAGTTATTATAAAACATGCTGTCTTAAGCTTGGTTCCCACTAGGACACGACATAGTAACGTTTAAGTATTTTGACCAATCATGACACAATGGATATCTGAATTGTCTCTTGTTATTGGTCAACTTGCTTGGGTCTTACGTCCCTACGTTGCGTCCTGGTGGGAACCATACCTAACCTGCTTTTATGAAATGATTTTATAAAGAAAGTTTTATACATACTATACCTGTGGCGTGTTGCTAATTTGTTTAAATTCCTCAACTTCTTCACTAGCATCAGATTCCTCTGTAGATTCATAATCTGATATTAAAAGCTCAGAAGCCTAAACATAAACAAAATAATGTTAGCCATAATCAATGGAACATACAGATGCACAATAATAAATAAAAGTTAAGCATATGTCTATGAATATGGTAGTGATATGCCCAAATATGGTAGTGATATGACATCATCATGTCCATATAGGATGTGAACATCACATTTTTTTTGTCACATAAAGTTTGATAGTGTAAACAGAGCTTTAGAATACACCAAAATTGGGTCAAAGACTAAAGTGGGGGTCAATATTACAAGTACCTGGGATGCCTGTGAACTTTGAACTTTGACCATAACAACTTGTTTAGGAGGTTGATCTTCACTGGAGATCTCATCATGACATGTGCTTCTAAATGACGTCTTTGGACGTTCAGGTGATTCAAACACTAGAGGGAGTGCATCTGCTGAGTCGCTGTCATCTTCACTTGAGCTCCAACTTATATCGACATCTTGTTGGTTCCCTATTCTTGCATTAGAAAGTAATTTACCTAAAGTTTTAAAGATAATTTTGTTTAGAAACATGTCATGAAATAAAAAGCATTTATCATAAAATATTAAATAAGAGAACTTAAAAATTATTTAAGTAAACATAATATCAATTAAACACCCACTTTTTAAACCTTTTTTACTGCCAACTGATTTCCGGGCAGAAGACCTTTGACCTTCAAGAATGATGTCCGGATCAAAACCATCTTGACAACGATCCCAACTGTCATCGGCGGACAAACAATTCTGTTTACTGCGTAACTTGGTAACGCAATCAGATCTCTGCCAAACAAACAAAAAAGATCCAAAATGTTTATTAGTTTACGTTAGGCCGCCAGCCTTAATAAATAGGCCTACTACTCTAGGAGGCTGCCTACTTACTTTTCCAATTTACACATTTATAATTACAAACTTAACCTAGCTAGGCCTAGGTGGCCCTAGCCTAGCCAAGGCCTAGACTTATTACAAGCTAGGCCTAGTAGGCTATATATATATCATTCTAGACCATACCTAGCAGAAATAACCTACCTAAGTAACCTAGTAGCCTAGTTATTCTTAGCCTCTAGCTAGGCCTAGTCAGCTAGCCTGGATGACTTAGGCCTAGGTAGCCAAATCACCTGATAAAGGTGAACTCACACGCCTGGTGGTGGGTGTGAGCGAATACCGGTGTGAGCTGGCTAGCCTACGACTTTTGAGAGCAATATAATGGTTAATAAACGACCACATTTCTTAATAAAATATGTAGCAAACCAAAATAAAATGCTTATTTTGTCATCAGATAATGTTAGCAGTACCTTACGCTTCATAATTTCTAGTTTTTAATGTCATTCACGCACATTATTTTTTTGTCGTCTGCTGCTATAAGTTTGTCGCCCTCTCTTGAAACCAACGACGCATGTCCACAAAAACAAAAATTGTTTTTTTTTGCGTAATTTTGTAGTAAGTTCTATAAATTTGTAATTCATTTTAAATAAGTTTTATAAATTATTTTAAGTTTGTAATAAAATCAACTCAATACAAAAAGACTATTATTTTTTTTTATTATTTTACTTTGATATACCTTGCTAAAATAGAAAAATGTATTTTGGAATGAAATATTTAAAATTTGCTATAAACAAAAAATATTCAGTTTTTGTTTTTCGACCTCAACTGGAATTTGCTTCTACGCACTTGGCTGTAGCTTTGATTGGTTGGTTAGACAATATTTTAAATTCTTGGCAGGTTCATAAAAGAATGCATAGTCAACTCTCTCAATGCCAGACCCCTGTATACCGGAGACTCTCCTCTTTTCTCAAGGTGCAAAATGTCCCCAGTTCATTTTAACATTCAAAACACATTTAGAATACCAGACTTTCCAGAAAATCAGACATATTTTCCAGCCCAAAGGTGTCCATTTTTGGGAAAGTTGACTGTACAGTAGTTACAATTATAAAAGAGTAAACAGCAGTATATATATAGTCCTTTGTGACACCCTTATTCATGGACACCCTTTAATGGTAACACTTTTCCGTGAAATTAACTAGACATAATACATATTTTAACAATACAGTCAACTCCTATTCAGGGTCATCCTAAGATGGCGCTACTCTATTAACATAAATTGTTCAATATCATAAACCACTGTCAACTACCAGTTGCAGATGATTGTAACCTATCCTCTGGTTCTGTTTTCTGGGCTAAATCTTTACCCTGCACGTTTTTGTGTTCTAGATTTGTGTCGAGTGAACCGTCGTGTGCCCCCTTAATGCGTAGGCACACCATAGCTGCACCGTGCTCAGTAAAACGCTTGTTTTTCTCCCTGTAGGTAGATACAGATACAGATACAGATAACTTTTATTGTCCAAATAAACTGGAAATTGCATTTGCTCACTTATCACATAAAAATATTGCATAAAAATATCGTATAAAAATATCGTATAAAAATAAAGTATAAAATGTAGAATAACAATATAAAAATACACAATGATGAAAAAACAACATGTATTTAGAAGATATGCATTATAAAAATTTGGGTTCAAGTGCTATAGTGTAACTGTACTGTATATATGCAAAAATAAATCAATATAAAAATTACATCCTTTATTTAACAAACTTCCTATTCTTAAAGTGAACTCAATTGACAAATGTATTGACTATTACTTATTTGTTTTACCGTACAGCATATTGAAGATTTGAATATTCCATTGGACATTAGAAATTCACATTTTCATAAAAACAAATATCTGGATTTGGACCCAGAACTTTGATTGTCACTAATACAACTTACCAGCATGTGGATGAGAAATATTCACCATCGACTTTGACAGTAGCTTGGTACAGCCTGTCCGCGTTCTCATCCTATTGAAAAAATAACGTAATTTAAAATCTATAAGTGACATAAATTAGATATTATTTAGATTAGATATTAGTATTATATTAATATTATTAAAATCATGCCTAAAGCTCTGTCTGCACTATCAAACTAGTTTTACAAAAAAAGTGTGATGTGCCCAAATATGGTAGTGATGTGACCATAAAGGTAGTGATATTACATCATTGTGTCCATATATGGGCACATCACATGTTTTTGTCACATAAAGTTTGATAGTGTAGACAGAGCTTAAATATTTCTTAAATGGGGGGGAAAATGAAAGAATCACCGAGACAGTGATCATTTATCCTCCTGGGTGAACAATACTTTTTACAAGTATTGACAGTATAAACATGACATTACATACCATTGAGTAGACTGGTAGGTCTAACTTGTTTGTCTGACACCATTCACTAAGGGCCACTTTTGGAGTCATCAATGAATTGTAATTTTTTCTGAAATTAGAAAAAAGATGAGTGAGACAAAGTGGTTTTAAACAGCGTATTATTACTGTATTATGATTAACAAAAACATAATTTTCTGTACAGCTCTGCCTACACTATCAAACTTTAAGTGACAAAAAAGTGTGATGTGCCCATATATGGTAGTGATATGCTTAAATATGGTATTGATATGACATCATCATGTCCATACATGGGCACATCACATCACATAAAGTTTGATAGTGTAGACAGAGCTTTAATCTAAGGACAGAGTTGGTGAATAACTCACTTATCGTATCTTAGATGTATTCTGTATAATGTTGATCCATCGTCCATCTTTAATTTCTTCACTGCTTCTACTCGATGTTTGTAAACTTTTTCAACTTCTTTGCGTTCTTTATTCACAGAGTCAAAATAATCTTCCATTTTCCAGATTGCACTAAAACCAATTTATATTATTTTATTTAAATATTTTTGGCAGTATATGGAGTAACAATCAAAATACAGCGAGAATAGAAACTGGTATACACATCTGCATTTGATAGTTTTTCTAAGATTTTTACCTGTAAGGCCAATTTACATAGACGAGTGCTAACGGTAAGCAGAAAACCGTGTAGCTTGTCCCATGTAAAATCTGTATGAGCGGAAACCGCCTTTCTGCTCTCTGCGTGCATAAATGGTCATAAGGAATAAATTAAATAGATATTAAAAGTAAAGATCACTCACCACATTTCTCTTAATGTTTGGCTTTTTAGTAACCGCATGTATTCTGGTTCGTCGCTTTTTCCCACCATAAGCTGCTGAACACAATACTTAGTGTTAGCAAACTGGTTATCGTAATCTACGGCCTTAACAAGAAAAAAATAAAAACATTTTATCATAAATAAATACAAAGTAAAAAGTACTATTCAATTTTATAATTTCAAATACTGTACCGTACCGTATAATCCCAATTCGGGTCTAATCCCACCCCCTATTTTATATCTAATTTTAGGCAGTGGCTTGGTGGTTATGATGTATTGGGTTCAATATCTGTCAGAGTCAGGATTTTTTCTAAAAATTATAACTCCATAATAATAAGACTTTGTTTATGTAGAGCATCTTGTGTATATGTTTGTCTTGTGAACAGGATTGCCACTTTTTAGTAAATGAATTTGCTTATGGCTATCCTTTGCAATTTGCCTAAATATATAAAAAACAAACAAATAGGCATATCTCTGGATATAGTCCCAGTATTGACTTTTGGTCTGAAGTAGGCCTCTCTCTAGCCAGTTCAGTTTTTACAAGAAATGCTTACCAATATTTTTTTTTCCTGAACCAGAACCCAAATGTTCTAGAGTGGGGTGGGATTATACCAAAGGATATACAGTAGTCTGTAAAAAAGCGTAAAAGTTATTAAAACATTTTTCAAATTACTACTCACTAATCATACTTACATATTTTATATAGTCTTTGACAACCTTTAGTGCCGGATGTTTGCCTTCCTGACGGAATATTGACGGATTCCACTGTGCTTCCCTGGCAACCATTACAGATGATGCTCCGGTCATTTTCCGGAATTTTTCAATATCTTCAAAGTTTTTAATAATCTGACCAGATCCCCCACTGAAAAATTATATTAATATTATTAATTAACATTTTTTTTCCAACTGAGTTAGTTTCACTTGCCCACATGCCTGTATTGCTAGCCCAAATTATTATATAATTGTAGGCATATACTGTAAAAGTATTAGCCTAGCAATTGGGGTTGTTTATACATTTCTTTTCTTATTCATTTCTTTTCTTATTCATTTATTTTCTTATTCATTTCTTTATTATTCATTTCTTTTTGTTGGTTTATTTCATTTCTACATGTTGATAACCATTCACAGATACAACTCTACATAATCATCTCTACATTGTATTAAATATTTATGATATGAATAACTCACTTAGCAATAATCGGAACAGAAGCTATGTTGGAGATAACCTTGATAGCTTCGCAATTTACTTGATGACGAGGGCGTTGTTCTCTTAAGCGGCCATGCACGCCAATAGCCGAAACTCCCGTACCTTGCATCACTTTTACTAAATCCAATGTATCTTCCATCTAAAACATAAAAATAGCAACAATTAAAATTGTGAAAAACAATATAAAAGTGTAATTTATGGCAAAAAAAAATTACATGAACAAATGCTTATTTCTTAGGCTCTACTATCAAACTTTATGTGACAAATAAATGTGATGTGGATATGATGATGTCATATTACTACCATATTTGGGCATATCATACATTTTTTGTCACACTAGTTTGATAGTGTAGATAGAGCTTTACTGATGATTCACATGTGTACATTTGAATGAATGGACCTACAACTAACCTTTGGTAATAGTCTCATCTTACAGGTGATTGGCTTGCAGCATCCTTTAACAAGAGTTGATAAAATCTGTATCGAGTAATGATTAATAACAATTAAATTGTGACATTTTTTTACTAGAAATGAGGCTTGTGAATTAATTAAAGTTCCATTCAATACAAATTGTGACGTTTTGTAAAAATAATGCATATATATTATGATAAAAAGAGAGAAACAATGCACTACCTAAGTAGCTTGCGGTGAATGTCCTCTCGTTACATTGTACGGTAGCTGTAGGCCTAGCCTGACGTCTAGTTGCTACACAAATAGGGAATAAGACATCAACTGATACAGTTATGGAACAACTGTGGGATGAAAATGGCTATTAATGATGATAAATCTACTTACATCATTGATGTTATCTGGTCGTTTCAGCAAAGCAGCTCCCATTCCTCCTTTGACAGAGTAGTCTTTTGGACAACCCATATTGATGTCGATTCCAGCAACATCATTTTCTCTGTAAACAAAATGTTCAGCGCTCAGTGGTTTCACAAAATTAGGCGCCATATAAATCCAGGATATTATTATTATTATTATTAAATAAAAAAATAATAATAGAGCAGAAAAGATCGCTTTCCAAATGTATCTACTTACACGAGCTTGGCGACTTTAAGCGCCCTCTTTGCATCAGCCGTACCCATTTGAAGTACGACAGAGTTCTTTTCTTTGTCGCACGTCCTGAAGACAATAGTACCGTCCTCGTGTACAAAGTCTACTGTACCCAGAATCTCTTAAAACAAAATTGTAATAGGTGACCAAAAATTAAGCATGTTTTTTCAAATCAATAAACAATAACAAGACTATTTTGTGAAACTTACCATTTTCAATTCTTTCACTTCTTAACAGTTTAAAATCAATTAGCTCCTGTCAATAAAATTAATTTATTACAATTGAACATTAAAACACAAAATGTGGAAAAAAAAAAGGGAGGGGGGGGGGGGCCGTAAATAGAAAAGCACTAATAGTATAGGAAAGTAAAATGCAAGAATATTTCAATCAAGTGTGAATAATGCCATATTTTAAAATATTTTTTGTTACCTTTTTATTATAGTATTGTTAACCTTAAAATATTGTACCATTCAAAATGTTATTCTCTGCAGGGTTTAGGCTTATGTCATAGATCCTTTTGATATATATAATGCATGCATGTATTTGTACAATAAAGTTATCAAATCAAATAAAAAGTCACGTGTACCAAAAAGAACATGTTACCTCACAGTAGACTATATCAGCTCCGTAGTCTAAAGCTAAAAGTCGCAAGGGCAATGTTCCTGCTCTAACCATCGGGGCCAGGATCAATTTGCCAGCATATCCTAACTTGGCAATCATGTCGTCTTTCTTTAGAGTATTTTCACCCTCATCCATAATACATTATCTACTGAAATACAAATGTTATACATACAACTTACATGATGGGTGATTAGCACTGTGTAATAGTTAATAAATTAGTCTTTTTACTGTGTATGTTATGCGCGATTTGAACGATTTGCGCAATTTGAAATTGCGCAAAAAAAATCCTTGCGCAATTTGAATTGAAACATGTGTTTCAAATTGCGCAAGCAACGTATTAAATTGCGCAAGTAATCTGCAAATTGCGCAAGGTTTTTCGACAGATTGTGAAATCATGCACACCCATATTTTTATAGTATTTAATTTCTAAGAATGATTCAAAATTAAAGATAAATATCACATTTCCTTATTTTAGTAGTGCAAATATTGTTATAAGTTAGCATACCGTCGAAGAACCGACGAAGGAAAACGAAGCGGTGGTGTTCCACCAGGCGGGCGCGGCGCGGGCGGCCGGCTATACTAGGCCTACTCTAGCCTAGCTAGGGTCTGGACTGCTGATACTGACTAGGTTACATGGCCTAGCTTAAACTAATATTAAAAACTTAAAAAGTGAGTATTAAACATTATCTTCATTGAAATGGTCTTATTTATATAATAAAATACTAAATTTTAAACTCCTCTGCCTAGGCCTAGCCTAGCCATGTATGGGAAAATTTACAGTTCGTTTTCAAATTGCGCAAAGGTGTCATATTGCGCAAGAACTATCTTGCGCAATTTACAAATTGTGCAGCGCAATTTAAAATTGCGCAAAGATTTTCTTGCGCAATTTGAAATTGCGCAAGTTGATTGCGCAATTTGAAATTGCGCAAAAAAATCCTTGCGCAATTTTAAATTGCGCAAGAATTCTTTGCGCAATTTCAAATTGCGCAAGGATTTTTAATTGCGCAAATCGTTCAAATCGCGCATAACATGTATACTCTGTAAGTCTAGGCTAGGAGGTCTAGTTTGTTTCCCTATTTAATTAAGTTAATTAAAATTAAATATTCTGAATAAATCACGCCTATATTCATTATTGAGGGTGATTTTATTTTGATGTCATTGACACATGCTAGGCCGGTAGCCTCAGTATCATATTTTATAGGTCCGGCCGGGCCCTCCTCTATCCGGGCTTCTCCTCTCCTAACTACTACTAGCTAGCTACTAGCTAGGCCGGCCGCCTACCTACCTACCTAGTTAGTTAGTAGGAGGGTCATTTAGCTAGCTAGCTTACCTAGCCTATAAGTATATATAGAGAGGAATAGCTTTCCCTAATAATATATGACCACCTAGTAGAACCACATTTGTTAAATGTATTGTTATTAACTTTTTATTTACTTTTTAGTTAGGATTCCAAGAACAACACTCTTCAATTTTTAGCGCAACGTGACCGAACCAATGAAGCGGAACCAAGTACTTTCATCTGCTGCCCTCTAGAATGAATCCAAACGTCAAAAAACAACAACAAACTGCTGCTGAGATTGTCGAAGGAGGAAGGATTTGTTTTAAATTAGGGATAGGAAAAGCATTTCTTGATCCCTCGGATGTTTTTCAGTTGTATTTTTTATAAAATACAGTATAATACACTCTTTACTAACAGCAATAATATTTAAAAATGAGTTCTGCGTCGAGCAGGAAAGATAGGCTGAAAAGAGCCGAGTCGCTAATCCACCCGGAGATTCGCAATCCGTTTGTCCACGAACTGAATTTAACTACAACCGATAAAATCAGAGTAAGTATGGCAGAGGTGCGGCCTAGCCAGGCTCTGGTGGTATTATGGTGATACTGTATAGTTGCATGTTTTTCACAATCAATTAAATTGACTGATTCAAATTTCCAAATTAACAGATAACTGTGACAAGAATTGAACTTCTTGATTTGATTTAAGGGCACTTTTCCTATCCAGCATTGAAAAAAACAAACAAAACCACCGGACAGAGACAATCATTGAATACAACAGGAGATATATAATGAATAGCTACTTTTATACCCCCATCTGCATCATCATACAGTACAGTACATCTGCAGTAGACAATATTTTGTAGCGCTTTTAGATTTTCCCTGACACAGGTCAAGCAGCGCGCAATGAACGATGATATACGCCACGTTGACAACATATGGATATTCTTGTAGGAATTGGAATAAAACCTGTATGTGATTGGTCAGTTGTTAATGATTCGTTATGTCAGTTTAATTCGGCAAAGTTAAATCAATAAATAAAGTTTCCATTTCTGGCGAAAAAACGCTCTAGATTGCATCAGTATGGTCAAATTTTATAAAAACCAGGCTTTAGAATAAGACAAATAAACATTGTATCTTCTCTCTTAATACTATAGATTGCCTTAATGTCGGTAACGGTGGCTCCTATCCGTCTGTTACTTGTTTTAGTGTTAATACTGGTGGATTGTTTACTTGCCAACATTGCTATAGCAGGACTTACGCAACAGCAACTAGAAAGTGAACCCCTTAAAGGGTGGAGAAGGTAAAGTTTATATATAGAAAACTAAAGCCTCTAATTTTACACCCCTTACAAATATAAAATAAACAAAATTTAAACAAAAGTTCATCAATTACAGGTAGGTTTTTTTTTCTGTTAAAGAGTGAAAACTCATCAAGAGCTAGGCTAGAACCCTCAAACCGTTGGCTATGGGCTTGATGATAAAACTGCCTGGTAGTTTACCATGGCCTAGTAACCCCCTACCCCAAAAATGTAGTTTGGCTCAATTTAGTTTTTCTTGGCAATATTATAATTACAACAATGCCTTATTTAAGTTATTGACTTTTACTTTCCAGGTCTCTTTTAAATTTTGCAAAATATTTATATCGTGGTGCTTTTCTAGCCAGCGGCTATCATTGGGTAAAGGTCAAAGGTCAGAAGTTGTCAGTTCATGAAGCCCCAATACTTGTTGTTGGGCCTCACTCGTCGTTTGTCGACGCCATTTTGTTTGGCATGTACTTCGACATAAGTGTGGTGTCCAAACACGAATTACAATCAATACCGGTCTTAAGGAGTACGTCAGATTTTAGTTTGATTCTAGCTTTGCATGCAATTTCAAAATACGAATTAAAACAACTTGCATATCTAAATGGAGCTTTCGATTTTGTGTTGACCAGCACCTATCACTGCAAGTGCCAAAATTATTCTTATACAATTAAGAATTCATATTTGAATTTGTCAAAATTCAAAGATAATACGCTTTTGATCATTATTAGGTTTGACCAAGGCAATTTAACCACAGGATGCTGAGCTCCGGGAGCATTTATCTGTGGCTGCGACATCATCAGATCCATGCCCCTTAAAAGACACTGCACCTCGCGAAGAACATGTATAGTACAGTACAGTAGAACCTCCATTTTACGTACGGTACGGGACCGAAAGGCGTACGTAAAACAAAGGATTCGTAAAATCAAGGTTGACCTTCTTAAATTGACCCCAAATACGTAGAGATCGTAGCTATAAAGGCTACCCTGTTTGTCTACTTTATTGAACAGCATGCAGGTTGTCACTAGCTAGGCCTTGCCTAGACTATTCAGGCCAGGCTAGCAAGATGTCAGGCCTAACTAGAAAAGTACAGTACTGTACAGTATATACAGGCTGTGAGATGTTTAAATAAAGTGTAAAATATCAATGTTCTTGTATTTTCTATCAATAAAAACAGTTGCTGCTTAAATGCACGTGCGTAGCTTGACTCAAACACACAGCAGAATTCCACACACAGCCATGATTGTGGCTTTGTGTGCTTTGTTGTTAAATTGCGCCCTCAATGTAAGAAAATGATGACGTCATCGGTTATTTTAAGCGTACGTAAAATCAAGGGAACGTAAAACACAGGTTCTACTGTACTGTTGGTATTTGTCGCAGCCAGACATAAGATCAAAGGATTGTTACGCGCTCCTATCTTGGCAAGGCGAGCTCAGCCCTGTTAGATTGCCTTGGTTCGACCTAGACCACTAAAGATTGGTTACCACTAGATGCAACGCAAGAATTTAAGCCACAATGCAAGTGAATTGATCAATCCCAAGCAACAGTTGGACCAAACCATCGCTTGTGATTGGTCATGGCTTACTTCCTACAGTGGGAACCAAGCTTTAGAATCAAAACTGTGTCAATGAGTGAGAAAGCATGTCCCAATATCCCAGCATGCAAAATGAATTAACATTACATCATAACCAGTTCCTACTGTAGGTCATAGGTCGTCAAAAGCTCCCTATATTAATAATATCAATTGAATACAAAACTATTTTTAAGATTGTTTTCATTAACACATACAGTAGGACCTGGTCCACAAAATAAAAGCTCCATCTATATATTTTATGTTATTTTGTCTGAGCATAGCATGCATATGAATATATAATTCATTTTTATAGAGCATTACTTTATAATTTAAAATTAATAATTATATTATAGATACTTAGCGTAATGTCACAATGCTAGGTCTGCTGCAATGCTAATCAAATCGGTGGCGCTGTTTACAATCAATTTAACTTAACAAATCTCTGTAACGTTTCTTTGTCACACTGTGACTTGGTTTTCTTACATTACGTAAAATAAAGGCAGAAAAATGTTAAATGTGTATAAAACTTTTCAAACCCTACACATGTGCTAAATTAGATTTCAATACAATATTTGAAGATACAATAAAAAAAGTTTTAACAAAGTTACCATGTTAACAATTGTCTATAGGACACTAATGAACCTATGGGATTCTGCAATTCATGGTTTTAATACTTCAAAATAACTTTGTGTCAAGTTAATTGGTTAGATTTCTTGAGGTATAAATGCCACCGTAATGATCTGGAGGTTGTAGATTCGAATCTCATTTGAGAATTACTTGCAAATTTTAGCAAAGTAATTTGTCATAATTGCATCTGGGAGATATAAAAATAAGTGTTATACCTCCCTGATTGTATTCCTTAGTAAAAATTATATGTATACTTTTCGGTTTAGAAAAGTAATTATGGTGTTGTAAATTATAATTATGCGGCATAACAGGGGTTTTGTTTATATTCTATTCACTTACACTGTACAGAGATTAAAAAACCATGTTATTGTTACAACCAGTATGAAGAAAATTCCTTTGTTAATTTCAATGTCAATGAGCTACCATCAAATATAATGAATGTGGCATTCATTATGCACTACAGATTAGTTATTTATTTAATAATACATCAGGATATGTATAAGCCCATGTATTATAACATCAAAATATTTAATTTGTATAAGCCCATGTTTTAATATTACATAAAAATAATTTGGTATGTCTTGGTTATAATCTTTGCCATGGTCCATCCCTCCTCCTCACTAAATCATGCAAAATCCTTCTCTTATATTGCCTGTATCTACCTCCATTCTAGAATGTTGCTGCACCCCCTCTGTTGGATCGGACGCTTTCAGTTCTTTATCATGGGTTTTCACTATGTAACGATCAAAGGTCAAAGGGCAAGTGGTGAAGAAGCTCCTATTTGCGTTATTTCACCTCACACGTCCTTTTTTGATATTATGATTGTTTTCGTGTTGGGACTAACGTCTTCTAGCTGCGTGTCCCGAGAAGAGAATCAGAATGCGCCCTTGCTTGGAAGTAGGTATTTTATGTTTAAATAGATCTACTGTCTGTTTTTATTTTATCTATATTTGCTGCTACATTAATACTGTACTAAACTATTGGTGCTTGACTCTTTTAGCTCTAATGCTATACTCTACTACTGCTTGTTCTGTTATTCTACTAAAATACTACTGTAGGCTACTACAGTAGCATTGGATTTCTAATTTGTTACCTGTTTTACCTTCTTTAACTACTGCCAGTATTGACCTTTGACATACTTCCCAATTTCCAAGTAATACTACTACTACTACTACTACTACTACTACTACTACTAGTCTTAGTTATACCACTACCATTTAACACTATAAAATGTTGCATACATGCCAGCGCTTCCGTTAGGCCGAGATACACCCATTCTTAACCCGGCTCCTGACTTATCATGCTCCACGTTTTTCCCTGGGTTACAAGGATAACATTAAATGGGTTGTTATTTGCAATAAATCTACTTCATGTTGGCATGTAGTGATAGTGTTGGAACATTTGTCATTTATTTATTATTATCTAACCATCCTCATTTTCTGATCTTTTATCATTTTGTATAAATTACATCATTATAGACAGTCACTGAAACAAGGTTATAAAGTATTTTCCATTATTTTATTTCTTTGTGTTTTCTGGATACCAATTGATAGACTAGTCCAGATAGTCATATTTCCACTCTGATAAGATGCTGTAGGCATTTCGTGTTAAAAGCGAATAAACATGTGCTTTAGGGTAATTTTGGGGTGCTGAATTCAAATCTGCTGTTTACCCGGCTAAATTTTTAGATCTTCACCCTTAAAATGTGAAAAACAAAATGGCCGCCATTTCAGACTTAAAATGGGCATTTATCTGAAAATATTTTATTTTCAAGATTAATTTGACGTCGTTAAACATACAGGGTTTAATCGACACATTAACAAAAATAAAATACATTAGGCACATGTGTATGCAATAATATTCATTGCAGTAGTTCTATACACATTTAAGATCACCCATTTACAATCGCTTATTTTACGATCGCTATTATTACGATTCTTATTACTAAAAGAATTATTTTATTATACCACCAATTATTGTTGTTCAAAAGAAGGTTTGCCATAAAAAGACAAATATTAAAATTCATTTTGTAGATTAGATATCTAAACAGTAGTTATTTTATATCGGGTTTCTTTCTAATATGTCATCATCCTGTACATGCATTTAGTTTAATTATTATATTCATACGGCGGCATTTTTTTGTTTGTTTTTTTCATTTGTCTGCCGTAGAACCATCAATCTTATATCCTCTCTACCTTGTAGTATTTTAATATTGAATTTTTTTATTGATTTTCTTGTATTTGAAATTGTTATTTGTTTAGCTATTTTGTGCGACAGCCATCCATGTGTATGTATAGTAATTATTATCATAGTTGCTTCTGCATTTTTCATGTTTTCATTCATTTTTCATTAATTATAATATTCGCTTGCAATTTATTGTTTATATTTTTTAATTGATTGTATATTTTTGCTTGGAATTAAAGCAATTAAAATAAATAAAAATATTATATTATCGTATTTTTCCAAAAATATGATCAAATAATGGTTTGTTTTTTTTCAAGATTGAATTTTTTTAGTTGAAATTGCATGAATAAAAAAAAAATACAAAATCTATCAGCTAAAAAAATTCTGATTGAAAAAGTTTTTGAATATACACTGTGCTTGGACAAAATAAGCAAGCTTCTAGACCTCAATGCTGGTGACATATAAAATTGGATAAGCGGATAGCCTAACCTAGTATTAGAAAACTTTTGCTAAATAATAAATTAAATCACGTAAATCATACAATTAACATGAAAATTATTATTTACGATTATTATTAACTTCTCATTTTGTTTGCGTCGTTTAGCTTTAGTGCGTGTTCTACAACCTGTGTCTGTATCACGGACTGACCCTAACTCACGTCAGAGCACGGTTCGTGAAATTATAAAGCGGAGTCAACCAGGCAGCAAATGGCCACAGATTTTGATATTCCCCGAAGGAACTTGTGCCAATAGAACCTGCCTGATATCTTTTAAGCCTGGTACGTGAACCTCTATTAAGGGGACGACTTTGGGGTCCAAAAAAGTGTCCCCTCAAAGGAGGGGTTCTACATATTATTTTGCAAGCCCATGGTTGCCCGGTATTGGGAGAGTTATTAAATGCTGTAAATGTAAACTTTGATGAAATGATGAGGGTGTGGTTTAGCTTATTTTTTACCCCTCTTTGAAACCTTGTTGAACAATCTTTGCTTTGTTTATCTTTTGCTTCCACATGATGATGACGCTATCTAGTTTAACAGTCATTCCGCAACATGTTCATATTTTTCTGAACACAAAATGACTTTTGACTCAACAGTTATGTAAAAAGGAAAAGTTTCTAAATCTTTCTGTTAAACATTAGCTCAGCCTATCCTATGTGGTTGGGGTACAGGGTTATTTTTTCTATGTTGGGTGTTGACATTTCAGTGTAATTTGGTTGTCTTATGATATAAATAATTGTAATTAGTTTATTATTTTTTCTTTGAAATAGGAGCATTTTATCCTGGTCTGCCAGTGCAACCTGTTGCTTTACGGTATAAAACCAAACCAGACACCGTCATCTGGACATGGAAAGGACCAAATGTGTAAGTCTTATTTAAAGCTCTGTCTACACTATTAAACTAGTTTGACAAACCAAGTGTAATGTGCCCAAATATGGTAGTGATGTGTTTAAATATGGTTGTGATATGACATCATCATGTCCATATCTGGGCACATCACATTTCTTTGTCACATAAAGTTTGATAGTGTAGATAGAGCTTTACAAATTGTTTCTGTAAAAACGTTTCTACTATAAATATTATATTGCTGTGCTCATAATGTGTATGTTAATGAATTACAATAAATGGTACATTAGTGACATGAAATTGGAACTTGTGTTTAATACATTGTCAGTATGACACATTCTGAGAGAACAGTCGCAATGTCACCCCTCAGTACATATACAATGCAATTGTTTAGGTCAAAACTAGCTTCCCGAAATTTAAGTATTTTAATTGTAAAAAGAAATTTAAAAAAGTTTTCAGAGAGTCTGGTATTGAGATAATGGACTGCTGTACTATAAAGTACTAACTTAGGAATGTAAAAAAGAGGGAGGCCTAACTAAGTATAAATGCAAGCAATATGCTACATATTATGATAAATATACAACTTACCCCATCTTTAATACACTATTCCTGGCATAAATAATACAAATTTGTAAAAGTGTTTATGACTCACTTAATATAAACAAACTATTATCTATACTATAACATGCAACACAATATCTAGTGTGCCTTAAAGACCACACTGTTACTCCAAGAAGAGTATACTGTATTGTACATGACAAGAAAGAATTCCTATCTAATTTACATAAACAACACCTGGTCAACACAGATGGTCAAACATATTGAGGGCAGCAAACCTAAAAAGTCTATGAAGGGCCAAAGATGCCAAAATATTTGTTAATAGTTTTTGTTTCTATAGTGTACAGAGCTACATTTGTAATTTGAAAATAACAGATTTTTTAAATGTTTGAAAAAAATTATATTTTAAATGTTTTTTATTTTGAATATTGTTTAGCTTAACTTGTGTATGGCTGACATTTTGTAATTTTAATAATGAAGTCGAAGTGGAATTTCTACCAGTCTACAAACCGAACGAGGAAGAGAAAAAAGACGCAAAACTATTTGCTCGCAATGTGCGCGGTGTTATCGCAAAGTAAGTTCAAAGGTCATTGACTTTCTGATTATGGGAAAACTAACCATGCAATACGCTTTCATTAATTAATTCATTAAATATTGTCTTTAGAGCGTTAGATCTCCCGGTAACGGATCATACATTTGAAGATTGTCGCCTTATGATGGAGGCAAGCAAATTTGGACTGCCAATGGAAGCGGGAATTGTTGAATTTCAAAAGATAATTGTAAAATTAGGGTAAGTTTGGACAGGCACATAAAACAAAAAGACAGAACCCTTTTGTAAATGAGTACAGTTGTGTTCTGGTGTGTCATTTATGTCCTTCATTTTTAATTTTTTTATATTTTTAATAACATTCATGAACAAGTATTAAAGTCTAAGGGCTTTTTTTCCAAACTTAAAATTTTAAATATTTTTATTGCTAGGTTGAAATTGTCTGACATTAAAGAGCAACTTCCCAAATACGCTGCAATTGCCAATTCAAAGGGTTACATAAGCATTGAGGATTTTGCAGAATATCTCAAACTACCAGTATCGCCAGCTTTAGAGGAGGTCTTTGCAATGTATGATAGGGTATGTTAATTTTAATAATAATTTAAAATGTCATGTGAATTACAACAGTGCAGGGTTTCTTAGTCTACTACTGAGGGCCACCACAAGAAAAATCTTTTATAATATGTAAAATAACGATTTTTTGTTATTTTTAAAGGATGGTTCTGGCAAAATAGATTTCCGAGAATATGTAATAGGATGTTCTTTGGTATCGAAACCTGCAAAGACAGAAGAAACGATCACAATGGCATTTAAGGTGAACGCATAAAACCTTAGAATAGAGAGCATACAACTTGACATTACAAGTGTGTGTGCCTTACCGAATGTCAATGCTAGTTACAGTAACACCCCTAAAGGGTCTTTCACACCAGTGGTCCGGCACGGTTCCCACCCGGTACTGGCAAATCAAATTGAACATCAACGTTTTGTTTTCACACGGCTACGTGCATAGCCGTCATAGCCGTGTGTAGCAAAACATTGACTAGCTGGTGCCAGACCAAAAGCGGGCCGGAACAGGTGTGAAAGAGCCATTACTCAAAGGACATCCCTATAAAAGACACCTCTTGCAAGGGGACATTTTGTTTGGTGTCCCCATAATAGGAGTTTTTTGTGATCTATCAGTGATGAGATACTGATTAGAAAAAACAACATACTATTATTGTCATATTATTTTTAACAGCTGTTTGGGGGCGAAAAAGGCTACATAACCAAAGTCGAGTTGGTACAGATCCTGAAAAATGCATTCACAATGAAAGATGAAGGAGCGGAGGAATTATTTAACCAAATCGATGTGAACAAAACAGGTCAAATCACCTATGGTAAGAGGATAAGGGATAACAGATAGGTCACCCAGCATAAAGAAAACATAAACCAAATCAAGAAGATTACAATTGTGCAAATAAGCTAAAATTGGGGTAGTCAGGGGAGCTATCATAACGCACATTAAATTGTATTGTTTAACATTTATTTTAAAATAGTCCAAATATTACAAAGCAATTTACAATGATTAAAATTGGAGGTAGTAAAACTTGTCTCGCAATAAAAAACATAAACTTTGGTTCCGCATAAATTGTTTTCCATACATTCAATTAAAACAAAAATAATCTATTTGTATTACATAACTTTCATCAATATATATTTGTCTTTTAGACCAATTTAAAGCATATGCAGATGAGAAACCAGAATATGCTTCTCTTTTTAACATTTACCAAGAATTAACCAACTCGGAAACAACAAAGACGGATTCAAACGTCAACAATAGCAAAGATAAAACTGATTAGTAACCATGGTAGTTGAAGCTTGCTATAGTACTAGCCCGATGTAAATGTCTAAAGTTGCTCTGGGCTAGTAGCCATCTTATTTTGTAACTTTTTCAGTCTAAATTACCGGTATTATGATGTTTTTTAAAATGCCATTGAGGCTAGTAAAATGCCATACATTTGGAATAGATATATAAGAATACCTGGTAAATCTATTTGCTATCAACAAAAATATTTACATGAGAAAACAATTCTAAATTAAATATTAAATGTAAATATGAGAATAAAAATTAGCAATATTTAGGTATTAATTTAAAGATAAACTAAATTCTACTATTTTTACAGTGTGAAAATCATGTTATCTACCAAGTATAAAATGCAATAGCATAAGCCTGTCAGTTGTTCTTATGTAAAGTACTTATTTTCCAAGAAAATAGCAATATATTGTTTAAAGTTTAAGCAGTTTTTTAATCATTATTATTAATAAAAATTTATCAATTTTTACCGCCACCCCCTTTCAATAATTGTGATATTTATATTTTGGATATCTAGAAAAAAATCATTTTTTAGACTCTACTACTTTGATTTTAACTAACCCCATTTTGTCATGACACAAAATTCTCCAGTATTATAGGAAGATTCCATAATACACCAGCACATGTGTTTCACATGTATTGTGTTTCATATGTATCACTTTAGTATCATAGATCAACCTTGATACTGCCACCCCATAAAATACACACAAGATGCTGTATTACAGAATTAGACTGGGCAGAAATTATGTTTAGATACAGCGGGTATTGTTGTCATAATGAAACCATTCCAATTATCTATTTAGTAATTTGGTATAGTGAAATAAATAAATAATAGGAGGGGATGAATGTGTAAATATAAAATGAAAATAGGATTCTTAAACCCTGTCTACACTATCAAACTAGTTTGTCAAAAAAGTGTGATGTGCCCAACTATAGTAGTGATATGACATCATCATTTCCATATATGTGCAAATCACATTTGTTTGTCACATAAAGTTTGATAGTGTAGACAGAGCTTTACACAGCAAACCAAAACCTTTAAATATGATTACTTTTGGCTTTTAATATTTACCAGAAAGTAGTGCAACTACAATGTAATATTTATTAAAGCATAAACATCTTTAAAAGGTTTATAAATTAATATATGTATATATAGTCTAGTTAAAAAGAATATTTATTATAAAATACATAAAAAAATATAGACATTGCTAGAACTAGATAGTATTTTTGTGTTATAATTTATGTTCTCCAAATAATTAGATGTAATTAGGTTGATATATTGAGTGTTATTCTGTGACTGGTCATAAAATATAACCCAGTTTAATAAGAATGTAATGTGTTATAACAATATTAAATTAGTATACTAATTTTGAGGTGTTGATTGGAATACAGGTCAACCCGTACCCATGCCAACTCGTACCCACCAACTCGTACCCAAATTTTGGCTTACTCGTACCCAAAATTTTGGCTGACCCGTACCCATCATTGGCTGACCCGTACCCATCATTGGCTGGCCCGTACCCATCATTGGCTGGCCCGTACCCAAGTTTAATGCTATTTAAAGTATATTTATATTACATTTAAACCCAGTTTTATTAAATTTTTAGATACCAATCATATGTTCGATATTATAATGGCAAAAACTATTGACCTAAAATGTATAATAATATGTACAGACTCGTACGAAAAAAGCACAGCTTTCATCGTATTTGCGTACGTCGTATTTGGTCAAGTTAATACTTGAGGGCGCTGTTTTATATGGCTCTGTGGAAGATGTCAGTGGTCGGCTGCTGTGCTGCATTCTATTTTTTTTTCATTTATGAGTTATTAATCTATTATTTTCTACGAATAGTAGTACATGGAAATTGAAATACCCACTAGTCTGTGATGATGAAAACTTGAATTATTAAAAGTAAACATGAATATCTTTTATACATAATTTGTATTTTCATTTTATTTTACAGATAATGAAGTAATGTGCTTTTTGAAAATCGTTTTTTAACGAATGGTTTTTGTTGTTTTGTTTTGCAAGTTTTGGAAAATATTAAACTGTTTTAACATTTCGAAAATATTTAATACATTTTTAAATAGTCACTCGTATTTTAAAATCACGAAACTATTTAAGTGGATACCAGCCTCATTGCTGCTATGAGCATTTAGTAGTAGATTAGATTATTGCCGTTTATCTAGTATACAATGACGGATGTGAGAGTAATAATAAAAGGTAACTACTGTACTAACCTCCAATAATTTAACATTTAATTACAAACGACGACATTTGCTGTTATTACGTTTTCATTTTATAATGATTATTACTGTATTATTATGACTAAAAACCGAAATAAATACTACTAAAACTTAAAAAAATCATCTTATCGCTGACAGATACGTAAGTACTCAGACACGTGTAGGTAGGCCTTCAGAACGTTTATATTATTTTAGTAAATAAGACGACATCCGTTGCCATGGAAAAACGATCGTAGTTCATTTCATTTGTCTTATTTGACACATTATAGAATGCGTATTTTTTTTAAAAAAAGGGAATCCCTCGTCAGCAAAAACACGTAGCTGTAAGTTATTGAGGAAACATCTACCAAAAATGTTTAATTACCGTAAACAAACAGATAATTTTACTGAATTATTTAAGAAAAAAAAATAAATAGAAAACGATCATACGCCACATTGCGTTGCCTATTTTTGGACACACTACAAATGGACCCGTACAAATGCGTTTTTTTTTTTAATAATAAAGAGGAATCCCCATTCAGCAAAAACACGTAGCTGTTATAGAAGAAAATCTGCCAAAATGTTTAATTGCCTTAGGCTACAGTACGACAGTACGTGTATATGATCATTTCACTGAATTATTAATAAATAAGATATATGGAAAATGATCATACGTCATTACTAAGTCGTCTATTTGACGCCGGCCCTACAAATGCGTGTTTTTTATAATAAAAGGTTAATCCCGGTCACAAAAAACACGTAACACGAAATCTACGAGTAATTCGACCCCATAGCCCGGCAGGCTTTTCGCTTAAAACAGGGTGTTGTTAATTCAACCAATTTTAAATATACCAAATACAATAGAAATAATTACTTGATCAAATGTAATCAGGGAAGATAATTAGAATTAAATAAAAGTATAAAATTATACGTTGTTGGTGCTTTACCTGGGCTTAATTGAATTGTAATACTAACTATACAACAGTTAAAATATTTTTTTATTAATTAATGTTCTCTTACGTAAATAAAAAAGACACATCAAACATACGTTTATAAAACTATAATACTAGATTTAAATAAATGTTAACAAATATATGCCTAATTAAACGAAGTCTACAATCAAATCAATGGTCATTTTTATTAGCACACATTTCACCGAGACCTGTAAAATAAAAAAACAATTTAAATATAAAAATATTCATACGGCAAAAGCATACCACTAGTTTTACGCCGATCAAATCATTACAAGTAATTATTCAAATTGGGTACGAGTAGGCCAAATAATGGGTACGAGTAAGCCAAAAATGGGTACGGGTAAGCCAAAAAATGGGTACGAGTAAGCCAAATACTTGGGTACGAGTAAGCCAAATATTTAGGTACGAGTTGGCATGGGTACGGGTTGGTTTGGGTACGGGTTAGCCAAAGTGGGTACGAGTTGACCAATTATTTGGGTACGGGTTAGCCAAGTTGGGTACGAGTTGGCATGGGTACGGGTTGGTTTGGGTACGGGTTGACCAGCACCCGTTGATTGCAGTAGCTGAGTGGTTAGGGCACTTGACTATCTCACAGAGGTGTTGATTGCAGTAGCTGAGTGGTTAGGGCACTTGACTATCTCACAGAGGTGTTGATTGCAGTAGCTGAGTGGTTAGGGCACTTGACTATCTCACAGATACACATCTCACAATCTTCAATTCCCGATAAGTCTACTCGGCTGTAAATGAGTACCTGGTTGAAAATTACTAGGGAGGATAAGGCAGCGTAACCACCCTACCACATAAAGCTGAGGCTTAGTACAATGAGCTCCTAACAGCTCATTCTCCTACCTGTACGTTCAGAATGAACACAGGCCTCACCTACCACATAATGCTGAGGCTTAGTACAATGAGCTCCTAACAGCTCATTCTCCTACCTGTACGTTCAGAATGAACACAGGCCTCACTTTTACCTTTACAGTACTCATTACATATTTATTGTTTTTATCTATAACTAATAGAACACCAGGGTAATAATATAAGGCAAATGCACAATAATCCTATTTTCTTTTTACTTGATAGTAATTATTGTAAGGCTATTGGTAAATACATTTTTATATAACAATATGATAGATATATTCGCCAATAAATTAATGTTCTTTAAGCCTGTTTGACTATTGTGTCATTTTGTTACAAAAATATTTGTTGTACGAGCATGTTTTTTTAAATTTTTTTTATGATGAACAAACCGCAACTTCAATCGTATTTCTACTTACTCCACGTAGATACGTAGTTTATGGGTTAAGATACACAGAAGCCAAAGTGGCTTGTCTTTGTAGTCCTAAGCATAAACATAAAACATATACGGACGCATTACATTAACAAAAATGACATTTGAGACAGAAAAAGAAAAAAAAAACAAAGTGAGATAAGCAAAATATAGCTATCTAAAGTTCTGTTTTAGGACCCCTACCCCTGCCTCTTTGTAACAGTTTTTCTTTTATATCTACCCATAGTCGTAGTTCGTCATGCCTCGGGTCACATTCTATGGTCACCGTACAGGTAGGCTACTACATTAGTACTTCTATGAATGGATCACTAGCCGGTGACAATAACGCTAGTTGGTCATACCCAGTACCGTTTTGATTTTACGATCATTCGGGAAACCACCTCACGAATAAAATAATAAAAATATTGGAATAAAAACACTAACCTTCTTTATGTTTATTGGTATTTCTTGTGTTAATTATGCATTTTGAAAGAAACAAATGACAGTTTGATCGATGGAAAAAAAAACCCATGTAAACCAAACTGTATGGAAATACACCTACTAAATAAAAAGAAATGAAGTGATGTCAAATACAGAAAAATTTAAAGGAAAAAAAAAACAATAAAATATTTAAAAAAACAATAATAATTTTATTTGATTTATTAACCTTTTCTTGGTAATTTAAAAACATACCAAATAGAAATCATTGAAAGTACCATTTTTTAAAATTTCGATATTTAAATCCGTATTAAATCTCTGGCTCATCAGTAAAATGTTCCTCAAATTAAGGACATTTAAGGCTACATGGTATAAAACTTTCGTACAATTTGCTTTTAACAGCGGTAACTAAGTAACAGAATAAACAAATTGTTAATCAACCAATGTACATACAATAGTAAAAACAATAATACAATTAAATGAATAAATTGTAATTTTTTTCCAACAATACTGATAGAACTAAATTATAGTAACAGTACTGATAGATAATTTCATATAAATTAATTGTAGTAAAGTAAGGTTTATTGTACACTATTTGTTTTTTAAAAATGAAATAAAATAAAATTGAAAATGTCTTGACGTTTCGGTTGTTATGCGCAAGAAAGGAGTACCAAGAGTAAAAAAGACGCAAATTAAGACATTTTATTTATTATTAATTTTTGGAAACATGGTGTACTGTGAATCTTACTTTACTATTGTTTAATCGCCATGGAAATCTTATAATTAATTGTAAACGACAAAACAAACTAAAAGTGCTAAAGGCATACAGTACGAAAACATAGTCATGAGGCATGTCATACCTACACTTAAGGTGGAATTTAGAATAGCAAAAAAATTGAAATGCTGTGGTGGGGTGTTCGAAAAAACAACAACAACCAGAGAAAAAAACAACTAGAGCTTGCTTATATAAGAATGAACTATTATTATTATTAGAACGTCTAATATAAACATAATAGGCAACTTAATGCCGCTCAATATTTTGCAATTTAATAATTTATTTTTTTTTAAATATTTTTGGTGAAGAATTTTATGATCATACATTTTATTTTCATATCTTGTGTGGACGGTTGATAACTTGTTGATTTTAGGTTTAAAATGTTTTGAGTTTTGCTTTTAAAATATGAAATATGTATTTATTACTCATAATATAATATCGATTTTTAAGCTACTACTATATAAATGTCTATATACACATTGTGATTATAAAATTAGGTGGTAAATAATATTATTGTTACAAAATTAAAGCTGCAGCACCTACTATACTAACCCATGGTAAAAAATGATATAAAAATGTATAAAATATTTGTCATTTTCTATAGACAATTAAGGACTATTATATGTGTTTGAACACAGCCTTATATGGAGTTTGGCCAATTGCTGTACAGGTGCCATCTTGTTTCCAAACAACCAACCTCTATTTTATTTCGTTAGCACTGAATATACTCTGGATAGTTTTCTTAATTCATTTTTTATTATAAAATATTTGGTGCTAAAATTTGTGCTCATGGAGATTTTTAATGATTGTTAAAAAAATATTTTGTTGTATATAATATTGTCATTCTGTATGTATGTTGTTGTATATATATTGTCGTATGTATAGTACCAGGGAGTTACACATTCCTCGTAGCACCAAATATAAATCAAGATTACTGGAGTAATCAAGATTACTGCAGTAATCAAGATTACCTATGTTGTATACAGAATACGAGTAATGCTTTTTTAATACACAAAATATACACCAGATGAAAACCTAGGCCGGGCAACACAAGGGATACAAATATTTCATTCCTTGTTTTTAATTTAGAGAACGAAAAGTGATTTTTGGCATGGATAAGTAAAGTTCATAAAATCAAATGATAGCAAGGCAGAAAGCAAGGCTTTACTAGACAGTGTATAGGCAGAATTGAATATAATAATTATTTGATGGGTTTTTTTTGTTCTCTCCAGGTATCGTGATATTTTGTGAAAGCAGAAAGTTTTGATTATCAGAGTGAAGGCACACAGTATCCCCGTCTCCACACACTAGCCTATGCCATTCCACAACATGTATAGTCCCATGGGATAACTCAAGAAACAACGGTCCAGATGATTTTATCTATCATTATCATTTCCATCATAATCATCAAATTAATAATTTATAATCAAATTTATAAAATTATAAACATTACCTGTACTAAGTTCTTGGCACAGATACATTTAACAGATTGTGACACACATTTTCCTACAAAATGATCAACAACCCACGTTTAGCCACTGTAGATTATATTACACTGTATCAAGGCAAGTTCCATGATAAACTATTCCATATGCCTCATACAATGGGATACTGTATTATCCTAATATATTTCCAACACATAGACACATATTGGTACTGTA
Organism: Antedon mediterranea; assembly: GCF_964355755.1. Taxonomy (NCBI): domain Eukaryota; kingdom Metazoa; phylum Echinodermata; class Crinoidea; order Comatulida; family Antedonidae; genus Antedon; species Antedon mediterranea. The sequence goes on from NC_092677.1 coordinate 3,430,605, forward strand.
TCAAAGCATTTGCCAAGATACTGAAGAGATACAGTTGGTAGAATAGGGTACCTCAGGTGTAAAAAACTATTCTAATCAGAGGTATTTAAATTTGTTTGCTTTTAAAGAAATTCAAGTCACTCTTATCAGCACAGCGGAAAAAGTTGCAGCTACCTTCTCATGCACCAGTAAAATTGTTCATTCGTATATAACACTCAACGTTCATAAACTACCCGTTGTAAGCCTGAATACAAAAGTTAAAATATGTGAAGAGATCGGAACTAGTCTGTCTTGTTTTTATTTCTATCAACATTTGATTCTTGTTCCATTTGGTTTCTTTCCTCTTTCTTTAATTCTTGGTACACATTAAAGAGAGTAGCATATTCGGGTTTCAAGTCTGCATATGCTTTGAATTGGTCTGAAAAAGTACAAACAGAATATATTGATGACTTTAAGAGAGTGATATGGCGTAATGGTAAGGTAAGATCTAGTCATCAGGTGCTACTGGACATTCCGAGGAGCAAACATAGTTGGGGAGATCGGACTTTCAGTGTTGCTGGACCTAGGCTCTGGAACCACCTACCCTTGAACATTAAACACACATCATTATTGAGTCACTTTAAGTCACTACTCAAAACTCACCTTTTCTGATTTTTTCTACAGCGCCATGAGCAATGAATGTTGGAATGGCGCTATATAAATCGAACGATTGATTGATTGAAGGTAATCAAATTAGTATGCGAGATGGTGAGTGAGTGAGTGGCCGAGCGGTTAAGACAGTGGAACCGTAATTACGTAGCCATAACATCGGCAGGGGTTCGAAGCTCACTCACTCCATGGTTCTGGTGGTAGAACGAGTCTTCTCGGATAAGGACTATAAACCGTAGGTCTATTGTACACATCTAGCTCGTGTGCACTTTAAAGAACCTAGTACATCTTTCGAGACGAGTAGGGGGTTGCCCAGGTGTATTAGTACATCACAGCCACTGATCACCAACTGGCCCTCTGGGAGACCAGTCTTTGACTGAAGAGGTTACCCAGTATAAATATAAATTTCAATCAAATTTCCATCAATCATGCATGATTTCAATACTTGTCTGTGTCAGTGTTTGTATCTTAAGCTTGGTTCCCACTAGGACACAACACACACATAAGCCGTAACGAAAGCAAATCACCAATCACAAGCGATGGTTTAATTTAACTGTCGCTTGTGATTGGTTGTAGCATATATACACAGTGTGCTGATTATCGTAGGTGTGGTACATGGCTGCCATGGCGATATGATCCCTTACTCTTTTTGAATAGTTCTTTATCACGAAAAGTAGTTGCTGTAGTTTTCAAATTTTAAATTCTAGTTTTCTAGAGCGAATTTTGAGCAAATGAAGGTGCATTTCTGCTTACCATATGTAATTTGACCAGATTTGTCTACATCAACTTGATTGAATAACTCCTCAGCCTGTGCGTCTGTCATTCTCAATGACTTTTCCATAATCTCTACCAGTTCCTTTTTAGTTATGTAACAATTACCACAAAAACGCTAACAGAATGAAAGTATAATTATTTAAATTAAAAGCAAAAAACTAGTCAATTTGGACCAGCTCAGATGGTTCCCAATAGACTAGATGATCTGGGGTGAGCTTAAATAGTAAATACAAAGTGTATATGGGGGTGAGCTTATACTGTCAGTATGCATAACAATAAATTGGTTTTTTTTTTCATTTAAAATAGAATCCAAACAGGTAATTTTTACGACTGGATCTGATGTGTGAAAGTGTCATTTTAATTCATACATATGGTTTAAAAGAAACAATATTTAAAAATAAGTATATAAAAGCTCTGCTAACTTTTCTGGCTGTTTTACTTTATCGTTTTGCTTTTTATTTTTGTATCTCCATTGAGATCCAGCCACTGATACCCACAGCATTGTCATTTTTTTCAGTAATTTGCCTTTGGATTTATATATATATACATACATATGCTAATTCCTCTGTACATCGCAATTTTAAATTCTTGAGACTAAATTTTAATGTGAGAGAGCACTCGTGAGTCATCGCATGCTTACTTCAAATGCCAACGCAAGGGTCTCCTCATCCTCTGCTGGTTTTGCTACCAAACAACTTCCAATAACATATTCCCTGAAATCTATTGTCCCTGAACCATCCTGTTAAAAAACAAATAGTACTAACAAATGAATGAAAGCTGGTGGCATCTTCATTGTCTATGCGCTTGTACGTCAGTAAAAAGTACAATGAATGGATAAAGAGAGATTATTAGGATTAGGAGGCTGATATAAGATTTAAGCCAAAAATGCCGAGTCACACAGGGAATTTGGTATAAGGTTTGAATGTTCATTTTGTATTACTTGTATTGCCAATAGCTTGTGCAAAACCTGTTTTTCATTTAGGAGAATTTATTAGCACAATCAAATTGACTTGTGCGCATGCATTAATGTTTTTAATACTTTTTGTGATGGAAAGAAATCGTTCAACCAATCAGAACTCAGAAATTTTGTATTCATTCAAATATGTTCACTAATGGGACGCAGGTATGATCCTTCAATTCCTATATAAGGATATTATATAATGGATTCGTCAAATACACAACCATGCCTCAACCTTGGGTCAACAAACCTGGGGGTCATAGTTCACATGCAAAATTAGGAGAGTTACAGTCACTACATCAAATTATATTTTTAAAGCTCTGTCTACACTATCAAACCTTATGTGACAAAATAACGTTATGTGCCCATATATGGATACGATGATGTCATACCACTATTTGGGCATATCACACTTTTTTTTGTCAAACTAGTTTGATAGTATAAATTGAGCTTAAAACTGCCATTAAAATGCTCCACTGTTTTTAAAATTTTATACTAGAACATACCCTATCATACATTGCAAAGACCTCCTCTAAAGCTGGCGATACTGGTAGTTGAAGATATTCTGCAAAATCTTCAATGCTTATGTAACCCTTTGACTTGGCAATCGCAGCGTATTTGGGAAGTTGCTCTTTGATATCAGAAAACTTCAATCTGTCAAAAAATAAGATTATTTTAAAGTAATCATTTTTATAAAACCCATAATCAAGGCATTAAGGGCTATTTATACTATGATAATGACATTTTTTTAAAATGTAATTTCTGTATATGAAAAATAATAATCGATTTATCATTAATGTTTAATATAAAAGGGCCATTACCCTGTAAAAATATGGCAGATTGGAATAGAACGCCATTTGACGAGTTAATATTTGCTGCAAGTTCTAATTATCAAGCAAGCAAACTTCGATAGGTAGATAGATAGATACACACCCGACATCATAATACCCTGTATGTATGTTCATTTGTTGATTAATAATACTTTCATGAGCATTTAATTTCTCAGCAATAATTATTTGTTACTTTGACCGTGTAAAAGACATATGGTGACCTTTCCTTTGGCACGCCAGAACTAACACATTGACGAGCTTATAAAATATTATGTTATGTAAGTGAATTTATATAACACACATGGAGCAAACACTCATCACAAGTACTGACTACCAATACAGATTGTCAATAGATAACAAACACCATTATCATAAATTATTCAAATACAGTAAACAGAGGCCCTGTTTCTGCTGCCAACTAAATACCGTATATTATACGGTATTTTTTGAATACCGTATATATACGGTATATTTTTGGCAGCAGAAACTGCGCTCATAAAAAATATACCGTATTTTGTATACCGTATTTTCCCCACAAAATTTGTGGATAAAATACGGTATTTACAAATTTATACCGTATTTTTTGTACCCGTTTCTGCTGCCAATAAAAAATACCGTATTTTTTTTTTACATGACAAAAGGTCACCATTCGTGTTTTTATTTTCTGTCGCTGTTAGCTGCTTTACACACATGTATAGATATATTCGGCGAAAATGTGGAGCGAATACGTCACAGTTTTACTAAATAAATGTGTGTGGGGAAGCTAAAATGTCTGACCAACTAAAAGGTAATAAAAGGGACAACCACATTTATAAAGACATTTCTAAAAAAATAAAGCAGGAGTATGGAATAAACTTGTCTCCAAAGCAAGTAAACTCAAAGCTGAAGAGCCTGCGAAAGCAGTACAACATTGCAAAATACAATAACTCGGGGAGGGAACGAATTAATTGTCCCCATTACGATGTTTTCTGTGCTCTCAACATCTCTATCACTAGGGCTAGGCTGTTGAAAGTGAGACGTAAAACTTCCTTTATTGCGACTTTTAATTATCGATCAAATAAATGAATGGCAATTTGGGTAAAAAAGATGAAATTTAACACGACCACCCAAGAAGTATTGTTAGCAGAAACGGGGTACTAAAAAATACGGTATAAAAAATACCGTATTTTATACCGTATTTTTATACCGTATTTTGAGCAGTTGCAGCAGAAACAGGCCCAGAGATATTATCTAGGTTGCATAATTAGCCAGTGGTTCCCTTTAAGGTCCTGTGGCCGTATCCACCAACCACACTTAAGTCAGATATTTCCCTTAACTAAAAAAATATTTAAGTATTTCACTTAAATTGTATTCACTTAGATACTGTAGGAGATTTTTTAAGAGTAAGTTCCCTCAGCCTCATTTATGAATGCTGAATAGGGCCACTGTTTCTGCTGCAGAGTGCCAAATAAACTTGTTTCAAAATATATTAAAAAAGGTTTTAATCAACCCCGTTTCTGCTAAAATTATGCTCGCAAACAAACTGTTTAAATTAGTGGGTGGCCATTATAAAAAAAAATTAACATTTGCATAAAATATTTTAATTACAGAATCTAAACACGAACTAATTTGCATAAAATGTAGTAAGTATAGCTTTTGACCAGGTATAATATACCTCTCTCTGCTTTAACATAAACTATTTTGCATAAAAAGCCAGAAAAGAAAAGATCTTCACAGTAGAAAAATATACAACCAAAACATATTGAATCTCTATACTTTTCACAACTGCAATTTCTAAAAGCGGTTGTGTTAAATTAATTCACACAAAATCTTTACAATATTTATGAAAACTATCATAAAAAAACCTTAATAAATTAAATTCTTAGTATCATATTATGTAAAGTGAGACTAAAAAACAAAGTCAGGGAGCGTAATATGATATACTTAAACCACAGATCAACAAAAGATAGTGCATTATGCCTACTGAATACAACCAGTGTTGCATGCTAGAGGGAATGGCTGTGGCTTTATATAATACATCTTCATTATATAATATATAACAATACACACAATGAATCATATTCATGTGAAACCACATTGTTGGAATATTGCCAAAAAAAATGAATAATATTCGTGACCTATATTCAAAATCAAGGTTCTTTGGCATTATTATTATTTCCATGAAAAACAAATTAATTTACTTCATATTGAATTAAGGATGTATTTTCCCCCAAAACAAGAAAATCCATTTTGTAGTTTTGGGAAATTTTTGTCAAAAGAAAAAAAAACTAGAATGTCTAATTATCAATTTGTAGCACTCATCATTGTCACTCCACAAAGAAGAGTAGAATCAGACTAGAACTCAGATTCATGGAAGAAGAATGCTATGTGCAGTTATAATCATGTGCACCATCCTCACCCCCACCCCACAAAAAAAACCAAAAAAAAAAACTCATATACATCAGAATACTATTTTTTGAAGATATTGTTCTCTGAATTTTTTTTTTATTATGGTAATTTAATGTCACATTACATCATCTTTAAAGCCCCATTCCCTACGTTTTTTAGATCTAATTTAAGATCACAAACTATATTTAATGTAAAAATAATACTATATAATATAATACTACTTTTTTCGTCTTTAAACGGTTAAAAATGTGAAAAATAAATCGATTCTAATAATTATAGCGGCCCGCTATAAATCCCAAAATGCATTGCGCGCGGATTGATATTTTTGTTTTTCACCTGTAATTCGCCCACTTTTCGATCGATCGTGAAGCCAAAACAAATGGAAGACTCCTAACTTTTCCCCAATTTGTATCAACGGAGTCTGGCAAAAATAGAAAGACAATTAATGCAGCAACTATACAACGTCAGGCTAGGTATATAGCTAGCGTACGATGTTCGTACGTTACCGATGTTTACCAGCTAGGCCTACAAAACTAAGCCTAGCTAGGCTAGGCCTGAGACCGTCCACGAGAGTTCGATCGCCGCGAGCTACTTAGGTAGTACATTGTTTCTCACTTTTTATCATAATTTACCATAAAACGTACATTTAAGACAAGGAATGACATGGTTTAATGTTTTTAAAGTGATATATATGTATTATTTTCCAAAAAACGTCCAAAATTGCAGGGAAGGGGTCTTTAAGTTATTAGAGAGAAGAAACAGGTATACATTAAACGAAAAAGTAAATTACATATCACATGTCATTAAACTTATATAAAGGTTATATAATAAATACAGAAGTTATGTAAAGTGAGTTTGTGTCAATATTTGTCTTATGCAAATATTTGCAAACGACCGAATAGTAGTACTGGAGCCTATTAACTCAAAGATATGACAATGTACTGTTCTGCTAGGGCACAAAAGTAGTTATTAATAGGAGAGCATCTCTGTTTATGTAGCTGGGTTTGAGAGAAGGACTAACTGAAGCATTGTTGTTGTTTAACATTCCTATGGGCCTAAAGTTGTCTTTTATGTTGGAGGTAGTTCCGTATTAATAAATCATTACTATTGCATAAAATACAATCAATAATCATTTTTAGATACTAACTGACCTAAAGGGGTCAAATTAGAGCCTTTTAAAACAGTAGCATAGGGAAGATGCAAGATTTTGTGGTAGGGGGTACCATAAAGACCTCGCAACCTTGGCCCTACCATGTTTGGGGTTGAGATGTTGCTAAGCTTTACGCTCTGTCTACGCTATCAAACTAGTTTGACAAAAAAAGTGTGATGTGCTCAAATATGTTAGTGATATGACATCATCATCCATATATGTGCACATCACATTTTTTTTGTCACACAAAGTAGACAGTTGTTGGTGTGTTGTTAGTGCTTACCCCAACTTCACCGTTAACTTGTGAAACTCTACAGCTCCTGCTTCCATTGGAAGACCATGTTTTTTGGCTTGTTTCATCAGAAGACAATCTTCAAATGAATGATCAGTAACCGGAAGATTTAAAGACCTACACAATTAAAATGGTAATCATTATAACCCTTGTGTATTGGGTTCAAATCTTGGTTTAGTCACAGTACAAAATATTTTCTTAATAGCAAACACCACTACCTCATTTTTGATATATAAATAACATGGGTTTCTTTCCCATCATGTGATTGGTCAGTAATAATATGCTTGGTGAGAATAAAAGAAATGTCTGGAACGTACCTAGCAATCACACCTCGTACATTTTGTGCATATAGTGCGGGATCCCGCTTCTCCTCCTCGCTTGGTTTATAAACTGGAAGGAATTCTATTTCTAACTTATTATTAAAATTGCACATTGTCAACCACATAGAAGCTAACCTGTAAAAAAAAAACAAAAAAAATGTTGATAATGTATATTGTCCCCCGAAATTTGTCATTGAATGCCATTTTAATGTCACATAATAGTTATTCAAAAATTATTTACCTGAAAAAATGTAATTTAAAGCAACAAATAATTAACTTGTCTGTCAGACAATGGTTTTTGGTTAAAACTAACCATTTCTTTTGTCTTTTTATAAATAAGTAAATAACTTAATGTTGAAACTACAAAATTGTCTATTTAAAGTCTGATTTTATTAATCTTAATTTTTCATGTTTTTGGGGGACAATACATACAAATTTAAATAAAAACAGCAAAAATATATTAGGATTAAATTACTCTTTAACATAATCTTATACTACATCATTTGTGTTGTTCAAGAATATATTCGTAAAGTTAAGTTTTTGAGAGAGAATATCTACTGGACTTTAAAAATATCAATTTCTCACAGAATTTACAACTGTTAGTTTTATAGCTTTCAACGTGTACAATCAATTTGATCTGAACTTGTTTCATTAAAAGATTGGATATTGACCTCTAAGGTAAACATTTGACCTTAAAGGTCAACAAATTGTTTATTTAAAATAGAAAGTTAGTTTTTGCATTTGTGGAAGAGTAAACCATTGACATTAAACATGATCAAATGTAGGACATGTTATTCTTAAATGTTAAATGTAAATGTACTTGGCAAGGAGCAACTTGCACCTGCTACAGTATGCAAATAAAGCAAGTTTACTAATACTTAGCACCTATAATAAATACAACCCATTAAAGTGAACTTCACAATTTTCGCAATATTTTCATAGATTTCTCATCTCCCGCTAAAGGTACAATTTAGTGCATATATTCATTTAGGTACTACTACTTCTACGCCTGTTTTGGTGAGACGTACATAAACATATTTCATGCTTTATGAGCTAACATTAACTAATGTTTTGTTTACCATGCTGATTCCAAATATCTTTATGCTTGGATGTATTTAAAGAAATTATAGCTATGGTTTGGAATGGTTTCATGAAGTCTCTCAATATTACACTCTCTCATATTATCCAAACATTGAGACCTTTTCTAAACAATACAAATATCACTTACACCTGTGGTCCCTTGTATGCCCATGTCACAGTGTCAGTGTTGTAGTGTAAAATGACAGGTTGCACTGGCAAACCAGGATTAAATGCTCCTGTAATAAATATCATGTTATTACATTAATTATAGTATTATAATAGTTTAATTTAGTCATTATTAAATTAATTAATTAATAGGCCTAGTATAATGTAGAATCACTTTGGAAGTCTCTTATTCTGGGGGGACCCCTATTAAGGGGACATTTTCCTATGGAAAAAAATAAGTTTTAACACTACAGCCAATTAAGGGACAGCCCAGAGGAAAATTGTTGTGTTTCGTATATTTAGTAATAATAATAGGTTTTTTTTATTCTGGGGACATCCCTACAGTAAGGGGAGATTTTTCTGTGGAACAAATAAGTTTTAACACACAGCCTATCCCAATTGAAGGGACAGTCCAGAGGCAAATTGAAGGGACAGTCCAGAGGCAAATTGTCGGGTCTTCCAGTGTATATAGTAATATTAATGTATTAATAATAGGTCACTTTAAAAAAACCTTGCATATATTTCTACATGTTTATGTTCACCAACCTGATTAAGAACTTTCTTCATATTTATACAATTAAACATAATAGAAAAGGTACTTAGCACTTTAAGGTCACTTTAAGGTCACTTTAAGGTCACTTAGATGGTCTGTATAAAACAATACATGGGTGGCATAGACTATCTCTTATAGCCTACATTACAAAGCAGTGATCATGACAAGAAAAAGGTTTGGGTATGTACATTATTAATGCCTTGTTTTATTAAATTAAACTTTTTTTGTAATAAAATATAAAATAAATAGAGAAATAGATCGATACTGATAGGCCTGAGTGAGAAAAAATTAACATACTTCCAATAAGCATGAGCGATAAAACAACTTTTTTAAACAAGTGTTATCATTCCAAATCTAAACATACACGTACCTTGTTTAAAATTAATCAGACATGTTTTATTCGTACATGTCCCTTCGGGAAACATAAGAAGCTGCGGCCAAGGGCTGTTGGGTTGCACTCGCCTAGTTATTTCGTAACTCGCATTATGGCGTGAATTTGACTGTTTTCTTGACACAAATACTGGCTGTAACAAGTTTACTAAAGCTGTGTGCAAAAGATGTTTGAACTGCATTATACAAACAGTAAAAATACATTTTTCGATGAGCAAACTAGGAAATTATGTAATCATTGTGTTTGAAAGTGAACCTACAGTATCTATACTTCAGGTATAATACAGTAGAACCTCTATTCAGGGGACACCTTCAGGAACCAACAAAGTGTCCCTTGAATAAGGATTTCAACAAATAATGTTATAAAACTATATTGGCCATTGTTCATTTCACAGTGACAGTAAAGTGTTAATAGAGGTGTCCTTTTAGGACAACATAGGAAAACTATAGCCAGTGGAAAACCCGAATCAAGGGTACATTTAGGGGACTCATTAATTAAGGACAAAAATATGATTAAGCAACCTCGTGAAATATAACTTACTTCCAGCCAATGGCGCTTTTCCATTCTCCTCGCGCGACACAGAGTTGGTGTGAGGTAGACCCAATACAAACATGATAAGAATATCAAAAAAAGCGGTATGAGGAGAAATAACACAAATAGGTGCTTCATCACGACTTGCTCTTTGACCTTTCACTGAAACATAGTGAAAGCCCATGATAAAAAATTGAAAGCGTCCAATAAGCCAGTTGGGGTACAACAGCATTCTGCAATGAAGGCAGGAAGAAAAAAATGCAAAATTGGGAGGATTATAAGGAGCTTTGATTCACGACCTATGACCTACTAGGTCATGTCATAAATTGTGCCCATTCTTGATGGCTTCTAGTAATTAATAATCTGAATGAGGCGCTCTTTACAAAAATAGTCTCACAGCGCTTGAAGTTTAGAATTAAAATAGACCAGGGAATGACCTACAACAGATCAATTGACCTGACCTAGTTTGTTTCTAGGAAAGGTCATAGGTCATTACAAATCAAAAGCTCCATATTTAGATTTGAAGCAAGGAGAAGAACAAACGATTTGCATTCAAATTTAATTTTTAAAGTTAAGGAATCTTGAGTTAGATTTTTTAAATGAATTTCTATATTTCGAAGCATTATATTAGTAGTTTAATATCATGTATTTATGTGTGTTATTTAAAAAAAATGTTTTATTTTGTTTGTTATATACAAATTATAAAAATGGAGGTTTTAGTAATGCATTAATTATTCGCAAATAAATGTTCAATATTTTTCAATCTTGAATTTAAGGAAACATTTTGAAACAACAAGGACACAATTCAAGCTTGTGAATATGCATTAGGGACCAAGTCAAAAGTATTCTACTGCAGTTACTGCAGTAACTACATTTTTCACTGCAATATAAAGTTTACAGGTATGAGTCATCAGCCATTGCAATATACAATGCATATGATTTTCAAACCAAAAAAAGGATAAAATAAAATTACAAAAAGTACAAAACATTACCCCCAGCAGAATAATTTTGACATGGTTATATAACAGTTGCATTTGGGAATGCATTATTAATATGATTAAAACAAAAACATAATGCCAATTAAGTTAATTCATCTACTCAGTCATTACTGTATATGATAAATGCAAAATGCATTTTTTTTTACATTCAATCAGTATTTTATTTTTATTTCAAAATCCAAGCAAACAGAAACATTAATTTGCCAATAACAAGAGGGTAAACATGTATATATATATATATTTGACTAAAGCTCTGTCTACACTATCAAAAAGTGTGATGTACTGTATCCAAATATGGTAGTGATATGACATCATGATATCATATATGGGCACATCACATTTTTTGTCACTTAAAGTTTGATAATGTAGATGGAGGTTTACTGTAGGTATGTATGAAGGGGTGGCATTGGCTAAAGCTCTGTCCACACTATCGAACTTAATTTGACAAAAATATGGTTAGTGATATGACATCATGTCCATATATGGGCACATCACATGATGCCAAGCCAGTTCTTACCTCCTCCAACCTTGCAAGGGTTCTTTAACAAGTTGTTCCTCTGTAAGGCCTGCTAGTGCAATTCTGCAAAGAAGATACACTATTGGAAAAAATGCCAGGCCCAAAATCAACCGTAACGGAACGACCGTTACTGACATTATAGCAATCTGAAATAGAAATAATAACACTCAAGAATTAACATTTACGATCACTACAATATGAATAGTTTATACATATATTTTATATTTTCTGAAAAAAAAATTTTTCAATAATTATAGTTATTAACTTTGACCAAAAATTGGATTAGAAAATAAAAGTATCACAAGTAAAAAGTAGTACTACTACTTTAAATTTTATTCAGTTTATTTTCTCTTTTTGCAAGTGAAAAATCATTAATTTTGTTCAACTGCATTTAAACTACAAAAGTTTGATTTTATTTGTCTTTATTTTTTATGTTTTGGAGACAAAAAGAATATATTAACAATTACCGGAGTAGAACAAAAATTTAAGAAATCACTTGACTAGAAAAAAATGACATCATCAATTCATACGTTTTATTTGTTGTGGTTTGGCAAGCAGCCCACTCCACCTTCTAGCTAGGCAAGAAGCTAGATCATTGGCACAATAAATTATTATTAAATCAAACAGTATTTTATGGGCGAGTTGGGAACCAGGGGGCACCTTTCGCATGTCATGGGTATATTGATATACTAAAGTACATGTAAAAGACTCAAAAAACACCCTAACCTAGAATTAGAAAGTAGGCCACTGACCTTCCTTCTCATTCACCAACAAAACTTTTCACTATCTCTATCGCAATCTTTTATAACTTTTTCAACATGAATACAGACAGGACATACACTTTTATTGACTGTACTGTAACTCAATTAATCAATGACCAAGTAATGAAAGATTATTTCAAATAAATTTGGTGTCTTTATACTTACTCTAATCTTGTCTAATGTAGTCAAATTTAAGTGATGAACGAACGGATTGCGAACTGCAGGCTCCAGTAACGATGAGGCTCGTCGCAGCAGGCGACGCCTTTTCTTGACCACCGTCTCGAACATGGGCCTAGAATTCATCTTGACGATCGACTCAAATTGAAGATATTTTCATCTATTTTACACCTTCTCATACTTTACCATAAACCACTCCGTTCCTCTCCACCAAATGATATGCAATCACTTCATTTAAACTTTAGTTTACGAAATAAATACACCCTCCTTCGTCGACGAAATGTTCTTATTATGTAACTTGTTTATTTTTGCAGACTGCATCAAATATAGAGGGCGACATACGATTTTCGTGATTTATTTTATTGAGCGACACCAAACTTTTACCATCCAAATTGAATATTCTTCGTTTTATGAAACGTATTTTACAAGAAAGAATATACAGTACTAGACAAATTTATTTTCTTTTTAACTTAATCTTTGCTTAAAATGTGAAATAATAGTTGAATTACATAATAATGGTTTACCTGTTGAAAATCTATGTGCCAACAAATCCATAATTATTGAGAGATCAGAGAGATCCTCGATTGAAAATTGTAGTAATATTTTACACATTTTAAGTTATTACCCAAAAAGCTAAAAAAAAAACACAAAAAATGTATACCTATTAGAATAAAAATTATTATGATTAATTTCAATTAACAACTTAGTGTTAACTTATCCCATATTAGTCACTTCACTTTCAAATGCCTGTATGGCATTTTACGTCATCCAGAAATCTGACTATGTATAAATCCTAGACAAACTGAAGGCCTCGCTTTTAATCATCTCTTTTTTTCAATCAGGCACTTAATTCTCCTATAAACTGCTTCCTTTTTTTTTTGCATATTTAATTTAATGTATATATGGTGTTTTTGTTTTGGTTTTTTTTGTATATACACGTCTAATATAGGCCTATTGTTTATTCTCAATTTATTTTAGATCATGGGACTGTCAATTGACTCTTGTCTTGTAGTTATAGTAATCTTTCTTACTTTAGCCGTTCCCTTACCAATTCAGTATATTTTCTTTATTATGTTTTTTTTCTCGTCAAATAAATAAATGATGAAATGAATTACAAAAGAAAAATAAAACACGCCGTCACGCAATGCCAGTTTCTACAGTTCGGTAACAAAGGTGTCCATAACTTTGTGAATAATTGGCCATGCATTCTATATTGACTTATAAAAGGGTATAGAGGTTACCAAAATATTCTACTTGATTATTAAAGCAGTATCGATTGAGCGAATAAAAGATATTTAGAAAGGTCGAGTTCTTCTTTGTCGCCTTCATGCTTCGGGGGTCCGAGTATATATAGCTTAACTATAGCTAATATAATATCAATTGTAAGATGCATATTATTAGTTTTTTATTTCTCAGATATAGTTTAGGTGTTTAAAGTATTAGATATCTTCCTGTACTTAACTGACTCATCACTGATCACTGGGATGTCTGAATTAACGTCTTGCAAGAAAGATATCGCCAGTCTGCAGAATACAGTTCAGATTTAATTTGGATCGGTGGAACTGCCATTTTAGGGATTGTATACAGTCTGTTCCGATCGCAGTAGTGTGTCAGAAGAGAGAACATCACTGTACTAAATCGATTTTAATTGTGAAGAGAGAACGGAATTTCACTTATCGTGAAACAGGCCTACTACAATCTCTGATAGTGATAACACTGTAGTGAAGGGAGATCAATCTAAATAGATTGAATCGTGAAGAGGACAGCAATCTAAATAGATTGAATGAGGAGGACAGCAATCTAAATAGATTGAATCGTGAAGAGGACATCAATCTAAATAGATTGAATCGTGAAGAGGACATCAATCTAAATAGATTGAATCGTGAAGAGGACATCAATCTAAATTGATTGAATCGTGAAGAGGACATCAATCTAAATAGATTGAATCGTGAAGAGGACAGCAAACTAAATAGATTGAATCGTGAAGAGGACATCGATATAAATAGATTGAATCGTGAAGAGGACAGCAATCTAAATAGATTGAATCGTAAAAAGGACAGCAATCTAAATAGATTGAATCGTGAAGAGGACAGCAATCTAAATTGATTGAATCGTGAAGCGACAGCAATCTAAATAGATTGAATCGTGAAGAGGACAGCAATCTAAATAGATTGAATGAGGAGGACAGCAATCTAAATAGATTAAATCGTGAAGAGGACAGCAATCTAAATAGATTGAATCGTGAAGAGGACAGCAATCTAAATAGATTGAATCGTGAAGAGGACATCAATCTAAATAGATTGAATGAGGAGGACAGCAATCTAAATTGATTGAATCGTGAAGAGGACATCAATCTATAAATAGATTGAATCGTGAAGCGGACAGCAATCTAAATAGATTGAATCGTGAAGAGGACATCAATCTAAATTGATTGAATGAGGAAGACAGCAATCTAAATAGATTGAATCGAAGAGGACATCAAACTAAATAGATTGAATCGTGAAGAGGACAGCAATCTAAATAGATTGAATCGTGAAGAGGACAGCAATCTAAATAGATTAAATCGTGAAGAGGACAGCAATCTAAATAGATTGAATCGAAGAGGACAGCAATCAAATCGATTGAATCGTGAAGAGACAGCAATCTAAATTATTCCTATAGATTGAATCGTGAAAAGACAGCAATCTAAATGAAATTTAAATAGGTAATATTTTATCAATTGAATCGTGACGAAAGCAATTTGTATTGAATTGTGAAGCAACAGCTAGCTAAATAGATTGACATATTAATGATGAATAATTGTTGAATACGTCACAATAAAAGGTTTTGAAGCGTAGGTAGGTATAATAGACCTCAAATTGTATATTTTCAGAGAAGACTTTTCTTTTTCATGTAGGCCTCTACGTTCTGTTTGCATTTGTGTTTGTGCAGGATTTCTTGCCAGGAAAATGTTGCATTATTAAAGGCCAATTTACACAGACGAGCGGTAAACGGTAATACAAAAATACCATCAGATAACCAAGTGAGTGCAATACGAGTTCAGCGCAAAGGAGATAGTAACGTACCACAAACGCACCATGGCTTTTGTTAACGAAAACAGCAATGGTGGTTTCTTCAAGAAACACTGGTCTATTCTGGTCCTTATTGCGGTATTTTGTAATTTTTTGTGTTTATCTGGAGTTTTATTTAACTATAACCTGTTGTACATCGAGATAATGCATTCCTTTAACTCAACAAGCACGCAGGCTGGTAAGTAATATTCGTTATAAAATCCTATAGGGCCTAGGCTAAAAGTAAACTCATAATGTGAACGCCCGGATGCCCCGGATGCGCAATCGACGGGATTTTTTTATTAGGGCTCATCGGCTCTCATGTGGAAATTAGGGATAGAACCCCCAGTACGACCGATGGCTGATGATGTTGGCGCGGGGAAATAGGTCACCGCAAGACTTGGAGTCTTGGTCACCCTTCTTTCCCATCAGTATAAGAGAGAAAATGTATAGGCTAAAAGGAGGCCAGCAGCATAATTAATATTATATAACTTATAGGGCCTAAGCAATAAGTTTTAATCCCGGTTTTTTAAACCCAATATCGTTTGCATGGCGTCTTAAGCGTGGTTCCCACAAGAGACGCAACGCAAGGACGCACGCGCAAGGCAAGCGAGTTGACCAATGATAAGCCGCTTGTGATTGGTCAAATCATTATCATTACGTCCTTGCGTTGCGTCACTAATGGGAACCAATCTTTAACGACGTCCTTGCGTCTGTGTAGTGGCAATGAAGCTGTAACCGTGACTTTACATGACAAAAGGCAGCACATGTGTTACACATGTGATGCTGTACAGGCCTATTACCGCATTTTTATATTATACTGGGGCGTAAATATGAGGGGTACAACCATGAGAATCGGGGTATACGTCAGTACACGTGCGTACTCGCACAAATGGCCGCAACGTGACGTCACAAAGCCGACAATTAATGTAATGAATTCTCAATCTATCTATGTTTGTTTTATCTCAGGTATACCTGGTGCTATATCGTTTACGTTCTTCAGCTTTACCTCGCCCATCGTGACTGTTCTATACCAGATACTAGGGCATCGGATAACGGTTGTACTGGGAGTGTCACTATGCTGTGCAGGCCTCTTATCATCGTCTTTTGTACAACACGTGGCCGTGTTATGTATCACTTATGGCTTTATGTTCGGTGTAGGCTTCAACGCATGCAATTTGACGTGCACCGATATGATACTGAGGGTTTTTGACAAGCGGAATGCCACTAGAGCTACGTGTACGGCTCTGTGTGCCATAAGCGTAGGTACGTAAAAACGTACATCCAAGCTTAATCTTGGTTCTCACTGGCAATCACAAGCGAATAAGCCATCGCTTGTGATTGGTCAATTCACTTGCGTTGCGTTTACGTCCTTGCGTTACGTTCTAGTGGGAACCAAGCTTTAGCATGCATCGTAAGGACGTAAGCAAAACGAAAGCGAGTTGACGTTATCATTTCAGTATATATTATTTCATGGTACGTCCCAGATTATGATGACGTTTCGACGGGATTTTTTTATTAGGCCTACGCTGCGCTTACGTCGTTGTGTTGCGTCCTAGTGGGAAGCAAGCTTTAAGCTTGGTTCCCACTAGAACGTAACGCAAGGACGTAAACGCAACGCAAGCGTTTTAACCAATGACAAGCGAAGTTATAAGGAGTTAGCAATCACAAGCGAATACGCCATCGCTTGTGATTGGTCAATTCACTTGCGTTGCGTTTACGTCCTTGCGTTACGTTCTAGTGGGAAACAAGCTTTAGCATGCATCGTAAGGACGTAAGCAAAACGAAAGCGAGTTGACCAATGAAAAGCGACAGTTCGGATAATCCATCGATTGAGATTGGTCAACTAACTTACATTGCGTTATGTCCTTGTGTTGCGTCTCTAGTGGAAACCAAGCATTAGAGATCGGTACTTTCCACTAGCATGCAACGTACGCACAACGCAAGCGAGTTGACCTATGACAAGCGACAGTTCGGATAATCCATTGCTTGCGATTGGTCAAATTCTTACGTTGCGCTAACACGTCTCTAGTGGGAACCAAGTCAAATATAAATGACCGTTCTCTCGTCAATATTTTCTCTGCCAATTTGTCGTCTGATATTCAATATAACAGACATTGCACAATCTTTTATCCGGTGGTCATTGCTGGTACCGCTAAAATTTACTTTTATTTAATAATTAATCAATTAGTTAATTTTTTTTACTAGTGCATCACGTATAGTCATTTAAAGTATGAGAATAACGGTCAATAAACTCTAAAGCACACGTATGCTTAAAGCCAATTTACACAGACGAGCGGTAACGGTAATACAAATTTAGAATCTATGTTATTCCTTATGGAAAATTTACACAAAGCGCGCGGAGCGGACGGGCGGTTTCCGGCGGTGATAATAGATACAGATTCTATGTTGGACAAGCTAAAGCGTGGTTCCCACTAGCGACGCAACGCAAATAAATTGACAAATCACAAGCGATGGCTTATTCGCTTGTGATTGCTAACTTTCTATAACTTCGCTTGTCATTGGTTAAAACGCTTGCGTTGCGTTTACGTCCTTGCGTTACGTTCTAGTGGGAATCAAGCTTACGCGGTTTTCCGCTTACCGTTACCGCTCGTCTGTGTAAATTAGCCTTTATAAACCAACTTAAAAGAACATTATATAAACCCCTATTGTACACCTTCGGGACCCAAACAATTGTCCCCCAAAAAAGCACAGAAAACGTATTCATACTCTTACTAGTAATATTCCTGTGAATATGACTATTTCTTTGAAACTAATTTGAAAAGAGCGGTGCGCGCAATTCCTTTTCCCGATAGCACCGTTTCTTCGTTTAAGTTACGTTGCACGGAGTTAGTTCGAATTCTGGTAAAAATAGGTTTAGTGTTTAGGTCAAGAGCCGTTTTACACAACGTATTCCGGATAATTCCGTACACAAAAAAAAAACCAATACTACATACGAGCGTGATTGAAAAACGTAATGTATATACCCGGACCCCCCGAGTTTTTTACGGACCCGGGAAAAATACGGGCTGCCTCCTTGTAAACGTAGCTTTCTTATTCGTTGTAGGTTTTCTGATGTCACCAGGCATCGAATGGCTTTATGAAACGTATTCATGGCGTGTTGCCTTTAGGATACTCAGCGTTATACTGGCCTGTGTCGGCTATTCCTCAGCTCTAGTTATGGTGGACGTAACACCCAAGAAGAAGAAATCCAGGGAGAAGGAAACCGAACAATCTAGTCGTCAACAAACAGTTAGCATAGCAAAATATTGCTTTCTACTCAGAAGAAGAGGTTATAGTTTTGGTTTACTGGCATTTATTTTAACAGCAATTACGATTACGTTTACTTTTATAAGTATGGTGAGTTGTTACACAGGTCTGCATTTAAAGCTTGGTTCCCACTAGAGACGCAACACAACAACGTACGCAACGTAAGGGATTTGACCAATCATAACGCGATGGATCATCGAACTGCCGCTTGCCATTGGTCAACTCGCTTGCGTTGCGCTTACATCCTTGCTTTGCATCCAAAGGTTAACCGGAGGTCATACTTTCACTCAGTTTAAAATTATTTTGTTATGAGTTCCTTCATATAAAATTATTATTCTTGATCGTTGGAAAAAGATTCGAGAAATTTCACATAATGGTAGTTGAGATTTAGGAACCATTCACCACAGAAAGTGTTGTCTTAATATATTAAACCAATTGAGTGACGCGATGAGATATTCATTTCACGTTGAATATTAGCTGGAGGTCTGGTGGTCCAGCGATATATTCACACGACGGCGGTGCATCGAAGTCAGACTTAGCCCTGGAAGGCAGCTGTCGTTTACTGGACCTTTGGTACATTTAGTTGCTTTTTCATGATTTAATAACAAGGTTTTGTTCATGTTTTAGGGTAACTTCTTACTGGAAAATGGAATGGAAATTTCGTCAATATCTTTTATCATATTTATGATGGGCGTAGGGGACCTTGTCGGACGTATCGTAGCTGCCATATTCTCCGATAGATTACCAATATCACGGATATACCAGCATGCCTTGAGTAGCCTCCTTACGGCTCTGCCTACTGTCTGCTTACCGTTCATAGGCTCCCATACTGGTCAAACCGTAGTTTTTATAGGTAATAAGGTTCATCGCAAATAGCTTGAATTCGCGAGGAACGTCATTGCACAATGCATGATGGGAAGGGTTTGGGAGCAAACGTCACAACGCGTAGCGCCTACGTACAAACAACAAACCACGTACGTGCGCGTCATGACGTTTTTGCTCCCAAACCTTCCCATCATGCGTCGCGCACGCCATTTGCGATAAATTTTATAATGTTCAATATTTTAGTTCGTTTGCACGCCGATATGAAAACCATAGAGCCTCTGCGCATGCCTAGAAGCAATTCTTTGTTGCGATAATAATTTAATCGCGACAATGCCGAATTTAAATTCTGAAGAAACGCTCAGTTGCTTCGACAATTGAGTAGGACCTGCTTACAGACTAATACAAATGACAAAGAAAAGAAAAAAAATTAGTATTTTAGGCCCCATTTCAAAATCCTAGATCGGCCACAGGGCGTCAACATGTACATGTAGCTTCTTTAACCCCTACCATGCATTCTATGTATACGGTTTTAACATTTTTTACCGTTTCTTCTGTTTTAGTGATGAGTCTTCCACGGAGTTTATTGATTGTGCTGATGCCCTCTATCGCCATGGAATTAGCAACAGACAACACAACGTCAGAGTCGATGGCCGTTAGTTACTTGGCATTCGGCATTGGCGCGTTTACAACTCCATACCTAACAGGTAAATAATGCCAACTCTCTAGAATTATTTCATTTTAAATTCACTCATTGAAATAAAAGATGATAATACCGTCTCCATGCATCTAGTAAACTATAAGCTACCGCATGGTAACGGTTTCGGAAGGGAATCGGAGTAGAATGTAGAGGTCCTCACAAAGAATATCAATTTATACGGATCGCGCCACTAACACATCCCTTTCCATTCATTTGGGAACGCGCGACACATTTTCAAGCGTCCATTTGGAGGGTACACAACCCATTTTAGACGTCCATTTCGGGGGTGTCTCCCATTTTCAACGTAAGACCCCTTTTAACCACCCAGGGGTGGGGTGGGGAGGGGAGGGGATGACCCGTTTGACCCATACAAGTTAGGTGACTCGATGTTATTTTTCTTATTGCAGACTTGATATACGAAATAACTGGTTCATATGACATACCCTGGTTCATCTGCACGGGGTTGTATGTGCTAGCAGCAGGGTTTATGCTGCTTGCCGACAGGGCTAGAAAACAAAATTTGATGACGGATGCGAGACAATACAATTTGGTGCATAAGGACACAATCGAATACAAAGATACACAGATCAAAACGAACCAGATTGACAACAGGACACTTACGGCAATCTAAACAGTTTTAATTCGATTTGAAAATTATAAATTAGGGAAAAATTGTAAAATAAAAGCCTATATTTTGCTTTGAATAATCGTCATTTGTTGTTTTTTGTTTTTTTATCATCTATCTATCTTTATCTATCCTCCTGTGATGTCATCTATCCTCCTGTGATATCATCTAATCTATCCTCCTGTGTTGTCATCTATCCTCTTGTGATTTCATCTATCCTCTTGTGATGTCATCTATCCTCCTGTGATGTCATCTATCAAGGTATAATGTGACCATGAGTTTTATGAATTTATGCAAAATTAAATATTTATGTAACATTTAATGTACATCTTTCGAATCATTTTACATTATGTAATTCCAGTTATCGCTCGTTGTAGCAAAAAAGGATGATTAAACGCCGCGTTTCAGGTGAACCCCGACGTACGTACGCACACACGATGACGTCACTGCCATTTCATAAACATTAATCTTGTACATCAACACCATGTCGTTTCTCTTCAATTCGTGTCCGTGTGGTTAGATGAGATTTAAAATGACAACCATCATAATCGAATAATTTGGTGGTTTTAGTAGAAATGTACTCTTTTGATATTTAGTGTTCATTTGTTATGTAAGTTTCACAAGTTTCCCACTGATAAAAAACGCTGAACCAATCAATTATTATATTCTTATTATTATTAAGGGTACTTGGCAAACAGAAGTCAGTGTCAGTGAATGACAATTTAGATAAATCAATTTTTGTATGTGATGACGCCCTCACTATTCACATTCATTTAGACTAGACAAAAAGTAGTGAGCCCTCTAGCGGTCATTTGTGATTTCTGAGATTCATCGAAGCGCGACAACATCACCCGGAAATGATGTGAATTTAAAATTTTAATAGGGTTAAACTCTTTTAACCAATTGAAAGCCTTAAATTATAGTTCATTATGAATAATTCATGAGAATAATTAAAGCAAGGGTTGAAGAAGCATGTGACTTGGTTTTTGGAACAGGATAGCAGTTATGAGCGTGTCAGGTAATCATTGAATTTGCTCTTCTTTTTGTTAGATTTTATACGGTTTTTATCAATAATAATATTGTACATTTTTACGAGACCATAACAAAATTCCTCAATTTTTGAGTAAACGAGTGACTAAATAAAAAGTTACTATGTAATGTAAATATTCGTTTGACAAAAAATGGGCATGTTGATATTTTCAGGTATTTTTTAAATGGCGATTGAAATAGGTAAACAAATCACATGTATAACGGTGGTTTGTGCGAAGCTGGGCCTAGCCTTGATGGTCCAACGCGTACTGCGTGTTAATCAATGCGTATAAGATACACACGTAGTCGTTTAGGCCAATTTTTTTACATGTTTATTTATTAATATTAGGCCCCATTCTCATTTATTTTAATTAATGTACTGAATGTACCACACTTTACAACTCTATATAAATTAGATTTTGTACTTGTATTAAATTCAAACGTTTTATGGGATTTAAAACATTAAGCTAGGCCTTATAGTAGGCCTAGGACCACATGCTAGGTTGTTCAGCCTAATTTATCATGCAGTAGGCCTATACCTCTAGCCCATCTTTCAAATACATATTTAAATTAACATACTTTTTATATTTCTATATTTTTTATAGGATCTGACTCCAGAAAACATTTGCATCACTTGAAAGCGGCTATTTATGGACAGCATGTTGACATTAAAAAAAATTTGACCAGCTCTTATTAATTAAATGTCTTTTAAATTAAAGGTTTTCATTACGGTATAATGAAATGTACGGTGACAGAAATTTAAATGATTCTCATAATTGAGGTTTCTCATAGATTTAATATTGAAGGTAAATAAATAAAGCTGTTTGTTATTCTTGCCTTTAGAAATAAACATGTTGTTAGTACTATATTATTAGGCCTAGGCCATTATACAAATTAAAACTAAAAAAATACAGTAATCATATTTAAGGCCTACACAGCAGTACCTTACTTGATTTGATTTTTTTCAAATATTTAATTGATAAAATAAATGAGTTTGACTTTTCAATTAGTTGCCATTTTATTAGTTTCTGTGTGTTTTTATTTATATTCTTAAAATAATTGTATACAACAACTTTAAAGTATTGCGCAGAAGTGATCAAATTATAGTAGGCCTATTTGTATGTTATTGTCGCTTAAAATTATGCAGTTAAAGCATTTGATTTTAGGGTGACAGAAACGGTTAGGCAAGAAAAGAAATAAATTTGGGAATTTTGTTATGCGGTAAAAACAATTAAACATAATTTACCCCTAATGCATGTATATGTAGAAAACATTGCTTATGTTAGCGCGACCGAAACTCGCTACTGGGAATAGAGCCTGCAAAAGCGACGCGTACACACCTACTCGGGCACCGGCGGAGCGCGATCGATAGTAAATATACCCGATTTCAAATGATCATAAAATTCTTTTAAAAAATATCAACATTTTGATTTTTTGAGGATTAAAAGTAAAGATATTGAAATTTAACATAATATTTACAAATATGTATTTAAAAATTCGGAAACAATTTTAGCGTGATATTAAAACAAAGTTTTTAGAGTTCCGCGATTTCCTACGCAGGATTTGTTTGTTTCCATTGTTAATGGGCGAATGTTACCTAAACTAGAATCGTTATAAATCTTTTAAATTTGTATTATAAGTAATTTCTTTAGTATTCTTAGTAACATCGAATGTCTCTAATTAACTAGCAGTTATTTATACTAACTATTGTTCAATAATAAGCATGTATGAAGTGAAAATCTATAGTAATAATGTTCTTAGTCAGTTCGTCTCGCTCGCGTGAAGTCTTCGGGTTTCTCAATACAATTCTCAGCGGTAAAGATAGGCTCGCGCTAATGTTTAAATCAAAAGCGCTCTCAAAACACTTTTTGTCCAAAATTCGCAATATGACGTGAGTGTGTATTGTTTACGTACGTCCATGGATAACGTGTAAACCGGGATACATTATATAAATTAATGCAGCGTATTCGAGAATTGTCCTCGAACATCACTCGAAAAATACACGCGAGTATACCGTGGTGGTATGTACTGACCACGCCCACGTAAATGGAGAATGCATCACCATCATTTTATTACCAACTTTCAATGCAGCTCGCGTCAAATTTTGGGACCTTATCTTGAGTCGGAGTGGACTATCGAATAGACCGACTCATCAGATTTTCATCATAATGAATTGAACAGTAACGCCCGTATTCTTAAACCGGACTTTAGTCGTAGTTCGAAGTTCGACTTGGAAAAGTCGTAGTTCGAGCTATTACTTCAAATTAGATTCAAAAACGAAGTAGTCGAAGTTTGCAGTTCGACTTAATGAAGTCGAGCTTTTAGTCGAGTTGCACACGTCTGGGTAACAAAGGCTATACATTGGCCAATGACAAGAGAGTATTTGAGGAGCAGACGAAATTTTGCGCATTGATATCACTTTCCATTTCTTACAACACTTTTTACGCATCAGGACTATATACATGAAAAATAATTTTAATCGTTAATTATTAGAACAATATCAGTATTAATTTAACAGTGAAGTATATTTGATTAACAACAAATAAAATCTTAAAAATATATTTAGGAACCATGGCGGTACGGTAACTTTTATATTTTCTAGGCCCCCAACAAAGTATGATCGCCACGAACCACGCACTTCATAGCGTGACAAGAAAGCGCTAGGCCCCCTAAACATTCCATCGCGTGGTGAATTGCCGCATCTCCCATTGTCGCTATGGCGTGACGGAGCTCAAGTCGGACTTGCGCGAAGAAAATAATGTAATTTGTATACAGTTGTAAATAAAGATGGTTTTCATTATTATAATTTATACCAATGTATATTTAATTAAGCTAATATAAATATAGATATTTCATTCTTCAATATCTGGCCAATATAACAACTCAATGACTGTTACGTTTTTTATAAACATCGTTTAAAAACCATTTAGTCAACCATTTAGTCTGCCCCCTCCAGGACTAAAAAAATCGATCAAAATCCGTCTCGATTTAGTCGAGGTTGGCCTGATTTAGTCGGTGATTTAGTTGAAGTTTGGTTTATGAATTAAAATGACGTCATTTTTTTAGTTTTAGCTCGAACTACGACTAAAGTCCGGTTTAAGAATACGGGCGTTAGCCACATTCACACCAATTGCAGATTGGTTCGGTATCGGAGAAATCCCCGGGCTACATCCACGTTTAGTACGAAATAATCCGAAATTAGTTAAAAGGTTCGTTTCTACTTAGCAAGAGAATGCAGATTTAAATACCGTATTTTGAAAGAACGGTAATCAAACAGAAACGGGTCCATAAAAAAAGAAATATTGACTCCGCTTTTAAAATGGCTTCCGTGGAGCAATTTTTTAGTTTAGCAGTAACGGTATCTTTGTTATAACCGGTTTCGAAGATATCCGTTATTTTAGGATTTCACACTAGAAACATAATCGCAAGTATGAGTGGTTTCTTGTTAAGCTCGGTCTACATTATTTCATTTTTCATTTATTCCACATTTATTTAGTCATCAATTACAGTACATCATAATTACAGTACAACTGAGAACAGGGATCCTGCATAAAAAAGCTATAGCTTCGTTTTTTTGTAGGACCCTTTTACATAAGAACAAGTATATAGAACTTAAATAAACAAAGGTGTTGTTAATCAGCATATAGTGATAAAAAGTATTTTTTAACCTGTTTTTTTATACATTTATTTTGTTTCTTTAAGATAACCGGTTTATTACCACCATTACAAGTGAATTCTTTCCACAATTTTGGTCCATATATGTGTATAAACTGTTGACTGCAAGTTAGTCTTGTGAAGGGAATTTCGAATTCAGTTTCTGTTCTGAGGTTATGAGTAGGCCTAATACTGTCACAGTAATTAAAAATATTTAAAATGTGATGTGGTAATTCATTGAATTTTACGTTTGCCATAAATCCTATGACGTTTACTTTGTAAATATCATAAACGTTTAATATTTTTAGTTTCTTAAACAGTGGCTCTGAGGCTTGTCTGGATTTAGAGAAGGTAATGCATTTTACAGCTCTCTTTTGGAGTTTTAGTATTACTTCTAACGTGCTCTTGTATGTATTTCCCCATATTAAGTTACCATACTGAAGGTGAGGTAATACTAAGGTGTTATAAAGACTAATACGGACTTTATGAGGAAAGAATTCTCTTACTTTTAAAAGTATACCAATTGCCCTAGACATTTTTTTCCTAATAAGCTGTATGTGATGTTTCCAGTTAAGATTTTCGTTTAACATTACACCTAGAAATGTCACATTTTCTTTTCTATGTAATAACACATTATTCATTTTTATTTTAAACTGGTTTTTGTCAAAGTTCTTTTGGCTAGTTCTAAAAACAACGTAATTAGTTTTGCTGACATTCAGTAACAGCTTATTTGCTTTAAGCCATACGTTTATTTTTTCTAGTTCAATATTCATAGTATGGTTTAACATTGTAGGGTCATCTCCCCTTGTTATACAAGTTGTGTCGTCAGCAAAACTAATTATATCTATTTTACTACTTGCTCGACTTATATCATTGATGTAAATTAAAAACAAAAGTGGTCCTAAAACAGAACCCTGTGGCACCCCTATATTGGTGTCTTTTAAACATGATGATCTACCGTTGGCATAAACATATTGTTTGCGGCCACTTAAATAGTTTCTAAACCACATTAAAACGATGCCTCTTATACCATAATGCGCCAATTTGCTCAACAGAATACTGTGATCGATAATGTCAAACGCTTTTGACAAATCCATAAAGGTAGTAAGTGCATATTCCTTTTTTTCAAATGCATTTAATATTTTATGGACCAAGTCGATCATAGCATGAGAAGTTGAGTGTTTGTTTCTAAATCCATATTGATTGTTGCTTAACACTTTACATTTTGTAAGATAATTGTATAATTGATTATGGATAATCTTTTCAAAAACTTTCGAAAAAATGGGCAACAGCGATATGGGACGATAGTTTGAGGCCAAATGGCGGTCCCCTTTTTTATGTATGGGAACTACTTTGGAAATTTTCAACTTCCCTGGTATTAGTCCAGTTTGAAGTGATAAATTAAAAATATATGTCAGCGGCTTTAAAATATTGTATTTTACTTCCTTTACAACTTTAGCTGAAATGTCATCAAATCCGGAGGCTTTGTTTGAATCGAGAGATTCAATAACTTTTAGTACCTCCTCC
This sequence comes from Antedon mediterranea, assembly GCF_964355755.1. Classification (NCBI taxonomy): domain Eukaryota; kingdom Metazoa; phylum Echinodermata; class Crinoidea; order Comatulida; family Antedonidae; genus Antedon; species Antedon mediterranea. Next base: position 3,457,794 of record NC_092677.1, read on the forward strand.
TCATCAACATAGCAAAAAAACATTGAGTTGCGTTGTTTGTTTGTGAGGTATTCAGAATACTTTGTCGTAGTAGACTCAATATTGTCTCGAACCTTACAACCTACATTAATAAAATAATCATTAATATGATTTACAACATTTTCGCAACCATGTATAGTTTCATTGCTATGTGTAAAAGAAGATGGAACTTTAGTTTTTCCTTTATTCGGATCAATTACATCATTTATAACATTCCATGTTTTTTTAATATTACCATTTGTTCGATTGAAAAGATTTTCATAATACATCTTTTTGGCGATTTTGCACGTGCGTGCAAAAGCTTTTTTAAATTCTTTATACGTATTTTTGTTTTTTACAGTAGGGTGTTTTATGAACCTTTTATACAGTACATGCTTTCTTTTACTTGACCTTAGTAACCCAAAACTCATCCAGGGCTGCTTGAATTTGTCATACTGTTTTGATGACTTTACAGTTTTTTTAAGGTGTTTGTTATATAGAAACTTAAAATTATCCAGAAAATCATTATAAGCGATTTCTGGATCAGTCGCTTCATATACTCCAAGCCACTCTGCACTTAATAAATCACTATTTAGTTTCATAATATTTCTATTGTTAACTATATACGTGTCACATGAGACTGAGGTGCCTTTATTCATGTGCGTGTTTACGTGGGAAGACGAAGCAGAGTGAGTTATTTGATATACTGGTAAATGGTCGGAAATGTCCGAGATTAGTATACCAGATAGAACTTTTTCGGAAATTGTATTTGAAAATATGTTGTCAATTAGTGTTACTGACTGATCTTGTATTCTAGTTGGTCTAGATAAATTAATTTTCGAATCGATTCAATTATCAAACTAGTTTGACAAAATGTGCCCAAATATGGTAGTGATATGCTCAAATATGGTAGTGATATGCTCAAATATGGTAGTGATATGACATCACCATGTCCATATATGGGCGCATCACATTTTGTTGTCACATAAAGTTTGATAGTGTGGACAAAGTTGTAAATACGACTGCGTTCATGATTGTTTTATGGCGCGCGGCCACCTGAATCTGACCGCCAGTTACCCGGATTATAATATCAAGATATTGGCATCACAATGGTTGTTTAAACATATCAATCAAACGTTAACTATGTATCATATCATCATGATACATTATGATTAATTGCAAAATGTGTAAATAAACTGGTTGTTATAAAACAGTATTTGATCAATAATAACAGTGCATCGATAATAAAAGCTCTATTGACCAATAAGCGTCGTCCTTGTATATTATGACGAGCGTTGCGTTCAGAAGCGATTTGTAATCTCTCCATAAAAGAATCTATTAACAGGCGTTGTCGGTAACAATAGTTATAATAACCACTAGACAGCCAAGCTGGGATTACCAGATGTAGTAACCGTTTGAGACGGGCTAGCCCTGTTAAAATGACGCATTTGTGGCCATAAACTTGGAGAATTTTCGCTTGATTGTTTTATTGGAAATAGGCCTACATCGAAGAAAATGCATGCACTACGCAGACGACAAGAGCAACTTAAGGGACACGCGTGTTGTGCGAAACTTTGCGCTCATTTTACTCTACTTTTGATAACAGCGGTCTGGTTTTTTTACCTCATTTTTGGTGCGGTGATATTTATTGCAATTGAGGAAGAAGGTTCCGAGGAAAATCGCAAGATAATGAAACAAGAATTTTCAATACTCATGACGGATTTTTTTAAAGACACTGTGTGTAATAGTTCTGTTGAGAATAACACGATATCGGAAGAAGCCTTATCGGAATTGGAAACGAAATTATACCGAGCAATGGGTTTATCCCCCAACAAATATATCCATTGGGATTTCCTCGGCGGAGTTCACTACTGCTTATCTGTAATTAGTACTATAGGTATGTGTTTTTTTTAGGCAGATTTAATTAATTAATTGTCGTTAATTATTAATAAGAGATAATGTCAAAATGATTATCATTGTTACTGCATCTACTGTAGTTAGTTTGATGGGCATGGAATAAAACAGACATTAGGTAAGATGCTTTACTCTAATTGCCTCGTCCTTCGGATGGGACGTACAGTCACAGTCCCCGTGCACTACATTGCTCATGTGCTCGTAAAAGAGTAGGACCCTCCTGTATGCCGTTGGTCTGATCATTATCCGTACACTGGACCCTTTGGGATAATAAAAGTTCACCCAGAATAAATATCAACTTCATCAACTGAACTTAATAGTATCAATGCAATCTAACAACAGGACACTGAGCTCGACTTCTCAAGATAGCAACTTGTAACAGTTCTTTGATATTATGTCTGGCTGCGACAAACACCAACAGACTGTACTGTGTACATTCTCCGTGGCGCGTGGTGTCTATTATTTATTAAGGGGATATGGAGCTGATCGTGTCGCAGCCACAGATAAACCCTTTGGTCTCCGGAGCTCAGCATAATGTTGTTAGAGTGTCTTAATAGTATTGTGTTCTGTGGCTTGACGCAACATAGCAGGTGTACTGCAACAAGATCAAAGTATTTAGTCAAAACTCAAATTAAAATGTACCGTACTAATTACAAGTCGCGAAAATAATGTTCATATCCACGTACATGACCTGTATAATGATACATAGCTTTATATTCAAATTTTACATACAGAAAATTGAATTCGAACTATTAAGTTTATAATGCATTTTGGGTCGAGGTTATCTAATATTTGCATATATTTAAATATAAACACAAATGAGCATATAATAACGTTTTAGAGAAAGGAAACAAGAAGGATGTGACACCACGGAGGCATCCCATGCCTCTTTAAAGATGGCGGAACAAGCGCGGCATGAATACAGAATGTCTGTTTCTATATTTTACTATCGCTAATACAAAAAACCGTATTTAGTTATTTTATTGTTGTTTTTTTTTTACGCTAAGGTTTTGATAACTCACAAGAACCCGGTACCATCAACTCGAAACTAACAATAACAACACCCTACGTCACACATCTATTTATACAACAATTTATGAATGCGAATAACTATTATAATAGTTTTGACTGAATATGAATTGTAAAGTAAATTTCTTAAACGAATTAGAATTTTTTAGATTCATTGATGGTAACAATAGAAATGTAAACATTAATGTTTTTTAAATAATTACGTTAATAATTAATAATGTTTTTTTCAATTTCAATTTAATTTATTTCCAAAATATAATAACATATACAGCATAATAAATGCAATGAATCATCGATCATTGCCACATTAAGCCTTTGTGAAAGCTAGAATTAGAAAATAATAATAATAATAACAGGGTTTTTATAGCGCACATACCACTCAAGAGTGCTCAAGGCGCATTAAAAAAAAAAAAAAAACAAACACAAAAATGTGCCTCTCCCCCCGCCCAACTCCCAACCCGCCTCACACTCCTGTTGACCCAACAGTGCCCCCTTAATAACCCCTTAATAAGAGTGTCTCCCTGAATAGGGGTTGTTAATTGTAGTAAAACAATATATCTCCCCTCATTCATTTCATGGGGGAAGTGTCCCCTTAACAGCTGGCGTCCCCTCCCCAGCCCCAGGTATGTCCAAAATAAGGGGTTCTACTAAAAATTGGCACACACATTTTTATAGATAGCCTTAAGCTTGGTTCCCACTAGCGACGCAACACACGGACGTAACGCAACGCAAGTGAATTGACCAATCACAAGCGATGGCTTATTCGCTTGTGATTGTCTATAACTTCGCTTGTCATTGGTTAAAACGCTTGCGTTGCGTTTACGTCCTTGCGTTACGTTGTAGTGGGAACCAAAGCTTAATGTTGTTAGATGCTAACGTACTACTATAAAGACAAACGACACTATTCCATTGATTACTACTATCAGCTTTGTTTATTATCGATCGAGTTTAAACACATTTCTATTTAAAGAGGGATTAGCAATGGTCATGACGCACAATGGATTAGGTACACGCTAATCCCAGGCGTTCACCAGAAACAATCCTAATTTGGCATGTTTCGACTGTAACGACGCGGTGCCAAACTATAGGAACATATCAATATGTTTGGCCATAACCGATCTCGTTATCTAAATGTGTTCAGTATCATAGGCAAAATCTGTAATACAGCGTCATTATGGTGATACACCACACATGTGATACACACGAAATGCAGTATTAAGGAATTTTCCATGATACCGTATGGTTATCACTCGTTTCTGTGTTGTTTCTTTCATAATGCTATACGGTACTCTCATAAAAGAAAAACACCCAAAATAGTGTACACTTAAAAAAGTAGCATATGCCAACGGCTATCAGATATCTCCGTAGACGGTTACTTGACCAGCTGTACCAGTACCTGTATATTTTCGGATGTGCAAAGTTTCCCGGAACTTGTGGGCGGCTCTTTTATGTGGGCGTGTCTGAGGAGGAGGCCTGTGAACTCCTCCCTACATACATTTCAGTCAAGTCAAGTGTTTGGCAGCCATATCGAATTTTGTTTGTTTAAAAATTATTTTACTTACCTATAAAGACAAAAAACAACAACAAATGACTTGTACGATAGACTTTAATTAAGATAAGTGTACCGTTCGATTAGTATACAACAACACGTGTGTTAATGTAATTCTAATGTAAATAGGCCATACGCTATATTAGAATGTATTGTTGGTTTGCAACAGAGCAAAATTTATGTAAATCCTATGTAATATTTGAACGATTAGTAACTAAATACAACAATGTAAAAAAGCAGCGTTATCACTCTCGTTGTAGTAATATAATTTTATATTTTTCGTTGTTTTGTTTATTTTTATTACATACCTTATTTTATATTGGCGCACTGCGCACAAAGGGTTTATAACCGGGGGCGGGTGGATGTGTTTTCCTGTATAGTAGATTTGTGGATTTTGGAACAATAATTTTTCATCGTTGAAAACAGAAAGATAACGTTGCAATGCCTTTATTTTTGTTAAAATTGATCGTGGTAAAACAGTCTATCGTGATTGGAACGACGCTAATACCAAACAAATTAATGCCATAGTAACTCAGTAGGCCTACATAATGTAGGTCTAGCCTACCTCTTCAGGGAAGCTTCACATAGCAAACTCACTCGTTCCGTTTCATCCATAGGCCCATGGCCTACATTTATTATATATACAATTGCATGCTACATCCTTTAACCCATGTTATAATACATTATAATACATTTTAGGCTGTTTTCATAATTGATTCGCAGTTCTCTATTTCATATAGTAAAGTCATATGTATTTTCCCCTTTAAATAACAATTGTGATCCCACATTAATACATTAATTAACATTAATCCTGGGGTGCATGGGGCCGGCTCGCAAACTGAATGTCGAGTTATACGATAGATTGGTGTGGTAGTCTAGTCCTACTGCAACAAGATGATGATTTTGACAAAGTGATTTTGCGTCACGAACGATATTTTGCCGTACTTTGACACAATTTGAAAAGCAAAATTACGTAAAGCTCTGTCTACACTATCAAACTTTATGTGACAAAAAAATGTGATGTGTTCATATATGGACATGATGATGTCATACCACTACCATATTTAGGCATATCACTGCCATAGTTGGGCACATCATACCTTTTTGTCAAACTAGTTTGATAGTGTAGACAAAGCTTACGAGTGATGAAGAAGCTACCTCGTTATAATAAAATAATATTGAGAATAACAATAATAATATTACTGTTATTAATTTATATCTTGGTCTCATCAGTTCATTGCTGTAACGATTGTTTTTCATAAACGATTTATTCATTCATTTATTTTACACAAAGCAAAATTCAAAAACATGATAACATAATGTTTAGCAAATAGTTTATGTGTCGTTGTATCTAAAGCGAATAAGTTCATAGGGCTTTGGCACTTAGATACGAGTGTTAATAATGCTATTGTAATTCACAATAAACGTAACGTATAGAACATTATATTAAATGCTTAATCACATGAACGTCTTAATGTATGTAATACATTATGAATTTAAATATGGTAATCTTATTTGTACAAGGAATATGCTTGTGCCGAAGTCTGTTAAGTAGATAATTCATGTTTATTTGTAATATTTTCTGCACTTAATTGCAATAGTGTTAACAAGTCTAATGTTAATAATTAGTCAATGTTTAAAATGTCTACTGTAGAACCTCTATTAAGGGGACACCTTCAGGACCCAACTGAGTGACGTAACTTCTAAATATGGGTCCTAGTACACTACGTTGGGCCCCAACAGAATGACTGAATGAGTGGTGACTTCTAAATACAGTATGGGTCCTAGTACACTACGTTGGGCCCCAACAGAATGACTGAATGAGTGGTGACTTCTAAATATGGGTCGTCCTAGTACACTACGTTGGGCCCCAACAGAATGACTGAATGAGTGGTGACTTCTAAATATGGGTCGTCCTAGTACACTACGTTGGGCCCCAACAGAATGACTGAATGAGTGGTGACTTCTAAATATGGGTCCTAGTACACTACGTTGGGCCCCAACAGAATGACTGAATGAGTGGTGACTTCTAAATATGGGTCCTAGTACACTACGTTGGGCCCCAACAGAATGACTGAATGAGTGGTGACTTCTAAATATGGGTCGTCCTAGTACACTACGTTGGGCCCCAACAGAATGACTGAATGAGTGGTGACTTCTAAATATGGGTCCTAGTACACTACGTTGGGCCCCAACAGAATGACTGAATGAGTGGTGACTTCTAAATATGGGTCCTAGTACACTACGTTGGGCCCCTACAGAGTGACTGAATGAGTGGTGACTTCTAAATATGGGTCCTAGTACACTACGTTGGGCCCCTACAGAATGACTGAATGAGTGGTGACTTCTAAATATGGGTCCTAGTACACTACGTTGGGCCCCAACAGAATGACTGAATGAGTGGTGACTTCTAAATATGGGTCATAGTACACTACGTTGGGCCCCTACTACAGAGTGACTGAATGAGTGGTGACTTCTAAATATGGGTTCTAGTACACTACGTTGGGACCCAACAGAATGACTGAATGAGTGGTGACTTCTAAATATGGGTTCTAGTACACTACGTTGGGACCCAACAGAATGACTGAATGAGTGGGGACTTCTAAATATGGGTCCTAGTACACTACGTTGGGCCCCTACAGAGTGACTGAATGAGTGGTGACTTCTAAATATGGGTTCTAGTACACTACGTTGGGCCCCTACAGAGTGACTGAATGAGTGGTGACTTCTAAATATGGGTTCTAGTACACTACGTTGGGCCCCAACAGAGTGACGTCAATTTAGTGGTGACTTCTAAATATGGGTTCTAGTACACTACGTTGGGCCCCAACAGAATGACGTCATTTAGTGGTGACTTCTAAATATGGGTTCTAGTACACTACGTTGGGCCCCAACAGAATGACGTCAATTTAGTGGTGCCCAGTGTTCCCTTAATAGCGGTTCATGTTCCAACCTAACTTAACCTCATATTAAGAAAACACATTGAAACCCAATTGTTACTTGATAGGACGGTCTGGGTCGTTTCACGGATGGATAAGTGTCCCCTTAATACAGAGGTATCCATGAAGAGGGTCGTCTCAAAGGAGGGGCTTTTTATATTGTTTACGACTTGAAACCATTATAAACCACTATTCCCTTTTGAACGCGAATCGCAATTTCTATAACAAACGCGTTAACGCGATTCGATCGTCAGATACGGTAAATATTTTTTTTTATGCATGCGGCCACAGAATACGAATAATGAAATATATAAAATTGATAAACGGTTACCGTTTTATACAATGACTATTATTAATAGTGTCATAGTATTTACATACGGTATTTATTGTTGTATTATTTGCCTCGAATATGAATATTTTTAGGATTCATTCAAATGGATAAATCGATGACGTACAACAGTTTAATAATATTATGTAATATATTCACATATACTGTAGTACAAACAACCTTTAGCATATGCATGCCAATAGGACTATATCGAGTGAATTTGAAGACAGATTTTCGAGTAGACCTAAAAATATTTTAAGCCTTGTTCCTCTACATGTTTTGAGATCCTGTAACAGGAATACTTCATTAAAACCGTAATAAATAACAACATTTATTCAACATTCAACAGTTTACATAGTTTATGGTCAAGACACACAGAAGCCAAAGTGGCTTGTCTTTGTAGTCCCAATCATAAACATAAAACATAGACAACCGCATTACAATTACACAAAAAAAGCAGATTTGACCATACACAATCGATGTCACTTGTCATTGGTCAAAACGCTTGCGTTAAGTTTACGTCCTTGTGTTACGTTCTAGTGGGAACCAAGCTTTATGAAATACTATAACTTCATTCCTTTCGACATGGTATACTTTGTTATTATTAATGTTAAACAAAATATTTACATTCTTCCTTATAGGTTATGGACACTACGTGCCAGCAACTCAAATAGGGCGTGGTCTCACCATGCTGTACGCGCTATTCGGCATTCCTTTGAACTTAATATTTCTGGCCCGGGTAGGAACACATTTGAGTCGTCTTATCACGTTTACGTATTATCACCTGAGTTGCTTCATAGACCGTAGGCAAGAGGAGGAGCATAGATCGGATGTGACGTCAATCTCGTCAGCGACAGCCAGCAGCGCCCAGACCTCTTTGTCAGACCACTCCAATGATACGTCACCAAATAAGGATAATTATAGCAGCCAATCACATTCATGCAAAACTTCTGTTAGCGTAATAGAACTGGATTATAGGGAACATAATGGTAAACAAAACGGTCATGTAAATCATGTTGATCAAGAAAAACAAAAACAGAATTCCGACATTGTGTCAGAAAATAAAAAACGGAATTCCGAATATGTCTCATATACCGGTAATAAAAAACGGAATTCCGAATGTCTCTCATGTACCGGTAATAAAAAACGGAATTCCGACTCTATCTCATATAATAAAAAACGGAATTCCGACTTGGAAAAACCGGATAGAAACTACAGTTCAGTTCCTGAAAATTTTAAAGTACCTGTTTTATATGTGATTTTCCTATATTTTATGTACAATACAGCCGGAGCATCTTTAATCTGGTATCGAGAATACGACTGGACTTTCTTAGACTCTTTCTACTACGCCTTTATTTCGCTGAGTACGATCGGATTCGGCGATTTGCTGCCGGATTCGTTTACGAGCAACGACCAATTAGAACGCATCATTGGTGACATGGTTTTGATACTTTATATATCGCTCGGAATGGCACTGCTTTCTGCTTCGTTTACAATACTGATTGATAGAGCGAACGGGTTTGATAAAAAGAACGAAGAAAAACAGGAATCGGAAGATACCAAAAGTGAAACAGAAATATGCTAGCTGGAAAGTAGATATAGAACAGATAAGATATAAACATTGCTATTGTATAGTACTAATAATTACAATAATAATGAGTGGTATTTACAAACTGATATAATCAAGCATGCATTATTTGATGACGTCGAGTTTCGATAACTTACTGGGTTGTTGGGGTAGGCTATGGCAAGCCAAATCCGCCAAAAGTCCTCAATCCATACCATTTTTTACATGAATGGTTTGTGTTGATGATGAATGCATTGTTGTTGAATGGTATGGATTGAGGACTTTCGGCGGACTTGGCTTGCCATAGTAGGCAATCCGACAACAGGACACTGAGCTCACATTGTCAAGATAGGAACTCATAACAGTCCTTGATCTAAATGAGTGTCTGCGACAAATACCATCAACAGTACTGTATGTACATGTTCTCCGCGGTAAAGGAGAGTCGAACTGCTCGTATCACAGTCACAGATAAACCTTCTGATCGTCTGACCTCTGTTGATAGATTGTCTTGGTTGGGGCCAGGGTGGGTGGGGGTGTTAGAGGGCCCCGGAGTGACGGAGAGAAAGGAAGAAAGATAGAGATGATAAGAGGGAGGAAAGATGGAAAAGAGATAACACGAGATAGTAGAAATATTGTCATGAGGCACAAAGGTTGGACCAACAGTTTTATTACGTGTTTGTATTTCAAAATTGTGTATTAATAATACAGTACTGTATAAGTGTTTTACGATATTCTATATAATATACGTTTATAAGTGCTTACACATACAGTCTTTTATTTACCTAATAAATATATATTCATCACAGTGCAACACAACCTATTCCTATACCTACCCGTAATCTGCATATCCATGAATATTTTCTAGAATAAATATTATCATCAACCGTTTACAATAATTATATTCAAATATTCAAATGCACATTGTATTATTTTGCAAACATATTTTTAATTTATTCTACGTCTGAAATCTCGACAGGTTCTATCTGGTTTCAATAAATTATGTTAATAAGATGTAAATATGCCGCAAAATGTATAAAATATATTTAATACTGACATTCTGTTTAAAAAAAAGTTTAAATTATGCTTTTTATCAATCTTTTTTATTCACTGAAATAAATGATACAGTTTCTAAGATCCTTATTCGTTGCGGTTTTTCTTTCACAATACTGTATATATTATAATGTAATGCAACATATAGCGCTATTTCATGAAGATCAGAGCGACGATGTGGACTTAGATATTACACCTTTTTATTCTTCTACCCCGAGGGTTCCATCGTGTCACCGGCAGCCAATACGGTGCCAGTAACGTCTGTCCACGACAATGGCTCGTGTATGAACTTGTACACTGGGGTAACACCCCTACTCGTTTCGAACGATATACCGGGCCTAGGTTCTTCAAAGTGCATACGAGCATTGCGTTTACTGGACCTATGGTTTATAGTCCTTCTCCAAGAAGACTCGTTCTACCATCAGAATCGTGGATCGAACAGTGACAATAAAGCCCATGACGATTTTGATATGATGACAATGATAATGATAAGAATATGACGACGATAATGATAGTGATAACTGGCGAGTAAGAACTTGGCGGTGGTCGCCACTCCACTTCTGGCGGGCACAAGACATAAGTACCGACCGCCGCCAGATAAAGTCTCAATTGAGATTAATTTTCAGTACAGCCGGATTATTACAAGATAGTAAAGATTTTATTTTCTCAAATAATTCAATTTGTAATAAATTCGAAAAAAACTGCCCATAACAATTAAATTATTCTAGGAAATTTGGATTAAAATCTGAGAAAACATCAGCACAAATATTGTATATGTTTTCCTGAGAATACATTATATTTTAGCATAACCGAAAACATATTTAAAAGTACATAGTACGATGAAAAACTAAAGATATTAATTTAACTCTTATTCGGTACACATTTTAACAAAGGAATTTTATATGGTATATTCTATTAAAATGTGGCCTGAAATTATTTATAATAATCGATAATATTACCAGTTTGATAATATGAGTATTAGAGATTATTATTAATTTAGCATTGCGAATGACGCAAGACCGGATTAAACCAGCCATTACTACTATCAGTAAAGGTCGTTAGCCCCCGGAATAATGAAAGTTTGACACCTTCGGCGTGTCATAAATTCTAGAAAAATCAATATTTGAACAGTTTAGTTTATTACGATATTGTATATTGTAAACAGAAATGTTTTAAATTCCACAGGTTCTAATACAATACTAGGATAGAGTTGTTGCGTAAAAACAAACAAGTGTTTTCTTCAACGTTGAGAACACGTTTACGGTTTTAATTATAAACATCGCCTGGCTCGAGACATGTGTCAGAAAACCGTCCTTTTGCTCTCTTTATAATCGACATTTCAAACGGGTTCTGCGAGAAGATTAGATTGGCCCTAAGTCTGTAGTTATTTCGATGTTTGGCTGAACATGGAGAACTAACTAATTTCTCCATGGGCTGAGTTTACAAGCTCAAGTAGTATACGTATGAAACGCCATATGTGCCAAAATAGTTATATTTTTACTAATATATTATTAAGTCAAAACTGCGAGAAGTTCCGTGAACATACAGATGTCCTCAACACTAAATATTTAAGCAGCCTCCTTGAAGATAAGAATGAGAAGGAGGTGGTCACAACCCGGACAATACATTGGCTGGCAAGGGGTCCAGTGTTATAAATCAAATCAAATACATGCGGTACGGTGTAAGTGTATATTAGCGAAACAGCGATAAAGCGAATATTACCAAATGCAGCGTCCATTTTTTCAAGACCGTTTACGTTGCGTACCGTAAATATTAAGATATAAGTACCGGCCGCCGCCGCCAGATAAAGTCTCAATTGAGATTAATTTTCAGTACAGCCGGATTATTACAAGATAGTAAAGATTTCATTTTCTCAAATAATTCAATTCGTAATAAAAATGTAGATTCTCAAAAACTGCCCATAACAATTAAATTATTCTAGGAAATTTGGATTAAAATCTGAGAAAACATCAGCACAAATATTGTATACGTTTATATTACGAATATTTGTGGCAAATGCAAATAATGTTTTCCTTTAATCCACGGATATAGGCCAACAATATCCATTAGAATCGAAACTGAATCACACACAGTTGGCCAATAGGGTTTATTACATGTAAAGGCTAAGTAACACAGAAGAGCGGTGACTGTAATACTATGTTATTCTAGCTTGGTTCGCACCAGGACGCTACACATGGACGCTACACTAGGACGCTAGTAAACGGTAGTACAGATATAGACGCTGTGTTATTCCTTATGATCATTACACAGAATGCGGAGCGGACGTGTGGATTCTACAGATACAGATTCTATGTGGTACCAGCGATGCGGCTTTCCGCATAAAGCTTGGTTCCCACTAGAACGTAACGCAAGGACGTAAACGCAACGCTAGCGTTTTATAACCAATGACAAGCGAAGTTATAGACAGTTACGATTGCGCTTACGTCTCTTGAGAAAGTTGACTTCAAGTCAACTTTCGTAAGATACGTAAGAAACGTGACGCAAAGGCGTTCATTCAAGCGTAAGATCAAAAATCACGGTTTCCTGTAAAATCGGAAGAAAACGTCGTAACGCAACAATTGTTAGGTCATCGGTTTCCTGTAAAATCGTTTGTCGTTACCATTTTTCTTACGTTACGTCGATTTTATAAATTTTCGATCGTAATCGGTTTCCTGTAAAATCCGCATTTCTTACGACAAATCGACGTAGTCGCAACAAACGTGATGTTCTTACGTCGACAGGAAACCAGGCTTTAGCAATCACAAGCGAATAAGCCATCGCTTGTGATACAAAGAACGCAGAGCGGACGTGCGGATTCCACTGATAGATACAGATTCTACGTGGTACCAGCTTACCGTTATCGCTCGTCTGTGTAGTCTTAATAAAAATTACGAGAAATCAAGAGAAGAATATACTCAAATTTTAATTTATTAAAAAACTAATCAATAAACATCTCTTTAAAAAAAGAAAACAAATTTTTATATAAAATATTGTTGAATTGTATGAGGTATTTTTTATGAGCGTTAAAACATAGAAGTACATTAACAAATTGACTCTTTTTCTGTGTGACGTCACTCATAATCGTGCAGCATACTAGAACACCTAATTGTAAAAATATATATGACACGTGCAGTTGCTTACTTTTGCATTTTAAAACTTTACATGTTAGTTTGTAACAACAGGTGTATATTTGTTGCGACGTAAACAGTGTAAAATAGACTATTTTCGGACCGATATTTTAGAAACGAGTTTTTGGAAAATATTGCCATAATTTCCCTGTTTTTGTTATGTCATGTAATCACTTTCAATTAAACGTAATTAAATATAATATAAGCTAAGAAAGTCTGAGTGGAGCTCCACTTTAAACAAGGGTGACCAATTTGCCATTAAAAGATAAATTTTTTTTTTGCTTTTTAAAAAATGTTTAAAAACCTGAATTTTATGAAAAGTGAAAGACAACATTATTTATAAATATATCTACATATTATATACAGTGTAACTTTTTTCAGCTGCTAACTTAAATACCGATAGAGGGCGGACTGTTAAGCCCAATTCACACACACACCGTGTGTACAACGCTCAGAATTAGCGCCAGTTGTTGAGTATCCGCTTTTTTGTTCCGTTTCGTTTAAAAACGGATAACCTTTTCTGTATTGGTGTTTTTTGTGTGTGGTGCAAAATCCATTTGTGTTTATGATTTTTCTTCACGCCCTGAATTAAAATAAAATTGAAATATTGTGTTACTAGTCTAGTAGTCTTAAAGGACCACTTTCGTTCGTGGCTGGATGTAGAGAGGAGGACTAAAATAATAATATTCTTTATCTAAGTATTACGTCACAAATGTGCGCAACGATTTCGATAACAAAAATACACGAACAGGAGAGAAAGAAATTTAATAAGTATTCTCAGCCGTGCGTTGCCAGTAGTACAAGCCTTTACCCATTTATTCGCACTTGTTAGATATTTTTAATTATTTATTATAGGCCTACTATTAGTTCCTTGCGGCTATGAGCGCCCCGGAGCCGTTACAAGGGCTCTCCTGAGCATGCAGCGCCCAGAGGAAAAAACAGGCATTCAAATATGTCGAAAAAGGCTAAAAACGCCCGAGGCCTACAGCGTCGGTGGGCCACTTGGATTCTTAAATCAGAGGCATCAGGCCTCTGCGTTAAGCCACTGCTTAATTTCTTAAAACTTTAGTAGGCCTACACAACATTTAACAAGGAGCGAATTAAATCAGAGTGTAGGCTTAACTTTCTCTACTCTTTACCGTTCGTCTTTACATTGAACTGCCGATTTATTTTGCTTAATAATTTCGAGATAATTAAAGGCTTACCATTGTGAGTTTTCTTGTGGCTTCGTAAGTTACAAGCCAGAGCGAACTTCTTGTTGCAGACATGACATTCATGTGGACGCTCACCTGGTTTAGTGAATTGAAACAAAATATTTAAAGTTTTTTTAATAGCGCCACCAATGTTTGGTTAAGAAATAAAACTTTTTTTGGTTATAGGTTTAATTTGTATCACAGAGAAGTAGACGTCACAAATTCGTAACACGAAGATTGACCCCATGATGGAGTCGAAACATCGTTAAATTTTTTAAAAACTTTATTTCTATATTAATTAAGAAGAATATTATGATGATTGTCTGGTTGGCAATTAAAAAAAAGTTCTTTTAAACGCACTGCCACGTCACGTGTTTTATTTTCCCATAGTTCATTAGCACTTAGCAGTATTTTGTATCCAACGTGGCTACGTACCCGTATGTAACATCAAATGGTTTTTCAAGTTGGTATATTTGCTAAATCCGCGTTCACACACGTAGCACTTGTAAGGCCAGTATCCGTTGTGTACGTACATGTGACTCTTGAGGTCACCGGGGGTCGGGAACGACTTGGAACACATGGAACATTTGTGAGGCTTTACCTATAGAATAACAATTTCAAGAAATGAATACTGATGATGACGTCAATGGAAATGGTTAAAAATAGAAAAAGACACATCCCAAAGCGCTAGGACACGCACAGGAAGTTGTTGTGGCTTTTAAGCTTGGCTCCTATTTGTAGTAAAATTGACCAATCACAAGCGACGAAAGGTAAGATAATCGATCGCGACGACGTGATTGGTCAAATGTCTTGCGTTGCGCGTAAGTCCTTGCAGAATTTCGTACCACCAATAGATCAGGATGCGCCTCCACAAAAAAAAAAGTTATGAAAAAGATCGACAGTTCACTGTACTGTAATGTACTCAAGACTTAAGCTTTGTCTACACTATCAATTCAAACGAGTTTAACAAAAAAAGTGTGATGTGCCCAAATATGTACCCAACACAAATACTTAGGTACTATAATTGACAACAAATTAAAATGGGAGTCAAACTCTCTCATGATTTCCAAGAAGGCATCTCAAAGGCTCTACTTTCTCAGAAAACTCAAGCAAATTAGAGTTGATAACACTATTTTAATTCTATTTTATCAAAGTATTATTCAAAGTATTTTATCTTTTAGCATTGGATGTTTTTATGGTAACTTTACTGAAAATGATAAGAAAAATATTGAGAGACCACGTAAAATTGCACAACGTATTATTAAAGCTGATCTTACGCCTTGTTCATTTATCTATGAAAAGAGTATTCTAAAAAAAGTAAACAATATTATGAAAGACCCCACTCATCCGTTACATTACTGTTATAACTTAAATAGATCAGGCATTAGGCTACGACCTCCAAGAGCAAATCTTTGTAGAACTAGAAAATCCTTCGTTGTAAATAGCATTCATATTTTTAATTCTAATGTAAGACGTTAATGCAATTTTTAATAGTTTTACATTTTTAACAGTATTTTTAACTTTTTATCTTGTATTTTTAATCTGTTATAATACTGCACGTTTTTAAATTGTTGCAATATTGTTGTTTTAATCTACCAAGCAAAGTGAATTTCCATTTTTATGGACAAATAAAATTTCTTGAATCTTGAATCTATGGTACAGTAGTGATATGACGTCATCGTGTCGATATATAGGCACATCACGTTTTTGTCACATGACATTTGATAGTATAGATAGAGCTAAGAAAAGAGCTGTAAGAAGACCATTCAAAATGGTAATGCTATTTGCATGTGTGCTCCATACCTTACTATGTGTCATCTTATGGTAGTAGAGATTGGAGCTAGCCGTGAATCGCTTGTTACATGTCAGGCAGACATGCGGCTTTTCACCCGAATGTATCCTACGATGGGTGTTCAGTGAACTCGACGTGCTGAAGGCCTTTAAACAAACATCACATACGTGTGGTTTCTCCCCTATCGAATAAAATAAAAATATTATATGTACTGGATATCAATGGAATGTTCAATACTCAACAACGAAACGTTAGGATGATGAACTATAGGCCTAGATAAAATTATGATATTGGGAGGGCGTGCAATAGTAATAGTGTAGGTTTATGGCGCGCCATTTGATAACGTGATTTTGTTTAAAATAAACGTGTCGTTTTGGCGCGTGTTACAAATCAAACGTTAAAGGGTACATCCACGTATTTAAAATACGCAGGAGGAGAGAGAAGAGGAGACGTACGGATTCAATACGTTAGAATGGTGAAACTCTCCTATCTTTTGCATAATACACTAATTTCAGAAAGTTAGGGGGTGGTGAAAGTACGTATCAATAAATAAATAAATAAAGAATTGCGTGAAAACGAGAGATGTGATTTAGCTAGGCCTACCTGTGTGAGTTCGCATATGCCTCCTCAGTAGGGATGGTCGGTCGAACGTTTTGCCGCATACATTGCACGGTAGCATTGGTTTCTTGCCTTGTTTAGATGTAGCGTCGGTTGTTGAAGGGTACGAGTTGGATAAGTACATGCACGTATTAGGCAAATATGATCCATTGTTAACTATAAAAAAACAACATATATACATCAGGCACAGAACATGTATTCTAAACCTCCCGGTAATATACTGAAATGTAATTAATTAATTTGAAACGATTAATATGAGGAAATTTGTGAAAATGAGAAAAAGTTGCCCAAAACGAGATTCGAACCCGGAACCTTCCGCTTGATATGCAGATGTCCTGACCATTAGACCACTAGGGCTGTCATGGTCGTATTCAAACCCGATTGGATAGCGACTTTTCAAAACTCTCGGCGTGGTTACGGCGGAACAGCACAAGATGATTGTACGTACACTAGTTATCATGACGTCATATTATTTCTAAAACATGTTAATTTGGCCTTACCTGTGCCTCCTCCTGTGGATGGTTGATTTGTGTCACGTGTTGCATCCGTTTTCAGTAAACTTTCTATGCTAAAGTCAGTAGATTCGAAGAAAACAATCAGTTCACTACAGGGCGTTACGGGCTTCAGAACACTAAACACCGGATTCCCTAAACAATAAAAAAATACGGAATATTATAAATAACATCATCATGGTCTCTCTATATATAGGTATATCACACTTTTTGTCACATAAAGTTTGATGGTGTAGACAGAGCTTAAGGTATTAAATGGTCACTCATTGCAACAAGCGTTCATTTAAGCTTGGTTCCCACTTACGTAAGAAGCGTACCGCAAGTAATTTGACCAATCACGACCCGATGGATCATTCGA
Source organism: Antedon mediterranea (assembly GCF_964355755.1). Lineage (NCBI taxonomy): Eukaryota > Metazoa > Echinodermata > Crinoidea > Comatulida > Antedonidae > Antedon > Antedon mediterranea. The sequence goes on from NC_092677.1 coordinate 3,475,768, forward strand.
ACCGTTGCTTGCGATTGGTCAACTCACCTACGGATACAGTGCGCCTACGTACGTCGATGTGTCTAAGTTGGAACTATGCTTAAATGAATGGTAATTTATAATCAATATAAACAAATATCTTTATGAACTAAAATGAATTTACCTTTGACCTTTGACGCAATAACATTTGCATCTTGACGTCTGGAGGTTGACTGTATGAACCGGACCCAGTTACATCTACGAACCATCGAGTCATCACTTGCTAGGAACACTTCAAAACTACCATAGCCATTACGTACCTATACGGGTAAATAGGAACATACACATAATAGAAATGTACGTACCTATACGGGTAAATAGGAACATACACATAATAGAAATGTACGTACCTATACGGGTAAATAGGAACATACACATAATAGAAATGTACGTACCTATACGGGTACATAGGAACATACACATAATAGAAATGTACGTACCTATACGGGTAAATAGGAACATACACATAATAGAAATGTACGTACCTATACGGGTAAATAGGAACATACACATAATAGAAATGTACGTACCTATACGGGTAAATAGGAACATACACATAATAGAAATGTACGTACCTATACGGGTAAATAGGAACATACACATAATAGAAATGTACGTACCTATACGGGTAAATAGGAACATACACATAATAGAAATGTACGTATCTACGGGTAAATAAAAACATAGGTCTACACCATAATTAGAAATGTACGAATCTACGGATAAATAAAACATACACCATAATAGAAAATTACGAAACTACGGGTAAATCAAAACATAAGGCATGTTATCTCTAATAGTAAAACATCAATATTCTTTATAATGTTATGTATAGGTTCAATCGTTCAAACTAAGTTTTTACGAGGGTAGTCATGCGCAGAGTAGAGTTATCGCTAACATTGGTGGGTATAGGAACCAACTTAACTCCGTATAAAAATATCGTCAAATCTTAAATTTTATTTATTTGAAAAAAGTTTAACAATTTGTTTTTATTTAAAAAAAGAAGTATTGAAATCTTGATTGGAGATTTGTAGTGGTATTTTTGCACTCGCCATGATCCTGTCTATGGGAATTAAAATCAGTTGGGCCCGTAGATATTGGTAATTGGAGGCCTGAAGATGACAATTTAAACGGTAATATATCATATTTTGAAGTTAACCATAACGAACTTTTAACTATAAATTGATTGAAAATAAAGTGTGGTGTTTGAAGGTGAATTGATAAAATAAACGTTTCAATTGGGAGCTAGCTTTCAATTAATAGTTGAAATAGCCGTAAAGAGAAATATTTACAGTACGGTCGTTAAAACGCAATCTTAATCAATAGAAATCCACGTTATGTTTATAATCGTTCCGTGTTTTGTTTGTAAAATGCCGACTATAAATGTGTGAAGTATTGGTGAGATTTATGCGAGTTTAGGACTTTCATTGGCTTCACCCCGTGAACCAATCTACCCTGGTCAGTAAGCCACGACGTTTTGGATCATAAATCGACGACGGCGGGGACTTAAAATTAACCACAGTTAGAGGGACACAACAAAACTTGATAGAAGATAGTAAACACAGTAATGCTGGTCGCACGCAACCTTCGGTTGCCCAGACTGTGATATAATAAATAAAAGATTTTATACGATTTAATTGGTGTTGAAACTGACGACGGACGTAAGTGTGGACAAGTAAACTATGGGAATTGAAAAAGAGCAATAAAAAGGACAGACGATGAAATTATGTCCAGTCCATCTTGTTTTTAAAAGTATATTGAAAACATTTGTATTGTGTATACGACACTTGTAGTTTAACACTTTAATACAATACTTTATATTCTGTTCAATATACATGAAATACATATGAAAAATTTAATATACAATAAGTTATAACATATACTTTCCCATTACACTTGACCGTAATGGTAATCTACTATTTTATAGCAACACTTCAGCCGTTTCTCCACTGTATCTATTTCCGAAGTATCATAGAAATTTGCTAATACATAATCACATGTGTTTCACATGTATCTAGTAGTAAGTAACATTGCATATGTTACAGGCAGTAGGCCTACATGTGATACAAATGTTATACTGTGTTATAAAAAAATCACGATACTTTGGAAATAGGTATGTGGAGATACAGCACTGGGAAATTTATATAACAAACAAACGTAGTCAAAATTCAGGATTCAGATGCCATTTTTGGGCACTATATTGGATCCAAGATGGCGGCTATTTTTAAAATCCTTCTTTATATGACCATCCCCGTCATTTTTATACTCCATCTGTATGGGGGGGGGGGGGGGTGAGTGCTAATATATATATCCATGCAAATATGATGGAGAGATAGATACGATCAGTTCCTTTAAAGACTATAGTCACCTCATGGTTCAATGTATACGATTGTGCGTTGGTGATTTATCCGGTATGACATGTTGTTTGAGTATACAAGCACCATATTTTAAGTTAAGTCGAAGACCAATTAGTAATGACAACAATAATGAAAATGTGACCAGAATCTGCCTACTAAACCTGCGATGTGCAATAATAGGATCGTGATTTACGCGTCCAACTATAAACAGATTATTGCGCCAAGTGCGCTCCATAGTGAAAGTATATTGCGTCCGATGATGTTTTAAAATATATTTGATTTTGATAATTAAAAAAAAACTAAGAAATCAGATAAAAAGTATTTTATTTCATGGAGACTCATATGTTAACTAATTGTATAATTGATTAAATGTTTTAATAGATTACAAGTTCGCAGTGATCTATTGTTAAATAAAAAAAACCCGAATTATTTGTGACTTTTATTTATTTTAAATTTATAAATCTCCATGATTTAAAAATCGATACAATTGGAGATAGTCTATGCCTAATTTGATTAAATAACGAGACAATCCTGAAAAAAGGTTAATCAAATTAAAATTAAATTCTTTAAACTTTTGTTCTTTTTAAAATACATTAGTTAAAATTATATAACTTTGCACACATTAATCGTCACCAGACAACATCAATAATAGTTTGAGCCTTGGGGATCATCAAATACCAACAACATTATTAACCATTATACGTGTGGTCCGCCATACCTAACCAGCTATTTATCAGATGTTACGTAATGGTTATCTAAACAGGTCATCGCCCTAGTTTGACAAGGAGTGAACAAGCTAATAAAGATCGTCTACAAGTAAGGTAACCATCACTCGATTACACACGACGAAAACGATTTGTGACGACTTAAAACGCCCAAAGGGACGGTGAATGGCCATTAATGTCGGGCCTACCCTTGTGCTCAGGGTATGGCACGAGGTGTGAACCCAATAGCGCCATTCCAGATGTCACAATGATTTGATAATTGATAAGATGAATGGAACACAACAACAAAAGTTACTGCTAACTCCATGACTACCATGACCCTCCATGACCCCTTTCCCATGTTTTTAATTTCCATAAAAATGCTCTGGCCTTACTCCTTTATATTTCATATTACTTTTTAAAACAATTCAGATTTTAAGTTTTATTTAAATGGGCCTAATTAATAATTCAGCTGAAAGTGGGGGGAGAGTGACTTTTCGTATATTTAGGCGCTCGACGTGGATAGAAAAAAACTGTCAATATTATAAATTAAATAACCCTAAAGAAGTAGGTCTATTTTACGATGTCATATCACTAATATGTTTGGGCATATTACTACCATAGTTGGGTACTGTCTACAAAAACAACATAGGTGAAATAAAACATGTGTGTAGCACAGTGAACCTGACCAACACATGACAGATGTTGCATTGTTTTACCAATCAGTGAGATTAGTGTTTACAAACATAGATAAAATTGTAACGTTAATGGTGTTTCCCAAAATATAATATGACCTATTGGATTTTTAGTTTTCAGTCAATTTTGAATTCAGGTACGTGGAGCACGAAGGTATAACATTTGTTATTTACTCTTGTAGGCTATGTTGTTGCGACTGACCCGACTATCGACAATTGAGATTTTGTTTTACACGAGTTCTTTTTATGTACAGACCTTATTATGATAACTGGAATGTTTATGCAGTGTTATTTCTAAAACCTGTCCTTTTATTAATTAATTCAATCAATTTGTTTTATTTTGGCACATTGGTTGAAATAAAGCGTGATCAATTTAGACTAAACGATTGAATTTACATAATAAATGTTTTTTTTTTATTACTCGTGTGTTTAGTTAGGTGATTTTTTAAGAATTAAAGCTTAGTTTCAATTGGTATGATTCTTTAATACTCTTGTCTTCATTACTGTTTTCACCACTGATTCTTAGATTTAATATTTAGCCTAACCATGCAAGGAAGGCGGTTATAAAGAAAAAGAAAAGCGTATAGATAGATAATAATGTCAATATTATAAATAAACGTGCGGCCTTTTTCATTATTCACCGAAAAGCCGTTTTGCTGGTTTATTCACAGATCAAAGGCATGGTTTATTTGACTTTCACTGTATCAGTCGTAAGCCTACAGTACAAGAAAAAAAAGCTGCCTAGAATACTAAATAGAGATTACAGGCGATTGTCGCCGCACAGGTGTACATCAATGGATGCGACAAAAGCAGGCCTAGCGAATAAACACAATTATTTGTTTGTTTATTTACCCAATCATCAGACGATTAATTGAGCAGAGATATACAAGCCCAACACAACAATTGGACGATAATCTCCTGAGCCTAGCCAACTCGATTCCTCACTAAACAAAACAACTACACACTTTTAATTCGTAAATAAACCATCAAAGTTAAAGCTTTTGTGTTCATGGTAAATAAACCTAATATTTTTTACAAACCAATTAAGTTTCTTTTAAAAATAGAAAATAATTCTTTGGAACAGATTTACAAAAAAAATATATAAATATAATAGGCAATTACATCTTATACCCCTTTTGTCAGGAAGAGAAAACATTTTATTTATATTTTCATTATTATACATTTTAATTATCTATATTATAATTATATATTTATTTTTTTAAGGAAATAAAAATTCTAAATTGAATAGAATTGAAGATGCGCATTACAAAATTCGATTGAATAAAATATACAACAAATACAAAAACAGTAGCTATAATGCAATAAATCTATTTACAGGAATAATCATCTATTTACACGACTAATCAGCTATTTACACGAAATAATAATCTATTTACACGAATAATCAGCTATTTACACGAAATAATAATCTATTTACACGAATAATCAGCTATTTATCTTACGAATTATTTATCTTCTTTGTATAAATGACCGACAAACTGTTTGATGTTTTCTTGGCTAAAATAATTTGGCACCCAAATAATTTGATAGTATTTGAATTGTTAAGTAAATAGGATAAGTTACATAGTTTAATATGAGATGTATGTAATTGTTTTAAAATTTATTTACAATATAACAAATAGTCGTATACAAATAACGAGCTTCAGTGCATGCATTTTAACCGGCAATGCAAAACTGTATTCATAACAAACAGGTATGCAACAATTATGTTATACTTCATGCTATTAACCACAGATAGGAAAGTTAAGGATGCTAAAACCGGCATTGCCTAATCCAGTATATTGGCCTAGTTAATATTGCACACTGCTTTTCCCACAGTACTGTCTGTAGGTAAATACCAATGTTGTATGCCAAAAAGATGGTATACTATCCGGTATACTTAAACGTACATAATTTCTATTAACATTCAATAATAACTATAACTATTGTATCATGTGTAGGCCTCATAATATATTTCAAGTAAAGTAAATATTTGTAAAAATAGGGGGCCTAGAAGTATTTTGTCTTATTTTGACATAATTACGCTGATAATTAAAATTTATTTTTAATAATTAAAAACTATTAATAACCACAATTAATTAAGTACTTAATCAACAATTCTTTTTATATAACAAAAATCATTGTACTATAACATAATAGTAACAATGAATATATATATATATATATTCAAATAAATGTTAAATTGTTTTTCGCTGCAACTTTGTAATACTTAACTTAAAAACAAAAAAATATAAAAGGTACAGTCAGTAATAATTAAATTTAAAGGCAACAAAAAAAGAGGAAATAACTTACGTCCATATGTTGAAGTAAATTAAAACATTTGAGTCGATGAAATACAGGAATACCATGCGAATGCTCTAGCACAGCACCAGGGTTGAGAGTCGTCACCGACCAGACGCCGTACTCCATCTCATCAAGCGGCGAGAACCTGCTAGTAGTTGGGGTAACAAAACGCGATGGGTAGTGGCTAGGGCACTCGGTAGCCTTGCTTGGTGCTATCACTAAACCCGGTGGTACAGTTACCCACGAATCCATCTCAAAACAGACTAACTTTATAAAAAAAACTTGTTGAAAACGTTGCAAAATAATTGTTAACACTGTTACAGAATTAGGACGATGACTTGTGACTTCAGAGACAGAATAAAAAACTTACTCCTAATACGTTACTTAAAGAATACTTTTTGGACTCCTCCATTTCTATAATGGGTAAATTTTGTATACCTATATTCGCGTGCATCTTTTCACATATTGTTATCAATCAAATTTAAATATAAACTTTATTGTAATATTATAATAAAAGTATGAGTACGTAAGTTACTTATTTATAATCTATTTTTTAAATAGGAAATAGGGAATTATTTCTTTACAAATTACACAGAAAACGGTTTTACCCTACGTTTTATTGGAACAATCCATGGAGTTGGTAATCTTTTTCAAGATAAGTTGTGTCGGGATGTGTATTTCTGGCATCCCGCTTGCTTTACAGCACCTAATAAAAACTGGGGTTTGTAGCCTAGCAGGAGAACAAACAGACTGGATCGACTCGACAGTGGCCTATTGTTCTGGTCGCCAGCTGGGCCTAGGTGCCTGGTGATAGATGCCAGAAGTTTTACTAATTACGATTAATTAAGCAGTCTTTACACATTATTTTAACATTATCACCTTTTTCGTTTCTTAAAAAATTGAAAGTTTTGGAGAAGCATGCGGTAAAACAATCACAATGTATATGCCTAACTCTTGTTAAACAGTTTTATAAAAAGTAAACGATTGTTAATATCCAGTGCATGGTTCTGTTTTAGCCGCTGTTATCTGTATGTAAAACTATTACAACTCATCCTATCCTTAATAAAAGGGAATACGGGATTCTCATTATCTAACATTTATTACGATATATGTAAATAACACATATTCCCTTGCCATTGAAGAAGCCTAATATTTAATAAGAACGAATTGCGGCTGGAAATCAATTAGACTTAGAGACTCGATGATGCACACATACATACATTTTAATCTGAAAATACAGATGGTTTTTATCAGTGAATTTTTAATTCAATTCGGTCTCATATTCTTATTTGTAAGAATAAGAATAATAAACTACAAAAAACGTAGCTTATCATATAGTGGTGCCAAGGTTTGGAATGAGCTACATGAAGATATTAAAAATGTGAACTCTGTCTCTCTTTTTAAGAAACTGTTAACTGCTAATTTCATGTAGCTTTATTTAAATGTAGTGTATTATTTAATTTTATAGTTAGTAAGTGTATCCTTGTTTCATTTTATTTCATTGTAATTGTTTTATTATCTGCTTTTGTTTTTTGCTTCTGTAATTGTTTTATTATTTGATTTGATATCTGCTTTTTACATTTATTATTGTTGGTGTTTTCCTTAGAGCACGGTCTTACTGAAAAAACAACTTTTAGTTGAGTTAAGTATCCGTGATTAAATAAAGCTTATTATTATTATTATTATTATTATTTCGCCATGCAAATCTTCCAAAAATATACATACAAAATGTGTAAATGAATAAACAGCAGTGGGACACCCCAAAGGGAACACTAAAGCGTGGTTGCCACTAGCGACGCAACACAAGGACGTAACGCAACGCAAGTGAATTGACTAATCACAAGCGATGGCTTATTCGGTTGTGATTGCTAACTGTCTATAACTTCGCTTGTCATTGGTTAAAACGCTTGCGTTGCGTTTACGTCCTTGCGTTACGTTCTAGTGGGAACCAAGCTTTACTGTCTATAACTTCGCTTGTCATTGGTTAAAACGCTTGCGTTGCGTTTACGTCCTTGCGTTACGTTCTAGTGGGAACCAAGCTTTACTGTCTATAACTTCGCTTGTCATTGGTTAAAACGCTTGCGTTGCGTTTACGTCCTTGCGTTACGTTCTAGTGGGAACCAAGCTTTACTGTCTATAACTTCGCTTGTCATTGGTTAAAACGCTTGCGTTGCGTTTACGTCCTTGCGTTACGTTCTAGTGGGAACCAAGCTTTACTGTCTATAACTTCGCTTGTCATTGGTTAAAACGCTTGCGTTGCGTTTACGTCCTTGCGTTACGTTCTAGTGGGAACCAAGCTTTACTGTCTATAACTTCGCTTGTCATTGGTTAAAACGCTTGCGTTGCGTTTACGTCCTTGCGTTACGTTCTAGTGGGAACCAAGCTTTAATTAGGGGTTCTATTGTATCACTGCCCTAAAATGGGCCTAAAAGTTTAGCTGCTAAATACTGTAAATAAATCATTACAAAAATATTAAGAAAGCCATTTATTTCACAGCAATTGTTGAATACGCCTCAATTAATCAATTATGCACTAAAACATAATCCAGTAATTTATCCATTTGCATTAAAAGAAACAAGCGGCACAACAAAAGCACATTTATCTTCTTATTGACCATTAATTAGCATAATCAAAGCGGCGTTAATTGATCTTTGGTGATTAGGGGATCGTGGCTGCAGCGGACCGCTTTGTGATTGTCAACAATGGGCTTACAATGAGCTTATAAGCATCCATAAACAAACAATGGATTATGACAAAAAGAGGGCGGGAAGTAGGCCTACAATAAAATAGGTGTAATAATTCTCTAATATAATAAATTTAAAAAGCAATAAAATTTGTATATTAGTATTTAATATTAGGCCAGCATTAGAGCACAATTTTACGGAATAAACTCATACTTGGAAAAACACCCTTGATTAAATTAATGACCTTTTTTTTTATTATAATTATAAAAAATGCTTGTCGGATTGTTTTATAAGTACAGTATATTATCATAATGAATGTAATTTATACCATTTTTTATTTTATCATCGAAATAAAGATCGAAACTTTGAATCATGGCTTGCCTCTCTCGCTATTTTGAGTCAGTTTTATATTATATAATAATAATTTATTGGCACTGCATTTTGTTATCAGTGGCACCCTTCAACTTGTGAAGGTGCGTCCAAAGTAAACAAAATATAACAAAGTACCATACTAAATGATTTGATAATGTGTTAGGCCTACTTTTGAAACAATTACCTACTACGTACCTATGCTATTTTAAAACAATATATGCTTTATTATAATTATACAGGAACTCGTAATTGTTTTGAACAATATTAAACACTGGGAACATTCATACATTAGTCATAATAGGCCTATGGTCAATAGATTATGATTAAAAAATAGTCAACACACCTCCAGTTAGCTCAAACGTGAGATACGTTCATGGTGAGACTCAGAATTGAATTAGCCCTCAATTAGCATTTCCTGTCACCAACTTTGGTGCTTAGTGCACATAATTATTATTGTTTTGTATTCACTTGATCTTGAAAATGGTTCTATGATGGTACCGAAACGTCGATCTCTCTTTTTGTCATTAAATTTTATATTTAGTTGTTGTTTTATATTTTATTCATTGGACTTGATAATGACCCCATGATGGAGTCGAAACGTCGTTCTCTTTTAAGCGTTATTTTTATATTATAAATTTTATATTGAAGTTGAAATAAGCCTAATTTATTTCTCCATATGGTTTTACAACTCCATGTCATATCTGAAGAATATTTTAATTTATAGGTTTTTTAGAAAAAATATAAGTATGATTGTTTCTACTCCTTTTCATTAAATTGTATTGAATTATGAATATGAGTAAATGAATTTCAAATTTAAAATACAACGCCCTCTATTCACAGAAATCAACATTGAATTAATCAACAACAAACAAACAAAATGGCAGCCTACATGTGAAAGAAGAAAAGATTTAATTTGAACTGCAGCAAATAACACAAATATTTACGTTTTTCAAAATGTTGCGACGTTTTAAACCATACAGGCGACTAGCCGGAGGTCCAAAGGAACGAATTAAGTTAATGCAAGGATTAGTTATGAACCTTGTAAAATACGAACGGCTCGAGACTACTTACGGCCTAGCGCACGAGACACAGAAATATGCAGAACGGGTAAATACTGCATGCAGCATATCGCATGCCTTTCTATAATGCGATGCCCAACAAGCGGTGACTTAGGCCTAGCGTTTTATAATGTTTTTAATGTCAACAGACCTTTCACAAGTCCATTAATCATTTTTTAAATATATTTTATTTTAAAGAACTGATACAAAAATTGTAAACTAGCGTTAAATTAAAAAAATATTTTAATAAATAATATTATTAAATCATAATGTTGTATTGTATTTTTGTTTCAGCTGATAAATGTTGCAAAAAAAGGTGATAGCGATCCAACAGCAATGAAACTAGCAGACTATTACCTCTATGTAAGTGATGATCAGTGGCGTATAGTTGGGGGAAAGGCAACTGGTTTACTTTAGCACTCCTAGACTAGGCTTGTATTGTAATTGAAAACAAAATAAATTGTTGAGGAGGTTGAGGTAAACCCTAATTTTAATAGCATATATACAGCTGTACGGTACTTCAAATTAAATCATTGTGAACATTTTTTTTTTATTATTATTATAATTAAATTAAACTTAATTTTGATTGTCTCTTTGATCTTTCAGGAAAAACAATTAATTCACAAACTATTTAAAGTGTTAGTACCGCGGTTTGAAAGGAACAAATCTGGCCCGTACACGAGGCTACTCAAAGTTCCAGGTTATAATGAGAACGGAATCCCAACTGCTTTTATTGAATACAAAGGAAATCCATACCCACCGCTAAGGCCCGAAAAAAAAAAGAATCCTGATTGGATAATAAATCAGCTGATTCGCGGAGCTATGGCCGATCTAAAGAACTCTGGGAAATTAGAAGCTAGTAGTGTAAAGCCGCCCTCTACGAAAGACATTGAGGGTGCGAATATTGCCGCTAAGAGTAGCAGTGAAGGTACAACAGTATGAATATGTTATTGGTTGATTTTCTTCTCTGTGTGAATAATAATTGGCTGTCCTAAAAATGTAGTAAATAAATAAAAATAATTCTATTACAAAAAAAATGCAGATTGGTTTGTTTCTGTTTGTAACTCAGAGGGCTACTTAATAACAACTTGCTGTATAGTGTTAAACTGCTCACAGGAAAATGTCCTCTTAGAGGCAAATTGACACAGACAAGCGGTAACATTAAGCGGAAAACCGCATAGCTTGTCCTAGTAGAATCTGTCCTTTGCGGAAACCGCCCATCCGCTCCACATTGTGTATAAAGGAATTGCACAGATCCTGTATTATTATTACCGTTTATTGTTCGTTTGTGTAAATTTGCCTTAACACAGGATTGTCGGCCTTAACAGAGTGTCCCAAACGAGGGGTTCAAATATATAAAGTTGAAATTTGCGTTGTAATAAAATAAAAAGTATGAAGTAGTTCTTAAATATTACAAACAAAATCGATAAAAAACATGTTAGCTTAAGATTGTTTATTACTATTATTAATTACAGTAATTAAAAATAATACTATGTGTATTGTCATAGCAATGTTGAGCATGCATTGTTACTACCAACTACTACTGCATAAATCTTTCATTTCTAGTAATATAATTCTATTTTACAAATATGTAAATGAATAATAATATAACGATTGTTATCCATAAAATATAATAAAATATGTATTGACATTTCCGAAGATCGCGAGATGGGCGTTAATTTTATTAATAATAAATAATATATAATATGCCCTCTCTGCATATACAGGATAATGTTATACATTTAAAACAAACGTGTAATTAATTAACCACGTGCAAATTTACGAGGTTTACGTTCTTCAAGAATTACTGAAGTAATCTTGTTCTAAGATGGATTACTGATACAATATTTCAACTGGGTTGTGTGATCAACATTTAGGAACAAACAATTCAATTTTATTCCGTCAAGCACACTGGCTCGAAAATTGCCAACACATTGTATTGCGGGTTTTGAGTGAATTACTTGAATAAATCCGCGCTCTAACCAGAATTAAAAATGGTGTAGCTCAGTTACTGCATTTTTTAGAGTGTACGGTATTGGGAGCCTAAAAATAACTGTATCATCGGTTACATAAAAATTATAAAAACAAACTTGAGCTCTGTCGACACTATCAAACTTTATGTGACAAAAAAGTGTGATGTGCCCATATATGAAAATGATGATGTCATATCACTACCAAGTATATCACTACCATATTTGGGCACATCACACTTTTTTTGTCACATAAAGTTTGATAGTGTAGACAGACAATTGTGAACATCTGGAATCAAATTACAATGCTGTTAGGTCAGCACCATAACATCATTTTTACATATTTATATTGGTAAATAACATAATCAGTGATTATTGGACATACATAGACATATTTTGTGGCAGTTTTTTTTCTCTTTCCACCACAATATTTGTAATATTGTTATTGAGCCTTATGTTAGAGTCTGTTTCTGATGCGAAAAAATAACAGATTATTATAACTGTGTGGTAAAAATGTTCAATTACCGGTTAAATGGCAGCGTGAAAATAACAGTTAAAAAAAAAACGAATCAATTCCGTGCTGCCATGTAACCAGATGCTCACTGATTTTAAAACAATTTTGTCAGAGCACACATTTAGCAGAAATTTTTGTAATATTCTATTTTCTAATCTAAACGATTATTCATAGTTATGCAGCAGAAACAGACCATTGATTGAATCATTTTCAACCATCAAAAACACAATATTATAGAATACTTTAATTATAATACATCGTTTATACGGGTACTGTGATGACAAAATCCTATCTTCTGGTCATACTCATTTAATATACATAAATATTTTTACAAAAAGTTAAATTTTAGTTCAAAATATTAAAATAAACCAACATAAATGTACAGTATAATAATATATAAATTTACAATGATAAAATAAAAATTTATTGAGGTAATTGAAAAAAAAATATGATTAAATCATAAATTACAAAAAATGGTAGTGCTCTGTAAATAAAAATAAATACATTTAGCTAAATTATAACACCATATTTGGAATATTAAATCAGGGAGTTGTTTCACGTTACTTAGATTTACAACTCCCAGTTAAATTCTTTAATTCACATTGTACGATTTCAAAAACATATAAAACTCTCTACAAAAAAAAAAACAACCCAAAAAACATTTGTGTGAAAAAAAAACAAATCAATATATTTAATTAAGTTTAAAACAGTTTTAAACTTACATTATTGCAACTTTAAAAAACATCTCTTTTTCTTTATATTCAATATTATTTGAATAAATAAAACTTTGGCTGCTAGATCTAAAAATAGTAACAATTACTGTAGCATGTTACATACTGTACATTTAGTGTGTAGGTAATGGTAGGAGGATCAAACATTTTGAGAGGGTCGGTGGTGGTTTCATTATTTAAAAAAAGGTACCAATAAATAATTTACCAATCAAACTTAAGTGAGATATTTCCCTTAAAATATTTTACTTAAATAGGATATTTTTCCAAATTTTAAGGATAAGTGTTTGCCTTAGCCTAAGTGTGAAGGTGAATACGGCCACTGGGCCTAAAGAATTTCGACCACAAGTGGCCACGCTATTTCCACAAAGCAATAAATTCTTTTTTGATTGTCTGCTACAGTTTTACTTGAGAAACCTTGGTATCAAAGCAATTCTGTAATAATAGTAATGCAAGAAGAGTTTGTCATCAGATGACCTATACTTGACCCATTTTATAGTTTTTCTTTGATTGTTTATTGTCTGTATTTTCAGTTGCTTTGAGCATACACAGTACTAAAACCAGGTCAGGCTAATTTTATGAGTGATATATTATTCATGTTTCATATATTTTGACAACAATCTAAGGATGTCCATCCATACAGTTCTCATGACATATCAGCATTGAGATAACATTACCACAATACTTAAATATCTGAAGGTTATTGACATTGCTTAGTAATTCTATGGCTGTGAATAGTATAAGATAGGATTGTCTAACACCTTCATTTCAACTCTAACAGTATGATGTTTAGATCTATGGTAAAGGTCACATTGTCTTAACAGCAAAGTGTTCAGACTCGATTAACTAGCGCAAGAGTAAAATTAATTAATTGGTTGGAGGTCAAAATCATTGATACATGACTTCCGTATTATAAGCGTCGTACAGTAATCTAGTACCTTGAGCTTTTGTAATGAAGGAACGGTCAGTTTCGTAAGAGGTGGCTTCCATTAATCTTTCCCTGGTTCAGAGTTGTACGCTTCGTACGAAATGAAAGCATAATTCTGTTGGTCTGAACAGGCCCTTAGTGTTACAGACTACCACTTATAAACTAAATAAAAAAAATATGTCTGAAAAAGTATAAAAACATCTCAGACACAAAATGTTATATTAAATAATGTATAAAACTTCTTAAGTTTATAAAATAGAGGGCGCTATAATGGTTTTGGTAGACTTTAGTAATTTTGTGATACACTGAAGTTTATGTAATTTACTAAACCATTAATAGTGTAAAAATGTTTCCCTATTCCGATTAGCTTGTTGTGTTTCGCTTCAAAGCAAAATCAGCTGTTAACAGTTGTGTTTCCGCACCACATGACTACAAACCTAACATTTAAAATGACTTTTTGACTTGACAGCTGTGAAGTCTAGCACATTGGTGTTACATGAAATTTAAAGGTTACTATTACTATCCTCCATGGAGGAATTGACCACTCCTACTACTAGGCAATTTCTTTTCCGCTCTGGAGATTTGTAAATTCCAAATTATCTTTCACTAAATAAATATACTGTAATAACCTTTGCACCCTGTAATGTAATACTTCAAATGCATAAATATTCATTGACATCAAAACAATTATATGAAGAAAAAAGTCAATTGTAAAAAACAACAGGACATAATTTGTGCTGCAAATTTTCGTACCACAGAAAACTGGTATTGTAACGTATATCTGCACAAAGTTTGATCGAAAAGTGTCAAACCATTCGTGGTGCCAAGAAAGGAACATCACTAACTAGTTATTAAAGGTTCTTCCACTGTTCAAAAAATGATCGTAGTGTCTTGTCTATTGAAACCAGGTATAGTAGACATGGGTTGAAATTATTCTTTACGATGAAAACATTTTTTTCACAATACTTGTTCTCCAGTTTTGTTGGCAGTGTAAAATGGCGTCTACTAGCTTGGTGACGGAATTGATAAAATAAAGTATTAAAATTTAGATATACTCGCTATAGGTCCTTGTATAGAAACCTTTTATATTGCACTTGCACCAACCTACGAAACCATGCTGTGAACTCCTTCATTTTAAGCGTTATTTGAGTAACAACGGTCATTTTTCTGTAATTACGATGAACGATCGCGGAAAAACATGATCAGAGTCACAAACACGGTTTACAGGTTTCAACAAAACTTTTCTTGTCCCGCTTTCCTTTTCAATATGCAATGAATTTATGAAATCTGCAAAATTCTTATTTTTTTCTCCTCTCTCCTTTTGTTTACCGTTTATTTTCAGCGATGAAGAATTTGTAAAAACCTGATGTCAGAACATTACAATTTTCGAACGTTTTCAATTCCGTTTTTTTTCCCGCAATTGACTGCTCAAGCATGTAGTGAATCCCAACAGAAACGCTTTAGTACTGCCGTAGCAATTTTAGTTTAGAAACAATTGATAACTTTATTCCATTCTCGTTTCATAATTTATCCAGGTTTTCGAGAGAAATTTTCAAATGCACAAATGTCCACATATATGACATACATCTGTTGTCAAAACTGATTTCATCATTTTCATAATATAATAAATAGAATTTTCTTATAAAAAATTCCGATTGTCATAATTCAAGCCAAATATTTAATCATTTGGCTACTGTACAAAATTCCATATTTGGCATTCTATTTATTAACCTATACAATTTTTTGTCTTGAGACAAATCAGACATTTAATAACGTACCTCGTTTGTTCTGGTTGAAATGCACCACTGTAAAAGGCAAGACTGAGTTGGATATTCATGGGTTTGGTGGTAACATGGAGGATGATTATGGCACCATTAGAGGAGGACGATGAATACCAGTGGATGTGATGGCAGATGGTTTGGTTGGCTTGTGTACATTCATACTAACAATATTTGAACTGATCGTAAATAAAAATAGAAATTGTACCATTAGGATTAACACACAAGAATTAAATATACAGAGATAATAAAAATGCGTTTCGTAAATGGCCGTCGTTTCTTCACAGGTGAGTGTCCCCTATATGGAACCTCTATTCAGGGTGACCCCTACTGAGGGGATACTTTCCTGTGAAATGAACAAGGAATTCATATTCAAGGTACACTCCATAAAGGGGACAGTTTGTTGGGTCCCCAAGGATGCCTAGTGTGTAAACATTATTGACATAATTTCCTTAAACATCCACATACAGTACAACTCTTCTTAACAATTTTTTCAATCTTCTATCAACTAAAAGTCGTAGTTAGTCATGTCTCGGGTCACATTTCTATGGTCACCGTACAGATAGGCTACTACTGTACATCAGTACTTCTATGAATGGATGACTAGTTGGTGACAAGAACGCTAGTTGGTCATACCCAGTACCGTTTTGATTTTACGATCATTCGGGAAACCACCCCACGGCATTTTTAGCATCTCTATCAAGTGGGTACACTGGTGGGTCCCAAAGGTGTCCCCTTAATAGAGGTTTTACTATACATGCATTTCAGTATTTCTATCAAGGGGACACTGGTGGGTCCCAAAGGTGTCCCCTTAATAGAGGTTTTACTATACATGCATTTCAGTATCTCTATCAAGGGGACACTGGTGGGTCACAAAGGTGTCCCCTTAATAGAGGTTTTACTGTACATGTATTTCAGTATCTCTATCAAGGGGACACTGGTGGGTCCCAAAGGTGTCCCCTTAATAGAGGTTTTACTGTACATGCATTTCAGTATTTCTATCAAGGGGACACTGGTGGGTCCCAAAGGTGTCCCCTTAATAGAGGTTTTACTGTACATGCATTTCAGTATTTCTATCAAGGGGACACTGGTGGGTCCCAAAGGTGTCCCCTTAATAGAGGTTTTACTATACATGCATTTCAGTATTTCTATCAAGGGGACACTGGTGGGTCCCAAAGGTGTCCCCTTAATAGAGATTTTACTGTACATGCATTTCAGTATTTCTATCAAGGGGACACTGGTGGGTCCCAAAGGTGGGTCCCAAAGGTGTCCCCTTAATAGAGGTTTTACTGTACATGCATTTCAGTATCTCTATCAAGGGGACACTGGTGGGTCCCAAAGGTGTCCCCTTAATAGAGGTTTTACTGTACATACATTTCAGTATTTCTATCAAGGGGACACTGGTGGGTCCCAAAGGTGTCCCCTTAATAGAGGTTTTACTGTACATGCATTTCAGCATCTCTATCAAGGGGACACTGGTGGGTCCCAAAGGTGTCCCCTTAAAATGAGGTTTTACTGTACATGCATTTCAGCATCTCTATCAAGGGGACACTGGTGGGTCCCAAAGGTGTCCCCTTAATAGAGGTTTTACTGTACATGCATTTCAGTATCTCTATCAAGGGGACACTGGTGGGTCCCAAAGGTGTCCCCTTAATAGAGGTTTTACTGTACATGCATTTCAGTATTTCTATCAAGGGGACACTGGTGGGTCCCAAAGGTGTCCCCTTAATAGAGGTTTTACTGTACATGCATTTCAGCATCTCTATCAAGGGGACACTGGTGGGTCCCAAAGGTGTCCCCTTAATAGAGGTTTTACTGTACATGCATTTTTAGCCTCTCTTACCTGCAAGGTTTCACCTCCTTTGATGCCACTTCTGCAAGGTCTGTTAAACTAAATTTGTGATAGGGATTTTTTATCTTGGTAAATTCTTCATTAATTTCAGTGGCTTTTTCATTATCCAGCACTCTGCTATTGTTATTGTCTTTAGTGTCTTCAATACAACCATCTAATAACAACCAAAGTGAACTGATTAACATAAAGCTTTATGTGACAAAATAATGTGATGTGCCCATATATGGACATGATAATGTCATATTACTACAATATTTGGGCATATCACTACTATATTTGGGATCATCACACTTTTTTTTGTTAAACTAGTTTGATAGTGTAGACAGAGCTTAATACCACTAGAACATCGACTTTAATGAGGAAGTTCGTGTTAAAACCACTCGGCCATGGAAGAATCACCTACTGCAGATTTCGACGAAAAACTTAAATATTTTATTTTGTAAATTTTACCTTCTAATCGTGGAACTAAGTGGATAATGGCCGATTTCTTTGCCTTTCGTTTACGGCTTCCTTTTATTTCTGGTTCAAACTTTCTTGGTTTAATTATAGCTGAAAATAGAAAGCATTATGATATGAGGGTCGATTCAAGTTGGAGATGGAGTAAGTGCAGAATCTGTTTGGGCTTTAGCCTATTCTCATTCCTGGTTATTTTTACATTGATGACCGAATAATTATTATTATTATTAAATTTCAATTTAAGAACAACTACAGTAGAACTTCTATTCAGGGGACAACATTCGGACCAATTGTCCCCTTAATAGGGATGTCCTCTGAATAGGAGTCGGCCGTAGTGTTAAATTGTATACTGTGTTGGTTTACAGGAAAGTGCCTTAATAGGAGGGTCTTTTAAGTGGAGTGTCCTCTGAAAACAGGTGTCCATACGTGTCCCTTAATAGGGGTGTCTCTTAAGTGAGATGTTCCCTGAATAGGGGTGTCCAAAATGATGAGTTTCACTGTAAAAATAAGTTTAAGAATGAATAACAATTTACCATTTTCGTTCTTGTTCTTATGTTTACCATCTTTTCTGAAAAACATGGCGTTCTTGTACATTTTGGCGCTCTTCTTTGATCGTTGGGCTTTGGTCTTGGGTCGGAACTGATCCATGGACAACTGAGGTAACGCTGCTAATTTTGCCTCGATATTTATTTCTCCATAATCACTAGAGAAACAAAATTTAAATTGGTTATACATTTACTTTAACCAATGGTTAGTTCGTCTATTTTTTCTTAAGCTCTGCCTACATCACCTTTTTTGTCACATAAAGTTTTGAAGCTCTGTCTACACTATCAAAGTTATGTGACAAAAGAATTTGATGTGCCCATATATGGACATGATGATGTCATACCACTACCATATTTGGGTATATCACTACCATATTTGGGCACATCACACTTTTTTGTCAAACTAGTTTGATAGTGTGGACAGAGCTTTCGTCTTAGTGTAAACTTACATAATGTTTGAACCACACCCACTGATTGTCCTCCTCCGCCTCTTTTTACCAGTTTTCTGCCATTTCTCTATTTCTTGCTCGAAAATCATATCTTCCTCGTCGGTAAAAGTTGTGTTCTCATGCCGCCACGTCTTCTTACAGTTGAAAGGTCGTTCTTGACGTTGCAACGTCTCCAACATCCCTTCCATTACAAACTCACGATAAAGACGCCCTTTGCACGACCGCGATGACTGTCTCCGTCTTGGAGTCCCACTCTCATCATCAGAAATTTGATCGTTGTCTGATTTGATCTTTGTGCCGTCATCGTCCATGTCTTGTACGTCTAACCTATCGTCGCAATCCGCATCGTTTTCATCTAATGAATTCGGTTTGCTTTTACTTGCGCTTTTGTCTGTTTCTTTCTCCTTACTCTTGGATTTCTTTTTCTTCTTTCCTTTACCTTTCATCTTTGATCCTGCTTTCTGACACTCTTCATCTTTTGAACAATCAGAAGTTTCCTTATTTTTTATATTGTCTTTTTTATCTAAACGTTTTTTACTGTGACAGTCTTTCTTTCTCTTTTTCTTGCACGACCCATGTGCAGAGGCAACATCTTCATCATCACTTTGTTCACATTTTGTGGAAGAATTTGGACTTTTCTTGCTCTCATACTGTTCCTTCTCCTTCCGTTTCATCATAACTGACATTGGCAGGCGATCAGAGCACATCTAAAAAAAAAACCACATATGGCATATTAGTAGTTGTGTGGTGTTGGGGGTTATGATGTTTGGCTACCAATTCAAGGGTCCTGGGTTCAAGTCCTGTCATATGTCAGGATTTTTTCTAATGACAATTTACAACTCCACTCCTAAAGACTTGTAATAAGACTTTGTTTATGTAGAGGATCTTGTGTTTATGTTTGTCTTAAGAACAGGATTGACACGTTTAAGGATAGTGAATTAATTCACTTTTGGTTATCCTTGGCAATTTGCCTAAATATATAAAAAAACAACTGTGAAGATTTCTCATTATAATAAAAATTAAACAAATTATGTCTGTCAAGTTCTGTCTACACTATCACACTTTATGTGACAAAAAATTTGATGTGCACATGGACACAATAACATCATATTACTACCATATTTGGCCACTTTTTTTGTTAAAACTAATTTGATAGTCCAGACTAGACATTACCTGAGCCAGTTGAAAGAGAGTCGATGTTGGGCTAACAGGTTCTTCATCCTCAACCTCTTGCTTGCAGCTCCCTGATGAACTCTCTGGTTTCACCATGGCGTGTTGTCCAGCTAGTAAGAGCATGCTTAGACCTCCCATGCTTTCAGGATCTAAATAAAAAATGAAATCAGAGTGTAGCCATCGAATTTGACAAACTACTAGTAACATTTTTTTTTCTTCAATTTATTATTTTATTTCATACGCATCCAACAGCGAGTAACTCGCCAATAACAGGATGGATAAACTATTTTATAATTTATCGTGCTTATAAACTAAGTCTCATTTAAGGCTTAGGGAGTGGAATTGAGTCATAAGTTACAACCATGGCACTAGGTCAGGATTGAACCCAGGACCTAGGTCAGGATTGAACCCAGGACCTAGGTCAGGATTGAACCCAGGACCTAGGTCAGGATTGAACCCAGGACCTAGGTCAGGATTGAACCCAGGACCTAGGTCAGGATTGAACCCAGGACCTTGGGATTGGAATACAACCACCAAGCTACAGCTCTATTGAGGGGACACCAAAAGTGACCCCTTAAAAGTGGTTTCCACTAGAGATGCTAGATGCGCAATGCAAACAAGTTGACCAATGACAAGCCACTGTTCGAATAATCCATCGCATGTGACTGGTCAAATCTCTTACGCTGCGTTACGTCTTTGCGTTGTGTCGTTAGTGGGAACCAAACTTTAGGGTGTCCTCTGAATAGGAGTTGGCTGTAGTGTTAAAACCGATATTGCTCCTTGTCCCATAAATAGGGTTGTCCCAAAGGAGAGGTTCTACCTACCTGCTAGTTTACCAACTGTAATGCCCTCTTTGGCGATAAGACCAAGGTTCAACTTTGACACGTCCTTCATGGGAAACACCTTCCTAGACGATACCGGGCAAGCACTAGAGTTTGATTTGTGGCGACTGGTTCCACACCATTTGTAGTCCGGATGGGCTTTCATAAAAGCTGCCTTACACTGCGACAAAAAATGTTAGTAAATTGGTTAAATGCTATACACATTGGATAGACAATGGGTTAGGGGGTGAGAACAAAAGATGGATGGATGTTACAGCAAATCAGATCAATTTTAAGGTGACCTTATGTTGACATGGAACTGAAAACAACTCAAAGCAACTTTGTCAACATAAGCGCTCCATACAACTGACCAAATTTATGCACAGTTGCACAAAATATGCTGACATAAACACAGTTTAAACACAACCCAAAATAAAATTGCATAAAGCGCTGTCTACACTATCAAACTAGTTTGACAAAAAAAGTGTGATGTGCCCAAATATGGTAGCGATATGCCCAAATATGGTAGTGATAGGACATCATCATGTCCATATATGGGAACATCACATTTTTTTGTTATATAAAGTTTGATAGTGTAGACAGAGCTTAAGTTACCTCTCTAGCTAACTGTAAGTATCTGTTCTTTTCATCAGGATCCAAGACAGCCCACATGTCTGCTAGCATCTTGGTGCAAGAGCGGTTATCCAACCACGGGTGTTTCTGCTTCACGATAGCACGATGTCTCTTGCAGAACAACAAGAATGCATTCATTGGCCGTCGCAACTGATTGTCATCAGTTAGGTTGTCACTCTGACCTTGTAAATTAACGAGGTCAATATCGTTGTCATCAATCGTTGAGGATGATACAGCAATAGCTTCATCATCGGATAAATTCATTTCGGTTTTCTGAAGAACAATATTTTAATGTTAAAATTACAGCATATATCATCAATTTGAAAACATGGTTATAAGTATTGTAGAATATCAAATAGAGTTTTCAGTTGGTCATTTAATTTCAAGCTTGGTTCCCACTTAGACGCAACGCAAAGACGCAAGCAATTTGACCAATCATGAAATGTTTATGGATGATCCATCGAATCGTGATTGGTCAAATTACTTACGTCCTTGCATTCTAGTGGGAACAACACTTAAATGGTTGATGTTTCAATTGTCTTGCTGTATATATTTTCGGCAGCGCTTGAAGTGAACGACTGAAGTGAAATGAACATACCTGAAAAGAGGCTGGGTCACTAAACCTCCGAAAAAGTTTTTGATGAGGTGAAATTTTAGGCATGACTCAGTCTGAAGAAAAACAAAAAGAAGTTTTTTTTTTTAGATTTTGAAACAATCTACATTTATTTATGAGAATTTTTAAATAAATAAAAAATACACACATGTTTTAATGGATGAATTTATAAATAGCATGGTATAAAGTATACATTTTAAGTATCATAAGTATGTTTATAATGTGTTTAAAAAAAATGAAAATGCATGCACTTCTTGATTCCACACACGATGATGTTTTTGTAATCACCATGATTTTTCTTCCAGACAAAAAATTAGACTTTTCTTGCCTCATCAGATCAGCATCATCTTTTCTGTATATGTTGGAAAAAATAAATAAATCTGACAGCTTACTTACTTCACTGAATTTTTAACTTTTATTTTAGATATGTTAAGAAAAAAAATCAGATCTATATTCGCTAAGCCCTTGAACAGTTTTTGCTGTACGTCGTGGACTCGTCCCGCACAGCATCCACGGGCCGATCAGCACGATCTTGCTTGTTGTTTATGCTGCGCCGAGGGTTCACCAACTGGCACAATATGAAACGATTCTTAAACAACATTGCATTATCAAATAGTATTGTAAAATTGATGTATAGAAGTAGAAAGTATTATATTTCAATTACAAACTCATTCATACCTTTTGTGAACCTTTTGCCTCTCTAGTTGATCAGTTAATTAGGCTAGGCTGTGTATTTACTATTTTCATCGACACACCACGGCACCTACCCACAGCAGAACTGCGGCGATTAAGTAGGAAAACACATCAAACGCGAGAAATCTACTGGCTGGCTGAAAATATCGCGACCCATATCATTGCTTATTCATAATATGCAAAGTTTTTGTGACCTCCGTTTCCGGAATGTCAGACGGACGGCCCATAAAGATAAGAACTACCCATAAATTAATATTTACACTTTTTATAAAAATGTACTAATCATTTTAAAGAAATAATCTTTCAAATAATTGTTTCAATTGGGCACGTAGAGGATGTTTAGTTTTATTTCCCTAACTCTGTCTTAACTTTAGACTAGAGTTTGGTTTTGAGTGTCATTGGAATAAAAGTTAACAAGAAATTTTTCCTACAAAAAACGCCGCTCGCTTTTTGACGTAACGGTTTTAAAGATATATTGTCCCCCTGAAATTTGTTTTTTTCAAATTTGTTTTTGAATGTGTCATTTTATTGTCACATAATAGTTATTCACGTTAACCAAACAATTATTTACCTGGAAAAATGTAATTTAAAGCAAAACATACTTACATTGTCTGTCAGACAATGTTTTTGTTTGGTTATAATTGGTTATCCATTGTTATTGTCAGGATCTTTTTTGTTTCTATTTTTCTTTCCACGAATTTTGTTGCGCGTGTTTACAACCGTCCTCTGGTTTATACTAATAGCAAGGGTAAAACTAGATTCGTTTCCTCAAAATTACGTCATAAATATGCAAATTTATGACGTAACGATTAGAATGACGTAATATGAAGCACGTATAAGACTATAATACTATTGAAAGATGGTATTGTAGTCATTCGCGGTCAACACGCCACACTGTTCAATTTTGATTTTTGTGCTAAACATAACATTTACAACATCAAAAATCGGGTGGCGAAAGTTTATTTTTTAGTACTCTTGGGTTGGGCTTCTTTTCCAGATGGACCTAGCATACAGTAAGTTCTATGGCTCTGTGTATGGAAATAAATTTTCTCCTTGTGGGAACGAATAAAGATTATACTTGATACTTGATGTAACAGCGCCCTCTATACTATACAAAAGTTTGTAAATAAATGTAGTATAGCAGACCAAAATCTTTCTTAACACCTGCGCCACGAGTAGGAGAAATATAGTGACATCTCTGTATAACCAAACGATCAATGAGAATTGGTGGTGTGTGGTCCACCACGAGTAGGAGCTTTTTCAACTGTGTCTAATTTCATGTTTAAAAGGAACCAGAGAAATTGTAGCCTTTATTCCCAAACAAAAATCAATCATTTTCATCTTTTAATACAATATACAGTAACTTTTATTCATTTTTACATCTTGAAAGAAGTTTACGTCTCTAGTGGGTACCAAGCCTAAGTTTCATTGAAATTGCCTTAAAATTAGCTTCTCAAACTATTGATAAAAATAATTTTTTAAACATAATTTTTTTAAACTACTTATTATAAAATTTAAAAAGTTACCAAAAGCAGAAATGAAAAGTTCAAAAGAAACTTTTGTACAGCCACATACATTAAACATTACCCAGCACCAAATGCTATGAAACACTAGGGAACATCTACCAATACCTAATATCGGATATTGGGGTGGTTGTGGGTGCTATCACAATGCTGATTGGTTTATAGGCATGTGTAGATGTTTTGTTCTAGTACCTCATAGTCTTTGATGCCTATACATGTAAACTTAACAGCCATGTTAATGAATGTAAGTATTATTTCATTTACCTAATGGATAACAACCACAAATAAAAAATGCATAAAAAATGACCATAACACAATCGAAACAAATGATTAAATGTCTTGCAAACTAAACTTTTGTTATTTTAAAATTTCTAACAAGTTAACAATCTGGAAACAAAGAAACAGTGTTATTTATATAACCTGGACATTGAAACTGGACATTAATTATAATGTCCAATGCATTCTGAAGACAGAACTTTCTGAACAACTGGACAACATCATAACTGTCATATTTCCCAACGATCTGGCTCTGACTGGTAGGATCCTATTTTTGGTCAGATTTTACACATTTATAAGTTCTTAAACATTCCCAAACATGCATAGGCAATCAGTTGGGAGACAGGGAGGTCATGGCTCTCCAGGATTGGTTGGAACTCATCCAGCTGGTTCCCCATAAAAGAGCTATGACAGTCGAATGCCAAAACAACCTAAACCACCAGAGAAACCCCTTATGCCCTACATGCGATATAGTCATAGTGTCTGGGATAAGGTGAAAAAAGAAAATCCTGATATGAAGCTCTGGGAGATTGGCAAAGACGATGATGATTATGCAGGTAATAGGAAAAGTGAAGAAGAGGAAGATGATGACGATGATGCTACATTAATTCCCCAAGATCTTGAAGTGGATGTTCCAGACGAAGAAGTAGAAAATGGAATTTTTACAGGAAAGAAATTTACAATTCTTGAATTTCTTGAAGCCGAAGAACAATAGTATGGAGTGAGTGCAGAATCTGCTTTCGCCTATTCTTTTTATCCTGGTTATTTTTACATTGACCGAATAAATTTTATTATTATTATCATGTGACGTCCAAATCGAGTCTGGGTTTGAATCGGTTATCATGACTACATTTTTGATATGGGTTATTATATAATTTTAAGATGATTCTAATGCTATATCTTTACAGTAACATACAATTGTAGTTTAATAGTACTGTATTATTATACCATTTTTTATAAGTATCATTATGTAATAGTAATCTCTGTTTCATTATCAATATATCCTTTTCAAGACTGGATAGACAACTAGGCAATCTATGACAACAACGATAAAATCAATGTGTAAAACACGCGGTAGCGGTTTAATCGTACAAAAATAAACTCATTAAAGATGCATACTTTACATTTGCGTAAAATGATGAGTCATCAGCCTAAAGATTCTGATAGGCCAGTACACCTCGTCCCCTACCTGTTCCCCGAAAGTACTCTTGTATCTGTTTGGTTTTTACTTCCGCCATGTTTCTGTTCAAACTTGGAAACTGTTGAGTTGTTTTGGGGGGTACTCCAGTAACTAAAAATAAGTGGAAAATATATACATTTCATTTCGAAACCTGAGCTGCACTGACGAGATCTAATAAGATCGAAACAGTACTGAGTGCAGATTAGATACATAATATAATATACATTATTTATTGTTGCGGAAAATATTTGTCAGTTACTGCAGTAAGCAGTGTGTATGATTAGCCAAAAAGAGCTTTTAACAAGTATACAAAATGTAGTTACTGCAGTAGAATAATTTTGACATGGTTCCTTACCTGCTACAAGACCTCTACCACGTCCAGCAGTCTGCCACGATGGAGCAGGTTGTGGCACTGCAGATGGAGGTGGTGCTACTTTACCGTTGGCGTACTTCTTGGGCATCGCACATTGCTTTTCAAAAGCTGCGGGTGGCCCTGAATTTTAGACAAAAACATGTTTGCTAATATGGAGTGCAAATTAATTATTGCAGAATAATTCAAATAATAAATTAAATATCTTTCTAAGAAGTTTATAGACATAATTATTTTATAATACTTGTATATTATAACATATAATAATGTGAACAGGAAGCTCTGTCTACACTATCAAATTTGTTGGACAAAAAAAAGTGTGATGTGCCCAAATATAGTAGTGATATGCCCAAATATGGTAGTGATACGACATCATCATGTCCATATATGGGCAAATTACATTTGTTTGTCACATAAAATTTGATAGTGTAGACAGAGCTTTAGGAAACAAATACGTTTTAAATATATTTTTCTTAGGCCTTATGCTGACAAAGATTTACCTCCAAGAGATGGCCACTCATCAGCATTTGAAGCAGATATATTAACATCTTGTTGATAAGGTTTTGAGCCAGGGTTCCATCCAGCATAATCTAGCCTGGGCATACCTTCTAGGTCCGGCTCAGAGGCTGGCTCGGAGGCGGTGTCTGTGAAGGACGTCTGGGATAAACTTCTACCAGGGACAGTAACTCCTATACTACCAGCAATCCCTAAATCAATATGGTAAAAGATCAAGTAAAAGCAATAATAAGATCTGCTATTCAAAGAGATAAGCTCTGTTTACACCACCAAACTAGTTTGACAAAAAAAAGTGTGATTTGCCCAAATATGGTAGTACCATAACATCATCATGTACATGGGCACATCAGATTTTTTTTGTCAAACTAGTTTGATTGTGGAGACAGAGCTTAAGAAACAAAATGAGCTATAAAAAAGTAAGACTGTGTGGGGTGTTAAAGGAGGATCTTCAACGGGGGAAAAGAGGGGGTGTGTGAGTGGGGAGATGAGGGGATATTAAAAAAACCCTGTTGGCTTCATTTGACAACTTCAGAGTATTCTAGGTGGATAAAACCACAAACAGTACCACTTATTCTGATGTTATGTTGTTTTTCTCCTCTTAAGCTCTGTCTACACTATCAAACTAATTTGATGTGCCCAAATATAGTAGTGATGTGCCCAAATATAGTAGTGATATGCCCAAATATAGTAGTGATATGCCCAAATATAGTAGTGATATGCCCAAATATAGTAGTGATATGCCCAAATATAGTAGTGATATGCCCAAATATAGTAGTGATATGCCCAAATATAGTAGTGATATGCCCAAATATAGTAGTGATATGCCCAAATATAGTAGTGATATGCCCAAATATAGTAGTGAAAAACATTCATACCTCGTCCTTTTGGTCTTCTTAGTGGCTGCTCCTCTTGAAGCTATACAATGATAAGATTGAAGATCACATATAAAAACTCAGCACTTAAAATACTATTATTATACAGGATTACTACATATTGAATTCAATTTTATATTTAGTATATCATTTTTATAAAATACGTAGAAAATTGCTGAGACTACTGTATGCAAACAAAAAAAGTACAAAACGATGACATTCTATAACATTCAATGCTCATAAGAAACTTAATCTTCTTTATGCAGTTACTGCAGTAAAATTAATTTGACATGATCTATACCTACCTCAGGTTTATTGTATCGTATGTCTCTTGATGCAAACGCAGAACCCGCACTCAGTTTCTCGGAAAGATCCCCATACCCATTTTGCTGTTACACAAAAGAAAAATCAATAATTGTTTGTAGGTTGGTTTCTCAACAAATAAAAACAAATAAGTCATATATTTTGTTCAACTTTTTAGCTGGTTCTGAATCTGCGTATGTTTGGAGAAATCCCAAACAGAAAAAAAGAAATTAAACACTTCAGAGCCGTAGCCAGCTCTCGCTTCATCTGAAATTTTCCAGCCCAATTCCCCAGCACAGATCATCATATTTTATATTAATAATTGTATTTAAAGCCTCTTTGCCTTGTCTGTTTTAAGATCTCGCTATGACCTTGCACTTAAGTATCTTAGTTTTTGAGACACGATAACCGATAAATGTAAAGATGACGCAAAACAATGGTCTTACCCTATTCACAGGCATTTGATTCTGCCTAAGCGGAGGTGGCTTGTAACTCGAAGGGGTTGTATATGTATAATAGGATCGATCCGACCTCACAGGGCAATGCGATGCAGTCAACTCAAAGTCATAAATAGTAGCAAGTGAATCACTCAAAATGTAACTAATAATTTAAAAAATACAGAAAAATATATACATGGTGGGCTTATAGTATACAGTACATCAGGGTGGGCTTATGCTAGAGTTAGTACGTTAATATTTTATAACTTACCAATGTATTTTAGCCACAGCAAGTGCACAATGCTTATTCTCCAATTCTTCATGGAAATCACATCTGCAGAGAAAAAAATTATTTTTATTAATCCGATTTCAATAATATTTAAAAATAATAACTTCTAATCTATTATTGGTGAGAAAAGTTAATTCTTAACAAATACAGTAGTATTTATAAAATAGTTGTCTGACAATAATTATAAAATTTGAATTATTAAAGGCAAAGCTTTAAAAATAACCCTAGTAATTTTTTTGCAAGCGGTAAACATAACGAGCGTCATTAGCCCCTCCCCCTTTTAAAATTGGGGCTACAGAACGTTTTTTTGTTGTTATAAGATAGGAAATTCACCAAAGTTAATTCTTTTAACACAATTGAATTATCGCTCTAAATTCCATATGGGTCAAATAATAAATAACACGCCCTCTGTTGCTCTATTTATTTTTATTTCGCTCACTTAAATTATTCGAAATGTTTACGATACCTTGTGTTTGACTCGTAATCAAAGGACGTGGAGCTGAACATGATGGTGGCGCACGTAAGCGAAGGTTTATCACCCCGAACTCCGTGATAATGCAGTTCAGTGTACAGAATCTCCAACTGGTAAATTTTCTCGTCAAGTTTATTTGGAACATCTATTTAAAATAAACAAGTTAGCTAATTATAATAAATATTTTTCAATATAAAATAGTGATTTAGATTTTTATAGCGGCATTTTAATGGTTATTGCTCGTGGCACTGTTTAAACTGACTCCGAACATCCTAGCACGAAACTCCGCTCAATCGTAGGTAGGGCGCCCTCACGGTGACTTTACAAGTACTTGTTTATGTACAATGCTTAAACACTTACCAGCATGCCTTGCCATCCAGTCAACACAAAACGCAACTTTATCACAATTTTCCTTCTGAAAAGGGGAAAGAAACAATTTTTTTTTTTAAATTAATTGCTTTATTAAATTAATTCCAGTTTAGCCCAGGGGTTAACTGATAGTCAGAGGTTTTCTTTAATAACATTTAAAACATCATTAAAACAAACAATATATAAACAATCCTCATAACTTTACTAAAAATTATAATTGTTAAAAAAAGATGATTCTTGACAATCAATAATTCTGTTTTCCCCCGCCTGCGTGAAATCAAACCTGCTTGTGTGTCAACATTAGTTGCCGGCTTTGAGTAGGGGCTGTACTATGTTTTCCGGTGTTCTTTTGCCTTGAGTCGTTGCGTGAAACCGATTTGATTTTCCATAGCGATGTTTGCAGCACTGTCTTTTCATCGGTTCCCATTTGTGATTACGCAATATGGAACCTTGCTTCGATACGTTATGTTCTAGTGGGACCCATGCTTTAGAAATTCTTGCGATTACTTACAAGTGTGTATAGGCATGGCAAAGATTTTCTCTTGTCCGGGTTAATGAAATTGCACATGTCGGCCCATAGTTCCCTATAATCTCTCTCTGCTCTGTCAAAGTTTTCAATTGGGATTTGGTGTTTATCATCACCTAGAAGATGACAACAAATTGAAATGTACCTATAGAAACTATTAAACTTGTTGTAAGAAAATAACAAAATCCCAAGAAGCAGTTTAATTAATTAACAGGTTTGATGTTGTTCTCTGTACTATTATAGAGCAGGTTTTGGCAAACAGGCATCACATGTGATACAGGCATCACATTTAATACAGGCATCACATGTGATACAGGCATCACATGTGACACAGGCATCTCATGTAATACAGGTGTCACATGACATGTAATTGTTTGTATTGATGTATTGTTATGTGACACTGTATTACAGAATTTGCCATGATACTGTTATCTTATTTGTTACCATTACCGCTCGTCTGTATAAATTGGCCTTAAAGCTTGGTTCCCACTAGAACGTAATGTAAGGACGTAAACGCAACGCAAGCGTTTTAACCAATGACAAGCAAAGTTATAGACAGTTAGCAATCACAAGCGAATAAGCCATCGCTTGTGATTGGTCAATTCACTTGCGTTGCGTTATGTCCTTGTGTTGCGTCGCCAGTGGGAACCACGCTTTAGGCTACAAGTCACAGGTTAATTTAATCACAAATTTTGAAATATTTATACCAAAAATGTCTTACTAGTTGACAAGCAGAGAAATCTAAAACCCATAGGTATTGGTCCAGGATCTATGAACCTATGAAATATTCTGATGATGCCGGCGCTAAGACTGTACTCAATAATGGCGACTTCAGCAGGTAGGTAGCCTTGATTATCTGGAAACTTACACAATACCTCAAACGTGATGATGTAAAATATCTCTAAACAGACACCTGTGTGAATGAAATGATAATGGTCATTGTAAAGCTAAGAATAGCAATTAAATATTTAAAGATGTATTGTCCCCAACAAACATGAAAAATGAATGAAGATTAAATCAGACTTTAAATAGGCCATTTTGCAGATTTAATAAAGTTATTCCTGTTCACTTATTAAAAAAAAATTTCACTTATAAAAAGACAAAAGAAATGTTTAATTTTAACCAAAACCATTGTCTGACAGACAATTTCAATATTTTTTGCACTAAATAAATTTTTTTCGGGTAAATATATATTTTTTTGCGATCCATTTTTTGGTCACAGTGAATAACTATTATGTGACATTAACATGGCAAAAAATGTTTACAAAAAATTGTTTAAGGGGGACAATATTATTTATTATAGCGGCCAATGAATATTAACAGACATTTTTATATCCGGCTAGAATGGTTATAAAAATAAATTTAAAAAATAAAACAAAGCTAATTAAGGAAAAACTGAAGGAGTATAACTGTGACCACAATTCCATAGGCTTCTCAGAAAACGAGCTAAAAATAAACTATTTTTCTTTTCCGCTTCCTGTTTATAATAGAATATGTTCCTATTAACATACATTTAATATACACTAAACCTCTTAAGCTCTGTCTACACTATCAAACTTTATGTGACAAAAAAATGTGATGTGCCCATATATGGACATGATGATATCATATCACTACCATATTTGGACATATCACTACCATATTTGGACATATCACTACCATATTTGGGCATATCACTACCATATTTGGGCATATCACTACCATATTTGGGCATATCACTACCATATTTGGGCATATCACTACCATATTTGGGCACATTCACACTTGATAGTGTAGACAGAGCTTTATATTTACCTTCTCCTTCAGGCCAGAATTCGCTTACACATCTTTGCATCCTTTCATTTCGCCTGTCTATTTCATCAAGATCTATAGTCTCCTATAAATTAACAATCAAACAAAATTGAAAAATAATTACAACATTTAGTATGAAATTATTAGAGAAGATAATCAATTATTTCATCAACATAATGTAATACTTACAGACATGAGGTTACCAACACAGTCAAGACGCCCTCCTGAGAGCACACCGCCAGCATCTCGCATTTTTCGTTTTGCTTCTTTGGCCTGATCATTGTACATCTCCCGCTCGTCTGCCGATAGATTCTGAAGGAAAATTATATGCTAGTTTTATGCTAATGAATTATCCTACAAATGTAGTATGCAAAAACACATGAATAATTTAAGCTACTTACTATGAATTCGACTCGGAAGTTAAAACGTCATTAAATTATTAAAACATTCAGAGAGTAAAAACTAGCCTTAAATAATAAAATGCTATTATAGTATTAATATTATTATATCACAGTGACCTAATAATCATTAGTTTTCACAATTTTTAAACAAGGAAGTAATAATTTAATGAATTAAAAGTAATATTCTTTTTTTGTTAAAAAAAAAAATTCTAGGCCTAGGCTATTTTTTAAGGATATCACAGTGATGAATAAATCACATACATGCTGACTGGCCTACCCTTAGTGCCAGCACGAGGTCTGCTGGATAATGGTGGGCGGTGTAGTAGTAGGCCTATAGGTAGCCTAGGCCCTATCCTCTAATGATATGATTTATGATGCCTTTTTACCTTCCATAGTGGGTGAGCAATTTGAACCAACTCGTCCATTCTCTTATTATTGTGTCCTTGACGTTGAAGTTCAGGTTTTATATCTTGAATAAACATAGATAAACCAGTAATTTGCTTCTTGTTTTTCTTTTTATTAGGCATTTTGTTGTTGTGTTGCTTCTTTTCTTTCAACCGTAATGCACTTTGGAGCTAGAGGCCTGTCTTGTGAAATGATTATTACTGGTAACACAGGAGCTCAGAGAGCGTGTTAGCGGAAGAGACAAGAACTAATTGTCGTCTGAACGGATGGCTTATCGGGAAATAAACATAGTGCCTTCCATTCTTATATAGGCATAATCCATTTTAACAATTAGTTCAATTACATTGATTTCCACTTATAAGGCAATTTTAACATAAAATAAACAGTAATAATTATTTTTAAAATAAATAAATATATATTTATCTATTTAAATGAGTAAAGTTTAATTTTGTTAACGTCAAATTAAATTTAAATACCCCTATTATGTTATAGTATCGTCCATGCTGACCACATGTATTGGAAACGCTATTTTGAACATGCAGGGCGCCTCGGCGCGGCAGGATGTACCAAACTTTTGCGCTGATTTTGTGCGGGATTTTGTGTGTATTCCTTACTAATATGAGATATTTCTGTATTATATTAGGCCTACTGCTGTTTTTTCAGTTACCACCACCCATGATAACGGTTTGTTTTTCAATATAAAAATCAGTTTTCATGTGTATGACCAAAAGGGTGTGAGTAGGCTAAATGTACAAATACAGATAGGCCTACAATAAAAAAAGGGTGTAGGCCTACTCAGCAAGCATTATTGTACCCTCATTATTTCAAATAAGTGTGACGAATTTCACTTTCTTTCCGTCTTCAAACTTTAAATTAGTCACTTTTATTGATTCTTTCTGGAAATTGCTCATATAAAAATATAAGTATGTATAAAAATATAACAGGTAAAATTAGTACAACGCATAGGCCTAAACAAGAAGACACGGACATCAGACATGAGGAGTGGTCTTCTAAGACACCTAGATAAGGCTTAGATAGCCAGAGTTTGCTCATTCGCAGCATGGCACAAAGTAGGCCTACTACGCAACGCAAGGGATACGTGGTGGATCATCCGAACTGTTGCTTGTGATTGATTAATAAATCGCATTAAAATCTAGAGTAGAATCTTTTATCTCCACCATTTTTTAACAATAAGTGTAATCTTGAACTTCTGCCAATGGATGTCTATTGTCGAGCGTGTTCACACGATAGAATAGAATGAATAGATGGAATCAGGCACTCAGTGATGCGAATCTGACCTTGATGTAGCTGCAGAATGCATACGCTATTTTTGTTTGATAAAGACGGGATAAACTGTCCTATTGAAGCGTGCAACAAAAATATATTATATAATGTAAATAATGTAATATTATATAAGTTTTTAAACAAAGCAAATCGCTTGAAAAAAGCAAGACAAACAAATACTCATAATAAACAAATACAACGAAGAAGCGCTCAGAGTTTGAGCGAAAAACAGTTAACTAGAGATTATGATGAACTTTCCTGACGTCATCCATATCGATTTTCTTTAAAATTTCATTTCATTTCAATTCGCTTAGTGGGATTGATCAATAACAAGCGCTGGATACGAACTGTCGCTTGTCATTGGTTAACTCGCTGGCGATTTTCGTCTTTGCGCGTTGCGTCTTTAAGAGATATACTAATTTCCAATATGAACAAATCGATTAATTCATTTTAATAAGTCAGGTAGCTGACATGAAAATTGTTATTAGAAATTACATATCCAATCGATAAAACGCAAGGCTATTGTGATACGGCCAACCGAGGAAATAAATAAACTCCTTACAAAATAACAACGCATACAAACACAAAAAGATATAACACTTATCTATATTACAAAAGAATTACAAAAGAATAACTCACCTCGTATAAGATTAAACAGTATTAAAAACGTATACAATAATCACGCTCAAGTGAGTCTCATTTTCCATTAACTTAGTCACAAGCAGCGTCTAAGCGCGGAACCAACTGTTATTTATACATTTCTGTGTGTATTTTTTTTCTAATAAGTCTCACTATGTCTGAGATTGTATCAAAGACGATATTGTTTGTTTGTATGTATTTTGTGTTAGTAAACACCGAAGATTCCATCAACGAGGATCACGAGGTTGTTATGAATGCCGAGTATGATTTTAAGCTAAAATGGCGAATTGATGGTGGAGACATTCTCCTTGAAATCAGTGCCGATACGATGGGATATGTCGCCATTGGCTTTTCTCCTAACGGTGGAATGCCCGGATCGGATATCGTGATCGGATGGGTCAGAAATGGTCAACCATATTTGTCTGTAAGTTGATTAAATATCTTGAAAATTATTTTGTTTTTCTCAAACACATTGCATAATTGTACCAGAAGGTCCACTGAATAACTTCAAGGATAACTCCAGAATAAACAAACCGATATCTATTTGATCTTTTTTTAAACTCTTATAGCCTAAGCTTCACATTTTTCCATGTATGCCTCGTAACATTATTTACAACAATTGAATACTGTTACTGAAAACAAGTTTGAATTGACCAATAGAGTACCAGTAATGTTTTAGCCAAGTCAATGACAATTTTCATAGCATTGGATTTTTCAAAACAAAAATATGACACTTTATTATCTACTCAATATTCAAATTATTATAACTGTAGTTTCTTAGTTTTGTCTGTTGTTGCATCGAGATCATTCAACTTCATCAACGATATTTTTGGTATATAATATCCTTTTCTTGGTTCTCATTTGCATAAGGGCGCGTACACGCCATACGCAAGTAAGTTGACCAATTACAAGCGACATTATTTTGCTTGTTATTAATAAAGTCAATTCGATTGCGCTTACGATACTGTACGTGATCTAATTGCGTTGCGTCCTAGCCCGAGATTAACCCAAGATTTACAAGATGTGAAAAAAAGTAGTTGGCTTTTCATAATTCGTTATCATTCTTATATTTAGGACCGTTATGCAACTGAATATGCAAAACCGGAAGCGGATACATCTCAGGATTATACTCTTCTGTATGGACGTGAAGAAGGAGGTCGAACAACAGTTGGATTTAGACGGGCATTGAATACATGCGACGACAAGGATAACGTAATAAATGTACGAATACTCATTACTTGTCATTATTCTTTAACTAAGGTCAAGAACTTTTGATGACCTATAACCCACCAGACCTGTATCTAAATACAGATTTCCATTTTTAAAGTGGGCCAATACAATTTCTTGAATCTTGAAGCTTGAATCCTGAAGAATTAAAGTTATGTGGTCCCTCAAAATCATGAAAAATAAACATGTCTAAAATCAGACTTTGAATAGGCCATTTTGCAATTTTAATCTAAGTTTAATAAAGTTATTTACTTTTATAGAAAAAACGAACAAAGTAATAATTTCATTTTCGTTTATTCAAATTTAACAAAAAACTTGGCTGGCAGCCAATTTAATATTTTTGCTTTAAAGATGTATTGTCTCTTTGACTAATTCCTAAAAAATTTTTTTTTTAATATTTCGAAAAAAAGTGGGTCATTTTAAAGTATCATAATAGTTATTAACTTTCACTAAAAATTTGTCGAAAAGAAAATTATTTAACTGAAATACAGACATACTTTTGTTCAAAAAATAACTTTGACTTCCAGTCAAAGTTTTCGATCAAAACATATTTCATAATGCAACGCGCTTGTTTGGCTACTCTGTATGCATAATCATAAAACTTCCTTGCGACGATCTGTGTGAAAACACCTTCTCAAACCGTGACGAGTTGTTAGCATCATGCATAATGCATACTCATGGTTTGAAATCTTTTCCAGCAAAATGTAATCAAATTAATTTACCGGTTAATTACGTAAACTTGATGTTTTTGGCCCGAATTTTCGACTTAAAGTGAATAACTTTAATATTACTTTGATATGGCCAATTTAAATCTAGAATATTTTGACCTTCATTTTTTTGTGTTTCAAGGGACAATACATCTTTAAATTACAGGTTTTTTTTCAGGTAAATATTTTTTTTGACGATTCAGTGTTTGGTCATAGTGAATAAACATCAAAATGGCATATTCAACAAACAAGTATTATTCAGGGGTACAATATTTATTTTTAAGTGAGGTAATTCAGTTCAAGTCCCTGTACTGTAGTAAAGATTATCGTCGCCACAGATCGACAGTTTTTGTTATCAACTACATGTACAAAAGATAACGATAATTGAAAGACAATTTTTCCTGTTGTCGTGTTTTGAATTTACATCTGTACAAAAGGAAATTGGTTCAATGGGTATGGATAAATAGGTAGCATGCACTGCAGACGCCTTTGTGTCCATTTTTTTTTGTACCCGAGCGGTTTTGAATAATTATCTATAGCTTTACAATTTGGTTATACAATTGGTTTTCACAATATTAGTTTTGCTTACAAAATTTCGAACTTTCATTATAATGCTTCTTTACTTATTAAACCTTGGTTCCCACTAGAGTTTTGCTCATATATTTGGAACTGTCATTGTAATGCTCTTTTACTTATTAAACCTTGTTTCCCACTAGAGCTTTGCTTTTATAATGCTTCTTTACTTATTGAAACTTGGTTTCCACTAGACACACAACGTAAAGGCGTTAATATAAGCGCAATTTGACCAATCACAAGCGATGGATTATCCGAACTTTCATTTGTCATTGGTCACTCGCTCGCATTGCGTTTATGTCGTTTGTTACGTCCTCCTGGTAAGGAACCAAGCTTACTAACGTATTTTTCTTTATTATTTATCCTAGGATGACACACTTAGAGTCATTTGGGCCGTGAATAACATGGATCCTGTCAATTCTGACGACATCATCTACCACGGCACGTCACGTGGAGTGCGATCAATCCTACTGCTTAGTTCTCAAGAAGCTGACTTCGACTTTCCCGAAGAATACAACTATTTTGATGGATTTATGCCAAACGTATTTATACTTTTCTAAAGCTCTGTTTACACTATCAAACTCTATGTGACAAAAAAATGTTCTCATAATTATATGGACATGATGATGTCATATCACTACCATATTTGTGCATATCACTACCATATTTGTGCATATCACTACCATATTTGTGCATATCACTACCATATTTGTGCATATCACTACCATATTTGTGCATATCACTACCATATTTGTGCATATCACTACCATATTTGTGCATATCACTACCACATTTCGGAATACATCTCACTTTTTTTTCACTAGTTTGATAATGTAGACAGAGCTTTACTTTCTTTTGTTTGCCCATGATATTGGTAGTAAACATAAACAGAATGGGAACGGTTAAACAATAATAAAAAAAAACCGAGAGAATCTATAGCCTTTTCTTTATGTTTTTCATATAATTTATTTTAGGTGACAGTACCCGACGATAGCGATACAACATACTTGTGTTTTTCTTTACCTGTTCCAAAATTTGACAGCCCAGTACATATTTTCCGGGTAAGTTCCAGGCCTTATGAATTTTATAAACAGAATAAAGTTTACTTTTAGAATACATTTAAACATAAGTTATGTGTCAACATATTCTGTAGTAACTAATTAAAACTATACGGAACCATTTTCCCCGATATGATAATACTCAATATAAAGAATGCAACAGAGGGCGTGCTATTTATTATTTCGGCCCATATTGAAGATAGAGATAACTCGAGATTTTAATTAGTATTTGTAACGTCACCATCGATTTTTTATAAAATTCAACGATAATAATAAGTTTGGACGCTGCAAAAAAACAAAGCACGTGATGTCGGGCAATAGGCTTCTGACGACAAGAAGTAGGCCTACACATTAACGACAATCAGCTAAATTCATTCGTAGGCCTACTTTACTTTACTGACTTGTTACAACAGCGAAACTTACACTGGTCTCCCGTGATGTGCTCGAATAAACCCCGAGTAGTCCTACAAATCTTTCTCCGTATTTATGCCGTTTATGCATGACGTCATTCTATTTTAATCATGCATAGAGGCTATCGGTAAGTGGAAAACCATGTAGCTTGTCCCACGTAGAATCTGTATCTATCCCGAGCGCGGAAACCGCAAGTCCGTTCTCACACAAGTCACAAGTCACAAATCAGTTTATTTGATCCAAAAGAAAAAAAAAATAATACAAAGCAAAAAATATACAAAAGGACCAGGGAGACTTCCATTAAGGCCAAAAGCCGCATGCATGGAAGCCACCCGAACATTTTAAATAATATATAATTCTCATGTATATAATATAATTAAAAAAATTAACAAATCATAACATTAACAGAATCATATCAGAACAGCTACAACCCATCTCTATTACATATATAACAATTTTGGATATAACATACATCATATTCTGAAATAAAATTATTTTTTAAATATGTAGAAAAACCTTTCAAAGAATGTGTATTTACCTTTTCAGTAATCAAA
Source organism: Antedon mediterranea (assembly GCF_964355755.1). Taxonomy (NCBI): domain Eukaryota; kingdom Metazoa; phylum Echinodermata; class Crinoidea; order Comatulida; family Antedonidae; genus Antedon; species Antedon mediterranea. The sequence continues at coordinate 3,515,296 of NC_092677.1, forward strand.
TTTACAGTATTGTTAATTAATAAAGGTAGGCTATACCTAATACACTTCTTTGCAAACTCATGATTGACCCTCACAACATGAAAGTTGTCTTTAATACGTGTGTTATACGAATGTAAAGCTGAATTTAGTTCTAAAGAAAACCTTTGAAAATAATCAGGTAACATATTATTTGAATATTTATAGTAAAATTTTAATTGGCATAGTTTATGAATATCACATACATTTAGAAATCTGAATTTTTTAAAAAGAGGTTCAGAATGGGCATTGTATTTACTTTGAGTAATAATACGTAAGGCTTTTTTCTGCAATATTGTTACTCTTTTACAAACATAACCCCAAAGCAGTATACCATAATTTATGTGTGAAACAACTAAAGAGTTATATAAAATATTCATAACATTTGCTGGGATAAAGCGCTTGAGTTTATTTAAAATGCCAATAGTTTTGGAAATCTTATTTGAAATATAATCACCATGGCTATTCCAATTTAGATGTTCATTAATTATTATACCAAGGAAGTTGAAATTATGAACCCGCTGAATCTTAACATTGTCAATTTCTATATCCAACGTATCAACACGACGTTTACTCATATGAAATATCATATACTTCGACTTCAATACATTTAAAGATAATTTGTTTAATTTAAGCCATTCACTAACTTTATCAAGTTCAATGTTGAGAATGTTGTTAATTGGATTACATGTCCTGAGGGTACTTAAAAGTGTTGTATCGTCTGCATATATTATAGTTTTAAAAATAGTGCTAACGTTTGCGATATCGTTTATGTATATGATAAACAAAAGCGGACCCAGTATTGATCCTTGTGGAACACCTGTAGTTATCTGTAAAATATCAGATTGAGTTCCATTAATGTCCACATATTGTTTACGATTCGTTAAATAATCCTTCATAAGATTAAGTGAATTCGAATGAAGGCCATAATGATTCAATTTATGCAACATTATTTTATGATCCAATGTATCAAATGCTTTTGATAGGTCCAAATATATGTTAATTGGTATTTCATAATTGTCCATGTCTTGAATAACTTTATCTACAAGCTCAAGTGCAGCTAATTCCGTAGAATGGCCTGACCGAAAACCATATTGGCTGCTGTAAAATAATTTATTTATTTGAAAGTGCAAATATAATTGGTTGTAAATTACTTTTTCAAAAATTTTGGATATTGCAGGGAGCAACGAAATTGGACGATAATTTGTAAAACAGGAGTTATCACCATTTTTAAACAAAGGTATAACTCTGGCTATTTTCAGTTTATCAGGAAAAATCCCTGTGTTTATCATTTGATTTATAATTATTGTGAGTGGTTTGATTATAATTGATTTAATTGATTTAATTAATTTCGTTGATAAACCATCCCAACCACAACTTGACTTTGATTTTAATTTATCTATAATTTCCAAAACTGTATCTTCATTTACATTTTCAAAATTAAAGTTATCTGTTTTATTTGAAAGAAAATGTTCAAAAGATTTGTTACAGCTGTCAGTATTGATTTTATTTGCAAGGTTTGGGCCAATATTTGTGAAATATAAATTAAATTGATTTGCTATTTCTAATTGATTTGTTATTGATCGATCATCATCTTTAAATAATTCAGGAAACTGTCTACAATTTTTTGTTTTATTTAGAACATCATTTATGGTTGACCATGTTTTACGAACGTCATCTTTACATTTGGAAAAGCATGATTCATAATACATTTTTTTAGCTGTCCTAATATTACATTTAAGAATGTTGTTATATGTTTTAAGATTTATTTTTAATGTATCATGCTCATTTGATGTTATTGGTGTTCTTTTTAATTTTAGGTGTAATTTATCCCTAAACTTGATAGATTTGATTATTCCACTAGTAATCCAATTTGATTTTTTGTGTTTATGTTTATTAAATTTTACAATTTTATAAGGCATACATTTATTTTTAGCAGTCGTTATAAGATTATTCATGATATTATAATTTCTGTTGGGGTTTGTAGCAGGGTCATGATCTAATTTTAAAAGTATGTCAGAGTTTTCTATTTCATTAACAAATTTGATGATGTCACTATGATTATAACTTTTAACATGGTGAACAGGATTTGCTTTTTTAAGATATGTATTTAGTATATCAAGACATAGAAAATAAGGTTGATGGTCACTGAATTTCTTAATCATAATACCAGAATTAGCACTATTTGATGATCAGAGTATCGATCAGAGTTCCACTTCGGTTTGAAAATCTAGTTGGCAATGTGATATAGGGGAAATAACTGAAACTTGTCAATGTATCAAAAAAATTACTAAAACATTCTTTTTCATTTATTTTAAGTAGATTAATGTTTGTGTCTCCAGTTATAATAATCTCTTGATTGAGTTTGTCAAAACGTGTAAGTTCAGGGACCAACTCCTGTATAATCCTATTGTAATTTTCATTTAGATCTTTAGGTGGGCGATATATATTACCAAGGAGTATGTTTTTCACCAAATTATTCCCTGTTATTTCAAGAAATTGACCTTCCCATTCAGTAGAATGAACAACACTTGATTTCATAGTGTAATTAAAATCTTTATGTAGGTATATAATCAAACCCCCTTTTGAGCTACACGATTTACCCTGTGAAATACATACATAAAGTTCAATTTGTGAAGTATCGGCAGTGTCACTCAACCATGACTCTTGTATACAAATAGCAGAAAAATAAAACTGTTTAGTTGCTAAATCATTTAAAAATACAACTAATTCATTGAATTTAGCATGTATTGATTGGATATTCGTGCTAAGTATACAGAAATTGTTTTTTCGTAACTCAAGAAAATTCAACATAGAATCACAATCATAATATGGAGAGTGTTTAAGTAACTGAACTGGATTATCACTTAAATCATTTTCATCAAGACACAAAATGTTTTGTAGAGAGTTACCATCTACACCACCATAGTTTTGCAATATTGAATTATCAAGTGTATTCATCATTAAACTGTATAAAACTTAAATATATTGACATCCCAAAATACATAACTATGTTTGGGTCTAAATAATCTAGAACATTTCTGTAAGGCATAACAAAAAAAAAGAAAAAAAAGGTGAAACATCAGAAAAGATTTATAAAAACAAAATAAATTTTCCAACTTGTATCGCCTTATCTAAAGGTCAACCAGCTCATATTGTTAGTTATAGAATGTCAATCATTGTTATATATTTATAGTTCAAGCTTTTAAATCGTTTAGGTTCCGAGATAGATCTAGTTGATTACTGATGGTAAGTTTTTTTCATGCCGTTGGTAAGAATAAAGATCTTGCCGTCAAGTGTCCATGTAGATTTAATGAACTTCGCATATTTGGTTTTTATGACTCGTAATAGCTCCGAGCGTTTCAGGGTCAGATTCTCATGTATGAAGTATTTAGTCCCTTTAAATTGCTTCTTTGCATTAAATACTTCTCTTCTTTTGTTGTAGTTTGAGAATTTAATGATAACACGTCTAGGTTTGTTAGCGTCTGAGCCCTTACTTTGTCCTAGTCTATGAGTTCTATCTATGTCGGCAATTCCAACGCTGACATTAAGCTTTTCTTGAAGCAGATTGATAATCTTGGTGAGCTTACCAATTAGATGTTCTTGTACGGAATTTGATACAGCTGCAGCAATGTTCTTCATAAATGTGGAGTCAGGTGCTAAGCATTTCGTAAGCTCTAAGTCGATCAGTTCTTTAATTTCTGTTTTTTCAGTAGGCCCAATGGATTCTGCTTGGTTTCCAGATCCGCCGGAGTCAGCTACGTTTTCTCCGGAATCTTTAGGAGTCGGTTTTTTCTTACTACCACCAGCCATCATCAGTGTAATTGTAATAATGAAATGGGCAGGTGGACGGCTTGGGCTTGAGAGTGTAGTAATCTGATTGGTTGGTATCTAACAATAGGAGCCGGGAGAGCTACGTTTAGGCACGTCCGTTCGCCATGGCTGCTAATTCACAAAAAAAAAAATAAATGTATGTAATGGTAAGGAATAATTACATAGATTGATATTATGTTTATTACCGTTACCGCTCGATCGCCTGTGTAAATTGGCCTTTACGGTGTGTACACTGGCGCCATCATAGGAACTGTATACATTGGTCAGGGTGCAAATGTATTTATGAATGCTTCCTTTTTTTCCAGGCCGAAACTATCGTTCAAGAGGGGCATGAGTCGTTGGTTCATCATTTACTGGTGTACAGTTGTCAAGGTACAACCACGAACTGGACCGGTGACTGTTATGATTCAGCTAACATGCCAACGGACTTGCGAGATTGTGACCGTTTACTATACGGATGGGCTGTCGGTGCCCAGGTAAGTAATTCATCTAATAATCAATGGCGGATCCAGAAAATAGAGGGACGGGGGGAAGGAGGAGGGGATGTATAGGTATAAACATGTAATATGCATAAATAGTAAAATGAAATCAGAATTCAACTCAAGCCATAAGCAAAAATTAATGTTAGTTATTCCTTAAAGCTTGGTTCCCACTAGAGACGTACGCGCAACGCAAGCGAGTTGACCAATGACATGCCACTGTTCGAATCATCCATCACTTGTGATTGGTCAAATCAATTACGTTACGTCTTTGCGTTGCGTCGCTAGTGGGAACTAATCTTAAGGTTGGTTTCCACTCAAGCGACGCAACATAAGGACTTAAGCGCAACGCACGCAAGTTGACCAATCATAAGCAATGGATTATTTGAACTGCCGCTTGTCATTGGTCAACTCGGTTGTGTTGCATCTCGTCCTTGCGTTACGTTCTATAGAGTTGGAACCATGGTTTAGTGGGAACCAACTTTTATACGATTATGAAATTCATTTTCTGTACCTTATTTTCGTCTGTATTATAGCCATTGAACTATCCTGAGCATGTTGGAATTTCTCTTGGCAAAGAAGGCGACCCCACCGTGATTTTTGTACAGATTCATTACGACAACCCAGGCCTTTCCCCAGGTATTTATCATAACTATTTTTTGTTATCGAAACATCATTTTAACATCTGTTCCCATATGATCGCCAGATATTGCAAACTTACCTCGTCTGAAATTTTCAATTTTCACCACCCACCCCATTTATCCAGCACATCGTCATATTTTATATTAATAAATATTTAAAGCATTGCTTCGTCTGTTTTTAACCTCCCGCTACGGCCTTGCTGACCATAGGCCTCTCTAACCAACAAGAACCCGGCAACAACGAACCCCGTTTCTCTACTTTCACACAGATTTCCACGACAACTCTGGCGTGAGGTTTTTCTACACGCCTATGCTTCGTGAGTACGACGCAGCTGTTTGGGAAATAGGCGAGGCTGTCACAGAGCTGCAAGCTATTCCAGCAAATGAAAATTTATTTAAAACATTTTCGTTTTGTTATGCGGATTGTACAAGAGAGGTAATATTAAAATCAGGTCCTTATCTTAAGTGCAAAACTGGTAAATATTATATTATTATCTTCAATAAATAAGAATAATTATAGTATTGTATTACCCGCGCTCCACATTGCATTGTGGGTAGGGGAACGAGTTTGTTCGGAAATTATTAGATATGTGGCCTAATGTATACTCTGATGTTATGCGCAGTTACATTAAAATTATGTACAGACAACGAAATCTAGATTATAGGCAGGTACCGGTATCTAGTCTGACCACAATATTAATTAAAAAAAAATCCCTTCTGAATGATCAATTAACGTTTCAAACTTTTTTTTATTTTACTATATAAGGTATTGAACGAGGACATCAAAATATTCTTCGTGTTTTTACATTCTCATCTGGCAGGTAATAATCAATCATGTTCTACTGTTATGATTATGATAAACAAATCAAAGCTTACGTCACGAAATATCTACATCTACATCTTTAAAAAGTGCACAAGAGTATTTTGTTTATAGTCCTTACCCGTTCTACCAGCAGAGCCATGAAGCGAGCGAGTTAGTGGCGTATTCATTGACTTTTTCTTGTGCACTTAGGTAGGCAAATGAGCCTCCAGCATTACCGAAATGGAAGTTTGATTGACGACATGGCAAGGGACGACAACTATGATTTCAACCAACAAGATACTCGTGTTTTGAGGCCAGAAAGAGTGTTTAAGCCGGTGAGATAAACATCATTCTCCTAGCCCTATAGTTAGTATGTTCCCCTCGGGGCCTGTTTCTGCTGCAACTGATCAAAATACGGTATAAAATACACCGTAATTACTATTTTTCAGTACACCGTTTCTACTAAAAATATTTCTTGGGTGGTCGTCTTAAAATTCATCCTTTTTAACTGCCATTCGTGAGCCGGAAGTCTGTGACATACGTATATTGAGCGTGCGCTCTGTAATTCCACTCTGGAGTAATCCCCGTTCGGAACATTGCTATTTTTTTATGTCGACAAAATTAGTATGTGAATTTTGTCGTCTTCTTTTGACAGGGTGACGAGTTCGTGTTGACGTGTGGATATAACACAGTAGGCAGAGACGATATTACATTTGTGAGTAATTTGGTTCTCACTTTAATAACGTAAGCCCAACGCAAGTAATTTGACAAATCATGACGCGCGATATATTTATCGCGTCGTGATTGGTAAAAAATCTATGTTACGTAACTATCGTCATAAACACTCTTGAGAATCTGATTGGTTGCTCTTTTTTTGGATATCACAAGTACTGTACATAGACATACGAATAATACGCATGCGCATAAACTTTTTTCTTAGGGTAAAATAGGATTTAATGAAGAGGATGGTACAGTATTTTACGAGGACGTTTTGATTACAAATAATTCCACTTCTTAATTTAATCCTGCACCACACCTTTCTAACCATTAGGATTAAAATATACTGCGTCGATTCTAGTTATTTACCTCTACCAGTTACAGGCCTACTTTTAATTTTACTTTTTATTTTATATTTTTAATTTTAATTTTGTGGCATGGCATTTATTCTTTCCCATATTCCCTATACATGGACATATAAATAATTTGCATGCGCATAAACTCAAAAATCAAATAATAAGATTTAAACTAGTATTCATTTTAAGTCTGTTCCATTACGAATGTATCGTCACGAATATTCTGAATTCTGATTGGCCGGCTGCGCGCTTTTTTCCGCAGACAAAAAGTACTGTAGATGGAAACTTAATATTAATAATATTTATTCGGCAAAAGTTCTTAAAAGTACGTTTTACATTTCATCATGCAAGGAGCAAGTAATAGGCATGAGCCTAAACAGAAAACTGCTCTTACTCCATCGAATTTTCAATACGCATGCGCATAAACTTTTCTAGTCTAAAAGGATATAAACTACTATATATAATAATAATAATAATAATAATAAGCTTTTATGTTCATTTTTTAGGGTGGATTGGGAACGTATGATGAGATGTGCTTAGCATACGTTTTTTTCTATCCAAAACAAGCAAATGCTGGATCCTGTCTCTCCACTCCTGACGTAGCTGATGTCTTTACTATATTGAACCTGTAAATATACTGATATCTAAAACTTAAGCATATACCAGTACATGTTAATATATCCTAACCACACCTTCACTAACAGTGTTAGTGAGGAGTTAAATAAATTAATAAAAAATAAATAACTACATGGCACATATGAATTTTAAAAGTAACAACATGATGGATGTTCGTTAGTTTGGTGTGTCCACGAAGGAACCATGCCTAACCGTCTCTTTTGTTTAATCTAATTATCTCGTCAGCACACAGAGAACATTCACTATCAAATAGCATTGTCAGCACACAGAGAACATTCACTATCAAATAGCATTGTCAGCACACAGAGAACATTCACTATCAAATAGCATTGTCAGCACACAGAGAACATTCACTATCAAATAGCATTGTCAGCACACAGAGAACATTCACTATCAAATAGCATTGTCAGCACACAGAGAACATTCACTATCAAATAGCATTGTCAGCACACAGAGAACATTCACTATCAAATAGCATTGTCAGCACACAGAGAACATTCACTATCAAATAGCATTGTCAGCACACAGAGAACATTCACTATCAAATAGCATTGTCAGCACACAGAGAACATTCACTATCAAATAGCATTGTCAGCACACAGAGAACATTCACTATCAAATAGCATTACATTAAGTTTTATCTAAACCTTACACTATCAAACAAACCCTGACAAAAAAAAAAAGCGATGTGCCCATATATAGACATGATGATGTCATATTACTACCATATTTGGGCATATCACTACTATATTTAGGAACATAACAATTTTTGATAGTGTAGACAGAGCTTTAATTACTAATTACAGTGGATGTGTTCCGGGTGATGATGTGTGTGCATACGCCAGTCTAGCACAAATGGACCCAGTCGTTTTAAGAGATGGCTTGTACAACGTGGCGAACACTGCCAACCGCAACAGCTACTGCAGAGACCCGGATTTCAACCCGATTCCTGTAAGTTTGTTACATTTCTGAAATACCCACTCTTAAGCCATGGTTCACACTAGGACGCAACCCAATGACGTAAGCGCAACTCTAAAGTAATTTGACCAATCACGACGTGATTAATGATGATAGATCGCGTCGTGATTACTCGAATGTGTTGCACTTAAGCTTGCTTCCCACTAGGACGCAACGCAAGGACGGAAGCACAACGTAAGTAACTTGACCAATCACAAGCGATGGATTTTCTGATGAACTGTCACTTGCCCCGATTGCATTGCGTCCAAGTGGGAACATGGCTAAAAAGGGGTTAGTGCTATAATTTATGGTAGCAATCTTCCCCATGAATAGTAGAGGTCGAACAAACGGTAAAACAAGATATTATATATGCCTACCTCACTTACTATTGAATGAACAACTAATTAGGCCTACTATCAATATTTAATTTCAGGGTGTGGGACTTTACAAAGATTTTCCTGCTTGGTTCAGTGTATACGATCGCATCGATGATGCAAATGACGTGTGCAGCAGTGGGACAGGGACGACTATGGCAACAGGGAGTAGTGTTTCAGTCATACCTGCAGGATTGATAGTGTTGCTGATGTTCAGTCTTGTAACCAAGCTGATATTACGGCAATAAAATAACAAAATATATCGTTTATAATGGTTTTATATCAGTTTTATAATGTTTGGTTCTCACTAGCGCTAGAGACGCAACACAAGGAGTCGACGTAAAGCTTGGTTTCCACCAGGACGCAACCCAAGGACTAAACGCAACGTAAGCGTGTTGACCAGTGTCAAGTAACAATTCGAATTGTCCATCGCTTGTGATTGGTCAAATCACTTACGTTGCGTTACGTTCTTGCATTGCGTCGATAGTGGGAACCAAGAAGGCCGGTGATTTCATCAATCACAAGTGGATTTTTAAACTGTCGCTTGTCGTTAGTCAACTCGCTTTCGTTGCATTTACGTCCTTCCTTTGCGTCTCTAAAGCTCTGTCTACACTACCAAAAAAGTGTGATACGACATCATCATGTATATATTTGGGCACACCACATTTTTTTTTTGATAGTGTAGACAGAGCTTGAGTGGGAACCACGCTTTAAGACGAGATGAACGATGACAATTAGTTTTAGTTTTACTGTTATTCTAGGATTTCTGAAACGGGCGACGGATTTGGATGAAGAACCTATAGGCCCTAGGTTTAGAGGCCTCTGCACATTAGCGTAACAATAATGTTACCAATTTTAAAATGTATGTGTTATTACTACCTTTATTATTGATAAGATGTCAAGAATAAATATAAAGATTTATAATTTCATGGTGGCAGACAAACATGGAGCGCGAGACTCTAGCGATCCTCTCGAACCCTATTTAATATACATGTAGTTTGTACTAAATCCTTTTAACACCTTTTTTACACTGGTCAACATCTCTAATGTAATTCCTATCATTAAGTGTAAATGTTCACTTACCATATATAGACATGCGAGTCATAATATAATATATCGCATTTAATCGAAGGTTGATTAAAAAAATAAAAACATTTTTCCTTTTTAAATAAACAGTAGGCCTGTGTATGAAAAGTAAATCAGCCTATAAAATACTAATAAAAAAAATATATAATAATTAATAATTCGTAAGTATTTACATTATGATGTATATTCCTTTTCCAACCTTAACGAATATTTTACGAGCCCTATAAAGTGTCGTTTCCGGATTTGAACCCCGACTTCATCTACAAGGTGGGCGCCTTAACTATTAGACCACTAGACATTCTAAAAATGTCTACTTATTGTTTCTCGCACTTACCACCATCGTTTTTTTTCGATATATGTATGACACGCCAAAATGAATGAATAATTATTCATATTTTGTTCGTCTTAATTATAAAAGTTATATAATAACGTTATTAGCTATAGTATTGTATACATACACCGTTTATATTATTTTGTTTCTAAATAAATACAGTTTTGTAAAAAAAAAGTTTTTTTTTCCATATTTTTGTAAATTAAATAAAACTACTTTACACCGCGGTTAATCTAAAAATACCCCTATGTTGCAGTGGTATGTTCCAAATAATGCCTGGTAGAATAATTCCAGTTGTAGTCCAGTCAATCTAGTGATATTTAGAGGTAAACCCACCACAAATTGCAATAGTAACGAAACATTAATTTTTTCATTCCAAATGTAGTTTATAATGACATATTAAAAGTCACCAAAAATTGAAGCATTGGAACACATTATTTTTTACGTAATCTCAACAACTATAAAATGATTTTATTCCATAAATATTTTGGGGTAGGGGGTAACATTTATGCCCATAACTTGTGGTTTTATAATCCAATCTCAATAATCTTGATATCAATGTGTAGAATATATATTTTTTTCTAATATGCAATTTACAAAAACAAAATACAACATTTATTTATATAACTAGAGGTCAAAAGGTTATTGACCTTTTACAAAAACTCATTTTTTTTCTTTAAAAAATGATTAACTGTAATATTGTGCCATAATTGTATATGCATTTAATCAAAATTGTGTTTTATCTGTACCTATCGATATATAAAATAGCAAACATGATGTTAACTAGAAGAATGTTAAAAGTAATGATGTACTATTCTTATTGAAATTGATTCTTGATCAAATGTAATGTAAACAATTTTGGGGTAGGGGTAGCGTTTATGCCTATAATCCATTGTTTTATAATCATATGTAAATAGCTTTAGTACCAATGTGTAGATTATATATATCCTACTAATAATAAACATTAAAAAACAATTAATAACAGTTATACGTAACTAGGGGTCAAAAGGTAATTGACCTTTTACAAAAACTCAAATGTTCTTAAAATAGCGTAAAACTAAATTATGTTTATATATATTATATTTATATTTTGGAAGTATTTGGTGCAAATAATGTTTTTCTTGTACCTATTGTATCGTCATGAAATAGGAAAAATGATACTAGCTAGAAGAAAATTGAAATTCATTAGCGGTATGTACTATTGATGATTAATTAATGAGTCTTGATAATTTGGAATCAACTCATGATTTACTATAGATAGATTTTTGATAATTTTAGTATCAACGAATGTACGTAATGAGAAGTATTTTATCTTCGCAGGGTTGCGTCTTCTCTCCTCTCTTGTATATTATATACACGGATGACTGTCGGAGCAAACAGGACAATCTTTTCAAATTTGCTGACGACACTGTCTTGCTGTCTCTCCTTCAAAATTCACAGGACGGTCATGGTTCCGCATTAGATGGTTTTATCCAATTTTGTGGAAAAAAACCAAGGAACTAATTGTAGATTTTAGGAAGGAGAAAGGACGCAGCCCTCTGGTATCCCCCACAAATGACGAACCATTGTCCATTCCTTTAAATACCTAGGTACTATATTTGAGGACAATGTCAGCTGGGAATTAAATACAGAGGCAATAGTAAAGAAAGGACACCAGAGACTTTATCTGTTAAGGAAGCTGAACCATTTTAATGTCAATAAAGTAATTCTCATGGTTTTTTATAATTCCTTTATTGAGAATGTTTTAACTTTTTTCCTTTATATGCTGGTTTTTTAGTCTTAGGGTCAAAGAGAGAAACTCACTACAAAGTTGTTAACTTAAGTTCTAAATTAATAGGTTGTCAACTTCGTAGCTTGTCTTCCTTCTGTGACATGCAAACTCTAGAAAAAAAGTAGAGCTATTCTAAAAAATGTTAACCATGCCTTGTTCAGTGATTTCGAGCCCATGCCTCATGGGCGTCGCTTTCAATGCCCGGCATGTAGAACAAACTGGGAAAAAAAATCGTTTTTGCCAGTTGCCATCCGACTCTTAAATTCTTGAACTTTGACTCTTGTTATATTGTACTGTATATTGTGATATTTTTGTATATTTTGTAAGATCATTTTAATCCAGACCTTTTTATTTGAATTGCTCCGTGTGGGATGATATTGTTTAATCCTTCAAATAGAAAAGCACTCACAACTTATATGTCATCAGTATCACTTTCTTGTTCGGGTATTAGTACAGTGCAATGCCATTGCATTCACCACATGTAGTTCTAGTTACCCCTGAATGCTTCAAAGAGATACTCAGGCTCTGGCTTTAAGTCTGTGTGTAGAGGAACCATGTTTCCATCATCTGATCTTCCATCCCCAATCCTCGGTACACATATCAACCCCACTCCATTGCTAAAAGATAACTTGAACTTGAACCTGATGTTAAGTACCTTGGTTGTGGTACGATTATGAAGTTGGCGATATGTGAGGTTGTACTTGTAGATGGGATGGAGTCAAAGGCATTCCACGTTGTCCAGGTAGTCCATTGTACAGACGCACTAAACCATTTTCTCTAGCAACCACAATGTCATCCTTTGTAGCTTGTTTGCATTTGAAGACTACAGCATAATGTCAGAAATAAGTGCAATGACAAGCTTTTTTTAGAGCCACTTGTTTTCCAATTCCGAAAACTCTGGATGTTGTGTCACCAGTATCGCATGAGCAAACAGAAGGTTATCACAGATGTCTCTCAAATGTACTGTTTGAACCAGTTTGATAGTCCAGCATCTCAGCTCCAGTCTAAAGAATATCACAAGATGTTTTAAATGCTTGACTGCAGAGGAGCACTAGTAGATCCGTGTCATCGGATAATGACAGCTGTTTTCCTGTTTGCTGATTCAATGGTTTTTGTACTATCCGAAAGAACATCTGCATCAGCAGCTGCATTCACTCATTGCCATGTTGTTCAAATACTAGTTACGAAGATTTATAAATTGTTGTTTGTTACAGAAAGTGATCCTATTTTGTGGAACATGTCACTGGTAAAATGTACAGGGACACTACCACCTGACCCGCCTTACCATGTGCGCCGTCTTTGGTGGACGAGCCGCTTTCATAATTATCAAAGACTATGCAGAGCAATATTTTTTACAGATCTCTACACTATTCCATATGAATGCTGTGCAGTAGAGCACTACCATCTAAAATGTAGGCCTACTGGACATCATTCAGTGAGTTGGATGTATTAGACTTTTCAGAAGAAGTTGTTTCCACGTGGCATCATGTTGGTTTATTAGCTGAAAGTATTGTAAGTTGGTAGTTTCAAAAAGTGGTGGTGGATAACAGTCACCTCGAGTCTCCTCTGGAACTGTAGGATTGATGCACACATATGACTTTATTGCCAGGATCTTGAATACATTGGAAGACTTTCTGGCCAAAATATTCAATGCTTAATACCACATTGCTAATATTCCGAGTCACCTGCCGTAACTCCCGTGTCAATGGTATGAAGTCTCTGAGTCGTAACCAAATGGATTTTTCAATTGCCATTGTGTTCCTGACGTGTGGCCATAAGGTCTTATGTTGGCCGCTGCTGCTCTGGAGTAACGCCCTGATACTATTACAAGGCATTACATACATTTCAGCGCAGATTTGGTCTGGATGTACGCATTCCTATATTTTCTTGTCAAACCTCTTGTTTTCTTTGAGGCTTCTCATAGAAACTTTTTCAATCACCTGCAGGTCTGTTGACAATCCAGCCCAGATGGTCCGAACGTCATACAACATGGAGGTCATTGTCAAACTGCTGTTGAATATCTTTGTATTTCTACTGGTTAAAAAATACTTATACATTCCAATATAAATACTGTAACCATGGCAACACAAATGCCAACTGGAAAAATTGGAATGTAGATCATCCAGAAGCAACAGGAACGGAGATGTCACTCATCTGCATCTTGAACTGGTCATGTGTATCGCGTTGGACTGAAATGTTCACCCCAGGGAATCCCTGTGTTTACAGCGAAAACAACATTTTTAGCCAAAATTGACACATTATGTTGTGTTTTTCCGCAAAATTGACATTCTAAATAAAATGTTATGACTATAAGTTTGATATCACTGAATAGAAAATTTAATAAGCTTTCGGATGACATAAATCCCACTTGTATATAATGTATTTTAAATGGTTAAATATATGTAATTAATGGGGCATATTAATTTTGACTTAAAATGACCTTTATTGACCTCTGACCCCTTGACCCAATGCTTGGATTTTCTGTGACTTTTAGTATGTCGTTCTACAAATTATATCGAATTAAAAAATACTAGCTTTGTTACTATTGCAATTTGTGGTGGGTATATCATTAGATTGACTGGACTATTGGTGCGTCGATCGCCCATATGGAAATGTTATTACAGTCGTGTGGTTGGTAAAAGACTGACAACATTAATATTTAACGCTAAATAAAAAGTGTAATTTTGCTTATGTAGCTAGGCCTATCCTGAAGAGAGCGATTTACTAATTCTATTAATTAAAGAAGAGTGAAAGAAGGAGTTTCGAAACAGAGTTGAATTAACAACGAATACTTAAGGCAGCATGTTTGAAAAATCTTTATTGTTTACTTGTTTGTTTATATATATTTATACATATTCTTTATGTGTTGATGCTGAACGTTTTATCAACGAAGTAGTTCTGGACGAGAAATATGATTTTATTCTGAAATGGAAACTTGATGAACAAAATATAATCTTCGAAATGAGTGCAGTTACGTCAGGGTACGTCGCTATTGGCTTTTCTCCTAATGGTGGAATGCCAGGATCGGATATCGTTGTCGGATGGGTGAAAAACGGAAAAGCATTCATATCCGTAAGTTGTATTTGTGAATAACCTAACTCTTCTTGGACGATTTCTAGTCTAGTTGTTTACAGTATGAATGAATTCGCTTTTTGAATATCATTTATTTTCAAATATATAAAAATATTTAAAACTTGTTGTTTGTATACATAAATATAAAAAAAGCATAAAAACAATTAAAAAAAACACGATAATGAAAGTATATAGACAAAGGAAAACATCCTATAATAACAAATTGTCATGAGGCCTACAATAATGAAACACAGTCTATCATTTTCTACTAATCTTATAGATGTATTTTCAACAGAGTAAATTAACATATTTTCCTAAACTATTATATATATCTAACTATTCGTAATGTATTATATAGGATCGGCATGCAACCGCCTATGCCAAACCAGAGGCGGATACATCTCAGGATTACACTCTTCTGTATGGACGTGAAGAAGGTGGTCGAACGACAATTGGATTTAGCCGAGCATTGAAGACGTGCGATGACAAGGATAACGTTCTAAATGTAAGAATGCTTAGTATTTAAGCTTGGTTCCCACTAAGACGCAACGCAATGACGTAACGCAACGTAAGGGATTTGACCAATCACAAGCGATGGACTTATTCGACTGTCGCTTGTCATTGGTCAACACGCTTGCGTTGTGTTTACGTCCTTGTGTTGCGTCATAATGGGAACCAAGCTTAAGTATGTCAGTGGTATGTGATTATATATCGTGGATCTTTAACATAAGTTGGCACATAGGTTAATAAAACACGTATTCACACTGAGCCTCTTGCGCATGCGTAAACGAATTATTTACAAATATTCGTATTAATCAAACGCGAGCCTCTCAGCCGGAAGTTCTAGGTTCGTGAAGAGGATGATACAGTGTTGGTTCATGGGTGTACTTGGAAGTGCTACGAGGACGTTTAGATTAATACAAATAATTCCACTTCTTAATTTAATCCCGCAACACACCTTTCTAACCATATTAGGATTAAAATATACTGCGTCGATTTAGTTATTTATTTATTTATTTATTCACCTCTACAGACAGGCCTACTCTTCATTTTATATTTTGTTTTCATTTTGTGGCATGGCGTGAACACTTGCACTTTTTCTTCACACATTAATAATAAATATTATCATCATTGACTTTTTTCATTATTTTTTTGTAATAATTTTCTAATATCTTTTCTTTCATTGTTACAGTAAATTATTTTCAACTTTTGTAAATTAAAAATGTTCATATTTTTTCACATATTCCCTAATTTTGTGTTATCATATTCTTTTAAATGTGTCTATACTATTTGTACTTCGAAGGCAATGCAAATAATATGTACCTATCTAGTACCTATTTAGGCCTCGTGGCTCATAAGGCTGTAGCAGCAACTTCCAGTTGGTTCTATCAATGGCGATTTGTTTTGCTTCGTTCCATGTTTTCCATCCAAGTTATTAATTCTCTCTCTTTTTTCAAATGATCTCCGCCATGTTTTTTTGGGCCGTCCGACTCTCAACCTGCCTTCTGGTTTCCATGACATATCTGTCATACACTGACATTGTTTTCCATTCTCATCACATGGTCGATCTATTTCCATCTTTTGATCTTGGTCTCTTTGCTTATTATTTTTTTTTTATTTTGTATCATTACAGGATGACACTATGAGAATCATCTGGGCTGTGAACAACCTTGATCCGGAGGATTACGATGATCTTGCGTACCATGGCTCGTCCAGAGGAGTACGCTCTGTTTTACTTACTGCTGCTATAGAAAATCGAGTCGAATTACCAAATGATGCTGAGTATTTTGAAATGTTCATGCCAAACGTAAAAATAACTTGATTTCGGTTAATAATCTTCTGACAAGTACAAAAAAAAAAAAACGAAAATGAGCTAAATTAATTCCTACTTTATTTACATAAATGCATATCAGGCTTGTTGCAATAGCATTACCGGCCTCCAGATTTTACTCTCCATTTATGCCCGTTTATGCATTACGTCATTCATTAATGATTCACTCATGCATAACGGACTGTAACTAGTGCCATTACATATACACAGAAGGGAAAGACGGCTAATAGTGACAAGATTTATTTATCAAAAGAAATCCAAACTTGCAGATTTTACTTTAAGTATTTCTTTATACTGCGTAGCTTCTTCAGTCAAAGAAAGTTCTCCCCGAGGTCCCAGTTATGAACAGTGGCTGTCATTGAGAGGTATATTTTTGTTTAAACTTCAGGTTTCGGTACCGAATGATCATGACACAACCTACTGGTGTGCGTCATTCGCAGTTCCAAGATTTGAAAGGCCAGTTCACATTGTGATTGTAAGTATTGAGGTTTCTGGTAGCAAAGACAGACAGACAAGAGGCATTTAGACACAGGACGGTTTTTGATAGCATAAAGAAAACGTTCTGACTGGATAGAACGCTGAATTACATCAGCGTCTTATGCTAAAATGGTACTTTACCGTTTTCCACTAATATTTCGGTTCTGAAACACCGGCTGCACAGTCATACATTTTTCAAGAGTTTGTTTGTAAGCCAAAACACTGCAACTCCTACCAGCTGTAAGTCAGATTATTAATATTTGGAGATTTGCCAAAGCATTTTTTTTTTTTACATTCATCAAATATACCGCTAATCCTGTTTGCCATTACAGGAAATCCTGAGACCACGACCCATAATTACATTTAACATAATTTGGTATATAATCAAACACATGTAATATGATTTCTGTTTGATTTGATAGGCGGAGACAATTGTCCAAAAAGGACACGAGTATCTGGTGCATCATCTGGTAATGTACGGTTGCAAAGCTACGAACACAAGCTGGTCAAGTAGATGTAATAGTGAACGTATGCCGCCTGATTTACAGGCGTGTGATCGTACTATGATTTATGGATGGGCAATTGGTGGTGGTGTAAGTATATTACACTACAGATAAACTAAAAGAGAAACAAACAATAATTTCCATTTTGTATAGCACATTTCAACAATAATTCATGCTCAGGGCGCCGTGTATTCGATGCTTTTAAACTACATGTATGCTTCAGCTCCCTAAAGCTGGGTTTACACTATCAAACTTTATGTGACAAAAATGTGATGTGCCCATATATGGACACGTTGATGTCATATCACCACCAAATTTGGGCATATCACTACCTTGGGCACATTTGATAGTGTAGACAGAGCTTTAGGGTCTGTGCTGTTAATTCAGGCCTCTCCTCTGACATAAATCAGTGGCCATGTGAACTCCGTGCCACCTACTTAACCTACACCGTCTTAAACAGATGCACAACATGTACAAGAGCATTTTTTGTACACTGGACTGGACTGTGTTATATAAGAAAGTGGCCTACTGGAATATTTCCTATGTCTGGCAGGCGAGGAGAAATTTCATATTATATAATTATTAAATAATTTTCCACGTACTATAGCCTCTTGTCCTTCCGGAGCATGTTGGTATTTCTCTTGCCAGAAAGAGTGACCCCACTGTTATTTTCCTAGAGATGCATTATGACAATCCTGCACAATCACCAGGTAAGTCGATTTTATTTCAGAAACTGTGTAAAACTTTGAATTAAAAAAAATTGTATTCATTCAATACTTCAAAAGTGTGTTTGCAAACTCCGATTTTGCCACTGTTTGGAGAAGATTGTAAAGCCATAGACTGGGGACACTACATCCAGTCACAACCTTCTCCGAGCAATTGTGGCAAACCCAGTGGCGTAACGGCTATGAGTGCTCACTAGCTAAACCCAGGGGCCCCGGAGCTTATGGGCCCCTGAGCAGTGTCCAGAGGAAAAAGCAGGCATTAAAATATGTCGAAAAGGACTAAAAACGCCCGAAGCTCCAGCGTCGGAGGGCCACTTATAGTTCCAAAACCAGGGACCTTAGGTGTTCGAAAGGGTAGACTATAACGCTTAACACTGCAAATATTTCAACATCGTTGATTGTATCTTTAGATTTCCACGACAATTCTGGTGTCAGGCTTTACTACACTCCCACACTTCGTCAATACGAGGCAGATGTGTGGGCACTTGGAGAGAACATTACCCCCCTGCAAAGCATTCCACCCAATGAAACGTCATTCAAGACATTTGGATTTTGTTTTAGTAATTGTACAAAGAAAGTAAGACCAGTTATTAATTAAATTGCAAATAAGTCCAATGACGCGCGTTACGTCATTCTAGTAATTAATCATGCATAACGGAGTGTAACTAGCGCCATCACAGAGGCGCGTATACGGAATGCTTCAAAAGAGTTGGCCTTATTACTAAACTTTTTCACTCTTAAACAATTAAGAACGAATTTGAGTAATTTAAGAACGAATTTGAGTAATTTTCCAATAGTTTTTGCTATAGGCCTACCTTGTCTGTTTCCATTAAAGCCTATTAAAATCTAGCTACCACAATATTTTGTTTATTATTATATTTAAAGGTCTTGCAGGAGGACATTAAAGTAATGTTGGTAATGCTTCACAGTCATATTGCAGGTATGTTATCCTATCACATTTGGTACACTGTAATGGTGATCTGTTTCCTGCAGTAAAAGGTAAAAACGTAGGCAAAGTAGGCCTAACGTAAAACTTGCTTTGTGTTCTAAAATCCGAGTAGCCTATATTACAGTATTTTAAATAATGAGCTTTCGGAAAGGAATGAGATAGTGATTAACGCTACATTCATACTTTTCCGTTCGCGGAACAAAACTCTTTATATAATTTTCCATTATTTCACAACACGGCGTTGTGTCTTTCGTTCCATGAAACAGAACAAGTTGTGAATGTGGTAACTATTATTCTGCGCATGCGTATAATCCAAGTGTACTTTTTTTTATTTTTGCGTTCTTTAGCCCGGCAAATCAGTCTTCAACAATATAGTACTTTTGGTGGATTTAACGTTCGTTACCGACCCGAAAATGCTCATCTGATTCAAAACCAGAACTAAACTCGTTTGTTTTATTTACGTTCTTAGGCCGGAAAATCAGTCTTCAGCAGTATCGAGATGGAAAGTTGATCGCTGATTTGGCAATAGATGACAACTATGACTTCAACCTTCAGGAGAACAGATACTTTAAACCTGAGAAGATTATTAAAGCCGTAAGGATTTCTAGTTAGAGCTTGATTCCCATTATAGAGACGCAATAGATGGAGTATTCGAACAGTGGCTTGTCACTGGTCAACTCGCTCGCATTGCGTGACATCCTTGCGTTGCGTTGCGTCTCTAGTTGGAGCCACGCTTTTAGAGGACGAACCACGCTTAAACGATAGATGTTCAGGCGGATCCGTAGTATAATCCGGATTGAATTAAAATCATCCCGCCGTTTTTACCATTTTAGTCTACACTAGGTTCATACAGGAAACACATATAGGCCTAATATAATAATCTTTATATGCTATCGACCGTTCATTTTTACGACGCGCAAATAGTAGACTACGCGGCGCTTTTCCAGTAAAACATTTTGAACACGCTATGAGTATGCGTTGACTTGGGGTGCGTAGTAGAGATGCGCATCGTGAAAACTTCTTGCTTAAGTGTCTCATTGGTGAAAAGGCCACCGAAAATTTAAGGAAAATTTACACAGAGGAGAGGTAACGGTAAGCTGAAAACGGTAAGCTGAAAATCAAGAATCTATGTTAATCTTATGGCCCTTTACACAAAACGCTGGATGTGAGACACTGCTATGTATAGGTACCGGTGGTAGGTAGGTCATATTTGTATATTGGCATTTCTGGCTATTGTTGCAGTGTCTCGCGTTACTCTGATAAAAATAAATACATCTGATATAAGGTATGATAATGTGTATATCGAAATAATCTTTTAATGGCCAATTTCTTTTTTTTAATAGGGTGATGACTTAGTTGTGACGTGTACGTACAACACAGTGGGTAGAACTTCTATTACAACAGTAAGCCGCCTAAGATGCCTATAGATACATTACATACATAAACATTGTTCAAACACCAAACAAAAGAAACTAGAACATCTTCGAAGAAACTATTATTTCCCAATAAAAATGACATCATGATCAATAAGAAAAATAAATCGTATGCATTTTATAGTGCCTTAATTGATAAAATATTGTTTTCATCAAACACAGAATCGTGTTTTCTGTTTATAGGGCGGTGAAAGTACAAAAAATGAGATGTGTTTAGCGTATCTCCTTTATTATCCAAGGCAAACTCTTGTTGTTTCCTGCCTCTCAAATCCATCCTTACAGGCCTACTTTGATGCATTCAACATACCAGCTGGGTAGGTAAAGAAATAGATTATTGGCTTAGAATTGGTCCCAACAATAAGTTATCTTATAATGTAAGGGCGTGTGGCGCAATGTGTTGGACGTTCGACTACTACTGATCGTGAGATCGAGGTTCGAATCCAACTCTCGCTTAGAGATTTCACAACATTGGGTGCTATATAAATCCAGGATATTACTATTATTATTATTATTATCTACATCAATTAATAAAAGAACCTTGATTGATTTTTGCATCTCTGAATAGATCATGTGAGATTAAAGCTTGCCTTGACATGCTAGCTTCTTCCGTCGACCCAGAGACGTTGAGGCAAGGCTTGTATGACGTTTCATACAAAGGAAAACGGCTTGATATTTGCGTAGATACGGACTTTGAACAAGTAGACGTAAGTAGGCATTTTTCATTTTTATTTACTTTCTCAATAATGATAATCAAAATAACAGATACCTATGCCTACCTACCTACCAACAACCTACCAACCTACCTCCTACTGTACCTACCTACCGTAGGCCTACCTACCATACCTACCTACCTACTTACTTCTTACCTACCTACCTATCAACCTACCTACCTACTTACCTACCTACCTCCTACCGTACCTACCTACCTACTTACCTACCTCTTACCTCTTACGTACCTATCAACCTACCTACCTACCATACCTACCTACATACCTACCTACTTACCTCTTACGTACCTATCAACATATCAACCTACCTACCGTACCTACCTACTTACCTACCTACCTACCTACCTACCTACTTACCTCTTACCTCTTACGTACCTATCAACCTACCTACTGTACCTACTTACCTCTTACCTCTTACGTACCTATCAACCTACCTACCTACCTATCAACCTACCTACCTATCCTCTTATGACCCTTTCGCACCAGGCCGATTAACAGTTAAATTTAACCAAATTAAGATGGACATCCCGAGGAATTCCCCGTGTGGTTCAGTGAGAACGACAGGATGGAAGATACCAACGATGTATGCAGTAAGCCTAACGACTCGCCGAGTAGTAGCGTGACATTGAGGGCGGCAGCATCTATCATAGCGTTGATACTCATAGTGTCATGGTGGCTAACACTCTAGGCCTGAATATTTTACTATGCATCTTTTCTATATGAAATTATATTTTTGTGAAATTAAATACAATATTTTGTGTTAATCTCATAGCAATACAGTCTCAAACATATTTTATAAAAAATAATAGTATTCATACCCATAAAACTAGATCCTCCTGTAACCTCCACCCGCCCCTTACCAAATTTACATAAATGCAACATAATATCCGTTATAGTGGCACCAAATTATTTAATGATCTCCACCTTCATCAAGGATGTATATTGTTAAGCGAGTGAAGACAGCTAAAGACTACAGCTTCAGGAAAGACCTAATGAAAAGGGTCTTTGACAGGGTCATTTATGGTAAGTTATATTTCTTCATTGTTATTATGCCTTGTCTGCAAATCTGAAAATCTTCAAAGCTCTGTCTACTCTGTGACAAAAAATGTGGTGTACCCATATATGGACATGATGATGTCATAATACTGTACCACCATATTTGGGCACATCACACAACTTTTGGGCAAAAGTACTTTTTTACTGTTTAAGCAGTTAAAATTTAAAAAGTAATAATCTTTTTTTTTTCAAAACAGGTATCAAAGGCAAGTCAACACTTGTGAAAACTGCTGTAGCAAGCATGGAAGAGAGAAGAGGTGAAAAACCTACAAAAGCAGATGCTGTAGCCGCACACAAATCTAGAATTCGATGAATTATTACAATCCGATCTGACCCAAAAGAATCGAAATAAATATTTGCATTTGTTTTACTTTACAATGAATTGATTGTTTTAAACAAACTAATGTATATATCTTATTGTTACTGTTTTATTAGATCCAAAACACAAACGCAAAAAAAAAAAAATTAAAATGCTTTCATTTAAATTTATTGTTCACAGTACAGTACTTCAAAATGATTTTTTTTTAATGCATTTGGATATTACCTGTATCTATGCAGTATTCAAGAACTATACACAAATATTTAATTGTACAAAAATGTTTCATATTACCTAAAATATGCAGTACAGTACATACAGTATTCATGTCGTCGTTTTATAATGCAATTTATAGAAAATATTATAACTGTAGATGCTGCCAAAAGAATAATAATATTTCTACAATGTGATAGAAGGAATTTCTTTGAAAATTATTACACAGTACTACTGGACTAGTCTCACAATACTTTTGAATAAATTATTTAGTTTTTTTAAATTGTTCTGCCATGTTCATTCTGAAAAGTCATTGTCAAAAGGAACTTCATCTTCTATGAATCATGTGTAGTTATCACTCTACTCGGAATATTTATCTCTAATCTTCCACACACAGCAAGCTGGAATTGCTCTTCTATCTCCTTTGCTGAGTTTTGAGTAAACCCACCAGATGTAACAACGATATGCTATATACCTATATGTTCTGTAAATGAAGCAGAATAACTCTGTAAGCATACTGAATAGGCTTAGTAATGTTACTGGCATATTCACTTGGGACTTTAATGTAGTACAGTATTGTTTTTCTGTTGATTATTTAGTTTATTTCGTGAGCAACGGGCTTGCCGAGTTAACAACAATAACATTTATTATCATTTCCTACTAAGAAAAAGGGATCGTTTACGATTTAGTTTATACCATTCTTAGAATAATCAGGAAAGGATTCTGAATTGATGTTATTGTTTGTTTTTTTTTCTTCCTGCCAAAACAATCAATGGCATAACATAGGCGCGGCCTAGGCTTAGTAGTAGAAAACATACTACTAGGCCTAGTAGTAGTAGTACACATACGCCTAGTAGTAGTAGTAGTACACATACTACTAGGCCTAGTAGTAGTACTACTAGGCTACTGCTGTAGGTCTAAACAAAACTAGAGTCGATGTAATGAGATATAAAGATTCGGCAATACCGTACGTAAATTATTAATGCAATACTGTATAAAGACTCGATAGTATGTAAATGAGATATAAAGATTCGGCAATACCTTAGTACGTAAATTATTATTGCAATACTGTAAAAAGATTATATGAGATATACTGGATTCAGCAATACCGTACGTAAATTATTAATGCAATACTGTATAAGGATTCGATAGTATGTAAATGAGATATAAATATTCGGCAATACCGTACGTAAATTATTATTGCAATACTGTAAAAAGATTCGATAGTATGTAAATGAGATAAAAAGATTCGGCAATACCGTATACGTAAATTATTATTGCAATACTGTATGAAGATTCGATAGTATGTAAATGATATAAATGTTCGGCAATACCGTACGTAAATTATTAATGCAATACTGTATAAAGATTCGATAGGAGAGTGCTCAAGAAACGTCGGGTCAAGAGATATAAATAAACAAATAAATAGTACGTAAATGAGACATAAAGGTTCAATAGTATGTAGATTATGATGCGTAAATTATTAATGATTCGATAGTATATGTAAATATATTTAGTTAGTTAATATTAAAATACAAATAAAAAATATACATTGATCTATCGGCAGGCAAACTAAATTATTATAGAAATATAAAGATTCGATAGTACATGATCTGGCTTATATTTATTGGTTTGACCATACATACAGCTGTAACTCAACTCGCCATAGGCCATGGCGTTGACAACCGACAATCAAAGATTGTGGCGTTCAATACAAATGACGATATTAAACGGCCGCTTCGACAATACTCCGTTTGTGCCTGCCTAATACTCTAGGCTTTAGCTAGTTATAATAGTATGCAGTAGGCCTAGAGTAGTAGAAAGGGGCCAAATCTGAGTGGGAGAGTAGGGCCTACTCAACTCTGAGTCTAGCCAGTGTCTCTCTGTACTTACCGGTTTGTCATTTTATCCTGTTGTACTTTCCCTCCAAGGATTTCTTTTTTACAGGCGTAAACAAGTTCTAAGACGTCTTTAGTCGCATATCAGTACAAGTTTAGTATTTCAAGATGTGGTATAAGATTTCGTCTTCAATATTAAGGCTTGTCTCAGTAATTTCAAATCGATCATTCTATATAGATAAATGCATTAGCTGTCAAAAGTGAATTGATGGGTATTGAAACATTTCACCATATTAAAGATTATAATAATATCAACTATGATTTTGACAGTTATTATCATATGATACAAGTCATAGTTTAGTACTTTAAAGGAAATGAACTAAAGTGAGGTTGATGAGAATGTCTTGATGTTTCGGGTTTTTTATACTATTCTAAATGATTTAATCACTGAATCTTGTGTCATTGGTATATAAATCTCTAGAAAATACATCATGATTGTATTGGCTGTTCACTTTGTTGCATTGTGAATTTGACATCCCTCCAAGTATTAACATTAGAAACATTGCTAAAAATAATGATTTTAGAATTATTTCCATTTTCCTATCATGATGTTATGGACAGTTCCTGCAGCATCCAAGTTTTTAAGAGGTATGGGATGTACAAGGGTGCTAGAGTGTGTCAAACAACAATGCTGTCCCATACTTAGATGTGGTCTCCCTAAGGTGTCAATCTGCAGCTTGGACCAGTTGGTTCTGATTGGCTTTGCAGGTGTTGGACCCTTCTAGGCAAATATCAAATCAAGCAATTTTCAAGTCAATCATGTGACTTACGTTGCGTTACGTTCTTGCATTGCGTCGATAGTGGGAACCAAGAAGGCCGGTGATTTCATCAATCACAAGTGGATTTTTAAACTGTCGCTTGTCGTTAGTCAACTCGCTTTCGTTGCATTTACGTCCTTCCGTTGCGTCTCTAAAGCTCTGTCTACACTACCAAAAAAGTGTGATACGACATCATCATGTATATATTTGGGCACACCACATTTTTTTTTGTCACATAAAGTTTGATAGTGTAGACAGAGCTTGAGTGGGAACCACGCTTTAAGACGAGATGAACGATGGCAATTAGTTTTAGTTTTACTGTTATTCTAGGATTTCTGAAACGGGCGACGGATTTAGATGAAGAACCTAGGCCCTAGGTTTAGAGGCCTCTGCACATGCGTAGCAATAATGTTACCAATTTTAAAATGTATGTGTTATTACTACCTTTATTATTGATAAGATGTCAAGAATAAATATAACGATTTATAATTTCATGGTGGCAGACAAACATGGGGCGCGAGACTCTAGCACCTTTTTTACACTGGTCAACATCTCTAATGTAATTCCTATCATTAAGTGTAAATGTTTACTTACCATATATAGACATGCGAGTCATAATATTATATATCGCATTTAATCGAAGGTTGATTAAAAAAATAAAAACATTTTTCCTTTTTAAATAAACAGTAGGCCTGTGTATGAAAAGTAAATCAGCCTATAAAGTACTAATAAAAAAAAATATAATAATTAATAATTCGTAAGTATTTACATTATGATGTATATTCCTTTTCCAACCTTAACGAATATTTTACGAGCCCTATAGTGTCGTTTCCGGATTTGAACCCCGACTTCATCTATAAGGTGGGCGCCTTAACTATTAGACCACTAGACATTTTAAAAGTGTCTACTTATTGTTTCTCGTACTTACCACCATCGTTTTTTTTTCGATTATGTATGACACGGCAAAATGAATGAATAATTATTCATATTTTGTTCGTCTTAATTATAAAAAGTTATATAATAACGTTATTAGCTATAGTATTGTGTACATAGACCATTTATATTATTTTGTTTCTAAATAAATACAGTATTGTAACAAGAATATTTCTTACAAAAAACGCTGCTCGCTTATTGTTATTGCTAAGGTCAAGTCTGGGGGTCACTTCATCACGCCTAGATACTTCAAGTATCCTATTACAAACAAAAACTTCAATGGACTGTTTTGATAATAATTCAATGATTATCTGACAGCGAATTATATCATGGGACTCATAAATACCAGAATGCTTTGGGATTTGTCGTTAGACTCTTTTCTCAGCCGTTTTTGGATTCAACAGGTGGTACCAATAAATTATAGTGGAGTTTCCATTTTAACAAAAATGTCAAAGTGTAGTACTATAAAGCTGCTTGATTTCATCTAATGAATGAGTCATCTCGTGTGACGTAGCGGGCTAGAGCAGCAGCGTGAAAAAAAGTTTTTTTTATCCATATTTTTGTAAATTAAATAAAACTACTTTATACCGCGGTTAATCTAAAAATACCCCTATGTTGCAGTGGTATGTTCCAAATAATGCCTGGTAGAATAATTCCAGTTGGTGCGTCGATCGCCCATATGGAAGTGTTATTACAGTCGTGTGGTTGGTAGAAGACTGACAACATTAATAGTTAACGCTAAATGAAAAATGGAAATTTTGCTTATGTAGGCATATACTGAAGAGAGCGATTTACTAATTCTATAAATTAAAGAAGAGTGGTATTGAAGGAGTTTCGAAACAGAGTTGAACAACGAATACATAAGGCAGCATGTTTGGAAAATCTTTATTGTTTACTTGTTTGTTTATATATATTTATACATATTCTTTATGTGTTGATGCTGAACGTTTTATTAACGAAGTAGTTCTGGACGAGAAATATGATTTTATTCTGAAATGGAAACTTGATGAACAAAATATAATCTTCGAAATGAGTGCTGTTACGTCAGGGTACGTCGCTATTGGCTTTTCTCCTAATGGTGGAATGCCAGGATCGGATATCGTTGTCGGATGGGTGAAAAACGGAAAAGCATTCATATCCGTAAGTTGTATTTGTGAATAACCTAACTCGTCTTGGACGATTTCTAGTCTAGTTGTTTACAGTATGAATGAATTCGCTGCTTGAATATCATTTATTTTCAATATATAAAAATATTTAAAACTTGTTGTTTGTATACATAAATATAAAAAAAGCATAAAAACAATTAAAAAAAACACGATAATGAAAGTATATAGACAAAGGAAAACATCCTATAATAACAAATTGTCATGAGGCCTACAATAATGAAACACAGTCTATCATTTTCTACTAATCTTATAGATGTATTTTCAACGGAGTAAATTAACATATTTTCCTAAACTATTATATATATCTAACTATTCGTAATGTATTATGTAGGATCGGCATGCAACCGCCTATGCCAAACCAGAGGCGGATACATCTCAGGATTACACTCTTCTGTATGGACGTGAAGAAGGTGGTCGAACGACAATTGGATTTAGCCGAGCATTGAAGACGTGCGATGACAAGGATAACGTTCTAAATGTAAGAATGCTTAGTATTTAAGCTTGGTTCCCACTGGAACGTAACGCAAGGACGTAAACGCAACGAAAGCGTTTTAACCAATGACAAGCGAAGTTATAGACAGTTAGCAATCACAAGCGAATATGCCATCGCTTGTGATTGGTCAATTCACTTGTGTTGCGTTATGTCCTTGCGTTGCGTCGCTAGTGGGAACCACGCTTAAAGGCTGGTTTCCTGTCGACGTAAGAACATCACTTTTGTTACGACTACGTCGATTTGTCGTAAGAAATGCGGATTTTACAGGAAACCGATTACGATCGAAAATTTATAAAATCGACGTAACGTAAGAAAAATGGTAACGACAAACGATTTTACAGGAAACCGATGACCTAACAATTGTTGCGTTACGACGTTTTCTTCCGATTTTACAGGAAACCGGGATTTTTTATCTTACGCTTGAATGAACGCCCTTGCGTCACGTTTCTTACGTCTCTTACGAAAGTTGACTTGAAGTCAACTTTCGCAAGAGACGTAAGCGCAATCGTAACAAGCAACCAATGAGCGACAAGAGTTATGACGTAATGTGTATGACCTTACAGTGAAATATGGCCGGACAATAACATTTGTATGTATTTATCGTACTACTACAATTTTAGCCCACTTTACGATGTTGTACAATGTACATACTTTACAAATGCACAGTAGTTTCAATATAATATTGTTCTAATCAGGGAGTTTACAACTCATATCAAAATATAATACTCTTATTTATGGACGTGCAATAAACAATCCGCATTGAAACCGACATTCTTCTGTTCTATTTGTCGGTAGAAACGTCGCGATAATGAACATTTGCAACAAGATAAGATATAGAAAGCCCTTGTAAGCAATATAATATTATTATGTAACTTTTAAAAAAAATGTTTGCTTGATTTTGTATAATTTATATTGTTTTGTCAAATTTATTCTTATTATAGGTAAATAATGGGTATCTTACTGCGTTAGTACTATCTCATGCTCGATTAGAGTACGGTATGCCTGGGCCCATAGGTAGGTCTAATAATAATAGGAATCCCGAAATGATTTGCCGTTTTTTAATTTTGAAAACTATTTAAGGCTAGGCCCACTAAGGCCAGAATAATTAATTCATATTTTGGTTCATACAATAGTGCATAGGCCTAGCCTATTAGCCTGGCTCCTAGGCTAGTTTGATTATATTTTGGTCAAATCCATTCCTATTAGTACAGTATTAATTAAGTATTATTACTAATACTAGGGCCTAGCCTATCTACTAAAAATAATATGTTGGTGTGCTGCACTGCACTGACACTGAGTAGCTACAGGTACAATAACAACATTCAACATTTCGCGCGAAAAATGATAAAACCCGCTCTAAAAAGAAACACCAATCATAGATGTTGTTTCAAATACGTCATAAATCTGACCGACGAAAGAAAAAAAATTCAACTTTCGTAACAACACTAAAATCGACGTAAGCATACGACGTGTGTTTCACAGCCAAAATTTCAACTTTCGGGAGCAGCATAACTACAGATGTTTCTCTGCGGCCTGACACGATCTTGACTAACGTCAACGACGTCAATTTTTTCTCAACTTTCGTAAGAGACGTAAGAAACGTATGAAACGCAAGATTCGTTGCAAAATTCGACTTCTTACGTCGACAGGAAACCAGCCTTAAGCCTGTTTTCCTGTCGACGTTATTCGACGCTATCGTTAACAAAAATCGGCGATCTTCAACGTAAACATAGAAATGTTAACGATTTACAGGAAAAGGGACTTTTTGAACTAACGATGACGATACAAAATGTCGGCGATTTACAGGAAAAGGTGTAATAATCGACGGTAATCGACGCTACAAGTCGCGATCGTTGACAATCGCAAGAGTTGAATCCAGTTCAACTCTAGCGATATCGCAACGCTAAAACGTAAGAACTGACCAATCATCATGGCGATACAGCACATGACGTCACATAATTGATGGCAAATTCTGCTGATTACATTTTATTTTTGTTGCATCGCGGCGCGGTCAAAGCTAGGCCTAGCCTTACCAAAGTTACTATAAAATGATGTTCCGGAAAGTAGGCGCGGGGATATTAGGTAGGTCAAAGTCTTCAGCCTAGTCCAAAATGCTATTTGGACTAGGATAGGCCTACTGAAAACGAAGAACCATCAGTATAGAGATATTAGTATGCCTAGGCCCACGTGTCCTACACTGTGAGCCTACTGCTAGAGGCAGGGGAGTCCTCTATTCACGTCGAGAAAGAAGACCGGAGTTTCAACTCTAACGTTCAACGCTAGAAATCAAATGTTCGCGCTATCGTTAACATTTCAACTTGATCGTTTTCAAACGATCGTCGTTGAACTTTTAACGATTAACGATGATAGCGTCGACTAACGTCGACAGGAAACCAAGGACGTAACGCAACGTAAGGGATTTGACCAATCACAAGCGATGGACTAATTCGACTGTCGCTTGTCATTGGTCAACACGCTTGCGTTGTGTTTACGTCCTTGCGTTGCGTTATAATGGGAACCAAGCTAAAGTATGTCAGTGGTATGTGATTATATATCGTGGATCTTTAACATGAGTTGGCACATAGGTTAATAAAACACATATTCACACCGAGTCTCTTGCACATGCGTAAACGAATTGTTTACAAATCTTCGCATTAATCAAACGCGAGCCTCTCGGAAGTTCTAGGTTCGTGAATAGGATGATACAGTGTAGGTTCATGAGTGTATTTGGAAGTGCTACGAGGACGTTTTGATTAGTAAAAATAATTCCACTTCTTAATTTAATCTCGCACCACTCCTTTCCAACCATATTAGGATTAAAAATAAACTGTTAATTTATTTATTTATTCACCTCTACCAGCTACAGGCCTACTTTTAATTTTACTTTTATATTTTGTTTTCATTTTGTGGTGTAAACACTTTTTATCCACACATTAATATCATCATTGACTTTTTTCATTATATTTATTTTTTTAATATTTTCTAGTATCTTTTCTTTCATTGTTACAGTTAATTATTATCAACTTTTGTAAATTAAAAGTGTTCATATTCTTTTCACATATTCCCTACTTTTGTTATTATTCTCTTAAATGTGTCTATACTATTTGTACTTCGAAGGCAATGCAAATAATATGTACATATCTAGTACCAACCTCTTCAGGCCTCGTGGCCCATAAGGCCGCAGCGGCAATTGTCCAGTTAGTTCTATTAGTG
Source organism: Antedon mediterranea (assembly GCF_964355755.1). Classification (NCBI taxonomy): domain Eukaryota; kingdom Metazoa; phylum Echinodermata; class Crinoidea; order Comatulida; family Antedonidae; genus Antedon; species Antedon mediterranea. Next base: position 3,547,059 of record NC_092677.1, read on the forward strand.
GCGATTTGTTTTGCTTCGTTCCATGTTCTCCATCCAAAGTATTAATTCTCTCTCTTTTTCAACTGATCTCCACCATGTTGTTTTGGGCCGTCCGACTCTCCACCTGCCTTCTGGTTTCCATGTCATAGCTGTCATACACTGACTATATTGTTTTCCATTCTCATCACATGGCCGATCTATTTCCATCTTTTGATCTCGGTCTCTTTGCTTAATTTTTTTTTCTATTTGAAAAATAATATTGTTTGATTCTGTATCATTACAGGATGACACTATGAGAATCATCTGGGCTGTGAACAACCTTGATCCGGAGGATTACGATGATCTTTCGTACCATGGCTCGTCCAGAGGAGTACGCTCCGTTTTACTTACTGCTGCTATAGAAAATCGAGTCGAATTACCACATGATGCTGAGTATTTTGAAATGTTCATGCCAAATGTAAATAACTTGATTTCTATCAATAATCTTCTGACAAGTACAAAACAACGAAAATCAGCTAAATTAATTTGTACTTTATTTACATAAATACATAACTGGCTTGTTAAATGTAATGTGAATGTAACTAGTGCCATCACATATACACGGATGGGAAAGACGACTAATAGTGATAAGATTTATTTATCAAAAGAAATCCAAACTTTCAGATTTTACTCTAAGTATTTCTTTATACTGGGTAGCTTTTTCAGTCAAAGACAGTTCTCCGCCGAGGTCCCAGTTATGATGAGTGGATGTCATTGAGAGGTATAACATACCTCAATGGTTTAATTTTTCAGGTGACGGTATCGAGTGATCGTGACACAACCTACTGGTGTGCGTCATTTGCAGTTCCAAGATTTGAAAGGCCAGTTCACATTGTGCGTCTTATGCTAAATGATTAGGCCTACTTGACCGTTTTCCACTAACATTTTGGTTCTAAAACAATGGGCCTAGGTAGTATGAAGTTTGATACCAGCTGTAAGTCAGATTATTAATATTAATTTGGAGATTTGCCAAAGCATGTTTTTTTGCATTCATAAATATACCGCTAATCATGTTTGCCATTATAGGAAATCCGGAGACTACGACCCTTCACTCCCATAATTAAATTTAACATAGGCCTAATTTGGTATCAAACACATGTAATATGATTTCTGTTTGATTTGATAGGCGGAGACAATTGTCCAAAAAGGACACGAGTATCTGGTGCATCATCTGATAATGTACGGTTGCAAAGGTACGAACACAAGCTGGTCAAGTAGATGTAATAGTGAACGTATGCCGCCTGATTTACAGGCGTGTGATCGTATGATGTATGGATGGGCAATTGGTGGTGGTGTGAGTATATTACAGATAAACTGAAAGACAAACAAACAAACAATAATGTCCATTTTGTATAGCACATTTCAACAATAATTCATGCTCATGGCGCCGTGTACTTCAATGCTTTTAAACTACATGTATGCTTCAACTCCCTAAAGCTGGGTTTACACTATCAAACTGTATGTGACAAAAATGTGATGTGCCCATAATATGGACATGTTGATGTCATATCACTACCTTATTTGGGCATATCACTACCTTGGGCACATACAATTTTTTTGTTAAACTAGTTTAATAGTGTAGACAGAGCTTTAGGGTCTGACATAAATCAGTGGCCGTGTGAACTTCGTGCTACCAGCCTACTCGTCTAAACAGATGCACACAATGTATTTTTTGTACACTGGACTGGACTGTGTTACATAAGAAAGTGACCCGGCTGAAATATTTCATATTATATAATTATTAATTCATGTTCCACGTACTATAGCCTCTTGTCCTTCCGGAGCATGTTGGTATTTCTCTTGGCAGAAAAAGTGATCCCACTGTTATTTTCATAGAGATGCATTATGACAATCCTGCACTATCACCAGGTAAGTCGATTTTATTTCAGAAACTGTATAAAACTTTAAAAATGAAAAATAGTATTCATTACAATACCTTTAAAAGTTTGTTTGCAAACTACAATTTTGCCACTTTTTGGAGAAGGTTGTACAGCCATAGACTGGGTTCCCTACATTCAGTCACAACCTTCTCCAAGCAATGGTGGCAAACCCGGTGGCGTAACGGCTATATGAGTGCTCACTAGCTAAACCCAGGGGCCCCGGAGCTTATGGGCCCCTGAGCAGTGTCCAGAGGAAAAAGCAGGCATTAAAATATGTCGGAAAAGGATAAAAGCTTTTTGGAGGGAGGGCCACTTATACAGTAGTTCCAAAACCAGGGGCTTCAGGTGTTATGCCACTGGGCAAACCCAGAGTTCGAAAGTGTAGAATAACGCTTAAACTGCAAACATTTCAACATCGTTGATTGTATCTTTAGATTTCCACGACAATTCTGGTGTCAGGCTTTACTACACACCCACACTCCGTCAATACGAGGCAGATGTGTGGGCACTTGGAGAGAACGTTACCCCCCTGCAAAGCATTCCACCCAATGAAACGTCATTCAAGACATTTGGAGTTTGTTTTAGTAATTGTACAAAGAAAGTAAGACCTGTTATTAGTTAAATTGCAAATAGGTCCAATGACGCGCATTAAGTCATTCTAGTAATTAATCATGCATAACGGAGTGTAACTAGCGCCATCACAGAGGCGTATACGGAATGCTTCAAAAGAGTTGGCCTTATTACTAAACTTCTTCACTCTTAAACAATTAAGAAAGAATTTAAGTAATTTACCAATAGTTTTTGCTATAGGCCTGCATTGTCTGTTTCCAATATAAAGACTATTACAATCTGGCTACCACAATATTTTTTTTTTATAATTTAAAGGTCTTGCAGGAAGACATTAAATTAATGTTGGTAATGCTTCACAGTCATATTGCAGGTATGTTTTCCTATCCCATTTGGTACACTGTAATGGTGATCTCTTTCCTGCAGTAAAAGGAAAAATGTAGGCAAAGTAGGCCTAACGTAAAACCTGCTTTGTGTTTTTAAATCCAAGTATATTACAGTATTTTAAATAATGAGCTTTCGGGACCGAAGGAGATGGTGATTAACGCTACTTCAATGCAATCGGAACAAAAGACGGCGCCGTTCAACTCCTTTTTTTAACTCAATTTTCTATTATTTCACATAGCGCTGTGTCTTTCGTTCCGTGAAACAGAACATGCAGATTGTAAATGTGGTGAATATTACGCTGCGCATGCGTATAATCCAAGTGTACTTTTTTATTTTGCGTTTTTAGCTTGGCAAATCAGTCTTCAACAATATTATAGTACTTTTGGTAGATTTAACGTTCGTCCTTACCGACCCGAAAATGATCATCTGATTCAGCTTAACAAATCAAAACCAGAACTAAACTTGTTTGTTTTGTTTGCGTTCTTAGCCCGGAAAATCAGTCTTCAGCAGTATCGAAATGGAAAGTTGATCGCTGATTTGGCAATAGACGACAACTATGACTTCAACCTTCAGGAGAACAGATACTTAAAACCTGAGAAGATTATTAAAGCCGTAAGGATTTCTAGTTAGAGCTTGATTCCCACTATAGAGACGCAATAGATGGAGAAGGGCATTTGCATAGATTGCGTCGCTAGTGGGAACTATAAAGGGGGGGGGGGGGGAACCACGCATAAACGATAGATGTTTCAGGTGGATCCGTAGTATAATCCGGATGGAATTAAAATCATCCCGCCGTTTTTACCATTTTAGTCTACACTATAGGTTCATGCAGGAAACAAACTTAGAATTCCAAAAAATAATGTTCATATGCTATCGACCGTGCATTTTGACGAAGCGCAAATAGTAGACTACGTGGCCCTTTTCAAAAAACATCCTGAAAACGCTATGTATAAGTTGACTTGAGGTGCGTAGTAGAAATGCGCGTCGTGAAAACTTAATTAAAATATTTTAAGTGTCTCATTGGTCACCGATCATTTAAGGCAAATTTACACAAACGAGCGGTAGCAGGATGTGCAACCCTGCTATGTAATGTATAGTTGCCGGCGGTAGGTAGCTCATCTTTGTGTATTTGGCAATTCGGGCTATAGTTGCAGTGTCTCGCGTTATATATAGTAATACAATTATAGTGTATAAAAATGTGTATATCGAAATAATTTTTTTTATGGCCTATTTCTTTTTTCTTTTTTTTATATAGGGTGATGACTTAGTTGTGACGTGTACGTACAACACAGTGGGTAGAACTTATATTACAACAGTAAGCCGCCTAAGATGCTTATAGTTCTAGACGATAACGAAACGATATATTACATACATAAACATTTTTCCTACACCAAACAAAAGAAACTAGAACATCTCTCTAATATTATTTCCCAAGTTTAATAAAAAATGACGTCATGATCAATAAGAAAAATAAATCGTATGCATTTTAGCGTGCCTTTAATTAATAAAATATTGTTTTCATCAAACACAGAATCGTGTTTTCTGTTTATAGGGCGGTCAAAGTACAAAAAATGAGATGTGTTTAGCGTATCTCCTTTATTATCCCAGGCAAACTCTTGCTGGTTCCTGCCTTTCAAATCCATCCTTACAGGCCTACTTTGAAGCATTCAACATACCAGCTGGGTAGGTAAAGAAATAGATTATTGGCTTAGAATTGGTCCCAACAATAAGTTATCTTATAATGTAAGGGCGTGTGGCGCAATGTGTTGGACGTTCGACTATACTACTGATCGTGAGATCGAGGTTCGAATCCAACTCTCGCTTAGAGATTTCACAACATTGGGCGCTATATAAATCCAGGATATTACTATTATTATTATTATTATTATTATCTACATCAATTAATAAAAGAACCTTGATTGATTTGCATCTCTGAATAGATCATGTGAAGCTGAAGCTTGCCTTGACACGTTAGCTTCTTCAGTCGACCCAGAGACGTTGAGACGAGGCTTGTATGACGTTTCATACAAGGGAAAACGGCTTGATATTTGCTTAGATACGTACTTTGAAGAAGTAGACGTAAGTAGGCATAAATAAATCAAACCAAAGCTAATTCATTTTTATTTACTTTCTCAATAATTATAGTCAAAATAACAGTTACCTATGCCTTCCTACCTACCTACTTACAGTAGTAAGTAGTAGTACTTACCGTATCGAAAATACACACACAAACAACGATAACATTAATATTCATATTTAGATATTTATTTTAATACTCTTTTCTTTCTTCAGGGTGTTCCGTATCCCGAGGAATTCCCCGTGTGGTTCAGTGAGAACGACCGGATGGAAGATTCCAACGATGTATGCAGTAAGCCTAACAACTCGCCGAGCAGTAGCGTGACATTGAGGGCAGCATCATCTACCATAGCGTTGTTGATACTCATAGTGTCATGGTCGCTAACACTCTACGCCTGAATATTTTACTATGCATCTTTTCTATATGAAATTATGTTTTTGTGAAATTAAATACAATATTTTGTGTTATTCTCATAGCAATACATTCTAAAACATATTTTATAAAAAATAATAGTATTCATACCCATAAAACTAGACCCTCCTGTAACCTCCACCCTCCCCTTACCAAATTAACATTAATGCAACATAATATCCGTTATAGTGGCACCAAATTATTTAATGATCTCCACCTTCATCAAGGATGTATATTGTTATAAAGACAGCTAAAGACTACAGCTTCAGGAAAGACCTAATGAAAGGGGTCTTTGACAGGGTCATTTATGGTAAGTTATAATTTCTTCATTGTTATTATGCCTTGTCTGCAAATCTGAAAATCTTCAAAGCTCTGTCTACTCTGTGACAAAAAATGTGGTGTACCCATATATGGACATGATGATGTCATAATACTGTACCACCATATTTGGGAACATCACACAACTTTTGGGCAAAAGTACTTTTTTACTGTTTAAGCAGTTAAAATTTAAAAAGTAATAATCTTTTTTTTTTCAAAACAGGTATCAAAGGCAAGTCAACACTTGTGAAAACTGCTGTAGCAAGCATGGAAGAGAGAAGAGGTGAAAAACCTACAAAAGCAGATGCTGTAGCCGCACACAAATCTAGAATTCGATGAATTATTACAATCCGATCTGACCCAAAAGAATCGAAATAAATATTTGCATTTGTTTTACTTTATACAGTACTGTACTTTACAATGGATTGATTGTTTTAAACAAACTAATGTATATATGTTATTGTTACTGTTTTATTAGATCCAAAACACAAACGCAAAAAAAAAATTAAAATGCTTTCATTTAAATTTATTGTTCACAGTACAGTACTTCAAAATTATTTTTTTTAATGCATTTGGATATTACCTGTATCTATGCAGTGTTCAAGAACTATACACAAATATTTAATTGTACAAAAATGTTTCATATTACCTAAAATATGCAGTACAGTACATACAGTATTCATGTCGTCGTTTTATAATGCAATTTATAGAAAATATTATAACTGTAGATGCTGCCAAAAGAATAATAATATTTCTACAATGTGATAGAAGGAATTTCTTTGAAAATTATTACACAGTACTACTGGACTAGTCTCACAATACTTTTGAATAAATTATTTAGTTTTTTTAAATTGTTCTGCCATGTTCATTCTGAAAAGTCATTGTCAAAAGGAACTTCATCATCTATGAATCATGTGTAGTTATCACTCTACTCGGAATATTTATCTCTAATCTTCCACACACAGCAAGCTGGAATTGCTCTTCTATCTCCTTTGCTGAGTTTTTAGTAAACCCACCAGATGTAACAACGATATGCTATATACCTATATGTTCTGTAAATGAAGCAGAATAACTGTGTAAGCATACTGAATAGGCTTAGTAATGTTACTGGCATATTCACTTGGAACTTTAATGTAGTACAGTATTGTTTTTCTGTTGATTATTTAGTTTATTTCGTGAGCAACGGGCTTGCTGAGTTAACAACAATAACATTTATTATTATTTCCTACTAAGAAAAAGGGATCGTTTACGATTTAGTTTATACCGTTCTTAGAATAATCAGGAAAGGATTCTGAATTGATGTTACTGTTTGTTTTTTTTTCTTCCTGCCAAAACAATCAATGGCATACAATATTTTGTGTTATTCTCATAGCAATACATTCTAAAACATATTTTATAAAAAATAATAGTATTCATACCCATAAAACTAGACCCTCCTGTAACCTCCACCCTCCCCTTACCAAATTAACATTAATGCAACATAATATCCGTTATAGTGGCACCAAATTATTTAATGATCTCCACCTTCATCAAGGATGTATATTGTTAAGCGAGTGAAGACAGCTAAAGACTACAGCTTCAGGAAAGACCTAATGAAAGGGGTCTTTGACAGGGTCATTTATGGTAAGTTATAATTTCTTCATTGTTATTATGCCTTGTCTGCAAATCTGAAAATCTTCAAAGCTCTGTCTACTCTGTGACAAAAAATGTGGTGTACCCATATATGGACATGATGATGTCATAATACTGTACCACCATATTTGGGAACTTCACACAACTTTTGGGCAAAAGTACTTTTTTACTGTTTAAGCAGTTAAAATTTAAAAAGTAATAATCTTTTTTTTTTCAAAACAGGTATCAAAGGCAAGTCAACACTTGTGAAAACTGCTGTAGCAAGCATGGAAGAGAGAAGAGGTGAAAAACCTACAAAAGCAGATGCTGTAGCCGCACACAAATCTAGAATTCGATGAATTATTACAATCCGATCTGACCCAAAAGAATCGAAATAAATATTTGCATTTGTTTTACTTTATACAGTACTGTACTTTACAATGGATTGATTGTTTTAAACAAACTAATGTATATATGTTATTGTTACTGTTTTATTAGATCCAAAACACAAACGCAAAAAAAAAAATTAAAATGCTTTCATTTAAATTTATTGTTCACAGTACAGTACTTCAAAATTATTTTTTTTTAATGCATTTGGATATTACCTGTATCTATGCAGTGTTCAAGAACTATACACAAATATTTAATTGTACAAAAATGTTTCATATTACCTAAAATATGCAGTACAGTACATACAGTATTCATGTAGTCGTTTTATAATGCAATTTATAGAAAATATTATAACAGTAGATGCTGCCAAAAGAATAATAATATTTCTACAATGTGATAGAAGGAATTTCTTTGAAAATTATTACACAGTACTACTGGACTAGTCTCACAATACTTTTGAATAAATTATTTAGTTTTTTTAAATTGTTCTGCCATGTTCATTCTGAAAAGTCATTGTCAAAAGGAACTTCATCATCTATGAATCATGTGTAGTTATCACTCTACTCGGAATATTTATCTCTAATCTTCCACACACAGCAAGCTGGAATTGCTCTTCTATCTCCTTTGCTGAGTTTTTAGTAAACCCACCAGACAACGATATGCTATATACCTATATGTTCTGTAAATGAAGCAGAATAACTGTGTAAGCATCATACTGAATAGGCTTAGTAATGTTACTGGCATATTCACTTGGGACTTTAATGTAGTACAGTATTGTTTTTCTGTTGATTATTTAGTTTATTTCGTGAGCAACGGGCTTGCCGAGTTAACAACAATAACATTTATTATTATTTCCTACTAAGAAAAAGGGATCGTTTACGATTTAGTTTATACCGTTCTTAGAATAATCAGGAAAGGATTCTGAATTGATGTTATTGTTTGTTTTTTTTTCTTCCTGCCAAAACAATCAATGGCATAACATAGGCCTAGGCTTAGTAGTAGAAAACATACTACTAGGCCTAGTAGTAGTAGTACACATACGCCTAGTAGTAGTAGTAGTACACAGGCCTAGTAGTAGGACTACTAGGCTACTGCTGTAGGTCTAAACAAAACTAGAGTCGATGTAAATGAGATATAAAGATTCGGTAATACCGTACGTAAATTAGTAATGCAATACTGTATAAAGACTCGATAGTATGTAAATGAGATATAAAGATTCGGCAATACCTTAGTACGTAAATTATTATTGCAATACTGTAAAAAGATTCGATAGTATGTAAATGAGATAAAAAGATTCGGCAATACCGTATACGTAAATTATTATTGCAATACTGTATGAAGATTCGATAGTATGTAAATGATATAAATATTCGGCAATACCGTACGTAAATTATTAATGCAATACTGTATAAAGATTCGATAGGAGAGTTCTCAAGAAACGTCGGGTCAAGAGATATAAATAAACAAATAAATAGTACGTAAATGAGACATAAAGGTTCAATAGTATGTAGATTATGATGCGTAAATTATTAATGATTCGATAGTAGGCCTATATGTAAATATATTTAGTTAGTTAATATTAAAATACAAAAAAAATATACATTGATTTATCGGCAGGCAAACTAAATTATTATAGAAATATAAAGATTCGATAGTACATGATCTGGCTTATATTTATTGGTTTGACCATACATACAGCTGTAACTCAACTCGTCATAGGCCATGGCGTTGACAACCGACAATCAAAGATTGTGGCGTTCAATACAAATGACGATATTAAACTGGCGGCCGCTTTAGTTTGGCGGCCGCTTCGACAATACTCCGTTTGTGCCTGCCTAACTAATACTCTAGGCTTTAGCTAGTTATAATAGTATGCAGTAGGCCTAGAGTAGTAGAAAGGGGCCAAATCTGAGTGGGAGAGTAGGGCCTACTCAACTCTGAGTCTAGCCAGTGTCTCTCTGTACTTACCGGTTTGTCATTTTATCCTGTTGTACTTTCCCTCCAAGGATTTCTTTTTTACAGGCGTAAACAAGTTCTAAGACGTCTTTAGTCGCATATCAGTACAAGTTTAGTATTTCAAGATGTCGTATAAGATTTCTTCTTCAATATTAAGGCTTGTCTCAGTAATTTCAAATCGATCATTCTATATAGATAAATGCATTAGCTGTCAAAAGTGAATTGATGGGTATTGAAACATTTCAACATATTAAAGATTATAATAATATCAACTATGATTTTGACAGTTATTATCATATAGCATGATACAAGTCATAGTTTAGTACTTTAAAGGAAATGAACTAAAGTGAGGTTGATGAGAATGTCTTGATGTTTCGGTTTTTTTATACTATTCTAAATGATTTAATCACTGAATCTTGTGTCATTGGTATATAAATCTCTAGAAAATACCTCATGATTGTATTGGCTGTTCACTTTGTTGCATTGTGAATTTGACATCCCTCCAAGTATTAACATTAGAAACATTGTTAAAAATAATGATTTTAGAATTATTTCCATTTTCCTATCATGATGTTATGGACAGTTCCTGCAGCATCCATGTTTTTAAGAGGTATAGGATGTACAAGGGTGCTAGAGTGTGTCAAACAACAATGCTGTCCCATACTTAGATGTGGTCTCCCTAAGGTGTCAATCTGCAGCTTGGACCAGTTGGTTCTGATTGGCTTTGCAGGTGTTGGACCCTTCTAGGCAAATATCAAATCAAGCAATTTTCAAGTCAATCATGTGACTTACGTTGCGTTACGTTCTTGCATTGCGTCGATAGTGGGAACCAAGAAGGCCGGTGATTTCATCAATCACAAGTGGATTTTTAAACTGTCGCTTGTCGTTAGTCAACTCGCTTTCGTTGCATTTACGTCCTTCCGTTGCGTCTCTAAAGCTCTGTCTACACTACCAAAAAAGTGTGATACGACATCATCATGTATATATTTGGGCACACCACATTTTTGTTTGTCACATAAAGTTTGATAGTGTAGACAGAGCTTGAGTGGGAACCACGCTTTAAGACGAGATGAACGATGACAATTAGTTTTAGTTTTACTGTTATTCTAGGATTTCTGAAACGGGCGACGGATTTAGATGAAGAACCTAGGCCCTAGGTTTAGAGGCCTCTGCACATGCGTAGCAATAATGTTACCAATTTTAAAATGTATGTGTTATTACTACCTTTATTATTGATAAGATGTCAAGAATAAATATAACGATTTATAATTTCATGGTGGCAGGCAAACATGGGGCGCGAGACTCTAGCGATCCCCTCGAACCCTATTTAATATACATGTAGTTTGTACTAAATCCTTTTAACACCTTTTTTTTACACTGGTCAACATCTCTAATGTAATTCCTATCATTAAGTGTAAATGTTTACTTACCATATATAGACATGCGAGTCATAATATTATATATCGCATTTAATCGAAGGTTGATTAAAAAAATAAAAACATTTTTCCTATTTAAATAAACAGTAGGCCTGTGTATGAAAAGTAAATCAACCTATAAAGTACTAATAAAAAAAAATATAATAATTAATAATTCGTAAGTATTTACATTATGATGTATATTCCTTTTCCAACCTTAACAAATATTTTACGAGCCCTATAAAGTGTCGTTTCCGGATTTGAACCCCGACTTCATCTATAAGGTGGGCGCCTTAACTATTAGACCACTAGACATTCTAAAAGTGTCTACTTATTGTTTCTCGTACTTACCACCATCGTTTTTTTTTCGATATATGTATGACACGCCAAAATGAATGAATAATTATTCATATTTTGTTCGTCTTAATTATAAAAAGTTATATAATAACGTTATTAGCTATAGTATTGTGTACATAGACCATTTATATTATTTTGTTTCTAAATAAATACAGTATTGTAAAAAAAAGGTATTTTTTCCATAATTTTGTAAATTAAATAAAACTACTTTATACCGCGGTTAATCTAAAAATACCCCTATTGCAGTGGTATGTTCCAAATAATGCCTGGTAGAATAATTCCAGTTGGTGCGTCGATCGCCCATATGGAAGTGTTATTACAGTCGTGTGGTTGGTAGAAGACTGACAACATTAATAATTAACGCTAAATAAAAAATGTAATTTTGCTTATGTAGGCCTATCCTGAAGAGAGCGATTTACTAATTCTATTAATTAAAGAAGAGTGGTATTGAAGGAGTTTCGAAACAGAGTTGAATTAACAACGAATACATAAGGCAGCATGTTTGGAAAATCTTTATTGTTTACTTGTTTGTTTATATATATTTATACATATTCTTTATGTGTTGATGCTGAACGTTTTATTAACGAAGTAGTTCTGGACGAGAAATATGATTTTATTCTGAAATGGAAACTTGATGAACAAAATATAATCTTCGAAATGAGTGCTGTTACGTCAGGGTACGTCGCTATTGGCTTTTCTCCTAATGGTGGAATGCCAGGATCGGATATCGTTGTCGGATGGGTGAAAAACGGAAAAGCATTCATATCCGTAAGTTGTATTTGTGAATAACCTAACTCGTCTTGGACGATTTCTAGTCTAGTTGTTTACAGTATGAATGAATTCGCTGCTTGAATATCATTTATTTTCAAATATATAAAAATATTTAAAACTTGTTGTTTGTATACATAAATATAAAAAAAGCATAAAAACAATTTAAAAAAACACGATAATGAAAGTATATAGACAAAGGAAAACATCCTATAATAACAAATTGTCATGAGGCCTACAATAATGAAACACAGTCTATCATTTTCTACTAATCTTATAGATGTATTTTCAACGGAGTAAATTAACATATTTTCCTAAACTATTATATATATCTAACTATTCGTAATGTATTATGTAGGATCGGCATGCAACCGCCTATGCCAAACCAGAGGCGGATACATCTCAGGATTACACTCTTCTGTATGGACGTGAAGAAGGTGGTCGAACGACAATTGGATTTAGCCGAGCATTGAAGACGTGCGATGACAAGGATAACGTTCTAAATGTAAGAATGCTTAGTATTTAAGCTTGGTTCCCACTAAGACGCAACGCAATGACGTAACGCAACGTAAGGGATTTGACCAATCACAAGCGATGGACTTATTCGACTGTCGCTTGTCATTGGTCAACACGCTTGCGTTGTGTTTACGTCCTTGCGTTGCGTTATAATGGGAACCAAGCTAAAGTATGTCAGTGGTATGTGATTATATATCGTGGATCTTTAACATGAGTTGGCACATAGGTTAATAAAACACATATTCACACCGAGTCTCTTGCGCATGCGTAAACGAATTATTTACAAATCTTCGTATTAATCAAACGCGAGCCTCTCGGAAGTTCTAGGTTCGTGAAGAGGATGATACAGTGTTGGTTCATGGGTGTACTTGGAAGTGCTACGAGGACATTTAGATTAATACAAATAATTCCACTTCTTAATTTAATCCCGCAACACACCTTTCTAACCATATTAGGATTAAAATATACTGCGTCGATTTAGTTATTTATTTATTTATTTATTTATTCACCTCTACAGACAGGCCTACTCTTCATTTTATATTTTGTTTTCATTTTCACACATTAATAATAAATATTATCATCATTGACTTTTTTCATTATTTTTTTTGTAATAATTTTCTAATATCTTTTCTTTCATTGTTACAGTAAATTATTTTCAACTTTTGTAAATAAAAAATGTTCATATTTTTTCACATATTCCCTAATTTTGTGTTATCATATTCTTTTAAATGTGTCTATATTATTTGTACTTCGAAGGCAATGCAAATAATATGTACCTATTTAGGCCTCGTGGCCCATAAGGCTGTAGCAGCAACTTCTAGTTGGTTCTTTAAACGGCGATTTGTTTTGCTTCGTTCCATGTTTTCCATCCAAGTTATTAATTCTCTCTCTTTTTTCAAATGATCTCCGCCATGTTTTTTTGGGCCGTCCGACTCTCAACCTGCCTTCTGGTTTCCATGACATATCTGTCATACACTGACATTGTTTTCCATTCTCATCACATGGTCGATCTATTTCCATCTTTTGATCTTGGTCTTCTTGCCTATTGTTTTTTTTATTATTTTGTATCATTACAGGATGACACTATGAGAATCATCTGGGCTGTGAACAACCTTGATCCGGAGGATTACGATGATCTTTCGTACCATGGCTCGTCCAGAGGAGTACGCTCCGTTTTACTTACTGCTGCTATAGAAAATCGAGTCGAATTACCACATGATGCTGAGTATTTTGAAATGTTCATGCCAAATGTAAATAACTTGATTTCTATCAATAATCTTCTGACAAGTACAAAACAACGAAAATCAGCTAAATTAATTTGTACTTTATTTACATAAATACATAACTGGCTTGTTAAATGTAATGTGAATGTAACTAGTGCCATCACATATACACGGATGGGAAAGACGACTAATAGTGATAAGATTTATTTATCAAAAGAAATCCAAACTTTCAGATTTTACTCTAAGTATTTCTTTATACTGGGTAGCTTTTTCAGTCAAAGAAAGTTCTCCGCCGAGGTCCCAGTTATGATGAGTGAATGTCATTGAGAGGTATAACATACCTCAATGGTTTAATTTTTCAGGTGACGGTATCGAGTGATCGTGACACAACCTACTGGTGTGCGTCATTTGCAGTTCCAATATTTGAAAGGCCAGTTCACATTGTGCTTGTAAGTATTGTGGTTTCTGGTAGCAAGGTAAATCACAGTAGGCATTCAGACACAGGGCAACGATGCTTATCAGGACGGTTTTTGATAGCATAAAAAAAAAACGTTCTGAATGGATAGAACGCTGAATTACTTCAGCGTCTTATGCTAAATGATTAGGCCTACTTGACCGTTTTCCACTAACATTTTGGTTCTAAAACATTGATTGCACAGACATACATTTTTCAAGAGTTTGTTTGTAAGCTAAAGCACTGCAACTCCATCGGTGTGACCAATGGGCCTAGGTAGTATGAAGTTTGATACCAGCTGTAAGTCAGATTATTAATATTAATTTGGAGATTTGCCAAAGCATGTTTTTTTGCATTCATAAATATACCGCTAATCATGTTTGCCATTATAGGAAATGCGGAGACTACGACCCTTCACTCCTATAATTAAATTTAACATAGGCCTAATTTGGTATCAAACACATGTAATATGATTTCTGTTTGATTTGATAGGCGGAGACAATTGTCCAAAAAGGACACGAGTATCTGGTGCATCATCTGATAATGTACGGTTGCAAAGGTACGAACACAAGCTGGTCAAGTAGATGTAATAGTGAACGTATGCCGCCTGATTTACAGGCGTGTGATCGTATGATGTATGGATGGGCAATTGGTGGTGGTGTGAGTATATTACAGATAAACTGAAAGAAACAAACAATAATGTCCATTTTGTATAGCACATTTCAACAATAATTCATGCTCATGGCGCCGTGTACTTCAATGCTTTTAAACTACATGTATGCTTCAACTCCCTAAAGCTGGGTTTACACTATCAAACTGTATGTGACAAAAATGTGATGTGCCCATAATATGGACATGTTGATGTCATATCACTACCTTATTTGGGCATATCACTACCTTGGGCACATACAATTTTTTTGTTAAACTAGTTTAATAGTGTAGACAGAGCTTTAGGGTCTGACATAAATCAGTGGCCGTGTGAACTTCGTGCTACCAGCCTACTCGTCTAAACAGATGCACACAATGTATTTTTTGTACACTGGACTGGACTGTGTTACATAAGAAAGTGACCCGGCTGAAATATTTCATATTATATAATTATTAATTCATGTTCCACGTACTATAGCCTCTTGTCCTTCCGGAGCATGTTGGTATTTCTCTTGGCAGAAAAAGTGATCCCACTGTTATTTTCATAGAGATGCATTATGACAATCCTGCACTATCACCAGGTAAGTCGATTTTATTTCAGAAACTGTATAAAACTTTAAAAATGAAAAATAGTATTCATTACAATACCTTTAAAAATTTGTTTGCAAACTACAATTTTGCCACTTTTTGGAGAAGGTTGTACAGCCATAGACTGGGTTCCCTACATTCAGTCACAACCTTCTCCAAGCAATGGTGGCAAACCCGGTGGCGTAACGGCTATATGAGTGCTCACTAGCTAAACCCAGGGGCCCCGGAGCTTATGGGCTCCTGAGCAGTGTCCAGAGGAAAAAGCAGGCATTAAAATATGTCGGAAAAGGATAAAAGCTTTTTGGAGGGAGGGCCACTTATACAGTAGTTCCAAAACCAGGGGCTTCAGGTGTTATGCCACTGGGCAAACCCAGAGTTCGAAAGTGTAGAATAACGCTTAAATTGCAAACATTTCAACATCGTTGATTGTATCTTTAGATTTCCACGACAATTCTGGTGTCAGGCTTTACTACACACCCACACTCCGTCAATACGAGGCAGATGTGTGGGCACTTGGAGAGAACGTTACTCCCCTGCAAAGCATTCCACCGAATGAAACGTCATTCAAGACATTTGGAGTTTGTTTTAGTAATTGTACAAAGAAAGTAAGACCTGTTATTAGTTAAATTGCAAATAGGTCCAATGACGCGCATTAAGTCATTCTAGTAATTAATCATGCATAACGGAGTGTAACTAGCGCCATCACAGAGGCGTATACGGAATGCTTCAAAAGAGTTGGCCTTATTACTAAACTTCTTCACTCTTATACAATTAAGAAAGAATTTAAGTAATTTACCAATAGTTTTTGCTATAGGCCTGCATTGTCTGTTTCCAATAAAGACTATTACAATCTGGCTACCACAATATTTTTTTTTTATAATTTAAAGGTCTTGCAGGAGGACATTAAATTAATGTTGGTAATGCTTCACAGTCATATTGCAGGTATGTTTTCCTATCCCATTTGGTACACTGTAATGGTGATCTCTTTCCTGCAGTAAAAGGAAAAATGTAGGCAAAGTAGGCCTAACGTAAAACCTGCTTTGTGTTTTTAAATCCAAGTATATTACAGTATTTTAAATAATGAGCTTTCGGGACCGAAGGAGATGGTGATTAACGCTACTTCAATCGGAACAAAAGACGGCGCCGTTCAACTCCTTTATTTAACTCAATTTTCTATTATTTCACATAGCGCTGTGTCTTTCGTTCCGTGAAACAGAACATGCAGATTGTAAATGTGGTGAATATTACGCTGCGCATGCGTATAATCCAAGTGTACTTTTTTATTTTGCGTTTTTAGCTTGGCAAATCAGTCTTCAACAATATTATAGTACTTTTGGTAGATTTAACGTTCGTCCTTACCGACCCGAAAATGATCATCTGATTCAGCTTAACAAATCAAAACCAGAACTAAACTTGTTTGTTTTGTTTGCGTTCTTAGCCCGGAAAATCAGTCTTCAGCAGTATCGAAATGGAAAGTTGATCGCTGATTTGGCAATAGACGACAACTATGACTTCAACCTTCAGGAGAACAGATACTTAAAACCTGAGAAGATTATTAAAGCCGTAAGGATTTCTAGTTAGAGCTTGATTCCCACTATAGAGACGCAATAGATGGAGAAGGGCATTTGCATAGATTGCGTCGCTAGTGGGAACTATAAAGGGGGGAACCACGCATAAACGATAGATGTTTCAGGCGGATCCGTAGTATAATCCGGATGGAATTAAAATCATCCACAGCCGTTTTTACCATTTTAGTCTACACTATAGGTTCATACAGGAAACAAACTTAGAATTCCAAAAAATAATCTTCATATGCTATCGACCGTACATTTTTACGAAGCGCAAATAGTAGACTACGTGGCCCTTTTCAAAAAACATCCTGAAAACGACGCTATGTAGAAGTTGACTTGAGGTGCGTAGTAGAAATGCGCGTCGTGAAAACTTAATTAAGGCAAATTTACACAAACGAGCGGTAGCAGGATGTGCAACCCTGCTATGTAATGTATAGTTGCCGGCGGTAGGTAGCTCATCTTTGTGTATTTGGCAATTCGGGCTATAGTTGCAGTGTCTCGCGTTATATATAGTAATAAAATTAGGCCTATAGTGTATAAAAATGTGTATATCGAAATAATTTTTTTTATGGCCTATTTCTTTTTTCTTTTTTTTATATAGGGTGATGACTTAGTTGTGACGTGTACGTACAACACAGTGGGTAGAACTTATATTACAACAGTAAGCCGCCTAAGATGCTTATAGTTTAGACGATAACGAAACGATATATTACACACATAAACAATTTTCCTACACCAAACAAAAGAAACTAGAACATCTCTCTAATATTATTTCCCAAGTTTAATAAAAAATGACGTCATGATCAATAAGAAAAATAAATCGTATGCATTTTAGCGTGCCTTTAATTAATAAAATATTGTTTTCATCTAACTCAGAATCGTGTTTTCTGTTTATAGGGTGGTCAAAGTACAAAAAATGAGATGTGTTTAGCGTATCTCCTTTATTATCCAAGGCAAACTCTTGCTGGTTCCTGCCTTTCAAATCCATCCTTACAGGCCTACTTTGAAGCATTCAACATACCAGCTGGGTAGGTAAAGAAATAGATTATTGGCTTAGAATTGGTCCCAACAATAAGTTATCTTATAATGTAAGGGCGTGTGGCGCAATGTGTTGGACGTTCGACTACTACTGATCGTGAGATCGAGGTTCGAATCCAACTCTCGCTTAGAGATTTCACAACAT
Source organism: Antedon mediterranea (assembly GCF_964355755.1). NCBI lineage: Eukaryota > Metazoa > Echinodermata > Crinoidea > Comatulida > Antedonidae > Antedon > Antedon mediterranea. The sequence goes on from NC_092677.1 coordinate 3,565,397, forward strand.
TGGGCGCTATATAAATCCAGGATATTACTATTATTATTATTATTATTATAATTATTATTATCTACATCAATTAATAAAAGAACCTTGATTGATTTGCATCTCTGAATAGATCATGTGAAGCTGAAGCTTGCCTTGACACGCTAGCTTCTTCCGTCGACCCAGAGACGTTGAGGCAAGGCTTGTATGACGTTTCATACAAAGGAAAACGGCTTGATATTTGCGTAGATACGGACTTTGAACAAGTAGACGTAAGTAGGCATAAATAAATCAAACCAAAGCTAATTCATTTTTATTTACTTTCTCAATAATTATAGTCAACATAACAGTTACCTATGCCTTCCTACCTACCTACTTACCAACAACCTACCAACCTACCTCCTACCTACCTATCCTCTTATGACCCTTTCGCACAAGGCCGATTAACAGTTAAATGTAACCAAATTAAGAGGGACAACAATCTTAGAGCTTGAGAAGAATTGATCCGATACATTTAATCTGAAAAAAATGGGACAATATATATTATACAAATAAGAACAAATGCGTTGTGTGCGACGGTAAAACCGTATCGAAAATACACACACAAACAACGATAAAATTAATATTCATATTTAGATATTTATTTTAATACTCTTTTCTTTCTTCAGGGTGTTCCGTATCCCGAGGAATTCCCCGTGTGGTTCAGTGAGAACGACCGGATGGAAGATACCAACGATGTATGCAGTGAGCCAAACAACTCGCCGAGCAGTAGCGTGACATTGAGGGCAGCATCATCTACCATAGCAGCGTTGATACTCATAGTGTCATGGTCGCTAACACTCTAGGCCTGAATATTTTACTATGCATCTTTTCTATATGAAATTATATTTTTGTGAAATTAAATACAATATTTTGTGTTATTCTCATAGCAATACAATCTCAAACATATTTTATGAAAAATAATAGTATTCATACCCATAAAACTAGATCCTCTTGTAACCTCCACCCTCCCCTTACCAAATTAACATTAATGCAACATAATATCCGTTATAGTGGCACCAAATTATTCAATTAAATTAAAATGGCACCTTAAAAAAAAAATTATTTTCTTTTAAACTTAAACAAATTCTACTCCATAAATAACTTATAATAATAAATAATATAAGAACATATTTATTCTGTTTTTCTGTGCTTTCATAGTATTTTATTATTATTACCTTGTCGTTGTTTTTCTTTACTTGTTTGTTTGTCTTGTTTGCTTGTTCAAACTTCAATAATATGATTACAACTTCTTAACTGGCTACCCGTCACAAGTTTGTTTGGAGGGAGACCTCCAAATGTTATTACTTTCTGGGTTTTGCCTCTTAATTATTTATATTTAAATTGTTATTTCAATTACTTTGATAGATAAAGAAATAAATGTTGTTATGAATGAATGAAAAAAAAGTATGTACATTTGTAAAAACTCCTGTATTTTGTCTCCCGGTCCGCGGATTTCTTAAAAAAAGTTGTCGAGTTCGAAACGTATCGAAATTTTTTTTTTTCATTTTAATTTTTTACTGATTGAGAGATATTTATATTTAGTGGTTAGGTTTATTATTTAGAATGAAAAATGTTTTTGAAAATTTGCTTCTTCGTCTCAACAAACGATTACTACTAAAGTATGCGTACTCAACCAATCAATACGGCAAAACGTAAACATTGTGTCAATTTGTTTCTGGAAGGCGTCTATTGCGTTCCATACACATTTTAAAGATCGTGTCACATAAAATTCGCTCGACTACTACTATCCGCTCGACTCATCATTGCTTTCCGAACCGTACCGCCCGCCGAACGAAGGCTTCTAGACATGCACCACATGAGAGCAGCAGTCCCAATTCAGGCCTAGCTTTCCTACTAGAGTAGCAATTTATATTGTGTTTTAGGTATACTTAAAATTGTTTACTTACGACGAATAACCAGGTCACTTGGATTTTACTCTCTGGCAGTTCTAGCCAGCCAGGCAAGTAGTAGCAGGCCTAGGCCCTCTCTAATATTTAAGTAAGTATAGGCCTACTATCATTATTACACCAACAGCAACAGTTATTATATTTTGAATCAATCTAGCCTAGCTAGTAGTAGGGCTAGGCCATATAGTACACTAGCCTATTTAGGCTACACTTGTCACTAGTCTAGGTAGGAGCCTAGGCCTTGTGCAGCATGCTAGGCCCGAGTAGAAGTACTCACTAGTTAGTAGTAGGCCTCTCTCTAGAATAGGCCTGTCTCTTTCTCCACTGTGGCTGCTGTAGTTCAATAGAATAGTTTGTGGTAGGAATGATACATCCATGATGATGCACATGGAAGTAGCCGGCACATCCATCATGATACATTACTACCTAGTAACCTACTACTAATAACTACTACTACGGTCTAGCTAGATAGGCTAAAAGACTATTATTTTATTATCATCTTACAATACAAATACAAGAATATGTTATCTTTTAATTTTATATTATTATATACTATATAGGCTAGGCCTAATATTTATGCATATGTAACGTACTGTAATTCTGTATTTTAAACAAAATAAATTAGCCTAATTCATAATTGTAACATATTGTTTTTATGCTAATAAATTTAATATCATATTAACAGGTTCAAGCAGCTTCCAAGATGAAAATAGTGCAATTAAATTTGAGTAAACTATGCTGCTGTTTTACATTTTTGATATCACTGCTAAAAAGGGCCATGTGTTTTGTAAAAGGCCACAAACGAACAAACAGTGATTCAGCAATTACAATCAATGGCGATTCAAGGTTGCCAGTGTCATCCAGTGGTAATGCAGAAGTAAGTTTGTCTGCAACAAAACATAAACCCAAGGTGAACTACATATCCTAAAATGACTATTGGCTTGGTGGTTATGAAGCTTGGCTACCAATTTCATTTCATTTCATTTCACATTCAATTAATGAAAACTTAAACAATGTAAACAATATAAACAAATAATGATTTCATTAATTTGGATCAGTCTTAGAGGCCAAGGCCTGTCTGAGAAAGACCCAACAAAACATAAATACAAAATTAAAATGTGTACAAATTAGGTAAAAGTGGCATAATAATAATAATATATTTATGAATGATAATTTTCCAAATAATTAAACTTAATTTGATGTCTGAATATTTTTGCATTTTCACATTTTTTTAGAAGGGTCTTGGTTTAAGTCCTGGCAGAGTCAGGATTTTTTAACTCCACTCGCAAAGAATTGTAATAAGACTTTTTATGTAGAGCATCTTGTGTATTATGATTGTCTTGTGAGCAGGATTGCCACCTTTAAGAAGGATAGTGAAATAATTTGCAAACAAAAAACAAAACAACGCACAAAACACATACCTGCAGATGTCCTTATGTTTTTAAATTGTATTATATTATATCAATTAATTACATTGTTACTGTAGAGGCTGTTATTCTTTCAGAATGAATTAGATTGGGATGATTGGGGGGATGGCGCACCAATCAGCATCAAGATTGATCCGACCAATCAAATACCAGCAAATCAGGATCAACAAGAAATGGATTATTTTTCCGATATGGTGCCATCTTTTAAAAAACCTGTAAGTTGTCATTTTTAGGCCTTCTTCATTCGCTCCTATTTCAAAAACCATGGACCCGCCATTGTCAGCTTAGGCATGACATGTTGGACCGCCAATGTCAGCTTAGGCATGACATGTTGGACCGCCATTGTCAGCTTAGGCATGACATGTTGGACCCGCCATTGTCAGCTTAGGCATGACATGTTGGACCGCCAATGTCAGCTTAGGCATGACATGTTGGACCGCCATTGTCAGCTTAGGCATGACATGTTGGACCGCCATTGTCAGCTTAGGCATGACATGTTGGACCGCCATTGTCAGCTTAGGCATGACATGTTGGACCGCCATTGTCAGCTTAGGCATGACATGTTGGACCGCCATTGTCAGCTTAGGCATGACATGTTGGACCGCCAATGTCAGCTTAGGCATGACATGTTGGACCGCCAATGTCAGCTTAGGCATGACATGTTGGACCGCCAATGTCAGCTTAGGCATGACATGTTGCACCGCCATTGTCAGCTTAGGCATGACATGTTGGACCGCCAATGTCAGCTTAGGCATGACATGTTGGACCGCCAATGTCAGCTTAGGCATGACATGTTGGACCGCCAATGTCAGCTTAGGCATGACATGTTGGACCGCCAATGTCAGCTTAGGCATGACATGTTGGACCGCCAATGTCAGCTTAGGCATGACATGTTGGACCGCCATTGTCAGCTTAGGCATGACATGTTAGACCGCCAATGTCAGCTTAGGCATGACATGTTGGACCGCCATTGTCAGCTTAGGCATGACATGTTGGACCGCCATTGTCAGCTTAGGCATGACATGTTGGACCGCCAATGTCAGCTTAGGCATGACATGTTGGACCGCCATTGTCAGCTTAGGCATGACATGTTGGACCGCCAATGTCAGCTTAGGCATGACATGTTGGACCGCCATTGTCAGCTTAGGCATGACATGTTGGACCGCCAATGTCAGCTTAGGCATGACATGTTGGACCGCCAATGTCAGCTTAGGCATGACATGTTGGACCGCCAATGTCAGCTTAGGCATGACATGTTGGACCGCCAATGTCAGCTTAGGCATGACATGTTGGACCGCCAATGTCAGCTTAGGCATGACATGTTGGACCGCCAATGTCAGCTTAGGCATGACATGTTGGACCGCCATTGTCAGCTTAGGCATGACATGTTGGACCGCCATTGTCAGCTTAGGCATGACATGTTGGACCGCCATTGTCAGCTTAGGCATGACATGTTGCACCGCCATTGTCAGCTTAGGCATGACATGTTGGACCGCCAATGTCAGCTTAGGCATGACATGTTGGACCGCCATTGTCAGCTTAGGCATGACATGTTGGACCGCCATTGTCAGCTTAGGCATGACATGTTGGACCGCCATTGTCAGCTTAGGCATGACATGTTGGACCGCCATTGTCAGCTTAGGCATGACATGTTGGACCGCCATTGTCAGCTTAGGCATGACATGTTGGACCGCCATTGTCAGCTTAGGCATGACATGTTGGACCGCCATTGTCAGCTTAGGCATGACATGTTGGACCGCCATTGTCAGCTTAGGCATGACATGTTGGACCGCCATTGTCAGCTTAGGCATGACATGTTGGACCGCCATTGTCAGCTTAGGCATGACATGTTGGACCGCCAATGTCAGCTTAGGCATGACATGTTGCACCGCCATTGTCAGCTTAGGCATGACATGTTGGACCGCCAATGTCAGCTTAGGCATGACATGTTGGACCGCCATTGTCAGCTTAGGCATGACATGTTGGACCGCCATTGTCAGCTTAGGCATGACATGTTGGACCGCCATTGTCAGCTTAGGCATGACATGTTTTACAATTATCATTTTTGTAATTATTACAGTAGTGTCATATGTCTAGAAACGATAAACTGTCTTACAATTTTTGACTAATGATATTTATTTTGTCATATTAAAGAAAGTTATTCGTAAGAAAATAGTTGACCAGAATGCACCAGCACCGACAAATCATAGTTCTCTTTCCAGTCGACTGGCTGTTAATGCATCGGTGATAATGCCAGAAAATGTAAGTTTCACGGAACACTAAAGAACCTCTCCTTTGGGACACCTCTATTAACAAACAAGGGTCAATATATGTTTTAACACAACTGCCAACACTATTCAGTCAATACCCTATTAAGAGGACACTTTTTTAGGTCCTAAAAATGTCCCCTTACAAGGTTTATGTAGTTTGTTTGTGTAAAACCCTGGTACACACACAAAGATTTGAACCCAGGACCCACGAAATTGAAAGATAGCATGTTATTGTTAACACTAACTAATTGTTCAATAAATTTTGTTCGCGATGATTTTTATTCAGAAGACAAATGAACGATAAGCTATTGTCAACATTACTTATAACCTAATAATATGTCTATATTTTTAGCCCGAGTTGTCAAATTGGGACGATAGCAATGAAAATGCCTGGGATGAGGAGTCTAGTAATGATTTATTATGGGAGGCCGATCAGGTCTTAAGACAGCAAAAACAAGCAGAACGAGAACAAAGAATAGCGGAGCATCAGCGAAGAAAAACTGAAAAAGAAATGCAGAGAGAATCACGTAGAGAAGGAAATAGATTAGCTGTAAAATTAAAATGAAACTTAAAATATTAATATTAAGCTCAGATGGAATAGGTTATTGGATTATCTTAGCTGTGGATTATCTCCTTCTAGTTGCGAATTATTTCCATCTAGTTATGGATTATCGCCATCTAGTTGCAGATTATCTTCATCTAGTTGCAGATTATCTTCATCTATATGCGGATTTTCTTCATCTAGTTGCGGATTATCTTCATCTAGTTGTGTATTATCTTTCTCTAGTTGTGGATTATCTCTAGAGAATTATCTCCATCTTAATCCTTTATAATTGATAACCTTACGAATTATTCTAATAATTATTATTTCTAGTGCAGATTTAAGTTGCCTCAAAACACACACTTGTAATAGTAATTAATTACAGTTAAAATTTATTACTTTATTGTAAAACTTTCCTTACATTTTTAATTATTTAGTGAACTTTATGTGATAAATATGATCATTCTTATAATTCTACTTTTTATATTTTTGAATTTTGATTCTGTTTTAATTTGATCATCGTACAATTTAAATATTGTTTTTAGTGTGTATTGTACTGCTATTTAAAATACACAATTGTCTTTATGAGGTACAACTGGACTGTCTTCTATTACTATAAAAATTCATTGTGGTTTGAGCGCTCGGCCTGACAATTATTATTATTTATGAATTTTTAATTCCATTTCTTATATATTTATAATTTGAATTATGTTCTTAATTTATAAAATGTAATTATTACATTTATTGATTTATTATATAATTTATCCGAATTCGTTTTGCACTCTTTCTAGATGTTCATGAGAGAGAGAGAGGGGGTCGGTGTCTTAAGCTCTGTCTACACTATCAAACTAGTTTGACAAAAAAGTGTGATGTGCCCAAATATGGTAGTGATATGCCCAAATATAGTAGTGATATGATATTATCATGTCCATATGTGGGCACATCACATTTTTTTGTCATATAAAGTTTGATAGTGTAGACAGAGCTTTAACTTTGTTTTATTTGACAGATTTAAAATATTACAACTTTGTTTAGGAATAAAATAATAGGAAATTTATTAAATAATGTTTTATATTATGAAGTACTGTATGTCAATGTCTGTTCAAACTACCGTATAGTGTCCATATGCACTTCCGTATCAGACTAAACCTACAACAGATAATCATTGAAGATTGCGTCTAATAAGTGAACATTTTTGATTGGACAAAATCAAAAACAGAAAATGTCATTTACTACAGTGTTTATTGCCGTACCTTGTTTATGATTTTTGTATGTTACCTGGAAATTGAATAAAATAAAATAAAATAAAATAAATAAAAAAAAAAATACATTTAATACACGAACATTTTAAAGATATTTTACAATTTATACAAACAACAATACACCTATCGTATACAATTTATTAAAAAATAATAATTTACACTATAATACAGATATTGCTAAACTAAATAACACTCTCTTTATATATTTTCGTTTGGATTTTACTACAGAGTGTTAAAATAAAGATGGCATGACAGAACATAACAAATTTACATACAAACATATCATTTTTGTCCTATTGTTCGCTTTTTTCGATTGTCGAACATTGAGCAATACTGATTGGTTACTTCAGTGACAGTTACCATGACAACTGTATTCGCTTTTACGTCTGCGTGTACCGTCGTCTCGTACGCTATCAGAACGGTATCGGCAACATGGCGAGACGGTGCCCAGACGTGCAGCACTTGTTTATGCCAGTCCTCCATCGTGTTTTGAGTCGCATTTAATATCCCTGTAAGAAAAAAAAAAGTGTTATAACAAATAGATAAAAAAAAATAGACTTAATCGCAAATATCTATCCGTTGCGCTCATTTTGATGCCCATTGCATGGATGCGTGCACTTAGCAAAAATGTATTGTATACGTATAAATGTTCTCACTAAAGCTTGTTATAGACAGTTAGCAATCACAAGCGAATAAGCCATCGCTTGTGATTGGTTAAAACGCTTGCGTTGCGTTTACGTCTTTTCGTTACGTTCTAGTGGGAACCAACCTTAATGCTTGGTTCCCACTAGAGACGCAACACAAGGACGTAAAGCTTTATGCCGACAATTTGAAAACGGCCAAAATGACTGTTCTCTTGTGTAGAGGCGTTTTGTATTGAATCATCAACAAGCTTGATTCCCCATTTTGACGTAACCAGATGTAATGTGTAATGTGGCCAATCACGACGCGCGATGGGCCATCTGAACTGTCGTGATTCATGGTCAACTCACTTGCGCTTAGGACATTGCATTGCGTCCAAGTGAGAAATAACATTATTTATTTGTTGTCAAAAACTCGTACCATTTAGTTTCTTTGTCAGTAGTCTCGTGGCATCCTCTACGTCAAACTGGCCTTTGTATTTCATCGCCCTGGTAACGGACACGCCCAATGTGATACCAAACAGACGGCATGTGTAGTCAGTGATAGCGCCACCAGATGGGAAGTAATCTACTTCCATTTCGGTCTTCAGAAGCTCGGCACCAAAACAGCGATGTAACATTTCAAAACTACGATTGAAAATAAAGAAAATTATTATTTTTTCCCTCCAATAAATGTTGTCCATAACACCAATTAAAAATGAATTATATAAATGTTCATTACAATATTTCTAAGCATTTTTCTAAGGTTTTTTTAATTTTATTTTGTCCCACATTTATTTCATCAGTAACATTGCCAATAAATCTATAAATAGTAAAATAATTATTACTAACTTTTCTTTATTAAATTTTATGTTTATGTATTGTACTACCATATTGAGCAATATTACTAATAATACATGTTATTAATCTTACCTGAGAACTTCAGATTCAACCGAATTTCCACCAGCATTTGGACACATTTCCAGCTTCTTTCCAGAGGAGGACAACTCCATAGACGCGAACGATCTGAAACAGTTGAAAGAGCACTGGACTAGCGCCCTCTCTCCAGCATGCTCAACTGCGCGTGCAAACTTAAAATAATCGCATAGCTTAACACCAAAATTCTTCCCAATGTAGATATTATTTGGGGACGTAGTATTTCGTATTCTTTCCTTCGTTTGTTGAGATTTTTTTGTGGTGATATGTTTTACAAATCCGACTTTGCAAAAGGCCTTCCTTCGGCCAGGGCGGCCGGTATTCAAAAAAGCGATAGGGGTACGCTCTGGAACACCTCTCATTCATCGCTATCCGTCGCTGCTTATTTGCTGTCATATTCGTCATTGTCATGTTTAAAGATTTCTCTATTACCAACTTTCTTTAATTCTACCGCTTGAATTACATTGTGTTTATTATGGTGTATCTTGTCGAGTTGTGCAACGCGCTGTCTGTTTAGTTCGCTTTTATATTGACACAGTTAGTCGCTTACGACATTTCTAAAAATAGAACATTACTAATCGATATCGCCGCGGTGGTTAATCACTGTCTAAACACGTTCGTGATGCAATCTTTCAACCATAGGTGTAATTCAGTGTATGATTACTATTACATATATGGTACACGCGGCAATACTCGTATTATTAAAATTGCGAAAGAAAATAATAATTTAGTTATATCCATGGAGAAATTATTTAAATTCCTCCATTATTTTACGGACACAAAAATAATTAATAAACACATCCAGGGACAACCGGGTGTGTCATCGGCTGGTGACATCATGAAGGAAATTGAACGAACTTATCTTCAAAACAAGTTTCCATGGTGATTAAATAATTCACTTTACACCAAATTAAAAAAATAGGTCTATATATTTTATTTACATAATTGCATGTGTCTATAAACAGAAGAACAATAATTGATTAATTATTATGTTATATTTTTTTATTTATCTTTTTTTTTATTTATCTTTTAGGGCAATCGAACATTGAACAATGTTTATTTGTTTGTTCGGTAACGGTTACTAAGACAACCGTATTAGATTTTAAATCTGCGGGTATCTTGTCGTACGCCTTCTGAACTGTATCAGCAACATCACGAGAGGTCGCCCATATGTGAAGGAGCTGTTTCTCGAACTCATCCGTGTTTTGCGTAGCTTCCAATATTCCTAAAAAAGAGAAGATAACTACATATAGGCCTAGAAAAATTTTCTAAAAATCATGAAAACCAGGTGTCAACAATATCTATCCTGTCATTTCGGTCATTCAAGATAATGCTTAAAATAAATTCATGCATACCTTTTAACTTCCTTTCCAGTAGTCTGGTGGCATCCTTTATATCATATTCATCTTTTTTGTTTTTTTTTTGTTTTTTAAATTTCATCGCCCTGGTAACGGACACGCCCAATTTTCTACCAAATAGACTGCATTTGTAGTCGGCAGTCTTTGGGCCTGTAGGCTTGTTATACATGACTTCCGTTTCTGTCTTCAAAAGTTCTGCGTTACAGCAATAATGCAGCATTTCGAAACTACAATAAAATAGAGAAAATGTAGGATAATAATTCTTTCACATCCATGGAAACATTATTAAATACTATAATTATGATGCGAGCGGTAAATGAATGTGTATTTTAGGCTGTAAAATTAGGGAAGATACTATTTATTTTATTTTTATGTTTCTTTAGCGACTTCTGGTAAACAGACTTTTAGGTCAGCCTGCTGTTAGGAAGAACTTCATGGTTTAGTCAACCGCTAAAAGCTCATTTTGGCCTAAACTGCAGGAGCCTAATACAGATCGACGATAAAGAGATAAATAGGTCTACCAATATGCATTTTTCCTATATAAAGCAAGATAAATCTAAAAAGTAACTAGAATTTAATTCGTCACTTTGACGAATTATAGGTGATCATATCCTAGAACTATAGGATAACCATATATGCTGCCTTTGATGAAAATGATATTTTTACACGTCCAATCAAATGACGTCATAATTAGTAAGAGCGATAGTAATAATGTGATACAACGATTTTATTGGTATTATTTATTATGAAGTCATTTGATGGGATTGAAAAAAAATTATTTCTATCAAAGACAGCACAGTAATGGTTGTTATCCTAATAGTTCTAATTTCTTTTGTTTTATGTCAGAAAAATGTATATTATGTTTATTGTCGATCATTATATAGGCCACATTTTAGTCAGATTAGGCCAAGTTGAGCCGCCCCCGGCCAGAAAAACGTTATTTTATATGAAACGCCAAATGCTATTCTATTGCCGGTACTTGTTTCTTCTAATAGAAGTTCTATTTATATTAGGAATAGCGATGTATATTCAAAAGTTAATATCACCGTTTTTAGTATATATTATTAAATATTTCAATTATACTGTAAAGAAAAATGAACGTTTTTAGCCACGAAAGATGTAAAGCAAGTTGTCCCCACAGTCGGCAATCGTATGAATTACGTCATTTGATAAAATAATTACATAAAATCATGTTTTTTATTGAAATATTTTGTATATTAACATTGTAAAATTCAATAAAATATGATATTAATAATGATTAGTAAATAAAAAATAATGTTTATTTAACCTCATTCGAAAAATGTCAATACTTTATTTAGACATAGAGACAACGTGACTTCACGTGGTACACGCGAGAAAAATCTTAATTAATTCCAATAACTTTAACTCGCGAAGGGAGCAATGCGCATATAACATTACTTAAGAAAAAATTTTCCGGAATTCAGAATTAGCGGTTCACAACATATAATAGGCCTATTAACGAAATGCACAATACATCGGCGCATGAATGTAAGATTTACAAACAAAGTACCATTCTATTACAGCTAAACACGGAATGGAAAGATAGATTGATCTTCTAAAAATGAGAACCGCAGCTATACGTAAGAAACAATCGTTCAGATACATATTAACTGTAAGTGCTGTCTTTAGCCGGTATACATGGTTACGTCCTATTGAAACGAAATCAAGTCGAAATGTGGCACGCCACTCAAAGACTCAAAAATTAAGTATACACAAATAAAGTTGGCTTTAAACATCCCTGCATGAATGAAAACGGAAAAATGGTTTTAATGTGGTGAACAATACTTTGTCTAATCAAAACAAACGTGAACAAGTCTCTTTTCCAAAAGAAAACACCATAACAAATATTATATAATTTTAAACGCAGGAAACAGAACTGAACAAGTACTGGAAAACTATGGACTATAATCCGACGGGAGATCGTAATTGCCAGTTTAGTGCCGTATCTGATCAATTGATAACAATAGAAATCTATCTATCCCATTTTACTTAAAGACAGTAAGTTGTTTATTACCTAGAAAACAACTCACACCTTGCGAACGAGAGGGAATGGTCGGTATTTATTACAGAAATGCCAGAAGATTATCTTATCAAGAAATGGAACTTATGGTAACCAAATAACCCTACAGGCAATTGCCGATATTTTTAACATTCAGATATTGGTCATAAGTTCTTTAAGTGGAGGAACAACGCTGATTTCACCAGATGATGCCAGCATTTTCACGTTCAATTTGCCATATATTGTGCTAGGACATCTACCAGAAGGCAACGGTGAGCACTACCTGTCGCTTTCAGTTCCCATATTGTTTTTGAAGGAGACATGGATCATAGGCCCATTGTTGTAGATGAGACATCAGATACAGACGAAAGCATAATCGATAAAGATACAGACAAAGTAAACAATGAAGAAACTGAAAGAGCAACCGATAAAGATAATACTCATCAAGGAATAAACAGTGAATACATTGATCGAGAAGTAAACGATCACAGCACTGGAGAATGTCAACGATGTAAATAGGCCAGACAACGAATAAGTAAATGAGGAAGACGTAGGAACTTGAAGCATATCTCTATTTTTGAAAGACTACCCAACGAAATTCTCATCATGATTCTTACATTTGCAATGACCAATGATGTTGCAAGTAGACAGTTTCTGCCATGTGTGACATGGCTGCAGCAGATGGTGCCATGTGTGACAAAAAGGTTCAAGGGTTCAGCAGATGGTGCCATGTGTTCCCTTGATGAGCTGCTTGTCTACGTCAACCCAGGCGTAGAAACAAGATCTAATGTTGCTTGGGTGATATTACTAAAGGGAGAAAGTCTACCATGATGGTATACTATTGAACGCGTCTTTTGGAGGAAAGGAAGAAAAAATACACGGTTTTATAAGTACGATTTTAATTACTGTTTATAGTATTTTATTACCATGTTTTATCTATATATTTTAATTAGGCCTAATATCTTCTTTAAAATTGTAAATGAAAGCAAATATGGTTTTATATTGAAATCAACCATCTTTTAGGTAAATATGCCTGCATTAATAACTCTTTTACCACTGTAAAGAATCGTAGCCTACGATAAAATAGCCTTAGGAAAAATATGCTTACAAATATTTAATTGTCAAAAATGTAGGTCTACATTTGTGACAATTAAATAATATATACTGTTATATATAAAACAGAGAAGAAAGGTGGGACGAACCCACACAAGACAAGAAAAAAGTAACTTTACCTTAACCATTTGAAGTAACATTAGAACATTTTGAAAACTGAGTTATATACGTGTTTTCGATACTTTTCATTTCATTACTTTTTCACATTACATTTGCTTTGTTTGTTATAAATTATGTTAGATTTTATATAATTCTCTTAGTTGTGTTTTTGAATTGTGAATGAGTGTTTAATAAATAAAATTCAAGAACTGATTTAGTATTCTTATTTTCATCATAAGAAATAACATAACTATATCAATTATAATTTAAGTAGACGGTACCGATTAAAACATTCATTATATAGATTAATTTTTTTTTTAAACAGAAGAAAGAAGGAAGACTGAAAAGATTCAATCTAGAAACAGCGCAAATAACGATAGCCAAAAACTGATCGGTCAACTCGGCCACAATAAAGTATGGAACGAAAAAGTGCTTTGTCTATTATTATTTTTATTATTTAATATTATTTTATTTTATTATGGATAGGCCTATTCAGGCTTTAAAGAAGAAATAAAAAACACTCGTATAAAAAAATGATCTCATTGCCGATATGAATACGAAACCTCGTGTTAAAAAACACATGCTGATATTTGACATTTAATTAAATGTAATAAGGAAATCATTCTTATTTTTGGTGCTGTAAACGTTGTCTAAATATAATTATTATTCATTAAAAAGTCAGAATTATTCCTAGGTAAAAAAATAATATGAAAACATTTTATTTTATCTCATTTTTTTGGCACTTTTTGGGTGGCCGAGTTGACCGATTAGTTTTAGGCCGAGTTGACGTGAGGTCGAGTTGACGTACGTGAGGCCGAGTTTACTTGAGAGCGAGTTGACTTGGGGCCGAGTTGACTTGGGACCGACTTGACTTTGTTCAAGACAGTTTTAGGACCGACTTTGATCGAAATCATTAATAAAATACAACAGTATAGTTATTTTTTAATATTGAACATTTTAGATTGATTAGACTCCTTTTCTATTGTTATTTCTACTGTACTCTGAAAGACACAGTACGAACCAAAAATATAGGCTAAATGGAATAGGAGTTTGGCTAAATAAATGATTTGCACATTTTTGTAGAATACCTTTTGCACATTTAACGTCAAAACTGATCCTTTTTACATTTAACGGCGTGATGTTTGCACATTTAGTAGGTTTTGAATTTTGACAGATTAGCACATTTGAGGGTGACATGTTTGCACAAATGCGACTTTTTACACATTTCACGGCCGCAACACGGTCCAACCGGTCATATGCCATTTCTTATATTGGATGAGGCCATGTCTTAAATTCGTTGTTGTCATTCAAAAATGGTTTGGAATTTACCATTATCGTGGATTTGCTTTTTTTAGTGGGCACTGAAAATAACCTATAATAAAGATGAAATAAAATTAGTTTCAATCAAAATTACTGATGTATTTTTTTCAAATTATTGGCTTTGATAAATTTCAACATGTCTACCCATCATGTGGACTATTAAATGCGCAGCCGATGCTGCTGCTCAGAATTAATTATGATAAATCAAACCATGGTGGAAATTTTCACCATGCATGATGATCCGACCAACATTAATACAGGACAAAATTACTAATTAATAAAGGGAAGAGAGAACCAATGTATGTATGGTTTTAATCTTCGACTTATCATATTCTTAATTTTAAAGAAACATTGATGACTTGTACTTGTAGTAGGCCTAGGCCCGAAAATACGCTCCCTAAATATTTAGGCCTAGCACAGCTTAGGATTGGTGGTTCCGAGAATCCGTGTTAGATAGTGTAATTATTGAGATTACGATTATGTGATACAAAATTGTTTACGTTGATGAGAAGCTTATTAATTTCAGCGGGTAAAAACAGAAATCTAGCCTATTTGTTTTAGGGAAATTGTACAATAGAGATATCCTATATTGTATTGTTTTGAAGGTTTAAATGGAGAAAATCCTCTTCCTTACTCACGAGGACGATCGATACGAGGCATCGATTGCGTCCGAGAAACTCAACAGGTGTTTTTTCAGACCTAGGCCTAGGACTAGCCTAGTCCTGCTAGGCCTAGGACTAGCCTAGTCCTGCTAGGCCTAGGACTAGCCTAGTCCTGCTAGTGTGGCCTACCGAAAACTTTATATAAGGCTTGCAATAACGATTCTATCATAAAATATAAAATTTATTGTAAAGTGTAGGCCTACTGTTTACCGCGCTGAGGCATATGAAATCAGAAAATGAATGTTCATTGATTTCTCAAGTAACAGAAGAGTAGGCCTATACTGTATTTATTATTATTAATATTAGCATATAATTTTCTTACCTCAGAACTTCTGATTCCACTGAGCTTCCTCCACCATTCCGTGTATTCTTGATCCTTTTCCCAGAGGGTGATAATATCATAGACTTAAAAGATTTGAAATAGTTGAACGATGATGACTGAACCATTTCCCCTCCACTAAGATGGTTAACGATTCCTTCTTTAAATTTCGATTTGGAAAAATCGCAAAAAGTCACAAAAAAATTGTTAGGCCTACATCCTGTTGATATTCCGTAACAGATAATAATCAGTATATATAATAATATATCAGTCAGTTCGTCAAGCCAAGTGGCGAGGCTATTGCAAAACTTACAGCAATTAGCTATAAAACATATAAGAGATAATAGAGTCATAGGCAACACCAATACCCGTCACTGCTTCTTTATATAGTCGTCGTCGCTAAAAAACAATCGGCAGCCAACCAATCAACAGTCAAATATTATTGGATTGTTCAACTTAATCAGAGGGATTACAAAAGTACTGATACCTTTATAATAGCATAATTTATTAATTATTAAATTTACTATATCTTCATCTTCTAATTTTTTTCTTTTGTGAGATTCACTCACCTTTATTTCATATTTTTATTACATACTTATTTATAATAAATACATTTCTTTGTATCAGTTCTTGTTTCTCTTAGTTTGTTTTTTTATTTGATTCTGAATCGCCCGGGTGATATTCTGAAAATTAATGATATAATATAATTATAGTATACATATATTTCTTTATATATTTCTTTTTATATATGAAGTTTCCTATTTGCCTTACAGATGTAGATCATAAATATAAATTATACAATTCATCATTAAAATATTTAAAATAATGGAAGCAAAACAACTCAGCTAACACTTAGAGTACAGCCTTTTACACATTAGTTGTATTGTGCACCAAATTGAGTACGGTATATAGTATGATTTACAGTCATCTTCACATAAAATAAACTTAATGAATCAAAAACAGAGTTATTAGTTTTAACTCCACCAAAAGTCGACATTAAGTAATAGAAATATTCAACTGAATATTGGTGAAATTATTGTTAAACCCTCCAACACAGTTAGAAATCTTGGTGTGGTGTTTGATGTTTTTCTTCGTATGACACCTCACATTGATAATGTCTGCCGTACTGTAAATTTTTTCTTTTCTTTCACTAATTCTATCCAGGTTAGATTATTGTAACTCACTATTTGTTGGAATGTCCAAACATAACATTTCGAGATTACAAAAGCTTCAGAATCGGGTTGCCAGGTTAATTTACCAAGTACCTATGTTTGTTAGTTCTAGACCTCTGCTTTATGAATTGCATTGGCTACCTGTTGAAAATAGAATCACTTTTAAAGTGTTACTTCATGTCTACAATTGTATAACTAATAATGCGCCCTGTTATCTGAGCAATCTCTTACGGGTGTATAGGTGTGCTAAGAGAGGCCTGAGGTCCGAGATAGATCACACTAGATTGGATCACTGTCTCGAAAAGCGGACCTCTGGAAATAATACTTTCTCAAAATTTGGACCGGAGATGTGGAACGAACTCCGTTCTGTGATCCGGGAACAAGCCCTCAAAACACATCTATTTCTTAAGAAGTAACTCATTGGTGGGTCTGCTGATGTAAAGCGCTTTGATCATTTTACACTAATTTGGAAAAGCGCTATATAAATAAATAATAATAATAATAATAATAAAAATAAAATAAAAACAATAAATTAAATTAAATCAGCATTAATAAAATGCATTCATAGTATGCTCCTGTACAAGGATACTCTTAAATATGACCCATGGGTTTTTACAGATTGGTATTAGTAGTGCTGACAATATTTTTATTTTGTATTATAGAGTTATAGAGTAAAAGAACCGGCACTATTGTTAAATTGTTTTAAAATATCTCCAACCTTTTTCCATAGTTAAACACTTACATTTGAAAAACATATGTTTCTCATCTTCTGATATTTCACATAATTGTTTGTATGTTTATTTCCATTTATATAATTGTATATTTGTTGGTATAATTCTAAGCAGTAATTTGTAATTAAATTGTGCATATTTTTTGTTTTTCTCATTTTTTACTTTTCTTGACCAAAATGTCAAAACCAATTAACATTTTCAATACTAATTTCATGTTCCCATTTGGGAATAGTAATGGGGCAACAAATATGCCATAAATTAAACTTGAAAAAACTTTTTTGTCTTTAATTTGAAAATCCTGCTTATACTATTATTCATCTGGATTTAATTTAACACTGTTTTCATTAGAAATGTTTTTTTTATCATCAAAATATTTAGGAATAAGTTTAATTGTATAAGCCAGGGAGATGTAAAATAATTATATATATTTAGTTTAGGTCTACATATCCCTGTATAAGCGTATCATATTCACTAAGCCAGTTTTATTTTACTTCTGTAACAGAATTTCACCTTGGTGCATTAGTATTTTAATTTTGACTTGATTGATTGATTTGATAAAAACCCGACTCCACATTATATAAAACAAAGCTTTGTTTTTACATACAATATGCATACGGTATATGAGTCAGAAATGCTAAACACGCTTCTAATGTAATGAGACCGTATATTATAATTATACTCGTGTTTGTAACATGTGTTTGTAATTAATTATCGTACACTTTCAATATTATTTTTGGTGTCATTATTATTTGTATTAGTTATTTAACATACATGTCATCGTATAAAATTTAGAAAATTTAAAAAATAATTTACACTATAATACAGATATTACATTATACCAATAACACTCTCTTATAATATTCTCTTGTTTCTCATTTCGTTTTGATTTTACAACAGAATATTAAATTAAGAGCGCATGACATAAAATATTCACATCAAAAAATGTATGAATCTCAATTTCTTCCTATTTTTCGCTTTTCTCGATTGTCAAATATTGAGCAATACTGATTGGTTACTTCAGTAACAGTTACCATGACAACTGTATTCGCTTTTACGTCTGCGTGTATGGTCGTCTCGTACGCAATCAGAACGGTATCGGCAACATGGCGAGACGGTGCCCAGACGTGCAGAACTTGTTTATGCCAGTCCTCCATCGTGTTTTGAGTCGCATTTAATATCCCTGTAAGAAAAAAACATTTGTTATAAAAACCTTTGTTATAAATGACTACAGTAAGAAAGAAATACACCTAATAATAATCCCAGAGCGTGTTTCAAATATCCATCCGTTGCGGTCATTTTGATACCCATTGTGGATATGATGCGTGAAAAAAAAATCAAGAATTGGGTTGGAAACACAATTCTATTTTGAGAACGGAGAGGGCGGGTTTTCGACCACTTTGATCAAGCATCCTCTCTGTTAACACGATCACATTAAGTTGAAGACAATTTTCCTTATTTTCCATCACCGATTTCCATCCTAACACAGCAACATTTTTACAAGTAAGTTTTCTAACAATTCGGCACCTTATGCGATGCTACTCATACTTCCACGACTACAAATACTACAGCCCTTTCCTTTATGGAAAGTCTACCTATGTACTGTATGTGTGGTAACCAGGGGTGGCGCCAGGATCTTCCCGACGCGGGGGCTACATTCCCCGACGAGGGGGCTATGCGAGCGAAGCGAGCATCACAAGGCTGGGGGCCAGGGGGCCGCCAAGGGCCCCCGGTGGGGTCCAGGGGGCGAAGCGCCCGGAAGCAACGCGTTCTAGCGTCATTTGAGGTCATTTTAATCAGATTTAGGGTAGCAATTTTTTCCATTTTTTATAATGCATAAATAAAATACTGCGTGCAAAAAAACGATGCGCGATGACTGTTTCAATCCATCTTTTTCAATTTAAAAAATAAAATTTCAAAGAAAATTTAGAAAAATAGAGTTGGAGGTCCTGGAAATTGGACTTATTATACTTCAAAACATGAAACAAAGTATATAAGTCCCTATCATGGTTGTGACTGAGCTAAGAAATGTTTGAAAAATAGAGATGTTAGGTCCCGGAAAATGCACTTCTTGTACTTCGAAACATGACCAGCTTTATTTTTGGGGCTGAGCTAAGAAAATGTTTAAAACTAGAGCTGCAGGTCTTCAAAAAATTGCATTTTATACTTTGGAAACATCAGGCCCAGAGGCTTAAAAAACGCAAGCGTAGACCTTTTTCAGTCGGGGAAATAAGTTTATTCCTCCCAAGTGTATGCCTGCGTACCATCTGGACTTCCGAGTGGTGAGAAATTCATGACATACAGGACATTGAAAATTTAATAACTTAGCTATAATAAGATGTTGGCTAAGCGAAAATGGCATGTTTTTTTGTTTAGTAATGGATGAAATATTTATTTTAGGTGCCCCACGGTACAGAAGGTTACTTGTAAATTAAAAAATTGGTGAACATACGAACAATTAACATAATTCGTTTTTGCTGTAACTAGTGTAGCGTACGTCGACACAGTACACGACGTAACCGTCGGTAAACTTCGCCTGGAAAATAACTACAGTACACATTTTGGTCCCTGGATGGAACATGATATCACGACCCAACGTTGAACGATTCGTACAAAAGGGATACCGCCAGACAAGTGCGTACCTATAGCTATTGTTTATAGTAGTAATTCAGATCGCTGGCAATAATGAATGCATATAAAGTGCATAATTTCACTCTGACGTACTCTCACGGTCAATGAAACGTCGAGGTTTTCTAGGCGCTGAAGCTACGAAGTGAACGCGAACGAATTATATTCCCCGACAAAAAGTACCCGAACCACCGGTAAACTTCGCCTGGAAAATAACTACATTACACATTTTGGTCCCTGGATGGAACTTGATATCACGTCTCGACCCAACGTTGAACGATTCGTACAAAGGGATACCGCCAGACAAGTGCGTACCTAGCTAATGTTTAGTAGTAAGTTAGATCGCTGGCAATAATGAATGCATATAAATTGCATAATAGCACTCTGACGTACTCTCACGGTCAATGAGACGTCGCGGTTTTCTAGGCGCTGAAGCTACCAAGTGAACGCGAACGTTTTTTACTGTATATTATATTCCCCGACAAAAAGTACCCGTGTTCCCTTCGGTAACCGTCGGTAAACTTCGCCTGGAAAATAACTACATTACACATTTTGGTCCCTGGATGGAACATGATATCACGCGTCTCGACCCAACGGTGAACGATTCGTACAAAGGGATACCGCCAAACAAGTGCGTACTAGCTATTGTTTAGTAGTTAGATCTCTGGCAATAATGAATGCATAAAAGTGCATAATAGCCCTCTGACTAGTCTGGGCTCCAGACGGAGTTTTTTCTTAATATTAGTAAAAATATAAATATTTTTGCACATATGGCGTTTCATACGTGTATTACTTGAGTTTGTATTTTCAGACAAAAATCGCGGTCGAAATAAAAACAAATAAATAAAAATAAAAAACAAAACAGACTTGGGGCAAGTCTACCCTCTGACGTACTCTCACGGTCAATGGAACGTCGTGGTTTTCTAGGCGCTGAAGCTATATGAAGTGAACGCGAACGTTTTTTACTGTATGTTATATTCCCCGACAAAAAGTAGGCTACCCGTGTTTCCCGACGGGGGGGCTAGGCTCCCCGACGATCCGAGGGGGCTAGAGCCCCCGTAGCCCCCCCCCCCCCCCGCTGGCGCCACCACTGGTGGTAACGTGAGTGTGGTTTATGGTGTGTCCAGGCTACTGGTGTGATTCCAGTTTACACAAGGGCCAACTGTTCGGCCGCCATTGTGATTTAACACATGTTTTTTCCGACTTTATACGTATATATATATATATATATATATATATTTCTGTTTACTTTTATATGTTGTCCTCTCGTAGGAAAATGTTAACGACACAAACATTACCCGCACATATTATACTCTTATATTATACTGTAATCCCTGTATGTCGTGCGATTAACGACTCGGACACGAATTTTATAGGTCGTGCGATAACAACTCGCACATTTACTTTCGCCTTAGCCGAAGACAAGGCCCATATATAAATCCTCTTGTAGGAAGATATTAACGACACAGACATTACTTGCACATATACTTTTATAATATTTCGTGCGATGAACGACTCGCACATGAATTTTATATGTCGTGCGATAACGACTCCCACATTTACTTTCGCCTTAGTCGAAGACAAGGCCCATACATAAATCCTCTTGTAGGAAGATATTAACGACACAGACATTACCTGCACATATACTTTTATAATATGTCGTGCGATGAACGACTCGCACATGAATTTTATATGTCGTGCGATAAGGACCCGCACATGAATTTTATATGTCGTGCGATAACGACTCGCACATGAATTTTATATGTCGTGCGATAAGACTCGCACATGATATGTCGTGCGATAACGACTCGCACATGAATTTTATATGTCGTGCGATAACGACTCGCATATGAATTTTATATGTCGTGCGATAACGACTCGCACATGAATTTTTATATGTCGTGCGATAACGACTCGCACATGAATTTTATATGTCGTGCGATAACGACTCGCACATGAATTGTATATGTCGTGCGATAACGACTCGCACATGAATGTTATATGTCGTGCGATAACGACTCGCACATGAATGTTTATATGTCGTGCGATAACGACTCGCACATGAATGTTTATATGTCGTGCGATAAAGACTCGCACATGAATTTTATATGTCGTGCGATAACGACTCGCACATGAATTGTATATGTCGTGCGATAACGACTCGCACATGAATTTTATATGTCGTGCGATAACGACTCGCACATGAATTTTATATGTCGTGCGATAACGACTCGCACATTAATTGTATATGTCGTGCGATAACGACTCGCACATGATTTTTATATGTCGTGCGATAACGACTCGCACATGAATGTTTATATGTCGTGCGATAACGACTCGCACATGAATGTTTATATGTCGTGCGATAAAGACTCGCACATGAATTTCATATGTCGTGCGATAACGACTCGCACATAAATTTTATATGTCGTGCGATAACGACTCGCACATAAATTTTATATGTCGTGCGATAACGACTCGCACATGAATTTTATATGTCGTGCGATTACGACTCGCACATTTACTTTCGCCTTAGTCAACGACAAGGCCCATACATAAACGATAACGACTCGCACATTACAAGGCCCATACATAAATCCTCTCGTAGGAAGATATTAACGACACAAACATTTTTTAACAGACAGGCACTATAGTAATCGCAAACCACATTACACATTGGTATGGTATGTCGAGCGATAACAGACTAGCATTTTTCACCTTAGTATCAGATATTACTTCGAGTATCCAGTTTTCCTTACGGTGTGATATATTTTACTGGGACACTGTTTATTTCCTTTATATATACACAGTATATTAGGTCAAAGTGACGAGTTAAATTCTAGTTTTAATAATATACATTATTTTATATATTTTTTAAAAATATATACACACTTCTACTTCTAAGTAAAATATAAAAGCTAACTTTCTATATTAACGTCTACAAACGACTATGCCTAGTAATTACACAAACAAACAAACGTGTACCTTTCCATAAGTTCGGTCAAGTGAAGTTTTGAATTCAGCCTAGCTCCACTGTACATAATGTATAATAACTATAATAATTATATCGTACGGCAATCCACACTACGTTTTGGGGTATTAACATTTTGTGGTATTGTATTCTTACATCGATTTCTGCTAGGGGTTCATATTGGCCAAACGGACAGCACGTAAGACAACCATAAATTGTACCAACTTAGTTTTTTTCAACTGTTATTGATTGATGTAAATACATCTTCTATAAAACTTTTGCAAAAAAAAAATCATAAAATATTGTTTTATCATAATACATAATGCAAATAGGTAATATTTGAATGTAATATAATACACAAAAATCTAACATAGCTCTTTAATTATTAACCACATTATGCACATTTTTTCACCAGTTAATTGTATAATATAAATACATCATTTTCCTTCAAAACTTTATTAAAAAATATGTTTTGTTAACATGTTGTTAACGTGTAATAAAAAAAAATAAAAAAAAAATTAAAAAATTGTCGTTTTATCGCAAAAATACATACAAATCAAAGATAGTTCTTTAATTATGAATCACATAATGCCCATTTTTTGTTTTCACTATTTAATTGTATACTATAAATACACAATTTTTAATAAAACACGAAAAATATGTTTTTGTTGTTATCATGGAAACGTGTAACAAAATAAAAATGTGTTGGTTAATCGCAAAATTACACAAAATCTAACATAGCTCTTAATTATAAATCACATCATGCCCATTGTTTCACCAGTTAATTGTATAATATAAATACACAATTTTAAATCAAATGTTTATTAAAAATATGTTTTTGATACCATAGAAATATGTAATAAAAAAAAATATGTTGAAACGTAAACATTATTTGCACGATCAATTTTCTTTTTCAAACTGTCGGAATTACATGTGTTCATTGAAGAATCTGATTCTGATAATTTTCTTTCATATTTTCTTCCATTACTGTATAGATTAAATACCCGTTGATCAATCATAATCTATATATAAATTTACGTAAGGAAAAAATTCGGTAAATCGTGCGTTATTCCTAGAATGTTTACTCGATGATAAAGTTGGTTAGAATCTCGGTACTGGTTTTTACCACCTGATGTAACCCTGTTTACTAATTAAATTTAGTCAGATAATTAGTTATTAACAATTAAAACGAATTTAGGTTCAATTATTTGCCCCAAATAGGGGTGTTGGTTTAACACAAGTAGGTAAATTTATGAGCCCTTGGAGAATAAACTTAAAACTGAGATATTGCAAAACTTTGACATTATTGTAAATACGTATTAACCATTTTTGGTCGCCATTTGAATCGAAACTTTCTTACGGTGAATGTGGTTACTGTTAGATATATAAACACATATACAAAGAACATGTATTACTGTTACCGTGGGTATGCTCTACTGCTGGATATATAAACACATAATATACAAATAAGAAACTGTATTACTGACAGCTGCTTCTCAACGTTTATATTAATAATTAATTATAAACAATATAAACTTCGTAGTGGTGTATCGTTACATCCTCTTCCCTATCCCTCAACCCTAATGTTATATACAAAACACAAATTGGGTTTGTTTAAATGAGTTCAAATAAAAAAGTTTCTCCTTCTTCGGAAGTAGGTCTAATTACCATTGTGCTAATTTTAGTTGACTACATAAATCATCGTGTCTATTTATTCGTTTCTGTAAACGACAATGTTCTATAGTCCTGCGGTACGTACATTTGAAATCGCCAGTTTTTCGTTGTTTTTTTTTTTCACGCTGAAATTACTGTGTATTCGAAAACCATCCGTGGACACGACCATCTAGTTTAATTAATTACAATAAATTCAGTTTTAAAAATAATATGTTTTCATTTTAAAAAATAAATATTAATTGAAGAAAATGCAAACATAGATTTCTATAGCAGTACTAACTGTTTTAAATTAATCAATTAAAACTAAAAACATACAAAATATGATTCCGTTCATACTTTATATATATATATCCAATGGCAAATTTATATATATATATATAAATAATACTCAATCAATAATAATCAAAGAATATCCCTTGAAAATAAGTGGACCTGTCCATAAAGTATTTAACAGTACTTTCATGGTACGGACGATTCCATTTGCTATAATAGGAATGTTGCGCATTTCTAACTAATATGTTTTAAAATACTTCAAAATAATTAAGTATGCCTACCTATTATTAATTCTTCGGAACGTTAGGAATGGCAAATATATTAATCATAATTATAATCAATGTTGGTTAAATACAATATATAGAAGATTTAACCTCCGTTAAGCCAAAATTCTACTGACAGTCACAGGTTAGCCTCACCCAGCCCGAGACAATGGAACTAATGGACTGTGGCTTGAGAATCGAAAAACATGTGCCTACTCTTTTCTTTTTCCGTTCATCAATTCTCAACCAATCACTTTAATATGTTAACAATATGTACTTTAAACATTATATTTTTATTTTATATGTGTCTTTGATTTAAATATTGGATCAACCTACCGAAAAACCGAAGACAATTTTTGAAAGTTCACCAATTCTGTTCTAGACATCGTCCAAAACTCTATTCATGTTTCCAATTCTCAACCAATCACTTTAATATGTTAACAATATGTACTTTAAACATTATATTTTTATTTTATATGTGTCTTTGATTTAAATATTGGATCAACCTACCGAAAAACCGAAGACAATTTTTGAAAGTTCACCAATTCTGTTCTAGACATCGTCCAAAACTCTATTCATGTTTCCAACTCAACATTTCAAAGATAGTTTGTTTTACTTGTTTACAACTGTATATATTTTTAATGTATTGTATTGATATTTTTAATGTTTTATATATTGTATGTGTTTTTAAGCATCAATGAAAACCAATTTCATGCTCGCCTTGTTGTGTTCATGACAATAAAGATTTATCTTATCATATTTTATCTTAACCTGGGACATGATTTGTTGACAACCTAAAGCCCTTGGCAATCTAATTGACAATCACCTCAGGTTGTTACGGAAACTCTAATCAAAAAGCATCATACTTTTAGATCTCCAAATGGGCGGTCATAAACTGAAAACAGGGATTTCCCTCATCATGTTCAAGAGGTGGCCAGCTGTATTGTTGTATTTCATTGAATAATTTATATTTCTACGAATTTTCAACAACATAATAAAAATCTACATTTACATTATAACTCACATCCATGCGTTTTTGTTTTTTCTGTCAGTATTGTTTATTGGCGATGTGTTAGTACAACTTTGCTCCCATTGCAGTGCACGGTAGTGGAGCCCTTGGATTAGCCTTGGGTGGAAGGTGCTGATGCTCAACATACTGCCATGAAGTATCTGCGTATACTTTCATGGGGAGCATCGTTGTATTAATGGTGATTTTTGTACCTATCAGTCTCTTTGGAGACTCTTCCAGGGAGTCCTGGTTGTTTTTTTTTATCTCAGTTTCATGCGAGTAAGTGAACATTCTTCCTTGTTTCCTGCTCTTTGGTGGGCTGCTCTTGGCGGTGCCTTGGCACCTGCCGCGGGCTATTTTTCTCTGAGCATCCCTGTTGTGCTTACTTAGAATTGGAAAATTATTGCTATATAACTTATATTTGCTTATGACTTTTATGTGCAGTTTTACATGGGTGAATGTTCATTTACTAATTAAACTATTTAAGCCAGAACTTATGTTGTATGCGTCTTTATTTATTATTCTATGAGTTTGTTAATTGCCGCAGTCTCCGAGTAGCAAAATGTATTTTATTTGTATAAATGCTCTCGCTTATGCAGACAATTTAAAACGGTCAAAATTACTGTTCTCTTGTGTAGAGGCGTTTTGTATTGAATCAAGTATAGGTTTTTAGTCGCGTGGAAGCGACTCTATAGTTCACTATGTCGGTCGGTCGGTTGGTCTGTCGGTCTGTCGGTCCGGTATCACTATGCGTTTTATCGCTTTCTGACCTTATCTTGATATCAGTTTAATCTAGGTAGGTCAATTTTTTCACAGTATATTCCTTATGGCCAGGAATCGATGTGGTTATGTTTTCACGCACGGTGCGCAATAACAAATTACGCGGTCTACGCACGATTTAACGAAATCACGTTTGTAATCATATCTTCACAACCATGAATCACAATTAAATAAAATTTGGTACTCATAAATTTCAGGGCATAAATCATCATATGGCAATACAATTACGTGCGTAGCGCATGTAACGCATGCGTACGCGCGCTTAAAATTTTCAAAATTTATTTTCGATGAAATAAGAGTACGTTTCAGGCAATTTTAAGCGTTTACAAAATTGCCATGAGTGCGCATATTTTTGCGCGCGCACTACGCGTTAAATGTTATTGCGCACTCTTTTTGCCCGATTTCTGTTTTCTTGACTTACTTTTCAACTCGAAATTACGTTATACGAGCACGTCAAAAGTGACAGGCTACGCACGTGTAAATTAAAAAAATATAAATGTTTTTAAAAATTTCAACCTTTTTAAACATGTTTAGTAATTTCGGTCAGTTGGTAGGTTGGTCGGTCGGTCGGTAAACACTAAGCACGCGACTGCAGCCATCTATATGGCCTTGTTTTATTTTATTTTGTCCCACATTTTATTTCATCAGTAACAGTGCCAATAAATCTATAAATTAATAGTAAAATATTACTAACTTTTCTCCATTAAATTTTAAGTTTATGTGTTGAGAAATATTACTAATAATACATGTTATTAATCTTACCTGAGAACTTCAGATTCAACCGAATTTCCACCAGCGTTTGGACACATCTCTAGCTTCTTTCCAGAGGACGACAACTCCATAGACGCGAACGATCTGAAACAGTTGAAAGAGCACTGGACTAGCGCCCTCTCTCCAGCATGCTCAACTGCACGTGCAAACTTAAAATAATCGCATAGCTTAACACCAACATTCTTCCCAATGTAGATGTTATTTGGAGGAGCAGTATTTCGTATACTTTCCTTGGTTTGTTGAGATTCTCCTGTAGTGATTGGCAAAATGTCATAATGCAATATAATGTGTGACACGAACTGCTGAGGCATGTGGTATCGCTTGAATTATTAACTGTAAACAAGTTTTATTTGTACAGGATAATATTTATTCAAATATGCTCGACGTGTGAGAATTGCCTAGCTGTAATAATTAATTATATACTAATAATTAATATTATATTAATCATCAGCATCATCATTAATATCAAAATTGTTAATATTATTATCCTGTCCAGATGTTTTTTTAAATTATCACCACCACCACCACCTCAACCACCACCATAAGCACCACCACCTATCATCATCATCATCATTATCATTACAAGCAGTAACCCTTTTTCTGGATTTAATATGTGGTTATATACTTTACATGGGCAAGTATAATAAAAGCGCACTCTGATAAAAATACTTTGGGAAATTATTGAAATAAAAACAAATTGTATCAAGAAAAACATTCGGAACTATTTTACGATCATTGATTTTGTTATACACTATCCTTTCACTTGGAAATATCTGCAAGCTAACAATAAAAGAAATACTGGATATGGAACTTTATACTTTACTTTTGACTGTTCTGACTTAACGAATATAAAAGACGCTAAAGAAAAATTATGCTGTGTGAATTAGTTAGATGATGCGCGCAAACACTAACGAAAGTATAAATTACCAAACGATATTATTTTGAGTGTTTTTTGTGGTGTATTCCTTATTTGATACATTATAGATAAAATAAAAATAAATCGAATAAAAATGGTTTTGACATTTTGCATTTTTTTTATGTGGGATATTTGTTACCTATTTGTTACTTTTGTAATTAAATTGTGGTCTAGCAGACCCGTGCTTTGCATGGTCTTGTCTGTCATGAGAGGGACATGCACGTTGAAGTCTGTCATTCAGTCGGCAGATTAAAACATTTTAATGATATGAATTGGTAAGAATTAAGAAATAATAAAACTACAGCTGCTTACGGACTTTGAAAAAAGTGTGGTAGTTGAAATTGATGATGCGCTCGGACACAAACTTTAAAATTGTGGATTTTTCGTTGATATTTGAAATTCTGTGGAAACACGACACCCATTTGAATTCGTGTTCGAATTTTTGGTGTTTTTGTTTTTTTTGTTCATTTACATGTTTTAATTTTTTGCGGCATGGTATTTGTGGATACGGCCACATAACGGTACATAACAGAGGAGGTTGTGTAGTTGATACGTGACGTAACAACTCGCGAAACATGGTCAGATTACTGTTATTTTTTTACTTTTAGTGTTTATCCTTAAAATTTAGGAAAGTGACACAGCCTATCGTGTGCGGCCTATCAATAAACATCAGTGTGCCAAATGTGAGCAGTGGTTTGGGAGGAGATACGTAAAATTAGGCGAAACATTAGTAGCATTAATAAGATATAGATTATTATGATAATGATGATAATAATGAAAGTAATAATAATAATGATAATAATAATAATTAATTAATTTTGGCCATTTTCCGAAAAAATCCCTGTACTATTATACAGGGACATTTTCGAAAAATTGCCACAATTAATATAATTAATTAATTAATTAATCGATTTTGGCCATTTTTAGAAAAAAAATCACTGTACTATTATACAGGGACATTTTCGAAAAATGGCCACAATTAATATAATTAATTAATTAATTAAAATTAATTTATTAAGTAATTTTGGCCATTTTCCGAACAAATCCCTGTACTATAATACAGGGACATTTTTGAAAAATGGCCAAAATTAATATAATTAATTAAAGTTAATTAATTAAGTAACTTTGGCCATTTTCCGAACAAATCCCTGTATTATAATACAGGGACATTTTCGAAAAATGGCCAAAATCAATATAATTAATTAAAATTAATTAATTAAGTAACTTTGGCCATTTTCCAAACAAATCCCTGTACTATAATACAGGGACATTTTCGAAAAATGGCCAAAATCAATATAATTAATTAATTAAAATTAATTAATTAAGTAATTTTGGCCATTTTCCAAACAAATTCCTGTACTATAATACAGGAACATTTTGGAAAAATGGCCAAAACTAATATAATTAATTAAAATTAATTAATTAAGTAATTTTGGCTATTTTCCGGAAAAATCCCTGTACTATAATACAGGGACATTTTCGAAAAATGGCCAAAATTGATTAACTAATTAATTTTAATTAATTAATCGTTCATCCTCTTCCTGCTGCTTGTTGTCATTGTTACTTTGTTCTTAAAATAGTTAGGATTATGAAACATTGAGCAATATTCTTCTCCAACTGAAACTGAAAACAGAATAGTATTAGCTTTCAAACATTCGTCTATATTCTCCCATGCGTCTTCAGCTAACTTAGCTAATCGGGGAGACTCTGCCCAGACGAACAGGACCGGTTTATCCCACTTCTTCATCACGTTCTTCAATGCATTCTGTAACCCTGCAGAATAAAAATAAAGACTATGGCATTTAAAAAACAATAATCATACAAATGCGCGCCTACGATGTCTAGCAGACTGCCTCTTAATATCACTTTTGGTCAAAATAAACTTTATATAAAAATGTTATTCAAACAGTGCACGTGTAGCCTACCTTTAAGTTTCTTTTCCAGGAATTTTTTGACATCACGTATGTTGAATGGGTCTATGTTTTTTGCTCTTCTTTCCTTTTCCACTAACCGTGTAACCGACACACCCAATGTGATACCATTAATACTGCATGTGTAGTCAACTTTGGTGCCTCCTCTCGGGAAATACTGGATTTCCATTTCGATATTCAGAAGTTTTGCACCGAAACAGCAACGTAACAACTCAAAGCTACAATAAAAAAAAGAGTTCAATACCACCAGGGCTAGTGTTCACACGTCGTATTGAAGCGTGCATTGAAGATAAATGGTTTGGGTTAGGTACGGTAGGTTAGGATAGATTCCTTGGCAGCTAAAAATGAATGAATCAAAATGAGTGTCATAAAAACCCATCAACCAATTCAAGTTAGTGATCGGGAGGCTGAGTTTTTCTTGTTTTACCTTGCACGGTGTCCATCTGTTTATTTTGACCCCCAGGGGCGGACGCAGGGGTGTTGCCCCAGTTGCCCGAGAAACACCCTAAATTTCATACTAAATGTTTTTTCCTGCCACTAATTAAAATTAAGATCCCATTTCATCATATTATATATTAACTATTAACGTTATAGAAGTTCAAGATTGGAAAAGACTATAGGCCTATGTAAATTGACAGACTGCAGCGCAAAATTAACCAGCAGTCAACAATACCGTGCAAAATTTACCGTCGGTCAGCGTTTTTGTTGTTTGTTGACTGCTTGGATTGCTTGTGTCCATGAGAAGGTAAAGGCCACTACACACTGTGTTCGATGTAAATTCCGTCATAATGGGTAGTTGATTTCTCCATAATCATGGAATTTTCCCCAATTCCCCATCACTAAGTATTTCCGTAGTACCATAATAATTTATCTTCATTTCCCTACGTAATAATTATGGACGTTCCGAACTTTGAAAAAACAGTGTTTAATTGCTTCTTTCTGCAAATTTCGATCATATTTTCTTTTCTCGAGTGTGGTTGTACAGGTTATAGTGGATAAATGAAAATTAATTTTGGAAATTGTACTGACTAAGTAAGCATTTATTTCAAAATAAAACAATTTCAACGTTTTGCTCAATATAGCAGCAGCTTCACATTCTTTTCTAAATTGTTTTAGTTATCAATTGATAATAATTAATTTGTATTAATTGATTTTAATTCATAGAATTTATTACATTACCGGAAGAACCTTCGTCGGGGATCTCCTCTGAACCTTCGCATTGAACGCAAAAAAAATGTTTTCCTATTATTTATCGCATGTGTTTTACCTGATACGACCTGTTTGACTGTAGCCCGATAGAGTGTCGTTTCTATCTATTGTGAATGTTACGTGCGAGAGTACCATTTCCGGCCATCTAGGTGTGTCATTTAACAAAAATTCCCTGGCGCAAATACCGTCAGTATCTACGACCCTCTGAGCACTCTTGGGCAACCCCCTTAAAATAGTCCTGCGACCGCCCCTGACCCCCAACCTCTATTCAGTTAGAGGACACATGGGAAAATCAGCACTGTGGTCATGTTACAAGAGTAGTCAAAACAATATAGATTATCTGATAAAAATCCTAGAAAGTAGGAAACCTTTTGCCATTTTCCCCTGATTGTTTTGTAAAATAAGAACTTTAGTACCAATCTGGGCTTCAAAGCAACTGACTGTGGGTCACAATAGGCACATATAGCCTTTGTTATATAATACCATGGAAATATAATTATTGTTCCATGGTCAAAACGTTATGAAAGTACCAACCAACCATGGTATGGCTTAGGTGGTTTGGAGTCTCTTGCTGCATAAGGTAGTAGGTCGCAAAATTCACATTTATCTTGACCCCCAAATTTAAATTCAACGTTCCGCCGGCCCGGTGAGTTAAAACTGATCCAAATAATCCGAGATGGATCGAGATACCCAGTCCGTGTCGTTAAAGGCCAATTTACACAGACAAGCGGTAACGGTAAGCGGTAATGGTAAGTGGAAAACCGCGTGGCTTGTCCCATTTACACAGCGCGCGAAATTCGCGAGCGGAGTGGTGGAAAGTAGGCCTCGAGGCTACTGCATGTTACAATCACTGCTGGCCTGGATGTGACTGACTGTCAGTAGGCCTAGCTCACACAGGCCTAAGTTTTAGAGTTTGTTAACGTCCTAAATGTATATGTTATGCGCGATTTGAATTGAAACATCTGTTTCAAATTGCGCAAGCAACGTATTAAATTGCGCAAGTAATCTGCAAATTGCGCAAGGTTTTTCGACAGATGGTGAAATCATGCACGGGTGTTTCGAAACTAGAGACCCGAGACCAGAGACCAGAGACCCGAGACCCTATACAAAAAGGGAGACCCCACTATACGAAAAGGGAGACCCCAAATATACGAAAAGGGAGACCCCAAATATACGAAAAGGGAGACCCCAAATATACGAAAAGGGAGACCCAAATATACGAAAAGGGAGACCCAAATATACGAAAAGGGAGACCCAAATGTTCGATAACTCAAATACGTCAATTTACTGTTTTTTTATACTTTCTGGTTATCTGCTCGTGGCGTTATTGTCAGAACGGTTTCTGCCATTTTGGTGTATCGCTTTTCACAAAAACTTACAAACAAAATATTACCATGATGTTGTTTACAGTTGCGCAACGTTTCATGAATTTTGCGTATTTTATCAGAATGAGAATTCTGAATTTATGAGAATAGGTTGCGAGCTTACTTATAGTTTGAGCATATGAGGTTTTTTTATGTATTGAATATTGTTTTTTAATATTATATTCAGTTCTTTTTTTAGAGCGCAATCAAGTTTAAACTATGTTATGTCCGACACTCCAATTCAGGCCCGTAGCCAGGGTGGATTTTTTATGGTTCGGGTGAAAGTATTTATTCTCTCGTTACTATATCATCATTATATCATTACCATTAAAATTATAATTTTACATTTTTTCATTATCCACATAGGCCTAAGTGTACATTGATTCATTGTATTGATTGAAAACATATTTTCACAAATCATATTAAAGAAGAAACTTGATGTAAAAAAATATTGAGTAATTACAGTAGCCTCCTACACATCATCCTAGTAAAAAAAATCACTCGTGCCGCTTCCTTATATAGTAAGGCAACAAGGTCCTTGTATATAATTACTAGCCCAGATACTAGCCAGGGCGGGAGTACGTTGTTGCATTGATGAAAGTTTAGAGAATCGACTGTCGATAGAAATAATGATATATATTTCAATCTTTTTTGGTGGTTTCCCATCTATTTTTGTAAAATGTAAATATTAATTAATGCAGAAAGAAGTAAAAATAGAATGTAACATTCTCGGCTGTATATTAAATAATACAGATGTTTATAACATCTGCTTTAACTGTGTAATGTGTCATATTGGATAATGCTTGAAATTGTTTGGGTCGCCTTCATAGGGTCAACTATATTGTGTTTTGAGAATATACCCTTTCCCACCATGCCAAGCGAGCTGCCTGAATCTTCCTGTTCGGCGGAAAGACAGTTGTGAACGTTCGAAAGGCGACCCTGGGCCGACCTAAAACACTGACTGTGAACAAAACTTTGGTTTTGAGTTTCTACAGTTAAGGCGGCTCTGGGCCGACGTAATAACTGTATATTTTAGGTTTCTATTTTCGTATATTTGGGTCTCCCTTTTCGTATATTTGAGTCTCCCTTTTCCTATATTTTTGGGTCTCCCTTTTCGTATATTTGGGTCTCCCTTTTCGTATTGGGTCTCCCTTTTCGTATATTTGGGTCTCCCTTTTCGTATATTTGGGGGTCTCCCGGCCCTTTTCGTATATTTGGGGTCTCCCTTTTCGTATATTTGGGGTCTCCCTTTTCGTATAGTGGGGTCTCCCTTTTCGTATAGTGGGGTCTCCCTTGAGACCGGAGACCCAATACGAAAAGGGACTCCCTTTTCGTATTGGGTCTCGGGTCTCTGGTCTCTGGTCTCAAGTTTCGAAACACCCATCATGCACACCCATATTTTAAAAGTAATTTCTAAGAATGATTCAAAATTAAAGATAATATCGCATTTCCTTATTTTAGTAGTGAAAATATTGTTATTGTTAGAATACCGTCGAAGACCCGACAAAGGACCACAAAGGTGGTGTTCCCGGCGGGCACGGCGGGCGGCTAATACTACTCTAGTACTCTAGTAGTAAGTATAGCCTACTACCAAAGATTGTATAGCGCCGCTATACAATCTTTGCTACTACTGGCTATGTTTTGATAGCAAGTCTAAACGTTGGTGGCGGTAGACTATGTTGTGTATTACTACATTATTTTTTGTTATTTTTACATTTATTTTGATTTATTTTAAGTTACAATGAGTGATAATATTATTTAATTGTGTATGCCATTTATGTTGTGTATTATACACATGTTATCTTCGCATTTATTATGTTTCATTTTGAGTTATATAGTTTCCAATAAATTATTGTTGTTAACCGATCGTCGACGTTTAGCACGCATTGCAGAATTCTGCTGCGCAATTTGACAATTTTACAAATTGTGCAGCGCAATTTTAAATTGCGCAAGGATTTTCTTGCGCAATTTGATATTGCGCAAGTTGATTGCGCAATTTAATATTGCGCAAGAAAATCCGTGCGCAATTTAAAATTGCGCTATAATTTTTTGCGCAATTTCAAATTGCGCAAATCGTTCAAATCGCGCATGACATATATTTTTTTTTCACTATCCTTATACAAACAATCAGCCACGTCGTAGTTGTCTGTATTTCTGAATATAAGAAGTTCCAAAACTAAACTAGGCCTACTATACGGCATGACTCGACGGACAAAAAATGTTGTTGATACGCTTCAATGATGCTTTCATTTTGTGTCACGCATGTAGGCCTGCACAATGAATGTAGTTCTGAAAATAACTGTGAGCTTCGATTTCCGCATTCTCACTCCAAAAAATCGAAGCATATAATAATAACTGATCGAAACATAACATTATTTCAGACCATAAATTAACTAAAAATGAATGAACCAAAATGAAAAATTATCATTGTAATGAACATTTTTTTGAACGACAACGAATCCAATAAGTGACCAATGCCGGAGTTTCTCCTCGTTTTACTAATGCATTATTATTTCTTGAAACAATTTGACCAGCGGTTTTTTTATTAGTAATAATCACAGAACAGTAAACGATAGCTGATAACTACGGGGCGTTGTTCGGGACATTGCTAATTTCTTTCAATACAGCTGAATGAATTCTGTCCATTCAAAAGAAATTCACGACATAATCAATATGTCTTTTTAAAACAACATAGGCCTAAATGGTTTTTAAAGGAAAAAATTAATATTCTGATTAAATAGATGTTTATTATTTGTGTAATTGAATTATGTATGATACAAGTTAATTATGTCTGTACAGAATTGTTATCATTCAAATAGAATTAATATGTGTCACATAATTGTATTTTGTTGACAAAATTAGCACAAGCCCAAAATGTCCTAAGCGGCGCCCCGTAGATAACGAGGCTATCCATACGTTTGCAAAACAATAAAGTGTAATGATTTTGTCTCGTCTTACCTCAGGGCTTCTGACTCGTGAGAATTTCCTCCGCCGTTTTTGTCCGCCAATCTATCTCCTGATGTCGACAATTGCTCTCGTTTATATGGTCTTAAGTAATTGAATTCCAAAGTGAGAATACTAACTGCGTCTTCCTCAAGTGCTCGTAAAAACTTAAAATAACAGCACAGCTTAACAATAAAATTTTGTCCAAGATAGCCATTAATACATCGAGATTGTTTTTTAGTCATGCAGCGGGGGGGCCGCCGCCTGGGCCATAGCGGCCCGCGGCCGAAAGGCCACCACTGACTTTTTTTTTTTTTTTTTTTTTTTTTTTTTGCTAACCGTCTGTTTAATTTCGGCATACAGAATATACTGAATACCGTCGCTGTGTGTCATGAGCATTATATTGCTATGTCAAACAATCGGTAGCCAATCAACTTTCAAAAAGGTTATGACGTACGGTACTGTAACAATTGAAAATATTAATCCAAAACCACCGAACTATATCCACAACAATAATAGCATTTGAATGCTTTTGGCATATAATTTGCCCGTTTTTAGCACTCAATTTGTTTTTTAAAAAATCTGTGAAAGTCGCTGATTTATACCGTACAGGCGCGACTTACAACATTAGGAAGCCACTCCGCTCCTCCCAAAGGCCTCTTTGTCAGACTTCTTTGTAAAGTATTCAAAAGGACAACCACCAAGTACCCATGTGTACATGCGCCAAAATACTCACCGGTACATGGCTGTCATTTATTGATTATACTGTAGATATTTCTAATATATCTCTATTAAAAACTAAGAAATCTTAATTTTAAATAACTCTGTTAATAGGCTGCGATATAATAAGATAAGATAATAAGATAAAAAGATATCTGTATTGACTGAATAAATTACAGCTTAGTGCGTCATAACGGTACCATTACACAAAATTAAAATTACAATGACATCTATTATAAGTGAGAGAGTTTGTACGTTTGTTTGTTTGTGTTCGTTATACAAAAAGACCGCAACTATCTATAAACTATTATTTGAACATTATCTGCCATCTTGGATCCAGGTTAGGGGCCAAAATTCCCCACTTTTCCCACTTTTGATGTTTGCTTCTGTCTACAGGTAACCACATGAGGGGTATCAATGACCGCAATTGTACCGGGAATATTTTTCAAAAATTCCCGGGGCATTTGGAGGTGGGAGTTAAGATTGAGGGGATGGTGGAGATTTTTTTGGGCTAGAAGCAATAGCTGACTATCAAATGGTAAAATTATTGTAATTTCTCTGGGAAGGTTTGTGAGTTTGGGGTAGGGTAAGACCTATCAACATGATCGAAGTTGTACTTTATCTATCTATCTATCTATAAAGTTTTTATATGGCGCCATACTAGCCTTTGGAGATAATGAAGTACAATATATACGTAAAAACGGTTATGGAAGGCGCCAGTATTATGAAAACATTCATATGTAATCCTGAAATAATTTCATTTGGATCTTAAATCATAAGAGAATGTTTTGTTGCTGTTGATCCACTTGAGAAAGCAAACTGAAGTGTTTAGTACTTTCGACATATTGGATCAACAAAAAAGAAAATGTCTCTTCCATTCATATCTAATGATGAAAGGAATTAGAGAGCAAATGCTTCAATTCAATTGAATCATCAATAATTGCGTTTCACGGTCTGTAGCGTTATGCACCCATTTTATGACTATTATTCGATAATTATTCTTGTTAAAATATAAATTTCCTTTGAAATTGTATAATTATAATTCCTCTAAACCCCTAAAGTACCGTAGGTCTAGATATTCAAATGGATTCACCTATAGAAAGTTCTGGGAAGAGAACACAGCTGAGTTTATATAGGCAGAAGATGAATATAGAATTCCCGGTCACTACTATTATTAGGCCTACCACCATTACATTTTCAAATAAACGCATTGGCTTTTTGGTACTAAATTAGACCTATACGCGTTACCATGTTTTATAGGCCTATGTGTTAAAAAAATGTAACACGATTCGCGTTCTGCCTCATCATGTGATCATAGTCAATATTGTGAAAATTGGTTATAAATGCTGTGCTGAGAATAATTCTTGATATTTACATAATACTCAGTTTTCGCTTTGACCTTTTTATATTATTTATTCGTTTATTTAGTTTTCAAAGCGGGAAATGTCATGGTTAGGACGTGGCACAACAGACACAATTAACATCAAAAAGCACCCTGTAATCTCGCAGCAGGACATTGGAATCTATGAGAAGATGTTAGGTATTATAAAATAAATATTATTATTAAAAAGTGGTAAAATACAGTAAATTTATCAAATGCTTGGTATTGTAGATCATGGCAGTCAATAAATTAGGCTACTACAAAATAGAAATGTGTTATACAAAATTGTATATATAATGCATGGGTCGGGGCGTTTATTTGAGTGTGGGTGTCAAAATCCAAATGATGTTCTATGGGAAGTTTATTCAAAGTTTAAAAAAAAAAAATAACGATAATAATCAATAATTATCTTATACTAAGAAACACATACTAAAAGTAAAAGGTCTACAGTAAAATGATGAGAGACTGACGTGTGATTCAGAGCCTTATACATTTGCGAAATTGAATATGAATCAAATATGGAGTTATTATATAACATTTACAGTTAAGTTCAAAATGGATATTAGAAGTGCAACATTTTACCCAAAACAAAACGTTTTTCAGAGACTCTTTCATCATTTCATTTGTGATCATTTGCATTTATTATTATTATTCATTCTCTTTCAGTATACTAACAAATATATCCACGACACTTATATAATATGTTGCCAGAGGTCCCAACTTGGGAAAGTCCATTCGCAGGAGATTTTGTCGTGAACCAAATTCAATTCGTCGGGGCGTCGAAAGTCAACGCGCGGGGAATCGAAAATCAACACGCGTGTCGTTTACGTCTCTTAATTAACTAAATATGTTACATATACAGTATATACAATATTTACACATAAGTTGGCTTAAATTTTACATAGGTTTATCCATCAGTATTTTTACATTCTTATTTTTTTTATGGACACACCCTCAGTACAAAGAATTTAAAAAATATATACTGTATTTTTTAACTAATAAAATTCAGTATATAAAATAGTTTAACTTAATTACATAATGTACAATATTTACGCGAGTTAACATATTATTTGAGATGAATAACATTGAGTTTTATATTGTTTTATCCATACGTAATTACACTGGCATTAAAGATATAACATTAAACTGTAGGCCGTTTATGAGCTTTTTCGCCGATTTCTTATCGCTGGGAAATTCCCCACCAGCGACATCGATCGATCGAGGAGTAGGCCTAGGCTAGAGGCCTAGCGTGCATGCCGGAACGGGTGGATTATTGCTATATAAATAACAAGTTTGAACAAAAGAGCTTACGACAATCTTAGGTAAATTTTTATTAAATGTAGGCCTACTTGCTTGGCGAATCCATGCCTTTTAAATCATTTAACATGTTTGTATTATCGGATCGTACAGTAAAACCAAATAAAACACCGCCTCAACAACCTCGTGCGATGTGCGATCTGTTGTTCTTTGCAGCAAAGAATATATATCACAAGAATGAGTATTCCGCGATTTTTGCATGAGAAACTTGTAACAGAGAGCTCCAGTGAATGATGCCCGCCCTCATAAGGGCGGATGTATACATACTAAATAAGACTTGATTTAATAGACATGATACATGTCGCATTAAATAGAATTATGATGATAGTTTTTGCAATTGTAAACTATTTTATAATACATATTTATTAACAAACTAGTGTTTATTCATTTTTACAGACAATTATTTACTAACATGCTAAGTTAGTTCACAAAAAAGGCCTAACACAGCAACACCAAAAATCAACGAATATTACTCAGCACGGCATATTCTTTACCATTGCCGTGTACTACTGTACGCCCGGTAAATTAAGTATTGTTTTTATGATATAAATTAGTATAAAACACATGTTATTAATAGGAGAAAATGTTAAATGTCATTAACATTTATTTGTTTTACCAGAAACAAGTTAAATATAGGAATATTATTAAACTATCCTTCGTGAAAACGCGTAAACACCAACACGCCCGGTCACGCTATCGTAGCGCCCGGTTGATAAAGCAAACTGTTTATACGGCAGTTTTTACTAAATAAATTGCATAAAACGAACAATTAAATATCCAAATAGTATTTAACATGATGTTGGCATGTAGTTGATAACATTTTTATCATCGGAAAATACTCCGGTGGTCCAGCCTTTGATTAGTGAAACCTTCACAAAAAGTTGTATACATCCCAGATACATCCACACTTATGGCGGCGCCCTACCACATGGACAATATTACTGTTACAGGGAAAATCGCGGATTACTCATTCTTGTGATATATATTCTTTGTTTGCAGCGGATCAACAT
This sequence comes from Antedon mediterranea, assembly GCF_964355755.1. Lineage (NCBI taxonomy): Eukaryota > Metazoa > Echinodermata > Crinoidea > Comatulida > Antedonidae > Antedon > Antedon mediterranea. Next base: position 3,606,329 of record NC_092677.1, read on the forward strand.
TGGTAGAGTCCATTAATTATGAGGGTGTTTAAAAATGTAATAACTATTAAAAACGTGTCTCAACCACTGTGTAATTAAAGCGTTTATTTAGGGCCCGTTCGGACGGGACTGAAACTACCGTGTACTTCCAACTGTGAGGTCGCGTGTGGCAATTAACTTACGCCTCTGGCTATAAAAAATTAGAAAACCATCTGGACGAAAAATCCACCAACTTTACTGGTTATTTCAATCCCATTCCAATTACACGCTGCCTCGGGGTATAATTAATCAAGCGTTAACGGGGTCATGTCAAATCGCGACCTCAAATAAGCTTTCTGATTGTTTAACAATTATTGTTTAAAATGTTCTTTTTCGTTAATGCGAATGTATATCTATTGTTTTGTAAAATTATATATAAATAATCAACTCGTTGGTTTTTTTCCGGTGACCTGAACTTGCGAATCGGTGGCTTATAATGTACATGTAACGGCAGGGAGTTCTGTATTGTGGTAGCCTGGTGTCTGTGAATTACCACATCAACCGTTCGGCTCGCACGATAAGAGGGGTACAGTGCGTGTTAAATGGAATTTTTACAACAATAGTTCGGCTCGCACGATGAATACACGTGGTAATTTTTACAAGAGGGGTACAGTGCGTGTACATTAAATCAAAGAACTTATAACACAAGAATCTCCTGTTCTTCAATTTGCATTCAAAACACAGTATCGGAAGTACAGGGTTAAACGGTCAAACTGGGCGACGCCATTTCACAGCATGGAGCAGCGCCCCCTCCAAACTAGGAAGTCAATTACTCTATCCCCCCTAGAGTAATAGCAGATCCCCTCTATGATTTTGACTTTCTAATTTGATGCGGGCGCCCTACTCCTCAGTCAATTACTCTATACCCCCTAGAGCATCAGCAGAACCCCTCTATGATTTTGACTTTCTAATTTGATGCGGGCGCCCTACTCCTCAGTCAATTACTCTATACCCCCTAGAGCATTAGCAGAACCCCTCTATGATTTTGACTTTCTAATTTGATGCGGGCGCCCTACTCCATGGCTCACAATGGCGCCACCCATAGCTCTATTCTATCCCACAATGCCTTTCGAAATTGTTACGCGCTTCGGACGAACAGGAGATTCTTGTGTTATAAGTTCTTTGATTAAATGGAATTTTCACAACAATAGTTCGGCTCGCACGATAAATACACGTGGTGATTTTTACAAGAGGGGTACAGTGCGTGTACATTAAATGGAATTTCCACAACAGTAGTTCGGCTCGCACGATAAATACACGTGGTCAACAAACAACATACGTTAGCAGGATTTTCGATCATTATTTATTTAAAAAGTAAATTGTATTCGATGTATTATAAATATATAGGTCTGGTTGTCGATTGAAAAATAATAATCGAACGATTCGCGCGCGAAACGACATGCAATATCCAGTTGAATTTGTCAACACGCCATGTCAATTGATATGGGTCGTCGACGCACAGAGGGCGCTTTTTGACCTAAGAATTCCGATCTTAATTGGTTTCGTGTCAGCTTACCGGTACTTTGTTTATTCGTACGAACGTCGTATGGGTTTTACCCCAAGGGTAAAAACCAAATAAACGTGTATTTCAATCGCCGTACGAACACGGTCATAGTTAAAACTTGGATCCTCTCAAAATTGATACCACGTGATTGATTCACGGTTGGTTGCACGCTTCTTTTTTTTCTACGTCCGGCGTGTAGTACCGTGCATGTTTATATTATTGTTACGGTTTAACAAAGGCAGTGCATACAAATAAAAATACAATAATAGACCACGGAGACTGCATGAATAGACATTGTTTCAACATCCTGCCTCACTTTTGTCTGGTTATTGACTATTGTTGACCTGGGCTGAGCCTGGGTGTAACCGTAAATCAATTTGTCCAAAAATATGGGGAAATTTGAAAATGCGGTAAAAAAAATCAAAATGCGGTAGAAAACGTCGAGATAGCGGTAGCGCGGTAGATGGGTACTAAAAGCGGTAGACTACCGCGAGTAGTATTATTCATGATTTCTGCCCACGTTCGTCCTGGAAAAAAAAATTACGCTGCCCGTTATTCATAGTCAGCATAATTATTCTTATTAGCTGACGATTTGGAACAGAGCGCCCTCAATGGTAGGCCTATGTTTTCATCAAAGATAAGAAAAGTACGCTTGTGTCAAGCTAGCCGACAATAAGCCAGCCGACAATAAGCCAGCCCACTTTTATTTTTTCCAGCCGACAATAACTATGAAACGCCGTTTGTGTATTTTTCACATTTTCAGTATTGTTTAAGGTTTTTATAGTATTAGAAATTCAATATTTGTGAGAAAATGGCGGATTGCTCCTGGGAGTCACTTGGTGGGGTTATACTAGTGTACGTACCTCCTTAGTCGTCCAGTATAAGTTAGAGTAGGACCGCTGGTCCTGTTTACTCAGCCCTCATCTTTTAAATCTGAGTGTAACTCAATTACGATTTTTAATATTATTAGGTTATATGCATGATATGCATATAACCTCTTGATTCTGTCAAAATCTTTATTTATTTATTTATTTATTGGTTATCCGCCTCAAGCGGATAACCTTTGTTATTGTAGTGTTACTTTTTTTTTTTATTATTCTTCTTTCTTTCTCCGATTTTGTGTACGCGTTTTCTCTTGAACGTGTTAACATAACATTTTGTAACTTGGTCAACATATAGACAATTAACTGAAGATGTACTGCGAAGCTTTTTGACAATGTCAGATCCGCGTAGCGTAAGTTACGCGCGATTTTCTGAAAATCTTAAATCGGTCATAACTTCGAAACCGATAAATATTTTTTAACGAAATTTTCAGCCACGTTTTCTTCACATCAATGGCTAACTTTTTCGCTCTTCAGCAAATTTTTGAACACTAGAAAGTCTGCGCGTAAACTGCGTTTGAAATTTTAAAATGCTCCTAATTTGTGCACGCTGTTTCTCTGTAACGCGTTAACATAACATTTTGTAACTTGTTCAACATATAGACATTTTACTGAAGTTGTCCAGCCAAGCTTTTTGACGATGTCAGAGCCGCGTAGCGTAAGTTACGCGTGATTTTCTGAAAATCTTAAATTGGTTATAACTTCGAAACAAATGAATATTTTTTAACGTCATTTTCAGCCACGTTTGCTTCACATCAATAGTTAACTTTTTTAACGCTATCGCAATTTGTAACATTAGAAAGTGCGCGCGTAAATGGCGTTTGAAATTTTAAAATGCTTCAAATCAATTTCTGATTAAATTAGAGCACGATTCAGGTCATTTTAAGCGTTTAAAAAATTGCCACTGGTGCGCACATTTTTACGCGCGCACGGCGCAGGGAACAGGTATGAGCATTTCTTTTACACGATTTGTGTTTTTAAATCTTCTGTTAACAATTTTACGTTATTTTATTCACTTTTCAACTTGAAATGGCGTTCTACGAGCACGTTAAACATGACAGGTTGCGCACGAAAACGTCAACAAATTGTGAAAATGTTCCAAAATATGTCTACTTTTAAAAATGACACAGTTCATCAGAATGCAAGGTTACCCCCATTTTTTATTTTAATTTCTTGCAGTGTATGAATCATGGGTCTGATTTATTATAGTGTTGAATGCTAAAACGTGTTTGATGGCTACATTATTTGCATATTAAATATAATTTTTGAAATATTTATCATCAAACAAACATAAACTTATTCAAAGAGCAAAACAATAAACATAACATTTATCTTTTTTCTTTACATGTTAATATATAAAACTTGAAAGTATGTACTTTCATAAAATATCAGCGTTTAAAATTTTTGAAGATTTCATCATAGTAAAATTTATGATTTAAGTTTGATATGTAATAATCAACTTGCATCGAGGGGGTTCACGACATACCGAATGAACGAGGACTCTTTCTTCGGATTTTCGTCAGCAGGTGGTCATATGGCTCGATGTGTAATGCAACCGACTTTGGTATCAGAGGTACCGGGTTCGAGTCCCGTCACGGGAAAACAATTAATTAAAAGGGTTTAGTTGGTTATTACACTGAGAGGGCAGTTTTAATTTTGAATAGCCTACTTTTTTTGGAAAAGTCATAACTTGGAAGTACTTGAATACGCAAGATACGCTTTGTTGCTGGCGGATAACCAAACTCGTCCTCAAGTGACGAGTTTAAGTTCTAGTTTATTTATTCTTTCCTTAGCACTATTTTGTCCGTGAATTATCTTGATATCAGTTTCATCTATCTAAGTCAATTTTTCAGAGTATATTCCTTATGGCCAGGAATCGATGTGGTTATATTTTCACGATGCGTAATCAAAAATTACGCGGTCTACGCGCGATTTTACGAAATCACGTTTGTAATCATATCTTCACAAGCATGAATCACAATTAAACAAAATTTGGTACTCATAAATTTCAGGTCATATTTCATCATATGGCAATACAATTACGTGCGTAGCGCATATAACGCTTGCGTACGCGCGCTTAAAATGTTCAAAATTGTCAAAATTTATTTTCGATGAAATTAGAGTACGTTTCAGGCAATTTTAAGCGTTTAAAAAATTGCCATGAGTGCGCAGATTTTTGCACGCGCACTGCGCGTTATACGTTAATGCGCACTCTTTTTGTCCGATTTCGGTTGTACAACCTTTCTTTAATAATATCATCATATTTTATTCACTTTTCAACGCGTAATTGCCTTATACGAGCACGTCAAAAGTGACAGGCTACGCACGTGTAAGTTAACAAAATGGTGAAAATATGCTAAATTTTAAAATTAATATAGATCGTCAAAATGCTCGGGAACACATATTTTTTATTTCATTTTCTTGAAGTGTATGTATCTTATGTATGATTTATTATTAAACTAAGGGAACAAAAGTTGATTAAGCCATAATTGATTGCATATTAAATTAAAAAAAATTCATTTCGACAATCAAACAAATTATGACATTTTCTTAGGCCAAAATAACAAACTTAACATTAACTTTCTTCCTCCAAAAGTTCATATATTAAAGTTAAAAGTATATAGTTTGACAGTGCATCATTTTTGTACATTTTTAGAGATGTCATCATAGTAAAAAATTATAATTCATTGCGGTATTTAATAATCTATCTGCACCAAAGTGGTTACTGCATAGTAAATACACGGAGGAATTTTTCTACAATTTTTAGACAGTTGTGTATGGCTCGGTGGTGTGTGCTCGTGTCTATGGCACTCAAGGTACCGAGATCGAGTCTCACCTTGGGAAACGAAATAAGATTTTTTTTTTTATTATCCGTATTGTTTGTTCAAATTTATTTCTTAGTGTATATATTATACACATGATTTATAATGAAATCTAGATAAAAAATAACTTATGTCTTTATTATTATGTAACAGCAAATGTGGTTTATGACATTATACGCAGAGGGATCTTTGATCGGATTGTGATACCGGCTATTGTATTCGCGTTAGCAAGGTCCTATCATATATTATAAATAATTATAGAATCTGAGAAAATCAATGAATCAAAATATCTTTTAAAAATCAATTATCTTTATTAAAATCAATGCATATAACCTATAATTCGTCATAGTGACGAATTAAATCTAGTAGTGAAATTTGATATTGTATTTGTGAGAAAATGGCGGATTGCTCCTGGGAGTCACTTGGTGAGATTATACTAGGGGACCTCCTTAGTCGTTCAGTATAAGTTAGAGTAGGACCGCTGGCCCTGTTTACTCAGCCCTCATCTTTTAAATCTGAGTGTAACTCAATTACGATCTTTAATATTATAGTGAAATTTGATACTGTATTTGTGAGAAAATGGCGGATTGCTCCTAGGAGTCACTTGGTGGGATTATACTAGGTGTTGTGGAATCGGTGAGAAATAATGAGGTGAACACGTTGTTGCAATATATTGTCTTTATTAGATTTATTATTATTCAACAACTGTGTTGGGTTGTCTATAAGAACAAACAAAATACACTAAGTAGATAGTTCTGTAGTCAACAAATACTTCGAAACATAATGATAATAAAGAATAGTACGACTACCCCCTCTATAGTAATAGAAAGATGTAGACACTCGTACGCCGACTCCACTCGAAGTGATAACGTCAAGCGAAGCCTAGATATATGCACTTTAACAACAATAAAATATCTCCCCATACCTAGGCAAATCGTTCTCCCCCATACCTAGGCAAATCGTTCTAAATGGTTTCAAAGCTCGTGTGTTTCACGAAGGACAAGAGATCAAATGTAACAAATGCTTGAAAAATGGACACGAAGCTTATCAATGTAAGGCTAATAGAGTATGCTTTAAATGTCACCAAGAAGGTCATACTATGAGCACTTGCAACAATGAAATAGGCCAACAGCAAATATCAGCCAACTCAATGGGATCAACAGGGGCATATATTAACCGTATGTGGGAATCATTTGTGCACACTCCAATACCAAAACAAATAACAGATAAAGACTTAAAGATAACAGATAAAGATAAATCACATGATAATGCAAACCCAAATTCAGACACAGAAGTAGATATTGATGAAGTGTTCAGCTCACAAGATACTGCAGATGACAGCAGCGGAAGTGAATCTGATGAAGAACAAGAACATGTAAAAGACAAAGATATAATAATTTTGGACAGTGAGGAAAAGACCATTAGTGAAGCAAGTGAAAGCAAAGAACAGAAGAAGGTAACAGATTTTTTTGTTTCTTCCACTCAAAACTCAAAAAGTAACAATGAAAGGAAAGGGGCTACCACTGATGAAAGTAGAACTGAAAAAGATTTAAAGGAAACGTCACCAGAAAATCCACCACAGAAAACCAAAAAAAAAATCAACCTAAAGAAAAGGGTTACAAGGAAGTAAGTTGCAGAACTACTGTATCATACTGTGCAATATGACTTCAAATGTTTATTATTACAATTTAGTTTTTTTTATTTAAGATAAATTATAAAGTTTATAAAATGTTTTTATATTTAATAATCATATGACACCAAACATACACCTTTTATCATTAAATGTTAGAGGATTTAGAGAAAAACAAAAACAAATTAGTATTTTTAAATGGGTCAAAGACAACAAAGCAGATATCATCTTCATTCAAGAATCACATTTGACAAATGATAAAACCCAGTCACTGAATGATATATGGCAAGGTGATTCCTACCACTGCTTTGGCTCATCACACAGTAGAGGAACATCCACAGTTATTGCTAGTAAAATTCAACACAGGGTAACAAAACAATACAAAGATATTAATGGTAGATTTTTACTTCTAAGAGTTGAAATAGATGACAACTATTTCATTCTTGTTAATTCATATGCCCCAAATTATGTAAAAGATCGATGTTCTTACTTCAGGACTTTACATAAAACAATTATTGACTTCAAAGAAAGCAAAAATGATAAAATAATTATAGGTGGTGACATGAATTGTGCTCTAGACAGAAAATTTGACCAAAAAGGTAGTGTCGATAGAGTAGATAATTCTGTTTTTACAATAACACATTTTATGAAAAATCTGAATCTTAATGACATCTGGAGAAAAAATAACCCGGATACATGTCAATTCACATGGCGAAGGAAATACACCCAAACGTACAGAAGGTTGGACTATTTTTTTATATCTAACGACTTATGTGAATATGTTAACACATGTGATATCAGGCCGTCAATCATGTCTGATCACCAAGCCATATCCTTAAAAATAAGTTTAACTAATGAAGAAAGAGGCCCAGGATTATGGAAAATGAACAATTCTCACTTAGATAATGAAGATTATATAAACAACATCAAAAACATAATAGAAAGAGCTAGATTAGAAGAACTTAACCCAAAGGATAAATGGGAAATGATTAAAGTAAAAATAAAGGAATTCTCCATAAAATATGGGAAAATGAAAAATAAAAATAAATGCAAAAGAAAAGAAATACTTCAACAGGAAATTGCTATCATTAATGATTTAATTATGAAAAAGGATAATACTGATAATAATATCCAGTATGAAACAGAATTAGATCAAAAAAAGAATGAACTTGAGCAAATTTACCTATTGGAAGCTAAAGGCGCTCAAATTAGGTCAAGAGTAAAGTGGATAGAAGATGGCGAACGAAACACTAAATACTTTCTTGGTTTAGAGAAAAATAATAGTAATAAAAAACATATTAAAAAATTAAAAAAACAGGACGGATCCATTATATCAAATTCCACAGAGATATTGAAGGAAGAGGTTAATTTCTTCAAAAAAATATATGCAAAACAAGATGTTCCTTACAAATCAATTGATAAGTACCTATCTCATGTTAATTTAACTAAACTCACAGAGGCAGAACAAGAGATGTGTGAGGGTCATCTCTCTCTCTTCGAATGTGAGCAAGCAATAAAGAAAATGAAAAAAAATAAAGCTCCAGGCAGTGACGGTTTAACAGTTGAGTTTTATCAACTCTTCTGGTACCTTATCTGTGACCTTGTTTGTGATGCACTAAATTATGGTTTTGCCACACAAGAAATGTCTGTGTCACAAAGAAGGGGAATAATCAACCTTATTTACAAAAAAGGTGATCACAAAGATTTAAATAACTGGCGCCCTATCACTTTACTCAATATTGACTACAAAATAGCTTCTTTTGTTCTTACAACAAGATTACATCGAGTTGCAAAGTATATAATAAACAATGACCAAAAAGGGTATGTAAAAGGTCGCTTTGGTGGTGACAATATAAGACTAATAGAGGACATAATTACTTGCATGGAAAATGAACAGCTTGAAGGTATACTTATAAGTTTAGATTTCCAAAAAGCATTTGACAGTGTCAATAGATCATTTTTAATAGAAGCCTTAAATAAATTCAATTTTGGTATTTCATTTGTGAACTGGGTAAAAGCACTGTATAACAATACAAATTGTATATTCACAAATAATGGTTGGCAATCAGAAAGTTTTGCAATGCACCAAGGTATTAGACAAGGATGTCCCTTGTCTGCTCTATTGTTTATTTTAGTAGCTGAAGTCCTAGCTACAAAAATAAGAGCATAGCCCCTTTCTCACAGAGTTGTGTGTCAGGAATATTGCGGGAATATACCATTACCATGCCGGTATGGTTTTCTGTGAGAACGGGTCGTCTTGGCATCATGCCGGCACCATGCCGGCATCGACATGACCTGCTTTAGACCTAGTAATATTCTAGGGATATTCCCCGCAATGCCAGACGGGCATTCTGTGAGAACGTATTGCCGTTATATTCCGGGGTTCCCCGTCGAGGCTTTGACACCTTGCGCAGTCAAGTGTATCACTTTGGCGCCTATTCAATTCAATTAACAATAATAATGTCGAACTGGAGGGATAATGAGATAAGAGAGCTGCTTAAAATAAGGGGACAAGAAGAAATTTGTAGCATAATCTATATAGGCCGCTAGGCTAGGCCAGCCATAGCTCTTTGTTTGTTGGTGCCTGACCTTTCATCGCCTTGTAAATTGTAGGCCTACAGCCTTCTAAGGTGTTTTACAGATTGCCGATGACGGCAAATTAATTGCTATACCTGTATAATATATGCACAATATACTGTACATAGCATGTATTGCATAAATATGCTATAAAGGAAGATAATAATCTGTAACTTAACATTCGCCGCCATATCATCGCTAGACAAAAATAATAACAATAAAGGACGCCCTCAATAATTATTTTGTCAGAGACTTTTTATTGGCCGAATATGCCCGACTCCTTTCTCACAGAAAGCCGGTATATACCGGTTATATTTCCGGCACGATAGTCCGATGAGAATGGGTATATGCCGGTAACGATACCGGCACGACGCCAGCACTGTACCGGTATATTGCAGGCACATCTGTGAGAAAGGGGCTCATGTGATATGGTCAAAGGCCTGATTGTTCCTGCAGGCAATGGTATATTTAAAGATATTAAGATTGCACAGCTAGCAGATGACACTGTGCTTTTTCTAAAGGATATAAATAGTATAGATAACAGCATAAGTAGTCTGGGTTCCAGACGGAGTTTTGTCTTAATATTAGTCAAGATAAATATTTTGGCACATATGGCGTTTCATACGTATACTACTTGATTTTGGATACTCCGTCTGGGGAAACACGCACAAGTCACGTGGTTTGACACCAAGAATTCTTGGTGCATACGATTATCCGGTTGACTAGTTTCAGCTGCATGCGATTGGCTACTCTCTCGTACACCGTTTAAATATTCATATTTCAGAATTTCAATAGCTCAACAACTAAGATGATGCGCATGCGCTATGTTACGTTTAGACAATGTGTACTTGGGTACATTTATGAAAGTTCTGAAGGCTAGAAATTATTTATATGCCTAGTAGTCTGGTAAACATTTGATGGGATCTTTGAAACATGAAAACTCGTCTTGATATATGATAGGCTAGCTTCTCCGCAAATCTGACATTGAATGGATCATTTATTATGCGGAGATAATTTTGATTTAATTCCCACCCAGACCCTGTCCTGTTCTGTGTGGTGGTGTAGCCCTGTTGTGTGCCGGTGGTATGTAGGCCTACTTCATTGGCGTTTTATTTGGCAGGGCATACGTGCGAGTTGAGTAGGACCTACGAAAGAGGCCTAGGCCAAGGACTAAACAATTAATAAACAAAACAACTTGGCATTACTATTTTATATTTCAACAGTCTCGATCGTACATTAAGCACTGGTAGGCCTACGTACTCGATCTTTTTCATTTTGAAACAAAATGATCATTGGTTGATTCGAAATCCATATTTACATACCGCCCGCCCCATATAGCCAAATACGGTATGATAACCTACGTCATTCTTATCGTATGTTTGCGGTCTGCAAATCGATTTCTATACGTGTTTCACAAGTCTGTATTTTCAGACAAAAATCGCGGTCGAAATAAAAACAAATAAATAAAAAAAAAAAGATAATACAGACTTGGGGCAAGTCTACAGCATAAGTATTATTGAAAAGTTTGGAGAGGTTTCTGGATTAAAATTAAATAAGAATAAAACAAATGCTTTTTGGCTTGGCAGTTTAAGAGACTGCAAGGACACACATGGTAACATTTCTTGGACATCCACACCAATTCGGATATTAGGTATCTATGTTGGACATGATAAGGAATATTGTTATCAAAAGAACTGGAAAGAAAAAATAGACGCATTAGAAAATACCCTAAAAACGTGGGAGAAAAGACACCTCACTTTTTTTGGAAGAATTACTATTGTAAAAACATTAGCGCTCTCAAAAATTATATACAATTCCTGCATTTTGCTAGTACCAGAAAAAGTAATAAAAGAGGTGGATAAATAAATTTTTAAATTCATTTGGGAAACCAAGAAAGAGAAAATAAAAAGAAAAACCATGTGTGCCAATTACAGTCAAGGTGGTCTAAAAATGGTAGAATTCAGATCTCAGGTAATATCTTTCCAAGTTAAATGGTACAGGAGACTGTATGAAAACGATGATGCCAAATGGAAATATTTACCTACATTTTATATAGAAAAGATAGGCCCAAAATCATTAACCTCAAATTTATCAAAAGTTCCGTGTAATATATCCGTACCACCATTTTACCTCTCAGTTATTAAGTCTATAGCAGTAGCTAATGCTTGTAATAATAGATTAAATAAGGAACCAATAAGCTATGATGACATTATTAATCAATCATTATGGGGTAATGAGTTTATATGTATTAAAAAGAAGCCGTTATATAACTGTAACTGGATTAGTTCAGGGTTTTTAAAAATATATGATGTAATAAATAATAATGTGTTTAATCAATCAATCAATCAATGTTAAAGGATGAGGAAAATATAATGTTAACAGTAAAAAGTTAGTAAGTAATTAGTATAACAGAGAATATGCATTGTTTAAATGAAAATATGTTTGCATAGATAAATCCAAAGAAAAATAAAATGGGACAAACCCATGGGATGGATTTATTAAACATAAACGTATTATAATTATATGAAATAAATATGCATGTAGATGAAAAAAAAAAACAAAAACAACTATGTAAGAAAAAATAAGCTTTGTTAATGAAAATGTGTTATAGATAATATGTATAAAAAGAGGAAACTATGTAATCAATGTGGTTAAATGATAATGTATGTATAAACAAAATAATATATGGAAATAGTTTTTTTTTTAAAGAAAATAAGTAAAAAAAAAAAAAAGTGGAATGAATCCACATAAGAGAAGAAAGTAAAAAAGTTAAATGAAAATTTAAGAAGTTATAGATGCAAAAAAGGATCTGCTGGTTTTGTAAACATTAAAGAACAAAAATATTAACATTAATGTTAAAGGATGAGAACAATATTATGTTAACAGTAAACATGTAGTAAGTAATGAGTATAACAGAGAATATGCATTGTTAAATGAAAATGTGGTAGATGAAAAAATCAAAAACAACTATGTAAGAAAAAAAAAAAGCTTGTTAATGAAAATGTGTTACAGATAATATGTTTAATCAATGTGATAATATGTAAACAAATGAATAAATAAGTATATGTATACAGATGATTAAACAAACATTGTAAATATAATGATATGTATAGTGTATAGTGAAAAATATATGTAAAGAGAACAGTGGTTTGGAAATAAAAGTGGGATGAACCCACATAAGATAAAACTAGATTTGAACTCGTCACTACGGACGAGTTAGGTTATCCGCAGTGCAAAAGCCACGTGCACGTCATACGTTAGAATAGTGCGCGCAAAAAAATAAAACGATTATGGCATTGAAAAATGTTAGTGCGCTCTCTATGTTGCGTCGCGTCTAAGTATATACGGTATAACACTATATACTGTATACGTACTACATACAGTGCAGAATAGGTGAAAATAAGTGACCAAAGTTATTGACGCATTTGAATATGATGACGTCATCACAATTTTTAAAATGGTGGATCATGCGAAAGGTAATTGATTGATCTAGACAATATAAAAAAATTGAGTGAAATGGAATAAGGATAAGTAGAGATGCGCTCTATTAAATTGACGAGCTATGACGAAAGAGAAAAAAATCCTATATTTTATATTCGGGTGGCCATACGATGACGTCACAATGTCTGGTTAGCCATATCAATGCATGATTCGAGAAAAACAACTCATCTACTTCCAGAATCTGAAATTTTAAATATTTTCACCTCGGAGTTTAGAATCTATGACTGTTTTAAAAAAGGCATAATTTTGACGAATTTTTGAACTTTTTCTTCAAAAACGCGCGCAAATTGTTCAATTCTACGTGCTCGTATGACGTGATTTTAAGTCGAAATTGATTGAAAATTGGTAAATGTACTAGAAAAGGCTGAAAAAACAAAAATCAAGCAAAAAAAAGATGTTTTTGCGCTACGTGCGCACGCGCGCGTAAAAAAATTGCGCACGTGTGGGAATTTTTGAAATGCTCAAAATGACATGAAACGCATAGAAAGTTGATTAGAAATTGATTTTTCGCATTTTGAAATTTCAAACGCGCGTGCGCGCGTAACTTTTTGTGAAACATGCCATTTTTAATCCATAGAAAGTTTGCGCATGATCTCACTTAAATTTTCACAAAGTTTCAATACAAAACAACTTTTAGTTTTTATTCTATGATCAATCATTGAAATTCATAAAATCGCGCGTAACTTACGCTGCGCAACTCCAAAATCGTCCAAAAGCTTGGCTGCACATCTACAGCTATAGGTCAACCTTATGACAAAGTTATACAATCTTATGTTGGCCACAAGATAGAGATGTGCTGCGAACAAAATTCGGGGAAAGAAAGAAGAATAACATAGAAACTAGATTTGAACTCGTCACTACGGACGAGTTAGGTTATCCGCATCGCAAAACCCACGCGCATGACACCTAAGTTAGAATATTGCGCGCAGAAAAACGATTATGCCATTGAAAAAATGTTAGTGAGCCCTCTATTTTGTGTCGCATCTAAGTGTGTACGGTATACACTATATACTGTATACGTACTACATACAGTGCAGAATAGGTGAAAATAAGTGACCAAAGTTATTGACGCATTTGAACATGATGACGTCATCACAACTTTAAAAATGGTGAATCATGCGAAAGATAATTGATTGATCTAGACAATATAAAAAAATTGAGTGAAATGGAATAAAGATAAGTAGAGATGCGCTCTATTAAATTGACGAGCTATGACGAAAGAGAAAAAAATCCTATATTTTATATTCGGGTGGCCATACGGTGACGTCACAATGTCCGGTTAGCCATATCAATGCATGATTTGAGAAAAACAACTCATCTACTTCCAGAATATGTAATTTTAAAAAAGTTCACCACGTAGTTTAGAATTTATGACTGTTTAAAAAAAGGTCTAATTTTGACGAATTTTTGAAGTTTTTCATCAAAAACACGCGCAAATTATCCAATTCTACGTGCTCGTGTGACGTGATTTTAAGTCGAAATTGTTTGAAAAGTTGATAAAATTACTAGAAAAGACTGAAAAAAACATAAATCAAGAAAAAAACAAACATTTTGCGCAACGTGCGCACGCGCGCGTAAAAAAATTGCGCATGCGTGGGAATTTATGAAATGCTCAAAATGACATGAAACGCGTAGAAAGTTGATTAGAAATTGATTTTTCGCATTTTGAATTTTTAAACGCGCGTGCGCGCGTAACTTTCTGTTAAACATGCCATTTTTAATCCATAGAAAGTTTGCGATTGATATAACTAAAATTTTCACCAAGTTTCAATACAAAATGAGTTTTGGTTTTTAATCTATGATCAATCATTGAAATTCATAAAATCGCGCGTAACTTACAATGCGCGACTAAAAATTTAGAAAATAAAGTTTCTTGCACATCTACAGCTACAGGGCAATGTTTTGACAAAGTTATACAATCATATGGTGGCCAGAATTAGAGATACGCTGCGAACAAAATTCGTGGAAAGAAAGAAGAACATAGACTAGACATGTAACTCGTCACTTTGACGAGTTTGGTTATCCGCCGCGCAAGTGGTGCAACATTAACATTAAGGGGATAGGTTGAGGACAAAAGGAAGTGTTCACGTTGGCATTATGACCTGAACTGAAGAATATGATATGTTGTTATTGCTGAATTTTATCTATATATAAATTCATATATAGTATACACAGTATAATCTGTATCCATATCACATACAGTGTAGAATAGGTGAAATTACGGGACCCGCTATTTATTGCAATTTTTAACATGTTGACGGTTTTAAAATGAAACGGGAAGGTAGCAATTCCGAAAGGAAATTATCTCAGCAACAACGTATTAGCGTGTAGAAGAAATTTGAATACGTGAAATATTGATGCGCGCTCTTTTAAATGTAATGAATTATGACGCAAAAGATGAAAATACGACCTTTTTTATTTAACTGGCCATATGATGACGTCACAACATCCGATTGGCAACATTTTTACATAATTTCGTATCTACAATCCAATAGCTTCCAGAAAAAGTTTTAATCGTGATTATCAAGTTTTATTCTTACGAGCTATAACAGATTAAAATTTACTGTAAAGATGAAATTGATGCCACACGTGATTACAATTTTTAGGCATGATGACGTCAAAAAAATTAAAATATTTTTAACTCATGCGAAAGATACTTGATTGACCTAGACAAAATCAAAATCGGGGTGAAAATGGAAAACGGATAAGTGGAGATGCGCTCTATTCAATGTGATGAGCTATGACGAAAGATACAAAAATCCTAAATTTTATATTCACGTGGCCATACGATGACGTCACAATGTCCGGTTAGCCATATTAATACCTGATCCGATATCTACAACTCATCTACTTCCAGAATATGCCATCCACAAAAAGTTGACCGTCTAGTTTAGAAATTACGACTGTTTAAAAAAAGGCATATTTTAAACGAATTTTTTAACCTTTTCATAAAAAACGCGCGCAAATTGTCCAATTCGACGTGCTCGTATGACGTATCTTTAAGTCGAAATTGTTTAAAATTTGGTAAAATTACTAGAAAAGGCTGGAAAAATATAAATCACGTGAAAAAAGTACGTTTTCAATACTACGTGCGCACCCCACACGTAAAAATGTGCGCACGCGTGGGAATTTTTGACATGCTTAAAACGACATGAAACGCGTAGAAAGTTGATTATAAATTAATTTTGCGCATTTTGAAATTTTAAATGCGCGTGCGCGCGTAACTTTATGTAAAACACGCAATTTTTTTTCAACAGAAAGTTAGCGCATGATAAAAATTAAACTTTTGCAAAGTTTCAAGTTGAAATGTTATTTGGTTGTCGAGCTATGTTAAATACGACAAAATCGTTAAATCGCGCGTAAGTCACGTTGCGCAATTGTAAAAGTCATGAAAAGCTTCGCTTGACGACGTTACGTAAATGTCAATATGTTAAGATAGTTACCGAAATGTTATGTTTGCGAGTTTTAGAGAAAAGCGTTACACAAAAATCATACAGGTTGATTTCGTACAATCACAAGAGGTTATCCTGCAACTTCGTTGCGGATAACCAAAAAAAAAAAAAAAAAAAAAAAAGAAAAAAAAAAAGATCCTGACAATAACAAGGGGTTATCCGCCAAGTGCGGATAACCAACTAGATTTGAACTCGTCACTACGGACGAGTTAGGTTATCCGCAGTCCTAAAGCCACGTGCACGTCATACGTTGGTGGAATATTGCGCGCAGAAAAACGATTATGCCATTGAAAAAATGTGAGTGCGCTCTCTATTCTGTGTCACGTCAAAGTGTATACGGTATACACTATATACCGTATACGTACTACATACAGTTCAGAATAGGTGAAAATAAGTGACCAAAGTTATTGACGGTTTTGGACATGATGACGTCATCACAATTTTTAAAATGGTGAATCGTGCGAAAGATAATTGATAGACCTAGACAATATAAAAAAAATGGAGGGAAATGGAATACAAATAAGTGAAGATGCGCTATATTAAATGTGACGAGCTACGAGGAAAGAGACAAAAATCCTATATTTTATATTCGAGTGGCCATATGATGACGTCACAATGTCCGGTTAGCCATATTGATGCATGATTTGATATCTGCAACTCATCTACTACCAGAATATGTAATTATAAAAAAGTTCACCACGTAGTTTAGAATTTATGACTGTTTAAAAAAAGGCATAATTTTGACTAATTTTTGAACTTTTTCATCAAAAATGCGCGTAAATTGTTTAATTCTACGTGCTCGTATGACGTGATTTTAGGTCGAAATTGTTTGAAAGTTGGTAAATTTTCTAAAAAAGACAGGAAAAACAAAAAACAAGCAAAAAAATGATGTTTTTGCGCTACGTGCGCACGTGCGCGTAAAAAAATTGCGCACGCGTGGGAATTTTTGAAATGCTCAAAATGACATGAAACGCGTAGAAAGTTGATTAGATATTGATTTTTCGCATTTTGAAATTTTAAACGCGCGTGCGCGCGTAACTTTTTGTAAAACATGCCATTTTTAATCCATAGAAAGTTTGCGCATTATATGATTTAAATGTTCACCAAGTTTCAATACAAAATGAATTTTAGTTTTTAATCTATGATCAATCATTGAAATTCATAAAATCGCGCGTAACTTACGCTGCGCAACTCCGAAATCGTCCAAAAGCTTGGCTGCACATCTACAGCTACAGGTCAATCTTATGACAAAGTTATACAATGTTATATTTGCCAGAATTAGAGATATGCGACCAACAAAATTCGTGGAAAGAAAGAAGAACAAAGAACTAGATTTGAACTCGTCACTTCGGACGAGTTAGGTTATCCGCAGCGCAAAGGCCACGGCACCAAAGGCCACGAAACATCATACGTTAGAATATTGCGCAAAGAAAAACGATTATGCCATTGAAACAATTTCAGTGTGCTCTCTATTTTGTGTCCCGTCTAAGTATATACAGTATACACTATATCCTGTATACGTACTACATACAGTGCAGAATAGGTGAAAATAAGTGACCAAAGTTATTAACGCTTTTGAACATGATGACGTCATCACAATTTTAAAAATGGTGAATCATGCGAAAGATAATCGATTGACCTAGACAATAATAAAAAAATTGAGGGAATTGGAATACGAATAAAGGAGATGCCCTCTATTAAATGTGACGAGCTATGACGAAAGAGACAAAATCCTATATTTCATATTCGAGTGGCCATACGATGACGTCACAATGTCTGGTTAGCCATATCGATGCATGATTCGATATCTACACCTCATCTAATTCCAGAATGTGTAATTTAAAAAAAGTTCACCTCGTAGTTTAGAATCTATGACTTTTTAAAAAAAGGCATAAATTTCACAAATTTTTGAACTTTTTCATCAAAAACGCGCGCAAATTGTTCAATTCTACGTGCTCGTATGACGTGATTTTAAGTCGAAATTGATTGAAAATTGGTAAATTTACTAGAAAAGGCTGGAAAAACCAAAATCAAGGAAAAATTGATGTTTTTGCGCTACGTGCGCACGCGCGCGTAAGAAAAGTGCGCACTTGTTGGGATTTTTGATATGCTCAAAATGACATGAAACGCATAGAAAGTTGGTTAGAAATTGATTTTTCGCATTTTGAAATTTTAAACGCGCGTGCGCGCGTAACTTTTTGTAAAACTTGCCATTTTTAATCTACAGAAAGTTTGCGATTTATATGACTTAAATTTTTACCAAGTTTCAATACAAAATGACTTTTGGTTTTTAATCTATGATCAATAATTGAAATTCATAAAATCGTGCGTAACTTACGCTGCGCGACTCGAAATTTGAAAAAAAAAGTTTCTTGCACATCTACAGATATAGGGCAATCTTTTGACAAAGTTTCACAATCTTCTGTTGGCTAGAATTAGAGATACGCTGCCCACAAAAAATGGGAGAGAAGTGTGGAAAGAAAGAAATAAATACTAGATTTGAACTCGTCACTACGTACGAGTTAGGTTATCCGCAGCGCAAAAGCCACGCGCACGATATAAGTTAGAAAATGTTAGTGTGCTCTCTATTTTGCGTCACGTCTGAGTATAAACGGTATACACTATATACTGTATACGTACTACATACAGTGCAGAATAGGTGAAAATAAGTGACCAAAGTTATTGACGCGTTTGGACATGATGACGTCATAACAATTTTAAAAATGGTGAATCATTCTAAAGATAATTGATTAACCTAGGCAATATATAAAAATGGGGGGAAATGGAATACGGATAAGTGGAGATGCGCTCTATTAAATGTGATGAGCTTTGACGAAAGAGACAAAAATCCTATATTTTATATTCGTGTGGCCATACGATGACGTCACAATGTCCGGTTAGCCAAATCGATGCATGATTCTATATCTACAACTCATCTACATTCAGAATATGTAATTTAAAAAAAATTCACCACGTAGTTTAGAATCTATGACTGTTTAAATAAAGGCATAATTTGTACAAATTTTTGAACTTTTTCATCAAAAATGCGCGTAAATTGTTTAATTCTACGTGCTCGTATGATGTGATTTTAAGTCGAAATTGTTTGAAAGTTGGTAAATTTACTAAAAAAGACAGGAAAAACAAAAATCAAGCAAAAAAATGATGTTTTTGCTCTACATGCGCACGCGCGCGTAAAAAAATTGCGCACGCGTGGGAATTTTTGAAATGCTCAAAATGACATGAAACGCGTAGAAAGTTCATTAGAAATTGATTTTTTGCATTTTTTAATTTTAAACGCGCGTGCGCGCGTAACTTTCTGTAAAACATGCCATTTTCTCTCCATAGAAAGTTAGCGCATGATATGACTTAAATTTTCACCAAGTTTCAATACAAAATGATATATAGTTTTTATTCTATGATCAATCATTGAAATTCATAAAATCGCGCGTAACTTACGCTGCGCGACTCAAAATTCATAAAAAAAAGTTTCTTGCACATCTACAGCTACAGGGCAATCTTTTGACAAATTTATACAATCATATGTTGGCCAGAATTAGAGATACGCTGCCAACAAAAAATGGGAGAGAAGTGTATAAAGAAAGAAATAAATACTAGATTTGAACTCGTCACTACGGACGAGTTAGGTTATCCGCAGCGCAAAGGCCACGTGCACGTCATACGTTAAAACATTGCGCGCAGAAAAACGATTAAGTAATTGAAACAATTTCAGCGTGCTCTTTATTTTTCGTCACGTCTGAGTATATACGGTATACAGTATATACTGTATACGTACTACATACAGTGCAGAATAGGTGAAAATAAGTGACCAAAGTTATTGACGCTTTTGAATATGATGACGTCATCACAATTTTTAAAATGGTGAATCGTGCGAAAGATAATTGATAGACCTAGACAACATAAAAAAAATGGGGGGAAATGGAATACAAATAAGTGGAGATGCGCTATATTAAATGTGACGAGCTACGAGGAAAGAGAAAAAAATCCTATATTTTATATTCAAGTGGCCATATGATGACGTCACATTGTCCGGTTAGCCATATTGATGCATGATTTGATATCTGCAACTCATCTACTACCAGAATATGTAATTATAAAAAAGTTCACCACGTAGTTTAGAATTTATGACTGTTTAAAAAAAGGCATAATTTTGACTAATTTTTGAACTTTTTCATCAAAAATGCGCGTAAATTGTTTAATTCTACGTGCTCGTATGACGTGATTTTTAGTCGAAATTGTTTGAAAGTTGGTACATTTTCTAAAAAAGACATGAAAAACAAAAATCAAGCAAAAAAATGATGTTTTTGCGCTACGTGCGCACGTGCGCGTAAAAAAATTGCGCACGCGTGGGAATTTTTGAAATGCTTAAAATGACATGAAACGCGTAGAAAGTTGATTAGATATTGATTTTTCGCATTTTGAAATTTTAAACGCGCATGCGCGCGTAACTTTTTGTAAAACATGCCATTTTTAATCCATAGAAAGTTTGCGCATTATATGACTTAAATTTTCACCAAGTTTCAATACAAAATGAATTTTAGTTTTTAATCTATGATCAATAATTGAAATTCATAAAATCGCGCGTAACTTACGCTGCGCGACTCAAAATTTGAAAAAAAAAGTTTCTTGCACATCTACAGATATAGGCCAATCTTTTGACAAAGTTATACAATCTTCTGTTGGCTAGAATTAGAGATACGCTGCCCACAAAAAATGGGAGAGAAGTGTGTAAAGAAAGAAATAAATACTAGATTTGAACTCGTCACTACGGACGAGTTAGGTTATCCGCAGTCCTATAGCCACGTGCACGTCATACGTTGGAATATTGCGCGCAGAAAAACGATTATGCCATTGAAAAAATGTGAGTGCGCTCTCTATTTTGTGTCACGTCAAGTGTATACGGTATACACTATATACCGTATACGTACTACATACAGTTCAGAATAGGTGAAAATAAGTGACCAAAGTTATTGACGCTTTTGCACATGATGACGTCATAACAATTTTTAAAATGGTGAATCATGCGAAAGATAATTGATTGACATAGACAATATAAAGAAATTGAGGGCAATGGAATACGGATAAGTGGAGATGCGCTCTATTAAATGTGATGAGCTATACGAAAGAAAAAAAAATCCTATATTTTATATTCGAGTGGCCATACGATGACGTCACAATGTCCTGATAGCCATATTGATACATGATTCGATATCTACAACTCATCTACTACCAGAATATGTAATTATAAAAAAGTTTACCACGTAGTTTAGAATCTATGACTGTTTAAAAAAAGGCATAATTTTGACAAATTTTTGGACTTTTTCATCAAAATTGCGCGCAAATTGTTTAATTCTACGTGCTCGTATGACGAGATTTTAAGGCAAAATTGATTGAAAATTGGTAAATATATTATAAAAGACAGAAAAAACAAAAATCAAGCAAAAAAAAGATGTTTTTGCGCTACGTGCGCACGCGCGCGTAAAAAAATTGCGCAAGCCTGGGAATTTTTGAAATGCTCAAAATGATATGAAACGCGTAGAAAATTGATTAGAAGTTGGTTTTTTGCATTTTGAAATTTTAAACGCGCGTGCGCGCGTAACTTTCTGTGAAACATGCAATTTTTAATCCATAGAAAGTTTGCGCTTGATATGACTTAAATTTTCACAAAGTTTCAATACAAAATAACTTTCGGTTTTTAATCTATGATCAATCATTTAAATTCATAAAATCGCGCGTAACTTACGCTGCGCAACTCAAAATTCATAAAAAAAAGTTTCTTGCACATCTACAGCAACAGGGCAATCTTTTGACAAAGTTATACAATCATATGTTGGCCAGAGTTAGAGATACGCTGCGAACAAAATTCGTGGAAAGAAAGAAGAACATAGAAAAAAAAAAAAAAAAAAAAGAAAAAAAAAAAGATCCTGACAATAACAAGAGGTTATCCGCCAAGTGCGGATAACCAACTAGATTTGAACTCGTCACTACGGACGAGTTAGGTTATCCGCAGCGCAAAGGCCACGTGCACGTCATACGTTAAAATATTGCGCCCAGAAAAACGATTAAGTCATTGAAACAATTTCAGTGTGCTCTCTATTTTTCGTCACGTCTGGGTATATACGGTATACACTATATACTGTATACGTACTACATACAGTGCAGAATAGGTGAAAATAAGTGACCAAAGTTATTGACGCTTTTGGACATGATGACGTCATAAAAATTTTAAAAATGGTAAATCTTTCGAAAGATAATTGATTGACCTAGGCAATATATAAAAATGGGGGAAAATGGAATACGGATAAGTGGAGATGCGCTCTATTAAATGTGATGAGCTATGACGAAAGAGACAAAAATCCTATATTTGATATTCGTGTGGCCATACGATGACGTCACAATGTCCGGTTAGCCAAATCGATGCATGATTCTATATCTACAACTCATCTACATTCAGAATATGTAATTTTAAAAAAGTTCACCACGTAGTTTAGAATCTATGACTGTTTAAAAAAGGCATAATTTTGACTAATTTTTGAACTTTTTCATCAAAAATGCGCGTAAATTGTTTAATTCTACGTGCTCGTATGACGTGATTTTTAGTCGAAATTGTTTGAAAGTTGGTAAATTTTCTAAAAAAGACATGAAAAACAAAAATCAAGCAAAAAAATGATGTTTTTGCGCTACGTGCGCACGTGCGCGTAAAAAAAATTGCGCACGCGTGGGAATTTTTGAAATGCTTAAAATGACATGAAACGCGTAGAAAGTTGATTAGATATTGATTTTTCGCATTTTGAAATTTTAAACGCGCATGCGCACGTAACTTTTTGTAAAACATGCCATTTTTAATCCATAGAAAGTTTGCGCATTATATGACTTAAATTTTCACCAAGTTTCAATACAAAATGAATTTTAGTTTTTAATCTATGATCAATAATTGAAATTCATAAAATCACGCGTAACTTACGCTGCGCGACTCGAAATTTGAAAAAAAAAGTTTCTTGCACATCTACAGATATAGGGCAATCTTTTGACAAAGTTATACAATCTTCTGTTGGCTAGAATTAGAGATACGCTGCCCACAAAAAATGGGAGAGAAGTGTGTAAAGAAAGAAATAAATACTAGATTTGAACTCGTCACTACGGACGAGTTAGGTTATCCGCAGTGCAAAAGCCACGTGCACGTCATACGTTAGAATAGTGCGCGCGAAAAAATAAAACGATTATGGCATTGAAAAATGTTAGTGCGCTCTCTATGTTGCGTCGCGTCTAAGTATATACGGTATAACACTATATACTGTATACGTACTACATACAGTGCAGAATAGGTGAAAATAAGTGACCAAAGTTATTGACGCATTTGAACATGATGACGTCATCACAATTTTTAAAATGGTGGATCATGCGAAAGGTAATTGATTGATCTAGACAATATAAAAAAATTGAGTGAAATGGAATAAGAATAAGTAGAGATGCGCTCTATTAAATTGACGAGCTATGACGAAAGAGAAAAAAATCCTATATTTTATATTCGGGTGGCCATACGATGACCTCACAATGTCTGGTTAGCCATATCAATGCATGATTCGAGAAAAACAACTCATCTACTTCCAGAATCTGAAATTTTAAATATTTTCACCTTGGAGTTTAGAATCTATGACTTTTTAAAAAAAGGCATAATTTTCACAAATTTTTGAACTTTTTCATCAAAAACGCGCGCAAATTGTTCAATTCTACGTGCTCGTATGACGTGATTTTAAGTCGAAATTGATTGAAAATTGGTAAATGTACTAGAAAAGGCTGAAAAAACAAAAATCAAGCAAAAAAAATATGTTTTTGCGCTACGTGCGCACGCGCGCGTAAAAAATATGCGCACGCGTGGGAATTTTTGAAATGCTCAAAATGACCTGAAACGCGTAGAAAGTTGATTAGAATGGAATTTTTCGCAATTTGAAATTTTAAACGCGCGTGCGCGCGTAACTTTATGTCAAACATGCCATTTTTAATCCATAGAAAGTTTGCCCTTGATATGACTTAAATGTTCACCAAGTGTCATTACAAAATGACTTTTGCTTTTTAGTCTATGTTAAATACGCGAAATTCATAAAATCGCGCGTAGCTTACGCTGCGCGACTCTAAAGTAAAAAAACGAGCTGTCCTGCACTTCTACACATAGAGGTAAATCTTCTGACAAAGTTATACGATGTAATGTTGATCAGAATTTGAGATACACGTGACACAAAATTTTGGGAAAGAAAGAAGAATAACATAGAAAAAACTAGATTTGAACTCGTCACTACGGACGAGTTAGGTTATCCGCAGCGCAAAAGCCACGTGCACGTCATACGTTAGAATATTGCGCGCAGAAAAACGATTATGCCATTGAAAAAAATGTGAGTGCGCCCTCTATTTTGTGTCACGTCTAAGTATATACGGTATACACTATATACTGTATACGTACGACATACAGTGCAGAATAGGTGAAAATAAGTGACCAAAGTTATTGACGGTTTTGGACATGATGACGTCATAACAATTTTAAAAATGGTGAATCAATCGAAAGATAATTGATTGACCTAGACAATATATAAAAATGGGGGAAAATGGAATACGGATAAGTGGAGATGCGCTCTATTAAATGTGATGAGCTATGACGAAAGAAACAAAAATCCTATATTTGATATTCGTGTGGCCATACGATGACGTCACAATGTCCGGTTAGCCAAATCGATGCATGATTCGATATCTACAACTCATCTACATTTAGAATATGTAATTTTAAAAAAGTTCACTACGTAGTTTAGAATCTATGACTGTTTAAAAAAAGGCATAATTTTGACAAATTTTTGAACTTTTTCATCAAAAATGCGCGTAAATTATTTATTTCTACGTGCTCGTATGACGTGATTTTAAGTTGAAATTGTTTGAAAGTTGGTAAATTTACTAGAAAAGGCTGAAAAAACAAAAATCAAGCAAAAAAAAGATGTTTTTGCGCTACGTGCGCATGCGCGCGTAAAAAATATGCGCACGCGTGGGAATTTTTGAAATGCTCAAAATGACCTGAAACGCGTAGAAAGTTGATTAGAAATGGATTTTTCGCAATTTGAAATTTTAAACGCGCGTGCGCGCGTAACTTTATGTCAAACATGCCATTTTTAATCCATAGAAAGTTTGCACTTGATATGACTTAAATGTTCACCAAGTGTCATTACAAAATGACTTTTGCTTTTTAGTGTATGTTAAATACGCGAAATTCATAAAATCGCGCGTAGCTTACGCTGCGCGACTCTAAAGTAAAAAAACGAGCTGTCCTGCACTTCTACAGATAGAGGTAAATCTTCTGACAAAGTTATACGATGTAATGTTGATCAGAATTTGAGATACACGTGACACAAAATTTTGGGAAAGAAAGAAGAATAACATAGAAAAAAAAAAAAAAAAAAAAGATCCTGACAATAACAAGAGGTTATCCGCCAAGTGCGGATAACCAAAAAAAAAAGATCCTGACAATAACAAGAGGTTATCCGCCAAGTGCGGATAACCAACTAGATTTGAACTCGTCACTTCGGACGAGTTAGGTTATCCGCAGCGCAAAGGCCACGTGCACGTCATACGTTAGAATATTGCGCGCAGAAAAACGATTACGCCATTGAAATAATGTTAGTGCTCTCTCTATTTTGCGTCACGTCAAAGTATATACGGTATACACCATATTCTGTATACGTACTACATACAGTGCAGAATAGGTGACAATAAGGGACCCAAGTTATTGACGTTTTTGGACATGATGACGTCATCACAATTTAAAAAATGGTAGATTATGCGAAAGATAATTGATTGGCCTAGACAATATAACAAAATGGGGGGAAATGGAATACGGATAAGTGGCGATGCGCTCTATTAAATGTGATGAGCTATGCGAAAGAGACAAAAATGCTATATTTTATATTCGAGTGGCCATACGATGACGTCACAATGTCCGGTTAGCCATATCGATGCATGATTTGATATTTACAACTCATCTACTTCCAGAATCTGAAATTTTAAAAATTTTCACCTCGGAGTTTAGAATCTATGACTTTTTAAAAAAAGGCATAATTTTCACGAATTTTTGAACTTTTTCATCAAAAACGCGCGCAAATTGTTCAATTCTACGTGCTCGTATGACGTGATTTTAACTTGAAATTGTTTGAAAGTTGGTAAAATTACTAGAGAAGGTTGAAAAAACAAAAATCAAGCAAAAAAAACATGTTTTTGCCTTACGTGCGCACGCGCGCATAAAAAAAATGCGCACTCGTGGGAATTTTTGAAATGCTCAAAATGGCATGAAACGCGTAGAAAGTTGAATAGAAATGAATTTTGCGCATTTTGAAATTTTGAACGCGCGTGCGCGCGTAACTTTATGTAAAACATGCCATTTTTAATCCATAGAAAGTTTGCGCATGATATAACTTAAATTTTCACCAAGTTTCAATACAAAATGACTTTTCGTTTTTAATCTATGATCAATCATTGAAATTCATAAAATTGCGCGTAACTTACGCTGCGCAACTCGAAAATCAACAAACAAAGTTTCTTGCACATCTACAGATATAGGTCAATCTTATGACAAAGTTATTCAATCATTTGTTAGCCAGAATTAGAGATATGCGACCAACAAAATTCGTGGAAAGAAAGAAGAAAAAAGAAAAAAAAGAAAAAAAAAAAAAAGATCCTGACAATAACAAGGGGTTATCCGCCAAGAGCGGATAACCAACTAGATTTGAACTCGTCACTACGGACGAGTTAGGTTATCCGCAGAGCAAACGCCACGCGCACGTCATACGTTAGAATATTGCGCAGAGAAAACCATTATGCCATTGAAAAAATGTTAGTGCGCTCTCTATTTTACGTCACGTCTAAGTATACACAGTATACACTATATATTGTATACGTACTACATACAGTGAAGAATATGTGAAAATAAGTGGCCCAAGTTATTGACGCTTTTGGACATGATGACGTCATCACAATTTTTAAAACGGTATATCATGCGAAAGATAATTGATTGGCATAGACAATATAAAAAAATGGGGGGAAATGGAATTAGGATAAGTGGAGATGCGCTCTATTAAATGTGATGAGCTATGACGAAAGAGACAAAAATCCTATATTTTATATTTGAGTGGCCATACAATGACGTCACTATGTCCTGTTAGCCATATCGATGCATGATTCGATATCTACAACTCATCAACTTCCAGAATGTGTAATTTAAAAAAAGTTCACCTCGTAGTTTACAATCTATGACTGTTTTAAAAAAGGCATAATTTTCATGAATTTTTGAACTTTTTCATCAAAAACGCGCGTAAATTGTTCAATTCTACGTGCTCGTATGACGTGATTTTAAGTCGAAATTGTTTGAAAGTTGGTAAATTTACTAAAAAAGACAGGAAAAACAAAAATCAAGCAAAAAAAAGATGTTTTTGCGCTACGTGCGCACGCGCGCGTAAAAAAATTGCGCACGCGTGGGAATTTTTGAAATGCTCAAAATGACCTGAAACGCGTAGAAAGTTGATTAGAAATTGAATTTTTGCCTTTTGAAATTTTAAACGCGCGTGCGCGCGTAACTTTTTAGAAAAGTGCCATTTTAAATCCATAGAAAGTTAGCGCATGATATAAATAACACTTTTGCCAAGTTTCAATTAAAATTGCTTTTTGGTTTTCAATCTATGTTAAATACGCAAAATTCACAAAATCGCGCGTAACTTACGCTGCGCGACTCTAAAGTCAAAAAACGAAACGTCCTGCACATCTACAGCTACAGGTCAATCTTATGAAAAAGTTACACAATCTTCTGTTTGCCAGAATTAGAGATACGCTGCCAACAAAATTCAGGGAAAGAAAGAAGAATAACATAGAAAAAAAAAAAAAAAAAAAAAAAAAAAGATCCTGACAATAACAAGAGGTTATCCGCCAAGTGCGGATAACCAACTAGATTTGAACTCGTCACTACGGACGAGTTAGGTTATCCGCAGTGCAAAAGCCACATGCACGTCATACGTTAGAATATTGCGCGCAAAAAAAAAACGATTATGGCATTGAAAAATGTTAGTGCGCTCTCTATTTTGCGTCGCGTCTAAGTATATACGCTATAACACTATATACTGTATACGTACTACATACAGTGCAGAATAGGTGAAAATAAGTGACCAAAGTTATTGACGCATTTGAACATGATGACGTCATCACAATTTTTAAAATGGTGGATCATACAAAAAGATAATTGATTGATCTAGACAATATAAAAAAATTGAGTGAAATGGAATAAGGATAAGTAGAGATGCGCTCTGTCAAATTGACGAGCTATGACGAAAGAGAAAAAAATCCTATATTTTATATTCGGGTGGCCATACGATGACGTCACAATGTCCGGTTAGCCATATCAATGCATGATTCAAGAAAAAAAACTCATCTACTTCCAGAATCTGAAATTTTAAATATTTTCACCTTGGAGTTTAGAATCTATGACTTTTTAAAAAAAGGCATAATTTTCACAAATTTTTGAACTTTTTCATCAAAAACGCGCGCAAATTGTTCAATTCTACGTGCTCGTATGACGTGATTTTAAGTCGAAATTGTTTGAAAGTTGGTAAAATTACTAGAGAAGGCTGAAAAAACAAAAATCAAGCAAAAAAAACATGTTTTTGCGCTACGTGCGCACGCGCGCGTAAAAAAATTGCGTACGCGTGGGAATTTTTGAAATGCTCAAAATGACATGAAACGCATAGAAAGTTGATTAGAAATTGATTTTTCGCATTTTGAAATTTTAAACGCGCGTGCGCGCGTAACTTTTTGTAAAACCTGCCATTTTTAATCCATAGAAAGTTTGCGCATGATATGACTTAAATTTTCACCAAGTTTCAATACAAAATGACTTTTGGTTTTTAATCTATGATAAATCATTGAAATTCATAAAATCGCGCGTAACTTACGCTGCGTAACTCCGAAATCGTCCAAAAGCTTGGCTGCACATCTACAGCTATAGGTAAATATTATGACAAAGTTATACAATCTTATGTTGGCCAGAATTAGAGATATACGACCAACAAAAATCGTGGAAAGAAAGAAGAACATAGAAAAAAAAAAAAAAAAAAAAAAAAAAAGATCCTGACAATAACAAGAGGTTATCCGCCAAGTGCGGATAACCAACTAGATTTGAACTCGTCACTACGGACGAGTTAGGTTATCCGCAGCGCAAAGGCCACGTGCACGTCATACATTAAAATATTGCGCGCAGAAAAACGATTAAGTCATTGAAACAATTTCAGTGTGCTCTCTATTTTTCGTCACGTCTGAATATATACGGTATACGCTATATACTGTATACGTACTACATACAGTGCAGAATAGGTGAAAATAAGTGACCAAAGTTATTGACGCTTTTGAACGTGATGACGTCATCACAATTTTGAAAATGGTGAATCGTGCGAAAGATAATTGATAGACCTAGACAACATAAAAAAATGGGGGAAATGGAATACAAATAAGGGGAGATGCGCTATATTAAATGTGACGAGCTACGAGGAAAGAGACAAAAATCCTATATTTTATATTCGAGTAGCCACACGATGACGTCACAATGTCCGGTTAGCCATATTGATGCCTGATTTGATATCTGCAACTCATCTACTATCAGAATATGTAATTATAAAAAAGTTCACCACGTAGTTTAGAATCTATGACTGTTTAAAAAAAGGCATAATTTTGACAAATTTTTGAACTTTTTCATCAAAAACGCGCGCAAATTATCCAATTCTACGTGCTCGTGTGACGTGATTTAAAGTCGAAATTGATTGAAAATTTATAAATTTACTAGAAAAGGCTGAAAAAACAAAAAACAAGCAAAAAAAGGATGTTTTTGCGCTACGTGCGCACGCGCGCGTAAAAAAATTGCGCACGCGTGGGAATTTTTGAAATGCTCAAAATGACATGAAACGCGTAGAAAGTTGATTAGAAATTGATTTTTCGCATTTTGAAATTTTAAACGCGCGTGCGCGCGTAACTTTTTGTAAAACATGCTATTTTTAATCCATAGAAAGTTTGCGCATGATATGACTTAAATTTTCACCAAGTTTCAATACAAAATGACTTTTAGTTTTTATTCTATGATCAATCATTGAAATTCACAAAATCGCGCGTAACTTACGCTGCGCGACTCGAAATTTGAAAATAAAAGTTTCTTGCACATCTACAGCTACATATCAATCTTATGAAAAAGTTATACAATCATATGTTGCCCAAAATTAGAGATATGCGACCAACAAAATTCGTGGAAAGAAAGAAGAAAATAGAAAAAACTAGATTTGAACTCGTCACTACGGACGAGTTAGGTTATCCGCATCGCAAAACCCACGCGCATGACACCTAAGTTAGAATATTGCGCGCAGAAAAACGATTATGCCATTGAAAAAATGTTAGTGAGCCCTCTATTTTGTGTCGCGTCTAAGTGTGTACGGTATACACTATATACTGTATACGTACTACATACAGTGCAGAATAGGTGAAAATAAGTGACCAAAGTTATTGACGCATTTGAACATGATGACGTCATCACAATTTTAAAAATGGTGAATCATGCGAAAGATAATTGATTGATCTAGACAATATAAAAAAATTGAGTGAAATGGAATACGGATAAGTGAAGATGCGCTCTATTAAATTTGACGAGCTATGACGAAAGAGAAAAAATCCTATATTTTATATTCGGGTGGCCATACGATGATGTCACAATGTCCGGTTAGCCATATCAATGCATGATTCGAGAAAAACAACTCATCTACTTCCAGAATATGTAATTTTAAAAAAGTTCACCACGTAGTTTAGAATTTATGATTATTTAAAAAAAGGTCTAGTTTTGACGATTTTTTGAAGTTTTTCATCAAAAACACGCGCAAATTATCCAATTCTACGTGCTCGTGTGACGTGATTTTAAGTCGAAATTGATTGAAAATTCATAAATTTACTAGAAAAGGCTGAAAAAACAAAAATCATGCAAAAAAAAGATGTTTTTGCGCTACGTGCGCACGCGCGCGTAAAAAAAATTGCGCACGCGTGGGAATTTTTGAAATGCTCAAAATGACATGAAACGCATAGAAAGTTGATTAGAAATTGATTTTTCGCATTTTGAAATTTCAAACGCGCGTGCGCGCGTAACTTTTTGTGAAACATGCCATTTTTAATCTATAGAAAGTTTGCGCATGATCTCACTTAAATTTTCACAAAGTTTCAATACAAAACAACTTTTAGTTTTTATTCTATGATCAATCATTGAAATTCATAAAATCGCGCGTAACTTACGCTGCGCAACTCCAAAATCGTCCAAAAGCTTGGCTGCACATCTACAGCTATAGGTCAACCTTATGACAAAGTTATACAATCTTATGTTGGCCACAAGATAGAGATATGCTGCGAACAAAATTCGGGGAAAGAAAGAAGAATAACATAGACTAGACTTGAACTCGTCACTTCGGACGAGTTAGGTTATCCGCAGCGCAAAGGCCACGCGCACGCCACACGTCAGAATATTGCGCGCAGAAAAACGATTATGCCATTGAAAAAAAATTTAGTGCGCTCTCTATTTTGCGTCACGTATAAGTATATACGGTATACGCTATATACTGTATAGGTACTACATACAGTGCAGAATAGGTGAAAATATGTGACCAAAGTTACTGACGCTTTTGTACATGATGACGTCATAGAAATTTCAAAAAATGTGAATCATGCGAAAGATAATTGATTGACCTAGACAATATAAAAAAATTGAGGGAAATGGAATACGGATAAGTGGAGATGCGCTTTATTAAATGTGACGAGCTATGACGAAAGAGAAAAAAATCCTATATTTTATATTCGAGTGGCCATACGATGACGTCATAATGTTCGGTTAGCCATATTCATGGATGATTTGATATCTACAACTCATCTACTTCCAGAATCTGTAATTTAAAAAAAGTTCACCACGTAGTTTATAATCTATGACTTTTTTAAAAAAGGCATAATTTTCACGAATTTTTGAACTTTTTCATCAAAAACGCGCGCAAATTTTTCAATTCTACGTGCTCGTATGACGTGATTTTAAGTCGAAATTGTTTGGAAGTTAGTAAATCTACTAAAAAAAGACAGGAAAAACAAAAATCAAGCCAAAAAATGATGTTTTTGCGCTACGTGCGCACGCACGCGTAAAAAAATTGCGCACGCGTGGGAATTTTTGAAACGCTCAAAATGACATGAAACGCGTAGAAAGTTGATTAGAAATTGATTTTTCGCATTTTGAAATTTTAAATGCGCGTGCGCGCGTAACTTTCTGCGCAACCTGCCATTTTTAATCCATAGAAAGTTTCCGATTAATATGACTTAAATTTTCACCAAGTTTCAAACCAAAATTACTTTTGGTTTTTAATCTATGATCAATCATTGAAATTCATAAAATCGCGCGTAAGTTACGCTGCGCAACTCGGACTGGACCGAAAACCTTATTACGACATCTTCAGATAGAGGTCAATCTTCTGATAAAGTTATACAATGTTATGTTAAGAAGATTTTGAGATACACGCGCAACAAAATTCTGGGAAAGAAAGAAGAAAAAAGAAAAAAAAGAAAAAAAAACTAGATTTGAACTCGTCACTTCGGACGAGTTAGGTTATCCGCAGCGCAAAAGCCACGCGCACGATATAAGTTAGAATATTGCGCGCAGAAAAACGATTATGCCATTGAAAAAAATGTTAGTGTGCCCTCTATTTTGTGTCACGTCTAAGTATATACGGTATACACTATATACTGTATACGTACTACATACAGTGCAGAAAAGGTGAAAAGAAGTGACCAAAGTTATTGACGCTTTTGGACATGATGACGTCATCACAATTTTAAAAACGATATATCATGCGAAAGATAATTCATTGGCCTAGACAATATGTAAAAATGGGGAGAAATGGAATACGGATAAGTGGAGATGCGCTCTATTAAATGTGATGAGCTATGACGAAAGAGACAAAAATCCTATATTTTATATTTGAGTGGCCATACGATGACGTCACAATGTCCGGTTAGCTATATTGATGCATGATTCAATATCTACAACTCATCTACTTCCAGAATATGTAATTTAAAAAAAGTTCACTACGTTGTTTAGAATCTATGACTTTTTTAAAAAAGGCATAATTTTCACGAATTTTTAAACTTTTTCATCAAAAAGGCGCGCAAATTGTTCAATTCTACGTGCTCGTATGACGTGATTTTAAGTCGAAATTGATTGAAAATTGGTAAATTTACTAGAAAAGGCTGGAAAAACAAAAATCAAGCAAAAAAAAGATGTTTTTGCGCTACGTGCGCACGCGCGCGTAAGAAAAGTGCGCACGCGTGGGAATTTTTGAAATGCTCAAAATGACATGAAACGCGTAGAAAGTTGATTAGAAATTGATTTTTCGCATTTTGAAATTTTAAACGCGCGTGCGCGCGTAACTTTCTGTAAAACATGCAATTTTCTCTCCATAGAAATTTAGCGCATGATATAAATTAAACTTTTGCCAAGTTTCAATTTAAATGGTTTAATAGTTTTCGATCTAAATGACATTCTCGAAATTCATAAAATCGCGCGTAACTTACGCTGCGCAACTCGGACGGTACCGAAAACCTTATTACGACATCTTCAGATAGAGGTAAGTCTTTTGATAAAGTTATATAATGTTATGTTGTGAAGATTTAGAGATACACGCGCAACAAAATTCTGGGAAAGAAAGAAGAATAAGAAAGAAAAAAAAAAAAGATCCTGACAATAACAAGGGGTTATCCGCCAAGTGCGGATAACCAAAAAAAGAGAAAAAAAAAAAAGATCCTGACAATAACAAGAGGTTATCCGCCAAGTGCGGATAACCAAAAAGAAAAAGAAAAAAAAAAAAAAAAAAAAAAAGATCCTGACAATAACAAGGGGTTATCCGCCAAGTGCGGATAACCAACTAGATTTGAACTCGTCACTACGGACGAGTTAGGTTATCCGCATCGCAAAACCCACGCGCATGACACCTAAGTTAGAATATTGCGTGCAGAAAAACGATTATGCCATTGAAAAAATGTTAGTGAGCCCTCTATTTTGTGTCGCGTCTAAGTGTGTACGGTATACACTATATACTGTATACGTACTACATACAGTGCAGAATAGGTGAAAATAAGTGACCAAAGTTATTGACGCATTTGAACATAATGACGTCATCACAATTTTAAAAATGGTAAATCATGCGAAAGATAATTGATTGATCTAGACAATATAAAAAAATTGAGTAAAATGGAATACGGATAAGTGGAGATGCGCTCTATTAAATTTGACGAGCTATGACGAAAGAGAAAAAAATCCTATATTTTATATTCGGGTGGCCATACGATGACGTCACAATGTCCGGTTAGCCATATCAAGGCATGATTCGAGAAAAACAACTCATCTACTTCCAGAATAAGTAATTTTAAAAAAGTTCACCTCGTAGTTTAGAATTTATTACTGTTTAAAAAAAGGTTTAATTTTGACGATTTTTTGAAGTTTTTCATCAAAAACACGCGCAAATTATCCAATTCTACGTGCTCGTGTGACGTGATTTTACGTCGAAATTGATTGAAAGTTGGTAAAATTACTAGAGAAGGCTGAAAAAACAAAAATCAAGCAAAAAAAAGATGTTTTTGCTATACGTGCGCACGCGCGCGTAAAAATATTGCGCACACGTGGGAATTTTTGAAATGCTCAAAATGACATGAAACGTATAGAAAGTTGATTAGAAATGAATTTTTCGCATTTTGAAATTTTGAACGCGCGTGCGCGCGTAACTTTTAAGGAAAGTGCCATTTTAAATCCATAGAAAGTTAGCGCATGATATAAATTACACTTTTGCCAAGTTTCAATTAAAATTGCTTTTTCGTTTTCGATCTATGTTAAATACGCAAAATTCACAAAATCGCGCGTAACTCATGCTGCGGGACTCTAAAGTCAAAAAACGAAACGTCCTGCACATCTACAGCTACAGGTCAATCTTATGAAAAAGTTACACAATCTTCTGTTTGCCAGAATTAGAGATACGCTGCCAACAAAATTCAGGGAAAGAAAGAAGAATAACATAGAAAAAAAAAAAAAAAAAAAAAAAAAAAGATCCTGACAATAACAAGGGGTTATCCGCCAAGTGCGGATAACCAAAAAAAAAAAAACTAGATTTGAACTCGTCACTACGGACGAGTTAGGTTATCCGCATCGCAAAACCCACGCGCATGACACCTAAGTTAGAATATTGCGCGCAGAAAAACGATTATGCCATTGAAAAAATGTTAGTGAGCCCTCTATTTTGTGTCGCGTCTAAGTGTGTACGGTATACACTATATACTGTATACGTACTACATACAGTGCAGAATAGGTGAAAATAAGTGACCAAAGTTATTGACGCATTTGAACATGATGACGTCATCACAATTTTAAAAATGGTGAATCATGCGAAAGATAATTGATTGATCTAGACAATATAAAAAAATTGAGTGAAATGGAATACAGATAAGTGGAGATGCGCTCTATTAAATTTGACGAGCTATGACAAAAGAGAAAAAAATCCTATATTTTATATTCGGGTGGCCATACGATGATGTCACAATGTCCGGTTAGCCATATCAATGCATGATTCGAGAAAAACAACTCATCTACTTCCAGAATATGTAATTTTAAAAAAGTTCACCACGTAGTTTAGAATTTATGACTGTTTAAAAAAAGGTCTAATTTTGACGATTTTTTGAAGTTTTTCATCAAAAACACGCGCAAATTATCCAATTCTACGTGCTCGTGTGACGTGATTTTCAGTCGAAATTGATTGAAAATTCATAAATTTACTAGAAAAGGCTGAAAAAACAAAAATCAAGCAAAAAAAAGATGTTTTTGCGCTACGTGCGCACGCGCGCGTAAAAAAATTGCGCACGCGTGGGAATTTTTGAAATGCTCAAAATGACATGAAACGCATAGAAAGTTGATTAGAAATTGATTTTTCGCATTTTGAAATTTCAAACGCGCATGCGCGCGTAACTTTTTGTGAAACATGCCATTTTTAATCCATAAAAAGTTTGCGCATGATCTCACTTAAATTTTCACAAAGTTTCAATACAAAACAACTTTTAGTTTTTATTCTATGATCAATCATTGAAATTCATGAAATCGCGCGTAACTTACACTGCGCAACTCCAAAATCGTCCAAAAGCTTGGCTGCACATCTACAGCTATAGGTCAACCTTATGACAAAGTTATACAATCTTATGTTGGCCACAAGATAGAGATGTGCTGCGAACAAAATTCGGGGAAAGAAAGAAGAATAACATAGAAAAAAAAAAAAAAAAAAAAAAAAAAAAAAAAGATCCTGACAATAACAAGGGGTTATCCGCCAAGTGCGGATAACCAAAAAAAAAAAAAAAAAAAAGATCCTGACAATAACAAGGGGTTATCCGCCAAGTGCGGATAACCAAAAAAAAAAAAATAATAATGTGTTTAAGCCTGCGATAGAGATAAAAAGAAGGTTAAGATGTACACAAAATTGGATCAGTGAATATTCATGTGTATTGAAAGCCATTCCAAAAGAATGGAAATGTATTTTAAAATCAACACATGACATTAATGTAAATGATATACCTATTACAAACAATAAGGTCTTAAATATGACGTCTAGACAATTATATAGATTCATAATAGATGCTCAATATATTACACCTACGGCACAGGTTAAGTGGGAATCCATATTTGGTAATATGCCATGGACAAAAATATGGGTTAAGAAAGTTTCTGGTCTTAAAGAAAAAAAACTGGCACATTTTAATTTTAAATTGTTGCACAGAATATTGCCAACAAATGAAAGATTACATAGGTGGAGACTTGTAAATTCCCCATGTTGTGACACATGCAATGTTATTGAGAATGATAAACATATGTTAGTAGAGTGCATAACAGTAAAATGTTTATGGAGAGAGATAAACGAAATAATTAGAGCAGTAAGCATACATATTCCTGTTTTTTCTTTCAAAAGACTTTTATTTGAAACTGACAATAATTACGTAAATAAATTATACACTTTAGGAGCATTTTGTATTTATAAAGTAAAGATATTAAGTTTATTGGAAAAAGAAAAAAAATCAATCTCCTACAAATGTTTAAATCTGAAAAAAAGATAAGAAATATGTAAATCTGCAGGTATACTGTATATGCTCAACCAGATTAAGGAAGAAAATATGTAAATGAGATACCATGAATGATGAATCTATTATGTTTTTTTTTTTTTTTTTTTTTTTTTCTTGCTACTATATTGTATGTTTTGTAAATATGTATACCTTGATGATTTGAAAAAAAAAAGACAAAATGTGAAAAGCTTTTTATAGATTGATGATAAAAAAAAATGATGAAGGATAAGAAGGTTTAGGTTTAAGTGGTGAAGTGTTTTCATCAAAGCTTTTATATTATAGGTATATACCGTATATATGTAATTTGCACATTCTTACTGCATGTGGAATTTTGAAATGATAAAATGGTTAAAAAGAAAAAAACAATTTCTAATTTTTTTAATGGATCATTAAACACAAATGTTGTTAAATGATAATGTATGTATAAAAAAATAATAGAATAAATAATAAATAAAAAAAAATAATTGAATGAACCCACATAGGAAAAAAAAAGTTAAATGAAACTTTGATGGGTTATACTGTAGATGCAAAAAAAGATAATCTGTTGGAAATAAATTTTGTAAACATTTAAAGATAAAAAAAAATCAATGTTAAAGGATGAGGAAAATATAATGTTAAC
Organism: Antedon mediterranea; assembly: GCF_964355755.1. Taxonomy (NCBI): domain Eukaryota; kingdom Metazoa; phylum Echinodermata; class Crinoidea; order Comatulida; family Antedonidae; genus Antedon; species Antedon mediterranea. The sequence goes on from NC_092677.1 coordinate 3,644,573, forward strand.
AGTAAAAAGTTAGTAAGTAATTAGTATAACAGAGAATAAGCATTGTTTAAATGAAAATATGTTTGCATAGATAAATCCAAAGAAAAATAAAATGGGACAAACCCATGGGATGGATTTATTAAACATAAACGTATTATAATTGTATGAAATAAATATGCATGTAGATGAAAAAAAAAACAAAACAACTATGTAAGAAAAAAATAAGCTTTGTTTATGAAAATGTGTTATAGATAATATGTATAAAAAGAAGAAACTATGTAATCAATGTGGTTAAATGATAATGTATGTATAAACAAAATAATATATGGAAATAGTTTTTTTTTTTTTAAAGAAAATAAGTAAAAAAAAAAAAGTGGAATGAATCCACATAAGAGAAGAAAGTAAAAAAGTTAAATGAAAATTTAAGAAGTTATAGATGCAAAAAAGGATCTGCTGGAAATAAAAGTTTTGTAAACATTAAAGAACAAAAATATTAATATTAAGGTTAAAGGATGAGAACAATATTATGTTAACAGTAAACATCTAGTAAGTAATGAGTATAACAGAGAATATGCATTGTTAAATGAAAATGTGGTAGATGAAAAAATCAAAAACAACTATGTAAGAAAAAAATAAGCTTGTTAATGAAAGTGTGTTACAGATAATATGTTTAAAAAGAGGAAGCTATGTAATCAATGTGATAATATGTAAACAAATGAATAAAACTCTTTAAATAAGTATATGTATACAGATGATTAAACAAACATTGTAAATATAATGATATGTATAGTGTATAGTGAAAAATATATGTAAAGAGAACAGTGGTATGGAAATAAAAGTGGGATGAACCCACATAAGATAAAAAATAAAAAAAAAAAACCAATAAAATATCTAATTTTTAAAGGTATACACAACTCAAAGACTGCCCCTGCAGACTCCTGGCTAAACATATTAATAAACGATTCTAATTAAACTCACCCAAAGGGTTCCAAATAACAAATAAAGATGATTACACAGCATGAATATCTCACACGATACCAAATTGTATATGATTTCGTTCAGCCTGCGTATTGTACGCAACTCATTTATTGTATTGTCAGCCCCTCTGAAACATTTGCCATTGTCACTCACCAATAAAGATGGTGCTCCTCTGATGCTTACAAATCGTTCCATTGCTTGTAGGAACGCTTGGGTAGTAAGATCTTGGACACAGGTTAAGTGTACAGCTCTAGTCACGGCACACGTAAAAACTGCACAATATCCTTTTCTGGTGGTATTTTTGTTCAGTTTAACGTTAACTGGGCCCAGATAGTCTACGAGTGTGGAACTAAATGGTGGTAAGCATGGTTTCACTCGGAAGTCTGGTAGGTCAGCCATCTTCTGCTCTATTGGCTTCCCTTTGTGTCTCCTACAAATAGTACATTGTCGTACAACTGTTTTTGAGATGTTGGTATCCCCAATAATCCAAAACTTCTTTCTGACCTCTTATGCGGTTCTCAGGTGGCCCCCATGTAAAGAGTGTCTGTGTCTATCCCGAACAATCAGTAAACTGATATGGCTTCCCTTCGGTAGTAGGTAAGGGTGTCTTATGTCATACGACAGTGGTGCATTCTTAATCCGTCCACCAACACGGTACACTCCTTCTTTCTCATCGAAGACTGGATCTAGCTTCATGATGTTGTGATCATTGAAATTTATCTCAGCTTGTCCCTGTCGGATCCAAAGCAACTCAGCTTCCTTCAATGCATGTGGTGAAGGCCACTCAGAAATTTGTGAAGTTAACTTCTTTAACCATTGGTTCTTTGGTAACTGCTTTAAGGACACAACTCTTGCTGTGACCATCTTAAGTTTTGGCCAACTAGAAAACTTGGTGGGATCAAGTATTCTTTCAAATTCAGGGATAGCCTTTATTTTGAGTGTTAGTGTCTTAGCATTACGGACATGGAATTTCTTTTGTTCTCCATCTTCAGGAGCTACTTGAACATTTGTCGGAGTTTTAGGCCAAGAGATTGGTGGTGATCGTCGGAACCCTGGTCCATCGATGACTTTCTTCATATCGTCAATGTTTCCTCCTCTTGAAACAATATCTATAGTGTTCTGGTCTGACGGTACAAAGGCAATATCTTTGATCGGGTCAAATTCAGAAGTGATCTCACCTACACGGTATGCAACATACGATCGGAAAGATTTAGATTGACCTCTCAGCCAACTGATGGCAGTCATACTGTCTGTCCAAATCTTTGAATAAACTATGTCAAACCTCAAAGCATTCTTTACAGTGAGCATCAGCCTTGAAAGCAGCAGAATTGGTTGAAGTTCTTTCCTGGGGATGCTTGATTGTTTAAGTGGTGTGAGTCTGGCTCGGGCGCACACAAACGACAAATAAGCTTCAGTTGACTCTTCATGTGACCACCTTAGCCAAACTCCAATACCCATAGCATCTTCTGGAGCATCACTTGCACCATGCAGAGATACTTTTGGTAATGGTCTTTTTCCTCTAAATGGCTCTGGAATAAGACATCTTGGAATTTCTATGTCACTTGCTTTTTCAAGGTCTTCATTGATTTCACTGAGAATAGCACAAAGTTCACCTCTCTGGTTAAGTGGTGTATCCCAATCAATGTTTAGTTGCCACAGTTTTTGTAACAGTGTTTTCGGTCGGACAAGGATACCGGAAAGCATACCGAATACGTCATAGTAAGAAGCGGTTTGTTTCAGAATGCTACGTTTAGTTGGGATTACACCTTGAATTAGTTTTACCTCTTTGACCTTTAGAGTGTCGTTCACAAGGTCCCACTTTGTTCCCAAAGCTGTTGCAGCAGTGGCGTGTTCTGATTCATCACACATATTCCTAACGTTGGATTGCCATTTTCTGATATTGAAGTTTCCTTTCTTCAGAGTCTCAATGAGTTTAGACTTTAAGTTGTCAGCCTCATTAGCATCAGTAACAGATTCATTCAAATCATCCATGTAAAACTGGTCAGTAACAATTCTTTCTAATTGTTTATCACCGGGTGCATGCTCAGATACTATATGTCTCAAAGTCACAATAGCCGCAGTGATGGCTTGTCACCAAATGTAACAGTCGTCAACTCGTACACTTGAATTGGATGGTTAGGATTCTCTCTGAACACAAATCGATGAAAGCGGGCATCATCAGAACTGATTTTAATAGCCTGGAACATCTTACTAATGTCGGAAATTATACCAACTTCGTTTTCTCGGAATCGTAGGGCAACATCAAAAAGATCTGTATTAACATTTTCTCCTTTATATAAATAATCATTAAGAGAATGGCCTTGAAATCTTGCCTTCCCATCATATACCACTCTCACAGGTGTTGTTTTAGATTCTTTGGTTACGGCAAAGTGTGGTAAAAACCACATCTTCCTTCCAGCCTCTCTATCTCTTTGTAGCTCTGCTTCTGTCACTCGACGAGAGACACCTCTTTTCAGTTGATCTCTCATTTGTTCGCAATACACTTCCCATTCTATGCTTCTATTCTCAAATTGCTTTTCTAGGCTCTTCAGTCTCTTCACAGCATACCCATAGTTATCTGGAAGGTCATTTGGTGCCCTTTTCCAAGGCAATCTAATTTCATAAGTTCCATTTGGCAGTTGTTTCACACTCTGATCAATTGCTTCCGTTGCCTTGCGGTTTGTAAGATTTTCCGAGCATTTGCACTTCTTTGGTTCTAAACCCATTGTCTCAATGCCAAGAAAATCTTCCATTGGTCCAACTGCAGACACATTAACATAGTTGAAGAGTGCTGATGTGGTGAGTTGTCCTCCTTGGATAAACCATCCAAAAGGACATTTCACGGCTACAGGTTCATTGATACATTCACCTCGGAGGTACTCTTCCCAAATCATTAAGTGTGTGTTATCGACACCAAGCAGTACATCAATAGTTGGGTATGGAGCAACTTGTAAATCAATTTCATTTAGATGACTGTATTGTTTAAGCTGTTCTTTGTATACTATAGGAGCATCTCCGCAGGGTTCGTCTATTTCTGTGACGGTGAGTGGACAAGACCATGTACCATTTACGTCTTCAATGTAGCAATTCAGCAATCGTAGTTTCTTAGTAATTGTCTTACCACCAACCAGACTCAGATCGTGTTTTTGATAAACATCTTGATTAGTAAGTGGAATGAGTCCCGATCTCAGAAGTGTCGCTTGGCTTCCACCATCCAATAAGATACGCACTAGACGGCGGGTTTTGCCACATCTCAGGTACCCCATAACAGTAGGTAAAGTCACTTGTAATTTACTGCCTGCCTGCTTAACAACTGTGGTTGGATCCGCTGGTTGAAATGGTTGAGCATTGCAATTAAGATTGGGTTGATCCTTTCTTTCATACAAGACAGGACAAACAGCCGGAAAGTGAAGGTTACTTCCACAAGATGGAGTTCCACAAGGTGCGGCAAATTGACAGGAATTCTTATCATATGGAGGTTTACCAGCAGAGCAATTGTTGTGACCACATCTAAAACAGATTCTGTTCTTTTTCATCACTTCATATTTCTCCTTTTGAGACAAACTTCGAAACTTGTTACAACTCTTTAAGAAATGGGTATTCGCAGTTGAATGTAGTGCACACTTGGGATTTCTATTGTAGTCTGACTTGTATCCTTCTGCAGATGACACTACAGCAGCATTTGAAGCCTTCTTTGACGATGAAGATGATTCAGTTTCAGTCATGGGCATAGCTTTCTCAAGTAACAATAATTGGCTGTACAGCCATTTAACCAAGCCAGTGAGAGAATGACCTGTTTCGTTGTCCCTAACGCTTTTATAGTAAGCTATTCTGTGTTCTTCTGGTAATTTCTGTTTTATTTGGCTCAGCATGATTTTGCTGTTCAATTCTCCAGATAAACCAATGGTTTCCGCTCTGGTTTCAAACGTTTGAAGGGTTTGGACAAAACGACTCATGGCTGGAATGTTGATCTTGTCCTTACTTTCATAGGACTTTCAATTCTCTAGATCCTTCAACAGACTATCAACCACTCTGTCTTTGTCTCCGTAGCGTTCATCTAACACTTCCCAAGCTCTAGCCACATCGATACATCCTTTAACCATGTTTCTTTCTTTGCTGTTAATCATAGATTCAGTTAGCTGGTAGAAACATTCAATCTCAGTTAGATTAGTTGCACAATGTGTAAATAATTCTTTAAATCTTTTGTAATCCCGGATGTTGCCATTAAATGTATAGTAGGATACTTCATCTTTGCCATGGTAGGCGTTGACCTTGCCATAGCAGGTCGAAGTGTAGGTGAACTGAATGCAGGCGGCGAGGCAACCGTACCAGCAGGCTGCGTTGAGGCTGATGTTTGAAGAGGAGTTGTAGGAGTTGAGAATGGTACATCGACTGTAGATTGTGAGTGGCGCAGGGTAATCTCCCGTTTTGCACATACAAACTTTTGAAGGAAATCCATCTCACATTCTGACATCCATTTCTCTTCCGTTTCAAATTCTCCCTGGTCTTCAATTACATCAATCAGTTCAGAGTGTTTTAACTCAACTTTTCTGAACTGTTCCTCCGCCTTGATAATGTAAGTTTTTAAAACATCTGGTTCGCAATTTTCTTTAAGTAGTGATTCTATCATGGACAGAGTCCTTGTTAACTGACCTTTGCTGTTCCGTCTGGTAAGCTTCAGTTTGTTTAAGTCTGCCATTGTAATTATTTCACTAGTTGTTGAAGCTGTTGTGGAATCGGTGAGAAATAATGAGGTGAACACGTTGTTGCAATATGTTGTCTTTATTAGATTTATTATTATTCAACAACTGTGTTGGGTTGTCTATAAGAACAAACAAAATACACTAAGTAGATAGTTCTGTAGTCAACAAATACTTCGAAACATATGATAATAAAGAATAGTACGACTACCCCCTCTATAGTAATAGAAAGATGTAGACACTCGTACGCCGACTCGACTCGAAGTGATAACGTCAAGCGAGGCCTAGATATATGAACTTTAACAACAATAAAATATCTAATTTTTAAAGGTATACACAACTCAAAGACTGCCCCTGCAGACTCCTGGCTAAACATATTAATAAACGATTCTAATTAAACTCACCCAAAGGGTTCCAAATAACAAATAAAGATGATTACACAGCATGAATATCTCACACGATACCAAATTGTATAAAATTTCGTTCAGCCTGCGTATTGTACGCGCACTGGCACGCAACTCACAAATTGAAAACAAATGACGTCATGACATCAGGGGACCTCCTTAATCGTCCAGTATAAGTTAGAGTAGGACCGCTGGTCCCGTTTACTCAGCCCTCATCTTTTAAATCTGAGTGTAACTCAATTACGATTTTTTATATAGTGAAATTTGATACTGTATTTGTGAGAAAATGGCGGATTGCTCCTGGGAGTCACTTGGTGGGATTATACTAGGGTACGTACCTCCTTAGTCGTCCAGTATAAGTTAGAGTAGGACCACTGGTCCTGTTTACTCAGCCCTCATCTTTTAAATCTGAGTGTAACTCAATTACGATTTTTAATATTATAGTGAAATTTGGTACTGTATTTGTGAGAAAACGGCGGATTGCTCCTGGAAGTCACTCGGTGGGATTATACTAGGGTACCTTCTTAGTTGTCCAGTATAAGTGAGAGTAGGACCGCTGGTTTTGTTTACTCAGCACCCTCATCTTTTAAATCTGAGTGTAACTCAATTACGATTTTCAATATTATAGTGAAATTTGATACTGTATTTGTGAGAAAATGGCGGATTGCTCCTGGGAGTCACTTGGTGGAATTATACTTGGGTACCTCCTTAGTCGTCCAGTATAAGTTAGAGTAGGACCGCTGGTCCCGTTTACTCAGCCCTCATCTTTTTAATCTGAGTGTAACTCAATTACAATTTTTTATATAGTGAAATTTGATACTGTATTTGTGAGAAAATGGCGGATTGCTCCTGGGAGTCACTTGGTGGGATTATACTACTAGGGTACCTCCTTAGTCGTCCAGTATAAGTTAGAGTAGGACCGCTGGTCCTGTTTACTCGACTCAGCCCTCATCTTTTAAATCTGAGTGTAACTCAATTACGATTTTAAATATTATAGTGAAATTTGGTACTGTATTTGTGAGAAAACGGCGGATTGCTCCTGGAAGTCACTCGGTGGGATTATACTAGGGTACCTCCTTAGTTGTCCAGTATAAGTTAGAGTAGGACCGCTGGTCTTGTTTACTCAGCCCTCATCTTTTAAATCTGAGTGTAACTCAATTACGATTTTTAATATTATAGTGAAATTTGATATTGTATTTGTGAGAAAATGGCGGATTGCTCCTGGGAGTCACTTGGTGGGATTATACTAGGGTACGTCCTTAGTCGTCCAGTATAAGTTAGGGTTGGACCACTGGTCCCGTTTACTCAGCCCCCTCATCTTTTAAATCTGAGTGTAACTCAATTACGATTTTTAATATTATAGTGAAATTTGATACTGTATTTGTGAGAAAATGGCGGATTGCTCCTGGGAGTCACTTGGTGGGATTATACTAGGGTACCTCCATAGTCGTCCAGTATAAGTTAGGGTGTGACCACTGGTCCCGTTTACTCAGCCCTCATCTATTAAATCTGAGTGTAACTAAATTAAGATTTATAATATTTTAGTGAAATTTGATACTGTATTTGTAAGAAAATGGCGGATTGCTCCTGGGAGTCACTTGGTGGGATTATACTAGGGGACCGCCTTAATCGTCCAGTATAAGTTAGAGTAGGACCACTGGTCCCGTTTACTCAGCCCTCATCTTTGAAATCTGAGTGTAACTCAATTACTATTCTTAAAATTATAGTGAAATTTGATACTGTATTTGTGAGAAAATGGCGGATTGCTCCTGGGAGTCATTTGGTGGGATTATACTAGGGTACCTCCATAGTCGTCCAGTATAAGTTAGGGTGTGACCATTGGTCCCGTTTACTCAGCCCTCATCTTTTAAATCTGAGTGTAACTCAATTACGATTTGTTATATAGTGAAATTTGATACTGTATTTGTGAGAAAATGGCGGATTTCTTCTGGAAGTTACTCGGTGGGATTATACTAGGGTACCTCCTTAGTCGTCCAGTATAAGTTAGAGTAGGACCACTGGTCCTGTTTACTCAGCCCTCATCTTTTAAATCTGAGTGTAACTCAATTACGATTTTTTATATAGTGAAATTTGATACTGTATTTGTGAGAAAATGGCGGATTGCTCCTAGGAGTCACTTGGTGGGATTATACTAGGGTACCTCCTTAGTCGTCCAGTATAAGTTAGAGTAGGACCGCCCTGGTCCTGTTTACTCAGCCCTCATCTTTTTAAATCTGAGTGTAACTCAATTACGATTTTAAATATTATAGTGAAATGTGGTACTGTATTTGTGAGAAAACGGCGGATTGCTCCTAGCCTGGAAGTCACTCGGTGGGATTATACTAGGGTACCTCCTTAGTCGTCCAGTATAAGTTAGAGTAGGACCGGTGGTTCCGTTTACTCAGCCCTCATCTTTTAAATCTGAGTGTAACTCAATTAAGATTTTTTATATAGTGAAATTTGATACTGTATTTGTGAGAAAATGGCGGATTGCTCCTGGGAGTCACTTGGTGGGATTATACTAGGGTACCTCCTTAGTCGTCCAGTATAAGTTAGGCTGGGACCACTGGTCCCGTTTACTCAGCACTCATCTTTTAAATCTGAGTGTAACTCAATTACGATTTTTAATATTATAGTGAAAAAACACAAGTTTCATCAAATGCAACGGCAATTACGGAATAAGACATTTTGTTAGGAAAAATTTGAGTTTTTGTAAAAGGTCAATGACCTTTTGACCTCTAGTTAAGTATAACTGTTGTATCAATTGTTTTTTTAATGTATATTAGTAGGATATATATACTATACACATTGGTACTAAAGCTATTTAGATATGATTATAAAACAATGGATTATAGGCATAAACGCTACCCCTACCCAAAAATTGTTTACATTACATTTGATCAAGAATCAATTTCAATAAGAATAGTACATCATTACTTTTAAAATTCTTCTAGTTAACATCATGTTTCCTATTTTATATATCGATAGGTACAGAAAAAACACAATTTTGATTAAATGCATCCACAATTATGGTATACGATATAACAGTTAATCATTTTTTAAAGGAAAAAAATGAGTTTTTGTAAAAGGTCAATAACCTTTTGACCTCTAGTTATATAAATAAGTGTTGTATTTTGTTTTTTTAAATTGCATATTAGAAAGAAATATATATTCTACACACTGATATCAAGATTATTGAGATTGGATTATAAAACCACAAGTTACGGGCATAAATGTTACCCCCTACCCCAAAAATATTTACGGAATAAAATCCCTATATAGTTGTTGAGATTACGTAAAAAATAGTGTGTTCCAATGCTTCAATTTTCGGTGACTTTTAATATGGCATTCTAAACTACATTTGGAATGAAAAAATCAATGTTTCGTTACTATTGCAATTTGTGGTGGGTTTACCTCTAAATATCACTAGATTGACTGGACTAGACGCAACACAAGGACGTACCGCAACGTAAATGAGTTGACCAATCACAAACGATGGATTATTCGCAATGTCGCTTGTCATTGGTCAACACGCTTGCGTTGCGTTTACTTCCTTGCGTTGCGTCCGAGTGGGAACCAAGCTTTATGCAGACAATTTTAAAACGGTCAAAATGACTGTTCTCTTGTGTAGAGGCGTTTGGTATTGAATCATAAACAATTAACCAATCAGATGCAAGTATAGGTTTCTCCTGTCTCAGACGCGCAGTGTGTATTTGAAGAAGTCAATGATTCCCGCAGCAAGATGACGTAAGTGTAACGCAAGCATTGTTTTTTTTTTTTTTTTTTTTTTTTATTTATTCTGGTATATAAAACATTACAAAAAGCAGAACAAGTCTGAAATTATTGTAGCACATTATATAAAAAATTTACATTACAGATAAAAAATACAAAACAATTTACAATATGCATAAGAAAAATAAATATACTGTACATTGATCATTAAAATTTATCTAGTATTTTAAATATATTTATCAAGGTTTTAATTTATTTTAAGCAATATATACAATAGTATTAATTTAAATGAATTTATTTATTTTATTTATTGAAAAAATCCTATATAAAAAAAATTATTTCGAGTTAAGCAGATTAACAATATACGGAACAGCAGACCGTTTATATCTCTGTCTGTTTTGCTTTTAGGCACTTCCAGATTTCCACCATTGGATCTAAGATTTAATTTTCGCTTGCGGCAAGGAGGGAGCATATCCCTGTGCAAAGCCGATTTTATGAGACCCTGACCAAAAGAAAGGACCAGACTTTCCCTCCTTGCCGCAAGCGAAAGGAGTTGCGTCTCGATATATATATCGTACGATAATTTTTCCCATGTGGCCAATCACGACGCGATCTGAACTGTCGTGATTCATGGTCAAAACTCTCTTGCGCCTACGTCATTTAGTTGCGTTATATATATAAACTTTATTTAGACACGAGACTGATGTGCAGTACAACTCGTTCAATCAATATTGATTGTTTTTACACAAGTTCGTGATACTGTATTACAAAACAAACAAAAAAATCAACACCATATAAATACAACAGAAACGAACAAAATTGAAATTGAAAAGAAACAAAATTACAGCAGAATCCCCTTCATCTGACACCTCTATTTAGGGTACACCATACCGGTACTTCCTGTGTAAACGGAAACCCTTATCGAAGTGTATAATTCATGGGGATTCAACTGTAATACATAATAAATCTTTTGGATTTCATTGACGTTAAAATAATAGTGATAAAACACACATTTTACATAGTATTTAGCCATTTTAAAAGTTGGGTGTAGATCGTAGATTACCATACCATTATGTTTTACAATGCATTTTTCAGATACGTTTTAAACAACTTAACTGAATTTGGAAGGGTATCAACATTGAGACTATTCCATATAATTGCTCCACGATAAGACAGACTTCGTTTTTTAAAATCGGTTTTTGGCTTTGGGATGAATAGATGTGTATCACTGTTCCTTAGATTATAATTTATATCATTGAATGTAAATACATTATTTAGGTAAGGTGGGGCATTATCTGTCAAAACCTTATATATAACCATACAACATTCATATCTATCTTGATAAAATAAAGGTGACCAATTAATTTGCCTTAGTGCCTCACTACTAACCCTTCACGTGAGAAATAAAATTATTTCTTTGTTGTCAAAAACTCATACCATTTAGTTTCTTTGTCAGTAGCCTCGTGGCATCCTCTCGGGCATCCTCTACGTCAAACTGGCCTTTGTATTTCATCGCCCTGGTAACGGACACGCCCAATGTGATACCAAACAGACGACATGTGTAGTCAGTGATAGCGCCACCAGACGGGAAGTAATCCACTTCCATTTCGGTCTTCAAAAGCTCGGCACCAAAACAGCGATGTAACATTTCAAAACTACGATAAAATAAAGAAAATTATCATTTTTTCCCCAATAAATCATGTCCATAACACCAATTAAAAAATGAATTATATAAATGTTCATTACAATTTTCTAAGCATTTTTCTAAGGTTTTTTATTTTATTCCACATTTATCATCAGTAACAGTGCCAATAAATCTATAAATAGTAAAACATTACTAACTTTTCTTTATTAAATTTTAAGTTTATGTATTGTACTACCATATTGAGCAATATTACTAATCATACATGTTATTAATCTTATCTGAGAACTTCAGATTCAACCGAATTTCCACCAGCATTTGGACACATCTCTAGCTTCTTTCCAGAGGACGATAACTCCATAGACGCGAACGATCTGAAACAGTTGAAAGAGCACTGGACTAGCGCCCTCTCTCCAGCATGCTCAACTGCGCGTGCAAACTTAAAATAGTCGCATAGCTTAACACCAAAGTTCTTCCCAATGTAGATGTTATTTGGAGACGTAGTATTTCGTATACTTGTCTTGGTTTGTTGAGATTCTTTTGTGGTGATATTTTTCACAAATCCGACTTTGCAAAAGGCCTTCCTTTGGCCACGGCGGCCGGTATTCAAAAAAGCGATAGGGGTACGCTCTGGAACACCTCTCATTCATCGCTATCCGTCGCTGGGTATTTGCTGTCATATTCGTCATTGTCATGTTTAAAGATTTCTCTGCTACTAACTTTACTTCCTTGATTTCTACCGCTTGTATTACATTGTGTTTATATTGTAGCCTACCTTGTTGTGTTGTTGTGCAACGCGCTCTCTGTTTTAACTTGCTTTATATATTGTGACAGTATATTACGACATTTCTAAAAATAGAACATTATTTAATTGAAATCGCCGGGAGCCAATCAGCTTTCAAATACGCTATGATGTAAGATTTTGACAATAAGTGAAATCGGACGCCATCACTGTGATGCATAGTGGCCAAATCTAGCATAATTATGCCGTCTAGCATAATTTTGACCCACTAGGAATAATTTTTAAAAATCTTGCATAATCTGGCATAATTCTAAAAAAAAACAATTTTTTATTTTTTCGAACAAATCTACCATAATATTGTAAGCAAATCTAGCATAATTTGGCCAAAAACCCGATATAACCATTTTTTGTTTTGTTTTTCGCTGTTGTGACATGGTACATACAACATTATATACCATGTTTTGGTGACATTCTCCTATAATTGTGCCTAGAATAATGACATAATTCTGTGCTGCCACCTAGCATAATTTTGTTTTCATCGCCAAACTGCTGTGATGTGGACTTCATTTGAACATGATAATATTTAATCAAATATGTGACTATATTATTAATATCAATATTAAATTTATTAATATTATTATCATGTAGGCCTACGAATGTTTTTTTAATGATATCATCAAAGCAGCAACGTGACATTTAAAATTTACATTTACATTAAATTTAAAAAAAGGTTAAATACATTGCTAACATTAGCCCTATTTGTGCTGTTAAACTCCGATTTAATCCGATGTGTATCCTCCAAAACAAGTGAGAAATGTTTGATTTACAATGGGGATTAACAATCGGATTAACTTTGCGTTTAAAATTAAGTGTACGTACGTTACGTATGATATAGGCAATAGAGATATTACTCTATGTATAGGCCTACCTGTAAAATCTATCAAATGTATATAACGACAACTAATAGGCCTATACATACTACGAGCAAACGTCGGAGTAACTATCTGTCTCTGCACATGTACGTTAATTTAATATTGTTTATTTCATTTTATAACCGTCAACATTTACTGTATATTCTCACAATTTGATTCCTATATTCGAGAAGCGACGACAGATTTTCGTTATTAATAACACCCGATTATCTAAATAGGCCTAACAATGTTTACGATTTGTAAAACTAAACAACTGTTGCTGTATTGATGAATGGTTTATTTTATCCATTGAAAGTTGTTACATAAATTTAAATACGCTTCAATAATCCTATTCAGTTTGTGTCACGCAATTTATTTTTAGCCAACAATGTATTGTATGAAGGTTTGCAAGGCAAAAATCAATGTGATGATATTGCGGTAGGCCTACACCATGAATGTAGTTCCGAAAAGAACTGTTGAGCTTCGTCACATTTCGATCAATATGCTTCGATCGTCCGCACTCTCACTACAATCAATATTGATAAAACGTCGATAAAATCAACAGTTCTCTTCTTATTTTCGTCGTATCCGCAAACTTTATATGATCATGCGTGTTACCGAAAATGTCAATTTCATAAATGTATGTCTTCTTTGATTTGATTCTAAATCAGAATGTATATTTTTTGGCGTAAAATTCAACAATATGGTTAATAAAACCCCAAAGCACCGACAACAATAATAGCATTTTAATGCGTTTTGGCTTAATTTAGTTTTTAGCACTTAGCATTCAATATATGCTATCAATTTGAAAAAAATTGAAAACTATTTTATATGAAGTCACTGCTAACAATAAACAAGCGATTACAATATTAAACTTTTCTAGGATTATGATTAGCAATTTGCTTAACAGAGCATTATGATTCCAGGGCGTGTTTTAAGAATAATATATTGCGGTCATTTGAGATACCCAGTGTATAATTATGGTTGCGTGCAATTAGCAAAAGATATGTATCAGTTAATGGACAACGTACAAGAGCTTTTATTTATAATGCAGACAATTTTAAAAATCGTCAGAGACGTTGACCAATATTGCAAGTGCTTGTGATTGGTCAAAATTACATACGTTGCATACAACACCCGATTCTGACTGTATATAAAGTTTACCGTTGCGCGGTTAAAGCCTGTTTTCTTGTCGACGTTATTCGACGCTATCGTTAACAATAATCGGCGATCATCTGCGTAAACATAGAAATGTTAACGATTTACAGGAAAAGGTACTCGCTATCGTTATCATTTCAACTTGATCGTTTTCAAACGATCGTCGTTGAACTGTTACTGGTTTGTTTATCCGTTTAAGTCTGTTTTCCTGTCGACGTTATTTGACGCTATCGTCGTTGATCGTTAAAAGTTCAACGACGATCGTAACAATATGCTTCGATCGTCCGCACTCTCACTACAATCAGTATTGATAAAACGTCGATAAAATCAACTCTTCTTTTTATTTTTTACATTGTATCGCAAACTTCATACTGTTATAATTATCAAATGCGTGTTAGCGCAAAATTCAATCTTCATTTCAATCTTTCTTATTTCTTTACACTTTTACAAGGCATGTAAGCATATTCGCTTTGATTTGCAAACCTAAATAAGAATGTAATTGTATTATCTATATAAATCCAAAGGCAAATTACTGAAAAAAATGACAATGCTGTGGGTATCAGTGGCTGGATCTCAATGGATATACAAAATAAAATAAGCACTGACAAAAATGACAATGCTGTGGGTATCAGTGTCTGGATCTCAATGGAGATACAAAATAAAATAAGCACTGAAAAAATGACAATGCTGTGGGTATCAGTGGCTGGATCTCAATGGAGATACAAAATAAAATAAGCACTGAAAAAATGACAATGCTGTGGGTATCAGTGTCTGGATCTCAATGGAGATACAAAATAAAATAAGCACTGAAAAAATGACAATGCTGTGGGTATCAGTGTCTGGATCTCAATGGAGATACAAAATAAAAAAAGCACTGAAAAAATGACAATGCTGTGGGTATCAGTGGCTGGATCTCAATGGAGATACAAAATAAAATAAGCACTGAAAAAAATGACAATGCTGTGGGTATCAGTGGCTGGATCTCAATGGAGATACAAATTAAAATAAGCACTGACAAAAATGACAATGCTGTGGGTATCAGTGCCTGGATCTCAATGGAGATACAAAATAAAATAAGCACTGAAAAAAATGACAATGCTGTGGGTATCAGTGGCTGGATCTCAATGGAGATACAAAATAAAATAAGCACTGAAAAAAATGACAATGCTGTGGGTATCAGTGGCTGGATCTCAATGGAGATACAAAATAAAAAAAGCACTGAAAAAATGACAATGCTGTGGGTATCAGTGGCTGGATCTCAATGGAGATAC
Organism: Antedon mediterranea; assembly: GCF_964355755.1. Lineage (NCBI taxonomy): Eukaryota > Metazoa > Echinodermata > Crinoidea > Comatulida > Antedonidae > Antedon > Antedon mediterranea. The sequence continues at coordinate 3,660,090 of NC_092677.1, forward strand.
AAAATAAAATAAGCACTGAAAAAAATGACAATGCTGTGGGTATCAGTGGCTGGATCTCAATGGAGATACAAAATAAAAAAAGCACTGAAAAAATGACAATGCTGTGGGTATCAGTGGCTGGATCTCAATGGAGATACAAATTAAAATAAGCACTGACAAAATGACAATGCTGTGGGTATCAGTGGCTGGATCTCAATGGAGATACAAAATAAAAAAAGCACTGAAAAAATGACAATGCTGTGGGTATCAGTGGCTGGATCTCAATGGAGATACAAATTAAAATAAGCACTGACAAAAATGACAATGCTGTGGGGTATCAGTGGCTGGATCTCAATGGAGATACAAAATAAAATAAGCACTGAAAAAATGACAATGATGTGGGTATCAGTGGCTGGATCTCAATGGAGATACAAAATAAAATAAGCACTGAAAAAAATGACAATGCTGTGGGTATCAGTGGCTGGATCTCAATGGAGATACAAATTAAAATAAGCACTGAAAAAATGACAATGATGTGGGTATCAGTGCCTGGATCTCAATGGAGATACAAATAAAATAAGCAATAAAAAAATTACAATGCTGTGGGTATCAGTGGCTGGATCTCAATGGAGATACAAAATAAAATAAGCACTGAAAAAATGACAATGCTGTGGGTATCAGTGGCTGGATCTCAATGGAGATACAAATTAAAATAAGCACTGAAAAAATGACAATGCTGTGGGTATCAGTGGCTGGATCTCAATGGAGATACAAAATAAAATAAGCACTGACAAAAATGACAATGCTGTGGGTATCAGTGGCTGGATCTCAATGGAGATACAAATTAAAATAAGCACTGACAAAAATGACAATGCTGTGGGTATCAGTGGCTGGATCTCAATGGAGATACAAAATAAAATAAGCACTGAAAAAATGACAATGCTGTGGGTATCAGTGCCTGGATCTCAATGGAGATACAAAATAAAATAAGCACTGAAAAAATGACAATGCTGTGGGTATCAGTGGCTGGATCTCAATGGAGATACAAAATAAAATAAGCACTGAAAAAATGACAATGCTGTGGGTATCAGTGGCTGGATCTCAATGGAGATACAAAATAAAAAAAGCACTGAAAAAATGACAATGCTGTGGGTATCAGTGCCTGGATCTCAATGGAGATACAAAATAAAATAAGCACTGAAAAAATGACAATGCTGTGGGTATCAGTGGCTGGATCTCAATGGAGATACAAAATAAAAAAAGCACTGAAAAAATGACAATGCTGTGGGTATCAGTGCCTGGATCTCAATGGAGATACAAAATAAAATAAGCACTGAAAAAATGACAATGCTGTGGGTATCAGTGGCTGGATCTCAATGGAGATGCAAAATAAAATAAGCACTGAAAAAAATGACAATGCTGTGGGTATCAGTGCCTGGATCTCAATGGAGATACAAAATAAAATAAGCACTGAAAAAATGACAATGCTGTGGGTATCAGTGCCTGGATCTCAATGGAGATACAAAATAAAATAAGCACTGAAAAAATGACAATGCTGTGGGTATCAGTGGCTGGATCTCAATGGAGATACAAAATAAAATAAGCACTGAAAAAATGACAATGCTGTGGGTATCAGTGCCTGGATCTCAATGGAGATACAAAATAAAATAAGCACTGAAAAAATGACAATGCTGTGGGTATCAGTGGCTGGATCTCAATGGAGATACAAAATAAAATAAGCACTGAAAAAATGACAATGCTGTGGGTATCAGTGGCTGGATCTCAATGGAGATACAAAATAAAATAAGCACTGAAAAAATGACAATGCTGTGGGTATCAGTGCCTGGATCTCAATGGAGATACAAAATAAAATAAGCACTGAAAAAATGACAATGCTGTGGGTATCAGTGGCTGGATCTCAATGGAGATACAAAATAAAATAAGCACTGAAAAAATGACAATGCTGTGGGTATCAGTGGCTGGATCTCAATGGAGATACAAAATAAAAAAAGCACTGAAAAAATGACAATGCTGTGGGTATCAGTGGCTGGATCTCAATGGAGATACAAAATAAAATAAGCACTGAAAAAATGACAATGCTGTGGGTATCAGTGCCTGGATCTCAATGGAGATACAAAATAAAATAAGCACTGACAAAAATGACAATGCTGTGGGTATCAGTGGCTGGATCTCAATGGAGATACAAAATAAAATAAGCACTGAAAAAATGACAATGCTGTGGGTATCAGTGGCTGGATCTCAATGGAGATACAAAATAAAAAAAGCACTGAAAAAATGACAATGCTGTGGGTATCAGTGTCTGGATCTCAATGGAGATACAAAATAAAATAAGCACTGAAAAAATGACAATGCTGTGGGTATCAGTGGCTGGATCTCAATGGAGATGCAAAATAAAATAAGCACTGAAAAAATGACAATGCTGTGGGTATCAGTGTCTGGATCTCAATGGAGATACAAAATAAAATAAGCACTGAAAAAATGACAATGCTGTGGGTATCAGTGGCTGGATCTCAATGGAGATGCAAAATAAAATAAGCACTGAAAAAATGACAATGCTGTGGGTATCAGTGGCTGGATCTCAATGGAGATACAAAATAAAATAAGCACTGAAAAAATGACAATGCTGTGGGTATCAGTGTCTGGATCTCAATGGAGATACAAAATAAAATAAGCACTGAAAAAATGACAATGCTGTGGGTATCAGTGGCTGGATCTCAATGGAGATACAAAATAAAATAAGCACTGAAAAAATGACAATGCTGTGGGTATCAGTGGCTGGATCTCAATGGAGATACAAAATAAAAAAAGCACTGAAAAAATGACAATGCTGTGGGTATCAGTGGCTGGATCTCAATGGAGATACAAAATAAAATAAGCACTGAATAAATGACAATGCTGTTGGTATCAGTGCCTGGATCTCAATGGAGATACAAAATAAAATAAGCACTGACAAAAATGACAATGCTGTGGGTATCAGTGGCTGGATCTCAATGGAGATACAAAATAAAATAAGCACTGAAAAAATGACAATGCTGTGGGTATCAGTGGCTGGATCTCAATGGAGATACAAAATAAAAAAAGCACTGAAAAAATGACAATGCTGTGGGTATCAGTGTCTGGATCTCAATGGAGATACAAAATAAAATAAGCACTGAAAAAATGACAATGCTGTGGGTATCAGTGGCTGGATCTCAATGGAGATGCAAAATAAAATAAGCACTGAAAAAATGACAATGCTGTGGGTATCAGTGTCTGGATCTCAATGGAGATACAAAATAAAATAAGCACTGAAAAAATGACAATGCTGTGGGTATCAGTGGCTGGATCTCAATGGAGATGCAAAATAAAATAAGCACTGAAAAAATGACAATGCTGTGGGTATCAGTGGCTGGATCTCAATGGAGATACAAAATAAAATAAGCACTGAAAAAATGACAATGCTGTGGGTATCAGTGTCTGGATCTCAATGGAGATACAAAATAAAATAAGCACTGAAAAAATGACAATGCTGTGGGTATCAATGGCTGGATCTCAATGGAGATACAAAATAAAATAAGCACTGAAAAAATGACAATGCTGTGGGTATCAGTGGCTGGATCTCAATGGAGATACAAAATAAAATAAGCACTGAAAAAATGACAATGCTGTGGGTATCAGTGGCTGGATCTCAATGGAGATACAAAATAAAAAAAGCACTGAAAAAATGACAATGCTGTGGGAATCAGTGGCTGGATCTCAATGGAGATACAAAATAAAATAAGCACTGAAAAAATGACAATGCTGTGGGTATCAGTGCCTGGATCTCAATGGAGATACAAAATAAAATAAGCACTGACAAAAATGACAATGCTGTGGGTATCAGTGGCTGGATCTCAATGGAGATACAAAATAAAATAAGCACTGAAAAAATGACAATGCTGTGGGTATCAGTGGCTGGATCTCAATGGAGATACAAAATAAAAAAAAGCACTGAAAAAATGACAATGCTGTGGGTATCAGTGTCTGGATCTCAATGGAGATACAAAATAAAATAAGCACTGAAAAAATGACAATGCTGTGGGTATCAGTGGCTGGATCTCAATGGAGATGCAAAATAAAATAAGCACTGAAAAAATGACAATGCTGTGGGTATCAGTGTCTGGATCTCAATGGAGATACAAAATAAAATAAGCACTGAAAAAATGACAATGCTGTGGGTATCAGTGGCTGGATCTCAATGGAGATGCAAAATAAAATAAGCACTGAAAAAATGACAATGCTGTGGGTATCAGTGGCTGGATCTCAATGGAGATACAAAATAAAATAAGCACTGAAAAAATGACAATGCTGTGGGTATCAGTGGCTGGATCTCAATGGAGATACAAAATAAAATAAACACTGAAAAAATGACAATGCTGTGGGTATCAGTGGCTGGATCTCAATGGAGATGCAAAATAAAATAAGCACTGAAAAAATGACAATGCTGTGGGTATCAGTGGCTGGATCTCAATGGAGATACAAAATAAAATAAGCACTGAAAAAATGACAATGCTGTGGGTATCAGTGTCTGGATCTCAATGGAGATACAAAATAAAATAAGCACTGAAAAAATGACAATGCTGTGGGTATCAATGGCTGGATCTCAATGGAGATACAAAATAAAATAAGCACTGAAAAAATGACAATGCTGTGGGTATCAGTGGCTGGATCTCAATGGAGATACAAAATAAAATAAGCACTGAAAAAATGACAATGCTGTGGGTATCAGTGGCTGGATCTCAATGGAGATACAAAATAAAAAAAGCACTGAAAAAATGACAATGCTGTGGGTATCAGTGGCTGGATCTCAATGGAGATACAAAATAAAATAAGCACTGAAAAAATGACAATGCTGTGGGTATCAGTGCCTGGATCTCAATGGAGATACAAAATAAAATAAGCACTGACAAAAATGACAATGCTGTGGGTATCAGTGGCTGGATCTCAATGGAGATACAAAATAAAATAAGCACTGAAAAAATGACAATGCTGTGGGTATCAGTGGCTGGATCTCAATGGAGATACAAAATAAAAAAAGCACTGAAAAAATGACAATGCTGTGGGTATCAGTGTCTGGATCTCAATGGAGATACAAAATAAAATAAGCACTGAAAAAATGACAATGCTGTGGGTATCAGTGGCTGGATCTCAATGGAGATGCAAAATAAAATAAGCACTGAAAAAATGACAATGCTGTGGGTATCAGTGTCTGGATCTCAATGGAGATACAAAATAAAATAAGCACTGAAAAAATGACAATGCTGTGGGTATCAGTGGCTGGATCTCAATGGAGATGCAAAATAAAATAAGCACTGAAAAAATGACAATGCTGTGGGTATCAGTGGCTGGATCTCAATGGAGATACAAAATAAAATAAGCACTGAAAAAATGACAATGCTGTGGGTATCAGTGGCTGGATCTCAATGGAGATACAAAATAAAATAAACACTGAAAAAATGACAATGCTGTGGGTATCAATGGCTGGATCTCAATGGAGATGCAAAAAAAAAGCGAAAAGCTAAATCAAAACGATAAGTAAAACAGCCAGAAAAGTTAGCAGAGCTTTCGGGCAACACATAGCCCTTCATCAGTTCTATATATAAATCTACGTAAGGGCAAAATTCGGTAAATCGCGCGTTACTTCTAGGATGTTTACTCGATGGTATATCAAGTTGGTTCGTACTTTCGGTACTGATTTTAACCACCTGATGTAACCTTGGTTACTAATTAATTTGAGTTAGATAATTAGTTATTGACAATTAAAACGAATTTAGGTTCAATGATTTACGCCATGTATTTTCCTCCAAAAAAACATGAACAATGAAGATTACTTTAAAAAGCCATTTCGAAGTATAAATTAAGTTAATCACTTCTGTTTTCACTAAAAGACAAAATAAACTGTTTTTCAGGTAAATTGGATCCAGTGTTTGGTCAAAGTGTGTAAGTATTATGTATTGTTATGTATTGTGTGAAGGAAATTGAACGAACTGATGGAGTTTCCATGACGATTGAATAATTCACTTTAAACTAAACTTTTAAAATTTGAATTCTTAATTTTTTTAATTTGTCAAACATTAGGGGGTAAGCAGAAGTGAAGGAGCTGTTTTTCGAACTCAGGCGTGTTTTGCGTAGCTTTCAATATAGGCCTATTCCTATAAAAAAAAAAGAGAAATACGAATGGACATTTTCTTTGTCAAATCAAAATTAATGTGCACAGGCCTATATTGAATGAATTCATTTTAATTATTTAGTGTATGTTGCACAACAAAAGTAAAAAAAAAATCTTCAATGCTAATGGAGCTTGTTTTATAGATATACATACATAATTATCATATATAAAATATTCTTTTTTAACTGATGTTAACAAGATGTTCCTTGTTTAGATATTTTATATATACCAATTATACTCTTGTAAAGATATGGTTGTTTGAAAATTAGCTATATTATGCATTTGTCTTAATTTTTATTTAAGATGAGTAAAATGAGTTACTACATGACTCCGTTTCTGTCTTCAAAAGTGTTGCGTTAAAGCAACAATGCAACAACTACAATAAAATAGAGAACATAGGATAATAATTATGTCACATTCTTATAAAAATATGCCAACATAGATTATTAAATACTAGTTATGATGTTCTTCATTTGATTTTCTGCCGTTCATATTTGAGCTTGCGTACAGTAGTAGTGAAGATTATGTTTATTTAGGAGGTAGATTATTTAGTGTCGAATTGATGAAGCATTTTGTTCCAGAGCGTAACCTGGTACGACTTCATCAGCATATCAAGCAACTCTTATGGTTACAGAGCTTTCGCCACAGCAGTGCTGCTCCATATCTGTAAAACCCTGCCGATCTTAGTTCGCCAATGTACTTAACTTAGATTCGTTAACATTTTTATTAAAAACTCATCTTTTTGCCCAGGCTTATATCATGGAGGTATTTATACCTCCATGCTTATATATAAAGTCAAAATGCTTCGTATTTAAATTTGCAATTTGTACAGGACGAAATTAGAAACATGTTCATTGATACGAGAAACAAAAATAATGTGTATATCATCAAAAAGAACACAAACATGGGACAAAGGGGAATATCTTATGAAGGGCCAAGAATATGGAACAATATTAGTAACGAAATTAGAATGAGTAATAATTTGTATAATTTCAAAAGGAAAATTAAAAGTTTATATATTATTGAATACAGGAACAATGTAAATAGGTGTTTATGTTATGAACATTTTTTAATTTGTAATCGCATATTATGAACTGAATTATCAATTGTTGTTTTTATAATAATTAATATCAATAGTTTAAAATGTTAAAGTTTAAGTTGTTTCACTATTGAGAGGGGCGCCCAAATTAAAGCTTGCTTGCTGTGGCGTCCCTTTTCCACTTACCAACTTCTTTTCTTGCATTATATTATTTATGTTCATTTTCAGTTGTATATTTACAGTATTATGCTACTCTGTATTTTGCTTTATTATTTGTGGAAATAAATAAATATTATTATTATTATTATCTATATATAAATTTACGTAAGGGCAAAATTCGGTAAATCGCGCGTTATTTCTAGAATGTTTACTCGATGGTATATAAAGTTGGTTCGTACTTTCGGTACTGATTTTAACCACCTGATGTAACCCTGTTTAGTAATTAAATTGAGTTAGATAATTAGTTATTGACGATTAAAACGAATTTAGGTTCAACGATTTGCCCCAAATAGGGGTGTTTTTCGATCGTGGTATACACTGTCTAATGGATGTCCGTCTTGAAAAATACCCGTAGACGATAATACGAGGATGCTTCGCATTTTCCTATCTCCTCCTACGATAATTGTTTTTAATGGCTGAAAACCGGTCGAACAGCTCGAGTACAGCATCATAATGTTGAAGACAGGCCGATTTTCTTTAAAAATCCCTCCTTGCACTAAACCTTGACGTGGTGGATTGGCTTGCGTGTTTTGTTGATCCGGAGAGCTATGCTGGCGGGAGGCGATTTTTTTTTTCGTACATAAGTTGGGGACCCCCTCATGAAACGTCACAAAATAAACATGAATAATTCATCAGTTAAATTTTCTTGTTCCGTGTGCACCCAAGCGTATAGCAACAAGAAGTGATTACACAAGTGCGGTACGATTCTAGGCCTATCTCCGCTGTTGTTGCGGCGTGCGATTTCATAGAAGATAGCGGCGTTTTGTGTGGATTGTCGAAATAATCAGCCTTTAGTTTATGGTGTTTTTAATATAATTTATTACTAAAGAATTACGTGTTAAAATTATAGTTTCTATTAATACTATTAGGCCTAATTATTAGTCTCTAAACCCATGTCTATTCTAGTAGTAGCTGTGGGTGTGTGTGACGTGTGTGTGTTAGGTATGACCAAAGATAGTTATCTTTGGTATGACACAATCCGAGTAATAAGTCAGCAAAATTAAACAATAAATTACACAAAAATACATTTTTTTATTCTCGTGGGTCAAATCTTCCCATCTCATGTGTTCATATACGCGCATTTTTAAAGTTCCTTTGAGTAGCCTACATCATGCATATTGTTTGATAATAAAATAGCAGAATTAAAAAAATACAGTACACAAATTATACACATTCTTTATTCTTGTGGGTCTAAGATTTCATTGGGCTATGTCCAATGAATTACTACTTAGTTTAATGTCTTGCCTAGCTGTCGATTAGCCTCGACTCGACACATTTTGTGTGAAGAAGAGTGCGCGAAGGCAATCACGTGGATTGACTTAGAATCCTAGGCCTACTGTAGAAACGTATCGTATCGCAGTTGTGTAATCACTTCTTGTTGCTATACGCTTGGGTGCACACGGAACAACAAATTTAACTGATGAATTATTCATGTTTATTTTGTGACGTTTCATGAGGGGGTCCCCAACTTATGTACGAAAAAAAAAATCGCTGGCGGGAGCCTCGGCTCCTGGTAGGGTTACCCAAGCCAGACAGGTCAAAGGGGAGAAACCAGACGAAGATAGTGCAACCAAACCCATGGCGCGACTGTTCCAGCATCTGGCGGCAAAGTGGTAGTTGTGACCTCTGTGTCTGGAAGTAGCTTTCGACAAGTTATAACTATTTTTTAACTGGCTGTAGAATTGGCGAGCGCAGTCAGTATATTCAGCCACCGAAAGATTTAAATGACTACACAATTTCCCCGACGTTCATCCCGCATCGCTCGTCGCGCGGTTACCAAGGAGCACGTTCTACCGCTGTCCTGGATTCTCCAGCGGAGTCCGAAAAGTCAGCTAGAGATCCAAAAACAAAAACAAAAATGAACTTGCTGAAATGCAAAAACTTCATCATTATCTCAACCTTTAATGTTCGTACTTTGAACACCATCAATCAGATACCTGAACTTATCGCAAACTCGATAAATTGGAAAATTGACGTTGTGTGTATTCAAGAACATCGCAAATTTCACGAAGCCAATGAATTAGAATACAAAGATGCTGGCAAAGGTTGGACCCTCATCACAAGCTCTGCTACGAAAAATGACATAAACGCTACCATAGGAGGCGTCGGCTTACTCCTAAGCCCCAGAGCAATTAAATCCCTTAACAAAATCGAGAAAATCAACTCCAGAATTATTATTGCAAACTTCAACGGTAACCCAGAAACCACAATTATCTCTTGCTACAGTCCTACAAACGTAGCAGATGAAGATTTGGTCACTCAATTCTACATCGAACTATCCTCGTTAGTTAGAGATGTTCCAAAACATAATCTTTTATTGATTGGAGGAGATTTCAACGCTCAAATTGGTATGGAAAATAACAAAACGTTTTCCTTTCATGATCAGACAAACCGAAACGGTGAACTTTTTCGGGAGTTTGCTGTTGAAAACCGGCTGCTGGTTCTGAATACCAAGTTTCAAAAGAGAATGGGTAAACTTTGGACCTTCCAATATGCAAACGGTAGAAAAGCTCAACTTGACTACCTTCTTATAAACCACAAATGGAAAAACAGCTGCTTAAACTGCGAAGCATATAACAGTTTTGCCAGTGTGATATCAGATCATCGCATCGTTTCCAGCCGTATAAGACTGAGTCTTCGAGCAAACAACAAAAAACTTGATAATCCTCCGCCATATTATTGGAAGTCCTTAATACACGATGGTAATAACCTCGTGCGGTTCACCATTGAACTTAGAAATCGATTTGATGCTCTCCACGATGAAAGTGTGATCGACAATCCAGATACCACCTATGAAAACTTTGTGAAAGCACACTGGGAAGCCGCTTCCAACTGTATTCTCTTGAAACCTAAAAAACGCAAAAGAGTACCCTGGGAAACGCAGGCTATTCAAGACCAACGAGAGAGGATCAAACGATCAGCAACTCGTAAAAATGGTAACCCTACACCCCAAAACATCTCAAAATTCAACAGAGAGAAGTATAAGTTGACGAGACTCTATCAAATCGAACTGGAAACCTATCTGCAAACTAAGATTGACTCGATTAAGCAATATTCGGTGAATAAGCAATCATCGATGGTCTGGGATACGATTAATGAAATCTCAGGTAGAAAGCGCATCAGTCAAGCAAAGCTGAAAGCCACCAGTCAAAATGATCGTCTAAATCAATGGAAAAACCACTTCAAGAACCTTCTTGGCAACATTCCCAATATAACCAATGTGGAAACCATTGAGCTATTTCCAGCACAGACTGAATCTAACATCAAAATCGGTCCTTTTAACGACGAAGAGTTAAACAAAGCACTCACAAAAATGAAAAATGGAAAATCCCCAGGACTTGATGGGATTCCTCCAGAAGTGTGGAAAACGAAACATTTTAACAACGTACTCTTGAAGTGGTGCAATGAGGTCTATGAACAAAGACCTATTCACTACTGGACAAGAGGCTGCATACTACCATTTCCAAAAAAAAAGGAGATCTTGGAAAGGCCGAAAACTACAGAGGAATAACTCTCACCTCCATTGCTGCCAAGATCTACAATCTTATGCTCTTGAATAGAATACAACCATGGATCGAGACAATACTTCGTAAAAACCAAAATGGTTTTAGACAGGGACGCTCAGCAAGCAGCCAGATTCTCACAATTAGGAGAATACTTGAGGGAGTGCGTGACAAAAATCTTCCTGCAGTCCTCCTCTTTGTAGATTTTGCAAAAGCCTTCGATTCTGTCTATCGTGAAAAGATGCGTGAAATTCTTCTCGTCTACAAAATTCCACTTGAGATTGTCAATGCCATAATGATGCTGTACAAAAACTCAAGTGCCCTGGTTCGTTCTCCAGATGGTGATACTGATCCGTTTCGGGTAAAAGCAGGCGTGCTTCAAGGAGATACTCTCGCTCCCTACATCTTCATCATATGTCTTGATTATGTTCTCCGCTCGGCTATTGATCCACTCAACAAACACGGCTTAACATTGAAGCCAAGAATCAGTAAGAGGTTCCCTGCGAAATTGGTAACTGACGCTGATTATGCTGACGATATAGCCCTGTTGTCGAACACGATTGCTGGAGCAAAAACCCTCCTACACGCCCTTGAAAATGCTGCATCCTCAATCGGCCTCCACATAAATGCCAAAAAAAACCAGAAAGTATGAACGTAAACTGTCAAGGTCAAATTCAAACTAGCTCCGGATACGCTCTCAATCAAGTCGACCAGTTCACCTATCTTGGCAGCAACATTGCCTCAACAGCAAAAGACGTTGATATACGTATCAGCAAAGCCTGGTCAGCTCTCAAACGCCTGACTGTCATATGGAAGTCCAACATCTCAAACAACATGAAGAAAAATTTCTTTAAGACCACAGTCGAGTCTGTCCTTCTCTACGGGTCATCGACATGGACCCTAACTAAGAAACTTGAAAACACTCTAAACGGAACATATACTAGGATGCTACGAGCCGTTCTTAACGTTTCGTGGCAAGAGCACCTCTCCAACGCTCAGCTATATGGGAATCTTCGCAAGATCACCGATGTTATCAAAGAAAGAAGAGTCCGATTTGTTGGACACTCTTTCCGCAACAAAAGTGAACTGATAAGCGAACTTATGCTCTGGATGCCATCACATGGGACAAGAAGACCAGGCAGGCCCCCAAAATCATTCATTGACCAACTAGTTGCGGACTCCGGCCATACAATTGAAGAGCTACCAGGAGCAATGATGAACAGAGACGGCTGGAAAGAAGTAGTCAAAAGGATCCGAGCAAGCTCTACGCAGTAGTAGTAGTAATATACGTTTATACAAATGTATTGATTTCCGATGAATGGAACATTCCAATATAACTCTTTGCTTTAACACAAGTACCACCAGCTTTAGGTAAGTTTATTGGCCCTTTGGGAATTAACCTAAAACCTATCTCGATATAGTATTGCAATACTATTTATTCGTTTCTGTAAACCACAATAACTATTATAGTCCTGCAGTACGTACATTAAAAAAAAGCATTTCTTTTTACGCTGAAATTACTGTGTATTCGAGAACCATCTGTGGGCACAGCCTAGATGGTACGCGAGCGAAGCGAGCGTACCATCTAGTTATTCTAATTAACAGAACGGAAATTAATATTATTTGCTTACCTCAGAATTTCTGAATCTAATTAATTAATGTTTAAATTTAGTGTATCCTTGAGTTTTCTTCCAGAGGATGAAAGTACCATGGACTCTAACGATCTGCAATCTGAACGATGAACGAACTTTTCCCCTTTCCACGATGCGTTACTATTGTCAATTGTTATGATGCCGAAAGTGAACTCCTGACATATTATTTCATTCATAAAACATATCCAATTCAATTTGTACAATGTTATTACATTTTCATTTGTAATGGTAATTTATAATTTATTAGAATTCAATATGTTTTGCAGATGATGTTCATGGGGGTGGGGGGGGGGGGGTTGTGCTCAACTGCGCGTGCAAACTTAAAAATCGCATAGTTTAACACCAAAATTCTTCCCATTGTAGATGTTATTTGAAGACGTATAATAGGCCTAGTATTTCGTATACTTGGTGATACTTCTCTAATTCTACAGCAGAATTACATTGTACTTATATTGTACCTTGTTTTGTGCAATTTCGCTACGACATTTCTAAAAATAGAACATTACTAATTGATATTGCCGGGAGCCAAATCAACTGTCAAATACGGTAAGATGTAATATTTTTGCCATCTTACTATAATTCACCAAAAACGTGTTATTGTCTGTCTGTCGTCCGGGTTTATTCAGAGACTTAAGGGGTCGCATGGTCTTCAAACTTATTTTATTATTTAATTATTAGTGTGGGAGTTTTGAAGAAAGAACGAGTTTGCGTTCGTTAGGTCCTCAAATCTTGAATGTTTTTAATTGCTTCGATCGAGCTGAAACTTGTGGAAAACAATAATTATATGGATATATTTATTATGTATGCAAGAAAACAATACTGAGGAGGAGGGCGCCAACCAAGGTCATGCAATGTCAAAGGTCAGGGTAAAATTTAAAAATGGGTCTAATTCATCTGTTATTACAGTATGTATGCAAGGTGCAACAACGCGATGGTGAAAGTTTTATCATAGTAATTTTCATGCAATAATTCCACTACAAATAATAGATGAATTGTGCAAAGTAACGATCTATATATAAATTGCGGTCCATCTATCCCTGAATTAAGTGCGCATGCGTAAACTAAATAGGTGCGCCATGGATGAGATTTAGACTCTTCCCTGAAAATAAACTTGGTGGGCGGAATGCAGCTCAGTAAGAAAGAACGAGTTTGCCTTCGTTATGTCGTCAATGTCAAATCTCAACATTTTCAAATTAGGCCAACTTCGATCGAGTAGAAACTTGGGTAAAGTATAATCCGTATAAGGCCTACCGTATTTATTCGAATAAACGCCCTGCTTTGAATAAACGCCTCCCAAGAATAAACTCCCTCTAACATAATTTTGAATAAACGCCACGCCCCATTGTTACTGTATTTTATCATTTCTCGATATTAATTGTGTTATGCCTTAATTAAATAAATATTTTTTCCAAATCTGATGGGTTATTTAATTCTCCATTACACCCAAAAAATAAACGCATTTGTTTATTCGAATAAATATGGTATATAGGGCGAGTATGAATCTGATTTTAAACTACATTTGAAACCCCGAGTATACTTGCTCCTAGTAAGTGTAAATTCAGATGCCATTCTGTGATACTATAACAATTTCTTTGGTTTAGTTTACACGCTGATTATAGAAGCGTTACTGTTTTAAATGCGTGATTATTTTATTCTTTTCCTTTTTGATATTGTAAGGGTGTTCATCCCAAGGGTCGATGTTGACAGGTCACAGGCAACATTTCAGCAGTATACGAACTGCTAAAACTGTGGTATCGCTTGAATATTTCACTTTACACATTTTTTTCATTTGTGCAGGATAATATTTATTCAAACATAATCGTGTGACAATTGTCTATATTATTAATAATATTTATCAACATATCATCCTGTACAAATGTTGTTTGTTTTAAATTATCACCACCCACCCACCACCATCGCCGTCGCCGCCGCTGCCGCCCGTCCACCTCCTCCTTCTCCTCCTCCTCTTTATTACTGTTAATTAAGCGGTCTTCTAGTTAAAGTGTTGTTCTTTTTCAACTAGAACTACAATGAGCATAGTATTAGCTTTCAAACCGTGTTTAATATTCTCCCATGCGTTATAAACTAAATCAGCAAATCGGGGAGACTCTGTCCAGACGAACATGATCGATTTGTCCGACTTCTTTATCGCTTTCTTCGTTGCATTTTTTAACTCTGCAGAATATAAAAAGAGAATCTTATTTTGTTAACATTTCAACACAACTTCTTTGATGAAATCACAAAAAATATGTAGGCCTATAGCAATATTTTACAGTGAAATTACAAAATATAGTTTTGGTACCGCAGTAAATATGCCTCTACGGTAAATGTGTCTATTTTGCTTCTATCACTTTCAAACGCAATGTGCATACCTTTAAGGTTCACTTCCAGGCTTTTTTTTACATCATCTATGTTCTTTCTTTCTAGCCATGTAACCGACATACACACCGAAACAACCGCCGACTTATCTGTAAGTTTGAAGTGAGCTTTGGAAGGGGAATACTTGATTTTAGTTTGAGTTTCCAGTTTTGCATCGGGTAAGAGCAAGAGTAACACCTCAAAGCTATACAATAAAAAAGAGTTAAATTAACAGAGGTATGTGTTCACACGCACTAGAATTAAGCGTTCATTAACTGAGTTAAGCTCATCCGAAAACTCTAAAGTTATTATTATACAACTTGGACAAGTGAGAAATAGTAATATGTTCCCATCTGATTTTCAACAGGGGTATATCGGATTAACTTGTTTACGGTTTTGTGTTAAAAAATCCTAAGGGACGCTTAAATAGTTAGTCTCACTCGCTTTGACAAGATAATGTGTATTTTTTTTAAGTAAAATTCAACAATACTGTTAAACTTAGTTAATTTCCTTGGCAGCTAAAAATAAATAAATGTCAACGATCAACACACATTTCTTATAGAAAATCAATTATAAAAAGAACGAAAATGACAATTTGTTGCTAACGTTTAAAAAAAGCATAACAAAGCAAGAGTTTGTCTTACCTGAAAGCGGCTTTTAATTGAATAGAAGTTCCCGTGGAATTTCTGGTCTTTAAAAACTTCTTTCCAGAGGACGACAATTGATCCTTAGTAAGAAATGAGCTAGTGACTAGTAAATTGACCTTCATATTCTCTTTAGAATGCTCATTTGCTGGTGTGATCTTATACTCACCTAACTTAACAGTAAAGTGTGGCCCACTATAGATTTTTCGGGGCTTGTACTCTTCGGGCGGCCTTTTGCGGCGGCGCCGCTTTTTTGTATTAGACTTACTTTTAGACTTGCGTTTTTGAGTTTCTTTCGAAAATATGAAATTATTACATCTTTTGGTATCCATCTGGTAATACTGAATCCAGTCGCGGTGTCACCATTATATAGACAGTGTTGAACAATCGGAGCCAATCAACTTTAAATACGTTATGACGTCGTGATCGTAAGGTGACGATTGAAACCAGACAAAATATAAACCCAGAACAATATCGATATAATATCAACAACAATAATACTATAATAGCATAATATAATGGAATAATTTTCCCGTTTTAGCAATGTTAATATTTACATGCGGTAGTAATCTAATACTAATTAGATACAGTAATAATCGTGTCGTGAGGCAGACTGACTTTTTCACTTGACTGAATGCAGTGTACAAAAGTACTTAGCATTGATAAATAGCCGAGGCTGTGTGAAAGGGGCTTTAAATTAAAAAAAAAAAGATGTAATGCAAAAGAGGACTATAAAGTTGACCACTTCATTTCAAATGTACCATATTTAAATATCATCACTCTTTTGTACCATGTTATATATAGTCATTAATTTAGAATAAACATTGATTTTGTTTACACTAAATTAGTAGCGTTACCAAATGTAACACTATTCGTATTCGTGTGACTTATTGGCCCGGTCATAATCATTGTGAAACTGGTTAATACTGTGCTGCTTAGAATAATTAATCTTGATATACATAGGCCTAAACTCAGTTTAAAAAAAAATTGTTTATTCATAGTGAAACAAAACAATCCCGCAAACATCGGAATCTTCTGATCAAACTTTATAACTGACTGACGGGAGGCATTAGCTGATGATGGATGATGATAATATTAATTGATTAGATATTCAGAGCCATCAATTAGGCTAAATAAAGATTGGCTCTGCTGGATGATATTTGAATCAGAGCGCCCTCATGGGCAGGTCTATTTATCATCACCCATGCATGATGATGATGTATGCTCGGATGATATAATTATATCAATATTCAAATAATATATAAGGCCAAAGCCGGCCATATATATAAAAAGCCGCAGTTACGGCATTGCGTTCACGGATTTTAGAAAGTCACGTGGGGTGCACACCGGCCATCTTTGGGTCCAACTATGCTTATGTAGGAGTATCGAGTCGAGTCATTTGCTTTTAAAATGTATAATAGTACAGGAAAACTATGAAATGTCGTTGAAAAAATTGCAACAGAATTTATTTCACCACAATGCATTTCTATAAGGTCCCTATATGAACATACTAAAAGTCTAGAAAAATCCAGGTAGGGGAAATAGGTTTTTTTAAACAAAATGGCCGCCAATGGCGAAAATGCCTAAAAAGGGACAAAAAAAACATAAATGATAGATCTAATTACCACTTTATAACAGTTTTTACAAAGGTTTATATATTTCTTTACAGTTTCAAAAATCTGAACTACAATATACACATTATTTTAAGTGCTGTTAATTAGAAAATGGCCGAAAAACAAATGTTTAAGTATCTTATAGATATATCCCTATTGTTATAATATATAAACGCAGTCCTTCCTATGCTTAATGCATAGGATTACGGTGTCTAATAATAAATCAGTTAATTTACATTTGTACTGTTATAACAATATATTACAACATTGGTGGTGCCAGTGGGGAGGGGTATAGGGATAGGAGATCATGGGAAGGGTGAGGGAGTCTGTCCCCCCCCCCATCCCCTCTCCCCAATTGGCTATTTTCGGGAGTATATGTAGACAATATGATGATATTTCCTAATATGAAACAATACCCCATTGAGTGCTGTTTCAAGGATTTTCATTTTTAAAAGTGATTAAAATTACCCTTTACCGGTATAATATTGTCGGAACTTCTGGGTGCCCTCCAATTGATGGCCCAGCCAATTGATGCTAGCTGCGCTCTCCTCCCCCCCCCCCCCTCCCCCTCATCGGGAAAATCCTTGCCCCATCACTGGACTACAATCTATTACCGTATTTATTCGGATAAATGCTACATTTAGAAAAATCGAATAAACGCCCCCCCCCCCCCATAGGACATCATTTGGAATAATCTACGCCACTGCACCCGTCCCCCGCCCCCATTGGACATCATTTTGAATAATCTACGCCACTGCACCCGTCCCCGCCCCCATTGGACATCATTTTGAATTTATTTCCTCGAATGTACGCCCCGCCACATGCATACAGTATTATATACACAATATTGTATTTTAACACATCTCTATTCACTGAATGACATGATGGTGTTGTATTTGTTCATATCTAAAGGGTGTATTTATTTGATTATACATGTTACCGTACCACATTACACCCACAAAAATAAACGCCTCTCCGAATAAACTCCTCACGACGATTACACGCCCCCACTACCCTCCTTAAAAATCAACCGCCAAGGGCATTTATTCAAATAAATGCGGTAATTTCACTTTCATCTTGTCAGTATCTCATCTTCCATCTATTGGTAGGGAATTGAGCATGTGCTGATGCCGTGGCATTCTTAAAAAATAGTGGAGCAGCAGTCAAAACCATATTCTGCAACTGCAATTCATTTTACTACAACCTTATTTACAGGTACATCTAATCAACTTTAATAGTTTCTCTGGTGCTGGTAGTAAATTTGTCATCAATACTTTCCATCCCTAGTCTGTGGGTTGAAGAGTATTTTCTATCCAATGCTATAATACCTGGTAATAAAGACTCACGAAATGAAATTTTGCAGCAAGGGAATAATAGATTTGCTTTTTGCAACTTTCTCAAAGAAAAGTAGGCTGTCTAAAGTCCCCATTGACTTCCCTCCATATATACGGTAGCTACCAATGTCAAATTCCTGATGCAATGTTTTCTTTTTTTTTTGGAAACCGTTTGGTTTACAGAATTTGACATACAACTCCAACTGTGATGTGATGATTTTTAAGACCAACACCTTTTCCTAAACCAAATTTACTTACGGCCCATAATTATAGCCATTAAACACAAGAGTTTACTTTGCCTTCACATAAAGTAACAAACATACATGGTACATAATAAATGTCTTGAAATGTTACTGTTTCGGTCCAAGAGGTTTGATGTAGCAGTGCTCCCCCATTGATAACATACATTGGGCAGTGAGATGAAGGTTTCTGAGTAGTCTAGCAGTGTGTATGGAGTCAATGGAGTAAAAGAGGGCTGCAGGAAAAGTACAAGGTTCTTTTTCAACAAATGATGCATTGTGTATGACTGTCTCACATAGCCATCAATGATGAAATAGTATATGTGAGGGAATGTGCACTGCTTCTCTATTGATGAATATGGTTGATTTTGACCCATGTGTAATAATTATTATGTTCTTTCCTCTTAAATTAATATTCTGTCACGGTTGCTTCATTCATTGATTTAACCGTATGTTCTCGATGAGGGAGCACTGTGAATGCATGTAAAGTCTTTCCTTGGTGTGAAGCTCTGTAAAAATCAATTTGCTTTTTATACATGGAATTCAGGGATGTGATACTACATCCCATCTATTTGGTATAGGAAAAGGTGTTAGTCTTAAAAAGTCATAACACCTGGGCAGTAGTATGCTTACAAACTCTGTAAAACCAAACGTCTCCAAAAAAAAAGAAAGAAACCATCGCATCAGAGGAATTGGCATTGGTAGCTATATACTGTATGGAGGAATACGTTCAGGGAGAAAGTAGCAAAAAGCAAAACAGCACTTGAAATAAAGTCTATTCCCCCAACAACAAATGCTGCATGTCTATTACCATGGTACAGCAGTGGATAGAAAATACTCTTCAACCCACAGACTAGGGGATGGAAAGTTACAAATGGCGTGATGTGTCCATTGACGATAAATTTACCACGAGTACCACCGTTTGTAAAAAATACCACAGCATCAGCACATGCTTAATTCCTACCTATAGACAGAGGATGATAACTGGACAATGAAAATGAATGGATTAATAGATTCTAAGATTGTATAATTCTATTGTTGTGACAGTACAAATGTAAATGAACTGTTTTATTAGACACCGTAGTCCTGCATTATGATGCATAGGCCTACGTTGTCTATTACTATAACCGTGGTGATATCTTGATACTTAAAATGTGTGTTTTTGCTGCTAAATAGCACTTGAATTAATATGTATATTGCAGTTTAAATGTTTGACAGTAAAGAAATATAAAAAGCATTATAAAAACTGCTATCAAGTGGTAATTAGATATACAATGTTTTTTGTTCATTTTTAGACATTTTTTGCCATTGACGGCCATTTTGTTTAAAAAAACCTATTTCCCCTACCTGGACTTTTAGTATGTTCATATAGGGACCTTATAGAAATGCATTGTGGTGAAAAAAATTCTGTTGCAATTTTTTCAACCTTTTACTGATTCTGAGCATATCTTTCCTGTACTATAACTTTCACAAGGCTTTAAATATCGAATGTAATATCAAAACAATCAATTTGTTTAAAGGTTTTTGTTAAGATAATAAAAAAATTATAAAGTTACTGCGAACATGATTTTAAACAAATATGGTAGTGATGGCAACATGGCATCAACATGTCCATATATGGCCACATCACTTTTTTGTCACATAAAATTTGATAGTGTAGTCAGAGCTTTAGATTCTGTAGTACTAGCTAGTAGTAGAGAGGGCTTGGCCCTAGACTAGGCCTAGTTCTAGTCCACTGTCCTCCAGCTAGCTAGGTCCAGGCTAGGCGCATGTTATTTTATTGTTATGGAAGCTCAGCTGCTGAGGGTTCCGCGCGTGGTGTGAAAGCTTGGTCTGTCTAGTTTTTAAAAGTAGGCGCTATGTATGTAATGTAATTAATAATAATACTGTCTGAACTATATTAATAACTTTATTTATACCTATTAATAATATTAATATTAATTATTTTTAGGACAGGAATCATGGATGAACAGAATGAAAAAGAACCTGCTGTGCTAAGCCCCCTGGGAGGCCAAATGATTAAAGTATGTCTCTATTCTTTCTGTTTATCGGTGGATCCAAGATGTTTGAAAAAGGTGCAGGGGCTTTCATCATAGAAAACAATAATAAACAAATCTTTGGATACTAAGTTATTGCTTAATGAAGTTTTTAATAGTCTGATGACAACTGTCATACACTTCATACAATGTTGTACCCCAATATTGCCCATGCAAATATAAAAATAAAATATTTTATTAAAAAAAAAAATTAAAAAAAACATTCAATAAGATTTTTAACATTACCGTATATTCATGTACATATAATTATCTTATAAGATAAGTTTCTGTATCTTTGTATAACAGTAATTTGTTATTTTTCAGAGATAGTGCTGAGACAGAGGCAGTGTCTGTATTAACAAGTTTAGGGCGTAAAAGAAATTCAAATGTCAGTCTTTCACAGGATTCTCCCGATGAAACAGAAGATACGCAGCCAAAGACAAAAAGGTGATTCATTATTGGGGTTAATACTGTACTGTACTCCGAAAATTTAGTTTTCATAGAATTTAGTATCTCTGGAGGGGAGAGAGAGAGCTGGTTTTTATTAGAAACCGCGGGGAAAAAAGTGTTTAATTCTTAAGATCTGTCTAAACTTTCAAACTAGTTCGACAAAAAAAAAGTGTGATGTGCCCAAATATGGTAGTGATATGCCCAAATATGGTAGTGATATGACATCATGTTCACATGGTCACATCACATTTCTTCTGTCACAAAGTTTGATAGTATAGACAGAGCTTTAGACGTTTTGATTTCGAAGTACACAATCACACCGAGTAAGCTGGAAATCATTTTTATCTTTATTAAGGTATTTGTTTTTATTTTAGAGATTTAATGTAAGCCTATTTCAAAATGACACAGAAATGCCTTATTTTCACAAAGGCAACTGCCGAAGAATGACCGCTCTCAACGTTGTGAATATATTGATAGAAAAACAACGCTTCACGTGTATTTTGCATCTACAACTACAACAAGATATGATGAACGTTAAATATATATATTTTATAAGACCAGTTAAGATCAGATAAAATGGTTTAAATAGAAATTGTAGCTTTGTTTTCTTTTATTTATTATTAGTTTATGTATATTTTTTTTCTTTTTCGTATTCGTATTTAATGTTATATCTTGGGGTGGGTCTAACGTCAAAAGTCTTTCTGACTTATATGACCCTTCCCACATGATTACTTCATTGTATTTATTATCCTGTATTTTATTATATTGTGGAAATAAATTGAAATTGAAATAAAACCTATCATGTGCTAAAATTGAAAGTGACGTTCCAATGGGATGTTTTAATAATTGTGCATAAATGAACGAAGGTTTCAATCCAACTACATTTTTTTTCTCTATTTGTGATATGTTATTCTGATACTGTAGTTCTTTAGAGATATTTATCACAAAAATAAATTCTGTTCTAATTTTGTGTAGGTATAAGCCTACCCATTGACCGGACTATACGCCCAGTAGTAGTGGTACTACCATTTACTGGCAAATTGCCGTCTTTAGTGTCAGAGGACGGCATTTTTTTTTCTATTGCTAAGACCGCCAACCTAATATTTTTTTTAATGGTACGGTAATATACTTATGAGATATATAAATATATATCATAATAGCCGGGTATAAAGGAAGATATCTGAACGAACAATAAATTGCAATGAGATCTGCCTGTCATTGTTGTCTCTGTTGCTGTCAATGTAGTATATTTTTTTGTTAAAGGATCCGCAGCTGCTGTATATTAGTCAAAACGCATTTCGTAATTAGTTTTGTCAATAGTCTTATGGCATCCTAGTCTATCAAACTGGCCTTTGTATTTCATTTATTTAATTTTGATTTCTCTACCAAATTTCTTTAAAGATGTAGGCCTTATTGTCCTTCAAAAACATGAAAAATGAAGATAAATTTAAAAAAAAACCTTTTAAGCAATTTCGAAGTATTAATAAAGTTAATCACTTCTGTTTTCACTTATAAAAATACAAAATAAACGGTTAAATTCAATCAAAAACACATTGACTTCCAGTCAATTGGACAATTTTTCGATTTCATTTACTGTTTTTGTTCGAGCGATGTGTAAACTGAACACGAGCGATGTAAACATAACACGAGCGATGTCTACATAACACGAGCGAGGTCAACTTGACATAGTTATGTCCGTCCTGGCGTGCCATACTATACACAGTGATTAATCGTCGCGGTGGTTTAATCAGTCGTAATCTTTCAACTGTAAATTTATTCAGTTTCTATAGAAACACTCGTTCGTATCTTTAACACTTGAAAGAATCGTTATTTTTAACAAACACATTCATTCAAAAGAAGGAAATTGAGCTGATGAACCATGACGATTGAATCAAGGAGGTTTTGAATAATTCACTTTAAACCAAACTTTAAAAAAAAAAAATTTTGGTTTTTCATTTTTTTTTTGTTTTTATTTTTTATGTCGTATCCGTAAACTGTCTATTGTGCGTACGTGTTACCGAAAAATCTAATCTTCATTTAAATGTATGTCTTATTTCTTTACACTTTTACAACGCATATATTCGCTTTGATTTGCACACCTAAATAAGAATGTATATTTTGTTGAGTAAAATTCAACAATATGGTAAAACCAAATAAAGCCAAGCAACTATTAATGCGTTTTGGCATAATTGCCCGTTATAGCACTTAACATTCAACATGCATCAATTTGAAAAGAAAAGGAAAATTAATTATATATGATATTAGGTAGGTGCTATAATAAACAAGCGATTACATATATATCCTTTTCTAGGATTAGGCCTATGATTAGCAATTTCCTAACAGAGCATTGGTAGTATATTTTTTTTGTAAGGATCCGCAGCTGTAGGCCTATATTTGTCAAAACGCATTTCGTACGATTTAGTTTCTTTGTCAGTAGTCTTATGGCATCCTCTAGTCTATCAAACTGGCCTTTGTATTTTCTTAAATTTTGAATTTCTCTACCAGTTTTAGATGTATTTTCCGCCAAAAACATGAAAAATTAAGATTAACATTAATATAAAAAAAAAGACTTTGTTGTTGAACACTAACTTTATTTGTTTGTTCTGTAACGGTTACTCTAAGACAACCGTATTCGATTTGAATTCTTCTGGAATCTTCTCGTCGTAAGCCTGAACTGAGGCCTATCAGCGCAACATCACAAATTAATGAAGTAATGTCAGGGGTTTACTTTCGGCATAGAAGATTAAATTTGGTGTTCAATATAAATGGACATTTTTATTGAGCATAAAATAGATAATCTAAAATAATAGCAAAATAAAATATATTGTTATTAATTTCCTATTTAGCACTTTTCAAAAATATGTTATGTTTGTACATACCGTACACTTTTTAGGTACGTATATAAGATTTGAATATTATGCATTTTTGATCGGACGGGTAGCACCCAACCGCCCCGCCATGCACGTGACTATGTTTGAATGAAACGATTTTAAAACGTGTATACATTTAAAAAGACGAATGTCATGCCAGTTACCTAAAATTGCCCGGTTGGAAAACATTGTAAATGCTTATTAATATCTTCGAATCGATCCTCACAACAATTCACTAACCGTATAGAAGACTATTGGATTACTAATTTTTAATTTTAAACATGATTTTAGCTGCTGCTCAAAATTATATAGGCCTATCCTCCTTTTAAGTAGTAGCTTCACATAGCAGTGGTCCTTTGTATCATTCATTTGTTAAGCTAAACATATTTATATTAAACAAATTAACCACATCAATTTTGGTTCCATCAAAGAACCATTCAACCGGGCAAATTATGCCACAGGCACGGGCGCGCACAGGCATTGAACTGATTTTTGTTTGTTTTTTTAAATCGTCACCTTGCGTCATAACGTATTTGAAAGTTGATTGGCTACCGATTGTTCGACACTGTCTATATAATGGTGACACAGCGACGGGATTCAGTGTATGTACGCATATTCACAAAATCTAGTACCTTTAATTTTATATAAAGAAAAACAAGGAAAAAGAAATACAAAAGAGCGATGCCGCCGCGAGAGGCCGCCCGAGGAGGGGCGCAAGCCCCTAAACGGCTATATTGGGCCAAATTTTACTGTTAAGTTATGTGATTATTTTGCTAGACTTACAAAAACTAAATTTTTTATAACTATATCAGGTCCTAATTTGTGGAATCATATCCCACCAAATATCAAAACGTCAATATCATTATTTACTTTCCGAAAAAAGTTAAAGAATCATTATATATCTAAATATTATACTGCTTAGTTAATATGCTTATTATCATTATTTATACTCATATACTATTTGTGTCTTACACAAAATATTAGTTGTTGTTTATTATTGCAATCTTTAATCTATACTATATATAATGTATATATAGTATATACTATATATATACTGGAATTATAATTTATGTATACATATTTTTTTTTCATTTACCAATATCGGTAGTTATTTCATTTATAATTAATATGAAACTATTGAAATATAATTTAAATAATTTTTATAAAGAAGATGTTAGTTATGTTATTATACTGTAATTTTTTATCCTAAATTATATAATTATATATTCTAGGTTATTTTTATTTTTTTAGTAATGTGTTTTGTTATGGGTCCCTACGAGACAAGTTTTTAACTTCTAGAAGGGATCCATGATAATAATGACTACCAATTACTGCTTTATCTATGTTCACTTTAATATCTTTTTTCTATTTTGTATATATTCATTCATTATTATCTAAATAAATATTATCTGAATCTAAATAAATATTATCTGAAGATCACACGAGCAATTGAGCATGCTGGTGAGAATGTGAACGTCAATTTCATATTCACTTATTTAAAACCATTTCAAGATATGAAATTGTCGTCCTCTGGGAAGAAGTTATCGGCCAAGAATAACGGGGCACCTTCTTCTCTAGAGTCAGAAGCCTTGAGGTAAGACAACATTATTACTTCTGCTTTTAATATGTTTTTTTTTTGCTATGGAAACCTTCAAACAATAGCCCGTTTTCCATTCTCAATCATTTATACGGATCAGGTGCCGTTTTCAGCCACCTCGACTTATATGGACTATACCATTATAAAAAGATGGGAGAATAGGGGTGTCCCATTTATTAATTGAGTGTGTTAATGTGTTAAAATACTGCTGCTTTTGTTCTTTTGTTTAGTGCATTATGTTTCAGCAACAAAGCGAAAACAACTACGCCCTGCATGCTGTAGAATTAATTTCAGTTTTCAAGTTAATACAGTATATATTATTATTATTATTATTATTATTATTATTATTACTTGTATAGCGCACATTTATACAACATTTAATATTATAATCAGCGGCGCTTCACATCAATTAGTATCGTAACATTCTTTGAAATATAGTGCTTTTAAATGTTTTTTAAACTGATTATAGTCGTCTAAGTGCTTAATGTGACTTGGTAATCTGTTCTAAATTTTGGGTCCTGCTACGGCGAATGAACGGTCAGCAAATGTCTTTCGTTTAGTTCGTGGGATTGTCAGGTTATAATTGCTGGCGCTTGAACGAGTACGGCGAGAAACATTCCGGACAGTAAGAATATCTCTCAGGTAACTTGGAGCGGAACCTTTAAGCGAAAGCCATACAAGACACGCTATTTTGAATTGATATCTATGAGACATCGGAAGCCAGTGCAAGGATCGCATGGCGTTAGTTGCACTGTCATACCGACCTTTCCTGACAATTATTTTCGCAGCTTGGTGCAGTAACCTCTTCATTGGAGCAAGGGTATTAGCAGGTAGACCATAATACAATGCATTGGCGTAATCAATATGTGACAGCACGAGCGATTGAACTAGTTGTTGGCAAAGGTCCTTGGAGAGAAATTTGCGGATTTGACGAATATAGTATAAATTAACAGCTATCGTTCTGCATTTATCACGTATGTGGTTCTTGAAAGATAGCTGGTCGTCGATATTAACACCAAGGTATTTTACAGATGAACCACGTGGTATTCTGTCCTGACATACGATGATATGATCTTTCTCGCATTTCAGGAGTTGAGCTCTGCTTCCCAATAGTATGAACTCTGTTTTTTCACTGTTCATTTTTAGTCTGTTGGACTTCATCCAGTCGTTGATGGATATGAGGCACTCTTGTAATTTGGTGATTGTATTTTCCATACTAGAACTAGAATTTGGATTAAATGAATCATACACTGAGTGATCATCGGCATATCCCATCACAGAAATATCAAACTTACTGATATGATCTTGTAAAGTGCTGGCATAATTATATGGTGTATAGAACTGGACCGCATATACTACCCTGAGGTACAGAGAAGGACAAATTGGCTGTCTCCGAGTTACTTTCGCCGATTGTTACGTTGGCAAATCGAGGACGAAGGTAAGTATCAAACCAGTTCAATGCCGCATTGGCCACTCCGAATTTGTTCTGCAAAACGTCGAGGAGTACTTCGTGGTTCACTGTGTCGAAGGCGGCTGACAAGTCTATACATACCAGCGCAGACACCCTTTGCAGCTCCATATTCCAGAGTACGTCATTGGTTAACTTAAAGTGGAGCTCCACCCAGAAAATTACTATTTTTCATACATTTCAACTATTATTTAAAAATATCATCCCTTATACTTCATATTTGTTTGAATTTTTTTTCAATGAGTACGATTTTCTTGAAAATCACGCCTTTTGGCGTTTTGGGGGGATACCTTGTAATTTCCTATTCTTTTACATGCAAAAGGGGGGTATATTTGAATAATCCTAAAAAATTCATTTCTTCACCAAAAAAAAAAAGTAAAATATCTATTAATGTAATTTTTCCAGATCTTTCTATTTCTGGTATTTTTATCACGTATACATTGCGCAATTTTGCGTAAATAGACACTTTCCCCCGTTCGTGTCCAATTGGGTTTTTTATTTTGCTAGGGAGTACGATCACGTGACATTTTTCACAATCACACTACTGCAGCTGCTGGCGATCTGTTATTTTGTCGCGATGTTATTTTTGACGGGCGAAAAGTATTAAAACATTCTGAATGTGACCCTATTATGTTTCACAGTGTAATAATGTGATTATGAGACTATTACTAAAATGTCAAATTTAACGAGATTTGAGAAAGACGTGGCTATAAATTCAATAAAGCTAGGCCTAGGCCTACTAGAGTGTAGGTATGTACCGATGCTGCTTGGCCTCTAGCTGGGCTAGGCTGACAGCAGTGAAGTTTGTTTTGCTGGCACCCGACCTTGGCCTACCCATGGGCCATGATAGGGTGCCTGAATAGTTGCTTTTCAGTCAGGTCTAAGCTTGCACATCTCTTTACTACTCTTGTTCTGTATGCTATAGGATTTTGTGTTTCACAATTCTTAATGTGCGAGAAAACCCAGGAACGATAAATGGGGCGAAACGACCATGAATACATAGGCCTCTAGACAAAAATTCTAGGCTAGCTAGGCTGAGCTAGGCCATGGAGTATGGCTGGGCCTAGCCCTAGCTTAAAGTTAAAAAATCTTATTATTATGCTGTTGTTGTACAGTGAAAATCATGAGGTTACATGTAAATTAAATACTGACATTCTTATCGGAAATATTACTTAGGCCTAAACAAATCGTATTAATTGTGTGTATAAAATTTATTCCCCATTTTTCGACACACAATTTACCAAAGGGGAGACATTTCATCAATGCGTTGACCGGCGACTAAAACGCGTCAGTCGCTAAGTGTAACGCGTTTTGCGACGTATTGTAAACTAATAACCCCTAAGTTACTGAAAAACTGTAATGTGTTAAAAAACACTATTTCCTGACCGATTTTTTAGAAATGAGTTTTTGGAAAATATTTCCGTATTTTCCTGTTTTTTTTTATGTAATTACTTTCAATTAAACATACTTAAACATGATATAAGCTGAGAAAGTCTGAGTGTAGCTCCACTTTAACCAAAGCCGTCTCTGTGCTAAAACCTTACCGATAGGCAGATTGGTACGCCGGTAATAAGGTATTGTTTTCAACATAAGCTATATGAATTGGTTCAAGCATGCGCGTTCAACCAGCTTGGATACGAAGGACAGATTGCTTACTGGCTTATAATTTCTGAGGATACATTCAACACCCTTCTTTTTTATAAGCGGTTTTATAACTGATATTTTCCATCTATGAGCAAATACGCCGTTACACAACGAGTTGTTGATCATCCTTGTAATAAGTGGTAGAAGTGTATCCAGATGCTGTTTCACCAGTGTCGACGGTAGGGGGTCAGTGGAGCAGGTTGTTGGTTTTGCGCATAATGATCAACTTCCTAACATCATCTTCGCTAACTTCCTGAAATGCAATAAATTCATTTGCCATTTGCCGTTCTTGTTCATACAAAGGGAAGTGTTCCAATTCCTCTCGTATTTTCTCTATTTTGCCCATAAAGTAAGATATGAAGTCGTCTGCTAACTGTTTATCAGTTTCATGTGGTGGAAGTGGGTTATTTTTACGTCTACCAATGAGCTCAAACACGATCTTGTAAAGCTTTTTTGAGTTGTTGCCAGCTTCTTTGATAGCACCATTAATGAATTCGTACTTGGCTAAACAAAGATAACGTTTGTATGAATTGCGTATAGATCATTGTAAGCTGACCTATTTTCGTCGGTGGCAGACTTCCGTAAGGTCTTCTCAGCACGACGAAGTTGCTTCTTCAACACATTAGCCTCGTCATCAAACCAAGGTAACGATCTTCTGACAGTGGTAGTTTTCTCAACAATAGGAGCATGCTTATCCAGAGCAGCAAGTAGTTGAGTGTTGTAGTGATTTGCCAAATCGTCGATATCATCGATATTCGTTGATGATATAACTACTTGAGACAAAGCTTCATCAAAGTTCGTGTGATCTATTTTATTTATCTTTCGAAACTTTTGGCGGTAACATTTCGGTTTTGGTCTCGATAAAATAGTCTCTACAATATAATATAGCTATTATGGCTTTTTTTCTATATAATTTTTTAGGAATCCCTTCCCTAATACGGATATTAGGTGGATATTATTGAATAATTTTTAAACTGATTTATTGTTTGTGTATCTACAATCGTTTCATTTATTTACATTTAACATTAAATGTATCAGGTCAGCAAAACAAAAATACATAATATTATTATGTCTAATAATCTATTACCCGTTTGTTTCTGTATCTACAATCGTTTCATTTACATCAAGTAGGCCTAGTCGTAATTTACTATAGTACAGTCAAACAAGGTGATCAGTAAAACGAAAATACATATTATTATGTCCAATTAATCTATTACCCGTTTGTTTCTGTATCTACAATCTGACCATTTAATGACACAAAATGAATAGCATCATTGAAGCGTATAGAAACTTTAATGGAAAATGAATCTTTCACTGAATAAATAACATCTCATCAACAGTCTTTTTAGTTTAATAACACATCAAAATTGTTAGGCCTATTTATAATCGGGTTAATTATTATATACTAGCACAAATGCCACGACATTTATGTCGATTATCGGAAATATTTCTGTTATGAAGAGCAATCAAACCGCTTTTTTGATTTGATAAAAATATTGTAAGGAATACGTGTGTAAAGCATGATAGAAGATCTCTTCTTATTAAAAATCAGAATGTATTCTCCATTGCTGTATGGCTACATTGCTGTATTATGTAAACTTATTTAATTTATTAATTAATATCTTGGGATCAGATGGGTTAATGAATGTTTAATTCTAGTGCGTGTAAACATAGCCCCGGTATTTAACTCTTTTTTTATTGTAGCTTTGAAGTCCTACGGAGCTGTTTCGGTGCAAAATTTCGGGAAACCGAAACTGAAATAGAGTATTTCCCTGACGGAGGCTCCAAAGTTGACTTCACATGCAGTATAAATATCATCAAACTGGGTGTGTCGGTTACACGGAGTATAGAAAAAATGAGATTAAAGAACAAGAAAAGAAAGAACAAGATCAGAAAAGACTCTTTAAATATAGGCATAGATGATTATGAAACAACACTGACAAGGAAACTTAAGGGTACGCACATTGCGTTTGAAAGTAACAACATTTTATTTAGAAACATTATTTATACCGTAGGCATATGCCTATTTACCGGTACCAAAACTATTTTGTATGTGTTTTGTATGTGGCCTAATTTCACACGCTGAAATTTCACTGTAAAAAAATGCTATATGCCTATATACTACTGCACATACTTTTTGTAATTTCATCACCGAAGTTGTGTTGCAGTTTTAACGAATAGGCCTAATATGTTCTATTTTTTTTTTATTCTGCAGAATTACAAAACGCAACAAAGAACGCGATGAAGCAATGGAACAAATCGATCATGTTCGTCTGGGCAGAGTCTCCCCGAATTGCTGATTTAATTAATTCCGCATGGGAGAATATTAAGGAAGCTTTAAAAACTAATACTATTCTCATTGTAGTTCTAGTTAAAGAGGAGCATTGCTCAATGTTTGATAATAATAAACGTAACAAGAAGACATCTTAATTAACAGTAACAAGGAGGAGGAGGAGGAGGAGGAGGAGGGGGTGGCGGCGGTGCGGCGGCAGCGATAGTGGTGGGTGGGTGGTGATAATTTAAGATAAAAACATTTTTACAGGATATAAATGCTGATAAACTTAATATTATTAATAATATAGACAATTGTCACATGAGTATGTTTGAATAAATATTATCCTGTACAAATGAAAACGTGTGTAAAGTGAAACATTCAAGGGATACCACATTGCTGTCTGTGACTTTTCAACTTATACGGAAAAGAGTAAAATCATTTTTTGAGTTTATTATCTCACTTCAGTATGATTTGTGAATAGGCCTACTTTACAGCTACCATACACTTTAAAAACAGCGGGTTTCTCGTATCTATATCTATATCCAGTTTCAGCTCGATCGGAGCAATTTGAAAATGTTGAGATTTTACCTTGACATTGACGACCTAACGAACCAATTCCTTCCAAATCCGAGCTGTTGCACCCACCAAGTTTGAAAACCGTGCGACCGACACTGACACGCAATTTTGCTTAATTATAGTAAGATTGGAAAAATAATTGGCCCCCACTCCTAATTTCTGAGGGAAAACAATTATTAGGCCTATTAATATTGTAAGATATATTTTATCGAACTAATTTCTAGTACTGGTAACCAATATATTCAATATTACAGTACAACGTCTAATTCACGAACTCAATTTCATTGCGGTTCGTACGCGTCGATATATCTGGGCTGTATCAAAGTTACAGGGACCATGAGTGTGAATCAAGTTACACTGTACTTACTATAAGGACTTAAGGACGCACTTGTCTGGCCTGGCGGTGTCCTTTTGTACATTTATAAAGTAATATATTTAGAAGTTGGCACAGCTCACGCCTAGCTCACGCGTCGACATCTGGGTCCCATGCTATACTACATCCAGGGACCAAAATGTGAATCAAGTTACTTACTAAGGACAAGGACTGTCCTGTAAGAATCGGCAATTCATCATTCGCAATTTACAAGTCTGCCGACTGTCCCTTTCGTTGAGTTGTTTATAATTATTACTCGAACGCCTAGAATGTAGAATATGTAGCTAATAATATCGCGCACACTCGCATCATGTACAACAAAAAGTAAACGCTTTACTGTGTACACCACATAAACAGAGGGAGAGAGAGGGCGGTCTTCGAGTTTCGGATTAAACCAAAGATAGTGTATTTAGTTAGTAGGTCTATTTTTATTTGTTCTTTACATTACAATTTATAAAACGCACAATTCAATGTCACAATAATATTGAATATAATGTTTCATTTTCTATTATAAGATTAGATTAGTACAGATAAAGAACCTCTAGGCTAGGCCTACTAGGCCAGGGTTTCTATACTAGGCCTAGCCTAGGGAGGGGAGGCCCAGGCCTAGGCTATTCTTTATTGGTAGCTGTAATGACCCGAGGAGGTTGTTGTGGTATGCGAGGCGTACTTTACGTCGAGGTACAGTGGGAATCCGGGACGATTCGGCCCACTTTTGGTGGTGCGATAATGTAGTACTGTAAAAAAAAAAATCAATCCAAATGTTGTAACTCTACATGGCTTTGGTTTTCCATGTGGTAGAGCGCCGCATACGTCGGGATGTTATATAACTTTTTAAATTTCCAATGCAAAAATCACGGAATGCTTATTCTTCTGATATATATTCTTTGTTTAAATGCATTATTTTTAGGAAAGAAATCATGGATGAACAGCATGAAAAAGACTCTGCAGTTTTAGACCTAGGAGACCCATTAAAAAAACGGAGTGATTCTGTTGGTGAACATATTCTTTATAGTGGCCAACAAATTCAAACAACGTTAAACTTGAGGTACATCATCTCAGCTCTTGTTTATTTTTATATGGTGGATCCAAGCTGTTTGGAAGAGAAAAGGGAGGGAGCGAAAACCTTCCTTAGGACTTTCAAAAACATCTTTGGTACTAAGTTATTGCTTATTAAAATATTAATAACAAGTTTGAAATAGTGTGATTTAAACAACAGATTTAATAAATTGTTTACTATGCTATTTTTAATATTATATATACGGTGTAGGCCTTCACACTACAATTTCCCAGCTATATGAATAGCAGATAGGTTTCTTTATCTTTTTAATGCGTTACCTTTACAGGGATAGTGCTGAGACAGAGGCAGTGTCTGTATTAACAAGTTTAGGACGTAAAAGAAATGCAAATGTCAGTCTTTCACAGAATTCTCCCGATGCAACAGAAGATACACAACCAAAGAAAAAAAGGTGATTCATTATTCAAGTCAAGTTAATACTCCGACAACTTAGAATTTAGTAGAGAGAGAGAAGAGAGAGCTGGTTTTTGTTAGAAACCGGAAAAAGTGTTAAGCCCTTAAGCCCTGTCTACACCTTCAAACTACATAGTTTGACCAAATAAAGTGTGATTTGCCTAAAATATTGGTTGTGATATACCCAATGGTAGTGATATGACATCATCATGTCCATATACAGTATGTGTAGACAGAGCTGCATTTGTAACTTTTTATTAAGTTATTTGTTTTTATTTTAGAGATTCAAATGTAAGCCTATTTCAAAATGACACAGAAATGCCATATTTTCACAAAGGCAACTGCCGAGGAATGACCGCTCTCAACGTTGTGAATATATTGATAGAAAAACAACACGTGACGTGTAGAAAACGGCCGTTTAGTTGTAAAGAAAACGCTGTGTTTTTAGTAGAGCTGTCCAGTAAGTGTTTATTCGAAGACATCACATTTGACGACATGACGTGGCTCAGCTCAGGGAAACGTAAATACAGTTTAACAATCAATAAAAACGGTGTTCAAATTTTACCAAAACACAGCAGTACAAACTATGTTTTGATACGTATGTACAGAAAAAACAAATCGAATGAAAACTTTCGCTGTATAATTAGTTACATAAATGATCGCGAGGTTATTTTAAATAATCAAGTTTTAATACAGTACTATTTTATTGGCCAGCCGTCGTCATTTAGCGTTAAACCGCATGGGAATTCGAAAAACGTTACATCGTTTAAACCAACGAAACCGTCGACAAAACGGCTGTTAAAAGAGCTTTTACGAGTTAAACCGCCGGCTGAAGCGGTACGTGAAGTTAGACGCATCGTTGAAGGCGGCGAGAAAACGAAGAACGCTTGCGGCGATCTGCCACTGGGGAAACAACAAGCGTATGACATGAACAGAAGGAAAAAGAAATAACAAAGAACATATATTTATAAATGATTTATGATATATGATGATAATTTATAATATATTTTGTATTTTCAAACGGGAATAACTAGGCTGATCGTTAAAAGTACAATAAAAGAATTTAAACAGCTAAAACACGAAGAAGTGGTTATAAAGTGTCAACTCCATATTTATATACAAGTACGTACGGTATTATATGTTTTCTTATGACCTAGAACTCATATTGAAGACCTTAGTTCGATTGGAATAGTGAAAACGCCACTGACTACCATCCTCTGTCAAACAGTAGGGCTTCCGTCTAACCATCAACATTGTTTCCTTTAAATATATAGGTTTATCCTTATTGACTGACTGGGGTGGTGCTGCGGTGCAGTAATGTGAAGAAGCGCTTGGAAGCTTTGAGTAAGCACTATAAGATTGACGCATTACTGTATTATTAATAGGGTAGTCGTTGTATTAAAACATAAAAGCTATGTCTAACTATCAAACTAGTTTGACAAAAAATTGTGATGTGCCCAAATATTATAGTGATATGACATCATCGTGTCCATGTATGGGCACATCACATTTTTTGTCACATAAAATGTGGTAGTGCAGACAGAGCTTTACATACCTCTCGGGCGTTTTACCGAAAAGTGTCATGGGGGTCTGCCGAACAGTGTCACGGGGGTCTGCCGAACAGTGTCATGGGGGTCTGCCGAACAGTGTCATGGGGGTCTGCCGGACAGTGTCATGGGGGTCTGCCGAACAGTGTCATGGGGGTCTGCCGAACAGTGTCATGGGGGTCTGCCGAACAGTGTCATGGGGGTCTGCCGAACAGTGTCATGGGGGTCTGCCGAACAGTGTCACGGGGGTCTGCCGAACAGTGTCATGGGGGTCTGCCGAACAGTGTCATGGGGGTCTGCCGGACAGTGTCATGGGGGTCTGCCGAACAGTGTCATGGGGGTCTGCCGAACAGTGTCATGGGGGTCTGCCGAACAGTGTCATGGGGGTCTGCCGAACAGAGGAGTGGTTCTCAAATAATAATATACAGTATCTTGTATGAGGCACCTTTGATGGACAAGGTAGGCCTAATTAGTGTGATCTTTGTTTTATTTGTTATATTACTTCCTCTTGGAACGTTATTTTGAATTCATTGACCCTAATTTTTTTTGTCAACAAATCTAAAAAACGAATTAGTTGATAAAAACAATGAAACGCATCATAAATCACAAATCGTTTACCATTTGGCAGTCTAAATGAAGAGACCGAGTTAATCGGGTTATGCTCGTAAAATTGGTGGACGCTTTTGTTGATTTTCGAAACACTTTAAAAACAAAAATGTACATCAATCAAAACTACAGCAATCAAAACAAAACTGGTAAAGAATTGACCATTTCGCTCTAATTATTTCGTGCATAAATTTTGACTCCTATTGTTGCGTACGGAAGCTTTAGCTTAGCTTGTTTTCCGAAAGACTTCACTTTTTCAACAGATCACCAAGGGAGCAGTTTGAGTTTAGTTACCGGCGAATCCAGCAAACCTCAGATAGGCTTACTTCACATTATATTTAACTGAAACACCAATAGAGAGCAGTTGAAATTGATTTACCGGCGAATTCAGCAATTTCCAGATACGTGATGCCCGGCGTACCAAAACGTAAACTGGAATATAACCAGTAAAGAGAGAAGTTGAAACTCGGATCAGATACGGTACCCAAAGACTTCATATTATTTTTAACTGAAACACCAAGAGAGAAAAGTTGCCGACACAAAGGAAAGAAAAGAAATTATCATATACGCGGTGGTAAGGATACTGTAAGTGATATTTTTTTATATTTAAGTTTGATTAATTTTAAGAAGCGTATGAATAAGTCAAGATATGAAAGGCTTGGCTTTTAATTTATTAAACCAGTTTATTATCTTAAGAAATGAAATCTAAGATTTAAGAAACAAGTTAAGATATAATCATTTACATAAAAACATACTTGGGTGTGTAAAGTTTGTTTATGTTAAATTAGATCGAATTTCGTCGGTAGATTAAGAAAATACCGCAATCGATCTGTGACAGACTTTGTCGCGTGAAACTATTGTTATCCCCTGAAAATGAATCTGTGTTATTGTTCGTGGACATTGAAGGGTTGCATAAGGGTGTACACTTCGTACTTCAAGAGGTCTATGATGCTACGTAATCTCAAATTTAGTTACCGTATAGATTAATATGGGTTACTGCCGCTTGAGAAATGTATTTATTAGTCTTCGAGCTTAACTGGAAACTGAGGAAATTCGGATTAGTCCCTCAACAGACCCATGGCAGCCAACAGTACAGCGCCTACCAGATCAGAACACCACCGGGAGACGATCCCCTAAACTCTTTTCGAATAGTGTACCAAATACCTGTTATTTCCAATCTTAGTACTACTCGCCACAGGATACAATGATAATAAAAATATCACATCAATAGAAGAAAAGAAAGATAACAGTTATAATATTATTTTCAATTCAATTCAACTTTTATTTCAGACAATTATTATGTATAACTGGGTCGAAATTAGCCATGGATTGATTTATCGGTGGTTGTTAGGCAGTGGCTATGAGCGCTCATTGGTTAAACCCAGGGGCCCCAGAGCTTACAAGGGCCCCTGAGCAGTATCCAGACGAAAAAAACGGGCATTAAAAAGCGAGTAAAAACGCCCGAGGCCTCTAGCGTTGGAGGCTTACTTAGGGTTCCAAACTAGGTGCCTCGTGCCTCAATTACGCCACTCTGATTTTAGGTAATTGCGCATCTTCCACGGATGTATGCTAACTAGCCCTATATACTTATGTTTGAAAGCATAATTTGTGGTGCACAGAAGATTTTGAGGCACGAGTTTCCAAGGTTAATCTATTTTTAATATAGTAAACATAAAACATGGTTATCAATGTTTGCTTATAGCATGAACAGATGCTGTTACAATAGACGTCGACCCAAACAAAGGGCTCTTTTGATTTGCTCTGTATAATAAACAGGGAAGTGCCTCCCATTACCATATGTGAACAGGGCTTAACTCCATGCACTGACCAGGCTCGGTTCTGAGGTAAAATTTAAGTTATATTTCTGTAGGCTTACCAGTCTCATATGTTGATTGTGTGTTCGTATAATTTAGTGTTTTATTATTGAAACAGAACAAGTTTATGTTTGTCGTGAAATTTTACACAGCTAATAGAACATGCCGGTATCGATTAGTCTTAGCCTTAGTCCACGTGATGTGTTACGTATTTAAAACATATGCTTTATGAAAATATAGAATCGCCATCATAGAACATACCGGTACTTTGTATAGGGTAGGCCTTCTCTATAAATTATTTGAAATAGTGAGTAGGCCCTATCCGTTGATTGGTATGATTTTGGACTTTTTAAGGACGTGATAATACAGTTTCAGGTGAGAATGTGAAATTATCTTAAAGGCCTCTGTCGAGCTAGCTCAATAGACGGCATTTTTGCAGAATATCTATTAAAAATTGCTGCGATTTATACTAGTCAATCAAGTTCCTATCAACTGGATTGATTTCACGCACTTTTTTACACTAATTTAAGAAGTTTGTATAATCAGGGAGTAGTGTGCTGGGCCTGGTAATAATTATCATTATAGGCTAATGAACTGAATTTGCAACAACAGGAATTAATAATTCGCTTCCTTGTAACGACATTGTTTTCTCGAAAGTTGATAGGGGTCTACATGCTACCAGCTACTCTATTGAATAAATGAATATATATATATACATGTATATATCAATGCATATACATACAATGGTGTGTACGCTAACGAACGTACCTTGATTCAATGGACGACGGGACGGTGTACAAAATGATAATAATTCGTCGATTGTTTGACTTTGTTCGTAAATAGAATGAGGTCGACTGATTATTTAAGTAGGCCTATAGCAGGGACAAGTGCCGGATGTAGAGTGAAGTGCGTTTATTTGTCAATGTAGGCATACAGCATGAGGTTCTTAAATAAATGTATGCATTTGATTCACTAGTCGAGTTCTATAGTAGAATATCTTATAGCTGCATGTCGAATGCAAAATCAAAAACTGTAAGTAGAGTGGGCCTACATTTTATTAGCTGAGTTAAAGGTCATAATTATACAATTATCAATTGGGAATATTCGGGATTGGGAACTTTCGTTGTCAACATAACGATCCATTGAGTATTTTTTGCATTCGAATTTTAAACGGATTATGCTCAACAGAAAGTAATTCGAATTTGACAACGCAAGCTTTTTCGTTAAGAACAATCTCAACGCTCAAACTTACTCCGTTAAATAAGTACTCAACGGAAAACTGTATACTCAACGGTAAAAGTCTCGAATACGACAATTATTAGTTGCATAGATATTAATACCACAATCAATAGAGCACACAATTTAGGCCTATGTTTATTATTATCATTACGTCACGGGGACCGCTGATGTATAGATGAGGTTAGACTAGACAAGCTTATAATATTGAAAATGTGACTCAACATGCTAGTCCGTTATAAATTTTAATCGATATTTGGCACACACAGAAAACATTCAAATTGACAATATTTTATTACTATTTGACTCGTATTTCTCAAACGTATATTTCACTTGATTTCAGATATTCTACACAAAGGAATCAGACGATCTTAAGTCACAATGGCCGAAGCAACAAAATACGGAGAACTTGCAGTTAACGAAGAAAGTGGTAAAACATGTAAGCGCATACTTAATATGCAAATTTAAATATTTTACGTGTTTTTTTCTTTTTTAGCAATTTTTCAGAAAGTATATAGCGCCACCATGCGACTTCAAAACACTTGCCGATACGACTATCGACTGTGAGGCATTTTAAACATTTAAAATAGTCCGATACAAATGTCATTGTCCATGAAGTATAAATAATATTAGGACATATTATTAAGTTTGGGTACAGTACTTGAATTGTAATGCAAACATAGTCCAAATCATCTGTATTATTTGTCAATCTTGAGGTTTAGATATAAATCCCCTATTTGTGAAATGGACGTTTCCAAACACTTTCAACCAATCAGAAATTCTCTTAGTTTTAGGGTCATGTTTTGAATCTATTTCACTGTATTAACTAACGCATTGAAGATCTGGATTCTTTTCACTGCTGAAGTTAAAAATCTAATAGAAAATGAACATATGTGTAACTTCATTAAGGCACAACGTAAATGGGGTGCAAAAAAGGAAACTCTGTTACAATTGATAGCATGAATATAGTCTGTATGAAGTGTTTTTTTTTCATGTTTTCTAAAATGCAATATGTTTTGTTTATTTCCCAATTACAAATTGTATACAGAAGTAGAAGTAGTATTATAATAAGATGTCATCGGGTATGAAGCGTCTCACATACACACAGAGCCAAAATGGCATCTTGGACTTGCACGGTGTATGGACTCTAACCTTACGGTTTTCATTTAAATATTTCATTCCACTCTATCATCCTTATCTAGTTTTCAAACTTTTGCATTCCTCTTTTTTCATCTCATCCTTTTTGTCTTGGTGAAAAGGGAGGATATTTTATATTCCTCCTCTGAGTTTATAGCCTCTCTACCAGAACATGAACAAGATTTTATAAGTACGTTTTTAATGACAGTTCATAGACTTTTATTACCATCTTTTATCTTTATATTTTAATTAACATCTTTTTAAAATTGTAAATGAAAGCATGGTTATTATATTGAAATTAATCATCTTTTTATGTAAATATGCCTACTTTTTAACTACTTGTTAACTTGTAACAATCTTAGTAATATACAACAGAAATAGAAATATTCATACAAATAATTAATTGCTACAATGTACCTTTATTTTATATATAATATATATACATATAAATCTGAGAATTATAATAAAAGTGGGAAGACCCCACACAAGACAAAAAAAAAAAAAAAAAAAAACTAACGCATTGATAAACAGTACACGCCCACCAATTTTAACCAATCAGAGTGTGATAATAATAGTAAAAATTTAAATATTAATAATGATTTAGTAGGCCTACCCCTTTGAGGTGGTACTTGTCTATTTGACAGTGCGTTACAACTTGCCTGTTAAAAAAATAATAGTGAAATGATTTATTTGTTTTGAGGAAACATACCACGACCTAGGCCTACGCATTTAACCACACCTCTCTTCGTTCAAGGAAAATTTATTTACTTTGATCGCGTTACTTTTCAGCCAACCACCAACGATTGAAGATGTCTTGGAATCGGGGAAAGTTCGGTATCATACTGGCATGTTTTCAGATCGTTTTCATTATTTTATTTGCAATTTTCATTGATTATGGAGAACAAGCGGACGCAAAGGGACACGAAGAATCGGAGCTTGAAAATTATTATCCTTGTGAGTACACTTCCTTTTCTTCTTTTAATAAAAAGCGACGCAGCATTTGTTGGAACCAGTCAGTGTAAACTTTTTTTTGAGTGAGTGGCCGAGCGGTTAAGACAGTGAAACCGTAATACTTAGCCATAACGTCGTCAAGTCGACGCTCACTCACTCCATGGTTCTGGTGGTAAAACGAGTCTACTCGGATAAGGACTATAAACCGTAGGTCTAGTGTACACATCTGGCTCTTAAAGAACCTGGTACATCTTTCGAGACGAGTACACATCCATGGTGTACTAGTACATCACACGGCCACTGACTGTCACAAAGGCATCAGCTACACTAGGCCTTCTGGAATAACAGTATTTGACTGAATGAAAAAGCTACCCAGTATAAAGAATAAATAATAATAGTAAAAAGGTCATTTCAGGTCATAATCACCACTAACCTCACCAGAATTATTGTGTGCTTAAATAATGAATTATTCGATTTTAGACATTGTCTCATTTATCATATTTTTCATTTGTTTAGTCTAGCTTGGCTTTCCAAAAGTTTGCTGGTGTAGACAAAGCTCTTTCTAAACAGCTCTGTCTACACTACCAAACACAAAAAGTTTTATGTGCCCATGGTAGTGATATTCCCAAATATCGTAGGCTTACAGACAAAATATAAAAGTATTAGTTATAAGAGTTAATCT
Organism: Antedon mediterranea; assembly: GCF_964355755.1. NCBI lineage: Eukaryota > Metazoa > Echinodermata > Crinoidea > Comatulida > Antedonidae > Antedon > Antedon mediterranea. The sequence goes on from NC_092677.1 coordinate 3,701,611, forward strand.
GATATCCTCAAATTTACAATAACTCTATAAATACAGGTATATCTAAACAAATAAGTCTTCGACGAAAAATTGAAACTAGAAACTAAAGAAACAGACACGTACGTATAGACTGCAAACTAGGCCTACAAGGGACGTAACCATGACAATCCTTCTAAGACCAAAGGGTCAACTTTTCCAATCTGAGAAATACTTGTTGATGTTGAATGATTTTGATGAACCGTGGTGACATTTGTTATAGCGTTATTAACTTCAAAAGAGTCATGTCATCAAATACTACAAACAGTTCCAGACAATATACCATTCTTCTTTCTGTGCTTCAACGTTATTGTCATAGAATATTGGTGATATGCCAAAATGTTTCACGCGATGCCCATGCATTATAATAAATACGTTTTTTTTCACGTTATTGTAAGCATAAAATGTACTAAGTACAGTTAAATAATAAAGTTCTGTTTCTTAAATTTTATGCATGATTTTATTGATTTTTTTTTCTCTTACAAAAGTTTTTTTTAACACAGAAACCGATAAACTAGAGTACCTATAGTCTGCACAAGGTAATCTAACAACAGGACGCGGAGATCAAATTGCGACAAGATCAGTTCCCCGCATATTAAAAATATGTACATAGTACAGTATTGTTAGTATTTGTCGCAGCCAGACATAATATCAAGGGGCTGTTAGTTTTACGAGTTCTTAACTTGGCACGGCGAGCCTGTTGTTAGATTGCCTTGATCGGACTATCGAAAAGAATGTTGCTTTATTTAAAAAGGCAGGAACGATTTTGCGCCTACTTTTTTTGCGTTGAATCTGTCTCTTTATTTTCTAACAACAGTATTCCAAGATGTCCATGTGATGATCTTCATTGGTTTCGGGTTCTTGATGACATTCTTGAAGCGGTATGGCTTTGGGAGTATAGGGTTCAATTTCTTGCTGGCGGCATTTGTTATCCAGTGGGCAACTCTTATGGAAGGATTCTTCTGGCAGGAAGATGGAACATTCCATGTTGGAGCAGAACAGTGAGTTTTCTATCTAAAATTTTTGTTTTTTTATAGGATGATGTATAATACAGGCGAATATGTGTGGCGTAACGCGGGGGCTTGGAGGTCCCTGGTTTATGAACGATAAGTGGTCCACCAATGCGGGAGACCTTGGACGTTTTATTTGGGTCCCTGGGATTATCCAGTGATCGCTCATCCGTTACGTTATGCAGAATACCACGGTTCAATTCCTAATAACGACAATCAATTGTAATATTCTGTATGAAATGTCGAAACCATTTAAACTGAGATCGCTGAATTGAAATATTAAGCGGTGCGTATTTGGTAATAATGGAACATAAATTGTTAAGTCAAATTTCAAGTCGATCGTGAGCAACAAAGGATAGAAATCTTTCGTTATGTTTTCAACACAGAGTGTTCACTCGTCCATGGTTTTAGCAACAGTAGTAAGCCTATACTTATAACTTACGTATGTTAATGCTGGTTAGGCCTATATGCACTAAGCCATACGGGACACTCGTGGACAACAATACATTCTGAGTGCTTTGATATTATGTGTACTATTGTTAGATTAAGTGTAAATAGGACAAGGAGATACCTCCAACCCTTGTCTATATACACGTTGACGTACCTCCTTCAGATTCTATTTGATGTATTATTACAACAAAAAGTAGAACAAGTGTTCAGTCAAACCCTTATCTATACTACCTAAATATTTTAAATATATACGGCTCTCAAGATCCACAAACAACGTTGATTACCTTATTGACTTTAATCACACTGATAAAACTGATTATTATGATTAGAACATGAAATTAATGCCAATTTACAAAAATAAATTTAATATTCGTTTTATTATCATAATACTTAAGCGTGGTTCCCACTAGCGACGTAACGCAAGGACGTAACGCAACGCAAGTGAATTGACCAATCACAAGCGATGGCTTATTCGAATATATCGCGAAAATTCAACATCATTGGTTGCACAATTTTTCTCGTCACAAAAAGAAGTTGGAACTTTTAATACCCATGCATGCGCATTAGCCAACAAAGCCAATACGCTTAATATATAAGAATGAATAATATAAAAAAAATAATGTTCTTTTTTCTTCAGGATGCTGACGGCGGACTTTGCCGCTGCGGCAGTTCTGATATCGTTCGGCGCAGTACTCGGTAAAGTGTCGCCTCTTCAGCTCATCATTATGGCATTCCTCGAGATTATCATCTTAACAGTCAACCTCTATCTTGGCCTAGAACATCTTAAGGTATAAAGCTTATTTTCACACGGATTGCATCGCCACGTGCGCATCTAATTTGGCGATATTTTAGGAAATACAGGTTCTTTTCAGACGGTCCACAGCTAGCTATGTGCGTGACAATACGTTCACACATGACAGCTTCCAGGCACTATATACAAATTATAAAACTATACAAAGTCATAAAACCATTGGACCAAAGTGATGCAGTTCAATGACTGTAAAATGTATTCAGGGAAGGTTTTGTATTCATGGAAGAGATGAATGTAATTTGTGGCGTGTATTTCTGTGTATTCTGTCTATACAACAAATTCTTTTATATTATTATGCTAGTATGCTATCTCGCAAACACTAAACATTAAACGCTTTGCGTAATCTATATTGTGACCATAAAGCTTTGAGTTCAATAACCACATCAGTGCTGCTCAACAAATTATTGTTATTCTAAACAATTTCAATGAAAAATTAATAAAAACTTTAATAAGTTGTATTTAGATTACGACGTATGCCACGTGTTTCCAACTCACACCCCAGATGTTCAATACTCAGTTTCGCTTGTAGCCTAAATCATACATACATCTTTAAAAATCGTTTTATTACGAATGAAAGAGAGCTACAAAGAGAATTTCACACGTTACACTCCACACTATCAAATAATCTGTATGATTTATAACGTAGGCCTACTTATTTAAACCTATTACAGGTCCTGGATGTTGGTGGGTCTATGTTTATCCACACCTTCGGTGCCTACTTCGGCTTAACTGTTGCAAGAATTCTGTACAAGAAATCGGCCGAAGACAACGATAAGGAAGGATCCGTATACCACTCTGATCTTTTCTCGATGATTGGTAAGTAAATGTAACGTGACGTGATGACGAAAGGACAGCTGACGCGCGCGAAATTCATTATTCACATCTGAGGAAGTTCGGTCGTACGTGCTTTCCTACACGGTATCGTGGGTCGTAGGTCCAAGCGAATGACGACACATCGGTCCTCGCCTTCAAAGCTCCGTTTCACGACGATCGCATTTGCGCACTTTAATTAAGCGTACATTTTTTTAAATTGTTAATGTCCATTGCCTCTTAACCAATCAGAACACACACACATGTAACATGATTAAATGGCGGTGTAGTGAATGACACAACTGCTCCATTGGATAACTATTCTTAAAGAATAATTTGACGAGAAATACATTATAAGCATTTGTCCATTTTAGGTACTATATTCCTGTGGTTGTTCTGGCCCAGTTTCAACGCAGCTTTAGCCCAGGGAGATGATCGTTATCGTGCCGTACTCAACACCTATTATTCTCTTGCCGCATGCACCGTCACAACTTTCGTCATCTCCCATTTGGTTCAGAAAGATGGAAAGTTTAACATGGTAGGTTCCCTCTTTATTATTATGCTGCGTAACCTTATTATATTTATTGCGCGCGCGTAATGGTTAAAAGGCTTGCGTTGCGTTTACGTCCTTGCGTTACGTTCTAGTGGGAACCAAGCTTTAGCATGGAGGCCCTGTGCGTACCGTGGAGGCCCCTGGCGTACCATGGAGGCCCCGGGTCTACCATGGAGGCCCTGAGCGTATCACGGAGGCCCTGGGCGTACCATGAAGGCCCGGGCGTACCATGGAGGCACTGGACGTACCTTGACGGGCATGTGCATACCACGGAGGCCCCGGGTGTACCATGAAGACCTGGGGCGTACTACAATATGGCGGCCTGGTTCTCTAGTGGAATGTCTGCGTGTAAAAGTATCGCTTCAAATATCCCGCCTTTTCTCTGTGAAGATCATGAGGGCGTATCAATTTAATCTCTGCTGCGCATGTGTTCACAATGAGAACGAGTGCTGGAGAATTGTTATTGAAAATGAAATATTTCGCATTTTACTTGGATTACATATTCCTATACTATTTGCAACTGTTCTTATTACCACTATTCTATACTTCTGGTCCATTTTCCGAGAGTAAAATTTATAGCGCAATGGCGATGCCTGGGTTGATCAATTCAAGGTCAAAACTTCTTTTCGAAGAATAAAAATATAGAAATAAAAGAATTAAGTTTGTTTGTTTTGTTTGCAATATTTTAATGTGGGTAATAAAACGAAAAAGTATGGTAATTCAATCTTTTATGAGTTTCGTTTTATTAGTTTTCATAAAAATTCAGTTTTTATAGTTCAGATCGAGGCTTAAAAAGTGTTACAATAAATAGCTTAAAATCTGTTTTATGGAGATTAGCATAGATTAAACAAATTAGTTTATATGGATGGATTTGTAGTTGCACCTACAATTCGAATACAATGTACCCATTGTTTTCACATTTGTTTACAAAGAAACAATTCATTGTTAAAACTGCATTTTTGACTGTGATACCCATTCTTCTTGTACAAACTAAGTTCACTAGTAGCTGGAATAATTTGTAATTCCAAATCTCCATGTATTTGTCACTTGGTCGTAAAAATGACAATTTTACGTTTGTTACCGTTTATGAACTTCGGATTAGGATTAACGTATTAATAGGACGGATTACTATAAATTCAGGTTGATTAATCTGATATCGAACCTTGCAGGGTTCATTTTATTCGTTAATACAGTACCTAGGAGAGTTGGTAATAAAAATGACACAGACATACAAATTACCATTGTTTATGAGCTTTGGATTAGGATTAACGTAATAATAGGACGGATCAACGTATTAATAAGACGGAGTAATATAAATTTAGGTTAGGCGTTGTGAAGACCATGTCTTTACCCTTAAAAGCATAATCGCAACCAGAAAAGCTGAAGGTAAAAAAACTGATCTTGCTTTCATAGACTTCAAAAAAGCATTTGACACTGTTTGGAGAGATGGCCTTATTCAGGCTATCAACAATATAGTATCAAAGGAAGTTTACTTAATATAATTAAGAACATTTATCTGAATGTACAATGTAGCATTTGGAGACACTGTTACAGATTATTTTGGTATTGACGAAGGTATAAAGCAAAGATGTACCCTATCACCATTATTGTTTTCAATATTCATTAACGAACTGTATAAAAATGATTAAATGTAAGAACTTGAGTGTAAATATATTTAATACTAAAATAGGTAGCCAGTCTTTTGGGCAGATGATGTGGTTTTAATTGCAGAGAATGAACGAGATTTGAATTCACTATTAGAAACCGCAGCTGAATTCTCACTAAAATGGAAACTTTCGTTTAATTATGACAAATCAAATGTCAAAGAATCAATTTACACAGAAAATGGAGACTAGGTAAAAATTATATATTGGAAACAGAGACCTATAAATACCTTGGTGTACATATATCTCGATCATTGTCTGATGTATGTCATATAAATGAAGTAATTAAGAAAGGTAACCGTATAATTGCCTACATCAAATCCATAATATCAGAACAAGTAGACTTTAACAGAGTCTACTATGGCGATTTGCTTTGGAAAATGATCGGACTACCTACCATAAACTATGCTAGCTCTGTTTGGCTCTGTAATGGGAAAACCTCACAAGACAAAATTGAGAATCTACAATATCAAATGGCTAGAATAATACTAAAAGCCCCGAGAAATGTTGCCAAAGAAGCATTGTATGGTGACTTGGGATGGCAAAGTATTATTTCCCTACAAAATGATTACAGAGTTCAATATTTTAACAGATTAAAGAATATGGAAGATTTGTAGGTGGTCTCGATTACTTTTCAAGGCAATTATATCTGTTCAAGAAAATATGGCATGGCATTAGTTATCCAATGTAAAAGATATTTTAAATAAAACAAATTTTATAGACAAATTTAATCAAGAACCATCTACTAACTGGATAAAGCCATTTAGGAAAAATAATAAACAGGTTGATCATAACGAGTTTACAAAGGCCCTGTTACAACCGTTAATGTAGAAAACGCCAGCTTATGTCGAAACAACCGTTAATGTAGAACAATCCACCGCTTATGTAGTAAAACCTCCAGCTTATGTAGAAACACCAACAGCTTATGTAGTAAATAAAAACCAACACCAGCTAATGTAGAAACGGTCAACGGCTTATGTAGTAACGAAAATTGCCTCCCAGCTTATGTAGTTACTATCGCCAGCTAATGTAGAAAATGTTATATATTTTACAAAAATGTCTAAATCATGTGCAAATGCATCGATATTAACTTAGCTATCAGTCTTTCCACCTCTCGTAAGCAACCAACTTTCTAAAACGACCACACATCGTAAGCTACCATCTCTGTTAAAGGACCGCTTCTCATAATCGACCACCTCTCGTAAGGGATCACCTCCTCTCATAAGGGACCACTTCTCATAATCGACCATCTCTCGTAAGTGACCACCTCTCTTAACGACCACACCTCTCGTAAGTGACCACCTCTTTTAATGGACCACGACCTCTTTCTCTCTATTAAAGGACCACTTCTCATAATCGTCAGTGACGACTGTTTTAAAGGACCACCTCTCTTAACGACCCCACCTCTCGTAAGTGACGACCTCTTTTAAAGGACCACTTTCTCTGTTAGAGACTGCTTCTAATTATCGACCATATCTCGTAAGCGACCACCTTAACGACCACACCACTCGTCAGTGGCGACCTCTTTTAAAAAGCCAGCACCTCCTCTATTTAAGGACCGCTTCTCATAATCGACCTTCACCCGTTACATCGACCTCTGGAAAGTTACTACCTCTATTGAACGACCGCCGTCTCTGTTCAGGTGCCACTTCTCATCATTAACCATCTCCCGTAAGCGACCACCTCAACGACCACACCACTTGTCAGTGACGATCTCTTTTAAAGGACCACCACCTCTATTTAAGGACCGCGAGAGGTGTGATCGTTAAGAGAGATAGTCGCTTACGAGAGGTGGTCGATTATGAAAAGCGGTCCCTTAAAGGAGGAGGTGATCACTTCCGAGAGGTGGTCGATTATGATAAATGGTCCCTTAAAAGAGACGGTGGTCGTTCAATAGAGGTGGTCACTTACTAGAGGTCGTTGTGACGGGAGATAGTCGATTATGAGAAGCGGTCCTTTAATAGAGAGAAAAAGGTCGTGGTCCCTTAAAAGAGGTGGTCATTTACGAGAGGTGTGGTCGTTAAGAGAGATGGTCGCTTACGAGAGGTGATCGATTATGGAAAGCGGTTCCTTGTGAGAGGAGGTGATCAATTACGAGAGGTGGTCGATTATAAGAAGTGGTCCCTTAACAGAAACGGTGAAAGTTCAATAGAGGTGGGCAATTCAATTGAGAAGCGGTCCTTTAATAGAGAGAAATATGTCGTGGTCCCTTAAAAAAGGTGGTCATTTACGAGAGGTGGTCGCTTACAAGAGGTGCAGTGGTCGATTATTAGAAGCGGTCCCTTATGAGAGGAGGTGATCCCTGACAAGAGGTGGTCGATTATGAGAAGCGGTCCCTTAACAGAGATGGTAGCTTACGATGTGTGGAAAGACTGATAGCTAAGTAAGCTAAGTAAAGATCGATGCATTTGCACATGATTTAGACATTTTTGTAAAATATGTAACATTTTCTACATTAGCTGGCGATAGTAACTACATAAGCTGGGAGGCATTTTTCGTTACTACATAAGCTGGTGACCGTTTCTACATTAGCTGGTGTTGATTTTTATTTACTACATAAGCTGTTGGTGTTTCTACATAAGCTGGAGGTTTTACTACATAAGCGGTGGATTGTTCTACATTAACGGTTGTTTCGACATAAGCTGGCGTTTTCTACATTAACGGTTGTAACAGGCCCAATGCAAAACAACGTTAACGGAATATACTATGTATAAAGGAACTCCAAACCTTGAACAATATTTGTTAGATAAAACTAATTTTAAGAGTATCAATTTAAAATTTAAAGCAAGATCAAACTCTCTGAGGGTCGTAGACGATCCTGGTCAAGTCATAACACAGGATTATGTAAGATGTGTAGTACTAACGAAAAAGAAACAGTAAACCACTTTTTATTTAAATGTCCTTCATTAAGCTCTGTTAGAAATGATGTATACTTGGATCTTAAGAACAACCTCATAGACAATAATTTAAGTATTTACTGGGATAATTTTAATTGTGGATCTCAAGAATTAAAACACCACTTTATGCTAGACAATTTATTCACTGAAAATGAAACATTAGGAGAAATCTTTGATTTTTAATGAAAGCATGTGTTACTAGATCTACAATTTTACCAACATTGCCTCTCTCAACTAATTGATTAATATAGTAAACAAGCTACAGATATCTCTATGAGGATGTATCTGTAAGTTTTATTTATTTATTTTTATTTATTTATTATCATATATTTTTGTTGTTCTGTTTTTATTTTTGTAAGTTATATATATTGTACATACAGTTTACGTATTATGTATTTTCATACAGATCTAATTAATTACTTAGTTTACATTTTGTTCTGATGTTATGTGTTAGTATTTAGAACTTTGTAGCTTATGTTATTTGTATTTTGTCTGTAAATTGGATGCACCATTAACTGATAATGTGTGCCACCGATATAAAGGTGATTCCATGAATAAATAAATAGGTTTATTAGATATCGAACTTTGCATTGTATATAACAATTTCATTGATTCATCATGGAGTACGCCATTATACACCTAATAAAAGTGACACTGACATAGAAATTACCATTGTTTATGAGCTTCGAATTAGGATGGAGAAATTTTCACAATGGATTAGCGATGGTGACAATTTATATTCAGCGGTATTAAAATTTCTTTCGTACAATAAAAATGGAGTTAGTTAAAGAGTTTTAATTGGCTCGTGTCAAGATCGTGTGAAGTAGGTATCATGACAAACGTACGCGCAACGCACGTGAATCGTTTAAGCTTGGTTCTTCCCACACTAGCGACACAACGTAACGCAACCTACGCAACGTAAAAAAATGCCCTTCTAATAATTGTGTTTGCCTCCCGGCCGCCTGCTTGTTGCGCGTCAACGTTAGCAGACTTTGACCTGGTTCACCCCGAGTACGCGCTGTACTTTGTTTCCCAGTGTTCTTTTGCCTTGCGTTTGTTGCGTGAAATCAAACTGATTTCATTTCCCGTAGCGATGTTGCGTTGGCGCAATGCACAATATCCGTTTGTCGCGTGTGATTGGTAAACTCATTTGCGTTGTCGCGTCCACGTTGTGCGAATCAAGCTTTAAGCGTGGTTCCCACTAGATACGCAACGCAATGACGTACTCGCAACGCAGACGAGTTGACCAATGACAAGCCACTGTTCGAATAATCCATCGCTTGTGATTGATCAAATCATTTACGTTGCGTTACGTCCTCTTGCGTTGCGTCTCTAGTGGGAACCACGCTTAAGGACAACGATCGAGAATACGCACTGCTTGCAAATTGTTGAATTTACTGTAGGCCTAATTATAAAATGACCCAGATTTATTTTCCCTTCCCCACCTAGTTTTAGTCGATTGTGTGACAGAAATCAAACTATTTAATGTATTGTATTTTAAAAAGATATTTATTCAATAACAAACTACTTATTATTACGGTATACGATCTTTTGACCCGTGTGAACTGGGTTCTAGACTTGCGTGACTAATATTAATACCACCTATTATTACTATTACTATACATTTGTGTAAAGTTGCACTTTTATGGAGAGATACAGATCACATACCGTGCTTTTCATTGTAACCCAGTCGAGTGATAATACAGGTAATCAATGTAGCCATTTAAAAAAATCGGTACAATGGGTGTGAGTCTTGAATTTAGGTTAATGAGATAAGTTTAAAGTTAGTGTACATCGTCCGTTATCTTTAATAGTTATTCATGGTTGCTCTTCCTATTATAAGAGGCATTTAAACAAGTGACTTTATTTTACAACTCCTGTGAGTTTGCTTTTGGCTGTCATGATTGACTTCGTTTGTGAAAAAAATGAGCCGGAGGCCTGTTATCGTTGAATGAAGAACAATTTTCAAAATTAGCTTTGGTTTAAAATTCGATTTAAATCTGTAGTGTGGAATGCATTGTTATTGTCATATAAATCCATGTCTACACTATTGAACTTTATGTGACAAAAAATGTGATGTGCCCATATATGAACATGATGATGTCATATCACTACTATATTTGGGCATATCACTACCATATTTGGGCACATCACACTAGTTTGATAGTGTAGACAGAGCTTAATTAAGTCATATAAAATATTTATTTTATTTGAAGAAAATAGGTTTATTTTGAGTTTATGAAATCATATTTTTGTATATTAATATGATGATTGTTTGTTTATCAGGTGCATATTCAAAATGCCACACTGGCAGGAGGAGTTGCTGTCGGATCATCTGCTGACTTAATGATCCACCCGTGGGGTGCCCTTATCATTGGAACACTAGCTGGCATCCTGTCCACCATTGGTTATACCTATTTCACGGTAAATATCCATTTTCCAAAATTAAGATTATTCATAAACAGGACCACTGCGGGGACAGAGGTTTATAAAAACCGAGACAAATAAAAAACAAGACCACTGCGGGGACCAAGGTTTCTTAAAAAAGATCACAAAACAAGACCACTGCGGGGACCGAGGTTTCTTAAAAAAGATCACTACAAAACAAGACCACTGCGGGGACCGAGGTTTCTATAAACAGAAATCAATTGCATTTTTTTTTATTGAAAAAAAAACATACATACCCCAGTGCTGTGTGTGTAATTTGAAACTTATGAAGGGTTGGTCTGTATTTACTAATGGTTAACTCTTCTGGAAAGCAATAAAAACATTCACATGCACTGAGTATAAGTACAGTATACTAAGCATTCCTATATCTATCCTCCATGTATGTAATATTTTGTATTTTCTACAATTTTCCCAGCCCTGCTTATCCAGCAAAGCTAAGGTCCATGACACATGTGGAGTGAATAATTTGCATGGCATGCCAGGTGTTCTGGCTGGGATCATTGCTGCCATTGTTGTCAGTTTTGCTGATGAGGACACTTATGGGGACAGGTAGGGTAAAATTAAATATTGTCGCGCTGGGTAGAGATACAATTTAAATAAGACAAACATTAAATCAAAATGATAATGCAAACAAAAAGAAATGCCAAGCTTTTAGAATAACACTATTCTGTACCTTCATAATACTGTATATAATATAGGTTGTACATAACATTACCTTACAATAACACATTCCTATAACTATTTTATTTACACATACAATTTATTTATTTCAGTCTTTACTCGCAATTCCCCGCACTTGTGCCGGCCAACAATACTGCAGAATTCACGGAGCTTGCTTCCAGAATTGAGGGCCTTGAACCTGGCGATGGTCGCAGTGCCAGTACGCAGGCTGGCTATCAGATGGTTGCCCTCATTGTCACGCTTGCCTTCGCTATTGTAGGAGGCGCAATTACAGGTAAGGAAACCGAGAGATTATAGTTATTATAACCACTTCTTTGTAGGGATGTGTGTTTGATGTTATGCAGTTCTTACACTGATGTAGCCACGATAAATGAAGTGGTCCGGTTTTCATAAGCCACTGGGTTGTGTCAAAGGCCTCTGTGAAAAAGTGGTCAGGTTGAAACCTTACCAACCGTTCTGGTGGCTGGTTACGGCCCTGGACTATCATTGAGAAGACTGACATGATTTTGAACTAATATATTGACTTTATTTTTACATTAAGGGTTCATACTTAAGCTGCCAATATGGGATCCATCCCAAGAAGATGAACTATTTGAGGACGAACCATATTGGGAGGTAAGTTTTATTTAAACAAATATCCCTAGTTGTATAGTCAAGGGTTGCGGTACAGCATGCATCTTCAAAAAGGAATTAATTAAGTAAAGCTCGGTCTACACTATTAAACTAGTTTGACAAAAAAAATGTGTGATGTGCACAAATATGGTAGTGATATACAGTACCTAAATATGGTAGTGACAGTACCTAAATATGGTAGTGATGACATCATCATGTCCATATATGGGCACGTCATCACGTTTGTTTTGTCCATAAAGTATGATATTGTAGACAGAGCTGAAGAGTTGTTGTTTATAAAGTGATTGTATGAAAACCCAGGCATATTACAGTACATGCACCTGTCTTGTAATCTAGAATATTATATGATAGTGTCTGCTTCTAATCAGAATATTGGGCCCAGGTAGTGTTAATAAATCATAAAATGATAGCCAAACACAGCTTGATCCGTACCCTTTCTCAGTGACCCTAAACAGAGCAGACATTCCAATCAAGACTTAAAGCACTTGTTTAACATCAAAACAAATGCACAAATGCATTGGCATAACAATATTAGATTTAATGAATAACAAACATAGGTTATTGTAGTAGTAAGGAATCATGTCAAAAATACTGCAGTAACTACATTTTTTAATGAATAAAATATATAAGTTACTGCAGTAGACATTGTCGTACCATAAACAAAGTGATCATGTCAAAATACTTACTGCAGTAACTGCATTTTTTAATGAATAAAATATATAGGTTACTGCATTAGACATTGTTGTACCATAAACAAAGGTCATGTCAAAAATACTTACTGCAGTAACTGCATTTTTTAATGAATAAAACATATAGGTTACTGCAGTAGACATTGTTGTACCATAAACAAAGGTCATGTCAAAAATACTTACTGCAGTAACTACATTTTTTAATGAATAAAACATATAGGTTACTGCATTAGATATTGTTGTACCATAAACAAAGGTCATGTCAAAATTAGTTACTGCAGTAACTGCATTTTTCACAGCTTTTATACATACAAAAAAACACATTTAAACAAAAGCAAAATCACAAGTTAAAACAGGTGAAATAACAAACAAACAGCTACTGTAAAGTAAATGTACTTTTACTTCAGTAGCTGCAGTAGAGTAATTTTGAAACGATGAGATTTGTCCAAATTATCGAAGAGTTAAGAGAACTATAGCATACAATTATACCAATTGACAATTTGTTTTTTTTTTACTGCCTTTTCACATTTTTTTTCCTCTGATCCTAATTGATTTGTACTGAAACACTTGAGAGAAATTTATTGCACAAAAGTTGCAATTTAAGTGATTAATTGTCAGTATGTCAGTTGGTCCATAGGTTAAACTGTAGTTTTACTAATTGAAAGTCAATCTGCAGTCAAAAAGAAAAATTTAAAAAGTCCCCTAGCTACCAATTTAGTAACTCAAAAAAATGATTTATTGCAAAAACAATCTTAGCAGTATTTTGATGAGTGGGCTACTGACAGGAATTGGCCAAAAGTTGAATTTATAGTTAATATCTTTCACCATCTGCACACACAGCAGGTACTATGATAAAAAAAATATCAAAATTTACATTTCCCAAGTAAAATATAAGACTAAAATTCTAGATATTTATAAAGGGTGAAACAAAATGGAATATTGTAAAAGACTGAACTTTATTAACATATGAACAGATGCAATGTTTTATGCAATACTTTTGACATCTTTTTTACATGCAATTTGACCATTTGTTGGTCAGCATTCTTTGGAAATAAAAAGAAAATATATTTTATTATTTATTTTATGTCTTTAGGCAATGTGGCCAAGGATTACCAATAGTGAATTAATCACTGTCCTCAGATAGGTGGTAATCCCCCTGATACAGGGGCTATTGTGTGAACCAGTTCACCGGGGTAACCCCCTACTCTTTTTCGAATAATGAACTAGGTTTCTTTAAAGTACACACAGGTTATAACTGTGTACACTGGACCTACGTTTATAGTCCTTATCCGAGAAGACTTGTTCCACCACCAGAACTAGGAGCGAGACGGCCTCGAACCCTTACCGATGTTGTTGTTGGCTCTTTAGGTACGGTAAACGGCGCCCCTGCCTTAACCGCTTGGCCATATGACTCACTCAATATATATAATGTAGTATATTAAATTGACACAGCAGTTCAATTTATTTACAGTCAAGTGAAAAATGGCAAAAGGTTTACTTTCTAGGATATTTATTATTTATATGTATTTGTTTTGACATCTATTGTAGCATGACCACAGTGGTGATTTTACCATTAGTTTTTTCCTCTAACTGTTTAATTAAAACTGATGTGAGTTTTAGTGCTTAGGTCTAGGTTGCTTGACAGTTTTAGGCCTAAAGTTGCATTGTTTTTTTACAGGGAATTGAATCAACCTACCAAGTGAAAAAGGCTAAAAATGAAAGAGATTTAGGCTTAGAAGAAGCAGTTAACGAAACTACAACTTTGCAATAAATTGTAACAAAATTTAAGACAGCTACTGGCAACCTTTTTACTCAAAGCTGCTTAGTTAGTTAATAAATAGGAAAGTTGACATCTACAATTAAAGTCAAATAATACATAATCGAATATATAATTTTATTTTTAATAGTGTTTATTTCTATCCTGATAATTATTTTATATCATATTTTATATTTAGTTGATCTATTATTAATATTAGTATTACTTTTTTTCTCTTTTGTGGGGGCAACCCACTTTTATTGCAATGATCATGGTGAAGGTTACAGTATGTCTATTTATCAATGTATTACTTAATGTTTTATTTCATATGTTCTTTAGTGATAAAAATTATGTTATGCGGAGTAGCTTTGCGCCAGGGAGTTGAGTAGGCCAAAACATCTGTCTAATTTTTTATAGTGGTTTAAGAAAATGGTGTGAAATATTTATTGTAACATGAGCAATTTATATAAAGAACAAGCCTTCATTAGCCAATTTTTTCAGGGGTGGTGGTGTCTCTTTTTTCACAAATGTGGCAAAAATGTCTATAGGCATATTTTTAAAACACTTCCGCTGCTAGTTGAAAAGCGGTGTAGGGCATTTATTAGAACTAGGTACCTGGCAACACGTTTGTAGAATGTTTTATTTAATTCATATCCTCAAGTTCAAATTATCTTTATTGTGTAATAGGTATAAAACCAAAAATGGTTGACAAAACACCTTTAAAAATGGGTTCATATATTCCAGGTCAACCAATGACAAAATATTTAGTGGTTTTATTTTTCTATACAATAATTCAAAAAGACTGTAAAGGTTGAAAAAAAAATTCTTAAAAAAAGGTCTTAAAATTCTTTTGGTAAAGTAACCTTGGTAAGTACATGTAAAGGGCTTAGTACTATGAGTGAAAGAGTTATAACTATTTTGTAATGTCAGAGGATCAGAGGTCTTGGAATTTATAATTGGCCCACCAAATTCAAGGAGCCCACTTTAAATTTTATGGGTCCATAAAAACTTATGAAAACAAATAGGAACAAAAAAAAGTTTAAAATGCAGTTTTAAATTGCTACAGGCTAATTAATAGCTTTTCATAATTTTCAGGGTAAATAATTTAAAGGACAACTTGACCGGAACCATATTTTAACAATGTATTAAGGATGTACATATGATTTCAGAACCATCGCGAGATTAAGGATATAGCCGCACGCGCTCGCCGTACAGCCGTCGCTGTAAATTTCTGTGACGTCACAGGTGCATCGCAAAATTGACGTCATGAGTTTTCTGGCAAAGTCTCACAAATCGCGAAAATTTCTAGTAAACACACTTTGTAAATAAATCTTAAAAAATATAAATGTTGATTTTTTTTATTGTTTCTTTTGCTTATCCGGACTTATAAAGTAGATTTTGCGATGCACCTGTGACGTCACAGCAATTGACAGCGACGGCTGTACAGCAATATCCTTATTCTTGTGATGGTTCTGAAATCATATGTACATCCCTTATACGTTGTTAAAATATGGTCCTCGGTCAAGTTGTCCTTTAATCTGTAAAATGTTTGTGTATTGGTGAGTCAAACGTCACCATCTAATTAGTATTCCCTTGTATATCTTGCAGGATATTGAGAAAGAACCAATGATGAAATACGCAGATAAAGAACAAAACCAATCAGAAAGCAAAATCTAGAAAAATGCCGTCGTCCAATCAGGTATCAATAATAAAAGTTGCTGCTGCAAAAAACAATTTAAACTAATTTAAGTTTTAAATCTGGATAATATTGGAATATTGAATTACTAATTATATCTATGTATTTCATCATTCTTTATAAGAATTATGTCCAGAATTATGTGATTTGAGAACAAAAATGATTTTGAGAGTTTCACTTTTTCACTTCACAGACATTTCATAAACTTGTCTTCCATATTTCATGATCAATACAATATTTTTGTACAGTAAAAAATAATAAATTGTATTATTACTTTATAAGGTACAGTAGCTGTACATTGACTCCAATTTTGATCCAAATACTGTACTTTTACATTTAAAATAGAGTAATGTAGTGTACTTCTTTGTACTGTATAAGTATTGTACTAAAGTACTATTAATGTAAAGTAATGTTACAAGTAATAACAAAACCAAGTGTGTTGAACTCTATTAATTCATTACAAAAATACATTAATATTTTTTAATTCTTTAGTATCATATGTTAGTTAGTGGGTAGCATAGTAGACAAAATGTCTAAGATAATTTGACAACTTTGAGGAGAAATTTTCCAAAGTTAAGGAGAAATATTGTATATACAACAATGGATTTTTCTCTGTAATTGTCAATGTAGAGAGCATAGTTTAGGGGCCAGCAGATAATGTAGTTTTTGTTAAATGTATACTGTATATCCTCGGGTATAATCCCACTTCAGGTCTAATCCCACCCCCCTACTTTATGTATGGTTTTACAAACAGGCATATCTCCAAGTATAATCCCAGTATTGACTTTTGGTCTGTCTCTAGTCAGTTCTGAGGAGAAATACTTACCAATAATTTTCCTGAACCAGGGCATAGTCCACCCACCAAAGTCAGCCCAATTTCGTGTTCTTAGTGGGGTGGGATTATAACAGAGGATATACGACATAGTATCATGTTAGGTAATATATATGTTGGAACATTTGGAGCTAAATGTTCAATTTTATTTTAGCAAATGATAATTTCCAATGTATCGTATATATTAAGAAACCTTGATCTTGACAACTTTTTTTAAATAATTACTTTTGTAAATAATTTTATGATTGAAATACCAATAAAGTTATCAACAAGGTGTTTGTATAAAAATATTGCAATGATTTCTCAATAATTATTTTACGATGCGAAACTATATTATTAGGAACCAGACAGTGTTGCAGTGATGGATTCATTTTGAAGTAGAGGGGATGTTGTGGGAGGAACCAGTTGTTGTTTATCATGTTATTTTTTGCATTGTAAAGTGGTTTGATGAGGAAGGATAGCAATGGGGTGGATGCACACAATATGCGACTCTAGTATTACAGTAAAAACACCCTATCTTTTTATATGTTAAATTTAAAGAAGATTTACATTTTTATAAATATAACAATTTTTTTGGCCTTTATTATTGTTGAAGAAAGCAGCCAAAATACATTTTCCCTCCAACAACTGTATGTTCACCAACCCTGTGTGAATGACATAAGATAAAATGACAGTTGTATATCATACAAAGGTTAAGGGCAGACAATTAGAGCAAGAGTAGAAGTATAGAGTTAAGGGTGAATCTCTTTTCAAAGGCGGGTCAAGTCCTAAATATTTCTTGAAAATTTATAACCGACTTATTTACAGTTCATTGATCAATCATTGACATTACCATGACAACCACCATAGAAACAATAAACAAGACAAAGCTCACATGAACTTCTTTCTAATGGGATATCATTATTTTCCCATTTGTTTGAAAAGGTATTATAAACAAGAGATGGCTGTATGTAAGTGGCGGATCAAGAATTTTGAAATAGAGCAAGGGGTGCCAGTCCTAAAAATAAACTGAATCTAATATCTTGTCTTTGGCAGTGCAAGTTTTTAAATTGAGGAAAAGAGTGGAGGGGACAGGAACCCTCCCCCTCTTAAAACCGTCTCTATGTGCTAGATGGGATCACCAAAGTAATTGTTCCAAATTTAAAGCACCCACCATAGAAAGTCATTTTGTTTTCATTTTCTATCTGTACATCATGTTTATCCTATCTGAATACTGTACTTGTACAGAACACATCAATAAACATTGAGGAGAAGCTAATAGACCTATTGGCATTTGAAAAGCAGCATATTTCTTGTTATGGGCTGGGAAAGTGGGTTAAACCTGTTCCCACCTGTTACTAGTAAATATCATCTGATTCAATATTATTTCTAATATGCATGGTATGTGTGTTGGAATTTGATTACAGGAGGAATACTTTCTAAATTCATAAATAATGGTTTTTTTTTACTTCTGAAAATGGTAAAATAACCCCACAACATTATTTATTATGATAGGATATAAAATACAACTCCACTCCCAAAGACTTGTAATAAAGACTTTGTTTATGTAGAGCATTGTGTGTATATGTTTGTCTCGTGAACGGATTGCCACCTTTAAGAAGGATAGTGATTGAATTTGCTTATGGTTATCCTTGGCAATTTGCCTAAATATATAAAATAAATAAATAAATAAATAAAAAAGCATAACATTATTAAAATGTTAGGAATTTGATACATTTTTTTTTAATGCACAAATAATATAATAGTTTAGATTTTGCCAAAACTTCCAATGAATAAAATAGAGGTCTCACTTTGATAGCTAAAATGACAATTTGAATACCAACTACTTTTTAATATCTATTTTTGACTATTTAAAAATTCCTGCACCCGCCCCTTGACAAGAATAAAGAAATTTTCTGGTATAACAAATTTTTATATTAATATTTATTAATAACTCAAATTTTACAAAAAACAAGTATATCTGGTTACTTTACTATGTAATATTGTATAAAAGAACTACAAAAAAATCACCATATACCTTCAGTTGCAGTTTATGGAATCTAAATATATATCCATTCAATATTTTAATATTATAATAGCGCCTTTTATTATTAATTAATGTGATTTGCATCAACAGTCAAAGGTCAATGCATTTGTGTAAAACTTTGCAATCAACATCCACTGCAATAAGTTGGTGTATTCTGTTGCCATGGACACCAATCTTCAAAAATCAACAAAGCAATAAACAACGTTTAACAAACAATCAGAAATTGTTAAAATGGAGCTGGTTCACCTTGAAGTTACGTTGTCTTTACGACGCAAAGTTTTCTGAAGGACGAAAGCATCGGCAGGTTCTATTCGTTTGTAGTAGTGTTCTTTCGTTTCCACAACCTTGAATCCGTTAGATTTGTAAAAGTCGAGGGCGCTATCATTGTTGATTTGGACATGCCTGAAATAAAGATAAAAATTATTCTAATAAAATTTAACTTTGAATCACTATAAATAAATCACATTGTGTGCGTACAGATTTTGGGAAAGGTTGGAGGTCGCTGTGCAAGGGTTCATGATTAGGTCATTATTTCAGTTCAGGGAATAAATAATTCTGTCTCTAAATTCTGCAAAATGACTTTGATGTACAGTACTGTGTTGCAGAGTGAGTGAGTGGCCGAGCGGTTAAGACAGTGGAACCATAATCACGTAGCCATAACATCGGCAGGGGTTCAAGGCTCACTCACTCCATGGTTCTGGTGGTAGAACGAGTCTTCTCGGATAAGGACTATAAACCGTAGGTCCAGTGTACACAACTTGCTCGTGTGCACTTTAAAGAACCTAGTACATCTTTCGAGATGAGTAGGGGGTTACCCCGGTGTATTAGTACATCACAGCCACTGATCACCAACTGGGCCCTCTGGGAGATCAGTCTTTGACTGAAGAGGTTACCCAGTATAAAGATAAAACAAACAAAGTGTTATAGAATTTTAGGTTAGTGATGCTATGCAAAATGTATTGACCTAAATTACTGCAGTACCACTTACAGGAAAAGGCTGTCAATATTGCCATCTTGAGCACAGTACTCCAGTACATGCTTCAACATAATTGTACCTGCAACAAGAAAAACAACTTACAAATTACAACTATAAATTTATTTTTGGAAGAACTAGCAGATTTTGATATTTTTTTTGGTTTTTATATATTTAGGCAAATTGCCATGGTTAACCATAAGCAAATTCATCCTTCTTAAAGGTGGCAATTCTTGTTCATAAGACAAACATATACTCTTTGGGAGGTTTTTTAATTTGTCATTAGAAAAATCCGGACACAGGACTTGAACCCAGGACACTTGGATTGGTAGCTAAGCATCATAACTTAACCACGGCACCAAGCCACAACTCCACTCCATTTTACCAACCAACCACCTTTAGATGTCGATAATACTTATTTCTTATAGCACATATACTGTAAGCAGGTTCTCAAGCACTGTGCATAAATTGGAGTAAAGAATGTCATTATGTCATTATATAGGTTACCTATTCCAAGACGTCTGTAGGGTGCTAAACAGCCAAGAGTCATTATGTAAAGTCTCCTGTAACCCTCCTCTGACGTGTCTATCCTACAGCAAACAGCTCCTACCACAATATCATTATAATAAGCTAAAAATATAAAAAGAGAATCAATTAATTAACATAAAATAATAATTGAAAATATAAACAAGCCATAAATGATACGATAAAATAAAAAAAAATTAATATTTACCCAATTTTGCTAATTCGCCAACGTCCAACACATCCTTGTAGAACTTGTCATTGTACGAAACTGGAAACACAACTTGATTTAATTTCTTTAGTTGCTTGATGTTGTGTTGTGTAACCTCACCAAGTTCTATACGACCTCTGAAAGTAAACAAATATTTCTTGTCATGTTATAAAATTATTTTAAATATAAATTTAAATTAAAGTACAGTATAAATAAAAGGTCACTATAATTAATAACAGTAACTGAATTTAATAGCATCACATCAAATTGTTCAATGTTGGTACTCCTAAAAGTAACATATACATACTACTAGGTTCTGATAATTATTGATGCACGTGCCTACTACTGCTGACCTAGCTAGGCCTAGCCAGGGCAACTAAAAGGACAAACCACTGCACTGGCACGGTTTCCTGACTAAAACCCTGACCTGACTCATATGAGATGAGTGAGGCCAGGCCTAGCCTACCCTATACTATGCTGTACTTTAGCCTAGTCCACTCTGCCTAGCTTAATAGTTAAAATTATTGAAAACTCTATTTATTATCGTACTTTGTCATGATAAATACTAGCAATAAATATTTGAACAAATAACTGAAACAATTCTTCTATTTTCCGACGGCACGGACTTCTGCTTTTTTTTTGGTGGCGCGTGTTTTTCCGGGATCATCCAACCGTATCAATATATTGACCTGATCAGATTTCTTTATTCACATAATTTCTGTTCAATATTTATACAATATTTGCTGCTAAACTATTGCAATTAGAATATTTATTCGTAGTACATGTCATTTATTATGTTTATAAATTAGAGATTTATAAAAGAAATATATTATCAAATTAAATATATATAACAACTCCCCCTAAAAAATCTACAGGTATTCCTAACCTTTGACATTCAATCATCATGTGATTGAACTTCAGGCTGATTTTTCTTGTGATCAGACAACATTTTCAGAGAAAAATTTGCAAGATTTAAGACACGCAATCATGGTTAGTATTACATTAAATTATAAAATTATTTCTTATAATGATAAAATATTTAAAGATCTATCTGTTTTTGCATGTAATATGTACTTATTTATGTATCATACACATTAAAAAATGAAATTAATTAACGCATTAATTAAAAGTAAGCCGTCACCTGTCTGCCTGCCTCTCATCAGGCTACTGCCGGCGAAGTCGGGGTGGGCTAGGGGAATTTATGCGGGTACTTGGCCTGGGCTTAGTCTATTTTAGATTTCTTATACCAATTTTTCTCCCATTAGGCCTAGGCCTAGCTAGGCCTATCTAAGCCTAGTACTAGGCCGGGTAGGCTACATTATTATTTTCAATCTTTTTTTTTTATTTTTATGCTGGTTGGGCAAAATTACGCCCATTTCTTTACTCAACAACCTGTATTTTTATTCAGCCTCGCCCTCAGTCAGGGTTTTATTCAATTTGTCTGTATTATTATTATTTAAGTTTTTAAATATTAGGCCAATTATTATATTAATTAATAATACTATTATTAATACCCGCCCTAATTGATATTGTTATTAGTGGCATATATATTATAAATATTATTTTGTTTAAAATTATTAAAAATATTAATACGTAGCATAATCATAAGGTTTTTTGCAAATTGCATGAGCGAAGCATAATGGGAAAGGTTTGGGAGCAATAGTGCCACCACCAGTATATAAAGTTTTTATTATACGGTGGTGCTATTGCTCCCAAACCCTTCCCATCATGCATTGTGCACTGACGTTTCTCACGAAATCAAGACATTTTGAATAAACCTAATATTATAGACTAGGCCTAGGCTTACTTTAGGCATATGGCACTTTGTATAAATTGCAAAAATGTAATAATGGGATTGGCACAGTTGACCATGCCAATAGAAACGTTATCCGCATAGATATGCAGCAGCTACACTATCCCTATGTATATTATACTGTACAGTGAGTTAACTGCACTGTGATAGAATGATAATAATTATACCATTGATAATGGATTAATGATAATATAGGCTGGGGCAATGGATAGAGCGAGGAAGACGATCAAGATACGTGATGAAGACAGAGAATCATTGTTTGGATATGTGTTTGCTGTATCTGGACCAGGTAAAAAAAAAAAAATTAAATTTAAATTATTGAGTGTGTGTAAAGATAGAATTGTATAAAGCCCTGTGTACACTATCAAACTTCATGTGACAAAAAATGTGATGTGCCTATATAGTGTGGACATGATGATGCCATCAGTACCATATTTGGGCATGCAGTATCACTACCATATTTGGGCGCATCACACTAGTTTGCTAGTGTAGACAGAGCTTTACAGAACTTCTCTTCAGCAGTTTCCAATAATACTTCTTTTTTTATCTTTAGTTGTTACAGCTCAGCAGATGTCTGGAGCTGCTATGTATGAACTTGTACGTGTTGGACACCAGGAATTGGTCGGTGAAATTATTCGGCTGGAAGGAGACATGGCCACCATTCAGGTCTATGAAGAAACTTGTATCCCAATTGATAAAGACAGTTTATAAGTGTTAGAAAATTAAGCTGGGTGAAAAGCATTCCAATAAAATTATATAGATGTGTAAGATAATAGGTTTTTGCCTTGTACCATCAAGGTGCACTAGGCCTAGGTTCTCCATTATGGTACAGTAGGTAAAAATGCTCTTAAGGTTTTAGGTAATACAAGTTTAAATAAACTTTTCAGATTTACCTATCCTACTGTACGTTAGGATTGTAAGGGCGTGTGGCGCAGTGTATTGGACGTTGGACTACTGATCATGAGATCAAGAATTAAATTCTAATGCTCGTCGCATTGCCTGTGTGATTAGGCAAGACACTTTACTTACGTTTAGCTCACTCCACCCAGGTGTATGTACAAATGTGCTAAAACTGCATTATGATAGTACTGTATGTTTCCATTCGTGTTTATTCAAAAAATGACTTGAGTAATAATGTGAAGAGGCTTTAAGCGCTATATAAGAATGACATATTATTGTTAAGAACCGTTTTGTATTTTATTTCTATTTTTGTATTTGTTTTTACCTTTTGTTACATACTTTTTAGTTCTACCAAGTGCAAAAACATAGGCAGATCTAGTTTGTTTACAATCAATACCCAGCTAACTTTTCCTTAACACACCCTACAGCTGGTGTAACTGTCGGTGACCCTGTACTTAGAACTGGTAAGCCGCTATCAGTTGAACTAGGGCCTGGTATATTGGATAGTATATTTGACGGTATCCAACGACCTTTAAAAGAAATTAACCGTCTCACAAACAGTATCTACATTCCACGTGGCGTAAACACACCGGCTCTTAATCGTGAATTGAAATGGGATTTTGAGACGCAAAATGGTATTCGGGTGAGTTGATTTATTTTATAAATACACACAGTAATTGTTTAATCTATCCTGTTGTATTGTATTAAACAATAGAATGTTCAACTGGCAGTTAGTGTTTTTTATATAGCACCTAAATGAATTCATGTGATTTAATTGGAAGATTGTGGGTCACATGGTGTGCAATAGTACAAAAATAAAAAAATCTGATTGCATTTAAAACAATTATTTATACTTTATTTTAGATTGGTAGTCATATCACAGGTGGTGATATATTTGGAGTTGTACATGAAAGTTCACTAATTGAACATAAGTTAATGTTGCCACCAAAAGGCAGGGGTACAGTGACATGGATGGCTGAGCCAGGGAGCTATGACATCACAGTAAGTATAGTTCTGCACTATAGTAATCTCTAATTGAACATAAGTTAATGTTGCCACCAAAAGGCAGAGGTACAGTGACATGGATGGCTGAACCAGGGAGCTATGACATCACAGTATGTATTGTTCTGCGCTATAGTCACTTCAAACTGGACACCAATGGCCTGATAAAATGTCCATGTATTAATATAATGTGTTTGACCATAACAAAATTCATAGTAAGTAGTATAGTTTGCACTGTATAGCCAACCTGTATTATGTCACTGACATCATAGAAAAATTGCTATTGTTCCAGGATTTGAACCCTAGAATCTAAGATTGATAAGCAAGAATGCTAACCACTCCTACTGTAATTTCAAGCCAATTCTTACCTAAATATCTGGAAGTAAAATTAGTTTATTAATGAAGTTTTTAATTATGTTATCTTGCAGGATGTGATACTAGAGACAGAATTTGACGGAGAAAAGTCTGAACACACAATGGTTCAAGTTTGGCCTGTCCGACAGTTACGTCCAGTATCCGAGAAACTAGCCGCCAACCATCCACTGCTTACCGGTCAGCGTGTGCTAGATGCCCTCTTCCCGTAAGTAGTTACAAATTATAGATAATTCAAAGATTAATTATTTATATATAATACAGATTTTGAAAAAAAATTCATTACTTTTAAATATATAATATAGTGCCCTCTATGTTAAATATGTATCTGTTGCATTGAGTACAGTTAACACTCCCAATACCAGACACCTTTGGGCTGACCTAATATATCTGGTTTTCCAGAACCAGATATATTATTGGTATTATGAAATTGTTTTTATAAATAAAAATAATTTTGGATTTTAAGAAAAGTCGGATTTTTAGAGAGTTTACGGTTTAAAGGAGCCTATTTACTTATCATACAGTAGCTCTCTCACTCCTGAGGACGATTAAATCATATTGATAGAAATGTTGAGAAACTCTTTTCAGAACTAAATACACGTTGTGTACTGCAAGCTTTATATCAACATTACCATAGCTTCTTATAAAATCTTATATATTGTATATATAGATGTGTACAAGGTGGAACTACCGCCATCCCTGGTGCGTTTGGTTGCGGAAAGACCGTAATCTCTCAGTCGCTGTCCAAGTACTCCAACAGTAATGTTATCATTTACGTTGGATGTGGAGAAAGAGGTAACGAAATGTCTGAAGTACTCAAAGATTTTCCAGAGGTAAAAAGTTACATAATTTTGGCAATAAATAGTATTGTATCGTAAAAGCAATGTCCTTTTCAAACCACACAGTAGAACTCCTATTCAGGGGACACCTTCAGGACCAACAAAGTGTCCCTTGATGGGGGTGTCCACTAAAATTTATTTCCCCTTATTTTTGTCATGGAATAGTGTTCCCTTATCATGGGTATTGTACTACTGCAATTCTTATATATTATTCTATATATTTTTGCTGAACCATAAAATTATTATTATTACAAATTATAAACACAATAAAAGTCCGAAAATCTTTTTTTCTTTTCAGTTAACACTAGAAATTAATGGTAAAACTGAATCAATTATGAAGAGAACTGCTTTGGTAGCCAACACTTCTAACATGCCAGTCGCTGCCAGAGAAGCATCCATCTATACAGGTTAGGCGTCATGTCAAAATGTTTAAAAACGATGACTATGCGTGAAACGCGTATTCTTTTGTTCTTTAAACTTGACCGTACTTCCAATTGTGAAACAACGTGAAAAACGCTAATATGCACAGCTCAATATTAGTCCCGCCCCCACTGCATGCTTGACTAAATATTTGCATAAACGCATTAAACATAACAATAATAAATCGTTTTTTTCGTTACACGCGTATATTTCGTTTAAGAAAAACAAAAAACTAAATCGTAAAAGTAAGTTGTCAATCGATCGCCGCTAGGCCGTACATACGCTGAACCTAGGTACGTAGTAGCCTAGGTCCAACCTATCCTTGTTTTAAGGTGCGTTGCGATCTCATAATACATAACAATTATTAACCTAAAAAACAATGAAATCGCAGATAGCCGAATGTGTAATAACTGTAAAATGCAACTGTAATACAAATAAAATACCTATTTAAAGTTTGCTCAGTAAACAACAAAAGCCGATCACTCTTGGCAGCCCATCATTCTCGCCGCAGTGCCATTATAGTGCGATGTTGATAGGTGGAGTATTGAGTCGTTTTTATACTAAAACTACTGTCAAAACTTAACCAAGAAAATGAATTTCTACTGCTACCACAGTTCAATTTCTACTGTTATAACATTTTTTTGTAATGCTTTTGTATACAGTCTTTAATAATCCTAATTAATAAATTATCTACGCGTCGATCGTAGGGTGGTGCGTAGGGTTAGTAAACACCATTGTTATCGCCTTTAGAAGCATGGACATTGCAAACAAACAATGTTTTGTTCGCTATTTAAAATCCTATCTAAAGCTAGAAGACGTCAATTTTTGTAGCCGCCCTATGCTGTTAGGTTAACCTAATTTGGCCGGTCATCCGCCGACGAGACGACATCGGGCCCGTTGGGAAAGGGGCCTTTAGCTCACGTAGAGAGGTTGGGTTAGCGAATTATAACAAAAAAAAAGACATCTACGGTAGGCTAGGACACCAACAAAATATATGCAAAATAAATATATATTCCATGTTAAGATTTAAGATAGGCTTTTTAAATAATCATTACATGCGTAAAGAAAATGCCCGACTGGAATTTGGATGGAGGGAAGAAAACATGTGACTCTGAGAGGTTGCGGTAAACAGCAAAGAGTATCGTGTTTCATGCCATGTGACCAAAAAAAAAACTAGGTCTATACTTTTAATTACGGTCTTCTGTCGGCAGTCTTTTTGAGCGACCGATTGAACGTTCTGATACTAGATACTGGACTATATTATTTTTATTTTTCACGCCGCCATTTTTAACATCTTTTTTTTGCCGACGTACTTTTGTTTAAGGGCTGCGTAAAGCCTAACATTTTTCTTGTGCAATGGAAAACTGCGCGTGCGAATACGTGAAATGTTTGATTCACACGACTAAATTCGCCTAGTGGAAAACAGGCTTTAAGAATTTCGTTTTCAATGCGAACGTCTACGAAAACTGCATTAAACGTGGCGCTTAATGTGTATAGGCTACTTCAGTTTTGTTCAGAAAAATATTTATTTTATTTTTGGATTTAGGGTGGGGAGGACTATAACTTCTTTATATTTATCGTGACGATTTTTCAATCATAAAATAAAACGGGACACAATGACTTATAACTAGAGGCCTAATGTATTTTAAAAATATTCCATACCGAACGATTTATTCAAATAAAGAACAATTTTTATTAATTATTTTTTCCCAAACAAACTAAAGACAAGATGACAAACCCTCAATTGAAATTAAACAAAACTTTTATTAAACATTTTTAGTATCTATAATAATATATAATTATTTTTGTTTTCTTTCGATTATTATTATTATTATATAGTATGTTAAATTAAATGATCAGTGCATGATCCTATAGAAATAAATGTTGTTATTTTGCAAAGCATTGTTTTGTTGAAGCTTTTGTTATTTATTGATCCATGAATAATATGTGGTGGTTAAAATAGGAATTCGTAAAATAGCACAGCTTTTACATTCAGGAAATAAAACTAAAACGCATAGCATCATAATATACAAAAAAAATGAACCGATGTTTTTTCCACTTTTAAACAATGATTGTACCATTCATTGTACTGTTGTTCATATTCCTATACAAAAATGAGTAAAGAAAATTATTAACAGAAACTTGACGATGAACTTACTCTAAAATAATACCAATAAAGAATCAAAGGTAATAATAATCAGCGTGATTTGATCAGGGAGATTTTACATCTCCCTGATTTGAAATACAGAAGGCATGATACAAAAACAGAGCAACATTTTTTAACTGTATTATATAAACCGTATTTACGTTACTGTATATTTTTGGCAGCGGAAACGGCGCTCCAAAAGATATACCGTATTTTCCCAACCACATTTGTGGATAAAATACAGTATTCATAAATTTATACTGTATTTTGAGTACCCTTTTCTGCGCCAATAAAAAAAGACCGTTATTTTAATTTGCTGAGTTAAAATGTTGAACATTTAATTTTTACAATGTAATAATACTTATTAGTGCACAGGAAGAGACTGTTTATGTAGTTAATTTATGCAAGCATCCACATATTGTTCATTTGGCTAGTAGTCTTTTGTGTCTATTGTCCTTCTATTCTGCATTATGCTGATTAATTCATTTCTTTGGTTAAGTGAAATGTCAACTTACTATTTTTTTGTAGACATAGGTTGCATCGTTTAATACTATTATAATTGTTATTTTTTGTAAACAAAATATTGTCCCCTTATAGAATCACAAAAAAAATGTTTTTTTTGCGATGACGTCATTATACGTTTCACATTCATTTACGAGAATCTCGCGATGTCAGTGTGCTAGACCATTATCTTTCCGGAAGATAACGTCATCACGTCAAAAAATTTGAATGATGTGGGTCACCTATTTTTATCTTTGCAGTATTTTATCAATCAATCAATTTTAATCTGTTATAGCTCCTCCGAATAAAAAGTGATACCCATGAATGTGTATACTGTACAATGACCCAAAATATACAGAATTCACCATATAACAACAAAATATTATATTATTCTATAATAATTCTAATAATAATTTTCTGTGCGCAATATTCTAAAGTAAGTAACGTAATGACGTGCAAGCAAGTGGATTTTGCTGTGCAGATAACTAAACTCGTCAAAGTAGGCCTAACGAGTTCAAGTCTAGTTTAATTCGTTTATTTATTTTAAATTGTAATATTATTTTAACTAGTTGGATGGCGATCAGTTGATAAGTAATTTTTTTTTTTAGGGCCAACGTGGCCAATAAGCTTAAGAATGTCTTTTTAATGGGTCAAAAAGCTTGCTGAATGCTGCTGGCCTACACCTACCATGTTGTTCGTTTGGGCGACCCACCTAGGCGTATTAAATTAGTCAACAAAGCAAAGACAGTAGCCTACTATTGTTTTATTCGAATATGCTTTGTTTTATTTATCTTTTAAGAACAATGGTATTTGCGTGTGGCTTTTGCTTCTGAACTGAATATAGTACGTCCATGAGTTGGGAGGTCTAAGTTACAAAAGTTATTCGAAATTACGGATTACATCTCGGGTCCTCCGTGCGTGGAGTATGTTTTAGTTACCATATGAAGGAATATATATATTTATTGTAAATATTGTATTTATTTTGACCACTTTGACCCTGGTAAAATAAACGGGGAACATTGGTGGATTTTAGTTTTTTCAATTGTTTTATTATGAATAGCCTATATAGCATAGACCTACCAGTAACATTTCAAGTTTATTTGTTGTTTATTAGGCCTATTACTATTCTAGCTTTGTTCTCTAAAATATAATAACTACGAAACACCCTACTTATCAAACTCTCATAATGGTCATAACTGAAAAACAACTTCAGTATAGTATAGTATAATTAAATAAATCTTGTATAAATCTGATTTTCATAAACAGCAGAGCACATGTACACAATATGCATAGGGTGGAAGAACATTTAAAGAAAGAGCCTGTTATTGCTAGGTATGCGCGTAAAACAAAACAGTCCTTTGTATCCACGGCAGAGCACGTGTACACAATATGCATAGGGTGGAAGAATGTTTAAGGAAACGGTCCTCTGCCGATCCTTTGGATCGTTGGAGCACATGGCCAAAACAATGTCGTTTCTTAATATGCGCACAACCATGTGACATTGACTGAATTGATAATATAAATTAATGAAGTATTTTATGATGATAATCATAAAATAAGGACACACTTAACATATAAACAATGCATACATTTCAATGAACTAAAATACTGAATCTTCCTAAACATTCAAATCAAGCTATTTAGTATTATATTCGGCTATACAAAAAAACCCGTATACGGTACAGTATAGGCTAAATGAAGCCTACAGGGTTTCCCCATTTATTTTATGTATGTATACGTACACGACAGTATATGTATAGACCGGGGAATAGGTCTACATTATCAGCCGATTTCTTTGTTGTCATAGGACCTGACCCTAAAAACGCATTTTTATCGTTGTGTTCGACGCAAAATCGATTTCAAAATAGTATTACATTGAACCGCGATGTTCGCGTTAATCGCGTCTTTTTACCGACGTAATAGTAGGCGGTCCTAAGCTTTGAATATTTAATGAGTACAATTAATGAGCTTGATTAAGACGTTTAACGCGTTAAACGGTCAAAGAAATCTGAACCGCGTTTCACGCATAATTATCGTTTTGAAACATTTTGACATGACGCCTTAGGAATACTCAGTGTGGGTTTGCTGCCCTCTGGAATGATTTAAAAGCCAGTACTGGAGTTACTAAATGAACATTTCTAATTTGTCTTAAGTTTTTAATTGTTATAATTTTTCTCAACAGGAATCACTTTATCTGAGTATTTCCGTGATATGGGTTACAACGTGTCTATGATGGCCGACTCTACGTCTCGTTGGGCTGAGGCTCTTCGTGAAATCTCTGGTCGTCTCGCTGAAATGCCTGCAGGTAGATTATTATGACGAATTTCAACAATTAAATTGTTCAATAGTTATTTATTTTGAAGACATGGATACAAAATGTTTGGTGCAAAAAAAATATTTTAATTTAGATGTAGCTATGGTAGTTTATTGGTAGGTTATTTATTTCTTTATTCTGATATAAAATCAATAGGATAAAAACACAAAAAAGCACCGAGACGGCAAACTTATTTCCATTGTGGTTTTGAAAAGTTTAGGGCATGGTAACGAAAGTATTTTTAGGTATTTAGAGGCTTCTTGAGATGTCTCTGCTATCAAACTACTTTGACAAAAAAAAGGGTGAAACTCCTAAAATATAGTAGTAATAATGGTAGTAATATGCCTAAATATGGAAGTGATATGATGTCATTTTTTCCATATATTGGACATAAAGTTTGATAGTGTAGACAGAGCTTAAGACTGTTTAGAAGACTGTTAAGTGTTACCACTGTCTATCCAGAACATTTACATCTATCCCTAACCTGCTGTGCAATAATAGCATTCAATAGGACTGTTACCATGCAATAGAACTATTAGTGAACTGCACGAATAATAATGATGTCATTACACGACAACAATGAACGATCACCGAATGAAAAACTGTTTAGTTTGAGTAAAATTTAAGCTGTAAGATGATCTTTATTATGTATAACAAATTACTAAAACTGGATTTTAAGAAAACTAAATTTTTTAAAAGAAATCTAGTTCAATGTCAATTGGTGTTGGATGTAATCTGCATGTCTAATAGGTAATTGTCTGGCAGTCATCTGTCAAGCTTATGCAAATAATTTAGCCATAGTTGCTTTGTATTCAAATGTACATACAATAATGAAGTCGCTATTTAATCGGGTTTGAACAATACGATGAAAGCCCCGGCGGCCTAATGATTAGGACATATGCATATCAAGCAAGGTTCCGGGTTTGAATCTCGGTTGGGGTGACTTTTTCTCATTCTCACAGATTTCCTCATCTTATAGTTTAAAATTAATTAATTAATTAAATTTCAGTATATCAGTTGTCCGTTTAGTATCTATTCTCTGCCTGTGATGTTTATATAATAATGCAGTAACTACAGTATCTGCCGAGCAAATAATTCAGTCTGTTATAGCTTTTGTTTATAATAACAATTAAGTAACGTACATATTGCCAACAATGTGTTTGTTGAGTTGCTACAACCGATAATATATGCTAATTTATGCATTTTATGAAAATAACACTATGCCAAATGCACCAATGACGCCAGTTAATACTTTAGGATTCTTGACCATGTGGTTTGGTTTATGAATCCCAACATGTTTTGTCCGAGATAATCATGTTTGTAAATTGGTACCACCAGCATATTTTGTATTCATAGAATTAATACTGCCATCTGGTGATTGATTTTTCCATACAATAATTTCAATATGCTAATGTGATAATGATGTGCTATTTTTAGAACCTTTCTAATTGTTGTTCATATTTTTTAACATATTTACGTTTAATAACGCACGCAATGTTGTTTACAGATAGTGGCTATCCAGCTTACCTTGGAGCTCGGTTGGCTTCTTTCTATGAAAGGGCAGGCAGAGTTCAATGTCTTGGAAACCCGAGCAGAGAGGGCAGTGTCAGTATCGTCGGAGCGTAAGTTTCTCACAACTTTGACTTGATGTTCACGCCTGAACTCTGCAATGCAAAATAATTATTTTTCCAACTCAATGTTCTTCACCAAGTACAATAGCCTAGGGTGGGGGAAGAGTGTTATGGAATAATGGTAAGGGTAACAGACTAGCATATCAGAGGCCTGGGTTTGAGACCTGCCATATTGCTTGTATCCTAGGCAAGATACTTTACTCTAATTGTCTCGTCCTTCGGATGGGAAAAAAAGCTGTTGGTACAGTGTAAATAATATTAAAGAAGAAAAGGATTGTTTCCCCATGAGCTGATCTTGTACTGGCCCATATGGGAAAAATGTCTCTGTTCACTAAAGTGGTCATTAGGTATAAAGAAAAAAAATAAACAAAACGTTTTCTGTGGTACAAAAGTTTGAATCTCAACTGGGCTAGTGAATGTTACTAGCCCATATATATGTGTAAAACTTGTGACATGACATGCCCATTTTGTTTCACTTGCCCACTATGATGAACAGAGAAGAAGTTGTTTTGACAATAGTGTCTATACTAGAGAAAGCTTGCCCGGTTTAGTACTACATTGTTTGTTTATTAGTTTTCCACCACCATTAAAAAAAAAAAAAAAAAAAAATCATTACACTTGAATACATTATAAACATGAATAACATTATTTTGTTTCCTTACAGTGTCTCTCCCCCCGGTGGCGACTTTTCTGATCCAGTAACATCTGCTACGCTTGGAATCGTACAAGTTTTTTGGGGTCTGGATAAGAAGCTAGCCCAACGAAAGCATTTCCCTTCAATTAATTGGCTCATCAGTTACTCCAAGTACATGCGAGCGCTGGATGAATTTTATGACAAAAACTACCCCGAGTTTGTTCCCCTTAGAACAAAGGTACAGTATTTATTTATTTTATTATTTTATTATTTATTTATACTGGGTGACCTCTTCAGTCAAAGACGGCCCAGCTATGATCAGTGGCTGTGAGTTACAGTGGCTGTGTGTGTACTAGTACACAGGGGTAACCCCCAACTCGTCTCGAAAGATGTACAAGTGCAGATGAACTAGATATGTACACTGGACCTACGGTTTATAGTCCTTATCCGAGAAGATGTGTTCTACCACCAGGACCATGGAGCAAGTTAGCCTCGAACCATTCCCAATGGTATAGCTACATAATTATGGTACCACAACACCTCAACCACTCATTCCTTATAAGGAGTAATTATTAAATGAATTTCCTTCTTCTCTGTGCTTAGGGAGTCATATTGTGGCAACAATGCTAAAAGGCTGTAATATGCTATAATAATATATTAGTAGAACTTCTTTTAGGACACACCTGTGTTTTAGGACATTTGAAGGACACCCTTTGTTTGGTCCCAAATGTCCACTTAAAGATATATTGTCCCCCTAAAAAAATATTTTTTTTAAATTTTTTTGTTGAATATGTTATTTTAATATCACATAATAGTTATTCACTTTCACAAAAAATTGGGTCTGAAAAAGATTTATTTACCTGAGAAAAATGTAATTTAAAGCAAAAAATGGTCAAATTGTCTGGAAGACAATGAGTTTTTGGGTAATTTAACTGTTTATTTTGTCTTTTTATAGGTGAAATATTTTTTTTTCCCCGTTTTTTTTCTTATGGAAGTGAACAACTTTATTAAAACTGCAAAATGGCCTATTCAAAGTCTGATTTTAAAAATCTTTATTTTTCATGATTTTGGGGGACAATACATCTTTAATAGAGGTTCTTATTTATTATTGTTAATTGATGCATATGTAGATCTGGAATTAAACTTTTTATTTGATGGTGCATCCGAGAAAGTAAAAAAAAATCTATCCAAGAACTCATGTATTTAGACCAAGGGGAAAGACAAATTACTGGTCCATCATCTCTCGTACAAATAGTTTTCATAACAGCTTTTATCCAGCTGCCATTCGGGCACTGAATGCTTGTCAGTATACCCTACGAGAGTCATGTGACACTGTTTTTGTATATCTCAAAGCAAACATAATTTCTATGTATATTTTTTTATATGCAAATGACAATAAATGAAAGTAATTTTCCACTGATGAATGAATGAATTAATGAACAAAATTGCAACAATCAATTCAAATTTATGTTTTTTAGTGACAATAATTTCCAGGTTGTGCTGAACATTTATTCATTTAATCGTAGATAAATTGCTTTAATATGTTACAAGTACTATTAATTTTGCTTCTAATGTTTTATAAAAAATTTAATAATATTTTTAATATTTAGAAATTGTGTCGAAATTAAAAACACCTTTTTTCCATCAGGTGAAAGAAATTTTACAAGAGGAAGAAGACTTATCAGAGATCGTACAATTAGTTGGAAAGGGCTCTCTCGCCGAGTCCGATAAAATTACACTTGAAGTGGCTAAACTGCTCAAGGATGACTTCTTGCAACAAAATGGTTTCACACCTTATGATAGGTAAGTTGTCATGCTGGTTCACTTTAACTTATGTTCACGCCTTATGATAGGTAAGTTGTCAATGTAATGCTGGTTCACTTTAACTTATGTCCACATTGGTAATCTACAAGGCTACAAAATATTTCAAAAGTATTTGGCTTAAAGCTCTGTCTACACTACCAAACTTTATGTGACAAAAAAAATGTGATGTGCCCATATTATTACTACCATATTTGGACATATCACTACTATATTTGGGCACATCACACTTTTTTGTCCAAACTAGTTAGAGTTTATTGCACAAATTAAAAGTTCAACAAATTCATTTTGTAGTTTTGTAGTCATTAAGTGATTGTTATTCAATTCAATTCAACTTTATTTCAGACAAACTGTCCATATGAAACATATAAATACAATAAAAATAATACAAAGCATTATGGGACAACCGTCATGGAGAGAGGACTAATAATTATTTGTTGACATATAGTGCCTCTTAAAATACATGTGGATTATGTTTTGGGATTTATTGGATGTAGACTGTAGACATTATTATATTATTGATTACTATAGTTTACAAAACAACACATTATTATGGCTATACTGATACTAGTTAACACACGTAGAAGTATACATGAGATTATATATACAAAAGTTCTGTCCATTTTCTATTTTTATTTCTTTGTAACTTTATTATAAACATGTGTATGCATACATGACACTTATGGAGACTATAAACATGAGACAATCAGTGATATTGACAATACCATATTTAAAACAAAAATATTTGTTACTTTGTACTGTGTGGCTAATACAGGTATTTAAAAAAATTTAAAAATTTAAATTCTTTCTGAGAAAAAAAGTAAAAAAAAAAAAAATTAAAACATAACTGTACTTTTGTTCCGAATTAAAATGCAGGAAAACTTGATAAAGCCAATTTATCCTGTTTATTTTAACTTCAAAATCGAGAGAAAAAAATACATGAACAATTTTTAATTGTTCAATCAATCAAAGTTAGTCTGCATTTTGTGACAGGAAAAGCTGGTTATACTGTCCTTTTGAATTATAGATTTATTCTCAGAAATAATGTGTGTATGCTTTTTGAATATTAAATAAAGCAATATTTATGAAGGTTTTATAAATAGGAGAGGAGGAGGTTTACCTGCACTAATAACATATCGCTAAATGTTTAAACAAAAAACACTTTAAAAAATTGGCTCTTGTGTCAAAGCGCATTTTATTGATCACACAATAAGGAAATTTATTGCTTACAATTTACAATACATAATAAATCGTTGGAAAAAGTTTATTAAAATCGGTAAAAACATAAAATACTGATATCAAAAGTCAAAGTTGTGATTAAGATGGCAGCTGGCACAAAAGAGCAGCATATACTGTAGGCAATTTGTAAGCTGGAGATGTTGTCCACTTTGCTGAATTGTAAAATATTGGTGGAAGGGGTAACTAGAGAACCTAATTGTTGAGCATTTAGCCAGTATAATAATGAAAGCAAACAGACCCCACCAATAACTGATCCTCACTAGCGGCGTAACACAGAGGCCTGAGAGTCCTGGTTCAAAGACCCTAAGTGGCCCACAACCCTGAAGGCCTGGAAGTTTTCAGCAATTTTGGACATATTTTAAAGCCTCAGGACACTGCGCAGGGCCCCTTGTAAGCTTCGAGGCACCTTAGTTTAGCCGGTGAGCCCTCATAGTCGTGACGTCACTGATCCTTACCTAAATGTGTACTTGTACTGATCAATCTTCCATCAATCAAATGAAGTCAAAAACGAATGAATACAATTTGTATCTTGAAGCGCAAGGTCATTAACTCATTGAGTTTATCGGAGTCTTATGTTCGGATTACATTTTTTGGGCAGTGTGGTTATTTTACGAGACCATGTTAAGCAGCCTCTACTGGGCAGTCCCTGTTCAGTAACATTAATTGTTGATATTGGTTAATTTAAGCCTGAAGGTATTGCAGCCAGCGTTCGAATTTGACTTTTCTTGGTAATTTAGCTGTTGATTCAGTTAATTTGTCCAAATTAAGTCTAGTACGATTGAGAATTAAAGAATAACATTTTCTTTTCCATTTGACATTTGAATACGTCAACCGTATGTAAGTCAGCCGCTAAAGAAATTAAAACAATCTCGATATATCAATGAAGAATGAAAAAAAGTATTATGCAAATATATATTTTACTCCGAATGTGGCATTTTGAATATATTATTTGATATTGGGTTTTATCAAAGATCGCTTTTAGCTGAATTTCATACAACATCTATTATACAAAATAATGTATTTTACATTTTTTATACGTAAAACGCCTTCCAGCATTGTCATATTGTCAATTTATATTAGGGTTTCATCTCGTACAAAAGTTAAACGTTTTTTTTCTCCAGAAACTGCTTTCTGTGTATTTAAATTCCTAATTGGCTAAATGAGTAACCGAATACTGAACAAAAGCAAATTTATTAAAGGCAACATATAGTAATGTTAAAATAACAAATAGATGGATATATTAGTATCGCTGTATAACATACTAGTTAATATTTTTGCCTAGAAATTTGAAACAAATATAATTAATAGAGGCGTATAACCTACAAATATCATTTTTATTCACGCAAGTTATTTAAAATATTTTACAGTGGGACCTCTCCTTTGGAACAGTGTGAATGACGTTTAAGAATATTATTACCAGTTTTTATTTTTTATTATAGTGGCACTGCAATACAGTGCGAATGAGGTTTTCAGACACTATTATGTTTAAATTTAAAATAGTGCTGGAAAATTTATCCAGTGTGAATGGGGATTAAAGTAATATTATGTTTAAAATGATAATGCTGCAATACAGCCAGTGTGAATAGGGCTAGCATGAGTGTAAACATTATGTGTAACAGTATTATAGTGCTGCAATATAAACTGTACAGGGTGAATGAGCCTTGAATATACTTTAAACATTACTATCACATCATCTAACAATTATCACATCATCTAACATTAATCACACCATCTAACATTATTAACAGCATCTAACATTCTAACATTAATCACACCATCTAACATTAAGCATATCATTTAACATTCTAACATTAATCACATCATCTAACATTAAGCACATCATCTAACATTAAGCATATCATTTAACATTATAACATTAATCACATCATCTAACATTAAGCATATCATTTAACATTCTAACATTAATCACATCATCTAACATTAAGCATATCATCTAACATTCTAACATTAATCACATCATCTAACATTATTCACATCATCTAACATTCTAACAACCAGGGAGTTGTAAAATAAAATGTTACAGCTCCCTGCATTAACAATCACCACATAAAACTCTCTGATATCTTGTGTTTATTATGCAATAGTGACTGTGATACATCATCTATTTTTATAGGGAATATCTTGTGTGTTAAAAGTTTAGACTTTGTCACAAACACCTATCTTTCACTCTATATTTACGCATTGGAAATTGTACACACATCAACAGATTATGAAAGCAGTGCAAGGCTGAATGCATTAGGATTATCTTAGTTTAAAAAGTCTCATAATACTATTTAAAGGTAATTAACCAGTGCCATTCTTAATAAAATTCTGTTCCCACAAATGTCACAATAGACTATTATTAGTTTGTAGTGAATTGAACCCATGTGATCATTGTAATAGGGGTATCTCCGCTTGTGGAAAAGCCTACACAGTTTTTATATGCTAGAGATGATTTTCGTTATCTTTTTTTTTAGTACATCTCCATATACGGACACCCATATTCAAATATAGGGTTAGGGTAATACAGTAGAACACTCTACTTTGAAACACCCATAAAGGGGACACTTTCGAAAATATATTATAGTGCAGCTGAGCTAGTTGGTTAACATGCTTGCCTTCCAATCCTAAGGTCTGGGGGTTCAATCCTGACCTAGTGCCAGGGTTGTAACTCGCGACTCTTTTCAACTCCACTCCCTAAGCCTCAAATGAGACTTGGTTTAAAAGCATGATAAATAAAAAATAGTTTAGCCATCCTGTAGTAAATGGCGAGTTACAAAAAATCTAAAACAATTTTTTAAATTTATTTATTTCAGATATTGTCCATTCTACAAAACGGTTGGAATGATGCTTGCCTTCCAATCCTAAGGTCTGGGGGTTCAATCCTGACCTAGTGCCAGGGTTGTAACTCGCGACTCTTTTCAACTCCACTCCCTAAGCCTCAAATGAGACTTGGTTTAAAAGCATGATAAATAAAAAATAGTTTAGCCATCCTGTAGTAAATGGCGAGTTACAAAAAATCTAAAACAATTTTTTAAATTTATTTATTTCAGATATTGTCCATTCTACAAAACGGTTGGAATGATGCTTGCCTTCCAATCCTAAGGTCTGGGGGTTCAATCCTGACCTAGTGCCAGGGTTGTAACTCGCGACTCTCCACTCCCTAAGCCTCAAATGAGACTTGGTTTAAAAGCATGATAAATAAAAAATAGTTAAGTTAAACGTTTTTTTTCTCCAGAAACTGCTTTCTGTGTATTTAAATTCCTAATTGGCTAAATGAGTAACCGAATACTGAACAAAAGCAAATTTATTAAAGGCAACATATAGTAATGTTAAAATAACAAATAGATGGATATATTAGTATCGCTGTATAACATACTAGTTAATATTTTTGCCTAGAAATTTGAAACAAATATAATTAATAGAGGCGTATAACCTACAAATATCATTTTTATTCACGCAAATTATTTAAAATATTTTACAGTGGGACCTCTCTTTTCAACTCCACTCCCTAAGCCTCAAATGAGACTTGGTTTAAAAGCATGATAAATAAAAAATAGTTTAGCCATCCTGTAGTAAATGGCGAGTTACAAAAAATCTAAAACAATTTTTTAAATTTATTTATTTCAGATATTGTCCATTCTACAAAACGGTTGGAATGATGCTTGCCTTCCAATCCTAAGGTCTGGGGGTTCAATCCTGACCTAGTGCCAGGGTTGTAACTCGCGACTCTTTTCAACTCCACTCCCTAAGCCTCAAATGAGACTTGGTTTAAAAGCATGATAAATAAAAAATAGTTTAGCCATCCTGTAGTAAATGGCGAGTTACAAAAAATCTAAAACAATTTTTTAAATTTATTTATTTCAGATATTGTCCATTCTACAAAACGGTTGGAATGATGCTTGCCTTCCAATCCTAAGGTCTGGGGGTTCAATCCTGACCTAGTGCCAGGGTTGTAACTCGCGACTCTCCACTCCCTAAGCCTCAAATGAGACTTGGTTTAAAAGCATGATAAATAAAAAATAGTTAAGTTAAACGTTTTTTTTCTCCAGAAACTGCTTTCTGTGTATTTAAATTCCTAATTGGCTAAATGAGTAACCGAATACTGAACAAAAGCAAATTTATTAAAGGCAACATATAGTAATGTTAAAATAACAAATAGATGGATATATTAGTATCGCTGTATAACATACTAGTTAATATTTTTGCCTAGAAATTTGAAACAAATATAATTAATAGAGGCGTATAACCTACAAATATCATTTTTATTCACGCAAATTATTTAAAATATTTTACAGTGGGACCTCTCCTTTGGAACAGTGTGAATGACGTTTAAGAATATTATTACCAGTTTTTATTTTTTATTATAGTGGCACTGCAATACAGTGCGAATGGGGTTTTCAGACACTATTATGTTTAAATTTAAAATAGTGCTGGAAAATTTATCCAGTGTGAATGGGGATTAAAGTAATATTATGTTTAAAATGATAATGCTGCAATACAGCCAGTGTGAATAGGGCTAGCATGAGTGTAAACATTATGTGTAACAGTATTATAGTGCTGCAATATAAACTGTACAGGGTGAATGAGCCTTGAATATACTTTAAACATTACTATCACATCATCTAACAATTATCACATCATCTAACATTAATCACACCATCTAACATTATTAACAGCATCTAACATTCTAACATTAATCACACCATCTAACATTAAGCATATCATTTAACATTCTAACATTAATCACATCATCTAACATTAAGCATATCATTTAACATTATAACATTAATCACATCATCTAACATTAAGCATATCATTTAACATTCTAACATTAATCACATCATCTAACATTAAGCATATCATCTAACATTCTAACATTAATCACATCATCTAACATTATTCACATCATCTAACATTCTAACAACCAGGGAGTTGTAAAATAAAATGTTACAGCTCCCTGCATTAACAATCACCACATAAAACTCTCTGGTATCTTGTGTTTATTATGCAATAGTGACTGTGATACATCATCTATTTTTATAGGGAATATCTTGTGTGTTAAAAGTTTAGACTTTGTCACTAGAACAATAAACACCTATCTCCATATACGGACACCCATATTCAAATATAGGGTTAGGGTAATACAGTAGAACACTCTACTTTGAAACACCCCATAAAGGGGACACTTTCGAAAATATATTATAGTGCAGCTGAGCTAGTTGGTTAACATGCTTGCCTTCCAATCCTAAGGTCTGGGGGTTCAATCCTGACCTAGTGCCATGGTTGTAACTCGCGACTCTTTTCAACTCCACTCCCTAAGCCTCAAATGAGACTTGGTTTAAAAGCATGATAAATAAAAAATAGTTTAGCCATCCTGTAGTAAATGGCGAGTTACAAAAAATCTAAAACAATTTTTTGAATTTATTTATTTCAGATATTGTCCATTCTACAAAACGGTTGGAATGATGCTTGCCTTCCAATCCTAAGGTCTGGGGGTTCAATCCTGACCTAGTGCCAGGGTTGTAACTCGCGACTCTCCACTCCCTAAGCCTCAAATGAGACTTGGTTTAAAAGCATGATAAATAAAAAATAGTTTAGCCATCCTATAGTAAATGGCGAGTTACAAAAAATCTAAAACAATTTTTTTAATTTATTTATTTCAGATATTGTCCATTCTACAAAACGGTTGGAATGATGCAAAACATAATCTCCTTTTACGATTTAGCAAGACGCGCTGTCGAGTCAACGGCTCAGAGCGAAAACAAAATCACATGGGCGATTATAAGAGACAGTATGTCCGATATTATGTATCAACTAAGTAGTATGAAATTTAAGGTAAGTAAATTGTTATTTATTTAAAATACCTCTTTGGCCATTGGTCAAATAGGTATTCCTAAAGTACATATATTACTGTGGAAATACCTCCTTGACCATTGGTCAAAGATGTATGTAAAGTATTCCTAACATATACTAGTATCACTGGAAATACCTACTACTATAGTATATTTGGCTAATAGTCAAAAAGGTATTCCTAAAGTGCATACTTCTAATAAATTGAAAATTGACTTGTGTACAATTAGTGAATATTATTGGGACACTTTTATTAATGATTCAACAGAATTTAAGCATCACTATACTAGACGACATGTATAACTTGTACCAAGATAAATCAATTTTTGACAAAGTAAAAATTTTTAAATAAAGCTATGTCACATAGGACTGAAATATTGAAAAAGATTTCTACCCCTTAATATGATTTTTTTTTCTCTCTCTTTTTTACTGCTGTTAATAAGTCAGTAGAATTTTTGCTGCTTGATATTATGTAATTGTGAACCATTATTAACTTTTTGTACCTGTATATATATATTAATTGTAATAACTGTATGACTTTATTTTGTAAACATTTTGTATGGGTCGAACCTCCTGTTACAAGAGTGTTCCTCCGTTTTAAAGGAGAGTAACCAATAAATATTATTATTATTACTACCATCACTGTGAAAATGATAGCGATTAAAAAATGTGTCAGTTTTCTTGAACCCTGTAATGCACTATCACAGTGCATCAATATTATACATTTCAAAACCTAATTTTCATTTCATAAACACACGTATAGACAAAAATTAACACCTTTTTCTTCCATTAGCAATTAAAATGTTGAAATGGTAGATTTAAATAATGGTGTTATATATCTGCATCACAAATAAATTCATGAGGGACAAAATAAAGTAGTTTTTCTGTAATTATTACATCATGCAATGTATAATTAATAATATCTGATCACTGCAGTGTTACATACAAGCTTTTAAATGTATTAATTTAAAATTTATTTCTCTGATGATAATAACAGGTTTGATTTATGTATACAATTTCCTCATTTGTTTCCATTATGTTAGATTGAAATTTAAATCCTTTATTGCATTCAATTTTGTTTTAATAATAATACTGTAATAGTAGCAACAGTTTTTTTTTTACAAATTTAAAATTTTTTCTCCTGAAAAAAAATAATTTTTTTTAAATTTTTGTTGAATATGCCATTTTAATGTCACATAATAGTTATTCACTTTGACCACAAATTGGATCGAAAAAAATAATTATTTTCCTGAAAAACTGTAATTTAAAGTAAAAAAAAATACTGTAGTCAAATTGGCTTCCAGCCAATGGGTTTTTGGTTGAATTTATCTGTTTATTTTGTTATTTTATAACATACATATGTTTGTTCAGGTTTTTTTATGCAAGTGATTAACTTTGTTATTAGTACAAAATGGCCTATTCAAATCTGATTTGTACTGTAGTTAATGCAGTAACTGCAGTAGAATGATTTTGATATGATCCCA
Source organism: Antedon mediterranea (assembly GCF_964355755.1). Lineage (NCBI taxonomy): Eukaryota > Metazoa > Echinodermata > Crinoidea > Comatulida > Antedonidae > Antedon > Antedon mediterranea. The sequence goes on from NC_092677.1 coordinate 3,745,257, forward strand.
AGTTTTTGTGTATACTTTATGATATAAAACCATGAACCTAATTTATAGGTCCATGGTAAAATTAAAGGGCCATACTGTAAACAAACAAAATTATTTAATCTATTAAATATGTAAATTTATTACAGTAAAAAAGTGTAGGTACTGCAGTAACTGCAATAGAATGATTTTGACATGATCCCAAATGTTTGTATACTTTATGATGATGTCAAATCATGAACCTAATGTATTGGTCCATTGTCAAATTAAAGGCCCATAAACAAAAAATTATTTAATAGATTAAATATGTAAATTTTTTTGAGCGAATTAAATACATATGATTTGTCACGTACAAATTCAAGACCCGCATCAGGCTGTCTTTGTTATTGCAAAATTCATTATATCCTTAATTCGATTTCATCAAATACAGTAAAAATTAATAAAATTTAACAGTACAAACATTTGAATATTTTCCATTTTTTTTTAGTTTAAGTTAAATAAGGAATTTAAAATGAATTATTCTTCTGAATCCATCTGAAGCATAGACATATTAATAATGTTTATATATAATATTCACAATTTAGCATAGTTTCATCTTTGTGCATTAGCAATAATTTGTGAGATTGGCTTGAATGATAATATCACTGCACAAATATTGTTTATATTATACTCATATCTAATACTACATTCATATGTGATCCTCTTCTACTGTAGAGCTAGAGTCAAAAACCTATTCAGCAATAAATAGCCAATTAAGTTAAAGTATTGTCCCCCAAAAAACATGAAAAATAAAGATTATGAAATCAGACTTTGAATACAGTACGGTAGGCCATTTTGTAGTTTTAACAAAGTTAATCATTTCTGTAGAAAAAAAAACCTGAAAAAATAATGTTTTCAGTTATAAAATGACAAAATAAACGATTAAATTCAACCAAAAACCCGTTGGCTGGCTGCCAATTTGAATATGTTTTGCTTTAAATTTTTCAGGTAAATAATGTTTGTTCAGATGCAATTTTTGGTCAAAGTGGATAACTATTATATGACATTAAAATGGCATATTCAACAAAAAAATGTAAAAAAAATTATTTTTTCAAGGGGACAATATATCTTTAAGGTGTTCATTAAGATTTTTTTGGGATTGTGTAATGGATTTGGCTTGCCTGATCTAAAGGCCTTTTCACACAGAACTTCGGCAATATTGCGGTAAGCAAGCCGGCGTTATTGCCGGTCTAAACCCATTCACACAGAAGGTAATATTGCGCGCACATCATGTTTGCTGATGTTGTTTTGTGTGTCCGTCGTTTAGTTTTATTGATTTTTATTTACGATGCATAAAACCTATATTTTTGCCCAACACCACTCCGTGCTAATAACTGCCCGATCGTGATGGCCATTCTACAGAAACAAAATCTATTAGGCCTACAAATAGACGCGAATTTAATTATCAGAAGCTGTTATGAGCTAGCACCGGGAGTGCGCACCGGAGGATGTTCCTGCTAGAACTATGCTAACTAGGGCCTAGGCTTACGTACGTTACAGCAAGTTAAATAATCTTTGGACCAACATCTGTTATATTTTTATTATTATTGGCCGTATTCTTCCATTGTATTATTTACAAACTAACCTAAAAATATATGTATATATGGATATAATCTAATAATTTGGTAATGGTAAGTAATTGCCACAGTCTTTCTCAATCAAGGAAAATGTCCCGAATTTATCCTTGCTTCACTGCGTAAGCAGGCGTTATATCGTGGACTCTTTTCACACACATCAGGCTTACGACCGTGACGGTAATATTACCGCAATTTTACTAGGTCCAGAGGCGGTCTAACGGAAGCCGGCATTAAGGGGTTTTTACCCTTTCACACATAAGCCGGCGTTCGCGAATTACCGCAATATTACCGTCTTACAGCTCTGTGTGAAAGGGGCTTAAGTCTGTGTTTATACAACACACTAAATTTGAACACGTCTTTAATATGCGTGTAATAGCGTGCCCTAATAGAGATTTAATCCATGGATCACGATACCCACTGTCTTTTGTAATTGATGCACTGTAATTCAATAGACCATCTTGTTGGGACAGCAAACAGCATCTTTTTTGTAACTAATGTAATTCTGATAATATACATGAACTGATATACTTACTGTATATACAACCTTCCAAAGGAATACCAAAACCTACAGGATATAAAATGTTTAATCAAAATATGAAGGTCATGTCAACATTGCTCTACTCTAGTCACTTAGTTTGTCTGAGATTTATTGGTCCTTTCAAAAATCCATTGCTCAAACAAACAAATGAATTGCAGTATAAATATATAAAAAAATATAGAACATGACACTACAAATATACAAGGTACACCTCATGATAGACTTGCAAAGTAACAACCAACAGTCGCTGAAATAAACAGTGTGTATGAAAATGTAGTTACTGCAGTAACTGCAGTAGAATCATTTTGGCATAATCCCAACACTGTCTTATTAAACCTCTAAATTTAACATAGATGCCGTAACTTTAAAAATGGTCTTTTTTCCAATCTAAAATTTAAATTATTAGGGACCAACCAAACAGGTCAAACTATTATAATAAAGTTACTGCAGTAACTGCCTCGTGAACTTATTATACTTTTACAAATATTTTGTTAAAATTAGAATTTGTGTGTGGAGGTGATAGAAAAGCATATGTTTTACTATACTGACTGTATATACATACTTTTTATTAAGGAGACTATTGGATGCTATGTATATACATATAGGAGACTGTTATACTGACTGTTATACTGACTGTTATACTGACTGTTATACTGACTGTTATACTGGTCTTGTTTGTATTCATCTTTGGTGATGCAATAATAGAAGCTTTAATTTAAATCATTAAAGAGGTATTGTCCCCAAAAAAATGAAAGCTAAAGATTAGATTTTGAATAGGCCATTTGTAGTTTTAATAAAGTTAATCACTTCCGCAGCAAAAAAAATTTAAACAAATTTTCTTCACTTTATAAAAAGACAAAAAAAAACGGTTAAATTCAACCAAAAACCCATTGGTTGGCAACCAATTTGACATTTTTTTGGTTTAAATTACAGTTTTTTAGGGTAAAATTTTTTTTTTTTCGATATTATTTTTTGTCAAGGTGAATAACTATTATGCAACATCAAAATGGCTTATTCAACAACAAATTTAAACAAATATTTTTTTCAGGTGGACAATATCTTTAAACCAAATTTGAAATTTGAAAAAAACAAAAAAACAAAAAAACGTGGAAAAAAAAAATGTTTCAGGAGGACAATTTATCTTTAATGTATTTGAACATTTTATCTATCCTATATAAAATTCAACTAACCTCATAGAAGTATTTCAAGTATTTGTTGCGGTCCATTTACTGTTTGATGGAATAGTTATGTTCTAACATGTCTGTGACAATGTAAGAACGACGCTGAAGAAGCTTTCTCCTGAGTATTTAAGAAAATCCTTAAATGGTATTAACATTATGTCTCATTTAATTGATAGACTACACCGTGCTTTTAGAGGTGAAAGGGCTGCACTTTCAGAAATGCTTCCTCTTTTTGACCGCTAAAATGAAATTATGAACTACTTTCTGATCTATTCTGTTTTTTGACAAATTATTAAAATATTATTTGTTGGCGCTCCCCCATTTTGACTATTTTCCCTGACTTTATGGCTGTTTACTTCATTCATTCATAAACTTAATTATTTATTTCTGTCTTTTACATGACAAATATTTAATTTATCACAGTACTGATTTCAAAAGTAAAGTGGATCACAGATATACTGTAAATACCTTTTACATAAAAAATATACAAAAACACACACAAAATTAAACAAATATTTAACAATAAAAATGTTGCAATAAAAGGCAAACGAAAAATGTGTTGTATAAATTCCAATCTCACACAAATCTGAATTTGTGTATACAGTACTCTCTGAAAACCGGAATCTCCCAAACCAGATTTTTCTTGAACTAAAATTCATTTTTTCCATTAAGAATGCATTCAGAATATCAGAATTTCTGGAAAAAGCAGACATATCAGGCCATTTCGAAGATGTCTGGTATTGGGAGAGTTGACTCGGTATTTTGATAAAATTTTTTTCTCTTACAGGATCCAGTAAAAGATGGTGAGGCAAAGATTAAAGCAGATTTCGACAAACTACTAGATAACATGCAGCAGGGATTTAGGAACCTTGAAGATTAAACAAATTAAATCAAATCTATTACTGCAGTAGTTGCATAAATGAATGATACTGTGAGGTATCAATATGTGGTGTAAAAATGTCTATATGGAGGCAATAATATTTGTGAACAACTTACGGCGATTTAGTTAATCCGTTTTTAGGTTTAAGTGTATCAATGGGATTAAGATAATCCCTGTACTGTGTATTAGTGGTGTTAATCCTTGGATTAATGTAATACGGCATGAAGGGTTTTGTTCAGGCTGATGTCGGTATGATGGTGCGGCTATAGTGATTCACAATTACTAAAACTGACTAGGTATCTACCGTTTTAAAAAATGTTCAAAACACAACATTGCTCGGAAAATTTAATATTATTGAGAAAAATTGTAAAAACTGAAAACATATATTTCGCAAAATTATGCAATACAGTAGTAGTCCCTTCGTTAAATACAAATTTTGAACCAGGGTTTAAAACCACAAATTGTTGCATCATATTAGGTTTGTGTGTACCATATTGAAGTATTGGTGTTTATTTGAATGGTCTTTGATTAGAGGTTATATACTACAGATAGTGTTTGAAGAGTGTAATATGTTAACGTAGGGAAAATAATTATTATGGTTATATATACAGGATAATTAATGTTGTCATTATTGTAGAAGTCTTTAAATTGTATATCGATTCCAAAATGCATACATATAGGATTATTTTGTACTGTGATACTACAATATTGTTAGAATAAATAAATTATATTTATATATGTGTATTTAAATATCATATACAGTACGATTACCAACCAAAAGAATTTTGTTTCTATATTATCTCTATCAACAATACTAATTTGCTAACTCAAATATGTACACAGGCTCTGTGTCTAAAGCTCTGTCTACACTATCAAACTTTATGCGACAACAAAAATGCGATGTGCCCATATATGGACGCAATGACGTCATATCACTACCATATTTAAGAACATCGCACTTTTTGTGTCAAACTAGTTTGATAATGTAGACAGATAATAATTAGTTATTAATTTACAGTATTGAATCGTCAATCCAAAGTCAATATAATGGCTATTATAATTGAATTTATTATTTTTGCAACATATGCTCAAATATTTGTAATAGTGTTATATAGTTATTATAAAATGCTTAGTTTTGAATCACCATAATTATTGATATATATACTGGTACATATTCAGTATTGTTTCATGTTGAAAATCATTCCTAGTTTAGCCGATTCTTTGTACTGTATGTATATTTTCCCCAGTATCATAGGCACATTCTGTAGTACAGTGTCACATATGTATCACATGTGTATCATAGGCCACCTTAATACAGGCATGTATCACATGTGATACTGTATTACAGAATTTACCAGTGATACTGGTCAAATTATGCCATATGTGGAGATACAGTACAGGAATCAGGTACATGAGTCCTTTTTCATGTTTGTTTATAAATTCTAAAATTAGATTTACTACTGTAATATTGGAATTAGTTATTTTAAAATGGTTGAAAAATTGAAAAAAATATATATATCTTTGGGAAATCTTATTCATATTCGCTCTCACGCACTGGAGTGGAAGCGCATGCGTGCTGTCCAATCGACGTTGCGATAGCGCCCTTGACTACGCTGTTTAATTTTTGGTTGAAAACGTCGTCAAACCTTTGACATGATTTTTTTCTTTTATTCACAGTGCTGATGTTTTCAGTAAATTTATTTATAATTTGGCAACATTTTATTTATCAAAACTAATAAATTAAAATCTCAACAATAATTAAGTTTATAATTATTTTTGTTGGTATTGTTGCATGTTTAGCTATAACTTGTTGAACTCATTATTCCTTGCCAGGTTACTCATGTTTTTGTAATTCATTCATTCATGTAATTGCCAGTGTGGTTGCTTAAGAAGGAATATCATCAGGGACTTTCGGAGTTGAAGAAGAAAGAATATTGGAAGAGATGAAGATGTTAGGAAGAACAGAGAATACGCAGTGTTGGGGAGGAGTTATACGATAAAGTAAGAGATACCGGATCGGGAAAGAAGGGAATCATATTATAAGCAACAGATACAAGGGTGTTAGCAAGAGAACCGAGAATACACAGTTCAAGAGAGGTGTTATACGATGACGTGAGAGAGATAATGATGAGATCATGGACTAGGTAGAATGAAAGATTATTGCAAGGGAGAACAGAGACGTAGTAGGCCTACCAGGGAAGATACGATGACGTAGTACTGTACCAGGGAGGATCCGGTGACGCAGTACTGTACCAGGGAGGATGACGTAGTACTGTACCAGGGAGGATACGATGACGTAATGGAAATCAGGCAAGCAACAGAGAAACGTGTGCTAATATAAGCGATAGCATGCTGTCTGGAATGGTGAAAACCCGTTGAACGATCAACAAAAGAAAGAAGACGTTTATTATGAGAAAAAGATTGTATTGAGTATAAAACAAGAATATTTCTTACAAAAAACGCTGCTCGCTTATTGCATAGAGATATTGTTGTTGCTAAGGTCAAGTCTGGGGGTCACTTCATTACGCCTAGATACTTCAAGTATCCGATTACAAACAAAAACTTCAATGGACTGTTTTGATAATAATTCAATGAATAATATCTGACAGTGAATTATAGTAATATCATGGGACTCATAAATACCAGAAATGCTTTGGGATTTGTCATTAGACTCTTTTCCCAGCCGTTTTTTGGATTCAACAGGTGGTACCTATAAATTATAGTCAAGTTTCCATTTTAACAAAAATGTCAAAGTGTAGTACTATACTGCTGTTTGATTTCATGTAATGAATGAGTCATCTCGTGTGACGTAGTGGGCTAGAGCAGCAGCGTGAAAATAGAAATAGGCCTATGGAACCTGTGTGAAACTTGTTGAACGAATAACGTATTTACGTCGTTTTTTTTTCTCGACGCACAGTTCATTTTTAGGGCTTCCGCGAGAGCCCACCTGCTCCGACGAACTCGGATTTTATTCGCTTCACTTTTGTATCAAGTTGATGGTGCACTCGGATACCATTACACATAGTACAAAAAATAGACATGACGAAAACTTGTTGAACGGATAACGTATTTACTCGTTTCTTTTTTTCTCGACGCATAGTTGTTAGGGCCTCCGGTTGAGCCCACCTGCTCCAACAAATTCAGATTTGTTTTTCTTCGCTTCACTTTTTGTAGTTAATGGTGCACTTAAATACTATACCATTGATATGCAGTACGAAAGGGAGACGTCACCAGGGAAGAGTAAAATGCCACTCTTCCCTGACGTCACGAACCAACGTCACGCCGTTAAGTTGTAACGTGTCGTAACAATTTATTCTTAGTGCTGCCTACGGTCGTTAATCATTTCGTCGTTGATAGAATCGTGACGATTTCAACATGTGTACCGGCAAAACAATTTATCTTTTCTATAAATGTTGTTGATAAATGATAGTAGTAAAATAAGGTTTATATAATATTAAACTTGGATTCGTTTATTTTTTCTGTGACTTCTATGGCGCGCCATAGATTTCCCTGCTATCTTCCTTCACTTCGAACACGTACAATATGATTGTCATTCCATGGTGTCCCCAAGTCTAATATAACTGAAGGTCGAGAGAACCGTTCTCAACTTAAGGGGAATAAGGTGTTGCGTAAGGGGAGAGTTTGTTAATTTTGTTACATTATATCGTAGAATTACATCTTTATTATTTGCATAAATCTACATATTTGCTGTAGGCCTGGCTTTAACAATGTGAATGTACTTATGATTTAGGCCTACGTCAATGATTGATTGAATGAAAGAAAACCTTTTGGGATTTATAGCCAATCCATTCTTTAATTACTTGTATTTTCAGAGGTCAGAATTGTTGATTGGTACAAATGGTTTTTGGTGAATGCTGTTATAAGACCGTAACGACGGTTAAAGTTAAAACTTTACTGTCGGGAATAGTAATACAAAATTAATCCGAAAGATCGTTGACTATTTTGCGTGCGCGCATCCCGGGCTGAAATCTTTCCTCAACTGAACATTATAATTATAATAATTCATCATTACATCACAAATTATTAAAGGGACACCATCTACGTAACTTAATGTCTCTTTAATATGGATAATTATTCAGGGTGTCCTCTTATTGAGTTGTCCCCTTTAAAAGTGTCGCTTTGATAGGGTTTGTCCGTAGTATTGCAATATTTATTGTCGTCCATGTATTTCCCCTTGTTGGCTGTTTCCCTTTAATAGAGAGGTGTCCACTGAATAGAGGTTTGCCGCAGTGTATTTCTCCTTGTTCGTGTCACAGTAAACTGTCCACTGAATAGAGGTTTGCCGCAGTGTATTTCCCCTTGTTTGTGTCACAGTAAACTGTCCCTTTAATAGAGAGGTGTCCACTGAATAGAGGTTTGCCGCAGTATATTTCCCCTTGTTCGTGTCACAGTAAACTGTCCCTTTAATAGAGAGGTGTCCACTGAATAGAGGTTTGCCGCAGTGTATTTCCCCTTGTTCGTTTCACAGTAAACTGTCCCATTAATAGAGAGGTGTCCACTGAATAGAGGTTTGTCGCAGTGTATTTCCCCTTGTTCGTGTCACAGTAAACTGTCCCATTAATAGAGAGGTGTCCACTGAATAGAGGTTTGCCGCAGTGTATTTCCCCTTGTTTGTGTCACAGTAAACTGTCCCTTTAATAGAGAGGTGTCCACTGAATAGAGGTTTGCCGCAGTGTATTTCCCCTTGTTCGTGTCACAGTAAACTGTCCCTTTAATAGAGAGGTGTCCACTGAATAGAGGTTTGCCGCAGTGTGTTTCCACTTGTTCGTGTCACAGTAAACTGTCCCTTTAATAGAGAGGTGTCCACTGAATAGAGGTTTGCCGCAGGGTAACCCCCCCCCCCCCCATCTTCTCTTTTCCTTCTCCTCCTTCTCCTCCTTCTCCTTCTCCTCCTCCTCCACCTTCCCCTCCTTCTCCTTCTCCTTCTCCTTTTCCTCCTCCTCCTCCTCCTCCTTCTCCTTCTCCTTCTTCTTCTTCTCCTTCTCCTTCTCCTTCTCCTCCTCATCCTTCTCCTTCTCCTTCTCCTCCTCCTTATCCTTCTCCTCCTCCTCCTCCTTCTCCTTCTCCTTCTCCTCCTCATCCTTTTCCTCCTCCTTCTCCTTCTCCTCCTTCTCCTTATCCTTATCCTTGTCCTCCTCCTTCTCCTTCTCCTTATCCTCCTTCTCCTTCTCCTCCTTCTCCTTCTCCTCTTTCTCCTTCTCATTCTCATTCTCCTTCTCCTAAGAATGGTTCGACTTTGGTCTATATGCATTTAGCTCACGTAATGTATTGATATTTGAGATTCGCATTTCAATTGTATTTGTGCTCTAGGGAACATGCATTGCTCGTACAACAATGATAACATAAACAGAAATATATATCATGTAAACAGTTCTAATTAAAATATGTTTGAATTATTTAAGAATGTATAGGAATATGAATATACAGAATATGCAATATAGTAAACGTACCGTAACGCACTTAAAACACTCGTGTCCAGCGGCACGCGTTGTCACGACTGCAGCTGACAAGCGAGTTATGTGAACGTGTGTTTATTTCAAAACTTTCGAAAAACGGCTGCTCGCACGAAAGAGCTCCAAATCGGACGATTATTCGGCACCTCTATTTAAACGTCAACTTAAAATTTTTCTTTTTAATTAATTTTTAAATATTGTTAGGTTCTTTGTAGGGCCCATATAAAAACCTGAATAGAATAGAATTATTTTAACCATCTGAACTCCATTGATTTCTCTGTGTTACGGAGTTGTATTAGTTTATAATAAAGTCCATCATCCATCCATAAACTCTAGGACTATTTACGACAACCATTAGTAAACGAATTAGAAGATTAATGTAAAAGTCAACCTTTAAAACACAACATAATGAACATACAAATGTTTTATTAGCGGCCATACACAGTCATACACAGATTATCATAACTTCAGATTTAGAAAATATAATTTATCTATACAATACATTTGTGCCATGACAAAACATTGCATGTAAAAAGCGTTTACAAAATAGAATTTATTATAATAAATTACAATATATAACATTTATATTGATGTATATTGTGACGTATTTGCATAATCCAATGTATAGTGTGGCTACACATCTAAGCTTGTTTCGTTTTACGGAACGGAAGACGGAAAAATTTGTAAATTCTGTTACGTAGCTGTACCGTATAATATATAGTACAGTTTACTCTACAAGCATAACGTTTCTCTGCGCTACCAGTCCATCGCGCGCTACCAGTCCATCGCGCGCTACCAGTCCATCGCGCGTTAACAGTCCATCGCCCGCTACCAGTACATCGCGCACTACCAGTCCACCACGCGCTACCAGTCCATCGCGCGCTACCAGTCCATCGCGCGCCACCAGTCCATCGCGCGTGCTTTAAAAGCTTTCATTTAGGCACAACATTTTTAAGAACCCAGCGTTATAATACGATATTATTAAATGATATAATTATATATATATATATATTCCATTAAATGCGTTGCCAACGCAATTTTCTTCTAAGGAAGTACACCAGTTAAACCTACACATTTCACGTGAAATGCATTGGCAACGCAATTTGCTTATAATTATGTACACCAGTTAAACCCACATTTCACTTAAAATGCGTTGCCAAGGGTTATAAGTACACCAGTTAAACCTATACATTTCACTTGAAATGCGTTGCCAACGCAATTTGTTTATAAATACACCAGTTAAACCTACACATTTCACTTGAAATGCGTTGCCAACGCAATTTGCTTATAAATACACCAGTTGAACTTCAATTCACTTGAAATGCGTTGCCAACGCAATTTGCTTATAAATACACCAGTTAAACCTACACAATTCACTTGAAATGCGTTGCCAACGCAATTTGCTTATAAATTTACCAGTTAAACCTACACATTTCATCAAAAATATTTAAAACGAATACCATGGTATTTATTATTTGTAGAGATAAATTGGAGATAGATTAACATTGTATATATTGTCGTATCAAAATGCGACGAAAAAGTAAATATCCTACATCATGGCAGTAAGTATACTCATAAATTATTATCGTTTTTAAATATTAGAATAACAAATATATTTCTATTATCATTATATATTCAAACTTAATATTCACGAATATTACTTTTATCTCATAAATGTATTCATACTTGTTCGCGAATAATATTGATTAATATTGTAAAAGGTATAAATTATTATATAGCGCTGTCGTAAACACGATAAAGAGAGACACCAGCTATTCATTGAACTGCATCCAATTATTAGGTGACAAGTTGATCGTGCCAACACATTATTTTTAAAAGCATAAACAAAAATATCACAATAGTTGATTATTTTTATTATATAGTTATTTCTTAATATAATCTATATTATTCATTATATAGAATTTAAATTTCCGGCGAAGGAAAGTAGACAACATTTCCGACGCAACATAAAGATGTAACGCAACGTAAAGCTTGGTTCCCACTACAACGTAACGCAAGGACGTTAACCAATGACAAGCGAAGTTATAGACAGTTAGCAATCACAAGCGAATAAGCCATCGCTTGTGATTGGTCAATTCACTTGCGTTGCGTTACGTCCTTGTATTGCGTCGCTAGTGGGAACCACGCTTAAGTGAGTTGACCAATCATAAGCGATGGGTTACTTGTCACTTGTCATTGGTTAACACGCTTGCCTTCCGTCCTAGTGGAAATCAAGCTTTAGAGATTTTGCCTTCCCTCTTTGCGTCACATGTATATGTCCAGTTCCAGTTTCTCTTTTCCGTAACCGCGTACATAATGTAAGCGCATGCGAAAACAAACATTTTCTTCCATAACTTCAACAGAAATCGTATTCTGTGGCCGAATTATCATGGAGGTATGCCTCCATGGCATTATTAACTATGACTTCCCAAACGGCAGGGAAACACTTAAGGGTCATTACAAAAGTGACATAAGGGATTCAACAAAGATGGTATTCTGCATGGTATTTCACCGACGGAATTGAAATTATAAAGTTGGGCAAACTTTTTTTACTGATTATAAAAATCATTCCGCGCGCGTACGCTCAGAAAATGAGCATGCGCGGAATTTTTGTTAAGCTCAGAGCTGATGACCAGTCGCGTGGTGAAAAACGAAATGTCGCTATTATATGCAATTAAACTCAAATATTCAAGGACATTTTTGTGTAGCTGAACTTTTTGATAAAATCCGTCATTCCAAATATGTAAGAGTCTTATAATCAAACGATCAATCAAGAATTATAATTGTTGCTCGTCGTTGATCATCTTCAGGGATCACAATATCTTATGGCACTTGCCTTTAAAACATTAAGCTTCCATACATTTTACCGTACTAAATGTAATGCCATTACCGTGAGTGCTATACACAATGACATAAAATTAAGTTTGTACCTCCTAATGGAATCGATCAATAAGTCTGATTGCAAATTTGAGAATGTTTACCAGTTTTAGGTGAAAAGCCATTGATAGTACAGTAGTCTGCGTAGTTCATCATCTTAACCGCTAATTTATACTATTCTGCGATTCGTTTTGGCTGGAATCTTTTTATCTAGTAGATTTGTTAACAATTAAATTCTTCTGAGAGTTCTTTGCCGCCATCTAGTTTTTGGAACATTTTTATCATGGAGTTAACGTGACCATTAGCTATGCTGCGTTTGCTTTGTACTACTCCATCTTCCTCATTTTCCAGCGGTATAATTTTTACGTTTGTATTTCGAATATTGTCTGCTTCTTTGGCAGACGATATGTTGCCGTTATCGCTGGTACTGATTTGGTTTGTCGTATTTGAAGCATTTTGTGACGTAGTTGCTGCTTCTTCGTCGTTCTTTTTTACCAAAACTACAGATTGCGGAGTGGTAATAATGTCCATCTTCAGCGGCGTCGTTTCAGCAGTTTTTATTTGGATATCGTGGTGGGTAGATGTTTTGTCTGTCAGTGTCGTCTGCTTGTTGGTTCCGTGAAATTGAACTTCTGTTTCATTTTGTGTTATTTTCTGACCGTTGTTGTTTTTGTCTTCTTTTGGAGAGTTAGACTGAGGAAGGTTGCTATCTTGTATAGTTTGGCCATCGCTGCTGTCATCATCTTCTTTACCATCATCATCGTCCGTGTTTTGATGAACTGCAGCTGTCTGGTTACTGCTTCCTTTATTGTCACTTTTTTCAGTCGTTTCGATTTCCACAATCGCTGGTTCGTCTTCTTCATCACTGATCATAATAAACTGTCGTTTTCCTGAAACTTTCTCTGATGGAACGTCCTCTTCTGAATAGCCGCGTAAAATATCATCTATATTCTGATCATCAAGTTTAGGTCTATTAGCTGAAATTATAGAAATCTTCGACTTTTCTGGAGTTTTAGGAGGAGATACAGTTTTTGCCTCGCTTTCATTCTGACGTTCTAACGCAAATCTAACAGATTTTTTACGTGACGACACACTGTCCTGTTTTGCAGAACCATTTTTATCTAAAACATCCTGATTGCTTGGTTTCATGATACCTTTCTGTGATTTATTCGTTAATTTGTTTCTTTTATTCTTTAATTTTTTATCTGAATTCTTCTTTTTAATAGCTTTTGTTTTTGTTGCGCTTGCATCTCTTTCTTCATCAATCGAACCAGCAGAGTTCATCCGAATGATATCTGCACGCTGTTTACTCCGATGATGAGGGTCAATCCGTTGGTGGCGTTCCCTTTGTTTTCCATTCTTTGATGACTTCTTACCAACCATCGTTATCGATGTTAGTTGAAGTTCTTGTGCAGACAAATCCTGAACTGGATCGGAAGACTTCTGAAGACTCACATCACCTGTTCCCTTAGCCAAACCATTTTGCTTAATATGTTCGTGCAAACTTTCTAAACGTCTGTTTTCCGACTTTGTCGTCTGTTCCGTCGTTTCAGAGATAACTGACACTGAGGTAATTCCATGACCATTTTGTTGTGATGAGTTTGTGTATCGAGATGATGACTCTACTTTATCGAACTTAACTTTTTTTTTTAGTGTCGTACTCCGTCGATTGTGACGAACAAAAAAGTATACAGAAATTATAAATGTCTCGATTATCAGAACACCGCTAACGGCAGCCAATCCGTAGGCCTGCCAACTTCGAGAACAATTCATGTCATCCATAATCCATTTACTGTGAAATGAGAAGAGAAAGACAATATTGATAGATGGCCATACACATTTCTGATTGAAACCCCTATTCTTAAAACGAACTTCAGTATGTTAACTTGTGACTTGAAACTTTGTAATAGTCTACGAGTAGTCCTACTGAGTTTTGACTTAATATTAGTAAAAGGATAAATATTTTGGCATATATGGCGTTTCATATGTATACAACTATTTCAGACAAACATCAAAATGCCTCGAAATAACTACAATCTTGGGCAAGTCTCGTTTACGCGCAAGCATTACGATAGTTCCCGATAGTTTAGTTTAGTTAGAACCCCTATTAAGGGGACACCCCCTCGACCCCCATCAAAGTATCCCCTTAATTGGATTAGTCTTCGGAATAGGGATGTCTCTACCGTGAATTAGGCCTAGAATGTATTGTAGTCGGGACATGATTGAAGTATGAGCAAAACAAAATTAAATCATCTAAATTTAATTCTAACAGTGCTGTGAAACGAGCGACGTGTTACATTTCTGTCGGCAAAAGACCTATATTATTCTCATAAAAAATCTGCATTTGATTTATATACTGCGTTGTTTACAGATAGCAAATAAACCATAAATAGTACTATCAATACTTATGTATTGATATGTAAAGCCTTGCTACACTATCAAACTATCAAACAAACAATGTGATGTGCCCATATATGGACATGATGATGTCATATCACTACCATTTGTGGGCATACCACTACCATATTTGGACACATAACACTTTTTTCGACCCATTTCATTGAAGTAATGTTATTACGCCGTTAATTCCGCCATGGTCTCGTCTCAATACAACGAGCAGAAAACAAAAACAAATTTAGCTTCTCCAGAATGTCCTGCTAGCAACTGTTACATCATTGTATAACACTAAGATCGGATAAAACTAGTATCCCCTAAGTTACTGGAAAAGTGTTTGTATTAAAAAACACTATTTTCTGACCGATTTTGATTTTTTGGAAAATATTTCCATATATTTTCCCTGTTTTTTATATAAAATCAATTTCAATTGAACATACTTAGACATAATATAAGCTAAGAAAGTCTGAGTGAAGCTCCACTTTAATGTCCTAAACAATGCCATGACGTAACCCATACGTAATATATACGTTTTTATTCATTCGGTCAAAATCAATTCAATGACATAATACAGAAAAAATTTACGAGAAAAATATTACAAGCAATAGAAATGGGAATTAATATTTTGTAGTGGGCTCATATATCCGATAGATAGTTAGACAGACCTGAATTTACAACAATTTTACATAGGACACATAGATGTCGTTGACTTGTCATTCACCTAATGTGATTTCTAATGTACTTTACTAATCTGCTATGGGACGCCTGGGCCGTGTCTAATGATATAATCTACTAATCTAATCATTATTGCCTTTAGGCAACACACTAAAAAAAGTGTGATTACAATTTCACTATAATTCAAAATATTGATAGTTTACTGCTATACACGCGTATAAATCTTCATGTGGACTAAGGTCGTGTTTATACAACACCCTAAATTTGAACACGGCTTAAATTTTTAGCGTGTTGTTCGGACCGAGGTCAACCCACCTTAACGTTTGCTGTTATACTAGAAATCACGATGCCGTGTTGTACCGGAAGTTTCATCAACACGCAGTGCATGCTAGGATAAAAGGTCAAATCGTTGATCGCTTGAATTGAATTGTTGGCTGGGTTGTTGTCAACAAATCATCGTCGCCTCCTCGCTGTCCGATGATTCGCGCGGTTTTTACCATTTTCATTATTGTATTCGTTCACGTTTGCATTGTTGTTTATTTTGTTCTCGGTTCATTTAAATTAATAAAAGTTATTTTAAGGGTTTCATTGTTTCATCTATACACTATGGAAGAAGATGCCATTTTTGCGATGTTATTTTTTATTCTGTTTGGAGTGGGAAACGATAGTCTATAGAGGCCTACTACCACTACGAGTTGGCCCTACCAGGCTAGGCGTAAGACGTGGTAGGAGGATGATTGCTGGCAGCGAAGCAGCAATAAATGGGCCCAATCTTGTTAGACGTCGCATGACATGATTGATATTACGACCTGTTTTAACGAGAGGTCAAAATATACCCTGAGGACACTTCCAACACGGTAACGGCGACCGGGAATCCACCAAATTTTAGGATTCAGCCAAGTAGCCTTTTTTGCAATTAAAATCTCATTACACGGAATCTCTTTGTTGTTATACAACACACTTCTCGTAGGCGTGTAGAATATGCGTGTAATAGCGTGTTGTATAAACGCGCCCTAATTTAGTCACAACTGATCGATTCATTTACTTAATTGGAATCATCAGAGGGTCAGTGCCGTTGTTATTGTTTACTAGATCAAACAAATTATACTAAGGAGAAACGACAGTAAATTGGGGCTGTTCTAATTATTTTGTGCTGGTGGTGCGCACTGTTTAAAACCATTAGTCTAATATTTTTGCTCCTTTTTTTAACATTGACGATGACACTTTTTTGTCAAACTAGTTTGATAGTGTAGACAGAGCTTTAAACCATCCGTGGTCTGCGTTAATCATCAGTCATTTCAATCTTTTCTGTCTTCTATGTCTGTTATTGGCTATTCATTCGACAATGTGTTGAAAAAGATTTTAAAAGATTGAATATTGTGAAATAAATGGGTTTTTAAAACAATGTGGGCTTATTCTCAACGTTACTTTACTATCTTTTAGAAAGACAATTTTGTACCAATAAAGCAATTAATTATTATTATTAATTAATTATTATTATTAATTAATTATTATTATTAATTAATTATTATTATTAATTAATTATTATTATTAATTAATTATTATTATTAATTAATTATTATTATTAATTAATTATTATTATTAATTAATTATTATTATTAATTAATTATTATTATTAATTAATTATTATTATTAATTAATTATTATTATTAATTAATTATGATTTGTATTTGTTTACTCTTTAACCTGTTTATCTAAATACATTATGTGTAGGCCTAACGTTGTTATTTGTACCTGAAAATTGAATAAAATAATTTTTTTTTAAATAAAATGTAATCATACAATACTATTTATATGTATCATGAGCTTTGAAACAAACTAAAAACGTCTGTTATTACAGTTTAAAAAATAGAGTTACTGCAGTAACTGCAGTGGAATAATTTCATAATAATGATCCCTTATTTCTCTAAATCATTTTTACTGATAATAATTGTATATACCTATGGGACTTAGGCCATGATACGAAATAATTAAGAATCCAATTGATCTTAATTATTACTGCGAGGTAGAAAGTTAATTTTAGTCCTTACGTTGATTAATCTGATTATCTCTGTGGTTAAAGTTGGAATCCCATCGGAAAACTACTACATTACACTAGAACGCTCATCATTAATCGTACTCCTTCTAGTAAAAAAATAAATTAAAGAAAAATATTTATGTAGGCCTATTTTAATTTTTAGAACGGTAGCCCTAATTTATCTATATATAACTATTTGTTTTTCGATGTTTAGGGGCTGAACTTTTTTTAACTACCGTATTTTTTATTCCCTCCACTTGATATATTATGTTTTATTTATGTTACAATATTTATACTTAATATTCGTAAAGTAATAAAAAGAAAGAAAGAAAGAAAGTATTTGAGAATTTCACAATGAGAAAGTATAGGCCTATTCATTCAATTTATAATAATTTTACAAATCCGTTCAAAAAAGATTTAAAAAAATATCACACTCCAAAGACTCATAAGCTAGAATCCTATTATAGTTTTAAAAAAAACTTTCTTTCAGATAAAGATGTATTGTCCCCAAAAACATGAAAAATTAAGATTAATAAAATCAGAATTTAAATAGGCCATTTGCAATTTTAATCAAGTTATTCACTTATGTAAAACAAAAATAAAAAAAAAATAAAATATATATAGGCCTATATTTTACTTAGAAAAAGACAAAAGATTTAATTTTAACAAAAAACCATTGTCTGACAGACAATATGTTTTGCTTTAAATTACATCTATTTCAGGTAAATTTTTTTTTTTCAACCAATTTTTGGTCAAAGTGAATAATTATTATATTCAACAGCAATAGCATATTCAACAAAAAAATTTAATAAAAAATGTAGGGAGACAATATCTTTAAAGGAAAACTGTTTTACAAATATAAGATAACAGAATACAAAAATACCTAAATAAAAAATAAAAATACTGCTGGCTGCCGTGGGTCCGTGGTGGGCCTAATCCGAATTTCCTCACTGAGGACAAACATTAATACAAAATACAAAAATACAAAATACCTAACTAACTGAAGAGAACCTATAGTAAGTGCACGCTCTGTCCTTAGGACATCAGTACAGTGATTACTACTATTAATATTAGTATTCAAAGCCTAACATATTTGAAGTAATAATACGCCGGTATCTATTGTGCTAATTTGGCGTGTAGATTATATTCCCGTTATACATCAAACATTATTCATGTCAGTCCTGGTAAATGCATTTCTGTTTTGTAAAAACAAACGTATAATAGACAAGATGACGTGAGTTTTAAGGTGTATTTTCTATTATACACAACTTTGTGCAACTGTAAATTACACTGATAATTGTGTTATTATTATTGCCGTTTGTCTGGTGATACATAATATGTTCGGTAGTGCATGAAATTCAAGTAGGCAAACTCAAAAGATTTTTGGTATTGTTTTCATTTTTTTATCCTAAATGGTTGTAGGCGGTAAAGGTTATAGAATATTATACAAATAATGAATGTTTATGAGTGCAATGGTACAAATAATGGCACGAGGTGAATGATGAAAGGTTATATCAACGAGGCAAAGCCGAGTTGATATAACCTTTCATCATTCACCAAGTGCCATTATTTGTACCATTACACGAATACAAAACATTCATTATTTGTTTTATATAACATCTAGACGTTTTTTTTCGTACACAAAAATGTTTCAAAAAGTACTATTTAACGATCGTTGAATAGTGCGTACTATTGCACGCCATGTGACCCACATTCGTCCAATCAAATGACAGGAATTTATATAGGTGTTATATAATATAATATATTTATCTAGAATAGTACAGTACTACCTTTTGTGTAAACTTTATCAGGTGATTGTCTTTACTGTCTGTGTCTGTTTTATTCCTTTTTTATATTTATAATATATATATTATAGGATTTTACGTATATACTTTCTGTATTATTTTTACCCATTTGTTGATATTGTAAATGTGTATCATATTGTTACTACACATGACAGGCAACACATTTAAAACTTTGTTCCTGAGTTTGACAAAACAAAAGTTTTATTGCTTGCTTCAGATAAGAATTTATTTTATTTTTTATTTAACATATTTAGGCAGGATAACATAATTCAGAAATAAAAAGATCACAAAATTTCTGTTTTTCAATATGGTCCTGCAATGAAACAACCTAAGCGAATATAAAAATTGTGTTTTCAATTATTGTTTTTTTATTTATTACGGTACTTTTTTTAAAAAAGTTTTGCTTATACCTCTGTATCGTTAAGACTGACGTAGCTCGATCTACCTCTGATATAACTCCGATAAGTTTGAGAGGAATTCGATTTTACGCTATACAAACATGAACGGAGAACACGTTAAAGAGTTCGATGCACCGACCTGGATATTCTCCTCATATCGTAAAGCTCTGTTTACACTATCAAACTAGTTTGACAAAAATAGTGTGATGTGCCCAAATATGGTAGTGATATGCCCAAATGTGGTAGTTATATGACATCATCATGTCCATATATAGACAGATCTTTAAATTTAACCTATATAGTATTTGCACTGAGCATCTGTAATTAGTACACGGAATTTACTATAGTAGTTAAACGGGTAAACACGCCACAATCAAACAGTTTGGTCTATTATAGCCTATGGGCACTGTGTGTGTGTTGCGTCAAAACAACGATTTTAACCTTTATTTAATTGTTCTTTATACGATTCGGTTCAACAATATATTTCTATTAAAAATTGTTGACAATTGCCTCACCTATTGTATAACATGTGTTCAAATTCAGTTACTGCGGTTAAATTAAAATGAATGCCTACTTTTTAATTATATTTGTCCAACATATTGCTCTTTTACTTTATTTATCCACTTTCATTCAGCAATATCACTTCAACGTATCAATTGAAGCTATTTGAAACTATCTTAAGCGAAGATCTTGGAAAAACACTTCAAAATGTGTCAGTCATGTATGTTGTACTGCATTTCTGACATTCATGTATTGCTTACAAATTGTTTTAAACTATTTTAAGCTATGTTTACAGTATACTAACAAACCTCATGCGATGTGAAAAAATGTGATGTGCCCATGATGATTCTATATCACTACCATATTTTGGCATATCACTACCATGTGGGCACATCACACTTTTTTGTCAAACTAGTTTGATAATGTAGTATAGCCTAGAGCTTTACACGATCTTAGAAAACCGAAATTATGTATGAAGCTTAAATTATCTTTTTAGTCGCGTGGACGCGACTCTATAGTTAACTATGTCGGTCGGTCTGTCGGTCCGGTATCTCTATGCGTTTTATCACGCGACTTATGGCTGTTGGCCTTGTTTGTTGTACACTGTATTATCACCATTTTGATTTTGTTTCATATCTTTTAACACTTGTAAAGTGTAATTTTACTTTTGTTAAATCTTTTAATATAAATGAATGACAAATTTTAAAGTTTAAACTTTATTTATTGTTTATCGAATATTAGCAAAAATAGTGATATATAATCCTAATTATTTTTCGACAGTAGTAGAAGCAAAAAGAGCGTAGTGAGAAAATAAAAAGTGGGGTTCAGGGCCCGGAGCTACCATTTAAGTTAATATTAAATCTGATCCATCATTAGGCCTATTCTCTAGCAGAGATATTGTGATCTTTAACTTGCTTGATTTATAACACTGACTAATTTTTTTAATTCGTTTTGTTTCGTTGAATTTATATTCATTTATTCTCAGCTTACAGATTGTAAATCCTTTAATCGGACTCTAGAGACCTTCATTTATTACAACGGCCGTGTTTGACACATATGCATCTGGTAAAAATGAAAAAAGGGAATAGTATTAGTATATAAATATAGTACGGTACCCCCAGTTTATCTTCTGTTTTTCTCATGCAATCTACACTATTTTGACAACTTCCAAAATGTCTATGTATACATGATATTATCTTAATAACCTGAATTGATTTTGCCTTTTGCCTTTTCCCTCTAACTACATATAGTCCTATCAATTATTCAATTTTATTTGCTATAATTGAAGTGGCTGCTGCACCCACCCCCCCCCCCCCGTTTGGTTTATATACAAGTGACCCCCCGGGCTTTGTAGTATGAGCCAATTGTACACAATCGGGCCTATAATTATTTGTAATGACGTCATCATGTTTTTCAACCAGGAAGAACCTGTTAGGCCTGGTTCATGTTGTTTATTTAATATCATACTAACCTGGCCTAAAGCGACACCTGTGCCCTACCAAATTATAATTCTAAAACTTCGAAACTATTAATTACCTTTCCTAGAATCTCAACCTTCTAAGGTAGTTCTCCGTCTGTTCATTCAACGACGATGTTTTCAATATTTCCAGAAAAAAGGCATAATACATCTACACGGCTTAAAAGGCAAATGGGAAACATCCTAGAGATAGATATTGTGTAAACTATGGTGTAAAGGGATCAGTGAATCTTTTATATTTCAACAATACTTGGAACAATAACTTAAACTTGTTACTCAGCCATCTGAAACGTGTTCTTTTCACACGCTTGTTATTCAGAACTCGATCGGGACCGCGATTTAATGATCGCAGTGAACCGAAGCCAATCAATCCCCCCAAACAGTATCGTTTACATCGCTTTTTACCATTAAAAGCAAAGTAAAGTGAGAAGAGTGTTTCATTAAGTATATTTTAATAATTAATAATCGTATGATTAGTTTATGCATTAAAAGTATAAAATCCCAGTGGAGCTTTGTGATTAACGCGCCTTTCAACCCCAAGGTCCATGTCTATTGTAGTAAGGTTCAATCTTCTAGTTTTCACGCTGCTGCTCTAGCCCGCTACGTCCCATTAGGACTACTCAATCAGAAGCTAAAGCAAGCAGCAGTTATAGTTCTAAGGACAGACAGTTTTGTGAAAATGGAAACTCCACTATGATTTATTGATTCCAGCTGCTACAGTAGACCCAAAAAACGTCTGGGAAAGAGTCTATTAGGACATGTCATGCTAAAATTACAAATCCCTAAGCATTTCTGGTATATTCACTGTCAGATATTCATTGAATTATTATCGAAACCGTCCAATAAAGTTTGTGTTTGTAATAGGATACTTCACAATTGAAATATCTAGGGTGATGAAGTGACCCCCAGATTTGACCTTAGCAATAAAATTAACTAAAGTAACAGAAATTTAGTATTCACTTCTGTTGTAACAAAAATATAATATTTATTCACATATTATAAAAAAAGAAAAGAAACCCAAAAACCATTGTCTGACAGACAATTTAAGTATTTGTTGCTTTAAATTACATTTTTTCAGGTAAAATAACTATTATGTGACAATAAAATGACACATTAAAAAACTTTTGAAATAAAAAATATTTTTCAATAAGCGAGCAGCGTTTTTTGTAAGAAATATTTCTTGTTACAAGTTGTAATTCAGAACTTTTATAAGCATGGTGTATGGCGCGCCAACGGTGAATTATAAAATGTTATTCATCCTGTTATTGACGAGTTTCTTGTTGTTGATCCCGTGTATGGAAACGTGTCATAGATTTAAGACAGGAAGAGAACCTTTTCCCAAGTAAGGTATCAATCGCTTCATGCATATTCCCTTGCTTTTTATAGTTTATGCCTTAACATGTTAAAAAAATAGCCGCCGAAAACCATAATTAGTCGATTTTTGTCTATGTATCAGCATGGTGTATGAACGGTGAATTATAAAATGTTATCTATCCTGTTATTTTTCTTGCTGTTTGATCCCATGTAGGAGTTTTTGTTGTTGTCTACGTCTCAGTCGGTCTGGTTGATCCTTCACTTATTAAAATTAATTTTCTAAGAAAAGTAGTCATTCATTGCATTCATAAGTATTTTTTATTATTCGCAGTGATTGATTTTAATGTTAACAATCATTACTAATTCAAATGTTGATTGAAATGGATTTATGTCCGGTTGTCACATGATTGTAACATTATACTATAGATTATCGTTAACATCATTCGGTAAGAAGCATAATTGATTGATAACAAGCAATCGTCGCCTATGTAGAATCTTGTCTTGTTTTCCATTTTTACTACTTAGTAAATGTCCAAATCCTCGTGATTATCTATTCCGTAAAAGAACGTAGCATACAGTATTCGTAAATCTTGGTTACGACTAGCACACACATCGTAACGCAACCTACGCAACGTAAGAAAATGCCCTTCCTGTCGACGTAAGAACATCACTTTTGTTGCGACTACGTCGATTTGTCGTAAGAAATGCGGATTTTACAGGAAACCGATTACGATCGAAAATTTATAAAATCGACGCAACGTAAGAAAAATGGTAACGACAACCGATTTTACAGGAAACCGATGACCTAACAATTGTTGCGTTACGACGTTTTCTTCCGATTTTACAGGAAACCGGGATTTTTTATCTTACGCTTGAATGAACGCCCTTGCGTCACGTTTCTTACGTCTCTTACGAAAGTTGACTTGAAGTCAACTTTTGCAAGAGACGTAAGCGCAATCGTAACAAGTAACCAATGAACGACAAGAGTTATGACGTAATGTGTATGTCCTTATAGTGAAATAAAGCCGGACAATAACATTTGTATGTATTTACTACTATAATTTTAGCCCACTTTACGATGTTGTACATACTTTACAAATGCACAGTAGTTTCAATATAGGCCTAATAATTTTCTAATCAGGGAGTTTACAACTATATCAAAATATAATACTCTTATTTATGGACGTGCAATAAACAATCAGCATCGGTAGAAACGTCGCGAAAATGAACATTTGCAACAAGATAAGATATAGAAAGCCCCTTTGTAAGCAATATAATATTATTATGTAACTTTAAAAAAAATTGTTTGCTTGATTTTGTATAATTTATATTGTTTTGTTAAATTTATTCTTATTATAGGCCTGTAAATAATGGGTATCTTACTGCGGTAGTACTATCTCATGCTCGATTAGATATGCTTATAGGCCCATAGGCCAATGCCTAGTCTAGGGCCTAGGTAGGTCTAATAATAATAATAGGAATCTCGAAATGATTTGCCTTTTTTAAATTTTGAAAACTATTTAAGGCTAGGCCTAGAGGGCCAGGATAATTAATTCATATTTTGATTCATACAAATAATACATAGGCCTACTAGCCTAGACTAGGGCCTAGGCTAGTTTGATTGTTTGGTCAAATCAATTCCTATTAGTACAGTATTAATTAAGTATTTTACTAATACTAGGGCCTAGCCTATCTACTGAAAATAACATGTTGGTGTGCTGCACTGACACTGCTGCTGAGTAGCTACAGGTACAATAACAACATTCAACATTTCGCGCGAAAAATGATAAAACCCGCTCTAAAAAGAAACACCAATCAGAGATGTTGTTTCAAATACGTCATAAATCCGACCGACGTAAGAAAAAAATTTCAACTTTCGTAACAACACTAAAATCGACGTAAGCATACGACGTGTGTTTCACAAACAAAACTTCAACTTTCGGGAGCAGCAAAACTACAGATGTTTCTCTGTGGCCCGACACGATCTTGACTAAGGTCAACGACGTCAAGTTTTTCTCAACTTTCGTAAGAGACGTAAGAAACGTATGAAACGTAAGAATCGTTGCAAAATTCGACTTCTTACGTCGACAAGAAACCAGCCTTAATGCTTGGTTCCCACTAGCGACGCAACACAAGGACGTAACGCAACGCAAATGAATTGACCAATCACAAGCGATGGCTTATTTGCTTGTGATTGCTAACTGTCTATAACTTCGCTTGTCATTGGTTAAAACGCTTGCGTTGCGTTTACGTCCTTGCGTTACGTTCTAGTGGGAACCAAGCTTTAATAATTGTGTTTTCCCCCTTCTGCGTGAAATTAAACCCGAGATGAATGTTGATGTTTGCGGCATTGTTGCGTCGTCGGTTCCCACTTGTGATTACGCAATACAACATTCATTCGTAAATACGGACGTAGATACAACGCAAGTCAACCAATGACAAGCGACAGTTCGAATAATCGCTTGTGATTAGAACGTAACGCAAGGACGTAAACGCAACGCAAGCATGTTAACCACTGACAAGCGATTTGAATAATCCATCGCTTATGATTGGTCAATTCACTTACGTTGCGTTAAGTCCTTGTGTTGCGTCGCTAGTGGGAACCAAGCATTAGAGGTATAAAAAAATGTCATATGTCGTAAAGTAATTTTCCTGATAAATACTCACATGACATATTATATGGACCTGATGACGTCATATCACTACTATATTTGAGCACATCACACTTGTTTGTCAAACTAATTTGATAGTGTAGACAGAGCTTTAAAGTTTATGATTTTTTTCTGGGTTGCATAATTATCAATAACACTTCTTCAGAGTATTGTTTACATATTCTGATTGACTAAAATGTTTATACTACAATAATATATCAAGCAAGGTAACATTCGTTTTTAGATACCTTATCTCGATTTCAGAATGATACCTTATCTCGATTTCAGAATGACATAATTCTTTCATTTGAATGCTAATATGATTTTGATCCAATATACTTCAGAAAGCAAACCGAATGTTTACGAAACGTTGTTGTAATTACCATTTTCATTATTACTTTAGATCAATTGGATCAACAAAAAAGACACATTTTCTTCGACATAATTCTTGGTCGATTTTTTTTACGGCTACTTGTCTTTTTAGTATAAATAATAATATTTTGTTTTTAAATTTTAGTAAATAAAAGTGTTTGAAATAAATAGTTACCTTAAATAATCATCGCTTTGTATGGTTAGCCTTCAGGATGACCGACTTTTTCTGTCGGTCTCAGGCGAGTAATAGACTTGTTGAACCTTTAGGGCATATCCATATATAATTATCTGATTAAAATAATAATGAATATAATTATTCAAATAGTACCGCTGAGGATCTGTCCCTTTTTCCCAGAGCACGTGCTCTTGCTTCATGTGATGTCATAGTTCACGGTTCACCCTTAAAGAGAGTTGCGGTTGTTATGGGGGTGTTTATGTTACCAAATGTATACTGCATCTTTACTCAAATTGAGATATAATTATTCTGGGCGCACACGCGCCACTTCGCGTACATTATTTCTGTTCGTGTTTCGAATTAAATAATAGAAATATAAAGCAAGATAAATATTTTGGCACATATGGCGTTTCATACGTGTTGGAATAACAAGACAATAAATACAGACTTGGGCAATTACAAATCATGCGTGGGCCTTATCCATAGTTAGAAACGGACATTGCTTTGCAACCTTTCGGAAATCAACAATTTAAATGAGTTTAATCCACCCATTTAAATTTCCATATTTGATGGCTTAAGGATAAATGAAATTTGATTCTTTGTATAAGTTATTATGTCGGTAAATTGTTATTAATTTGAGTGAAATTATTCTTTATATCATATTCAATTTCCGCCTACTGACTAATGTTGATATTATTGAGGACAAGTTACAAAAATGACTACACTAAATTCCGCCGTGCCAATTCATCATGTAAAAAATATTCTTCAACGCTTTATTTATCCCACTGCCTGACGTTAAGCTCTGTCTACACTATCAAACTGTATGATGTGACAAAAAAATGTAATGTGCCCATATGAATATGGATGTCATATCACTACCATATTTAGGCATATAACTACCATAATTGGGAACATCACAGTTTTTTGGTCAAACTAGACAGAGCTTTAGTCGCAAATGAGACTTAGTTTATTAGCACGATAAATTATAAAATAGTTTATCCATCCTGTAACTGGCGAGTTACGCACTGTTAGATGCGTATGATTGAAATAATGGCATTGGCCGTGCGTCCTAGCGTTGTCGTCCTGGGTGACGTGTACATGTAGAGACTTTGGTTCCCATACTGGATGCAACCCCAAAAGGCAACGCAAACACATTATTATGAGCTATTATGCTTTTCTTTCACACATCCATGTTGATTATCAGAAAGGCATCATTTATTATCTCATAATAAACACCAAGTATCGATTCATGTTGATTATCGGAAAGGCATCATTTATCATCTCATAATAAACACCAAGTATCGATTTTAGTCTTCATATTTTATTTATTTTGATGTTCCTCTCTAAATTTTTCTTTTTCTTAGTTCTTCGTTAAAGATGTAATGTCCACCTGAAAAATAATTTTTGTTGTTGAATATGCCATTTTTAATGTCACATAATAGGACCAATAATTGGATCGAAACAAAATGTATTTACCCGGAAAAACTATAGTTTAAATAAAAAAATAAAGTGGCTAGCTGCCAGTAAATGTATTTTTGGTTGAATTTAACCACTTATCATGTTATTTTGATCTGAAAACATTTTTTTTATTCGGAAGTGATTCAATTTATTACTACAAAATAACATATTCAAAGTCCGATTTAATTTTAATTATAATTTTTTTTATGTTTTCAGGGGCAATACATATTTAAACCTTTCGTGTAAAGGATATTCTCGTGTAAACAATCTTAATCGCCGTTAATTTATTATTAATTGACGCGACTACTACAGAGACCATTAATTACTGGACCTTTAGTAGTATAGTACAAGTTATCTAAATAACTTCAAACAAATTATTTGCAAGCAAGACGGTTAACTACTACTTCGAAGGAGTTAAAATCAACATGATATAACTAACCAACTTGGCTAATGGCACTTTCTTATGCGGTGTCGTTGATGTTAAGGCTTCACTAATTGGGAATAAGTTGCTTTATGTTTTATTCATTTTAAATTAATTGTATATGCCAATAGAATGCATATAAACTAGAACAAACTAATGAATGCTTCTGCTAATTCTTTGCCTGGGAAATCAAGAGAACAGAGTAGCGCGTGTAATTGCCAGCATTTAAAAGCCGCGCGCAACATGTGTTTGTCGTGACTTCATGACAAATTAACCGCGTTTTTGTTGAACCATAAAGCCGATTTTCCACTAGGCGAATTTGTTTCTACGCATGCGTATTTATGTTTCCAGCCTCCAGATACAAATACACATGCGTATAAGCTGACGCTTTGAATTCGCACGAAGCCTAAAGATGTATTGTTCCCCTAAAAAATAATTCTTAAAAAAATTTTAGGTGAATATTCCATTTTAATATAACATAATAGTTATCCACTTTGACCAAAAATTAGATTTAGTGTAATGTATTTGCCTGAAAAAAATGTAAATTAATGCAATAAAATGGTCAAATTGGCTGCCAGCCAATGGATTTTCTGTTGAATTTTACGATTTATTTTGTCATTTTATAAGTGAAAACATGATTTTTTTAGTTTTTTTAAGATTAAGTATTAACCTTTAAACTACCACTTTATTTATAAACAGAGCTACAGAATTGCTTTGGCTTGAGAATTGCGTTATTCTAGATTTCGATTAACATACAATTTCGATTCTTGTTCGAATAAACTAAATACACTTAGCCTATTTTTAGGTTATTTCAATATTAGAACTAGTGTAGATTGTACAAAATAAAGGTATTTGGCATATTATTATAATAACATATTTGTGAATTAAAAACGATATATCCAACGGAGATTTGTTTTAGAAACCAAAAGATACAATAATTAATTAGAAATCGAAGCAGACATTTTTATGACCTAAATGTTAATTTGAAATTTTAATATTTGAAAACAATGTAGAGTATTAATCACAGAACGGGGCCATTGATTACCGATATTTATCAACCAACCGTTATTAATACGAATAAGGTCCGGGAACAGGGAAATGATTTGCACAATTATTGTAATACATGCCTTTTCCTCCAAGCCTCAAAATTAAGAAAATAATTTCCTCAAATGACAAACAAATAGTACTACAATTGTGTCGGTCAATCAGGACATTAGCCATATTTATTTATCGGCATTTATATCGTGATGTAGCCTATGTATACTTAAGAAGAGGAGTAGGAGGGATGACCATTCGCCCGCGCAGCTAGATATTCATAGCATAAATGATGGTAAGGATCCTGCATAGAGAAGTTTACACTTCTGTTTTCGCAGGACACTTTTACATAAAGAACATAAAACAATAAACACAACATAATAGATATAACAAAATTTAAAAAAATTTTTTAGAGTTGTTCATCATCAAAAAGCGATAGTGTTTTTCTAACATGATTATTTATACATTAAAAAGAAGATATTCAGTTTATTACTTCCAGTACATGTGGATTCTTTCTTTATATATTATAGCAAAAGTATGAATACATATAATATAAAAACAGGATATGTGTGTATACTCGCATACACCAACATAACGCATAATATATGCATATATATTTTATGAGTGAAGTATTCTAAATTCTGTAATTTAAAAAAATCCTCTTGGAACACAACGTAAGGCGCAGCTCAAGTGAGTTGACCAATCACAAGCGACAGTTTGGATGATCCATGATGTCGCGTCGTGATTGGTCAAATTACTAAAGTGAGGTTCCCACTAGAACGCAACGCAGCGATGTATTGACGCAAAGTGTTGTATTGCGTAATCACAAGTGGGAACCGACGACGCAATAGTGTTGCAAACATCGTAAGTTTGATTTCAGGCAGGCGGGGGCAAGCACAATTATTAAGCGTGGTTCCCACTAGCGACGCAACACAAGGACGTACGGTAACGCAACGCAAGTGAATTGACCAATCACAAGCGATGGTTTATTTGCTTGTGATTGCCAACTGTCTATAACTTCGCTTGTCATTCATGGTTAAAACGCTTGCGTTGCGTTTACGTCCTTGCGTTACGTTCTAGTGGGAACAGTGGTGGCGCCAGCGGGGGGGCTACGGGGGCTCTAGCCCCCTCGTCGGGGAGCCTAGCCCCCCCGTCGGGGAACACGGGTACTTTTTGTCGGGGAATATAATATACAGTAAAAAACGTTCGCGTTCACTTCATATAGCTTGTTCAGCGCCTAGAAAACCACGACGTTCCATTGACCGTGAGAGTACGTCAGAGGGCTATTATGCACTTTTATGCATTCATTTATTGCCAGAGATCTAACTTACTACTAAACATTAGCTAGGTACGCACTTTTCTGAATTATGTTAATTGTTCGTATGTTCACCAATTTTTTAATTTACAAGTAACCTTCTGTACCGTGGGGCACCTAAAATAAATTTTTCATCCATTACTAAACAAAAAAACATGCCATTTTCGCTTAGCCAACATCTTATTATAGCTAAGTTATTACATTTTCAATGTCCTGTATGTCATGAATTTCTCACCACTCGGAAGTCCAGATGGTACGCACGCATACACTTGGGAGGAATAAACTTATTTCCCCGACTGAAAAAGGTCTACGCTTGCGTTTTTTAAGCCTCTAAGTAACTTTACTGAAAATGATAAGAAAAATATTGAGAGACCACGTAAAATTGCACAACGTATTATTAAAGCTGATCTAACGCCTTGTTCATTTATCTATGAAAAGAGTATTCTAAAAAAAGTAAACAATATTTAATGAAAGACCCCACTCATCCGTTACATTACTGTTATAACTTAAATAGATCAGGCATTAGGCTACGACCTCCAAGAGCAAATCTCTGTAGAACTAGAAAATCCTTCGTTGTAAATAGCATTCATATTTTTAATTCTAATGTAAGACGTTAATGCAATTTTTAATAGTTTTACATTTTTAACAGTATTTTTAACTTTTTATCTTGTATTTTTAATCTGTTATAATACTGCACGTTTTTAAATTGTTGCAATATTGTTGTTTTAATCTACCAAGCAAAGTGAATTTCCATTTTTATGGACAAATAAAATTTCTTGAATCTTGAATCTTGAATCTAGGCCTGATGTTTCCGAAGTATAAAATGCAATTTTTTGAAGACCTGCAGCTCTAGTTTTAAACAGTTTCTTAGCTCAGCCCCAACAATAAAGCTGGTCATATTTCGAAGTACAAGAAGTGCATTTTCCAGGA
The DNA here is from genome assembly GCF_964355755.1 of Antedon mediterranea. NCBI lineage: Eukaryota > Metazoa > Echinodermata > Crinoidea > Comatulida > Antedonidae > Antedon > Antedon mediterranea. Next base: position 3,776,758 of record NC_092677.1, read on the forward strand.
CCTAACATCTCTATTTTTCAAACATTTCTTAGCTCAGTCACAACCTTGATAGGGACTTATATATTTTGTTTCATGTTTTGAAGTATAATAAGTCCAATTTCCGGGACCTCCAAATCTATTTTTCTAAATTTTCTTTGAACTTTTATTTTTTAAATTGAAAAATATGGATTGAAACAGTCATCGCGCATCGTTTTTTTGCACGCAGTATTTTATTTATGCATTATAAAAAAATGGAAAAAATGGCTACCCTAAATCTGATTAAAATGACCTCAAATGACGCTAGAACGCGTTGCTTACACATTCGTAAATACGTAAATAATCTGACCAATCGCAAGCAACAGTTTAGACAGTCATTGGCTTTTGATTTTGAAAATGGCCGGGAACATGGCTTAATTTTTTTCAAACGGTAACTCACCGTTAAACTAAATTTGAATACATCTATGTTATCTGTCGAATATTGAATTGATTATGCTATCGTAAATTAATCTATCCATTACAGCATATAAGATCCGGCTTTGGAAATGAAATGAATATGCCATTAGCCATCCATTACTTCGATTCAGGCTATGAAGGTAATCAATATAATCATATTTTAATAATACTAATCAATATGTTTTAATCAATTGTCATGAGTCATTAATTCCTCGTACTATCGAATGAAATGAAATTGGGTTTTCACATCTTATTTTCACCAATAACGTTTAATCAATCATTCACGAATTATTAAACGAGTTTTAGGCGTGGTTCTCACTAGCGATGCAACGCAACGCAACGACGTATTGACGCAAAGTGCAGTATTACGTAATCACAAGTGGGGACCCGACGGCGCAACAGTGCTGCAAAAATTACAGGTTTGATTTCACGTAGGCGGGGGAAAACACAATTATTGGAAGGGCATTTTCTTACGTTGCGTAGGTTATGTGAAGGTGGGAACCAAGCTTTAAGGTCAATTGTCACAGACTAGCGGTAACGGTAATACAAAATAGGATCCATGTTTTTATGACCATTTACACACAACGCGGAACGGACGGGCGGTTTCCGTTTAGGATAGATATAGATTCTAAGTGGGACAAGCTACATGGGTTTTTCCGCTTACCGTTAGCGCTCGTGTAAATTGGCCTTTAATCTTTGTGTCCACTAGGGACACTGCAAAGACGTATTTCCACCGCACGTAATTTGACACGACGCGATGGATCATCGAACTGTCGCTAAATTGTGATTAGTCAACCCCTTTTTCGTCGCGTCTACCTCAAAACAAAAGTATAAGTACAAATCATAACAAAACAAAAAATAACTTTATCTTTAAAAACAATGTTACAAATAAAAGAACTTATACAAATTATACTTAATTTAATTTAACAAAGATCTGTAAATAAATAATATACATATAGACTTAATTTTAATCAACAAACATCTGTTATTCCTATTAATCTATTACTTGCACATCCGGGCAATTGAGTCCATGCAATAACTCCAACTCGGTAGAAAAAAATAGTATTTGTATTTTTATAAGTATAATATTTATTGATTCGCGGTAAGACATCGGTTTTAAGAGGGACGGTACTTTGAATAATATTATTTTTTTTATTCTTAATTGCCAGGATCATTTCTATTATTTTATGCGGTAACGGTAAGCGGAACACCGCGTAAAGGCTTTACACAGGCGAGCGGTAACGGTAAGCGGAAAACCGCGTAGCTTTGTCCGACGTAGAATCTGTATCTATGAGAGGAAACCGCACGTCCACTCCGCGTTGTGTGTAAATGGTCATCATACGGAATAACATAAGATTCTACATTTTGTTTTTTTTTTATTTTGTAAATTGGCCCTAAAGTCATAGTACAGAAGATTCTATCATTTACACTAGGACAAATGTCATACTTTCACATGTGACAAATTTTAAGCATTAGCCATAACAGTAATTTCTTACAGTTTGTAACTTGCCCGGAACATGTGATACTGTATCACGGAACATTCTACGATACTTAACAAAAATAAGATAATTGGATGATAGTACAATGCCAGGAGTCGGCAATAATAAGTTCTTCGATCGTTTCTATACAATTCAAATCCATATGCACACGTACGGAAGTTGTTTTAATCGTTTTATTAGGCAATATATTTGCGCATGAGGCCGCAACACTCTTTTATGTAATCATATTATTGTTAGTTAATATAATAATAATGACTGTGCGTGTGGCCGGCCCGCGAATTTTTTTTACTCGTCATATAAGGCCGATTCAGCAGAAGTCAATAGAGGGCGCGCTGCATCCCTCATGAATATTTTATTAGAAAGTGCTACTCGCATGTATTAACATAGTCTGGGTTCCAGACGGAGTTTTGTCTTAATATTAGTAAAAAGATAAATATTTTGGCACATATGGCGTTTCATACGTATACTACTTGATTTTGGATACTATGGGGGGGAAACACGCACAAGTCACGTGGTTTGACACCAAGAATTCTTGGTGCATACGATTATCCGGTTGACTAGTTTCAGCTGCATGCGATTGGCATGTCTGGGTTCCAGACGGAGTTTTGTCTTAATATTAGTAAAAAGATAAATATTTTGGCACATATGGCGTTTCATACGTATACTACTTGATTTTGGATACTCTGGGGGAACACGCACAAGTCACGTGGTTTGACACCAAGAATTCTTGGTGCATACGATTATCCGGTTGACTAGTTTCAGCTGCATGCGATTGGCTACTCACTCGTACACCGTTTTAATATTCATATTTCAGAATTTCAAAGACTCAACAACTAAGATGATGCGCATGCGCTGTGTTACGTTTAGACAATGTGTACTTGGGTACATTTATGAAAGTTTCTGAAGGCTAGAAATTATTTTATATGCCTAGGAGTCTGGTAAACATTTGATGGGATTTTTCCCAAGAACATGAAAACTCGTCTTGATATGATAGGCTTCTCCGCAAATCAAACATTGAATGGATCATTATTACGCGGAGATAATTTTGATTTAATTCCCACCCAGACCCTTTCCTCATGTTCTGTGTGGTGGTGTAGCCCTGTTGTGTGCCGCCGGTGGTGGTATGTAGGCCTACTTTATTGGCGTTTTATTTGGCAGGTCATACGTGCGAATTGAGTAGGACCTACGGACGAAAGAGGCCTAGGCCAAGGACTAAACAATTAATAAACAAAACAACTTGGCATTACGATTTTATATTTCAACGGTCTCGATCGTACATTCAGCACTATACGTACTCGATCTTTTTCATTTTGAAACAAAATGATCATTGGTTGATTCGAAATCCATATTTACATACCGCCCGCCCCATATAGCCAAATACGGTATGATAACCTACGTCATTCTTATCGAATGTTTGCGGTCTGCAAATCAATTTCTATACGTGTTTCACAAGTCTGTATTTTCAGACAAAAATCGCGGTCGAAATAAAAACAAATAAAAAAAAAAGATAATACAGACTTGGGACAAGTCTAGTATTAACACTTTCGCGCTAGCTATCTGTCGATACGCGATACGATGTACGATCGCCTTCCACTTGCTTCCACCATCTCCCTCTCTAGCCGATGGATATCACTATGGAACGCCTCCTCTGCCTTCAGTTCACATTTATCATGCAGTACACACCAATGGTCATGCAGTACACACCAATGGTCATGCAGTACACACCAATGGTCATGCAGTACATGCATGCATGACCATTGGTGTGTACTGCATGATGTTTGGTGTGTACTGCATGACGATTGGTGTGTACTGCATGACCATTGGTGTGTACTGCATGACGATTGGTGTGTACTGCATAACAAATGTGAACTGAAGGCAGAGGAGGCGTTCCATATATCACAGTTTGTGATGTCCATAACTGTAGCGATATTGATGATGATTATATTTATAAAAGAAAAAAATATATATATATAACCGGAAATATAACTACTAGGCCTATGCCACAACCATGGTGGGACTGAGGCATATTGCACCCATTTAAAGAAATACTGCATCCGCAGGCGACAGTCATCATGAACCGAAAATACTCAGAGAAGGCGCGATTACAATACATCGGAAACGCAGTTTCAAACTGTTATTGTTAAATGGATTAGTTGAAGACATTCTTGTTGTGTCAAAGAAGAAATTTCCAAATGCTTAAATAAAATGTACAGATTGGTATGATCATAGTGGTATGATGTAAGCCTAGCCTACTGTAAAAGGGTAAAAATCAATGTTAAAACCTCCTTGGTAAAAGCGCGAAACCCTTTGGGTGTTATTACAGTATCATCATAAATTTTACGCCGTGGCTAAAGATACGGTACCGTATTCTAACTTCTGTTTACTAATTAAGGTACGGTAAAATTGCATTACGTCATAACCAGCCAATGGCTTTTGTGTAGACAAAATTAATTCTGTGTAGACAAAATTCATTCTGTAACGACAAAATTAATTTTGTGGCGACAAAATGTGTTCTGTTTAGACAAAATTTATTCTGTGTAGACAAAATACATTCTGTGTAGACAAAATTCATTTGTCGCGACAAAATGAATTTTGTTAGCCTAGCCTACTCAAGCGTGGGACAAAACGTTTTTTAAAACATTTTGTCCCACGCTTTAGTAGGCTCGGTTTTAACATTTAAATTAGAAGGCGGAGTTTAAACGTGAAAAGGGCAAGACAGGGTGAAGCTATAAATGATGACAGCGCGCGAATCTTGTACATTTGTTATTGGTTCAGTTATTATGGCTGAGCATGCCTCCGTCTCTATTGCTATCATATTAATCTATTTTATAATATCAGGGACACCTGAAAATATCAGATATGATCAGTATTCAAACTTTGACAATTTAATATCTACATCTTCAGTAATAATTATTATTATAATGTATTTTATATTAAAAAATCGGAAAATGGTTTTTATAGAGCTCTGCTTCCTACTTAAGTAACATTGTAGTAATGGAGCTATTTAATATTTTGCCGTTTAAAATATTATTTATTAATCTTATAAAATGTATATACTTTATTTTAAAATTAAAGATGTATATTGTCTCCCAAAATCATGAAAAATAAAGATTTTTAAAATAGGACTTTGAATAGGCCAATATTCAGTTTTAATGAAGTTGTTCACTTCCATAAGAAAAAAGAACGGGGAAAAATTATTTAACCTATAAAAAGACAAAATAAACAGTTAAATTACCAAAAAACTCATTGGCTTCCAGACAATTTGACCATTTTTTTTGCTTTAAATTGCAGTTTTTTCAGGTAAATACTTTTTTATCAGACTCAATTTTTTGTGAAAGTGAATAACTATTATGTGACATTAAAATAACATATTCAACAAAAAGATTAAAAAAAACATTTTTTCAGGGGACAATATATCTTTAAGATAATAATAATCATTGCAGAAATAATGATGGTGAAAGCTGTCCGTTATTTGAAAATTTTTTTTTTTAAAGAACTGACTACAAAAGATTGCTCACGTTGTTTTACTATAACAGTCATCCACCCTGCGAAACCTAATAACCTTTAACCTACAGTAGTAAGTAGGCCAGGTAGCCTACGTTGGCTAGGTTCAGGACTGATTGCCCATAAAACATTCGATGTATAAATATCAACACCCCAGACAGTGTAATAATGACCTTTCCAGACCGAAAACCATTCTGCCCGAAATTACGATACTCTCTCGATACAACTCCATATTTTATTAGTGGAAAATGCATTTATTTAACATCAATCTTATCAAGCCACCCAAAAACTGAATACGTACATTAAAAGTACAAAGAACAATGTAAACCTATAAACAATTATTTGCAATTAGCAATGTATAATAAATAAAATCAACGATGGAGAAGGTGGAAAGGTTATATACACTGCCATGGGATTGGATACTTGAGAGGCGCCATAATTTTGTCTACACAAAATGAATTTTGTCGTGTAATATAATGTTTCGTTGTTGTTGTACTAATAAAGACTCTTACTCGCTTGACTGTCGTAACACATATATTGTTTATTCAGTATAATACTTCAGTACAATATACAACTATAAGTATAGATAAGGAACGGAGGATCAATGATGCTGTCGGTGAGGTGTGAAGTGTGTAGGTCTGCTTCTGAAGAAGTGGCTGTGAGGTGTAGATGTTCTTCTGAAGAAGTGGCTGTGAGGTGTGTCTGGGCCCTTCTGAAACTTGGGAGTATATTGGCTCAGTTCATTTGCATAATGTCATTACATCATTTATGGAGCTAATGATTGGTCCTAAGTTGGTCCAGGGGTGTTTAAGTGGGAATGATTGATCTTATCTGGGGAGGTTACAATGATGAATTGGCCCTGTCGAATCTCTGCTTAAAACTGTCAATATCTAATTGTTTTACGATGGGAACAGTCACAAAGTTAAGCTAAGTGTTTTCTTTAGGGATTCTATTATAAACTAAATGGTCATTAAAACATCTGGACAAACTCTCCTCTGGACTTTCTGGGTCAAGTTTGTGAACCTATTTGAATTCCGATACAAAGGTATATAAGAATGAATTTTGTCGTTACAGAATGAATTTTGTCGTTACAGAATGAATTTTGTCTACACAGAATGAATTTTGTCTACACAGAATTAATTTTGTCAACACAGAATTAATTTTGTCTACACAGAATGAATTTTGTTTGCACAAAATGAATTTTGTCAAGACAAAATTAATTTTGTCCACACAGAATAAATTTTGTCAACACAAAATGAATGTTGTCAATACAAAATGAATTTTGTGTTGACAAAATGAATTTTGTATTGACAAAATTCATTTTGTGTAGACAAAATTGTAATATTTCGACAAAATTAGCAATGTCCCATACGGCGCCCCGTATTACTAGGCCTATATTTGTTGATGTACAATAATAATTGGATAATAATAATAATGTGTGCCTCTAATTGTTGATGTATACGTGTTTGTGCCTCGTCTGTTATCTGTTCTTTCATGGATGTTAGGTATAAAATATACCCCCAGTGGATTATTATTATTCTTTAAAGTTTAGTAGGCCTACACTTTAAAAATTGTGTTTAGATCTTAAATACCTATTTTGTACCCACTTTTCCCACACGTTTAGCTTTTAAACACGAGTTACATGTTTATTGTGTTTAAAACCCAACGTGTTTATACTACATATTGTTTTCCTCCACTTGTGTAGCAGTCAACATGTCACTATTATGTTCAGTCAACATGTTCAGTCAACATGTTTAGCGTTGCATGCAAATAGAGTGGCAAATTCAACACGTTTAAATCCTAAACGTGTCTTATATTGCTCCACTTAACAATCAACACGTCACTGCCATGTGTTGAGTGGTATACAGACTACATGTTTAGAATGTATTTAGAACCTAAACATGTTCATATCTAAACATGTTAAGGCTAAACGTGTGGAAAAAGTGAATACAAAACACATGTTTAAGATCTAAACACTAATTTTACAGTGTACAATAAGTCGTGGCGTACAGTGTCACGTCTAGAGACAATTATTTCATGTCAAGCGACGGTAACATGCATCCTTGCCTTGGGTGTCACGAAACTTAAGACTACGAAAGCTAAGACCCCCTAAGACCTAAGATCACGAAAGCTAAGACCCAAGACCTAAGATTACAAATATTTATCTTTCGCACCTGCCTTGTATTTTAACTCCCAACATTTATTCTGAATACCACACCTTAGAATTAGCACTTTATGAAAAAGAATCACATAAAAAGTAACAAATACATTTTCAAATTGATGATTTTACAGACGTTTTTCTCACTGTTTGCGAATTTCGCATGACTAGCCTACACTACAGTTAGGCCTACATCATGTTCAATGTTTTTGTTTCTATGGAACGTCAATAGAGCAAAAATTATATAGAGGGCTGAAAACTCTGTGGAGTCCATCTACAGTGTGGATGGAACAATGTAAAAATTAAAATTGTAATAATAATAGTATAATCATGCTAGTACGAAGAAATAAATACTCGCAAATAAATTTTAATTTAAAAATCATGATAATAAGTTTTTTTGTTTCGTTTTCTTTCTGTTTTTATACTTGTACTATTATTGTTGCTCTTTTGGCGCTTCATAGAAACAAAAACATTGAGCATGAGGAGTTACAGTATACAAAGAAACGCGTCTGTAAAAACATCAATTTAAAGGATTTATTTATTTGTTTTTATGTGTTTCTCCTTCTGAAAGTACTTATATAAGTCCTAATTTTAAAGTGTGATATTCAGAATAAAGTCAGTTAACAAATTTGGAGTCAAAATACAAGAAAGGCAGGTGCGAAAGAAAAACATCCTCTGAACCAACACAATGGAGTAAATATATACCAACAAACAACCAGTCAAGTTTGTTTGTTGTAAAGGAAAAATATACATTTACTCAACGGGCGAAAATAATGTGAGTTTATCTATGTTTTGCGGTAGTATTTAATTATATTTATGGTAATAAATGAAATCTACTATGTTTAAAATTATGTATGGATAAACAAGTATTGTTTTTAAGCTGTAGTAGGCCTATATCTTAGAATTTGCAATCTTAGGTCTTGGGTCTTAGCTTTCGTGATCTTAGGTCTTAGGGGGTCGTAGCTTTCGTGGTCTTAGGTTTCGTGACACCCTCCTTGCTTTAATTTACTAAGAGTAAGACACTATATACCATTCAGCCAAACGTATTTGAAAAGAAGGAAAGGTATTGTACTCGCTAAAGACATAAGCAGTAATTCCCTGTGTTTAGGTGCCATTGTCTCTAGGTACAATACCGTAATGTGAATAAATGAATATTTTATACGCACGCGTATGACGTCAACTTATCACGTGTGTTTTATGCAACCAGTAGGCTTAATGGAGAGATATTGTTGACATAGTGGTTACCATCATACCAGTACAATTCAGAACACATTACAACACTGAATTAGGCTGTAGCAGTATTTATGGTATTTTTCCGCTGCCAGATGTCAAGCAATATTTATTTATGATAATAATTATAACAAGCTTAGGTTAAACACCGTTATTCGTACCTGATACTGAGCGACCTTTATGCAACATACATGCTCATTGAATGCTTTTATTATTGTTTTTTCTTTTATATCTTTGTTTATTTTTGTAAATGTTGTTGTTAACTATATCTTGATGTTAAGGTGAATGTTAATACATTTTAATTTATTAAGGTAATTATAGAGCTAAATAATTGTTTAGAGTAAAGTAACGAACTGTTCAATTCTAAAGGTTAAATGTAATTATTATCGTTCTAAAAAATTTAATTACAATTACATTCTAACCTCTCCGCTTGTATCATAAAAATTAACATTAAAGATAAATATTCACAAAGAAAATAATACTTGGGCATGATCCGTAAGATTTTGATAATTTGACATATAGTCAGCAACATCGAAGTAGGCGTACAAAAACAGCCTATAAAAGATAAGATCGATCGGAAATGCCATATTTGATTGGACGACGAATACGTTGGTCTTATTAGAGCGCGGTTTATAGTATCCGCATTCACGTTCGTTGTTTATTACGATAGTTGGATGGTTTAGGATGGCTTTTAAATTGCTGCTTTAAGGTACCCGAACCACAAGGTTAGTTTGAAATATTCTTTTAGTTTTATAGTTGAATTAGTATTAGAAGTCAATTATTATTGTTATTATATTCAAATCGGGGCATCAACACCGGGGTGTAATCACCGGAGTATCAACACCGGGGCATCAACACTGGGGTATCAATACCGGGCTATCAGTACCGCGGCATCAACATCGGGGCACCAACACCGGGGCCGGGAATCAACACCGGGGCATCAACACTGGAGTATCAATACCGGGCTATCAGTTACCGCGGCATCAACACCGGGGTACCAACACCGGGGAATCAACACCGGGGCATCAACACTGGGGTCAACTGCGTGTCATCATCCTGTCTTAAATACAAATAAATCGGGAAAAAAGTAGATTTGTGAAAAAAATGAGCTCGACATCTAGCTTTAAATGAAGTTGGTTTATTTAAGTAAGTATAAGTAAATGTATTGTCATTTGTAAGTAGGCCTATATAAAAAAACAATTTACATTAACATTAATTGAAAGGTTTCGGCTAACAACAAATAAATAGAACTTTAACTACATGGTGAAACTATCCCCCGCCGGACACCATCCGGGTATTTTTAGAACTGGACAGGAATGGTAAAAACCTAAACCCCACCGGACACTATTATAGTCCGGTATTTCAAGGTTTCGTGGAAGTACAAACTTAACGTCAACATGCGTCAATAATTGCACGGATTGCTGTTGGGTGGAAAGAAGAAACTGACCTATTAGTTCTTTCAATTTCATTGATTTACCATTGATTTTAAGATCGGTTAAAAATAAAAAAAATAAGTATAAGTTTACTAATAGCAATAATATTGCTATTAGTAAAATTATAAGATATCACTTAAATGGTCTTCTTCTGATAATGTTTTTGATCCAGTCCTTTAATTAATCATCCATTATTACCGAAATAATCTTCAGATTGAAATTAGGCCTACACAGAACAGAAAAGATATGGGTTTTTAAAAGGCGTTTGAAAACTTCAATAGAAGGTGCATTATTAAGTAATAGGAAGTAATTGTTCCACAGTTTTGGAGCTGGAACTGCAAAAGCTCGATCACCATGGTGTTGAGGTCACTAGGTGAATCAAAAACTACACTATAAGTATAGCCAATTTAAGAAATATTTTACAGGCTAAAGTTCTACGTATAATTAAGGTGGAAATATGGTGATGCTTTGTGAAGTGATTTATAATATGTAATTAACATCAATTTAAATATCGTTGTTTAATTGGAAGCCAGTGGAAGGTTTATATACGACGTGACTGTTTCCTGGTAAAAATTAAAAGCCCCGTAATTTGTACGATAAATGTATATCTATCAATCGTCGTTCGTTAGTGAATGAACAGCCTATTCATTTAGTATCTCGTTAAGCAACTTAATAGGCCTACGTCTTTCGTAAAAAAAAAATAAAAGAAAAAAAGGCCTACGTTTTTTTCTCCTTTTTTTGGGACATTTTGTATGTCCAGATATCTGCTCTCATCACTATTTTGCAAACAAAATTATCTAACTTGTATAGGCCTCCTACACGGAAAATATAAAAGCTGAACAATATTTGTGAATTATAGTCATTCAATGTTCTTATACTGGCGTACATTGTTCTCTTGGCCTATACATTTCCGGGGTTTGTTTTCTGTACCGTATATAATGTACAAATAATAAACGTTGTATTTTTATTAGGGACCAAGCCAAAATTATTCTCTACTGCAGTTACTGCATTACGTATACTTTAACCAGCTTATAATCAGAAACATTCTTATTATAAAGTTCAGTAAAAAATGAGTTACTCCAGTAACTATAAAGTAGAATACCGAACATGGTCCTAGTATTATTGAATTATGAAATTATTGAATAAATGAAGGAATGAAGAAAATATTTTTTTTTAAATCAGAATACGGTAGTCAGTGGCAGATCTAGGATTTGAAAATACTGACAAGTGGCCCAAGCATTGTAAAACGAAGTAGGCCTACGAGTAGTACTAGCCTAGGCTTGATGTCGAAATACACGAAATCTGAAAATATAGTAAAATTATATAATAATACAAAACTTCGGAAATCCAGCCTTGTGATCAGTAACTAAAATGAGGGCGTAATAATGTAATTTTTATCAGAGCCCATGTAGGCCTCATATGAATCTGATCTGTTTTGTGCGCGTGTGTAAAATCGAGATACAAAGCCGATTTTAAAGTGTCAGTGTCTTATACGCATGCGTAGAGGGTGATTAAAAAAATGGAAATATAAATACGGGGTACTAGTGGAAAATTGTGTTGTTTCATGCTACCGCACGCCGAGGGTGTGTTGAAGATTAGGTCCAATCATTGATCAATACCAAAGTGGTGGTCAATCGGTATGACGTCTCCCTATCCAGCAGAAGATTCCAGGTTCGAGTCTCTTAGAATCATGAATTTCTATCTCCATTAATTGTAATTCATTCTAAACAAATATTATATTATTTAAATTATGAAGGTATATAATGATCTCTTTCTGTTTATTTCAGTAAAAACCACTGCAGCGATGTCGAATCAGTCATCTAATACAACACTGGAAAGCGATATAACTGACGGGTCGGAGGATTGGGCAGAGTCATGCCAAATTTATCTATGGGCAGCCATTTGCTTGACATGTGTAGGAGTCGGTGTGATTGGAAACCTGACGCTAATTTACATAATTCTGCGCAATGACACTATGCGCAATACGCGTAACATGTTGATATGCAATATAGCCGTCGGTGATTTGCTTTTACTCGTGTCCTATCCTACGTATACACTTTCATTTGTTTTCGACAGCATGACTATAAGTTGGACCGATATATTGTGTAAATTTTTTAAAACCTGGCTGTTAATATCACAAGGTGTTTCTGTTTTGAGTCTCACGTGGCTCAGCGTTGAACGGTACCAAGCGTTTTCAACAACACAGCGCGGTTTCGTTTCCCGTTACGTTATGGCTATAACGCTTGGTATATGGATCGTAGCCATCATTTTTACGTTGCCTCTAATTATTTACACCAATGCGAGTGAAGGCAATATTAGGTGCCTTGATTTTCCTGTACAAGAACTATCTGGTCGATTGTACGGTTTATTCCAGTTTGCTGCCCTCTATGTGATTCCCTTGTTTATCATTCTAATACACTATTGTTTGATAATAGGTATATTGTTTAAAAGTGTAAGGAGGATGCCGATTCAAACTTCGAATCGTGACGATCAGATCCGTCGACGTAAGCGATCGTCACTGGTTCTATTTCTCATCACGGTCATGTTTGCGATGTGTTGGTTACCGCATTTTATTCGCTCTATGATAACGCATTTCGATGATGATTATATAAACCTCACGTTTATCAAATTTAAACTATTTTCAGAAATGATGATCTATGTAAGCGGTTGTATAAACCCGGTAACATTGTTTTTGATCAGCAAACGACATCGGCATTATTATAAGAAATACCTTTGTTGCACTAGCCAACGTTCCCGCCAACTCCGAGTCGGATTTCTTTCAAGCGCACGTTCAATCTTCAGCACGCGGCAAACGCAGGCAGATCTGCACATGCGCACAGTTGATTTAACATATGGCGAAAAGGATAGCGAATCAACGTGTTTGAAACAAAATGAAGCCGTATACAAAGATAACTTGGGAGGCGAGAAAAAAGAATGAACGAATGGAATGATATAACGTTCACATAGAAATATTCAATACAACGAGTTCAAAATTCATTTGTTCTTGATCTACATGTACATACTGATCAATGGGTGCCCAGCTTGCTTGCTATGTATTTATACCATATCGCATATCATTATATATTACGTCATTTTATAAATCAATACATGACGAAAAGTAACTAGCGCCATCACAGAAGAAGATATATTATTGAGTTGTCACAATATCGACAACCGTTAATTTTCGCCTGCCGGGGAATTGTACGTCCTATTTGAAAGGAGAATGTGTTTATCATGTTCAATCATTTCGACTTGTATGAAACATTTTCCAAACAGGAATAATGGGAAAATATCCGAATTTATGACAATTGCGATTTAAATTACAAATACTACGACCTTTTTTACATGGAAGGCAAGCATTTCAAATCTGGCTAACAAAAAGTATAACTTTAAATCTAAAACTTGAAATGTCAAAGTGCAAGTGATTGTTGGTTGCGAGCAGATCTATAATAGGCCTACATACCGTAACTATCATAAGAGCAAACCGAATGTCTCTATTAGAACAGTTCTCATTGGATGACAAAATACCTTCCACGGACTATGCAGTGATAATCCTCGCCTGCAAGAATTGGATTTCACCCGCAGAGAGCGAAAGCCATAAACTTGGCCTAGGTCGTCTTGGGCCAATGTTGTGTGTAGACAAACCATGCCCTGGTAAGCAATAAAGCGTGACGTGAGGTCAAATTGCTGTGCAGAAATATGATAGCTTCTACTACAATGACGAGAGTTCCACGTTATTAATGCGGAGTTTCATAACCGGCGGCCGGATGATCAGAAAGCATTTTTTTTTTGAATTTCTTAAAATTGATGTACGCATGTAGCCTATAAATAACAGACAATGCACCATATTATGTACAGAAAGGACTATTTAAAGTGTCATGTCATTGTGTCGAAAGTTCTTTCACTTTTACATAATAATAATAGTTATCCGATCATAATGGTAAAGCGGTATAGGCCTATATTATGTTTTTTTTTTCCACCAAAATTCACGTACTCAAGTAATTATACGGTACCGTTCATATTTTGTTTATTGATTAATATTATTATTTTAGTTTTACTTCTAATTTTGATCCCTAAGATGGTCTTATTTTAATTGTTGATTATTGTTTATTGCTATATTGTTAGTCATTAAAAACAATATATAACAATCTTTAAATAAATGTTTATTGAAACTATTGAAACTTTACCAATCTCAAACGGCAGTTCCGAACGAACGTTGCTTATGATTGGTCAAACTAATGTATGTCGTTCTGTAGTATCTAAATGGGAAATAACTATTAACAGTGTAAATAATTAGGGATAAATAAATATTTTAATTATTTTATATTCTCTTATGACTCACTTCTTTGTATTATACTTTAATTAATTAATTAATAATTAATTAATTGATTATTCTTTCAGCTGAATATTATTTTTCTATCAAGTTTTAAATTTCTCTCAATTGTATTATAACGCTTATAAAATGTACAATAAAGTGTCTATTTATTCCTCCTACTGAGTGTCAAATGCACTTTTTGCGTTCCATACCTTTACCAACTTTGCTGGAAGATAGTTTTGCGACTCGTAACACTGCAGCAAAGATCAAAGTATTTTCTAAGATCTTTGTAGACTTTCCCTACGTCGATCTGTAGTTATTGTCTTTTTTATTAATTTTTTTTTATTTCGATTGTTGTCTGGAAAGAGGTATATTCAGAGCATCATTCTGACGACTGAATCATTCTCTACTTCTCTACGTTAACTGCTCAAGTGGACCCAATTTAACACCAGGGTAGCAGTGATATACAATAGAAATAAGTCACTACTTTTACGCCTGAGCGTCGTGTTGACAACAAGTATGTCGTGGGTTCGATTCCCACGCTGGTCGGTGGAATAGAGTTAAAGGTATGCAACCACTGTGTTTGGGGTTCACAGAAGTATACGTCCCCCTTTCCACCACACATCATGAGGCGACAACATCAATGCATCTGGTGATGTGCTGGAAATGACCCCAACAGGCTGTGGCAGGGCCTTAGTGCTGAGGCAGGGAGAGCACATTTAACATCTTTTTTTATTTAATTTTTTTTTCAACTTGTATTCGATCTTGTAAATTTTATGTTTGCCTCCCTCAATTTTAAAAGAAATTGAATTCATTATTTTCATCGCAGGAGTACGAAACAGTTTGGTATGCCGTGCGTGCGAGTATACTGTGGAGAATAGTTTATCAAATTACATAGCAAGAAATGTTTGAAATCGAGTGAAACTTCTAACCGAGTTGCTGAGTAAGCTGCCAGGACTTGTGTATACTGAAAACGTGATCTTCCTTCTTAGTCCAAAACAACCTACTCTTTCGCGGAAGTTAGTTTCAAAAGATGTTTAAACTAAATAATGTATTAATTATACCAATTAGGATGGTATTTATTTGAATAAACGTCTTCCTTATAAAACATCACCTAGAATATGTATTAATAACTACAAGGGCCCAAACAAACATTAAATAATATGCTTTAAAATGTTATTAATTAATCATCTAAGACACTGTGAAAAAGAGTAGGTATAGTTTTACGAATATCAAGCATTTCAATAATGGTAACCGACAGAAAACATGTATTCAATTCAATTCAATTCACAT
Source organism: Antedon mediterranea (assembly GCF_964355755.1). NCBI lineage: Eukaryota > Metazoa > Echinodermata > Crinoidea > Comatulida > Antedonidae > Antedon > Antedon mediterranea. The sequence continues at coordinate 3,792,622 of NC_092677.1, forward strand.
TTATTTACGTCCAGAAAAAAAAAGTAACAAAAACAAAATGGCAAGTGATAATACAAGAAAATGGACAAAGGCAAATCCCAAAAAGATTATAATCTTGTGACAGGATTGCCTTTACAAATTTAAATTAAGAGAAGAAAAAAAATATAAATAAAGTAAATAAATTAATTAAACAATAAATAATATATATATAAAACCAGTAGATAAAAGTTGGAATAAAAAGTAAAAAAATAAAGAACAGAAAAAAGTTCTTTCTATAGATGGATGTAAGCCATAACGTCCTTCTAAAACCTTTTTACCCGAGTCATTATTATTCCAAGAACCATCGTCTACACTTCCTAGAGGGGCAGCGAGCTCACCCTCTAGTATTAAGTAATTTGAAATTAAAGATGATGTATTGTCCCAATAAAACATGAAAAATAAAGATTAATAAAATCAGACTTTCAATAGATTATTTTGTAGTTTTAATAAAGTTAAATCACTTTTATAGAAAAAAAAACTGAAAAAAATTAATGTTTTCACTTATAATTAATGACAAAATAATTGGTTAAATTCAAAAACCCATTGGCTGACAGCCAATTTACCGTTACCGCTAGTATCGAATATTAATGCTGCTGCTCTATCCATTTTTCTTTCTACGACGTGATAGTTTTTTATTTCTTTTGCGACGAGTTAGAGATAACGGTTTAAGTACTTTCTTAGTTTTTACACTCGATTTTACAATTTGTTTATTTCGTACTGTTCTCGCAAATTCTTTAGCTGATTTCATCATGTACGGGCACAGAGTGTTATTATGTTTCAAGTTTGCAATAGGCCAGTACGATCTATCTTTGATGTTTGGTGTCTTGTCAGGTAGAGTACATTCATACATTGTTTGATTTAATTTAAATTCTAAAATCTTCAAATCCTTTTCCAATTCCGGACCGTAATTTTTAAGTTTTTCTAAAAGTATAACTTTGAAATGGTCATATAGCTGGGCATCTGACGCGCACCATTTTCTGGCATCTTCACGAATTTTATCTGAAACATTGTACCTTAAACTTGCAATCCTTACTGTCTTTGTAATATATAATATATCATCCCATTCCCAACAGAAAAGCTTCTTCAACAGTAGTAAAGACTCATTGAAATACTCTTGCAACATTATAAGATCAAATTCCGTTTCTATTTTTCTTATGGTTTCGTTTAACAATGTTCGGTTCAATTGTTGAACGTGATCCAGTCCAAAATCATACAGAAGAGGATTTCTTAAGTAAGATCTTTGTCGAAATTCTGGATATCGATCAAGAAAATATTGTGGTTTGGACATAAATGTTCGATATGGATTCTGTTCATTTTGTAAATGCAACGGATTAAAAAGCTGAAAGTATCCAAAGACAGACTCCAATTGCGTAGAAGGATCTCTAATAATTGTTATGTATTTAGTATCTGGTTTCATTACGGCTTCCATTTCTGTTCGGTTGTACCTTACATGGTTCACCAGTAAATCGTAGGTGCCTGGAAGTACCTGTTTTCTGTTAAAGTGTGTGTGGCTAATTATATGTCCGCGTTTAGGTGATGCAAAAGTTAAATTTCGTAAAAATCCATATCTCTGCAAGATTAAGCTCATTGTGGTACTTCCAGTTTTGTGTGTCTTTAATAAGACAATATGTTGGTACGGCTTGCATGCAATCTCAGTTGGTTTAGTTGTAGAATTGGCGTGTTTGGGTTCAATCAATGGAATGTGCCTTCTCCAACTTGAGTTCAAACCTACATAGTACCTGCAATACACATTATTAATATAATAATATAGGTAATATTATTTTCTTCTATTCCTATCAACAACCATAGTCACTTGGAAGCAATACAGTTTTTATAGCAGTTTTAGCCAATGCAATGTGCCACAAAATTAAGTCATGTTAAACTCGTTTCAAACTAGACGAACTCATTAGCCCGATTGCAATTTTTTCGAAGAGAAACAAGGCCATATAGATGGCTGCAGTCGCGTGCTCAAGTTATTGTTTACCGACCGACCAACCTACCAACCGATCAACCAACCGACAGAAATTGCTGAACATGTTTAAAAATGTTGAAAATGTTTTAAAATATTTATATTTTTTTAATTTACACGTGCGTAGCCTGTCACTTGACGTGCTCGTATAACGTAATTTTGAGTTGAAAAGTAAGTCAAGAAAACAGAAATCGGGAAAAAAGAGTGCGTATTAACATTTAACGCGCAGTACGCGTGCAAAAAATCTTTTTTAAACGCTTAAAATTGCCTGAAACGTACTCTTATTTCATCGAAAATAAATTTTGACAATTTGGACAATTTTAAGCGCGCGTACGCATGCGTTACACGCATATGATGATTTATGCCCTGAAATGTATTAGTACCAAATTTTATTTAATTGTGATTCATTTTCGTGAAGATATGATTACAAACGTGATTTCGTTAAATCGTGCGTAGTATAGACCGCGTAATATTTTATTGCGCACCGTGAAAACATAACCACATCGATTCCTGGCCATAAGGAATATACTGTGAAAAATTTAGCTAGATTAAACTGATATCAAGATACGGTCATATACAAGTTAGTGTTTACCGACTGACCGACCAACCAACCGACCGACATAGTCGCTACCCAGTCTAATATACCAGACTAAACGTTTCTCAGATACCTTATTATTAGACTACTATTGTTAATAAGGTTACAGCTAATTGAAATTACCTGGAATCTGTGCACTTTTGGAAAAGTTGAAGCTTTCGGATTTGATATATTCCTGTCAAAGTAACGAATGTCAATAGAACCAAAAACAGTGGCTTCGCTTTAAACATTTCAGACATGATTTTTCTTACTTCAGGGTTATTTTCTTCAAACAATACAACGTTTCACCACAAACTACAACAGATAAATGTACAGAGGAATCAACCATGACGTAGCAGGTGGTCATGACGTAATTGCTGAATCCAAGCCTCTGAGTTGCTGAAAACAACAATTAAAAAAAATACCACCGGAGTTAATTTGAATATTCATGTGCACATTTTAATGGTTACGTTATCATTACCCTTAAAGAAGGCAGGAGAGGAGGGTGGGAGCTGATAGCGGCTTCAGAGGGTGCGTACTATTATGGATATGTTTCATCGGATAAGAATAATTCCAAAATAAGGTCCTTGAAAATAAACACATTAGTTGAATTTTAATTTATGTATGGTGCCTACTTTGAACGTGGTAATGTGCAAACCATAACATACAGGAGCTGCCAAGTCCGGTGCGATATTTCATTAATTTGTTTTCATTAATCATATCCATAAGGTGTGACGTAAGAATTGAGCTAATTACAATTTTCTAATGCAAACGCTTTCTGTCGAGCCGTCTGGATTAGATTGACTTTATATGTCGATGTATGGGGTTCGAATCCCATGAGCAACTTCTTTTAACTTTATAGTGAGAGAGATATTATTTAGAGGGTTAGGTTTAGTTATATTTAGGAAGTAGTTCGGCTATCGTTTACATAAGAGGTCCCCAACTTATGTACAAAAACAAAAATCACCCCGGGGACGTAATCTTTGGCTAACATGGCAAGTTAGTTCGTTTTAATCGGTTTACACCAGGCACACTTCTAAACGATGAGACGTAAAAATCGGTTTGCAAATGAGATAGACATTCAATACGATTTTAATTCCGGTTTTTGTAGTGGGGTCATGTGAATATAATTGCGATCATAAAACTGAATTTGCTCACATTCGCTTCAGGGGCGGACCAAGGGTTGTGCCCTAGTGGCCCGGGAAACACTCTTAATTTTATACTAAATGTTGTTTCTGCCACTAAATTAAAATTTACATCCCATTTCAGCGTATCCAATATCCATATAGAGTTAAACTGTATTTGTAAATTGGCAGAATGCACCGTAATATTTAACCAGCAGTCACTAAAGACCTACTACTGTATCCACGTACAGTATATATCGGCGGTCGACGTATTTTTTGTCAATAAGTTTCTGTGCATGCGCAAAATAAATTTCTGACTGACTAGTTGCTTGTGGTGCGCGCGTCATGTGAGCATGGAGATGTATCTCTCTTCGTCACGAGAGGTAATAATAATAGTCTGTTCTTATATAGCGCATATAAGCAGGCTCTCAATGCGCTTTACATAAAAAATAAAAGCAGGAAATGATAAATTAATGAAAAGCTTGTACGAAAGGAGCCCAATTATACACACTGTGTGTGTGGAAAAAACCGTCATATGTGTCGTCGATTTGTTCATAATTATTGCGTTTGCCGGGGTTTTTCCATAATTTAAGGCCAAATCATAATTTTGCGTATAATTTTTGTTTTTCCGTGTAGAACCCTATTTATCTTCATTTCCGTATTAGACTACATTTCCGTAGTAACAGTGTTATACCGGTAGCTGAGCACATTTTGCTTCTTTCCGCAAATTTTCTATCATTATTTTATGTCTAATATAATTATTGAGTACGTTTTCCTCAATATTTATAGCAGCAGCTTCATATTTTTTATCTAATTTTTTGAAATCATTAATTGATGATAATAATTAATGTACTTATTATTATCTTTTATTATTTCATTATAGTTAATATAATTTATCACCGTACCGGCGGAAGAATCTTCATCGGGAATTCCCCCTGATTCACATTGAAGCAAATCCTTTTATTCTATTTTTCGTCACGCGTGTTTCTGCTTCGATCGTTTTGTTGTTTGCTTGCAGTTTTTCCGTTGTGTATACAAACATACACACATATATGTCACATAATTAAAACATTGAACGTTGATAGGCTTATAGGGTATGTTCAAGTTACAGAGTTGCAGGAAGGTTTTGTTGTTAGCTTATTAATAGATAAAAGAAGTAATGTCAACGAACGACCTTCACCAACAGCACTGTATCGTATAATGTAGGCGGGATTGAGTGTAATGCTTCAATTCACTCGGACAATTCGTGCGGTCACAGTCTGTAACTAACGCTAAGCAGGGAGTTGCTTATTTTACAACTCTCTGCGCTAAGTAACCCATTACTGTATATTGTTTCTTTGTGTTACATAATATATTTCCTTATAAATTATATCATTACCTGTACTTTCCGCGTGAACGTTGCTTGGAGAAAATAACTTATTTAGTAATGAGAATCATGTCTCGAATGTGTAAATTGAAGTCACTATTTTTTGTTATATTAATGTTGGTTACTTTGACCGGAATTAATATCAGAAAAATTTTACTTGATCAAAAATGTCCAAATTCCAGATAAGTGTTGAAGCGAGAATAGGACTATTCTGTCGTGGGGTTTACCAGCAGCTACTAGTTCTAGTTCTAGTTGATCATATGGGCGTAGCAGATGAATACAGTGTACCAAGTTATTCCATAGAGGAATAGTAGTTGTACTCATCATGATATGAGGCATCATACATCATCATACACAGGCATACGCCATATCTCCCAGTGGTGCATCTCCTCTCCCGACTGCGGGTTGTTTTCTCGATGGCCGTCGTTGGTTCTCATCAACCGACGCCCTTGTAGTTTTTTGTTTGTTTTTTGTACCAACTGGGTGTCCAACCACCCTCCACATCTGCTAAAGGAGTGGTGGGGGTATAAGCTAATTGGTTTAATATCACATTTACACTCGTAATATTTTTTTTCGCTTACTGTTACCGCTCTTCTGTGCAAATATTTATAAGATTTCGCAGTTTCTAAAGCTCTGTCTGCACTATCAAACTAGTTAGACAACAAGGCCATATACATGGCTGCAGTCACCTGCTCAAGTTAGTGTTTACCGACCGAACGACCAACCGACCGACATAGTAAGCTGGAGTCGCGTTGCACGTGACTAAAAACGTGTGATGTGCCCAAATATGGTGGTGATATACTCAAATATGCTAGTGATATACCCAAATATGCTAGTGATATGACATCATCATTTTCATATATGAGCACATCACATTTTTTGTTACATAAAGTTTGTTAATTTATAATTACAGGCCAATGAAACTATCACAAAAATGCCAAATTTGACCCTTTTTTAGACATAAATCGTACTTCTTCAGAAAATAAATACAAGAAATACCGAATTCAGCAATTGTCATTTAATGCATCTTTCCCTACTGATACCGTACTCGAACATTTTTCTAATTTTATTTTGTACTATGATGTGTTATGTATGTTTATGAATTTGTGAATGGAAATAATGAAAAAAAATGTTTTTTTTTATTGAATAGAATAATCAAAATGATAGTGTTTATGAATAAATGATTTAATTATTTAAGTCTTGAATATTAATGAGGGTATTATTTCTATAAGTAATTATAATTATGATATTTTAATGAATACATTAATGGTATTATTTATGAATAAGATGGTTCTGAAATCATATGTACATCCCTAATACGTAGTAAAAATATGGTCCTCGGTCAAGTTGTCATTTAACATTCAACTATAACTAGTTCCTCATTGTTTCAGTGGATTTAATTATTAAAATGATTTGGTGATCGAGTCTTTTTTGTAAGAAGCATTGTGATGATTTAAATGGATGGCGCCGATGGATCAAGTTTATTGTATCGCCTAATGTAGGCTAGGAATGAGTGTAATGCTTCAATTCACTTGGACAATTCGTGTCACAGTCTGTAACTAACGCTTTATGCATGCCATTATATATTATAAATTAATATTTAGCATTACCTGTACTTTCCGCGTGAACGTTGCTTATAGAAAATAGCTTATTTAGTAATGAGAACCATGCCTCGAATGTGTAAAATGAAGTCACTATTTTTTGTTATATTGATGTTGGTTACTTTGACCGGAATATATAATATCAGAAAAATTTTACTTAATCAAAAATGCCCAAATTACAGGTAAGTGTTGAAGCGAGAATAGGACTATTCTGTCGTAAGGTTTACCAGCAGCTACTAGTTCTAGTTCTAGTTGTCCCACCATGACCTAGAAGATCATATGGGCGTAGCAGATGAATACAGTGTACCAAGTTATTCCATAGAAGAATAGTAGTTGTAGGCCTACTCATCATGATACGAGGCATCTACATCATCATACACAGGCATAAGCCATATCTCCAAGTGGTGCATCTCCTCTCCCGACGGCGGTTTTTTTTTTCTCGATGGCCGTCGTCGGTTCTCATCAACCGACGCCCTTGTAGTTTTTTGTTTGTTTGTTTTTTGTATCAACTGGGTTTCCAACCACCCTCCACATCTGCTAAAGGAGTGGTGGGGGTATAAGCTAATTGGATGGTTTAATATCACATTTACACTCGTAATGCACTTATTGTGGTCTAAAACCAACCGTTAAGGGGATACGGACTTTAAGAGGTGCAGTATATATAGTGGCCATTTAATTTATGCCATCAACTCACTTCGATGTCCGATTTTGGTAAACTTTGAATAGTATGATGTTCGAACAATTGTGACATATCAATCAGAAAAAAGACTAAACAAAATTATGTCCATATATGAAGAATATGTTCTGGTCAAGAGGGGCACAAAAGTCTGAACATTTAGGTAGATCCAGGTAGGTAGATGTTGAAATGTGTTCTAAGTCTATACTAATTTTACTGGTCTATTATCATTGCTTCCTTCTGACTAGTTTGTAAAAATAGGAAAAAAAAATAGAAAATGGTATAAATTATATTGGTAATTTGTATTGCAGGTACTGTGTCGATTTAAACTCAAGTTGGAGAAAGCACATTTCATGGAGTGAACCTAAACAGGCTAATTCTACATTAAGTGAGATTGCATGCAACCCGTACCAACATATTGTCTTATTAAAGACACACAAAACTGGAAGTACCACATTGAGCTTAATCCTGCACAGATATGGATTTTTACGAAATTTAACTTTTGCATCACCTAAACGCGGACATATAATTAGCCACACACACTTTAACAGAAAACAGGTACTTCCAGGCACCTACGATTTACTGGTGAACCATGTAAGGTACAACCGAACAGAGATGGAAGCCGTAATGAAACCAGATACTAAATACATAACAATTATTAGAGATCCTTCTACGCAATTGGAGTCTGTCTTTGGATACTTTCAGCTTTTTAATCCGTTGCATTTACAAAATGAACAGAATCCATATCGAACATTTATGTCCAAACCACAATATTTTCTTGATCGATATCCAGAATTTCGACAAAGATCTTACTTAAGAAATCCTCTTCTGTATGATTTTGGACTGGATCACGTTCAACAATTGAACCAAACATTGTTAAACGAAACCATAAGAAAAATAGAAACGGAATTTGATCTTATAATGTTGCAAGAGTATTTCAATGAGTCTTTACTACTGTTGAAGAAGCTTTTCTGTTGGGAATGGGATGATATATTATATATTACAAAGACAGTAAGGATTGCAAGTTTAAGGTACAATGTTTCAGATAAAATTCGTGAAGATGCCAGAAAATGGTGCGCATCAGATGCCCAGCTATATGACCATTTCAAAGTTATATTTTTAGAAAAACTTAAAAATTACGGTCCGGAATTGGAAAAGGATTTAAAGTTTTTAGAATTTAAATTAAATCAAACAATGTATGAATGTACTCTACCTGACAAGACACCAAACATCAAAGATAGATCGTACCGGCCTATTGCAAACTTGAAACATAATAACACTCTGTGCCCGTACATGATGAATTCTGCTAAAGAATTCGCTTCAATAGTACGAAATAAACAAAATGTAAAATCGAGTGTAGTCAAAAAAAGAAAGAAAACTGGTCGTCGTAGAAAGAAACTGCACAATAGCAAATATTTATAAGATTCGCAGTTTATAAAGCTCTGTCTACACTATCAGTTAGACAAAACGTGATATACCCAAATAATGCTAGTGATATGACATCACGTCCATATATGATTGATTATAGTTTCATCATATTTAAATCAAAATACAAAAAATACCTAATATCAAAATACAAACCAATTTAATATTTCACCCAAATTTTGACCTATTTCAAACACCTCTTTTACCCTTATTTATTTATTTGTTTGTTTGTCTTGTCTTCGTCTATACTTGGTCTCTTGCGTAGTGTATGTACCGTCTGTAACCCCTGTTTGTCTCTGTCTATGAACATTTGATCCAAATTTTTTTATACAACTTTTTTCCTGGTGGAACCTGTCGTAAAGCTCTTTGAGCTTATTTGTGTTTTCTCCAGATACAATGCATTTATATTAACTTGATTCATACTTTGTCAACATATTTTGAAATTTGCTTTGTATAAATAAATGATTGAATGAATGAATGAATATGGTCACACCACATTTTTTTGTCACATAAAGTTTGTAAGTTGATAATTACATGCCAATGAAACTACCAGAATAACCATTCCGACAAATTTGCCAAATTGGACCCTTTTTTATTAGACAATACATCATATTATTTATTTAGAAAATAAATATGAGAAATACTGAATTCAACAATTGTCATTTAATGCATCTTTTCCTACTGATACCGTACTCCGTACACACCGTACGTATTTTATTTTGTACTATGATGTGTTATATTTATGAATTTGTGAATGGAAATATGAAAAAATAAATGTTTTTTATTGAATAATGAATAATCAAAATGGTATTGTTTATGAATAAATGAATTAATTAGTCATGAATATTAATAAGGGTATTTTTTCTATGACTTATTTTTAATGAATAAATTAATGGTATTATTTATAAATAAGAAAATGTATTTTCAATAAATATATGGATTTTAATGTTTTTTAATTATGGTGTTTTAGTAAAAAATAAATAATTTAAATGAAAGTACTTAAAAACTGAGTGAAGTACTTGGCAAAATATATCAGAAAAAAACATTATGCGGAGAGAGGGAGACTTTACATACTATTTGATATTCTGCGACTTACAGCCTATTGGGCTGAATTGCGCACAGGTACGTATGGATGGACAACAAATACCAAAACTTTCTACTTCCCTAGGGTCCCTTCGTGTCAAATGCTGCCACCAAACGGTGCCTGTTCGTCTCTATACAACAACAGGGGCTGAATGGACCAGTAACTCCCTACTCTCATGAAAGATGTGTACATTTGACCTCCAGCTTTGGGTCATAATCAGAGAAGACTTGTTCTACCACCAGGAAATGGCCGAGGAGTGTCTTGAACGTGTTCCGCCGCTTGTATAGCTACCGCTGTTTTGGTTCATGTCAAAAAATATAAATTTCATTTTAAAACACTAGGCCTACAAAGCGGATGCTATTTAATATTTCGTATGAAAGATACATGTACGTTTAAAGAATAACAGTTTTTCTCCTTTTTTTTTTTAAAGGTTATTATGAACCGATTTTCTTGAATTTCAATAAGCATGTTCTGTAAGTATATACCTTCTAAACCGAAAAGAGAATGATAACTGAATTAATCTTAATGGCAAAACATGTCCATATAAATACATCAATCGTTCATGTAATCTACACTAAATGTAATCTATGTAATCATGTAATCTACACTAAATTCATGGAATGCTCTCCCTGCCAGTACAGTAGAAGTTGACACAACCATACTATTTAAAAGAAAATTTTAGAAGACGAGGGGGCTAATAGAGGGCCACGACCGGCCCACCAGCCTCTTGCACCACTCATTTAGAGTGGTGTACGGTGAGTTACGGTGAGTTACACTGTAAAACTTTATGTGACAAAAAAAGGAATTTGCCCATATGGAGACGATGACGTCATATCACTAAGTAATTTGGGCACATTTTTGTCAAACTAGGTTGACAGTGTAGATAGAGTTAACATTATAATCAATAAAAATAATATCTAATAAGTAATGGAGCTACCAAACTGGTTGATCGTTATTGATGTCTACTTTAATATACCCGTTGTGACATTATGACGAAAAAAAGAATTTCATATTTTCACATGTGTTATTTAAACATTTGTCATCAAACTTGTATTTTGTTTATTTCGTATTATTGTCGTAAATACTTGATCGGATTTCAGCATGTACTGGCAAAGCGAATTATTATTGCTACTGTTTGCAATAGGCTGATACGCTCTATACCTTACTTTAGGTGTCTTGTCAGGTAGAGTACATTTATACATTGTTTGATTCAATTTAAACTCTAAAATCTTCAAATCCTTTTCCAAATCCGGACCGTAATTTGTAACTTTTTCTAAAAATATAAGTTTGAAATGGTCATACAGTTGGGCATCTGACGCGCACCATTTTCTGGAAACTTCGCGAATTTTATCTGAAACATTGTACCTTAACTTTGTAGTTCTTGTTCCTTTTGCAATATATAATATATCATCCCATTCCCAACAGAAAAGCTTCTTCAACAGTAATAAAGACTCATTGAAATACTCTTGCAACATTATAATATCAAATTCCTTTTCTATTTTTCTTATAGTTTCGTTTAACAATGTTTGGTTCAATTGTTGAACGTGATCAAGTCCAAAATCATACAGAAGAGGATTTCTTAAGTAAGATCTTTGTCGAAATTCTGGATATCGATCGAGAAAATATTGTGGTTTGGACATGAATATTCGATATGGATTCTGTTCATTTTGTAAATGCAACGGATTAAAAAGCTGAAAGTATCCAAAGACAGACTCCAATTGCGTAGAAGGATCTCTAATAATTGTTATGTATTTAGTATCTGGTTTCATCACGGCTTCCATCTCTGTTCGGTTGTACCTTACATGGTTCACCAGTAAATCGTAGGTGCCTGGAAGTACCTGCTTTCTATTAAAGTACGTGGAGCTAATTACATGTCCGCGTTTAGGTGTTGCAAAAGTTAAATTTTGTAAAAATCCATATCTCTGCAAGATTGAGGTGATTGTAGAACTTCCAGTTTTGTGCGTCTTCAAGAAGACAATATGTTGTTGTGGCTTGCATGCAATCTTACTTGGTTTAGTCGTAGTGAAATCACTACGTTTGTCTTCACTTCCTGTAGGCCTAGGCCTTCTATGCGTTCGCCGCTCCGATTTTACATCGACACAGCACAAGCTATTGTAATATATAATTAACAAAATTTATTAATATAAACAAGCCGAGGTTCATGGATGAGTTAGACGTAAATGTTACGTTTCACATTAAAATGAACATGAATTCGTATGTTATTATTTTATGTAGTCTTTGGAACGGTTTAGTTACATCTATCCATCAGGTTACTTCAATCGTTTATTTTAAGGCTCCTCTGAAACTCATCTTTCTAACTCTTTTTTTTTTTAGTTTAACGCTTTTTATATCTTTTTTAACAGGCTTTATGCGCTATACAAGCCCTATATTATTATTGTGTATCATTTTAAAATTAGTTTACTGCAGTAACTGCATTTTTTACTGCAATAACGCATGATTTTAGTTTGCTTCAAAGCAGTATTTGCAATAACAAGGTGATGTTAATCTAAAAATTGGCCTTCACTGATAAATATTGCATAAACAGGTTTTTAAAGAGTGTGTCAACACAATAATACACTTCGGTAACTGTAGAGTATAGTAAGTTGAACTTATTATTGGACCCTTATTCAAATAAACTTACCTTGAATTTGTGTAAACATCTTTTAGGACAATTGATGAAAAGCTCCTAAAATGATGTATCCCGATCACACTTCCTAAAATAAATACAGCAATCAGTAGAAATTTTAACTTTCGTTTATACATCTTTATACTCCTTGAATTACTAAACGATGAATTTTAAGTGATAATTTTAATAAACTAAAGTGTTTGCACAGCTCTGTACACTGCTTTTTATATTGTCCTCTCATGGACTCTACCATTATTTATGTTTGGTTGTTACGTAGGCTTTTACAGACAATCAACCTACGGGTTCCAAATAGTAAGATCGCGTGGCAGATAGCATTGATGAGTGGGTGTTTGTACTGTGCGAGTGTTTGAAAACGGTAGGGGTGGGGGGGGGGGGGGTTCTTTGTAGATGAGGGTGGCTTTACTTTAGCTTTTGACATATAGTTAATCGATAAATGAGTTGTATCCTAATACCAGTGAATAATATGGAAATTAATATGATCCGAAATCCCCATTAAATTCATGGCCAAACGAAAATGGACACTCAGTACCGGTACCAGCATTATTGAAAAATATTTAGGGCTAATTAAAATTCAGTAGATTTTTAAAATGTAATAATTCCACGCTATGATAGTACGAGGATCGTTCCAAAGGACTATTAACTGGAACAGACACCCGTTCAGTGTTTGAAAATTAATTGCACATTTCAAATGAATTGTTAGATTATTAAAACTTGGGCAAGGCCTACTATTATATTGACGGCCAAATTTTTATAGATTTCTTTCATTATTTACTATTTGAAGCATCAATTGTTAATACAAATACTTCCAAATATTTTATCTTGAATTTGTTTTCGGTAAATATAGGCTATAAGTAAGGATATATTTGCTGTGTAAACAAACAATTATTTTTGTTTCTCTAAAAGTTTAGTTCAAAGTCGTTGTACGGTGAGGGCGCAATTAATTCGCGATTGCGCAGTTACCACTTAGCAACAGACTGGTAAAATGGCCGAACGTGGTAAACACGAAGAAAACGGTTTGTTGATTTCTTAATTTAAATTGGCGTATATTAATACATTTGTAAAATAACCTTAATGCACTATTGCCGACATAAGTAGCGTATAACTGGTATAAAATAGTTATTTATAGGCCTAGGCTACTTAGGCTAGGCTAGGCCTAGCTAGCCTATAATAGGCTAGGCTAGGCCTAGCTAGCTGGCCTAGCTAGCTAGGGCCTACTAGAGTATTACTTAATATAGGCCTAGCTAGGTAGGCCTAGGCCCTATCCTTCCTAGGTCTAGGCCTACATACTACAAATAAAATGCCTCCCTTCCTCCTCCATACCCCTATCATGGCTAGGTAGGCTACTCCTATATAATTAATATTTAATAAGGCTAGGTAGCTAGCTCTAGCAGGGTGGTGTCAGCCAGAAAGCTGCTTTAGTTTAGCCTTATTATAGCCTTTTTGCAAGGTTACAGTACATACTTTACTTGTCAATATTATAGGCTACCTACCTAGCTAGGCCTAGGCTAGTATAGTAATACTATAATACAATAGGCTAGGCTTCTAGTAGGGGCTACTAGAGGGGGATAGGTCTAGGCTAGTTAGTAACTATTCTAGGCCGGTCAGTCTAATTACCGAAAACAACCGAAAATAACCGAAAACAACCCCAAACAACCGAAAACAACCACAAACAACCGAAAACAACCATAAACAACCGAAAACAAACCGAAAACAAAATAAAATAATCTAAATACCGAAAACAAATTTGTATAATATTTTTTAAATGTCGCCCTCTATTGATGGGTGTTTCTAAATCTAAGACCATAACATGCAGAAACAAAACCGCGCGCGCAAAAGCCAAGGAAGACCCTACGATGGTAGTGTGCACAAAATACAACTAAAAATCATGCAATCAATCAATGATAACATCGCATTTACTTACAGAATCTATAAAAATATTTTAATTTTAGTCTTTCGATTTTTGATCCAGAAACCAGCGCATTACTCCTTACAATAATTGTGAATATGTTAATCCATAGTATAGAAAGTAAATTGACTATGGTTAATCATGATCGATTTAATTATAGATTTTCAAAGATAATTATACAAAGATACTAGGGACTATAAAGTATACTTAAAACAAGCTCACTATAAAGGATTCACAATAAAATCTATTCAGTAAAATTACTGTAGTCGAGTAAATAACGTTTTTATCCTTAATCGCTTCAGTATTCACTTAATAAGTGACGAAAACCGAGGACGAAAAAACGCAAAGTTAGATAAAATCATGCTTTGTTTTTGAAAAGACTAAAAACGAAATGGGTTTATAGATTTTGTAAGTAAATGTAATCTATTTCATTGAATTTGTACGATTTTGAGTTGTATTTTGTGCACACTACCATTTCTTAGGGTCTTCCATGACTTTTGCGCCTCTGTATGGTCTTAGCTTTAGAAACACCCATCAATAGAGGGCGACATTAAAAAAAATATTATACAAAATTTGTTTTCGGTATTTAGATTTTTAAAATTTTTTTTTCGGTTTGTTTTCGGTTTGTTTTCGGTTGTTTTCGGTTATTTTCGGTTGTTTTCGGTTGTTTTCGGTTATTTTCGGTTGTTTTCGGTAATTAGACTGACCCTTCTAGGCTACTACTAGGGTAACCTCTGGGTGGGCCTTATTTATTAGTTAGGCTAACCTTGAATTCTTTCATTAATTCATTAAATTGATTCTTTTTTATGCAATTTCCATTTATTTTTAGAGCCTCATTAGAGTAGAGGCATTTTCTTTACTTTATTGTCAAGTTTTTGTAATTTATCTATAGCCTCTAGCCTAGTACTTGTTGACAGTAGTAGCCTAGTATTAGGACTAATTAATAATAGGCTAGGTAGTAAAGTGATTGTTTAGGCTTACGATACTTTATAGCCTAATACTATTATTATATTGTTTATGTGGGATTTTTGTCTGGGCTGGGCCCTACCTAGCCTAAGCCTAATAATACTATAATAGTATGTATAAGAAGATAGCAATATAGCCCTGTTTTTTTTGTGTGTTTTTTTCGTTTGCATTTAGAAGATCAAAGAAATGTTCTAAATAACATGACAGCCTAATCTGTGCTGGTATTTTTTTGTATACAACCCTCGCTACATAATTTGAGTGCCTGTACTTAGTAAGCCAGCCTACTCTATGTCTTAAGATCATCAGGCCTAGGCTTAATACAACTTAATATGTTTTTCTTATTTATTCCACATTTTGCACGTTCACTTGTTTTATTAGAAATTTCACAAGAAACTGTTAAAAAGTTGAGTTTAAAAGATGCAACACATAAATTAAAAGCAGAAGCTCTAAGAGAATTTAATTTGCGAAAAAATGACATCAGTACTAATGGGGAAGAGGATAGTAGTAAGGAAATTCACTCACAGCGAGACGGTGTTTTAGATGGAGGTAGTGGAGATAATGAAGATGGTATAAAAAGAATGACCAGCGATGGTGATAACTCCAGTATTGGTAGAGATGCTCAACCAGAATATGAAGAAGAAAGTAATGCTCTTTCTACTGAACCTACCAAACAGCCGCCTGATGCAAAAAACTCACATGTAGTAAAAAACACAAAAAATATTGAAGAAGAAACTTTCTCTACCGGTGCCAAACTGCCTTTCTCCACCGCAGATTCCTCTGCTGACAACAGAAACCTGAGTAAGAGGATTGAATCCAAAGAGTTACTTAAATCATCTTATTTATCAGCTGACTGTCACCACATCTGATTTTGCATGTCACGATTTATGATTCTTTAGAAACATCACCTCTCCTCAGCACCCACCATCACACATGTTTCATTTATTGCAGAGCTTTGCACCCATATGTAATAATATATAACTAAAAGTTTGATCATTTCAGAATAATGAAGGGACAGGGGGAGGGGGGGGGGGTGTGGTTGAAGGAGAAATGACCTGTCTGCATTACAATATTATCTTGTTTCATAATTTCTGTGGAACTTGTTGGAGAAGTGAGTGGCCAAGCAGTTAAGACAGTGGGACCGTAATACCCTGCAATATGAACATCAGCAAGGGTTCGAGTCTGACTCACTCTATGGTTCTGGTTATGGTAGAATGAGTCTTCTCGGATAAGAACTATAAACCGTAGGTCCAGTGTACACTTCTGGTTTATGTGCACTTTAAAGAACCTAGTACATCTTTCAAGACGAGTAGGGGGTTACCCCGGTGTACTAGTACACACAGCCACTGTCACACAGACACTTATCATATAACTCATCGAGAGGGCCCCTTGATTGTCAGCATACACTGTTTAGGGTAACCCTCTATAAATAAGGTAAAACTGTATTGTACTGGGTTTTCCACCTGTGTTGAATACGATTTTACAGTAATTCAATTTAAAAAATACGTTCTTAAAATGATTAAATGAATGTGTACTAATTGATAGTTTAGAACTACTAATTAATACCACAGTGTGTATATCAACTGTACTGTAATAATTTGAATGATGTAAATGGTACATGTTTTCCTTTTTGAATATCACTAATTGCTTTAAGTTCACATACTGTATGTTTTCTCATCTCAGACTGTTTAGTCATTTTTTAACATTATTTTAATATAATAAGAGATTAAAGTGGATCGCCTTTGCTACATCCCATAATGTATATCTGAGTCATTAGCTAAAGTAAAGTTACTTAAGCTCTGTCTACACTTTCAAACTAGTTTGACGTGCCCAAATATGGTAGTGATATGCTTAAATATGGTATTTATTTTTTGTGTCACATAATGTTTGACAGTGTAGACCGAGCTTTACAAAAAAAAGTGACATTGACAAATAAAAGAACATCCATAGTTTATCAATTGTTTCATGTTCCAAAACTAATTCCATATTCCACAACGCAAAAATCCTTTTTATTTATTTTCTCAGTGAACATCTTTAACTGCATACACGCGCATAAATAATTAACTATAATGTTAATTATTTTCTGTTCTGTTTTTCGTTTAAAACACAGAAGAGAATGGTGATGTGGAGAGTGGAACCAATGCAGAAGGATCTGAACATGTCTTAGATACAACTTCTGCTGTTGGACCAGCAACGTCTGCAGATCTTGAAAACACTGGTGAAAATCTAGAAGTTGACAAAGCATCAAAGACTAAGAACCCAGATGCTGGCGACTCAGAAAATGACCACATAGAAAATGGAGACCATTCGGCAACTATGGAAGAAAAAGTGGTTGATATTAAATTGGCAAAAACTGCCAAAGACGATGACAAACAAGCAGGTTCAGAAAACACAAATGGTGAAGACTTAAATTCTGAGAAGGAAGACTTAAGCAAAGATAAAAATACATCAGGTATCCATTTCTTGATTAGATAGTAAAAAAAAAGATTTTCTTTTTAAACTAAATTGTTATTGATTCTTTGTTTTACATTTTCAGAAGAGTCACTTGAAAATGTTACAAATGATGGAGATGCCACTGAGCAAGCTAATAACAATAATGATACCCTGGGCAATGCAGAAGAACAAACAACCAGTGAGACCAATCAGGATGATAGAACCTCTTTGGAAGCTAATACAAATGTCAACAACTCTGCAGATGGTGAGAAAAATGAAAACAAGGAAACAGAAGATTCCACAGCAGACCAGGAAAATGACCAACAAGAAGAGGAGAGTCGTGAACCTGTAGCAGAAAGTAAACAAGAGCAGGACAAAAACACAGATGGAGATAAAGGAAAACAAGAGAGTGTACCTGCAACAGAAGAGGATAACAAAAACACTGATAAACAGCAAGAACAGAGTAATGTATCCACAACAGAAGCTAAGAATGAGGAAGACAAAAGCACAGATGGAGCTGATGGAGGCGCATTTTCCAAAGGACAAAAAAGTGATAGTTCTGCTAAAGATGCAATAGAACTTCAAGAAGTCCAGCAAGAGTCTTTCAAAGAGTCAACTAATTTTGAAGAACCTATAGCAGAAACAAAGAGTTCACCAGCACAAGAGATTGTGCCAGAACCCTCAGCTGGAGAAGCATCTACTGCAGCAGCTACAGAAGGTGATCTTCAGAAGGATGATCAACAACCAGATGAAGGCTCTGTGGAACCAGAAGAAGCCAGAGAGCAAGATGAAGATAAAATCCCATCACAGTTTTACTATGATTCGTCAGAACTGCAGTCTACTGCTAAGGTTGCAGAAGATTCAGGACTACCATTGGATTTGCTTAAAATACAGTATCCTTGGATTGTTTTTACAATGCTATAGTTAAGGTTTAAAGCTCTGTCTACACTATCAAACTAGTTTGACAAAAATAATGTGCCCAAATATGATAGTGATATGACATCATCATGTCCATATATCGGCACATCGCATTATTTTTGTACATAAAGTTTATAAGTGTAGACAGCTTTAAGAACCATGCCAAACTTTTACAGTAACTACATTTTGTGTACTCTTTAACTTTTGTATGCATGCAAGCTTTTTATGGGAAATTATACACATTGATTTTTGCAGCGACTGTCTCATAAACTTCTACATTGAAATAAACTAAACTAGTAAAAAATGTAGTTACTGCAGTAAACTGTAGTAATTTTTGAAGAATACTTTTTATGCTTATTATCCTTGAAATACGACTCCAGTCATTCTTTTGGCTACGACTGTTTGAAACATCACAATTTACTGATGTTGGATGCCAACACTATCATCTTCATAGCAGGTAATATGGTTCAATTGTTGGATATTACTACCAATGAACAGAAGTACATCCGAAGCACAAGTGGTGGAGGAATTGGTGCTATTGCTGTGAGTACACGTAGAGATAGATATTTTGCATTTTCTGGATTTTTAAAATCATTGATATCTAATACTGTATATGTTTTTTAAGGTTCACCCAAGTGGCAAGTATTTCGCTGTTGCCGAAAAAGGAGTAATGCCTAATATAAACATTTATGAGTTCCCGTCACTAAAGCTGTATCGTATTTTACGAGAGGGGACGGAGACGGCCTATGCTCACATTGATTTCAACCCGTCGGGGTCACTGCTTGCCTCAGTTGGAAGCAGTCCAGATTTTATGCTGACCGTGTGGAATTGGGCAGATGAGGTGATTATGTTGCGATCCAAGGCTTTCTCTCAAGATGTTTTCCGTGTAACATTTTCACCAGATAACGAAGGCCAACTGACAACAAGTGGTATTGGCCATATTAGGTAAATATATGCTACTGATCTAAAGCTCTGTCTACACTATCAAACTGTTTGTTATCAGATGGGTTATTCCATTTTATATATAGGGCTTCTTTTATTTTTAATTTGTAAAAAAGTGTGATGTGTCCAAATACAGTAGTGATATGACATCATCATGTCCATCTATTGGCACATCAAATTATTTGTCACATAAAGTTTGATAGCGTAGACAGAGCTTAACAGCCTTCCGATAACTAACATATTTTTTTTTAAATAATTTTCCTAATAACTTTGACAATAATGTTTACTTTATAGATTCTGGAAAATGGCCCATACTTTTACCGGCCTAAAGCTTCAGGGTCAACTTGGCAAGTTTGGTCGTACTGCCATTTCCGACATTCGGGGGTACATTGAGCTACCAGACGGCAAGGTGCTATCGGGAACGGAGTGGGGAAACATGCTGCTTTGGGATGGCGGCTTGATCAAAGTTGAGATTGCTCGCAAACACAAGAAGAATTGTCACACCGGACCGATTGAACAATTTGTGATGGATGAAGGCGAACTCATTACAATTGGAGCTGATGGTTTTATTCGCGTAAGCTAATTTGAATTTTCTGAAATATGAATTTAATAATATTCCATGACTTAAGCTCTGTCTACTCTATCAAATTTTTATATAACAAAAAATGTGATATGGACATGATGATGTCATATCACTACCATATTTGGGAATATCACTACCATATTTGGGCACATCGCACTTTTTTGTCTTGAAACTAGTTTGATAGTGTACGGTATTCTGTATACCATGTAATTCTAAAAAATGGAAAAAAAAGTTTAGAATGTTTTGACGTTTTATTAACTACAGTAAATAATCTTTGTATGGTTCCTTTACAGGTTTGGGATTTTGAAAGTATAGATACCGCAGACTCTCACGATGACTCTGGAATATTTGAGATGGAACCGATGAATGAGTTGAAAGTGGGGAACGGGGTTCATCTTCGATCCATGATAAAATCGGTTGATCCAGAGGCTCAAAGTATTTGGTTTGCTCAGGTAAGGATTTTTAGTCAGGACTTCAATAAGTTGTTGATAATGTTATTTAGAGAAAATTAAGTTAGAGTAAGGCATCTGGTTTCTGCCGATTCTAGTTCCAATACATTAGAACCCTTTTTATAAGGTTTTTGTGAAACTAGTTTGATAGTGTAGAATAGCCTAAGGAGACACTGTGTCTAGATAAAGATGTACGCTCTTTCTAATTATTTATCAAATCTCTCTAGGATGCAAACGGCGCCATATGGAAGTTGGACTTGTCCTTCTCTCACACCACAAAGGATCCAGACCAGTTATTTTCGTTCCATTCTGGAGTTATCACAGAGGCAGTTTCTTCTGGTGTATCGCATCTGGTTGCCACAACTGGTGATGATTGTAAGTGAAGAGGTTTGCAATGTCAGAATATGGGACATTTTTTTTTCTGGCAATTACATTATATGGAACAGTCAATAGTTTGTGTAATTTATTATTTTCTATCCGCACGGTTAACTATGAATACTGTGCTGATGGAAAACGAATGAAGCACTGAAAAAAGAGATTTTTTTTCTTCTTTTTTTTTTTATAGATATTAAATAGAGATATACTACTAAAACTACTGTATTTCAATTCAGAGGACTACTGTTTAATAACATGTTTAATTTTTTTGTAGGTACCGTTAGAGTCTATGACTATAGCTCTAAGTCCAAGCTATGTCAGACTAGATTTAATTCAGGTGGAACGTCACTTTTATGGATACCTGATATTGTAAGTTTTTAGTTATTAGTGTGTTTATCATAGTCAATATAAAAATGAATATTTATTATGCTGGTTAGTTTTTTTGGGTTTCATAAGATAGGGAACCATTTATAATAACCCTGACTCTCCCACAGACAGACAAACTTTCAATATTAACATTATGTTTACGTTTTAATTATCAACCAGATTGACCCAAAAGGTCGAACAATCTTGGCAGGCTTCGAGGACGGTGTGGTACGTGTTCTGACCGTTTCTAAACGTGACCCTAATGACACAACACCAGTAAAACGACAATCAATCGTAACCAATGCTCAGTTATTACTTAAGCAAGCATTCAAGCCTCAAAGTTCAAAGGTCACTTCAATGGCAATTGACTCAAAAGGAGAATTCCTAAGTACAGGGGTAAGTATCATGTAAAATTAAACTATGTCTGTGTAAATTATTTTCTAATACAAACATTCAACAGCTTTCAAAAAGTTTTGTCAACCAAATAAAAACACTTCTCTTCATAATTTTAAACACGTTTTTTGTTTTTTAACAGGGTTCTGATAGCACTGTGTTCTTTATGACAGTTGGTGATGTGTACAAACCAATTGGCTTTGTTGATGTCCCAGGTCCTGTAACCCATTTGACATGGTCCCCACCACATTTTGTAAGTATACCACTTTAATATTTGCATACATGCTTAAAAGAATTACCACATATGATCTGTTCAACATTGTGGTGTTCTCTCAGCAAATACTCACAAAGAACGGTTATGTATAGAATCTAATCAGAGTTTTCTATACTTTAGCTCAATATACAACACGTCTAAAATCTTTTCGTCCACACACGTAAGCACCCTTTTACATCACAAGTTGATATCCAGGTTTGCGTAGTGTGAATGAAATTTTTTTTTTTTCTAGGATAAAAATACACTGCTTGTGTTCTGTGCGAACGGCGAAGTAGTAGAAATAGAAGCTCCTGATAGCGACACATACGACACGTCTAAAACTTTCCGTCTGAAGAACGTCAAGATGCGGAATGCAACTTTCAAAAGCGTTAAATCAAAGCTAAGAGTAAGACGCAATTTTTTTATGTATGAATCAAACCGAAAAGAGCTTTACAGACATTGAAGGGGTCAATAAGGGGTCAAGGGTGAAATATTTAGGAAATCGCACTCTAAGGTTTGGGTAATTATTACTGTATTCAGTCACAGGTATCCACATATGACATTATCTTTCCAGTATCAGGAAAATTCTGTGATACGGTATACATATGTATCACATGTGTCACCTGATTAACCCATGCTTTAGTATCACATGTGTTACCTGATTAACCCATGCTTAAGTATCACATGTGTCACCTGATTAACCCATGCTTTAGTATCACATGTGTTACCTGATTAACCCATGCTTAAGTATCACATGTGTCACCTGATTAACCCATGCGTAAGTATCACATGTGTCACCTGATTAACCCATGCTTAAGTATCACATGTGTCACCTGATTAACCCATGCTTAAGTATCACATGTGTCACCTGATTAACCCATGCTTAAGTATCACATGTGTCACCTGATTAACCCATGCTTAAGTACATGCTTCAGATGTGTATTACAGTATATTGTTAAATCAATGACCTTACCAACTAATTAGCTTCAGGTTGTGATAGCTGATGCTAAACTAACAGACTTCACAGAATTATTTGAGTGTTAGGTAAAGAAGAAAATATCAATAACAGATTTTTTTTTATTTCATTCATACACATCCAACAGCACGTAACTCGCCAGTTACAGGATGGATAAACTATTTAATAATTGATCGTGCTAATAAACTAAGTCTTATTTGAGGCTTAGGGAGTGGAGTTAAAAAAAGTCGTGAGTTACAAACCTGGCACTAGGTCAGGATTGAACCCTGGAACTTGGGATTGGGAGGCAAACACATCAACCACTAAGCTGCAGCTCCACCACCTTAAATGTTTACCACATATAATAGTGATATTTAAACTGTAAAGACAGAAAGGGGCACTCTGGTTGGTGGAACAATTTATTTGCATTTTCTTTTTCCTTGTATTCCACCATTATATATACAGTATGTATAAAATAGTCGAAATTGAAATTTGAAAACCTCTTTTCACTCTTTGAATAAATTTGTATAGCCTATAATTGTTAATATTGGTATGCATAAATATGTAAATCAAAAGGCAAATTACTGAAAAAATGACAATGCTGTGGATATCAGTGGCTGGATCTCAATGGAGATACAAAATAAAACAAGAACTGAAAAAATGACAATGCTGTAGATATCAGTGGCTGGATCTCAATGAAGATACAAAATGACAATGCTGTGGGTATCAGTGGCTGTATCTCATTGGAGATACAAAATAAAATAAGAACTGAAAAAATGACAATGCTGTGGATATCAGTGGCTGGATCTCAATGGAGATACAAAATAAAATAAGAACTGAAAAAATGACAATGCTGTAGATATCAGTGGCTGGATCTCAATGGAGATACAAAATAAAATAAGCACTGAAAAAATGACAATGCTGTGGGTATCAGTGGCTGGATCTCAATGGAATAAGAAAATGAAATAAGCAAAACGATAAAGTAAAACAGCCAGAAAAATGAACACTATAGCCCTTCATCAGTACAAATGGCAATTAACATCTGTGTAAATATTAATATTTGGGATGTTTATATTCATAAATAAATATGAACAATCCCAAATATTAATATTTGTACAGATGTTAATTGCCATCCACTTACGCACAGTATTGTCACCAAGATGTTGACGATTGAAATTTGTGACAATGTATTATAATATTTTGTAAGATTTTAAAAATATGCTTTTAAAGTATTTGGATATATTTGGTAACAAACGTATTTCTTATTCTCAATGTTTTTAATTTTTAAATAAAGTAAGTAGTAAGTAAGTAAATTTATTGTAATTTGTAAATATATAAAAAAGTTTTACATTGAAATGAATTGACCAGATAATTCTCAGACAAATTGACCCAAAATGTTGATATCTTAATTTAAAGAGAAAGGAGGAAGAAAAAAGAAAAGAAGAAGAAATGAAAAAGAAAAGAGAAGAGGAAGAAAGGCAGCGAAGAATTCGACGAGAACGTGGGATTGAATCGGATGAAGAAGATGAGGAAAAAGGTATATATTTATTTAATATCCTTTTTTTAACTGTTTTGTAAAAAGTAAGAACTTTTAACAAGATATATTGTCTCATTGAAAAAATAATTCTTAAAAATTTTTTTTTTAATATGTCACATGTAATATTGTCACATAATAGTTATTCACTTTGACCAATATTTGGATCGAAAACAAAATTATTTACCTGAAAAAACTGTAATTTAAAGCAAAAAATAGTCAAATTGGCTGCCAGCCAATGGGTTTTTGGTTGAATTTAACCATTTATTTTGTCATTTTTTTTTTTTTCGTTACGGAAGGGATTAACTTTGTTAAAACTACAAAATAACCCATTTAAAGTCTGATTTAATTAATCTTCATTTTTCATGTTTTTGGGGGACAAATACATCTTTAAGAATATACAAATAATGAATGTTTATGAGTTGAATGGTGAGAATACAGTATTTTATTAGAGAAATTGACTGCTATATTGAATGAAACAAAGCCGAGTTAAATATAACAATTTTCAACAAATACAGAACAGTCATTATTTGTTTTATAACACACTTACTGTCCATTATCGTCGAAGGGAATCTAGGTCATTCAAAAAGGCAGCACTCAAATTTTGAACGAGGAGTACAATAGTTATAGAGGTTAATTAAATTAGAATATTTTTTTAGCGAAAACTAATTAAAACATAAACCTGTCAAGAAAGGTATGCAGGGCAGAATAATATGATATATTTATGTTGTTATCTGTTTTTTATTTCAGAAGAGGAAGAAGAGCAATTACCTCCTCTTTACGTACCAGACGAACCAAATTCAATTCACTGCGGGTTTTACTCTACTCATGATCCAAACAAGTTTTGGGTTTCTATGGTAAATATAATAATATAATAAACATAATAATAATTCTTACCCCAGTCATTGAATCAAATACATGGACAGCTCCATAATTCCAGTAATCAGTGCAGTTGTGTTTGACCCTATAACCCTACTACGTATCCAATTATGTTACTAATGGGTATACTGATGTAATCATATTTAAAATTTGTTTTGTAGGGTAGCTACGATGCTGGATATCTGTACGAATGCGACTTTCCAGATGAGAAAAAGAATCTGCAGCTGAAGCGAGAGGATCGTGAAGATGATATTGGGGATCCATGTCAAGCAGTTCCAGTAACTGACAGTAATGATGTCCCTATCAGGAACATCACATTCAGGTATTGACACATCTATTATGATGACAAACAAGTGTGATGTGCCCAAATATGGTAGTGATATACCCAAATATGGTGGTGATATGACATCATCATGTCCATATATAGGTACTTCACATTTTGTTGTCACATAAAGTTTAATAGTGTAATATGATGTCAGATCTCGCGCAATTAAATATTTAATGTTGAATTCTAATTAAAACCTTTTAATTTATTCCAGTAAAAATGGTCAGCAGGTTATATTTGGCTTTGAAGATGGTTCAATCCGAATCCAATCAATCAATCAAGATGGATTGAAATTCAAACCAAACACCTCACATGGAGACTTAACAGGTCTTGGACCTTATTGGACGTTGAATGTGCACGACAACAACTACGGTGAAGTGACCAGCGTGGCTACCAGTATGGATGACCGTTACATCTTCACTACTGGTACCGATGGTAACTTCTTTGTCTATAGGCTGATGACGCAGGAACAGATTGAGGAAGCTAAGGCGATTGCTAAAGCTAAGATTCCATCCGCTAGGGTAAGTGATGTTTTACCTTAAGCTCTGTCTAAACTATCAAACTAGACAAAAAAGTGTGATGTTATGGTTGTTATATGACATCATCATGTACATATATGGACACATCACATGAAGTTTGATAGTGTAGACAAGGCTTTAGAAAGAGTACAATTATTTTTGTAACTTACTTTTTACTGTGGCCCTTCAGATGAAACGTCGAGCCGATAGTCCCATACGATGCACGCTAAAGGTAAAAGAAAAGCACTGCTCGCTGCCGTGGGGCCACAGAACTTCCTCAGTTTCCAGTTAAAGTTTGAGCATGATTATAATTACATTTTACAGTGTTCAAATTTAGTTTTTATTGCTCAAATTTAGTATTCAATTTTAGCTTTTGTAAGATTTGAATTTTATCCAGAAACTGAATTCTATTTCACTCAATTAGTTGGAACTTTATATGCCTTAAATTTATATTGTAGCATTATATGCCATATGCTTTAGTTAGTAAGTGTTGAACATCAATCATTATGTGCAAATTTAATCTAGAATTATTAAATCTATATATGAGTTAAATTTCTTTATGGACTTTGTATGCTCTAAGTTATAGATATTGCAACATATGTTCGGTAAGAATATGTTTCAGTGAAAAGTCAAATAGAAATGTTTGAATTATCAATGTGATTGCAATGTAAATGAAATTAATTGTTTGATATTTGTTGATAGTAGAGGTTGTGCCTTATGTTCATAGCATTGAAAAGATTGTTTGAAAAGTAAAATTATTTGTTTAATAAGTTATTGTTTGGGAACAATTTTGTGTGTTAGAGCATGGATTAAAGAATAGAAATGTAGAGGCTAAGAGAATCTCTCCAAAAAAATAAAATTACCTGGTCTTTTTTGAGAAATGATTAATGGAATTCATTGATCGTCTACTGTAACATCATTTGAATGCATTCACTCCAAATCTGAGGTCATGAAAAAAGGGTGATGTGGCCAAATATCGTGTCCATATATGGAACTGTGAAAGAACCACTTAAGCTCTGTCTACACTATCAAACTTTATGTGACAAAAAATGTGATGTGCCCATATATGAACACGATGAAGTCGTATCACTACCATATTTGGACACATCACACTTTTTTTTGTCAAACTAGTTTGATAGTTTAGATGAGTGTTACCTTTATACTTATATTGTCATTAAAATATGAATATAAACACTTATATCTACACTATCAAAGTAGTTAACAAAAAAGTTTGATGTTCCCAAATATGGTAGTTATATGTTTCAAATATGGTAGTAATATGACATCATCATGTCCACATTTATTTGTCAGAATTATCTTATATGCTGATATTAGAACACCTGTTGATTATCTCATGAAATCACTTAATTGGAAACATATAAATCAACGATGGGACCATAATATTCTTATAATGACCTTTAAATGTTTAACAGGTACTGTTCCCGATTACCTAATTGATTTATGATTTTATTGATAATTATCATAATTTAAATACAAGAAGCAAATCGAAAAACACTTTAGTCTTACCAAAATGGCATAATGATTCTGGTAAAAGAACATTTCAATACCGCTCAGTCAAACTCTGGAATAATCTTTCACCAGATATTCGCAGCTCTATAAATTCATTAACTTTGCAATCGTTTAAAAATTTGATCTAATTGGTTTTTTTCTCTTGCTTCTTGTGATATTGTAGTCTTTAAAAACGTTTTCATAATTTTCCATTTTTATTGTTTATATTTGTAATTTGTAAGTGTTAACTGGACTTCAAGGAAGAATAATGTACAAATATTGAATGAATATCAGAATAAAGAAAGATTTCTATCTATCTATCTATAAAGTTTGATAGTGTGAGATTAACACTAGTAACTAACTAGCCTATCATGGACTAGTCGGCAAAAACATGTATGTACACCTACAGTATGTACTATCATTCACTACAGTATGTACTATCATTCTCTATTCACAGAAAGAAGATATAGAAAGGAAGGTAGATGATATTGAAAATAAAGACCATTACAGCATTGAGGTTGAGAAGCAGAAGGCAGAACATGACAGAATGATGAAGCTTGCCGAAGAGAAGAAAATGAACGTACGAAGAACAATTGCTAGACTGAGACGCCAGTTTAAGAAACTTCTGGAATCAAACGCTGACCTGCCAGAACATTTGCAGCTAGAAAGAATGGTAAAGATATTTTCTGACATTACATTATTATTTTTCTTTTATGCATATTTCCAAGGGTAGCCGTAAGAGAGTTCAATAATAAAAATAGATAGAATTGTTTCTGCTTTTAGGAATTTGAAATGGATCCAGAGATTAAGAAAGATATGGAACGGCAAACAGCACAGAGAATTGAACTTGTTCGTAAAGAATTGGCATGGGAATCTGATAAGCATCAGATTGCTCTAGACAAGCTGAAGAAAAGGTAATTATCAATTCAGAGTCTCAACATTTTGTACCTCAGAGCAAACTATTCAACTGTGTCGGTTCTGTTGTGATATTCTAAATGAGTCAAATCACTAATAACTGGACATCTGGCTTAGAGTATGTGCACATTAAAGAACACAGTGCATGTTGTTTGTAGGACCCCTCAGGATACAAACCTCCGGGTTTAGAGGGTTATCCTTTGCTCCTGCTCGTTTTTTGTTGTCTTTGTTCTGTTTTTGTTGTTTGTTAAGTCTGCGACTTTTGATGTATATATACGTGTATATATTTCTGTAACACTGTTATTTTTATATGAGCAAAAAATAAAAACAAACAAACAAACTGCACTGTGACTACTGTAGGTCCATGTAGGACCTACAGTAATTTGAATTTCCGCATTTGAGAATCAAATAAAACAAATGTATTTATTTATTATTTGTTTGCAGATTCAAGAATGAGCTTGAATGTGAAAGAATCACAGTGATATCAATCCAGAGTTCTCACGAGGTGTCCACATTCCGTACGTCAGAACTCTCTGAGGACTTCTACCAGTTGAAAGCAGATATGGTCAGTCGTCAAGCAACCAGAATGACTGAGAGAGGGCTGAGCAGAGATCCTACCAGAGAAGCTCTTCTACGGCAGGCCAAGAGATCAGAGAGTGAATCTGATACCATGATCGGCATTGGGGCACAAGATCACAAGAAGACCATGGTGCTTACTGGCAGACTTGGAGAGAAAGTTGCCAATGCTTTGCAGAAAGCGGAAAGAATTAAGAAGAAGAGAGAAGCCAGAAAGGCACAGGTTGGTAATCATCATTTTTCCCTGCTCTGAGTCCGACATATTTTCATGGTTCATTAGAAACTTAAGTCAAATCTGCTAGTGCAATATCTTTAATAGGCCATAACAAAATATCACTAATAAATGTAAATTGAAATGCAATGGCCACAGAAAGAGAGAAAGTTTTACCGATTGTTTCACACTTCAACATCTCCAAATATGGTATTGATATGACATCATCATGTCCATATATGGGCACATCACATTTTGTTGTCACATAAAGTTTGATAGTGTAGAAAGAGCTTAAGGCTTTGTTCTTTTTTAAAATGATTATTTTTCTTTTCCAGTGGGTGGAACTGCATGAACACAAGCCCCCTGAAGACTATGAAGACCCAGATGACATTCGTGCCATCAAAGAAGCCCAGGAACACATGGGAGACTTCAAGTTAAAGACCGCTAAAGACTATGTAGTGCCGGAGCATCTGCGCATGAATGCACACAAGAAACTGAATCAACTGATTATCCTTAAGGAATTGGTATGTTAATCTTGTAATTTGTTGTGTATTACTGTATATTGTTTCTTTAATATTCTGTTGAAATTATATGTATATTGTGACAGCACACATCGCTATTTCTCATAATCATTATCATTTTTATTATTTATTATATGATAAGTTTTATCAAATCATCACATGAAATGAATCTTTATTTGGAATAAAGAAGTCTTATTAGTATGAAACAACCTAAAGCTCTGTTCACACTATCAAACTTTATGTGAGAAAAAAATGTGATGTGCCCATATATGGACATGATGATGTCATATCACTACCATATTTGGGCATATCATCTTTTTTTTGTTTGATAGTGAAGACAGAGCTTAAAGTTCAAATTTATTCTTTACAGCTACACGAACACAAATACGAATTCAACCAAAAGGTAATCGGCCTGCGAAACAAGAAAGTGCGTATGATCACCGACATCAAAGGCTATATACAAGATCTGGTTGAGCTTCAGAAGGAAATGCCGATGGAGCAGCATAAGCCACTCCCAACCTGTCCAGATCTCCACCCATGTGAAGTACCAGAGAAGTAAGAATAGTTTGGTTTTTTGATTCTGCGGATCTTTTTGTGCGATATTCACCAGTCACATGATTCTCAGTACTGTATCTGTAATTTGTCCAGTTTAATAAACATATTCTGAAATACAGTGTTACATCTGTATCACATGTGATGCCTGTATTATATTCAGGTTAAGCTTATGGTTTATTATTCTGATATTGTCATATACAATACAGAGAACAGGTGCTAAGTAAGACATTTTCCTTAAATTTACAAGTTAATAAATATTTTTCTTAAATGGTATATTATTCATTTAATCTTTAAAGCATTTCCGAATAGCTGAATATGGACACCACTGTCTTAGTTGATCAGGTTGTTTCGTATCCATTTTTCTATGGTTGTAATAAATTATTTTAATTGATTGAATTGATTGAAATATATATTTATACTGGATAACCTCTTCAGTCAAAGACTGGTCTCCCAGAGGGCCCAGTTATGATCAGTGGCTGTGATGTACTAGTACACCGGGGTAACCCCCTACTCGTCTCGAAAGATGTACTAGGTTCTTTAAAGTGCACACGAGCTAGATGTGTACACTGGACCTACGGTTTTAGTCCTTATCCGAGAAGACTCGTTGTACCTCCAGAACCGGAGTGAGTAAGCCTCGAACCCCTGCCGATAATATGGCTACGTAATTACGGTTCCACTGTCTTAACCGCTCGGCCACTCACTCTCTTTAATTTTAGGAAATTTGAGTACACTAGAGAGAGCTTGTTAAAGTTCAAAGAAGAGATGGCAGTGAGAGCAGTGAATGAAATCAAGGGTATAGACAGTGGTGGGTTTGGAGGATTTGGTGGATTTGGTGGAGGAGCTGCACCCCCACCTCCGGAGCCAATGGTAAAGTCTTAGTTACCTTTGTCAATGTTTTCATCCTGTTTGCATATTGTGAGGATATATCAATAGTTGAAAAAAAAAAAACAACTTGTTTAAAGTTCATTTCTTTAGATAAAAAGAACTATTATTGATAAATAAAGATTCCAAAGTTTTTTCACTTAAGCAGTACTTAACTATCTTAAGAAAATTTCTTACCTTTGCCGAAAAAGTTATGTTTTCACCCTATTGTGAGGATATTTCAATATAGTTAATACAATTTGTAAAATGTTCAGTCCGTTATATAAAAAGAAAATTTTTGATAAATTTTCAGTTTTTCACTTAAGCACTACTTATCTATCTTAAGCAAAACTATTGATGCGACTGCTTGCCCTGATTCCAATCATGCACCTCTGTTGAAATTCAACTCTATTTACAATTTGTTTTCCTTCTTTAGAAGCAAGAATCGGCTACTCCTACCAAAATAGGCACACCAAAGCAGATTGTTTCGTCCATGTCTGTGCGCTCAGGTGTGTCGGTTGAGAATATATCCTCTCCCGGAAAAGAACTGTCTGTGTTGGAACAGCAGCTGCTGAAAGTGAAAGAAATAAGAGTTCTATACCGGCAGGATACCATCTTGAAGAAGATTGATGAACTGATCAGAAACTTTGATGCAGAGCTTCGTATTCTCCGACATTACAAGTTCAAAGAGGACATTGACCTCAAGAATGCTGACCTTCGGTATGATGATACGATTGTTCTTTAAATGATAATTTTGACTTTTAAGCGCATAATGCATATAAAGTTTCTATGCTCTTCACATAAAAAAAAATAAAATGAAATAAGTCAAATAAGAAAGAGCAATGGTAAATGTTAGTGGCACTGCGTAAATTAGCTTACCAATCTTTAAATCTGTGATTTTTTCATATCCAAAAACAGTATCACAAACTAAGCTTCAACAGCTAGAGAACATTCTTAAATTACATTATGAGAAAAATAAGTATTAGTTGTGATCTTAAGGAACCAAATCATAATACACGTATTTACAGCTCTTGTCTGTCCTCAGTGCTCCCTTTGGCGATAGTTGTCATTTACAGCTCTTGTCTGTCCTCAGTGCTCCCTTTGGCGATAGTTGTCATTTACAGCTCTTGTCTGTCCTCAGTGCTCCCTTTGGCGATAGTTGTCATTTACAGCTCTTGTCTGTCCTCAGTGCTCCTTTTGGCGATAGTTGTCATTTACAGCTCTTGTCTGTCCTCAGTGCTCCCTTTGGCGATAGTTGTCATTGACAGCTGTTGTCTGTCCTCAGTGCTCCCTTTGGCGATAGTTGTCATTGACAGCTCTTGTCTGTCCTCAGTGCTCCTTTTGGCGATAGTTGTCATTTACAGCTCTTGTCTGTCCTCAGTGCTCCCTTTGGCGATAGTTGTCATTTACAGCTCTTGTCTGTCCTCAGTGCTCCCTTTGGCGATAGTTGTCATTTACAGCTCTTGTCTGTCCTCAGTGCTCCCTTTGGCGATAGTTGTCATTTACAGCTCTTGTCTGTCCTCAGTGCTCCTTTTGGCGATAGTTGTCATTTACAGCTCTTGTCTGTCCTCAGTGCTCCTTTTTTATGTTTCACTGAAAGAAATAAATAAATAATATTTTTTTAATTTTTTGTAGACATGTAACATTATTCGAAGAGCTGCAACTTCTCAAAGAGTTTGAGAAAAGCGAGAATGTCCTCGCAGCGAAAGTGGAAAGCAAGGAGAACGAGAAAGAAGAAATGCAGATTAAAGTTGCAGAATGTAAAGCGAAATTAGACGCCAAGAGAAAAGACATCGATCGTCTTCATGACAAAGAGAAGGCTTTGTACGCCCAGTTTCAGGCGTCTCTTGGCGAGAACAACAAGTTTGCAGAGTTCTTGACAAAGGTGTTTAAGAAGAAAATTAAAAGAGCCAAGAAAAAAGCTCTGGCTGAGGATGGAGGTTAGTTTGAGTTACCAAAATGGCAAAAAAAGATATGTTACTGAAATAAGAAATAATGATAAGATCAATACTCTTTAAAATAATCACTTTATTATTAATAAAAAAATGTGAATATTAAAAGATAGCTGTAAAACTTTGAACTTTTGTTTATCACCAGCCTCTGATGATGAAAGTGAAGAAAGTTCTGACGATGATTCTGATTGGTCAAGTGAGGAAGAAGACAGTGACGAGGACGGACTAGATGATTCTGTTTGTCCACCAGGATGTGATCAGGTAAATTGAGAAGTTTGACTATTCCACTTTCCTGTGTTTTTTCTGTGTTTCTCCTGTGTTTCTGAAGCACTGATGAAGAAAGTGAATCTAGTGGGGACTATAGAAAGGACTGAAGACATTTCAAACTTTCATTTTAAAATAATTACCTTTTTTAATATTTATTTTCAAGGCTTTGTTTGACAACACATGTGCTCTACGTGAGAAACGACTTGACTTTGAAGAGTTACTGGCTGAGGAGAAAAAGACAGCTGATGCGCTTAAGAAAGAGACGGACACTCTCAACCGCAAACAGAAGATTATTGACAATGCGCTCTCTACAGCTGAGGGTGACCTAGAGGCATTTCAAGTGTGTGGATAGTAGATATATTAACATTTAGTTATGATTCTTAAGCTCTGTCTACATTATCAAACTTTATGTGTCTAAAAAAATGTGATGTGCCCATATATGGACATGATGATGTCATATCACTGCCATATTTGGGCATATCACTACCATATTTGGGCACATAAAGTTTGATGTAGACAGAGCTTTAGAACATTGCTCTATTATGATAAAAACAACAGCATTGATTTCAGGTGGTAAAAAAAAAATTAGGATTGATTATTATAAAAAAATGTTAAATTAAAAATTGTTGAACTTATAAAAAATATAGAGTTAATTGAGATAAAGAGATCTTTTTTTGAAATCAGCTTGAGAAACAACAGAAGTTGAACGAGCTTGACATCGTAGTGACTCTGAAACTGCACCAAGTTGAACATGTTGTCAATGGCTCCTTGCCTCAAGATCTGTCTTCAACCCTTGTGTTCACTAACAACAGCATGGTGAGGTTGCAGCGGCGTATCACAGAGCTTAAAGAAGAGAAGACAGCACAGAGACGGCTCTATAAGTAAGATTTGTGATAGGGATCATGTCGAAACATTTTCTACTGCAGTAACTACATTTTCTACTGCAGTAATTACATTTTCTACTGCACTAACTACATTTTCTACTGCACTAACTACATTTTCTACTGCACTAACTACATTTTCTACTGCACTAACTACATTTTCTACTGCACTAACTACATTTTCTACTGCATTAACTACATTTTCTTCTGCAGTAACTGCATTTTCTACTGCAATACTACATTTTCTCCTGCATTAACTACATTTTTTCTACTGCAGTAACCATATTTTCTACTGCAGTAACTACATTTTCTACTGCAGTAACATTTCTTCTACTGCAGTAACTAACTTTCTACATTAATGTTTTTTAGTTTGTTTAAAAATTCATTAGGCAGTCACTGCAATTTACCCAAAAAGATGACTAAATATTGACCTATAAAATAAATATATAGTTACTGTACTGCATTAGAATAATTGTGACATGATTCCTCCGACAGTACATTCAGAGTTTGTCATCTTTTCCTATATTGATAATTATTCCTCAAAACACGCTGAATTTACTTACCACTTTTCAACGCAATAATTGTAAAAGAAAAGAAAAAAAATGATTTATTGATGACTACTTTAATTATACAGGGAACATCGGCAGCAACATGTGCGTTTAATCAAAGAACGCAAGTTGATGGAGACACGCATCGTCGAACTTGAGGAGCAGTGCAAGGAATCCATGATCCAGAAGTTTGGATGTGTGGTTGATCTTGAGAAAATTGAAACACTGGGCGTCAACAGAAACATTGAAGAGTTGAAAGAGAGGATTCGACAGAATGAAGTGACAAATACCAACGATTTACAGAAATGGCAGGTTAGTGAAGGAATCATATTACAATTATTCTACTGCAGTTACTGCAGCAACTACATAAATATTCAACTCCAATAACATGATTTTAGCTTGTTTGAAAGAAAAAGTTTATAACTACAATAAATAGTAAATTCGCAGCGTATGTGGCAATTGACGTTTGTCGCTGCATAGTCCCAGATTAATATTTAAAACAAATAGTTTGACATGTCCCTTCTAAACAACCAAAGTAAAATTTTAACCATCATTAGTACTACTACTTTATATAAAAATCTTAAAACATAATTTGACATTGTTTAGGAAAAGATAGAAAGCAAAAAGGATCGAATAACGGAACTTACTAGAGAGAATACAGAGGCAATCCGACACCTAACCATGCTTCTTGGGGAGAATAAGGGATTAGAGAAGGCTCTTGACTCCAGACAAAAGACACTGGTATGTTTATGTGTGTGAAACTCTTTAACACTGATTGCTGTGGAAGGAAATCACCATTTCTAATAATCTTCACGTTTTGCTTGTGTGAATTAATATTCTTTACTCCATGTGTGAATAAAAAGAAAAAAATGATGTTGATTATTTTAGATTTTAACGACTCAAGTTCATAAATTCGCCATGTCATATCAGCCGAGAGTAAGAGAGATATAATATAATAGGCCTGAAAAGATTTACGTTTTTGCTCCAAACAATCACATATATACAAAGTTAACAAATTTGTTGAAATGACATAAGTGCATGTATGTTGCATGGTAGGTTTTAAGCTCTGTCTATGCTATCATACTAGTTTGACAAAAGAAGTACCCAAATATGGTAGTAATATGCTTAAATATGGTAGTGATATGACATCATCATGTCCATAAAATGTGCACACCACATTTTTTTAGTTTGATAGTGTAGACAGAACTTTATTAAAAAGTGTGTTTTGTATATGATTATGACAATGAGAACTTTGATGATGTTTTGTTTTGTTTTATCCTTTATTCATATTTTCTATATTACATATGTAGTACTATTTTCGTTTTCACAATATTCATTTTACTTTTATTTCACTCATTATACTGTATAGTGTGTATAACATTCATTTTTAACTTCACTTTATTCCATTCTTGTTGTTTTCTGTGCATATATTTATATTATTACAGTATGTACATAATATATGTATTTGTATGTGAGGAATCTTTCCCTACAACATTGTACCTCTGTCCATATTCACAAATTGCACTTAAGTGTAAATATTTCCCAAAAGGATGTCTCCCTGAAAAAAATACTTTTTTTCTATTGAAGTCAAGTGTCAAATTGCAAAATGGCCTATTCAAAGTCTTTTTTTGAATGATCTTTATTTTTGATGTTTTTGGGGGACAAATACATGTTTAAATATAAAGTATTTCACTTAAGTCAATTTACAGATTACCTTTAAGATAGTAATAGTTATACAGCATGTATGTATTTCTATTTGTTCATTTATATATTTTTACTGATACAGTAGATCCCTATTAAAGCGTGGTTCCCACTAGCGACGCAACACAAGGACGTAACGCAACGCAAGTGAATTGACCAATCACAAGCGATGGCTTATTCGCTTGTGATTTCTAAAGCGTGGTTCCCACTAGCGACGCAACACAAGGACGTAACGCAACGCAAGTGAATTGACCAATCACAAGCGATGGCTTATTCGCTTGTGATTGCTAACTGTCTATAACTTCGCTTGTCATTGGTTAAAACGCTTGCGTTGCGCTTACGTCCTTGCGTTACGTGCTAGTGGGAACCGAGCTATTAAGGGGACATTTTGTGGATTTTTAAAAGGTGTCCCCTTAATAGGGGTTTATGTTCTAGTATAATCCCTCAAATTTTAAATGTATAGTGAATGTGGTGTTTTTCATCATAATATTTTGCACTCCTAATTGAATTACTGCACCAACTGTCTTACTTGGAGAATAGCCTCACCTGGGACTACTATCGACTATAGTGATCCCATACCTCACACTCTTAATTCATTGTGTGCCGTGTCATTAATATCATTCATTTTCTTCCTTCATCACTTCATTGTGTGCCTAACAGAGTCTTGGACCTGCAATGGTGGTAAATATTATCATAATCTTATTATCATTAATAGTTTTCTTCACATTAATCTGTCTTGAAATTTATATTACATTATTTTATAGTATTTAAATACTTACATAAAGAATTATAACTTTGTGAAATAAATATGTTTGTGAATTGTAAAAATTGAATGGAAACATTTTTAACAATTATTAATTTCGACCATTATTTCTAGTATGACATTTTTAATAATCATGTCATTGTGGACAGATGATTTTTTTTATTAGTCTTCTTTAGGAGGGAAGGAATCATGCAGTGATATCACTACTTTCCACTAAGGCCCTCACAACCCCGGTCATTTTTGCATCAAACATATATGAAAACATACTCCCATAGTCTAACGTCAAACACACTGCTCCACGCGCCCACTATTTGGGACGTTCATTAACAGACCCTGTAGTGAGATAAAAGCTGTGTGTAATTCAGACTGCAATAGGTTCCGGGTCAAATCTCAGTATTTACAAATACTTTTTTGTTTAAAAATTAGGGTGGAGAATTTCAGGGAAGTCGCAAAGCAGATTTGGAAGAAAAGCAACGACTAATACAGTTAGTTCAGGTAAGTACAAGTTAAGACAAGTAACAAAAACAAAAAAACAGAACTTATAGATAGGTCTTTTAATGACAGAAGCTGAACTTATCTTACACGCACTTTTGTTTTAATATTTCATTTAGCTTCAAGCCCAGGAGATTGAAGCCTTGAAAGAAGAGATAAGTTTGCTGTCCCGTAAAGGTGGTCATATATTACCTCCGACCCAACCACCTATGCCGCCAACTCCACACAACAGGCAGGTTATGTCAAGCAATGGGCCCTCATAAAACACAACAAAATTATTAAATTTCACTAATTGTATCATATTGATTTTATTAAAATTATTTCTGTTGTCTCATTTTATTTTTAAAATGAATTAGTTATTATTATTAGTTATAGATATAAAGTTATTATATATGATATTCTTGTTGTGTGGTACAAAATTGATATATGTTGTTTACCTGCACAAGTTGTATTTTGATTCCGTCCACATTTGATGTACACTGTACTATGCTGTTAATATTACAAGTGTTTTATACCTTGGTGAGTAACTCTCCTTCATGATTTTGTTCAAATTTGAATTACAAATTTTTTCTATACCGTGAAATTCATGCACATTATTTCCACCTTATTCATTCGTGTGAATGATTCCGTCCAATATAATAATATTTTAACTTTGTGTTAAAAATTGTATATATATATACGAAATAGAAATCCATGCAAATATTTACTATAATATGCTTAGTTCACTCCGTCCATAGTTCAAAACATTAGATGTATTTGATGTCATTATATTTTAAAGATAGAATTTTACATAAACACACATTCAAAGAAAGTGTTGCATTAACAAAATATTTTGAATATATTGTGATGAAAAAGTTGTACTGTACCAACATGGAAAATTACATCAATATTTGTAAAAATCTATTTGAAAGCGCCATTCCATAATATCAATCCGTCCAAGGTAACATAGCATTCTTCCAGTTTACTGATATAACACTATTCCAATATTCTGTGATGAGTGTAATGTAAATAATATAATAAATCAAGATACTACTGTATATTATAACCTAGTCATGTTCATTTGTTAAAAATTACTTTACTTAGTACAGCACTCCAAATTTTTGGTTTTTTAAATTGCTTTATAAGGCAATTATAATCTTTTTAAATACTTGGCAACACTTTTATCTTGCTTAGTATAGTACTTGCTTTGTTTGTTAGCACGATAGCATTCACAATTTTTAAGTTATCATTCTGAATTTTCGGTGTAATTAGGTAGATACTTGCAGAATATGCCTTTTGAAATTCAAGAAAATTGGTTCGCAAATAAAAAAAAATAAATATTTGTATTCTTTCATCATGGGCCGAAATATTCACATGCGCCATCTGGCAATATTTTGCAAAGTACTTCACTCAGTTTTTGAGTTCTTTAATTTTGTTTGTTTTTGGTTATTTTTCAATCGTTAATTAAATCTGAATTGTTGGCTATAAACCTCATGGAGTCGCACAATCGACGCGACATTCATAATCGTACTTTCACTGTTGATAGATTTTTTAGAACTAATAACAACATTTCTTCAACATTTAACAGTTTTATGGGTTAGATACACAGAAGCCAAAGTGGCTTG
This sequence comes from Antedon mediterranea, assembly GCF_964355755.1. Taxonomy (NCBI): domain Eukaryota; kingdom Metazoa; phylum Echinodermata; class Crinoidea; order Comatulida; family Antedonidae; genus Antedon; species Antedon mediterranea. Next base: position 3,832,254 of record NC_092677.1, read on the forward strand.
TCTTTGTAGTCTAAACATAAAACAAAGACGGATGCAGTACATTTTGAGACAGAAAAATAAAAAAACAAATTGAGATTAAGCAAAATATTTACAACTCCATTGTGCAGTAGCACTGAAAAAAACACTAAACAGCAATTTAAATACCTGTTTCCAAATAAGTTTATTGAATATATACACAGAAACAATACTACTGTACAGTAAATTCTAATTGATGTTGTGATATTTTTTTTCATCTTTAATATCAGTGAGAAGTTAAATATGTGGACCAGTTTGCACTATATGTATACAAGCGAAATGTTATGTCAAACCTTTGTACACAATACTTAGAAAGAAGAAGAAATAGAAAGAGGCTGGATTTGAAGTCACTGTTAAGTGACATCTTCTAGTGCACGATCATGCCAGAATACTTAGTACTTGTTTACTTCAGTTACGATAAGAAGTCTTAATGGTCAACAACTAGTCATATTTTTATGTGCAAATCAACAATTATTAGTGTGAACAAGACTCAACAGTCAAGTGAAATGTAAATCTAGAGTATGTTCAGACAGCATTTAGAAAGTTCTAAGAAGAATCAGAGCACCAGCCTATCTGGATCAACCTCCTCTTGGCTGTAGTCGTGTTCATCTGGTTTTTCCTTGAGAGCATTGTCCAATTTATTCTCCTCTGCTAATGTACGGAAATGCTGAAATAAAGAAGAAAAAGATTGTGTCGTATTTTTGGAATAATACTGAACATTCAAGTAGGGTGGACTTGAGGTACGAGTGCCAGGCTAGTGATCTGAAGGTTGTGGGTTCGAGTCCTGACAAAGGTTCATAAATTCATTCATTCAGGCTTATCGCCTGACTTTATTTACTTTAGGCCTCTGGCCCCTATTTATTAACAAAAATAAGTACAATTTACATCAGTTTTGGCAGAATTTTACAGCTTATTCAAACTAACCTGAGAGTTTTTAAACTCCGAGTAAAGTGTGAAGAGAACATGCAAAGCTTGAGTTTTACTCTGGTAGATTGGGATATCAAGAATGGCACAGATCATCTCCACATACTGGTCTAGGGTGCAGTCAAGTTCAGCTGTTGGTAGTCCAACCTTATTCAGAAGCTCCTCAAATTCTTCTGGCCATTCCTGCATCAAGGCTTCAATTTCTGGCATTGTTCTATAGAGAGAAAAACATGGTGTATTGAGAAAACAGTTTGTTTAAGGTATAGCCCTCAGTCAGAAAATTTATACTTTTCGAGTCTTTGTTCTTCGAGGAGAAAGAGCTAGATTGTCAGTTTATCCATGTAAGCTTGGCACGAATTAGACACTTACTTATTGTAATGTACAGTAGGTGGTGGCTTAGACCTATGCAAGTCACTAATACTTTCTATCCAGTTTTTTATTTGTTTAGGATTCTTGTCCGCGTTCTCTATACTCCTGACTTGCATCGTCTTGGATGTAGTCTGCTTGGAGATTGCACGTAGCTGCAGGTCAAGGACCGTGGGGTCAGACTGCTTGGCGCATGGTTCATCGAGCACTGATAGACCTAATGTGTCTGGCTTGTTGTCTGGCCTTGGGATCTGTAAGGACAGAGAGAAAAAGAATTGTGGAGTTGTGGCTATGATGCTTGGCTATCAATGCAAGGGTCCTGGGTTCAAGTCCTGTCATATGTCAGATTTTTTGCAACTCCACTCCCAAAGACTTATAATAAGACTTTGTTTAAGTAGTTGTGTTTATGTTTTTCTTGTGAACGTGATTGCAACCTTTACAGAGGATAGTGAATGAATTCGGATCGAAAGTTTTGTCTATTTGGTGCTATTATCGAGTTGGTTGGTGACGTGCGTTGGAATGTAAATTAGTTAAGCTAACCCAATCAATAACCGATTGTCAAACAGGACATTAAAAATAAATGAAAAAACTTGCCTTAATAAAAGCATCTATGTCTCCAACTGCTGGTATGTAGTCTGGGATAAATGGCCTCAACTTGTGATCTAACTCAATAGTCTGAGGGGTGTATCGTGTAATGTATTGGAATAGATCTTTAATCTCTTCACTCACAGGCAGAGTGTCATACTCGGCTGGGTCGTAAGCGCTATAAAACAATTTTAGGAGACCAAATAAAGCATGGTACAAATTCAAAATATACAGGCTTTTAAAAGATAAAAATATTGTTAATTTGTACATTTTAGATAAAGAAAATACTACTGATAAAAATCAAAAGTAATTTTAAACCCTTTAAGATGTAATTCATCTGTGTGTAATGAAAGCTATAGAACGAAACACAAACCAGTTGATCTGTGGCCATTTCTCTAATGTAATTTATAGATTTGTTTTGTTTTGTTGTTGTTTTTATAGTTATGATCAGTGGCTGTGAGTGACAGTGGCTGTGTGATGTACTAGTACACAGGGGTAACCCCGCTTTGTAAGCTTAATTTAAACAAATGATCACCCTTCTAATGCCACATGGGGGTCATCGCCATCTCCATCAGAAGAATCTGATCCAGATTCATCATCATCATCATCATCTTCTTCTTCTTCTTCATCGTCATCATCATCATCGTCTTCCGAAACTTGCCGTTGCTTTGGTGGTACCGTCTGCCTTGGCGGGTTTAAAGCCTGCAAACAAAACATGAAATACAAATAAATTAATATCATTTTTGCGATGTTATACTTTTTAAATGATTGACCACACAAGAGGTTTTAGTTCGTCTACTCTACCTTCTTTGTCATAACCTCGTCCTCAAAGTCATCATCGCTGTTGTCCGTCATGCTCGTGCTATTTCCTCGCAAACCAATCCCAGCTTTATTCAGAAAGAGAAGAATAATTAATCAATTAAAAAGAATTTTAAATATATTTGTATTAACTATTATAATAAATTTCTGTTTATCTACAAAAGAAGGGTTGATAATAAATAAAAGGTGTAAAGATATGATTAATTTTATCTAGGTTTAGCCTAGGCCTATTATACCTGTACCTGGGAAGCCTGCAGGAACTCGTGGGCTAGGAGTGTAATTTGAAGCAACCTCTTCTGCGTCCGGCACTTCTAGAGACTCGTCGTATGGTTGGTTAGTTACGATCTTTGCCTGTAAAAATAACAAAAGCAAATAATTATCAGATACTGTATATCATAACATAGGCTATAATAATAGAATACAGTAGCATTAGTTTTAGTATTATTATTATTATTGATAATGCCGGTACATACTGAAATAATATATATAATAATAAAAATCCAATCAATATTAATTATTATGTTTGCACATTTACAATGCGTCCAAAGTGTGTGGGCAGACGTAGGCCTTTTTAAAAATTACCATCATCTTTAGAGGCTGGTAATAGCATAATAGAGGCATCATCATATCACACTTAGGCCTATTCCCCGGGGTGCCTTCCCCGGCAGTGTCTTTTTAAATCAAAAGTCAATCAATGATTATGACAATGAGGTGAGAGCGTCCCACACACTCTTCCTAGCAACCGCGAATCTTACTTGTTTTTTCAACAACTAAAGCCATTTCTTATCATTTTTTGCAGCCCCAAATCCACTTTAAATACTACTCTAATAGCTACATGTACTTTTGTTTAGTTATAATACTTATAAATGATTTAAAAACTAGAAATTTACTCCTCCGTTTTCGTCTTCAGAATCATCCGCCATTTGGCCATCGCAGGTATGTTGATTATTAATAGAGGGCTCACTTCATTCAAATATAATGAGGGCAGTATTGATAAATAATGAGGTGATTTTTTCCCATCAGCAAATCAACATCATTATTACAATCTTGAGTTCTCAAAAATGTAAATAAAGGTCATTTTTAGTTTTCATTTGTTGCATATTAATTCTGGAATGGCCCAGAAGCCCCAACGGTCAATGCTTTCAAGCCAGAGGACACTTTTAGAACTTGCTGAGGGTAAAGAATCACCAACGACAGGTAATCGCGAAGGCCGACCGACTTCTCTTCCTTCACCACTTGCAGGTAGTTTGAGCAGCGGCGGAAAAGCCGATGAATCGCCTACTACTGGGACTGCGGCGGAGAGAGAGCCTGGATTGACCACATCATCACCACCGGGTTCTTTGAATATGGACAATCTTGGGAAGACTTCAAAAGAAAATGATCATCCATCGATGCGGAGAAATGCTAGTGCACCAATTACTTTATCTGGTGTAGGCCTAGGTGGAACAAATGGAGATTCACACAGCCTTACCAGGTAAGACAAATATTAATTTATAAATTTTAATATTAATATTATTATACTTATTTGACCTAGGTCTACCTCTAGCTCAGGTAGGCCTAGCAAGTAGGTAATAAACATACCTTTTTTTTTAGTTTTTCATGTGATTATACTGGCAACCTTTATTTTTTTGTTGCAAATTATAAAAATCACTGATCAATAAATAATGCACTTGTCAATTGTATGACCCACTATACGACCCCCGGGAGAGGTGCGTCATTTGTCCGATGTGCGTCATACTTTTGAATACCATGACGCACCCGTGCGTCAATTATTTTTACTGTTTTTTAAAGAGGATACTGTAATCCCCAAGGGCCAATGTTTTCATGAATGGTGGATGATAAAGGTGATAATATATATTATTGATGTATTTTTAATGTTATGTATTGAGATGCCAAATAAATGTAAGAAAGAAAAGAAAAAGTGATGGATATTGACACGCCATTTTTCATTGATGTGACGTACCATCTAGGTTTTTTACACACCCCTGCATTAATAATACTTGTAAATGACGCACCTCTTCCGGGGGGTTGTATAGTGGGTCATACAATTGACAAGTGCATAACCCTAAAATAATCTCAGTTGTAATATAAGAGAGATCAGCGAGAGAGAGAGAAATGCGAGAAAGAGGGATCAGCGAGTGAGAGAGAGAGATTTTTGTAGTTTTGTAAAAGTAGGTAAATTTTGATTGTATTATTGTAATTTGTTCTCTAAATATTGTAGTTCAAGTAAAATAAATTCAAAAGTGTACATTCAATAAAAACATTATAGTGTTTTTTTAAAAATTCTATTTGAAATAAATTATGATAAAATACATTGTCAATTATATAATTGTTAAAATGACCACCACACCTGCATATAATGTACCGGTAGCATATGGCTTTCATTGTGAGTTTTAATGGTATGTTATTTAAATACAATTTCTGATTATTAATTACTGTATATCAGGTGATCAGATTATTTCTGCAGGTTAGATGTTTTGATAAAGAATGATGATATGTTATTATATTACAGTTTATGATGTATGCTATACTTAATATTAATGCAGTTATATTATCATTATTATAGTTAAACATTAAGATTTTAACTACGGACAGTAAAAAAGACATTTAAAATTCACAATTTAACAATAACATTTGTAATGTTAAATTGTGAATTTTCTTTTTAATAACATACAAATGCACCAACTTCCTTCTGTTTTTAACTTGTGCCTGCAGTCCGGTTTCCTTTTCTTTTTTTTTTATTCATATAACCATCCTTATAACTTACTCATAAGTAGGAATAAGTACAAATTTATGTTTGCTGCCCTCTGTAGTATGCATTTTGTTGTACTGTAGGTGATGAGAGTCAGCAACGAGACATAAAATATTGTTAGTATCTAAAAAATTAATGATCTTGTGAAAAACCATCATGATAAAAAACATTTTCTTAATAAAATAATAGAGTACTGTTAAAAAAAAATTAATTATAATTAATATGAAATGAATACTGTTTTGGTAATTTATTTAAGTTCTGCTAATTTTTCTGGCTGTTTTACTTTTATTATCATTTTTATTTAGCATTTTGCTTATTTCATTCCAATCTTCATTGAGATCCAGCCACTGATACCCACAGTCATTTTCTTTTGAATTTAATTAATTAATGAAGATATTATTTGTTATTTCTTTACCTTGTTTTTTATTTATTAGAAATAACATGAAGCATTATTATTCTATTGCAATAACTACATTTTCTGAACCCTTTTAACCTATTTATGTAATTAAAATCTTTTTTGGGGGTAATCCTACACCCCTGTTTATTGCAGTGACTGCCTGATAAATTTCAACATTGATTTAAACAAACTAGTCATTCATTATTGCAATAACAATTATTGAACAGTACTGCAGTCGTCTGTAGTAAAATTGTCACCTAATCCCTAATAACCTAATACTGTAGTGATATACTAATAATTGCCTCAACCAGTGAAGAGAGAAATTAAACAGTGCACACAATTCCACTATACGCTACCTATTGTTTTCTTTTTGACACCGTCATTGTTTTTAACAAGAATAGAACCCATCAATAGGAATTTTCACCAAACAGTTTAATAAGTGCATTTAGCATCCTGTTGGCTGCTATGGAGACAAAAGCTTTGATCTGATTGGCTAGTTGTTTTGTGTCATTCATTCATAGAAAATAAGATTACTTAATCGCGGCTAAGATGATGACTTGCAGTACCGGTGTATTATGAAGTACCAGTAGTCACTGGTGACCAGCAATGCAGATTTTAAATTCTTATAGGACTACGTTTTTAAAGTTGACTGCCAGAGTTTTTTTTTTTACCAAAAGAAGCGCGTTTGTTAATCTACCTACCACCAGGAAGCTTTCGACGTTGCTGCAAGCATTGTAACACAGGCCGCCACACAAAGACTGTCCGTTCTATTTTCTGCATCATCGGGTTTTTTTCTACTGGAAACCAGGTTTGAGATTTGTATAGGAGAAATTGATTCCATAGATTATCTAATACCGTAATAATATTCAGCTTATGTAATAATGTAGCCTTGAATAATATTAAATTCTTTACTAATTAATATTATTTCAAATTATATAATTTAAAGATATATTATCCCCCTAAACATTTTTTTTTTTTCAAGTTTTTTTTATGTCGCATACTATAGTGACACTTTGACAAAAAAATTAAATCGGGAAAAAAAATTATTTACCTGAAAAAACTGTAATTTAAAGCAAAAAAATAGTCAAATTGGCTGCCATCCAATGGGGTTTTCGTTGAATTTTACCATTTATTGTCATTTTAATGAGAAAACATTTTTTAATAAAACTACAAAATAACATATTCAACGTCTGATTTTATTAATCTTCATTTTTCATGTTTCTGGGGGACAATACAATACATCTTCAAATACAGCATTGGCGTATTCAAGATTTTGTAAACGGGAAAGAGCTAGCAATAGCCTACAGTTAATTAATAAATAATAATATTCTGGCAAAAATAATTATCAAGAAGTACAGGTAGTTTATAATTTCATAGTAACTGTTAAAAGTTGATAAACTGCATATAAATTAATATAAAATTAATGACATCATTCATATTTATAGATATTACACATAATTATTATAATTCATATTAATCATTTTTTGTATTAAATAGGATGCATTTTATGATCCAGGATTTCATATTCAACGTCATCTTATCTTGGTTTTAAGTTGGTAATAAAACATGTTACAGTAATGCTGGTATACAGATATCAATAGATATGAGATATCAATCTTAAAATTAAAATATAGAGTGAAAAAATTAATCACAACTCTATTCTAATCTTTTGTGAAAATTAATTGGAAAGCACAAATAATTTTGTTTTTATCAAAATATTTTTAATCATAAATTTATTTTTACTTTTTACTTTTTTGAAGAAATAATATTACAAAATTTTGTTTCAAGAAATAATACTTACAATACAGAATAGTATAATAGAACACATTAGAAAAAAGATAATGAAAATGTTATGATATTACACTATAAATTGCCAATGATGTTTATTAATACAGTATTTAATTTTATTAATAAAATATGTAAATCATGCCATGATGAGACTAAAATATTTATTTTATAACTGAAGATCTACAGTTTAGAAATTTGATTCCAAACAGAAAAACATTGCAAATTAATAATTATATACTTTAAACTTTACCAGACTTTACAAATATATATAATATCACTATTATTAAAGCTTAGTTTCCACTAGAACGTAACACAAGGACGTAAACGTAACGCAAGCGTTTTAACCAATGACAAGCGAAGTTATAGACAGTTAGCAATCACATTGCGTCCTTGTGTTGCGTCGCTAGTGGGAACCACGCTTTACACAAAATTTAAACTGCCCGTTGAAAAAACTTAATTAATTAATTTAAAATGTTACATATATATTTTATCACCTGACAATAAGGTTTAAATATTAATTCCAAACAGAAAAATATTACATATTAATAATTTTATTGTGTAAATATAATATCAATTTTAAACTTTACCAGTTACAAATATAACAGTAACACTAACAGGTAGAGAACAAATTCTAAACTGCCGGGTGATATACTAAAAATCAATGAATTAATTTAGCAACGATTTTACCTGAAAATAAGGTTTAGAAATTAAACATTGCAAATTAATCATTATTATAATATTGTTTAGTCTATTTCATGCCTACAGTAGCTTACCTGGATAAACTGAAAATAGCCCTTTTTCCCCAAAAAGTAGAAACATAAGTAGAACACAATCAACAAACTTGACCTTACCTGTAATTCCTACAACCAAACTTTCCACTCCCGGAAAACAGGTAATCCCCAAACAATCTAACCGTGTTTAGCAAATAAATTGACCTCCCATTTGCATTTTGTTCTTTTTTACGTCTGTTGATCCACAGATTAAGAACAATAATCGTTCCCGTGAACTACGCCATCATCTGATCCTGCTTGCATTGTTAGAATTCGACAAGTGGAAACTTTTATGGAAGATCAGCATTCCATTGCTATTTAACCTAAAATCATATGACTTTATGTTTTGTATTGAAGCTTTGTTTGTACCAGTCACCAATTCATTCGTTAAACAACGTTGGCATAATATTCATGTGTGATGCGGTAATCTATGCTGTACCATTATAAAACGTACTACTGTACAATATTTGATAGGAAATAAAAAGTACTGTGTATTTAACAGAGAATTAAAACCACAAACAACGCTGAACTTTCATCATTTAGAGGAAATATTCCGGAATATATTTTCTTTTTATTGACCAAAGGAGTGTTGTTACCAGCGAATCAAACCACACCGGATTATATGGATGGAAAACGTTTCTGTATAGAATTAATATTTTACCTGTAGCATTGTGGTGTTGTTATACCATTGTGTTGCTTACTGAAGGTGAATTGACCTGAATTCAGTAAATCTATTCAGGAATTTATTAAACAATGAGAGAGAAGATCCCATCCTATGCGGATGAATTGATTGGATGGTTTAACGTTTTGTTATCCTAATACCCTGTCAACTTTACATCATTTCTAGTTCAGAGTTTGCCTGTCATTCGTGTTGTACTAACAGTGTACTTCAGTTGATTAAAAACACTGGTATCTCGTATATACAGTGGATGCGTATTATTTTGCTACTGAATTGTAAAGCCATACAAAATGTATTTGTTGGTATCATTGGTTTAAACATTGTTTTTCGGTTGGATTATTTTCTTACGAGTACCTGAACGTTTTTTTTTTTTACTTGCTGGGATGATGAAGTTAAATATTCAGAGTGAAGATGGAACTAGGCAAGAAGAAAATGAGGATGAGATCATTGGAACTATCACAAATGAAGTAACGTTAGCAACGAGTTTGGTGACGAGTTCACCAACGGTGCAATACGTGCACCAAGATACCTTGAATATACCGACTTTAATAAGACACAGAACCACCAGCGTACCAGATTTAATGTCGGATGATAGCTCAACTTGCGAGAGCGATGCGTATAAAGTACAAAACAGATGTCAATCGGCTACTCTTAGCCGTGATGCGACGCTACAAAAACCAAAGAAATGCAATCCACGTTTGAGCCCAAAAATAAAGAAAGTCACAAAACTGATCAAGAAGAAAGTTGCAATTAAATCAAAAGCGAAACTGTAAGTTTGGCAAATCATTTCTAAATTAAAAATTCAATTCAAACAAAATTTGAGAGAGTTGAAAGATTTACCTAGAAACTAGCATCCTTTCCATGATTTGTATAGGGTTCAAGACCTGTAAACAGGCCATCTGTAAACTAGCCTAGCACCTTTTGTGTGAAAAATTCTGTCTACAGGCTTGTTTTTTAATAATAGCTATACGTGAAAATAATGACTAAAAATGCAGGTACAATAATAACAGTACTCTTACTATTATGTACCATTTTGACTTTATGTTCCACTTTCAAACATTCTTTGTTGTTCAGTTAATTGGTTAGTCAAAGTCTTAGTACTTTCATGGAGTAATATTAATATTACTCCGTTGTACATTGAAACAAAATCACAGAGCATGAAATTGGCTCAAAAGAGCATTGTAAGTTAGAGTTGGTGTGCTCATAAATGAAAAAAATACATAGCCAGTGAAAAATATATCCTAGACTTTATTACAGTCTAGACTATATGCCACTGCCAGAAGAAATTTTAAATAAAAATATTTTTTTGAATGATGTATACCAAAGTTACATCCCCCTTACCAAAGTCATTGGTGTACTCTCCCAGCCCCGCCCCCTCCCCTCCCCCCACCTATTGAACTCCCACCAAAGCCTTTGGTCCCCCGCGAAAATTATTAATCTCCCACCAAATTCATTGGTCCTCCACGAAACATCTTGTTGCTTTCTGATCATCTGAATTTATATTGAGCGCTGTTTTACTAGTCCCCAGTTATTGTGAAATCCATATCCTGTGACCTCTGACCTATGAAGGTTACTTTAAATTGTAAAAAAGAATTTATTATACTGTACATTTCATTTTCTTAAAAGTTAAATTCATAATTTCCGGTACACTTTACCGTAAAAGTTTTGTTAATGTAACTACTAATTAAATTAGTAATTCTAAGATAAATTTAGAAAAGTGTGTGTGTGGAATAAACCATTAAGATTCAGTATCAACATATGGAAATCTATGTGTTTATAGTACCTCGACAGAACGACAACGGATGGGGACCCTCCAAAGAAATTGCATTTTATTTGTCAGGAATTTGTATGATTTATTTCTTTTTTATTTTTAAATGCGCCTTGAGCACTCTGGAGTGGTATGTGCGCTATAAAAATCTTATTATTATTATTATTATTACCTCAATGTGATTTAAACCCCCTATTATAAAAATGGTATAATCTAAAGGATGTTTATATGGCATGATCATGTGAAGGACATATAGCCAATCCTGTACTTCTTGTGTAAACCTGCTGATTCAATGCAACGACGTCCAAACATGGATTTCGTCTTTTTAAATTTCATCCCAGAACTTAAATTCCTGTCAAATAAAAGGTAGTATTTATTTAAGTGTTTATTAAGTAATTATTTTTTGTTTGGCATTGGATTTATATTTTATATATAATTATTTGAATGATGGAAGAATGAGTTTGTTTGAGCTGTAGGGGAATTCCCTATTACGATCTCAAGATCAAATTGTGGTAAAGATATGTACCTGGCACTGATGGAAGTGATGCGATTTGATACAACTTTATGTCCTGTACTTAGAATTTTAACTTGGTGTATATAATATTCATACAATATTAAAGTTATGTACTAAACTATCTATCTACATTTGAATTTAATTTTAAAGTTTATAAATTTACTTAAAAATTAAGGACAGTTTTTGTTGCAATGTTACTCACTACAAGTGGTTGATTCAGAAGAATAGTGGCTTTGGAAGTGAGGGTGGGAAGTGAAAAATGGGTTGGGATGTAGTACAGCACAGTACAATTATACAGTAGTACCATAATATTTATAGTTAATATAATACTAATATAATAATAAACTTTCATATTAGTAAATTTTTAATAATATATTTTTTGTTCAATATATTAGCCATAATTACAATTTCTACTGTGTGTTAGTATAAATGGTTCAATGTATTTTTAGCTTGTTTAATACTGTATGTGTTTTTAAGTACTTTCGAGGACCACTTATACTTATTATAGTTTTACCTATGTACATTACAGTACAATAGTTAAGTACCATAATATACTAGTGTACTGATAAGACAACTATTGATAGAGTTTAGGATACATTGTACTATACAGTTGTAATACCATAATATACTAGTGTACTGATAAAACAACTATGGATAGAGTTTAGGATACATTGTACTATACAGTTGTAATACCATAATATACTAGTGTACTGATAAGACAACTATTGATAGAGTTTAGGATACATTGTACTATACAGTTGTAATACCATAATATACTAGTGTACTGATAAAACAACTATGGATAGAGTTTAGGATACATTGTACTATACAGTTGTAATACCATAATATACTAGTGTACTGATAAGACAACTATGGATAGAGTTTAGGATACATTGTACTATACAGTTGTAATACCATAATATACTAGTGTACTGATAAAACAACTATGGATAGAGTTTAGGATACATTGTACTATACAGTTGTAATACCATAATATACTAGTGTACTGATAAGACAACTATGGATAGAGTTTAGGTTACATTGTACTCTACAGTTGTAATACCATAATGTACTAGTGTACTGATAAGACAACTATGGATAGAGTTTAGGATACATTGTACTATACAGTTGTAATACCATAATGTACTAGTGTACTGATAAGACAACTATTGATAGAGTTTAGGTTACATTGTACTCTACAGTTGTAATACCATAATGTACTAGTGTACTGATAAGACAACTATTGATAGAGTTTAGGTACATTGTACTCTACAGTTGTAATACCATGTTTCATTTGGTAAACATTTAATTTTGTAAACATTCAATTATTTTTCTCCATCTGTTTTTTTATTACCTCACTGCATCAGCATACCTGTATATTGTAGATAAGGAATTAAAGTATAGATCATGATAATATTAAATAATTTGCATAAGAAAACCTATTTTTTTTCCTACTCAGACGTAATCCTACTGTATTCTTAGGACTGTACGTTTCAGTCATACCATTGGACTGTATACTCCTTAAGTTAAGCGTGGTTCCCACTAGTGACACAACACAAGGACGTAACGCAACGCAAGTGAATTGACCAATCACAAGCGATGGCTTATTCGCTTGTGATTGCTAACTGTCTATAACTTCGCTTGTCATTGGTTAAAACGCTTGCGTTGCGTTTACGTCCTTGCGTTACGTTCTAGTGGGAACCAAGCTTTAAGGAGCTTTCGAATTTCGACGAACAAGCTATATCATGTTAATTCATTGTACGAATGTGGGGTCAGTGGGTGTCGCTCCCCACCACAACACAGGTTTTTAAAGCTCTGTCTACACTATCAAACTTTATGTGACAAAAAAATGTGATGTGCCCATATATGGACACAATGACATCATATCACCACCATATTTGAGCATATCACTACCATATTTGGCCACATCACACTTTTTTGTTGATAGTGTAAACAGAGCTTTACAGTAGGTCTAGACGACGACCGACGACACATAGATTGAAGTGATATGGTATACTTTGATAGAATGTTTAAAAATATAAGATTGAATGTATTCCATTTTAATTATTCTTTCATAATTTTTTCTTTTTTTTAGTAAAAATAGTGAATCTTCTGATGTTAATGCTGACGAATGTAGCCAATCAGGTGATGAAAGGTAAGTCCTGGCACATGACTACAAAATCAATAGAGCGTAAACAAAACGATTGTCACATGCTTTTAGTAAATCGTTGGTTAAGGGAGAATAGGAAGGTTTATTAAACAATAATCAAATGCTTTCAAATAACTTTAGAGTTAAGCTCTGTCTACACTATCAAACTTGATGTGACATAAGAATATAATGTGCCCATATACTAGTATAGTATGAACATGATATCATATCACTACCATGTTTGGACATATCACTACCATATTTGGGTACATCACACTTTTTTTGTCAAACTAGTTTGATAGTGTAGACAGAGCCCTAGATTGTTAATCTACGCATCTAAATCCAGCTTATCCCCCAAAAAATTAAAAAATTAAATTAATAACAAAAAAAACTTTGAATAGTAAAGTGAATCACTTCCATAGAAAAATAAAAATTATGTTTTCACTTGTTAAAAGACACAATTATCAGTTATATTCAACCAAAAACCCATTGACTTCTAGTCAATTTGACAATTTTTTGCTTTAAATTTCGGTTTCTGCAGAGTAAATAATTTTTTTATCCAATTTTTAGTCCGTCACCTATTATGTGACATTAACATGATATATTCATCAAAAACATCGGGAAAAAATTTTTGTTCGGGGTGGACGATATATCTTTAACAATAATTTAACAAACAGTTCTCTTTTTTCCCTATTTTTTTCCTTTTTTTTTATTCCGGTGTTGGTTTTTCAATCCTCTTTTTTCTTTCAGCCTTCCTTCTTCCTCCACCTCTTCAACCCATTCTATGTTATCATTCAGGTAATACGATCACTTCATTTGTTTTTGTTTCATGTCATTCTCTTTCCTACTTGGGGATTCTATGCTCTTTTTTTAGTGTCATTGTTTATATTATTTAGTTTTATGAAGCTCTGTCTACACTATAAAACTTATGTGACAACAAAATAGGATGTGTCAGTACCATATTTAAGCATATCACTACCACCATACAATATTTAAGCCCATCATTCAGTACTTTTTTGTCAAACAAGTTTGATAGTGTAGACAGAGCTTACAACACCATAATACACAGTGTATATTACTACTAGACATTTAATTGGTTAATTTTGTACCATGTGCCGTTCACTAATAAGCTTTAATATAATTATAATATGATATTTTGACATTTGTTGTTCTTCTAGCATCAAATCAGAAGATAGGAATGCAAGGTATTATAACAATAATTTTGATTCATATTTATATTTAAAATAATTGATTTATTTATAATCAAAAGTAAATTGATGTTTCTTATTTTCTCTTGTGTAATACAAATTGGATCTCCATAACGTTTTTTTTATTTGTGTTACCCGTTTTACCTCGGAATTCTCAACCAAATAAATTCAATTTTGATCATGCATGTTACAGATTTTATCTTCTTTACATTCTATATCAAGTGTAGTGAATCAAGCTGAAAAGTGGGTCATTATACCTAAGTTTTTTATGTAACTAGACAAAAATCACTCCTGCCTAACCCCCCCACGCAAAAAAAAAATCATATTGTGTTTTATGATTAAGAGTGGTTGTGTGGTCATTTTAAGTTTGGTTTACTGCTGCTGTATCTTCTTTTGATTAACTTTAAAACAATCCCCTCTTATGCCATAATTGCAAGTAATCACATAGTTTAGGATGTTTGCATACAGATTTCCTTAAAAACGCATTTCTTATTGTAAGTTATTGTTTATCCTAACGTAAAGCAACATTAAGGATTTGGACCCATGCTCCTCAGAATCATTGTCTGTGTCAAAAGGCGCACCGACCACCAACACCAAAGTGACGCACGTGGTAAAGTCACGTACACCGCTCGACGTCTTTCTTTCGCATTCTCATAAAATGAAAGTACGTCGAGCCCGTGGAATACGTAATAAGCGGTCTTCCCAAGGCGATCGTCTACGTCGTTTTGAGCTACGAGAAATCAGGTACTCAACGTTGTCGTTGCTATGTCAGTGGTGCACTATAGAAGAGGGATAACCACACGTATTTAATGTGCTCTGCGGCAACGTACAGTGGCCCTTTGTTTACGATCGCATGTCGTTGTTAATTTTATATTGTAATAACAGTCCCATGCAATCACCATTGCTTTGTTCATGTTCATTTGTTAATATTGTACTTCAGTATTTAGATTGTTGTAGTATTACACAGTAGTTGTCTTAGTGAAAATCAGTATTTTGTGTACGTACCGTAAAGTCAATTACTTATTTCAAATTCTTTCCAACAAATTAGTATAAATGATTACCAAGCCAACACCTTAAATAATAATTTGTTCTCTTAAAAGGGGTGTCCACTGAAATAGAGGTTGGCTAGCGTTATACTATGTATTTCTACCCGTTTGTTATAAGAAAGTGTCCCCTGAATAGAGGATGTTCTTAAAGGATTCTACTGTATTTTATCTGACTTAATAAGTCTATTTCATGCCTTGCTTACCTGGATAAACCGACAAATGCCATATTCTCCTCAAAGAGCAAGATATACTCGAAAAGTAGAACATTCATTGAACACTCCTCTCCATAAATGGTTTGTGGACTGTATCATTTATGGAGAGGGGTGTTGAATTTTCTACTTTTCGAATATATCTTGCTCTTCGAGTAAAATGGCATTTGTTGGTTTATCCAGGTAAGCTAGGCACGAAATAGACTACCAAAACCATTTCTGATTTGTGTAATTTTCCATCTCCATCCTAATCATCTCTATTTCTGTCGTTAGTCTGTCAGCTAGCCCGAACTATAGACTTAGGCTTTGTCATCGCTATGATTTTTTTAGAACAATCAATAATTTTAATCACATAGAAAGTCAGACACTAAACTCATCAGGATTTATTGACAATCAGTACTTAATAAATATTCATAAATTTATAAATTTATCCAGGTACGGTAATCATTGTTTATCTTATCATCTCATAATTATATTCATTTGAGCTTGGATATGAATATGTTTGACCTGGAAATTATTTTATTGCTCATATTGTCTTTCTGATTGCAACTGTGTGCACTGAACCATAGTAATGTCTCAGTCTTATTTCGTCTTTGCTCTGTTTGAGCATAGAGGTACAGTTGTACCCTTCCTAGTTTGATTAGCACACTCACACACGATATATTTATTGTTCAAATTGAACTGTTAAATTCATAAAAACCAGTTGAATTCTCAAGTTTAGATATTGTTGTTCTTTGGCAGTTTCAGTTTTGAATGAAATGTAAATATTCAATTTGTGTATTTTGTACACATACTGTATTTCACATCAAAGGTATTAGTCTATAAACCCCTACCCTCACCTCAACTCATTTCCAATGTAGGAGGCTACTATTACTAACAGTCAATATATGCATCTGTGCTGTACCCAGTTCCTTAGTTTAATACTGTAAAGCAATGATAAATTTGGACCTGCCGTTTGTTCGAGTACCGTATTTGTTGTTGGTTTTGTTGTTGTTATAATATCTCCAATTCATAATGCTAAGTTTAATAGCTGAAATTAAATTAATTATTGCTAATCATTTATGGAGAATTAGGCTTTGATTATTTTGCAAGTGTATGTTAACTGTTTAAATTTATTTATCATGTATTAGTTACTACTTTATGTTACTGTGAATGATTAAAAGCATTGTTAAGACTACCGTTAAATTTACACCACAGCCTTTTTTTAAATATGTTAAGGTTTAATATGGTTTTTCTTATTATTATCTTATTTTTTGAGGTTTTTAAACCGGTTTTATAACTTAAATGTAAACTTTCTTTTTGTAGCAATCAGAATGGTATGACAACATCACAATCAGTCCCAGAATACCTTGCAGCTGACAACAGCACCGTCAGAAAGCGATCACCTAAACTAGGAAAGAAAAAAAATGTCCGCAAATCAACTCCATGGTACAGTGTAAGTGTCTCGAAGCATAAAATGTATTTCAATATTATATTTATGTATTTAACAAGGTATTATCTTTCTTTAGTGTATTTTGTGCCTAGCTATACCTGGATAAACCAACATTAGCCCTTCTCTCTGGAGTGAGAAAACGATACCAAAAAAAAAGAATTGTAGATGTCTTGTACATTCCATCTAGAGTTTCCTTAGTTTATTTTGTGCGTAGTTATATCTGGATAAACCAATCTTAGCCCTTCTCTTCTACCTACTCCCACACCTCTAGTGATGTGTTGTTATTTATGTTCATTTTATTTATAGGTCCTTCAATCAAACTACAAATCAAGATGTGAGGAATTTCAGAAACTTTTCAAAGGTATTCCAGATACAGAGCGTTTAACAGTCGGTGAGTTTAAGAATAAATTGTTGGTGCAGTGACCTCTGACCTTAATTTTTTTTTTCTGCTGATGACTGACTTCAAATTCCACAAATTTAAAATCAAGTTTTGAATCCTGTATTTTCAGATTATTCATGTGCATTACAAAAAGAGATATTAGTCCATGGACGGATGTATGTTACACAAAACTACCTGTGTTTTTATGCAAATATATTCAAATGGGAGACAACAGTGAGTACATTATTATTATAATCATATTGGTCCCAACAGCAGACCTCAATTCTACAACCTCTCCCAAAGACTTTTAGCTGTAAATGTAATAATTGATGCAAACCGCTGATTCAATTATATAGAAATGTCCCATGCAAGTTGCAATGTTGTTTATACTGTTTAAAAGATTTTTTGGAAATCCAAAGATTTTGGCCAGTCTAAAGCTCTGTCTACACTATCAAACTTTATGTTACAAAAAATGTGCCCAAATAGGTATGTCACATAAAGTTTGACAGTGTAGACAGAGCTTAAAGATGATGGGGTTTTTGAGGATTTTTACTTTAATTTCTACTAAATTATTTGATTCTTTTTGTTTTAGCTTACAATTCAACTAAAGGACATAACGGCAGTGACTAAAGAAAGGACAGTGCGGTTCATACCAAATGCATTGCAGGTCACTACAGCAACAGAAAAGGTAAAAAAGAGTTAGTTTTACAATTATTGTTGACATTTTTTATCAAAAAACATCATTATTAAAACATTTATGAAATTGAAAAAGTTTTAATTTCAAGGTGTTTATTGATTTTTTGTTTGAATTATGATTCATTTTATTTTCCACAGTACTTTTTTACATCATTTGGGTCTAGAGACAAATCGTTTATGACCATCTTCAAACTATGGCAGAATTCACTCATGCAACTGGTGAGTATGCTGGCATTATGCCAAGTATACAGTTTTTATAACGTGTGCACATTGTCTGTGTTGGATTTAAAAACATGTCGTCGTGAGGTGGTTTCCCGAATGATCGTAAAATCAAAACGGTACTGGGTATGACCAACTAGCGTTCTTGTCACCAACTAGTCATCCATTCATAGAAGTACTGATGTAGTAGCCTATCTGTACGGTGACCATAGAATGTGACCCGAGACATGACTAACTACGACTTTTAGTTGATAGAAGATTGACAAAATTGTTAAGAAGAGTTGTACTATATGTGGATGTTTAATGAAATTATGTCAATAATGTTTGCTATACAATTGTCTCACTGGATTTGTGCGCACAATATTATTTATAAGTCCAAGATCTGACACTAAATTTTGGAATTTTAATTATAGTTTTTAATAATAATAATAATAATATACAACATTTCTATAGATAATTATTGTGCTCAAAGGCGCTTCACATAAAAATACATCACTGTACAAGACAAACAGTTCATCAAATAAGTTAGATAAATTACATTAAATAAATATATATTTATATTTTTGATTTAGCTTTTCGTTTTGATTTAGCTTTTCGCTTTTTATTTTTGTATCTCCATTGAGATCCAGCCACTGATACCCACAGCATTGTCATTTTTTTCAGTAATTTGCCTTTGGATTTATATAAAAATATAAAAATATATCTATTTAGAAAGTGGTTAAATTTTAATGTTGTTTTCATTATCAAAGTTAATGCTGTTTATTGTAAATCTTGTTGTTGTATAGTATGTTCTGTTGAAGGAAACATTTTCAATGCACTTTCTGGCCTTTAAATGAATAAAGTGGATTTAATTTTTCCAGGTTTTTTTCCTGCCATAAATGTTGAAATTGGTTTTTGGCTACCGTCACTTTTGCGACAATGTCCAGCAAAAATGCCCTTTTCAATTTTTATTTCCACAGGCTGTTTTACAAAAATCAAATCTTGTTTTCTTCCGTAGGAAATGCCTCCAGTAGAGTTCTGGAAATGGATACATTGTAATTACGGATATGACCTTGGAATTCCCGAAGACGAGCTTCCAGAAGATTATGTATTTCCAAGTAAAGAAGCAGAAGACAGTGGAGATGACAAATCCAGGGGTCAGGCCTCTGAAGGTCGTGGTAGTGATGGAGATGACCTCAGTTTGTCCGAGTCAAGGGTTAGTACAATTCAAAGATTATTTTTAAAATCTGCTTAAAGCTCTGTCTACACTATTAAACTAGTTTGACAAAAAAAGTGTGATGTGCCTAAATATGGTAGTGATATGTCCATATATGGGCACATCACATTTTTTTGTCACATAAAGTATCCAGAGCCTTAAAAACCTTTAAGTCTTTAGCATCTCTGAAGCTACCCACAACGTTCTTAGAATATTTGTTACACCAATGATTTTGATTATATATTTTAGGAAGAACCTGCTGTAAAAGATGTTGAGTATATTATTGAAGAGGATGAAAATGGTACAACAGCACCACCATTACTAACTGGTCTCGATCCTCCTCGTATTGATGTCTCCGACTACTCAGAAGCCGAAGGTAATTGCACCTAATAATTGTAATTCTTTTAGCCTGATTTTGTTTGTTTGTAATATTTTTTTACCGTAATAAATAAATGCGTATTATTTTATAAAGTGATTGTTGTTAATATTTTAACATTGATCCATAGAGTTTGTGCAATCTGTTTATTGTTTTATTTTTTTATCTTAATTATGCCAAGCAAAATGAATTTCCATTTTAAGTGGGCCAATAAAATGTAATCTTAGTATTATTTTATTACTATTAATAATTATTTTTATTATTTAACAGTTTTAATAATAGTTTTATTTTCATCTGTTTTTCCAGAAGAAGTTTTGTGCGGCTGCAATGA
The DNA here is from genome assembly GCF_964355755.1 of Antedon mediterranea. Classification (NCBI taxonomy): domain Eukaryota; kingdom Metazoa; phylum Echinodermata; class Crinoidea; order Comatulida; family Antedonidae; genus Antedon; species Antedon mediterranea. The sequence continues at coordinate 3,852,871 of NC_092677.1, forward strand.
CATGCATCAAGGGAAGCAATATTTAAATGAGGTGTTTGGAGTATCGTGCGAAACACTGTTTAAACTGTTATTTGCGGAAGATTCAGTATTTTATTTAGATTATGTTAAAGCAAGAAAAAGTACAGGTAAATCATCATCATTAAACGTCACCATCATTATCAACTCAACTCTCTAAAAGCTGTATAGTATCAAAAGAGGTCTGGCCTAGCAGATGTACTTTCTCTGCTGCCTAGATTGGAACATTTCCGTGACCTAGGCCTATTTACTTGCACTTTTAGTGCTTGTTTCGTCTTGAAAAAGGTACTACAGGCTTGTATTTGGCTCTAAATTTTAACAAAATGTGTCACCCTTTAACAGAATCTATGCACATGTATAAAGTATAATGTTGCAGATTCAGAGCCTTTAGAGCATGAAAGTGAAATGTGCATTATAGTATGCTATTTTTTATTTTTTTTAAAATTAAGATATTGAAATTGGAAAATGGAGGACAGAAGAAGATAGCTCAAAAGACTCTAGAGTGGTCACGTATATATTTCCCATAAACAGCAATATTGGACCGAAATCCTCACAAGTTACAGAAACTCAAGTAAGAATTATTTGTTTACACAATACAATTTATGCAAATTTGTTTATTTAAGGCATTGTAATTTATGCAAATTTTCTTTACATTTATTTTTCGTTTTAAACAGTATAATTTATACTAATTTTGTTTACCATTTATTGTTTGTTTAAGACATGATTTATGCAAATTTTTCTTTTGTGGTTTTTTGTTCATTGTTTTTTTTTTTTACATTTAGACATTCCATCGTGATCTTAGTAAAGAGGGAAGCTGCTATATAACAACAAATAAAGTAGAAAATAAAGGAATACCATACTCGGACAATTTTCATGTTCTAGGTCGTTGGTGCATCACCCGGGTCAGCGAAAATAAATGTCGTTTGTGGTAAGGATAAACAACTATTTAAAAAATGTAAACTCGAAAAAGTCTGGTTTTGGCAAAATTTACTATGTTTTAATCTTCAGTATAGAGTAGAATCCCTAATAAGTGGACACCTGAAGGATTCAACAAAGTGTCCTCTTAATAGAGGTGTCCCATGAATAGGTGTTGAAAACCATATATTTCACAAAAAGAAAGAAATAAAAACTCCCAAAGACTTGATTCGAAAGCTCTGTTTACACTAGTATCAACACTAGTTTGACAAAAAAGTGTGGTAGTGATGACATCATCATCATGTCGACATCACATGTTTTTGTTGCATAAAGTTTGATAGTGTAGACAGAGCTTTAGACTTTGTTAATGTAGAGCATCTTGTAAATGTTTGTCAGGAAGACTTTCAAGTGTACGATAGAATCTTATCAGTTCTTTTCAATAATTAGTTTTTCTCTTATCCTTTTTTAACATTATTCCTAAGCTCTGTCTACATTATCAAACTAGTTTGACAAAAAAAGTGTGATGTGCCCAAATATGGTCTTAATATGCACAGATATGGTTTGGATATGACATCATCATGTCCATATATGGGCACATCACATTTTTGTTGACACATAAAGTTTGATAGTGTAAACAGAGCTTTATTCTTTCAACATTTATTAATACATTTTTCCACAGTGTTCATGCTGAAATAAATTTTACCAAAGCATCTTGGTTTATCAGGAATATTATTGAAAAGCAGGTTCATGTTGGACTCAAGAATGGCTATATATTCCTAGGTAAGTGACAACCACTAATTTGCCATTTAACATTCATTATTTGGAATTCAATTTGTTAATTACTTTATCATACTGTTTAGTAACAAATAAGTATTGTTTGAAATTTTGTTTGTTTTGGTGATTTTATAGACCAAAAAAAGTTTTAAGTAAAACTGTTCGTATGTCTTATGTCTATACAAAAAAGATCATAAAAATACATTTCTGTATTAAAAGTATAAATAAATGTTAATATTTATGTTATGTATATTTATATTCACTCCAGAATTGTGATTTTATATTTTTTCTGTTTTGCAAAAAGGTAAATATCTGAGAGAAAATCTTGAAGTAGTAAGTGGTAAAAAGAGGAAGGTGAAACGAAGGAGAATCCCAAGTCATAAAGAAGAAGGAGATGAGAGCACTTCCTCCCAACGTCCATTAAAGAAAAGTATATCAGTACATGACCAAAACACTGGTAAGTGTAACTAAAGCTGTGATATGTCCATATATGGACTTGATGATGTTATATCACTACCATATTTGGACATATCATACACATTTTGTTGTACTGTAGGTGACTTCTTAAGCCCTGTCTTCACTATCAAATTTCTGTATATGGACATGATGATGTCATATCACTACCATTATTAATTTTTTTTCCACGTTTTTAAACATCTTTCTTTAAATTAATGTCATCTATGAAAACATTATCACAATATGCAAATAAAAAAAAATCCATTAACACAATTATTTTAGCAAAAATAATAAAAAATATTCTATGCTAATATTAGTATTCTCAGTGCAACGATTTTTACAACACTATTTATGTTATCCAATCCAAAAACTCAACTGTGTTCAAATTTATTTTTAATGTAGAGCTCTTTCTACACTGTCAAACTAGTACGACAAAAAAAGTGTGATGCTTTATAGCCCTATGAGAAAGAAGTTTAAGAGCTGTTCAGTATTATTATTTTTTAGCAGGAGTGTTATCGTACCTCTTACCTCCCTGGTTACGTGGCACACAGTCCACCTCTCGTGGCGTGATGTTTGCGATTTGCTTAGTACTGTTTCTTCTGGTTGTGGTCAATGTCTTCCTATACTCTCAACTCCAGCATCTAGAGCGCAAAAGTCTCGATAGGAACCTGTGGACACGGAGTGAGGTGTTTGATAAGATTGATAAGGTGCCGGCGTCTGCTGAAGACTGGAAGAGGTTGATCAAACAGCAGCAGATATTCCATGAGGAAGAACTCGCAAAGTGGAGAGATATTATTAGTTTATGTGTTCAACTCATGAGACAGGTTGGTTTTTTTTTTTTTTTTAAAGCTCAGGTACATGCATGAATTTCAAATATAATCTGGTTAAATATATCAGAAAACAAATAAGTATGAGCAGGATTATAAACTGTAGGTCCAGTGTACACATCTAGCTCATGTGCACTTTAAAGAACCTAGTTCATCTTTTGAGACGAGTATGGGGTTACCCCAGTGTACTAGTACAACACGGCCACTGATCATAACTGGGCCCTCTGGAAAAAGAGTCTTTGACTGAAGAGATCACCTTGTATAAACAAAGAAGAAATAAATATCTTATCTGACCATTCCCTTCTTTCTGTGTAACAAGACACATAAATACAATGTTGTATTTTTACTTTATTTTCTTCTTCTGTTTTTTCTAGATGGAGACAGCGTTAGAAGATCTAAAATCAGACATAGACCCAATATCTTCACTATCAAATCTGGACAAGTTTGCAAGTGAAGCACTCCAACATTTACCGATATCGTCACGTGACAAAGAAAACGATCATGGACCCACCTGAGATTCTAATGCAGATAATATATCTATTTTATAACAATAGTTTATATCTTTTAATTATTCATAAATTTTTAATATATTCATGTTTTTTGTCCAATCGCGCACAACATTGTTATCAAACAGCCGATTCTAGGTGCTGTATCTAAATTGGTGTCAGTATCGTAGGCACATTCTAAGATACAGCATCACATGTGAAGCACATGTAAAAGCCTGTATCATAAATTTTAACCTTCAGTTATACAGGTGTCACATGTGATACACATGTATTGCTGTATGTTAAAATATACCTATGATCGCGGCAAATATTTTCATATTTGTAGATACAGAACTGAGAATCGGGTGAATATTATCACCTTTTTTCACCTCAATTTTTGGATGTATTTGTTTTTCTCAAGTTTGTTTACAATTTGTTGCATTTCGAGAATTTTTTATTTCTAAATTTTACTCCGACTAAATATAGCGGTAACTATATATGGAACATATAGAGTAGGTATTATTCTTAAATTTTAATTATTATTAATTACTCTGTTTAGTTCTTATCAAAAATGAATTTTTGTCTAGATGAATTTACGATTAAATTCATCTTGACATTTCTATATTACAGTACTACAGTAAAGATAAAGGTGCCAGAAATAAACCAATCAGATTGCAGTTCTAAGTCATGTGATAAACATGTCATCATACACTTTATTGACGGAAAATTCAAACATTTCAAATTTAAATCATTAATAAATTATTAAAATCCCTTTGATTGAATTTTGCAGTAATCATTTCCAAATTTTTAATATTATTTAAATTTGTTTATCATATTGTTGCATCCATAGAGTATAATTAAATTAAGAATTGATTTATTGATAGAATTAAGTTTTATTATTACATAATGATGATAAATATGCTAATTGTAATTGATTTTTGCATAATTATGCAAAACCCTTTTGTTCATGTCAACGCACATGCATTACAGATAAAATTAACCTCGGTCACCATCAGGGTCTTGTTTTTTTATAATACAGTATTAAATTCTGTCTACACTATCAAACTTTATGTGACAAAAAAATGTGATGTGCCCATATATGGACATGATGATGTCATATCACTACTATATTTGAGCATATCATTACCATATATGGGTACATCACACTTTTTTGTCACATAAAGTTTGATAGCGTAGACAAGGCTTTACAGGTTGGAGTATTTTAAGCATTAACTTATTAAATGTTAGCCTTTAAACAGAGTATAGATTATATAAATGTAACCTCGTACATAGTTTTACCTGTTTAGTATGACGTCATTTTAAAGGTAAATTCTGTATATTGTTTGATATAGGTAGCCTCTAAACTGACTGATGTAACTTGCATCAAATCAAAATTCACCTTGTAGCATGGATTAAACCCGATAATGTATATTTATTGATTCCAGATTTTACAAGTTGAAAATATTTAATCTAATCTAAAGAGCGTCTCCAATCAATATTTTTATAAAAATAAGCAGAGTGTACTGTACTACTTATACACACAAAATAACTATATTATTCATATTACATTGCAGCAGAACCCTTTAGAGATGCAAAAATATGTCCCCTTAATAGAGGTTGGTCGTAGTTTTAAAATATATTGCCTCGATAATTTCACAAGAATTTTACTCAAATAGACATTCCCCTTATATAGGTGTGTGCCAATGTAGGGTTTCCACTGTGTTTTAATTTATCTATAAATAAATAATAAGGATTTAATAATATTAATAATTAATAGACATTATATTATTATGATTATAAGAAAAAACATTTTCAGTTTTGCCAAAAACATAAACAGCGTTAAACATATTGGTAAGCTATTATACCCACCAGCTCGGTTAATTAAAGGAACAGTACAAGTTACTTTGTTAGTGCGATTGTGATTTTATTTTTACTCATAATTCATTTGAGCCATTTTCTGTGTTTCATTCGTACCTCTCTGTAAAATGTTGTTTATAATATCATATTGTCTCTTAATATTCTTATGAAAGTAACCATCTAAACTTTAATTGTAAAATTATGTTATTAACTATTAATTTACTCAATATGTGTGTTGCTTTAAGTTTGGCCATTTTTCGTTTTGGTTTTGTTTTATGGTTGTTGTTTTAAATATTATTATAATGTTTATATTACTGTAGACAAACATGTTTTATGTTATTTTTATGTATCTTGTTATATTATTACAAGATCTAGTACCACCACAATTATTTCTTATGATTTGATTAAGTTTTCAGAGTTTTCATTTTAATTTTCGTTGCCGTTCACATGATACTAATGTCATTTTCACCATGTCAGTTGATAGTTTTCATATTAATTTATTAATGTTTTAAGTTAAATCTCATATGGATAACACTACATTATTTGTGATTACCTCATGGTGTAGTACCTTCCCTTTCATCTCACGAGTTTGGTTCAAGTCCTATGTTTGTTCAAACTAAAAATTAACACTAAACCCTATCACCACTAACAAGTTATAAATTAATAAATAATGAATGTTTTGTATTCATTGAATAGGGATGATATTTATACTCGTTTAAAAATTGACTATTTAACCTATCATGTTCAATAGTACAGTCGAATATTCCATATGTGTAGATATAATATCCCTATTCAACTCATAAACATTCATTATTTGTATGAAATAATATACTATATTAATGAGACAAACCATCGCAACCCAATATTTTGAACTCTATTAGTTCATCTTCAGGGAACCCCATTATGCTGTACGACGATGGTACCCAGCTTTAAGCTCTGTCCACACTATCAAACTAGTTTGATAAAAAAGTGTGCCCAAATATGGTCGTGGGATGCCCAAATATGGTAGTGATATGCTCAAATATGGTAGTGATATGACATCATCATGTCCATATATGGGCACATCACATTTTTTGTCACATAAAGTTGTAGACAAGGGTTTAGGGCATTTATTGTATTGTATATTTAAAAAATATGTACGTAACTCGAGCGTACATTTGATCGTGCGTATTTTGTCTTTATTTGTGCTAAAAAAAATAGATATTAGATATTTTTAAAATTGGACAAAACGGTCAGTAACGATCTATTATGTAAGTATTGTATCATAGAAATATAGTTTATTTATTGTTACCAATTAAAATACATAATTACGATGGCTGGTATTTAATATGGCGTTATTTTATTAATATAATATTTGGATGTACATTTAATTTATTGAAGAGATTGATATTATTTGCCTACGGATTTTCACGAATGTTGAAACAAAAATAAATGATTTTTCTTTATGGAAATATGTATTTTTCTTTATTATATACTTGTTGTGTATAGAACAAAAAACAGAAGACAAAAGACAAGATAAGAAAATAACCGTCTTCGCTCGACTTTTTCTGTTGAATTTCAATCACGCGTGTCATTTTGTTTTAGGATTTGTGATTGGACAATGCCTCTACCAACAAGTTGTCTTTACTAAGCAGCTCTGTCGAGCAATGATGGAATGGCGTGACCAGTATGTTTCAAAAGTGTTATGTGAGAGGAGATGATTTTGGTAGGCCTACGATTTAGCACCATATCTGTGGACAGAACATGAGCAGGAAACACCAAATACCAGCTAAATGGAAACACCAAATACCAGCTAAATGGAAACACCAAATACCAGCTAAATGGAAACACCAAATACCAGCTAAATGGAAACACCAAATACCAGCTAAATGGAAACACCAAATACCAGCTAAATGGAAACACCAAATACCAGCTAAATGAAAACACCAAATACCAGCTAAATGGAAACACCAAATACCAGCTAAATGGAAACACCAAATACCAGCTAAATGGAAACACCAAATACCAGCTAAATGGAAACACCAAATACCAGCTAAATGGAAACACCAAGTACCAGCTAAATGGAAACACCAAATACCAGCTAAATGAAAACACCAAATACCAGCTAAATGGAAACACCAAATACCAGCTAAATGGAAACACCAAATACCAGCTAAATGGAAACACCAAATACCAGCTAAATGGAAACACCAAATACCAGCTAAATGGAAACACCAAATACCAGCTAAATGGAAACACCAAATACCAGCTAAATGGAAACACCAAATACCAGCTAAATGGAAACTACATCCAAAAATGAATGGATACAGGATAAAATGAATGATTGTATAAATTTTTATATCAATGCAAAACTTAGTTTTAAATAATTGTACATACATAGTATACCTATTGTATAATAACATGTTTTTTTAATGGAATGTATGCTAGAAAATGTCAAATCCGTTAAACGATGACGTTATTAACAGATGACGTCACGATTACTTGACCAAGTTTGAAACTTAAAATACTACACCCTTTTTCAGTTATGTATACCCATGGCGGATCCATGGTATACCTATATAGGGCCCGCCTACAGTCTATGAGAGGATGACGTATATTGACGTCGTTAACAGTAACGACGATGTTGCGTAACAGATTTTTTTTTTAAGCCTCTTCGTATACATTTTATATTTTATAAGTTTATATACATTTTTTTTACGTTCGCCAACGGATTGCTGACACGTCGCGCTGGAAAACGGTATACAAAATATCGTTACTAAATCTATTCTTTTTACACACACACAATCTATGACGCGTTTGCATCGGGCTTCGCTACTGTAAGAAAACAACATTATATTACTATTAAACTTAATTTAGTCTCTTCGGCCGCCCATATCTAAAGAATCGTGCATCTTACACACGACTCTCTTCAGCCCATATCTAAAGAATCGTGCATCTTACACACGACTCTCTTTGGCCGCCCATATCTAAAGAATCGTGCATCCACTTACGCATGACTCCTTTTGGCCGCAAGTATCTAAAGCCTGTTTTCCTGTCGACGTTAAGTTACGTTCAGTTGCGTTGAGTTGACATATTCAACGATTTAACAGGAAAAGGGGGTAAAAATTAACGTTGAAAATCGTTAAAATCTTAAATCGTTAAAGTTGAACTCGGTTCAACTTTAACGATTACGATCGTTACGATCGTTAAAACTGACCAATCAAATGGTCCACAAATTACGTCATTGCAGTTTGTGAAAAAATAGGTACGCGCTGACAATTCTTGAATGTTTACAACGCGACGATGTTTTTCACCTTTTTTGTACACTTTTATTAAGGTCTGATATTTAAAAAAAACAAGTGTAAGTTAAATTAAATTATAATATTAAACCAATTAAATTTAATGTTTGTCTTTAGTGTAAGCCTAGATTACGATATCAACGAAAGTATGTCCTAGGCTGGGTTTAAGCATCAAAACCCGTAACTTTTTCAATTTTCACGCGGTCCCGGCTGCGCGTGGCCGGCCTTAGTTTTGCAACACTTCACGTCCGCGTGTCCCAGCAACGCTCGAGAGAACCAAGAAACTATGAACGATCGCGTAAAAATGTGTAAATATTGGCGGTCCGACTCGATCATCGTCATCGCTATTTTATTTTCAACTTTAACGATTTTAAACTCAACGCAACTCAACGTATTTCAACGTCGACAGGAAAACAGGCTTTAAGAATCATGCATCTTCTTACGCACGATTCTCTTCTGCCGCGCTTACCAAAGAATCGTGTATCTTCTTACGCACGATTCTATTCGGCCGCCCATATCTAAAGAGTCGTGCATTTCTTGCGCACGACTCTCTTCGGCCGCCCATATCTAAATAATCGTGCATCTTCTTACGCACGACTCTGGATAGTCTGGCGCATACACTTTGTTTTCTTCTCCGTAAACCCAGAATGACTTGGTCTTTCTCTTCCAGTCGTACTTTGCCTCTACTGAAGGTAACGCAACGAGAACATGGCACTAAAAAAATGAAAGAAAAACGTTACGTTGTTAACGTGCGCATGCGTGTATGTGCCATCTGGTACTTGTTTTGTAAACCATGGAGCTATAATAACAGTAGCCCCATGTTCAGAATATTCGATAGCGTAGAGCCCCTCCTTCGAGACACCCCTGTTATTTCCCGTGTGTATAATAAAAAAAAAAAAACGATAGGCCTGTGATGTTTTGGAAAATATTATATTCAGAATTTGTATTTCGCAAAAAGATCTTGGTGTTTTTATTGATAGTTCCCTTTGTTTTTCTTTTCATATTGATTATCTTGTTGGCAAGTGCAATAGACTGCTTGGGCTGATGTGGCGTAATTGTAAACATTTTGACAGGCAAACCAAAATCCACCTTTATTATTCAATTATCCATCCCATTCTCAACTTCAGTTCTGTTATTTTTAATTCTATTTCGAAAACTCAGTCTACGCGCATTCAGCGTCTGCATAACCGTTTTTTACGCTACATCAGCCACAACCAGAATCCTGACTTTCATTTCCATGTCCGATCTCCTGAGTCTCGTAGAACCTTTTTTGATCTTGTTTTTTTGTATAAATGTATTAATTCTTTATTTGACTGTAATTTAGTTAGTAATTTTTATCTTAGAGTCCCTAGTCGTCGTCTTAGAAGAAATACTACTTTTCATATTCCTTTTAGTAGAGTAAATGTTTTAAAAAATGGTTTTATTAGTAGATTAAGTCAAACTTATAATTCTTTTACTTTAAGAAATCCTGAGTTAGATATCTTTAGTAATGATTTCCGTAAGTTTCGTAACATTGTTAGTAGTTTAGTTTAATGTTTGTTATTGTATATGTTCGTGTTTGTCTATGTTCCCTCCTGTAAGTGGTGAACCATGAGCTCACTGTTGGTTGGGAAATGAATAAATAAATAAAAAAATAAATAAATAAATAAAGAAGAGGAAACCCTTCTTGGGACACCCGGCCCTATTGAAGGGTACACTTTTCCATGAAACTAACGTAGAGCACTATATATCTTACACTGCACTCACGAGCAAGCCCAATTAGGCGACACTTTGTTGGGTCCCGAGGGTGTACCCTTATCAGAGATGCTACTGTGGTGTAAATACTATTAATGTATTACCGTACCTGCTGGACGATACGTTTTGTTGAATCCACCGCATGTTTGGATATCATGTCGTCAGATGCTGTATTTACGTCTCCAATGTGGTAATTTGCAATAGGACTAACCTAAAATCATTGTAAAATACCTGTCATGCATATATACTTATTCGTGTGTGTTATTTGGAAAACTATGCGTACTTATACTTCTTTACTTTGCTGTGCCACAACACACTCTGTCTTACATCTTATTTCTGGTCGCTTTCAAACACAAATTTATTTATTATTATTTTTCATTTACAGTATGAACTACTAATGTTGAGTTATAGGTCCTTTTTTTGGCCAGTATTCTCAAGTATTGGAAAAGAAAATTCTTTCTTACCGTTGTAGCTTCTGTTTCAATAACTTTTATCTTATGCGACTTTTGTAGGTTTTTGTTTGCAACTTTTGTTGGGTTCAGCCAAATCTCATTCTCGATAATATCACTAAAAGAATTACAACATTAGAACATTGTACCTCAATGTCTTTTTTTTTTAAGGAAGAATACGTTATTTATATCTGTTGTCCGAATTTCCCCCCCCCCCCCCGGGTCCGGCGCCGTCAAATCAAATCAAAAGTGAATGCTTTACGCGGCTATACGCCAATAGACATGCGCGTTTCCACGAGAGTTAACGAAACATTGACGTTCGATTTGATTTGCCGGACCGGAACCGTGCTGGAACAGGTGTGAAAGACCCTTTACGCGGATAATTGATAAGTGTATTGTAATCTGGAATAAGTGACTAATTTACAAGATTAGTATTAGATACCATTTTTGTTGTATCTGTTATGTCATGTTCTTACTAGATTACATTGTCATATCAACATTTATTGCATCTTCACAATCATTGATGAAGTTGTTTCTGATTAGATAAATTCTTTTTATTCTGACAGCGCAAACATGTTAATGTGTTTACATTGAGCAAATTGGGTCTAAACTCATGATAGCGATCAACACATGACCAGATCCTTTGGTACGCCATTTTGGTTCTTTCATTCTTTAAGCCTATAATGGTTTAGCCTACATAATGTCGACATTTGTGTATGTTTTAGACGGAGATTTTTGACTTAATATTAATAAAAAGATAAATATGTTGGCACATATGGCGTTTCATACGTATAATACTTGAGCTCGTAAAATACAGGCTTTGGGCAAGTCTAGTTTCGACCGTCCTTTTGAGAAAGGAGAGACATGTTTTTATTTTATTACAAACTTACTTTATAGACATTCGTATACTTACAATTTCGATAAAAGTTTTATGTAGAAATGTAGCTGCTTGTGTCCCTGGCAGACCGAGCATACAATGCAAGCATGTCCCCGACATAGCTGGCAGTTAGGGTGTCCAGTCCCTCCGCATTGTACACATCCTGTCTCTTTCACTTTCCCAGTTCCTTTGCACTTCTTACAAAACGTCTAAAAGTTTATACGAAATTATGAATATTTTTTATTACGATATGAACATTAATTAATGAATAAAAACATTTTATTAATTTAGTGTATTAAAGAGAAAAAAGTATAGGCCTACAATTATGCAATTTTGTTTACCGTTCCACGGCCCTGGCATCGATAACACTTGTTAAACCCTCTCCCAGTACATCCGTGACATGTCTGTAAAAAATCAAAATAAAATAAAATTGTTTTCCTCGACAGAAAATATGGTAAAACATTCACAATTACATCATACATAGAAAAAATTACAATTAAAAACATTCATTAAAACATCATATCATACATAAAATGAGACGAATTTAAATAATATTAATTCGTTTTGGAAACATATTTACTTTGTTGATGTCACGATCACAAAGTTCCATAATTACAGAACATAAACTTGTTTTTTTATTACTTCTCCTGATTACCTCGCGAGTGACACGCGGCAAATATTCGTGTAAGTAGGCCTCGTGTAGGATTAGTTTCAAACAGTTGTAAAATAGTTGTATTGTAATTACCTCTATAGTTGATGTTTTTGGTACATTACACGCTTTGGTATGTTTCTTCCACATGGCATCGGGTTCATTGTTCACATTCCACAACATTGGTGTGAGTGTGTTGTTGTGTCCGTCCACAGTCTGACCTAAAACATCCAATTAGGCTATTATTAATTGAGATTTACTACTATTTTCCCTATAGGTATTTCATGAAGATAATTTTTTTTTTTTTGTGATAGAAAACCAGTCGAGGGAAGTCTTAAGCTCTGTCTACACTATCAAACTAGTTTGACAAAAGTGTGATGTGCCCAAATATGGTAGTGATGTGACATCGTTTCCATTATATTGGCACATCACATTTTTTGACACTTAAAGTATGATAGTGTAGACATATCTTTACAGTTGGTATTCCACGATTTAAAACATGTTGTACTACCCAAACTTGAAAATATTGAGATAGACAATAATAGCAATAAGGAAGCCTACAGTAACAACATGACGTTGTCCTGTCTTTTATTCTCATAATTAATTAGTTACCGTCACATTTTTGTATACCTTTAAATGGTTCGAATACCCTAATGGTTTCCCTGGTTTCTGTAAACGTGCGGAGTTTGTACTAAAAAAAAATAAAAAAATTAATTAATTAAACATAATTAGGTTAGTTATAGAGGTCGTTTGTCATAGAAGTAGATAGATTGAATCAGTTAAAACATTATTTGCCAAGTTATGATTTAATTCCAAATTGAGACGCAACACAACGACGTAGCGCAACTTTAAGCTAGGTTCCCACTATAACTTTGCGTGTTAAGCCACCAATGACAAGCGACAGTTCGAATAATCCATCTCTTGTGATTGGCCAATTCACTTAAGTTGCGTTACGTTCTTGTGTTGCGTCTCTAGAAGGAACCATGTATAAAGGGATTTGACCAATCACAAGCGATATATTTGTTCCACTGTCGCTTGCCATTGGTCAACTTGGTTGCGTTGCATCTACGTTCTAGAGAGAACCAAGCTCCAGATATCTTGACAATTTGTCTTAGCTACGTTTTTATGGTAACTCTTCTTAATATCATTTAAATTATGTTCAATTCCTAAAAATACCTTGTGAATGGGAAGGTTGATAACTTGTTCCACATCAATATCATTTATAACTCTTTTTCCATAACAGCATTGCTGCGATACGTGTAATGTTAGGGCCTCTTTGGCTTCTGTTTTGTTTATGGGATTGGGTAAACTGGAATATAAAGCGAGAGATACAGTTAAAAACCAAAACAAGATAAAATTAAAGCAACACCATGATGTAGACCCATGGTTAACTATCATCAATGAATCTTCCTTTTTTACTAAAAAATTAATGTAGAACTAAAAATGTTTTTTTATGGAATTATTATATATTAACAAGTTTGGAATGAGACGTTCCATTTGATGGATTTATGGATTGAAATCTTGTTGCACGGTACGGTTTTTTTAAATCAGAATTCCTTCATTTTTGAAAGGAGATAAAGAAAATATCATAGGCCCTATAATATTTTAATATTTAAAAATATTTCTATTAACAGAAATGCTATGAAATTAACTATCACAGTATCTATTAAAATTAATATTACTTAATAATAGTAATTTGTTTGATCGTGTGGTCTGTTGTTTTTATAGGCCTATTTTCTCTACTATTTTATTATACTCGACTTGTTCACCTTTGCAACCGGCCTCGCATTGTAGCGTGTGTCTAACCTTTATAGCCAATATAACCTAATCGATTATTTAAGAGAAAGTCCTACAATGTAAATATAATCAAATCTCCACTTTGGCTATTAGTACGTGGAGTTTAGTACACATGTTCACATTGATTACTACAACTAGGTGTCCAAAATCAATTTGCTTTTATAAGCATAGAGCAGAGATGCGTTATTATGCTTGTTTAGTATGTATTACAAATCGAATTACTCGTTGATGAATTTATCACGGATTTTAAGCTCAGTCTTGTCATCAATTTGTGGAATTAAATGCATGTGGAAATTCTAATCAAACATTTTTTACCGAAATATTAAACATTACTGCTCGTTGTTAATTTTCCATTTTCTCGTAAATAGCAAGTTGTTCGAAATAAAACTTAGACCTAGTGTTTTAAAGAAAATATTTAAAATGTAATATTATCGCTTACCTTTGAAACTGTTGGGAGATATTCTTTTGTACGGCCTGATTGGGCTTAGGATGAGGTTTTCCTATACAAGTTAAATTAGTTAATATGATATAAAGTTGTGTCATGATACGAGATTTATGGAGATCATAACGTATGTCCATTTAGGTTACGGCAATGTTAAAAAGTACCGTATTACATTCATAGTCAACCATTTCGTTTTAATGTATATTGTGATTCTGTAAAATGAAAACTGTACTTAATTTTGTGATATATAATTAGGCTTAATCTAACCAAGGCAATCTAACAACATGATGTTGAGCTCCGGAGATCAAAGGGTTTATCTGTGGCTGCGACACGACCGTTAACAGATACCGCGGAGAATAATGTACATTGTATAGTACTGTTGGGTATTTGTCGCAGCCAGACATAAGATCAAAGGACTGTTACGAGTTCCTACCTTGGCAATGTCAGCTCAGTGTCTTGTTGTTAGATTATTAGGTATTTCTTACCTTGGCGAACTGTGGTTGTTTCATAACCTGGTATAGCTTGTAGCGCCTGCGTCATCTTGTACTGGGGCTCCTTGGCGTTCGGGTTGTCAACAACGTCTTGGTCTGGAGAGTCCGGCCACGAATACGCTGCATTCTTGGCATCTCCATCGGGAAGAGACCAAGCTAAGGGAAACCAGGATTATTCAAAATATGAAAGTAGTAGGCCTACGGTTCTTTCTTGTTAACATTTTGCATAGAATTAACATACCGTTCCGGTAGTTTAACTATTATAAGCTCTGTCTACACTATCAAACTCTATGTGACCAAAAAAAGTGATGTGCCCATAATGGACATGGTGATGCCATGTCACTACCATATCTGGGCATATCACTACCATATTTAGGCACATCATAAGTTTTATTGTCAAACTAGTTTGACTCCTTATCAACGATAGTAGTACCTCTTGGCATAATTAATATACAGTATGCTTGTTTTGTTGTTTGTTTTTTCATGATTGCATAAGTCCACATCGTACAGTACAATAACAAAATAACTTGCATGTTTTAACTAGACACACTGCAGGTTTAGAGCATGTGCTGTAATTGTTTATTTAAATAAGAATCTACCGCTGTTTTTATTACTGAACTTTAAGTGCAATTAGTCTATCTTAATCCAACATGACGTGTTCACACGACATCATGATAGCGTTATAGACTTACCTACAGTTGCAGTGTTTGGTGATTTGTATGTTGTTATTGTGTCGTGTGACACGCCAGGATATACTCCTGCTGTAGTATTACTATTAGCTCTTGTTTCAACATCGGGCATGGGTGTGTACTTTGGTGTGGCTAAAAATAGAAAACAAAACATTAGTGAGAAATCAAGAAATCGATTCAGTTAGGAGCCATTTTTTGTATCGATTTGAAACTAGAAATACAATCTATTTAGATTATAACTATGTTTGTTTTTTCTTCTTTCTGGTTGCTCTCTCCCTTCCCCGGCCTCCCATCCCGTCTCCCACCCCCCCCCCCCCCTCCCCCCTCTCTCTCTCTCTTCTTCACTTTAAAACCAATGTTTAAGATACGATTCATTGGCCAATCACAAAAGGAAACGGCTTCCAAAATTTGAAAATTAAACAATACTGCATTTAACTTCATTCTTTAAAAAAAAAAAGTATGATAGCAACAAGATACAGCACCGTGCTTGATGTATTAGATCTAATGTTTTATGTCGTACATTTTCGAAATGTTCTGATTCTGTTAAAATATATTTGTTCCAAGTCTTACTGTATGCGTTTCTATTGTAGTCTTTGGTTCAATTATACTAAGCGAACATTTCATTCTTTAAAAGTTTGTTACAATAATTATTTGCGTATGTTGCTGGATTTGAGTAAATTATGTAGTGCTTCTGAAATGTTTGTTAATTTTGATGTTTCTAGTTTGGTGAATTTATGTGTAAGTCTAGTTATAGTGTTTTGTTACGTATTACTTTATCTAATAATTTGATTGTGAAAACTGTGTGTGATACACTGCTTTTTAATTCCCAAATTTTTTTACATTATTTTTTTTTTCTATTATATATTTTTGATATTCCATGTTATTTTTCCATGAATTTGCGAAATAAAAGTTTACATAGTGTCTACCAACAAATAGTATCATTTTCATCATCCTGAACCAATTTAATTTAAAACGCCTACGAGCAAGTTATATAGGTAGATTTAGTAGGCCTACTAGTCTATATACTTACGTGCTTGGCCCACTACGTATCCCGCTGTATCACCCATCGTAACGTCGCTTCTCTTTGCACATAGACCTATAACGTATTATTTTGATTATTATATTTTACTTTTAAATGTCAACCCTTCCACGATATCAAATAATACCTAAACATTTATTCAGCACAGAACGAGGATATTAGACATAATATGTTCGAAGTCCATCTTGTATTATCCCCCAAACGTCACCGTCTTATCACTTATCGTGAACGATTGTACTTATATCAATTTATAGTACTGTGATTGGCTAAATTTCATATGATAGTCGCCCCCTGATAGAATATTTTCGTTTCTTAGATACCACGTGTGGATGTATTTTTGTTATGTTTATCATTACCATAGGAACGGTAAATATGTACTTTAGTTCATAAGTGACACGTTCTATTGACAGATATACCCCCTATTGGCAGGTTTTGGAGAATGCTACCAGGCAGCATACGTCACTGGTTTATTCTAGGGCCTATATCATTTTACCGAGACACCCCGGAAACGATTTCAATTTTTCTTATTCAATTTTTTTTTTTAATGTTATGTCATGTACACAGTTGTAGGCCTCATGTTTTAGGCCGACACAATTTGATTTTTTAATTTCATTGAGATAAGAAGGCGGCCCATTTTACAAATATGATAAATAACAATCTACTATAGCGATAGTACACTTTTGTTTTCCATGAATAGCATGACTTCATTATGTGTACTAATGCCAGATCAATTTACATACACAGTTCTGTACCTTGGGAATTATAACATAACGCACAATAGTATTTGCAATTGCTATGGTATAGGTTCTTTAGAAATCCCAATCTTCCTTACAAAGGGACTTATTATATTTGTTGATATTTTTCTTTAGGCCTTCTGATATGTTCGATATTAGTTCATTAATGTTACCATGATGTGACAGTCACCGTACTTTTCAATTATAATGCAAAAAAACAACAAAAAACTCGGTACATTTTTAGTTATGAGTTTAATATTTCTTCTATCTGTTAACATACCATATACTTCCTAATATATCTTTAACACACGAATACCTGCATTGGTTTAAATATGAAATTATATTAACAACGACATTACCAAATTAAATTCAAGTAAGAATGAAAACAAACCAGGATATTTAATACACAAATGACAATGAATAATTATTAATTTAGTATATACAGGTCTAAAAATGGAACATGCTTTTATAGTCTTCATATTATAGATCTGACTCGTAATGTAGTTCTCAGGCGTAACGTATCGTCACGTTATATGTAGGTAGGCCTACTTCAGAGAGAAGGCCTATCACCAGTATCGTAGTTCCCTTTTAATGCGCATGCGCATCATTGTTTCATCTGTTCCAGTAGTAGAGAATCTAAAGAGATAATTTGATTAAACGAACAAAATTTATTTAAAAAAATAATAGATAAATGTTCAATACAGGAGTTCCCAATATTAACCAATCACAAGCGACAGTTCGGATGATCCAACGCGTCGTGATTGGTCAACTCCCTTGCGCTGCGCTGACGTACTAGTGTGAACCAAACTGTAACCACCGCCCCTATTATCCTCCAAAATAACTTACCTAGAACAGCATATGCGTCTTTAAATCCAGAACGTATCTTCTTCTTTATAATACTTTTTATTACTTTGTTTACTTTATGGAACTTTATTTCAGCGTGCACACTAAAAGATAAAATTAATAAGTTTATAGAAAATAATTACAGAGGGCGTGCTCTTTAGCAATTCGGCCCTGTTAAAGATACAGATAACTCGAGATTTTAATAAGATTTTGCAACGTCACCAACACATCGATTTTCCTGAAAATCAATATATCTGTTAGTATAATACATATGTTAAACAAATTCAGGAGGGTAACTTGAAATAGTTGATGCTATCTTATAATACAAACATACAAAGCAAGTACTAATATTTGGCCAAATAAGAAAGATAAATACCTTATGTTACATTTACTATTGTTTACGTCGGTTATTGTCCATCTTTCCAATATATGAAAATTATCTGCGTACAGTACTCCCTTATTACGAACTTCATTTTCAACAATGTTGCAGTTGCTGCTATCCTTTCTAGGGTCACGTGTCTAAAATAACCGAAATAGTACAAATGTTAACATTCATTTAAGTAAAGTAGCCGGAGTGGTGTTTAGCCTGTGAAAATTAGACAAGCGGTTTTCTAAACTTTTCTACTGCTGGTAGTGGATTTTTATAACTTCAATTACTCTGTGAGCGCCCTTCCTGCTCCTTTACTAATAATAAATATCCACACGTACGCGCGCGCACTAATTCGTTTACCTGTAGTTCTGTAACATGGGAAGCCTTCTTTTCTTTCTTTTTGATATGATAACGATAGCTAACAATTCTCTTTTCTTTTCCGTCCTCAGTTTTCCATTTTTCAACAGATATATCTATAAATTATTATTAATATTAATTTATAAGCAAAAAATTCTGAGTATTGTTCATTGCTATCATTCTCAACTTATTTGTGTACATCAACTCCACCATCGTCTTCTTCATTATCATCATCATCCTCTTCGTCACCTCCTCCTTAAACTCTCCCTAGACAATCAAACTTTATTTGACATAGAAATGTGATGTGCCCATAGATGGACACGATGACGTCATATCACTACTATATTTGGGCACATCACATTTTGTTTGTAGTGTTGATAGAGCTTTAATCTTTTTTATTATTGTCATTATCATCATCCTCTTCGTCACCTCCTTCTTAAGCGCTCTCTCTCTAGACAATCAAACTTTATTTGACACAAAAATGTGATGTGCCTATAGATGGACACGATGACGTCCTATCACTACCATATTTGGGCACATCACATTTTGTTTGTAGTGTAGATAGAGCTTTAATCATTTTTCTTATTGTCATTATCATCATCATCCTCTTCGTCACCTTATTCTCCATCTTTTTTAAAAGTATTATTCTCTGTATTTTTATCCTCGTCTTCTCATCAATTTCCAAAGTTGTCATATGAACACACTTTTCTTTTAATTTTACTTTTGTAATTTTAACCTTCCTTGGTTATAGGCCTACGTCATTGTCATACGTCATTGTCGTTCACTTTACGTCATTTTTGTCCACCTTATGTCCGTTTCTGTATATGTAATGCTTGATCGTTGTTGTATTCCAACTATTAGCAGACTTTCTGCTAATCTGCAAAGGCAGGCTTTATTTACCTGATGATTTTCGCCCTTTTACATAATCCAGATAGAATGCTGAATCATCTCCGAAAATCAATTGATAAAGAGTATCACGTGACATGTCATAATTCTTGTTAAGGTATTCTTTGAATCCAACTTCATCTAAAAATCAAATGTTTTAAATTAGTATTATGGAAAATGTCAATATCCCAGCAGATATCGTTTGGGATATCCTAGTCAAAATGTTTACGTTAATTGTCTAACAGTTCTTTTAAAAACTAGTATATATTTGAATCTTTGATATCATGTTTTCTTCTTTTAATGAAAGGTTTATAACTCTCATTTCTAGCTTATAATCTTGATCTTCTAAATGTTCTTGCATTATATTGTAATATAGGTATTGTTTTCGACCAAATAAATTAATCAATTTCCTATTCACGGAAAAAAAGTAGGGAGTTCCCAATCGCTTTGATCGATTTCATCCGATTGGCAGATTTTGTTGTTATGTCGGCCTATGTTGTATGGACCTTGTACCATTTATGTCCACACTCTTGATATACTTTCTTGTCATTGACATACATTACTTCGTGTTGGTATAGATAACATGTTTTTTATTTTCTGGTCGATTAGTTAGTCGAGTGTTTACTCATTGTAGAGTAGGCCTAGGCCCTATACTGTATTTTCGACGTTCCTTCGGAATGTTGAAGCCGCATTTTAATGCACACTTTAGTGTGGGTGCCTCCTTTACCATTATAATAAACTTAGTCATATGCTAATAAGCAAACGTTACACCTGTATACGAAATTTAATTTGAATGACACCTTAAGAAAGTAGTTCCAGGCCTATATAAGTGCTATTCCTAGTTTGTAACCGATGGACTGTAGAGCCTTTCGACCAACAAGCTACAAATACAAATATGCCTAAAGCTACAAATGGTTACAATTCAAATACCTGGTTCAGGGGCCGCTTCGCTGCCGTCTTCTATATCAACTGCTTCGTCGAAATCTATATCTTCAAAGTCACTCATAATGCCTTCCAAGTCTCGCCCTACTACTGTATTCGATTCAGGACCGGCTTAGTAGTAGGCTTACTATCGTATCGTCTGGAATAAAACACGTCACAACTCCTATCGCCAAGTATGTATACTTTATGCTTTCAGAAAATTTTGTACTGATACTGTTATCTGTGATTACTACACGGGGGAAATCAATGTGTGTTATATATACCTGTTGGTATTCTAGTATAATCGTACTAAAATCGATAGGCACGTCTAACCCGGATTGCTGTCAATGATTAACGTATAGATTGTGACTTCACACTCACCTGTTTAGGAACCGAATAGGCATATTATACATTGTAAGACCATTTATCCATGGTAATATTAAGTTTAAATCGAATTCAATGAAATACTGTAATAGTTGTTGTAATAAGGATTCACTTTGATTTTAATGAATGGACGAGTGAAGTCGACTATAAGCTGTCAAACGCAGACGGTTTTATGCTTTTGTATTGTCCGGTATTGAAAAGAAATTAGCTTTTGAGATTTTAGAGATTAGGCCTACTATGTTATTAACCCTTTATATAACTGGATTTTAAATGTCACCAGGACTGTTTCATATGGCAATGTACTGCAACAGTTTGTAGGCCTACTGGAGGGCCGGAGTGGGTAGTTAGGCCTACTGGTGCGAACAAAATAAAAAGTAATTGGCCTACTTTTTTTATATTTATCTAGAAAAGTATCATCTCAATTCTACAGTAGGACAATTTCAGATTGTATGTAGGGCCATAGGCAAACCAGACGCACACACTATGGTACGATCTATCGATTAAGCGAGGTCCAATGAGAACATGTTCAAAATCCAATTCCCCACTAGGTCAAAATATTTAAAAAAAAATCAACTTCATTTTATTGTTAAAAAGATTATGTATTAACTTTCCGACAGCTGTCGAAAGTTGTATTCCAGAGCGGTAAGAATGTTTGGTATTTGTCATTCGATGGATGGAGATCATAGCCCTGTCATATTGCCTAGTCAAAACTCCGGAGTGGCACCGGCGATTTGTGTGCGTTGTGTGTAAACACCGGCGATTTGTGTGCGTTGTGTGTAAACACCGGCGATTTGTGTGCGTTGTGTGTAAACTCCGGAGTCAACACCGGCTATATGTTTGTGGTGTGTGTACTCCGGAGTCAACACCGGTGATCTGTGCCAAACTGTGTTGTAGGTGTGTATTACTTCAACACTGGCGATCTGTATCACACTGTGTTGTAGGATGTTCGAACAAGTCCACTCTTGCGGTTCAACATTCAATTGTAATTGAATTGTTTAAATTGTAATACTTTGATAACGTCACCAGAATGTGTAATGACGTCAAAAGAGTTTTTACCAAATTCCGCATACTGTATATTGCAAAATATAACAAATAAATAGTACTCAAAATAAATGTTTAAAATTCATTTATTATCAGTTAAAATTGAAAACAGAAAAATATAACATATTTTAAAATTAATGCCATGGGCTCAACTCAGTCACAATGAACGCCAAGTATAAATGTTTGGTAACAATATTGCTATACGTACCACACCACATAATAAATAATATCAGTGATATGATATATTTTTACAATTTGGTTATATTATAATTATTACTGCAATGCAAACCGAATGCGATTCACGAAAACCAACCAAATCTTAAATTACGGAGTAGTTATTTCTTCATGGTGAAACACAGCAATATTGAGGGTAAAATACAGTCAGGACAAATACACGCGAGTATCGCTCGCATTAAGGTAACGGATTACGTCATTATGCAAATCTCCCTAGAATTAAAATCTGGTTGTGGTTATCATTATTAATAGCACCTTCTATTTCGTGTATAGAGACCTATCCTATTAAACTTTGTGTGACAAAAAAATGTGATGTGCCCATATATTGACACTATGATGTCATCGCTACCATAATTGATAGCATAGACAAATAAGGTAATTCTTATCCACATAAAAAATAATAATCGCAAATGACCAACTCGATGTACACAACTTGCTTGTGTGCACTTTAAAGAACCTAGTACATCTTTCAAGACGAGTAGGGGGTTAATACCCCGGTGTATTAGTACATCACTGCCACTGATCACCAACTGGGCCCTCTGGGAGATCAGTATTTGACTGAAGAGGTCATCCAGTATAAAAATGAACTAACTCTTCAATACTGTTCTTATCCAGTACTGTTGATACTGTCATGGTAATATTATTCTAAGATCTTCCTTTATAACATTTATTAGTTATTTTTGCTTTGATGTAGCGACAACACTTCTCTTCATAATTCTATTGGCTAATGTACTCACCACGGAGAATATATGTACGGGATAGGGACTGAAAAAAAAAAAATTGAATCGGTTTATTAAATAAAACCCATTGTAGCAGCTTCTGCTTTTCGGAACATAAATAGTATACTGAAGATATATATTTTAAAATAGCAAAATTATTTCGGAGTTTAACATTATTTCAACATTTTTATTTGGTAAACAAAGCTCTATGCCACCCGATTGTCTGTACTGTATTTCCACATATGTCATTATATGTCCAGCATCATAGGAAAATTACTGTATGTAATACAGCGTCAAGAGGTTAAAGTTAAGTTTAGGTTTATGGCTCGAGTTTTTTTCTTTGTTTTAACGCTTTATGAATTTATATTGTATAACGCATTATAGAAATACACACACTTACCATGTGTTCTTTGGTATATGAGCTTCGTTGCCACTGATGATGAACAAAGGAAATAAGATGGAGAACAAACAACCACTCACAAAAAAAGATGACGGTAACGAAGTAATAAGAGCGAGTGGCAGACCGAACCCTACAAAATACGGCCAATTGGATTCTATAAACGACAGACGCTTGTGAACTTCCCAGCCTGTAAAAGAGATAGTAATCTGAACATTTTTGCAGAGCTCTTTACCAAATAAGGCCTCACAGCGAGGAAAAAAAAGAATAAGAATCATAAAGGTGACGTACACGATGAAGAAAGTTTCAGCGGAGAAGTGGAACTTTCCAAGTTTATTTTCAGAACTTTAATGGTGAATTCTACCAAGATAGCATGGCTTTTAGCCACAATAAACAAATAGTGTTTTCCATAAACTTTTTTTTTACTTTTATATCTTTTTGATTTATTCTTATTTTTTTTAAATTCCAGTTCCAATTGTTCAGATTTATAAAAGAAGGCATACAATACATTTTGTTGGAATCAAACACGCCCACAAAACAATGTCATCATCATCGTTTTGATATTTCAGGGTTGTTGACAAAAAGTTAAATTGTTGCATATTCAAAGGTCAGAGTTCACACCGCATTAATATTCATGAGTCTCACCTTGATTAAACCAGGTGTATTCAAAGGCATACAGAGAATTAAGAATACACAGATGTAGCAACTTAAGAAACTGACCAACACCAGATAGCGGAATCAGGCTCACCAGCAAACTCTGAAAAAGAAATCGTCAAAATCGGTCAGGTAATTGGTAAGTTAGTGAATGAACGCACACTTATAACTATCCTTGGAAATATGCTAAACTGAGAATAATAATACTATTAAAAAAAATCTTCCCTTATCTATTTATAAGTTGTTATGATAAAGACTAACTAGGTCACTAGACTAGGTCACTAGACTAGGTCACTAGACTAGGTCACTAGACTAGGTCACTAGACTAGGTCACTAGACTAGGTCACTAGACTAGGTCAGTACAACTGCAGTTCTTTTATTCAACACTTATTTTGTACAAAAACTCTTTAATTTGTACCTGCATCAAAAACAAGGTTTGAATGAGTATACTAATCATAATATCTGCAACCAGACGACTAAGGCTTGGTAGACGAGGGCGCCCTTTTGATTTCTTATATGCTGCATCCGCTATATCCTATGAAAAAAAAATATATATATATATAAATTTGGAATTTCTGCATACTGGTCAAATGCTGAATTCTATCCCGGTCAACTCAGTCTTATATTGTCAATTCTGTTCAAATTAAAGCCCCCTTCCCTATGTTTTTTAGATCTAATTTAAGATCACAAACTATATTTAATGTAAAAATAATACTATATGGTCCTATTGCGATAACTTTTTTTCGTCTTTAAACGGTTAAAAATGTGAAAAATAAGTTGATTCTTTCTAATAATTATAGCGGCCCGCTATAAATCCCAGAATGCATTGCGCGCGGATTGATATTTTTGTTTTTCACCTGTAATTCGCCCACTTTTCGATCGATCGTGAGGCCAAAACAAATGGAAGACTCCTAACTTTTCAGCGAAAATACCGGGTTTTCCCCAATTTGTATCAACGGAGTCTGGCAAAAATAGAAAGACAATTAATGCAGCAACTATACAACGTCAGGCTAGGTATATAGCTAGCGTACGATGTTCGTAGCCAGCTAGGCCTACAAAACTAAGCCTAGCTAGGCTATGCCCAAGACCGTCCACGAGAGGTCGATCGCCGCGAGCTACTTAGGTAGTGCATTGTTTCTCACTTTTTATCATAATTTACCATAAAACGTACATTTAAGACAAGGAATGACATGGTATAATGTTTTTAAAGTGATATATATGTATTATTTTCAAAAAAACGTCCAAAATTGCAGGGAAGGGGTCTTTAACTTAGTGTGACAGTTTTTGTCACAAAGTGCAATGACTGGGCTGGTTTTAAACTGGCTCTGTCTACACTATCACACTATATAAAAAAGTGTGCCCAATATGGTAGTGATATTCCCAAGTATGGTAGTGATATGACATCATCATCATCATCATGTCATGTGTTGGTGTTATAGATTAAGTTATAGCATATCGACATTTACTGGCACATCACACTTTTTTTCAAACTAGTTTGATAGTGTAGACAGAGCTTCAGTCTTTACCTGAAACCAGAAGCTACTGACAATCTTGCTGAGAAGAAATACTGGTATTACCCACAATGCACTGAATGTATATGAGAGGGCAGGCTTCATCCATGACCAGACAATATTCTGTGAAGAACTGTCACCTGAATGAAGAAAATTGCTAATATTAAACAGCTTTATTCTGAATAATTTAAATATAGATGGATAATTTTTTTTATAGCAAACGCAAATAACTTCAATGGCAGGGGAAACCTGATTTTTTATTTTTTGCATTGTAAGAGCGTGTTTGACGTTGGACTACTGATCGTGGGTTTGCTGCATTGCTTACATTTGTCTCTCTCCACCCAGGTGTACAAATGGGTACCTGGTAAGATCAAGACACAACTTTGCGTTGATTAATACTTAATAGCTGCATTATGGGAGAATGTTTCCATAGATGTTTGATCCTAAAAGACCAGGGTAATAATATGAACAGCGCTCGGAGGTTTCACAACATTAGGCACTTTATAGATTCAGCATATTATTATTACATTTGCCAAAATCAGGTCAACATAATAATACGACAAACGCAACTTGAATTGAAACTTGAAATACTCACCAAGTAGTAGATGAGTTAAGGCATGTAACAAAGGTATTAACATGGAGTTGAACACTATAATACTCAGCCAGAATACGCCACCATTTAACGCACAACATTGCAGAACACGTTGAAGTATTCGTGGTTCCCTATAACCAAAAACAAAATCATGAGAAAGAGTGCAATAACAATAATAATAGTTCATTCTTATATAGCGCATTAGACAGTTCTCAATGCGCTGCACATAAATTAAAATAGACGATGGCAATAATTTAAATTATTGCCAATCACTTGACAATCACTAATAAAGTTGGTTGGGGATGAGAGAAAGAGAAGACGACTAGATCCATGACAGATCGTTAAGACAACATACTCTTCTTTCTTCATTTTTATTGGTGGTCTTCTGCTGTTCTTCTGCGATTCCTCATATTCCTTTCTTCGTTTCTCTTGCTTGGCAGCAATTTCTTTATCAACTGTAAATATTATGGTTGACCCTAGCACAGCATCTTTCATGCCGAATACAACATCTCGAAGAATAGATTGCAAACCATCAGCCATATCTAGATTAGAAAATTATAAAATTATTTAATTTTGTAAAAATTATCATCTACAGTCACCTGCACTGCCCACGTTTTGTTTCAAGGGCCTCGCCTAACGAGAGCATATTGGTATACCCCTAAATAGTATCCGTATGGCCTCCGTGGGCTAGTCCCCTAGTAAGTATAGAGTAGGCCAATCCTCCACCCCGTCCTGTGCTCTGCTACTGCTGACATGAATCATCGCTTGTTGGCTGGCAAGTTAGCCTTCCTTGAGTTAGGCCTAGCAGTAGCTAAAACGTTTGTCATTAAACTAGTACTAGGCTATTATAAACTTGGCAACGCATACTTAATTTAAGAAAATTATTTATTTATTTATTTACTATATCCATAATTTACCTATTTAAAGAAATGTATTTTCTTATAAACAAAGAAAGATAAGAGAAACAAAAAGATACGACGATGTCGTTTTCATTCGATTCGCTTCAGTGAATTTATTTTGTTTTTATTTTTCTCTCCTCTCTGGAAAATCAAGATGACGCCCTCTAGAGAGAGTGTATCATCATAAACATCAAGTTCTAGGAAAAGTGGGAATCCATCCTAAAAAGTTTCGTTTATAAGCTCTATTTTGTTTATCCAAGTTTGAAATGAACTCAAAGTTAGATGTTATTGACGGGCCGCTGTGCTGTTGTGAATATGAAAATATAAATGGAGAAAAAAGTCATGTTCTGGCTGCATTTTGTGATTGTGAAGATGTTGACTCGGTGTGTGACAGGTAGGCACTGTCTAATCACGTCTAAGCTTTCTATGCAAAATATGCGTTATATTACCTAGGTATTGAAGTTTAAAGTCAATTCGTCCCAACACGGTTATTTTTTTAAAAATCCATGCTTGAACCCAAAGTCTTGTGATAGAAGTATGTCTATCTATTGTTATAATAAATATGAATTATATTTGTTTTATCATTTACAGTATCTTGTTTAAATTACAGACTTTGTAAAGGTTACAGTGTACCAAATGAAAAATACCAGCGAATACAAGAAGTATGTTTGGACCGCGTTCGCGTACCAACATGCTTTGGTGGCGGTGCTAAACGTATAGATACATTCCTCGATTTATCATCAATACCTGCTATAATTTTGTTACCCACACTTATACTAACCGCATCCATACATCCGTACGTGACCGTTATTATTTATTTCAGCCTGCCATTGTGCTTGCTTACGTACTATCAGTCATTCTTACGTCATCGCAGACGATCAAAGTTTTTTATGACGTGGGGTGTCGTATCAGTATTGTTTGTTTACTTCGTGTTCATAAGACTTGTTGTGCCTCTCGGGCACGTCTCTACAGAGTGCTTCTTCGTCATGAATTTCTGTTTCGTTGCAATGTTGGCTGCGTTTTTAATGTCTAGGATAAATCCTGGTGTAATTAAAAATAGTAAACAGAGTAGTTATTTGAAAGATTCTGCTGGACAGAATTTTAAAACAAAAGTTGCGTTATCGAGAGAAGAAAGTAGAAATAATATGATTGAAGAAGAAACAAATAATATGCGATTAAACCAGGGTTATATACAACATAGAGGGAGTCCTGTTAGACTTGTGCATAACGATGAGAAAAATGGTGATTCGTCGTTACAAACGTCACCTGATATCTACTCAGAAATTCCATCGCAACATAAAAGGACGGTCTCGGATGGCCAGTTGTCAATGCTTAGCGATGATTCGGTATTTGTTGACGGAAACTGGTGCGAACTTTGTCAAAATCATCAACCTCGTCGAGGCGGTCACTGCCGTGTGTGTGGTCATTGTGTCAGAAGATTGGACCATCATTGTGTTTGGTAATAATTTCATAAACTGTAAACTTTTTGTAATTTTATATATATATTTTTTTTTAGTTTTGTTCTAGTACAAAATCAAACAAATTCCTTATTTTTATTTGAACATTTATATGTATGCCCCAATAACACTACCATTAGTGTTTTTATCGTGGCAAACCCATATATCTGACATTGATTCTTGTATTCATACACAGATGTTACAATACAACTGTGATCATAGGCTAGGCTATATAGTGTTTCATTGACAATACATTTTGTCTCAAATCAAATCACAATAAGTTTATGTATCTTGTTTGATTATTTTAAAAGGATAGATAGCTGCGTCGGCGAGGAAAATCATCGTTCTTTTCTTCTCTCCATTATCTTGTTTATCATTGGTGGTGTTTGGGGTATGGTGCTATCACTGCAAAGTGTCTGCCGCAATCCAAAATATGGATTTCACGTGGCCGAGTGCTTTTATGCATACAAGAAATATAGGTAACTAGAAAGCCACTCCGAGAGGGCATACCTCCGCCTACTGTAAAATTCTCCTACATAAGATTTCTCCGGTAAAAAAAAAATATATATATTTGTGCGTGTCTTAATGCTGTTATGATTTAGGCTAATTTCATTACAAGCATGTGTATGCGAGTTTGGTGTAATGGTTATGTAACAAGCCTTTCAATTAACAATAGCTTCAGTCGACTAACAATAGAACAGCAACGCGAAAATTAAACGAGTGAATTTGAAAAGAAATAGGTTTTTTAAACTACCCGCATCAAAAAACGTGCACATTAAATCAGATTATGTTTTAAAATTACAAATCACAAATTATAACTCTTGCCTCTTGTTAAAAAATGAAGTTTTTTGGACAAGTAGTTCTCGAGAAAATGCAATTTCAGTTTACTTGTTACTTTAAGACTGCTCGCCGGCTTTTGAAAAATTCTGTCCTATCTTTTAACACTAGCAGGTCTAAAAAAGTATACTAAAAAGTGGTCCAAAATTGGGACTGTGGTCCCAAATGGTCCCAAAATTTAATGGAATGGTCCTTGACCACATATCTATATGTCTATTCATTTTGGTAAAGATCTTGTAATTACTTTTTGAGTAATCCTACAAACAAACAAACAAACACACGCTACCGATTACATATACCTCCTTGGCGGAGGTAAATTATAACACATCCGATTGTATTATTGCAATTTGATTGATTTATTGGTTGGTCATTTAGAATTTGCCCTATCCCATTTAAAGTGACATCTAATAGTGATAATCAACAGTTACTATATACACATACAACTTTCTGTAATAATAATAATATCCTGGATTTATATTAGCGCCTAATGTTGTGAAACCTCTAAGCGCTGTACATAAACAAATACGGTAAAAGGGATTCCAACCATGCAAAAAAAAAAAACAATCCGAAGTAAGGTATATAAGGGATTAATATGCTTTATTTTATTTTATGTAAACATTTTGCGGATTTTTGTCATGCGACATTGTTGTCGGAGCGCGTTCGGAAATCCAACTGGCTGTGCGTGCCGTCTATAACTGTTCTACTCTGCATCTAAAGTTGGAGCACTGCCTTTTTTAATGGCCTAGCTTCTCAGTCTAGCATTCGTCAATGATTTACGATGGATACAGTAACTTGAATAAAATAGGTGTGTTTAAAAAACAAATAATTTATGTATTGTGCGCATAAACATTAATTATTTGTATATTAATGCATCTTCAGAATGGAAAATATGCAATACAATCATAAAACAGTCACAGAAGTTCATCCAAGTTCATCATCCCTCCCAACCCCAATTTTTTTTTTTTTGACAAAAAAATATATATTTAATATTGACTTCAGTACTTTATTTAGAAAAAAAAGCCCATACCCTATGATTGTCATGTTTTTGGATTTTCAACCTAATTCTACTATAATGCATCTGCTATGAACATGCCCAAAAGTATTTCAACGTCGTGAGGTGGTTTCCCGATTAATCGTACGATCAAAACGGTACTGAGTATAATCAACCTAATCATCCATTCATAGAAGTACTGATGAAGATATCAATCTGTGGCGACAATAGAATGGACCCGAGACCTGGCTATCTTCGACTTTTAAATAATAGAAAGTTTTTAAAAATTGTGTTAGGGTAGAAATGTACGTTGTATGATGTGTAGGCCTATGTTTATTGAAAAATGGTTGTAGTTTTCTAAATTACATTGTACAAGTTGCGATGAGAAAACTGTTATTTGATCGTTAGTTGTCGTGTACATAAAGCAAAAATATAAATAATATTTGTTAGTAAAACTTTTAATAAGAGTAAAGATATAAGGAAGAAAAGCAAAGAGATTATGGAGCGGCTGTACCAGAATATACAACACTAAGTATTGTAAAGTTAAAAACTAAAAAATTTTAGGCGATCTTGTCAAAGGTCAAGCGCCTTCAGCCTGCCACGGTTTCGATATTCAATATTGAACTTGATTAATCGGGAAACCACCTCACGAAGTATTTCAACTCAAAGATTCTATATTTATAATTTAAATTTAATTACTCATTCATTCATTTATTTTTTCTATTTCGGTTCACATCCGTGTACAAATCGTACAAAACAAAAAGAGAAACATTTCACTAGGTAATTAACAATTAACAAATTATATTTAATTAATTTTTACAGTTCAGCAATTGTATTGTCCTGCAGTATATACACAGGGCTAGCTTGTCTAGCCATGTTAATCCTGCTTGGACAGCAAATACACCTGATAACGCACAACTGGACTTATCGTGAACGCAAGTTAGCCATGCGTGGTCAGCTACCGCGGGATGTCATGATCGCCTTCGACAGGGGTTTCATCAATAACTGGAAGAATTTTCTCCTTAACAGACCAGACTCGGATTTACTACATGTTTGAAAAACACTTAGCTGTTAGAAGAACGTGTCGATGACTTAACAGTAAGCACATTTCACGTTGTTTTAGGTTGTTATAATATATGTATCATTTATCAGGTTTGACACATGGCTTTTATTTTCACATTAATGGTTATAAGATGTAGCGAGTTATTTAACCCGTGGCATTAATATACGTCGCTAGTAATTCTTGTTCAAAAGCAGATAATTCAGTTTGGTACAGTAGTACAACTAAAACTCCAATTGAAGTAAAAAATGAATTGGACCCATCCTTTGTAAAACCCTACAGTATCTATAGGCCTATGATACTACTGTAAGTGTAAACACCCTACTAAACACTGTTTTGAACATATGGACAATTTACTGTGTAATGAATGGAGGGAAATGATTAGCACTATGGATTCAGTAGACCTCTATTAAAAGGGACAATTTCAAGTTGGTTCCTGAAAGTGTGGTGGTACTTTTTTTTCAAGTATTTCTTTTGTCAGTGTGGTTGTAGTGTAGAGTCACTTTAATTTAACAGCTGTAAATTATATAAGATATCTTTTATATTGAAGGTTGCGTGTAAAGTTTTAAAAAAACAATATGTTATCGCAAATTATTTAAAAGCATTTTTTATTTCGGTTTTTATTCATATTTACATGGTCATCAAATATCTTCTTCATCTTAAGTTCTGTCTACACTATCAAACTAGTTTGACAAAAAAAAAGTTTGATGGGCCCAAATAATATGTATGACATCATCGTGTCCATATTGGCCCATCACACTTTTTTTGTAACAAAAAGTTTGATGGGCCCAAATAATATGTATGACATCATCGTGTCCATATTGGCCCATCACACTTTTTTTGTAACAAAAGTTTGATGTGCCCAAATAATATGTATGACATCATCGTGTCCATATTGGCCCATCACACTTTTTTTGTAACAAAAGGTTTGATGGGCTTTAGATAAGTTGAATCCTACCCAACAAAGTTCCATTGTGTTTATGAGTTTATCAACTATAGCTTGTATTCACCTATAGTCTCTGATAAAACTCTATCAAACTAGTTTTACAAACAAGTTTGCTCAAATATGGTATTGATATGACATCATCTTGTGACTGTACATATATGGGTACATCACATTTTTTGTCGCATAAAGTTTGATAATGTAGAACTTTACAACTTTGACATGACCTAAACAAATACAATACAATTGTATTCAGTACAACTACAGTATACAAAATAGTATATACAATTTCAAAATATGAACTGCTTAATTAATAGCAGTATGTTTCCTATTTTGGAGTCACATTATTGCTTATGAAAATTTTGAAATGAGAATTGTCACTTGCTACTAATAACAGTAGGTGTAAAACCTGTAAAAATATTATTAACAATTATCAATATTCTTGAGTATTATTGTAATAAATAATTTTTCTTATCTTTAGAGTCCAATTGCTATAAATTTTGTAACATTAATGTATAAAACGTGTATGTTTCCAATTTAAACTAATTGTGACACACACACTTACAAGTTTCACAATTTTTTTTTTTAAATGTATTTTTAATGTTTTTAGCACTTAAATTGACAGGTATCCACTTCTAGTTAATGCTTATGTTGTATAAATTGTGAATTATTTCTAAGACATTCACACGTTATACCATAGCTAAATGGTGCTTCAATTTTAGCAAATCAAACTTTTATATCTCTTCGTACACTAAACTACATTTCCACATTTGTGATGATATATTACATAATATTAATCTCTGAAACAATATGGTAGTATTGTATATGAAATAATAGGTAGTATTAACAGGCCTAAATACTTAAATTAACTTCTTTTTTTAAACTTCTTTTTTAAAGCCACCCACCTAAAATGTTGTCAGGTGCACAGCTTGTCTACATAAACCAATTTTTTATTTTTTTTTTCCAGTTTAAAATAAAATTATATGTACATTATTGAATACTGTAAGTAACCCATAATTCTATTTACAATAATATTATTAAGCAGTAGTTGATTTACATGGTTAAATCTCATTATCATTGAAAATATAAAAGTTAAAAAATAATGTTATAACTTATTCAAGTTGAACTTATTTGTGTTAGTAATTTTGCCTTAATTTAATGCAGTGCAATATTAAATGTAACAATGTGATATAAATTACCATATATGGTCATAGTGTATAATTAATTAAATTTTAAAGGATTAAAACCAGTTTAAGTTATTTGGAGTAAGAACAAAATTTAAAATAAGTTTAATTTATGTTTTCTTTTAATAAGGTCACTGTTGTAAATAAACACATACAGTATCTTCTGTCTGTAAAATATATGTAATGTTTTTTAATAAATGACAAAGTATAAGGAATGTGGTGTTGGAAGACTGACTATTTCACACACTTTTACATTGTTCCAATAAACACAATAGCTTTAAATTGAAATACTAAACTTACTGTTTCTTACTAAGAATTTTTACAACATTTAGATGCAAAATTATAAGAAGGTAAGCCTTTCTGTCTTTTGCATTCAGACTACAGTACAAAGAAAGGAAATACTGCGTAATATCGCACGCCATGTGACCTACAATCATCCAATAAAATGACAAGAATTTATTTAGGTGTTATATAATACCATTTATAGTATGTGCCGTTTACATTCTTTGCACAATACTAAATTCAGTATTACAAGCTAGCTACAGTACACTTATCCTAATCTTTGTGCAAATTTTCCCAACTTCATGTTTGCGGTTTTTTCTTTGGCCAAGTCCAGTCCACCAGACACTAAACCACCGCCTAACCTTCCCAAAATGCTTGTTGTTTCGTCGTCTGCTCCTTCTTCACCTGGTGTACGTTGTGATGGTGATGTTTCACCACTGATTATCTGAGGTATGTATTGCCCTGAAACCTGTACAGCGCCCTCTGCCATTTCTTTGAGTTTGTCCTCCCATTGTGTCTGTGTCATTATCAGATCTTCTTCATTTGTGATGTCTTTGTTTTCAGGTCGTTTTGTGTTGTCACACACTACGTGAGCAGTACATACCCAACTTCCACAAGCACATACACTTTAATAAAAAAAAATTAGATATTTTAAAATTATGTTTTTTTATTGTTATATAAAGCTGTGTAATCAACTAACTACTTTGACAAAAAAGTGTGATGTGCCCAAATATGGTACAGTAGTGATATTCTTAAATATGGTAGTGATATGACATTGTTGTGTCCATCTATCACATTTTTTTGTCACATAAAGTTTGATAGTGTGGACAGAGCTTTAAACAAGTAAATGCTACTAACTTTATGATCGTATTGGTCTTCATGTTTAAAGACGCCAGTCGATATTGAGGAATCAGAATGGAGCAAAATTAGAAAAGATACAGGACAAAATGTAGAACACTCTATTTCCATGATTATACTGTACCACTGGAGTACATTTTTAATTATGGTTTATATAACTTTTTTTGTGTTACTTTCACTCTCGGTTCAAGACAGTTTACAGGTCTAAAATCCAGTAGACTATTTAATACTTGAACCTCCAGGTCGTTAAATTCATGTTATTATTGGATTGTGTGCAAGTTTATTATAAATATTTATTTAGCGGTTACTGGTGCGAGCTCAGCCCCTTCCATCATCCAGTATTATGGTATTATCAAATATACTTTATTTAATCTATATTGGATTTATGACTATAAACAATAAAACCTGTTTTTTTCAAGAAAAGTCAATTTTTTATTGGTTCAACTTCTTTTGCACGGCAATTAATTTCCAGTTTTTCATTTGACCTAAAACTGGATCGAAAAACAACAATTGTTCTTTTCTTTTTTTTTCTGGTTAGTGTAGTGCTATAAATGCTAATATTATAATGATAGATGGTGCTTTAGTGTTTTAAGTTTATTTGTTTAAGTATCAAGTACTGTGCAGATTCAGATAGAGTTCAAGTGAATTACAATGAAGATTTTAGCTTGATGTTGTATAATCTTTTTATCAATCATGTCAAAGTAATCGCCATTTAAATGTAAGTTATGGGTACAGGGGATTTCCTATATATTCAGAGTGTTTGAAATGTTGTGTTTAACATTTTAGAGACTTTACAATCTTTTTTTTTTATCAATATTTTAGTGAATGCATTTGACTGTTTGAATGTGGAGTGGCACTAGTGAAAGCTCAGATGTGTAATTTACTGTACCGTAGTTCCTACTGTATAGTTTTAATTTCAACATAAAACCGCCCAATTTACTAGTTGAAATTGATGTTGACTCCTACTCCAACTTTGATTGTAATTTTATATTCTTTGATTGGAAAATTTAATCCTGCAAACAAGTTTAAGATTGTTTTCTGCTAAAAATTTGCTTGGACGTAACATATTCTTTTAAATGTTCTTTAGCAAAGCAAGTTTGTCTTTTACTCAATGGTTTTGCTCAATGCAAATTTTTTGTTTTTTTAAATCTGAGATTATTTTTTTTTTGTTACTTATTATTTGAATAAATTTCTAAATCAGACCCTAATCTGTAGATATATATTTAATGGTTGCTTGTCAAAATTTAGGTTTGAATCTAAGTTTGGGTGCATTAAAAAAAATGTTTCACATTTTGAAATAGTCAATTTATTATAAAACAGTATTAGGTTTGTTGTTGTTTTCATCATAGTTTAGTACATTTTGATCAAAATGTTATTTTATGATTACCAAATCACAGACCAAGCAAAACTAAAATGCTAGCGGCACAATTAATAATACACGAAGACGTCACCTTGAGTGATGGCGGATATATCCTGCTTCATTCGCTCGCATTACTTTGACGTCTTTAAACTTCACTAGAGGGAATTTATCAAAAACCAGTAATTACTTAATTGGTAAAATGTTTGATATAGCATGAATTTAAGATTAACAAAATTAATAAAACCTTGCATTTGACAGGTATTAAAAACCCAAAGTAAAAACATTCCCGATTCTAAGTATATGATATCTGTAACAAAAATTCTGATGAACTTTTGATTGTTATTATAGGGATTGAACGTTTCTTGCAGCATATCAAAATAATAATAATAATAATAATAATAATGTGCAAAATAAAATAGTGAAAAACGACTCTAAGCGCTGAAAAAGCAACAGAAAATTTTTTTTAAAGCAAAAAATTAATGTTAAAAGTGCAAATTAAATTTTTTTAAAGGTAGCCATGATTTGAGGAGTTGTTTGATTGTGGCGAGTGATTCGGTAAGCCTGCCTTTTTGCTTACCAGACATTGCATTTCTTTTGAACAGCATTACCATCATCATATTCTTTATCATCTAATGAGCATTCTGAAATAATAATGATAATAATAATATTTAGTTATAATAGAACATGATTAAAATTAATATTACACGCAATACCGCAATAACTTTTTTCTAAAATATGTTTTTTGGAAAGTCTGGTATTCGAAATGTTTAAAAAAGAATTTGTGATCTTTATGGCTAATTTACACAGACGAGCGGTAACGATAACCAGAAAATCGCGTAGCTTGTCCCACGTAGAATCTGTATCTATCCTGAGCGAAAACCGCACGTCCGCTCCGCGTTGTGTGTATATGGTCTTAGATTCTATTTTATATTACCGTTACAGCTTGTCATGTAAATTGGCCTTTACTGATAGGAGTTGACTAAATAAGTTAATTGAACTTGTAACCGACTCTTTCAATTTAATCTTAATTTTTTTTTTCTCTTTCCTAAAATTTTCTTTCTTTCTGTGATGATCCAATAATATTCTAAATAAAAACTGTAATCTTGCGTTTTATTCTCACGCTTTTGTCCTGTAATCAACTCAACTTAATCACAAGTGAGTTCATGCACCTTGGAAACAATTTTGTGTTGTTGTTTTTCTTCAGAATTTTATTGGATCATCACAAAGAAAATTTTATGAAATACAAATAGAGATCTACTAATTCATTCAAATTGATTAATTAAGTAACCTTGTATTGTTAATTACTACAATACTGGATTGCATTGATTTACCATCAGGCTAATATTAATATAATAAATGGTCATATATTCAAATTCACAGGCTATTAGGCAACTCTGACAAACTTTGATATTTCAATTATCCTCATTAGCCTAATAATTTCCCTGGTTTCAATCACGTTGGTGGAACAATAATATATCAGTACCGGATACAGTAACTGCAACTACAGTATATAGATTAATGTATACTGTTATTACCAAAATCATTAATTTTT
Organism: Antedon mediterranea; assembly: GCF_964355755.1. Classification (NCBI taxonomy): domain Eukaryota; kingdom Metazoa; phylum Echinodermata; class Crinoidea; order Comatulida; family Antedonidae; genus Antedon; species Antedon mediterranea. The sequence goes on from NC_092677.1 coordinate 3,890,710, forward strand.
TACTTCGTAACCCCGCCGGCTTAAATTCAGTAGGGCTGATAATGAAACCTACTATAGATCCTCGAGGCGATACCCATTTGGTGTGTCGACTATTTACAAGTTTAATCTGAAATTTATTGCGGCACTTTGAAGAATTTATATTCCCAAGTAGGTATAGCCTGATTGCGTTATTTGAGTGTAAATTAACGGTTTTAATTTAGAGCTCCCGCTGGCTTCGGAGCTCCTGGAAATTAGATATTTAAACTTTGTTACTTTTGATTGTTTTCATTGTCAGTAGAGCTGTAATAAATATCTTGCTATTCAAGGAGATTTAAAAGTCAATGTTCCATGGCTGCTGCCTTATGATATTGATTAAAATAGTTAATTTTCAATCTTCAGTTCACGGCATTTTTAAGACCATGCAAAAAGCATTCCACAGCAGTAACTGTTTTTTATCTGAAGGTCTTCATCAATTTTTTTCCCTTCTAGAGTGTTGTATAGGTAAAAGTAAAACTAAACTCTTTCATGGTTTTAATACTCGTTACGATTTGTACTTCTACTTGCCCGTCAGTAAAAAAAAAACACCACAAGCTAGGCTATAGTTACAGTAGGCCTAGATAGCATTACTTTTGCTACTTGTCAAGTCTAGTTGGAAAAGGTCACTTCAACCAGGGAAGTACTTACAAAGTATTTTGTTCTTAATAATGTACAGTGTGTATTGTACATTTTTAGTCGTGTGGACGCGACTCTATCGTTCACTATGTCGGTCTGTTGGTCTGTCTGTCTGTCAGTCTGTCTGTCGGTCCGGTATCACTATGCATTTTATCGCTTTTTTGTACTTTTTGAACTGTTTTGATGTACAGAAAAGTTTTAAAGTACATTACTTTTTGAAAGTTCATTTTTTTCTGAGAGCACGCGACTTATGGCTGTTGGCCTTAATTATTGTATGCTTACTTCATTGAACAATAGCTAGTATGCTCTGTCTACACTAACAAATTTTATGTGACAGAAAAAAATGTGATGTGCCCATATATGGACATGATGATGTCATATATATCACTACCATATTTTGGAATAACACTACCATATTTGGGAATACCACTACCATATTTGGAAATATCACTATCATATTTGGGAATATCACTACCATATTTAGGAATATCACTACCATATTTGGGAATATCACTACCATATTATTTAGGAATATCACTACCATGTTTGGGAATATCACTACCATATTTGGGCACATCAACAGTTTTTTTTCACACTAGTTTGATAGTGTATACAGAGCTTTACAAGCTTTGAACAATATTTTGTTTAATCATAAACTTCATATCCCATTAAATGTGGTAATTTCTCTTATTTCGTGGTTCAATGGACAGAATAATTGCTCATTTATTCAACAAATTACAAACAGGATCAAACAATACCACACTACATCAGGGCACTATGGTTTATTTAAATCATTATTTTGTAAAAGCACACTCGCGGGAATCTTTAGAATGCCAATTTTGTCACATGGAATGGTGTAAATGACAGATTGTTAAATGAATTATTAATTACCCATTAATTATTCTGATGAAAATCTTATTCTTAAAAATTATCCCCTGAAAAAAAATCATTTTTATTATTACATTTTTTTGGATGAATTATGCCATTTAACTGGGGCAAAGTTATTCACGTTTTGTTAAAAGTAAAATCATTATTGTTTTTTCTACATAAGTGAATAACCTTTTAAACCTGAAAAATTACCTGCAGTATTCAAATTTGATTTTATTAATCTTCAGTTTTCATGTTTTTGGGGGACAATGCTTCTTTAAATGAAAAGAGTTGCAATATAGGTAATAAGATTACTGTAGGCCCTTCGAATACTATTTCTTGTCATTTTTATTTATCACAATTAAAGGCATTTCTTTCACATTTCATATGACAAGTTTCATAACATAGCTACTAAAATAATCAGTTGTGACAACATATTGAGGCTTTAAATTTTCATTTGACAGACAGTATGCAGATTAAAGTTTAATCTGCATACTGTCTGTCAAATGAAAATTGTGGAGCATGGCTGCTGTGAGGCTATTGTGATCATATTTATATTCACATTTGACATGTGCTACATCAAATTGCCATTTTTAAATAGTTATAATGATGCAAACAAATTTATACTAATTTCTGATATTTTATTTTTATTTTGTGAACTTTATTTTTATGATGATGATAATACCAAATGTTGTACTATGTATTAAATCACTATTTAATTATTATTTGTATAATTTGTTGGATAGACTTACTTCGTTTAAGTGGAGTAAATTCCGTTTGTAGACATGATGAAAGCTCTCCTATATTTAGTTTCCAATCTTTATCAACGTCAGCACTCTCAATCAAAGCATCTACGCATAGACCTCTGATAAAATAATTATTTATTCAATGTTCAAGTTTAACAGTTTCAAAACAATTTGCAAGTATTTTTTCCCTGAAAAGAACTGGTTTGATCATTTTATTTTATTATTGGCCTATATGCGTTTGTGCAATTTGATATATTTTTGTCATATTTTTATTGTCTTTTTTATTGCCTTAATTATGCCATGCAAAGTGAATTTTCATTTTAAGTGGACCAATCTGGAATCAGTTTTTCACTTAAGCACTATTTTGTATATGCAATTGCCTTAAGCAAAAAGATTGACAAATGCCAAGCCACTTGTTTCCGGCTTTCAATTGATAAATTTAACAAAAAATTAAACATTACTGTAAAAATGACTTGCTAGGGATTGTATGTCTTATTTACCTTATTAACGATGCATCCTGCTCGTCAGGATCTGTGATGTTTTTAACGACACTCACATCCTGATTGGTCTCAATAAGAGTTTGAAATTCGGCCGAGTTTAACGCGCCGTCAAAATCTCTATCAAACGTCTACAAAAATAATAACATATACAGTAATACGTAATTACAAGTGATAATGCTCAAGTAGACGTCAAATATAACAGGATTTTGAAATGAAACTTGTAAACTAAATCATGTCGTAATAATTTAAACATTGAATAATCCGTTGTGTATGTCGTCAGTTACAGGTATAAATAATGTATACTGGTTTATCACTGGACGCCGTAAGCTAACGGTTTTGTTTTGCTGGCGGATCCAGAATTTTTCAAACAGGAGAGAGCTGACATTTAATATTAATAGCTGTCAGAAAAAGATATCAACAAATAATTTCATTTTAGTTGTAAAAGTGGGAGAGTGCACCCTAACAGCAACCCCTCTGGATCCATTGCCTATGCATTCATTCTTCTATCTCAGTACTAGGCCTACTACCTGTACTACCATTTTTTTTTCAAAATACAAATTTTAAAATATTTTGTTTTGGCTATTTGTGACTATTTTTACAAATAAATGACAAAGTGCGCCCTCTACAATTACATTAAACGTCCAATCCTCTTATCGCTTAATGTGGAATTCACTTAACCTCCTTTTACCAAACTGGGATCTCTAATGAGGTCATCAAATAAAATTTTTATCATTTATGAAATAAAAATGACAATAACAAACATATTAGCACTTGTTACGGCTGTCTCGCAAAGCTAATCAACCAATTACTATTTTGAGCAGGTGTGTTTTACGGAATTATTCGAATTGCTTTAACATTTAGAGTGATGAATTGTGGGAGATTACTTAAATGGTGCTAAAAAGTAACATTTTGAATCATGTATAGCTGGACAATATTATTTTTATTATTACAGTCTACGCTCCTATGCTGAAAACTTCTGAAAAAAAAACAACTTTTCTTTACTTGTTAGCATTAAAAACACATTATGAAATACCCGACTTTTAAACCAGACATTGGCCAGCCAAGTGTCCGGTATTGATAGAGATGACTGTGTTGTTGTTGTTTGTTGTTCTTGTTGAATGGCAACTTTAAGATTGTCATGAATTCAAAAACTACTGGCCCACTGATCATAATAGTAATACATTTCTTCAACAGTATAAAACGATATAATGTTGCTTTATATAGCGCTTTTTATCAAAATGCTTCACAATAAATTCATATTTATTTGCTTTTAGAAATAGCGCTCTGGACTTGATCACACCAGGGAGTTGTAAACAACTCCCTGATAACACAACAACTTTCATCTCTCTAAGGATCCCTTGCTTTCATTCATTCTGTAATAATGTTTTTACAAAATGTTTTCCCCAATATTTCATATCCAATAAAAATTACTTTTACAACAGGATTGTTTTTCCTTCAAAAGTTCTAAAACAGACAAACATTAAAATCTGAAGTCGTCCATCACATTTGCTCCCAAGTGGTTTTTACACTTCCTAATTCCATTACTGTACCGGAACCTTTACTATCGGCTGATTGAAGTGGACAAACATGTCTTTTTATCCGTTAAACATGTTTTTTTTTTAAGAAACCGCTTGTCATGGTATCTTAGAAAGATGTATTTTTTGGATGCTGCATATTTAATACTTTTGTATGTTTATTTGATGACAGTGGATAATAGCATCAGACAGATGTAAGTTTTGTTCACTTAGGTTTCCCTGGTCTCCTTAATTTCAGTTTTTTTTTTTTGTTATGTACAGTATATACTCAAATAGACCAAATAAATAATAAAATGAAATGTGTCAGGAAATTATTCAGGTTTTGGAAAAGAACAAGGTCCTCCACCTTTTGACAGTGAAATAAAAAGGATCCAATTAGTGAACACTTTCCCAAAATCTTGGGATCTTTCTCCACTTTCCCCACCCAATCACTGAAGATACATACTAAATTGTTTCTTCAATTTTTAAAGGTCAATGTTACTGCAGATTTTTAGATTTTACATCTCTCTGGTACAGCATGATTACTTAGAAAAGCTTTAATATTTTCGTAGTGGGAAAAAGTAAACAAAATGTAGTTACTGCAGTAAAGTGCAGTAGAATATTAAGTTTAACATAGTTCCTACGAGCTGTATAGATATTACCTACCATAAATGTATCTTTAATAATCGCAAACTTGTCTTTAGCCGTTTCAGCAACCATCAAGTCGATCCATTCTAAGATTTTTTCATGGATAGTATCACGATCTTTCTCGTAACATACGATTGGTCTAAATTTCATAACTCTTGCTTCTGGTTCAGATTCTGACGCTGTGATACAAACAAGAAGGAAATCGTAAAATTATCTAATGTTGTCGCCTTTGGTTTACCTTTTCAGGTAGCGTATTAAAATTTAGGCAAGCCAGGTGTTTCATAACCCCAAATACTGTTATTATTACAGTTTATAAACCTATGTATTATAGGAATTATCACTGTTTTATTAAGACCATGTGTTTATTAAAGCCTCCTGGGTATAGAATAAGAAATAGGAGGGGTGACATTTAAACTCATTGACAAAAGTGTCGCGTAGAAGACGTTTAATCAATAGTTGTAAGATGTTCGCTTTGCTTAGTGACAGCAAAGTAATTTATCTTTCTGCCCTTATACTTGCTAGTTTTAAATACATACTTTTTTTCCTAGTGTTAAATGTTTTTATTTTAACATAAAAAAAAACACACTAGTAAAGTATGTATTTAATCATTACAATGATTTTTTTTTAAACCAGAAATATAAAGTTTTATCAATGATGAGGCTTTAATGATAATTGTCTTGTTCATGGTTTTGCTAGAAGTTTTAAGACCGCAGACCATTTGTCATGAACCTCTGACCGGTGGTCATCTGAGGCAACAAGAACCTCAGACCATTGGTTAAAAACTTCAGATGAACAAATAAATGTTGAAATATTGAATTATAATTGCTTGTCTTACTTTTTTTGGAGTTAGTTAGTAAATAATGTCACCTTAAGGAAGAACTTTTTAAACTATATAAAACCAAAAAAACATTACGTAGGCATGGTTTACTGTGGTTCTTCGACAGATGTATTCCCGCTATGCAGGCGTATCGATGCATCTCACACTTATTGCGAAACGTTTGTCCGTTGCTTGCACATATTGGCCGATCATTCTTTGAACACTTCTAAAAAAACAAAAACAAGACAATGCTAGAAAATGGGCACAGTGTGTAAAAAATTATTAAAAAGAAATAATAAAAATATCAAAATGTCAAATAAAATATAAAACATTTGGTTGTTTTTATTGTAAATCCAAAGGGGTATCAGTGGTTGGATCTCAATGGAGCTATACAAAATAAAATAAGCACTGAAAAAATGACAATGTTGTGGGTATCAGTGGCTGGATCTCAATAGAGATACAAAATAAAATAAGCACTGAAAAAAAATGACAATGTTGTGGGTATCAGTGGTTGGATCTGAATAGAGATACAAAATAAAATAAGCACTGAAAATATGACAATACTGAGGGATCTCAATGGAGATACAAAATAAATTAAGCGCTAAATATGACAATGCTGAGGATATCAGTGCCTGGATCTCAATGGAGACTTAAAATAAAATAAGCCAACAGCTAAATCAAAATGATCAAGTCAAACAGACACAAAAGTTTGCAGAGCTTTCAGACAACACTAGCCCTTCATTAGTGCAAGTACGTTGTTTTATTATAATATTTATATATATATATTCAATAGATTGTAGATTCCATGTTTTTCAATTCAAACTAAAACGAGCATACATCATTTAACATTCATGTTATTTGACAATCCATCTCATGTACATGAAACGTGGAAGAACTGCTCTAAATTTGTCTTTACTATTGAAAATATGTGACATAATACACAAAGTATTAGCAATCTATAGCTATAGAGTTACCAGACATTGAGAAATAGTATTATAGTATTACATAGCATGTATCTCTCTGTCTATGAAGAGAATGATTGCGGCATATATCTATGAGAATTGTGCGAAATGGAGTCATGGTTGCGGAAACTTTTATTTTACTCGCATTATTAATTTCAGCTTATAGCGAGTAGTTTTCATGTAATTTAAACTAAACAAAATTCAAGGGTAGATTGATTATTAAATACACAAATTGATAATATAATAATAAATTTGTTTCGTTTGTTTTGTAACAATAAGTATTAACATAGTCGTGTACAGTAGTTCACATGTTCCGTAACGTAACTATATTAAAATATTCTTTTAATATGTTATCAAAATATAAATTTAATTTGCGAATTTAAGTAGTTTATATTCTGAGGTCCTTACCATATAATTTCAACCATAGGAGTTATCAGGAATTGAATCCAGGTCTCTCTGTATGACTGACTGACAGTCAAGTGACTTAACCACTTAGCTACCTAACTCCTAATACTAGGGAAGATAAGGCGTCGTGGAAAGGAACTGGCCACCCTACCTCATAATGCTTTGGCTTTCAATGAGCTCCTAACAGCTCATTAACCTATGTTCAGAAATGAATACGGAACTTGCCTTAATATAAATAATAGTGTAAAGCTCTGTCTACACTATCAAACTTTATATGGCAAAAAAATGTGATGTGCCCATATAATGGACATGATGATGTCATATCACTACTATATTTGGGCATATCACTACCATATAAATCACTTTTTTGTCACATGAAGTTTGATAGTGTAGACAAGGCTTAATAGATTCTTTTAATGAAATGGAATTCCCATATGTTCTGACTCTCTGGCCAGACCATATTAGGAGTACACTTTGCTGGGTCCTGAAAGTGTCCTGTTAATAGAGGTTCTATTTATAGGAAGACTCATAACTCACTTGGATTATCAAATTCTTTATTTGTTTTTGGAATAACAAGATATATAACTTCCAAGAAAAGGTATTTATCATGTCTCCGTTAATAAATAAAAACATTAATATCATAGTCCCTCTAGAATACATGATAATCCAATCACCGTGATTTATAGACAGAATGCCCCCACCCAAAATGTTGTTGTTGTATGCCTTTTATAGTAAAAAATAAATACTAATGGTGAATTATAGTTTTCGAAGAATGTACAATTAATGTTCCATTACTTGATGAATGTTATTATTCCATTTCGTACATCTCATATGATTTTAAAATTATAGGGTTTTTTTTCTCTCCGTAGTACTAGTAAATCAATACTGCATTGGAAATGCGATGAAGGAACAAAAAAATAAGTAGTTACTTCAGTAACTGCAGTACACATTTTAATATTTTCAGTTCTTATTTATTGTTTTTAAGTTATTGTAAATGTATCTTCTTTAATTTCTTGAACTGTTTCTAAATAAATGTGGAATTAATTACAAAAATATACCTTATGACGTTGACATTTCTTTACTTACCGTATACGCCAGACTAAATATTTCACTAAGCCAATGTCACATTATATAGTTTAATCGATGACATCGTTTAATTTACAGTGTAATGGAATTAACATTATTCCTTGTCACAATTAATATAAATAACTGTCATTTCCCACAGGCACCTCTAGTGGTTAACTTGTCCAAAGTATCCATTATTAATTACTAAGCTTACGATGGCAAGTTTTATTCTCTTAAGTCAATACTACATCTTAAAGTATCTGCTGCATGACGCCAACAAATCACAATTTTTTTTTTAGAAAACAAATAATAATAAAAATAATAATAATAATAATAATTCCTGTATTTGTTCCAAAACAATTTTTTAATCAGGATATGTTAATGTAAAAAAATAAGTTATTTTAAGAAAGGTCGAACTTCTCCTTTAGGATATCCTTTTATGGGTCCCATGAGTAAAGTGTGGGGACATATTTAACTATAGAACACCCACTTCTTTGGATCATTTTTGCACAGTATTTCATGGTGTAAAGTTTGTAAATCTTTGCATTTCTTTGTGAATGAAATCTCATAGTGATAGTAAAAGAAAATAATATAAAGACTGAAGCCTGGCCTGTCTACAATATCAAACTTTGTGACAAAAACAATGTGCCCATATATATGGAAATGATGATGTCATATCATAATACAGTATTTGAGCATAATACTACCATATTTGAACACATCACACTTTTTTAGTTTGATAGTGTAGATAAAATTTAAAGTCATTTACTTTAGTTTTAGAGTACATTTGTGTTCACAGATCTGATAGCAGCACTCACTTACAATTTCTGGTATTACATATTTATTAAAATAGAATATTCAAATTAACTTCTCACCTGTATGCAAATGCATGTCACTTGGCCTTCATCATCAAGAGCACATTGTCTTCCAGGACTGCAGTCAACACCACGACATGCAAGCTTTTGTGCTCGATCTAAAAACGAATAAAAATGAAATAATCTATGCAAATGAGATAATTCAATATTCAAATGAGATAATAAAATATGCAAATTTTGCACATATTGAGTAAAAGAATTGGCGCGACCTGTATGATGCCACGTCATGAATGCGAAATATTGTAAAAGCGATTTGATTTACCGTACCGAAGCAGGTGTAAAAGACCCATAACCCTATTCAGTGGACACTTTCCCGTCAAACAAACAAGGTAGTATATTTTTAACGTTCCCGTCCAACACATTGTTTGGTCCCGGTGGCATGTCCTCTTAAATAGGATGTCTATCTATACATTTATTCATTTCATTTCAATGTCACATGCACATTCAGAGAGCAGACAAACAACTTTGATAATTTAATTTGGTGAGCAAAAATACTCTTGTCACAAGAATATTTTTGCTCAACAAATTAAATTATCAAAGTTGTTTGTCTGCTCTCTGATTATTTTTGTAAATGAATGCATGATATTTTGATACCAGGTATTATCATTTATCTGTGTGGATATGTTTCCAGTTATGGCATGGTCAAATGAAACTAACATATTCAACAATAAATAACATTACAGATTTATAGATTAGCAATTTCATTGAAATCTACTTCCTAGGGCACTACTATAAATGTTGTATTCCCATAAGGTATCTAGATATTAATACAACATTAAGGAAAAACTTGATTAATGAATTCCTCAAATTCATAGATAAATGTCATCAATAACATTTAAATACATGATCATTTAGAATATTCATATTTTAAATTAATAATGAATAAAATTGATTAATTGTTTATTACACTATGACTTTTATATTTCACAGATACTTGATACACTGATGGCTGCAGTAGTGTGAAATATAATTTCTTTTTATAAAACATTACGTTGCATAACTTTTCGCCCGCTCCTTTAAGCAGTTATATTCAAAAGAACGGAAACATTAGGAAATAGTTACCATGCGGTAGCTCATAGTTTACTACGGCTAAAAAATGGGTATTTGGAAACTCAGATTGGGCATGCGCACACCCCAAATCATGTCTGGGAAAAGAGCGTCTATGAAAACATTTGCTGATAAATATTGAGATAGTTTTTTGTTAGAAATATTTCTTATTACTGTATCAGTTATCATATTTTCCCCAGTATTCAGTTGAAAAAAATTAAATTTAGAAAGAAATTGAATGTTCACTGTGATCAAGCACTCTATGATAAAAATGTTAACTGAACTACCTATCATAAAATTGTACCATGTGACAAGTATTTTCTTTAAATAATGTCATAAACATCAGTAGACAATTTATGCAAATAAGTTAATTTTGCATGTACTGTGAGACCCCTCAATTGGGAGACCCATATTCAGGGAACAACCCCATTAAAGGGACATATAAGAGAAATATACTTTTAACACGACAGCCAACCTTATTCAGGAGACATCCATATAAGGTGACACTGTGTTGGGTGTCCCCTTAATAGGTTCTGTATTATGAGATTTATTTATTATTTTGTAAACTAGAAAATATTATAAAATGGCATTTCTGGCATTATTCATATTTTTCATTGTTCTCCTTAAGCTTAAAACAACAAGTTTGTCCTCTGTTGGTTTGGTTATAACTTTGTTTGACTTTGACCAATAAATCTAAATAAATTGACTTTAGCAGACACTAATTCTCCTTTCCAAACATATTAAACCATCAGTAAACATAGCAAAAGCTACATTTCAATATTGATTTCAGCCTGCTGTGTGCCCAAGAGCACCAGTGGGTCTACCAGGCTCTTCCTCCATGATAACAGTGCACACAAGAGTAACTTTATAGTCCTCATAAGTCCTCATTTAAACCCTAATCTTAGTATATACTTACAAAATAAATAAATATTTGTTATAGAAGAAGCCACTCTTGAGAGCTATTTACATCCATAGCATTATATTCTTGATTTCTTTTATGACTTAAGGGTTAAGTGTCTTAAGTAGATACTTGACTTAAGACATCAGATACCTCGCATCAAGGCAACTGGGTGTATTCAAAAACAGAAGTTCATATTTGTTGAAATAAATGTTAGGTAGTATTAGTAGCATGGGGCTCCTTATCCTTTTTCTGTTGTTTTTATTTACTTGTCAAATTACCTGTTATTTTTGTAGATGGTTTAATGTTACTGATTTACTACAGTAAAGGTTGTTTCACACTTGGATGCAAAGCAACAACGTAGAAACAGCGCAAGCGAGTTGACCAATCACAAGCGACAGTTTGGTTTCCATCTGGATGCAATGCAACAACGTAGAAACAACGCAAGTGAGTTGAAAGGTGGTTGACCAATCACAGACAACATTTGGGATGGTCCATCGCGTCGTGATTGGTCAAATTTCCTACAGACGTGACCTTAGGTCCTTGTGTTGTGGCCAAGTAGGAAACAACCTTTATAAATACTACAGAGATTATTGATATGTTCATCGGATAAAATAAATATGACTAGCAGACTGGTGTTGAATTACTTTTATATAAAAATTAATTTATTTGAAGTTAGTCTTCGCATTTTGTCCTACATAAACTTGTTTCTTTTATATAGTCTACACTATCAAACTAGTTTGACAAAAAAAGTGGTAGTGATATGTCACGTTAAGTTTGATAGTGTAGACAGAGCTTTACAGATCGTAAACAGCACATGCATTTAATATTTTTAAAACACCTGTTTATGTGTTAGGTTCAATAAAAACATTTTAATGTTATTTGTTTCCATCCAACGACAAAGATTTGATGGGTATCGATTTTTCAATCATGAACAGCATCTATTCCATCAATCAGTATCAGTCTATTCCTAGATACCTTACTTAAATTTTAAAATGTAAAATACTTCAGTTACTGCAGCTACTTTTTCCTGTTATGTTTATGCAACTAGCTTTTTTTGGGGGGGAGGGGGTGAGGGTGTTATTTCAATGACTTCCTCTTGAAAACTACTCTTGATTGCAGTGAAAAATTGCAGTATAATAATGAGTTGACATTGCAAAGATGTATTCAGAAAAACTGAAAATATTAATAGGTCATACACTACTGTGAAACTAAACAAGATCCCTGTGGAGAACATGGTTCATATTTATAAGTTATTAATTCCATTTTTTGTTCAAAAAATTGGTTCGAAAAAAAAAATTATTTACTAGAAAAAAACTTACTTAAATCAATATTCAAAAGAATTTTCAGTGAGTTCAATTTAACCCTCATTTTGTCTTTTTGTAAGTGAAATCATTATTTTTGTTGAAACTGCCTAATTCAAAGTCTGATTTTAATTATATCTTCATTTTTCATGTTTTTGGACAATACTTAAAAAAAAAATTGAATTTAATTTTTTTTTATAACAGAAACACAATAATTATGCCTAAAAAAACAGATTTTAAAATCTAAATTACTGATAGTGATATTACCCCTATTGTAAATAGATAATTGAAAGCAGGGCTCTTTTGTTAATTTATCTCCTTCATCACTATACCATCTTAATCATATAAAACTAGGTATTAAAGGCTAAGTAAACTGCTGTGAGGCAGTAAAGCAAGCGTATTACCAAGAAAGTCCAACTCAACCAATCCAATGATTAAAATAGAGCAGTAATGGAGAAGATGGTACTTTTGATAATATTAAGTGTTATCATGGAGTACTCCATGGTGTTATCTATGCCTGGGGTGTATTAAGAAGACCTAATGATTTACATGTTAAAGAACAAAACAATTAAAGGATTTAGATCAGAAGTTAATGGGATAAGTTCCTTGTCACTGACTTGATTAGTATGATTAACGATAAACTCTATGTGGCCATTTATTTTATTTCTTGTTAATAATAAAATATTAAGTTAAATTGTTTTATTTATTTATTCTTTTGACTAGATTACATTTTCAGTAACATCTATACCCTCTGTAGCTAGGTTGTTTTACAGCCAGAGTTCTCTTTTACACAACAAGTTCAAAGGCAAAAATTGTTAGGCTAGTTAGGCCCATATACCATCACTTTTGCATTTGGTATCTAGCTTGAAAAGTTCACATCCAAACCCTCAAACCTCCCCTGCCTACTTGATGAATGAATGGGCAAGTTATTTTATATGATTTATAAAGTAAATTAATTAAAGTAAAAGAAAATTCAGATAGAAATGAAAGGCTATTTCTGAACGCTTTTGATCCCTTGAAGTTATGCATACAATTAGATAAAGATGAGCTAAACTATAATACGGAGGTAGATACCTGATCAGATGAAAGCCTATTTATAAATACCTTTGAACCTTTGAGGTTATTTAATCCTAATTAGATTTGGTTACAACTTTTTTTTTTAAATGATAGATTATGGGAAATATGCTTCAGAATTGGTTTTTTAGAATTATGCCAGATTATGCTAGATTTTAGAAATTATACCTAGAATAAAATACTAGATACCAGATTGGTCAAATGCTAGATAGCATAAATAATGCTAGATTTGGCCACTATGGAAGGCAGTGAGAAAGAGAGCAATATTACTTTCGTGAAGTGCAGTAGGCCTACATATTGAAATTTAATTTTGTACAATCTTTTTAAAAGAATCACAAGTTGTTCAATCTTGCATTATAAATGGGTATGAGAAGACTTGTTAAAAGATCCACAAGTTGTTGGTGGATGGGACTTAAACATTTCTTAAATTTGTCACATCAAAGTTAATGTGACAAAAAAATGTGATGTCATATCACTACCATATTTGGGCATATTACTGCCATATTTTGGCACATCACATTTTTTTGTCTAAACTAGTTTGATAGTGTAGACAGCGCTCTAAGTGGTCTAATAACAGCATGAATTTTGTTGTAAATTTTAATCCGAATAAGATAGAGAGATGTCTTTATGTTCAATGGAATGTTAATGATGATGTAGACTGAATTCAGTATAGATTTCTATTGAGTATTAATCTCAAGAGCTTTACTGAGATCTTACTTGGATTCTTTAGAAGCCTCTTCTTATCTGTGTCACTTTTTGATCTCTCAGATCGCGCATCCTACAACAACAAAGAGAAAATGAGCATACATTAGTATAAATTTGATTTGATAATATTTTTATATAATGTAATTATTGGTGGCGCTGCACTGTAGCGACACGGCCTTTCCAATTGAATTGAATTGAATTACACTATACTTTAGATTGCTTTAGTGAAATAATTACTGAATTGTACATTTTTTACATCAAAATTAATGTACTTTTTATTTTATTGACTCCCAATTTATTTTCTTGCTATAGCAAAAATTATCCACTATCGTTTTTCACCTTCTAGGGAGTCACCAGACATGTTATTTCATTAGGTTAAACTACCTAACTACTGAAAAAAAATCTTCATGGTTTTTATAGCAGAATTTTGCCAAATTTTGTATTAGACCATTTTAAGTGAAATTCATGTTTTTTTGTCTTGATTTCTATTAAAAATATTTGATTATGTACAATTAACCAGATATTATATTTAGAATTCATGCCTGTACATGAGCTTTAACACTATGTGCAACCCATAATTAGAGACACTCCTTATCCTTTAAATAGGAGTTGTATCTTTGATTTACTATAGTTCATTATGATATTGTGTAAAAAGACAGGTGCACTTTTCCATTGTGAATAGCATTATCAATTTCATGGTCACGTTAAAGGTCAAAGGCCACAACAGTTATCACCAAAAAGGAATATATTTGGAATTAGTTGACAATACCTAATGAGAATTAAATCCCAACAAACATATTGATATCGTTAGAAGAAACTCTGATATTTACCAACTCTCATCCTGATTGTTATCTCTGCTGATTTATAATCAAATTGATTATGAACAAACACAGACCGGGGATCTGTTCTCATCCTTCCGCTAGGCTTAGCATTAACATCTCATCAATTAAGCTCAAAGATTTTAAATGGGATTTTGTAAATGGCATTTCACAATATAGAGTTATTCAATCAGAAGATGCTTTTGAACCTACTCAACGTTTATCTATTTTGTTTGAGAATTGATGTTCAATCAAATTTATGCAACGAACGCATCATGTGACGTTATCAGACGTTATCAAACTACACAAGTAGTCACAATTTTTCTTCGTGATGTGGTATTTTTGAGCATTTTGTTTCATTCACACTGTTTTATTCCAATATCAAATATATACAGTACAATATAAAACAACCAGATCCAAGTGGGGACCAAGGTTTCTACATCTTTAAATAAGTTTATTTTTTATGTTTTTTTATTTTTATTTTGTTATGTTTCAATCTACAGGTATATTAAGTTAACCAATTTGTATAGTGTAAATTTAACTACGACTAAAGCTTTAAAAAAATTGCTTTGTACAGCCCTAAATTGTATTAGTTTTTTAGTTCATCATTATTTTATTTTTATTAACATTTGATCAATCATAGTAATTGAATGTATATTAAAGACATCAAAAATAATAATAAATGGTGGGCGTATGATTTTAGAGTTAATAGAGTTTATTAAGGAGAGGTTGAATTGTAAATTGCGATAAAGCTTTATTCTTGTAATATTTTTGCAAATAAAAAAAAAATGGTATACAAATCGAAGTATGACTAGATATGGAAGTATGACAAATATATTTAAAATCATATTTTAACGCTTTTACAATGTTTAAAAATCTTTTTCATACTTTAAAAAATTGTCAGGAAAAATGAGAGGCAGTTACAAAAAATAGCTGGATCATACCAAGGGGAATTTTAAAGACCTTGATAATCCCCAGGGTCCAGGAAGGTCAAGGTTCAACTTAAATAATCTCTGCTTAACATTCAAAATAGGAAACAGCCCACTTCCAATTTTAACATCAGAATTCAGCGATCAGATATAAAACATTTTTCGTACATTATATTGACACAGAAAACAGGTGTCTACACTGTGTCAAAATCCTAATCAAATAACCCCAGTAATTAATTTTTGTTCATTTGATGTGGAAAATATGCAGCCTAGTCTCTTCAAAGATCAACTACAAAATCATGATTACCTCCTTTTCAGGGAAGTTATATGTAAATTTCTTTTTAATCAATGATTATTTAACTGATGTTTTTGTCAATGTATTCCTTATCTAATGAATGCAAGATAAATGTATAAAACGTTTCTAAATTTAACTAAAGTATTTAATTTAAATTTGACATTCTTTCCTTCATTTTAATCAATCACTTTGTTTTGAATCTTTAACACTTAGTTCGTTGACATGTTAACGTCTTGAAAATTAAAAAGTCAGATTTTTTACTTATATGGATGTATTGCCTAGAATAACTAAAGCACATGCTGACGAATGTTATTAGCAACTTATATTTTAAATATTTCTTTTTTTACCCACTTTTTTTTTCAGATTCCAATTTGACCTCGATTAACCAACACTCTTAAAATTCCAGACTTAATTTTGTAGATGGTAAACATAAAGTAAATGTAAATTTATTACATTTCTCAATTTTTTCAATTTTCTTCAAATAGTTTTCTTATGCCTTCAGGTTACAAATCATCAATGAATTTACTCATGTGATTAATAACTAATATTTATATGTAATTTAATGGCTCCAATCTGTAGTCTTACTAATTTATGGTATGCGTTCTGTAATTTGTGATACAGATCATGTTCTAATGAATTTAAAGGTTTTATAGTATTTAATATACTTTGCCTCAGCTCTTCTTACTTTAATAGGTCTCTACAGTAACTACACTTTTTTAGGTAATCATACACACTGTTTATTGGAATTACATCGTAAAAATGTAGGATCGTCCACACATGGCTGTGTGTGAGGTACAGTAGTACACCGGGGTAACCCTCTACTCATCTCAAAAGACAAACTTATATGTTCTTTAAAGTTCACACAAGCATTTTCTGTATAGGCCTAATGCACTGAGGACTATATACTATAATGTATTAACCTATTTTAATGTTTATTTTTGCTTAAAATATGTAATGTATTAAATAACCTTGTATTTCTTGAGGCTAAAGATAATAAGATAAATATTCAGTCAATCAACAAATCCAAATACTGCTTTTCAAAATTCTTACTAAATACATCAAATAAATCAGTTACTATTTCTTCCAGAAAAATAAATCTAGTTACAGAAAACTGATTAAAATTTAATTATATTTGTTAATATTTGTGTTTGTAATATATCACACATCTGTACATGTCCCCTAGGGCATCACTGCTTGATTTACGAGTATCCGCTGGTATCTATTTATATTTATTTAATGTCAAAGAAAATTAATAACAGGAATAAAGGGGTTAAACAGTAGTTTCAACAAATGCTGCCATTTTTGTTTAAATTTGCAAGAAGCTTAATCTTCAAAACTTAAAGATTCTAAAATGTAGGGCAGTTTTATACATAAACAAACTTGTTTTGCTTTAGTTGCCCCTGACCATTGTGCTTTGTTTCTGTTCTGTATCTGTTTATTAGTCGAATAAATAAATGAAATGCAAAATATGACTCCAAAAAACAACTAGAAATTCTGATAAAATCTTATAATTTGATTATCGTGGCTAAATTATGAATAACAAAGAAGATTAGAAGGATAAAACAAATGACATTCAATTGATTTGGAATTTGATAATTTTTTCAAAGCATTAAAAATGTTATTAGAATTCGTTCAAAATACAATAATTCAAAATCAATTACGGTATAGTCTTTGACAAAAATATTCTACATTTTGTTTATGGATACAAAACTACATTAGAAAACAATGCATAGGAAAATGCATAGGAAAATGCATAGAAAATGCAATGTTGGGACTTCAGTTGAAAGGGGAATAATTTGGAAAACTACAATACAAAGATGTAACATTAGGTTAAGTTCAGTATTTATTGAATTTAATTGTTCATCTCTTGGCCTTTCTCCCTCATTAAAAACCTGGATCCTTTCATACATTTTTATACTATTTAATTAACTAGAACTATTTTAATATTGAATATAAAAGAATAGAAAATATAACTTTAGTGATTTACAAAGGTACAAGAACATAAAATTCCTCAAACTTTACATTTTTTGTTTACAGTTACTACTCATCTCCTTAATTGAATGATATATCTAATGATTTGTGACAATCATAATGTACAGTGAGGTAGTGAGAGTAAACATATTTGTTTATTCAATTTAATTTCCATATAGTATTTATTTTTACCAATATTCTATTAACACTAAATCCTTTTTTCAGAGAAATATTTACCATATGTGAAACTGTGAATAATATTCATTACAACAAACATTCATGATTAAGTTTCATAAAGCTCTGCCTACACTATCAAACTAAGTGTGAAGTGTCCAAATATGGTAGTGATATGCCCGAATATGGTAGTGATATGCCCGAATATGGTAGTGATATGACATCATCATGTCCATCACATTTGTTTTATCACATAAAGATTGATAGTGTGGACAGAACTTAAACATTTATTTCAGTATGAGTTTAATTTTGATAAGTGATCAGCGGAAATGTACGATACCTCAGGATTTCTGAACATAATTCATATCAGATGAACATTGCTAGAAAAGAATTATTTATTTTTTTTTCATTTCCGTTAGAGGAGATAACTGAGACTATTTTAAACAAAAATAGAGTAACTGGATATGTATTATCTTGTTCTTACTCATCTAAATAAATATACCGAAGTTAGATAATATACACAATTCTAAAAATGGATATTAGTTCATCAAAAAGAGATTTAGTTTAAGTATTAGAATTCAATTTAATTTCAAGTTTCCTCCAAAGCAGTTTTATATTACTAGACGGATTTGTAGATATGATAATATACATGAAAACCAATATTGTATAGATTATCTGTACAATCACCCAGCCTAGAGTGATTCTAGACTACCCTCCTAAGTACTGGTTCAGGCCACCCTCTTATGTCATCATCATGAATGACCGAGCAAACCCTACAATTTAGAATAATCATCGCAATAGATTCTAGACTAACCCTCCTAGTACTTGTTCAGGTCACCCTCTTATGTCATCTACTTGTCATGGATGACCGAGCTAACCCTACAATTTAGAATAATCATTGCAATAGATTGCTATTGTTATCATTGTACCATTATTAGATATAACAAGGGCTGTCATCGCCATACATTAAACAAAAGCTGTTGGGTAACTTTCACTGTACTGGGAATTTGTCTAAAGCTCTGTCTGCACTGTCAAACTGGACATGATGATATATATCATATCAGTACCATATTTAGGTACATCACACTTTGTTTTGATAGTGTAAACGAAGCTTAATTGGAACTATTAAATACATTTTAAAGATTATTATATATTGTATTATTATTATTAAAAACATGAAAAATAACAAGAAGAAGTTTTAACTTAAACACAATAAACAGTTCTACCCAAACTTTGAATATTGTTTGACTATTTATTTTTTGTAGTACAAGATATATGTCTACATTTTTTGATAGGTAAATATTTTATTTTGATACAATTTTTTGTCAAAGTGAATATTATGTGACATTAAAATGGCTCATTTATTCTTGTGAAAACTGTATTAAATTTTTGATCAGTGTGGGATATATCTTTCAACCCAATAGTTTGTTTATGATGTTGTTCAATCTCAAGTTTTTCATTTTTTTCTAATCTATTATTCATAACATACAGTAATAGTGAATTTATTTACTACATGCATGGCTGAATGTCTATGCTACAATAAATCCTTATTAAATTTAAGATTAATTAGATTAACTTGTGTGATGAAATGGATTATTAATATAATATTATGGTAGATTAGAAGGATTAAACAGTGTACAACACAGATTATATTAAGTTAGATGAGAGGGGATTACTGTACTAGAGTATTGTTGATCAAATTGATTAAACGTCTAAATAGCATAGATGTGATTATACAAATGCAAGTAAAGTTCAAAAGGATTATCAAAGTGTGTTAATCCAGACAGATTAATAGAATCAAGGGAATTATGAACAATATTATCAATAATACATAGCAGATAGTGATTACCAATATTGAACATTGTACAAATTTTAGAAAATTTACTCTTTCACCTGTTTTTGTAAATTAAGCTTGGTTCCCACTAGAAAGTAACGCAAGGACGTAAACGCAACGCAAGCGTTTTAACCAATGACAAGCGAAGTTATAGACAGTTAGTAATCACAAGCGAATAAGCCATCGCTTGTGATTGGTCAATTCACTTGCGTTGCGTTACGTCCTTGTGTTGCGTCGCTATGGGAACCACGCTTTATTTAGCAACATTTTGTTGGTAATCATACACATTGTTTAGTTCAGTATCTAAATAAAATCATATGTTATTGCATTTTTGTTGATGTAGTTGCTGCAGTAGAATTTTGAAATGAAAATATGCCTAATAAACATGGATTTGATGTTTGATAGACAGTAATAATATAGCAAGCTAAAATTCTTCAAAATATGATGCTTCAAATAGATATTCATAAAAAAAAGAGTAAAGATATTTGTATTTCTTATTTATCGAAATTAATTATTTGAAATTTGATACTTACCTACCGTATTTAAGTATCTTATTAATTTATATTTTTGTAATAGTTTAGGAAAGAAAGAAAATGTTTACGTTGAACGTAACAACAAATAGTACATAAACTTTTATAATATTAGCTCCAAAAACTTTATTGTATTTAAAAAAATAAAAATGACATTTTGAAACAATTAAAAAAAAGTATATAATTGTAATTATAGATTCTAGCTACTAGATGGAAAAAGAATACACATTTAGAAAGAAAAAAATTAGGAAAATGGAAAAATAATACAGGTCTAAATAAAAAAAACAATTTAGAAAGAAAAAAATTGTAATAAAAAAACAAACTTTATGTGACAAAAAGATGTGATGTGCCCATATATGGACATGATGATGTCATATCACTAACTTATCTGGCCACATCACACTTTTTTTGTGTAGACAGAGCTTTAGGCTACTACAGCAGCTAAACTCCTACAGTAATCTTCTACTGATTTTAAAACCTAGGTTTAGTTTAGATCAATGATATTATATCACTATAAGGGAAGTACTTTTATAGAGTGTTAGTGATTATTAAACTTCCCTCGATGAGTTCAATTTAAAAGTGTCCGTATGACGCTCTGTTACTTGTGACTAACACTTTAACAGGTAAATAATTTAAACATTCATTGAGCAATTTATTTGTCATAGAAAGCTAACATATGACAGGCAGTGATGGTACTTTGCTATAAAGCTCTGTCCACACTATCAAAAAAGTGTGATGTGCCTAAATATGGTAGTGATATTCCTAAATATGGTAGTGATATTACATCATCATGTCCATTATATGGGCACATCACTTTTTTTTGTCACATAATGTTTGATAGTGTAGACAGAGCTTTAGAGAAATAATCGTATTGAAAATGAATGGTGTATTGAATCCACAGCTATGAACTAAAAACTATCATTTGTAAATATGATATCTTTACTACTAGAGAATATATCTCAATAAAACTAAGATATCTCTATTTAAAACTTAAGATGTATCTATTTTAAACTATCTTTATTTAAACTAGTATATCTCTATTTGAAATTAAGATATTTCTATCTAAAATTAATTCATCTCTATTTCTAACTAAGATATCTCTCTTTATTATATTAATGATATCCTATATTTCAAACTAAGATGTCTCTATTTTCCAAAAAAATGACAGGCAAACCATATACGACCCTGGCATTAGAAAGCATTTAACCAATTTAAATTCTATCTATCTAATTATAATTTTTTTGTTTGTAAAAATATAGAATAAAGTATAAATTATGTATATTATTACCTCTTTAAGTCAATCCATACATTATGCACTATTTCCATCGTACCACAAATTAATTTTTTCGATTAATACACTCTAAAATTATCCTGCTATATATCATCATATTAATTGGAAAAACTCATTTTTGTATTGACCTCGATAAACTTTCATATTTATTTTGAAATTATGATTTCTAACCTTGAACCAAATTAATATTGAACTTTGAAAAGTCATAATTATGCCGCATCACAAAACTCTTTGATTTTATTTATCTTTATATATTACACGGATGATCTAGGGCAGATTGGTATTAGTCACCAAGATGAAGGATCGAACATTGTTAGTGCGTGGAACTACACAGCACGCTAGCCATAACACTTAAACTACCAAACCTGAATTTGTCATTGAAATTCTATGAATAATGCTTTGTCAGCCAAGTTCATCTTTTCAATCATTTTGTTTCAATGCATGTTTTGAATATAGTTAAACTCTGATTCAGCATGATGTGGAAATATTTTAAAAAAAACCATAGAAAAGTAGTGTTACATTTTAACATTTTGCGAAGTTTTATTTGATTGAGTGTTTAAACTATTGTGTTGCCACTGTTTAAGAAACAATCCATGTTTTGGTCAAATCCATTTTTATTAATATTCAATTTTGTTTTTTTATCCTTTTATCGTACAATGTACATACATATATATTTTTGTATTTTTATTGTTATTTTACTGTTTTATTAGCAAGTTTTAAAGAGTTTTTATGCATGTTTTTCATCTTTTATTTTCTAAAAACAGGACCATATTTAAAACAGGTGCTACATCTATACCTGATGTGTTTTTATCCTGCATAAATATGTTTTAAATTTGAAAAAAAATTGCATACAATTTAGTACATATACATACATATATGGGGACACTTTAATTCTATTAATTTCAACTTTATTGTATATAAAATGTAGGCTACTCCAATCTGCAGACAGCCAGTTACTGTCGTAAGTAACACTGTTACGGCAACTCAAATTCAGAGGAATTGTATATACATATTTATTTATAAATGAGGGTGGCCTATCAAGTCTAGTGAAGGTAAAACATATAAGTATCAAACATTACAATATAGAATAATGATATTAAAGAGACACTTTGATTGCTCCTAAACTTTAGATAATCAGTTATCTTTTTCTTTTTCCAGGAGTTTTACAGTTCTTTTACTTAAAAAAAAAAGATGAATATGTAAGTAAGTAAAAAGAAAAATATTTACCAAAACATTTTATGATGCCTAAGAGATTTGTGATGATATGTCAGGTTAATAAGGGCCTGTTTCTATTGAAAAATAAAAAAAGAACGGTTTTTTGGAAACCGGTTTCGGTTGTTGTTTATAAATAAAGATCGCGTTGCAGCTCAATTTTTACTCCAATAAAACCGGTTCCGTCCATGTGCGTTCGTTATGAATGACGTCATTATATACACCACAATGCAGTTCGTTAGGCGGAAGCGCGATTTGATCGAGGTCATGTTTACTTTTTTTCGCATAGCGCGATCCCCAAGAAATAGCATCCATTTCATAATAGAAGGGGGAATTATACCTGAAACGTTATTGTGGTCCTTGGTTAAAGTATAGGTACGTCGCACCCTCTGATATTGTCAAGTTGAACTCGTCTATTTTTCACACGCTTTACAATATTCTTAAAAACATGTAGGCGCGGCCTATAATACGTGAGTCTTTCTTCCGACTCCCGACAAGTCCCCTCATCTTCTTTCCTTCACATATTTTTTACGAACCTCGTAATGGCATCGGTCAACATTTTTTATTTAAATAAAATACTCACTATCTAGAGAAATAAAAATGACTTAGGCCTAGGTCCTATCGCGCGAGTTTGACTGCAAGTTGACCGCAATCATCCCAGTGCAGCAGACTGCAGAGTTCAGTTTTTGGGGTCAAATTGAGACCGCGATTGTGTTGCAGCTAAAAATTGCTCCGCGGAAACCGGTTTCAGAACGGTTCTTTGCGATCGAGACCGCAATCAATTGGGGTTTTTGAAACCGTTTTTAAGATCGGTTCTTTTTTGTGGTTTTTTGTGGGGACCCATTTCTGCTGGCAAGAAAAAACGGTTCTTGAAAAGAACGGTATTCAAAACCGTATTCTCTGCTCTATAGAAACAGGCCCTAAAAGTGAAACCCCTGTGACTAATAACTGGGATAAAACTTAAGTACTAATTATCAAAGTGACCTCAAATCAACCTTTAGATGTAAACCAGTTGATTTTGACAGACTACACAGAGTCCTTCATTATGCAGTGGAATAATCCTATCATACAGCAGGCCGTTAGTTGTCTTAGTTAATTAACTAAAGTTAATGACATTGGCCATGCCATTAACAGGTTTCTGATTGGTTGATAGAACCAGGAAGCAGCTTTTATGAAGCACTCTTTCAACAACGTTAGTAAGAAGTCAACTTCCTTGATTTTTATGAAGTTTCTATTTTTAGTTTAATATTAAGTCATGAAATTGAACTTTTCTTAAATACTTTATGGATGTCATTCATGAAGATACGTCCCTCGAGCTCTTCGAATTTTGGCTTTATTACTATCTGCTAAATATCTTATTAATATCTTTCAACCGTTTGGATAGAATATATATGTATATAATTCAATTGTTTGACGTTTATCGCGGAGGCGAAACACATTCGCCAAATTGTAGAAGACGACAAGAAACTCAAATCGCGAAAATAAAAGGTCGCGAAATAGTTGGAAATGAAAAATCACGAAAATTTAGAACCGCGAACATGTCAGTCTTACAGTAGTTGGTAATTCATTAACATTCACAGTCCAAAAAAAAAACAATGATACATTTAAATGGTACAATACAAGTTACATGATTATGTACAGTAAATCGAATTTAGCTTTTATATGTATATCGCTTTTGTAAAGCCTTTTTTGTATTTTTACGTTCTTCATTGATTTCTGTAACATTTCTCGTCTTTTGTAAATCCCAAGCAATTCGATTTTTGTATGTGAGTTGAGGATATTTGAATAAATAAATGAATGATTGCATGTAAGGTATAAAGACCACAAAAAAGGTCTCTAATTTTTATATAATTGATATTCTTATATATTTTTTTTAATGATGTATATGTTTTTTATATGACTATGAATTGAAATATATATTTATACTGGGTAACCTCTTCAGGCAAAGACTGGTCTCCCAGAGGGCCCAGTTGGTGATCAGTGGCTGTGATGTACTAATACACCGGGGTAACCCCCTACTCCTCTCGAAAGATGTACTAGGTTCTTTAAAGTGCACACGAGCTAGGTGCATACACTGGACCTACGGTTTATAGTCCTTATCCGAGAAGACTCGTTCTACCACCAGAATCATGGAGTGAGTGAGCCTCGAACCCTGCCGATGTTATGGCTACGTAATTACGGTTCCACTGTCTTAACCGCTCGGCCACTCACTCACTGTTATATTTATATGTAGTGTACAGAAAGTAAATTTCTGATATTTTATTTTGGACAAATAAATGCTGTGGATAGCAGCACATTCATAATTAGGCCATCGTATCCATATTCGAATTATTCAATTATAGGAGTTCAGTAAGCCATGATCTAAGTTAATTCCCATAGACAATATTATAACATAATGTTTTTTTTAAATGTACGATGGTATTGGTGGGCTAGGCCAATTAATAGGTTAATAACTTCCACTACAGACTGTCTCAACATGCACTGTGTAAATCCAACGACAGGCCATCATCAATCGTAAGACCGATATTTTCAAAGATGAGGCCTAAATAATGTTCTCCTGGGACTTGGCTGCATTTCATAATCTTTTTTACAGTATTAAAATCTTGTGGAGATTTGTGGATGTCTCAGTTAATACTTAAGTAGATTATTATAAGTATATTGAAATCTTGTTTAAAGCAAGAAGCATTGGCAGTAGATGATTTTCAGACATACTTTTACATTGGTTTTAGGATACCGATTCGCACTATGATATGATATTAGCATATACAGTAAAAAATTAGGAAATAAAATAAATTGTACTCCTAGTGAAAGGCTACCGTACTGTTTGTACATATTCATCGGTATTTTTTACTAATTGTATATCAATCACCTTGTGAAAGAACGATTTTTAATCAAACTAGTTTATTTGCACATGGGAGAGCTACGGTAATGGGTTATATTTAATTTCTGATTGTTGTGTACATTATAATTTTGGGACATTCCTATTCATGTTAATTTCAACATTTAGAATAAAAGTTTTGAATAGTGAAAATGATTTTGTTAGGTGTACTACGAACTACCTGTTACGATCTTCAAATCTCGTTTTGCATTGTTTGTTGTATATATGGAATTTTTATTCTGAAATAAAGTGATCAATCAATAGGCCTATAGCGCACATTTTCTATGATGAGGTCATCATCAGCGTGGATACTTTCCATCAACCCTATTTATTACGGTGACATCCGTTGCATGTTTCCAAAGACATGTACGCGAATGAAAATAATCTAACCAATCCCAAGCAACGAATCATCCAAACTGTCGCTTGTGATTGGTCAAATTACTTACGTTACTCAAACGTTCTTGGCTGCGTCCCCCCAATGTGAACAAAACTTTAAAGACCGCCGTTGTTTTTCCACACAATAGCATGTACCTACTAGAGATAGCACACGTTCGGTGCCATTTTGTAAAAGGATTTGGGCCAAAGCAGATTAGGAAGCCGCAGGTCAAACATTCTCAGATGTGCTACCCACCCTTGCAAAAAATAATTAACCAATTATTTTAGTTCTAAAAGTGGAAGGCCTGTACTCTAGGGTGTATACAGTTGAAATATCTGCGTATGAAAAGCATCGAGTCAAGACAAACATTGTTTGGCTTCCATCAAATTGATTAAATATGACAATAATGATATAGGAATGTATGATTAAGATAAGGTGTCAAATATTACATAATATGTTACATTATTGCCTAAAAATTATAAATTAATGATGCAAAAAATTACGATTATAATTATAAATTAGCTTGATGCTTTTTAATTACATTTATATCTTAATTTATCGAGATCATTACATGCGGTCGTTGGTTCCAACCGCAAGTGAGTTGAGCAATCACGACGCGATAGATTTTAGTAATTAGGCCTAACTAGCTCTTAACATATTCATTTTAAAAATACATACTTTTTTAGTCGCCACTGATAAAGTAATTCCTATGCTACAAAAGCACATAAGGACAAACAGACAAACCAACTTCATCCTACGAAAATGAAAAAAAAAGGAGTAAAATCGAAACATGTCGAGGGAGAGCGAGAAGTCTCAGAAAACATGCATTTAGAAAATAAGATTTAAACTTTTACAAATCTGAAATGATTAATTGATTATGGAATAATAATTGATAAATATTACCTTGACATCTCCTAGAATCGATTAGGAACACAACTGTAGGCCAAGTTTTCGCGGTTCCCCGGTAGATAATTTAGGTCCACCACCATCAACAAGTTTATTCCAATAACTTTGTCACCCTGGAAGTCTAAAGTCGTGATTTTACAGGACCTTGAAGTTCTTGTGCATGCGCTGCTGCCATTGGTTGAACGTTCGAGTGAGGTATTTGCGAATTGACCAATCACGAGTTGGCAAGTAAGATAGCAAAAACTATCAACCTGTTTTGCAAGCTTGGTTTTTAAAAGATAAGTTGCCACTCTTTATTATAAAACTGGTTGACAAACATTTGAAATTCAATAAGAAGATTGCAAATTTACAAATAGATTAGTTGTACAGAATTGTTCGTGGATATTCTTTATATTATTCAATATATAATGGGTTTTGTTTGAAAGTTATACTTAAGGTCTGTCTACACTATCAAACTAGTGTGATGTGCCCAAATGTGGTAGTGATATGCCCAAATGTGGTAGTGATATGACATCACCATGTCCATATAATGGGCACATCACATTTTGTTGTCATTTTGTGTGATAGGGTAGACAGAGCTTTAGGCCTATATTATATGGACAGTTGCATTCAATTCGTTCAGGGAGAGGGCCATATACTGGGCTCGCTTATCTTGATCCTATTGAACATTCCTTTCTTTTGAGTTCCGTTTAAAATAGTAGGTTATTGAGATGACTATTGAGACGGGGTGCTATTCCACTCTTGCCTTATGTTTTTGTTTGGTGACGTCATGATGTCGTGAAGTCATGTTATGGTCGTTAGATATTGTATTGCTTTTAATTACATCTGTGCAACACTGTATGTAGTACAGTAGTATGTCTACGATGATGTTGTATTAAAAATGTTGTCATATAGTATACAGTATACACAGTTATTGTAGACATAATTCAGCACTTACAACACATTGTTTTCTTCATGTCATAATGGCAGAATTTGTATCTGTGCGCATTTTATAACGTACGTGCACGTGGCGTTTGTTGTGCGGATAACTAACTCGTCAAAGTGACGAGTTCAAATCTAGTTAGACATTAGTAGTAATATTAAGGTGTTCCAACCCAGTGTTTTTGTTAATCGATAATCAAGTCATCGAACTGTTCTATATTTGTTTGTTTGCTTGTGGTAACTTCAAGAAATATTGACTAGCCTGTAGACGTTTTGTCTCATCTTCTTTGGAAAATATCGGCAGTGGCTCGGATTCGATTCCATCTGCCTTTTTGATCCGTTTCATTTTAATCACTTTATACATTTAGATAAGGTTTAAAGTGTTATAAAATACCTGTTATAACTATACATTTAGACGATCGTTCGTATCATCTTCTTAGTAGAAATCACTAAATTACAATACTAATGGTGATTGGAATTCGATGTTTAATATCTATGTAATTTAACTAACTTCAACGTGTTTTTTTTTTCTTGTTAAAGGCTGCTTTCAATTTTTCTGTTTCATTAAAAATGTACCATCGCTTTCGTTAATACAGTGGAAAGAACCTCTGTTTTGGGGCACCGCTAAGGGGAAACTTTTCTTTAAAAAACGTGTTGACAGTACGTCAAACTCCAATTTAGGGGACACTTGGATTCCGAAGTGTTGGCTTATGCCTCTCCTCAGGTTAAGGTAGGCACTGGACGAGAGAAGCCCTAGATCAATGATGGACCAAGGTGCTTTCACCACCAGTCCTGGCTTAGTTTCATCCATCATGCAGATGAATGTAGACTAATACATCTTCGTTCGCGATAGATAGAAAGAAAGAATATCGATTCATTCATCATTTATAATTGCTAATCAAACCTTTTTTTCATGTTTCCCGTTGTTTACAGGCGTAGATGATATGTCAACAAAACAAATAAAATTATAATCAACACAATTTATTTCTTAACATTTATTTTCTATGTATTATTACACTCTATAGCCGATGTTTGCCCATATATGGACATGATGATGTCACATCATTACCGTATTTAAGCACATCACTGCCATATTTGGGCACATCACACTTTTTTTGTCAAACTAGTTTGATAGTGTAGACAGAGCTTAAAATAGACATAGCCTATTTTATCTACAGTACAGTGAAACGATTGATTTTCTACAGATATTATTATCATACAATTGTTATCGCACGGCAATACTCTTGGCACTATATGTTGACTACAGCAGTCCTGAAACTTGGTTCTTTCTTGGACGCAACGCAGTGAAGTAAGCACAATGCAAATGAGTTGACCAATCACAAGGGACAGTTCCGATGATCCACCGCGTCGTGGCGTTGCGGCGCCCTTACGTTGCGTCCAATTTGGAACCTAGATTTAGCGTGTGATAATCAAGTGAATTTATATATACATTACCATTAACTTATCGAATAAACGAAAATATTTCGCCGAACTAAAAATTGTATAAGCTCCGCGGATTATTTCAGTCTTTACTCGGTACAATACTTGATTACATTTTTCCAGTATCATGAGACATTAATCTAACTGAAAATAATTCTACACACATGATCGTAACCAGAGGAAAATGTTTTCACTATTAATTCTACATACTCATTCAATAATGTGTACACAGTATGTTATTCTAAGCGTACATATACTAATTAATCAAACGTATGTACTTCAAATGGTGTATACAGTACTTTAATATAAATGTAATGATCACAAACTCAATACCCAGTGTATTTCAGACGATTTGAAACCATATTAACTATATAGATTTATTTACAAGTTGTACTGGACAGTTATAAATAATCTAATGATACATTGTGGTTATGTATTTTAACGGAGTGTCTTACAACAGTAAAGCAAAACAAAGCGTTCCTACGCGTCACCATTATATTGTCTTTTTCTATAACAATTATTACATCCATGTTAAAATGAATATAAGTACCTCGGATTTTGGAAAAAAAAAAGAACAAGAACAAGTATTTGACTATAAAACAATCGAATTACGTTATCTCCTGCAAAAAACGTAATATATAACGTCACAATTAAGAAAGTTTATACGTAGTTGATACGTCACGGAAAGTAGTCTGTCAAGCACAGTCGTCGTCGTTGTTACAGGAATGGAATAAATTGAGGTTCAGTATTTTCAGTCCAGATAGGATATTGAGTTAAGTTCAGAACTTATTTTCACATTATTTAGACCCTGTGCCCCCTATTTCAAAACCCGTTGGTATTTGTCCTTACATGGGATAGTATGTCAAAAGAATAAAGCTTCTCTTCTGTACAACCACTATAGTAGTACCAACAGTACAGTACATTTGTTAGAAATCCAGTACTAACAATGTTCGAAGTTATTCTATTATCAATTGTATACCGGTTTGTTTATAATCGAGCATAATTCCATATTAAATCCTGGCTTAAAGCTGCGCTCCGACCCAGTTATAGCTAGCAGACCTTTAGATAGCAAGATGCGTATTCAAACACTCTTCACTGCGTTTTTCTTTTTATCCACAACTGCGCATGTCTTGAATTAATACGTGATATCTGCACCATCCGGCTTCAGAATACTTTTGCTTGTCATGTGAATCTGCTCTGTCTCCTTGCAGTTTCGGGATTTATTTCGTCCAGTTAGGCTTTTCCACTGTTGATAAAATAAGGAAAAGTTCAGTTCGTATCGTCAGGAAAACAATGCATAAAATAGGTAAACATGCGGTTAGTATAGTAGAAACCCAAGTTAGTTATCGGTATGAAATGGCCTATATACTAGACAGCAGTTTTTAATTCCGTTTAATACTGTATATAAAATATTTGTTAACGAGACCCCGATGTAGGCCTAAATAAAGTATCACAAACATGGGATGTTATTATCATGGAGCAATGCGGTAATTTATAACGGTTTTAGACTGTACGCATTTAAGTGCGGTTTGGAGATTCATCACGTACCGAAGAAACGACTGTAGATCCTCTGGAGAGTCTAACAAACTTGGATGACCCAACGGTTGAGGGCGTCGCTGCACCCTTGTGGTGTCCTATTCTATACCCGCAGATGTAACTTCGAAACTCTCGGCTTATTAAATAGATAATGACAGGATTAATGCATGAATTCGCACAGGCCAATACTGGTATCACAATCAACGAAACAGCAGCTCCAAATGTAAACAATCCAACTTCATACTGATGCAACAGGAACCACAGAACATACGGGAACCAGCAGACGAAGAAGGCTAGAGCCATGAGTGCAATAATGGCGGCCAAACGATTTCTTTGTTTATTGATCTTTTTATTTTCCGTTTCATTTTTCACTAATCTTCCAGTTGAGCAAAGATGATGCGAAATACTGATGTAACAAAATGCGATAATACACATAGGTATTACAAATAAAAATATAGCTTTGTTTATTTCAAATATTTTAGCCTGGGCTGTATATGTATCTGAAGCCTCACAATATTTTTTCCCGTTGTACGGATTCTCACCTAAATGTGATAAATAACCAGACGCAAATGCAAATGCAAGGCCTAGGCTCCAAGATACAGCCAACATGCTGTAGTATATTTTGGCAGTCTGCCATTGGCGGTGCTGTAGTGGACTCAAGATGGCTTTATAACGGTCGCAGCTGAGAATAGCCAAACTATAAACAGAGATTGCTTGTGAAAATACTGCAATTGACACCGTCAAACCGCACACGAATTCACTTTTGTTACCCACATCCTCTTTAAACATATCGGCAGCAAGTCGAAAAGGTGTATTCACCATTAGGTAAATGCAGTCACTCAAAGCAAGTCCAGCCAAAAGTATGTTTGGCGCCTTTTTACCTTGACGCATGCTCCGATTGCAAGCGATTGTAAGGAATACAGAACAGTTACCAAACATGCCGATAATAAATATTATGAAGTAGAGAATAATTGAAAATATTTTCAATCTGTCATAAATATGCTGATCAGGATCAAAATACTCAACATACGATGACGAGTTTTCATCATTATCTGTTTCCATGGCAACTGTTGTTATATCCATTGTGAGATTCAAAGGCCAATCTGAAATTATATATAAATATATATAGTTTAAGGTACAAAAAAATACAATAATATATTGCAACATTCTTATCACTATATAAATAGGCCAAATAAACATAATTTTGTGTGACGATATAGAAGGCGCTCTTGAACTATTACCAATTTATGTTGACATGCGCAGTAATTTCATTTAATTGTATAAAAACACAACATATTTCAACATTCGAAGTTTTTATGATGACCGTATTCTCGCTATCAATCCATCAATCGCATCGTTTTATTGTTATTCCAATCGTCACGTTGCCAGTGTGTATTGTGCAGCGTAATAGCTTTTACACATCTTTCAAAGCTGTCAATCGCGCCAGCTAGCTAACTAGCAATTGATGGTCTAATTACGTCAGCACTTAGGTAGTTAAAAAGTAAGCCATTTATTATTGTCTGTCTAACTTTTGCTTTAAGTAAATATTATGGATCGTAATGTGTCTAATGTATTGTACAATACTGTTTGGAAATTGGGGTTTCATGGTTTTATTCTGGAAAATAGTCGAATGAAAAATATTTGATTTGATGAGATTGCGGAGTGTGGAGTTTTCGAAAAAATATTTTATGGTTAGACTGCTTAATGAAGCCAGAAGAACCAATAGAAAGCTTAGGACTGATGAGAAAAAGGCAAGAAAAATGCGAAGAATATGGATGAAAAGAAATAGGGACAAGATGAAAATATGAACGGAAAGGAAAGAAAAAAATCTGAAATGAATATGGAGAATAATGGAAAAGTGAAGAATTAAAAGAATCAATATTAGAATAGTAACAAAGAGAATATACGAAGGAAACGAAGAATGGGAGAAATTAAATAGAATAGAAAGGAAAAGAATGGAGATAACGGGGAAGAGAGAGAATAGAAAACGAAGAGAAAAAATAACAGAGAATAAGAAGAATAGGAAAGGAAGGGAATAAAGATAACAGGGAAGAGGGAGAGTAGAAAAGGAAGAGAATGGAGATAACACATAAGAGGGAAAAGAGAAGAAAGAGAAAAAATAACAGGGAATAAGAAGAATTGGAAAGGAAAAGAATGGAGATAACAGGGAAGAGAGAGAATAGAGAAGAAAGAGAAAACATAACAGAAAATAAGAAGAATAGAAAAGAGAATGAAGATAACAGGGAAGAGAGAGAATAGAAAAGGGAGAGAAAGAAATAACAGGAATAAGAAGAATAGGAAAGGAAGTGAATGGAGATAACAGGGAAGAGAGAGAATTTCAAAGGAAGAGAAAAAAAATAACAGGAATAAGAAGAATAGGAAAGGAAGAGAATGGAGATAACAGGGAAGAGAGAGAATTTAAAAGGGAGAGAAAAAATAACAGGAATAAGAAGAATATGAAAGGAAAAGAATGAAGATAACAGGGAAGAGGGAAAATAGGGAAGAAACAGAAAAAATAAGAAGATTAGGAAAGGAAGAAAATATTAATGAAAATGAAGAAGAAAATAGAAAGGATAATAATGGAGATAACAGAGAAGAGGGAGAAAAGAGAATGAAGAGAAAACACAATGGAATAAGAAGAAGGGATAACAGAGAAGAGGGAGAAAGGAGAAGAAAGAGAATACATAACGGAATAAGAAGAAGGGATAACAGAGAAGAGGGAGAAAGGAGAAGAAAGAGAATACATAACGGAATAAGAAGAAGGGATAACAGAGAAGAGGGAGAAAGGAGAAGAAAGAGAATACATAACGGAATAAGAAGAATAAGAAAGGAAGAGAATTGAGATAACAGAGAAGAGGGAGAAAAGAGAAGAAAGAGAATACATAACGGAATAAGAAGAATAAGAAAGGAAGAGAATTAGTAATTCTCTTCGTTACGTGTTTAGAAGAGAATTTATATCTCATCGTAGTTGTACGACACGGTTATGGCAGAAAGAAGAGAAAAAATAACAGGGATTATGAATATTAATGAAAAGAAAGAGAATAGGAAAGGGAGAAAATCAGAACAAAGAAAAGGGCGAATTAGTAGATAGATTTTTTTGAAAAGAATGTTAGACTATGTCAATTAGGGATAGAATATGGAAAGGAGCAAACGGAGGGATAATAACACGATTGACTGATATGCCATTAATGACACCGTAGTAATGATGTATGGTTATTATGACATCACATTTAAAACATGTACTTAATAGCTCATTAGTTAAGTATCAACTCACATACATATTAATGACCACTTTAGTAACCGAAGTCGCCTTAACATTTCGTGCAAAACATGTATTAAGAAATTAATCGAGTATTAATTAGAAGCATGCAAGAGTACAAGTCGCATGGTGATTATAGCTCCTCCGAATACCCCCGTGATGGGTAAAACTGTTAAAAACCCATAAACCCATATTTAAAGATTATGTTATAATAATAGCCATAATTATATACCTATAATTACTTAGTGAAAGTTTTAACGAAAGTTGCTAATGCGGTACGAGCAATATGACACAAAACTGAACTTAGCCGCCGGACCGCGATATTTCTTTTCGCACATAATTTGGGTTAGGGTTAGGAAACGTCACAAAAAACATGAATATTCATATCCATAAGGTGTGACGTTAGGTGCAAAAAAACCCTTTGGACTATAATTGCTATGGTGGTCACAAAAAAGCATAAACACGTCCATTACGCCAACGTATTAGTATTATTATTATTCAAGAACAAATGAGATGACAATGTGTTGTCCTCGTTGATAATTGGACCCAAGGGTGACATTATAATCATCGTAATATTATTTTAATATCTAAAATCAAAACATGCTAATTAGTTTGCTATCATATCAAAGGACGCCTTCGGTTTGCGAATTACCTTCAATCACATTAAAAATTAGGTGATAACGTTGGTAATCATGTTTAGATACCTATCTACGTGATCTGTGATTCGTAAACAATGCAACGGTGCCGCTCTCCCATTATTACTCCGAAGCAGCTCTGCACGAACACATCTATTTTCCATTAGTGAGAACTAAATTAGTATTGTAAACATGTACATTATTTTAATGTGTAAGGCAAGCAGCATACAAAATGGAATCATTAATTATGTACGATTATAAAACTCTTTATTTTTGTTGTAAATAACCTATAACGTCAGTTTTATAGCATGCATCTTATTTAAAATAGGCCGGTTTTAAATTGTATCTATATAGGCTACCCATAATACGTTCATTCTTGCTAATGCATGAGAGAGACGTTTATTTTATATAGGCCTACATAGTATTATATTGTTTGAAGGTTTGCATGGCGTTATCAAATGTTGTTGTTTACGGTACATACACCTTAGGACGATCATAGCATATTAATTGAAATGTCAAGAAACTCAACAGTTCGTTTCAGAACTAGATAATACGTGGTGTACCCGCAAACATTATATCAACCTACATAGTAGTGTTTATACATTATTAAATTACGTATAGTATGTAGAAACACGATTTGAATGCGCCAAATACTTGAGAACACAGTTTAATTGAACAGAAAAGGTGAAATCTCCTATATTCATTAAATTGAAAGACAAACTACATAGGAAGAAAACTATCGCAATATTTGTTTGTATGGAAGTTTAGTATGGAATTAAAACATAACTGCTTAACAATAATATATAGTAATATACATATATATATATATATATATATATATATATATATAAATCCAAAGGCAAATTACTGAAAATATGACAATGCTATGGGTATCAGTGGCTGGATCTCAATGGAGATACAAAATGAAAGCGAAAAGCTAAATATATAAAAAAAAAAAAAATATATATATATATATATATATATATATATATATATATATATATATATATATATATATATATATATATATATATATATATATAAATAAACACAACAGGCAAATAACATTAATTAGTTATCAGGTTTTTTTTTGTAGAACACGATGTGGCACCGGTATGGTTGGTATTTCTTCTATTCTCCCAAACAGATTATGGGCATCCACCTGCCATATGGCGCAAATACATTGTTTCAATATTGAAATTCTAATTTAATTAATTCCCTATTCACTAAATTTATTTAAAATCAATTTGATGTTCAATTGAATTAATTACAGGAATAAGGCATCATTTTATCTAATCAAATCAAATTCAAAAGAAAATAACACAGATTAATTAGTGTCGGTAGAGTCGATTCGAATTTTAAGAGCAATTAATTAAAGTTGGTATTAGCATATAATACAATGATTAATTACAGATTATCATTAGATTTATTTTTTCACCAAAAATATCTTAAGGATGTTAGTATACTTCAACTACTATTTTAAAAACAGTGTTTAGATCTTAAACATGTATTTTGTACTCACTTTTCCACACGTTTAGCCTTAAACATGTTTTGATATGAACATGTTTAGGTTCTAAATACTTTCTAAACATGTAGTCTATATCCTACTCAACACATCAGTGACGTTATTTATTTTTACAGTGTATACGTCAACCTGATAATTTCCATTCGAATGATGAAAACATGGTTTTAAGCTGAGGTCGCTCAGATTTCAATTTTCATTATCGTTGTTAATGTTGGAAAGATTCTTCTTAATCATGGTTACTATTTAATTTAAAGGATACTTTTGCTTCAGGGGAACGACTGTATAATGAAGAAATCAATGAATTAAAACAAAAACGCACTAGTTTGTAGAAAAGGTCTTTCTAAAGGTCGCAAGTAATTTCTTTATGTTATTGTAAAGATGCGGCATTAAAAAGAAATGAATCGCAATCGAAATTGCCAATTTAAACTGTATTTACACGAGGTAGAGTTAAGAAGTCGAAGCGCGCATATACGAACTGGTGCAGATATGTATTACAGGCGTTTAGGAGTTTGTCAACATTTTGATTGGATATGGTTTATTGATGAACGATTACAGTATATGAATTTAATTTAGATCCAACGCGAATACTGACAAAACAAACAATGTTATTGGTATCAGTGGCAGGATCTCACTAGAAGTAAAAATAAAAATAAGCAAAGTTAAAAAAAAGTAAAACAGCCAAAAAGAAAGTGCAAAGTTTTTGGAAAACGATATTTCTTCGTCAGGAAAAATGTTGATCCATGGAGAATACTGCCAAAACAATGACAATGTTGTGGGTATCAGTGATTGGATCTCAATGGAGATACAAATAAAAATAAGCAAAATGCCAAATCAAAACAGTAAGTAGAACAGCCAGTAAGAAAGTGCCAATTTTTGGAAAACACTATTCCTAATAGGGCTAATCTTATTTAATTTATAAATAACTGCTGCAAACTTCAAAACTTTTTTTTTCCAAATTTTACAAAACTAATTTGTTGGTGTAATATTAAGGAACCCAGACATTGAAGTAAAGCTTACCTCTTCCAAAAGACTGATTATTATTTATTAATATTACCATCATGCTGTTGCTCATTAAAGTAACTTTTGAACAATCTTTCCACACACACCTCAACTACTACATTGTGACTCTTTGATGAATTTCTATAGATTACTGCTTTCAGAAGCTATGACAATCATAAAGTATATATTATATTAGTATGGCTTTTTTTCATTTAAAATGGTTGAGTGATGAATTGTGACGTGCGGATTACGTTAATATTAAAAACATACGCTGTTGAATATTCCAAATGTGCGTTTTTAGACCATGATTTCGTCGAAATTCAGGTTCAAAACATCATGATGTACATTTTAATATATGAATGTATCTTAACGGTAGAACACCTTTGATCTTTTAGTATTTTAATCCTACATCATTTGTTAATGTGTATAAATGAAGTACGTTTAGCCACGTAGATACTTTAACGTTATTACCTCCAGTGTTAAATATACCCAAGCCACTTATGGCGGCAATATTTCGGGGGCTGCGGTACAATGCGATTGATATTATGTTTCTGTCCTTTTAAGGAATCGGTGCTTTTTTTTTTATCATGTTTTGATGTAACAGTTTAATGGTGGCATGATGCGTATGTTTAATATAGGTCAGCATCAGCTAATAGGGCTGCACATCACCTCAAACATATGTTAATCTCGAAACCAAACGATACGGAAACCGAAGTTTTTAGGCAAACCAGCGGGCGCTTTGGTTTTGGGAGATTCCACTTTAAATTCGTCTATTATTCGTAACGTGAATAATTATAAAGAAGGTTTACGTAATGTATAGAAGTATACAAACGATGTAGACGTGTTCCCATTGTTTATTACTGGTAGGCCTAGTACTTGTTACCAGGCCATCAGTGTTGGGATTTCATTCTCAAATGCATACATTTAGTCTATGTTCTAGACCGAAATTAGTAAACGAAAACTATTTTGGCGGATATAGCGTTTCATACGTATATAAGTATTCAGACAAAAATCGAAACGCCGAAAAAAAAAGAATAAAAAAGACAATAACTACAGATTTGGGGCAGGTTTAGCAAACAGTATACTATTTTTATAAATCAATTTGTGTAAGTTTCTTTTGCGCGTGTATGAATTGTAGACAGAGTGTCGTATAATGAAAATCCATTTTGTTTTAATGATCGCACTATGCATGAACCTGTCTCGTAGGAATGGGTCATAACGATAAGTATATAGCTGTCCATTTGCTGCAGAACGAGCTATTATTAATGACTTAAATCATGTTACCTCTATTTTGTAATCATTAAGCTTGTAGCTTTAAACTAATTAGTACGTGCATGCAAGGGTTTGAACGTGTTACGCATAAACTCTAACTTAGTTACGATTAGTTATAGCGTTACGTCAGGATTAATCACCGACTGTACGTAACACGAATGTGTGAATGTACACTGTAGCTAGTGTTGACAATGCAATGCTGTATATCTGTCTGTCCTACTGACCAGTGCTATGATAGCATTAGTACCCTACTAACTGTTAAATATCTCAACCTCGCCACAGCAGTGAAATGCATTGCATAATTGTTATTACTGTATATTTGTCCTTATTTATGATGGTAGTAATGTATATATGTCTGTTGTCCGTCCGTCCTTCTGACCACTGCTGAAAGATTATTAGTACCTTTGTTAAGATTACTTGTTCAAAAACATCCAATCTATCTCAACCCTTTGTATATTGAAATTACAATAGCCTTGCCTCATCCGGATTAGGCCAAGTTGAGCCGCCGACAAGTTGAGCCGCCGCCAGAAAAACGTTATTTTCTATGGAACGCCAAATGCTAACTTTCGCCGGTGCTCTTTCAATTTATGTTAGGGATACCGGCGCCGATAACGATGTACATTCAAACGTTTATATATCATGGTTTTTAGTATATATATTATTAAATATTATAATTAAAGAAATAATTATGAAAATCTGGCTTGTAGATTCCAAAATATAAAACATCACCGAAAGTGATCGTTTTTAGCCAAAAATGACGACGTAAACATGTTGCCCCTCACTCAGTCGGCAGTTGTATGAACTACCCTAGGCCTACTCCATTTTTCGGTAAAATAATTACATAAAATCACGTTTTTTAGTAAAATATTTTGTGTATTAACATTTTAAAATTCAATAAAATATGATATTAAAAGATTAGTAAATAAAAAATAATATTTATTTAACCTCATTCGAAAAATGTTAATACTCTATTAATTAGTACGTGAGGCCTACACGCGAGAAAAATTATGAGTGCACTGAATTTTTTCCTCGAAAGATTAAAAACAATTAAATTATTAAATATTACTACTTTCCTTTGCTGTGTTAATTGTAATAGGCCTATATGTAATTATATGTTATTTATTTTCATGACACAATAAACCAAGACCATGAACTTTTATGTACTAGGACACCATCCTAATCACTACGCGAAATGTCGTAAAAGACGCATGCACTGGGCGTTTCATAGAAATCACCGGCGGCTCAACTTGTCGGCGGCCCAACCGGTCATATCCCGCCTCATCCGTGCATTTTCTTGAATATTCTAAGTTAGAACATGATTTCGTCCCCGAGATGACATGTATTGGAATTGCCCCGAGTCTGTCTTTTTTTATGTCAGTTCACCAGTCCGCGTTTCGATTTTTGTCTGAAATACGAGCTCATGTATTATACGTATCAAACGCCATATGTGCCAAAATATTTCGGTCTAGAACCTAGACTAGACATGTGTATACACGTACTGTAAAATGTCACTTTAACCTATGACACGGTTTTAAAAATTACTCTGAATTATTGACATGCAGACAAAAATCCTTTTTAAGGCATAAAAATAACCTTTTTGAGAGGGAACTTTTAAGTATCAGGGAACTGTGATCAAAAGGATTTGTTACGCAATCTGTAATTCGAAAAGCGTGGTACCTAAATTTTCGATACAGTTTAAAATTTCCCCAGAGATATGTTATAGATATAGGTATTTATTACTTATTAACGATTTCACAATTAGTCGGCGATTTTATATTGAAGTGGATCTCCCGTGTGAATAGACCATTGATAATATTATATTATAACCTTTGACAACATTCTTTACAAGCAATTTTTAATAGGTTTAACATTAGACGCTTAAGTCGACCATTCGTAGATCTGCATTTCACATTTTGTCGAAAAGTGTGCACTATTCTTCCGTGTGAATAGACCATTTGATAATATTGTAGTTACGGTACCGTAACTAACGGTCTTTACAAGCAATATTTGATTACGTTTATAATATTATGAACTTAGGGAGTTTAAGTCGTTATTAGTAGATCTGCATTTCACATTTACAAGTGTGTATTAGACCTTTCGTGTGAATAGACCACTTGGTAAGATTATGTGTTACGGTACCGTATACAAATCAATCTTTGATTAAGTTATACATTAGTAACTTAAGGAGAATAAATAGCACTAGTAATAGTAACAAAGAAAGCAATTTGAAAGAAAACGATCGTTTAATTTCTGTTTGTTACCGATACCGTAGTTGCTTTCAGCAATGTTTGTTGATTGTTGTCACGTGTGAATGACGTCATGTGAAAGCAAAGGTTTGAGTCGCCGCGCGCCTTGTATATGAAACAAATCTTTGACAAAGCACAACAAGGATGTACATGCAACAACTAGTTTGACTCTTCCCTGCTAGTATTGCGTACATGTGTAGTAAAATTACGTGAGTTACACGTGTTTGCGTCGCGTGCAAGGTGTAGGAACCAATGGCCGTATTCACCAATCTCACTTAGGCTAAGGGAAATACTTACCCTTAAAATTTAAGAATTCCCTTAACAAAGGGAAACACTTAAGGGGTATTCACAAATGAGTTAAGGGATTCACTTACCTAAGGAAAACACTTAATGTAAGGGTAAAACTTAAGGGTAAAAATAATCATAAATATTCATGAGTTGTCCCATTGTCCAATCACAGAGGATTTAATTCCCCTATGGTCCAATCACTTTCCTCTCTAAAACTAATTTGCATATTTAAAAAAAGAGTAAGGAGTTGGGGGGACGGGGAGGATGAAGAGAAAAATGTATAGACGATGGCAGTCAAAACAAAAACAAGTAAATGAATATTAAACCTAGACTAATTTGTATGAGGATCAAGAAAAATAGGTCTAGCCTAGATGCTACTAACAAACCAACATTCTGTGTAGGCCTAAACTAAACCTGTCTGTATTGAGGCATATGCATCCTAGGCTGGTTACTGGGCAGACCAGGTGCCTAGCATCTCTACCGAGCCTACTACTAGAATGGGGCTAATTTCTATTACAACGAAATGGGAAGCCATCTTCCACAAAAATAATGGCAGTCAAAACAAAACAAATAAATCAATATATAGGCATAGACTAATTTGTATGGGTGGGGATCAGCAAAAAAAGGTCTAGATGCTACTCAAACCAAACATGAATCCTAGGCTGGTTAGTGGGCAGACCAACAGGGGGCCTAGCATCTCTACCTAGCCTAGACTGGGGCCATCTACAAGTAGGCATAGTACTCGCACATACAGAATCGTCAGCACAACCAAGGTACTGAATAGTTAAGGGAACTTTTAAGGGACCTCTGAGGTCCCTTAAAAGTTAAGGGGAAAATAGACCAAGTTAAGAGTTTCCCTTAACCTTAAACCCTTTGTGAATACCACTTAAGTGAAACCCTTAATATTTTCTTGATTTAAGGGAAATCCTTAGGATTTAAGGGAAATATCTCACTTAAGTGTGATTGGTGAATACGGCCACAAGATTTTATTCGAACGCCATTCGCGAGTACGCTTCTCCTCCCTACGTAGGCGCAACGCAAGTGACTTGAACCATCATATGTTCGGACGATCCATCGCGTCGTGATTAGTCAAACTTGCGATGCGTTTACGGCCTTGTGTTGCGTCGAAGTGGAAACCAAGCTTCATAGAGTTAAGCCTGCAAAGTTTTGATTCCCCTTAGTTAGAATTTAAACATCTGCTAAAACTATGTTTGAGCGAATGTGTGCGTACCGGAGTTACGTCATTTTTTACTTAGATTCAATGATTTTAGTAAAGTTTCAACATTTCACGTTGCATTAGTTAGTAAATTGACATACAAGTCAAATATTCAGAAACTCCCCGAAGGCATAGATGTTGTCATTTGTTTTTTTTGAATACAGAAAGAAAATGTTGTTATTAAAAATGATCATGACAGCAGTTTACGCTACCCTGTCACTCCTCATCTGTAAGACTCAATGAACAAAATGAAAGCACTCAGAAACTGAGTGAAGTACTTGCCAAAACATTGTCACAGAGGGCGCATGTTGATATTTCGGCACTTTTTAAAAGAATCCAATTTTTCTTTTTTTTTTAATTTGTGAAATTATTAATGAACCGATTTTTGTAAATTTCCACAGAAATGTTCTGTAAATATGTACCTATGTATACAGACATTTTCAGAATGACTTGAAAATTGGCGCTATCGTGCTAACAAACAAACAAAGAAAGTACTATACTTGGTAAAAAACAAAACAAAAATTAGTGATAGAAGGAAGAACATCCACAACTGTTTTGTTCTAAAAAAACATACATAGAAAAATAGAATACCGGTTCAAAATGAATAAACAACAATGTAAATCAAAACAGAAAATAAACAGCCGGCGAGAGATCCCAGATTTCAAGACTTTTTTTTATCGATAATGAATCAACTATGTATGATATAGATGATGTAGATAAATCAACCGAAA
Source organism: Antedon mediterranea (assembly GCF_964355755.1). Taxonomy (NCBI): domain Eukaryota; kingdom Metazoa; phylum Echinodermata; class Crinoidea; order Comatulida; family Antedonidae; genus Antedon; species Antedon mediterranea. The sequence continues at coordinate 3,934,070 of NC_092677.1, forward strand.
TTTATTCCTTGGCATGAGAAATTATGCTTGTGAATTTGTTTTTGCAAATTTCAGAGTTATTGCAATAGACCACGATGTCAAATGGAGCGACAAAACTCGCAAAGAAAGCCACTGGGAATTACTACTTAAAACAACAAAACCTTATGAACTTAACATTAGGAACATACTACTGTCGACAGATCGGTAAAATTACTCCATTGACTACCTAAATTTAAGTTTCAATTAAAATAATAATAATTTGGCCAAAAAAGCGCCACATTGGCCCATAACTCGGCGTTAATTTCATCATTTATGCATGTTATCGTAAGTTGAGGATTACACGGTAACGCCAACGTATTAAGCCTCAAGGGTCAATACTGGTAATTTCGATAAATTAGAAAAGTAACCATGACGTCATTCTACGCTTCTTACATACGTACGTACATCATCGATAATTCGATATATGAATCATTGATATACTGTCACCTCATCAATAACTTTGATATCTATCGATAACGTCACCGTATGAACATATTATTAGGTAATCCTTTTATAGTAGTAGTGCGCCAGATAACTTCAACTTCGGAGACTAGGCAAAACTTATTATTATGAGAGAAACACATAAATCATTCAATGTTGTAGTACCAAAAAAAGAAATCCCACGATGACAAAAATGCAATCATCTGATCATTAAATTGGAAGACCGTGAAGTATGGACTAAGCGCCTATCTTAACTAAATTCCAAAATCACACATCATACAGTAATTCAATCCAAGTACGGGGCGCCGTTCAGGGGAACTGCTTATCGTCATCAAGTGTGACAAAATACACAATGATCAGACCTTTCAGCTTTGAATGCCAATATGCAACTCGGTGTTTTTTTAAACCGTAATAGATAAAATATATAGATTTTGAACAATTATTTGGCATAATTAGAATGAATGTCCCAAAATGCGCCCCGTACTCGCATACCGTTATTGATGGAACGCGTCGTTAGTGACCACGCGCAAGAAACCGAAACAATTTGACACCCCCGGATGTCGTATACTGATATACGATGACAATGTTGCGAGTGGGTAAATCATATCATCATTAAATCAAACATTTCCTTTATAAATGGTGGGAATGGGAAGATGTATTACGTTTTCCCATTTGTTTACAATGTATATACAAGTCACAGCAGGTCACAGAGAGGTCAAATACACCCGTTCGCGAACATGTACCAACAAGTAATCTTAATTGATTGTCGTTATTATTTATTTTAAATTATTTCACTTATTTTGTAATACGTTTCTGTTTTATGAACGTAAACAAGGGATTTTATTTGTCGTAAATGCCGATCAAAAATTACAAAACATACCGCTTAACGATGGTGGCTCTACGCATACAAGCGCCATGTTTGATTTATCAACACTTTTATTATTATCTGGGAGCGTTCACAAAAAAATGTTGCTGCTCTATTTGAAAAATTGAACATTCAAAATGTATATAGATATTTTTTTGGTTCAAAACTCCAGAGGCAGTATCGATATGCCGCCGTGTTCTAGAATTAGCATAGTTCACGTAGAAAAAATTGCTAAATGTTTTCATGTAAAATTCTAAAAATAAAACGAAACACCAAGAATATTTTGATGATTAATGTAGACATCGCGTTGGTTCACGAAAATCACGTGTGTAGTGATGATAGCAACAATAATATTTAAAGTTTAGCCAATTTAATAACATTGGTAGCCTACATATCACCCCGCGTGTGTCCCCGCATTTCGCTCTACGGAGACAAACATTCAGCGGTTCAACCGCGGTGTTTTGAACTCCGGAGTTGTTTGATTTTACCTTTCACACCAACACACCGCGGTGCACCGGAGCGTCAATTTTGTTGCGTTTGGTGTGAAAGGGGTATTTAATATGTATGGCAATTATCGAATGTTGTAAAAGTATCCGTGTTTACTCGGATGTGAAGCGATGAGAACTTTGCATTATGGGTTAAATGTAATTGTATTAAATTACTGTGGAGTGGAGTAGCTTTGCGTCAGGGAGTTGAGTACATTACTGGTCAGATGTTTTTGCCGAGAACTACTTGTAAATTTTTTCTGAAGTATTCTAAAAAAGAGGCATACTTATGAAGTACACATTACGTCAGAGCAGGGTTAAATGTAATAAAAAAAGTTTTACCGAACAAACGTTTGTTTGTTGTCGCCGAGTCATGCATTTGTCACGCCTCTACCCGAGAGTTCATGACCTCCAATGCTACTGACGTCCTCAGAGCTTTACTTAAAATATGGGGTTAAATGTTAAACATGAATTATGCTTTCAAGAATTTCATTTTTTTTTTGGATCCCTATTGTATTGTATTGTTATCCCCAATGACGTCATGACTCCACTGTCTCAAATCGTTTCTATGGTGTCCCAGCAGACACGGATACTGCCTAAATGTTTATTGTCGTTAGTCACGATACCGGACGCCTGTATCATCACATGGAGAGATCGTCGATTTCTCACCTTATTTAATGTATTATGTAGGGCTACACGTTATGGTAAATGAACCCATTAACCACACGAGACTAACATTAATAGTCAATCTATATTGAACAGCGTTGGTTTACTTCTTCTTCTGTCTAGAGAAAGTTGTTAGTGTACACAGCCTCGTAAAAACCTCGAGATTCAAATTGATTTTTGAAATGAGTTTCTTGAAAAAAAAATCTACTTATAGAACTCTTAAATAAGAAAAAATAAGTATACTTTATCCCCTTCATATAAAAATGTTTCAGTTCGACTTAGTTGGTTAGTCAATTAAAAATAAAAGATAATGCATCAGGCTTAAAAACTAATAATCAGCTCCGTCTGTTTAAAAGTTTTAATTGCAATGAACTAACATTTATAATCCCTCTATTAACTTTTATAGTTTTTTATATCCGAATTCGTTACCAAGTTAAGTCGTCCTAATAATTTTTTTCACTCAAAGGTTATATCTATTTGGTGTGTAACGTATGCAGGCGTGTTTTAAGGTTTGACGCAACGCAATTACGTGAATGCACCACAAGGACGCAACGCACCGCAAGTAATTTAATCAATAACGCCGCGTAACTGTCGCTTGTCATTGATCAACTCACTTGCGTTGCGCCTACCACCTCTTTGCGTTTTGTCCAAACTTATAATATTGCCTGCTTATCCAACGCATGTATGGTAGTGTTCATTTGGGACTGACAATGTCAAACATTCACTGACTTGATTACGTTATACGAGCTGATTCCATTAGTTGCGTTGAGACATGAAAATCAATTTCTATTTCAATTTATTTTTTATTTTAGTTTTTAAAGAAAACTGAAGAATACTTCAAGTGGAATAATATTACACTTGATAATCAAATATAACATAAGTTAAAAAAAGAACTTTAAACGTTCCACAAATATATACTTACTTAACTTTTTATTATTATTAATTCTGTATCTGTATTAAAAATGTAATTGTACTTGCATGTCTTTCTATAATCTAAAACAAAAAAACTTTGTTTGTAACTTTTGTAACTTAACTTATGACTGTTTATTATTATGCATGCATTTCTTTAATCATGGACCATTTGTAAGAACATTATTTTTATTGAAAATGTCATCCATGTAAAATAAGTTTTTTTTTGTCTTGTGTGAGTTCTTCTCACGTTTATTTAAATTCTCATTGATGAATATATTATATACATATAAGTACATTTGTGACAATTAAAAGTAAGTGTTTAGAGTAGTTAAAATACCGGTATATTTACATAATAAGATGCCAGAATTCAGTATTAACCATATATTTTCTCATTTAAAATTTTAGATACGATGTTAATTAAAATGTAGAAATGAGAAATGGCGGTAAAATACATGATTAAAATTTTCTTGTTAAACTATCTTATTTGTAAAATAAGTTTATAAATAAATAAAATAAAATATAAAAACATGTATACACATACAAGGTAATTCATTTTTATTGTGTATGGAGGCGGATAGCCTGTCAAGTGTCTTGTTAGGCTTCAATTTTCACTGTCATAACAAATATGAACATTAAACTGTCGGTTTTTGAAAATCATAGCTTCTATTCTTCTTCGTACATTCATTATCGTAACATCGTTCCTCATATCTTCTTCTTACATTCATATATGTTCGTAAGATATTTCCCTCTCTCCTTCTTTTTTACGACTGTGCTTCGTTCTTTTCCCTTTTCCTTTATTTTCACGGTCATATTTTCCCTTTTTCCTTCTTGCACCCCTTTTTCCTTCTTGCACCCCTTTCTCCTCTCCACATCTGTGTTTCGCGAGATCTTCTCCTTAACCATTCTTTTCACAGTGAGTAAGATATTTTGCTTTTCCTCAATTTCTTAAATCCACTTTTTGTGAGATTTTTTCCAAATCCACTTTTGATTGTGACGTGTTTTCCGATCCTTCTTACATTTATTTTCTTATATATACATCGTTGTTTCGTAAGACATTTTGCTTTCCCCTTCTTCTCACGACCATTGTTCGTTTCGACATTTCTTTCTCCTTTTCTTCTTCAATCTAATTTCTTAATATCTTTTCCAATGTGTTACAATTCCCAGAGTAAGTAAATTTACATTAGATTCTCTTTCTTAACATGTAGCAGCCGTTTACACTGTCCATTAGATTCTCTTTCTTAACATGTAGCATCCGTTTACACTGTTCATAGTTCATAATTAATGTAAATAATATCATTTCAATTATCTTAATTCGTATTTTCTTACGTTACGTCATGATTGCATAATGTCCTCCTCAATTAATTATACCCACTTACATTATCGGATACTTCTGATAAGCCGAAGCTTTGTTTATGAATCCAAATGCATTTCAATTTCAAATTCTGTTTATGGGTCTGTTTCTGCTGAAAAAATCAAAATAATCGATTTTTTCCAGTCACCGCAAACCACAAAAATAATCGCGTTGCAATTGAAAATTGCTACGACTTTAATCGGTTATTCAGGTAATCGGTTTTTAAAATCACGTCATCATTCCCCCACAGCGCAGTTCAAGTTATGAAAGGCCGATGAGAGTTGGTTTGTTTACATCCTATCGCTGCCTAAAACTCTCACATGTAGGATTAAAAATTACTCTTACGTAAAGCTTTATTATTTCTAAAATAAACATCTAGGCCTACTACCGTACCACATACAACAGAATAATGATGTTATATTAATAAGGACACGTCGGCGAAAAAAGTTCGTTTCGCCGTTCGTTGGTTCTACCTTCGGCCTGCTAGGCCTAGAGGCTATTATATTTCTACCGAAACAAGTCAACAGACAACAGGCCTACTAACAAATGACATGTAAAACATCGTTAGCCTGAACTGGTGGTATGTAACGGGTGTACTTGTAACACAGAATCCCGGAGTCTCTCGGTATAATTCTCCCCCACAAAATAATAAAAATCAAATGTTTAACATTTGATTTTTATTCGGTCTACATCGCGATCGTGGTTTTGCTGATCGTCGTCGATATCGCGCAAATAAACAGCATGCTTTGTGACGTGAATAAGTTTGTCATACTCTAGAGGTCAAAGTGAGGTCAATAATCGCTATTTGTGTTGCAGCTCAAAACTGCTCCGCAATAATCGGTTAAAACAAGAAATAATCGATTAAAACACGCAATGGATTGAGTGTTTTTAATCGGTTATTTTTAATCGGTTATTTTATTTTGCGCCGTTTCTGCTGCCCAAAAATAATCGATTAAAAAAATAAACGGTTAATAATCGATTATTTCTGCTCAGCAGAAACAGGCCCTATGATTATCTTTAGTTGGTAGAACTACGTAGGCCTACATCTTTCAAAATTTTAAGTACTCATAAAATTATCTCTAGGGAAGAAGTCATTGAAACCATGCAGTAAATAGTAATAGTCCAAAATTGTATTATTTTATTTATTACTGTGAATGTGATGGTGTAGTTTTGGAAATTCTGGGGCACTGGATTTTCAGAATCGGAGTTTGTTTTAATTGTCAAAATTCATGCTGTTTTTTTTTTTACCAATCGGTTGAGCCTCAGCATATTCTAATTTTGGTTTTATCGTGTGGATTGAAGGATACATTCATTAATTGGAGATTTAATTAAGATCAAAGAAAATACACGGCCATATACATGGTTGCAGTCGCGTGCGCAAATTTGAATTGGTGTTTACCGACCGACCCCGACTGACTGACTGACCAACCGACCGACATAGTGAGCTATAGAGTCGCGTTTGTACGCGACTAATAATCAGACAAGGAACCATGCGCTATGTTTTTGATATGTTTTGCTAAAATCATTTGTTTAAAATTCAGGGCATTATTTTTCATCTCCAAATGTATTTGCTGAACTTCGATTAGAGCAAGGGACTGACAGAACGTGAAGACATGCGCAAACTAATCACCGGCTGCTGGCTACTAAATCTTTTTATTTAAAACAATGTTTGGGGGGTTGTTTAGTCCATTGCCCATGCTCTAGGTGTTTGTGAATAAACCTAGTTTCTTGAGATAATAAATTCTCTTGTTTGTAATGAAGAAAGGAGATATCTCTAATTTTTACCTAGGCCATTGACAATCGTGGACTTTTTTTTAAATCCGAAAGATTCATAGGTAATACCCCTAAATAAACTGAAGTCAACCACACTACCAGTAACGTCTCTACCCAGTTAAAACAAACAATTTGAGGCGATGCGTTCGAACTAAGTGCTTTTATAGTTCTATGAGTTACAATATATTAAAAATACTTTCTTATTTATAATTGTATCGCTATGTTATGGTCTGCAAGAATAACCAAAATGAGCAGTTAAACTTCAATGCTGTGGTGTCTAACGATGTGAACCATAAGACTGTGAGGGGGCTATAAGGTGCACACTGCTATACTTGTACTTCTATATTTCTATATAAACTCTTATTCATATAACAAAGATATTACTATTCATGTAATAAGATATTATGCATATTACCGGGCATTACGTTTATAATAATGGTCCTATCTATATTTAATTCAGATTACACTTAATATACAGCTCGCTTTTGAAGATAAATACAATATCCTTACGTTTATGGACAGTTAGACTAATTTCATAATTTGTATTCATGAAACTATTCTAATGATCGCTTATTTTAGATTATTATATTTTTTCGCGAAATGAAACAATATATACGTTATATTTTTAATTTAACAATCGCGAACATTTTGGTCGCAAAAATAAACGGTTTTACCGTATTGTTATTTTTATTTCAACAACCGCGAACATTTTGGTCGCAAAAATAAAAGGCTTTACCGTATTGTTATTTTTATTTTTGAAGATTTATTACTTTCCAAATTGTTTGATACATTTTTAGAACATGACGTAGACGTACGTCTTGTACTGACTTGTTACTGTACATCTCGAAAGCTCTGCCATTTTTTTCTGGTTGTTTTATTTTATCGTTTTGGTTTAGCTTTTTACTTATTGTATTTGCCTTTTGATTTATATAGTTCGAGTCTCGGTTGGGGCGACTTTTTCTCATTCTCACAGATTTCCTCATCTTTATCGTTTCAAATTAATTAATTAAATTTCAGTAATACACCGGGCGGTTTAGAATTAATGTTCTTTGCCTGATTTGTTTATATATATATATATATATATATATATAAACTGATGAAGGAGGGCTAGTGTTGCACGAAAGCTCTGCTAACTTTTCTGGCTGTTTACTTTATCGTTTTGATTTAGCTTTTCGCTTTTTATTTTTGTATCTCCATTGAGATCCAGCCACTGATACCCACAGCATTGTCATTTTTTTCAGTAATTTGCCTTTGGATTTATATATATATCTTTATATTCGTACCAGCACCTTTTCCAATATGGACAATACTTTAGTTAATTCTAAACATATTTGTTAAAGATAATTGCATTACTGTACAAAGCCCTTTGCTGTAATCTCTTTGTCTATCATTTGGCGGTTTCGGTATTATCGACAAATACAGTGTCACATATGTATCACATGTGACGTCTGCGATATATTACTTACTTTTGATATAATATACAAACATTTTAATTCCTCAATTTATGCAAAAAAGGTTATCGAAATTACTGTATTTCCATATATGAATATTTATATTACCAAATATTTATTCTTTTTTATTAATTATTAGCATTACCGATGTCGCAAAAAAACATGAAAAATGAATGTTAATTAAACCAGACTTTGAATAGTTTATTTTGTAGTTTGAATAAAGTTAATCACTTCCGTAAAAAAAAAATAATGTTTTCTCATATAAAATGACAAAATAAATTGTCAGATCCAACCGAAAACCTATTATATTTTTCAGGTAAATACATTTTTTTTCGATTAAAGTTTTATTCAAAGTGGTTAACTAAAATTGTAAAACTTATTTTTTTCAGGGGGACAATACATCTTTAACGCCATTTAGGCCTACATACTAAAATAAAACAATAATTTGTGACTGAGCCAAGACTGGGATCAGATGTCAACCACCAAGGTAAAACTGTTGCACCAATATTTCAATTATTGTATTCTTACTAAAAATAGTAACGTTTATCACATATTCCTGAAATCTCATACGTAAGGTACATTCACACGACGCCGTTCAATTCTCTATTCATTTTCCATTATTTAACAAAAACGGAAAAGGTGTGAGTAACTTTATAGAGAAGGTATAGAGATAAAGGGTTATATAGGCCAGGAATGATTTCTAAATGACCCATAGACAGTAACTTGACGTTATAGAGAGAACATAAGATAGTTGATCTCTGGAACAGTAGATGACAGATAGCTGTGTAAAGCTATTTTGTATTATATAACATCTGTTCACTCTGTCCACTATAATTCCATTTTTATTTCATTTTCTTTTCACTTTCATGTCTTACAGTTATAATTATACTTAGTTCTGACTGTTTTACTTTATCGTTTTGATTTAGCTTTTCGATTTTTTTTTATCTCCATTGAGATCCAGCCACTGATACCCTCAGTATTGTCCTTTTTCAGTATTTTGCCTTTGGATTAATTAATTAATTCATTCATTCATCTTTTATTTCGGAAAAAAATAATTCTCCATAGCTCAAGAACAAATATACTAATTAGGTTAAATTATTCATAATAATAACAATAGTATTGTCGTATGCTAAACACGTATATGAATTAAGAAAACAATATATTAATGTCACTAAGTTAAAGATACACATATTAATCTATGGAATAAAATAGGTTAATTCCTTCGTTTTTTTCCGAGTAGAATACAGAATACTATGAGAATAATATTATCAAGTTATCGGCTTGATTACTTTGTTTACCGTCATTATTTCACATTCATCCTAATAAATTGCTGTCTGGCTAGTAGTGTGCTGTCGAATCGCGTCCCGACAGATAATGACAGATAACTTTGTATTTGTATCTATTTTACGTCAGTAGATCAGATACATGCTACATATAGTAATAGGGCAGTTGAAATCCACTGAATGTGTTGGTGTAATTTCCCTAGTTCGTTTCCCGTGTAAACAGAGGCAGGTTTCTCAAATGAGCGGGTTTCTGCTAATAAGTCACCAATAATAACAAGTAGTCAGTAAGTTTCACGAACAAACACAACTTACGCGTTCGAGTATACAAACATCCAGCTACATGATTCACGTGTACCACCAACATTATAGGTGATCATTTTATTGTTATTACATTTTTATATTGTAGGCCTAATAGATACGTTTACATAATACATAATGAACTTTTAAATAAGTATTTGTACGTAATTAAATGTATTGTACAGCGTAATACACGCCGTTATCTTCTACGTAAAACATTTTAAAATAGACACCGTTCTTACCTTATTAACGCTTCGTTTTATTTTGAATCCGGAGACTTATTTCGAACGTTGTGTTACATACGCCGTATATACGGTTTATAATGTCTTGAAAAGATTGTTACATACGTTATACACAGCATGAAACGTCACTCGCGCATCTATAACGATTGTCACATACGTTAAGAACAGCATCAAATGTCACTCTATCTACAATGTCTTTATATTTCCATTAAAATGAATCTATATTTTGCCGTGTATCGTTTGTGCCATTTTCACTGATGATGAAACGACGATCACACTGCCAGTGCGTCGAATAAACAGACCATGTGATTGGTCATCCATAAAAAAAAGGGGCGTGGTTAACACAGTATATAATAACGAGCGGTTGACATTCATTTCAGTAGAAAATAGTGTCGCATTCGCGAGTAAGCGACACGCCGGATACAATGTACTTGTTTCTAAAGCTTGGTTCGCACATTGCCGCAACAAAGTGGAACAATACAAGACACATTGCGTCTTGATTGGTATACTTGCGGCGCGTATACCTTCTTGCGTTGCGTTTACGTGAGAACCAAGATATGATAATCACACTACGGAACACACAAGTCAAGAACCAACTTAAATTATTTTCCAAAATATATATAATACTACCCTTATTTTTTACCATCTAAAGGAACAAGACTTGCATTAGTACGGGGCGCCGTACAAATGTGCGTACTGAAAAGTCAAAACATAAAGGTTCGAAGAGGACATTGTAGGAAATCTCGACATTCCGGTAGGTAGGTGCGGACGTGATCGGTCAGTTAGGCCTACCGCAGGTTTCGCTGAAATTAGAGAAATGAAACTAAAAATTGACAAAACTCCACCAACCTGCTTAGTGGTGACGTTTCTGATGATAATTTATAGCTATTATAAGAGTTATAGCCTATAAGCGAGGGGAATTAGACTGGAAGGGTCATTGAACTAATACAGGACATAATATTCTTATTACGGTAGAATAGTGTTTCATACTACAAAACTGTAATTCCCGCGAATAGTAGAAAGCGTTGTACAGTATAGGCCTGCTCTTCAGCTAAAAGTGTTTCATGCGGTAAAATTCTAACTTATTCATGCGAATAGTAGAAAGCGTGCGTTGCAAACATTCACGTAGGTCTGTTTTCCTCCTGTGTTCGCGCGAATCGAACATTCGGTGAAGCTGATTGGTTGCTCATAAAGAGTAGATGGAAATTTGAATACGCATGCGCATAAATAAAGGAGGGGTGAATTTCTTGCATGAACCAATGCTTTTGCTTCTTCGCGCAAATAAATTCACTAAAATGAAAACATTTATGTTGAGACTAATATTAAAATGAAAGAGTACGAAGCCTACAGCTACCGGTAAGTATGGAACGCCAGGGCGGACATAATTGTGTTAAATTGACATCGCTTGTGTTATGCTGACATCGCTCGTGTTGAGTTTAAAAATCGCTTGTGTTAAGTTTACAAATCGCTCGTGTTTAGTTTACACATCGCTCGTGTTGAGTTTTAACACGAGCGATGTGTAAACTCAACAGGAGCGATGTCAATATAATAACAAGAGCGATGTCAACTTAACATAGTTATGTCCGTCCTGGCGTGCCATATTCAAGTCTCTATCTACGAATAACTCTTTATAGATGATGATGATGATAATAAGTTCAAGTCGTACGCGCTAACTTTTCGTTTTTTCTGGTTCTTATTGACGTCAAGAATATACAATGTTTTATTGCCACTTAGTGTGTGGTGAACGCCTGGGACCATTTTGGACAGAAGAGAAAGATATTGCTTATCATATATCACGGGACCATACTTACATCACAGAAGTAGAATGCATAAATCACAATACACAACCCCTTGAAAATATTATAAATTCCATGAAACGATATCATTCATATCGTAAACAATATTATTATATAAGTAATATTTTATGAGAAACAAATAAATAACAATTATTATTGGTCAGTAGTAGCGCAGAAAAACGGTTCGACCAATCGAGTAGTTTTTTATCCGGTTATCAAATCTTTGTTAGTTAATGTTTGCTGCCTTTTTTGTCTATTTCACTAGCTTTGATGTACAATCAATCGCATGCGTACAATGAATAAACACGACGTCACAGAGTTTCAGTCTGTACTATAAACCGATTGGTAAAAATAAAAAAATTAAAATATATGCCTTTCCTTACAATTTTTTTAATGCGCACTCATGTTCATTGATTACGTCATAAATAGGATGTGGAACTTAAAGATCAGGGGATTCTTTCTTTGTTTGGATGTAAATACTATACTATTTATAGGTATATAAAAAGAGTGAATGAACTGAAATATATAGGCCTACCCAAGATAACCTATACCTGGTCGCAGACACATTCTGGGGGCTAGCGTGTTCTTACTTTTTGCGCCAGTAGTGTTGGTTGAATTGTGTCTTATAATGGATGATAATACGTCATTGGTGACGTCAAGTATCGAATGTAAAATCAAAGTATAATTGAAAAGGTTAGGCTTATTGAAAACCAAAACATTAATTTGTTTCTGACTTAATTGGTTTTGAGAATGAACGAACATTTAGCGACTTTACAGGCTGATTTCATTTGTGGTTTACACCATCTATTAACGTTAGAGATGAAAAAAAGTAACTTTAACACGTATCCAATACACGTATATATCATAAAGCTCGGTTTCCACTAAGGCGTGGTTCCCACTAGCGACGCAACGCAAGTGAATTGACCAATCACAAGCGATGGCTTATTCGGTTGCGATTGCTAACTGTCTATAACTTCGCCTGTCATTGGTTGAAACGCTTGCGTTGCGTTCTAGTGGGAACCAGGCTTAAGACGCAACGCAAGGACGTAACGAAACGTAAGTGAGTTGACCAATCACAAGTAATAAAGTATTCGAACTGTCGCTTGTCAACTTGCTTTCGTTGCGTCTACATCCTTGCTTGTGAACGCTTTTGTGACGTAGTGTTTACGAACGTGAAGTGTACAGGAATGGTACGTAGTGTGCATAATATTGACGCAGTGTTCACTACGGTGACGTGTAGTGTTCACTACCGTCGGTGACGTGTAATGTTCATTACCGTCGGTGACGTGTAATGTCCACGAAGGCGACGCGTAGTGTTAAAATAGTAACGGTGAAGTGAAAGTTACGAGGTGATCACGAAGGTATCGTAGTGTTCATGAAGGTGTCGTAGTGTTCATGAAGGTATCGTAGTGTTCACGAAGGTATCTTACTGTTTACGAAGGTATCGTAGTGTTCACGAAGGTGTAGTAGTGTTCAAGAAGGTATCGTACTGTTTACGAAGATATCGTAGTGTTTACGAAGGTGTAGTAGTGTTCAAGAAGGTGACGCGTAATGTTTACGAAGGTGTCGTAGTCTTTACGAAGGTGTCGTGTAGTGTTCAAGAAGGTGACGCGTAGTGTTAAGAAAGTAACGGTGAAGGTATTCACGAAGGTGTAGTAGTGTTCACGAAGGTGATGTAGTGTTTACGACGGTATCGTAGTGTTTACAAAGGCGTCGTAGTGTTCACTAAGGTGTCGTAGTGTTCACGACGGTGTCGTAGTTTTTACGAAGGTGTCGTGAATGTCACATATCGTGTCATGAAGCATTTTTGTTTACGTTAGGAGTTCGTTTATACACGATTTCAGATGTTTTTATAATACACTATGTGTGTTTAGTTGCTGTGTTCATAAACGACGTGCGTTGCACTGTTTCTATGTAGGTTTGCGACGAGGTTTATTGATCAAAGTTTACTAAACGCAATGTGTAAATTAACTTTAAATGACTGTTTTAGTAAGGAGACAATTTTCTTTATGTCTACACATATCTTCAGACAAATACTGATTTCTATTCATCACAATTGTACTCTTTAGTTGCCTCATAACCTGCTAGGTGTAATTAGTTAGAAATTGAATGAACTTTAAATAAGGCCTATTAATTACAATGAATTGATTACACCAAGATATCCCCGGTTTACGGCCGCCAACGAAATCGGCGGCACGACGTTTTTTTTAGAAGGTTCAATTTTATTTCTGAATGTACTTTTACCTTACTGTAGCTTGGAAGTAGGTTGATTATTTGGGTTTAATCGATGGCGTTATTCAGTATTACCTTCTATAGACAAGTATATCAATTATCAAAATTAATATTTCTAATGTATTTTTCAATTATATCCCAATATGTCTGTAATTTCGATGATGACGTAATCCAGTATTACTTTTATAGTACAGTATCAATTATTAAAATCCATGTTTTTCGTTTTTCGTTTGTGTACTTTTCGATTATATTATTCCATCTGTAATTTTTACCAATTGTTTTTAATTCAATAACGAAAAGACGATTTCTCATAAGATAGATTATGTTAATTAACGTATGCCGTATGACATCCTAAAATAAGGTTGATTGATATGCAGATCGCATACCATTAAATATATTTTCAATAAATATTAATATTTTAATCAATAATAGCGAAGCTGAAGGACGTAAAACAACAAAATGATGTTTATAAAAGAACACATGCATGGGCAAGATGAATAAAGTAAACACAAACAACGAGGCTAGTATCTGGGGTCAATGTTACCTCTTTTTAAATGAAGAATTGTATTATTTAAACAGAAAGAAACGTATTTCCTATTATTCGTTTCAAAGGAAAGTGTCCTCCGAATATGGTGTTCCAAAGGTACGGGGCGCCGTTCGGGACATTGCTAATTTTGTCGAAAGGAACTATGTAATTACAGACGCCCATTCTTCGTTTTGTTGACAAAACAAACAATAACCAACAAAATGTTAAACTCCAACCAATTGCCAATTTAATTCTTCCTTGAATTTTACATCTGCCATTTTAAGAGACAGTTCCATCTATACGTTCATCCACAGAGACTTATTATTCCTCGAAAGGACGCGCCGCGGTTAAAATGTTGATTTGATTTGTCACATAAGTGAACCTTCTTTAATAGGACTTTTGTGAGTGAGAATCACACGATTTTCTTTTACGGTATTAGATCATAATGATGATGAATAGTATAACGCATCAACCAAATTTACATAAAAAAATGCGTATGTATTCGCATTTAAATGAAGCTTGTTAACTTGTATACTTAAGTTGTTATTAAGTTAAATTTTATAGGTACGTACGTAGATGCATTATTCATCACGTCTGTGAGTTGGCGCTTGTAATGTGCGATGCATGAGTGTTGAAATGTTTTTGTAATAGTTGTTTGACGAATTTTTTATAATGTGTTTTACTTTGAAAATCGTGGGCATTTAATGCTTCATTAGTGGGTATTAAGATTTTCCTTTATTTAATTACCTCTTTTTTGTGTGTGCAAAATACCGTATTTTCTCAACCGATGAGGAACCATTGAGGTATTTAGGAATCAGTCCCCCAGGAAGTGGTCTGAAAGTCTTATATGCTATCAAAAAAAGAATACGTATAGGCTATACTTATTATGTCAGGAAATTTATTACGGTATCGCCTTCCCTTTGTAGTAGTAGTAGTCATTTTATGTGGGATTGACATATGGTAACATATGAATTAGGAGGCCTAGTTTCAATACTAATTTGATCACCGTAACTTTGAATTATTCTATACATTATGACATGTAGGCCCAAAACAGATACATGTCATTATTATTGATGACTGTGTGGTCATTAACGTAGGCCTAGCATTATGGTGTTATTTTATACAT
Source organism: Antedon mediterranea (assembly GCF_964355755.1). NCBI lineage: Eukaryota > Metazoa > Echinodermata > Crinoidea > Comatulida > Antedonidae > Antedon > Antedon mediterranea. Next base: position 3,949,534 of record NC_092677.1, read on the forward strand.
TACGACAGGATAAGTGGTCATAAAACGCATTCCAGTCTATTTTTTTGCTAACAGTTACGAGCATGATCCTTATAATTAGGTCTGTTTGAGGATGCTTATGTAAAGAATACAGTTTAGTAATGCGTTTTAGTAGGCCTAACCATCAATACAAGTAGCTCTGTCATGTCCCCCCACAAAGATTGTGGGGTGGTTTTAATTTAATTTTTAATTTGTTGACACTGACACCCTTTTAAAGATGTATTATCCCCCTAAAAAATATTCCATTTTAATGTCACATTATAGTTATCCACTTTGAAGAAAAATGTAAAGCAAAAAGTAGTCCAATTGGTTTTTGGTTAAATTGGAACATTTTTATCGTTTCGTATCCAAAGTAGGCCTATTCAAAGTTTGATTTAATTATACTTCATTTGGGGAGGGGGGGGGGGACAATACATCTATAATACAAGATTCAAATAGCATTCTTATCATGAATATAGATAGTACAACTTATTAAACAATTATACTATCAATGTGTTTACTCCATTTTTATAGCTTTTCACGCTGCTGCTCTAGCCCGCTACGTCACACGAGATGACTCATTCATTAGATGAAATCAAGCAGCTTTATAGTACTACACTTTGACATTTTTGTTAAAATGGAAACTCCACTATAATTTATTGGTACCAACTGTTGAATCCAAAAACGGCTGAGAAAAGAGTCTAACGACAAATCCCAAAGCATTCTGGTACTGTATTTATGAGTCCCATGATATAATTCGCTGTCAGATAATCATTGAATTATTATCAAAACAGTCCATTGAAGTTTTTGTTTGTAATAGGATACTTGAAGTATCTAGGCGTGATGAAGTGACCCCCAGACTTGACCTTAGCAATAACAATAAGCGAGCAGCGTTTTTTGTAAGAAATATTCTTGTTTATTATGCAGCATACATTGAAATAAACGCCGCATTTGAAGTGTGTACGGTATAAAACGTTGCTAAAACCGAGTGGTGCTACGATACAGTAGATATTTACAAAGTTTATGTCAAGTGCGACATGAAGAGTTGATATTCAATTTAGTAATTAACTGAACTCTATAATAGTATTGAATTATTAAAACAGCAAAAGTTGGCGACTGTGATCGTAAAAATCTTCTTTATTGTTCTGTAATAAATGCCATAATATTGCCGTATTTATTACATATAGATATACGATTCCATCGTCTCTATGATGCACGTAATGTATTTGATATAGATACATTTGGTCTCATATTGCTTTGGTATTATTTGAAAATTTCCCTCATGAGAGATGCTCCTAAATTCAAATTTGGTAAGAAATTCGACGTTAGGAAACCGTTCCGGTGGATACAAGTGATCGGGGGAAGCGAACTTTTCACGTGCCTGGCATGCCTACTTAATCTCGCGTCGTAAACTCAACAACATGAACATGATAGAAGCGTTATAAAAATAAAGACTACAATAAACATTGTACAAACATTCTTAACGCGCGCCTAAGATTTTATCAACATTTCAACGCGCGCGCCTACAAACACCGTAATGTTATCAACGTTCCAATGCGCGCGCGAAATACCTAACGTTATTATAAATGCTTCTACATGCACGCCTACAAAAGAAGCCGTAACATAATATATCAATGTTTCAACGCGCGCGCCTACAAAAGCCGTAACATCAACTTTTCAACGCGTGGAAAGCCGTAACATTGTTATAAATGTTTTAACGCGCGCGCGTAAAATGTGTATTTATCTTCGTTCTGTCACTGAATATTTTTTTAAGCTTAAAGATGTATTGTCCCCCAAAAACATGAAAAATGAAGATTAATTAAATAAGACCTTTAATAGGTTATTTTGTACATTTAATAAAGTTAATCACCTCAGTCACTTACAAAATGACAAAATAAATGGTTAAATACAACCAAAAATCCATTGGCTGGCAGCCAATTTGACTATTTTTGCTTTAAATTACACTTTTTTCAGATAAATAATTTTTTTTTCGATCCAATTTTTGGTCAAAATGGATAATTATTATATGACATTAAAATGGCATATTCAACCAAAAATGTTGAAGAAAATATATTTTGAGGCAATACATCTTTAAAACAAATAGGCGTCTATAATTAAATCAACGGAACTTACGTATCTAATTATAGTCTTCTAAATTAAATTTACCATTATTATTGAACAAATGTAATTTATACATAACTGTTATGTGTTTTTTGAATTTAGATAATGCAATTGTTCATTTAGAGTAATGAATTTGGACAAATATGACGTCGTTTATTTTAATGTTCTGCTATAACTACACAATAAAAATCCAGTGATAAATCAAAGTGAATTTGATGGGCACTTTAAATTATAGTTTCTGAAAATAATTAAATTGGAGATACGAACACTAATTTTAGGAACCATTGAACAGTATGTTCTATAGCATTATCAACCTATAGCTGACGGGTATACCGAACCAATGCGAAATTTACATACGACCTCTTTCACCGTTAGCCGATATTTTGCTTTCTTCGAGAAGGCCTAGAGTTGATTCATCTTAGTAAAATCCGAGATTTTATTCATAGGCCCCGTTTCTGCTGCCAAAAATATACCGTATATATACGGTATATTTTATATACGGTATATTTTTTGGCAGCAGAAATGGGTCTCATAAAAAATATACCGTATATATATGCGGTATATATACCGCATAAATATCCCCATCGTTTGTGGATATTATACGGTATATTCCAAAATATACCGTATATTTCGTACCCCGTTTCTGCTGCACTCAAAATATACCGTATATGTGACCCGGTGTAAGATTGAAATGTGTCCATCATTCAAAAGTGTCCGGGTGGACACTTTTCAGCATTGGATAGTGTCCAATTGCATGTTTCAACGGGTTCGCGGGCGTTTTCCAACAATTTAATGCTGTCCGGCGCGTTTAATAATGTCTGACCCTTGGATTGAATACCGTCCGTGGTTGAGATTTGAGATTCAGGTTTTGATCGTGATTGCGCATGCACTTGTCTTTTTTTAACGACCACTATTTGTTAATAATGCCAAACTAGTTTTTATTTTTCAAAGATAACTTGGCTTAAAACACCTCCAATTAGCGACCATTATATTATTTGGTATGAATAAAGACAAGAAGAATAAATAACAATATAATAATAATCATGTAATAAAAACAAGTAATTATACTGGTCCTCTTCCAATTAAAGAACACTTTAGTTTAGACACTTCCAATTAGCGACCATTTTTATTGTTTTGTATGAGTAAAGACAAGAGTAATAATAGTTTTTAATCATGTGACAAAAAACAAGTAATTGTACTGGTCCTCTTCCAATTAAAGATCACTTAAAATTAAACACTTCCAATTAGCGACCGTTTTATTATTTTGTATGAGTAAAGACAAGAATAATAAATAGTTTATAATCATGTGATAAAAAACAAGTAATTGTACTGGTCCTCTTCCAATTAAAGATCACTTAAATTTAAACACTTCCAATTAGCGACCGTTATTATTGTTTTGTATGAATAGAAACAAGAAGAATAAATAGATTTTAATCATGTGATAAAAAACAAGTAATTGTACTGGTCCTCTTCCAATTAAAGATCACTTTACTTTAAGACACTTCCAATTAGCGACCGTTATATTATTTTGTATGAGTACAGACAAGAAGAATAAATAGATTTTAATCATGTGATAAAAAACAAGTAATTGTACTGGTCCTCTTCCAATGAAAGATCACTTTACTTTAAGACACTTCCAATTAGCGACCGTTATATTATTTTTTATGAATAAAAACAAGAAGCATAAATAGTTTATAATCATGTGATATAAAATAAGTAATTGTACTGGTCCTCTTCCAATTAAAGGTCACTTTACTGTAAGACACCTCCAATTAGCGACCGTTATATTATTTTGTATGAGTACAGACAATTAGAAGAATAAATAGATTTTAATCATGTGATAAAAAACAAGTAATTGTACTGGTCCTCTTCCAATGAAAGATCACTTTACTTTAAGACACTTCCATTTAGCGACCGTTATATTATTTTGTATGAGTACAGACAAGAAGAATAAATAGATTTTAATCATGTGATAAAAAACAAGTAATTGTACTGGTCCTCTTCCAATTAAAGATCACTTTACTTTAAGACACTTCCAATTAGCGACCGTTATATTATTTTGTATGAGTACAGACAAGAAGAATAAATAGATTTTAATCATGTGATAAAAAATAAGTAATTGTACTGGTCCTCTTCCAATTAAAGGTCACTTTACTGTAAGACACTTCCATTTAGCGACCGTTATATTATTTTGTATGAGTACAGACAAGAAGAATAAATAGATTTTATTCATGTGATAAAAAACAAGTAATTGTACTGGTCCTCTTCCAATGAAAGATCACTTTACTTTAAAACACTTCCAATTAGCGACCGTTATATTATTTTTTATGAATAAAAACAAGAAGCATAAATAGTTTATAATCATGTGATATAAAATAAGTAATTGTACTGGTCCTCTTCCAATTAAAGGTCACTTTACTGTAAGACACCTCCAATTAGCGACCGTTATATTATTTTGTATGAGTACAGACAATTAGAAGAATAAATAGATTTTAATCATGTGATAAAAAACAAGTAATTGTACTGGTCCTCTTCCAATGAAAGATCACTTTACTTTAAGACACTTCCATTTAGCGACCGTTATATTATTTTGTATGAGTACAGACAAGAAGAATAAATAGATTTTAATCATGTGATAAAAAACAAGTAATTGTACTGGTCCTCTTCCAATTAAAGATCACTTTACTTTAAGACACTTCCAATTAGCGACCGTTATATTATTTTGTATGAGTACAGACAAGAAGAATAAATAGATTTTAATCATGTGATAAAAAATAAGTAATTGTACTGGTCCTTTTCCAATTAAAGGTCACTTTACTTTAAGACACTTCCATTTAGCGACCGTTATATTATTTTGTATGAATAAAGACAAGAAGAATAAATACTAGTTAAGACAAGAAGAATAAATAGTTTATAATCATGTGATAAAAAACAAGTAATTGTACGGGTCCTCTTCCAATTATAGATCACTTTAGTTTAAACACTTCCAATTAGCGACCGTTATATTATTTTGTACGAGTAAAGACAAGAAGAATAAATAGTTTACTTGTTTAATCCCCAATCAATTAAAAGTTGCACCTTTTTATAATCAACACGATATAGCTGATCTCTTGAAAAAACATAATCAGTTTTACTGAAGTATTATGTTAATTGGTACATTGATCGTCACATCGAGAATATGGTAGGGGTGTCACACTATGTGCGTCTAGGGTGAATGCAAAGATAATGACATCGATATAGCGCCACATCAACACGTTTTTATGCACCTTTGGTGTAAGTATTTATTTTAGTATTTTGTCCTTAAATCAGAATTTATATTCAAAGAAAAAATGACTTGTTATGTAAAAAAACAACAATTCGGTATCTGGAATCTTAAAATTAATGTATCTATAAAAATAATTAATATGGGATAGGCCTGAGACCTCATACATTTGTTAATAGGGCTACTTTATTGAACCTTCATTTTATCGGATGTTATAAGAACGCTTGCTTCAACCGATTCTTTTTTTGAACAGCATTTTGTTTAAAGGCGATTGTGTTATTTTCAATGTTTAATAAACTTCTGGAATTTCAGAGAAACCCATTTTAATAAACAAAAGCTTCTTATAAAATGTGCTTACTGGATAATGTTTCATACATGTTTGGCTGGTTCAAATTTACTTTACTTTTGCTTTTCCGCTACTCCCCTGTTATACTATATATTTGTTGTTATGTAGAAAGATTGAAAATAAATTCATTCATTCATTCTTCTTTTATTTCGGAAAAAAAAAATTCTCCATAGTTCAGTAACAAGTGTACATTATTGTAAATATAACAAATACATATACATATATATATATATATATATAATATATATGTATTTGTTATATTTACAATAATGTACACTTGTTACTGTCTGTATATATATATATATATATATATATATGTATTGTGTTCCAACCGTACCACGCCGAGAATGTTAAAGGGTCGTTATCCGGTCGAGTTAAAGAACAATACCATGAAAGCCCCAGTGGTCTAATGGTTAGGGCAACTGCATATCAAGCCGACGGTCCGAGTTCGAGCCTCGGTTGGGGCGACTTTTTCTCATTCTCTCAGATTTCCTCATCTTTATCGTTTCAAAAATTAATTAAATCATTTTCAGTGTATCACCGGGCGGTTTGGAATTTATTTCTATGCCTGTTGTGTTTACAACTGAGGACTAGTGCTGTTCCGCCGTACCACGCCGAGAATGTTAAAGAGTCGCTATCCAATCGAGTTCGAACCGTGAAAGCCCCAGTGGTCTAACGGTTAGGACATCTGCATATCAAGCAGGCGGTCCGAGTTCGAGTCTCGGTTGGGGCGACTTTAACTCATTCTCACAGATTTCCTCATCTTTATCGTTTCAAATTAATTAATTAAATTTCAGTATATTACCGGGCGGTTTAGAATTAATGTTCTATGCTACATAGTCACGTGGTTAGAACAATAGTTTCATATATCTACTATGTAGATTGGATGAAGGAAAAGCAAATTCATGAATACATTACAAATAAATGTATGAATTGTGAATTACAAAAATATTAAATGTTGTTATCTTGTCAGAATGAGTTGTAAATATGAACGAGTTTTGTAAACATAAATTATATATCATTGATCATTACTTATATTAACAGGATAAAATAATAATAGTGTAATAATAATGAACAATAGTTACAGAAAAATATTTATTTATTTATTTATTTATTGCTATTAAAACTTGTTTCAGTAAGTGTGTTTGTATTTATTTTACTTTGTTATTGATCATCATTGGTCTGGCTACCAATACATTGGAAGCACGCAAGCCTCGCTACCACGTCAAGGTTGATGATCATAGCGAGGGTAGGTTGCACGTTTGTATGTGCCCCTTTGACCAAAGAAAACATATTATAGAAGAAAATTGCATAACATTATGAAACAGAATCATATGAGTTGTAAATATGAAAAAGTTTTTTAAACATAAAAATACAATAAAAATAAACACTAGTTACAATCTAATTCACGTACTTTTACCTTACCGGACCTTTAGTCGCGTTATTCTTTTATACAATCTGCTTTTTAATTAATTTTTTAATCCTTGTAGCGATCAAAGCAGGGCGCATGACACATCATTGCATGTTTACACTGGACACACTGTATTTGATCTGTTGTTACCTGCCATTAGACCCCTTGAGCCTTTGACGTACTTATGCTCAGATATTCGTCTTCCGTTGATTCAATGAAAGATGGTGACGCTTTAATTAGCCGCTGTGGTGAATCTATGTTCTTCTTTCTGGTCCGACAAATGCAATTGGTATTTCTTCGTCGATGAGTTTCAGACAAAGCCGACAATCTCCTCTTGACGGAAGCACCTGTAAAAAATCAAAGCATTAACGAAACTTACCTCTATAAGGTAAACAAATACCCTTTTCACCATTTAATGCTTCTGTGTATGTTGAGATTACCGGTCATAGGTAGGCCTACAGTTAAAGAGTGACGTTGTATGAATCAACATATAATTGTCCAGGTACTTCATTGTTGCTCTGATGAATCCTTTCCGGGAAATGTTCCATGTCACAAAGCAAATTGAATATATTTGGATCGATATCATCTTTTAGATGGTTGACTGCTTCAATGTCATAATGTGTGTCCGTGAATTCAGATACGTATATAACGTCCATAATGCCTTCGGAACGCATTACCGCTTCATCTTCGTAATTATCTACCAGAGCAGCATTGAGGGTCACATCGGATACAATATCCCAGTATTTCCGTGCAAGGTGGTTTTTGATTGGTGCGTATGGTGTACGAGTGTATTTTAATTCAGCGTCATAAGTTTTCTTGTCTACATCCAGGACAGGCTCAAAGTGTGCACATAAGTTTGATAGGTAGATGTTTCTTTCAGATACTAAATCACCAAACTGATTACTTATTGGTGCATATTTCAACCATTCATAATGTGGAAGCCCTTTCCTTCTTCCATATTTACTGTAAACATAAACATTCGTATTTGACATGGTCGCAAATGCCATGATTTCGATGTCCGAACCCCATGTCCCATATTCCCCCATTCTCGTGTCTTCCACGTATCGTTCAAATGATCTGGATTCAATTTTTTCAAATAGGTTTTTGTTCATGGACATATAGTTTAGTATGTAATCCCGTACAACTACATGGTAGTTCTGGACACCAAAGAGAATATAACTCAAAGCCCTAAAAAGACAGTTGCCGTCCCCTCTCATATTAACAACTTTAGTAGGCCTGGCTGCCTTGTCCATTTCACATTTTAAGTGAGTTTTGTGAAAATTTTTGACATTGATACCAAATGGTGCTGCCTTTTCAAGCTGCCAATTGGCATCGACAGGAAAGAATAACTTTCTTGAAGTTTTCGTGTTGAGGTATACCACATCACTATCAGATACAGGCCTACTGTTGTCATGGTCATCATCCGGTGCGACATTATCATTGTCTAATGTAGGTATGTTATCGTGATTATCCAGTGTGATATCATCGTTCTTGGATGTAGGTATGTTAATGTGATCATCCGGTGTGATATCATAATTCTTGGATGTAGGTCTGTTATCGTTATCATCAACATTCTTGGATGTAGGTATGTTAATAATGTGATCATCCGGTGTGATATCACCATTCTTGGATGTAGGTATGTTATCATGGTGCGTTACTTCAGGTGGGATGTCTGGCGTTCGCTTTCGTTTCTTTGGAGGGAGATGCTTATCATTGGTATTACATTTCTGTTTAGTGCTTGATGATGGACAGTTCAAAGAGGTTGTTTTATCGGACTTGTAATGTCTGATCTTGTTTCCGTTAACAATAGCCCTTCTTCCTTTTAGTCGATATGTATTGTGAGTGAGGACTTTTTCTATAATATATGGACCAGTCCATCGAGCATTAAGTTTGCCTCCCTTTCTTGACAAATTTCTGGAATTCTGCAAGAGCACTTGATCTCTCCTGCATAGTACGTGTTGCTTTTAACACCAGCATCATGATAATGTTTTTGCTTTTTCTGTGCTTTTTTGATATTTTCTGATGCCTTTCTCCTTGAATCTTTGAGTTTCAAAAAAGCGTCCACTCTTATTTTTAAAGGAACAGTTCCGGATATGTCATCTTTATTAGACGAAACGATGGAAATACGTAATTCTACAGGCAACACAGCCTTTCTACCGTAAACTAATGAGAATGGGTCACATTTCGTAGACTTGTGCTCGGATGTTCTGTAGGCAAACAACACGTATGGGAGTTGTATATCCCAGTCATTTTGGTCTGCGTTGGTCAACGTCATAAGCATTGTGCAAAGTGTTCTGTTAAAGCGCTCCGTTTGCCCGCCTGTTTGAGGATGGTATGGTGAGGCAACTCTGTGGTCTACCCCAATCAGCTTACAGAAGCTGTCATTCAGCTCATTACAAAACTCTCTACCCTGGTCTGTAATCAATATAGAAGGTGTTCCATGTCTGCAGACAAAATCAATAAAAGATCTCAGCACTGTTTTAGCAGATTTATCTGGAATTGCATCAGCTTCCACCCATTTGGTAAGGTACTCCGTAAATACAAGTAAGTACCGATTACCTGAAACACAGCAAATAATAATATAATAAGCCGTAATAATAGTAGTGTCAAAATGTCATGATGAGATGTACAACACCCGAACTGTACGAATGAAATAACAATAATAATAACAATATTAATATCAATAAATATAATAAGAACAAGAACAATAATAATATCGTGGATTTACATAGCGCCTAATGTTGTAAAACCTCTATGCGCTGAACAGTATTACCCCAGTCATGGTTTGGATCAAATTAAAACAGGCAGAAATAAAGATTATTACAGTATAGCCATAATCGATGTAAATCCGGTGACAATAATAAGAGCATCTGATTCTTGGTAAATCTAGTTTTTGTTGACAGTGTAAAAAAGAGAACTGTCATAATTTTAGTTTAGTTAACAATTTCAAGAAACCTCACAGAAATTGCGCTTGTGCCTTTACAATAATAAATTTAAGTTCAGCCCTATTACAATAAAGGCCGAACAGAACTAATTATTAACTGTAATTTTAGGCCCTGAAGAATGAATTACAAAGTTTTCTGAACGTATTTCATTCATGTCTTCTTGCTTTTTACTTTTACGTTTTGATTTAGCTTTTTTATCCAGTCACAGCATTTTTGTTTTTCAGTAATTTGTCATGAGATACCTTACCATTTTCTGTCTTTACCAAAGGCCCAACAATATCCATACCGATCTGTCTGAAAGCAGTATCTGTTACGGGTATAGGTTGAAGTGGCACTTTTGCTTTTTTTAAAACTTCTTTCCGTTGGCACTGATCACAGGCGGCTATAAAATTACGAACACCATCAAATGACCCCTTCCAATAATACCTTTCGCGTATCTTTTTCCAACTGTTAAAAAAAAAAAAAAATGTGTTTATTGTATTGATGATATTCAATCTCTTTGTAGGTTTACTATTGACCTTAAAACTGTATTATGGATTCTTTAAATATTTTAATTTTATTTTGTTTTTTAATATTATTTATTATTTATTACCGCAGTTCACATCACCATTCTCATCAATGCATTATAATAACATTACAGTTTGGCGTTCCATATATTTTAACTTTTCGTTTAAGGCAAGCACTGGGCACAACTGATTAATTCACTTTTAATATTTATCTATGTTTCTAGTTTTTTTATTTGACAATGATAAATGAATATTGAAAAGGGAAAAGATACCTTCTATGAAAAATGTCCATCAGTCCGTGATGATTCCGTGTCACATTGTACCAGGGAGATTTACATCTCCCTGATTGTACCGTGTTTACATTCTAAATACCCCCATATAAACTTCAAATTGAGTGCAGCCTCCCATACAAAATAACTACGCCCTCAATCTGGTAATAATTCACTCAGGCAATAAAAAACTAACTTGAAAAGTATAAATAATTAATTGTCCTACTAGAATTATTGTGTACGCTTGGTGAATGTGCGACAGAGTAGATATAAAAATCGCCACTTTTTTTTAAAAAATAAACAAGGGGAAATATATACGTTTTAACACTACATACTGGTTAAATTTATTTATTTTTAAAATGTAGAGGACACCCTATTAAGGAAACCGGGTACTTTTTAGTGAGCCACAATGGTAGATTGCGAGAGGTAGTGGTCCTTTAAAATAGGTGGTCACTTACGAAAGATGTGGTCGATAAGGGAGGTGGTCGCTTACGATATGTGATCGATTATGAGAAGCGGTCTCCTAACAGAGAGGTCGTTTATTAGAAGTGGTCACTTAAGAGAGGTGATTTATACAAGAGTTGGTATATTATGAGAAGCGGTCCATTTAGAGATATGGTGGTCTTCTAAAAGAGATCATCACTTACGAGAGGCGGTCGAAAATAAAAAGCGGTCGCTTACGAGAGTTGTGGTTGTTAAGAGAGGTGGTCGCTTACTACGAGAGGTGGTCGATTATGAGAAGCGGTCCATAATGAGAGGATGTGATCACTTACAATAGTTGGTCGATTATGGGAAGCGATCCCTTAACAGAGACGATGGCCGTTTAATAGAGGTGGTCACCCAAAAAAGTTGTCGTTACGAGAGAGGAAGTCGATTATGAGAAACGGTCCCTTAAAAGAGTTGGTTGCTTACGATGTGTGGTCGTTTTAGAAAGTTGGTCGGTTACGAGACGTGGATAGATGGATAGCTAAGTAAACAGATGCATTTGCACATGATTTAGACATTTAGGTTTGTAAAATATATATTTTCTACATTAGCTGGCGATAGTCCTACATTAGCTGGGATGCAATTTTCGTTCCTACATTCGTTGTTGATCGTTCTACATGGTGTTAATTTTTTTCATTACATAAGCTGCAGGTGGTTTTACTCCATTACCGGGGGATTGGAAACTAGTTTTGTTATTGAAAATGCGTTTTTTTTAAAGAAGTATTCCCTAAAAAAAAATGTAATAATCCACTTTAAAGTTACATAATAAAAGTCTTCTTCCTTACCTTTTTTTTTGTCAAATTGTGTTTTCTTTCATAAGTATACATTTTAAACGAACGAAAGTTAATACTGATATGGCTTTTTGCATTATGAATGAGCAACTAATATTGAACATATTTATTATACCAAGACCTGAATAAGTTTTCATTCGGGAAGTATTTGTATCACTATTTAAAACTAAGATATCTCTCATGAGGGATATCTCTATATTACTTACTTACCAAGATATTTAGAATGGAAGATTCTTGTCCCATTCGGAATATCACAAGTGGATTTTTTTCTGTGTTAGTTATGCAGTGGGCACGTGTAGAGTACCGTATATGAACTGTTATAAAACTAAAACATTACTATTATAGATAGAGCTAGTTGTACTGTATTCTTCTTGGTTTTTCGAGGTGTAATAAGCCTACAAAAAAATATCTATTAACATAGATATTTCTTTTAAAAAGTAAGACATCTTAGTTTTCAATTGAAATAATCTATCTTTATTAAAAGAGATATCTTAATTTTGAACTAAAGATATATGCGTTGTGTAGCACTGTGTAAATTATATAATAATAATCTGTCAAATTATTGAAACAGTGCTCATATTCGGAACATTTTTGATTAATTATTGAATGCCAATATATGTTTTGTATTTTTTACATGTGATATTTTATGTTCAACTTCAATATATTTATACAATTAATTGCGATAATATATTGAGTAGAAATTATTATCGACTTAACATATTTTTCATTCATGGAGGTATAAAAATATGTTTGAATCTATATATAAAATACTAACTTCATAATGTACACGGTCATTATACATTTTTCAATTGATAAGTATTAGTTATTATTCATTTAATTCATTCATTTAATCATTTGTTTCGAATTCTGTGGTCCACAGAAAGTAAAATTACGTATAAAATCATTTAAAAACAATGCTGTACTAATTACTAATACTCATCTCAGGATGGCATTCCACCTGGCCAAACATATAAACAGTTTTAAAGTCACCCAGAAACTTATCGAAGCTTAAATATTATTTAATTGACAAACTTTAAACTTACGTTTTGTTGACACCCAAGTGACCACCATGTGCCTGCTTATGGATACTGTTTAACACTTCGTTTTTTTCTTTCGGTAACAATACACGCAACAATCTACCAGAATGTTGTTTGTAATACAAGATATCACGAAGAATTGTAAAGTTCTTGGCTTTCCGTCGCAAACTTCGTTTTAATATTTCAGAATAATTTACAGGATAAACGTTGTTTTGTAGATAGTTTCTCAAGGCATCAAACTCATGATCGGCCATAATGATAATAAGTAAAAATAGAAAGAAGGCAGATTGTAACGAACAACACCGTGATTGGAACTTTGCAAGCAAAGTGAATGATTTTTTAAATGTAGGAGGTTTTGAACAAACATTGAGCCAATCAGCTTCTTGCTACATTTGTTTTAACCAATTGCCGATTAGAAGAAAGAGCAAACAGTTTTGTCAGGTGTAGGCCTATAATTTAAACTTTGTGCCTTAAGTGGATGTCACGAACTCCTTTTACGTATGTTTCCGAGCGGTTGAAAATACTTTAGAAACTCCCTTGTGACATAAAAGTATACACACCAAATTCACAAAGTTGTAAAATAACTCAAAAACAAATCTTTAATTTCAATCAACTTCAACTTTCAACAACCCAGTAAGCATTTTAAACAACAGCTTCACAATAACTTTTACAATCTAATATCCAACCTCTAATATCCAACAACATGACAATAGTTTTACATCCCTTTATATACAAGATGTTCCTATCCTTCTATATCATTCTTTATACTTCTTATTCTATTTGATTACAGTTTCTATTAATAGCATACTGGAATGTTCCTGATTGTTATTATATTAATTATACATGATGTCTTAAATGTAAACATCTTATTCTAGAATGTTCATGGTTAGGGAATGGTAATTTATTACAGTGGCAAGTACACAAAAAATGAGAGAAAAAAACTATTGGAGGGAAATGCCATTTATTAAATTAAATTTCGAAGATACTCTTATTGGTAAACGCTTCAGTCGTTCTATTACACAATAAATAGCACATTCAGATAGGAGTATAAAATATAATCATATAGTTATTCTTTATTACATATTATACGTTCATCTCAAATTATATTATAATATTAATTGAAATTGTATTTAAATTTGTATCCGTTTTTGTCGACAGGACCACAATGCAAAACAAGTATATTTCTACTTGATTGTGTATAATCCTGTATAAATATGTTGTTAAATAAATAAAATAATATTAAATAGTAATCTACGTAAAATAATATTATAGTACATAAGTTCGTATTAAAACCGTTCAGGCTATGAGGCAACCCCCGCTCCCTGTATATTAAATAGAAACATTTTTTATAATACTTATACTAGAATCATATACTAATTTATTTAGTTATTTTTTAAAATAAGAGAATTAAATTACGTAACATACTGTGGTATATAATTCTTGTAATGAAATCATATTCATGGTAAGCGTAATCTTAATTTGAGATATGGCAAGTTCGCACCCCTTCTCCTGACAAATAACAGATGACAGTTAACACGACTACCGGTAATTAATATCTCCCGAGAGCCGCTGTTTTGAGGTTGACCTGACAATTGTGGCCTGAGTTATGGGACATTACCCTTGCTGGACATCTGGTAAAAATAAATACTGATTATGCTGCCACTTTAGTACACAAAACAATAAATAAAAAAAAATAAAAAAACACAACTTGTGGCATTTCCTTTACACTAGTCCCTGTTCAAAACCGCTAGTGTAGAAAACGGCAGCAAATGTCGTCGAAACTGTCAAATCCACCCATGTAGTAAAACCTAGAACTAGCTAATGTAGAAACACCAACAGTTATTTATTAAATAAAAATCAACATTAGCTAATATACAACTTAACAGGTAATGAAGTAACGAAAATTGCCTCACAGCTGATGTAGTTAATATCGCCAGCTAATAAAATAATAATTATATATTTTACAAACCTAAATGTCTAAATCATGTGCAAATGTATTTCTCTACTTAGTTTAGCTGTCAGTCTATCCACCTCTCGTAAGTGATCGGCTTTCAAAACGTAGCACTCTGATCGTAAGCAACTACCCTTGTTAGCGACCACCTTTAATATTTAAAAGGGACTACCTCTGTTAAAGGACCGCTTCTCACAATGGACAACTTCCTGAAGGGGTAACCTCCTCTCATAAGGGACTGCTTTTCATAAACTACCACCGCTCGTAGACGACCACTTCTTTTACCGACTACACCTCCCGTAAGTGACCACCTCAATAGAGGTGGTAATTTGCGAAAGGTGGTCGTTACGGATGGTAGTCGATTATGAGAAGTGGTCCCAGTGGAGAGGTGGACGTTTTTTTTTATAGAGAGGTCGACACTTTAGGCGTGGTCGTTAAGAGAGGTAGTCCGTCATGAGGTTG
Organism: Antedon mediterranea; assembly: GCF_964355755.1. NCBI lineage: Eukaryota > Metazoa > Echinodermata > Crinoidea > Comatulida > Antedonidae > Antedon > Antedon mediterranea. Next base: position 3,965,118 of record NC_092677.1, read on the forward strand.
ATTATGAGAAGCCGAGGTGGTGGTCCTTTAAAATAGCTCGTCCTTGACGAGTGGTGTGGTCGTTAAGAGATGGTGGGCGATTATCAGAGACGGTGGTCGTTCAATAGAGGTGGTTACTTACTAGAAGTGGTTGTTGGTTGGTCACTTACGAGACGTGGATAGATGGATAGCTACCGGTAAGTAAAGAAATGCATTTTCACATGATGTAGACAGGTTTTTAAATTATACAATATTTTCAACATTAGCTGTGAGGCAATTTTCGTTACTACATTATCTGCTGACCGTTCTAAATTAGCTGGTGTTGATTTTAAAAATTGATACATAAGCTGTTGGTATTTCTGGTATTAGCTGGTGGTTTCTATGTTTATATGTCCATATAAAACAAAAATACAACCGCGATTTTTTAAACTCAGCTGCATGTACAGACATTGTGGCAAAGACGTTTTAAACGCTTCATTTCAATATAAGCCATTATTCTATGAATTTGATGTATAACGGTATTGGACTGTTTGTATTGGGAACGAAATACCCTAATATTCGAAAAAAACAAAAAACCGAAATACCCTTGAGTGAACGAATAATTATGATGCGCAATTAAGGTGTTTATTTTGCCATATAAAATATAAAAAACAAATATTTTTTGGTAATATGCATCAACAATATTTTTCAAATGTATTTTAGATAAATAAATAAATAATGTAAAGTCTCTAGAAACAAAGCAAATATTGTGACTAACCAATTCAATGTTTTATTAAATAAAAACAAAAATCAGGCATCTGTGAAAAAAATATAATGAAAAAGAACTGACTTTAACAATGACGAACTTACTTGTTTAAAGAACTTTTGTTATCAGTTGATATTATTAAATTAGTAGCAGTATTATGAATATTACAAAATAATATTTTGAGAACTGAAAAATATTTTGAGGGAACGAATATATTTAGGGAGAACAAAATAAGATTTCAAGAACTGAATAATATAAAAAACGAATTACTACTTCGAGACAAGGAATGATGATGATGATGATGATGATGATCGAGAGAACGAAATAATTTCGAGGGAAATTATTTCGTTCTCTCGCGAAGTAGTAATTCGAATTTCGAATGAAATAATATTTCGAGATAACGAAATAGGTAGGCCCTATGCCTATATGATTTAGTGATATTCATTCCCTCGAAATAATAATACAGTAGGCTATATATTTTTCAAGTTGTCGATTTACTTCAAATTGACAACAGGTTGTATATACTCAATCAAAAACAAACAATTTAATTTGATTAGACTATATGTCTCCAGATATAATAATAGTAATATTTATTTCAATCCACTTGATATTTTGCGATTCAAGTTGGTATTCTAAGGAATTATAATTACCCTAACGGGAGTTGGTGAACGTCCAGTGCCCTAGTTTTTACGGGGTTAATATGATGTCGATGTCTCGATGGTCCTACTTTTTTATCGATGAAAGCTGCCCGGGTGGTTGCGGCCATTTTCAACAGCTAGTATTACAATATTCAATGCTGAAAATTGTCCAGTGGACACTTTCAAACACCGGACAGATTTAAATCTTACACCGGCCCATGACACGAGATCAAAAACTAACAGAGCGTGACGCGTTTGTTTGGTTTTTCTGCTGCATTGACACACACGTGTATAATAAGCAAGCAACAGATCAAAATATCACTGTGGACTGAAGAAATAACTATTTTTGCAATTCAATTGTGGGGAGAAGCAAAAGTTGGGGGGAGACTACATGGCAACAGAAGAGATACCGAGATTTACAAAAGTATCTCAAACAAAATAAAAGCAGAATTTGTGGTAGACTTAATAACGCCAAAGTTATCGGCAAACGCCGTCGTCTTCTTTGCATAAATGTAGTCAATGCCCATTCTACATTTCTAGATTGTTTGTGCGATGTAAATTCGTTGCCACTTCTGATCATTAGATTTAAAATAGAAAGCAATGCTAAGACGTTTTGAGAAACCATCATTGTTTTGTTTTTGTCATGTAACCTCACTACACGAGACTCTAGGTCAATCCATACTTCCGTCTCACAAAATGCATTTTGGGTATATGATAGCCAACTTTTTTAAAGCCCACCCACGAAGTATGTGCAGCGGAAACGGTGCACGAATTTCATATACGGTATATATACGGTATATTTATACGGTATATTTATACGGTATATTTGGGATTGGCAGCAGAAACAGGGCCATAGTGTGTTTCCACATGCTTTGTTTAATGTCTATACCTAATTTATATGCCTCGAGCATAACATCATATTGTTGAAAAGAGTAGAGAAGAATGAAAAATGTATAGTTTGTTCTTCACAAGGCTAGAGTTAAAACAACCGTAAGCCAAATCCGCATTTAGTTAACGAACTAAACAAATTGTTAATATGATTGGTACAAGTGTGGCATATGAATTTTGTTTATTATCCGGGCACTGTATGACTCAGTAAGGTTTAAAAAATGTAAAGTTGTTTCAATCAATCGCACTGTGGACGCAGTATTGATTGCAAATGACACTCCAACACTCACTCTTCAGAAATCAATATAAAGCGTGGTTTCCACTAGGACGCAACGTAAGGACGTAAACGCAACGCAAGCGCGTTGACCAATGACAATCGACAGTTCGAATAACCCATCGCTTGTGATCACTTGCGTTGCGTTACGTCTTGTGTTGCGTCTCTAAAGCTTGGTTCCCACTAGAACGTAACGCAATGACGTAAACGCAACGCAAGCGTTTTAACCAATGACAAGCAAAGTTATAGACAGTTAGCAATCAATCACAAGCGAATAAGCCATCGCTTGTGGTTGGTTAATTCACTTGCGTTGCTTTACGTCCTTGCGTTCGTCGCTAGTGGGAACAAACGCTTAAAAGCGTGGTTCCCATTGCAACGCAACGACGTATTGACGCAAAGTGCTGTATTGCGTAATCACAAGTTGGAACCGACGATGCAAGGCATCGCAGGTTTGATTTTACGCAGGCGGCGGCAAACACAATTATTGGAAGGGCATTTTCTTACGTTGCGTAGGCTAGTGGGAACCAAGCTTTATGAGAACCAAGCATTATCATTTGACCGAAAACGTATAAAGAGAAGAATAATTGTACGGTGTGTGTACAGCAAACTTTATATCACTATAAATATACATTTTAAAATTGTTAACCCAGTGATAATGTAGGTTGCTGCTTGAAAGCAATCATAAAGTCATTAATGGCGGCAGTGGATTTATATACTACCGTATATATTAGTTTTCTTTTATTTTCACTCTGTTACGCTTGAAAATACATTACTATTTAATGATATACCCTGACCTGTATTTAATTCCACCAAGAATAAAATGTCTTTTTTTAAAGTAAATTCATTTCCTTTAGGATCTCATTGATAATATAGTTATTGATCTGTTCATTACCTTGTTCTGGAATGGTATGCTTGTGTGACATCCAAAACTAAGCCGACGAACGAAACAATATAACGAAAGCAGTCAGAAACTGTGTGAAGTACTTGTCAAAATATGTCATGAAAACCATTTTTTTTGGAGAGAGGGGGATCACTACCACCCGTAAAACTACCACCCGAACAATTACCCCCGGAAAATCACACTTCCAGGACAACTAGCCTCAAGACAACACCCAAAAATTCAAGGCGATAACTTAACAAAATTAGAACGCTATCGTTCAAACAAACAAAGCAAGTACTTTGGCAAATAAGCAACTATGCTTACTAGTCCCAAGCAATGTCATCACTCGCAGGTTAGCCAATTCTCGATTCTGCTGTATCTAATTTGTATCATAGACAAATGATGCGATACGGTGTAACACCATAAGCCCATTCCTAACCATAACATAATATATATTCGCCACATGTGACACTGTGTTAAAGAATTTGCATGATTACTGGACATAAATGCCATGGATGTGGATATACAGTACATACATCGACTGCGCATGTGCATTGTAATTGTAACTGCATTTTATTAGATGAGTTTTAAATTTATACTATTTATAGACTATACAGGCCACATCGTTCTCCCAATGGTAGATAAAAAACTCTACTCAGTAAAATAATTCGAATTGAATTAAAAACCGAACGACAAATTAAAAAATATCTTTTCAGAATATAGTATCGATATTGTATTTAAACACTATTTATAATGACTGACACAAATGTGTGGTTTTTTTTTCGACCTAGTTATCTTTTTGAGTTGAAACCCATCATTATTTATATACTAATTCAAAAAACTTATTTGTCGGTATGTTCCAAATTTAGAAGTGACAACCGTGAAAGAAAACCCCATTTGAGAATCACTTCTTCGTCAAGGTGACCCAACATTAATATTTCCAATTGAAAAATGATTTTTGTTTTAATTGTCATTACTTCATTGATCGCTTCTGAAGTATATCCTTCAGTTGTTCACGGTTCTAATTTTTCATTTCTTTCGTTATTGCAATTTTTTTATAGTTATGGAAATAAAAAAATGTTACTTAGATGTTGCCGACTTATCTTAGATTAAAATTAATAGTCTCTACATATCTTGAAATTAATGTGTATGACATAGGCCTACTTAATGAAGAGTTGAGTACACTGGTTTACGATGTCTAGTTCTTATTACTCTCGAATTCAAGGGGCCTACCAGGGAGGAGCGAAATTAATTAAATTCCACCACTCTTCACTTGGCCTACTAACCTTTAAACAATCGAGAAAAAATCGAGATTCGGTATTAATTCATTGCCTTTTTTATGTTAGTCCAACCGTCGGGTTTCGTTTCGATTTTTGTCTGGAAAATGTTCGTACTCTATTGTTATACGTATGGAACGCCATATGTGCCAAAATATTTATCTTCTTTTTTTCTAAGATTAATTCTAAAACCTAGACTAGATCTTTTGAATAGTAATACATTGAAATGCAACTTTTAAACATAGACGGATGTTGTGAGTCTGTTTCGTTCTTTCTGTTTCTGTGCTATGTTTTACTACTACCTCGGTTAAGATCACTACCATATTTGAACCCTGACCCAGCTTATACATTTCATGTCATGTTGCAATGCAGTGTAGATTTTCTTGAGAAGAGGGTTTAACCCATTATGTCGTTAGTAATATAAATCAATTTGGCGGGAAATCTATTTATGATTATGATGACCATTTGATTATATTCTCTTCTTTTTTCTGTTTAAATTAAAGCTAACGTTCGCAATCTCAATTTGGGATTCCAGTTGATGTATGAAAACTCTTGAAATAATGACGTAGCAGGGAGGTAATAACAACATTTTATACCTCCCCTATTGTCTGTTTGTAATTTTTTTTCTTCAAACCACCACTTCGTCACTAACGAATTATCTCCCTCGCGATCGGATAAGTTCCCTTTTAAGCTTAAAAGCTCTGTCTACACTATTTTGAACAAAACAAGTGTGATGTACACAAATATGGTAGTGATATGCCCAAATATGGTAGTGATATGACATCATCATGTCCATATATGGGCACATCACATTTTTTTCACCTAAAGTTTGATAGTGAAGACAAAGTTTTTGAAACATTTCTGAACAATAAATGCCTTGTGGGTTTTATTAACTACTAATTTTTATCAAATTTAGATAAATTTAAAAAATTGTTTTAACTAAATGGAATTTTCAATTTTAAGTGAAATTAAACTCTGATTCTCTATTATTCTATTATATATTTATTATAATTTAAAACTTCGCATGATTCCATATATGTATTAACAAAAAGGAAATAGAGAAAATCCGGTTTACACGAGTCAGCTAAATAAACTAGTTTTCTGCAGTAAGATATTAAATTAGTATGAGCTATTCAAACTGGGTGCAACCTACAAGGTATAAGTGTTGAAATATGTATTTTTACAAAACATTAATTTTGTTTGTTATCTTATCTCTCTCTTATTTTTAAGACACATTTGTCCTCTGTTATATGCAAGAAACACAATGATTCTTAAGTATGTTATTATTTTAAAATCAAATGCCTTAATTAATGCTATTTTAAAAAGTGTTTGAAATTAATTCAGGCAACCTCTCTATTTGACAAAAGAAACCTACCTAAATTAGTATGAGATATTCTAACTGGGTGCAACCTACAAGGTATAAGTGTTGAAATATGCATTTCTACAAAACATTCATTTGTTTGTTATCTTATCTCTCTCTTATTTTTAATCTTACATGAGACAGACACATTTGTATAACATAAAAATTAAATGTCGGCCTAGCTTCAAAATAATAGTAGAAGATTATTGTTCCTTAGCTTAAAGCATTATAAATAGCCATGCCTAAATGACCGCTAAAGTGCTGTTTTACTTAAAGGGTATCGATGCAAAATAAAAGTGATTCATTCCATGATGATTTGACCCATCCATCAATTCAGAGAGTGCGCATTGTGGAAACACGCGCGCGTAGACTCACCCACTCGATCGTATTGAAACCACAACTGTGCATTGCCACTTTAAAAAAACACCACTAATTATAATTTATATAGCATTATATCTAGCTCGAAATCATACTTAACGCGTAGGGATCAATACGCCTGTTGCCATTGTTGTTAAAATCTGCTAAGTTTGTAATAAGTGCAATTTTAATTTAGAATAACCTCCATAATCTTACCTTGTTTTCGACAATCTGCTTGGTTTAATTTCACTGGTAAGTCCGTGCTGTCATTTCTCTACTTATATGACAATTTAAAACGCAATTTGCTTTTTTTCTGTTAGTTTAAGACAGAACGCCGCACACCGAAGCAAATTATTACAACTTTTCAGCTTGTGCCTAACTATTTATGGAATGACCATCCGTTCTGGATTCATTTATAACCGATATAAATCCATTTAAGTTTAGTCCGGATGTCATAATAACTGACCCAGGTTCCTCCAAGGTCACAACCAATTCTTACGGCCAAACTCTAGGCCTACACCTATTAAGTATTGTGAATGTATACATGAAAAGTCCATCCATCCTCGGTGAGAACCTTTTCCTATATAAATATAGGTGATCAATATTAAATTCATAAACCAACAATAACAGAGTATATTATTTCATTTTATCGTCTATTATGTATTTATTTGTGAAAACAGGAAAGCGTGTCATCTAAATTCGATATCCTAAAATAAATCCCAACCACATAATATTACGCATAGTGATCTTCATCATTGTTTAAATAGGCTTACACCACCGTACATTTTACTAAATTGATTTCTGAGTAATTATATAAAAACCCAAATGTTTAAGCTTGGTTCCCACTTGGACCAAACGCAACGAAGTGAGTTGACCAATCACAAGTGACAGTTCGGATGACATATCACATAAAAATATTAATATATAAAATTGATAATTACAAATATTATGAAAAAACACATAAATCAGAGTATGCCTCATTATGTTATATGCTTATTATACTTCTTATTAAGACAATTAAATGAATAATCTGAATTTGTTGTAAACGTTTTAAATGTTTGCGTGCATATAAGGATCGTAAACGCTCTTGTTAATACGCTCAAATTACTGTAAAAATGTTAATTTTAAAATATTCAGATATGTTTTAGAAAGATGCAACTTATTATTTGCTAATAAATGCTGGTGACGGAATCATAAAAATAACAGCAAACGATCAATCTCAAAATGCTACGCTGAAATATCACCTTTCTGTCTTGTCTTGTCAACAACAGCCAAGCATCAATTAAAATACCTATGTTGACAGTTAGTAATATCTGTTGTTCGTTTTTTATGTACATCTATATGTTCAAACAGTTGTTTCTGTGTTGAGAAAGTCAATGTTTCCGAACTTATCAAACATGGTCTAACTGCATTGAGTTACAATACTGTATTATGATTATAACTAGTATTGAATAAAACGCAGTAGTCCGGTATTACTGGTATTAACTAATGGTATTACTTAATATAACTGGTATTAACTACCGGTATTACTTATAACTGTGGTACTACTGGTATTACTAGTACCGTATGAACTACCGGTACTGGTATTAACTATCGGTATTACTTGTAACTAGTATCAACTACCGTTTATTACCCATAACTAATATTAACTAAAACAGTACAACTATTTATAAAATAAAACAAGTGATGTGTTGCTTGTTATCGGTTCTTCTTTCATTTTGAGTGTGTATTCCTCTTCTACTCGAGCGGTATGAAGTGTAATTAATATGTCGCGGTGAACACAAGATTCAAGACATTTTATTGGCATAATTAAGACAATAAAACAGCAAATAAAAATATATTAAATTGCAAAAACTTTGCATGGACATAAAAATGCTGTTGGTCACAGCTAATTTCATTCATCATAGGCCTAATTATGTTTGTAAATAGAGTATTTGAAACTTGATATGTGTGTAATTGGAACATGTTACATGCTCCAGTAACATGCCTGGCCTCGGGTACTTCGTGACGTGGAACACTCGCAAACAACAGCACGATTGATTATTTAACGCAATTGATTATCTAATTAAAATTACCAGGTCCGTGTGAAAGCTAATAAAAGCAACATTACTACTACACTACATTATTGATAGGACAGCAAACATTACTTACAACGTTGGTAGCTATTATTACTCTTTTAATTGGAAACGTATAATTGTCGTCGTTAAGTCCAAGCTTGACTCGTATGTTGCTTAGTATATGCCAAATTAATTGGCGGTGACCATAAAGTGTCTACGTCGTGTCCACAATTCCAATTTATTTGAAGTGCAAACAACAACAAGCCAGTTTAAACTAACTTACACTTTTGTAATTATCTTGCGAAATACATACGAAAGTTGGAATTACATTCAAAATGCGTTAGACAGATAATTTAATTAGTAGGCCTACAGACAAAATTCTACTGAATTTTACTATTTTTAAGACCTGCATCGTTAGTAGCATAATAATAGATGTACCTTTCAATAGCAAAATAAAGCATGCGCATTTAGAATATCAAATTCGAACCTTTTTTTGTACATAAATACAGTAAACAAAATAAACTGAAACGAAGCAATATTTTATCTTTCTAAATAATATCAACATATTTGAAAATTTGTTTGTATTTTTACATTTTTGATAAACCATAAAAAAATACACTTACTATTTTGTCTAAAGCTGTGTCTACACTATCAAATTTTATGCGACAAAAAAAAATGTGATGTGCCAATATATGGACATGATGATGTCATATCACTACCATATTTAGGCATAACACTAACATATTGGGCACATCACACTTTTTTTTTTGATAGTGTAGAGACAGAGCTTAAAAGTCAATTTGTTTATGGTTTATCAAAAAGGAAAAAATACATAAATTATTTTAAATCAGGTGAATATTTTTTCGAGAATATTTGAAAATACTAGTACTTTTCCGGTGGGTCTTTAACATACAGAATTAACAAATTTCTATTTTATTTGTTCTTTTTTTCTATCTCGAAATGGACATAAATCAGTTATAACGCAAACATAGAAAATAATCAAGGGCCTTCTTAATCATAAATAATAACAACAATATAAATGGGATCTGCTATATATAGTCTTTTATTAAGCATCTTGAACCCTATTGGTGGAGATGTACGCGTTAAGTCTGTACTAATTAGTATTAATTATTATATTATTATAGTATACCGAACCACAGAACTGAAAAGGCGACTTTGAACTATGATGAAAAACCTATCTTAAATTCTGAAAATATGTTCATTGTTATTTTAATAAGGTAGGTATTAACGACAAGATTGTGATATTTTCTTAGCTTTAATAAAACATTTAAGTATGGATCAAAGTCTTAAGTAGGTAAGTTAGTCGTAGCTCTTATCAATATACCTTTTTCTTTGTAGATGATATCAACGGAAACCAAGTTAATCTAGAAGACTGAACCTCACTAAAGTAAAATCCTGTTCAATTATTTATTATTATATATTTTTAAAATTGTAAAATGGAACTGAAGCTACTGTGTTTCAAAGTAAGCGAAACATCTTTAACTTCTATATTCACTTCACTACTACTATTTTAATTTATTTCCATCTCTGGATAGCACAATATACGCGATTATATTTACAACACATGGTGCGCCCTCTATATCGTCACCAAAGATACAGATTTTTTTTAAAGCTACGTTCACACTGAGTTTGTACATCCGACCACCGGATTGCAATCCGGGCTAAATGTGAACGTAACGTTAGAGGAATTGATTTTAAATGTTTTACAGATTACAGTTCAAGGATCAAAGACCAGCTTTATTACGCCCTCTAGTAAAACCTAATGAAAATAACCGTCAGCAGGTAGTTCAAAGTTCAACGTAAACATTTATTTTCTTGCCTAAACTATTACAATAATATAAGTATTGAATTTAAAATATTTCATTTCGAAAAATATATATCAAAAAATATCATTACTCTATAGGTAGAAACTGTACATTCGTTTTGATTCACCGATTACATCTTGATGTCGAAATTCAATCTGGCGGTGGCGGCCTTACAGACGGGGTTCACACTTTACTGTCATTATTATATGCGCAGTTGAGAATACCATCGTCTTTCTGAATTGTCTGCGCATCTTTATTTAATGGTCGCAAGTCGCAAATATCTACCGATGGGGGTTCTTTGTCTTTGTTTTCGCCCTGTAAAATAAACAAATACACTTTTTTACTGAACTGTTCAAATAATATTCGGCAAAATATTCTTGTTTTAAACCACTTACATGTTTAGGTTGAAAATAGTATTTCTGCTGAACTTTCCTCCCTTTGATTTTAAAAAGTATCCCTGCTATGACGATGACGGCCATGAACAGTAGACATAAGCATACAATTAGTACATTAGAAAAACTGTTATCTGTAAAATAAAAGTAATACGTAGGCCTACTTTATTCTGCGCATGGGCAACATTATTGATGCAATACATACTTTAAACATTACTAAAAATTGTTATAATAAAGTGGACATTGTTGACATTGGTATTTATCTAAGCAAGAATTTTTCAAGAAAGCATAAGGAAGAAAAATATTATCCACGTACCGTTGTGTATAGTCTTAGATTAAAGTCCAGGCCTATATATTTGTATTTCATTCAGCCCCATAATATTGAAGTTTATAGGGTAGTAATATTTCTCGTATACACGATAAGCTAAATCTAAATTGATGGAGTATTATTACTGTGTTTGTATATTTACCATGGCTGTTTGATTTGTTCAGGGCGCCCTCTTCGTTTTCTGTCATTTGCCCGGAAACCGTCAATATTGAACTAGTAATTACTTCCGGTGACACTTCGTCAAATGACGTTGTCTGTTCACTTGGCCATCCCGTAGTTTGCTGCTGTATTGTAGACTTCTTATGGACTGCTCGGCGCTCAGTCGTTAGCTGTTCAGCGGTAAAAGTAAACTGTTGACTAGGCCTAGCTTTAGTGACTTTCTGTTCTATATCGTCTTCTGCTGTCACACTTCCGTTGGTCGCTGGAGTGTCAACTTTTGTGACAACGGTGGTTGTCGGAAGGGAATTCAAGGTTGATGATACCAACGGTGAAGAAGATTGAACTAATATCGTTGATGGTGAGGAAGTAGATGCCAGTGATATAAATGGATGAAGGGTGGTGTGAGATTTAAAAGGAACTACCGAGGAAGAAGATGATGTTGCGAAAGAAGAGGTATATGGTGTAGAGAGAGTCAAGTCGTACGATTGTGATTCTGTATATGATTGATAATTGGTTGTCGGCGATGAAATTGTTGTTGGTGGTAATGAAGGTGATGGAAATGGTGAAGATGATTGTCCAGAAAATTGTGATGAAATTGTTGTTGATGGTAATGAAGGTGATGGTAATTGTGAAGATGATTGTCCAGAAAATTGTGATGACATTGTTGTTGATGGTAATGAAGGTGATGATAATGGTAAAGATGATTGTCCAGAAAATTGTGATGACATTGGTGTTTGTGATAATGAAGGTGGTGGTAATTGTGAAGATGATTGTCCAGAAAATTGTGATGACATTGGTGTTGATGGTAATGAAGGTGATTGTAATGGTGAAGATGATTGTCCAGAAAATTGTGATGACAATTTTGTTGATGACATTGGTGTTAGTGATAATAAAGGTGATGGTAATGATGAAGATGATTGTTCAGAAAATTGTGGTGACAATGAAGTTGGTGATAACGAAGGTGATGGTAATGATGAAGATGATTGTTCAGCAAATTGTGATGACATTGCAGTTGGTGTCAACGAAGGTGATGTTAATTGTGAAACTGATGGTTTAAAGAAAAAGTGTGATGATATTGGTGTTGGTGATAATTGCGTTGACAGTAACTGTAAAGATAAAAGTGAAAATGAAAATTGTGATGACGTTGGTTTTGGTGATAATGAAGGGGATAAAGTTCGAAATAAAAATGGTGTTGGTGATAATGACGTTGTTGGTAATTGTGAGAATGATAAGGATGATGATTGAGCATTTACTGATGATGTTTCTGGCTGAGAGGGCGTGTTTTCTTCTTTTCTGTAGATTTCTGTTATAGTTTGAGGTGACATGGTTGTGTCTGGAAAAGTTATTTCTGGTTCATTTTCTGTAAAATAAAACAAATCACAAAGTGGTTGAGAAGTCCATTGTGGTAATATAACATAGACATCTAGTGTTAAGTTGTTTATGTTCCTGGGTGTCTTTATTGTTTTACTGTATTATATTGTTGGATCCATTACTGAGCACGACTTTTAACATTGAGGTTGTTATATTTCATAAAACGCTAGCATTGTTGTTAATTGTTTACCTGAAACGTGAACGTAAAAACTACAGAATGCGGTGTTCCTAGAAGAATCTTCAAATTGATACATTATAAAAGTGGTACCGATCGGAAGAGTTGCAGATGCTGTCAAATTTACTCGTTTTCTATATGGTTCCAAACAAAATGGCGTCACCGCGTCGTTGTTTACTTGAATCTTAGAAATCAATTCTAGGTCATATACAACTATCGACCAATGTACTAAAGTGCTGTTTTCACCCCGACGAAAACATCTGATAAATTCCGGGCATTCAAACGTGGGTGGAGTATTGTCTGAAAGATGATGTATATTATGCAAATTACTTCAATACTGTCAAACCCGTCGTCGCCGTCGTCATCACTAAATGAAAACATGGAACACTTTTAATTCTCTATCCAAGCACCAAGCCACAAGATCGTGCAGTTATAGAATGGTATTTTGTGACGACTATCTGCGTAAATGGAATCTGCATACAGATACAAATGCATCGCATGCGTACAATTTTTATATGGATGCAGACACGAACAGAGCAAGAGACCAGCAAGAGATTGCTTCCAAACAGTTTTAATTCATATCTTGTACACACATCTGTATATCTGGCTTTAACATTTAATTTTCTAAAGTTAAAATTATGATGTATAACTACTGATCTTAAAGCTGAGATGCAGGCATGAATTTGAAATATAATATCTGGTATTGTACTTAAATCAAATATTTGTAATAGAAATCAAAACGAAAAAACATGAATTTCCCTTAAAATGATCAAATACAAAATTTGGCAAAATTCTGCTATAAAACCCAGGGAGACTTTTTTTTATTAGTTAGGTAGTTTAACCTAATGTAATAACAAGTATGGTGACTCCCTAGAAGGGAGGCATCTGGCCTTTAAGTTCATCCTCATTCGGATGTTACTGTGATCAAGAAGTTTACTGAAATGTTCTAAAAATATTGATGACAGCTTTTGTATTGCGGTCAAAAGTTGGAATTATTATTCAGAAACTGAAACACGCGCCTACCATCTAACTAGTATGAAAATCAACATAAAAGTAAACTTTAGAAAGCTTTTACTTGTAATGTGTTACGATCTCTATTTAAATGCTTCCGTTTAGATATAACTTGCCTGTAACGAGAAAGTACAGTTTGCATGAATTCACATTTCCGGATGCATCTTCTGCCGTAAACTCCACTTCATAAGGAGGGTAGAATTTTGGCACGAACACATCGCCAGACTTGTGTGATGACTTCATTATCAGACGACCTCCACTGTTGTCAAAAACTGTAGGATCTTCCCACGTGACGACGGAACTCATGTTGGCATCTGAATCAGTAGCAGCTCTAACAATGCCGAAGTATGTATCGTAGTAATTTGTAATGTTCGTTGGGCATTCTATAATCGGAGGTTCGATGTCTAGAATAAAATAAACAACATCCCTACTATACGATTGGAATGCAGAAGAAAAGGAGATTCAAAGAAGCACGTGGTACATGCATTATGTTAGATGAAAGGGGCGTGTGTTTGCCAATGAGTAGACTTGAAATAGAGCCTACATTTCTCTTCGATTAACTTACCTATAACTGTGAAATAAATGTAGCAAGATTTGTTATTCCCAAACAGATCAGTTGCAGTCATTTGTACAGTATACGGTGGAAACTGTCGCATCGGAATCTTATCACCTGATGTATAGGGGAAGCTTTCCCACGTGACCAGATCTTGACTGTTGTCATCAACGTCTGGAGGATACCACGTGACTGTTGCGTATGGATGACCATAATCAGTAACGAGGCGATGAAAACCAAATATATAGTCGTAATAATTGGAGAAATTACTCGGACATATAATTGATGGACGTTCATTGTCTAAAATAACAATTTTTAAAAGAAATTTAAATTTTGCTGTGTTTTTAGGAATTTAAACAAAGATTTTGATCTCATTATGTGCGAAAACTCACCTATAACTGTAATAGTAAGCAGACAGGTACCATTGTTACCAGATGTATCTGTCACGGTGTATTCAACTTCAGTTACACCGATAGGAAAAAAGCCATGTTGAGCAAGAGTTATATTTTCGCCATTTAATGTAGTTTTCGTAGGTTCAACTCTAGAGTCGTTAGACATGCAGTAGCTGACAGCAAAATTATCATTTAGTGTGATGTTCCAGAAGAATAACGCAAACCTCGAACCGTCGTCTGTATAGCGTTCCAAGTCAGGTAGACATTCAACTGATGGACTTTCCCAATCTATTTTTAAACCAAGTTTAAACCAAGAGAAAAAGTATTGACAAATTATTTTCCTTAAAGCTCTGTCTACACTATCAAACTAGTAAATTATTTGTTGTCACATAAAGTTTGATAGTGTAGGCAGGGCTTAAGAGTAGTGTTGAATGATTTCGGTAACACTAACATTCCTACTTCAAATAAAGCTATCTAACATGACTGTATTTGGAAAGAAATGGAAGGTTGTCTTTCGATGTATGACTTGATTCGCTGCGATCGATTATGAGAAAACTAATGACTTATAAAAAGCGTTACAAAGCTTTTTCAGAACTTGAGTTTTCTGAGTAAGCTCTGATGTTTGCAAAATTGTTTACCGCCCTTATGTCGTACTTCTGGGTTCTCTATCTAAATTTATCTAGTATCATAAGAAAATCATGTGATACAATTTACTATATTTTTTTATTTATTTTTTTTTATTCAGTTGTCAACCAACAGCGATGAAACCGCCACTAACAGGTTGAATCTAAAGATAATAAATATAAAATGTATTCAAATAAACAACACAAACATAAACAAAGATAACAACATTAAAGAGATTTAACAATTTTACCCTTAAATACATTTAAACTATCATAAAATAAATCAATATCCAAACAAGTAACAAGTAACCTATTAAATGTGTTAGGTAACCGCTGAAAGATACCTCGTTTTGTGCATTCAACACGACCACAAGGAACGTGAAGCAAACACTTGCTGCGAGTACGAGTTGGAATATTCAACTTAAACAAAGCAACAAGAGGACAATCATAAACGGAATTGAATGAGTTGTATAAAAAAAACATATCAAAAAGAACTCTACGATTTTCAAGAGAAATAAGAGAAACATTATAATTAGGACAAGTGCGAGTAAGGAATCTAATGAATTTGTTCTGAACATTATAAATACGCTGAGATTGAGTACAAGAAATTGAATTAAAAATGACTGAACAGTATTCCAGGTGGGGGCGCACGACTGAACGGTACAATGATGTTAATGCTCCACCATTGCCCATGAATCTACAGTTCCTCCATAACAAACCCAGCATTATATTTGCCTTAGATACAACATAATTAACATGTAAACAAAAATATAACTTACTATCAATTAAAACTCCTAAATCCCTTTGAGACACCTGTATCAAGTTAACCCTTAACATACCCTATACAGGCACTTTGATACCCCGTGAGATGTTGTATTGTGAAATTAGCCTATGACACTGGGTTGGCATTTATCAATATTTGCTTATATTTTTGCTTAAGGTGAAATATTTAAGAAGTGCTTAAGCAAATAACTTAATCTTATTTATCAAACCGTCTTAGCAATGTCTTAGCAGAAAAATTGTCTTAGGTAAATTTTACTTTGCACATGCGCAAAATTAAATTCTAGAGGGCAGCAAATTATGTCTTAAGATGAAAAATTCTTGCTTACGCATGCGTATTACCTTTTTTCTCTTAGCGATGGCGGCGCTATAACATTTTATCTCCGTATTTTCACTCCCAACAAGAGAGGGCGCATTCTGGCTACTATTGTTTTTATTACTTAAAATAGAGAAAGAGCACAACAGTCGGAAATACATACGAAAATCATTCGCTCTAAACTTAAATCAAATCAACATTTATTTATTTTTATCAATGACAGCGACCCTTGGCAGCCGATACAGTTTTCTAAAAGTTAGTCAATTGGGTCGTACCTATCCCGAAAATATTAGTTTTGCTCGTCCAATTTCTAGGCCATCTTTATGAAGATCGATATCATTATTTTAGCGTCCGTAGTACAGCGGAAAACGAACTAGCGTAGCCTTTCCGAATGTTCAATGTTCCGGCCTAGCGCGCTCGCGTTGTCAAAAAAGAATGTTTCTGTTGCAGAAATGAGATAAGACGAAATTTTTCATCTTAAGGCAGGGTGTTGTTTGTCTTAGATTTAAGACAAAATTAAGCAAATTGTTTTGCTTAGATATATTGATAAATCTGACTTAGGCAAAATCAAGGATTTAAGGCAAAGTTAAGACGATTTTTTTGCTAAGCAAGTTTGATAAATCCGGCCCCTGGAGTATATTGTCATTAAAGGCCAGGTGCGGGCAAAAAATTTCTATTGATCATACATTCCAATAAATATCGATCTATAGTTTCCCCTATGTTTCATAATTTTTAAGATTTTATTTGTGTTACACGAGCTTGTTGAAAATAAGCACTTTCTTATCAGTGGGGGGATAGTTCAAATTACACAGTAAAATCTCTATTCTTTTGTACACAAATTTTGTAAATAGAGAGGCATTTTAAAAAGCTATGAAAAATAAACGGTGTGGTAAAAAATGTTATCAGATGACTAAATATAGGTAATATAACTTGAATATTACATTTCTGATATTTTTATTCAACTTCAGATTTTTATTTTCATGCTGTAGCAAAAATTATCCACCGTATATCCACCATCTTTTTTCACCGTCTAGGGAGTCACCAGACATGTTATTACATTAGGTTAACTACCTAACTACTGAAAAAAGGTCTTCCTGGTTTTTATGGAAGAATTTTGCAAAATTTTGTATTTGACCATATTAAGGGAAATTCATTTTTTTTCGTCTTGATTTCTATTACAAATATTTGATTTATGTACAATTAACCAAATATTATATTTAAAATTCATGCCTGTACCTGAGCTTTAAAGCAATAAGTTGACCTACCTTCGACTGCAATATAAAACGAACAATTTCCGACGTTGTTATCCCGGTCAATTGCAGTGTACGTTATTTCATAGGCAGAACTTCCTGCCGGAAATTCATCACCAGAGTTGTAATTTGAACTGATGGAGACGACTGTACCACTGTTGTCTGTGACGTTTGGTTGTGGCCAATACAATCGAGCACTTCTGGAGGACACGTCAGTGAAAACTGACCAAGAAGACTCTGAAGTTCTTTTAACCATGTTGTTTGAATGCGCTGGACAATGTAAAACTGGATTTTCAATGTCTACAATGGTAAAAAAAATATAATTAATTTGAGTGTGGTGAATATGGGTAGCTATTATGGCCAAAATAAGAAAAATGTCATAACCTGTATATGAAAAAGCATCTCAAACATCTCCCGTTCGCAATAATCTACTACTGCACAAGGTATGTAAAAGCTAAAGGAGCGTTAATATTGTGGCAATTTATTATTTTATTATTTCTGTATTTTTGGTAATCATAACTAGATTAATATCCTACCTACAACTGCAAAGTGTAGAACACATTCCTCAAAGTTTCCTGATTGGTCCGTTGCCCGTACTGTAGTCGTGTAAGGTGGAAACATTCTCATTGGGTAAACATCGCCGGGTTTATTTGGATAACTTGTGATATTGGGAGGAATTCCGCTATTATCTCTGGCAACCAAAGGAACCCACGTGATAGTGCCGTTAGGACTTCCTGCATCAGTATGAGCGTGGATATAGCCGTAGTAGGTTCTATGATAATTTGACGTTACATCAGGACACTGCAGTTCGGGTGGCTCATCATCTGTCAACAAAGAACAGTTTATTGTTATGACTAAGACTAAATTTAACATATTTCTCTATCTTTTGCATGTTTTTTTCCCAAATGTAGAATTGGTTTAGGCCTATCTCGTGTACTACTCCATTCACCAATTATAAAAAAAAATCAGATTAAAAATAATGATAAAGATACATATTTTAACGGTCATTATTGTAGTGTACGCTCGGATGAATTATAAGCGTAAAACAAATACCATACCAATAATAGGTATATTAAAGATGCATTCAGCCTCGTTTCCAGCAACATTTTTAATTTTCGTTAATGAAGGTAACTCCCATTAACCAATGTTGCTTGCCCACAGACATCAATCAGAGTTGTGATTCTATAAATCTCGCATTGACATCAGAAACTCCCAAATGGCGAGGAGAGTTGATATCAGTAATTCGATATACTCTTACTTTATTGGTCATTAGCGCACTGTAAAATGTAAGTAATCTCGGATAATTTAATTTTTAAAAATCCTACCGATAATAGTTATATTGAAGATGCATTCAGCTTCGTTTCCAGAGTAGTCTTCTACCCAATACCTCACAGTATAGACGGTTTTCTTTCCACCGACCAATTCAAAGCGTTGTCTTGGAACACTATATGTCTTTTCTTCTGTCTGGATGCCTTTGTTGTCATGTGCTATTGGTTCCGTCCAACTAACTTCCTGGTATTTTCCCTGAGCTTCAACAATCTGGTTATTTGGACAATTTCTTAATGTTGGGTTCTCCAAGTCTGTTAATTTGTGTATCGATAAAATAACAGTAAAAACTTAACAAAAAGTTTAATTTTACACACTAAAATATTCCTGGTGTTTGAGAGATAAGAAACCACATTTTTAGACGAAAGTAAAATATAATAACTCTTTTTGTTGTATCATTTTATACTACTGCTTTTGTTTTCGATGTAAAAATGGACTTTTAAAGTAAGCCTTTAAATCTAATCACTTATGTTCTGAATTGCAGGAAATAGTCTATACACAGTCTTGTCAACCAGATTTAGGACATAAATAAGCAGTGTTCCTTAAAAATCATTTGTTTGTCGTACAGTCTGGAACTCGAAACCACAACTCCCCACTAGAGTGGTCATAAATGTGTACATTTTGTCATTTTCTCAAAATGTCTTTGAAATGGAATCACTAAGAAATGTATGTATTTATTTGTTGAAAAAGGTAGCGCCTATCTGAAAAGGAAATTTAAACTATCATAACATACCTCCTGGACCATCACAAATAACACCAGCGTCTTCGGAATGTCCACAATTGTGAACCTTAAATCCATTATTAGAGCATCTTCTTATATCAGTTTCATATCCTGTACACTGAACATCATCGTACATAATTGGACCCAACCCCTGGCCAAATTGAGCTTGTAGCGGGGCTCCAGTTGCGTCTCCAAAACCTAATTGCCTACACACAACTCGAGCGTCTTTTATATCCCAATAATCATCACATATTGTACCCCATTCTCCACCATTATATACTTCAACTCGTCCCTCATAACTATTGCCGCCACCAACAAGTCTGACTGTGGTAATACACATGAATAAAACCTTAAACCAATTACTTGGCCTAAGTAGATTCTAGTAAGCAATGTCATCCAAGTGAATTTTTATTAAATTATTATTTTTAAAAAACACAAAAGATGTTCTCAGAAATTCAAATCTCATGGAACTTTATAATGGTTAACATTAGTCCCAAAAGGAATAATGCGTTATATGGTCTATCTACTATAGCATCGGACATGTCGTAGGACTCTAAATTAACTTTATAAAAGGAAATTTACTAAAATGTAAACACAATTAAACGTCACTTATAATTTTAACTTACGTTTAGTTACAATATTGATCATTCTTACCTGTCGATGACACAGTAGCAGGCACAATGAATAGGAAAAACAATGGAGTTTTCCAGTGAGTTTTCATTATACCCATACCAAGTAATATCTAATGGTAACTAGCAAAAGTCGATAGAAGGGAAATTTTGGAAAGTCCAAGTTCCAATACATTCATGGAAGCTTCCTGGTTGTGAAACACAATATCTGTCACTCATATTTTGGTATTGTTTGGAGTAGGAAATATTGAGGGTATGCAATATCTGATTAGTAAATCATCTACGATTGGTCTCAAGTTCAGGTTCGATAGAGGATATCAGACTGTATACATTATGCATTGAGGTAACATGCATAGACCACATTATGTGTTTCTGCGCATGCGCTTAGAGATGTACATAACAAACGAAGCACAGATATTACTAACTGTCAACATAGGTATTTTTATTGATGCTTGGTTGTCGTTGACAGTAAGGGGATATTTCAGCGTACCATTTTGATATTGATAGTTTGCTGTTATTTTTATGATTCCGTAACGATAAGATTTTGTGGTTTTCTTAGTATTTTTTTTAAAGTATGGAACGAGTCTTAAAGTAGGTAGATAGTCGTAGATGCTATCAATATACCTTTTTCTTTGTAGATAATATCAAAGGAAACCAACTTATTCTAGAAGAATGATCCTCACTAAAATATCGTTGGGAACTGGAGCTTCTGTGTTTCAAAATAAGCCAAAAATATATTAACTTCCATTTTCACTACAGCATCTATTTAAATTTTATTTCCGTCTCTAGAGAGCACAATGTTGTCGGTTATATTTATAACACACGGTGCGCCCTCTATATCGTCACCAGAGGTACCGACTTTTTTTTTTATAGAGTTAAGCTACGTTCACACTGAGTTTGTATATCTGGCCGCCGGACCGGATTACAGTTCATGGATCAAAGACCAGCTTGTAATTATTACGCCCTCTAGTAAAACCTAATGAAAGTAGCAATAACCGTCAGCAGGTAGTTCAAAGTTCAACGTAAACATTTATTTTCTTTCCTAAACTATTACAATAATATAAATTAATAAGGTAGGTAAGTATTGAATTTAAAATATTTCATTTCGATAAATATATATTTTTTTAAATATCATTAGGCCCCTACTACTCTTTACGTAGAAACTGTACATTCGTTTTGATTCACCAACCGGCGATCGACGGCCTTACAGACGGGTTTCACACTTTACTGTCATTATTGTATGCGCAGTTGAGAATACCATCGTCTTTCTGAATTGTCCGCTCATCTTTATTTAAAGGTCGCAAGTCGCAAATATCTACCGATGGAGGTTCTTTGTCTTTGTTTTCGCCCTGTAGAATAAACAAATACACTTTTTTATTGAACTGTTTGTGTTATAGAAGGCATTAATATTCGGAAAAATATCAAGTTTCTGAGTTCTTAATTTATTTTGTGATATGTTCTTGTTTTAAAACCACTTACATGTTTAGGTTGAAAATAGTATTTCTGCTGAACTTTTCTCCCTTTGATTATAAAAAGTATCCCTGCTATGACGGCCATGAACAGTAGACATAAGCATACAATTAGTACCTTAGGAAAACCGTTATCTGTAAAATAAAAGTAATACGTAGGCCTACTTCATTCTGCGCATGAGCAACAGTATGATACAATACATACCTTATACATTAACAAGATTTTTTTTTAAGTGGACATTGTTGACAATGGTATTTATCTAAGCAAGAATTTTTCAGGAAAGCATAAAAGAAATAATATCCACGTACCGTTGTGTATAGTCTTACATTAAAGTCTAGGCCTATATATTTGTATTTCAATCAGCACCACAATATTTAAGTTCTTCTCGTGTACAAATTGATAAGCTAAATCTAAATTGATAGAGTATTATTACTGTGTTTGTATATTTACCATGGTAGTTTGATTTGTTCAGGGCGCCATCTTCGTTTTCAATCATTTGCCCGGAAACCGTCAATATTGAACTAGTAATTACTTCCGGTGACACTTTGTCAAATGATGATGTCTGGTCACTTGGCCATCCTGTAGTTTGCTGCTGTCTTGTAGACGTCTTTTGTACTGATCGGCGCTTAGTCGTTAGCTGTTCAGCGGTAAATGTAAACTGTTGACTAGGCCTAGCTTTAGTGACTGTCTGTTCTCTATCGTCTTCTGCTGTCACACTTCCGTTGGTAACTGGAGTGTCAACTGTTGTGACAACAGTGGTTGTCGGAAGCGAATTCAAGGTGGATGATGCCAACGGTGAAGAAGATTGAACTAAAATCGTTGATGGTGAGGAAGTAGATGCCAGTGATATAAATGGAAGAAGGGTGGTGCGCGATTTAAAAGGAACTACCGAAATTGTTGTTGATGGTAATGAAGGTGATGGTAATGGTGAAGATAATTGTCTAGAAAATTGTGATGACATTGGTGTTGATGGTAATGAATGTGATGGTAATGGTGAAGATGATTGTCCAGAAAATTGTGGTGACATTGGTGAAGGTGATGGTAATGGTGAAGATGACGGTTCAGACAATTGTGATGACATTGTTGTTGGTGGTAATGGTGAAGATGATTGTCCAGAAGATTGTGATGACATTGTTGTTGATGGTAATTGTGAAGGTGATGGTTTAATAAAATATTGTGATGACATTGGTGAAGGTGATGGTAATGAAGGTGATGGTAATGGTGAAGATGACGGTGTAGAAGATTGTGATGACATTGTTGTTGATGGTAATTGTGAAGGTGATGGTTTAATAAAATATTGTGATTGTGACATTGGTGTTGATGGTAATGGAGGTGATGGTAATTGTGAAACTGATGGTTTAAAGGAAATGTGTGATGACATTGGTGTGGGTGAAAATGAAGGTGATGGTAATTGTGAAGATGATGGTTTAAAGGAAATTTGTGATGATATTGGTGTTGGTGATAACGAAGGAGATGGTAATTGTGAAACTGATGGTTCAGAATGTTGTGATGACATTAGTCTTGCTTGGTGATAACGAAGGTGATGGCAATTGTGAAACTAATGGGTTAAAGGACAATTTTGATGATTTTGGTGTTGGTGATAGTGGCGTTGACAGTAATTTTGAAGATAAAAGTGGAAAGGAAAATTGTGATGACGTTGGTTTTGGTGATAATGAAGGTGATAAAGTTTTAAATAAAAATGGTGTTGGTGATAATGACGTTGACGGTGGTGATGATGATTGTGATGATAGTTTTACTAATGGCGAAGGAGTAACAGGTAACTGTGATATCGGAGCATTTACTGATGATGTTTGTGGCTGTGTAGAGGGCGTGTTTTCTTCAAAGTAAGAGTCATTTCTGTAGTTTTCTGTTATGCTTTGAGGTGACATGGTTGTATCTGGAAAAGTTATTTCTGGTTCATTTTCTGTAAAATAAAATAAATCATAAAGTTGTTAAGAAGTCTTTTTTGATAATATAACATAGAAATCTCGTGTTAAGTTGTTTATGTTCCTGTGTGTCTTTATTGTTTTAATAAACATTACTGAGCACGACTTGTCTTTTAAAATTGAGGTTGTTATACTTCATAAAACGCTAGCATTGTTGTTTACCTGAAACGTGAACGTAAAAACTACAGACGGTGTTCCTTGAAGAATCTTCAAATGTATACATTATAAAAGTGGTACCGATCGGAAGAGTTGCAGATGCTGTCAAATTTACTCTTTTTCTATATGGTTCCAAACGAAATGGCGTCACCGCATCGTTGTTTACTTGAATCTCAGAAATCAGTTCTAGGTCATATACAACTATCGACCAATGCACTAAAGTGCTGTTTTCACCCTGACGAAAACATCTGATGAATTCCGGGCATTCAAACGTAGGTGGAGTATTGTCTGAAAGATGATGAATTTTATGCAAATTACTTCAATACTGACAAACTCGTCGTCGTCGTCGTCGTCGTCGCCGTCGTCGTCACCCAACGCAAAATGGAACACTTTTAATTTTCTAACCGAGCACCAAGCCCCGACAATGTGCAGTTATAGAATGGGATTTTGTGACGACTACTGTATCTGCGAAACTTAACAATATCTGCGAAACTTAACAAGATCTGCATACATACCCAAGTGCATCGCATGCGTACAATTGTATTACCATGACGTCCTGGTCGTCGTTAGCATCATCGTCTTATATTATGTACAAACTACCGTAATTATTTTTATACTGATGTGCATATGGAATATTCTTTCGTCAACTAATACAGTAACGAACAGAACAAGAGACCAGAAAGGAATTTCTTCTAAACAATTTTAATTTATAACTTGTTAAAGTATACAAACAGCTGTATACAGTATCTGGCTAAAAGTCTTTTGTCTTCAGATCTTATGAATACATTGACACATTTCATAATATATAACTGATCTAGGTTACTGCGATTAACGAGCAAATTTCTAAATATTAGCTTTTATATTGCAGTCAAAAGTTGAATTATTATTCTTAATTATTCTTATTAAGCTGAAAAACACGCATACCATGCCATCTAACTAGTAAGAAAATCACTATACCAAAGTAAACTACTGTGTACAAGTAGTAGGCTATATTTGCCTTACATAAGTATCGCTACAATTTATTTTATTTATTTATTTTATGCTTATGCCGTTAATTTGGAGAAAAAAAATATAAATTTCCCTTAAAATGGTTAAATACAAAATTTGGAAATATTCTGCTATAAAAACCAGGGAAACTTTTTTCAGCAGTTAGGTAGTTTAATCTAATGTAATAACATGTCTGCTGACTCCCTAGAAGGGAGGCATCCGGTCTTTAAGTTCGTCCTTTGTCGGATGTTAACTGTGACCAAGACGTTTACTGACATTTTCTCAAAAATATTGATGACAGCTTTTGTATTGCGGTCAAAAGTTGGAATTATTATTCAGAAACTGAAAACACACGCCTACCATCTAACTAGTATGAAAATCAACATAAAAGTAAACTTTAGAAAGCTTTAACTTGTAATGTTCTACAATCTCTATTTAAATGCTTCCGTTTGGATATAACTTGCCTGTAACGAGAAAGTACAGTTTGCATGAATTCACATTTCCGGATGCGTCTTCTGCCGTAAACTCCACTTCATAAGGAGGGTAGAATTTTGGCGCGAACACATCGCCAGACTTGTGTGATGACTTCACTATCAGACGACCTCCACTGTTGTCAAAAACTGTAGGATCTTCCCACTTGACGGAACTCGTGTTGGCATCTGAATCAGTAGCAGCTCTAACAATGCCAAAGTACGTATCGTAGTAATTTGTAATGTTCGTTGGGCATTCTATAATCGGAGGTTCGATGTCTAGAATAAAATAAACAACATACTATACGATTGGAATGCAGGAGAAAAGGAGATTCGAAGAAGCACGTGGTATATGCATTACGTGAGATGAAAGGGGCTCGTGTCAATGGAGTAGATTGTGCATCAGTATTAAGCCGACTTGAATTAAAGCCTACATTTGTCTTTTATTAACTTACCTATGACTGTGAAATAAATGTAGCAAGATTTGTTATTGCCGAACAGATCAGTTGCAGTCATGTGTACAGTATACGGTGGAAACTGTCGCATCGGAAACGTATCACCTGATGTATAGGGGAAGCTTTCCGACGTGACCAGATCTTGACTGTTGTCATCAACGTCTGGAGGATACCACGTGACTGTTGCGTATGGATGACCATAATCAGTGACTAGGCGATGAAAACTAAATATATGGTCGTAATAATTGGAGAAATTACTCGGACAGATAATTGATGGACGTTCATTGTCTGAAATAACAATTTTTAAAAGAAATTTAAATTTTGCTGTGTATTTAGGAATTTAAACAAAGATTTTGATCTCAGTATGTGCGAAAACTCACCTATAACTGTAATAGTAAGCAGACAGGTACCATTGTTGCCAGATGTGTCTATCACGGTATATTCAACTTCAGTTACACCGATAGGAAAAAAGCCATGTTGAGCAAGGGTGATATTTTCGTCATTTAATGTAGTGTTCGTAGGTTCAACTTTAGAGTCGTTAGACATGCAGTAGCTGACAGCAAAATTATCGTTCAGTGTGATGTTCCAGGAGAATAACGCAAACCTCGAACCGTCGTCTGTGTAGCGTTCCAAGTCAGGTAGACATTCAACTGATGGACTTTCCCAATCTGTTTTAAACCAAGAGAAAGATTGACAAATTATTTTCCCTAAAGCTCTGTCTACACTATCAAACTAGTTTGACAAACAAGTGTAATTTGCCTAATGGTAGTGATCTGTTCAATTATGGTAGTGATGCGACATCGTCATGTGTTCATATATGGGAACATCATAAATTATTTTTGTCACATAAAGTTTGATAGTGTAGACAGGGCCTTAAGAGTAGTTTTGAATCTAACATGACTGTATTTTAAGGGAAATGAAAGATTGTTAATCGAGGTAGGACTTGATACGCTCTTATCAATTATGAGAAAATCAATGATTCCTCTAAAAAGCTTTTTCAGCACTTGAGTTTTTTTAAGTAAGCTCTGATTTACAAAATAGGTTACCGCCATCATGTCGTACGTACTTCTCGGTTTTCTATCTAATTTTTGTCTAGTGTCATGTAATTTACTATATGTGACACCTGTATCAACCTAACCCTTAACGTGATACAGGCACCTTGATATTGTATTGTGAATTTAGCCTTTGAAACTGGAGTATATTGTCATAACGAAAAATTGACTTGCCTTCGACTGTAATATAAAACGAACAATTTCCGACGTTGTTATCTCTGTCAATCGCAGTGTACGTTATTTCATAGGCAGAACTTTCTGCCGAAAGTGCATCACCAGAGTTGTAATTTGAACTGATGGAGACGACAGTACCACTGTTGTCTGTGACGTTTGGTTGTGGCCAATACAATCGAGCACTTATGGAGGACACGTCAGTAAAAACTGACCAAGAAGACTCTGAAGTTCTTTTAACCATGTTGTTTGATTGCGATGGACAATGTAAAACTGGCCTTTCAATGTCTACAATGGTCAAAAAAAATATAATTAATTTTAATGTGGCGGATATGGGCAGTCATTGCGGCCAAATTTAAAAAAAAAACAACAATTCATCACCTGTAAATGCAAACACAAACATCTCCCGTGAGCAATAATCTACTACTTCACAAGGTATGTAAAAGATAAGGAGTGTTAATATTTGGGAAATGTAATATTTTATTATTTCTGTATTTTTGGTAATCATAACTATAGATTAAATCCTACCAACAACTGCAAAGTGTAGAACACATTCCTCAAAGTTTCCTGATTGGTCCGTTGCCCGTATTGTAGTCGTGTAAGGTGGAAACAGTCGCATTGGATAAACATCGCCTGATTTAAGTGGATAACTTGTGATATTGGGTGGAATTCCGCTATTATCTCTGGCAACCAAAGGAACCCACGTGATAGTGCCGTTAGGACTTCCTTCGTCAGTATGAGCGTGGATGTATCCGTAGTAAGTTCTATAGTAATTTGAAGTTACCTCGGGACACTGCAGTTCGGGTGGCTCATCATCTGTTGAAAGGAGAATTCTTTGTATTTTTCTAAATTATTATATAGTTATAACTCCCCTTTACCACTTGCTCTTAAATGGCGAGGCGAGTATGTAGTGATCATTGAGGTATATGTACTGACATCGGAAACTCCCAAATGGCAAGTCGAGTATGTAGGCCTACTGATGTCACAATAAAGTAATAAGTACACGGTATGTACGTAAGGTAATCCGGAGTTTTCACCACTTATTTTTTTACCAACTAGTCTGAACCATTTACCAGCCTAAATCTACTCTTCATGAGGCGAACAAGATCACAATCAGTTAAGAAGCCAGTTAAAAAGTCAACCAATGATACAAAAGGTAATATTTTAGAACCAAAATCTCCTACATATCTAGCCACTATGGCAAGTACAGCACAGCATACGGACACAATACCACCACCTGAATATGCATCTAGCTCTGGTACGCAAAACGTTAACCGGGTCGTGAATGAAACAACCGATAGTATGCCTACAATTGATATGAACTCATTGTATCAACTTGTGAGCAAAATGGGAGCTGATATGCGACACCAATTTGAAGGCTTATCCCAACAATTTACTGATCTAAGAAAAGAAATTAAAAGCATAAAAAGTGAAGTCAAGGATATGGATGTTCAAATAAAAAACCTTCGATCAGATATTCATGACGTCAACAATTGCGTCATTCCGCAACTTGCCGAAGAAATGCGAAGCAAGATTAGCTTACTGGACCAATCACGATTGGAGATAGAATTATATAGCAATAACAGAAGAGAACAAGAAATGCTATGTATCCGGGGACTTTAATTTTGATTTACTTTGTGTTAATATGAATAAAACAATTAATGACTTTTTAAATATGTTCTACATGAACAATATGTTTCCCCTTATTGATAGACCAACACGAATAACGCATAGATCAGCCACTCTTCTTGACAATATCTTTACTAATGTAATCACACATCCTATCCAATCTGGTGTGTTTATATGGGATGTTACAGACCATTACCCTGTTTTTCAAATCACAAATTCCCTGAAAGTTAAACACAAAAGTAATATTGGATACACACGATCACGGTCATTTAAACAACAAAATATATATCGCTTCATAGACACGATACAAACAACTGAATGGAACAATGTACTTCAAGAACAATCGCCTGAAATAGCATATAATATATTTTCAGACAAGATTACAAACACATACAATACATGTTTTCCTATACAATCTAAGCACAAAAAATCAAAATATAATCGCATTCCTCGAAATCCATGGATTACTAAAACCATTATAAAATCTATAAATCGTAAAAATAAGCTCTATAAAAAGTATATTTTTCATCGCCAACCACCACAAATAAAAATAAATTTACTCGCTATCGTAATATACTTACCTCAATACTCAGAAACGCAAAGAAAAAATACTACACAGAAGAACTAAATAAAACCCAAAACAATCTAAAGAAAACTTGGAATATTCTTAATGGACTTCTAGGTCGAAAACAAATTTACCACTTACAGGATAATATGAAAATAAATGAGACGGAAGTTAATGACCATAACGTAATCGCTAACAGCTTTAATAATTATTTTTGTAATGTTGGTCCTGAACTTGCCTCAAAAATTCAATCAACCCAAAACGATGAATTTAGGAATCATCTGAAGAATTATCATCACCAATTAATTCCTTGTTTTTTCTACCAACCGATGTTAATGAAATAATTAGCACATGTAACTTACTTAATTCAAACTCAAGTCCGGGATATGACGATTTAAAAATGAGTATCATTAAGTGTGTTATCCACTCCTTGGCGATTCCTCTAACACATACCTTCAATATGTCTATCCTTTCTGGTATTTTTCCAACTAAACTTAAAATACCAAAGGTAGTACCAATTCACAAAGCAGGTTCTTATAATAAAATTCAAAATTACCGTCCAATATCTGTATTGCCAGCGTTTTCAAAAATTTTCGAACGAATTATCCATAATCGCCTATATAAATTTATAAATAATAATACTTTACTTTATGACCGGCAATACGGGTTTCGTAGTAAATATTCATCTTACATGGCAGTACTAGAAGCGTATAATGATATAGTTACAAGACTTGATAAAAATCATCATGTTATGGGTATATTTTTGGACCTCGCAAAGGCATTTGATACCATAGACCATCAAATCCTTCTCAAAAAACTTTATCATTACGGTGTTAGAGGAGTCGCCTATGAGTGGTTCAAGAGTTATTTAACCAACAGATCCCAATTCACCGTGTATAACAATCATAAATCAACAACTAATATAATTCGATGCGGGGTTCCACAAGGGTCCATTTTGGGCCCATTATTATTTATAATTTATTTAAACGATATTGTTTCTATTTCCGATAATTTCTCATTTTATTTATACGCAGATGACACCAACATAGTAGTTTCTGATAAAAATATTAAACAACTCATTACGACAGTAAATCAAGAACTAAATAAAGTTTCCTCCTGGCTTAAATCTAATAAATTATAACTTAATATACTTAAAACAAATTACATTATGTTTAAAAATAAGCATAGTAGACGACAATATCACAATATTCAAATTATGATTGACAATACTACTATTTCACAGGTCTCTGATACTAAATTTTTAGGCGTAATTATAGATGAAACACTAACATGGTTTAATCACACAGAATATATATCCAACATTATTTCTAAATATACTGACATTTTATTTAGACTAAAACATGCTCTCGCACCGAATATTTTATTTTCTTTATATCGCACATTAGTTCTCCCATACTTATATTATTGTAATCTTATTTGGGCAGATGCAAACAACTGCAATTTGAAAACCATTCATTTAAAACAAAAGAAAATAATTAGACTCTGTACAAACTCATCCTGGCTGGCCCATACTGCACCCTTATTTTTAAAATTAAAAACTTTAACAATCTATGATATTCATAAATTACAAAAAGCAATTTTTATGTTTAATTTTGTTAATAATAATCTACCAAGTAATTTTAATACTTTTTGGGCTAGGGTAAAAGAAACACATTGTCATAATACAAGAACATTAAATGATTTGCGTCCTCATAATTTCAGAACAGACCTGGGAATGAATACCATTAAACGGCAAGGACCTATATTGTGGAATGATATAAGCAATTTTATTAAGAACCAATGTACCTTAAGTTTATTTAAGAAGAAATTTATTCACAGTTTATTATCAACGTATCAGTAATATTATGTTATATTATTTAATTAGTAGAGTAACATTATTTAAGTTTACTTAAACAATATATATATATATATATACATATATATGTGTGTGTATGTAAATCTATTACATTTTTTATCTAAAAGATGATATTCAGATTTTATTACCATGTACTAGTAAAAATAAAAATAACTATATGTAAAATTCATGTTAACCTTCTTCAGAAGTAAGTTAAAAATTATCATTTTATGATCAAAAAGAAATATACTATCTAATTTTCTCCTTTATATAAATATATTATTTTATCCAAGGGGTTGCAAACACAAGTGTTCACATGTCTTGTTATGTATTGCACCTTTGTCTTGTCTTTATGTTGTCTGTAATGTCACTGCACTAACGGGTGACCGGCTAACGAGCTTCGCTCTTACGGTTATCCATCCATATGAGTTGTTTATCTTATGTTCATAAATTGAAATGGAAAATAAACTGAAACTGAAACTGAAACTGAAACTATAATTATCAGTACATATTTGCATCAAATTTATTTTCTTCTACTTGAACGGTTATTCATCTTACTGTAAAATATAAGTAATCTCGGATAATTTAATAAAAAAAAAATCCTACCGATAATAGTTATATTGAAGATGCATTCAGCCTCGTTTCCAGAATAGTCTTCTACCCAATACCTCACAGTATATACGGTTTGCTCTCCATCGATCAATTCAAAGCGTTGACTTGGAACACTATATGTCTTTTCTTCTGTCTTGATGCCAACATTATCATGTGCTATTGGTTCCGTCCAGCTAACTTCCTGGTACCTGGAATAAGTTTTAACAATCCGGTTGCGTGGACAATTCCTTAATGTTGGGTTCTGCAAGTCTGTTAATGCTATCAATAAAAAAAAAACAACAGTAAAATAATATTTATTATTATTATTTCATACGCATCCAACAGACTAACTCGCCAATTACAGGATGGATGGAACTAGTTTATTATTATTTATTATTTTTTGTGAGTTACAACCACCAAGCTTTAGTTCCACTACTATTATTCATGTAATATTTCTACTTTACTGGAAATAAACATGTCGGTTAAAATATCCCGATACGTATAGATGGGTAGTAGCAGGTAATATCACCACTAACGTACAGACTAAAATGATAACAATGCATGGTAGGCCTATAATAGAAGAGATCCAATAAACTTCTTAAATTTAAGACGGAAGTAAACGAATGATGTTGTTTTGGTATTTGGTTTTAACTTTAAAAACATTTTACTTTTGTTACAATTTACAAAAGCCAAAACTAAGTATTTATTGAAATTTATAAAAGTACTTCCATGTTCTGAAGTATAATTATACTATGCAAAGCTTGCAGAGAATATTTAGTTTAAAGGTCATATTTTAAGGTTGGTTAAAACAAATTCCATAGAGCTCTTACAATAACGTAATGACCAATTGGTACTTTATTTTGTGACGGAAGGCCAAGACCTTTCTGAGCTTTCTATGTGAACAAATCCGTCTCTGAAACTTACTCTTTTCACATACAAATCCCTTATAAGAATAACAATATTGACTGTTCCAGTTACCAGTAGTATAACTACTGTACCCCTCGTACCTCATAATAATACAATTTCCAGGACTGCTATCTATAAACAACATTAAAAATAGTAAATCAAAATTTCGTTGTAACACATTATAATAACACAGACTATCGAAACATCATCAGAAATAGAAAATATGAATATCAGTAGGCCTATCATGCACTATCTTGGATAGATGAAGTCTTCGGCCGAGGAAAGGTATTCGAGCCGACTGGGGCACCAAAGGATCTTGTAAAAACGTAATAAGCACAAATAACTAATAATAATTCGAGTAGTAGGCTTACATCTGTCTAGTTTAGTCCATTTATATTCATTGTCCGTTAAGCGGATCCATGAGTCTTGACTTATACGATTTTTAATAAAGTTATTCTCTGCATCACTTTCTATAGCGGCCAAATCTGCTTCGTAATTATTGCAATAATTCCTGGCAATCTGCCATCCCCTTGTGCTTGTTAGAAATCGATAACAGTTTCCTTGAAAGTAACTCCATGACCAAGCACAGCTGCCTAGATGGCGTGTGAACAAATAAAATCAATAAATGAATCACATAATTAAACATAAGGAACCAGTTATGTCAACAAATAAAAAGATTGATTTTTTCCAAAATATTTGACCAAATTCGGTGTTTTTAAAATTCAATAAATATTATGAGTTACAGTTGCTATTGTAGCCTATATAAAAAAAATAAACAAGGCCATATACATGGCTGCAGTCGCTTGCTCAAATTTGAGTTAGTGTTTACCGACCAACTAACTGACCGACCAACCGACCGACATAGTGAGCTAAAAAAACTATACCGGTACCAAAAACATTCAAAATTAAGGACTTTAAAAAATTCAATAATTAGGATTCGTAATTTATTCTTTTCAAAATCACATTTCAATCATCTACTCTCATTATATTATCTATATATAAATTTACGTAAGGGCAAAATTCGGTAAATCGCGCGTTATTTCTAGAATGTTTACTCGATGGTATATAAAGTTGGTTCGTACTTTCGGTACTGATTTTAACCGCCTGATGTAACCCTGTTTACTAATTAAATTGAGTTCGATAATTAGTTATTGACGATTAAAACGAATTTAGGTTCAACGATTTGCCCCAAATAGGGGTGTTTTTCGATCGTGGTATACACTGTCTAATGGATGTCCGTATTGAAAAATACCCGCAGACGATAATACGAGGATGCTTCGCATTTTCCTATCTCCTCCTACGATAATTGTTTTTAATGGCTGAAAACCGGTTGAACAGCTCGAGTACAGCATCATAATGTTGAAGACAGGCCGATTTTCTTTAAAAAATACTATTTTGATAGATTTAATATACGTTTATACAAATGTATTGATTTGCGATGAATGGAACATTCCAATCTCTGTTCCACAATTGTCTATTCCCTCAGGCGTCGTAAAGGCAAGTACTGTATACTCATAACAGAAATTCGATCCATTTTTTTTTTCAATCTGTGCTGCAGAGGTTGGATATAATTTTTTTTTAAACGGATAAAGAGCTAGCGTTTTAACTCGCCGAATATTATGTATAAATCTTTATTATTGCAGTTAAACCACCCACATCATCACCCTTCCCTCACTGGCATGAGTAGCGTTGTAAAACCAGTAGAGGATAGGCCTACGGTACATCACATGCCCTAAACGCAGAACAACTTTGGTGGGTAGGGGGTGGGTAGGGTAGGAACCAACTGAAGTATGAAACAATTGAAAACCATTGGGCCTACTGATTAAGTTGAGTTAGATAATTTAATATTTATCGACGATTAAATCGAATTTATGATTTTCCCCGAATAGAGGTGGTTTTCACAAATTGTTTTACATTATATAAACATATACACGTCGTAGTGATGTATCGTTACATGTACTATACTATTTCAATCGACTAGGACGGTGATAGTTTCAACAAAGTATTACATCGCAATGTTTTACTGTGTTTAGTGGTATATTATTTGTAAAACATGAAAACAATTAATATTTCGTTACTACATGGATAAAGAATATATTTAAAAATTGTTCCTCTTTGCACCCATCCTCTTTCCCATCCCTCAACCCTAATGTTACATACAAAACACAAATTAAGTTTGTTTAAATTTGTCTCAGTTTCTCTTTCGGAAGTAATTCCCAGGGTGCTAATTTTAGTTCAGTACATAAATCACAGTGTCTATTTATTTGTTCCTGTAAACGACATGTATTATTGTCCTGCGGTACGTACATTTGAAACCATCTAGTTATCAAAATTCTTCATAAAGTTTATTTATTTTTGGTATATTTGAGAAAATCAAAATTTTGAAATAGCGCCTAATGTGTTTTACCAATTACTTTCAATTGCGATTTGTTAAGCAAAACACGAAACATAATTGGTTAGATGTACAAGTCAAATTGTACTGAACAATATATTTATTGAATATAAAATCTTTTTTAATTAACAATACTTCTAACATTAATATATTTATATTTATAGCTGTTTATCTTTGTTGACTTCGTATTATTCAGTTTTACTGTGAAGATTATTTGTAATAAACATACTATTATGAATGAATTAAAAAATGTTTTTATCTGCAATAATTATTAATATTTTATCCTTACCTGTCGACACAGTAACAGTAACAGCAGTAATGAATAGGACAAAAAACAAGTTGTTCATTCTGTCGCTTCCAACTGCTAGTCGCAACAACTAATGATATAGGAAATAATAACAAGTTTATTGTACTATAACATTGGAAATTCCACTGTGCTGTGAATTCCTTGAAGTTTCCTGATTGTGCAAGATTGCCGATCTTGTGACGAAAAAGCATGTGAATAGCTTTAGTTTGTTATTTTGAGTAGGAAATTATTGAGTGTGTGAAATTTCTGTTTAAGTCATATCACGTGATTGCGGGGCGCCCTCGCAATCATCTTTTGAGATCCTCATACACTTATAGGCTGTGTGAACTCACACAATATACTTTGACTGGAATTTATCTAACACCTTATCTTACCCCCATTCTGTTCGATTTTTCGTACTTTACTGTAATTATGTTGTCTGGTTATGCCCTAGCCCTAGGCTCAACTCATTCGTTTCCGGTTTGAGCGAAAGCCTCGCTTTCCATCACGGCTTGGGTTATTCGTCCGACTCCATACTTGGTTCACATCGACCTTTGCCCGACTTCCGAATCAGTCATCACTATGATAATACTGTTCTTTGGGGGGTGCCCGGCCTAAAGATAAACGACCTAACTAATTTTGTAAATCAAGTGGCAACATTCAAGCCAGATTTTTGATAATCGACCTCGGATCGAATGACCTATTTAAAAAGTAAGGTCTGCTTTCATGCACCGGAGCCTCTTATGCAGTGGCGGATCTAGGATCTGACGAGGGGGGGTGGCCACGAAAGCGGGAAACGAGGTGCGTAGCACCGAGAGGGGGAGGGTTTGGGAGGGGGTGTCCCCATCCCGAGGCTCCAAAAAATTTTGAAAAAATAGATGCTTACACACTGTTTAATAGGCTAGAGAAACTGTTTCCATCACACTTAATAACAAATATTACATAATGTAAATTTAAATACATCCTTCCTAAATACTGTACGGATCTTTTTCGACGAACTAATAATAAACTTTGATCGAAAAACCTTCAAACAAAATGAACATTTTGTAATGCGGTACTCCGAAAATGCCTCGATAGAGTGCATGTGTTGTGTACCGTGTTTTGGTGGTCTGTTAACCTCAGAGATATATACCCTACAGC
The DNA here is from genome assembly GCF_964355755.1 of Antedon mediterranea. Classification (NCBI taxonomy): domain Eukaryota; kingdom Metazoa; phylum Echinodermata; class Crinoidea; order Comatulida; family Antedonidae; genus Antedon; species Antedon mediterranea. The sequence continues at coordinate 4,001,496 of NC_092677.1, forward strand.
CGGGTGAATAACTCAATGTAATTTGGTATACAATGATTGCAGTAATCGCCGTGTCTATAACACAAATCAAAAAACGCCAAATACGCCACATACTTTTTTCGGCCGTCCCGTGTACATACAAGACATTTCATGTTTATTTTATGCCTATAAAATAATAAAAGAACATCATGTTTCTCGTTTATTTTTATCGTTTATACTGCATACCATAATATTATACAAAAAACTTTCATGCGCGAGAAAAAAGTTCCCGATATTACACTCCACTCAGGGGTGTAAATATACCACGCTAACGCTTGTGCACACACGGACCAGGGCGGCGGAAATTAACTGCAATGGAAAATGGTGTATTTTGGAGAGTGATGACGTCAGCATTCACACGAGGAGCGAGCTTGACAACGTGACGCTGGTAGTTTTAGGAGTGCGTGTGTTTTGAAAATGGGTATTTTCCGAAGATTGTAAATCGTGTTTTCTTTTTAAACTCTTGAATTCATAATAGTAATTGAACTCTTAGCTCTTTCACTGTGTAGGCCTATTTACACACAACTATTAATGCTAACCCTAGCTCTAGTAGGGCCTAGCTAGGCCTACTCTTCTTAATTAAAAGATTAATCCACGTCTAGCGACGGTCAATCGCGATTAGGTTGCATCTTTTTTTTTTTTTTTTGAGAATTAAGGGGGGTGGCTAGCCACCCTATTCACCCCCCCTAGATCCGCCACTGTTATGCTAACTTATGCCATTAAATAACAACAATCTTATTATCTGTTTCTACTACTGCGTCACTGTGGACAATCCGGAACCGGATTTTAGAGGAAAATAAATACATAATTAAACAGAATAAACAAAATAAAATGCCAGGCAATACACTGTTGACACCATTTTTTATTTTCCCATTGTTTTACATCCAAAAGAAATAAATAATAACTTGGTTTTTTTTTCTTTCTTGATGCTACGCTAAACTGGCAAATATTTTGCACAAATCTGAATGGTTTAAAGTTAGTATAGCATTCATCTTATGACTCATGCTGGTTCCCCAAGTACATCATCATTATATTAAGACTCATGCTGGTTTCCAAAGTACAGCATTCATTATGACTCATGGGATGCTGGTTTCCCAAGTACAGCATTCTCATGCTCCTAAGTACAGCATTCATTATATGACTCATGCTGGTTCCCCTTCTACCACCACATAATTACTTATGCTGGTTCATAAACTACCCCCACATCATACGGCGGTGTTTTATTACTCATGCTCTTAAGTACAGCATTCATTATATGACTCATGCTGGTTTCCCTACTACCACCACATAAATTACTTATGCTGGTTCATTAACTACCCCCAAATACGGCGATGTTTTATCACTATCACTCATCCTCTTAAGTACAGCATTCATTATATGACTCATGCTGCTTCCCATACTACCACCACATAAATTACTTATGCTGGTTCATACGCCGGTGTTTTATCACTCATCCTCTTACGTACAGCATTCATTATGACTCATGCTGGTTCCCATACTACCACCACATAATTACTTATGCTGGTTCATTAACTACCCCCACATACGGCGGTGTTTTATCACTCATCCTCTTAAGTACAGCATTCATTATATGACTCATGCTGGTTTCACTACTACCACCACATAATTTCTTATGCTGGTTCATTACCTACCTCCACATACGGCGGTGTTTTATCACTCATGCCCTTAAGTACAGCATTCATTATATGACTCATGCTGGTTTCCCTACTACCACCACATAATTTCTTATGCTGGTTCATTAACCCTACTACCACCACATAATTTCTTATGCTGGTTCATTACCCACCCCCACATACGGCGGTGTTTTTATCACTCATGCTCTTAAGTACAGCATTCATTATATGACTCATGCTGGTTTCCCTACTACCACCACATAATTTCTTATGCTGGTTCATTAACCCTACTACCACCACATAATTTCTTATGCTGGTTCATTACCCACCCCCACATACGGCGGTGTTTTTATCACTCATGCTCTTAAGTACAGCATTCATTATATGACTCATGCTGGTTTCACTACTACCACCACATAATTTCTTATGCTGGTTCACCATTATATGACTACTACCACCACATAATTTCTTATGCTGGTTCATTCATTATATTATGACTCATGCTGGTTCCCCTATTACCACCACATAATTACTTATGCTGGTTCATTAACCCTACTACCACCACATAATTTCTTATGCTGGTTCATTACCCACCCCCACATACGGCGGTGTTTTTATCACTCATGCTCTTAAGTACAGCATTCATTTTATGACTCATGCTGGTTTCCCTACTACCACCACATAATTACTTATGCTGGTTCATTAACTACCCCCACATACGGCGGTGTTTTATCACTCATGCTCTTAAGTACAGCATTCATTATATGACTCATGCTGGTTATATGACTCATGCTGGTCCCCCTACTATCACCCCATACGGCGGTGGTGTCTTATCACCCTCCTCTAGGTACAGCATTTCATTAAATGACTCATGCTGGTTTCATTCTCTACCCCAATGCTGACTTTTGTCTCCAATCTTTTATTCACTCCTTTAACATGGTTGCAGGGCCCTTTTCCCCTGCAACTTGATGATATCTGTCCACACACATTTTTCTTTCCGTCTTAATTGCACAAAGATTTTCTTACAGATACACCATGTCAGGACGGAAAAGAACTAACAAGAGGTAAAAAATACGGCACCAAAACAAAAAAAAGAAAAAAAGAACCGTGCCAGTACCTGAATTTGACATAAATAAGAATAAGATAAGATAAGATAACTTTTATTGATCCTCAAAAAGGAAATTCATTGCTCGTCATAATAACAAAGAAAACACTATAAAAACAAATATAGCATAAAACCATTCATATAAAAACATCTAAAAAATTACAAGATAAAATTATCTTCTTGACTTCCTGTGGTACTGGATGATACCGGAGGGAATAAAGGATTTAGCAAATCGATTTGTTTTCACACTGAGGAGCCTCAATATACCACTTGGATTAAGTTGGTCTATGATCACTTTGTGGAGAGGATGAGAGGCATCCGACTCAATGCGTTCGAAATCTTTCTGGAGGTGTTCTAGGTGCACATCGGTAAAGGAAGGCAGTTCCAGACCAATCATTTTACCAGCCCGACGGATGAAAGTTTCAAGGCGTCCTTTATTCCATCCGGTAACATTACCAGCCCAACAGGAGAGGCAATACGTCCAAACACTACATATAACGGATCTATAGAACGAAAGTAACATCAAATCACAGGAGTTAAATTTATATAAAGTTCTCATACAATACATTCTGGGACTTAATTTTTTGCTGATGAAGTCTATATGGTCTCCCCAACTCAGTTTATCATTGAAAACAATTCCTAGATACTTGTACTGGTCAACAATTTCAATTTCTTTACCTTTGATAGTGATTGGTTGAAAATTAAATTTATGTTTAGTCCTAAAATCAATGATCATCTCCTTTTTTTTTGATGCATTTATTTGGAGATAATTATCGTCACAAAATTTAACAAATCTTTGTATTTCGCTACGATAATTTTCATCATTGTTTGAAACTATGAGACCAATAGTACTAGTGTCATCAGCGAATTTAACAATGGGGCAAAGCTCATCATTTAAAGATCTGTAATCCGCCGTATACAAGGAATATAATTTAGGTGCGTTGACAGTACCCTGAGGAACACCGGTGTCAGAGGTTACGATTTCTGACTTAACACCATTAATATTAACAAATTGTTTTCTATCACAAATGAAATTTAAAACTAAACGAACAATCGGACGGGGAAACTCCATATTCAACATTTTGTCTGCTAAGATATGGGGTTGTATGGTATTAAACGCAGATTGAAAATCAAAATACATAATACGTGCCGAGTGGCCTTTCTTTACATTATCTAGATGTGAATACAATTTATGTAATTTAAAATAAATAATAATAAATAAATAAATAAATAATATAATAAATCGCATCACTGGTACTACGGAGTGATCGGTAAGCAAATTGCAACGGGTCTAACACTTTTTCAGCATAAGGTTGCATAATTTTTAAAATAATACGTTCCAATATTTTCATCGCGACAGACGTGAGTGCAACGGGTCTCAAATCATTCATGCTGTTAATCTTAGGTTTCTTAGGTACCGGTATTATGCATGAAAGTTTCCAAATATCCGGGAACGCATGATAAGAAAGACACATATTGAAAATAAATGTAAATATACCATCAAGGTGAGGAGAGCAGACCTTAAGTACTCGTGGTGGGATTCTATCCGGCCCAGCAGCCTTCGATGAATTGAGTTTCATGAATTCGTTATGTACATCAGAAATACTTATACTAAATTTGGGATCATCTTCAGTCACCCGACACAAGCTAAATAGAGCCTCTCTTTCTTTTTTAAAATCATGAACATTAAAACGGTTATAAAATTCATTTAACTCATTAACATATTGCACAGTAACATTCGGAATCGAGGGTGTATTATTATTATTAGACCTGAAGTTATGTTCAACTTTTTTCCTATAAATGTTCTTCTGTTTCATTATTTCAGATTTAATCTCTCTAGTCAATATTTTCATACGATTAGAGTCGCCCATCTTAAAGGCTTTACGTTTCTCACACAACAGTAATTTAACGCCTTTCGTGATCCATGGCTTGTTGTTAGGGTAGATTTTCACTTTTTTAACTGGAACGCATTTATCAATACAAAAGTTTATGTACGAGCTCACTGCATAAGTAATACTATTCAAATCTTCATCCTCCGTAAAAATATCCCAATCGGTAGATTCAAATTCCGCTATCAGGGCTTCCTCGGCTTCAGGAGACCATTTACGTACATTAATAATTTTTGGTTGGCATGTCTTATTTAACGGGCGATATTTAGGACTGAGTAAAATCAAATTATGATCAGATTTGCCCAAGTTCGGTAGTGGGGTCGAAATATAGGCATCCTTCACACTAGAGTAGCATAAATCAAGAATCGCGTTGTCCCTCGTTTTACATGTAACATGCTGATAATAAGTGGCCGTTGTTTTCTTGAGCTTGCATCTGTTGAAATCGCCATTGATAATTACAAGCGCCTCAGGGTGACTACACTCAATACCTTCGATAATTTCTGCGATCTCATTTATAGCAGGCTTTTCAAGCTTTTTGTTAGGTATGTATACCATAACATTGATAACATGCGAGAACTCTCTCGGAAGATAGTAGGGGCGAATACCAACAACCAGCACTTCCGAGTGTGGCGAACATTTATGAAGCTTAAGCGTAGAGTTATTTGGATGACAGTATTTCTCATTAATGTAGAGGCAAAGACCACCACCGCCATCTTTGTTCGCTTCGGCTGTACGATCCCCACGAACAGATTTAAAGCCAACTACTTGAATATGTTGATCGCTATGCTTATCGCTCAGGTGGGTTTCCGTGAATGCAAGTAAGCTGGCATTCCTAAAATCGCTGAAGTGTTCGACGTTTGCTCTGAGTAAATCGACTTTGTTATTCAAAGATCTTACATTTCCAAATATTAAAGATGGTATAAAAGGCTTACATTTCCTTCGTTGTAGTCGCTTTCTGACCCCACCAGCCTTGCCCCTTTTCCGAAGCCTGCGACGTTGTATCTCAGATGGTAATTCAACGTGTGCCGGTAGCGGTGAGGTCGCCCATGGAATGCAAATCAGATGACGTGTACGCAATTCCACCGCCCGGCTTACTCAATCCACACAGTAAAAACAGCCAAAATATCAGCAAAAAATACAGAAATTTCAAAACTTTCACATACAACATAATGTATAAATCAAATGACTACTTCCACAATACAATACAGTCCAAATATACGAAAATAACGTCAAAAAATGAGTAACAATAGTGAGACAATGAGACGAGCTGTGTCGCCGTGTTGCACAGCGCCACTTGTTGAATTAAAGGACATGAGGCATATCGTCGAAACCCTGGTAACTTCTGTGGTTGAGATTAATGTCGGTAAGCCGAACCTACCGGCAGCTCTCTTCCTCAAACCCCCTACCTTGTCAAAAACTTAAAGAGAAAATAATCTCCCACAAATTCATCGAGCTGCACAATCTGCTCGACTTTAACAGCGCAGCGGAAGCTTTGACGCTAACGTTCACTGGTACCTTTGAACTTGTGCCTAAGCCCAAATGCCGCATCTTAAACGAACACAACTGGCACTAGGCCTTTCACGACTTTGCCACAGTTTTATTTAAGTAAATATACGCAGGACATCTTAAATTATTTTAAGTATATTAAATACCTCATGTGCAGTCATCCAAATTAATGGTACTTTTACGACTGATAATTTCGAATGGCTACTGAGTACACACTTTGCTCTTGGTCATCGGTTTGAGCCGACCTCCTGCATAAACTAGACGCAACGAGCTAACCATAAACCTCTAACCCATCCAACCGTGGAGCGTCCACTCGGCTTCTCCTACCATAACAGATTCAATAGATGTGTCCAGACAAACTGTCAGTATCGCCACTCGTTTTTCAGTGCTCGGGATCCCAATAATTCCCACTAGAATAAGCGCACTCCTATCTGGTTACAAACACCACGCTTACTTAACCCAATGTTTCGCTCATGGCTTCTACCTTACATGGGGCTGTTTTTACAGCAACTAACTCCCAAGCTATCATCAACAACCTTCTGGAAATTCCGTACCTGAAAAATGTCGTATCCTCCACAACCTCTCCTATCCCTACGACTCAAACGCTGTCAATCACAACATCCCTGGGTTTTGCATAACAGTTCATTACGAAACAATTGCCAACGCAATAGACATAATTGACATACACAATCACCCGGCATTCATGGCTAAGACGGACACCAGTGACGCATACAGACTAATACATTTACATCCCACTCAATATCACCTCACAGGTTTCACGTGGTTAGGCCAATATTACTACGATAAAACGCTTCCCCAAGGCGGCGGATCTTCGTGTATAATATTCAATAAGTTTTTCTGACGGAGTGAAATTTTTCCTTATAAAAAAGTTAAAACAGCCCAATAACGTGAAAATATTAGACGACATCCTCGTCATTGAAGACACACACCAACTGTGTGCGAACTCCTTGAAGATATCCAAGGCGCTTGCTGACCGCGGTGGCATACCTCTAGCACCGCACAAAACAATTTCACCCACCACCACCATTTCTTTTCTGGGTATTGAACTTGATTTACAGAAAATGTAAGACAGGCTTCCATCTGAGATAATAAAATTACGTTACTCCCTTTAAAGTTCAAAACTTCACTCAACTACATTGAGAGCCCTCCAATCTCTTTGAAAAGCTACAATTTGCCACCTGGGTTATACCCTCTGGACTGGCGTTCCTAAGAAGGCTTAATGCCCTAACGGCCGGTCTAACTAACCCCCCCTTTTCAACTATTCACCTTTCTGACTCAGCAAAAGAGGATCTCCAAATTTGGGCTGACTTTCTTAGCAAACACAATGGCGTTACCATTTTTCACCCCCACAAAAATTTGACTCGCAGCGTTTACATTTCTCCTCTGTTGCCTCAAAAACCGCACTTGGTGCGACCTTCCAAAAGTTCTGGATTCAAGGCCGCTGGCCGGAATCTTGGAAAATGTTCGACATCATGGTTCTCGAAATTTACCCCATCTATGTCATGCTTTCGATTTTTGCAAAACAGCTAGCCAACACCCATGTAGTTTTCCACTGTGATAACCTAGCTGATGTATATGTGCTTAACAAAAAATCGTCATCAAACGAAAAGGTCATGAGAGTGGTTCGCGCTATCGTCCTTTTGTTACTACTAAACAACATTCAGTTTACAGCCAGGCACATCCCTGGTAAGCAAAACAGGATATGTGACGCTCTTTCTCGTTTTCAGGAAACGGAGGCCATGCTAGAGGAGCACAGTATGAACCGCACACCGCTAAAGATACCAAAGCACTTACAACCAATCTACTTCGAACCACTAAACAACTCAAGATCCTCACACGAGAGCTAATGTGGAACTCATTAAGCAAATGAACCGCTAGTAACTATAAAAGCAAATTGCACCATTTTAACCAATTCAGGAAATCACTAAGCCTTCCGCTACCAGCGACTCCACAGACAATTGTTCTCTATGTAAGTAAGCTGACTAAAAATGCACTGGCGATTTCCACGATTCGAAACTACCTTAGCCCAGTGTCATTCGTGCACAGGGTATCATTTATGGAAGACCTTACCGCAAATCCAGCAGTCAGCAATTTATGCAGAGGAGTAGCGAAACAAAAAACGAACTCTCCATCCAAACCGATCAGACCGCAGGTCACCTCCGACATTCTTGTAACGCTAATTGGACATATGCGAGGTAGCATGAAATCCAAATACAAATTCATCCAATACAGAGCCTTGTTCATAATATGTTACTTCGCATGCCTCGGAGCCAGTGAAGCAGTAGTCTCCAAAGCCGCAGAACACACACTATTATGCTATAAACAATTAGCTCGCCATGCTAGTCTGGAACATACACAGTTTAACACTCATTCTTTCAGAATCGGTCGAGCTACCGACCTTCACCAACTTGGACACTCTCACCAAGACATTATGATTTTTGGACGATGGTCGAACCACATAACTTTGTCAAATACAGCGTTGTAAATATGGGTGCTGGCTGGTTGGCATATTTCCTAAAGCATGACTGGGTATTAAGCGTCAAGCTTAAACAAAGTTTGATACTTATTTTTTCTGTATATCGTTTTACTTATTTCATTTTGTTTTCTTTCGGTGACAGAATAGGTTGCACCGCCAATTATAATCATATGTTCAATTGGAGTCAACACGTTGCTCCAGGTAGACTAATAAGTTATTTATATGTTTTCGGTGTCAACATGGTTGCACCGTTTATTAAACTCAATTCTCAAACGCGTACTGGAGTCAACACATGTTGCCCCAGGCAGACTAATGTAGATTGTTTCTAGACGTTTTTCGGTGCCAACATTTGGTTGCACTGCCTACCTAATTAAAATGTTTAAACACGTACTGGAGTCAACACATGTTGCTCCAGGTAGACTAATGTAGGTGTTTCTATACGTTTTTCGATGTCAATATTTGGTTGCTCCACCTATCAGGCGCTAATGGTTAACCGGGTACTGGAGTCAACACATGTTGCTCCAGGTAGACTATGTAGATAGTTTCTATACGTTCTGGGTGTCAACATATGTTGCACCATCATCTGAATGGCTTGTCATCGGTTCTACCTGCACTTAATTTGGGCTGCTTCGTTGGCTCCTTCGTTGCCAACTGTGTTGGCCCTTTCAGAGCATCCCAATGTTCCTTTTTTATGTTTTCCTTTTACGTGCATGCTGCAACGATGACTTGCCATTCATATTAAATAACTTTACAACCAATACTAGTTTCCTTGTTTTTGCTTATCATGCTCACATGTGTCAAAATCACGTGATTGCGGGGCGCCCTCGCAATCATCTTTTGACAGCGTGAGCATCTCATCCTTTTCACCTCACGCTGTCAACAGATTACCACGCCAGTTTTTGGCTAAGTAAAATAATTTTCACTTCCTTCCCTCCACTCCCTCTTTATTTTGTTTTCAATTACGATTTTGAGACATGTGTTTTGGCCCTTTCAGAGCATCCCAATGTTCCTTTTTTTATGTTTTCCTTTTACGTGCATGCTGCAACGATGACTTGCCATTCATATTAAATAACTTTACAACCAATACTTGTTTCCTTGTTTTTGTTTATCGGGCTCACATGTGTCAAAATATAACTTCTGCACCCGATAATACTTATTGACTGACCATGATAGATATGTGGTAGTGTTATGTCGCTAGGTACTCTTCGTTATGCATGATTAGTTTATAAGATCTATTACGTAATGTACCGGTGTATATTAATATTTACAAACTGGCCATCGTTTTTCTAAGTAATTTTTATTTTAATTAGAATTCCAGACAGCATTATTATAGTAGTAACAGAACATAATATTTATAAAAGTAAATGTATTCGTAATCACCAGGCACTACTAATAACTATATGATATATAAAAGTCACATTTTCTTTCAATTTAAAGGAAAGAGAAAGTGCAATTGTCTTTGAGAATTCAACACTTTCCTACCGTTATATCCAGTTTCCTGATGTTTTCAAGATATCTTTTTTTTTCAAAACTAGAAAGGAGGATCTTTAATTTTGGAGTGTATTATTACTCTTAAAATATTTTTAAATTAAGAATACACTGTTCATCATTTTGTTAAAAAATAAAAAATATCGACTGTTTAAAATATGCATTGAGAGGTAACATGCGCATACCATATTATGTGCGTCTGCACATGCAATTTTTTGGTAACATGCGCAGACCACATTATTTGATTATACGCATGTTCAGTTATGACACAAAAGTAGGGGTCGACAAATGGCCATATATGCGCATATATTGTGTTATCAACATCTTATAGAGACATAGTTACTTGTTATGTCAACAAATATAAGAGTCGAAATTTGGCCATTTTTCGAAAAATTGCCAAAATATCTACTTTCTAAAAAATAGCATAGTACAGGAATTTTTGCGCACTTTTTAAAATAATCTTATTATGCAATAATATTGCTATATATGCGCATATATTGCGTTATAATCATCTTATAGACCTATAGTAACCATTTATGTCAAAAAATAAAAAGGTCGAAATTTTGCCATTTTTGGAAAAAAAAACCTGTACTATAGTACAGGGAAATTTTCGAAAAGTTACCATTTATCGACCCTTTTATTTTTGGACATTAATGGTTACTATATTCATGGAGACTTATTTCTCCATGCTATAGCATAATAAACATGCGCAGAGTCGAATAATGTGTTCTGCGCATGTCAATTATGCTATAGTAACCAGCCCTTTTATTTTTTGACATAAATGGTTACTATAGCGTAATAAACATGCGCAGAGTCGAATAATTGGTTCTGAGCGTGTCAATTATGCTATAGTAACCAGCCCTTTTATTTTTTGACATAAATGGTTACTATAGCATAATAAACATGCGCAGAGTCGAATAATGTGTTCTGCGCATGTCAATTATGCCATAGTAACCAGTTTTATGGAAAAATAAAAAGGTAGAAATTTGGCCATTTTTTAAAAAAAAACCTGTACTATAGTACAGGGAAATTTTCGAAAAATTACCATTTTTTTCGACCCGTTTATTTTTTAACATAAATGGTTACTATAGCATAATAAACATGCGCAGAGTCGAATAATTGGTTCTGCGCATGCCAATTATGCTATAGTAAGCAGCCCTTTTATTTTGTGACATAAATGCTTACTATAGCATAATAAACATGCGCAGAGTCAAATAATGTGTTCTGCGCATGTCAATTATGCTATAGTAACCAGTTTTATCGAAAAATAAAAAGGTACAAATTTGACCGTTTAAAAAAAAAAAACCCTGTAGTATAGTACAGGGAAATTTTCGAAAAATTACCATTTTTCGACCCTTTTATTTTTGGACATAAATGGTTACTATAGCATAATAAACATGCGCAGTGTCGAATAATTTGTTCTGCGCATGTCAATTATGCTATAGTAACCAGCCCTTTTATTTTGTGACATAAATGGTTACTATAGCATAATAAACATGCGCAGAGTCGAATAATGTGTTCTGCACATGTCAATTATGCTATAGTAACCAGTTTTATCGAAAAATAAAAAGGTCGAAATTTGGCAATTTTTTGAAAAAACCCTGTACTTTAGTAACAGGGAAATTTTCGAAAAATTGCCATTTTTCGACCCTTTTATTTTGTGACATAAATGGTTACTATAGCATAATAAACATGCGCAGAGTCGAATAATGTGTTCTACGCATGTCAATTATGCTATAGTAACCAGTTTTATCGAAAAATAAAAAGGTTGAAATTTGGCCATTTTTTTAAAAAACCCTTTACTATAGTACAGGGAAATTTTCGAAAAATTGCCATTTTTCGACCATTTTATTTTTGGACATAAATGGTTACTATAGCATAATAAACATGCGCAGAGTCGAATAATTGGTTCTACGCATGTCAATTATGCTATAGTAACCAGCCCTTTTATTTTTTGACATAAATGGTTACTATAGCATAATAAACATGCGCAGAGTCGAATAATGTGTTCTACGCATGTCAATTATGCTATAGTAACCAGTTTTATCGAAAAATAAAAAGGTCGAAATTTGGCCATTTTTTTAAAAAACCCTTTATTATAGTACAGGGAAATTTTCGAAAAATTGCCATTTTTCGACCCTTTTATTTTTGGACACAAATGGTTACTATAGCATAATAAACATGCGCAGAGTCGAATAATTGGTTCTACGCATGTCAATTATGCTATAGTAACCAGCCCTTTTATTTTTTGACATAAATGGTTACTATAGCATAATAAACACGCGCAGAGTCGAATAATGTGTTCTACGCATGTCAATTATGCTATAGTAACCAGTTTTATCAAAAAATAAAAAGGTCGAAATTTTGCCATTTTTAAAAAAAAAAACCTGTACTATAGTACAGGGAAATTTTCGAAAAATTGCCATTTTTCGACCCTTTTATTTTTGGACATAAATGGTTACTATAGCATAATAAACATGCGCAAAGTCGAATAATTGTTTCTGCGCATGTCAATTATGCTATTGTAACCAGCACTTTTATTTTTTGACATAAATGGTTACTATAGCATAATAAACATGCGCAGAGTCGAATAATGTTTTCTACGCATGTCAATTATGCTATAGTAACCAGTTTTATCGAAAAATAAAAAGGTCGAAATTCGTCCATTTTTTTTTTTAAAACCCTGTACTATAGTACAGGGAAATTTTCGAAAAATTGCCATTTTTTGACCATTTTATTTTTGGACATAAATGGTTACTATAGCATAATAAACATGCGCAGAGTCGAATAATGTGTTCTACGCATGTCAATTATGCTATAGTAACCAGTTTTATCGAAAAATAAAAAGGTCGAAATTTGGCCATTTTTTTAGAAAAAACCTGTACTATAGTACAGGGAAATTTTCGAAAAATTGCCATTTTTCGACCCTTTTATTTTTGGACATAAATGGTTACTATAGCATAATAAACATGCGCAAAGTCGAATAATTGTTTCTGCGCATGTCAATTATGCTATTGTAACCAGCACTTTTATTTTTTGACATAAATGGTTACTATAGCATAATAAACATGCGCAGAGTCGAATAATGTTTTCTACGCATGTCAATTATGCTATAGTAACCAGTTTTATCGAAAAATAAAAAGGTCGAAATTCGTCCATTTTTTTTTTTAAAACCCTGTACTATAGTACAGGGAAATTTTCGAAAAATTACCATTTTTCGACCATTTTATTTTTGGACATAAATGGTTACTATAGCATAATAAACATGCGCAAAGTCGAATAATTGGTTCTGCGCATGTCAATTATGCTATAGTAACCAGCACTTTTATTTTTTGACATAAATCGTTACTATAGCATAATAAACATGCACAGAGTCGAATAATGTGTTCTACGCATGTCAATTATGCTATAGTAACCAGCCCTTTTATTTTGTGACATAAATGGTTACAATAGCATAATAAGCATGCGCAGAGTCGAATAATGTGTTCTGCGCATGTCAATTATGCTATAGTAACCAGTTTTATCGAAAAATAAAAAGGTCGAAATTTGGCCATTTTTTGAAAAACAAGGCCAACAGCCATTAAGTCGCGTGCTACAATGCATAGTGATACCGGACCGACAGACAAACAGACCGACAGACAGACAGACCGACAGACAGACGGACCGACCGACATAGTGAACTATACTGACCGAAATTACTGAACATGTTTAAAAATGTTGAAATGTTTAAAAACATTTATATTTTTTTAATTTACACGTGCGTAGCCTGTCACTTTTGACGTGCTCGTATAACGTAATTTCGAGTTGAAAAGTAAGTCAAGAAAACAGAAATCGGGCAAGAAGAGTGCGCAATAACATTTAACGCGCAGTGCGCGCGCAAAAATCTGCGCACTCATGGCAATTTTGTAAACGCTTAAAATTGCCTGAAACGTACTCTTATTTCATCGAAAATAAATTTTGAAAATTTTAAGCGCGCTTACGCATGCGTTAAATGCGCTACGCACGTAATTGTATTGCCATATGATGATTTATGCCCTGAAATTTATGAGTACCAAATTTTATTTAATTGTGATTCATGGTTGTTAAGATATGATTACAAACGTGATTTCGTTAAATCGTGCGTAGACCGCGTAATTTTTTATTGCGCACCGTGAAAACATAACCACATCGATTCCTGGCCATAAGGAATATTCTGTGAAAAATTGACTTAGCTAGATTAAACTGATATCAAGATAAGGTCATAAAGCGATAAAACGCATAGTGATACCGGACCGACAGACAGACAGACAGACAGACCGACAGACAGACCGACAGACAGACAGACAGACAGACCGACCGACATAGTGAACTATAGAGTCGCTTCCACGCGACTAAAAACCTGTACTATAGTACAGTGAAATTTTCGAAAAATTGCCATTTTTCGACCCCTTTATTTTTGGACATAAATGGTTACTATAGCATAATAAACATGCGCAAAGTCGAATAATTGTTTCTGCGCATGTCAATTATGCTATAGTAACCAGCACTTTTATTTTTTGACATAAATGGTTACTATAGCATAATAAACACGCGCAGAGTCAAATAATGTGTTCTACGCATGTCAATTATGCTATAGTAACCAGTTTTATCGAAAAATCAAAAGGTTGAAATTTGGCCACTTTAAAAAAAAAAAACCTGTACTATAGTACAGGGAAATTTTCGAAAAAATTGCCAGTTTTCGACCCTTTTATTTTTGGACATAAATGGTTACAATAGCATAATAACCATGCGCAGAGTCGAATAATAGGTTCTGCGCATGTCAATTATGCTATAGTAACCAGCCCTTTTATTTTGTGACATAAATGGTTACTATAGCATAATAAGCATGCGCAGAGTCGAATAATGTGTTCTACGCATGTCAATTATGCTATAGTAACCAGTTTTATCGAAAAATAAAAAGGTCGAAATTTGGCAATTTTTTGAAAAAAAACCTGTACTATAGTACAGGGAAATTTTCGAAAAATTGCCATTTTTCGACCCCTTTATTTTTTGACATAAATGGTTACTATAGCATAATAAACATGCGCAAAGTCAAGTAATTGGTTCTGCGCATGTCATTTATGCTATAATAACCAGCACTTTTATTTTATGACATAAATGGTTACTATAGCATAATAAACATGCGCAGAGTCGAATAATGTTTTCTAGGCATGTCAATTATGCTATAGTAACCAGTTTTATCGAAAAATAAAAAGATCGAAATTTGGCCATTTTTTTTTTTAAACCCTGTACTATAGTACAGGGAAATTTTCGAAAAATTGCCATTTTTCAACCATTTTATTTTTTGACATAAATGGTTACTATAGCATAATAAACATGCGCAGAGTCGAATAATTGGTTTTGCGCATGTCAATTATGCTATAGTAACCAGCCCTTTTATTTTGTGACATAAATGGTTACTATAGCATAATAAACATGCGCAGAGTCGAATAATGTGTTCTGCACATGTCAATTATGCTATAGTAACCAGTTTTATCGAAAAATAAAAAGGTCGAAATTTGGCCATTTTTTGAAAAAAAACCTCTACTATAGTACAGGGAAATTTTCGAAAAATTGCCATTTTTCGATCTTTTTATTTTTGGACATAAATGGTTACTATAATAAACATGCGCAAAGTCAAATAATTGGTTCTGCGCATGTCAATTATGCTATAGTAACCAGCACTTTTATTTTTTGACATAAATCGTTACTATAGCATAATAAACATGCGCAGAGTCGAATAATGTGTTCTACGCATGTCAATTATGCTATAGTAACCAGTTTTATCGAAAAATAAAAAGGTCGAAATTTTGCCATTTAAAAAAAAAAAACCTATACTATAGTAGAGGGAAATTTTCGAAAAATTGCCATTTTTCGACCCCTTTATTTTTGGACATAAATGGTTACTATAGCATAATAAACATGCGCAGAGTCGAATAATTGGTTCTGCGCATGTCAATTATGCTATAGTAACCAGCCCTTTTATTTTGTGACATAAATGGTTACTATAGCATAATAAACATGCGCAAAGTCGAATAATTGGTTCTGCGCATGTCAATTATGCTATAGTAACCAGCACTTTTATTTTGTGACATAAATGGTTACTATAGCATAATAAACATGCGCAAAGTCGAATAATTGTTTCTGCGCATGTCAATTATGCTATAGTAACCAGCACTTTTATTTTATGACATAAATGGTTACTATAGCATAATAAACATGCGCAGAGTCGAATAATGTTTTCTAGGCATGTCAATTATGCTATAGTAACCAGTTTTATCGAAAAATAAAAAGATCGAAATTTGGCCATTTTTTTTTTTAAAACAGGGAAATTTTCGAAAAATTGCCATTTTTCGACCATTTTATTTTTGGACATAATAACCAATTATGTCACAAAATAAAAGTGCTGGTTACTATAGCATAATTGACATGCGCAGAAACAATTATTCGACTTTGCGCATGTTTATTATGCTATAGTAACCATTTATGTCACAAAATAAAAGGGCTGGTTACTATAGCATAATTGACATGCGCAGAACCAATTATTCGACTCTGCGCATGTTTATTATGCTATAGTAACCATTTATGTCCAAAAATAAAAGGGTCGAAAAATGGTAATTTTTCGAAAATTTCCCTGTTACTAAAGTACAGGGTTTTTTGACATGTGCAGAACACATTATTTGACTCTGCGCATGTTTATTATAATAAACATGCGCAGAGTCAAATAATGTGTTCTGCACATGTCAAAAAACCCTGTACTTTAGTAACAGGGAAATTTTCGAAAAATTACCATTTTTCGACCCTTTTATTTTTGGACATAAATGGTTACTATAGCATAATAAACATGCGCAGAGTCGAATAATTGGTTCTGCGCATGTCAATTATGCTATAGTAACCAGCCCTTTTATTTTGTGACATAAATGGTTACTATAGCATAATAAACATGCGCAAAGTCGAATAATTGTTTCTGCGCATGTCAATTATGCTATAGTAACCAGCACTTTTATTTTGTGACATAATTGGTTACTATGGCATAATAAACATGCGCAGAGTCGAATAATGTTTTCTACGCATGTCAATTATGCTATAGTAACCAGTTTTATCGAAAAATAAAAAGATCGAAATTTTGTCATTTTTTTAAATTATGCTATAGTAACCATCCCTTATATTTTTTGACATAAATGGTTACTATAGCATAATAAACATGCGTAGAGTCGAATAATTTCGAAAAAATAAAAAAGTCGAAATTTTGCAATTTTTTTGAAAAAAACCCTGACCTTTTATTTTTTAAAAGGTAGTACATGGATTTTTTTTAAATGGCCAAAATAGGCACTTTTTAAAATACTTTTATTATGCAATACTATTGCTATATAGGGCATATATTGCGTTATAATCATTTTATATACGTATAGTAACCATTTTTAAGTCAAAAAATAAAAAGGTCGAAATTTGGCAATTTTTTTCAAAAAAATCCCTGTACCATAGTAGAACTGTCATTATGTTTGTCAAAAACACATAATTCAATTGAGCTTGGTTTCCAAGAGGACATAAACGCAACGCAAACGTGTTGACCAATGACAAGCGATCGTTCGAATACATCATCGCTTGTGATTGGTCAACTAACTCAAATCCATCCATGATAAAAAAAAAAAAAGATAATTGTAACAGTTTAAACAAAAATGGAAATTCCACTCTGCAATGAATTCCTCGAAACTATCAAAACATGTGTACAATAATCCTATTTTGGAAATGTTGAGTGTTTGAAATATCTGTTAGGGATGTACAACCGGTGACGAATAATTATATTATATACAATACTGTATCAGGTTTCTTTCCGTTAAAGTTCAACAAATGCCTTTAAAAGCATTCACCAGTTTCCTGATATTTTCCGGATTATTGTTAATGGTTTTGTTTTTAATACAGAGAAGGAGAACTATGTTGTCTATACCTTTATTGCTGTCATTATTCTGAAAACAATTTTAGATTAAGTTTTATTAATTGGCCACGATAATAATTTCAATTTAATTTATTTCCACAATATAATAACATATAGGATAATAAATACAATGAAGTAATCATGTGAGGGGAGGGTAATATATAACACGAAATATATATAGGCCTAATACGAAAGCTGCCTGTATTGTTTCATCCCGTTCCGATGAAGATAGCACTACGTAATTTTACTTGAAACATATTGTAAATAAAATATTTACCATAAATCTAAAAGTTCTCCATCTGATTTCCTGCAGTTTTGAAGTAATTTGAATTTAAATTACGAACTATTTTCCCACAACCAATCAACGAATATTCATGCGCCGACTTGATTTTTATGACGTATAATTAAATTGAACCAATCGCGACAGTGATTTTACGTCACGCTTATCTAATTCTACAATAACAAAACAATTCTCAGCATGGCCGAAAAGAATCATGCGAATATGCAGCATGATTCACAGAAAAAGACGTTGTTTGTTTATTGCTGTGGATGACGCGTGACCAATTTGGGAAAATCAACACTGCGTTACTATCATATGTAATTTGACCAATCACAACGATGCATCATCCAAACTGTCGCTTGTGATTGGTCAACTCACTTGAGTTGCGCCTTTATTATTAAAAACAAAAGCAAAATTACACCCAGATCGTGTTTATTGAGATCAAACATAACCTACAGTATTTAAAATTTTCAGTTTTACAATTCCGGAATACTATAACTGAAGAATATAGATTACATTATTAATAATTTATAGTTCATAAATTCGAGAAAAAAAATTAAAGTCCTATTACTCAAAATGTAATTACAGTTTTAATGGAGATATTCGTAATTCCAGTTCCATTTAAAATGTTTTCCTTAAAAAAAGATTTCGGAAAAATAAATACAAATTAGACCCCTACATCAATTTTTCATTTGAAATTCTGCCTGTATGAAACTGTATTATTATGTCTACAATATAAATCTTAGGATATAATATTATTAACGCTAATGTTCCTGGATACACAATGTATGTGATGCATATATGTTACGGTATCAAGGCACTTGCCTATGAATGATACTGGACAATAATGTAGATACAGTATATGGAATTGGAATATTACCTACTACAATTGAATTCCAAACGAATCCAGGACAAAACTATTAACATGGCCAACACATATGGAGACATCCCTACTGCATTTAAATCTCCCGCAGTAACGTAACGCAACGTGACCAATCACAACCGATGGATTTCTTAACTGTCGCTCATCATTGGTCAACTCGCTTGCGTTGCGTCTACGTCATTGCATTGCCTTCTAGTGGGAACCAAGTTTCAAGGGTGCTTACGATCACGAAACAACATAATCTTACATAGAGGGCGGGGTTCAGGGGCACTATAAATGTAAATTCTGCTCTAAGGTTCAATACAATTACAATATAAGTAAAATATAAAAGTTAACATTTAATACATAAAATAATATACACGATATTTCGACAATTTAACAAATACAAACGTACTTGCAAAATATCCAAATATAGCCAGAAGTTCCCGATATGAATACTGAAATTTTATCTACATAAAATGCTAACTAATCATAAAACATTTAAATATTTAAAAATACACTATAGCATACTGTGACAAAGTCATTTATAAGTTATAGTATTCTATTGTTACTTTCGGTGTAGAATATCATTTGAAAGTCATTTATAGAATTTTTCAATGACAAATTAATTAACGAAATTGTGGGTACTGAGCCCAGTTTCCTTGTATAAACACTTGTGGTTGAGCTTGCTGCGTCTGTTGGCCGTTTTGTTGAGGTTGTCCCTGAGCAACCTGTTGCTGTTGAGCTGGCTGCGTCTGCACTTGTATTAGCTGCTGAGGTACTGGACTCATTGACTGTGTCACGGTGTGAAGCTGCGTTAACTGAGGCGTCCCGGTCTGATCACCCGATGCCTGCTGAAATTGTGTCACATTCTGCCGAACTTGCGATAAGTCTACTGTAGTGGTTGACGTGCCTGGCTGAGCACTGACCAGCTGAGTGGCTGCTGCGGCTGCCACTGCCATCGAACTGGTCTGGATCTGTGTCACAGGAATCGGTGTGACCGTGATAGTACCGGAAGACAAGTTCTGTGAGATAGGAATCTGCATTCCACTGACGCTGGCTATATTTGGCACTGTTCCAGCTGCCTGCGAGACTGGCATTTGAATCTGTGAAACTGGTATTTGAGCGTGCAGAGTCTGAAGGATTGGTGGTTGACCTTGTTGGTGTATAATCCTTTGAATCTGCTGAACAGGTTGATATTCAGATCCACCTTGCTGCTGGCGCATCTCGTTGATGGACTGCGACAGCTCCGTCATAGCCTGTGTTAGCAAGTCTGTAGCTTGTACAGGCTCTGTTTGAATAACCTGCGCCTGTTGATGACCACTTGGCGTCTCAATATACCGAATTTGAATAGTCTGAGGCGCTTGCAACTGATCCTGACCAACCACATGTTGTATTTCAACCTCTCCACCATGTTCTGGTTGAGCCTCAACTGTGATTGTTGCAGGATGTCCTGTAGCAGCAGCAGCTAGAGCAACAGCAGCGGCAGCATCTCCAGATGGGAACACCACTTGTTCACCGCCGATAACAACTTGTTGAACACCATGTTGAATGCTGTCATGCACAATGACATGATTCATGTCAGAATTCATTTGTTCCTGCATCAAAGAAATTTGATTAACTGTAGCACCTCGCTTAACCAGAGTAGAAGCCTGCGGATTTGATTCCATATGCTTCTTCCGTACATGATCCATCATCTTAGCTTTTGTACTATACTGACGTGGACAATGAGCACATGCAAAGTAATGTGTAGTTGTTGTGCCAGCAGGAGCTGTATGAGGATCACCCATTGGGCTGTTAGGATCTCCTTTGGTGACTCTCAGACTTGGAGGTAACTGCGCTCCTGGATGATTTTTTAGAATGTGTATTTTTCTCTTACTACTGCTTTTATACACTTTCTCACAATAAGCGCAGAAATAATTACGATTTGGCTTTACAATCGGAAGATTTAATTCGGGAATAGAGTCAATTACCACGTCAGGGTGTGTTTTTGCAAGGTGGTTTACCAGCATGCCTCGTCGCTTGAAGCCAACTCGGCAAATTCTACATTTAAAGGTGAAACGGTCTATATCACTTGGTGGGATCTGTGGCTTGAAAGGTACCTTCCTAGGCTTGTTAGCCTGTAACGCGATCTCTGCCTCCCTTTGAGGATTGTGCATCCGTTGCATATGCTCTTTTAACTTGTCTTTACGTTTGAATTGTTTTCCACAATTGGCGCATAGGAAGTCCTTTTTGTCCGAATGTCGTAAAAGATGAAGCCGAAGCTTATCAGGTCTTGGAAACACTTTTTCACAGTGGTCACAAGGGAATTCTTTTTGAGAATGAAAGCTACGAATATGTTTCCGTATCTGAGCGTATTCCTTGAATATTTTTTCACAGTGTGGGCAGTGATAAAGTCCATTTTTACGATGAAGCACAACATGTTGTCGGAGAAGATCACTCTTGTCAAAGGAATCTTCACAAAAGGGACACTGTAAGCACCTGTCTTCAGAATGCACTTTCATGTGACAGGCAAGAGCAGATTGACTTTGCACTGACTTCCCACAAACTTCACACTGAATTGAGTTCTCGTTTTCAATATGCAACTCCATATGTTTTTCGAGTTTCGTTTCATCTTGTAAAAATCTCTTACAGATTTCGCATCTGATGGCATTGCGATACTGCTCTACAATGCCAGGTTTATGTTGACCATGTGCACTCGCATGCAGCCATAACGTTTTCTTATCTTCAAATTCTTCATCACAATCTGGACACATCAACTCTGGGCCTGGATCATCATCATCATCATTGTTCTCTTTGTCATCATCTTCAGTCTTATCAACTTCCATTGCTTCTTCATCCTTGTTCTTAGCTGCGCCATCTTCTGTGATACCAGCTTCTTTGGCAGCAGTCTCAATTACTTCAGTGATAAATGAAACTGGTTGTAATTCTCCTTCTGGTTTGCTTTCTTTTGCTTCCGGTTCATCGTCTCGGAGGTCGTGAATGTTACTGTGAAGATCAAGCAAATCGTTGCTTTCAAAACACAAATCACACTGTAAACAAGGCCAGACATCATCCTCATCTTCTTCGTCAAATCCCCTTCGGCTTCGTCTCTGTCCCTCATTAGATTCCTCCTCATGTTTTCTCATGTGCCGTAGCTTGTTATATGTATGGGAAAATGTTTTCTTGCATACGGGACAAGTGAAGTTTTTCTCGCCGGAATGCATTAGCATGTGACGTGTTAAGCTGTACAGCCTAGCAAATTGTTTTCCACATTCTGTACAAGCATATCCCTCTTGCATTCTTAACTTCAAGCCTTTGGCTCCTTTCAGCTTAGACATTGCCAAGCGACCACGATACCCTTCGGGGTATTTTCTAGGCCGCCCTCTTTTGCTCTTTTTGCCTCGTTGTGGCTTAGTATGAAGGGCATCATGTGTTGCAAGGTGGCGCTGTAAAAGATCTGATGTTCGGAATTTACGGTTACACTCAAAACAAGGCCAGGTCTTATCATTTTCTTCCATTTCTGAAAAAAATAATGTTCAATTTTCAAATATTTCTTGATTTTATTACTACTGTAATGACACCTGTCTGTGAAGTGCCATTCAAACAATTATTCCTATATATAACACAACACACAAGATAATCATGCAAGACAAGTTTCATTCAATTGAAGCTCCATAATCCTATGCTACTACTGTAGGAACAACTAAATAATTGCAAACAGGTTAACAAGTAAAGAAAATACAGTTACATTACAGCAGTAACTGCAGTAGAATCTTTAATTAAAAATTGTCATACCTTGTACTTCTTCGGCCGTGGCTTCTAGAACGCTAAGCCCTAGAAATTCTGCGTACACTCTTGTATACCAGACCTTAAGTTCAGTCTTTGGGTCGATATTCTTCATTGTGGCAAAGTAGATGTTGCCATCGGCCTGGAACGCTACCAGGTTCTGCTCACTGTATCTCTTAGCTGGTCTAATGAACATCATCCAGTTACATTCTGCCTCATCCGAACAATCCACATACGACACTGATTGATCTGGTTTCTGGATCTAAATGGAAACATTTTTTTAAAATTAATTGACTAACGAAAGGCGATGGCAAATGATGATAGTAATGTGATATTCAGGAATATGAAGAATATTAAGATGGTGATGGTAATGGCAATGATAATGATAGTGAAGTGATATTCAGGAATATGATGGTTAATTATAAAATGCCTGATAATGATATGCAAATGATATATTCACCTTCCACTTTATGGCTGCATTACTTATTTCATCTTCTGCGGTTCTTACTTTTCCTTCAAGAGGCCCAAACTGAGTTCTTTTAGGAACAGTTTTACGAGCAAACACTCCTACAAAAACAATTCATATATTTATATTCTAATATTTGGTGTTATTAAAGAAGCAAATGGCATCAAAATAACTTTGATAAAGGTACTGTACCTATTTCTCCATCTTCTACTTTAAATATCTGTAAAATGGCAGGCAGACTAGCCCTAGCTCGAGATGTTACAGGCTTATCCGCAATGGTATGAAATATACCTTGCTTTAGAAAGTCTTCCTCGTTAAACTCATTACCTTCTTCTGTTAAAACAAAATGTAAAAAATAATGAATAATAATGAAGAAAAAAAAATGCAGTGCTGAAATTTTCTTTACAACCAACAAATGGCATAT
The DNA here is from genome assembly GCF_964355755.1 of Antedon mediterranea. Taxonomy (NCBI): domain Eukaryota; kingdom Metazoa; phylum Echinodermata; class Crinoidea; order Comatulida; family Antedonidae; genus Antedon; species Antedon mediterranea. Next base: position 4,025,387 of record NC_092677.1, read on the forward strand.
TTCTGTGCCGGATGATTATATTTCAAAACCAAACATAGTAGGAATCAAAAGTATATAACACCATGTTTATAGAAAGTAAGTTTTTTTTTTTTTTTTTAACCACTACAGTTCATTTGGTAAGAGAAAGATATTTCATAATGTCATGAACATGGACTGCACCTGATTTCCAAAAGTCCTAAATATTTTTTTTTAAATAGCTGGCACAAAAGTGAAAACAATTAAACGCTGGTTCAAAATGATACCTATTCACAATAAAACATTTTTGTTTTAAATTCAATATTTTACAAAGGGGCATCACAAGGTAAAACCACCCTAGTGAAAAATAATTCATAGCAAAATTGTTTTGGAATTTGGAGACAATACTGTAATCATTACACACATACCTTCATCATCGACATCCATATCGTTTGGATTTCCTGGTTTCATTGATCGCCTGCGAGGGCGACTATCAAGTTCCTCTTCGCCTTCCAATTTGTATGGAATAGGCTGAACAATGACCTTGGAACCCTTTTTGCGTCCACGTTTCTTAGGGGTTACCCCCGACGTGGATGCAGTCATCTCTTCATCCACGGTGCTCTCATGGATCATGCTTGGCACATGTGGTATTATCTCACCTTCACGCTCTTGGATGCTGAGCGCTTCATGAAGGAGGAAGAGATCAGAAGGGGGTTCAGCAAGAACGCCCGTGGAATCTGGTATTGTTGTACCTTCAGTATTTCTATCTGCAAGTAAAAAAATATTTTCTGCATTAAAACACAATTTTAATACAGTTCTCCAAAACATTCAATAAAATGATTAATACTAATAATAATTAAAAGTATAAAATTGTTAATTGTTAAATTTGATTCATTTTGTTATCATCAATCAAAATTTATTAATAATATATGCAAAATGTGTGACCTCAAAATGTCTCACTGACTTAAAGTAGAAAGCTAGCATTAAATACTCTTTTGAATTATTTTGTGTCGGAACTAACCTTCCATAACTGTGGAAATCTCTTCGACATGGACACAGACAACATTAGGTTGTTCGTTATCTACTGGTGGTAGCGACTCAGCCACCGTTGACTCAGGTTCATGATGACTTGACTCTGCCTCCGAAGACAATGCAAAACGACTGCTGGTGCTGCCCTAAATCATAAAGCATTAGATAATGCACTCTGTAAAGGAATCTTATGGTTTCCTCTTAATGGGAACATGGTATGGCGTCTCTTTAGAATTGGCAAACTTCCAAGAAACGTATTTATTAATTCAGTTTGTTTGCATGATAAGATACACAATTTTCAAGTTAACTCCCAGCCTGCTCGGATTTTCTTTTTTTGTATAATTAGTATTTAACTAAAATATTATATACAGACAAATACCTATTGATTTTTTTTTTAATCAACGTCAAAAAGATTATTAAAATCTATAGTTATGATGTACAGTACTGGAATATTAAATAGTGCGCTATGAAATCAGTCAAGTACAGTATTTCTGTTTTTGATTTGTTTATACAGTACTAAATATTTAAACCCGGAAGAGATAAAACAAGACAAACATGAGAAGCAGAAGCATCATTGATGAAGCGGCTTCCTAGATAGGAAAATTCTGGTTTAGGTAGAAAAAGATTTTTCTGGTATTACCAATTTAAAGCAACATACATACACACTTAAAATTAAGACCAGACTAAAAGATCTATAAATATTATGTGCATACTACTAATTTAGTAATAAATTAGTGTACAGTGTACGATTTATTTCCTTCTAGGCTAGCCTACAATAGTTAAATATTGAATTGTACCTGCTGGCTAGTGCCCTGAGAGCTTGATACACCATCATCCTGTTCACCTCCCTGTGAGGCATGTGGTGGCCACACAGGCTCTCGTCCCTCAGCTTCCATATTTTACTTTAAAAAAACACATTTAAATAACATTAGCTATCATTATTTAACGACATATAAAAAATAGACAAAATAGTTTTAAAGTTTAAAGTGTTTTCCTCGTCAGATAATCAGTCCTATCTGTTGGTTAACTCCATAAAACACCTGTTCCTGGGAGCAGTCACTACTTCTTATCAGTTAGCCATATGTCATGAATTTATAAGAAAGGAACAATGTGACGGGATTCGGATTGCTAAATAAATTTGCATAGAAATGATATAAAAAGAATATGTCTACATACATCACATGGATGGTGTAATTTGTTTATTATATAGTAATAAAATATGTATTTTCAGTTATATGAATTGTTTTTATTTTTTATATAGTTGCCACCTATGAATAATTAAAATGAAACAGTATAACTATTTATTAAAATTAGACTACTGTATATCAAGTACTCCATGCAACTATACAGATAGATCTATGCTATTAATACACACTATAGCAAGCCAAGGGCAAGGCCTAACTAAGAAAGGCCTAGCTAGCTAGGTATAAAATGTAGGCAATTATCCTAAAAATAAATCCTGATTTTTAGATTGTACTAATTATATAGTTTTATCCTGTACTGCTAATTCAATCAAACAAAAAGAGCACCCCCTTAGATTATTGAATTATCCCAAAAAGTGGAACGCTCTTCGTAAACAAAAAATGGACTATCCTGGGGATGGGCCTACTCCATTTCCTTGCCGTGTGTACCCACCCGAATGGTTTGACCGAATCGTTCAACGACTAAAATATAAATCTAACGTCTTTATCTTCGCTTATTCGTACTACGTGCATTAAATATTACATATTTGATTTAGTTGTCTTTATTTATATCTTTAAATGTATCCAGACACAACATATTAGTGAAAGGAAGCGATTTGATGTGTGTAAAACAACAACGATATGACATCACAATCTCTGAACTCTTCGCCATTTTCGAACGACGACCTCCCCTATCCAAAATGGTTGTCTTCTTTCTTTTCGCAGACGACAACCAAATATAAAAACATTCCGAAAATTCGAACTAATTAATCAACAATCACATTGAATAATTCAGAAGATTTCTAACAAAACAGTAAACAAATATTTTATAGTTAGGATTTACATTTTAAAACGAATTAATAACAGAAACATCAGTCAAAAATAAGCAAATAAAATACTGACAAATCTGCTACAAAATCGACGAAACCTACTCCGGCTGTTTGGTCTGGTCGATACGTTGTTCGTGTGCATTTAATTGTAAAAAAACTAGCGAATGTATAAGTACTAAATATACATTAAATAACTACAACACACTCACTAAGGTATAATACTAATATGGGCTAATTATAAACTGTAAATTAAAGCAGATTTCAGAAAATAATAAATGCAAATTTGTACACGTACCTTTCTTCCCTCCCGAAAAGCGTCGGTTATGCCAAATACAATGTAGCCTACGTAAGGTGGATTTTGATTGGTTACAATCTACCGCATGGAAGCTGTCATTATAGGGAATAAAAACAACACGAAAAGTGTATGATTCAATATAATATCATTTTTCTTGAGCAAACAAGTTAATACAAAATATTCTTATGGCAATTGTATAGTAATAATAAATAAATATTTGAATTTGTCTAAAAAATGTATAAAACCGTCCATTTTAGGTGTACAAAAAGTAGCCAATAGGACAAGCCGTTACATCATAATTCGTAGCTGAAATGCTTATGAATATGCATTACCGAGATAAATATTTTTCCTGTCTGTACTTCGTCTCCTCTCTCCGATCTCATAAAACTTTATCCGCCTCCTAAAAACGTGGTTGCGCTACTGTATATATTATACTGTAAAAAGAAAAGCATGCACATTTTGTGAAAAGCAACCAATGACATTTAGATGTTAAATAATTTAATTCAGTTTTTTTTATAATTTTATTCATACATACTGTACGTTTGTGTCTGCAGGGAAGAATTTCTCTTCCCTGGTGTCTGTATTATACTGCCTTGTGGTTAAATATGGTCAAACGACCTGACCTGTATGCATATTTAACAAGCATTAGAAATAAAGATTTCAAAATTATTTTTCAAGGGGACAATACATCGTTAAGAAATATTTACCTTGAAAATAACTTTTAACATAAACAAAATCAAAACAAAATAAATAAATATTTGTTTCTTCTGGTGTACATAGTACATACAAGTGATCATAGACCAACTTAATACAAGTGCGCTGGTAGATTGAGGCTCCTCAGTGTGAAAACAAATCGATTTGCTAAATCCTTTATTCCTTCGGTATCATCCAGTACCACAGGAAGTCAAGAAGATAATTTTATCTTGTAATTTTTTAGATGTTTTTATATGAATGGTCTTATGCTATATTTGTTTTTATTGTGTTTTCTCTGTTATTATTACGAGCAATGAATTTCCTTTTTGAGGATCAATAAAAACGTTATCTTATCTTATCTTATCTTACACAAATAAAACTATTTTTCGTCGAACACTTTCACACATCACATCACTTTTGTAATTTTTAGATTTCAATTTTTAAGATTTCAATTTCACTGAAGCCCATATGTTCCAGTTCGAATACAGGTCTGTTTAATTGGAGGTTGACATATAATTATATTGAAGCCTTTCCACTTTGCAAAAAAAAGTAAAAAAATCGCGCACCCTTAACAAGAATGATAGCTGCGATATTCATTACCATCGCGTGTTTCTGATGAGCTTTTGATTGGTTGTGCAATTTTCGCTTCAAGAATTTGAAACAATTCTTTAAACAAAACTACTTTCACTCAAGGAAATATAATTCGTCGCAGAGAGGGATTTGGAATTTGGAAATATGAATGTAATAAGCCGACGATTTTTATTCGCGCGAACAAATTCGCCTTGAGTGTGGACAAGGACAAGTGGCATGCATGTCCCAATTCAAGGCTCAGTGAGTGGTGACAGGCTCAATAAATACATTAGGGAAATATCTCTGAATTCGGCTACAAGGGAGGGCAGAATATAAATCGTCACAAACAGCATGGAGTGGTTTAATATCTGCCAGAATACAGTGATAAAGAAACAATACAAACAAATTGTATATTTTAATGTCGACTGACTCTATTTAAATTACTATCATTTTATTTGGTTCGTACACAGCGTGCTCTTTTACAAATTAACTTTAGTTTATTTATAAAAAAAAATTAATAACAAAATTTACAAAAATTAAACCTTATTACTGTACAATAAATTGTTAGGTTAATTTGGTTGCTGTCTTTGTAATTTATTAATGACAAATCAATCTTTAGTTTATAAGAATGAGGGATTTTTTCTTTGTTTGACATATTTAATACCGTTTGATATTTGTTGAAATTCCACATTATAGTATAGTTATATTATAGTACAGTATACTATATTTATAGTAGAACTCCTCCATTGGAGGTAGGGTAACACTAAACCCCAATACTAGGTGGACATTTATGGATCCTGAATGGGTTCAGTAAAAATAGTTGTTAAAAAATTATTTCTGCAATTGCCATTTAACTGTTTGATATCTTGATATTTATAAATTAAAATTACTGTAAAATTAAATATTATTGCAATTATGTTTAATTACATATCAAACTTTGATTAAAAAAAGATTAACGTACATTAAAGTAAAGTATTGTTTCAGGTGTGTCTATGGATAACACATACATATGGCACCAGGAGAAAATGTAAAGTAAATTAATCATCAAATGCATTGTCTTGTACCATTTCGTAAACTTATTAAACTCCACAGCTTTCCATCAAACACCAACACCATCATACGTATATCGCATCTAACACAGAGCTTTACACTCTCTAGGCTTAACCAATTTCTCGAAACAGCTAGTAAAGTTGCCCGCCTCTTTCTTTTGATTCATGAATAATTAATGAGGATAAAACATTCAGAGACACGCTGAAATTCTAAAGGGTTACACTGGGTATGGGATAAATGGAAGGATGTGATATCTGTACATGATGATACATCCTGTACATTGCAAACTGTACTGTACTCTCTTTCATACAATATAAGTTTAGATTTGTTCAACAGTTTCATAAGTAACCTGAGCAGTGGCCTGGGTCAGCTCTGCCTCTGAAACCCGTCCAGACAATTCAACAAATTGTTGCAGCACGCGAACACCTTCCACAACATCTGGTGTCAGATTGGCAGCAGTTCCATCATCTAATTGTAGCACAGTTCCTGTATCACTGACTGCTGTTACTACTTCGCCGTCTTCTGCCGATCTTACAACCACCTCTGGCGACTGGATAATATGAACAGTAAATCCTTCTTCACCATGGATGACTGACCCTAAAACAGGACCAAGACTACCTGCCGGAACTGAAAGCTCCTGAATTATGTTTCCAGTTTCTGGATCAAACTTCGCATGTTGTTCAATTTGCAATATGTTTTCCTCTTTGTTTGCATCGTTTTGTTCATCCTCATCCTCTATGGTTCCGAGCTTCCTTACCTTACTCGGATCATCAGCGTACATGACTGGCAAGTAGTCGGAAGCGAGAACTTGTGGATGCTTACGACGCATATGGCGGCGATATGACGCTACAGTCTTTAAAAAAGAACCACAGTGCTCACAATGACATGAATTTTGAAACTCATGATGTTGTTTAATGTGTTTATTCAAAAAGTACTGACGGGTAAACTTGTGTGTACAAATATGACATTGTAGTTTGGAACCTTCGTCATGAATGAGAGCGTGGCGTTTTAACAATGCAGGGTTATTAAACTTTCGCTTGCATATTTCACACTGAAAATTAAATGTGTGGTTGTGAGTAAGTAAATGCTTGTTCAAGTTACCTTTCTGGATGAACGCTTTTTCACAGAATGTACACTTAAAGTCACGCTGATTCAGGTGGATTTTTACATGCATATCGTAAGCAATGCGAGATCTGAATTTTTTATTGCAATCTTTACATTCTGCCACGGTTTCCTGAGTGTGGGATCGGATGTGTGCCTTCAATGAATCTTTTCGATTAAACATTTTTCCACATGTATCACACATGAACTCCTGCTGCTTCTCATGCACCATTCTTTTGTGTTTGGCCAGCCTTGCTGGTTCTAGAAACACACGATTGCATTGGTCACAGCAGCAACTGACCATTTGCTTCTTGATTTCTGCGTCTGTGACAACCATCTGCTGATGTTCTTCAGTATGGATACTGATCTCTTCTTCTGAGGTGAGAACTTTGGGACAAATAGTACATGGCAGCGCTTCAATGGAATGGAACATTTTCAAATGATTGATGAATGATTTCTGTGTGCTGAACTGACAATGGCATTCAGGACAGATGTTAAGAATGGAATTTTTTAGATACGGTATTTTCACAACCTGTGTGTTGCCATCAGTGTCATGGACAACCTTATAATGAACTTTCGTGTGTGTTTTAAGTGACGCTTTACATTGAAACTTTCGGCCACACATTTCACATTCATGCAACTTTGGTAAATGCTTCTTCTTATGGCGTTTTAGAGCCCACTGGTCATCAAATGTCTCTGTACAATTGTTGCAATTAAATTTATTTGACATCTTTTCTTTGGCCTCTTTGAATTTTAAAATATCTTCATCTGTACATTCATGGGTTTCCATATTCTCTTTAAACTTAAATGATGCACCGCATTCCTCACAAGTCAAGAGTTTTTGCGATTCAAGGTCTACACGGCAGTTATGACGCTGGACACTGTCTTTACGTTTGAAGACACTCTCACACTGACCACACTTGTACATGAGATTGCTATGCTTACGCATGTGTTTATTGTACACATTACGTCGCAAGAACGCACTTGGGCAATGCTCACATCTGTACACTTTTGAAATACCAACATTAATGTTCACTTCTGGATGATCTGTTAAAATATGCTCTGTAAGAGACATTTCATGAAGGAACTTCTTGTCACAAAGTTGACAGGCATAAGGTTTTTCTTCATGCATGGCCATATGACGGTGAAGGTTTTGCTTAGTTGTACAAACTCGTCCACATAGACTGCATGTGACATCATCAGCGTCTATATCAATATCATTTACCTTCTCTCCTTTTGCCTTGTGATGCGCTAAATGTTCCATATAAAGGTAACGCCTGTTAAACTGCACACCACATAAACTACATTTTAAGTCGTTCCTAAGTTTGAATTCCGATTCTGTACCCTGCCCACTATGAACTGCCATGTGTCTTCTCAGATTTCCTTTGGAGGCCATTTCCTGATCACAAATCTTACATTTGAATAAGTCTTCAATTACCGAGGACTGCTTTGACACAATGATTTTGTGCACGGTACGCATGTGTTCATGAAGACGACGTTGACTTGGGAAGATCTTGAGGCAAATATCACATGGTAATGTCTTCTGCTCATGTACCTCTTCTACGTGTCTCTTTAATGATGGCTCATGGACAAATATCTTTTCACAATACTCGCAAATGAATTGACTTTTCATTGAATGTGTGGCTTCTAAATGCTTCTTTAGACTGTTTTGTGTTCCGAAAACCTTTTCACAGTGATCACACCGAAACATCAACAAATGATGAACTTCATGCATGTGTGAAATATACAGACCTGGTTCTTCACATACAGCCTTGCAGAGATCGCAAGTAAAATTGTCAGACTTCTGTTCACATTCTTTCTTTTCGTCTTGTGTTGTTAACCTAATATCATGGTCAAGAATAAGGTGGCTTGTAAGAAGAGTTGTTGAAGGAAACTTCTGTGGGCACATAGTACAACCCATATTTTTTCTTCCATGTTCCTCAAGAAGATGAGCCTGAAGAACAGTTTTCAGAAACCTCTTGTTACAAACTCCACAAGGAATGAGGTCTTCAGAATGCATTAGCACATGCTTGTTATATGCTTTCATTGATGTTAAGGTCAAATCGCAAGCCTTGCATGGTATACCGTGATGAGACTTCAACATATGTGACTCGTAGTCTGCCTTTTTCCAGAATCCTTCACCGCATTCTAGACAACCGTAGATATCAACAGTTTCTAGCTTATCAAGATCATCTTGGTGGCACTTCAAGTAATGTTGAACAAGTTGAGTTCGTGAATCAAACTGCTTTTCACACATTTCACATAAATGCTTTTCAGACTGATTCTTTCTGGGTCTTCCTCTACCTCTTTTTTTAACAGATGTGGCCACCTCGTCCACAGTGTCTTCTTCTTGGAGTTTATCTGCAGCAGCTTTTTTTGGTGATGGTGTTATTACTCTGGTGGATTTTCTTGTACTTGGTGATGTTGATTGAATTTGGTTCTCTATAGGCTCTGGTAGAGTAGTCTCTAACGTAGCAATCACCTCTGCATTGGTATGAATTTCACTTTGAACATGAGTGATTAGCGCAAACTGATCATTAAATACCATTTTACATTCTATACATTGCCAATCAATTCCCTTCCCACCTATTTCATCTACGACAATACTACTTGTGCCTTCTTCAGGTGGCTTATCTTTACTTTGAATAGGATCATCACTGTTGACAACTTCTACAGAATTGCTGTAAACATCATTGACTGTGAAAAAACCATCTGAACCTTGTTCTAGTTGAGGAATCGTTACAACACATGGCTCTGTTCCATCTGCCTCAGTGTTCCGTTTTACAACAGAATTTTCTTTAATACTAAATAATTCTTTAACATTAAATTTTTTCTCAGACTGCCGATGTGATTTTCTAGTTGCAAAAGGAATAACGCGTTGCTTGCGACTTTTACTTGGCGACACAATCTTTGGTTGAATGGTATCTTCTTTTTTAGTCCTTTTCGCAGGTGATGATTTTACCGAACTTGTTTCTTCAAACTCTTTGCCAATACTCCTCTTTCTTATTTCTTGTAACTCTTTACCTAATAAAAAAAAATCCAGTGAAAATATAAGAATGTAGCAGATACAGTAGTGCTGTTTCGATTTTCTAGACTATTGTAAAAACCTCACCTCAAAATACATGTACTGTTTTCAAAACTTACCTCTTGAATTTTGATAATTTTCCAACGCTTCTTTTTCTAATCGACGTCCGTAATGTGGAGCATACCAAACCAGAAGCTTGCCATCAACCTCAATATCTTTAATAGCAGAGTACATTATGCCATCTTTGTATTGAAACGCACTAAGATTCTGTTCCACTGCATTGCCAGCTACTTTCACAAGACACATCCAATTGCATTTGTCTTCATTACTTGGATCAAGGTACACAGGTTCCTCGTCTTTTTTGAATACCTGAAATGTGTTAAAAGTAAAAATAATTTTCCTTCTTTTCTGTGGCTGGGATTCTTAAGCCTTTTTATCTATCTCTTTCACTTATACAAATGGCAGACTTGTTTGTTTGGAAACAATACATTTGTGCAGTGTTTTAACATTTTATTTAATGTACAGTGCTCGAATATTGTATTTTACCTTTAGAAAAAATCCTTCCAATTTGTCATCAGCAATACTATCCAGAAGAGGTGCTTCAAAAGGACCAAATCTTGTTCCTTTTGGAATTGCAATTCCTGCAACAACATGCTTCTCCCCATCAATAACTTTCAAGTTCAAACTTCTTGGAAGAGTGGCTTCTGCTTTATTCAGAATAGGTTCTCCGAGGACATTGAGAATGCTGCCTGCAAGAGGGCACTCGGTCTCATGCGTATCCTGACAATCCTCACACCCTAAAAAATGTTTATCATACTTTCAATTTAAATATACAGGTACTGTAATATCAAAAGACTTAAATACAGTTTAACAGAGTTTTGTTGCCAGATAATAATTATTCAGTAAACAATGAAAAATAACCATGAGTGAGAATGGGCTAAAGCCCAAACAGATCCTGCACTCACGCAATGCACAGCAAGACACTTTTAGAATACAGCTTTAGGAGTCATGTCTAATTATTCTACAGGCAGAAAGTGTAGTTTCAGTACTGCAGTAGAATTATTTTAAAACGATTCCTTAAATAGAAAAATTGGAAATCATGTTCAATCTAGGAATCATGCAACTTACACAATGGAGTAGAATTTTCGTCAGACTGCATTTTTCAAGATTTGAAACACTTTTTTGAACCTGTACAGAAAAAAAAATTATTGTAACTCCTACAGTATACACATTTTAGGTTTAAATGTTTAAACCTAAAATAAAAAATTTAATGTTAACCACACAATATACAGTACTGTACTATCAATGTAGGCCCATTAGTTACCATTTACATAAAATTAAATTAATTTACAGGTATTGTGAAATGATAAACGCTGTGTATACCCACAACAATCATTTGCCTTGTTTGTTTCAATTTTGATATATATTTTTTTAAATAACGTATTAACGTTTGGTAATCACATTGGCTGAAGCAAAACTTTTTATGAAAGGAAAGTATGGTTTTCGTGTTGTGCCTCTGTATTTTAAACATTTTATTTCTGTTTCTTCAGAAGATAATTTTCATTCATATTCAAAGTCTTGAAAGTCTCCGAAAACACATCCCACAACCAACTAGCAAGGGCTAGAGTGGAGTGGTACACCCCGCCACCAAACCGTATCTCTCAGGCCAGTTTTAATTTATTAACTTTGGGCCAATTCTTGGCCTAGCCTACCTGAATGGTGGGTCATTCATGGGGCATGGATTAGAATAGATAGGCTACAGCAGTAGCAGGGTAGGGCTAGCTGCCTGATTGGTTGAGCTTTCTATCTAGTAGGTAGGCCCAGCCTAGACTAGAGGGGATCCCTAGCAATAGCATTGCCATTAGCATATTTGTTGTTGCTCGATCACAGTATTTATCTGATAGAAATTAAGGAAGTTTTTAAAAATTAAAGGTTGAATGTACCACACCAAATACACTGCTGCTGGCGTGGTACAAACACATGTGATACATTACTAGTAGTAGATTAGTAGTGTACTCTATCTGTGTGGAACTGTAAAAACCAATGCCAAGCATGGACCGTTTCGTTCCGAGTTGCCATATTTACCCGCCGCCGCGCCAAAAGCACAATGTAAAACATGGAAGGGCTAGAGAAAGTGCAGCCTCTGTATTTTTTTCATACATTTTTCTACATAAAACTACAGTCAAAGAATGTTACACAATTACTATACATTACATTAATTACACTATATTTTTATATTATATTTCATGATAAGTATATTGTAAAAGAAATAGTGATTTCGTATAAAAAACCAACCTACTAATTTTGGCAAAACATATCCGCGTTGGTTCGTCTCGAATACGCGGAGAGAGGTCGCAAAATTGTAATCTACCGAGAGCTGATATTACAACAGTTCCCATTGGATATTTAAAAGAGTACTCTAAAGAAAACACATATTAAACTCCTTATTATTTACCGTTATTATTGAAAATATTGTATTATTAATGGTCGTACATTACATAATTATATAAATGATGACATAATTTTACGTTAGATATTTGGAAAATAAAGCTCAGAATTAGTAAAAGTTATCAACAATGTCAACAACCAATGACATACTTCGTTAAAAAAAGCAAGTTGACAAAATCAAAACCGGAAAAGAAGATACTTGTTTTGTTTTTCGACGACGATGACGATCGCCATGATTTTGTGATTTGTCTGTGTTTTTGTTTTGGTTTTTGAAAATGAAAATAAAATAAACAAACGAATATAATTCCAGCATAAGCCGTAAAAACGGTACAACTATTGATAATTGTAAGTAACCTACTCTAGCCTAGGTTAGACCTAGCCTAGTAGGAGGGCAGACTATGCCTACTTTAGATAGGCTAGGCCTACTAGGCTAGGCCTACTACTACTAGGCCCTAGCCTAGGCCTACAAGCTAATTAAAAGCTAGTTTTTAGTTAGGCGGCTATATAGCTACCTAGTAGGCTAGGCCTAGATAGCGAAGAGTCGATAGAGTAGAGAAGCGGGAGGCGAGCTTACAATCATAATAACATAGGGCATACGTATAGTTTAGTTTAGTTATAATGGGAAAGTTTAGGCGAGTGCCTTTTTAACCCCATATCAACTACATTGTGTCGATGCGATTCTTGAAGGTGTTAGTGGTCTCAGAATTAACGTCAGCTGGTAAACTGTTCCAATGGTTTATTACTCGTTGCGAGAAGGTATGTCTTCTACAGTTCAATCCTTTATGGAAAATAGGCTTGAAAAATCTCAGGTGATGTCCTCGAGTAATTCGGCTATTATGTTACTTCTCATTTGGAAAAAGTCATCCTTGGCTACACCCTCGAAATCTTCAAAAATTTTATATGCTTCAATCAGGTCACCTCGAATTCTTCTGTCGTACAAGGTTGTTAGGCCAAGAAGCTTTAGTCGATCTTCATATGAATATGAACGGATACATGGAACTAATTTAGTCGCACGACGTTGTCCTCTTTCAATTACATTTATGTCCTTTTGAAGATACGGATTCCATACTTGAACACAAAATTCGAGATGTGGGCGTATGCTGACTATAAACAAATTATGCCTAACTAAACGGGTAATGATAGGCTAGGGCCTAGTAATGTATTATATTTTTATACTACGTACTAGCTAGCCTATCATATTACCTTTTTTATTGTCAATGTCATAAAAATGTTTTTCCTTTCTTGCAGGTAGTCAGCTAAAATCTCTAGTAGTGTCACTATCAACAATCTCAAGAATAAGATGGCTTTAACGTCATCTAGTGCACAAATTATTTATAGTAAGAAGTTTACTATATGGCTTACATTACAATATTTGAAAAACATTTTAACACAATAAGCCAAGGATGTAATCCAAACATCAAATTAAGACTTTATTTATATACATTATAGGCCTACTGTATTTATACTGTAGGGAAATCCATACTGTATGTTTCCCCTACAATAATTTGTATTTTGTTATAAAATATAGGGATATCAATACAAAACAATAAAATGGTAAATACCATTTCATTTACATTCAACACTGTTGAATTGAATTGAATTGAATTTATTTGGAAAATCATCATAAAAAATACATACAAAGTGATAACATAAATTATGGACATTACAAATAATACATTTATAAAAGACTTTCCAGGATAGCCCAAAAAGCTTATCAGCTTATTTCCATTGGGATCCTTTTACAATCTAAAATAAAAAATATAAACATTACAAAGTATTGCATTAAACACGTAAATATTACAAAAACAATAATACAAAAAACAAGTTAAATTAAAGATTATGATTGACTTATAAAATTATTTGGTAGAACAGAAATGTGATTTAACATTTTTCTTAAAATTAAATTTGTTTTCTATTTGTTGAATGGAATGAGGTAGGTTATTCCATGCCTTTACTACTGTAACTTGCAATAATATATTGTAGAGAATTATACAGGCTATAAATTTTAATCTGGTTTAATATTATACAGTTACTAAGTTAAGTATTTTTCACTTTCTTTTAGTTTTGATTTTTAGTTGTTACCAAGCCACAACTACTACCCAGGCTCAGATATATTCCGACTATGTTCCACTAAATCTAACAACCTTTTGTAAGTACAGCATTGGTCAGGTAGCCTAATGGTATAAATGAGGAATTACATTTTTTCTTTATTAAAGAGGGCCTAAATACCAGTTAACCTACTGGGCTAAACTGGAAGGATTACCCTCTTTAATGATAGTTAAAATAAAAAATCAAAAAAAAATCTATTTATATTTTATTCATAAATCTAAAATGAAAGACTACATTGGTTTGAAAATGTACCAACAAGTTATTTCAATGAAACAAAGCAGATACTGCAGTAACTGCAGTAGAATAATTTTGACATAAACTTCACCTACACACAATACAATAACAAATAAACTACATACTATCCAAGGCCATTATTGAACACAAAGCAACAAAGTATAACTAGTATAGTATAAGTATAATTTTTTTTTATGCTTTATGCATTCATTCAATAAGTCGAAATTTATTATTACTTTTCAGTGGAGCAGCTGATGAATTTTTCTTACTCTCAAAATAATAGAAACGATTACAATAATCAGCAATATTACCCGGCTTCATTGCCGTTCACAGACCAACCGCACGACACAAACAATGACGAGTACGTTACCCCTCATCCCAACTATTGGGACGACTGGGACACCAACAGTAATCGAAGTAATCTGATAACTAGTACCATGATAGCAGTAGCTATTGCGCTTATTGTTCTTATTAAACTGACGTTGATTGCGCTTATGGTCAGACGAGGGCGCCGTTTACAACAAAGGATGTCGGTTGTATCATCAAGTAAGTTGAACAGCTGCACAATATATTTTATAACGACGATTATGGGTATAAAAATATTTGCTTAATTACCGTAGATGCCCGGGGATATGCTTGCATGCGAAGGTAATCGTAAAGTCAGGGGTGGGATTATACTCGAGGTGGGATTATACCCGAGGAACTACGGTAATATTTAAAATTTCACACTTAATTTTGTCTTTCCAATTTCAGATCAAATAAGTATTCCAAATGAATTTGACAACGATAGTGCTCATCTCGTTACTCCGGCGACTATTATGTACGTGGAGCCCGAAACCCTGGACAACACCAATGGCGTACCCACTGTACCATGCTCCACAGGAACGCAAGGCCTCCTAATGACACCGCCACCATATAGCGAGGTTTCAACTGATAACTTGCCTTCGTCTGTTTGTACCCCAAAAGATGACTATCCGCCCCCAGCTTATCAAGAATTGCCAGATGCTTAGTGTGTGTTGTTCATGTTGTACAGTCTATAAAGAATCATACTGTAAAGCACAGTTAAAAAAAAATAGTGCTTTAAAGGATTTCACTAAACATATATAGATGTACATATTCTACTTCTCAGTTCATTTCTATGAATCTATTCTAAATACAGAAAATCCTTACATAATACGGCGTAATGATGCCACCATAATACACATTAACTAGTTATGTGCAGTAGACATCATAATAAAAGTGTGTGGATAAGGGATATTCAACGGAACATTTAAGGGACATGTTTAGAACCCAACAAATTGTCCCCTAAATAAATTTGGCTATATTGTTGCTAATTAGTTTCTCGGAAAAGTGTCCCTGCAATAGGAGTGCCCATTGAAAGAGGTTTGGATTTACTGTATACCGATATAGCCTTGATAATTTATACATGGGAAGATAATTATGCGTAGATGCCGTTGTTTTACATCAATGTTACATCAGTGTAATTTTACAGGCCTCGATTGCTGCGATGTTATTTGATGATTCACGGAAACGCTCGCACACATTTTAACTTAACCAACAGTAATGTCATAAATATTGGCTCATACCATGTTTCCTAATTAGTATACTACAAATAGATCATGGTGCGATTTCTGTGTGAATGGCTTCTTTTTATCGTGCTAAACTAAAATGATAGATCATGATAATTAAGTCGGTATAATTATATAGAATAATATTAATAGTTGCTTCCACAGACAGTGCCTGTCGTAGTTACCTACTCAATTATTTAACATTTTAAAAATCATTATTTTTAAAGATTTATTTATTTAACAGGGTTTGAAGTACATTTTAACAAATATTGTATAATCTGATTTGGTTTTTCATATTATAATATATTAAATATTTTTTTTGTTTCATTTTTCTTGATTTAAATTTACTGTGCTTATTTTATTTACAAATAAGTGACATTATTTATTATTTAATAATAGCAATGTTTTAAATATTTGGAATATTTCATCGGGTGGTATTCTGGTGCGGATTCAAAATGTTTTGCATTATTTACCAACCTTTATAAATACAGTATTTAAAATTATAAATTTAATTTCAGTTATAGATTAAATACCATACATATTGTTAACATAATACTGTACTATGTACCTACTGCATGCTGTGCATTATATAAGCATGAACGTACTGTATGTCATGCATTATTATAATATAAGCATGAACAGACTATATGTCATGCACTATATAAGCATGAACTGTACTGTATGCTCAACTTTATATAAGTGAACATACTGTACTGTTCTATAACTAATACTGTATTTTATATAATGAGTGAACGTACTGTATATTACAGTGGACATACAATATTGTTTTATCTAACTGAGCACACTGTAACTTAATTTGTACTACAGTAAAACAATCAATACGGTCATATATCAGCGTAAGATGTTAGATATATATGTATAAAAGGTTAGAATAAACCAATTTCTTTGTACACTCCTATCTGTAAACAATAAAAACTATTTTATAATAAGTTGATTTGTTTAGCCTAATTTTTTACACCAGAAAATAAAACATATTTTGAAAACACTTCCTACATACATACAGACAATAAAAACATTTTATAACAAGAAATATTTCTTACAAAAAACGCTGCTCGCTTATTGACGTAACAGTTTTAAAGATATATTGTTCCTCTGAAAAATATTTTTTATTTCAAATTTGTTTTTGAATGTGTCATTTTATTGTTACCTGAAAAAAATGTAATTAAAAGCAAAAAATACTTCAATTGTCTGTCAGACAATGTGGTTTTTGAGTTATAATTAAACGTTTCTTTTCTCTTTCTATAATGTGAATTTTGTTACAGAAGTGAATAACTTTGATATGAAACAGATTCAATTTAGTTTATTTTATTGCTAAGGTCAAGTCTGGGGGTCACTTCATCAAGCCTTAGATACTTCAAGTGTGAAGTATCATATTACAAACAAAAACTTTCATGGACTGTTTTGATAATAATTCAATGATTATCTGACAGCGAAATACAGTATTATCATGGGACTCATAAATACCAGAAATGCAGCTGCTACTTATAAATTATAGTGGAGTTTCCATTAACAAAAATGTCAAAGTGTAGTACTATAACTGCTGCTTGATTTCATCTAATTAATGAGTCATCTCGTGTGACGCAGCGGGCTAGAGCAGCAGCCTGAAAAAAGACAAACCACAATGTAGAAGGAAAAAGCTTTTAAGTTTTAATACAAGAATAAAATTATACTAAAAATACAACTGTATAATGTTATAAATATATAGATGAAATATCCAGCATGTATATGCTAAAGTTGCTTTTTAAATTTGTTTTCGAATATATAATTAATGTTTATGTTTTGTCATTATTTGCATTATATAACATACGTATATGTTCTAAAGCTGCTTTTTAAATGTGTTCAACAAATATGTTGATCATCTAACCTTAATACAACAAATAGTAAATGTTTATTCAATTAACCCGCTGCTTCCCAGTCCCATAAACAATGTTGAAAGCTATGCCATTAAAAGGTGTTCACCACAAGGTAGAACGCGCACAACAATATTGTGTTGCAGAATTCTAACGACAAAGCTGAACATCCATGCAATGAACTAGTAAATCTACTTTTGCATTCTAGTAAAACTAATAGTACTATTAAACATCATGTGATTTGAAATTAACCAATCAAATGGCAAGAATACACTTAAGTGGTTATAATAAATAAAGCACTATTATTTATTGGGTCTGAATTAAAATGTACCTCATGAACTCAGTGTTTGACCATTGACAGAATTTTTGTGAATATGAAGGGTTAAATGTAAAAGTAATAAGGAAAAGGAAGATAAAGTCTTGAGGCTATGAAGTCTTGAGAATCAAGCCAAAATGCCTGTTTACCAAAATGAAGATAAAAAAATAGAATTACTAAAACTCTAGATCTCGAAACATGTTGCTCAAATGCAACGATTTCCAACAATTGAATGCACACGTAATGTACTGTATATCGCATTTCCAATGTTTCTACATACGGCCGTCCACCAAAACACGAAAACACTATAAAGCTATGATAAAGCTAAATTCAGCCTTTTTTCTAAGCTACTTGCATGACGTAAAATAAGTACTGTCACCATTTAATTGCAAAACTGCTAATAATGTGCTCAAATCAAGCACATATGCTTGCTGTATTAATACAACACTATTGGCTGGCTCTATTAGACACAAACGTGGGTCATGACTTGACAAAACAGAGATTGCTTATTTTTACCTGTACTTTTTAAATTATTAATTCAATAATTTTTCACAATTATAGCACTTCTGATTTATAAATAACTTGCACTTTAAAATAAATCACCAGTATAATAATATTCACACACATTTTACAAGTTATAATAAATAATGTTACTGGTACTGGATCATTTAAAAGCTAATCCATGTACGCCATGAAGTGAACAAAGCAAAAATTCACTTGGTTCCAGTAAATTAGAACAAAACAACACTTATGGAAAGTAATATTAAGATACAGTAGATATTAATCAGTTGAACAAATAAATCTTCAAAGGAGAATGCTTAGTCAAGCAGAAGGTTTACTCAATCAGAACACTTATTTATGAACATGATGATTTTTGAAGAACAGTATTATAGTAAACAAGAAATAGATCTAAAAAAGAAATTTAAGGAAATTAAAAACCAGGCGAATTGACCTCTGTAGGCAGTGGAGATGTTGGCTGATTTTTGGTGACATAATTGACAAGGTCAATCTGGGTCACCACTCCATATATCATTTGTTTTTTTGTGACATCACCATCTCCAACATCTATATATAAAAGGAGATAAAATTTAAAATTATGATTGAAAATTATTTTTAAAAAATATAAAAAATGATTGAAATATATATACACATCTACAACTTATCGGGTAAAACATAATAATAATTTAAAATTAATTTTATTCATTAACATACATTGTTTTTGATCATGAACAATAAGTGCAAATGGTTCGATATCCAAAATACGAGAAAGTTTTCCCAATGTTGTGTCCAATCTCACCTGAATGGAGAAAAAAACATGAAATTAAATACATACATTGGGTCACTAGGCCAGTATACATCAATGATAAATTTTAAAAATATATATTTATTCTTTCTTTTGACTGGATTGCATTTTCAGTAACGTAGTACTGCTTTTCAAAATGTTCCGTTACAAGGTTTAAAGTAAAGCAAAGCTATAAAATACTTAACTTAAAAAAAGCATACATAAAGAAAGGTAAAAACAAATTTTCTTACACTTCCTTCTGTGTAAGACATACAAATGCAAAGTTAAGTGTAAAATGAAACAGATATTTATATATATATATATAAGCAGGGTCACTTAGCTAGCCATGACATTTCAGTTCACACATTTTTTGAATTTATAGATTTTTTTGTATGATTTCATTCTTCTTTATTACTCCTTGTGAATAAGTTCAAGCAGAAATCAAGAAGAACTGATACATACCGTCTTAAACTTCTTGTATAACATGTCTGATACGGGTGCATTAGCTTTCACTCGTCCAGCTAACAGCTGCGATAACAGGTTACCTAGAGTCACTGTACCAAGAATAACACTACAAGATAGGGATTTGTAAAGAATGATAAATAAAACAAAATAGTACAGCAAGTATTTTGACCAATCACGACTTGATGAACCATTCAAATGATCGCTTGTGATTGGTCAACTTGACTTGTGTTGTGCCTACATAACGTACAGGTGTTCAAGTGAGAACTCAGCTTTATAATGTAAAGCTAACTATAGAATGGATGGTTCCAACATACTGAACTGTACATTTGTATAGACTTTGGAATGATTAGTGTGAACTTATTTGGTCATTCAACCAGAATCCAGGAGGCTCAGTGCGGACAAAGCTTAATACTCACCCTCCTTCATTCACCACAGGTAACTGATCAAATCCCTGCTCCTTCATTATGTTAACACAGTCTTGACATTTCACAGTTGGTAAGATTGTCAATGGCGCATTTACTTCGAGTACTGAAATCTTTAAGTTCCACCACCTACACAAGACAAGTTTTTTTAAAAAATCTTCATCAATATTTTAAATTTCTGGTGTTTTTATTCAACTTCAGATTTTCATTTTTGTGCAATAGCAAAAAATTATCCACTGTATACCCACCATCTTTTTTCACTTTCTAGGGAGTCACCCAATATGTTATTACATAAGTTAAAATACCTAACCACTGAAAGAAAAGTCTGTCTGGTTTTTAGAACAGAATTTTGTCTAATTAAAAGGAAAATTCATGTTTTTTCTTCATGATTTATGTTACACATATTTGTTTTATGTACAATTAACCAAATATTACATTTAAAATTCATACCGGTACTTGAGCTTCAACATGTGAATATATTTGGATTCGTGATCCAAACATAACCTTAACCAAATAGTGGTTTTCACCCACTATCTTAAAAGTATCCATGTTATTGGTTTAAATTGTCATTTTGTTTTTAACTTACCATTGGCTTTGTGGTGTGTTTGGTCCATAGTCTTTGTCCATAAACCCATTTTCTATCATCCAATCCTCTGATAAAAATTTGGTCCTAAAAAAAATGCTGTACTTATTTTCTAGGCCTAGAGTTATTCAAAAGGGTTTATTAGGCTATGGAGAAAACCGGCTATACAAGTAATGTTATACTAGTGTATATAAATGGAATTATTCTTATTATTCTGCCAGAATCGTTGCTGTGTACTTACATGTAATTCCTTACTGAATCTGGCAAGATAACAACACATCTTTCTCCTTCTTTGAGAGACTTAGCTGCTTTGACTGCTATTGACAATGCAGTGCCGGAACTTCCACCTGGATGAGACATAATAATGTTAAAACAAATATGTTATTGTCAATATGTTTTTATTTATTAACCTGATTGTCAAGATTGGAAAACACATTAAACGCATGATACTTTTTTTTATTTACAATAAAGCGTGGTTTCCATTAGCAACGCAAACATAAGAAAATGCCCTTCCAATAATTGTGTTTGCCCCTGCCTGTGTGAGATCAAACCTGTTTATTACTAGTGTTTAGTACTTTTAAGTACACGCTTTACTACGTTTTCCAGTGTTCTTTTGCCTTGCATCGTTGTGTGAAATTATTTCCTGTAGCTATGTTTGCGTCGGTTCCCACTTGTGATTACACACTTTGCTTTGGGTCGACATGTAGCTGTGTTACGTTGCGTTCTAGTGGGGAAAATGCTTAAGAATTAAAAACTTCAACTCACCACACAAGATACCTTCTTCTCGTATCAACCGTCTGGCCATTCTAAAGGACTCTTTATCGTCACTTTTGTACCATTCGTCGACAACATCTCTGTCAAGGACAGTTGGGACAAAGTCATAACCGATGCCCTCCACTTGATATGACGTAACATCCGTTTCATTAAGGCTGTCTGGTAAAGCTAAAATTGATCCAATTGGGTCTACACCAATTATCTACAGTATAAAATAATATTTTTAATAATATTTAATTTATTAAAAAATAAATTAAATTATATAAATTAAATAATAATTTTTCATAAAATGTCTATTTACATAAAATAAAATATATGCTAAAGAAGTTAAAGATACGAAGTGTTTGTGTACCTTTATCTTTGGATTTT
This sequence comes from Antedon mediterranea, assembly GCF_964355755.1. Taxonomy (NCBI): domain Eukaryota; kingdom Metazoa; phylum Echinodermata; class Crinoidea; order Comatulida; family Antedonidae; genus Antedon; species Antedon mediterranea. The sequence continues at coordinate 4,047,557 of NC_092677.1, forward strand.
TTTCCTTTAGTTTTCTTGCCAGACCACATATGGTACCTCCTGTACCTGCCCCTGCGACAATCATGTCCAATTTGCCTAAAAAGATGGATAAAAATATTTACTTATTTTCTTTCAAAACATGAAAAAAAAAAGATAATTAAAATCAAACCATGCAGGGCATTTTATAGTTTAAAAATAAAGTAAATATATAGGGGTTTTGGATTAGTATGGGAGAAGCATGGGTTGGAGACCAGTCTGCACCCGTATATATAGGCAAGGTACTATATACTGTACACTCATTGCCTCGTCTTTCGATTAACATGCAAACCGGTTTGTCCCATGGCAAGATAGGAGCTCGTAACAGTCCTTTGATCTTATGTCTGGCTGCGACAAATACCAACAGTACTGTACTATTTAGAAATTTTTCGCGGCGAATGGTGTCTGTTAAGGGGCGTGTCTCAGCCACAGATAAACACTTTGATCTCCGGAGCACAGCATCCTGTTGTGAGATTGCTTTTCTATAAAAACTCCTGATGTGCTGTGCATAGTACTCCTGTACTGGACATGTCACCCAGCATATAACAAAGAAATAAATCAAATATTTAAAAAAAATTTGACCAATACTAGTCTATACTGACCATCACACTGGTCCCAGATTTCTTCAGCCGTTCTATCATAGTGTGCAAGTGGGTTGCCAGCATTTCTGTACTGGTCCAAGATTAACGAGTTTGGAATTTCTCGATTCAATCTCTGAGCAACGCTGATGTGCGATTCTGGACTGTCAAACCGTGCTTCTGTTGGCGTCCTTACGATTTCTGCCCCAAGTGCACGTAGCACGTCTACTTTCTCGTTGCTCATTTTCTCAGGCATTACGATAATGCAACGATATCCCTTAACTGCAGCTGCTAATGCTATTCCAATACCTATGGCAAAAACAAAATATACTAAAAAACATAAACCAGCTATTTATTTAGTATAGGTCTGCTGACTAGTCTAGGTTCTAGCAACTGTCGTTATTAATTATTATTAGCAAAAAGATAGATATTTTGGCACATATGGCGTTTCATAAGTATAACATTTGAGCTCATAATTAATTGTATTTTGCAGACAAAAATCGAAATGCTGACTGGTGGACTAACATAAAAAAGATAATACAGACTTGAGTTAATGAGTGAAATTTTAAATAAAAAAATATTAAATTCTATTTGACAATAGATTGATAGATTAAATTGAAAGGCCTAATGTGCCTCATCAAACATTGCTAGCTAGTTGGCATTATCTTTTATCTCACCCTAGGGCTAGGTTAATTACGGACCTTTAAGGGGTTCATGAGTTAAGTGCATCATTACCAGAGACTAGTAAACACATCAACGATCATGAGCCAATATATTAGCCTAGTTTACAAGATAAAGACAATAAATAGAACAAACAATGCCAATCTAAAGGAAAACAAAATGAAGTTGAAATTGAAATAAGTTAAAAATCAAGAAAATCTAGTTAAAGCTGACACAATGACCACTAAGTATTCCAAGAGTGGCAGAGCCAGCTATTATTATGGTAATTTCCATCTGGCTTCAAGTTAAGAAAACTTATCAATATTTATCAAATTCACAAATAAAGGGCTTTATTTATAATCAATATAATGGTTGGCATATAACATTTTGGAATTTACTCATTGTATTTTTCTAAGAAGTCTAGTATAGATTTATAAATTAATTTCTCTCAAATAAGCAACACAAGCTTGAGTTACAAACATTACAAAAGTTACTAATTAAACTTAAATATGTATCATTGACTATATAAAGGGCTTTAATCAATATTTGTTGGTATCACATTTTGGAATTTACTCATTGATAGCTTTCTAAGAAGTCTAGTATAGATTTATAAATTATTTTCTCTCAAATAAGCAACACAAGCTTAATAGTTAAAAACATTACAAAAGTTACTAATTAAACTTATATCCATATTTATCACTGACTATATAAAGGGCTTTAATCAATATAATGGTCACCATCACATTTTGGAATTTACTCATTGTAGTTTTCTAAGAAGTCTAGTATAGATTTATAAATTATTTTCTTTTAACTAAGCACACAAGCTGGAGTTACAAACACTACAAAAGTTACTATGGTAAAATTATAAATATTACCAAATATGTGAGCAATACAGTAATAATAGGTATTTACAAACAACAATGACTTCACAGAATATATGCAAAGATCAATACGTACGTACCTGTGTTGCCAGATGTGGGCTCAATGAGAGTACAGCCTGGTTTTAATTCCCCGGCTTTCTCGGCCATCTCGATCATTCGAAGTCCGATACGGTCCTTTACGCTGCCACCGGCATTAAAAAACTCGCATTTCGCCACTGCAAAAAACATGTTTCTTTTCTTTAACTATTATCTTTCTTTAAAGATAAAATCTTTACCATAATTATACTTTATTATATTTGAGAGAGGGCATAATTTTTGTAGATAGAACGCTAAGAAAATAAGTAAATATTTTCATCCATCTTAGGGAAATTTGACATGATTGTCGCAGGGGCAGGTACAAGAGGTACCATATGTGGTCTGGCAAGAAAAAATCCAAAGATAAAGAAAATTGAAGCCCTGTCAGAGCCATGTTTGATGCTTCACCTTGCTTTTCAAGTGGGACTACGTTAAGCTGTTGCTTATATTATTTTTGAAAAAGTAAAAAATGTATACTCAATTCACACACAACACAATGTAACACTAACAGATTGTTTACATGGATATCCCCTGGGATAATATTAGCAAGTTACAACACTTTCCCAAGGTTTTTTTTTCACGATGGAAAAAAACTCATTAGACATGTAACATCGATATAGCATGTGATGTAACATGTGATGTAATATCAATGCAAACATTACAGACTTTGCTTAATGCATGCAAAATTCACCGACTTGTTTCTAGATTTATAGTCTGATATAACATGGAAATGTTTCATAAGTAAACATTTGTTACAACATAAACATGTTTGCACATCGTAATAAAGTTATAATCTCGTTGTCGCTGCTGTTTGTTTGTAGCCAAATTTTCTACAATGGTTCATAAAATTGTTTTTATAGACTCCCGCAAATGTACATAAAGCTCTGTCTACACTATCAAAGTTTATGTGACAAACAAAATTTGATGTGCCCATATATGGACATGATGAATGTTATATCACTACCATATCACATCACACGTTTTTGTCAAATTAGTTTGATAATGTAGACAGTGTTAAAATCTAGAGTTTGTTTTGATGAATATTTCTTTACCCTACAGTATGATAAAAATAACCAGTATACTATGAAAAGCATAAATGTAAATACATCAACAATTATAAAACGAAATATACTGAAAAAACCTCCTAAGCTATTGTTATTTCACACTACTGATAATAAACAGGTACCTTTATACAATATTGTGTCAACATCATAAAAGTATCACTTTTATGATGTACACTTGTAAATGAACTGTTTACATGTTATTAAACAATGTACTGTGTAAATAGTACTATAGGTTAACATATCAGATAAGTTTTTCTTTCCGAAAACTGGCTACTTTGGCAGTTCCATAAGGAGATAATCATTGTTGATAAAAAAATAATAATGTTGCATTTTCTATTTTAAGAATATTAGAATAGAAAAAAAAAATGTCATGCATAATGTCAATTGTTATCAACTACTTCCTTATATATACTCTCCTTATTAATTTTACTACTTAAAAACATTTTATTTTTTAATACAGTAGCTCAACAAATTCGCTATTGATGAACAATTAAATGTTCACAGAATGTCTAAACTAAATTCTTCATAATGTACTGTATACTGTATACTTATTTGTGACTTATACTGTATGTCACATTTTTTTTATTTAAAAAAACTAATTATTTGTTCTTACTAATTTAAAACCCTAAAAAGTTTTTGTTCGTTACTTACACATTTCACACTTGACACCTTCAGAGGGCGCTATATTGTTGATTCTCACCATCGGCGTGAATCCAATATTGTGTAAAATGTTGGGGAATATTTTTGGCCGACTATCCTTTCTGTAATGAAAAAAAAATTGTAATATAATAACGAATTTCAGTTTAGTTTATAGTAGTGATATGACTAATTATATCACAACATAAAACATATTCATTAACATAGAAGATTTGTTAATGCAAATTTTAAGAGAAAATATAAAGTATCATCATTTGAATCCATTGCATGGTTTCAAAGCCATCATGTTTTTTGGGAGAATTTAAAGAACATGTTCACCAGTCAGAATAATAGAGCAGGTGGAAAAATCAACTATAGACCACGTGTCAAAACTCACCTACAGCTGAGAACTGTCTTTATACCAACTATTATTGACCAGAATCGGAATGAACTTTGTTAAAGCTACACTATCAAACTTTATGCGACAAAAAGTGTGATGTACCCAAATATGGTAGTGATATGTCATGTCCATTATGGGCATATCACATTTTGTTGTTGATAGTGTAGACAGAGCTTAAAATAATGTCATTGAAACAGAAAGTTTAGATCACAAGACAGATTTGATTTAATATGGTAAACAAGCCCCTAGATTATGTCTTTTAAAGGTTGCTTGTATAAATGTTGGCAACGGCGAGCCTACAGTGAGTCCTAGATAACCAGGGAACCTAATGATGACCTAATTCTATCAGCATGGTATTGACCCCTGGATGTGACATTTACATTGCATCATTTAAAAATTTTTTAAAATGATTTATTTTTAAATTTAACCAAACAAAGATCTACAGATAGCAACAAGAATTGTGAATTTTATATTCAAATTGAAAAAAAAATTGTTGACTGACAAAATATAATATTAGGACCATACAAATTAACTTACGAACTCTCATGAATATGAGGACTTTTGTCTTTATCTTCTCCAAGATGCCAAGTGCAACGAGAAACAGCATCTGGTCGAATCCACTCTGAAGAATTACTCATGTTGTGTTTTTTTTTCCAAGTTAAATTATAATAACTAAAAATTAATAACAAAATGGAGATAATCAAACCAATTTAATGTTATGTGAAGAACAGGAAGCATTTATGATGAAAATCTTAAATTCATTTTAAAACCAGTTCTTATCAAACAGCGCATGGATGTACCGTACAGTAATTAGGCGGATGGTGGCTTGGAATAAGGTCCTGTTTCTACTTCACCGGTTTTTAACCATGTGAATATAAAAATTAAACCCAATTTCTTGGCCACCAGGACCGATTGCATTTCTATCAACGACCACCCACTGATTTAAATGGTTATTCAGGAGCAAAAAATGAGCATAAATGCAGTCCATATAAAAATTATATTTTAAATCTATTTTGAAATAAATGGTTTATTCAGCGCTATGGAGCAGAAACTTTAAGGCACCTAGAATTATAAACCGTTTGTTATTTACCCTTTATTTATTTTAGCACGTACCGAACATTATAACTTCTATAGCGTATATTAATTATTCTATAATTTGTGTTTCCTTGAAACCAGAAGTACTGTGTTTTCACTCATTAAAAATTAACAGATGGTCCAGGTAGAAAAATGAATTTACTCATACAGTAAAAATATCAAAAAATGTGTTTTTATACCAAAAAATAAAACAAAATTATCAGCAGTTAGGTCTAGTAGGCATACATCTGAAATTGTAAGTATTTTTCTACCAAAAATAAACATATTATTAATCATCTCTTTATGTTATTGTTACTGTTAGCACAATTATTACAACACCACAAACAAAAACAAAATTACAATTTATTTACTGTAATGTAAGGCTAATGGTAGATGCACATTTTAAAATTCTTAATTCTGCTATAACATATTGTTAATCATAATTTAAACGCTCACAATCAACATTAATAATGCAGATGTAATTCTATAAATATCTTTAAATTACTAACTAAATTGGCATACGTCAAACTGCATAAATAGCATTATGGAATAAACTAATTGTTTGACCAATAACTGAAAACAGGTGTGACAAGGCATGGGGGAAAATTTCCATTATATGGTCAAATGGAGGTAAAATGGAGGTAAAATGGAGGTCAACTAGTATATCATTTATGATTTCCTAAATAAAATTTACAGCAATATAGAAACAGTTATAAAAGTGAAGCGTGGTCTTTTATTAAAGTTAAAAATTAATTATTAGTGTTACTGTTAATTAACAGCCAAAAAACAGAAGTAAAATTTCACGACAAATGTCAACACACAGAGTTTAAAATCAAACATTAAAATAAATGTTTAAAAATGACAGTAAAAAGAGTGAATCCATCTTTGTTTGAATTGATTAAATTTTTTTAGTATCTTCACTTGTATTGTATAGATAGTTATAAATAGTATAAATATAATTAAACAGTAGGCTTGGCCCTTGGCTAGAGCTTATATAATAGGTACTGCAGTTGTTAGCATACACTTTGCTGGTGGTGGTATATAGCATAGTAGTTCTAGGCCTAGTAGTAGGCCTAGTTAAGTAGTTAGTGTAGTAAAGAAGTAGATGACCTTTTTTGTTATCCACCACCACCCGGACATGGATTTAATAAATTTGTTTAAGTGACCACAACAAAACGTACGTGACTTTTCCGACATCGACAACACTGCAGTCTCATATAATTATACCAACGATAGAATTTTCGCTTGGTTTCTAAGCCTAGTTTATAGAAAAATTAAAATTAGGCTAGGCCTAGGCCATGTAGCACATTCTCTCTATAGGAGGTGTGAAGTGGGTGTGTATTCCCCATTGAATAGTTAACCAATCAGTTATTACGTCATGGAAAATACACACTGCATATTTCAACCGAAACTGTGTAATATGATGGGGGATAGGAAAACTACCATCTTAAGCCTACCTGTTGAAAAAATACTAAATTAAATCAAATACCAATATTATGTACATTTGTGATACTCAGTGGAATTTAAGAATAAAAACTTACAATTTCTACAGCTGCCTTGTCCACCAACGGAGGTCTAGACAATGATCGGATACGTGAGGTGTGTAGAGAAAAAGTGGACCACGTTTGATCGTCGAAAAATAAGTATAGCCTCGTTTTGGTACCGAAAGGGCATTCTCTGTAAGCGGATTGGTCAAATCAGTTTTGACATGCGTACACGATTTACAGTACTGTATTTTGTTGCACACAATATTATTTTATTAAGATATATATATTATATTATTGGTAAATTTTTGTAGGAAATGGAAGAGGAGGAAAAAGCAAATAAGTAACTCAGTTCATAAAATAATATTGTATAGATTGATTAATTAAAATGATATGATTAAAATACATTACTGTACCATACCCAAGAGCAAATTAATAACATATTGCTGATGACAAGTATGTTTCCTCAGAAGGCCATCAATTTCTCAATCATTATTCACATCAGTATGGTAACATTATAATAAATTTCAATATTAGTACAGTACAAACAAAAGAAATATTTTGCTACATAATCATACATAAAAATAGTATTTAAAAAAATGAAATATGTTAATTATTGTCATAAAAATGTACTTTTTAAAATAAATCAGTCACTTTATTAGTACAATCATGGATCTATAAATTAGGTCCATGGTACAATCAATCTAATTATCTGCTTTCTGCCTGTAAGTTTATTAATTAAAATAACTTTATATATTTTATTTACATAATATTTAATAAAATAATATTTAATAGTACCTATTGTATCTTAGATAATATAGAATGCATTTAATGAATTTTAAACAATTGTTGAGAGATTATTCATTTTTGGTCCTTCAGGTTCCAGTGACACCATAAAAATAAATTGTCTACATAGCTTACAAATTCAAAACAACCAGTCCGGAATATCACTTTGTTTCCATTGCCCATTTACAGCCTTTTTGAACAATTGGTGGTTACTGCAATACTGGATATACTGCAGTAATAATATATTATTGTAATAACATAATTAATAATATTATGCATAGTTTTAAGATAATTGGAAAGTTCTCTGTTATCCGGTGATCATCTTGTAAAGTTGGTAGTTACTGCAGTAGTGAATTTATTGCAGTAGTAAATTTATTGCAGTAGTGAATTTACTGCAGTAGTGAATTTACTGCAGTATTAACATCATTTTATGCACGGTTCAACTTAATTGGAAAGTTTTCTGTTATCAGGTGATCATCTTGTAATACCACAACAACATTTACTTCAAATTCTGAAAAAAAAAAACACAGAAAAATGACAATGGTGTGGCTGGATCTCAATGGAGATAGAAAATAAAATAAGCAAAAAGCTAAATCAAAACAATAAAGTAAAACAGCAAGAAAAATTAAGAGCTTTCAGGCTACACTGTGCCTTCAGCACATACAGAATGTAATCACCATCAATGCAATGGCCACAATACTTACCTATTTTGAAATTACTAGTAGCAAGGGTTGGACACGTGAATAATCGCGGAAATACCATGTAGATTGGAATCGTTAAACCACGACAGACATCGCCCTCACCAATCTGAATATTTTGAATTTCGGTAGCTAAAAAAAAATATATTGGGATGATTTTTTGATGTATTTAGATATGACATATGTATGACACTAGATTTTACATATGACCCTAGATATGACATATGACCCTAGATATGACATATGACCCTAGATATGACATATGACCCTAGATTTGACATATGACCCTAGATATGACATATGACCCTAGATTTGACATCTGACCCTAGATTTGACATATGACCCTATATTTGACATATGACCCTAGATTTGACATATGGCCCTAGATTTGACCTATAATCCTAGAAGAGGACCTCTGACCCTAGAACTTACCATCTCTAGCATAACCCTCAGCACATCCACAAGTTTCCACTCTGACCAGTTGAATTTCGATGGACTTGATAGGTGCATCGCAGTGGTCAACTACCAACTGACCGGTCAGTGGTTTTGTGATGTTACAGTGAGCTGAATCTAGTCGTCCCTTTACAAGAAACTTGGGAAGATTTGATTTCTGTGAAGGAGAAACATTTAGTATGAAAAATAATGTCCTAAAAATGTCATGGAAAGATTTTTTTTAAATAAAAATAAATTTGGCAATAGAAAAAATAAGTTTTTGGTAAATTTCTGCATACAGGGATTGTATAAGATGTAATGGTGCGTGGCTGCGTCGTAGTGGACGGGACTTCAAAATAGCAATATCTGATTGGCCAATGTGATGAATCAACATTCTATGGTTTTTTTGCATCTTGAATCACTTTTTGAACTGTAATTACATTGTAGTTAACCCTCTAGTTAATTATATAATCTCTTTGGTAAATATAATAACTGTCTGATCGCAATCCCTTTACATCTTCAACTTACATCTTTAACATTCTGGAGCGTTTCTGGCTTGATTGAAAATGAAACAGGATTTGGAATTATCTTTTCCTTTTGTGGTTTGTACTCGATGATAAACTCAACCGTCTTTGTTAGATCTTTAGCCAGTAGAGGCCGCTTTATATCCGTCTTGATTAAATACTGCAAATAAATGAAAATCATTAAAAATAATTTGCACCATTTTCATATTTATATATATTTTATTACAAAGTAAAATCTTTCCATCAATTAAAAGAAAAAAATAATGTCAAAGGTCATACCAGTACCTGTATATTGACAAACACCCCATGGTATGTCTCATGAAGAGCTTTATTTCCTTTCGGTTTTAATGGAACTTCAAATGGAATTTCAGTCCTTCCTGATGGAAGCTTCCCTGGTTTAGCAACCACTAAACTATAATTCAGTAACGTGATGGGCTGCAAGTACAAAAAAAAAGACAAACTTAAAATTGGCAACAATTTCGTTTCAATAAGGTTGAGCGTAAATAGCTAATAAATAATACTAATGGTAAAATTATACACATATTTTTATAAATACCTTTAGTGAACTGTAAAATGCCTCAAATAGGCCAACACTTTTTGAGCTCAGCTGCAATGTAACTAAGCCTTCTATTAACAGATTAATACCCTGGTGCTGTAACTCTCCTTTACTATCGACCACTACAACACCAGCCAATACCTCCTGCAAAAAAAACCCCAAAAACAAAAACATTGAAAAAAATCGAAAAAAAAAAGCAAATATGCTCTAGAAAAAAACAGTCAAACCCAGACAGACCCTTTTTTAATTAAAAAAAAATGTTTTTATTTTTAGGCTGATAAATTAAAAAGACTATAAAAATAAATAAATCTATGCCTAGAGGTTTGTAGTACTACAGTATATATATGGGATTATGGTCGAAGCGGCCGCCAACCAAAGTGGCCGCTAGTTCAATAACGGTAATTTGTATGGAACGCCGTGTGTGCTTTGATTGTCGTTGTTTTGTAATTTTTGATTGTCATTGTTTTGATCAACAGGTTTTCTTTTCCTCGGACGTAAATAACAACCTACATATTATTAATATTATGTAATTTATTCTCTTTTTTTACAGATTGAATATGATACGTTCTTTTAAACGAAATGGCGAATCGATGATTACTTACTTTAACTGTTCTAAATGATATAGGCCTATATGTTTAATAAAGTCAATAAAATACATTGTGGTGTTTGTATTGTATATTAATATAATATATAATAAGCCAATTATTAAGAATGATATATATATTTTTTCAATAAAGTATAACAAAATATATTTATTGTATATTAATATATTAGTAAAGTAACTACTGTAAGTAGTACGTGTTCGCAAACATAATTTAATTACAATAACATGATGACATCAATTTATTTATTTAATATCCTTAATTGTTTTATACCTTCAGATATATAAATATTGATCAATTTAAAATGAGTTTTAAATACTAAAATAAGATGCGTCTGTACGGTACGGTAATTAATTACGCGAATTTCTGCTAATAACTCGACTGGCGGCCGGCCAGGAATAGTGCTGTAGAAGGTTGCGTTTTCGTCTTTACGTTGCTTTTATTAAAAACACAAACAATGTATTACAATGGAATAACACTTAAATGTATAACACACCCTATTACTAATCAATAAAAACAAGATTCGATAGTACAGTGTAAACTAAACGAGATATAAAAATTCGGCAATACCGTACGTAAATTATTATTGCAATAATGTATAAAGATTCGATGTAAATGAGATATAAAGATTCGGCAATACCGTACGTAAATTATTAATGCAATACCGTATAAAGATTCGATAGTATGTAAATGAGATATAAATATTCGGCAATACCGTACGTAAATTATTATTGCAATACTGAAAGATTTGATAGTATGTAAATGAGATATAAATATTCGGCAATACCGTACGTAAATTATTATTGTAATACTGAAAGATTTGATAGTATGTAAATGAGATATAAATATTCGGCAATACCGTACGTAAATTATTAATGCAATACTGTATAAATGAGATAAATATTCGGCAATACCGTACGTAAATTATTAAAGCAATACTGTATAAAGATTCGATAGGAGAGTGCTCAAGAAACGTCGGGTCAGTTCAACGTTATTTTTTATGTATTTAAAAAAAAAGGAGATATAAATAAACTAATAAATAGTACGTAAATGAGACATAAAGGTTCAATAGTATGTGGATTATGATGCATAAATGATTAATGATTCGATAGTATATGTAAATATATTTAGTTAGTTAATATTAAAATACAAATAAAAATACATTGGTTTATCGGCAGGCAAACTTAATTATTATAGAAATATAAAGATTCGATAGTACATGATTTGGCTTATATTTATTGGTTTGACCATTTATTTATTTGGAATTACACCTTTAGATCGGTGGCACACTTAGCACAAAGGTGCATCCTTTACAATAACAATATAAAATATAACAATTAACAGAAAAAGTAAAAAGGCAAAAGCAACTATCAACCCTATCCTACCACCCCCCCCCCCCCCTCCAATTTACATCGATACATACAGTAGATCATTACTTTACACAATTGAATACAAAACAAACACAGGTTATTACGCAAACCCACCAACCCCCTCACCCACCCCTCAATTTACTTAATGTAGCAATGTAGATAACATAGTTATTGAGTCATGGAATTCAGTGAATCATTTCGAAATTTCCATGCTTGTTTTAGGTATCTTTTACAAAAACTATCCAAAATATTTTCACACTCTTCATCAATTAAATTATCTGAGTATCCCAAAATATATTTAAGTTTGTCATTTTCATGAGAAGTATAAAAAGTATCAAACATATCTTTGCTGCCATTTCTATACATATCCACATATTAATTAAATAATTCCTGATTACGTATATTATTTAAAGCTGGACAATTAAGGATGAAATGATGGATGTCTTCGTTCGAATTTGTACCGCATAATTTACATTTTTTATTATTATATCAATATTCCAATTTGCAGTTCTATCATTCAAAGGTAGAGTATTTGAACGAGCTTTAAATTTTAATGCAGCACCTTCAAAATTAGTTTTATCAATTAAGTAGTTTTCAAGTCCATGTTTTGATTTTTAATGTTTCATAGATGTGGAGACTTGATTTGTAATTCAATTCTCCATTCATCTATCATTATAGAGTTAAGTTTTCTTAAGATTTCAGAAATTGGAAAGTAGACTTCTTTATAATTTGAGACTAGAGAGTGGTGAAAATATTTTTGGAATAACAATTACACTTCAAGAGAATATCGTTTATACAAGATAGAAACTTATACCTTAAGTCTTTAAATACACAATTAAGTTGTAGCATTCCAATAAACATAATTTTTGGCCATCGATAGTTTTCCATCTTTATAATTCTATGGAAGTATTTCATACGAAGAGCGTTATGGATCTCGTTAATTGGAGACCAACCAAACTCTCCATATAAGGCGGCACAAGGTGTATTTCGAGGTGCTTTTAAGATATAACGCGCCATTTGGAGCTGGAGAAGCTCTAGTTTACCATACATACAGCTGTAACTCAACTCGCCATAGGCCATGGCGTTGACAACGACAATCAAAGATTAAAGCGCACATGGCGTTCCATACAAATGACGATACAGTCGACCTTCTCATTTACACACTTCTCAATTACGAACCTTCTATTTTACGAACGCCGTTCGAACGATGACGTCATCAGTACCATTAATAAAACTTTTACGTACCTACTAATTTATTATCTTCTTAATTTATTAAACTACCCCAAAACAATTATTTCATAAATAAAGCAAAGCTTATTAAAAACGATCCACGATTTATTTCTAGTTTAAAAGTTGTCTATTCCTAGGCCGTTAGCTAGGCCGTTTAGTCTAGGCCTAAGCTAGAGATCATCATCCCCACTGCTGGGAGTGCATGGAGAGCACCCTGCACGTGTTTTTGAAAAAAACAAATGTTGATCGCGAACTGCAAAAAGGGCTAGCTACGATGACCATACTATCAATTTAGTTTTGTTTGTGGGATCAGGTGCCGTTTTCGGCCACCTCGACTTATATGGACTATACCATTATTATGATAGGGGTGTGGTGTATTATGTTTTATGTAGAGAAGGGTGGCTATTGAATGGGAAGACAATACAATTGTTATGTTATGTAACCTACAGTACAAACTACAAGGAACAATACAGAACATCAAAAACTAGCAATGCATGTACTTTTTATAAGGCATGTTATTATTAGGTACTGTGTGCCAAGATTTTGTAACAATTACTATATATTAACTAAAGATATTTTAAATAAAACAAATTTTATAGACAAATTTAATGAAGAACCATCTACTAACTGGATAAAGCCATTTAGGAAAAATAATAAACAAGTTGATCATAACGAGTGGTTTTCAAAGGCCCAAAGCAAAACGAAATTCCATGCAAAACAACTTTAACGGAATATACTATGTATAAAGGAACCAAACCTTGAACAATATTTGTTAGATAAAACTAATTTTAAGAGTATCAATTTAAAATTTAAAGAAAGATCAAACTCTCTAGATCTTGAGGGTCGTAGACAATCCTGGTCAAATCATAACACAGGATTATGTAAGATGTGTACAGTACTAACGAAAAAGAAACAGTAAACCATTTTTTATTTAAATGTCCTTCATTAAACTCTGTTAGACAAATTAAGTGTGTACCGGGATAATTTTAATTGTGGACCTTAGGAATTAAAACACCACTTTATGCTAGACAATTTATTCACTGAAAATGAAACATTAGGAAAAATCTTTGATTTTTATTGTAAAAAATATTTAATGAAAGCATGGGTTACTAGATCTACAATGTTATCAGTTATCGGCCCAATCCTATCGGTAGATAAATCATATATTTTATTTTCTTGAACTAAACATAAATAAAACGAAAGAAATAAGGATTGATTTTCGAAAAACATAATTGGTCTGACAGTATACATTAATTAAAGTAAAGGAAGTAGAGATTGTTAACAATTATAAGTATCTGGCAGTAGTGTTTGACTAAAGCTAAATGGGTGGACATGATCGTAGTTAAGAAGTTAAATACAAGGCTGTACTGCTTGAGGAAACTCGGTTCTTTGGGGTAAAGCAGCATATTTGTACTATAGAATGTTTATGTTTTACTAATCAGTGATGTTCTATTTGGGCATATTGTATATTGGGCTAGGAATATCAGTAAGGGAATGTAAGGGGGATAAAGACCGAATTGAGAAGGTGCTGGGTAGAGCGGGGAAAGTAATTGGTTTGTCTAGTATGCAAATGCTTGACTCGTTCTACAGCGAACGGCTTTCCGATGTATTCCATGCTATATTGGAAGACACCAATGCACTTGAACATACTGTATAAGTAAATAAAATAAATAAAATGTATTTCTACACAGAAACGTTTAAAAACGTGTTTAAAACATTTTTTTAGAAAGAAAAGACCAAACCTAAAAACATACAATGTCAAACGCTGTGTTTTCTGAGAACAAAATGGTACAGATTCATTGACAAAATTATAATGTTTATTTGTTTTACTGATTACCTAATAATCAGTATGTGATAAATATACTACTGTCATCTTTATTAAATGTACTACTGTGTTATCGTTAGGTAAATTATATTTTTTATTTGTAACTCAAATAAAAACTTTCTTTATAAATTATATACTTTTTGTATCTATAAATCTGTAAAAATTATATAGAAATAAAGAGCCATAATATACTGCATTAACTTGAAAACTGAAATTAATTCTACGGCATGCAGGGCGTAGTTGTTTTCCCTTTGTTGCTGAAACAACAAGAAAAACAAAAGAACAAAAGCAGCAGTATTTTAACATCTTTTTATAATGGTATAGTCCATACAAGTCGAGGTGGCCGAAAACGGCACCTGATCCTGTTTGTGCATGTGGTTACGATATAAAAAAACACTTGACTCTTATTTATTAACATTTTAAAACTTTGTTGTCAGTCGTCGCGTATCGTAGCCATTTTTCTGGGAATTCCATTTTACTTGCTGTCAAACACCACACATACATAGTAGCTTAAAAATGTAAATATTTGCGGTCCAGAACGGATTTGATATTATTACTTTAGGAACGAGTTCGTAAATTACAGTTTGTGTCAAAATATGCACAATAAAAAGTAAACGATGGAATTTTGGTACAGAGAGTGTGTGTAACGTAACAAAATGCAGAAATATCAATCTTTTTGGCATTTAAGGTGTTAATTTACATGTTAAATCTAATTCAAATTGTTTTATACTGTATTTTTAATACTGTTTGTTCTTTATAGTGTACTATATACACAGTAAGTTGTACATAGGGCATTTTGTTTGGACATGTTTTTACCACTGATTTAATAGAGGGCGCTTTTTTCCGAACCTTCCCATTTACGAACTTTTTCATTTACGAACGCCTCTCTCAGACCAAGGGGTACGTAAATGAGAAGGTCGACTGTATTATTAAACTGGCGGCCGCTTCGACCACCATGATACTCCGGCTAGGCCTAGGCCAGGCCCTGGCCTAGCTTGTTTCATGTTTATTATAAATGAGTTTTAAAAACTGAACTTACCCCTTCGTGGTAAACTTTATTAACCTTCTTAAGTCGTACATCGAGAGCAGCCATGTTATCGTTAATTAAGCTTTAAAAACACAACAAATTGTTTACCTAGTAGTAGGCCTTGTAACGCCAAATGAAGTGACATTGCCAAATGAGGTTCGCGTGGCCTGTATCGCACAAGGCTAGGTCACTTAATTTGGCAGCACGTTTCTGGCGAGCTAATCGTGTTATAAATATTGATATTACTTATTTCCAAATAAACACAAACTGAAAATTATTAACCGGAGTATTTCTAACCTAATAACCTTTACTCATTGTATGAAATTAAACCATTATAACTGAAACATACGACGAAAATTTACTATTTTAGTGTAAAAAACGTTCATCGAAAAATCTAGAAAACTCGAAATGCATGATGGGAAGCCTACCGACCCCTTTCTAAGCAGCTGGAAAAGAAGACTACTCGTTTTAGCGCCAAAGGAAAGTGTCTGAAGTCACGTCTGCATGTTATGCGGACATGGTCTGGGACAATTTTCCTTTGGCGCTAAAGCGTTTAGTGTTTGAGTTATGGGACGCTATTGCTGCATTATTTTCTAGTAATATTTTGATTTGACGTTCCTTTCGTCGGTACATTATTCCCGTTATTATTTTGTTCGGTTTTATGAATTTCTATGTTTATGTTTTCAAATTAAAATGATTATTCGTTGAATATGAATGTATCCTGTTATTCTACTGATTATTATATATTTTTTTTTTTTTTAACATTGCTTACTATTTAATCAATTCCGTTTTTTTAAATGTATATGACCAATGTTATTTAGGCCTATGTTTTTTATTTATAAGTTCTTTAAAAATATTAGTTACATGATCACATTTTTGTCACTTATTATACCTACAGTATAACACTATATTTCCTTTGATGTCTGAAACATTAAAACATAAATTCGCAATACTATGGCGAACCTAAGTCGCAAATTGTTAGTTGGATATTCGTTATAATTTCATCATCTCATTTGTTACACATGTGTGTGTGACCTATAATAAATAAATAAGGGATGGTAGGCCTAAAGGTAGTCGAGGGGAAATTCATCAAATTGTTTCATCAAAACAATAACTCATAAGGTCGGAAACATTTAGATAATGGAACCAAATTTTGCAATAAAGTCTTTATTGCAAAATTTGGTTCCATTATCTAAATATTAAAAGATGAGATATTGCCTTGTTCTCTTTTGTTATCAATCTTTTCATGTCACGTACCGTAATAGAATGTAACAGTTGAACATGCATATCACAATAAATAAATAATGGCACCTAATTAGTTAAGCATTTTCATCAAGTTTTAACAATATTTGATGTCGGAAACATTTCCAATAATAGAGACTAATTTTGCAATATGTTAGATATTTTATTCAGCTGGTACTTTTTACCTTGATGTCGGAAACATTTGAACATAAATACGCAATAATGGATCATAATTGTGCAATGAAGTTGTCATCTCATTTGTTCATATGGATGTGAGAAACAGTTTGGATGGGAATGTGGTGAGCGAAATTCTAAGCAAGCTAAATACATGATACAGTTATTTTAAGGTTGGGAATTACACAACGTGAATTCGCAAATAATTGAACGTAATTTTGCAATAAAGTCGTCCAATAAAGTAGTTTGTTCATATTACGATGTGGGAAACAAGTTTGGATGGGAATGGGGTGGTGAGCAAAATTCTAAGTAAGTATTACTTCGAAGTCGGAAACAACCTTAAATTCGCAATAATGCAATGGAACCTAATTTTGCAATGAAGTCGGTCACCTTGTTTGTTCATACGATGTTGAAAACATGTTCGGAGGGGTGGACGAAATTCTAGGAAGCTAAATACAGTTACCGTAGTTATAACACTAATTATTTTGAGGTCGGGAATATTAGAATTTATACTTAAATGGAACCTAATTTTGCAATGGAGATTGCATGCGTTATTTTCATCTCGATTGTTCGTTCCATCAATTCATACGTCGTACATAATATGGAACATGCATGCACTTTTATACTTTGTGGGGTGATGAGAGTGGGACGCTACTGTAAGTTAATATTTTTTATTTATTGACATACAGTAATTTAATTAGCTATATCGATGGAATAATAGTAGATTAGGCTTATATATACACATTTGCAGCCTTCACTATTTATAGAATAAATCAGCATTAAATAAGCCAGTGGGTAAATCTTTATGGAATTCATTCAAAAGGAAAGCAATATGCTTAACATTGAATGTGAAAGATATAACAATAAAGAAACAAGTATAGAAAAATGGGTAGCTTTAAGAAATACTATTATGTTAATATAAATTCTAATTTGCTCGATTATCAGAAAAGGAATTCACTGTGATATGAGTTACAGGTGGTGCTGATCTGATTTAATTCGTTTTATCTTTAATTCGTTTTATCTTGTATATAAATACATTGTATAATCCGGGTTGTAAAATTAAAACAAACAATTGAAAATCTCACAAATTCTTTATGTGTAAAATATTTTAAAACGAAGAACATTAATGAAAATAGGAGGCAATACGGAATTCATAAATGTAAAAATGTTACTGATGAATTGTAACGACATTGGGAATTAACAAATGTGTTAAATAATATGATTTTATGTAATGACATGAGATAATATATGAATGTGGATAAAAGTGGTGTTTGCGCCACAAAAGAGAAAAAAAAAGCTATCGATGGAATGGTGGGTACGAAATCCATGATAATTTAGTTACTTATCTAAAATAAATTCGACGGGAACCTGATTTTACAAGAGGACCTCTTATATGAGTTTGTGAGGACTCCGTTTATAGAGGACATCTTAATATCTATTCTAAAGACTCCTTAATATCAGTTCTAGAATTAACCTTAATTCAATTCAAATAGATCAGTTCTTTTCTAATGAAGAATCTGGGCAATTTACAATCAAGCAACAACACCACATAATTCTACGTGAATTCTGCTGTACGTGAGCTAGCCTTAATAATACCGCCTGATTACGGTATATAGGCCTACAGTATTATGACGACGCATTCTACCGATATTAAAACAAAATGAAAATATTAAATTGGCTTCGTCGAAATGTTGTACCTTGATAGACAGACCCCCAAGCAGACAGCCCACATTACTGTACAGACAATCTGCACTGCAGCACAATCTATTGGTTTTAACTGTACACGCGGTGATTCAACTAAAAGCAGTAAAAACACACAAGGCGTATCATATAATTTGCGGACCATGACCGAAGCACTTCCGCTTTGATCTATTCGACGAAAATCAAAAAAGGATAACTATTTTCTGCTTTATATTTAATTTAATGTAATTACTAATAGCTTGATCTAATAACAGGCGTAACAACACAGAATACATATTGTAGTTTAATACTGGCTTAAATATGTTTGTTTTATATAAACTGTATTTTACAAAATTACAATAGAACTTCATTTTGCAATAGTACCTAATTTGGCGCCTTAGACGCCAAATTAAGTGCGGTACCTCATTTGGCAGTGGTACCTCATTTGGCGTGACAGGCCTCTCTCAAGTCCTCAGTCTACCGATTGAATCCTATTCTATTCTAAACACAAACTCGAGCGTAAAGAGGCCCTCTACATATTTGTGGAGAAATGAATGGAGAGAGAAAGGGAAATTAATGAAATTGAATGTACAAATTCTGAAAAATACAAGCTCAACGAACATTATTTTACTTCTCAGGTCGGTCTAGCCTAGGTCTATATATTTCTTTTTTCATTTTTATTTTATTTTTGTTTAATGAATGATTGCGAGCCAATTACTATTTATATTTAGCAAATAGTCTAGTAAGACACCAATGGCATCCCATACATATTGGTTATTTCACGCTCGAGTTTTTCACGCTCGTCAAAAAAACCGACAAAATTCAACCTGCAAATGATGCAAAACCTTAGCTTCGGAAAGGTAGCGATTGGTAGAATCTTATATAATAAGTTGTCGAGTACATTTGCTTTCAGATGTGGCATTTCTAGTTTTGATCCAAAGATTCTAGATACAATCGCCTGTCCATTAAGTAAAGAAAAGCTAAGGTAGGTCGGATGAAAAATGTGTCAGGGGGTTGTGAAAGCTATCGCATGGCTGGTGTCTCTCTGGTGGTGGGTTAGATAAATTCAGTAAGAGGCCTAGGATATTGGAAGTTATGAAACGCCAAATACGCCTTTAAGCACGGTATAAAACAATTTATATAAAATAAAAGCATTTAAAAATATCACATCTTTTTATTTCCAGATATGATCCTGTCAATGATGAGCTGATTAATGATAAACTTGGTGTCTCGTATAAAATTACCAATGGAATCCCAAACTTAATTCCGAGTGATGGAAAAGTTATCAAGGAAAAAGAAAATTCAAATAATAATATGAAAGAAACATAACAATACATTCTATCGGAACAAATTTGTTTTAGGTACGTGTATAGGCCAGCCAACTATATCCGGATTATTTTACATCCATATATTCCTAAACAACATGATTTTATTTAATTAACATGTTTATTATTTTCTATAGGGAAATGAAGATTTAATGATGGAGGAAAAGACAGAAGAGATTTGCGTAAGCTCCCCAGGTAAAGCGATCTTGTTCGGGGAGCATGCTGTGGTGTATGACAAGCCAGCATTAGCAGCAAGTTTAGATATGTGTACATTTGTACGCGCTAAGATTAGCAAAGGCAACGATGTCCATCTTAAACTCGTAGATTTTAACAAGACATTCAAATGGCCAATCAAACAAATAACAGAGACGTTGTATCAACCCTCAGGAGGTGGTGATGTGAAGAATGTACCAGATTTGTCGGTGGAAGACATCGAGTGTTTATGGTCAAAAGTTAAATCCTCGTTTCCATCTGATTATGATAATACAGCCGTATTAGTATTTCTTTATCTATATTCATCGATAGTGTGTTCAAATGAACCTCTCCCATTGGACGTTGAAGTTGCATCGTGTCTTCCTATTGGTGCAGGTCTTGGATCGTCTGCGTCGTATACAACGTGTCTTTCTGCAACTATGCTAACCGCCGTAAAAGCAATCAAAGAATTTAGTAATACCGATCTTGACCTGGTGAACCGATGGGCGTTTTCAGCCGAACGGATCCTACACGGGAACCCATCCGGCGTTGATAATTCAGTCAGTGTGTTTGGCGGGTTGATTAAATACCAATCTGGTGTAATAACTCGCGTAAAATGTCCAACTACTTTAGAAATTATTCTTATTAACACTAAAGTTCAACGAGAAACGAAAAAATTAGTTGAGAAAGTGCGAAAACGAAACATAGAATGGCCAAAGGTTATTCAACCTGTATTGGATGGTATTGGTGCTATTATTGAATCAGTGGAGAATATCTTTCAGGATGTTTCTCGCATTAATATCGATAAATTAAATGAACTTGTCCATATAAACCAGGGACTGTTATGTGCACTCGGCGTATCGCATCCTAAACTCAATGAAATTTGTCAGCTAGCTGCTGAATGTGGTTTTAGTGCTAAACTCACAGGTGCTGGGGGTGGAGGAGGTGCTTTTTGCTTTGTACCCACTAGCTGTTCAAAGTCAGAAGATTTTATGAGCAAGTTAGAGGGTAGGGGATTTAGTTGCTGGAAAACAAAGGTTGGAGGACCAGGTGTTTTACTTCATCAAAACATTGATGAATTTAGAAAAACTAGAAATAACATACCAGAACATTTTGCCCAGTAACAAACCTGAATAAATCAATTAACAAATTTTCTGAACAAATTGTCCACTTTTCTTCCTATGCCTAAAAGAGCACCATTTACATATTCGTAAAATCTTGTACGTGTATGTAGATTAACAAAATTAACGTATAGATATAGTCTAAAGTAATTTTATTACCATCGGTATAAAAAAAACCATTATTTACATACAATACTTTGACACAGGGATGTGGAAATATTCTTTTGGGGAATTAATTTGATTTAGACATAATTTCAATTGTATATCTAAGTTATAAGTGACTGTTTGGTGTGAAAAGTGATAGCTAAATGAAATATAAGATATAGTATTAGTGGTAGACCTCTCTTAAATTTCTAGGATTTTCTTCCTATTTGTGGTCGGTTATTTGTAAACAATAGCGAGTTCAATAACAAAATGTAACTTTGCTGGGCAACGCTGTGTACTTCAGAAGTATCAAAATAAATTTGTCAATTTGTTTTTTCTCAAAAATGTGTTGTTTGCCGTTCAACATCCATTATATCATCAAGAATCTGAAAAAAGAAAAAAAAAACCCAAATCATCAAAGACTGCTTGAAAACCTCTATTCTATAAACTAATCAATATTTTCTTTAGCAAAAACAGCTGGTGGCCTTTTGTGTTTGTGGAAATAAAAAAAAAAAAACTCCTATCTTTTGCAAACGTTCTGAACGAGTTTTATTTACCTGGTCTACGGTTGTACCAATACGTCTTGCCAGCTCGTTTCGTTCAACGACGCTGAGGTAGTTGAAATGCCACAGTAAATCACCATCCACAATATTCTTACTTGGGTTAATCAGCATTTTTTCATTGTACTTTATATGTCTGTAACAATACAACGTGCCATTGTAAACTCTATTTTTTCAATAGCATTATATATATATATATATATATTAGGCCTATATATTTTATTATTTAAAGATTTGGTGCAATGCTTATTCTATCAAACTTCACTGTATATGCCCTAACAACAGAATGACCAAGGCCTCTAATAATAGGATGCCAAGTTCCGGAGATCAAAGGGTTTATCTGTGGCTGCGACATGATCAGTTCCACGCCCCTTAACAGACACTGCACGGCGGAGATTAGTACAGTACTGTATTTGTCGCAGCCAGCCAGACACAAGATCAAAGGACTGTTAATTTGGCACTTATGGGAGAAGCATGTTTTTGTTTGTTGCTAATAACTATCATAATCATTTATTTAGTATGGTTTTTCTTTTTGGAATTTCTATGTCCGGTTTACCTATATGCCTTTGGGTTCAGTCCAGCTACGTGGGGATAACTCGTCGTCAACACGTTCTGCAACATCAACATTCGGCGGTACGTTTTCTCAGATACAGGCACAAGAAAACCCATGGCTCCATCCAGTGTAGCTGTGAACAATATTACATTTCTATACATTAATATTTCAATAATAACTCTGAAGAAAATTTTATTAATTCTTATGGATGTTTTCACAGTATATGGATGTTTACCACACATTACAATTTTTTACAATGTCACCCACATCTGTAATACAATAAAAATTATAAATATTCTTATAATAAGTTTAATGAAACGACCAATGATTTGCAGAAAAGGTACGGTATGAATTGCTTCCTTACCAAAATATGTTACATGTCTTCTCTCTGATGGGCCTGACATAAGTTTATCACTAGCTGGGTCCTGTCTCTTACAGCGCACTCGAACAAAAGTGTTGACCCGACCTCCGATGTTGATGTCGCATCTGCGGAGAAGACGGGTGCCACCATAGCTCTCTGGTGCTACAGTGCAGATAAATGTAATTATTAAAGCTTTAATGTATCTTAAATTACATTTGAAAAAGTGGAAAAGAGCGAATTCAGATTATCCTTGGGATTTGGTCTATTCTCAATCTTGGTTATTGCCTACAGAATCTCCTATGATATGTAAATACACCACTGTACTATATGTCCATGGTTTTGCCAAAAAAGGTCTTTAATTAGGAACACTTTCTGATTACAAAGACTTAAGCCCTGTCTAAACTATCAAACTTTATATGATGTGGCCATATATGGACATGATGGTGTCATATCACTACCTTTTTTTAGTATATCACTACCATATTTGGGCACATCACACTTTTTTGATAGTGTGGACAGAGCTTAAGAAGACAATACATACCTTCTGGTTGGTAATGATAGATAATGAGATTCTTGTCAGCATCAGAAACTACAAAGAGAAAATATTGTTACTTATACTGCAGTTACTGCAGTAATTAAATTTTGGTTACTGTGTTTATACAAACATTTAAAAAGCTTAATATATGAGCATGTAGATGTCCTACTAAATATGTAAGCTCTGTCTACACCAACTTTGTGACAAACAAATTTGCCCATATATGGACATGATGTCATATCACTACCATATTTGGTAGTTTGATAGTGTAGACAGAGCTTAAGAGTTTAATATTTAGAAGTAAAATAAATGTAAGCTTACCTAGGAATGTTAATTGTTTATCATCAATCATAAACTCGGCACTGTATATTCTTAAAGGTTTCGTGTCCTGAAAATGATTAAAATTAATAATATTGAAAAAATAACAAAATTGATAATTAATCTTAATTAGTAACTGTGAAGTAGTTATTATTTAACAAGTTATAACAAAAATATGCATGTTATAATATTTATTAATTTATTTTGAATTTCATATGCATCCAACAGTGAGCCAAAACTCGCCAATTACAGGATGGATAAACTATTTTATAATTTATCGTGGTTATAAACTAAGTCTCGTTTGAGGCTTAGGGAGGGGAGTTGAAAGAGACGCGAGTTACAACCCTGGGACTAGGTCAGGATTGAACCCTGGACCTTTGAATTGGAAGGCAAGCACGATAACCACCAAGCTACAGCTCCACTACATAAATGTCTACAACCTACCCTGCTAACAAGAGCAAGTGTTCTGTCTTCTTCTTGATACTGAAGGAGGAACAGACTATTTGTGATGTCAGCAATGATGACAAAGTTCTTAATGCTAAGAGCCTTGTGTATGTATACCTGGGTGTCGATAAAGGCTAGGCCTATCAAGTCGTTATCTTTGAATGTCCATAGGTAAATCTATACAAGAACCAGAAAAAAACTTATATAAAGCTTAGTCTACACAAAATGTTATGCGACAAAAATGTGATGTGCCCATCTTAAACCTTCCAATGGATTGATTTTAAATAAGAAAGTTGTCTGTGTGGGTCAAAAATTCTGCAATTTACAAGTAGTAATAATGTACTTTCTAGATTAAAGTTAGAATTTATTCATTCTTACCTTCTGTCCAATGCAGGATAGGAGGAAGCCACAGACATCGCATATACAACTCACAGGACCTTTTTGCTCTTTCTCGTACAGTGTCTATGAATATAGATAATATTAGTATTAATTTTTTTTTTTTACTTCTGACCAACTGACTGCCTTTTCAATTGATGTTGTGTTTGGGTAACAACGTTTTTTATGCCTAATATTAAGTAATTAAATTTAAATTTTATTTAATTCTTTGCCATTTAAAAAATATTATAACCAAATCAAGTTGACTTTTATCTTACCTTTATTTTGTTTTTGGTGAGTGGTTGACCTGGTTCTGGTACAACTTCAATAATATCGTAAATAAATATCTGCAAAGTCGAAAACCATTTTGATTTTTAAATGCAACAGTAATGTAATATTTAATCTGATAGATTCAACATTATATGTTTGTTAATGTTATTTGGTAAAAAAACAAAAAACAAAAATAGGCGGTTCTTCTTACCCTTCCTCTACATTGAATATCCTCATTGTAAACAAAAGTTGATGTCATGACGATGTAGTCTTTCTTTCCAGACACAGTTCCTTCGCAATTTAAGCTAACTGCTTTCAGGCAAGTCACATGCTCATACTCTTCCAATTGGATTCTTATTAAAATTATATTAAAAAAATTAAATATTGAAAAAAAAGTTACTTTCTGTAAATGTATGCAGTAAAATCCTATTAAAGTAACACCTCTATTAGGGGGACACATTCTGATGAAGAATTAGGGAGCATATATATTTTAACACTTCGCCAAGCCCTATTCAGAGGACACTTTTGTCATAATACTTACTTTGTGTTTGGAATTGGTTCCCAGCTTAAAGGTGAAAACAACTGAATGGTGAAATAATCTTTTGTAGGGTAGACAAATCGATCATCTAAAAGAAAACATCACATATTAGGAATAAATAAAATTCATTTTAAACCTCATTTTTGATCAGATATTTTCCAGCATTGTTACTAACCTCTTTCTGCAACCACAACATCCCGTTCATCATTTGTAATGACAACCATCTTGTCTGTGGTTTCAAGTGTACTGGTTACAACTGCATATGTCTATAAAAAAACAATAATTTATGAATATCACACTACTACTGTACCATACACGCTAACGCTCTGTCTACACTATTAAACTTTATGTGACAGAAAACATACCTTGCTTTCGATGTGGTAGGCCAAGAAATTCGGTGTACACCTTAATGGTACCTTGCGCACAGGCCATGGCGCATCGTATGACAGATGAGACGGTAATACACATATCCTCAGGTCACCCTAGAAAAATTAGTCAATTATACATTTTACTAAGAGTGAGTGGCCGAGCGGTTTAGACAGTGGAACCGTAATCACGTAGCCATAACATCGGCAGGGGTTCGAGGCTCACTCACTCCATGGTTCTGGTGGTAGAACGAGTCTTCTCGGATAAGGACTATAAACCGTAGGTCCAGTGTACACAACTTGCTCGTGTGCACTTTAAAGAACCTAGTACATCTTTCGAGATGAGTAGGGGGTTACCCCGGTGTATTAGTACATCACAGCCACTGATCACCAACTGGGCCCTCTGGGAGATCAGTCTTTGACTGAAGAGGTTACCCAGTATAAAGATAAAACAAACAAAACAAACTTAAAAACAAACATTTTGATGTACATACTCTAAACATCTTAATTATTATGGTTCAAATTTTCAGAAAGTGAAATTTTTTTTTATACCTGTTTGTTAAAATACAAAAACCCCTTGGGGCAATTAATGTTATTGAAATCTGCGAAGCAAGTAACAGCGCCATCAACAGGCATGGGATGCATTCGCAGTGATCCACGAGCCGTGACAAACAACCAGTATGGATAAGGTCCACAGATGAACACCTGTAAAAAACAAAATATTTAAATAAGCAAAATATTTAATACAGTAGTATAATTTTGAAAATTGTTAAATATTGTGGGTTATGATCAGGGACTGAACCTCAATGGAGATACACATTTTTATGTTAAATCTTTATGTTTATATTAAATAATATAAAAAATGTTAATGTTAATCTTAATTATTAGTTTCAATCAATACAAACTTACCCCCGAATAAGATGAAGAAGAAACCCCAGCAAATGTCCTCAACCTGTTGGCTCTTCTCTGTTTTACTACTGGTTCCTCCTCTTCTTGTGCCTTTTCTTTCTGTCTACTCTTTCTTGCCTTTTTCTCCTTCATCATCATTGAGTGAGGAATCTTCCAATTAAAAAGGTAATAAACTTTTAATATTATGTAAATATAATTACACACATATTCTTACATACAATATTGCATACTTGTATATCAATTCCATGGGTTTGAATACTCCTATCGCAGGAGAAATTTTTACTTCATGGTTTAAAAGGGTGTGTCCAGGGTCCAGAAAGTGGGCAAGAGAAATCTATGACCATTATCAGGTGACTAAAGATAGAACATAATAATACTTCTGAATTGAGGTGAAAAAAAACCCAATTTGTGATGAACTCTTACCTTCTTAAACCTGACCTTTAACCTGTCTTGATCTGAATGTACAGCGTAAATGAAGGCTTCGTATATTATCAGATCATCATCAACAATTGCCTACAAAACGAGCAGAATTTGTATTAAATTATTCATTTTAACAAAAATTGATGAACAAACTTCTGTGTGCGGATACAAAATAGAAGGTTAACACGGAACACAAAGCTCTGTCTACACTATCAAACTTTATGTGATGTGCTCATATATGGACTTGATGTCATATCACTACAATATTTATTTGGGCACATCACACTTTTCTTTTTTCAAACTAGTTTGATAGTGTAGACCGAGCTTAAGACTTACAAACAAGTATGGCCGACTGTTACCCTTGCCTAGGCCAGTTATCATAATCTCTTTCACCACCGGTAACATCTGATGTTGCTGCTGTTGTGTCTGCTCACTATAAAGTGGGTAAAACAAAACGCATCAATCATTGCTGAATACAAGCAAAGGAATATTCCACCTCAGAGTGGCTTTTAAAATGGGTTTACTACTTTTTTGGAGGGAGAGGGTTTCACAGAGTACAGTAGAACCTGTGTTTTACGTACCCTGATTTTACGTTCCCTCGATTTTACGTACGCTTAAAATAACCGATGACGTCATCATTTTGTTACATTGCGGGCGCAATTTAACAACAACAAAGCACACAAAGCCACAATCATGGCTGTGTGAGGAATTCTGCTGTGTGTGGGGGACAAGCTACGCACGTGCATTCCCCCTAAAGCAGCGACTGTTTTTATTGATAGAAAACAATTATATTTTACACTTTATTTAAACATCGCACAGCCTGTATAACTGTACTTTTCTAGTTAGGCCTCACATCTTGCTAGCCCTGCTAGCCTAGCCTGAATAGCCTAGGCCTAGCTAAGCTAGTGACGCATACTGTACACAGTACTGAGTTCAGAAGTAGGCAAATACGGCTAGCTACGATCTCTACGTATTTGGGGTCAAGTTAAGGTCAACCTTGATTTTACGAATCCCTTGTTTTACGTACGCCTTTCGGTCCCGTACCGTACGTAAAATGGAGGTTCTACTGTATAAGTTTTTGGGAGAGCATACCTTGTGATTGCCAATGGACTGTCCACGAGTACCTTTCCGGCCATCGGGAAATTCCGCACTACAAAAACACATTGAAATGAGGGTAGAGAGTATATCTAGAATAAGAGAAAAGAACTTTATAAAATATGATTGACATTTATTTGAGTAAAAACTATTTTTAATGCATTACATCATGTTACATGAATATTCATAAAGCTAAATTATTCGTCTTAATAGCCAATTAGATAGCAGAAAGAAATCATATATATATTGTATGTAGTGATTTTCATATTTTAACCTTCCTACCTCAAGTAAACCATTCTCCCTGCAAACAGCACACCAATAGCTTAGGTTAATAACCTCCTCCTTGACCTCTTCTGGTTTACTAAAAGTAATAGAAAACATATATACTTATGTACATGGGGTTAAATTTATGAAACATGCTTAGTACAAAATTCATCTTTACGTTGTCTTAAGTTAATTATTTTTATTAAGTCAGTTTCCAAAATAACCTATTAACTTAAGAAAATATATTTACTTACAAAAATACTGTCAAAATACTATGCTATAGATCAAAATAACTGGTTTGATAAATAAGGTATCTTAACTACATTGACTTAAGCAAAAACATTGATAAATTTGCCTAAATATATGAACAGAAAAAAATTCCCACTCTCTTAATAACAACAATAAAAAATACACAATATTACCTGCTTTCGGTCGTACTTGTCTCTTCAGTCGTAGGTTTAAACATAGTGGGTTCAGAATCACCATATAATAACTCATCTTCATCATCTACATTTCTATAATAAATAAATAAAATGTTTTTGATTAAATGATTAAAAAATAATAGAGATCTGTGGTCATATTCATCAATCAAACTTAAGTGAGATATTTCCCTTAAGTATTTTACTTAAGTTAATAAATATTTAAGGATTCTTCTTAAGTGGATAGGAGAGTTTTTGGATTTTATGGTATATCCCTTAGCCTTAGCATTATTGTTGAATACAACATCTGAGGTATGTAAGTGTTTACCTAGACAGTTCAATAGATAGATGTCATGACTTGTTAATTTTTGGGAACAAGGAATTATAGTGTGGGTAGATAAAATAACCAAGGTCAAATATCTTGATATGAAAACATTTCAGAAATCTTGATAGCATTTTTGTAACGTATTATAAAACAATACCTTGTTTCAGAAACAGATATAGATTCGGATTTCTTCCTATCTTTTTTCACAGGAGTCTTCGCAACTTTACATTTGGTCGTAAACATACCGCCCTCATTGACATAAGCACTCAGAGCAAGAATCTTTGATGTCTGCAATATGTATGGAGGGAAAACAATTATTTTTAAGAATTGGTTGTTGAAAACTATGTTTGTTCTAGTGTGAGAAAATATGTATTGTTGATTTGGTTAGTGTGCTTTTGTGGGTTTTTAACTATCTATATCTTTATCTGTCTGTCTGTCCGTCCAATCATCCATCTTTCTATTTATCCTTAGTACCTATATATAATGCCCAAATATGGTAGTGATGTGCACAAATATAGCAGTGATATGACATCATCATGTCCATATATGGGCACATCACATTTTGTTGTCAGTTTGATAGTGTAGACAGAGCTTTAGGTTGTATGGACAATGTTAAAAAGGAGAGGCAAGGGTGTAAAAAGGAGTTACTTAAAAATCGTACTACTTGAGAAAAAGTGTTTTAACTTTTGTTAAATAGTTTTTAAAACTTACTAACCTGAGAAATCTCTGGTTTGAGTATACTCAATCGATGACCGGTACCATGAGAGTCCTCTTTCAGACTTAGTAGCACTATATGCCCACTCTCACTCATGATGACGACAAAAGGATCAGCCACTGAACACAGCATGATGGGAGAGCCGATGTCTAGTGGAATATGCTGCAGTTGATTGGCTACAAGAATCATAATATAATATAAACGTGCATACTATTCTGTTTTTTTTTCATAAAAAAAATAAACAAAAGATTGATTGATATATTGTTTTCTAGATTATGATATAAAGAAAAATTGCCTAAAATACCTCCTTCTAACAGCCTGACACCCATCTGTGAGACTTGCAAGATGTATTTATTGTTGCCTAGGTTACCAGCGTAAACAGTTGGCCCTTGTGTACTAAAACCACTTTGATCCAGCTCTGTAATTTCTTGTCCTGTTTGA
Organism: Antedon mediterranea; assembly: GCF_964355755.1. Lineage (NCBI taxonomy): Eukaryota > Metazoa > Echinodermata > Crinoidea > Comatulida > Antedonidae > Antedon > Antedon mediterranea. The sequence goes on from NC_092677.1 coordinate 4,078,259, forward strand.
AGAATCTAAAACAAAATGATGTCATCAAAATATTATTTAGAATGTGATCAGTTGATTGTAGTCAACATAAAATAAAAAGGTATTAATTCTGATCCAATTTTGGGTCAAAGTAGATAACTGTTATGTGACATCAAAATGGCATATTCAACCAAAAATGTTTTAAGAATTATTTTTTCAGAGAGACAATACATCTTAAATATTCCAACTTTCTATACTAAGAAGATACAATACAATATCATTCTTAATACCTTCGCTATTGGTATATAAATAGTTGTTACCTACCATAGTAGAATCCAGCCTGCTGAGAATCAAGAACGAATGGCTTATTTCTGTACTTGTATTGGTCTTTGTTTCACCCTCTACACCTTCAGTTTCCTTAGAGCAAAATAATAAATGATCATTATCAAACTAGTTGGACAAAAAAGTGTTATATATAGAAATAGAAAGTGCTTGTTTAATGTTATATTTTGAAAGTTAAACAGAATACAATGTGTACCTTAATCGCTTCTTTCTGACCAATCACTGTCCACATATCCAAGCAACCAGGAAGTTCAAAGGTTGTGACAACTTGTGGTCTTATAGTACGCTGAAATTTAAATGTACACAGTGTTACATACAAGAAAGTGTTATAAAACAAAGATGGTATAGTCATGTAGGGCTGATATAAAAGCATACAGCTTAAAGTTATTATAAACATTTTCTCATAACACCCACAGAAATATTAAAGTTTAGCATGAATGATAAAAAATAACTCACCCTTAAAACAGATAGAGCTCCATTCTTACCATAGCCTGAACAAATCACCAATTCGATATCTGGGTCTGGGTTATTTTGAAACTAAGAAAACAGGGGGTATTACTATTATGAAGTATTATGAAGTATGATTATTATCTATTATTATACCTATTCAGAAAATAATTTATATATATATATAATTAATAAAAGGGAGACAGACAGATATACAATTCTTGCTAAGCATTCAATCGCTGTAACAGAATAACTGAAGAAGGTGTCCCCTTAATAGGTCCACTGAATAGGGGTTGGATGTATTTTTAAACATGTTGCTCCTTATCCTCATGGGAAAGTGTCCCCTTAATAGGGGTGTCCCCTGAATAGAGGAGGGATTCTACTGTAATACAATAAATTCTTACCTCCTCAGAAAGAAATGCTGGCTCACCCATAACCATACTTCCACATGGCCCTATATTAAGCAGACTGTCTGAAACCTAATGAATAATCATTATCCATTACAATAATTATAAAAACCTAATCGGAATGTCATAATGATAAAAGCATGTTTGGAACCTAATGAATATCCATTACTCATTATAATAATAATAATTATAAAAGCCTAAATGAGACGTTTTATCAACTCATCATAATAATAAAAGACTGTGTGGAATCTAATGAATATTCATAACTTATAAATATTTTATAAGCTTGATTGCAATGTAAGCAATGCTATGGTTTTACAGTAACGTATGGAGTGCTAAAAAGTAACAAACGGTAGCATACCTCAAATGTATAGCTTTTAACTTGCGTGCCAGTTTTCTGTGCTTGCTTGCCATACACTTCAAGTTCATCAGGATCTTCAAGTAGGTTCACGTCAGATGCTGAAGTGAAAAGAAAAAAAAATGTACTTACCAAATAAGGAACAGTGAGGAGGAGGCGAGTCCCGTGTTCTCTGTTAGGAGCTCATTGTACTAAGCCTCGGCATTATGTGGTAGGGTGGCCAGTTCCCTTCCATGCCGCCTTTTTTCTCCCTAGTATTTTCAACCAGGTACTCATTTACAGCTGAGTGGACTGGGAGTTGTCGGGAATTGAACCCGGGTCTATCTGTATGACAGTCAAGTGTCCTAACCACTCGGCTATCCAACTCCTAGGAACAGTACTTACCAAATAAGGAACAGTACTTACCAAATAAGGAACAGTACTTACCAAATAAGGAACAGTACTTACCAAATAAGGAACAGTACTTACCAAATAAGGAACAGTACTTACCAAATAAGGAACAGTACTTACCAAATAAGGAACAGTACTTACCAAATAAGGAACAGTACTTACCAAATAAGGAACAGTACTTACCAAATAAGGAACAGTACTTACCAAATAAGGAACAGTACTTACCAAATAAGGGACAGTACTTACCAAATAAGGGACAGTACTTACCAAATAAGGAACAGTACTTACCAAATAAGGAACAGTACTTACCAAATAAGGAACAGTACTTACCAAATAAGGAACAGTACTTACCAAATAAGGAACAGTACTTACCAAATAAGGAACAGTACTTACCAAATAAGGAACAGTACTTACCAAATAAGGAACAGTACTTACCAAATAAGGAACAGTACTTACCAAATAAGGAACAGTACTTACCAAATAAGGAACAGTACTTACCAAATAAGGAACAGTACTTACCAAATAAGGAACAGTACTTACCAAATAAGGAACAGTACTTACCAAATAAGGAACAGTACTTACCAAATAAGGAACAGTACTTACCAAATAAGGAACAGTACTTACCAAATAAGGGACATTACTTACCAAATAAGGGACATTACTTACCAAATAAGGGACATTACTTACCAAATAAGGAACAGTACTTACCAAATAAGGAACAGTACTTACCAAATAAGGAACAGTACTTACCAAATAAGGAACAGTACTTACCAAATAAGGGACAGTACTTACCAAATAAGGGACAGTACTTACCAAATAAGGGACAGTACTTACCAAATAAGGGACAGTACTTACCAAATAAGGGACAGTACTTACCAAATAAGGAACAGTACTTACCAAATAAGGAACAGTACTTACCAAATAAGGAACAGTACTTACCAAATAAGGAACAGTACTTACCAAATAAGGAACAGTACTTACCAAATAAGGAACAGTACTTACCAAATAAGGAACAGTACTTACCAAATAAGGAACAGTACTTACCAAATAAGGAACAGTACTTACCAAATAAGGAACAGTACTTACCAAATAAGGAACAGTACTTACCAAATAAGGAACAGTACTTACCAAATAAAAAACAGTACTTACCAAATAAAAAACAGTACTTACCAAATAAGGAAGAGTACTTACCAAATAAGGAACAGTACTTACCAAATAAGGAACAGTACTTACCAAATAAGGAACAGTACTTACCAAATAAGGAACAGTACTTACCAAATAAGGAACAGTACTTACCAAATAAGGAACAGTACTTACCAAATAAGGAACAGTACTTACCAAATAAGGAACAGTACTTACCAAATAAGGAACAGTACTTACCAAATAAGGAACAGTACTTACCAAATAAGGAACAGTACTTACCAAATAAGGAACAGTACTTACCAAATAAGGAACAGTACTTACCAAATAAGGAACAGTACTTACCAAATAAGGAACAGTACTTACCAAATAAGGAACAGTACTTACCAAATAAGGAACAGTACTTACCAAATAAGGAACAGTACTTACCAAATAAGGAACAGTACTTACCAAATAAGGAACAGTACTTACCAAATAAGGAACAGTACTTACCAAATAAGGAACAGTACTTACCAAATAAGGAACAGTACTTACCAAATAAGGAACAGTACTTACCAAATAAGGAACAGTACTTACCAAATAAGGAACAGTACTTACCAAATAAGGAACAGTACTTACCAAATAAGGAACAGTACTTACCAAATAAGGAACAGTACTTACCAAATAAGGAACAGTACTTACCAAATAAGGAACAGTACTTACCAAATAAGGAACAGTACTTACCAAATAAGGAACAGTACTTACCAAATAAGGAACAGTACTTACCAAATAAGGAACAGTACTTACCAAATAAGGAACAGTACTTACCAAATAAGGAACAGTACTTACCAAATAAGGAACAGTACTTACCAAATAAGGAACAGTACTTACCAAATAAGGAACAGTACTTACCAAATAAGGAACAGTACTTACCAAATAAGGAACAGTACTTACCAAATAAGGAACAGTACTTACCAAATAAGGAACAGTACTTACCAAATAAGGAACAGTACTTACCAAATAAGGAACAGTACTTACCAAATAAGGAACAGTACTTACCAAATAAGGAACAGTACTTACCAAATAAGGAACAGTACTTACCAAATAAGGAACAGTACTTACCAAATAAGGGACATTACTTACCAAATAAGGAACAGTACTTACCAAATAAGGAACAGTACTTACCAAATAAGGGACAGTACTTACCAAATAAGGAATAGTACTTACCAAATAAGGGACACTACTTACCAAATAAGGGACAGTACTTACCAAATAAGGAACAGTACTTACCAAATAAGGGACAGTACTTACCAAATAAGGAACAGTACTTACCAAATAAGGGACACTACTTACAAAATAAGGGACAGTACTTACCAATCCAGTCGCTTGCATCTTCTCCTCTCACTTTCTTAGTTGGTGGTTCTCCCTGAAAAAAAAATAAGATGGTACTTCAGAAATAAAGAAGATAAAGGCATAACAACATAAGAGAATTTTTACAAATATTTGATACTAACCTCTTTTCTTTCTTTCTTGACAGCATCTAAAAAACAACAAAACCATGTAATATAAATAATCACATATAAACATTATTATTACCACAACATACAATAAACAACTCTAACTGACCAAAACATAATTATCTAATTACGGCCTACCTTCTGTTTCAGCTTTTTCTGTATATTTAAGAAGTAGAGAATTTCCCAGTCTGGATCCAAGAAATAAATAGCCCTCTTCCATTTTACATATCTAAAAAAGAATACGTTATTTTATTTTAGGTATTTGTTCTTACCGAGATGGAAAATTTAGCAACCAATATAGTGTGGATTATTGAATTGTTTTTAAAGGTCATTTTCAAAATTGACGAAGGTGGCTTGCTAGTCCTTTTAACCGAAGTGGGAGAGTGCATGGTCATCTTCTGCACTAAAAACCGCAGCTGAACAAAGGGTAAAAAAAACCCCGAGCCATGGTCAAATATTAATTTAAAAAGTAGGTATAATTAGCTGAGTTAAACGATGTTACAGGATGATACTTAAATTGTTTGGAATATACAACATAAATACATATACTGGAATTTGGCCAGCTTTCAACCAGTCATTCATAATAAAATTACTAATAACGAAAATCTACCTGGTGGTGGTCACTATTGACTGGATTTTAGACATGACTAATTTCAACTAAATTTATATACATGTTACTCACACAAGTCGTCAGTACACTAGCCGCCGCCTTGTAAAAATGAAACCCTCTAACACTCCTCATGCCATCAATCATCAAAGTTAAAACATAGCTGAAAATATTAAAATACAACTCTCCAAACAAAATTGTTCATATTAAAAGAGTAGCTGTAGGTCTAAAAATATGGAATGTGGAGTCCTATTATTATATCTTGCATATCATCAATCAAAAACAATTTTTTTTCACCCAAATTTCATAAGCTGTTGCTGGAACATTCCTCTCTCATTACCATTTATTTAAAAAAAATGTAATGATGAATTAAAATTTAGTTATAGATATACAGTCAACTCTCCCAATACCGGACATCTTTGGGCTGGCAAAATATGTCAGTTTTTTTCAAAAAGTCTTGTATATAAAAAGTGTTTTAATTGTAAAAAGGAATTTTGAACCTTTTGGACTTTTTTTTTTGGACGGTTTTCTGAGAGTCCGGTATTGGGAGAGTTGACTGCATACAAAAAAGCCCTGTAGCACTACTTTTTTCATAAAAAATTGGCTTATTTTCATGTTAGTTCTATTTCACTGCAGTCAAAAAATTAGTAGAGTTACTATCAATGCCATCGCAAAGTCTTATAATAGAAATTTTAAACATGTTTATTAAAAATATTATATATCTTACATTTCTCCTCCTTTTAGTGACAGCACTAACTTATCAAAACTAATGAATGTAATTTGGCAGCAGTCCAATGATATCGTTACTCCACTTTGTTTTTCTAAAAATTGTAAAATATTTGAAATTTAATAAAACAAAACGATATTATTAATATTAATTTTTTAAATGATCATACAAAATAAAAAATATTTATTAATACATTACAACTATCCAAAGTGTCTCCTAAATAGGGGTTGGCCTTAGTGTTAAAATATATAATGCTTCTCATTCATGTCCTCTGAAAAGAGGGTGTCCCCAAAGAACCGGTATATAATGCTTCTCATTCATGTCCCCTGAATAGAGGGTGTCCCCAAAGAACCGGTATATAATGCTTCTGATTCATGTCCCCTGAATAGAAGGTGTCCCCAAAGAACCGGTATATAATGCTTCTCATTCATATCCCCTGAATAGAGGGTGTCCCCAAAGAACCGGTATATAATGCTTCTCATTCATGTCCCCTGAATAGAAGGTGTCCCCAAAGAACCGGTATATAATGCTTCTCATTCATATCCCCTGAATAGAGGGTGTCCCCAAAGAACCGGTATATAATGCTTCTCATTCATGTCCCCTGAATAGAGGGTGTCCCCAAAGAACCGGTATATAATGCTTCTCATTCATGTCCCCTGAATAGAGGGTGTCCCCAAAGAACCGGTATATAATGCTTCTCATTCATGTCCCCTGAATAGAGGGTGTCCCCAAAGAACCGGTATATAATGCTTCTCATTCATGTCCCCTGAATAGAAGGTGTCCCCAAAGAACCGGTATATAATGCTTCTCATTCATGTCCCCTGAATAGAGGGTGTCCCCAAAGAACCGGTATATAATGCTTCTCACTCATGTCCCCTGAATAGAGGGTGTCCCCAAAGAACCGGTATATAATGCTTCTCATTCATGTCCCCTGAATAGAGGGTGTCCCCAAAGAACCGGTATATAATGCTTCTCATTCATGTCCCCTGAATAGAGGGTGTCCCCAAAGAACCGGTATATAATGCTTCTCACTCATGTCCCCTGAATAGAGGGTGTCCCCAAAGAACCGGTATATAATGCTTCTCATTCATGTCCCCTGAATAGAGGGTGTCCCCAAAGAACCGGTATATAATGCTTCTCATTCATGTCCCCTGAATAGAGGGTGTCCCCAAAGAACCGGTATATAATGCTTCTCATTCATGTCCCCTGAATAGAGGGTGTCCCCAAAGAACCGGTATATAATGCTTCTCATTCATGTCCTCTGAATAGAGGGTGTCCCCAAAGAACCGGTATATAATGCTTCTCATTCATGTCCCCTGAATAGAGGGTGTCACCAAAGAACCGGTATATAATGCTTCTCATTCATGTCCCCTGAATAGAGGGTGTCCCCAAAGAACCGGTATATAATGCTTCTCATTCATTTCCCCTGAATAGAGGGTGTCCCCAAAGAACCGGTATATAATGCTTCTCATTCATGTCCCCTGAATAGAGGGTGTCCCCAAAGAACCGGTATATAATGCTTCTCATTCATGTCCCCTGAATAGAGGGTGTCCCCAAAGAACCGGTATATAATGCTTCTGATTCATGTCCCCTGAATAGAAGGTGTCACCAAAGAACCGGTATATAATGCTTCTCATTCATGTCCCCTGAATAGAGGGTGTCCCCAAAGAACCGGTATATAATGCTTCTCATTCATGTCCCCTGAATAGAGGGTGTCCCCAAAGAACCGGTATATAATGCTTCTCATTCATGTCCCCTGAATAGAGGGTGTCCCCAAAGAACCGGTATATAATGCTTCTCATTCATGTCCCCTGAATAGAGGGTGTCCCCAAAGAACCGGTATATAATGCTTCTCATTCATGTCCCCTGAATAGAGGGTGTCCCCAAAGAACCGGTATATAATGCTTCTCATTCATGTCCCCTGAATAGAGGGTGTCCCCAAAGAACCGGTATATAATGCTTCTCATTCATGTCCCCTGAATAGAGGGTGTCCCCAAAGAACCGGTATATAATGCTTCTCATTCATGTCCCCTGAATAGAGGGTGTCCCCAAAGAACCGGTATATAATGCTTCTCACTCATGTCCCCTGAATAGAGGGTGTCCCCAAAGAACCGGTATATAATGCTTCTCATTCATATCCCCTGAATAGAGGGTGTCCCCAAAGAACCGGTATATAATGCTTCTCATTCATGTCCCCTGAATAGAGGGTGTCCCCAAAGAACCGGTATATAATGCTTCTCATTCATATCCCCTGAATAGAGGGTGTCCCCAAAGAACCGGTATATAATGCTTCTCATTCATGTCCCCTGAATAGAGGGTGTCCCCAAAGAACCGGTATATAATGCTTCTCATTCATGTCCCCTGAATAGAGGGTGTCCCCAAAGAACCGGTATATAATGCTTCTCATTCATGTCCCCTGAATAGAGAGTGTCCCCAAAGAACCGGTATATAATGCTTCTCATTCATGTCCCCTGAATAGAGGGTGTCCCCAAAGAACCGGTATATAATGCTTCTCATTCATGTCCCCTGAATAGAGGGTGTCCCCAAAGAACCGGTATATAATGCTTCTCATTCATATCCCCTGAATAGAGGGTGTCCCCAAAGAACCGGTATATAATGCTTCTCATTCATGTCCCCTGAATAGAGGGTGTCCCCAAAGAACCGGTATATAATGCTTCTCATTCATGTCCCCTGAATAGAGGGTGTCCCCAACGAACCGGTATATAATGCTTCTCATTCATGTCCCCTGAATAGAGGGTGTCCCCAAAGAACCGGTATATAATGCTTCTCATTCATGTCCCCTGAATAGAGGGTGTCCCCAAAGAACCGGTATATAATGCTTCTCATTCATGTCCCCTGAATAGAGGGTGTCCCCAAAGAACCGGTATATAATGCTTCTCATTCATGTCCCCTGAATAGAGGGTGTCCCCAAAGAACCGGTATATAATGCTTCTCATTCATGTCCCCTGAATAGAGGGTGTCCCCAAAGAACCGGTATATAATGCTTCTCATTCATGTCCCCTGAATAGAGGGTGTCCCCAAAGAACCGGTATATAATGCTTCTCATTCATGTCCTCTGAATAGAGGGTGTCCCCAAAGAACCGGTATATAATGCTTCTCATTCATGTCCCCTGAATAGAGGGTGTCCCCAAAGAACCGGTATATAATGCTTCTCATTCATGTCCCCTGAATAGAGGGTGTCCCCAAAGAACCGGTATATAATGCTTCTCATTCATGTCCCCTGAATAGAGGGTGTCCCCAAAGAACCGGTATATAATGCTTCTCATTCATGTCCCCTGAATAGAGGGTGTCCCCAAAGAACCGGTATATAATGCTTCTCATTCATGTCCCCTGAATAGAGGGTGTCCCCAAAGAACCGGTATATAATGCTTCTCATTCATGTCCCCTGAATAGAGGGTGTCCCCAAAGAACCGGTATATAATGCTTCTCATTCATATCCCCTGAATAGAGGGTGTCCCCAAAGAACCGGTATATAATGCTTCTCATTCATGTCCCCTGAATAGAGGGTGTCCCCAAAGAACCGGTATATAATGCTTCTCATTCATGTCCCCTGAATAGAGGGTGTCCCCAAAGAACCGGTATATAATGCTTCTCACTCATGTCCCCTGAATAGAGGGTGTCCCCAAAGAACCGGTATATAATGCTTCTCATTCATATCCCCTGAATAGAGGGTGTCCCCAAAGAACCGGTATATAATGCTTCTCATTCATGTCCCCTGAATAGAGGGTGTCCCCAAAGAACCGGTATATAATGCTTCTCATTCATGTCCCCTGAATAGAGGGTGTCCCCAAAGAACCGGTATATAATGCTTCTCACTCATGTCCCCTGAATAGAGGGTGTCCCCAAAGAACCGGTATATAATGCTTCTCATTCATATCCCCTGAATAGAGGGTGTCCCCAAAGAACCGGTATATAATGCTTCTCATTCATATCCCCTGAATAGAGGGTGTCCCCAAAGAACCGGTATATAATGCTTCTCATTCATGTCCCCTGAATAGAGGGTGTCCCCAAAGAACCGGTATATAATGCTTCTCATTCATGTCCCCTGAATAGAAGGTGTCCCCAAAGAACCGGTATATAATGCTTCTCATTCATGTCCCCTGAATAGAGGGTGTCCCCAAAGAACCGGTATATAATGCTTCTCACTCATGTCCCCTGAATAGAGGGTGTCCCCAAAGAACCGGTATATAATGCTTCTCATTCATGTCCCCTGAATAGAGGGTGTCCCCAAAGAACCGGTATATAATGCTTCTCATTCATGTCCCCTGAATAGAGGGTGTCCCCAAAGAACCGGTATATAATGCTTCTCACTCATGTCCCCTGAATAGAGGGTGTCCCCAAAGAACCGGTATATAATGCTTCTCATTCATGTCCCCTGAATAGAGGGTGTCCCCAAAGAACCGGTATATAATGCTTCTCATTCATGTCCCCTGAATAGAGGGTGTCCCCAAAGAACCGGTATATAATGCTTCTCATTCATGTCCCCTGAATAGAGGGTGTCCCCAAAGAACCGGTATATAATGCTTCTCATTCATGTCCTCTGAATAGAGGGTGTCCCCAAAGAACCGGTATATAATGCTTCTCATTCATGTCCCCTGAATAGAGGGTGTCACCAAAGAACCGGTATATAATGCTTCTCATTCATGTCCCCTGAATAGAGGGTGTCCCCAAAGAACCGGTATATAATGCTTCTCATTCATTTCCCCTGAATAGAGGGTGTCCCCAAAGAACCGGTATATAATGCTTCTCATTCATGTCCCCTGAATAGAGGGTGTCCCCAAAGAACCGGTATATAATGCTTCTCATTCATGTCCCCTGAATAGAGGGTGTCCCCAAAGAACCGGTATATAATGCTTCTGATTCATGTCCCCTGAATAGAAGGTGTCACCAAAGAACCGGTATATAATGCTTCTCATTCATGTCCCCTGAATAGAGGGTGTCCCCAAAGAACCGGTATATAATGCTTCTCATTCATGTCCCCTGAATAGAGGGTGTCCCCAAAGAACCGGTATATAATGCTTCTCATTCATGTCCCCTGAATAGAGGGTGTCCCCAAAGAACCGGTATATAATGCTTCTGATTCATGTCCCCTGAATAGAGGGTGTCCCCAAAGAACCGGTATATAATGCTTCTCATTCATGTCCCCTGAATAGAGGGTGTCCCCAAAGAACCGGTATATAATGCTTCTCATTCATATCCCCTGAATAGAGGGTGTCCCCAAAGAACCGGTATATAATGCTTCTCATTCATGTCCCCTGAATAGAGGGTGTCCCCAAAGAACCGGTATATAATGCTTCTGATTCATGTCCCCTGAATAGAAGGTGTCACCAAAGAACCGGTATATAATGCTTCTCATTCATGTCCCCTGAATAGAGGGTGTCCCCAAAGAACCGGTATATAATGCTTCTCATTCATATCCCCTGAATAGAGGGTGTCCCCAAAGAACCGGTATATAATGCTTCTCATTCATGTCCCCTGAATAGAGGGTGTCCCCAAAGAACCGGTATATAATGCTTCTCATTCATGTCCCCTGAATAGAGGGTGTCCCCAAAGAACCGGTATATAATGCTTCTCACTCATGTCCCCTGAATAGAGGGTGTCCCCAAAGAACCGGTATATAATGCTTCTCATTCATATCCCCTGAATAGAGGGTGTCCCCAAAGAACCGGTATATAATGCTTCTCATTCATGTCCCCTGAATAGAGGGTGTCCCCAAAGAACCGGTATATAATGCTTCTCATTCATATCCCCTGAATAGAGGGTGTCCCCAAAGAACCGGTATATAATGCTTCTCATTCATGTCCCCTGAATAGAGGGTGTCCCCAAAGAACCGGTATATAATGCTTCTCATTCATGTCCCCTGAATAGAGGGTGTCCCCAAAGAACCGGTATATAATGCTTCTCATTCATGTCCCCTGAATAGAGAGTGTCCCCAAAGAACCGGTATATAATGCTTCTCATTCATGTCCCCTGAATAGAGGGTGTCCCCAAAGAACCGGTATATAATGCTTCTCATTCATGTCCCCTGAATAGAGGGTGTCCCCAAAGAACCGGTATATAATGCTTCTCATTCATATCCCCTGAATAGAGGGTGTCCCCAAAGAACCGGTATATAATGCTTCTCATTCATGTCCCCTGAATAGAGGGTGTCCCCAAAGAACCGGTATATAATGCTTCTCATTCATGTCCCCTGAATAGAGGGTGTCCCCAAAGAACCGGTATATAATGCTTCTCATTCATGTCCCCTGAATAGAGGGTGTCCCCAAAGAACCGGTATATAATGCTTCTCATTCATGTCCCCTGAATAGAGGGTGTCCCCAAAGAACCGGTATATAATGCTTCTCATTCATGTCCCCTGAATAGAGGGTGTCCCCAAAGAACCGGTATATAATGCTTCTGATTCATGTCCCCTGAATAGAGGGTGTCCCCAAAGAACCGGTATATAATGCTTCTCATTCATGTCCCCTGAATAGAGGGTGTCCCCAAAGAACCGGTATATAATGCTTCTCATTCATGTCCCCTGAATAGAGGGTGTCCCCAAAGAACCGGTATATAATGCTTCTCATTCATGTCCTCTGAATAGAGGGTGTCCCCAAAGAACCGGTATATAATGCTTCTCATTCATGTCCCCTGAATAGAGGGTGTCCCCAAAGAACCGGTATATAATGCTTCTCATTCATGTCCCCTGAATAGAGGGTGTCCCCAAAGAACCGGTATATAATGCTTCTCATTCATGTCCCCTGAATAGAAGGTGTCCCCAAAGAACCGGTATATAATGCTTCTCATTCATGTCCCCTGAATAGAGGGTGTCCCCAAAGAACCGGTATATAATGCTTCTCACTCATGTCCCCTGAATAGAGGGTGTCCCCAAAGAACCGGTATATAATGCTTCTCATTCATGTCCCCTGAATAGAGGGTGTCCCCAAAGAACCGGTATATAATGCTTCTCATTCATGTCCCCTGAATAGAGGGTGTCCCCAAAGAACCGGTATATAATGCTTCTCACTCATGTCCCCTGAATAGAGGGTGTCCCCAAAGAACCGGTATATAATGCTTCTCATTCATGTCCCCTGAATAGAGGGTGTCCCCAAAGAACCGGTATATAATGCTTCTCATTCATGTCCCCTGAATAGAGGGTGTCCCCAAAGAACCGGTATATAATGCTTCTCATTCATGTCCCCTGAATAGAGGGTGTCCCCAAAGAACTGGTATATAATGCTTCTCATTCATGTCCTCTGAATAGAGGGTGTCCCCAAAGAACCGGTATATAATGCTTCTCATTCATGTCCCCTGAATAGAGGGTGTCACCAAAGAACCGGTATATAATGCTTCTCATTCATGTCCCCTGAATAGAGGGTGTCCCCAAAGAACCGGTATATAATGCTTCTCATTCATTTCCCCTGAATAGAGGGTGTCCCCAAAGAACCGGTATATAATGCTTCTCATTCATGTCCCCTGAATAGAGGGTGTCCCCAAAGAACCGGTATATAATGCTTCTCATTCATGTCCCCTGAATAGAGGGTGTCCCCAAAGAACCGGTATATAATGCTTCTGATTCATGTCCCCTGAATAGAAGGTGTCACCAAAGAACCGGTATATAATGCTTCTCATTCATGTCCCCTGAATAGAGGGTGTCCCCAAAGAACCGGTATATAATGCTTCTCATTCATGTCCCCTGAATAGAGGGTGTCCCCAAAGAACCGGTATATAATGCTTCTCATTCATGTCCCCTGAATAGAGGGTGTCCCCAAAGAACCGGTATATAATGCTTCTGATTCATGTCCCCTGAATAGAGGGTGTCCCCAAAGAACCGGTATATAATGCTTTTCATTCATGTCCCCTGAATAGAGGGTGTCCCCAAAGAACCGGTATATAATGCTTCTCATTCATGTCCCCTGAATAGAGGGTGTCACCAAAGAACCGGTATATAATGCTTCTCATTCATGTCCCCTGAATAGAGGGTGTCCCCAAAGAACCGGTATATAATGCTTCTCATTCATGTCCCCTGAATAGAGGGTGTCCCCAAAGAACCGGTATATAATGCTTCTCATTCATGTCCTCTGAATAGAGGGTGTCCCCAAAGAACCGGTATATAATGCTTCTCATTCATGTCCCCTGAATAGAGGGTGTCACCAAAGAACCGGTATATAATGCTTCTCATTCATGTCCCCTGAATAGAGGGTGTCCCCAAAGAACCGGTATATAATGCTTCTCATTCATTTCCCCTGAATAGAGGGTGTCCCCAAAGAACCGGTATATAATGCTTCTCATTCATGTCCCCTGAATAGAGGGTGTCCCCAAAGAACCGGTATATAATGCTTCTCATTCATGTCCCCTGAATAGAGGGTGTCCCCAAAGAACCGGTATATAATGCTTCTGATTCATGTCCCCTGAATAGAGGGTGTCCCCAAAGAACCGGTATATAATGCTTCTGATTCATGTCCCCTGAATAGAGGGTGTCCCCAAAGAACCGGTATATAATGCTTCTCATTCATGTCCCCTGAATAGAGGGTGTCCCCAAAGAACCGGTATATAATGCTTCTCATTCATATCCCCTGAATAGAGGGTGTCCCCAAAGAACCGGTATATAATGCTTCTCATTCATGTCCCCTGAATAGAGGGTGTCCCCAAAGAACCGGTATATAATGCTTCTGATTCATGTCCCCTGAATAGAAGGTGTCACCAAAGAACCGGTATATAATGCTTCTCATTCATGTCCCCTGAATAGAGGGTGTCCCCAAAGAACCGGTATATAATGCTTCTCATTCATATCCCCTGAATAGAGGGTGTCCCCAAAGAACCGGTATATAATGCTTCTCATTCATGTCCCCTGAATAGAGGGTGTCCCCAAAGAACCGGTATATAATGCTTCTCATTCATGTCCCCTGAATAGAGGGTGTCCCCAAAGAACCGGTATATAATGCTTCTCACTCATGTCCCCTGAATAGAGGGTGTCCCCAAAGAACCGGTATATAATGCTTCTCATTCATATCCCCTGAATAGAGGGTGTCCCCAAAGAACCGGTATATAATGCTTCTCATTCATGTCCCCTGAATAGAGGGTGTCCCCAAAGAACCGGTATATAATGCTTCTCATTCATATCCCCTGAATAGAGGGTGTCCCCAAAGAACCGGTATATAATGCTTCTCATTCATGTCCACTGAATAGAGGGTGTCCCCAAAGAACCGGTATATAATGCTTCTCATTCATGTCCCCTGAATAGAGGGTGTCCCCAAAGAACCGGTATATAATGCTTCTCATTCATGTCCCCTGAATAGAGAGTGTCCCCAAAGAACCGGTATATAATGCTTCTCATTCATGTCCCCTGAATAGAGGGTGTCCCCAAAGAACCGGTATATAATGCTTCTCATTCATGTCCCCTGAATAGAGGGTGTCCCCAAAGAACCGGTATATAATGCTTCTCATTCATATCCCCTGAATAGAGGGTGTCCCCAAAGAACCGGTATATAATGCTTCTCATTCATGTCCCCTGAATAGAGGGTGTCCCCAAAGAACCGGTATATAATGCTTCTCATTCATGTCCCCTGAATAGAGGGTGTCCCCAAAGAACCGGTATATAATGCTTCTCATTCATGTCCCCTGAATAGAGGGTGTCCCCAAAGAACCGGTATATAATGCTTCTCATTCATGTCCCCTGAATAGAGGGTGTCCCCAAAGAACCGGTATATAATGCTTCTCATTCATGTCCCCTGAATAGAGGGTGTCCCCAAAGAACCGGTATATAATGCTTCTGATTCATGTCCCCTGAATAGAGGGTGTCCCCAAAGAACCGGTATATAATGCTTCTCATTCATGTCCCCTGAATAGAGGGTGTCCCCAAAGAACCGGTATATAATGCTTCTCATTCATGTCCCCTGAATAGAGGGTGTCCCCAAAGAACCGGTATATAATGCTTCTCATTCATGTCCTCTGAATAGAGGGTGTCCCCAAAGAACCGGTATATAATGCTTCTCATTCATGTCCCCTGAATAGAGGGTGTCCCCAAAGAACCGGTATATAATGCTTCTCATTCATGTCCCCTGAATAGAGGGTGTCCCCAAAGAACCGGTATATAATGCTTCTCATTCATGTCCCCTGAATAGAAGGTGTCCCCAAAGAACCGGTATATAATGCTTCTCATTCATGTCCCCTGAATAGAGGGTGTCCCCAAAGAACCGGTATATAATGCTTCTCACTCATGTCCCCTGAATAGAGGGTGTCCCCAAAGAACCGGTATATAATGCTTCTCATTCATGTCCCCTGAATAGAGGGTGTCCCCAAAGAACCGGTATATAATGCTTCTCATTCATGTCCCCTGAATAGAGGGTGTCCCCAAAGAACCGGTATATAATGCTTCTCACTCATGTCCCCTGAATAGAGGGTGTCCCCAAAGAACCGGTATATAATGCTTCTCATTCATGTCCCCTGAATAGAGGGTGTCCCCAAAGAACCGGTATATAATGCTTCTCATTCATGTCCCCTGAATAGAGGGTGTCCCCAAAGAACCGGTATATAATGCTTCTCATTCATGTCCCCTGAATAGAGGGTGTCCCCAAAGAACCGGTATATAATGCTTCTCATTCATGTCCTCTGAATAGAGGGTGTCCCCAAAGAACCGGTATATAATGCTTCTCATTCATGTCCCCTGAATAGAGGGTGTCACCAAAGAACCGGTATATAATGCTTCTCATTCATGTCCCCTGAATAGAGGGTGTCCCCAAAGAACCGGTATATAATGCTTCTCATTCATTTCCCCTGAATAGAGGGTGTCCCCAAAGAACCGGTATATAATGCTTCTCATTCATGTCCCCTGAATAGAGGGTGTCCCCAAAGAACCGGTATATAATGCTTCTCATTCATGTCCCCTGAATAGAGGGTGTCCCCAAAGAACCGGTATATAATGCTTCTGATTCATGTCCCCTGAATAGAAGGTGTCACCAAAGAACCGGTATATAATGCTTCTCATTCATGTCCCCTGAATAGAGGGTGTCCCCAAAGAACCGGTATATAATGCTTCTCATTCATGTCCCCTGAATAGAGGGTGTCCCCAAAGAACCGGTATATAATGCTTCTCATTCATGTCCCCTGAATAGAGGGTGTCCCCAAAGAACTGGTATATAATGCTTCTGATTCATGTCCCCTGAATAGAGGGTGTCCCCAAAGAACCGGTATATAATGCTTCTCATTCATGTCCCCTGAATAGAGGGTGTCCCCAAAGAACCGGTATATAATGCTTCTCATTCATGTCCCCTGAATAGAGGGTGTCCCCAAAGAACCGGTATATAATGCTTCTCATTCATGTCCCCTGAATAGAGGGTGTCCCCAAAGAACCGGTATATAATGCTTCTCATTCATGTCCCCTGAATAGAGGGTGTCCCCAAAGAACCGGTATATAATGCTTCTGATTCATGTCCCCTGAATAGAGGGTGTCCCCAAAGAACCGGTATATAATGCTTCTCATTCATGTCCCCTGAATAGAGGGTGTCCCCAAAGAACCGGTATATAATGCTTCTCATTCATGTCCTCTGAATAGAGGGTGTCCCCAAAGAACCGGTATATAATGCTTCTCATTCATGTCCCCTGAATAGAGGGTGTCCCCAAAGAACCGGTATATAATGCTTCTCATTCATATCCCCTGAATAGAGGGTGTCCCCAAAGAACCGGTATATAATGCTTCTCATTCATGTCCCCTGAATAGAGGGTGTCCCCAAAGAACCGGTATATAATGCTTCTCATTCATGTCCCCTGAATAGAGGGTGTCCCCAAAGAACCGGTATATAATGCTTCTCATTCATATCCCCTGAATAGAGGGTGTCCCCAAAGAACCGGTATATAATGCTTCTCATTCATGTCCCCTGAATAGAGGGTGTCCCCAAAGAACCGGTATATAATGCTTCTCATTCATATCCCCTGAATAGAGGGTGTCCCCAAAGAACCGGTATATAATGCTTCTCATTCATGTCCCCTGAATAGAGGGTGTCCCCAAAGAACCGGTATATAATGCTTCTCATTCATGTCCCCTGAATAGAGGGTGTCCCCAAAGAACCGGTATATAATGCTTCTCACTCATGTCCCCTGAATAGAGGGTGTCCCCAAAGAACCGGTATATAATGCTTCTCATTCATATCCCCTGAATAGAGGGTGTCCCCAAAGAACCGGTATATAATGCTTCTCATTCATGTCCCCTGAATAGAGGGTGTCCCCAAAGAACCGGTATATAATGCTTCTCATTCATATCCCCTGCCCTGAATAGAGGGTGTCCCCAAAGAACCGGTATATAATGCTTCTCATTCATGTCCCCTGAATAGAGGGTGTCCCCAAAGAACCGGTATATAATGCTTCTCATTCATGTCCCCTGAATAGAGGGTGTCCCCAAAGAACCGGTATATAATGCTTCTCATTCATGTCCCCTGAATAGAGAGTGTCCCCAAAGAACCGGTATATAATGCTTCTCATTCATGTCCCCTGAATAGAGGGTGTCCCCAAAGAACCGGTATATAATGCTTCTCATTCATGTCCCCTGAATAGAGGGTGTCCCCAAAGAACCGGTATATAATGCTTCTCATTCATATCCCCTGAATAGAGGGTGTCCCCAAAGAACCGGTATATAATGCTTCTCATTCATGTCCCCTGAATAGAGGGTGTCCCCAAAGAACCGGTATATAATGCTTCTCATTCATGTCCCCTGAATAGAGGGTGTCCCCAAAGAACCGGTATATAATGCTTCTCATTCATGTCCCCTGAATAGAGGGTGTCCCCAAAGAACCGGTATATAATGCTTCTCATTCATGTCCCCTGAATAGAGGGTGTCCCCAAAGAACCGGTATATAATGCTTCTCATTCATGTCCCCTGAATAGAGGGTGTCCCCAAAGAACCGGTATATAATGCTTCTCATTCATGTCCCCTGAATAGAGGGTGTCCCCAAAGAACCGGTATATAATGCTTCTCATTCATGTCCCCTGAATAGAGGGTGTCCCCAAAGAACCGGTATATAATGCTTCTCATTCATGTCCCCTGAATAGAGAGTGTCCCCAAAGAACCGGTATATAATGCTTCTCATTCATGTCCCCTGAATAGAGGGTGTCCCCAAAGAACCGGTATATAATGCTTCTCATTCATATCCCCTGAATAGAGGGTGTCCCCAAAGAACCGGTATATAATGCTTCTCATTCATGTCCCCTGAATAGAGGGTGTCCCCAAAGAACCGGTATATAATGCTTCTCATTCATGTCCCCTGAATAGAGGGTGTCCCCAAAGAACCGGTATATAATGCTTCTCATTCATGTCCCCTGAATAGAGGGTGTCCCCAAAGAACCGGTATATAATGCTTCTCATTCATGTCCCCTGAATAGAGGGTGTCCCCAAAGAACCGGTATATAATGCTTCTCATTCATGTCCCCTGAATAGAGGGTGTCCCCAAAGAACCGGTATATAATGCTTCTCATTCATGTCCCCTGAATAGAGGGTGTCCCCAAAGAACCGGTATATAATGCTTCTCATTCATGTCCCCTGAATAGAGGGTGTCCCCAAAGAACCAGTATATAATGCTTCTCATTCATGTCCCCTGAATAGAGGGTGTCCCCAAATAACCGGTATATAATGCTTCTCATTCATATCCCCTGAATAGAGGGTGTCCCCAAAGAACCGGTATATAATGCTTCTCATTCATGTCCCCTGAATAGAGGGTGTCCCCAAAGAACCGGTATATAATGCTTCTCATTCATGTCCCCTGAATAGAGGGTGTCCCCAAAGAACCGGTATATAATGCTTCTCATTCATGTCCCCTGAATAGAGGGTGTCCCCAAAGAACCGGTATATAATGCTTCTGATTCATGTCCCCTGAATAGAGGGTGTCCCCAAAGAACCGGTATATAATGCTTCTCATTCATGTCCCCTGAATAGAGGGTGTCCCCAAAGAACCGGTATATAATGCTTCTCATTCATGTCCCCTGAATAGAGGGTGTCCCCAAAGAACCGGTATATAATGCTTCTCATTCATGTCCCCTGAATAGAGGGTGTCCCCAAAGAACCGGTATATAATGCTTCTCATTCATATCCCCTGAATAGAGGGTGTCCCCAAAGAACCGGTATATAATGCTTCTCATTCATGTCCCCTGAATAGAGGGTGTCCCCAAAGAACCGGTATATAATGCTTCTCATTCATGTCCCCTGAATAGAGGGTGTCCCCAAAGAACCGGTATATAATGCTTCTCATTCATGTCCCCTGAATAGAGGGTGTCCCCAAAGAACCGGTATATAATGCTTCTCATTCATGTCCCCTGAATAGAGGGTGTCCCCAAAGAACCGGTATATAATGCTTCTCATTCATGTCCCCTGAATAGAGGGTGTCCCCAAAGAACCGGTTTAACTGTACAATACAAAACATTTAAATATATTTTCGTGAAAATGGTATTATGTTTGTTATATTAATTGCTACTTACTCAGTGGAAATGCTGTTGATTTTTCCGTTATGGAGTTTAAAGAAACACCAAATGGAGGCACACTCTGGTTAAGATACAAAAGTGAGTTTACAGCAAATATTAAGACTCCACCTTGAAAATAAGAAAAATGCTATTATAATTTGTGATAAACAAATAAATTATGTTCTCAAAAAATTTCAAATAGATATTTAAAAATAAATTATTTTATAATAAATTATGACCCCTCATTCGTATCACGGAAAATGTCCAATTACAGGGGTGTCACCTGAATAAATGGTTTTTCACACCTGTTCCAGTCGGGGGTACATCATTACGTTTCGAAACAGCTACACGCATATTGATTGGTTCTTAGTGAAAATGAAACATTGACGTTTGATTTGATTTGCCGGTGCCGGACCGGGACAGTACCAGAACAGGTGTGAAACGCCCTTAAGGGTGTCCCAAAGATGGGCTTCTACTGTATTTTATCCTTTTTATCTGCATAGTCTTACCGATAGGTTTTGGAACGGCTTGTATTTGTGTACAATCAAAGGGCAAGTTACTCTGCGCCCAGATTACAGGATGAACTTTCTCGGCAATATTTAGCGACAATGCTACAATTGAACATGTGTCATTACGAACAGCAATACGTCTGAGGAGAAACCATGTATTCAAAATATTCCATTGTAAATTAAAAGTTCCAAAGGAGATTTTCCACTTTAGTATTTAATTATACTATTTAGTATATTAAAATCACAACAAAAGAAAAATCCACTGGATGGTTGTTGGTTTTTTTTTATATGGAGGTAAACAAAATTGAAAAAAAAAAGGCAAGGAATGTGATACGCTTACCCCGGACAAGTACGCAGCGGCTCATGAAGAACAAGCAACGTTGGTTCGTAGTAACCATGCAGAAACTGTATGTCAATCACATGGAAAATGTTCTCGTCCAATGTGTTTAAATCTATCATGTATGTCGGTTGCACTGCTGATCGACTAATACACAAGAAAAAATAATACAGTCTCAAGATATGCATGCAATAGTACCTCCAATTGTTGAGAATAGACGGTAATGATGATAATAGTTGTCTTTTGTATAGAGCCTAATAAATTTTCTCTAAAAAAAAGCTCAAACTATGTAGAAATTATGTCATTTCATACTATGTTTTCAGCAACTGTTTGAGTAGAGTTGGCATTCTTGATTGGTTGATTGATTTTACATGATTTAAAATCAACCAATCAAATGGTATGTTATAAAACAATTCTTCTTTTATCAATACTTTAAAAGACTTTTACACCATTTAAAATACATTTTAAAAATATAATGATTTTTTGCACCCTACCTTTCAGTTATAATGTCAACGTCATCTAAAACGCTTTCTTTCTTAAATGGAACTACGACTAACTTGGTAGAGTACACCACCATAGCGGCACATCGATTCTCAGGATCCACACGCACTTCAGGGATCGTGAAACGATCAAAATATCCATTCTGTAATTAATAACATAAATTTATTTTTAAACAAAATAGCAATCAGGGGACATCCCTATTAGGGGGAAACAAGGTCAACCCCTATTTATGCGAAACCCCTATCAAACTAGTTTGACAACAAAATCTGTGAAGTGCCCAAATATCGTAGTGATATGCCCAAATATGGTAGTGATATGACATCTTCGTGTACATATATGGGCACATCACATTTTTTGTCACATAAAGTTTGATAGCGTAGACAGAGCTTAAGGGCAAGGGACACTTTGTTCAGTCCAAAAGGTATTCCTCTAACATGGATTTTATAGTGTAGTATACCAACTAATATTATAAACCAAGCGGTCTGTTGTTACAATTTACATGGATAAATCTAGATAACTAACCTTTAATTCGTTGTCCTCAAAATGGTGCATAGACAGGGTCTTCAGATCGTGAGTGCCAGGATCATACTCCACCAAAGATATCTAATTGTATCAGAAACATAAAATATATTCATTAACATAGAAGATTTGTTAATGCAAATTTTAAGAGAAAATATCATCATCATATCATCATTTGAATCCATTGCATGGTTTCAAAGCCATCATGTTTTTTAGGAGAATTTAAAGAACATGTTCACAAGTCAGAATAATAGAGCAGGTGGAAAAATTCAACTATAGACCAGTGTCAAAACTCACCTACAGCTGAGAACTGTCTTAAAATTTTTACCAACTATTGACCAGAATCAGAATGAACTACACTATCAAACTTTATGTGACAAAAAAGTGTGATGTTCCCAAATATGGTAGTGATATGATGTCATCATGTCCATATATGGGCACATCACATTTTTTGTTCACTTAAAGTTTAATAGTGTAGACAGAGCTTAACAGTATACTCATTTATGAGAAGACAAAGCTACGTTACCTTAGCCTCACTAAAGCTGATAAGTAGGGAATCTCTTGAGGAGCCTGATAGCTGGACTGGCTTCACTGACATGATGCTGCCAAACATAGAGAATGTCTGTAAGTGTTCTAACCTGTCCTTCTTGGGTTTTAAGTCTGCAAATGAGGCATAATGAATACACAAATCAAAATGTATAGCACAGTACAGTAAAACCCTTCAGCTGGAACACCCCTATTCAGGGGACAATCATATTACTATTAAGGGGACACTTTAATGTAAAACAAATGAGGGGTAACATGGGGTAATGTTTTAACAGGGGCCACATTAAATTGATAATGATTATTTTTTTTACCTGCAGATGTTTCTGTGTTCTTAGAGCCTTCATTTTCCTGATTTTCCTGCAAAAGATATAACCATATTTGGGCATCCACTATTTATACTACAATGCTAGTTATAAAAAGTCTGAATGATAAAAGTATTTGTATTTAAAAGATATATTAAGGGACCATGTCTAAAATATTATACAACAGTTACTACATATTCTTTTCTTTAACCTGTTTATGCAAACATTTTGAATTATTTAGCCAGTTTTTTTAGATAAGCATACGCAAAATATTTATTTAAGTTACGGCCCTCATACTACATACTAAAAAAAATCGTACATTATTGCAGTAATAGACAGTGTTACCTGATTGTCTTTAGAAAGCCTATAAACATGAAGTTGGTTTGTGTCCGCTATGAGTAGGCTCTCTTCGTCACCGTTGTAGAAATTGCAGTAAACGCAATGCTCTATGCCAGTTGGCGGGTGCGTTTGCTTGTACATAGCATACATGATTAGTTTTAGCAGTCATTCATATCAAACAAACTGTAAACAAACTAAACACATTTCCTCATTTTTTATCATAAATTACATTAAAATGTATAAAATGTACAATTAAACTTAAAAAAAATTAAATGATAATGTTAGCATGTACTTGATAACATTTTATATCATAAAACAACGGTCCCTACCGGGCGTAGCTTAATATGCACCGGTCGTTGATTAGAATGATCGGTACGAAATGACCACTGAGATTCATAAGGACACGATACCAAACATTAGGTGTGGATTATATTTATGCTAGCTGGGCCTGGGAGCTACACATTACAATTGTGATCTGAAATGCAAAAAGAAATACCTATATCTAAAATGTACTAAACTGCATTACAATTAATCATTGAAATACCTACAATAAACCATTTACAGTGGTAGTAAACTTGAGAAACTAAGCAAATACATCAACAAGTAGTGCAAAAAGAAGCGTGTGTTGGTACTGACTGAACTTTGAACTCTGACCTGACCTGAAATATCAACACAAACACACATGTTTCGTGTGTTTACATCATTTGTTGTCTCAAATTAATGTAACTTATTGATCTAATGATACTATACTATACTACTTGTTTTTATTTACTTGATTCATAATCTAGGTTTGCTGAATACTAGGCCTAGCTAGGCTAATTATTGATTATTTATTGGCATAAAATAGGGTTTTTTCCTCACTCGTTCAGACCAGGCCAGGCAGTAAGTCACAGTCACAGAGGACGGTGGCCCTCTACTCTACTCACTGTCTATATACGTCGCCGCCTTAGGTAGGCTAGCTTAGATAGGCCCTATGTAGTAGATTAGAGGTAGATCATGGAGTATATATATGCATACTGTAGGCTTAATATATAGTTAGAATAAAAGGTATTATTAAATATTAATGATCAATAAATTTTATTAATAAGCCTATATTATTATTAGTTTTACAATTTTTTTACAAATAAAACACTGTTTTGTTAATAATTAAATTCAATAATAAAATAAAAATTGATTTAATCAGTACTTGTTGCAGAGAAGTATCTAATCCTCACACACCAATAGGCCTACATAATAGTAGAAGATGGATGAAAAACAATTGGTTTCTGGTCTATACAGAGGGTTATCACAGAACATCGTCGTGGATGAGGATACAGATATCAAGGTAGAAGTTATACTGAAGACCTAATGACTAGAAGACATGTCTATCACACACAATGATGTTGTAACACATTTTCATTTAGACATTCATATTATGCGTTGTCATAAAGTAAACCATCTCCTTTGTTTTAATTGCAGGAAGCCGGAAATTCTCAAAAGTTCATAAATAGTTTTATTACACGGAATGTGCCAGCAAGTCGTCAAACGACCATAGAAGGGTTGACGGAAGGCAAAGGAAAATGTTTTTTAAGCTTGGAAAAAGTGAAGTTGAACCGTACGAACCGGAAGCGAGTCGCCAAAGGAAAGCAGAAAAGATTAACATCAAAAGAAAAAAAAGCATTGAAACTGTTTGAGATTTCAAAAGAACATCAAAAGTAAAGAATAGATGTTTATTTTGTATTTTTCTGTTTTTCAGAGAGAATATAATCCCACTAAACTTAACATTGGCTTATAACAGATGGTCAAACTGAGCGCTAACTGTATACAGTCAAAATTTGATCTAGTATCACACTTACAAGGACCAGTACCAGTACTCCATGATACTCGCGGGTGCAGGTCAAGTCGGCCCCAAACCGTCTCGGCCAAAGTCAAGTCGGCCCCACGTCAACTCGGCCTCAAGTCAACTCGGCCTCACGTCAACTCGGCCAAAAACTAATCGGTCAACTCGGCCACAATAAAGTATGGAACGCAAAAAGTGCTTAATATTATTACGATTCTTACTATCCACGTTTTAAAAAAAATGAAGAAATAAAAAATATAATATCATATAAAAAAATGAACTCATTGCCGATGAATAGAAGTACCCGCGTGTTACAAAAAACATGTGCAGGTACCGTATTTTAGGAAATCGAAGACGGAGGCGTTTTTGTGCATGATTTGCGTTTTTAAAAAAGGGGAATCCCCCGGTCAGCGAAAACACGTAGCAGTTGTAGATATCGAAAAAGCTGGCAAACGCGCAGGGAGGCTCAGCTACGAAATTTTATTAAACGTAAATAAAGGAAAGTTGGTGAAATCCTTCCTATTTTTTTTGCTAAATATATTATTGTCTAAATAATAATATTCATTAAAAGTCAGAATTATTCATAGTTAAAAAATTGTGAAGAAATATTATTTTATCAATCCCCTTCATTTGCACTTTTTGTGTTCCATACTTTAACGGGGCCGAGTTGACAGATTATTTTTTGGCCGAGTTGACGTGAGGCCGAGTTGACTTGAGGCCGAGTTGACGTGAGGCCGACTTGACTTGGGGCCGACTTGACTTTGGCCGAGACGGTTTAGGGCCGACTTGGATTGCACTATGTTTATGATGTGTTGCAAGGTTGTGATTAGTCTATTGTTGAGCCTTAAGTGCAATACAGTAAAACCACTATGAAGGGGACATCTTTGGACATAATACAGTGTACCATTATATAGGGGTATCCTCTGAATAGGGGTGTTCTAAAAAAGGGGTAGTATTTATTAGTCACGGAAGAATACTAGATGAAATAAAATAAATACACTGCATGATACCACTAACAAGTATTCAATTCACAGTACCCTGTATTAATAAACTATTTAGACTATGGAGCCCTCTAGAAGTAAAAAACTTTCTTTTTATTTTTTTTAGATATGAAATGTATATACCACTGCATCAGCTATGGCTTGAATACATTAAAGAATACATGTTAACACACCTACCTAAACAGTGAGTTAATGACATCCAAAACAGCTGTAAACTTGCTTTTTTTTTAAATTATTTTATTAATAGGAGAGAGTTTTTCTTTTTTGTTGATCCAATCAATTGAAAAGTACGTTTCACAAACATTCAGTTTGCATTCACAAGTAGACTGTTGATCTTGGTTAGTCTGGACAATATGTTACCTCTGTGTTTTTTAGGGTGCTGTGTTTTTCTGCGACATTGACGTTTGTTTCCCTGGGTTTAAATAATGTCATCATATATATGTGAGAGGTTGCGTCCACTGTCATTTTGTTTATTGTATCTGTGGTTTTTCTTATCAAAATAGATTCTCTTGCTTTTCTTTCAAGTCACAAATTTTCTTTTTGTAATATTTTATTAATAGTCAGGCAGCATTTGTCACTATATTAACTTTACTTCATATATTTAGCCAAGTTTGATTTTTCACTTTTAAGTGATCAAGGACATCACAAGACACAACTTCCAACTTGTTGTCCAAATTCTAAACGCGTTTTTCATTCGCTGGGGGCGCTTTTTCAAAATGGCCGCCTATGCTATCAAGTACTTATATCTCGGCAACCACTAATCGTAGAGACTTGGTTTTAGTCTTAAAATGTTCGTAAGGTACATAATTCTATTCACTATAATGGAATATTTTGCCATAGAATGACCGTAAATACTATTTCTGACCATTTGACCTTTAACCTAATCTTATCATATCTCAATAACTATTGGTCAGAAAGAGTTGATATTTATCCCAAATTGTTCAGAAAATACATGTTTCTATTTGCTTTAATGCAAAGGTTTGTTTCAAGATGGCTGGAAAAACCATATCTAACCTTTGACCATAACCTGTGTGATATCCGCAACATGTTGGTTATAGATAACATTTTTCGACAGATTGCTCAGAACATCCATATTTGTAACACATTATTGATTTTTGAATTATTGATGCTTTAAAACATTCACTTAAGCTTGGAAATTAAAGTTTTAAAATAAATAAAAGCCACTCATTATCTCCATACATAATCCTAGCCTGTGATTGGCTGAAAGTTCAAGCAGATTACATTTCATGAGTTTAAATGGTAAGTGTTTTTTAAACCGATTTAAACAGTGTTTGCTGGGAAATCATACTTATTATTAGTACATATACATTTACTTGTATAATAATGTACCTATGCTGATATAAATATTGTACAGAGGCCTTAGTTAAATAGTTATAAACTATAGTTTCAGCCTAGGCCTTGTCGCTAACACCTAGCAAACAATGCTAGCCTGGTGAGATCCCCGTGGAACTCAGTGACAAGCCAACTCAGTGCCTGGCATGGTAACCTCCGATGATGTCAGTCAAACGATTGAAAAGCAAGACCAATTAGGAAAAGAAGCATTGGATAAATTTGTGACTTCACGAATGGTTGAAAAAACCGTAACATTTTGGGACCCTCAAAAGAAAAACAACTTCTCTTATTTCAAGCATGTAGGAGCAGTGGTGAAAACCAAAATTAATGGTCAACTAGTTTCAATTAAGCAAGAGAGAAAGCTGCTGTCTAGATTGTTAGTTGTGGCGAAGAGCAGGCCAGAGTTCGCTCTAAAGGATGTCTTAGGCAACTATGAGTTCAATAGCACTCCACCATCAAATTTCCATCCAGATGGAAGAATGATAATGCTTTCTGGAAAATCCAAGGTATTGCAGTCAATAACAGAACTCCCTCTACCAGATAATGTCAGCAGGCCTGTACAGAAAGATGATAAAAAGCAGCATCAATCCCAATTATTGATGGCATGTGTGTCATCAATATGGTAAAAAAGGTGTCTGATAAGTTCAATGCTTCTGACTTTGCATCTGAATTTGTTAACCTGATTGTTGGTATGAGCAAACCATATGATGAAGTTCGTCTTTTATTTGATCAATATCTATCAGGATCTTTAAAAGAATCTACACGAGAAAGAGAACACAGAAAACAACTACCATTCACTACCATGTCAATGACAACACTGAGATTAAGAACATTAAGACATTTTTATCGCACAAAGAGACCAAAGCTGAACTTACAAAATATCTGTCAGAGAAGATACCTAATCACTTCAAGAACAACACGAAGAAGGTCCTAGTAACACATCACACGTCCATGATGGCAAACTGCAATCTCTCAGAAGTTATCATGATGCCAGAGATGAAACACGGACAACACACATTGGAAGAAGGGGACCAACTGGTCTTATTGTATGCCTTTGATTGTATGAACAAAGACCCAAGTGCCAATGTTGACATATTTTCTGTAGATACTGATGTCTTTATCCTTTTAACAGGAAGCTATCCTCTACTTCCTCCAATGACCACATTTGTAGGAAAAGAGGGAAAAAAATACCTATATGGGAATGCTATTACCGACTTGGAAAACAAATATCAGCAGCACTGATTGGATGGTACGCATTTAAAGGTACAGATAACACAGGTACATTTGCTGGAAAAGGAGTGTCCGCCCATTTCAAAGCACTTTTGAAATGTGACGATGAAATACTAGATGCATTTACTGTATATGGACTGACCTCTGAAATACCAAATTGGATTTTCAGGCAAATGGAAAGATATGTTTGCATATTATACAGTACTTCTAAGATCAAGGCAGATTATGTCACAGACTTGAGATGGATGTTATTTGCACAGAAAGGCAAGGAAGGACAACAATTACCCACAACCATGGAAACTCTTAGATCCCACGTGGAAAGAGCATACTACATGTCTATTGTATGTAATTCATCATGCAAGCCAACTCCATCTATTCCACCAGCAACTGACTACTCCTGGTAACTAGAAGATGGTCACTTGAAGCCGGTATTTTTCAACAATCCACCAGCACCAGAAGCTCTTCTAGAAATTCGTCGATGTACCTGCAATGGTTCATGTTCAACAAATCACTGTAGTTGTAAGAAAAACAACTTGCTCTGTACTGATGCATATGAGTGTGGTGATGGATGTGAGAATACAAAGGACTGGAATGTAGAGCTAGTAGACAATATCGATGAACTTTATTGACTGGAGAGGGTAATCTGACTATTTTCAATATTTATGGTATGTATTTATTTATTATAACAGTTCCATTGGTGATTTGAAATATTGATTTTGGAACAAGGGATATCATCAACAAAACCACAAGTACCGGTACAAGTTATAAACAATACTAGACAAATCTATAGTCTCTCAGTTGTGGATATTACTGTACATGCATTAGGGCAAGAGGTCAGATATGGCATTTCTGTTTGCTTTAAAACAAAACATTTAATTACAGTAAATATAAAAAGGCATACTGCGAACAATTTGAAACAAATGTCAAGTCTGTGTGACCATTAGTTACCGAGATATGATGATAGAAGGTCAAAGGTCAAACGGTCAGAAATGGCATTTTCAGTCATTTCTGGTCAAAATATTCCATTAGAGTAAATATAAATATGTACCTTACAAACATTTTAAGATTAAAACCAAGTCTCTACGATTAGTGGTTGCCGAGATATAAGTACTTGATAGCATAAGCGGCCATTTTGAAAAAGCGCCCCCAGCGAATGAAAAACGCGTTTAGAATTTGGACAACAAGTTGGAAGTTGTTCGTTGTGACGTCCTTGATCACTTAAAAGTGAAAAATCAAACTTGGCTAAATATATGAAGTAAAATACAAATGCTGCCTGACTATAATAATTTTAATGAAGAATATTTAAAAATAAATTGTCATCAAATTAAGACTGAACATAAATTATGCTATTGAAAGAAACCATAGATTCTGAAGCAAATAAACATCTAAAAATAGCACAATATGTATTCTATTAATAAACCTAATTGGTAATTATAAATATTACTATACTTCCCCCTTGTGTGAATAATTTGCAGATGGTACAATTTCGATAGATGTTTACACACATTTCCCATCTATTAATGATCTATGATATGATTAATAATTGAAAAATAAGACAGAATAATTAATTAATTACTTTATTGATAAACATAATCAATATACAGCTATATTTGGAAAGTTTTCTTTTCAGTCTTTTTTGTGAATCATTTACAGATGGTACAGTTTTCGTAAATGTTGTTTACAAAAGTTCCGTCTTCTCTCCTGATCTAAGATGATATTGATTATTTTCAAGGAAGCATCAATAACTGCTCAGACGTTTTTGAAAACATTCTTTTTCTTTGAGTACTGATCCAAAAAATATGTTTAATTAATCAAAGTTGTTTATCTTGTTCGTACCAAGCAATGACGACAACGACGACGGGCTTTGCGTCATACGTACGCTTCGAATGATGATTGCCTTGTATGTTATTGATAAACGATTAAGAAAGAAAATAATTAGATTTGCTTTCAACGTTTCAAAACAACTTTGTTTATCATCAAATGATGAAAGGAAATTTAAAAAGAGAATTTAGTTTAGAGATTATTTATTTATTCAAATTTGTTTTACAAGGGTAGCTCTCACAGCTGTACAGCTTACTTAAAGAGGCACTCTTAAAAACAATAAAGAAATATATACATTATAAATACATTCAAACATAAAGATACAAGAGGATTTATAAAGTTAAAATTCTCAAATTCATTACAAAATTAAACTTAGAAATTATTCTACTGCAGTTACTGCAGTAAACTGCATTTTTCCCTACAATAAAGTATGATTTCGTTTGTCTCAATGTACAAGTTTATAAGGGAATAAAAATAAAATTTCATTAATTTTCTCAATATTAAAGAGATGGTCCATACTGTGCATGTTAAAGATCATGGTATGTTATTCGAAAAGAGTAGGTGATCGTTTCCTCCGTTGATGTGCTGATTTGGTAGGCGCTGCACTGCTGCCGTGGGTCCGTAACCTAATCCGAATTTCCTTAGTTTCCAGTTAAGCTTAAGGACCAGTATAAACACCACCTTAAATTTGGTTTTTTATGTTTTTTTTATCCAGAGACATGAAGCAATTTCAAGCAAAACTTCTAAAAGCAGATCTTCATGGATGCATCATGACAGGTAAGTAGAACCTATTAAGGGGACACCTTTGGGACCCAAAAAAGTGTCCCCTGGTTGGTCATATATCGTTTGTTTCATGGTAAAGTGTCGCCCTTAATCGGGGTGTGTATAATTGTTTTCTTTGCTGCAAATATGTTTTTATATTATTATTGTTCTTTTGCAGTAACCAAATCTAAATGTCCAACATACATCGGACAGTCTGGTATCTTACTACAAGAAACAAGAAACGTCTTCAAGATAATCACCAAAGAAGACAAACTCAAAAGTAAGAACAACAACCAGAATTACCACAGACCACAATTGTTCTTACCACACCATTACCAGTACCACTACCAACACCACAATTATTACCATTATTGGTTCAATACTGTATAACCACAGACATTACCACCAACCATTATTCATCACCATTATTCACCAACAGTTACCATTAACAGTTAACCATACCATTTACCGTTGCTAAAATTCCAATTTCCACAACCACAATGATAAAACATTTTTTTTTTACAGCGATTCCAAAAGCAAACTCTATATTCACATATGAATTCTGTGGTCATGTGGTGGACATTTATGGAAATCAGTTCAAACACAGGTCAAGTCAAAGGTCAGCGAGACGGTTTAAGACCAAACCAACAGTAGATTTGTAACATTCTTACTGTAAGCCCGAACAATAGATTTGTGATGTACCGGATTCATATTTCGAAACAACCTGATATTTAAAAATACAAACTGCATCAATTTTATTTTTCAAATATAAAATTTATTCATACTATATAAACAATAAAATTAAATAGATTTTTTATATACAGTATAAACAAAACTTTTTATTTATTGTTGTTTAAAAATGTTTGCTTTTATGTTGAAAAAGTCATTTAAATCTCAATATTATTTTGAAAAAGTTTCTGGAGAAAGTTATTGTGCAAAAGTTTATTGTAGATGTTCCGAAGAAGATGTTTGTGTGTTACTGTGACCCTTGTGTCGAATGTGCTCTTTTTTGTGATGCGTCTTTCCATGGTGGCGCCGATTTAAAGCATCTTTAATGTGTAGATTTTCTTTTCTTATTTCACTCACATAATCTTCTAAATGTTTTACTGACGTTACTTCGACATTTTCCGAATTTTTTACTGATGTTGTCTCATAACCAGCATTGTTGAGAAGTGATTGAATTAAAGAAGAATGGTTTGGTTTCGGTAATGATACAGTCTGGCGACCTTTCTCGTTGGCTCGATCAATAACCGGTGCTCCGTCCGTGTCTTGTACCATTTTCGGATATTCAAAGTTTTTATCGTTGTTGAATGATATCGTCGGGAATGTGCTTGTTTGTTTTTTTGAAGAAATGTACCATTCAAGGAAAACATCTTCAGAGTTTCCGTCAAAGTTTTTCAGCATTTTTTTCCAGAACTGCTTGCATAATTTATGATGTAGATGTCTGATGTTGTTGTCGTTAACTTCCTCTGCTAGCAGACAAGTAACCATGGTGATGAGAATAAACAAAGTAGAACAATGCATCTTGGGAGTTTTCTTTAATAGTCTGAAAAATACAAATAAAAAACTTAATTTTTTAATTTAATTAAAAAAAATGTTAATTTATAAAAGATGTATTTACATATGTAAATGTATTTATATGTAATTACAACTACTTTAGGATATAAAAAGTGTATATTTATTTTTTTTAAATGAAAGAAAATAAATTAAGACTAATTTCACTTTTGTAATGATTGTATGTGTATGTTAGAAGTCTTCTTTGGGCATCCCTATTCTGGAGACACCTCTGTTCAGGGTACAGGGGAGTTGATATGATTTTACAGCCAACCCCGATTCAAGCGACACCCGTAAGGAGATACGTATACCACCTTAAGATAGACTCTACTCTATTTGCATGGTACACATTAAGTACACACTTAATGCGCTTAAGTTGGTTAGGCATTTAACAAAAATTATTAATACATGTAACACCTTTCATGACAATTGGATTTTTATATGAAGGACATCATCCCCTGTGGACTAAAACCTTGGAATTTTTTATTTTCTTAACCAATGTATCTCTGAAGGCATTGATGAATTAATACTCATCAATAATTATTAAAGGCATCACCGAAATTGAACAATGTACGCATATTTGATTCGGATACTGAAACAATTTTTCTATATTGATTATGAAATGATATTCAATAATCATAAGCGAAGGCTATTGTCTGAACTAGTGTAGGTATCGTACGTTTCATTAAAATCAATGATCTTCAGCAAATTAGCGACATATCTGCCGCGTGATTGGTTAAAAAGTACGTGGGGCATAAGACCTTCAAATCGCAACCTGCTCGTCCCTTGCTGAGAACTTGAGACAAAAGAATTCTTGTCGTGGAAATACTTCAAATACCTATCAGTGAGTTTTCTCACACGCGCATCTGTAGCGCGTTACCAAGCCTGATCTTTTCATTTGTTTACAAACCAAGGTGTAACCTAGCAACAAACACCTTGATTCTATGAGTATTTCTGGTAACGAGCAACTATTCTATTACATTTTTCATTTATACTAATTATAAATATATTTTGTTGTTGTAAAATAAGGTGTCACCCACCAAGCAACAAACTCCCTGATTCTATGAGTAACTTTCGTAACTTTATTTTAACAAACTATTTTATACCATTTTTTTTTAGAAATTTGTACTTATAATAACTTTTTTAATTTTGCAAGATATTTTAGTTAGGCTAGATTTTAATTTTAAAATGTGTATACTTGGTAATAATAATAATTGGTAATAATATAAATGTAATATTAATAATTTAAATACATTAATATTTATTTATTCTTTATTTATTTAAACAAG
Source organism: Antedon mediterranea (assembly GCF_964355755.1). Lineage (NCBI taxonomy): Eukaryota > Metazoa > Echinodermata > Crinoidea > Comatulida > Antedonidae > Antedon > Antedon mediterranea. The sequence goes on from NC_092677.1 coordinate 4,112,458, forward strand.
CTAATCTTAAACTTAATAGGTTAATATGTTTTTTGGTTATTCTACTGAAATAATCCTGCATCATAAATGTATATTTTCTTACCAATTATTAAATTTGAACTAAATGTTTAAAAATCTGGCCAATTATGTTCAGTTTACTTTTCTATGGTTAAAATTAATTTAAAATAATTATATTATATTATTATAAGTCATTTATTTAGAAAACATTGCTAATTGAAGTTCTAATTAGTTTAAAATAAATAATTACACATTGCAAATCTTTGAACATTTAATGTGAATATTCAAAATATATGCAAATATTCAAATATATGCAAATGTTCAGAAAAAAAAACTTGCACCTATGCATATAATAATATAATAGCATATAATTATAAAATAGCAAGTAAAGTATATTTTGCTTTTAAACTTTACAAATTTAGATATTTTTAATTTCAATGTGATGGCTGATATTATATGTGAATATTCAAAATAATATGCAAAATAATATGCAAATATTGAAAATATATGCTAATTCAGAACATCAATACACTTGCACCAAATAGAATTATATAAAACCTGTCAAGCAAAATATTTTGTTAAAAAGTAAATTTACATATTTCTAATTTCTATGTAGATATGCCGGATATTATGTATTTATAATTTAACAACTTCAAATAGACATTTTCACTTCTGCAGTATTGTAAATTTTATTTTATTAATTATAATATTGTCATATGCTTTTTAATTTCTTATACGTATAAATAAAAAACATTCTGACATAAAAATATTTTTATATAATAGAACAAAATAAAAGGCGACATCTTCAGGACCCAACAAAGTGTCCCAAGACCCAACCTCTTGTCAGGGGTGTTAAATTGGCTCCTTAATAAGGATGTCCAAAAAGGGGATCTACTAAACTATTAATTAAGTTATTAGTACTTAATGAAGTATGAATACAATTTTAATTATTACAACTCACCTCCACTTAAATACACCAAGTGTTGTTGTAAGAGCTCTGTTGTGATGTGTACACTGCAATGGTTTCATAGCAAATGAAGAGAGGCCGCATCATCTTTTACAATTTATACGTTCATCTCAGTCGGCAGGGGGTAACTTTGATTAAGATGTCTGCGCTAATGAGGCAAAAGATATCTCATTGGTTCTCAATTAGCCGTATCATTGTCCTTACATGAACACATCAGCTGGAAAATTACAACCGAAACTTTTTTGTTCGTTAGCGCGTTAATACGCTGTATCACTATCAATCGATATTCTTAATCAATACTATTAAAAAATTCAACAACGGAATCAGAGATTATATATCGACGAAGATTATTGTGCCATGAATTATTTAAAACAATTGACAATATCATTTAACAGCACTAATTCCTTTACGACTCGATTTCACGCTTTGTACCATTTGATACATTACGCAAGCTGTCAGAACATTGAGTTACTGGCCTCTGACGCGTCAGACCGTTTAATATGCCATGGTGGTCTGTAGTCGATGAGACGTAAACTGGTATTGTACTTGAAACACGTTCTTATCTAGTTTGCACTGCGAAATGAGGACATTTATTTCTGAATTTATTGATTTTTGTAATTGATCTATTAATGCCTTGAGATTATCAGTAGAATGATCGCAAACGCAATTCGTTTCCGACGTGGGGGCATTGAAGGTGGTCTATAATAATGTTGGTGGGAGGTACAATTGTTAACGCAAAACTAGATAACTTCTAAAGAGTTTTACAAAGCAGAAAATGGTTTTAAAGACCATAAGAAAAATGTAAAATATTTGCAAAAGACAAGGTTTTTGATTGGATGATACATATGCCCTTCATCGGTATTGAACACAATGTTTTTGATGGAAATATATTTTAATATTAACCTATATTTTCAATGTCAACAAAATAAACAAATTGTCATTTTTTCAATATTCTTTTAAAGATTGATATTAATTAGTGGTAAACAGGAGACCAACTGGGTTTGAAGTTCATTGACCTTTGTGCAATTCTTGGTTGTTTTTGCATCATGGTATTGGAAATTATTTGTTTTGAACATCACATTTGAAGCCTGTATGATATACCATAACCCTTAATCTAATCATGATACAGGCACCACGTGTGATACTGTATTGCAGAATCTGCGAGATAATCTGAAAAATATTCATATATGAAAATACAATACAGAAAATCAGTTTGAAAATAATACACTGAATATAATATACAATGTAGTTAAACATTTTAAATAATTTATTAATATCATCAACAATTAGTTCAGCAGATAAAAAACAATTGGATATAATAATATTAACAGAGCAATGTGACAATAAGTTAAACTTATGTATATATTACACAGTATATTATGCTATAAATGTACATGTTGTAAAGATGTGTCCTTATAGACATACAGTACCATATCACATAAATGACATATATTTGGCCAAAAAAATAAATAAATATCAATTGTCAAATTGATATTGATAAATGTTGAACATTGATTCTAGCAGACAGACTTAATTGTGGAAAAGTTTTATCAGATTTCATCTTTCGTTTATTGGCTTTATGTGTTTTATCGTGCTTTGGGTTGGGAGCACTTCCTGTGCCAAGACTTGACTAGAAACTGTTTTAGCCCGAAAAAAAATGGAAGAAAAGCATTCAAAATTATGTCGTTGTTATGCAAATGGAGTAGTTTACTTTAGGCACAGGTATGTATGTGAAGTCGTAGACACGTGCTGGGATGTGCAGTAGTAATTAGGTAGCTTTAGGGAGCAACAACCAACGACGTTAGGAACAAGGTCATGTCAAAATTCATTGTGCTAACGCCGGGAAGTTGGGAAATCACTCTATTTCCTGACTTTTTTTGTATTTTAAAGTTCAGACTATAAGACCAACGATGCATCAATGCGCATAGTCTATAAAATATGCGGAAAAGTAAAAGACCCATACTGTAACAAATAAAAACACCCTCAGATCATCAAAAGGGTTAAATATTAGAATGCCTTATTGTACTGTATATACAGTACGCTTGCAATACGCGTTCAAGAATTTGTTCAAACCTAATGTATTAATACGGGTACAGATGGCTGTGTACCTAACAATATGTGAGGACATTTGTAAAAGGGTTTTAACAGGTAAATATATTTACAGTCCTGTCTATAGTTTAAAAAAAAACCTGGAATGTTTATTATTTTACAATAAATTAAGATTAATTAATTACAAACATACAGAATTTTATATCAAGGTCCAGGTGGAAAAATATAGAAGAGGTCTGTTTTTCTGTAGAGCAAAACAAAAAAACAAAAATAGTCTAGGGAGCTTTTATTAGTTTAGAAGATTGATGCATTGCTGTCAATATTTCTTTGCTGTATGGTTGTATATTATAAAAAAAAATATTTTATAATAATTCACAAATATTATAAAAATGAAATATACTGCATATATAGCCAGTTCACATTGAAATAATTATGGTGCTTTAGCACAAAACACTTTATATAATCTAAACAGTACATTTAAGGTTTGTTGAATTGTAATACTGTAATATAAACACACACGCACCAGGGAGTTGTAATTAATTATTAACTCCATACACACACTAAGCAACCATGTTTAATAATGATCATACCTTGAAACTTCATTCTTATAAAATACATACATAACGAAAATTTGTTAATAAACAATTCTTGATTTCATAGTATTACAACTACCAGAAGAAGTTCGAACAAGCTTTACAGCACCATACAACAACATACCTTTAATTAATGCAGAAAAATCGCAATAAATATTGTAAATGTTATGTTTCAGAATTTGTTTAGACTTCCGTCAATTGGAAGGCAATTTTAACCTTTTTTTGGTAAAGCCAGAAACACAAATCGCCACTTAAAAATACCTGTACTCAAACTTAATGGGCCATGGGACCATTTTCATAATTTGACACAATTTAGCAGCCTAAACATGGTTTGTTTGTTTGCAAATATACAGTTGAGTTTGTTAAAGTCCAAACCAGGTCATAAAATATGTTTTAAGTTAAGTGAATTTTAACAGATATAGCTCAGGTTTATTGACATTTCTAGGATATCACAAAGCTTGGAGCAGACCCAAGATATTCTGTATTAAATATGAGATACATATAATGAGTGGCCGAGCGGTTAAGTTAGTTAGTGGAACCATAATTAATTTTTTTTAGTCTTCTCTGATAAGGACTATAAATTGTAGGTCCAGTGTTCACATCTAATCTAGCTTACTTTAAAGAAGCTAGTACATCTTTCGACACAAGTAGAGATTTAGTCCGGTGTACTAGTCCACACACACAGCACTATGCAATTGGTACTGGACCGTTTTAGAGGTGTTTACCACCTGTTGGTTCCATTCTTCACTAATGTACAGTACATCTTAGTGAGAAATTTGAATAAATAAAAAAAACAATTCTCAAATAAAAATCAGTAGACAGAACTAAGGTTAGCGGATTGTGATATAGATCTGTTCATCTTCTTTACTAAGTACGTCTTCAGATTGCCTTTTCCTTTAATGGACACAAATCCACGGCTTTCGCAAGTAAAGCCCAGCTCATTCAATACGCTGGCAGTCTCCTCTGTAACCTGGTGTAAAAGAAACAATGATAATAAATGTCATTGAAAAAACAATTACCAATGCATACCAATACTAATTTTTACATATAACATACCAATTATTACCAATACCAATTATTTTACCAATACCAATTGTTTTACCAATACATACCATTACGAATATATACCAATCATTACCAATACAGGGTACATACATTACTAATACATACCTGTACCAATTATCTAACCAATGCATGCCTATACACAAACACACAAACCTGAATGTTTCCAATAACGCCACACGAGTCCATTCGGCTGGCAACATTCACAGTGTTTCCCCATATATCATATTGTGGTTTACGTGCCCCAATTACACCAGCAACTACGGGACCATGATTTATACCTAAACAAAACAAAAAGTTAATTTACATTTGTAAACATTTTTTTACATGTGTTTTCTCGGTTAATCAGCAGGCCTCCCTCACATAGAAGACGGTTATAATACCATGAAAGCCCCCAGTGGTCTAATAGTTAAACATCTGCATATCAAGAAGAAGGTGTTGGGTTCGAATCTCGGTTGGGGCGACTTTTTCTCATTTCACAGATTTCCTCATCTTATTAAGTTAATGAATTAAATTCCTGTTGTGTTAATATTATAATATATAATACAGAATTCATTGCGAATGTTACCTTACCTATTCTAAGCTCAAATTCATTAAATGAATGTTTGTTTAGTTGCTCTAGTTTGGTTTGCATTGACATCGCAAATTCAGTCAGGACGCCAACGTAATACAAGGCTTGTCGCTGGCAAGCTTGATCCTAATAACAAACAAAAAACAATTTTGATATGAGCCTTATTCATCTATTTCAAAAATAAATCTAAACTAGAGATACTATATTCCATAGAATATAAACCTAGAATTTGTGACCTTTGACTCTACACTGACTCCAACACTTTTACCATGGAGCTATCTAAATTTGTAGCTCTATGATTTCACTATTTGATTGAAATCACAGCCCAGGGTAAAAATATAATCTTTCTAAATATTTAGTATAGCACCCTTTATTTGTGACCTTTGAACTTACGCTTTCCAAACCCTGTCCAAACTTGGAAAAGTAAGCTTTAATACAGAGTGAGGCTTGCGCAAAAGTAAACAATTATATTAAAAACTTAGACAAAAAGTTAAGTAGTTGGTTTATATTTAACATTAATAAAGATGATATACCATATATTTTAAACCATATCTAAAAATGTATAAATGTATATAAAATGTATAATTTCTAATATATCTATGAACTTTCTGAACATTCATTCAAAGACTAAAATAGTTTCTAGGCACAGAAACCAATAATTATTTTTTTCCAGGTGTTTGGCTTCCTTTTTGTGTCTTAAACAAAGAACCAAATGATGTCCTTGGATGTTTTTTTAAATATTCCTAATTGTTATTTTTAGATATATTTTGAGGCCATTTACTTCCTGTCAGCTCTTTGGCTAAAACCAGTTGCATAACACAACAGGCAATGGCCCTTGGTTTAGCACTCCTTAAGGAGCCTCAATGATGAGTAGTTGCATTGGGCTGCTTATGCTCTGGGGTTCCTAAAGCTTGTGGGGTCCCTAAAGTTCTAGGGCCCAGGGGTTTAGCCAGTGAGCGCTCATAGCCATTACACCACTGGCTAAAACATTATTTAGGATGATCGTTGTTAGGCAGCCTAGATGCCCTACTGGTCTAACTTTTATCTAGCCTACTTTACAAAAAATAGCCTTTTGTCCTCTTTACTACTAAGTTAAGGAGAATGATCACCTACTGGTCTAAGATAGTCAAAATGTTATGTTATTGTCCCTGCTTCCTTTATCATTATCCCTACCTTGTAGGCATCATTAAATGATGAGTCATTATTCTCGTTGTCCTGGTGTAGGCCTGCAGCTGCCATGTATGTACTCCCTATCGTTTTGATCTTCTCAACACAGCTGTATTTTGGTTTTGATAACAACTGTAACAAAAATGTATTACGTAAAACTTTGAAAAGAAGCCCCTGGGTTCTTTTTGAAAGAAGAAGCCCATTTGAAAATAAGCCCCTTCTTTGGTTTGAAAAAGTAATCTCGAAAAGGAGCCCATCTTGAAAAGAAGCGCACCTAAAATTCCTAAAAAAACCTTTAAAGGATTTCTTTTCAAGATGGGGGAAAATGCAGCAATTGACGATAGGGGCTGAAATGGAACAGAACACCAGGGTAACTATCTACTCTTTTTTAAAATGCCCACAGAAATGTGCATTACCTCCAGTTTAAATTTTCGAGTTTTCTTAAAACAAAGTTTCGAAAATATGGAAGGGTCGAGCTCACCTCATCAAAATCAGCGATGATTTCATTAAGTAACCTTAAGCATTCTAAACCTTCTTTATTAATGTCCGTTTCCATATAAAATTCTTTAAAATTAGGAATAGAGGCAAACATCACAGCTATCAAACTGTATGACTGATGGTACAGTTCCTAGAAAGAGATTAAAACAGGTAAGTAGTAAAACCCCTAATAAGGGGACACCAACAAGACCAACAACACTTAACATTGACCCTAGTTCATTTCACAGGAAGATATAAGAAATTCTAATTTGAATAAGACTCATCAAATTTAAAGAATAATTTTACTTTGTTTAAAATAAGCTTAAGTAAATATTTTTGCCTTCTTACGAATGATGTTCATTCTATGTAGGTTTGATAAATAATAATAAAGCCTGAGTTTTTCAATTAAGCACTTTTTAACTATCTTGACTTAAGCAAAACGATTGATACATTTCAGCATGCAAATACTTTTAACAGTTGCCTACATCAGCTTTTATCTTCCTTCTTAGAAAGTGGCCTGCTACATTCTCTGGAAGCATGTTCTCAAGGAGTACTTTGTTAAGAGATTCCATCGTTTCAACTTCTTCTCTCTCAACTCTGAACTTCATTTGCCATAAGAAGCCTAATCTTGACATGTAACAAAGCTGAAATATAAAAACACAGAACACCATTAAGAAATGAATAAAAGTCTTGTCTACACTATCAAACTTTGTGACAACAAAATGTGATGTACCCATATATGGACATGATGATGTCATATCACTACCATATTTGGGAATATCACCAGCAGTATACCACTCTTGGCAAACATCCCTTCCTAAAACATCTTTACCCCAAACATTGCCTCAAACTAATTCTTCTCCATTTTTTCAAACCAATTCACTCACAAAATTACCTAACACAAGTTGTAACATAACATGTTTCTCCCAATTTGAACCCCACCACCTACCTGTCTGTCTAGCAGAAGCAGTGTAATACATATCAAAGCCAGTTGAACTGTCATAGATACTGCCATAGGTATACGTTTATCTTCACTGAAATACCAAAATAAATAAATAAAACAAAAATGTAAATATGGTTACAAATCTCTATTCTACTTGTTTAAAACCCATCCTTAACCAACATTTTAGAGGCCAGAAATATTTAAAAAAAAACTTTTAAACAATAATTCATAAAATTCTAGTTTTGAAGGCCCTGTTTCTGAGAGAGAGTACAGAAGGTGGGATTTAATACAGGTACAATAATGTTCTATTAATTTTCTAATTGCTAATCATATCCAATGCTTTTTTAAAACCCTGTTAACTTTTAGTAGAGGTGTTATAATTTGTGAATTTTACTCTTAAATTTTAAAAATTAAATTATTTACCCATCTGTTGTTTGATCATCAATTGTAAAAACAGATTTATGGGTGAGGTGGAGAATTAAACAGTACAAAACAAAACTGATTGCCATGACAACTGATTTCAGGAGGAATCCCATCTTCATAAACATCATTACTGTTAACATTGCTAGCATGGCGGAAAATGGAAGATACTGAAAGGAAAAAATCACTTATTAAATGCCAAAAAAACTGGTTATTTACTGCAAAAGCAAATAAATTGATTGATTGATTGAAATATATATTTCAATCAATCAATCAGTATAAAGGTAACACATTTAAGAATTTTTTATCAGATGACAGTTAAAGAATGATAATTTTTTATCAGGTGATGATTGAAGAATAATTGTACTATCATTATTATTATTGTTATTTAAAAATGGTATAAAAAAGTACATAAAAACATACTAAAGAATGTTACATTTAGTTTAAAAAAAAAGTGAAAAAAAAGTGATGATATTGATTAATTTTACGCTATGTTATTTATGTTGAAATGACTATTGAATTAAAGAACTTGAACTGTATATATTGTACAACTAATATATTGCATTATTAATTTTGTTTTAATAAATAAATGTATTCATATCTTATTTTTTCTAATGATGATGTATTACTATTTAATTTTTAAAATTTTTATTTGAAGAAACATATCTTTATAAACATTTACAAAACGAAAGTATACCTATATACTTAATGAATGTTGTTATCCAGGTATATTCAAATTATATAATATGCACACAATGACATTCTTAAATCCCTTTAATTTATTGACATCTTACATAATTGAACATGTGTTCTTATATAAGATGTTTGCAATGCCTTTTGTTGGTGTACATTTTGTATAATCTTGTGTTTATTCACTGATCATGGTAGGACCATACCGAAACATGTATGCAAATTTTCAGCTTAACAGAAGTTTTTTTCAAGGATTTTACAAGATACAAGATAACTTTATTGTCAAAATTGTTAACAATTTCGAGATATGTTTTGTACCTGAGTAGAATAAATAATACGATGTGATAACTATATAAATAAATAAAAATGATACAAGTGACTATCTTGAAAAGTTTTTGTTAAATAAATTGCCGCATGCTATGTACATTGGTGAAAATCTGAAACGGTTTGTGGAAATTTTTTCCTGTGTCAGTCTAACCCTTCCTGATCTACGTATAATGATGTCTGAATGTAATGGGTGTGATGGGTCTTGCATAATTGTGTCAAATTTCTTAAGTATGAACATATTAAACATTTCATCTAAAGATTTCACTTCTACACCGATAACTCTGCTGGCCTTGTTTACTAATCTCTGAATTTGACTTTTACTGTTTACATTGATATGAGAAAACCAAACAATAATACAATAAGAAATGATTGATTGAACAACAGAGGAATAAAACATATAAATGAGATGAGAACTAACATTAAACCGTTTCATTTTGTATATAAATACATTCTCTTATTAGCCTTGGTACGGAGTTCTTTAATGTTGCTCTCCCAATTTAGTTTATTATCAATTATTAATCCCAAGTATACTTATGACTTTCTACTATTTCAACAATTTCATTATCGATTTCAATATTTACATGATTAGTTTTATTTTTCCTTCTAAAATCGACAATAACCTCTTTAGTTTTTTTGGCATTTAGTTCAAGAAAATTTTGTTTACACCAGACTTACAAAATGTTCAACATATTCATTAAACAGGGATGTATTATTATTTGAAATTAAACCAACTAGGCAAGTATCATCTGCAAACTTAACATTGAATGATTATTTTATTTGAGTCTACTTGTCAATCGTAAATTTGCTGATCCAGCAGGCTTGGGTATAAAATTTGACAAAAAATATAGGTGGAATTAAATTAAATTAAAAATGGAATCTTTTCTTGTGTTCAAGTTGTGTACGTAGCGGACGCATACATTCAGAAATGATAGTGTGAAGGAAAATAAAATAAGATATGTTTTATGTTTTCTTAAAAAACCACTCACAGCTGGGAATTCGCATTCTGTAGTTGATAACTTGTTGACACCAGTTGTCACTGTTGATTGTATGATGGTTAAATTGTTTACTCCAATGACATCATTCACAATATCATTTTTGTAAACAAACAATTCTGTTGCGTTTTGTTGCTGATTGGCTAGGATGGGATATTTACTAGGTACAGGTGGTGGACAGTCTATCTGTTGGTAAAACACATAGAGGTTATAAAATTAGAATAGAGAATACTCCTACCATAAAGGTATTATACTAGAGAACTAGAGTGTCAACTTAGTTATTCACTAATATGGCTGCACCTTCTATCAGATATTCAATAGACACTGTGATATCAACACAACATTTACCAACAAATGATTAATTTCACAATTAGTTAATTAACAATTACATTTATATCCCTGTACAGTAATATTAAAAACTGATTTTGGCTTTCATATTTTAAATCATAAATTTTATAAATAGATACAGGGAAAATTTTGAGATGTCATCATTTCGCTGCTGCTGAGCTCTCTCTAGTTATATAATACCTCTATAAATTCAACTATTAAAATCAACTAGGATTTTGTAAAGCTCAAAATCCTATCAACAGAGAGCAGTAATCACATATTTATGAACAGATACGGTAGCCATTCTACGAAAGCCCATTAATGCCATTTTAAGTATATGTTTTTCGAACGTAATCCGTTCTAACGAATTAGTAATTCGTTTGAACGGATTAATAATCTGTTCAAACGAATTAGGAATCCGCCCAAACGAATTAGTAATCAGTTTAAACAAATTATTAATTTGTTTAAACAAATTACTAATTTGTTTAAACGGATTAGTAATTCGTTTGAACAAATTAGTAATCCGTTTGAACAAATTAGTAATTCGTTTGAACGGATTAGTAATTCGTTTGAACGGATTAGTAATCCGTTTAAACGAATTACAACATATACTTTAAATGGCACTTGTTGTATATGTTGCAATTCGTTTGAACGGATTACTAATTCGTTTGAACAGATTATTAATCCGTTCAAACGAATTACTAATTCGTTAGAACGGATTACGTTCGAAAAACATATACTTAAAATGGCATTAATGGGCTTTCGTACCATTCTGAGGAGAATTCTCTGCACTGTTCACTGTCATTTAGTTGATTCTGTATGCGTAGCCTCAGCAAGGCATTATGTACCAACCAATCAACAGAGGGCAGTAAACATATAATTGTTGAAATCATGATGTTCACAGAGGAATTGATCATACTCAATAACGGATATCCAGGCTGTCGCTTAGAGTTATGGGTTGAAGATAAAGCTAGGCCTTATTGTATAAAAGCCAAAGCACCCATAGATCAATATGGAAAGACTATAAAAAACTATGCTGATGAGGAACTGTATATTCTGCAACAGTGTAATTTATGATTAGTCTTTGTTGTGTTGTGTGACTGTGACATACATTTTGGTGCATAATGATGATGATTTAAGGAATATTTATCCATTCATTCAATCAACAATTACAATTATACGATGGAAGGCAGCCAAAGGCTTAAATGTGTACATTCACCTAGATAAAAACATCAAATTATATTGTACACTTAAAGATTTTGTCCCTCAAAAACATAAACAATGAAGATAAATTAAATCAGACTTTGAATAGGTTATTCAATAGAATAAATCTCTTCCATAGAAAAAAAAAATTAAAAAAAAATGTTATCACTTATAATATGAATAAATAACTGGTTAAATTCAACCAAAAACTCATTGTGCTTTAAATTACAGTTTTTAAAGTAAATAATTTTTTTTCGATCCAATTTTTTGTCAAAGTGGATAACTACTATGTTACATTAATGTCATATTCAACAACAAACAATTGTAAGAATTGGGAACATGTTAACAGAATTTGAAAATATAAACATACAATTGGCCTTATTAGAAAAGTCCACAAAGTAAGTGCAGCAAACACATAAACAGGAAGTGAATCAAAAAAGATAATATTTTCCTCGTAATACCCAGTAGCAACGCACTTTAATTTATGGTATAGGACAGGTTGCGGATCTTTCAGTAGTGCTTTAGGTAAATCAGTAATCATTACAATTTATTGATCTCAGAAACTGAAAGTGTCTTAGAATTTTGTTAAAATGTAATGGTTAACATTCAGTATGCAAATCAAAAATACTTTTGAATATTGTTGAAATTAAAACAACACAGGATTAATTTTAATCCTCCAGTAACAATAAATGAATGTACAAGCTGGTAGTCGTTTGGTCATAACAAAGTAAATCAAACCGATCCCTTTCAGATGAGCAAATATAACGTTGTCTCATGCCTGATAAAATTAAAATTAGTTTGAAAGCAAGTGTATCAGGTTCTGCATATTACTTACCACATTCACAAACGCAACTAATAGCGTAATGGAGACGGTAATCAGTGCAATAGCACAGCGTAGCGATCTGTTAGACGATACCATCTGAGCTATCCAATTTGCTGTCAATTTTTTGTGACACTATCGGAATAAATAATATTATTATAATTATTAGTATCTATTTTTTTTATAGTGTATAAATTTTGTTCTTTCATTGTAAATGTTATGTGTATGTGTGTGCGCAGAGGAAAAAAAAATAAAATAGTCAAGTCCATCAGCTTAAACAGGCAAGAACAATACAGATATATTTATCAAGGGGCGATTTTTATACATATAATTTACAAAAAGTTTAAAATTTCATTTTTGTTAAAAGGGGGTAGTACATCCCCTAGTGCCATTCCCCTGGATCCGCCCCTGTTTTTTATTGTATTAATGTGTTAACACAATTGGAAAAAAAAAATTAGGTTTATAAGTATACTCCCTTCTCCATGACTTGTGCAAAGGCTTATACCTAAGGAATATCTTTATTGGGTAATTACTGCAAGAGTGGACAGAAATATTATAGAGAGGAATCAAATGGGTGCTAATTTAGGTAATCAAAACACACGAATGATAGCTTACTAGAAGTTGATCAGCCATACCCACAATAAGAACACAGAGAAGAAGAAGACAGCCAACCGTGAAAGAGATGTAGAGCAGAGGCGTCTTACGCATCGTCAAAAACTGGCCAGCTGCGATACATATAAATATGAAGAAAGATGTTCCAATGTAGTACTTGAAAGATGGGTCTGCCAGCTCACTATACTGTAATGAAAACAAAACAATTATTTGGGGATCATTTCAAATTTATTCTATTGCAGTTACTGCAGAAAATACATTTATTTTATTGCAATAATGTATGGTTTACTTTTAAGAGGAAATTTAATTACAATAACCCCTTTTTTCTAGTTGCTTAATTTTCTGTAGATGCTGTAATTGTAAGTTGTAATTAATCTGGTTTTTTTTTTCTGTTTTTTTGGTCTTTCCTTGCCTTTTATTTGTATTTGGTAGATGTTAGAATGAGTAAAACAGAGGCAGTCATGGCAAAATAAACAGCATGTAGAAACAAAATTTCTAAATAATTACTGGAATTGTAGTTACTGCAGTATAATAATAGTTTTTTGCAGTATTGCAGACAAAGAATGTTAAACTAATTTGCACATTTGTTACATAAAAGATCTAATAACACAGAGGAATAATTTATAGCATTTTTTTAGTATCAGTGTTAAATACTTTTTTAATTGCTTGATGAGATGGCATTTTTAAATGTGTCAACCAATTATAATTTGATAAATAGGTAATTAAGAAAGCACTGTGAAATTGAACCGTTTAAAAAAAATAAGAATTGAGATATTTCAAATTTATGACTCCATTTCTTGTAATATTTTCAGTTCAACATGGAGAATTTGGTTAGAAGCGGCATACATAAAGCTCTGTCTACACTATAAAACTAATTTGATGTGCCAAATTTGGTAGTGAATTTTAGTGTTTAGTTTTTCTTACCCTTTTTTCCCAGTTGTCCACTTTGAATATCATGGTACCAAATTCTAAATCGTCAGAGTTCATGCATAACCGACTGAAATAATGAAAAAAATTAAATTTAAATACGTCTTTTTATACCACATCTTTATAGTCTCTGTTCCATGTGTACAATAAACTACCAGGTAATATTTAATTAATTATGGTCTATATGTTATGGTGCCTCCATAACACATAGAAGGTTCTAGTTCAAGACTTTCTTCACTCAAATTGTATCATCTTCACTGTTAATAGTAATGTTTCATTTTCACAGTGCACCACTAGACTATGTGTCTATTGCGGATGCTTAGTACAAGAGTGTGCCTAGAATGAACTTTTGATTCTTCTAGGTACATAGTTGTATAGTTTTATTTTATATGCATCCAACAGCAAGTAACACACCAATTACAAGATGGATAAACTATTTAATAATTTATGATGCTTATAAACTAAGTCTCATTGAAGTTGAAAGAGTCATGAGTTACAACCCTGGCACTAGGTCAGGACCGAACCCTGGACCTTTGGATTGGAAGGCAAACATGTTAACGACCAAGCTACAGATATTATTTATTGAAGGAGTATTGCTAGGTGGTTCAAAATATGTTTTTTGTAATCAAAAATAATATTCCTTCATTTATATAAATAATGTGAAAGTATATTGACATAAGTTATTTATAAGACTTTTTTTGTAATTGGCACAGAATTTTATGACCCCAAACAAATGTTGTCGTGACAAATCATAGTAAAATCAGGGTTTAAAACATATTATTTTTATTGCAGTATTAACTTTGCAAAAGCTGAAAGGTGACATTTAACAGTGCACTTCATAATAGTGACACAGTTTCCAATTTTACACTTTAACAGTTATTTTGTATTGTCTTTGAAAACATATTGGTTAAATGTCATCTGAATGTCCTTGTTTCACACATAACATCGACATCACGTCAAGAGAAATAGGACACTTAATGTTAAAGTTATAAATAGCTATAATCTTAATGTTATATATAAACACACACTAGACAAATTACTAAATACAAATGTGAAATGCAACAATTAATATAATCATTTTTTACCGCATTTAAAATTTCAAAATGTACATAGCAATGAATGCAGTAATGCATGTGTACGACTGAATTTGTTGCCGAAGTATTTTTAGTAGCATGATGGTGAGAATTATGGTCTTATTACAGATATATAAAGTCAGCGAGTCAAGGCCAAAGATAGGAGCTACGTTGAGTCCATGGTTGCTTCATGACATGTTTTCGCAGCCGACTCTCCCAATGTCAAATGTAATACATCCTTTGACAAAAAAAGAGGTTACTTTGCGTTGCCATACTTATTTCACATTAATTGGTCAGGTAAATCAAACCCATGACCTCCAGATCACTAACCTGGTGTTCATACCTCTAGACCACCAAGGTTGTGCTTATGGCTAGGGTTAGATTCAAGACAATATCTCTGTCTACACTATCAAACTAGTGTGACAAAATAAGTGTGATGTGCCCATATATGGTAGTGATATGCTTAAATATGGTAGTGATATGACATCATTGTGTCCATATATGGGCACATCACATTTTGTTGTCATATAAAGTTTGATAGTGTAGACAAGGCTTAGAAGCTTAGCATTATCATCATGGATAGATAATGGCTGCAAAGAATATGACATGACAGACTCATAGGAGATGAGCATGTTATATAAAACATTAAATCGACCAAGCCTTCTGGCATTTATAAAATATCGCTATATAAAATAAAATATAAATCCTTTACTTTTCGGAATTAATGCCGTCAATTGCTTCATACATCCTCTCGTTTACACGTCTGTCAAACATGATAGAATGGCGATGAATTCTGAAAGAAAAAAAACTCATCTGTTACTCTACTGCATGACAGAGTAGCGGTGAATAAAACCGATACATTATATTCTAATATAGGCCAATTTTATATCATAGAATGACAATGAATTCTGAGAAAAAAGAAAGAAAATGATTTATCACAATAAACAATATCTAGTTTTATAAATATTTAATATATATATTTTTTTCATTTTGTTTTGTTTACTGCTATGTTCAATAAAACAACTCTTTCTTTGATCTTAGATTTAACATTGGGAATTTTTAATTTCTGTTGGTGTTAAGCTTTTATTAGTCGAAACAACACCTCATTAAAGTTTGTCAAAAAGTTGAATTTGATCTTCTCTCCTTCCTATGACAAACAGAGACATTTTAAAACATATATTAACCGTTAAAAAAAATAATATCAATAAGCACAAAATAAGTATTACACATCTTCTTAAAATCTATATAAAAATTCCAGAATATCTAAGTATACCGATACTTACTTGGCATTGTGTTCCATTATTGATAATGGGAATAGGCAGGTGTTGATAGCAAATATGCCCTGAGGATTAAAACAAAAAAAGTATGGCTGTGCATGTTAAAGTTATTATATAATACTTAATATATAATTTTCTGCATTTGATTCTCATAAATATGATCGCAAATGACAGATGGAATCGTAACTCGAACGTCACCAGATTATATTACACAAATCCAAGATGAATAAAAATATATGGATCAATAAATGCGGTCTTATATTCATAATCTGTCTCTCTTCATCCCTTTTTCATGCAACGGATATAACAATATCTTAATAAAAACATACATAAAACATATATTCTATGCGTCATGCTTTTTAAATCACAAACAGAATAATCCTTTAACTTTAAATAGCGCAGTATTAACAATAATAAAATCTTTATTTTTCTAACGGAAAGAAAAACTCTAGAAAGGTGTTCTTCCACCATGACGTATAACATTGTAACACAAAGTATTGTAATAATCACTACAATATTTAGTAAAGGGACACTTTGAAACGAACAAAAGGCATTGTATGTTTCCAAACTATGGTCACCTCATCTATTCATTTTTTTCGCCAAAGATGTTCCCTGTTCTACTGTTAAAGAAAAACCTCATGACATTAAATCTTGGAATTTTAAATCACTAGAATGCGATGCAAAGACGTAAGTGCAACATAAGCAATTTGACCACTAACATGAGGACGATGTAGTGCGTGAGAGACGTTTGTACAGCCCGCTACGGCGCCTGGACTATTCCATTTTCCTTTCGAGGGGTGTCCATATTGGGAATAATGGCATATGTAGAGTCTATACAGGAGGGATCTCACGAAATAGACTGGACCACTAACATGCGATGGATTATTCTAACTATCGCTTGTGATTGGTCAACTTGATAGGTTGTTATTATTATTTATTATTATTATTTATTGCCAAAAACCAGTTACAAACAAACAAAACACAGAAACTAAGGGAGTAGGCAGGAACCTAAAAGTGAACCTTATCACTATAACAAGGTTCCGTACTCCCAAAGTAACAACAATGATATAAAATAAACTATATAAAAATATTTAAAAAACAAATAGACGAATCAACAGTGTTAATATAAAATAAACGGATAAAATACATAATAGTCGATTCAACAAAGTCAATATAAAACATGTGATTTAAGTGAATTTAAAAATATTTGAAAACTGTCTAAAATTAAAGAATTTTTAATCATTTCCGGTTGTGCTTATGTCCTCGCATTGTGTCCTAATGGGAACCAAGCTTAAGTTGGACCAACACTATTTTAGACTATTCCTTCAGTAATAATAGTAATCGTCTTCCCAAAGTCAATAAACTTTGTAAACATTGTCATTTAAAAATAATATGTGACAAAAATAGAATGATAATGGTTTTGACAACAACTGTTCCTTAATAATGTCACATACATGATAATTATTCTTTCAAATCAAGACGTCAAACTATTTGAGTAAATTCTGATTGTAAGAAATGTGTCTCCAGAATGCTAATTACTCAAACAATTGCACTAATTGTAACTATTAAATTCCTAGAATCTATCTGAATGTGACTTTTGTCATAGATGTAGGTCATGTGGTCTATTAAGCTCTGTCTACACTATCAAACTAGTTTGACAAAAAAAAAATGTGATGTGCCCAAATATGGTAGTGAAATGGCAAAATATGACAGAGCCTGACATTTTTATGGTGATTGTCGTTCTTTATGGTGTGTAGTTTTCTGTAGTTTTTCAAATTTTTGAAGTTATTGCTTTATAGTATAAAGCTCTGTTTACACTATAAAACTTTATGTGACAAGAAAATGTGATGTGCCCATATACATGATGACATATCACTACCATATTTATAAGCACTTTTTTTTTTGTCGCACTAGTTTGATAGTGTAAACAGAACTTAAGAATAGTCATGTACGGTATCAAATATACTATGATTTCTCTACTTCATGATGTGTACTTACAGACAAACCGACAGTCCGGGTAACAGGAAGAAAGGCTAAATTTGCGAATGGCTTATCAGCTCCCCACGTTTCAAGATATCTTGCCATTTTTTTGGAAGCTCTCATACGATTTGTTTCCTTCTCGTTATCCTCAGGGTGTAGCATTTCATTCTTTGATGACTACAATAAAAACACATATCAACTTGATAACTTTTATGATAAAACATATAATTGATAACTTTTTGATAATAAAGAAAAACACATAGTATGTGAAGGTAAGTTTTAAGATAATAAAAAAGAAATAGTATATCAATTTGATAACTTTTTGATAATAAAAAAACATTTTTTTTCAACATCTGTATTCATCAACAAGACACTCATCGCACAGTGATAGACGTTGTTAAAATGCGATTTTGATACAAGATTTACGAATCTATTGTAAAACACACTGTACTTTACAAGTAGGTCTCTTGAGGAAAGATCATGTTGATGAATGAGACACTCTTGAATTGTTTACAACTAAACGCTAGGATGTTGCGGCAATAGAAAATTGTAATATCCAAACATTAACTAATACAAAACACAAAATTAAGTTAATTTTACTACACACTTTAAAATAATATAGAAAGATTGACAAGAATGTGTAGACATGAGTAACAAACTATCCTGCTCTAAACGAAAAAAAATGGAAACAAAACTGTGGAAAGAAGTACACTGTAAGCTCTGTCTACACTATAAAACTAATTTTGAAAGTGTGATGTACCCAAATATGGTAATGATATGCCCAAATATGACATCATCATGTCCATATATGGGCACATCATATTTTTTTGTCTCATAAAGTTTGATAGTGTAAACAAGGCTTTACTCATTAATCATAATCAGTAATAGTTTGAAAATTATTTTAATTTAAATATACAGTATAATAATAGACTTGCAAGAAATCTGTAGTTAATGTCCTTTTATGTTGTGAGCTCAAGTATATACATAATATGAAACGCCATAAGTGCCAAAAATGTTTATCTTTTTACTAATTTCAGTCTACAACCGACGTATAAAAGTATATCATACATTCTGTTTAAAAAAAAGGCATAACGATTAGTGAAACCTACATATAATAATGAACTCTTTTTTTGTTAAAATCTTTCTAAAAAATATCAAAAAGTATTTGTAAATTTCACAATTTTCTGACTATAGTGCTGAAAATGATAAGAATTGTTCTTCTTAAGATTGAACATGAGTTGGTAAACCATTCTATAATTTTAGGATTTATATAAAATTGATTGGTTGGCTTCAAAGACTTAAAATAAACTGTGGGTGAGAAAAAAAATTACCCTACACAACAAGAATGTAAATCAAAATATACAAAGACACGTTTTTAGTTAAAATTCTATAGCTTTTACTTGCCGCCGTGTGAAGCACAAAGAGTATAACAGAAACCTATTATGCCTATAGCAAGATTCACCGACTTTACTTTAGGTGACATTATGTGTATTACAATAAGATAGGAAGTCTTATCTTCACTGCCAACTATTAAATTCACTTGATAAGATTGATGGTGTCTACAATAGCAGCTGTGTGAAAGAGACCTAAATCTCAATTATTATCGCGAAATCTAAGATTCTGTCTGTAATGAAAAATAATTGTCATTTATGCTTTCTTCGTATTTCTGCACACGTCCAAATATTAGTGTTAATAAAGTGCCAATTATATGAACAATCAAAATGGCTTCTTATAATTTCAAAAATCCAGTAGAAAAACCCTAACTTAGGGAGACCAAAAGGATATAAAAGACTGAGAATCACCAGGGGAGGGGTGTCCCTGGATAGAGATGTCCCTGGATAGGGATGTGTCCCTGGATAGAGGTGTCCCTGGATAAAGATGTCCCTGGATAGAGGTGTCTCTGGATAGAGGTGTCTCTGGATAGAGGTGTCCCTGGATAGAGGTGTCTCTGGATAGAGGTGTCCCTGGATAGAGGTGTCCCTGGATAGGGGTGTCCTTGGATAGGGGTGTCCCTGGATAGGGGTGTCCCTGGATATGGGTGTCCCTGGATAGGGGTGTCCCTGGATAGAGATGTCCCTGGATAGAGGTGTTCCTGGATAGAGGTGTTCCTGGATAGAGGTGTCCCTGGATAGAGGTGTCCCTGGATAGAGGTGTTCCTGGATAGAGGTGTCTCTGAATAGGGGTGTCCCTGGATATGGTGTCCCTGGATAGGGGTGTCCCTGGATAGAGATGTCCCTGGATAGAGATGTCCCTGGATAGAGGTGTCCCTGGATAGAGGTGTTCCTGGATAGAGGTTTTTTTTATTACATATGCATCCAACAGCGAGCAAATCACCAACTGCTGGATCATGCATAAACTATTTTATAATTTATTGTGCCTATAAACTAAGTCTCATTTGGAGGCTTAGGGAGTGAAGTTTAAAGAGTCGTGAGTTACAACCCTGGCTCTAGGTCAGGATTGAACCCTGGCACTAGGTCATGGGATTGGAAGGCAAGCATGTAAACCACCAATGCAACAGCACTACTACTTTCACAGGAAAAGTGTTCCCTTAATAGGGATACCCCCTGAAAGGGATGTACCAAAAGAGGTGTCCTATTGTATTTATTTAAAAAAAATAAACACATATGCTTATGTAATATTGTGATAACTCATCAATATATTGATCGGTTTTAGTAATGCAGAAACATGCTATTATATGTAAAATGATAATAAGTAAAAATGGGTTGCTTCCCTTGTGTCCAATTGTCTAGTTATAAATTAGCTATAGGTTCCAGCAGCTAAAATTTAAAGCTAAACTATCAAAGCGTTATGACAATTAGGCCTGCACAATCATTACAAAAGTTTTGGATTCATTTACTATGTTCTTCAATTATAAAAATATGTACATAGGTAGTCTACTTTTCCATGGAGTTTAAAGTAGTAATTTTAAAGATACTGTACTTAACTCTGGCACTCTCTCTCACTGATCTCTCTCTCTGTCACGCGCTGATTTCTCTCTCCCTGATCTCTTTCTCGCTGATCTCTCTCTCTCTCGCTGATCTCTCCCCCTCTCTCTCGCTGATCGATCTCTGGCTGATCTCTCCCTCCCTCTCGCTGGGGAGAAAGTTTTTTATTAACATTTCTTGGGTTATCATGTTCATTTAGTTAATATTGTTTTCTTGTACTTTTTTTTTTGGTCTGTAAGATTGAATGAACCGAAATGGGAAATTAAATGAAATGTGAATTTAATACGTTGGGTTTATAACAGGCAAATATTTTAATTACCGAGCTACAGTGCCACTATAGTGATGATAATTACTCGTCTTCATATTTCGTAACAATAAAAAAAACTAATTATTGCTATTACTTATGTTTAAATTAACATAATTTTTTTTATTATTATTTTCTTGTTCAAATTGCTAATATTACTGAAAATGCTTTATTTGTCCATTATCATAATAAAATAACAATAGAAATTCTTTTTAAAGATTGGCAATATTAGTACGATAAAAAAGATATATATAAACAAAAATTAATATAGAATACATTATTGCACAAAAATGTAATAAATTAAATTATAAATTATATCATATATATTCAGAAAATATTGTTTATAAATGTATTGAATTAATTTTGACAGTCGTAAATACTAAAGATGTGTGTGGGCGTGTATGTGATAGCCTCATTATATAATAAGCTAAAAATGAGATTGTTATGATATGTTTGCCAATAATTGGTTAACTACTCCAATTATAAATGACACACCAAATTTCAACTGCTTTAATTGTAACCGAAGACAAAGAGCTCAAAGGGTCAAAGAAAGAAGAGAAGCAGCCAAGATAGATTATAAGACACAATTAGCTTTATCAAGCTCATGCTATCAAAGATATGATATTTGGTTAATTGAAAATGTACAACAGAAATCTTAATACAGAATTTTTCAAAAATTTACTTTAACAAGGCAACTCAAGTCACGTGCTCAAACGTGAGTTAGTGTTTACTGACTGACCAACCGACCGACATAGTGAGCTGTAGAGTCTGAAAAGTCTAAACTAAAAACCAGTCAGACCGGTTTTCAGTAGTTAGGTAGTAATAAAGCTCATTTGAGGCTTAGTGAGTGGAGTACAACGAGTGGAGTACGACGAGTCATGTCTTACAACCTTTACACCAGTTCAGGATTGAACCCGGATCTTGGGATTGGAAGGCAGCAAAATTTGAAAACATATTAAATTACTTTTTGGAGTTTAAAAAGAAATGTTCTAAAAATTCTTGCCTTAATTTCTTGTTTCATCTATTTATTCATTTGCCTACATTTCCAGCATACACATTTTAGGAATTTCTAAAACACATCAACAAGGTGTTAAAGATAAAGTAGAAACAAACAAAAAAGTAGAAAAATTTAAGGTAGACTACATCACTCATCAGATTGTTCACAAACAAAATGTGTATACTGCATACAAATTGTGGTTTATTACCTAAAAGGAATTTAATATTCATTTATTCTGTAAGCTATATAAATTCAGGCATAGAGAAATATATACATTGGGAAATGTGTTGAATTGAGACATACAGTATACATTGTCTGATGTAACTAACAGGAAAGAAAAAAACATGTTTTGGCTTCATTATCAACTTAACACTATCTAAAGTTCTGTCTAAACTATCAAACTTTATGTGGTGTGACCATACATGGTCATGATGATGTAATATCACTACCATATTTGGGCATATCACTACTATATTTGGGCATATCACTACCATATTTGGGCACATCACAATTTTTTTGTCAAACTAGTTTGATAGTGTGGACAGAGCTTTACAATCAGAAGCTTAAAAGACTTACAAATCAGAGTTTGTAGTGATATTTTATTGTGATGTTTTCTCATTGTTTTCTCATAATTGTTTATTTAATAGCAGTAATGCTGACAGGATTTCTTGCCAGTATTGATTTATTTAGAGGTTATCAAACTTAATAATCCCACTAGTCCCACTAATCTGAACCAATGCAGGGATTTTCCCTTTTCTTGGAAGTTCATTTGAAGTAGAACAAAGACAATGAAAGAAAATTATATCATCTTTGATTCTAATTTGGTGTAAATTATCATTTTTTTGATGATAAAATGTAAAAATTTCAGCGGAGAAGTTAGTACATCAGTGACATTTAATCATAAAAATGATGATGGGTAACTCTCAGGTGCACATGCCTCTTGGATGTAAACAAAATGAAATAATAACAAATGTGAAACAAAAAATAAAAAATTCCAATACAATATATCTTGATGGTATAAAGCTGTAGCTTGGTGGTTAACATGCTTGCCTTCCAATCCCAAGGTCCGGGGTTCAATCCTGACCTAGTGCCAGAGTTGTAACTCGCGACTCTTTTAATACCACTCCCTAAACCTCAAAAAGAGACTTATTTATAAGCATGATAAATTATAAAATAGTTTATCCATCCTGTAATTGGCGTGTTTGTGCTCGCTGTTGGGATGCGCATGAAAAAAAAAAATTAATAAAAAAAAATTGTACTTTTACTTACTGTATACAGTTTTCACACATGTCCCTATCTAAAACATGCATGTATGGATATCTGCAGCTTTCCTATCTAAATACACATTCCATCTTTAAAATAGCAACAAAATATCTTCAAGCCATTGAAAAAAGACAGGTCAATGAACTTACTTTAGGCGCAATAATAAAGAACGTGTGTATGTCGTTTTCTTTTAGATATTGACTCCTTTCCTGGCCGTTGCCCTCTTCCACTTCGAACTTCCCGTTCAGGTGTTCCAGGGTTGCCATAGTTATATGTACTTTTCTAAGAAAGAGTACAAATAAGAGAGAGAGATGTAATAGACACAGTTTACTGTAGACAATTGAACTAGACATACATCTGAAATTTATGAATCACTTTCTATTCAATTTGCTGTTTTCTGATGAAAACAAATCTGAAAAGAAATATAGGAACATACAAAAGTATGATGAACCTTACATTTCAAGTCGATGGTGAAAAAAAAAAATTAATTATTTCTGATCTCTTTTGGTTATCTTGGTGTTTCAGACATCAATACTAGAATTAATTTTTAAGAAAAACCTACCCTGGTAAACCGCCACTCTCCATGTGATTGGCTAAACTCACATCATGTGACCAAACATCGTACTGCCATTTCCGTAGTCCAAGAACGCCGCATAGTACATTGCCTGTGTGCACACCAACTCTCATGTTTACGTCAACACCGGTAGCCTTTCGTACATTCCTGCAAAAAGATAGCAGATTAAAAGTGAATGTGATCTATGTTATCTGGTATGATTAATTTTCTTAACACAATCATTGATAGACAGACATTACAGAATCACTATGAAATAACTCTCTAATGACGCCTGGTTTCAATGGCCGTGTTCTGCAGCCAAAAATTAACCGATAATTCAACCGCTAAAAATTAACCGATAATTCAACCGATAAAAATTAACCGATATGCTGCCTGTGGAAACCGGGGTTTAACCGATCCCACTCGAGAAAAATGAACTAATACTTATCTCTTTCAAATCGGATAATAATCGGATAAATGCGATAATTTTCCACTTTTGACTTGAAGGACAAATTGTTGCATTGTGTTCTGGTTGTTTGGTAATGACTGATCATGGGCACTTATTGGTAACAAAAATTAACCGACTATTTTGTTTTGGCTGCGGAAACATGGCCAATGGCTACACATCTGTGATAGTCGATAAATTTCATAAATTTTTCCAATAAATTAGAAGTGAATAAATTGTGTGTAAATTTCATCGCAATTTGTTAATAAATTATTATGGTATGGTATAATTCCAAATCACAGTGAACGTTCGAAGAATATCCCCTCACCTTTTAAATCTGTCACTCTAAACAACTTCTCAATCTCTACTATGCATTCTTTTCTCATAAAAGATCAAAATAAACCCTTACAACAAGCTTTGAACGTAGGCATTTGAACTTGTTAGCACTAGAACATTGATAGCTAATCTATTGGCACAATCTATTCACATCAAACTGTGAGATGGACTCCCACAGGACGTATCAACACGGGCAGACATGACATTAATGTTACGATGTCAAGAAAATTATCGAGAAAGTTGTAGAATGTGTTAAGCACCATGATGAGAGCAATAGAAATACCATCGCCTCCACGCATATTTTCATTACATGATGTAATCTAGTATTCCAGCAGGATAATTCATGTCACTTGTGAACATTCCTATGTTGTTATTTCAAAATATTATAGATTTTGTTAAATAAAAAATTTCTATTTTACATATTTATTTTTAAATAACTGTACATTTTAAATGTGTATTTTGATTCCACATTATGGAATCATTTTTATAAGCCTAGTGTACATTCCTTGAGGGAACCTTATTTCAGGTCTGTTGGCATATGGATTCAGGTCCCTTGGCATATGGATTCAGGTTCCTTGGCATATGGATTCAAATCCCTGAGCATTTGCATTCACGTGCCTGGGCATTGGCATTCAGGTCCCTGGGTAATTGCATTCAGGTCCCCCGGGCAATAACATTCAGGTCTCTGCGCATTTGAAATCATACCCCTGGCCATTTTCATTAAGGTTCCTGGGCATTTACATTAAGGCCCTGGGAATTTACATTAAGGTCCCTGGGCATTTTGCATTCAGATCTGGTCCCTGGGAATTCAACATACATTCACTTTCTTGTAGTACTTACAATATTGCATCACACATTGCCAATCCCATCTCAACACAGTTGATAGCATGATTTGGTCTCGAGATTGGTAAACCAGAAACGCAATAGTAGCAGTCACCAAGGATCTTAATACGCATACAATTATTCTCCTATTATAAACAAATATTAAAAAATTACAAATACAAATTCATTAAAACTAATATGGTTTACAGAAAAATGTTATAGGTTGAAAGCTACAGTATAGTT
Source organism: Antedon mediterranea (assembly GCF_964355755.1). Classification (NCBI taxonomy): domain Eukaryota; kingdom Metazoa; phylum Echinodermata; class Crinoidea; order Comatulida; family Antedonidae; genus Antedon; species Antedon mediterranea. The sequence continues at coordinate 4,138,840 of NC_092677.1, forward strand.
TTTTTTTCTTAGTACAGTAAAACGAAAGGAAAAAAGAGGGGGTGTGTGTAGGCCCATTGTAGGTATTTGTCCAAGAATGAGATCCATGATTTTTACATATGGCCAATCACCATTATTTTAGATGATTCAACATCTCTAGTTTTCAAATTCCATCACACATAAACATGATTTTATAATTAATGTTAATTAAGGTTATACTAATACAGGGTCATTGATAATAACAAGATACTAATATTTAATTAAGCACTTCAATAAAGCGTCAAGGTATAATACGATGAATACTAATTATCCATTTAATTAAATAATGGACAAAAATAATAACACAGATTAAATTCAAAGCATGGTTTAAAGTTAACGGTATTCTTTGATATATAGATTAATTAAGAAAAAATAACTGGTTAATTTTAAACTGCGTGAATATTAAATTTATATTTAAATATATTAAATTTTCAATAAATGGTGTTCTAAAAATAACTTTTAAAAACACCCGATCGATTGTATGTTAAAACGCATTTAACTGGTTATCCCTTTGCAACTTTTAGTTGCAACACAAAATAATGAATTATTATTATTGATTGAATCAACTATTGTATAATTCTAAACATTTCATCAGCATGAGGACATTGCATTTTGTTAAGTGTTAAAATGTTCCATAAACGATCTTCAACAAATATTTTTTCTTAGACAGACTTAATAAAAAAAAAATTCACAGACTTAATAGCAGAAATGTGGTTGTATAAAAATGTTATTTGCAAATAAACGCTTTTCAGTTATTTAGAAAAAACAGTAAAACTCAAAAACCAAATTTTTTGTTATACAATTACAATTTTGTTTAAAAATTATAAATATTGTTTGGATTATAAAACATTGTATCTACTTGAGGTTCAATATTGACCTACACTAATTGAATACATGTTGAAGCCTTAAGTGCAATCGTATTTGCCTTGTAAATGTATTACACTCGTGATTGGATACAACTTCATTCTTAAAATTAAGTAATACATTCACTGAGCATGATGTTGTTAGCCTAAGTAAATACTGCTTATTATTGTGGTATAATACTTGTTTCAAAGTACAAAGCAATCTGTATTGGACACAATGCATTACGAACGATTTGTGCATTTATTGATCAATTAGTACATGAGCTGAATGTATAGTAAGGATTCCTAGTATTCTTTATTATACATTGATTTTAATCAGCTGAAGCATTCTTAATCTAATTGCATATTTAATGTAAAGCTTTTATTTTCTACAACTTACCTCGGCCAACCTATCAAATCGACCAAAGAGTTCGTTGAGAGTCTTCACAAGTTCGGGTGGAGAGCACTCACTTGCAAGGCCCGTGAAACCAACGATATCAGCGTATAAGATACTGTTAAGAAATCAATAAAGAAATAGGCAAATTGATTAATTAATTTATTAAATGGTTTAAAATTGAATTATCTTGTATTTAGGTCAATTTACAAAAACAAGCGGTAATGGTAAATGGAAAACAAAATATAGAATCTATGTTAATATTTCTTATGTGTAAGCATTAAATATAATAAAAAATATTATTGAATAAAGTTTTTGGGAAAAAACCAAAAACATTTTCTATTTACAAAAAAATGAGGAGAGGACGGACGGTTGAAATCCGCCTTGGATAGAAAAAGATTCATGCGAGACAAGCTACGCATTTCTGCTTACCGTTACCATTCGTGTGTGTAAATTGGCATTTTTTGCCACTATCAAACTAAGGAATGTCAAAATAATTCCTCTGTAGTTACTGCAGTAAATATATTTTGTATGTACTTCAATAACGTATGAATTAAGTTTGTTTGAAATTAGAATTTATGAGGCCATAAAAATGAACAATGCGATTACCCAAAAAATCTTACAAAATAATGACATAAACATGTAATAAAGAATAAACAAAATCCCTGCATTATGTTGACATAGTCACGTATATTAACATACATTCTTTATAGCTATATAAAGCTCTGTCTACACTATCAAACTTTATTGTCATACCACTACCATATTACATCACTGCCATATTTGGGCACATCACACTTTTTTTGTCAATCTAGTTTAATAGTGTAGACAGAGCTTTAATCAAAACAAATGTTATCTGTAAACTTGCCATCACCAAGTATAATTCTCTCTCTTACACCAGGGACTTTTTCTTATACCACAAACGGCATTTCACATAACAATTAAGGAAAATTGCCCATGTATTATGATTAAGACAATTTATGCGGTTTTCGTATCTAAAATTCTGAATTTTAAATACGATAATATAGTGATTGCACAGAAATACTTCATGAATCATTGAAAAGCTATAACTTCTTTATTACTCATTGAATGCAATTGGACAATGTAATTACAATTCTCTATAGTGATTGAATACACTATATCCAAAGTTATCATGTTCATGTTTAAGAGTTGAATGGGGTGAATATTTTCATGAGTTAAAGATTGACTGTTCAGTCTCACCATTTTATGAATTTAAAACATTCAATGAATACATAATATTCTCACCTTTTAATGAACACAAAATATTTTCACTATTTTACGAATACAAAACATTCAATATATACAAAATATTCTCACCATATTCAATGAATATAAATATCCTCACCTTTTAATTATAAACACAAAATATTTTCACCATTAAAAAAAAAAAGAGTTACAGATTGACTGTTAAGTCTGGCTTTCAACAAATATACAAACTTTCTCACCATTTTCTGGGGTGAATAGAGTTTATTATTTAAGTTGAGTTAAAGATTGACTGACTTTCAAAAATATTCTCACAATTTTACGAATACAAAACATTCAATATACACAAAATATTCTCACCATTCAATGAATATAAATATTCTCACCATTCAATAAATATAAATATTCTCTCCTTTTAATGAATACAAAATATTTTCATCATAAAAAAAAAATTCAAAACAAATGCATGTGTTAACTTAACAAAATGTGAATTAATTCTAATAAAAGCGTGAGAAAACCATTTTCTTGCATTTCTTTATGTTCCAAAGATTGAGTAACATCCCCTTCAAGAACTGATTATGTGATAACTTCATCTTCCACAATTTTAAACAAGATCATTATCTCTGATACCACCAATTGAGAATGGCACCCTACAGGGAGCTCATGTTGCTGAGAATGTATATATAGCTACTGATACATGATCTAAGCTATCATTATAATTAATAACTGCATTTATTGTTATAAAGCTCACAGATTACATAAACGAAATGTGATCAAGAATAGTTCTGACAAAGAAATCAACATGTTCAAACCAGGGAGAACTCCCTGTTCAAACTATTTAGATAAGAAATTCCTTTTGTAAAATCAATGACATTTTTAAAAATAATAATAATAGTTATATGTTTTAGATAAATATTTAGACATTTTGCAACAAAACTGTTTGAATATACTGATAGTACCCCTGTACTAAATTAATAGTTGTAGATGGAACCTGCTAAAATTATTCTACTGCAGTAGCTGCAGTAAGTATAAACTATTAAATATGTTTACACAATTATAGCAAGCCTTTATGAGTAGTACACACTGTTTTATTGCTGCGACTACTTCAAAAACCTCACACACTATTAAAATCATTATTGCACAATTCATTTTACAATTTATGTTCTAAAGTTCACAAAACACATAGGGCCAGAATTAAAAAGAAAAATTCAGGTCAATTGCAGATTAAAATTAAATATTTAATATACTGAGTGGTACTAGAAACAATTAATTTTACAATGTAATAAAATTGATTGACCAATATAAATAACTGAATTATTGATATTCCTAAGAGGATTTTCTTTACTAACAGTGTTTGTAGTTAAAAAGAAAATTAATTTAAAAAGGAATTGTCGAAACCAATCACGTTTCCAATTTAAAGATTGGTGTTATTAAATTAAGTGCCATAATCAAATAAATATTATGTATACAAACTAATGAATAACTAACAATTAAGAGGATAAAGCAACACGAAGAGTCAATGAACGGGAAGTTAAGATGGGCTGCTTTATTGGCTTGGGTTCGCAGCCGGATCAGTCTGTGGATCAGGGACAAGAATGACTCGGATGACTTTATACTGGCGATCTAGTTTGTATCATTCGTCAAAGCGTAGGTGATGCAGCAGTGTGCGATGCGCAAGTCAGAAACAACTTCACGTTGCCTTCCTCCAGGCAATGTCAAATTGCGTTGCCTGTTCAACGATTTGCTTAAGATTTCTTGTATCCGTATGCGCACTGTAAATTGCTCGCTCGGTTGCTTGTCGCACACTGCCGGGTCACATGTTTCGCAAGCGCCATAATAACTAATATGTGACATTAAAATGGCAAATTCAACAAAAAAATATATCCTGTGAGATAGTCTTTGAGATTGCATTGTACAACTGTGAAGTTGGTTTAATTTAAAACTGAATTCGAGGCCAAAGTATCAAATAACTGAACAAACATGCATCATTTATAGATATTTTACTAACTGGTTGAAATCGAAATGAAATTTAAGATTATTCTGCATCCTAGTATTGCAAATCTAATTTATGAAAGACGACTATCCCACAATACATCACAGATGATGAAGTATTAGATGATGGAAGATCAATTTGATGTTGGTATTTAAGGTGTGAGGTTCACTTACAGAACAAGCAAACTTAAAATTTAATTTGCTTGAACTAAGAGCGCTAAATCTACAAAGAAATTCAAGCCATTTTAGGATTACATTCCAATAATAATCAAAACATACTGATCGAAGGTTCTTGTGACCAATCTAACTTTACAACGCAAACAGCACACAGCTGGTGAACGGCGATTGATATACTTTGTGTTAGGAAGAGAAACACAATCTTTATGCAAGAATAAATTCTTGACTGCAGTTTTCACGCATTTTGAAAATTAGTGGAAATTATAAAACAGTTGAGATAAGTTTTATTCAAGGGTCAAAATATAGTTTGTCTCCTTCAACATCAGTTGGTGTGAACAAAATTATACTAAACATTTTTAGGGCAACCCTTTTTCTCAGAGACCCAAAAATGTTTCATTATCATTCTAGGCCCTGTTTCTGTTGTTAACCGATTATTAAACATGTGAATAAATTACCCACAATTCCTTGTAGCAGAAACTGGATAAACTGATAATAAACGTGACACTGTTCAATACCCATAAAGGGAAAATTATAAACAAATTAAATTTAGTTTAAGCACATACTGTATATAATTACAGTTTAAAATGTTGTTACTGCAGTATAACTGCAGTAGAATCATTTATGCAATTTATCAACCTTTTATAATGTGGCCGCAACTTGCTCATCAATTACGGTACACTGTTGATATGTAAATCAATAAATAATTTCCAACACTCATACTTTTTTATTTACTATTACAGACACAGGTGAAAATACCTGTCTACCTGATGCAACATTCAATAAAATTTAATTTTACTTGCGTCATATCATACAACCTTTGCTACATTTGTTTTCAGTAAAGTAGAATAACAGACAAACCGTTCAAAACAGAAACATTTTTCAAATAGTAATTTACATTCACTTGTCAAAACAATAACATCATTTTTAATCACCCACTGTTTTTATTATCATAGCATTTATACTATTTAGTCTAGCTTAGAATAAAAGGTTTTAGCAGAAAGGGCATACACTTAATTTATTTAAAATAATAACTGATTTTATCATCAGGGGTGAATTCGAAGGGGTGGGGGGAGGTGGTAGTAAGTGCCAGCCAATTGTAATGTAAAAAATAGGACATAAAATTAAACTTGACAACTTCATTTCATCATTTTTAGGCCTGTGATCTTTATTTCAAAAGCACTTCATATCCTTTACTGTACTGTGAAGAACCTCATTTTGAGTGTAGTCACTAGTGGACTCAAAAGTGTCCCTTCATGTTGTAAACTGGCATGACAAACAACACGCATTCATCTGTCCACAACACAGGCTGATGGACCAACATTGGTGTATTGTGACTTTACTCATTTAAAGAGATGTACTGGGTCCTCCAGTTCTCATATCATAGAAGACTTGACTACCCACAGAAATGTGACAATTTTATAGCTATGGTTTTCGGTGCCCCAGCCTAAAGCGATTGGCTACTCACTAAGAAAAAATTCTCCTCAAAAGTAAATTACATTATACTTAATTGATGTTCAAAGTTATATGTAAGCGTAAAACTCACCTGACATTTTTATGGCGTTTCACATAGAGATTATGAAAATGTGTGGTATTCATTACATTTCTATGTGGCGATCGTTGCATAGTCGGCGCCCTCACTCGCTCCATCATCTCTGTTTTCATTTCATAAGCCAGATGCGCAGGCAACACGGAGAGTAACAAACGTTCCTGAAAATATCACAAAATATCAAACTAATTTATTTTCAAAAAGTTTTTCCTTAAAAATTTAAAATAGATAACATAAATAAAACTACATTACTATAGAAAATGTTTATATCTTTATAAAAACCCACAGTAAACATGTATCCTTACCATGTGAATGGTTAATTTCACATACCTTTCAAAATTGACTCCCATTTTAACAATTGGAAGCAAACATGTGGCCAGTGAGTTTTGAGAGTTCAACCAAATCAGATGTGATGGTAAATAGGCCTTCACGGGGCCTTCACTAGCCTAGGTTGTGTTGTGATAATTTTTTTATAGAAAAAAGAATACCCTGTACAAATCCTGGCATGGGGCTTGGAAGGTACCATAGAATAAATACCTCTTTGTAAACAATTTTTGTAAACAAGTTGTTGTGTGTAGATCTAAATATTGCACATGCAGTACATTGAAGGAAACTAACAATCATACGTTATTGCTGTAAGTATATACTGTAGTTACTCAGAATACTGCAGCAACTGCAGTAGAATACTTTTTACATGATCCCTAATTGCAAAACACATTAAAATACAATTGTATAAACATTTACAGTTAGTAAACACATAAAATTTGTTGTTATAAATCACTCAAATGAAAAGAGGGAAGAGGACTCAGATGTGGATATAAGGTCAGGACAAGCTGACTGAAAGACGTTTGTTCACAAGATGAATAATACAGACTTTGACATTAAGAGCATTTCCATGATAAATAAAACAAGTCGTAAATAACGCTATTGCCGTCATCAATGTAATCAATTGAGATAATTAAACCATAACTTTGGGTAATTACATGACACCCATTCAGGTGTGACTATGTTGTTTGTCGAGAAGACACTAGTTAATTATGCAGCACATAATGTTTTTTATTGCATTGAAGCGTCAGGAAATGAATTCTACTGTGAATTTTGTGACAACTTTTAAAAAAGACAGTTGAAAATGTCTCAACATATTGGTTGCTGTAATGTTATAAGAATATTCGCTTCAACTTTACCTTTGCTATGTCTACACCATCAAACTAGTTTGACAAAAACAGTGTGATCTGCCTAAATATGGTGGTGATATGTTCAAATATGGAAGTGATATGACATCATCATGTCTTTATATGGGCACATAAAGTTTGATAGTGTAGACAGAACTTCAGATGTGCAGTACTATTCCTAGTAGCACAAACTAAACATTCTCAACTTTACTTGAATTGATTTTAGAAAGTAAGACTAATCAGATTATACACCATCAATTTTTAATCAAAACTTGTTTCCAAAAAAATAATAATTAAATCTATAATCTCATAATACCGGAACAACAATGAAAATCAACTAACAAATGGATTATAGCATGACTATATTAATAAACAAGATAAATAAATTTTTAATTGAATAAATATTTATATTATAAAAAATATTAGTAAACACTTGGTACCAAAGGTGACATCTTAATAAAGTTTCTACTGAATTATTAATTATTATTGAAAACAATTATAATCTGGATGGATTAAAAAAAAAAAAAAAAGCAGGAATTAATAATTTATGGACTTGTGTGAAAATCTTCTTAAGTATCACAGACTTCATAAATCTTTGATTTTAACTTTCAGAACACTGACCTCACCATCACCAAACTATTCTCATACATGATTGGTCGATTGGAGTTGGAGTAACCCATCCTTTCTTTCCAAAGTTGTGTTTACAAATTTGGTATAAGCTACCAAAAAACAAGCATCCTCGAATCATGTCAACTGTAACATCTAAACCGAATAACAATTACATTGCACAAAAGTAGCACGATTTGCATATAGAATTCTCATAAAGTCCTTGGTTTATATCTGAAACTACTACACTACACAGTTCCAAACGACCTGTGTGGTCCCTGAAAATTTTCCAGGAGAGGGGAAGGAGGAGCTTTGGCCTCTGTAGTCAAGCTAAATCCAGGTGGATATCCATTAGGAATGATTAAATACAGAGTTACAGACTTCCAGAAAATGCATCTCTTTTTTTTAATTCCTAGTCCATCATAAATAACATCACATACTAGACATACTTTTCAATGAATCTGTCAACTGAAATATCAATAAAGTGAGAAATAAAACATGGAGTTCAAGTATAGTTCAACTAGAGTTATACTTTTTAAAAGGAGTAACAAATCTCAGCTCTTAAAAATAATTTAAATTTTACCACACCAATCAAACTTTAAATCTACACTCACAAGCACTTTCAAGTTTGTAGATGAGATATTTACTGATGCGATTTGAGTTAAATCGTTGTTAATGTTGTAATTACTGAATAAGAATTCACTTTAAAAAAATGAATGATCTTCTAGAACCCAGTGGCATAAGGCAGGTGGAAAAGGCCCCTGGTTTAGCACTCCTAAGGGCCCTCCAACGCTGGGTAGTTGCATTGTGGCTGCTTACAGTATGTTCTGGGTCCCTTGAGGCCCCTGTGTTTAGCCAGGAAAGACAAGGCCCCTGGATTTATCCAGGGTGCACAATGTACATTTTACACTACAGCCAAACATATTCAAGAGATTTCATTAAGGGGACATTTTGTTGGACCCCAAAGGCGGTTCTACTGTATTTGTAAAATATAAGATTGAAAACACATAAAACACATCAAAACAATTTAAATTCAAACAGATATAAATTAGCTATAGTTTTTACAATTTTGAAAAGAATCAATACTAATAGAATAGAAAATAAGAAATGGATAAATAAATTCTCTAAGATATAACTTCTGCGTGATTCAATTAACTTTGATGGTAAAACTAGATGTGGAATGACTTTTGAGTCGGTTTACGAGCATTTCTTCAAAGCAATTGTTATCAATGTAATCCGCAGACGAACAAATCATCGTTTCATTGTAGGAAAGAGCTTTATACGCTCTTTAAATAGGCGTGTTGTAATTTAAATGAAACTATAACTTGATCTAAGTCTTAGACATTAATACCATCAATAAACTACTTAATGTTTTAATACATTTGATAAAAAAAATGGAAAATGCTATTATTAAAGTATTAAGGTTAAAGTACACCAAAATAATTCCTAAAAAGGAAACAGAGTTGAGAATGTCACAATGTTTACGTTGTTGTCATGTTATCCCATATTAATCTTCTGCGGTAAATTATGTTATGCAATACATTTTTTATTTCTGTTTTAGCTATTGTATGCACGGTGTGATGTATAAAATTGAAGTTCTTTACTATTTGCCATGGAAACCTTTAAATAAAACTGCAAAATATATTGAGCATAAGCAATTCTTTATTCACTGACTAAATATTATACAAATAATGAATGTTTATGAATCGAGTGAATATTTTCATGAGTTGAAAAAGGCTTTTAAAGAATGAACACATTCATTATTCTATTGTAACTGTTCTAATGATATAATTTTATAATATTATTATTACTATAATATTCAATTAATCTACTGCTTTTATCTTTAATTACTGTTGAATGCTACATAAGTAGCCAGACGCGAGACTAGGCCATTAAGCAAGATTTTTAGGCCGCAGAGTAGAACACTGGGTTGATTTTCGCTGTGAGATGTTTTCCCGAATGATCGTAAAATCAATCGGGTACTGGGCATCATCCAATAGCGTTCGTGTCACCAAGTAGCCACCCATTCATAGAAAGATGTAGGAGTCTATCTTTACAGTTATAGGAGGCGAGACTAGACCAATAAAAGACTATTTTAACCACCGAGTAGAACAGTACAAGTTGATTTTCAGATGTCCAACTTTCACTAGACTCGCGTTGCACAAAACGTTTACAAAAAGCTGAATGTGCAATAGAATGATTTAATAGAACAAAACAGAACTTTATGATGCAATAGAACTGAATGGAGGCATGCAATAGAACTGAATGGAGGCATGCAATAGAACTGAATGGAGGCATGCAATAGAACTGAATGGAGGCATGCAATAGAACTGAATGGAGGCATGCAATAGAACTGAATGGAGGCATGCAATAGAACTGAATGGAGGCATGCAATAGAACTGAATGGAGGCATGCAATAGAACTGAATGGAGGCATGCAATAGAACTGAATGGAGGCATGCAATAGAACTGAATGGAGGCATGCAATAGAACTAGACAGTAACGCTCAAATCTGTGTGCAATGTGGTCATCGTGCATTATCTTATGAAGCTCCTACAGTATGCTTTGGAATTCTCTTCCAAACTGCTTTAAAGATGCACAGTCTGTGGCTCATTTTACTTGTTTACTTGTTTACTTACTTGTTTACTTGTTTCCGGAGCTCAGCAATGCTGGGTCCGGAGTCGAGGCTAGGCTATGCCTATAAGCCCCTCTTGATAATTACATCAACTCTTGAATATGGCGCAAATTTAAGAGGGTGGTTGGACCATGCCCGTTCAAGACCGGACTTAAATTGATTGGTTGATCTTGAAGCTACTACATCCTCCGATAACGAATTCCATAATATAATAGCTTTTCGACCAAATGAGTCCCTCATCCAATTTGTGCGTGAGAACTTAAATTTTAATTTAAAAGAATGACCACGTGTTCTAACATCTTCATCACGCTCAAAAAAAGAATCAGCAGAAATACTATCCACTCCATGTAAAATTTTAAAAATCTGTATCAAATGAGCTCTTTGCCTTCTGTATGCGAGAGTAGGTAGGTTGAGAATTTTCAGCCTTTCTGAATAAGGTAAATGACGAATGGAAAAAATAAGCTTGGTGGCACGTTCTTGGACTTTTTCCAATAGGTCTTCCTCCTTACAATGTAGCGAGTTAAAAACAACGTTGCAGTATTCCAAGGTCGGACGAATAATAGCTTTATATAAACGAAGAAACCCATCCATATTTAAAAACTTGAAAGCTCGATATACCATGCCCAACTTCCGATTTGCTCTCATTGCTACATCTGCCACATGTACATTAAAAACAAGTTTAGAGTCAATAGTAACACCGAGGTCTTTTTCATGATCAACTTCATTCAATAAGAAACCACGCATGGCATACAGATGTTTGTTGTTTTTCTTCCCAAAGTGCATTACTTTGCACTTACCCTCGTTAAAAGGTAATTGCCATTTGTCAGACCAGTCACATGCTTTCTCTAAATCTTCTTGTAGAACTTGAGCATCATTCACAGTGTTAACTACTCTATACAATTTAGTATCATCTGCAAACATGCGTACAGAGGAGGAAATAACAGAAGGTAAATCATTTATAAACATAATGAAAAGAACAGGTCCAACAACGCTTCCTTGCGGGATACCACTACGAACATCAGCCCAATCTGAAACACATCCATTGACACTAACCCGTTGTTGTCTATCGTTAAGAAATTCTTGAAACCAGTTTAGAAGTTTACCTCTAATACCCAATGCACTCATTTTCAGAAGGAGTCTATGATGAGGCACACTATCGAAAGCCTTCTTGTAGTCAAGGTAGATACAATCAAAACAATCCTGATTATCAAAATAAGAAAACCAGTTTTCAAGAACATCAAGTAATTGTAAAGCACAGGAACGACCTTGCCGGAAACCAAATTGCTCATAACAAATAAGTGAGTGATGTTCAAGAAAGTCCAATAATTCCTTCCTGATAATTCTCTCCATAATTTTACCAACTACTGAAGTTAAACTCACAGGTCTATAGTTGCTTGGGTCAGACTTCACTCCTTTTTTAAAAATCGGTACCACTATAGCCCGTTTCCAACTATTAGGGACGGCTCCTTCTTGAAACAATTTCGTAAAAATAATATGGAGGGGATAGCAAATGATATCCTTTAGTTCGACTAAGATGCGTGGGTGAATACCATCAGGTCCAGCTGTTTTAGTAATATTCAACGTTGATAAAATATTTAAGATTTCGTCACAAGGAAAGTCAACTTGAGATAAAAAATCCTCTGAAATGTCATCAATAGCCGGTACATTCGAAAAATTTTCATCGACAAATACACTACTAAAAAACGTGTTTAGCAACTCAGCCTTATCCTTGTCATCAGACACATGCCTTCCATTACTATCAGTTAAGTTGGGTATACCAGACTTTATATTGATCTGAGAACTGAGATACCTCCAAAAAGACTTTTCATTAGATTTGATCTCAATTGCTATTTTATTTTCGAAGTCAGATTTACTACATCGAATCAGATCTACTGTTTGATTTCTTACTTGGACAAACTTCGACCATTTTGCTGACACACATACTTTTTGTTTTCTCTTGGCCTTTACATACTGTTTCCAACATTTATTCTTTTTGGCAATCTGCTTTTCAATTTTTTTGTTCATCCAAAGAGGTTTTCTTCCGTGGCAAACCTTCCTCATCGGGATACACTCATCAATATTCTTCGCAAGAATATGCTCGAATTCGTCCCACGATTGAATACCTGATTTGTCATTGAAAACCACATCCCAATCTACCAAACCAATTTTCTCGCGCAGCAAATCATAGTTACCATGCCTGTAACTTCGAATATTTGGTTCAATTCTGTCATCTCTTACAAGATCCAATGAAAATTGTAACACCATATGGTCGCTTTTACCCAGTGGTGGAGACTGCATAATGCCATTTATAGTATTCTCTTTGTCTGTAAAAACCAGATCCAAAACATTGGGTGTTTCGCCTTCTCTGTATCTAGTAGGTTCCATAACGTGTTGAATTAAAAATAGATCGTTGATGGTGTCAAAGAAACTTCTGCTGGAATCTCCATCTTCCGAAGACACACAATTTAATTCCCAGTTAATACTTTTATAGTTAAAATCGCCGACAACGATTAAATCAGAAAAAGATGATTTATATACTTCACGGAACAATGAGTTCAGCTTGATATTATTATCCATACTACAAGTCGGGCTACGGTAAACACAACCTAATAAAAGATCCGTTTTTACTTCTTTTACTCTAACCCAAACTGACTCTACAAACTTATTCTTCTTAAAGAAAATTTGAGAAACTGAAATTCCATTTCTGACATAAATTAAAACACCACGACCAGAAGTAAAATCCTCATTCGAAAAAAATGCTTGGTAACCTTGGACACGAAATTCATTTATCAGTGGCGGGTACAAACAATGCTTTGGTAAAATCTCTGTCAATGCAATAAAATCAACTTTTTCTGAAACCAAACGGGAAAGTAACTCTGACTTCTTATTTAGAAAACCATCACAATTTGAGTACCAAAAGTTAAATTTCTGATTGGAAAACGTACTTTCTTTTAAATTAGAGAACTTTCTGTTTTTATTTTCTTTATTGGGAACGAAAAAGCTTCACAATCTTCCCACTTCGGATAACTATGTCTTTCTCACCTGCATCTAATCGCGTTTTTAATTCACCTTTTAACTTAGTGAATGCTTCTCTTTCTTTCATGGTTCTATCATTACTAACAGCAAAACCCTTTTGAATTGCTAGAGAAAAAACTTGACGTTTAATAGACTCCTTTCTGAAAACTAATTTCAAAGGCCTCTTAATATCCTTCTCAGCTTTTCCAACACGATAGATAACTTTCATTTCGGCGTCGATATCAACTGAACCGTTACAAAAAGAACGGATAACAGATAAGTCATGTTGTTTGCGGATCATGGGATCACTACTTGTATTTTCCTCAATATTATATAACATTAGGTTACACCTTCTTCTTTCCTTCTCAGCTTCATCTTCAAATCTCTCATTTATTGCTGTTAACAAATCAATCTTATCAGTTGAATCCTTAGCCTTGAGATCAGCAATATCACTTGAATTTCGTGTGATAGTATCATCTATACGTTTTATGTCTTTGAGAATATTTTCTTGTGTTTTACCGATCGTCGACAACGCTTTCAAAAAACCACAAGCCGACTTATTACAGGTACGACAATACCAATGAAGGCCCTGTTCACCAGATGAAATAACATCAAATAAAGACTTTCCTACGTCTTGACATGAACAATGAAAACAAAACCCACACATGCCACACGTTACTGATTGATTGTCAACAGCTTTACTACAACTACCACATAGGCCTAGATGAGGTATCGAATCATCCCCCGCTGGGGTTAACGCCGACCTAAGCTTACGAGCTGTCTTAGGCCTACCACCACCTCCAATATAGCCTCCACTAGCCATCCTTAAAAATCACAACAATCCTTGAACAAAAAGGCTTGTTTTCAATGAATCCGTCAAGCAATAATACTAAAGAGCAAATAGCGTTATGTTTTTTAAATACTTGCGATCGAAAAGTGTAAAAATTATGATAGTAAAAAGATCTCCAGACTACGAAATCACAAACACGACCAACCACCGCTAGTGCGCCCTCTCAACTTAAGAGGCTTCTTAGAAATACTTGTTTAATAAAGCATATTAATACCATTTTTTTCTCCTTTACCATGTCACCTACAGTAGATTGTTTTAGATCTAGTTTAAGTAGGGGAGGAAGTGCCGGAGTCCAGGATTACCGAGACACAACTGGTGCTGACTGGGGTTCAATTAGACCAATCCCTGGTTAGCGACAAACGCTTAGGATTATTTCGGTTTAGGGGTGTTTTTGGCATGGTTGGAATCCCTTTTATCGTATTAGATGTACAGCGCTTAGAGGTTTCACAACATAGGCGCTTTATAAATCTATAAATCTAGGATATTATTATTATTATGACTCACCTGTTGGGCTTGCGAATGTTCTAGCTTGATCCTGGATTCTATACAGCTTCTTGTATCTAGAAAAGTACGTCGTTGCGCTATATCCAGCAAATGTTTATGATACAACCCAGTGAAGTTTACACAAACAAAAATAACTAAATTTGCAAAAATCTGAAATAAACAACCAAAAAAAAAATGTTAGAACAAAATTTGTGGAAAAAAATGTCTGTTGTACTGTATTGGAATAAATAATTGTATGGATGAATGTAAAAAAAAAATATAGATTAATAAATAAATATTCAATTAAAAAATTATTCTATTACTGCAGTAAATATGTATTTGTTCATGTTTAAGCAGTCATTCATCCCCCAATAAATGTTGCTAAATTGTTAAAGCAGTCATTCATCCCCCAATAAATGTTGCTAAATTGTTGCATAATCAAGTTAAAGCGTAAACTAAATGTAATTACTGCAGTAACAGCAGTACAATTATTTTTGATGTGGACTCCCACTGAGTAGGACACAATGCAAAGACTTAAGCACAACACAAGTAATTTGACCAATCATGAAGCAATGGACATCCAAACTGTTGCTTGTGATTGGTCATTTGCGTTGTGTGTATGCCATTGCGTTGCGTAAAAGCCTAAACACCCCGATATAAATAGGTACTCACTTGAAGAAGAATGTCATTGTCCGTTACATTTCTGTTCTCTTTTGAAAGCACTGCTAATAACACAATATGTGGAAAACAAGTTATAACTCCAATGACCACCGCTTGAATCCGTGACAATGGTAACATCGTGTACACCAACACAGTAATTAATATAATCGTTCCGACTTCATCGAATGGATAATGCACCTTTTGCAGCGCAATGACTATATATGTCGTTATTACAATGTTTAACCAGACTATGATTGAAATAGTTAGCATAAGTCCACGTACAATTGTGTCGAGATTTGTAACGATAAAGAAAACTAAGAATATAAGAGAAGATATAAGTAGTAGACTAAGCTGCTCCCAACGAAGATGATCCTGTCGACAGAAAACAAGAGATATAAAATGTTATTCTTTTAAATATCCATTTTAAAATAAATAATAAAATTAGTAAATAGTCCTTGAAATTGGAATATACATAGTTTTTTTTGCACAGGACTGGTCCAGGGATAGGCCCACAAGAGACATTAAATCTGGTAAAGTTTATCATAAGACCTAAAGTGTATTCAAGGACCAATGTATACTGGGCTTGCCTAATACCTTTAAATGTATGGAACGAACGGAAAACAATAAAACAAATTAACTAAATTGATTTAATAAGATTGTAATAATAATTACTTGTACAGTAATTCAACAAAATACCATATAAAAAAATTTATATGGTATTTTGCCAAATTACAAGTAAGTAATTATGAGCTACTTAAAATCTTATTGAATACATTTTTCGTAAAATGTAAATTTTTAGAAATTGAGAATTCAGAAAAACCTAAATATCTGGGAGGTCTATATTATAATAAACATAACTAGAGTAGAAGAAAAATAAACGATTGTAATTAATAAACCAATTAAAAAACAAACCCATGAGCATAGATGGGTGGAGTAAACAAATTCACCACTTAAACAAACATATCAAGTAATACACCTACAGGCAATGATATCATGTGACAGATATAAACTTGAACCTTAGGCCTAGGGATAGCGTTTTCGTAATCTGTATTCTAAATTTTTTTTAAAACATGCATGGCAAAAGAATGAAACATATTGGTTATTATTCAATTCCTAAATATCATCATATCAATTAAAAAAAACTTTATCCCTTTGCTCAAGTTATTTTTAAAAATGACTTAATTAAATTGCATAATCAGACCAATTTTTTGGCCATAATTGATACCTTGAAGATACATGTACTATAGTAATATTTCTTCTCTAAGTATGAAACAAAGAGTTGAACCAACGACCTAGAGTATGTTAACTTTTAACCATGCAATAGAGCAACCTACCACGCAATAGTAGCCATTTTAAAGTTGCCAAGAAAACACCAAAAACTTGGAATTTGTCGACTTTTAATTTTGTATCAATGAAACATACACTTTAAATTAAAATATACCTTTACTAAATCCCTAAAGTAGTCTGGCCGACTATGTCAATTTACCAGAAACAAATATCTATCAACATATATTAATTAATTCCTCTTAATAATCCTTTGATTTTCTGTGGGTATTTACTCAAGTGGCTTACACAATTTGTTCACATTAATTGATCAAATAAATACATCTGGGGTTGTGATTCCAAACTGATAATATGTCACGGAGAGTTAAGGTCTGAAAGATTTAATAACAGACTCCATCACGGATAATACTAGGTTAGAAGTCAGTGTCATATTTTAGGAATGTTATTTTAGTTTAACAAATATGAGATGAATAAATAAAATTTATTATTACAACTTACAACTTATTGAATATATGAAAGAAAGATTTATTTATTTATGTTCCTTCAATATTTTTATGTGTATGTTATTGTTAGTGTTTTTATTGTAAAGGTTTAGTACAACGTTTTTTCAGGCTCTGCCTTTGTTGTACGTCCTCTATCTCAATTTGTATTTTATGTTTGTTATGATGGAAATAAAATTGATTATGATTATATGATTATGAAAGATAGCATTTATAGACCCATTTCACCTTAAAAGTAAGACTCATTTTGTTCCCAAATCTAAACATTTCTCTATGCAGCTCAAAGTAGAACACAGACTTACATTCCATTAAACAAAAAGAAAATGCTGACAAGATTTTTTTAAGTTGGCCTCCTCTAGCAAGTTGACATTTGAAATGCTTTTCACTGCCATTGGTCTCAATTTTTCCAAGTAATAAAAATGATATATTTCTAATTAAAAAAATGAATTAGGATTCTAAAACGTACCTTATGATAAATAACATTTACAACTAGCATACATGCAGCGTTTAATAATCCTATCAAACAAAACAGTGACAGCAACGCTCTTTTCAACCAGACGCAATATTTCTGGTACAAATCCTCAATGTCCATTCCTCGGAATTTACGTTGAAGATGGCGCAAAGACCATCCCGCATGGTCAATCGTGTTTCCTCGTTCTTCTAAAAAGTCCTCAAGCGAACCAAAGTTCATAAAGTCTCCGTGAGGGTGTCTCATTTGGTAATATTCTTTTGCAGACATTTTGCTTTTTTCAGCAAGAGGAGTTCCTTACATGTTTCTGTTATTTTGCATGTTTTGTATGGTTTCCATGGTTACGACAATTTTCATTTTCACTGAAAGAAAAGGAATAAATAAAATCATCCAAAGAGTTATTAAATTGAAAATAATGAACAATTTTACTGTACAATGAACTTATTATAAAATCATTCAATCCATATATTATCATCAATTTGGTTCGCACAGTAGCATACAATACTGTAAATCCAAATTAATAAAATAAAGGTTATAGAAAAAGTAAGAAAAAGTACAGTTGTTTACTAAATTTGTTCAAATTTATGTTCTAAAATACATAATTCTAACAATTTCTCTCAAAATATGATTATTTTGAATTTCTTTTCTTTATTCTTAGCAAGACAGCTCAACTCCAATTTCAATAATAATTTATTTTCTAAAATACCTAAATCTTCCAACCAATTTCTCTCAAAATATGTTTATTTTGAATTTTCTTTTCTTTATTTTTATCAAGACATCTCTACTTCAGTTTCAATAATTTATTTTCTAAAATACCTAAATCTTCCAAATCATTTTTCTCAAAATAGGGGGATTAACTTTTCATCTTTACATAAATACTGATCAGACATTCAAAATAGAAAGAAAAACACAGTATTCAATCAAACAAAATGCCTACAATCACTTTCCATTATGTTTAAATGAATATGCCCATTTATATAATCTGACATACAGTATGTACACAGCTGTGTTAGTCCCTTTAATTATAGTTATACTACTTTAGACAATTAATATTGCTGTATAAAAAAATGTGCATAGAAATAATTAAATAGATTTCCCCTCTTTCTTATTCGAACAATGAGAGATGTAATCTTGCTATATTTATTACATTTCAGATGACAAACTAAATGCTAGACTATTATTCGCTAAATAAAATCACTGTATTTATTTGATATGGCAGAATGAGACAAGGATATCAAACAACATCTGAAGATTAAAACTAATTTACCAAATATCATAAAAAAAATGTTTCTACTGTAATATTATATTCCACAGATAAATTAGAAAATTTGATTTGAATGGAACATTTTTTTAACCAATTTTGATTAGCATTATTAAACTGCTAACAATCTGAAACAAAGTATTTTTGGATATAGAGGTATATCATTAGAAAATTGTGTAACAAAAGTGGCAAGAGAACATTTTTCTTGCACATGTCTCTATATATAGGTCAAACAGCAAAAGAGTAACAAGTGGAATACCTCAAGGAAGTGTTCTAGGACCACTGCTCTTCAACTTGTATATCAACGACCTTCCTGATCAAATAGATTCCGAGATAACAATTTTTGCTGATGACACCAAGATTTTTAGAAAAATAAATAATTTAGATGATGCCAAAAAGTTACAAGATGACATTGACAAGCTGTTTAAATGGTCTATAAAATGGCAACTACCGTTTAACTTAGATAAATGTAGTGTCATGCATTTTGGTAGAAAGAACAATACATTTCAATACAAGATGGGCCATGCAGAAAACAAGAAACTACTACAATGGGTCTCCAAAATGACAGATCTCGGGGTCGTAATTGACGATAAATTAACTTTCGAATCCCATGTGGCTCAAGTTGCTATGAAAGCAAATAAAAAGCTGGGCATCATATATAGGTCTTTTGATTATTTATCCTGCCACTCCTTATCTCTTCTGTATAAATCGATTGTAAGACCATCCATGGAATATTGCAGTACTGTTTGGCAACATGTTTTTTTGAAAGAATCTGATAAGTTGGAAAAGGTTCAACAGCGTGCATCAAGAATGATAGCAGATTTACTTCAGTATGAATACAGTCAACGACTTTCCATAATGCACCTTCCTACTCTAGAATACAGAAGATTGAGATCCGCAATGATTCAAGTATTCAAAATGTTCTACGGTTTCACTAAATGTAACAATGAGGATTTTTTTAAGTTAACCACTGAATCTAGAACCAGAGGACACTTTTTGAAAATTAGTAAACCTTGTACTCACTTAAGGATACGGCAGAAATTTTTTACAAACTCTATTATCGACACATGGAACAACTTGCCTCAGGATGTAATAGAAGCTGCAAATGTTAATCAATTTAAAAACCGACTAGAAAAATTTTGGAATCACCACCCACTAAAGTTTTCCCCGTATGATAGAACATGCAATAGAATATACCGGAGGGACACACAAGCATTGCTTTAGATGTCCAAGATCAAGGTAAATAAGGGAACTTAGATTAATGAAGCTCATGTTAAGCTCTTTCTACACTATTAAACTTAATGTGACAACAAAATGTGATGTGCCCATATATGGACCATGGTTGGGCACATCACATTTTTTGTCAAACTAGTTTGATAGTGTTAAGACAGAGCTTTACTCACATTCTCAAATACCAGGTATAGCAATATCTTAAATATTAAATCAGCATTACAAATACAATAGATATAGATACAAACAATACCAAATAGATGATAGGGATGGAAACAAAATTGAATCATCTGCAAAATGACTACAACTGGTTTCCATGATAAACTTCACAGTACGACTACAAAAAGATCTCACCAAAAGTAATGTTTATGTGATGAAAATTTCCTGGAACATCGGATGTGATTCTTGGAACCCATGCAGTGTGTATTCTTTTCTAGTTAAAATCTGTTTGATATGAATTTGAATTAAATTATGAGAAAGGAAAAAATAATATTGTTTATTATTAATCTTTTTTTTTTCTCTTTCAATTCTCAAATTAAGCAATAAAAGCTAAATTAGAAACATTCTGAAATTATAAAGAGAAAGTCAACTAAAATATTATGAAACAACAGATGACAGTTGGAACATTGTAAGTTTTGTTGCCCATGCTGTGCTCACTGCCTCTTGTACAAGAACACTAACAAACATCTACCACATTGTTATGCTTTCTGACAGGTCTTTGGCAGTACACCACACAAAGCAGCAAGACGACTCAGCATCAGACGAAATACAGATGTGAAATACACTGAAATGCTATATGAAAAGTATCTTGCTAATATTTTAGTTTGTAATTAAATTTAAACTTTACTCTATTTCTGACTTCACTTCTAATCTAATCTAATAAACTTCTATTCTAATATTCAAATTTTCTTTGGCCTTCTGTAAGCAGATATATTATACAAATATATAATATTATTTATCTCATTTCTTTGTTTCTAGGAATTGTGTAAAGTGGAAATAAGTTTTTAACTTGTCTTGGCATTCCTTTTGTAATAGAGGCCTTGTCTCACTCTCACTCTCACTCTACAATCATTGTTTTTCTGTACAGTTTGTTGTTTATTTGATACAAACGGATTATACTTTTTTTCCACAACAAAATCCTTTTCTATCATTAAACAGCATTATCATCACATACACCCATTCTAGTTTCTACTTATTGTACTTGTGTTGTATGTATTGTATTTTGTAATATCGGTCTTTCAATGTATCAAATTTGGAGAAAAAGTTGATAAAAATGAAGTTTTGTCTGAAGTCTTGGAGAACAACTATTTCTGTCTCTGCAAATTGATAATATAAATGTTTGCAATATATACACCTTTAATATAACACGTTCTTTGAAAGGTTTTGACAGGGGAGTTGTAATTGAATCGCATTAATATAACCAACTAAAGATTAATGGAGTTCCTCTGAGCAGGGAGTACAATTCTCTCATTCCTTAGAGATTATTCTACATTGACACTAATTGAAGTTTTTTTGTGTAAATACACAAATTGGATTTCTCTAAAGCAATTATAGCAATAATGACCTAATAGGATATTTGCTACTGGGCTGACAGTTATATTTGTACAAGAAATTCAGAGACAATTATAGTTAGTAGGTTGTAAAGATACACCTGGCGAAGTGATATTCCTCAAACATTTTGTAAATAAATTTAAATACAGTAGAACAGTAGAACTCCTATAAAGGAGACACTTTTTGAACCCAAGAAAGTGTCCACAGAATAGGTTCCCTTCTTGTTCACACTAAACCATTCCAACCTAGATTTCACTATTAAATGAGGATGAAGCTCCAGTTATTACCAGTGTGACTAAAACCTGTACTACTCTAGCCATTTGTCTGTGATCTGGATTAACAAAAGTTACTGTCTGAACAAGGCAGTTGATTAGAATAAACTGTTTCACTTTCACAGTACCAACTTGGATTTCAATATTCAAGATGAAGAAAACCTGCACTACTTTTAGTCATTTATCTGTGATCACAACTGACAAAAGTTACTGTGTGAACAAGGCAGTGGATTAGCATAAACTGTTTCACTTTCAGTACCAACTTGGATTTCAATATTCAAGATGAAGAAAACATGCACTACTTTTAGTCATTTATCTATGATCACAACTGACAAAAGTTACTGTCTGAACAAGGCAGTGGATTTAGCATAAACTGTTTCACTTTTGGTACCAACTTGGATTTCAATTCAAGATGAAGAAAACATGCACTACTTTTAGTCATTTATCTGTGATCACAACTGAAAGAAGTTACTGTCTGAACAAGGCAGTGGATTTAACATAAACTGTTTCACTTTTGGTACCAACCTGGATTTCAATATTCAAGATGAAAAAAACCTGCACTACTTTTAGTCATTTATCTATGAACACAACTGACAAAAGTTACTGTCTGAACAAGGCAGTGGATTAGCATAAACTGTTTCACTTTCGGTACAAACCTGGATTTCCATATTCAGATGAAGAAAGCCTGCACTACTTTTAGTCATTCATCTGTGATTCGTCACACGTTACTGTCTGAACAAGGCAGTGGATTAGCATTAAACCGGTTTCTGTATATTTTTGGTAACCAACCACCTTGATTTCAATATAGTGTAAACTAGCACTATAAAATAGTATATTCTATTCAAGTCAAGTTTCATTGATTAACAATGACAATTGTAAATGTACTTCAAAATTTGCCTTCCATTTTCCTAAACATGAATACTATTGTAATTGAGGATTACATCAGTTTAATCAAGGACATACTGTAACCTACCTGTATTGTTTGCACTTAGTGTTTTGTGTAAATAGAGTATTGTAGATACTCTAGGCATTATGTTGACAGCCCATACATAGCAACATCATTAAACAGACATTGACAGTTACTTTCAGTAAACAACCAACAAATTCAATATACTACAGTATATGTAATCATCTTAAATATGTTGTACAATTGTATACAGACAATTTGAAATGTCTGTTTTTTCTCTATTTTAGTAATGCATCAACAAAATATACCACCAACTCCCAACTCTTTTATTCAGAAGTCAATTGGAAAAACAGTAAAGTTGCATGTAAAGTAGTATAAACAGATAAGCGAGTCCATCCAACATTGTAACAAATCGATTAACAAGGTTATGGTTTACAATTTCTAAATTCAATTTAAAAAGATAGTAAAATTTCGAGGAAGAACGAGAACCACCCTACCAATAACTCTCAGCAACGACCTACTCACCCTTTATTAGCAGAACACAAACATCAAGTATCCCGGACAATTGAAAACCAAGAAATACATCAAACAACAAGAACTAGCCAATGAAAGATCAGACTGGAAGAAACTGGTAAAAGAGATTTACGGAGCAGCCCAAGCGGAAATGTCGGCAGACTTTTTAGCGGAAAGGCAGTAATCATCATCATCAGTAAAATCTTTGTGAGTTGTGAGATATGTAAAAGAAGACAAATTATTATACATGGTGTCCTTGGAACCAAAGTAATTGTACAGTTCGTTCAAATACATTATGTAATAATGGTTGTCATGGGATATGCAAAAGTTTAATTACAGTATATCGATGGAATCATCTCCTGTAATATTTTATAACTTCACATAAAACATTCCTAAGCTAAAATAAATCATTTGCGAGAGAATTAAGTTTTTATTTCCTTCATTTTTATCTATTTAGTATCAGTTACAAAATGTAATGGCCTTTGAAACATTAATAATTTTATGTCGTTCACTGAACCAGTAAGTATTGAACTAGTAAGTAGTAAGTACTGAACCAGTAATTAATTGAATGTAAATTGTGACAAACCATTTAAACAAAACAGAAGCCACTACAATTTAGGACTAAACCATTTAACCTACAATATCACACTTTAAACTACTTTATGAATAAATAATAGAAACTTTATAGGTGAAACAATATTTGAATATAGATAGTTAATTTAAAATAAAATCGATTCATGAGAAAAAGTATCAACTATAGTTTGTGTTTATACATCACAAGATAATTTCCCGAATGAAATCAAAATGTATCATGATACCTTTTGGGACTTCTGGCTTATGAGCTTCATTGACTCTTTAGAAGACTTTTAAGCTCTGTCCACACTATCAAACTTTATGTTGCAAACAAATGTGATTTGCCCATATATGGACATGATGATGTCACATCACTACCATATTTGGGCATATCACTACCATATTTGGGCATATCACTACCATATATATATAAAACTTTTTTGGTAAAACTAGTTTGATAGTGTACAGCTTTAGACACTTTTGTTGAAAATAAATGAAATAAAATAGATGAAATCTTGTACAGAATGTGATGTGACAAATTATTAGATAAAATTGTTAGGTAATTTTAGCAAATGAATGTTTTTAAAATTGAAAAGGTTACTGTCCTTATTGAAGGTTTTTCTAATAAAGCACCATTAACCATACAAACCATTGCAGCATATGTTCAACAAATATACATTTGATATTTTATCACTGTCATTTCAGTTGAGTTATAATTGCACAACAAGGAACAAACTGAGGTTAATAACACCTATGTTTACGATTTGTCAAATCCTGTCTTGCTCACTTCTTTCACATTCGAAAAACTTTCTATGACAAACAAACTTGACATTACTGTACTTTTTTATGTTAAGACAATTTCCTTGGCGTTCTAATATCACTGAACAATAAATGTTCTAATAATACACAACAAATCACCAATGTCAGATTGTCAATTCTAATTTTGCTTAAAATCCTTCACAAGAACATAGTATCTTCTAAAAATTTTACACAATTAGAAACTAATTTTAAAACAATGAACTCTCTGCAAAAAATGTACATCCTTTAGCTTAGACTTGCCCCAAGTCTGTATTCATTGTCTTTCTTTATTTATTTGTTTTTATTTTGATTTTTGTCTGAAATTTATCCAAAGTCAAGTAGTATCAAATGAAACGCGATATGTGCCAAAATCTTTTTACTGATATTAAGTCAAAACTCTGTCTGCAACCCAGACTACCTTTAGCTGGCAAAATCGTCTTCTTTCAGAATTAATTTGTCAATAGTCAAAAAAAGCGGCAAAATGGTAGAGCTTACAAATTTAATAGAAAGTCTGGTTTGGATGTCTTTAATAGTATAAAATCTTGTAATACTGCTCACACTTTTTATACCACTTTCAAACCAATACTAATACTGTACCCACTATCAAACTTTATGTGGAAAAAATGATGATGTTTGGACATGATGATGTCATATCACTACCATATTTGGGAATATCACTACCATTTTCAGGCACACCTAACTTTTTTTGTCCTA
Source organism: Antedon mediterranea (assembly GCF_964355755.1). Taxonomy (NCBI): domain Eukaryota; kingdom Metazoa; phylum Echinodermata; class Crinoidea; order Comatulida; family Antedonidae; genus Antedon; species Antedon mediterranea. The sequence continues at coordinate 4,164,525 of NC_092677.1, forward strand.
AAAACTTTGCACCTAACAAGTATAAAACAAAATAAAAACAACTATGCATTTTCTATGTTTGTATCAACTATGATTTCTGTTTATTTTACATGTGTACACCATGGAAATTAAAGTGTTTATACTTACTGTAAAAAATCTTACCTTCGCAATTTAAAAATAGCAATTGAATTGGCAATGAAGCTGACAACATGTCCTCCATGTGTGATCATTTTTCAGAAACATTTGAAAAATTAATGGAAGGTTATAATTCTACCTTCACAAGACAATTTCCAAAAGCTTACATTACAAGGGAGGTTAAAAACAACAAATTCTGTAAAGATATTGCAACCTTTGCAAAACAGAACATTCTAAAAAACTTTACACGAAAACGAAACCAACTTTGGTTTCATCACACAACATTTGTGGAATTATGTTCCACATCTTTCACCAACTTCTATATTAAAAAAAATTACAAAACAGGAATGAAAAACACCTGCTAATACATAATATGTTAATTCTTCTCTTGCTGCATTAATAATAACCTTGTCAAAAACCTAATTTTTTCATAAAAATGGTGTCAATTGAACATTAAAATCTTGAAAAATAGGAAATATAAAAAGATATGTTTATTTCATTTCTTTCAAGGGAATTAATTGCAAATTCTGTTTTATGGCTACAACGGCAATCAAATATTGATGATTCGAGTGACGAAATGATGTTTGTAAAAGTATTAAAAATTTTTTTCTGGAAAACAGTTGATGAAAAAATGAAGATCCAAGATAATTAAACGAGATGAAAATAGCATTTACAAGAATTTCTTGCATCTTATTTACTCATAAAGAAAAGCAAATGTGTTAAGAACATTCATGTATAGATAATACGGAATTGGGTCAGTTGAGTTTTTTTTGTCATTGTTGGTTCAAAAGGTAAATTAGATGAGATCAAAGAGATGAGAACAAATGAGGTAAGATGATTGATGAATAGATATTGATGGATGTTAATATGACATGCAACAGAAGACTGTGTTGATCCATATTTCATAATATAATTCATTTTATCCAAGATCGGGATGAACATTTTCTTTAAATGTAAATTATAATATTTCGTTAATAATAATCAGCACAAAGTTTTAGCTGCATTATGAGAATATGTTTCCATACATGTTTGATCCATAAAAATGACCAGGGTACTATATAACATTTATTCATCAATAACATTGCTTCATTTGTTCTCATCTCTTTCATCCATTTATCTGGGTGGAGAGAGGCAAATGTAAGTATGACTTTTGTCAATTGTAATTTTTCATTAGTTATCCGCAACGAAGTTGCAGGATAACTCCTTGTGATTGTACGAAATCATCATCATCTTTTTGGTTATCCGCACTTGGCGGATAACCCCTTGTTATTGTAAGGATCTTTTTTTTTTTTTTCTATCTTATTCTTCTTTCTTTCCCAGAATTTTGTGTCACGTGTATCTCAAATTCTTATCAACATTACATCGTATAATTTTGTCAGAAGATTGACCTTTAACTGTAGAAGTGCAGGACATTTCGTTTTTTTACTTTAGAGTCGCGCAGCGTAAGTTACGCGCAATTTTATGAATTTCAATAATTGATCATAGATTAAAAACCAAAAGTCATTTTATATTGACGCTTGGTGAAAATTTAAGTCATATCAAGAGCAAACTTTCTATGGATTAAAAATGGCACGTTTCACAAAAAGTTACGCGCGCACGCACGTTTAAAATTTCGGAATGCGCAAAATCAATTTCTAATCAACTTTCTACGCATTTCATGTCATTTTAAGCATGTCAAAAATTCCCACGTGAGCGCATATTTTTACGCGCGCGGTGCGCACGTACCGCTAAAAACCTTTTTTTTTTGCGTGATTTATGTTTTTCCAGTCTTTTCTAGTAATTTGACCAACTGTCTAACAATTTCGATTTAAAATCACGTCATACGAGCACGTCGAATTGGACAATTTGTGCGCGTTTTTGATGAAAAAGTTAAAAAATTCGCCAAAATTAAGCCTTTTTTTAAACAGTCATAGATTCTAAACTACACGGTGAACTTTTTTTTAATTACATATTCTGGAGGTTGATGAGTTGTAGATATCGGATCATGGATCAATATGGCTAACTGGACATTGTGACGTCATCATATGGCCACTCGAATATAAAATATAGGATTTTTGTCTTTTTCGTCATAGCTCATCACATTTAATTGAGCGCATCTGCACTTATCCTTATTCCATTTCCCTCCGTTTTTTATATTGTCTTGGTCAATCAATTATCTTTCGCATGATTTAACATTTTTAAAATTGTGATGACGTCATCATGATTAAAAGCGTGCATAACGTGGGTCACTTATTTTCATCATTACAGTAAATTTCAATCTGTTATAGCTCGTTAGAATAAAAAGTGATAATCATGATTAATACGTTTTCTGGAAGCTATTTGATTGTAGATACGAATTCATGTGAATATTTTGCCAATCAGATGTTGTGACGTCATCATATGGCTAGTTGAGTTCAAAAAGTGGTATTTTCATCTCTTGCGTAAAAGTTCATTGCGTTTAAACGAGAGCGCATCTCAATTTTACGTGCCCAAAATTCTTCAAATTTGCAATAATGTAATTATTTAGATAATTATCTTCTAAAATTGTTATCTTTATATGTCAATTTGATGACGTCATTGTGTTAATAATTGGATTTAAAAGATGGGTCTCGTAATTTTGTCTATGCTACACTGTATATAACATTATACAGTTTATTCTGTAAAATACTGTAATATGATATATGCTACATAATAGGTACAATTCAGCACTGTAAACATATTTATTTCATGTCATAGGATGGCATAATAATTGTCGAGGTTCATATGGTTAAGTATGTGCATGGTTGTGTTTGCGCGGATAACCAGAACTAGTCAAAGTGACGAGTTCAAATCTAGTTTTTAGTTATCCGCATTGAGCGGATAACTCCTTGTAACTGTCCTGTTACTTTTTTTTTTTCTTTCCTTCTCCCCCATTTTTGTGTCTCACGTATCTCAAAAACTTGTAAACATAACATGTTATAACTTTGTCAGCATGAGGGCATTCACGTGAAGTTGTGCACCTCCTATTTTTGAATTATGTCAGAGTTGCGCAACATGACTTACGCACGATTTTATGAATTTCACATATTTAACATAGGTCAAAAACCAAATAACATTTTAAATTGAAACTTTGCAAAAGTTTAATTTATATCATGCGCTAACTTTTTGTTGAAAAAAAAATGCGTGTTTTACAAAAAGTTACGCGCGTACGCGCATTTAAAATTTCAAAATGCGCAAAATTAATTTCTAATCAACTTTCTACGCGTTTCATGTCATTTAGAGAATGTCAAAAATTCCCAGGCGCGCGCAAATTTTTACGCGCACGGAGCACACGTACCGTTAAAAACAGATTTTTTCGCGTGATTTATGTTTTTTCAGCCTTTTCTAGTAGTTTTACCAACTTTTAAACAATTTCGACTTCAAATTACGTCATACGGGCACGTCGAATTGGATAATTTATGTGCGTTTTTGATGAAAAAGTTCAAAAATTAGTCAAAATTTGTCAAAATTATACCTTTTTTTAAACAGTCGTAGTTTCTAAACTAAACGGTAAAAGTTATTTTTATTACGTATTTTGGAAGATGATGAGTTGTAGATCATGTATCATGCATCAATACGGCTTACCGGACATTGTGACGTCATCGTATGGCCATGCGAATATAAAAAATAGAATTTTTGTATCTTTCATCATAGCTCATCACATTTAATAGAGCGCATCTCCAATTATCTGTTTTCCATTTTCACCCCGATTTTTATATTATCTAGGTCAATCAACTCTCTTTCGCATGAGTTAAAATATTTTAATTTTTATGACGTCATCATGTCTAAAAATGAAAATAACGTGGGTCACTTATTTTCATCTTTACAGTAAATTTCAATCTGTTATAGCTCGTCAGAATAAAACTTGATAATCATGATTAAAACGTTTTCTGGAAGCTATTGGATTGTAGATACGAATTCATGTAAACATTTTGCCAATCGGATGTTGTGACGTCATCATATGACCAGTTAAATCAAAAAAGTCGTATTTTCATCTTTTGCGTCATAATTCATCACATTTAAAAGAGCGCGCATCAATATTTTACGTATTTAAATTTCTTCTACACATTAATATGTTGTTGCCGAGATAATTTCCTTCCGAAATTGCTATCTTAGTGTTTCATTTTGATACCGTCACTATGTTAAAAATTGGAATAAATGGCGGGTCCAGTCATTTCACCTATTCTACACTGTATGTAATATGTATACAAATTATATTTTCATATTTTGCGTAATAGTTCATCACATTTAAAAGGGCGCGCATCTATATTTTACGTATTCAAATTTCTTCCACACGTTAATATGTTGTTGCTGAGATAATTTCCTTCCGAAATTGCTATCTTAGTGTTTCATTTTGATACCAAAGCCGTGTTAAAAATAAGTATAAACGGGGGGACCCGTAATTTCACCTATTCTACACTGTATGTAACATGTATACAGATTATACCGTTTGCACTGTATATACTATATGACACAAAATTGACAGAATTCAGCACTAACAGCATATGATATTCTTCAGTTCAGGTCATAATGTCATAATCTTTTTCCGTGTGCAAAATTCCAACGTATGACGTGCGCGTGGCGTTTGTCGTGCGGATAACTAACTCGTCAAAGTGACGAGTTTCATGTCTAGTTCTTTATCTTCTTTCTTTCTGTAAATTTTGTGTCACCCGTATCTGTAAAACTTGCAAACATAACATTTCGTAACTTTCTCAACATATCTTCATTCATATGAAGTTGTGCAGCGAACCTTTTCAGGATGTTTACAATTGCGCAACGTGACTTACGCGCGATTTAACGATTTTCTCGTATTTAACATAGGTAAAAAACCAAATAACATTTTAAATTGAAACTTTTCAAAAGTTTAATTTATATCATGCGCTAACTTTCTGTTGAAAAAAAATTGCGTGTTTTACACAAAGTTACGCGCGCACGCGCATTTAAAATTTCAAAATGCGCAAAATTAATGTCGTATCAACTTTCTACGCGTTTCATGTCATTTTAAGCATGTCAAAAATTCCCACGCGTGCGCAAATTTTTACGTGTGCGGTGCGCAAGTAGCGTTGAAAACATAATTTTTTCGCGTGATTTATGTTTTTCCAGCCTTTTCTAGTAATTTTACCAACTTTTAAACAATTTCGACTTAAAGTTACGTCATACGAGCACGTCGAATTGGACAATTTGCGCGCGTTTTTGATGAAAAAGTTCAAAAATTCGTCAAAATTATGCCTTTTTTTAAACAGTCGTAATTTCTAAACTGCACGGTCAACTTTTTGTGAATGACATTTTCTGGATGTTGATGAGTTGTAGATATCGGATCATGTATTAATATGGCTAACCGGACATTGTGACGTCATCGTGTGGCCACGCGAATATACAATTTAGGAGTTTTGTATCTTTCTTCAAAGCTCATCACATTTAATAGAGCGCTTCTCCACTTATTCGTTTTCCATTTTCACCCCGATTTTAATATTGTGTAGGTCAATCAACTATCTTTCGCATGAATTCAATTTTTTTAAATTTTTGTCACGGCATCATGCCTAAAAATTTAAATTACGTATGGCAATAATTTCATCTTTACAGTAAATTTTAATCTGTTATAGCTCGTAAGAATAAAATCTGATAATCACGATTAAAACGTTTTCTAGAAGCTATTGGATTGCAGATAGGAAATCATGTAAAAATTTTGCCAATCGGATGTTGTGACGTCATCATATGGCCAGTTAAATAAAAAAAGTCGTATTTTCATCTTTTGCGTCATAATTCATTACATTTAAAAGAGCGCGCATCAATATTTTACGTATTTTAATTTCTTCTACACATTAATATGTTGTTGCCGAGATAATTTCCTTCCGAAATTGCTACCTTAGTGTTTCATTTTGATACCGTCTCCATGTTAAAAATTGAAATAAATGGCGGGTCCCGTAATTTCACCTATTCTACACTGTATATAATATATATACAGATTATACTGTTTGTACTATATACTATATGACACAAAATTGACAGAATTCAGCACTAACAACTATTATCATATTCATCAGTTCAGGTCATAATGCCATAATCTTTTTCTGTGTGGAATATTCCAACGTATGACGTGCACGTGGCGTTTGTCGTGCGGATAACTAACTCGTCAAAGTGACGAGTTACATGTCTAGTTTTATTTAATATTTCCAAATTCTTCGTTTTAAAAACAAAGTGGATACAAATCATTAGTATTATTGTTCATAGAATATGCATATTTGTGCAAAAACAATGTAACCTTTGACCTTATCAAGTATCTAATTGAGCCAGATTTTAGATTTGTCATTTATAGGCAGTTTTATGACAAAAAGAGATTAGATATTTAAGTTAAGGACTTAATTGTTGTTTGTGAAATGTTTCCGTCAATTACAATACTATTTTCTTTGGCAGGCAATCCACCTACTGACAAACTTTACAAAAAGACTTGGTAAAAAAAAAGCATAAAAGATCAATTTAATTTTATCATCAAAAAATACAGTGGATTAAAATCTGAACTGTACTTTTATAACATAACTATCGAGTGAGTGAATGGTTGTATTTAATTTGGAACTTTCGTAGTCAACATGAAGATTGTGTGCACCAGAAAATCATTTGAATAGAAAACAACAAATCAAGCTTTTTTTTATTAAGAACAATTTCAACACTCAAAATACTTGGTTAAATAAGTACAGTACCCCAAGTACTCAACAGAAAAACAATACTCATTGGTAAAGCCTCAATCCCAACACAACAAGTGACTGAAATAAATAAATCATATTCCAATAATAACTAAAATTTGCTTTGTTTTTTCACGTTTCAATTAATGTTGACATTCAAATTAAGGAAGAACTGGGTTCCTTTATAGGCCTACACCCGAATGGTCCCTTCAACCACAATTATTTCTACCTCAATGCTTCAACAAAATATTTTCCAGATATTAATCCTGTCCTTGAATCTTAAATGTTTAAATTAAAAACATCAGACCGATTCTTGTCAAGCTCGTTCTTCTTTAATGAGAGACAAGAATAGATGACTATGATATTCATCATTTATCTAACCTCACCTTTACTGCATTTTTCGTGTAATTTTATACGATCATCTATTTCGCACCAGAAAGGAAACGCAACAGGTCATGCTGAGTGCACAACGGTTTGCGGTTGAAAACGACTGCTCATGGTGTGATGGTGTAATATAGAGGAGCTAGGTTCATGGTGAGAGACAAGCATTGTTCCTGAATCATATCTTCGGAATTTAGGTTTTAGTTTTACACTAGGCTCTACTGGTCTTGATTTTTTACACCCCAATTAATTATTTTTTGTTTTTAATAAAAAAAAGTAAAATGCTATGTCAAATTAATCTACTGCAGTTACTGCAGTAACTACATTTTGATTTAAACTTTTTTTATAATTATTTGGGTAATTAGACATACTGTATTGACTGCTTCAACTTGATATTTTTACTGCAGTAAAAAAACAGTTACTGCAGTAGAATACTTTTGAACAAAATAAAATGCATCATTGCAATTTGATATGCGTGTGTAAAAAATAGATATAAATAAATAAGTTATCAAAACAGATTGGAATGAAGAAAAGAAACTGTCAAGAATTAAATATCTCTTAATCAAGTTCCGTCATGGAATGTCAAGCGATATAAAAGCGTCAGAAAATATGAGAAAATTATCGATTCAATATGAATCTATCAAAGGATGCTAGAAGCTACTCAGACTTCCCTTTCAAGTTTCACTGCCATAGAAAAATAAGTAAAGCAGATAACAAACTTTGACATTATTATATTTTTAATTAACATGACAGGTGATTAAGCACAAAAAAGAAATTTATACTTTAGAAATCTAAAAAAAAAGCTTTAAGAAATATAATACTATATTGGTTGATAAACTGATCAAATGCATTTACAAAAACTACATTTCAGTGAGGGGAACTGTACCCAGCTGTATTTGCAAACATTTCACCAAATTAAACCATTTTTGATGTTTTAGTAAAACTATAATAGTTAACACCATAAACCTGAAAGGACAGCTTAAAAAGCTCTGTCTACACTATCAAACTAGTTTCACAAAAAAAGTGTGATGTGCCCAAATAATGGTAGAGATATGCCCATATATGGTAGTGATGTGACATCATCATGTCCATATATGGGTACATCACATTTTGTTGTCACATAAACAAACAGCCAGGGATGCCTTTTTCAAACTACTGTAGCAATTACTACTGTAGCAGTCATTGAAGATTTATTGGCCAATCCTACTTAGCACTTTGACCTCCCCCTTTTTTTAACCTTCCTCTAAACAATCCTAGCTATACAGTTAAAGGGATTATATTTTAAACATCATTTTCTTAAAATATCTTTAGCATACATTGATGATTTTAATTTGCAATCTGGTCATGCTTGACTGCATCATTATAACTTCATACCACAGGCACCATCATCAGCAATATAACAATTATTTCTAATCTCATTAGACTTTTATTATTACACTGTATTTTCCATCAGTGCTTTTTGTACAATTAGTAAAATCAAGCATGTTGCAATATCAAATTACAGTATAGTAGACCGTATGCTTTCGTGTTTCGGCACGATAAACTAAAATCCATCCCCAATGATTTAAAATAACTCTACGGATCAGTAACACAGTTGCCTATGCTCCATTTGTCATCAATAAACAAAACTATAAACTATGTTTGTCTATCTGCCTACGTAATACGAATTAATATTATGATATAATAATCCATAAAAATATATTAAGCAAAAAAATATGTCAAAAGCTTGGATGAAACGTAATTCTGAAAGTACAGTTGGGATATGGTTAATTAAAACTTCTCAAAAATCTAATTAAAAATATTGATAATCGTGTTTTTTAAAGATTTTGAGTTAGAATACCTAAGTGCTGTAATAAAATATATTGTGGTACAGAATTATTTTAGCCTAAAATGGCATAGAAAAACTCTAAAATAAATATGCAGTATAAAAATGGTAAAGACATGAAAAAGTTAAAAAGTCATATCAACTGAATTTTCTGGAAATGATCGAATTGTTTCCAATTGTTAGCTAGTTTCACACCTGGAATTCTGGCATTACTTCTAAGAAAACATGCATATTGGAAAAACAAATCTATAATGTTAACATTTTCATTGCAAGAAAATAATAAACAGTTTAGGGTAGTTGAAGATTACATTATGCATGACCATATTCAATAGAAAACCTCCAATTACACACTCGCAAAACATCTCCAGAGACCGAAAAACATAAACCAATCAACATCCATGATTTCAACACGGTGCAACGGCCTTATTTGGCAAATCGCATCATCATCAATAGATTTGTATCAAATGAACTAAGACAAAATTTATCAAAAATTAAGTATTCCTAAGAAAATATAAAATAAATCAATATTATTTACCATCATTACTTTAATTAATGTAATAAAAAATACATTAATAGCTCACCAAAATGTTACACATCATTAGAAGAGGTAATGAGTGGATTATATCCCACACTGCACATGATCATTATCTCTTCTCAAACCGTACAAAAGTGATTTTGAAGACGCCATAGATGATATAACTCAGCCTTACGGTCATCTAAACATGCCACACAAAATATACATACATATTAGTGTTGGACTGCCACAGACGCAATGAGAGACTCCTCCATTGGGGCTTCTATCCACTAATTTCATAAAGAAATAATTATTAAATATGTATTCACCGCTCAAAATCATGTCACCTTCTGTATTTACTGACACAATCTAAGTTCTATACCATTTATAATATTCAAGTATTTAACCAAAACACCCCATACCCCTTGTTTGAAGATTATAGACCTCTACCCTCATACCTTTTTGGCACCCGTATGTATGTAAACAGTATCTGCACCAAGTTTTTTCTTTTATGATGTCAAGTCCACAATTTTAGAATATTATTCAACATCAATAGTACAGTATGTATTTATGAGAATCATAAACAAATCCATAAAATAAAAACCTCACACGCAATACAAACAAATTTCTGGTAAAAAGTACAATATGGCATTTAATGTCATATTCATTATTTAAAGTCCTCATAAATATGTTATGGATTACCAAATCCCAGCATGAGGGGATGTCAAATCAGAAGTCAAAAGAGAAACCATGGTAATAATGGACGAAACAGTCAGGGATACACGTATCACATGACGTATCACATGATATGATGTCTAAAAAGGAATTTAGTAAGAACAAGCAAAAATTTAAATTACTACTACCTGCAATTTTATAAAAACAAAAAAATAAATATGATTGTTCCGAAACAAAAATAATGACAGAGGAAAGAAAGAGGAGACCGGGTTTGGTTTATACATGGAGAAATAATAAACTTTCTCCATTAGTATTCCAAAGTGGAAAAACTGAATGTTTACAGGCACTCAGTATATTGATTGACTGTTAGTTTTAAGTCTGGGATTTTATATGGTAAGGCGTAACTATTACTACTGTATGTTATTAATACATTTCATTGCCTTTAAAAAAAAAACATACAGTAAAATATGTGAATACACACATTTGTGTATTTGATTTAAAGTAAATCATTGTACTAAATGTTTCATATTTTCATGTCCTAAGCCCAGAATAATCAATCCTAATTGCATTAAATAATGCAATTAATTATTTTTAATTATGCTTTTTGAAAATAGTAAATACTGTAGTAAATTTGTTCATGCGGCTCCTAAAGTTTATAAAGAGGGAATGTGAAACTAACTAATTAATTTTACTTGTCCTTAAGAGAGATTAATGTTAATTAATTTATAACAAGGGTGAAGATGAGATATAATATTTATTATATTATATTAATATATATCAATCAAAAAGAAAGTTTAAATTTGTTGAACTGTGTTGGCATTCTACAGTACTAATAGCTAAAAACAGGATGCACCTACAGTACAGTATACTCTACTACCTGCCACTCAGAGGGGTCAATGACCAGACTGTCAATAAGAGAAGCTATTAACAAACCGATAAATCAATTAGTTATGATTGTTTAATCAAAGAAGAAGCTACACTAAGAGACACTTTGTACTCATTTTACCTATGATTACTCGCTATTTTCTTTATCGGTTTAAACCTTGGTTCAAACGTAAGCAATTTGATAAATTACGATGCGATGGACGATGGACTATCCAAACTGTTGCGTTGTTCCTACTGTACGTTTGTTGCGATGTGTCCGATGTGGAAACTACGCTTAATTCTTTTGCGTTCAAATGTGTGTGAAACAGTATACTGTACATGATTCAGCCACTGTCACTCATCAAGAGGGCCCCTTGATTGTCAGCATAGGTTGTTTAGGGTCACCCTCTATAAATAAGGTGTAATAAAATAATAAATAAAAAACTAAAAATAAATTCTGTTAGAAAGAACCGAGACACATTTTCCTGAAGTGCCCTTTTCAGCAACAGTTCTAGTAAAATAGGCCTAACTCATCACAATCCTATACATGGCCAGCAGACAAATGTACTTTCATCTACACTAGATAACAGCCTACTTTCTTCCGTTTTGCCAAATGTAGAAAAATCCTGGCTACCAGGCTTGTAAACTTTTCAGTATTTCACAAAAATCATTTTGAGCTTGTTGGGAACAAATTTGTAATTAAAATGGGGCAGAAAAAGTTGGTACAAAATAAAATTGTAGCAATTATTTACGAATATCCGTTGGTGAAACCTTTAAAATGTAGACCTATAGTAACTATCCTACTTGATTGCAATTTGAAGGTAATTAATTAAACATGTTTACTTTAATTAAAATTGAATTATTTTAAAAGTGATGGAATCATAATATTATTTTGTGATAAATAATTGTGTTATTTTTGTTCAATCAATATGTAGAAACAAGGAGAATAAATGTATAGGTCCATAGAGAATTGTATTGTTAATTGATGAAAATGAGGCACAGCGAGTATAACGTTCTTGACTTTCAGAATTCTACATGAACCATGCAGTTTGAATATTAATAAACATTTAATAAACAAAAAACAATTAAATTAGGATTAATAGACTCATGAGGTCAAGGTGAAATACCTTCAAGAAAGGCTGGCATCTTCTCAATTCAGTGTAATAATAATATTCAAGCATTTAATAATTTATTTGTAGAAATTTGTCAGTGAAGAGTTTTAATTGATTGAATCATGTGATGGGTTAACAAAGTTGTTGGTTATTTTAGTAATATAGTACCTGTCAGCAACCCATGCGCACACCTTGAAAAAGTTCCTAAATATCCTAAATATTCCCTATCCCACTGCCATTAACATTTACTCATTTTTTTTTAGATCTTAGGAAGATTTTGTTTATGTTTATCTTGGTTGACTTGGTTGAACCAAATCCTGCACCAAAATTGTGTTCAACACTATTTTACAAGGGTTTTATGTCGAAGCTGGTCATTAGGGACCCTCAAAACAATACAATTTTAACAAATGATACTAATGAAAAAAACACTTTGACAACAGCTATAATTACAATTTAAATATCTGTGCACATGTGTGAAGCAGTTTTCACCGGATAATAACACTTCAAATGTAGAATCAAGGTTGTTTTAGGACAGTCGAGATATAATACAAATAAGTCAAAAAACTTACATAAACCTGAAATATTCCAATTGCCAGCTTCTTTTTACCAATGGCAATGTAGAGCAGGAAGTTGAAAAGTACATCCACTATGCCACTTCAAATCAATATTTTGCTACTCCTCCTCCTCCTCCAAAACGTTTTTTTCTCTTCTCTTCACAGTTTACGATTTCCAAAATAATAATAATTACGACTTATTGTTCTCAAGAAAGAAAATGCCATCTATCTAGCATCTTTTCCCTGGTCTATCCATCGCTGTTGTCAATTATTATATATCAGTAGAGAAGTACAGTTGTTGGCTCTCTCACAGGGCCACACATCTGAAGTAGGAAAAGCAAAATTCCTTTTGACACACTATATGGTCTGTTCCATTTATCATGCAGGGGTGTACACTCACGATTCAAGTTTATTCTGAGAAAAAAAAATCAGTTTTAATACGCATTAGGTATAATCTTTATAATCTTAATCTAAATTACAATGATAAACAAATGGTATCTCTACTTGATTTATAAACTATATATTTGTGTTGGAAAATTAACAATTATTAAGTGTGTACATAAGGTGTTACTGTACTATTTACACTATCATCAAACGCTAGTATAAATTATACATTTTCAATTAAACTTAATAGTTTGAGAGAAACATGCAGGAGTAATTATATAATTCTCAAAGGTACAATTGTAAGATCATAACAATATCAAGTTGATATCAGTAAGCTAATAACAATGTTGATAAAGTATAATTGATAATGTTCCATAATATTGTATCGATAAAGAAAAGTTTAAAAAAAAATCATGTGAAAATGATTTACACTATATCGAACCATAATAATGTTTTACCCCCTTTGAGACATCCCTAAGCAGGGGCCGGGATCCCCCTATTGAGGGGGCATCTGTATAGTACTGTACTGGACATTTTCCTGTGAAAAAAAACAAGGGTATGTTTTACAACTGAAGTATGAAAACCTATTCAGGGGACATCTGTTAAAGGAAGGCTCTGTTGGTCCGGAAGAACTGCCCTTAATATGGGTTTTACTGTATTTTGTTTACAAGACCAGTCAATTCTGGCTTATGAGGGAGCAAATTAATTACAGATAAAAAAACAAAATAACAAGGTTTAATAATCCTACAACACCAAATAAATAACAACCACACGTCAAGCAAAGAACTAATATAAATATGATAAAGAACAACTTTAAGAGATCCAATAAAACTAATGTAAATATGGTATTCTACCCAATATATTCAAATAATAAAATTTATTACTATTATTATAATTAGTATATTCCTCAATATTACAATAAAAGACCGTGAACTCATTAAGAAATCTCCATCAATGAGCTTTATATAACATGTCCTCGACTGATAATTGGCATAATATGGTAATTTTAATCATTAAACCAAAGATCTATTACACAACGTTTATTTTGATTGGTAATTGGAATAATGGACAAATATGGATATAGAGTCCTTGAACATTGTTATTAGTATTAGAAAAGATACTGACCGACACAACTACAAGTTCAACTCCTCTCTCAAAAAATCGCCAAGATTTATTATTTAATTTTATGTATGGGCACGTTGCACGTTGTCAATAAGGAATCTCGTACAGTACTCCACCACTGCCCTGAAATACAAGGCGACGATCCATTCATAAGACTTAATTTCATTCATTCACTTTCCACACATTGTACAAAATATAATACATTTTAGGAAAAAAAATAAGCTAACAAAAAATTTTTTTTTTTTTAAATTTTAAAGTTCTTATTATTCCAAAATACAATTTACAATGCATACTTTGTTAAAGTAGTCACATCAACCTTTAAAATGTAATTTACAGTGCTGGTTTCATGTTCACTAACAAAAAAATGGCTCTAGTTAGTTAAATGGAATTGCTTCCTTGTTTCTTGGAAAAATTATAGAAACAGGAAAAGTACAAGATTATGTTGTGGTTTTACAAAAAGGATATAGATTTTTTTTTTTTTTTTTTTGGTTAGGATATTGTAAATAAAATTAAAAATATTCACCTGTGAATTTTAGTTCGTTAATTAAAACATTTTAAAATTAACATTTACAATGTAGTATTTATTTTATTTTTAAATAGCAAAAACGTTTTAAGAGTGTGTTATAGCCACTCGAACAAGAATAAACTGTTTTGATTTAATCACATTTGTTACTTTTTTAACCATTATTTCTTGCCGTTCTGTTTGTAACAAACAAAATTGATTTATAACAATCTTTTTACAAGTATAATGTAATTATGTTTATCATCCTGCATACAATTGTCCAAAATTAATGAAAATGGTGGTTTACCACAAAAAAAATAAATAAAAATAAAAGTATTTTCAAATATCCAGAGGTTGTTTTAAATTTGTTAATAGGAGCATGTTGTTAAAATTATGCTGGGTTGAAGAAGATATAGACTTAATACGTTTAGTATGTTTTAACCTTTTGATATTGTAACTTTTTTTATATGTCTTTTATGTGTTTTTTTTCTGTATTATGTTTTTATGTATGTTCTAATTGATTGTAACAAGGTGCTGAATCTCACATTTTATATTTAATACAGCAATATGTGACAATAAAGTTTATATATGTCTGTCTTTTCTAAGT
Organism: Antedon mediterranea; assembly: GCF_964355755.1. NCBI lineage: Eukaryota > Metazoa > Echinodermata > Crinoidea > Comatulida > Antedonidae > Antedon > Antedon mediterranea. The sequence goes on from NC_092677.1 coordinate 4,179,856, forward strand.
GGGTATTTCCAAACTCCACATATCATTCATGCTATAAAAACTAACTTAAACATAAAAAATAGGGCTAAAATATATTTTATTATTTTCACTTATTACATTATACAGAATCAGCATCAAAGAGGTGCCGACAAATGGCTGCTCTTTAAATAGGCACTTAGTGAAATAAGACATTCACAAGTATACAGTGTCTTTGCAGATAGACATACTATAATAATTGAACGGCTAATTATTGATCCTAGGGTCAAAACACTTTATAGATTCATCAGTCTTTGATAAATGCTTCTACTGCCTAGAGGCTCTATCCGGTTGAAGCAATATAGCAGTTCTATTTCATTAAGTATTGGAAAAAGGTTTTAATATTGAAGAAATGGTGAAAAGCTATCAATGTGAGGCACTCACATTCATGTTTTCAACATTAGACTTTAAAGCTCAGGTACAGGCATGAATTTTAAATATAATATTTGGTTAATTGTACATAAATCAAATATTTGTAACAGAAATCAAGACGAAAAAACATGAATTTCTCTTAATATGGCCAAATACAAAATTTTGCAAAATTCTGCCATAAAAACCAGGAAGACCTTTTTTCAGTAGTTAGGTAGTTAACCTAATGTAATAACATGTCTTGTGACTCCCTAGAAGGTGAAAAAAGATGGTGGATATACGGTGGATAATTTTTGCTATAGCATGAAAATAAAAATTTGAAGTTGAATAAAAATTCCAGAAATGTAATATTCAAGTTATATTACCTTTACTTTGTCATCTGATAAAATTTTTTACCACACTGTTTATTTTTCGTAGCTTTTTAAAATGCCTCTCTATTTACAAAATTATGAAACATAGGGGAAACTATAGATCGATAATTATTGGAATGTATGATCAATAGAAATTTTTTGCCCGCACCTGGCCTTTAAATATGATTTAAAATAGAATTATCGTAGTACTTGAATAAACAGGGATGTCTAGAAACTTCCAAGATTACCCCCTTTTATGGAAAACCAAGTTATAAATCCCATTCCAAACACCATCCATCTCAACCTGCAGAGGCATGGCCACCCCCACCTTTCCCCCAAAAAAGGTTCACTTTTATACGCTTACATATTCAAAGTATGTGCAATTTATGAATACCCAGCAGCTCTAGTTTTCAAAATGTTCTTGATCCACCCCAATCATGGTGGGCTGGTCCTGTTGACTTTCATATAACTACCATTTTCATAGCAGCTCTATTTTTCAAAATGTCCATAGGTCGTTTCACATTTACAATTTTTGTGCTCCCTCCCCCGCCCCCATCCCCACTCACCCGACAAAAACCAGAAGAGCTTGTCTGTTAAATCCTCTACAGTAATTAAAACCTACCCACAGTTATATAACAGAGATATGTAACTTAAAGACCCCTTCCCTGCAATTTTGGACGTTTTTTGGAAAATTATACATATATATCACTTTAAAAACATTAAACCATGTCATTTCTTGTCTTAAATGTACGTTTTATGGTAAATTATAATAAAAAGTGAGAAACAATGCACTACCTAAGTAGCTCGCGGCGATCGACCTCTCGTGGACGGTCTTAGGCCTAGCCTAGCTAGGCTTAGTTTTGTAGGCCTAGCTGGTAAACATCGGTAACGTACGAACATCGTACGCGAGCTATATACCTAGCCTGACGTTGTATAGTTGCTGCATTAATTGTCTTTCTATTTTTGCCAGACTCCGTTGATACAAATTGGGGAAAACCCGGTATTTTCGCTGAAAAGTTAGGAGTCTTCCATTTGTTTTGGCCTCACGATCGATCGAAAAGTGGGCGAATTACAGGTGAAAAACAAAAATATCAATCCGCGCGCAATGCATTTTGGGATTTATAGCGGGCCGCTATAATTATTAAAATCGACTTATTTTTCACATTTTTAACCGTTTAAAGACGAAAAAAGTTATCGCAATAGGACCATATAGTATTATTTTTACATTAAATATAGTTTGTGATCTTAAATTAGATCTAAAAAACGTAGGGAATGGGGCTTTAAATATGGCTATGAATTTAATATAAAGTACTTTGTACCAATATTTTTAAAATCATTGTATCAACTATAAATGCTTACGCAGATCGATATTCTACAAATATAAAATGCTATTTCCTACTAAGTCTGACAAGATGCATTGCATTGAAACACCTGGCGATATTGAAATCACATGACATTAACAAGATATTTGCATGCCAGTGTCATGGCAACCATACACCTGTACAGGTGAGACAGGACTGATGACAATTAACCAACCTTGAGATAAAATACTAGCACAATTATAAAAACATACAATCAATAGTTAATAAATAATTATATGTTTTTACAGGAAATGAATACAGTATGAACTTTTTTTGTTTTCAGGGAAAAAATGACCTTTTCAAAATTTGATGTTTATTAATCTATATTTTTCATGCTTTGAGGGAAAATACAATTTTATTCAAAAAAAAAAGAATAGGTTTCATTAAAAATAAATAAAAAATTTGTTAGGTTCAGGCCTCTTTATTTAAATATGTTTAAATACTTCCAGCCTTTTTTCCACTGATGGACACCCCACTGTTGTTCCTTTTCTTCTACACAATGTGCTTTAGAAGAAAAATAATTTAGAACAACTTAACCATCAACTTGAACTGTACTTAATCTTTTCACATTGAGTAACCGATTACATAAGTCCAATCAAATACACCATCTGTGGCTACAGTAACTGCATTTGAGATGGACCACATGCTATTGAAAATATGAAACACTTGTTTATGCATTACACCCCTGCTACTGCAGTGTAATAGTTGCTACACAAGACAAGTATGCTGTTAATTAATGGTATGTTGTACACTTAAGAGCATGGAACACGACACATGTCAATAATAAAATGAATATTTAATCTATTGCAACTACTGCACATTTTTCATGGGGAACTGTATAAAAGATCACACAAGGACTTAATTATTACTCTGATATGATTTAGATCAGCTTATAACTCTGCTCTAGCAGCTCTTCTTAAGCTTTGTTTATGCTATCAAATGTTGTGTGACAAAATATGATGAGCCCATATATGAACATGATGTTGTCATATCACTACCATATGCGGACATATATCACCACCATATTTGGGCACATCATACTTTTTTGTCAAACTAGTTTCATAGTGTAGACAGAGCTTTAGAAACAATGCTAGTGCCGGAAAAATGCTGTACAGGCAACAGTGCTTTATGAGCAGGTTAGATAACTTAATTGTTCTGTCGGAAGACCATACCATGAATACTGTATATTCATTCTCCGTATATTCCACAGTTGTGTGAGAAAAGAGATATTATGCAACATACAAAATAACACATCTTTAAATCTAATGTTAATTCACGTTATTAGACAACAAATTGATTGACTTTAGATTTATGACTCCATTGTCATTACAACTGGACCAAAGATAAATATTTGTCTCCAGTGAAAAACACGACAGACAAGCTAATTGATTAAAGTGATCTACTCACTATGTCTATGGAGAGTTGTAGGTCGCAAAACAATTTGTCTTATAAGGCAACCATAAAGTAATTAAAATAATAATTATGCTAATCCTTATTTATATTCATATACCTATACTCACAATGCATGTAATTATCTCAGATTTTTAAAGCCTTTAGAACTGTCACAGCATAGGCCAAGATGTATTTTTAGATGAAGAATTTTTAAAACACTTTTTGTACAAACTCATTTTTCCAGAATTTATAATTTTATTTATTTTTTTTTATATGTATTATTTATTGAATAAACCTTAATGAACTCACACACTGCATATTTTGTTCAGGAAAAGTCAAACTCTCATTTGATTCTGAATTGGAAACCTGGGGATATGGTGAGCCAATGAGCCGTAACGTTTATACACGATACCATAACAGGTTGAACGTTCATTTATTGTATGTTAGTAAAAGTTAGATTTCCCTCTAAATTTACTGGATAAATTGAAATCCTAAAATTACATGGGATTTAAAGATATCTTGTTCCCAAAACATAAAAAAATGTGCATAAAATAACTTTAAATAGGTTTTTTTGTTAACGTTGTATCACGTTGTGTTCCGGGTGACTATTTTGTTTTTTCCTTCTTTACTTTTTTATTTGATAAATAGTTTTGGTAAAAGTGAAAATGTGATATTTAAATGGCCTATTTTACTTTTTTAAAGGGACAAAATAAAATTATTGTTTAAAAAATTAGCAAGTCAGTTGGTTAATTGTATTTTATAATTATTGTATTACAGTATTAGGAATACAGGGAAGTGAGTTACGGCATGTGATGCCTCGGGGTGTGGCGTGCTCATGTCTTAAAATCGTGTCAAAACAAAGAAATACAACAAGGTCAAGTTAATGAAAGTATTCTGGTTTTGTTGAAGAGAAATAAATATATTGTAAACTCAGGTAGATAATACTTACTAGTAGTAGTGCACAGTTTTCTCAACTTACAATAAATAATAAATCTAGGCCCAAGTTGTAGTCTTGATGTCATTTTCAACAGACTTGATGAAACATTTCAGCAGTCTTGATGAAAAATTTCAGCAGTAATGATGAAACATTTCAGCAGTCTTGATGAAACATTTCAGCAGTATTGATGAAACATTTCAGCAGTCTTGATGAAACATTTCAGCAGGATTAATGAACATTTCAGCAGTCTTGATGAAACATTTCAGCAGTCTTGATGAAACATTTCAGCAGTCTTGATAAACATTTCAGCAGTCTTGATAAACATTTCAAGAGTCTTGATGAAACATTTCAAGAGTCTTGATGAAACATTTCAAGAGTCTTGATGAAACATTACAGCAGTCTCTATGAAACATTTCAGCAGTTTTGACGAAACATACCTTTAGCTTTGGAGAGGCCTTTTTGAATACTTACTAAAACATCAGTTATATATCACATCTTTTTACAGAAATACTAAATATGCAAAGTAGCACCTGGATGATCAACAGTGTTACTTAAAATCGGTCATTAATCACCCAACCTTTGACCCCAATATTCACATTTCAAAAACTATGAATGTTTATTGGAAAATCTAAAAATATGATATGCAATCGTAGCATGAAGGAAATAAATCTAAAATTCTGTGAAAGCTATAGCCAAAGTTGTCACCAACTTTACATAGTTTATGTCATTTTGAAACTAAATTGTAAAGACGTCTCATAACAAAAGTGAATACAATACTTTATGAAACATATTAACATTAATAAAGAGCATCTAATTGTGGAAAATTAAGTATACAATATAAGATGGAATAATTGTATAGTTGTGTCATTTAGATTCTTGGCAAGTTTAAAGAAATAGGCCTGGAACAATAAATTGGGGAAAAGAACACATTACTGGATGGAATATTTATTTAGGTTGTTTAATAAACAAATAAGAAAAATTAACTTTGGGGAAAAAACACATTTTTGGATTGAATATTTTTTTTAACCTTTTTGTATGCTATTATTTTATAGGCAAATGTGAATGTGACCCATTTCAATTTATTTATGACAAGTCACATCTACTTTTTAACCAAATCAAAATAGTTGCAAGTGTTAAATTTTACATAAAAAAAGCAGCCTGGTTGATAGTAGTACATAGATGAATTAAGGATAAAATAAACAAGAAATATTTCTTACAAAAAACGCTGCTCACTTATTGAAAAATATTTTTTATTTCAAATGTTTTTGAATGTGTCATTTTATTGTCACATAATAGTTATTTTACCTGAAAAAAATGTAATTTAAAGCAACAAATACTTAAATTGTCTGTCAGACAATGGTTTTTGGGTTTCTTTTCTTTTTTTATATGTGAATAAATATTATTTTTTTGTTACAGAAGTGAATACTCAATTTCTGTCACTTTAGTTAATTTTATTGCTAAGGTCAAATCTGGGGGTCACTTCATCACCCTAGATATTTCAATTGTGAAGTATCCTATTACAAACACAAACTTTAATGGACTGTTTCGATAATAATTCAATGAATATCTGACAGTGAATATACCAGAAATGCTTAGGGATTTTTAATTTTAGCATGAAATGTCCTAATACTCTTTCCCAGACGTTTTTTGGGTCTACTGTAGCAGCTGGAATCAATAAATTATAGTGGAGTTTCCATTTTCACAAAACTGTCTGTCCTTAGAACTATAACTGCTGCTTGCTTTAGCTTCTGATTGAGTAGTCCTAATGGGACGTAGCGGGCTAGAGCAGCAGCCTGAAAACATAGAATTATTATATTACCTAGTCTATGGAAAAACTGAGAGCAAACATAAAACACACGTCTCATTTATCTGGTAGCCTAGGGATTACCCATAAATCTCCAGGGACCCATGGGCGTCACAGTTGTATATAGGTAATTTCTAATGTCATACTGCCACAATGTTACATAATTTATATATATAATTTATATAACATCAAATGCTCTATTAGATATAATTACAGTAATTTGGAGTGAATGGATTGAACACTACGTGATTGCATTGACGTTAAGGTAACTACTGTAGCTCCAGGGATGAGAATATTATTCCAGGTGCCTAAAGGTTTTCTGTGACCTTACAAATGTATGTAGTTTGACTTTCATGATTACATTTGTAACTAAACCTAACACACTGAATTTAATAGGTTTTTTTCTGGTTATGTTATAAGTTTATATGATGGGGATATATAAAGGTAATACACTGACAAAGTGGCTGTGTTGCTGTTGTTGTTGTTTTTTCTGGCTGCTTTACTTTTACTTTATTGTTTTGGTTTAGCTTTTTGCTTATTTTTTATCTCCATTGAGATCCATCCACTGCATGATACCAACAGCATTGTCATTTTTCCACGCTTATTTCATTTTTTATCTCCATTGAGATCAAGCCACTGATACCCACAGCATTGTCATTTTTTCAGTGCTTATTTTATTTTGTATCTCCATTGAGATCCAGCCACTGATACCCACAGTATTGTCATTTTCATTGCATATTTTGTTTGTACCTCCATTGAGATCCAGCCACTGATACCCACAGCATTGTCATTTTGTCAGTGCTTATTTTATTTGTATCTCCATTGAGATCCAGCCATTGGCAACCAAGGCACTGTCATTTGTCCATAGATTTTATAGACCTTATATATATAAATTTATTTATTCAAAAGGAAAATTACTGAAAACATTAAAAAAGCTAAAACAAAACAAAAAAGTACAAAAGTCAGAAAGAAATTACCAACCTTATTTATTCAACTAAGTGGTAGGTAGTCTAAAACTCCAATAAAAACAATTGTAATGGTAACCAAAACTAAAAATTAATTTGGCAACCATTTTGGTAAATACAAAAAAATGTATACATACACCCAGACAGACACGAAACAAATATTAGACAAACACCACCCACACTGGGAATACTCCAGTATGGTTTCCATCTGGCAAAGATCTCAGAACAAAACACTTCTTCAAACAAACAGGTATAGGCTACCTATAACCCTGATCTTATAAGCAGATGTACAGTGCTTGTAAACCCTGGGGCTAGGTGTATTTATAATTCAATTTTCATATTCAGTAAAATCTGTGTCAATGCACGCTGAGATTGAATAAGGAATGTATCTTCCTTTAAAAAGATAATACTGAAAGTTATCAAGAATCAGATAGACTTTCTTCATCAGTACATCAATGAAGTAGCCTGGTTAGGTTTATCTAACTAATCTAATTTGCATGTTTAGGTGGCTCTAGTTATGATCGCCTGTAGTGGAACTCACCATCACGTACTAAAGTATATTTTAATAAATGAATTAAAGTATAATGGTAAAATACAATCATACACATTGTTCCTCGATTTATATTAAAATTTAATGGTAATAACATTTCACATAAGATTATATAGTTTTCATTTTAAGATATATTGAATTTTTTTTATTTTGAAAATATTTCATCCATATCAACAAACGTACAAACAGAAAAAGAAAGAAGAAAATTCCAAAATTCTAAAAATATATATATATTTAAACTATTTTCTAAATGGAGTTCAAAATTGAAAAAAAGTTGGGTGTCCCAACGGAAAGGTTCTTTGTATCGTTCCACATTTATTTTAATTAGAACAATATTTTATGAGGGTGGTCCATCCAGCTGAAGCTGATCATGGAACCTCAGAACAATACAGAGCAATTCAAACAATTTATAACTATACATTTTACGCTCCTGATATTCTAATTGAACCTTTGCGTATCACCTCCAAACTTTGTACGTCTGTGTACAGGATCAGGGCAGCCTACGATGTTCTGAGATAACTATTGGTAATTTTTTTTATCTTCTTTCTACGATCTACATAAATTTCAAAAAGAAAACCAGATTTTTTAGGTTAATCATGATGTTAATAGTTATTAGAATCCTTTGTTGAGCTAAAATTAGATGTTTGCTTATTTTCTTTATTGTAGCAAGGATTTGTTTCTCATCCTGCAGAATTCATACAAATAATTGAAAAATATACTATGTGTTGGTTTTAACAATAGATAATTGTGCTTTTAAACAGTGTGATATTGAAGGATTAAAGATATACTGTAATTACTGTATAGGGTTAATTAATCTATATTAATTGCACTGATTGTAACATCAAACCTTGCACAAACCATCCTCCTAGGATCTTTGGAAGGAAAACGAAAACGAGGCTGTCCCAGAATGACTTAAAGGGATAACATCAAGACATGGAACATGCCATTCTACCAGCTTCTAGACTCTGCCGAAAATGGAAGGACTTGGAGCACTGTATCTCATCTACTATGGACTTCCTTTCTACCAAGCGTAAAAAATGACCCAAGAAACACTAGTTACCTAAAAGTATAGATATCTCTCCACCCCCCACTCGCTACCCCGATACAAATCATATTCAACAATATTACAGTGGTTGATTGATTACATCAGAAATGGAGAATTTCCATTAAAACAACTCTCAATCAATCGGTTTCTGGAGATACGTCACAATAATAGAAATTATAATAAAAATAATGAAGCTATATACTAAATGGTCCTTATATTGATTAAAGTAGCACAAAGCTGGTAAAAATGTTTTTACAACATAATCAGACGGACGGAGACTAAAGGTCATTATTTTTGTAATACTATTAATAATTACTAATAATAATTTACGTTTCTGTGGAAACCATAGATGTACTAGGGCTACATAGATCGTCAACGATAGATGCGAAATGCAGTGGTGTAGCCACAAGAAATAGTGGTCCGGTTTTCACAAAAAAAGGGAACAATCTCTGTTCAAGCCACTGGATTGTCAAAGGCCTCTGAGAAAAAATTGGTCAGGTTGAAACAACTTTACCAACCGTACTGGTGGCTACGGCCCTGAAATTATTCACTAACAGTAAGGAGAGACCAGTAAAAATGGCCGTCACAGTTTAAATATTATTTAGTACAAGACAATAATCTAAAATAATATACTATATAAGAATATAAAAATCAGTTTACTGTAGCAAACGATGGTCAGACAGGTGATTTCTAACCATGCATTCCAATTTGCTGGTTTGCATTGTGGAAAATGCGTTGCCAAAGAGGGCCTAGTATTAGAGCTTAAATGGTAAATTTATTTCATAATCTATTTTTGTATATAAAAAAAAGAAAAAAATTGAAATAAATTGCACTTTTTAGCTGGAGACAGGATATCACCTGAAACTTCCTCGATAATCAGGAGACTTGGGAGGTCTGTTGAAGCGAAATAATATTTTTAGCTTTAGTTATTTAAGGATCAATTCAAAAGAAGTTAAGCTCTGTCTCACTATCAAACTACTGTAGTTTGACAAATAATGTGATGTGCCTAAATATGGTAGTGATGTGTATAAATATGGTAGTCATATGACATCATCATGTCCATATATGGGCACATCATATTTTTTTGTAACATAAACTATGATAGTGTAAGACAGAGCTTTATTATAGTTGACCACAAACTTGCTCTGTAAAGCAGGTACGCTCAGGCTGCCGGCGACTCGACACACTTTCAATTTCATTATATCCATCAATGGAAGAAAAGAAATCAAACATGAAGAGAATTCAACCATACCTCATGTCATGCCGACTACTATTGATTTCAGATATTATAATTGACAGACAAATGTGTGTCTTCTGTTGAACCCATGCAATGTATTGTACCGTCATGTTGTCTTTGACAAAGTAGGATACGGGTATAGCTTAGGGATAAATGTTAGACCCTGTGCCGTCTATGTCAGTGGGAGTTGGTTATTATTACATTTGGTACCTCAAATATGCAAGAAAGCCCAATGTAGACAACACAGCAGATGCAACAGGTAGAAATGTATAAACTATAAGATAAGTTTATTGTATTATATAATAAGACAAGTTTTAAATTAATTTAAATTATGGCCACTTCTCGTCAATTTTATTTATGTACAGTGCAGTACTTATATGCGCCATATAAGGCTCTGTCTACACTATTAGTTTATGTGACAACAAAATGGATACTAACAAGTATGACTTGAAACCAGAAAAACCCCCTTGCACTTCATGGTATTATATTATTTCTAAGTTTATTAGCATATACATTTAAGTTCTGTGTACACAAGATGCTTATACAGCTTTGTCTACAATATTAAACTTTGTGACAATAAAATGTGATGTGCCTATATATGGACATGATGATGTCATCACTACCATATTTGAACGTACCGTATCACTACCCTATTTGGGCACATCACACTTTTATGTCAAACTAGTTTGATAGTGTAGACAGAGCTCAACCTTAATAAAGTTCGAGCATATTGTTTAATTTTGAATCTTTCACTATTTTTAGATTAGAGCTTTATATATTATTTACATTTATATTGAACACAACAAATACATAATTATAATTATTAAATAAACAAAAAAAACACAAGTAGTCATTTTTATACAAGCAATAAACGCAGCAAGCACAAGTGATGTATTCTTCATGTTGGATATTGTTTTACTAAATCTAATTGAGCGTTCACACTCAAATGTATCAAATGTAAAACATGTCATAGTTTGATATCTCTATTTAGTTTCATAAATTGATCATCAAATCTGTACAAAACGTGATAAATGTGTTTGGCTTCAAATAACTCTATAGATCACTGGCAATAGGGAGTATTTCTGTAATATGTTACTCAGTTTATTTCTTTCAATAAATTAAAATGTTATGATTTTTTTTACATAATAACTATGTTATTATATATATTATAAGAATAAAAAATTGAAAATTTGATATGAAATGTTATATCATTTTATTTTTATTTATCATATCAGCTTAAGCGGTAAACACATTAATAATGTACCAGATGAAATTCTAATTATTTGTGAAAAATGTATGTGATTTTTATCTGTAATCGTAAATTTTAAGAGGTAACTACTTCACAGTACAAATGTGTGTTACTTGATTGATTTTTGTATCTAAGTTTTAACTTCACAATCATTATGATTGGACAAAACAGAACAATGGCAAACCTCAAAAAGCTAGGATTGATTGCATGCCCGTCCCCCACCCCTTAAATTGAGAACCCCTCCCCATGATACTATTTACTATTTAAGAAATCCAGCCTCCCAGACCTCTAATAAAACTACTTGTTGAAAATCTTTGATTTATCTTTGAATAAACTTATCACAAGATGAGTTATATTTAAAAGGATGAAATAATTTTAATAAACTTCATATGTTGCGCAATGACATATCAAACAAAGGCTTTCCATAGTACTCTTATAGCTGCAATCTAGATAATTGAATAACATATACGCAAAAACATATTAACTCATTAGTTAGCGAACAAAAGGCATTTTTTAGTGTTCTAGTGTTATTATTGTTCATTGTGCAAAACTGTAGAGTAATCTTTGATCTCTTTGAAGACCTGAAAATGGCGCAAGATGCCATATATTAATTGGAAATGAATTAAATGTTCTCAAATGCTATTAAATGTTGCAAACGCTAATGAATTAACGAGTACTTAATCCTATTAAAGGATACCAGAATTATAACAACATAATAAAGTCGTATTTATTGGAATATCATAAAAATAGTGACCTTTGACCTTCTTACCTTTCATGTAATTCTTCAGGAATCATAAAATATAACTTTACTAACCATATTTATTAAAATAAACGGGGCATGTTACAAATATTGCACTAAAAAAATAAACGCCTCCCCTGAATAATTGGCCATTTATGGACATGATGATGTCATTATTACCATATTTATGCATATCACTACTATATTTGGGCACATCACAATATTTTGATAGTGAAGACAGAGCTTTACATCTGAGTTAACAGTGCCATAAACTGACCGAACTGAGCCGTCAAATAGAGAAGTCGGTCACTTTTATACTACGTGTTGTATCCATTCATTAATGAAATATTAACAAAATTGCTAGATTTAAAAGGATTCAAAGTACAGAACAATGCGTTATTGCAGAATAAATTATCAAATTAATTGCAGTTAGTTTAATTTCTTTCTAAATACAATAGATTCTCTAGACAAATAGTACATTTGCACTATTTTGTTTGTTTGTTTTTATTTCTTGCTCATATAAAAATAACAGTGGAACAGAAATATACATCAAAAGTCACAGACTTAAAAAACAACAAAGTCAGAACAAAGAAAAGAAACAGGCAAATTCAGTCCAAAGACAACAAAAAAACGAGTAGGAGCAAAGGATAACCCTCTAAACCCGGAGGTTTGTATCCTGAGGGGTCCCAAAAAGAAAAAAACATAGGAAAAATGAACAATCAGATGGCAGGAAGTGAGAAAAGGCCAAAGTTAGTCAACTTATATCAGTTAAAATAAGATTTGTTTATTTAACACAGATAAAGATGCATCATCATCAATGCATTTAATTGAGGAATTGAACCCAGGTTTTTCTGTGTGATAGTCAATTTTCCTAACCACTCGGCTATACCACATCTACGAAATAGAATATTGAAATTCTGTGATGTTGGTATCATCCTTCCAGCATTGATGCAATCAAGTAATATAGAGGGCTCACTACCTAAATATTGATTCGTCTATTTAGAACCTCTGCTTTATGAGATCAATTTCATATTTATTTTTATTCTATCTGAATGAATATTGTACAATAGTAACTTACTCGGGTTGAATGTTCTCTCATGGATGGTCTCAAGCCTAGCCTGGCTTAGTTGGATTGGACCCCATTGGAAATAAGTTTACTTTTTATTTGTCGACTTAATGGGTTATCCTAGTATTCTCTTTAATATGTACATTGTATATTTTAACTATTTTTATGAATATCGAATAAAATCAATCAATCAAACACCGATAACGAACGAACATCGTACACTAGCTATTAGGCCTAGCCTGGTGTTGTCTAGTTGCTGCATTAATTGTCTTTCATCTTTTGGAAGAATGCAAATTGGGGAAGACCCAGTAGTTCGGTTGATACGATGAAATTGATATATTTTAGCAGACAAAAGATACATGAATATAATATACAGTTCCATGAAACATTCAGTCTGCAGATTGAAACAATACACAGACTGAAATAAAGGAAAATGGATCTATTTTCTGCTTACGTTTTCATGATCAATCGTGTCAAACTTTATAGAGGTCAAGGTCATCAAGCTGTGTTTCGTCGTTATCTACGTATTCTATTATTACATCCCCACCGTTGAACAGAGGTTCGTCTTCATGGAGCAGTTTGGTCAGCTTCGCATCCATCGGGAATGTTGAACCAACAACCGGATGGAAAAGTCGGAGTTTCTTAAAGAAGAAAATAAAGATTTTTTTTTTAAAGCTCTGTCTACACCTATCAAACTTTATGAGACAATCAAAATGTGATGTGCCCATATATGGACATGATGATGTCGCTACCATATTTAAGCATATCACTACCATATTTGGGCACATCACACATAGACAGAGCTTTATACAAGCATATACATAAAAAAAACTTGTAGAGCTTAATTAATGGGACACCTTCAGGATCCATAGAAGTATCTTCTAAATAGCTGTTAGTCTTAGTGTTATAAACATATTATTGTCACAGGACAGTGTCCCTTTAGATGTCCCCACCCCAAGAAAAAGGGGTTGTGTTATTACATATATTGTCCCTTGTTTGTTTCAAAGGACAGTTCCCCTTTATTAGCTGCCCCTCTCCCCAAACAAGAAAAGGGTTGAACTTAGTGCTAAAACTTATATTGTCCCTTAGTTGTTTCATATGACAATATTCTTTTAATAGAGGTGTTTTCCCAACAGGTTCCATTGAGCATGCAATTTCAGATAATAGGTATTTTTATTTACCTTACTATCTGCTAGATTGTTTTCGTTCCTTAAGCTTGCCATAGTTGCTATTTTGTCCACAAGGCGACCTACACTCCATTCTTTTGAAAAATACATTGCTTTGCTCTTCTCTTTACACCGATGTTCAATGGGTAAATATACTTGGAAATATAAACGTTCAGTCTAAGTAAAACAAATGCAATAAAGAGTATTAATAAGATCAATTAATTAATTAATAGAAGGAAATTTAATAAGATTAATTAATAGAGAGAATTCGCTTATATTTTACAGAGCAAATAAAGAGATAATTTAATATTTAAAAAAAATTAAATATAATTTTAACTTTTAGTGCTTCATTTGAGGCTTAGGGAGTAGAGTTGAAAGAGTCGTAAGTTACAACCCTGATACTACTGTAGGTCAGGATTGAACCTTGGACCTTGGGATTAGAAGGCAAACATGTTAACAACCAAGCCACAGCTGCACTACCTGAGGAATAGAAGCATCACCAACTGCATGCATCTTCATCTTTATGAGGGCCACCTTAGCAGCGGTCTTCTGTGCCTTGCTGCTCAGCTGTTTCTTTGGTTTGGGTGGCTTTGATTTTATCGAGTCTGCAGGAGAATGATAAAAATAAATTTAAAAAATAAACATTTACTGTAAGCCTACTGCAATTAAAGCTGGGTTCCTTTTGTTGACCTTTAGCTTTTACTGTACCTGTTATTTTTTTCACAAGCTCAGCTGTTTTTTGCATTGGTTCTGGCTTTTCTATCAGCATTGCACAGGAATGATCTTGTTGATGTCGATGTCTGAAAAACAAAATTGAATTGAAAAATTACTTTGTAAATTGTTACGTAGTGATACAGAACATATCTGCTTGAAATAAAAGAACACTTTTTTTTCTTGAAGTGCCTTTCTTAGACACCAGCAGTGAAAGTGCTACTAAATATGGAGATGATGGTCACTTTCTGGCCAATCATGCCTGTACACCTTACCGAAGGCAGAAGTTCTTTCTGCAATGTTCACATATAACTTGTGTGGGTACTTTATCCTTGCACTCAGTTAGTTCACATGGATATGATGAGAAAGTTGATGTTGGAGGTTCTGATGATACTCCTCCAGTATCTTGAACATCCTATATGGAAAAACAACTATGTATAAGTGAAAAATGAAATTTTTTTTCAGGATATTAATTATATTTTTATTTCATGCAACTTACTTGTATGCATTGGTGCAAGGATTTGCTTCGATGATCTTTACTATAATTAAAAATATTGTTTTCATATAAGTTATAACCATATATGATTGCTGATGAATAAATATAGAATTATAAAAAAAGTACAAACAAATCTATATATAAACTTGTAGGAATAATATTATTAATTGATACTTTCAGTCACACACAAATATGACTAATGTCATGTGTAATAATTATGTTAGTCAACACTAGGGCCAGGCCTATACTTATAACATTATACATTAACATTGTGTTTGTTTCCTATTAACTTTAGACTTTGAAATTGATCGTAGATTTTATTTTTTTAACATACCAAAAGACTTGACAACAGTCCTCACAGTTGAATGGAAGAAAATCTGAATAGAAAAAAAAAGGATGTGTGTTTGGAATGTAAAATTGATGTTTATTTTTAATTAATTAATGTTTTAATTAGTCTAGAATTAAGTAAATGATAAATGACCAACACAACCAACCACAAACAAAAACAAAAGGGCTAGGCCTGTGTCTTGTTTTGGACTCTCATGGAGCAGCCACTCAATCAATCGGCGAAGAAGCCCTGGTGGTACGGTGCGGGTAAAACAAGTAGGAGGCGGCCTAACCTAGATCGATCTTACGCCGCGAATACGTTTCATTATTATTTTTAGAGTCGTTATTAATTACGTTCATTTCAGCTCATGTATTAACAAAGGAAATTTAATTTATTCATGTAACTAACTAATAACTAACCAAGTTGATTGCAATTTGGAAAAGAACAGTGTTCGCCGATTTCAAGTTCAGCCATCGCGGTTTCTTCGACAGTATGAAACGGAACCTTCACCGTGCTAAAGTTTTCGTTCTGGCCAATCGGATCGTCGGATTGTTGATTTTTTTTCACACAATAGGACTTCAGTGGATACAATTTCTCATCCACCATGATTTCGCAAATTGTATGCTTGACTAGTTTCGATAAACAACCGCGTGCCACACAGTGTTTGTGAATTACTACTTTACTTTTTGATTCATTATTTCATAATGTTTATTCCATTAAATTCTAGCGATACAAAGTGGTCAGATTTTACATTAGTCTGTGTACGTATTCCTGAATTTACAGTCATATATATGCTTTGCATGTTATTATAATGCAGTTTAAATCTAGGCTAAGTAAAGGCTGTAAAAAATATAAGTGGATAGCCTGTCTGAGAGCATCTGGATACATAGATCCCAAAAGCAAAGACGATCGGGTCCATTTTAGGGCGCTAGTTCCGTTTCGCACCTGTTTTTATTTCGACTTCCTTTTGACTCCAAATTGTTAAGCAACTTATTGTGAATACCACACATTAAAATTGGGCCTCATAAGTACTTTTATGAAGAAGAATCACATAAAAAGTAACAAATAAATCCTTAAATTGATGATTTTACAGACATGTTTCTCGCATACCGTTCGCCGCGAATTTAGCATACTCGAAGTTCAATATTTTCGTTTCTATGGAGCGCCAAAAGAGCAACAACAATAGATGGTTAAAACCTCAGTGGAATGCGTCTTCTTTTAATGCATTTATTATTGAAATACACGTTTAATTTTAATATATTTTGTCAATAAAAATGCTGTAACATTTTACTGCTAATAATTTGCTGTTTTCAAATAGCAACCAACCCTAGGCCTAAGAGTAAGACTAAGACTATAAGAGGAATATTATTTAGATCAGGTATACCCCTACAGTACATGTAATATGATGATGAATTTGTCGATTTTCATTCCTAAAAGTTCCTGCAAAAACCATGTACAGTATCAACAGTAAAATGTTTGTTACATTGACAAAATTGAACGTAATTTTCACCAATAAATGCATTAAATATACGCAATTTACTGAGTTTTTAGCCCTCTATTATGATTGCTCTTTTGGCGCTCCATAGAAACAACAACATTGAACATGGAGTATGCTAAATTCACGAACCGATGTGCGGGAAACACGTCTGTAAATTCATCAATTTAAAGGATTTATTTTTTACTTTTTGTGTGATCTCCTTCGTAAAAGTATTTTTGAGGCCTAATTCTAAGGTGTGGTACTCACGATAAAGTTACTTAACCAATTTTGAGTCGAAATAAACGACAGGTGCGAAACGGAACTAGGCCTAGCGCCCATTTTAGGCTAATACAAATTATAAAGCATTTTCTGTACACATTAAAGTATGGGAAAGTTCATAATAATAATAATTCCTTTAGTAACTTCGAAGTTTAGGTTATATCTCTTATTACAAAATATTCACAATAATATTTGGTTATCCGTACTTGGCGGATAACCCCTTGTTATTGTCAGGATCTTTTTTTTTTTTTAGATTTAGTTTTGTTATTATAAATTTTAAAAAAAAAACAAATTATTTTTTCAATTTTGTCTAGCCCTGCATTTCTGTAGGTAATGTTGGGCAGCTAGCAACAGATCTTATCATCTCCACTTTAAAGATGGAGCATGTTGGTTATCTTTCTGATTCCAGTATGCTACCAATGTGCGGCAATGACCCATTTAATACGTCAGGCCTTGTAGAAGGAAAACTGTGCACAACAGCAGAGGGTAAGATATGGTTTGGAGGTTGAGGTACACCTTACAATGGATTCAAATCGACTTAAGCTCTGTCTACACTAGTGTGATGTGCCCAAAGATGGTAGTGATATGACATCATCATGTCCATATATGGGCACATCAAATTTTTTTGTCAGATCAAGTTTGATAGTGTAGACAGAGCTTAAGAATTTAACATGATTCCAGATTTTTAATTACAAAATAAATAAACAATACGGTTTAAGAAATATTGTTGGTATTCAAAACTTAAAACTACATACACATCCATTTGAAAAAATTCCTATCAAAATCTTTTCCTTTATTATTTTTCCTTTAGTATACCAAAGTGATGAGAAAAAATTACTGGTGGTACAGTTGCGTGCCTTGCTGGTGAAGGTGTGTTAAGCTCTGTCTACACTATCAAACTAATCTGATGTGCCCAAATATGGTAGTGATATGACATAATCATGTCCAAATATGGACACATCAATTTTTTTGACAAAAGTTTGATTTGTGTAGAAAGAGCATTATTATTTATCTTTCATTAAACATTAATGACTTTAAATGACTATTTTTCTGAAATACCATTCATACGTAAACATCGCAGTTGAAAAAAATATTTTCACCTCGGAATAGGCGAATGCAGAAGGGGAGAAGGGAGATACCAGTTTCCACCCAACTAATCTAAAAAATATATAATGTACTGCTTTATGATTTGAATAAGCTGTATGTTTTTATCTTTATTAGGGTAAACACAGCCAGTTCAGAAAGAAGTTACTTGACTGGATCAAACGGAGTAACTTTAGTCGAGTGATTCTTCTAACAAGCAGTTTCGCATATGAAAGAATAGATTCACAAATCACAGGGTATATCTGAGCTACTTATTAAATTTGTCATGATACCTCTGGTATAATCCGACCCCCTAGAACACAAAATTGGGCCGACTGTGAAGGTGGGACTATACCTGGTTTAGGGAAGAAATTGATTGGTAAGCATTTCTTGTAAAAACCTTATTTGAACTGGCTAGATATAAGCCTACATCCAGATCAAAAGTCAATACTAGGACTATACCTGGGGATACTGTGAAATCAGACATAAAGTAGAGGGTGGGATTAGACTCTAGTGGGATTATACCTGAGGATATACGTTATTACTACAATAAAGAGGAAGATACATCAATCGTCATCAAAAAAATGTTCATTCATGTTGAAACCCCACTATCTACACACAATAATATCCCTACTTTTATTCTACTCACAGATCACCTCTGCGATATCTTACAACACCAATGCTAGAAAAACATCCAAATTCACCAACAAAATGCGGCTTGGGGCATTGGAAACAACTTGAGAGGCGGGATTTTGTGTGGTCACCAGAACCAGAAGGGACATCAATACCTGAAGCTGCCAAAGGTGTTTACATACCAGGTGGAGGTATTGCTAAAAGGTTCTTTGAAGACTGGTATGGTTGAAGATATTTTATTTATTTATAAAAACGAAAAAGAGATCAAAATGTCGCCATCGGCGTAAGCTCTGTGGTCTGGAGGTATATGAACGCCAGGCTAGTGATCTGGAAGTCATGGGTTTTGAGTCCGACCCAAAAATGACTTGCAAAGTGTTCTCAAAATATATAGAGTATAAAAAGTAATTTACGTCCGAGTTGGGCAAAGCATCTGAACAATTAGAATCGATGCTAATAAATTATGATTTTTAACATTTCTATTCTATTTGAACTAGTTGCCGGGAAGATATTGCACTCGCTATTCTACTGAATTTCTGCTCCGAGGGTGATAATATTCCGCACGCCCTCCAGCTAGCAAACTACTTGAATGAGTGGCTCAAAGTCACAGAGAAATCGGTATGTATATAGGTACATTAAAACAAGAGCATTAAAACTCCTTCATACTGAAAATGATTTGTAGTGGAGTAGTAGCTTGCAATCCCAGGGATTGATTCTGACCTAATGACGCCCTAAGCCTCAAATAATTAATCATGTGTACATTATCTAGTTCTAGTTATTGCATGACCTAGATGATTGTAGGGGCGTGTCAGATGAGATGCAGTAGTAGTACTCATCATGATATGATACACAGGCATAAGCTATATCTCCCAGCAGTGCCTATCTCTTCTCCAAAATGTGAATAATAAATTACACAAAACATTCGGGTGCACTTTAAAGAACCTATTACATTTTTCAAGATGAGTAGGGGTGGGGGTGGGGGAGATACCCCGGTGTACAAGTTCACACACAGCGACTGTCATGGACAGAAGAGAGTGCACCTTAGTTTGGCACTGATGTGACACTTAGGGTAGAAGTATATAGTTGAAAAGTAACACCCCAGTTCACTGTGCCATGAGCAATGATCCATTCATTTGAATAGCAAAAACTCTTATAATACATAACATGTATAAGCTGGTTCAGTTATATTTATTTCTACAGAAACAGGCATCAGGGTGTTCTTTCAAGATACCAAGCTCATGGACATTGCTATTTGGAAATGCTGTCAATCCGGAACTATATTGAACTATCCCCCTCTAAACACAATTAGTGAATAATAAGATTGGAAAGTCTGACATTTCGGATGACGAATTTCTAAAAAATCCAAATATGGATTGCTATAAAAACAAAAAGGTGGGCAGCAGTGGACCCAAACAAAACACAATAAACATGTTTTGTTACTTTGTGCCTTCCATACCTACAGTTATGGTGTACAACGAGTGCCATAATTGGTCAGCAATTATAAATTTACACAAAGGTGTACATTAATTGGTTGGTATATTTAATGTACTACCATTATTATATTTTTTAACGCTGTGGCTAAAGATACGGTACCGTATTCTAACTTCTGTTTACTAAAGGTACGGTAAAATTGCATTACGTCATAATCAGCCAATGGGGTGCTGGTACGTGTGTGACGTCATCGTATAAGGACTTTTGATTTTTTTTTCATATCGCGTCTGTTGTATGTAGAGAATTCCTGTCGGCGGCGCCAGGCTGCATGGATGTGTGTGCGCTGATGAGGGTTTTATTTTTATTCCAAATGGCCTTTATAGGCCTATATTTTTTAAAACTTTGTTTACAATGGTGACCATAAACAACAAGCAAATGCGGACAATAAAGGGGCCCTCAAATACTATGATTTTTAGACAGTAGCCCCAGGTCTGAGTCACAGAAATCAGCGCACACATGCAGCTGGCATCGCTTTCCCTACACAAACAAACTCATATAATGAGGTTATAGTACGTAGTAAGTACTAGGCCTAGGCCTCTTTTGAAACGGTTTTCTGTATTCTAGAATTAAAATCAACATGTTTTGGCTTTTCAATAATAATAACAGACGTAGGCTACATTTAGTTTTTGTCACACACGACGGCGATAATAGCGATAAATGAAACATAAAGAAAATGCGGTTGATCACTGTTTTCGCGATATGAAAAAAATCCCCAAGTCCTTATACGATGACGTCACACACGTACCAGCACCTCATTGGCTGGTTATGACGTAATGCAATTTTACCGTACCTTTAGTAAACAGAAGTTAGAATACGGTACCGTATCTTTAGCCACGGCGATTTTTTAATAACTTGCTATCTATTGAATATACGGTAATAATACCAGTTGAAATATGGGTTTAACTACAGAAGATTATTATTAAGTACTTGGTTAGTTAACATCAAGTAATGAG
This sequence comes from Antedon mediterranea, assembly GCF_964355755.1. Lineage (NCBI taxonomy): Eukaryota > Metazoa > Echinodermata > Crinoidea > Comatulida > Antedonidae > Antedon > Antedon mediterranea. The sequence goes on from NC_092677.1 coordinate 4,201,549, forward strand.
ATACTAAAATTAAGCCAAGATGGTAGCAGTAACAAGTTACTGGTACCACACATGCTCTTAAAACCTTACCAAATACACAAGCTAATTAGCTAGTTAACAATTATAAATTTAATTAAACAACAGTAAAGTAACAAGATAATTCTTTATTTAATAATAAAAGCATAGCACAGATTATTTCGACCCCTACCATAAACGTTCGTGTAACACTACAACAACTAGCAATTTGATGATGAAAAATATTATAAATTATCTTTCAAACTAATATCTTACAAATATTGTTTTCATTTAACACCAATATATGGTATAAATCTATTGCCATCAATGTGATGGAGTACATAGTCAATGGACCCCACTATACTGCCATACTATGTTTTGTCAAGCCTGTAGACAAGGGGATTGAGAGTTCAAACAAACCCTCATTTTTGCTGCCGTGCCCTTAACAAACAGTCAGTGGACGTGATGTTAAGTAGGCCTAGCTTATGGATGATTTTTGCCCCATTTGTGAGAAAGAGAAGCCTCCAATACAAATCCTTGATTCTAAAATTTACTGCATAATTGACAAGGTAATAACAAAAATGGCAATGACTGGTAAAAATACATGTACAATGTACAGTGCGATACTATTAGACAGTGCTATGACCAAAGGGGTGGGGTTGTTTTAACGAGTAGATGCTATTCTCTATTTATGTCACTATCAAGGCCGTAGCGAGAGGTTAAAAACAGAAGAGGCAAAGATGCTTTAAATATAATTATTAATATAAAATATGACGATCTGTGTGCTGGAGAATTGAGGTGGAATGGCAAGCGCCTTGTCTGTCTCATGCTGGCTACGGCCCTGAATGTGTATTTATTGCTATACTTTAATTTAATTTTTTATGGGTTCAAATTAATCATAAAAAATAAATAATCTGTTTCATATCTGCGATTTCCAAATTAAATTCACAACAACAGTACTTATACTACTACTGTAGTTGAATATTAATAATTACATAAAGAAATGTAAGGTAATTTGAGTACAATATTTTCTTTGATCTTAGACAGTAGAGTATTATTGTATTATCAAATGATTGAGAAGAAATACAGGTCACTCTATTCAGGACACATCCATATTATAAGGACAACCCTAAAGGGGAAATCCCTTTTAATATGACCCTATTAAAGGGGTCCTGAAGATGTCCCCTAAATATTTCTACTAGTTTCTTCTGTATTATTTTATTGGACGGTTTTATTGTATAATATAATAAAGCCATATGTAGAATTATTATACATTTACAAGAACATATCTTCAGATATTAATAAAATAAATGTGTGCACATGCTAAATATTTGTGATGTATAATATTATCCGTACAACAATACATTTATATCAAATGCTAAAAAGGATAGCTTAGTATAAGTTTTTTCAATTTAAGACCTGTTTGGGGTTAGGTTTCTTGTGACCTTTGAATTTTAACTGCAAGTAATAATAAAGGGTCAAGTTTAAATGAAATAATAATTTTTTCCCCTGATGCAATGCAGTATAATAAAGCCTACACACTATAAGACTTTTACCTAGAAATTTATCATAATTAAATTGAGTCTCATTCTCATTCAAAGTTACTTTACTGCACAAAAAACTGGAATGAATAAATTTTAAAAATCTCACTTTTATTTTTGTTGGCCTTACAATATCAATAATTCACAATTATATTTATTATTCTATGTAATTCACAAGCTTAAAAACATCAAAATCTCTATACAACTATTTAATTAATTTGTGGCCTAAAACATTGTTTGTAGAGTATAAGTTAGTTGATCTCTGTCAAGGGAAAAAACAGAATGTTGAAATCAACAATTCTAGTAGATTAATGTTTAAAAATCGGGGGCAACTCTCCGAGATATTGACACACTTGGGTCAACAACCCATGCATTAGATAATAAAGTATTTTGTTTTTGTGTGTATTTAAGCACAGTGCAGTACAAACAAACATACAGTAGTCTAATATTTATAAATACTTGAATTAAAAAAATTCTTTTTCAATAATTACAACTGAAAAAACCAGAAATACTAAACAGTACACAACATATGGTTGAATTTAATAATTAGTAAATGAAAATTAAATAACATGTAAATAATTATTAGCATTAATATTCTAGCAAATTTTTGTCAATAATATAATACCTCAATATGTTTCAATCAATATGATGAAACATAATTTATATAGAAAAAAAATGATATTTTTTAATTAGACCTCTTCATAATTATAATTTACATGAGGTAATAGCACAGTTTTTACAATCATAATTAATTAACAAATAATGTTAATTAATATACAACTTTTTAATCTGTATTAACATAAATACAAGTTGTTTTTATATCAAACACAATGTATTAAAATTAATATCCTTGAAAAAAAAGTGGATTAATTTTACAGATTATAATATTGTTAACAGAGTACATTTACATATTCCTAACTCGCTCCTCTAAAGCATTCAACTGGTTAGCAATCTCTTCTGGTAAGTCCCTATTTACTTGTTCATCAAAATATGTACGGATTGATTGTACTTCCTTTTCCCAGAATTCCTTTGGCAAATCGAAGATTGCATCCATATCTACTGGCTCGAGATTGTCCGTATTTATACTGCCCTTCGTTGGCACAAGACCGATCGGGGTTTTCTTGGAATTGTCTTCTCCGTCAACTCTACGGCAGATCCAATCGAGCACTCGTGAGTTTTCACCGAATCCAGGCCAGAGGAATTTTCCTTCTGAACTCTTGCGGAACCAGTTGACGTGGAATATTTTTGGTAATTTTGCGCCCTGATGGTTTTCCATACTCAGCCAGTGGCCCAAATAATCACCAAAATTATAACCAAAGAATGGTCTCATTGCAAATGGATCATGCATTATTACTTTACCTAGAAAAATAAAAAACCAAATAATTTTTTTATTTACTTATTAAATATACATGTTATATTAAATAATTTGTTAAAAAAATTCTACAATAAATAAGGTAAAAAATAGCAATCTTTTGATACGCCACTAAAATAAGCAGCTATTGAGTCAGTCTAACAGTCGTTCGGTGCATGCTCATATGTTTCTGAGCGTTCACAATGACCTTTGTACTCAATAGCTACATATACAGGAACAGCAATAGATAGAATCATCAAAAAACAGATTACAATATTTCTAAAAACATAAACAATAATGTAAAAATCAATTAAACATTTCAGAAAAAATGTTTTTACTTAAAAAAAATATCTTTTTTAAGAAGAAGTAGACCATATTATATAACGCCTAAATAAATTCCTGTCATTTGATTGGACGATTGTTGGTCACATGGCGTGCAATAGTACCATACTTACCAACATGTTCAGCTGCAGCAGTTGATTCTGATCTCATTGCAGCTCCTACAAATACTCCATGTTTCCAATCAAAAGATTCGTATACTAGGGGAACACCTGAAAGACAATTGTACATATTATAGTCGGTTTATATAAAAAAAAAAAACACTAATATACATAGTGTTGTGAAACAATGTTTCAGTTATAAAGCGCCTATGTATTTTAATATGATTCCTAAAATCATTCGACAATCTGAAAATGTTATTTCCTTTAAACGTGAACTTAAACAATTTATTTCCAGTTAATATTGTTCGTACTATGTATATATATATATATATATATTTTTTGTTTTTTTCTGTCAACGATTTTAACTTTTATATGAATTTTATATAATCATTGTAAATTTTTAAGCCTTTAATATATTTCATGTCATTTTAATATTTAATATTTTATGTGTTGTACTGTATGTTTGTTTTATCGAGGGCCCTGAATGATCAGTTCTATTAGGAACTGGATAGGCTACCCTCAGTAAATATGGTAATAAATAAATAAATAAATTTTAATCTATGTACTAATTGTTATTGTCTTTCCAATAGGATGAAATGACCTTCCTAATTTCGAACCCTCCCAATTACTTGAAAGGAATACTTTATCAATTGATAACATTTACACAAATCAAGGCAATTTAACAACAGGATGTTGAGATCTGGAGATCAAAGGGTTTATCTGTGGCTGCGACATGATCAGTTCAACACCCCTGCGCGCCGTGAAAAATATGTATATAGTACTGTAGTGTTAATATTTGTCGCAGCCAGACATAAGATCAAAGGGCTGTTCTTGTTCCTATTTTGGCAAGGCAAGCTCAGTAGGGTCCTGTTGTGAGATTTCACACTCTTTCCAACCTTACCTTCTGGTCTACGCCCACCAAACACAATAGCGTCAATTGGCACTCCTTCAGAGCTCTCCCAGGCTGGGTCCATGGTAGGACATTGGCTGGCTGGGGTGCAGAATCTAGAGTTAGGGTGAGCTGCAAGGATCTTCTTGCCTGTGTCTGTTAACATGTCCTTATGCCAGTTCTTGTGGTCTAGCCAAGATGTGTATGTAAGGCCCTAAAAAATAATAATTATAAACGTAATGACCTAAAAGAATAGTTAAAATAATAATTTTTCTTATAAATCTCTATCGTTACATGTAGTGATTGATAAGGTTTTATGAAAGAAGTTATAGTAAAAAAAAAGTATTATACCCTCTGAAGATCTGTCTACACTATCAAACTAATTTGCAAAAAAAATGTGATGTGCCCATATACAGACATGACGATGTCATATCACTACCATATTTGGGCATATCACTACCATATTTGGGCATACTGTATCACTACCATATTTGGGCACATCACACTTTTTTTGGCAAAATTAGTTTGATAATGTAGACAGAGCTTTTTGGTATGTTTATATAGCTGGAACTGGTTGCTCCAGACAAATAATTATTTATAGTAAATTTGGCAAAGTAGGAAAATATCTTACACTTGGTGTTTCATCCTCTAATCCTTCCCACCAGAACCCTCCCTCGGAGGTCTCTGCTACGTTTGTGAAGATTGTGTTTTTCTGAATCGTCAGCATTGCGTTTGGATTTGTCTTCATCGACGTTCCTGGAGCAACTCCAAAGAATCCAGCCTCTGGGTTGATAGCACGGAGCTTTCCTTCGCTGTCGAACTTCATCCAAGCGATGTCATCACCAACGCACTCCACCTTCCAGCCAGGAAGGGTTGGGTTCATCATGGCTAAGTTGGTCTTTCCGCAAGCACTTGGGAAAGCCGCTGCAATGTACTTCTTCTGCCCTTCAGGATTTGTGATGCCTAAAATCTATATTTAATCAAAAAGTAAAACAATGTCATGTTTTGGTTTTTTTGTCCTCAAGAATGCATATTTAATTAATTTAATTTATAAATTGGCTAATACTTAAATTCAATCAAAACAGTAATAGTGTCAAGGTTTTTTTGGTTTTTCCTAAGAAATGTCATAATATAAATTCATAATTGTGTTACTTTTGTGTATCTAATTTGCCCTTGAGGTTGATATACTCAAATCTGTACTATATTATTTATATTTTATTTTTTTTGTTTTGAGGTCGAGCCTATTCACCACAAGCTTTGATTTCTTTTAGGCTCCTCAACTTTATATTTATATATTTGGAGTGAAATAAATGAAATGAAATGTATTTCAATATGATTAAATTATTGGTTTGTAATGGTTTTAATTATTTCATTAAAAAAAAAACAATTTGACTATGAGTGTTAAGTGTAGTCTGTATTCAATTATTAATATGATGAATGGATAAATAAGATGCTATTATGTTTTCTAATGGTTTCAATTATTTAATTAAATTTAACAACCATTCTTACCAACATATGTTCGGCTAACCATCCCTCGTCTTTTGCGATGCGTGACGCAATTCTCAACGCAAAGCACTTCTTGCCGAGTAAAGAATTTCCACCGTATCCGCTACCGAATGAGCAGATTTCCCTTTGGTCAGGAATGTGAGCGATTAGGGTCTTTGCGGGATTACACGGCCAGTTGTTTACAGGTGGTTCTAAAATAAACAAGTTAAATTAGTTACATTGTATATTTTATTAGAATATTACAACAATAGTTTATTTTAAAAAACAGCTTGTATTGTCCATACAGTATACTGTAGTATACACCTGTCTCACCATACATTTTAGATAATGAAGATTACTGTATAAAACTTTCAAGATAAGAAGAAAAATGTTTCAAAATACTTACTCTCCATTGGAAGAGGTTGTCCCACCGAATGTAAACATTTGACAAATTCTCCGTCTCCTAGCGTATCAAGAACTTTACCTCCCATTCGAGTCATAACCCTCATGCTAGCTACAACATAGGGGGAGTCGGTAACCTGGATGCCGATCTTGGACAGTGGAGACCCGACTGGTCCCATACTGAATGGAATAACGTACATCTTTCTTCCTGGAATAGGTTATAATTTATAATTACAATTGTTTATATCAATGGGTTTTTTTTATATAGTGGATTTACAATTGTAACAATCTTTCAAACACAAACTCTATTAACGGGCACATCTTTGGGACCAAAAAGGTGTCTCCTTACTACTACTAAGGTTCAGAGAATATGTACATGGTACAGTACTGTTAGTATTTGTTGCAGCCAGACATAAGATCAAAGGACTGTTACGAGTTCCTATCTTGGCATGGCGAGCTCATGGTCCTGTATATTGCCTTGGTCCAATGATTCATAATCAGGACTGTATTTGGTCGAATTAATGTTTGTGTACAATCTCGAAGAAATGGAAAGTTTGCTGTTGCTAATATACAGTACAGTAAGTATAAATACTCTAAATACAGACAGGTTGCTTAGTAGGTCTACTGTATTGTCATCTACGATTTTCAACTTAAAATTGAAATTGACAATTTAATAAACTACGGTTGTACCTTTCATACATGCTGGAAAGCGTTCCCTGAAGTCTTGCTGGAGCTCGTTTTGAGATCTCCATTGACCCAGAGTTCCTTTAACATCCTCCTTCACAATTGGAATGGTGTCTCGTTTGTTTGGTGTGCATATTACGGTCTTGCTCTCCACTCTGGCTACGTCCTTTGGGTCAGTCTTTGCAAGCCAGCTAAAAGTTAATAACATTTGCACAATATAATAATATGTTTAAGATTTGTTAAGTGCACATATCCACTAAAGTGCTCAAGGCGCTGTGGACTAAATGTTACACTTTCAATAACATGCTTCTCCCCTAAGGGTCTTGTCATGTCCTGCAGCCACTTACGGCGCTTACTCTTCTGTCCACGACACAGTGGCTGAGTGTAAACTAGTACATAGTTTACTGCAGTGATCGCCTAGTTACTGCAGTAATTGCAGGAGAATAATTTGAATCATGAAGCTCCTAAGCTGTACACAAGATTTAAAATTGATATGGTTATCCGTTTAGTTGGTAAAAATTTAAATATTGATATTGTGTGTCACACAATAAAAAGGTCTGTTCAGACAGCTATAAAAACCATTAAAAATATGATTATTTAACAATATGTTTAACATCTGGTGGTAATGTTAAGTAAATACAGTACACCAATGTGGTTCATATAACAATGATGCATCATAATGCTGTACAATATCTTAAACATTGTAGAGTTACTAAGAAATGTACTGTGTACAGCATATTAACATCAATATCTAAAGGAAAAATACTGAAAAAATGTAAATGTTGTGGGTACATTCAGTGGCTGGATTTCAATGGAATTCTAATAAAAATTTAAAGATAATATAAGCAAAATCAAAACGATATTAAAACGGTAATAAATACATACAGTACAGGCAGTAAGAAATTGCAAAGCTTTCGAAAAGCTTCCTAACTTACTGTAATATATACAGTACATAAGTCTTTTTTTCTAAAGTGATTCAATGTGTGCCAAATGTATTTCTTTTACAAATATTAATCCAAATCTCTATTTACACATGACTTAAATTGTTCAGAAAACAAATCAATAGGATGGTACAGATTGGTATTTCACAATATAAAAAATTAATGTTCATGACTTGCAGATGTAACTGGAAATTAGAAAATGATTTGCATAACAAAGGCGATCCGATGACTACAGTACAACAATACCTGTTTGTTTTATCTCTAGATAGAATTCTACACTTTATAAAAATACTCAAATGGCAAAAACCACAACACAATGCAATTTAAGTGATGACCATTCTTTAGTACTTAGTAGTAATAATAGATTGTCATGTGACAATGTGGTTTTCACTTCCTTTCATTATCTAACCTTTCAATATTAACCTATACTATATTTAAATCTTTTTCTATAATTCCTCTTTAGGGACCATTCAAAAAGTTTTCCTGACAATTTCAATAAAATAAATTAATAAACATGAATAATTAAGGATTTCAATATTTTAAAAAGATGATTATTTTTTGTTATGTTATTAATAATACTGATTATAGTACTGTACTCTTTGTATTCAAGATAAATTTAACCAATTAAATTTAGACGGAGTCAAATCACAGCAAAAAAACCAAAAAACTTAACTATACTGTATTGTATAAAATCGGCATTTAAATATTATCAGTTATCAAGTTGCTGGTAGTATATAAGTGTCATTTTATAAAATAATGTGTTTGTACTGTCTAAGTAGTAATACATATCTTTTCTTTTGCTCATCTTTAGAATGATCTGCAACATAAAGAAGTGATGACCAATTGGTATTAAAAAAATGTTTTACAAATTATTTTGATACTTTTTGGTTAATATTGACTCGGTTTTTTTAAAAAGAATAGTTTGTTAGACGCCTTTTGAGCAATGTGCTGGTGAACAGAGTGGAAAAGGAGAGAATGTGATTGGGATGGAAATACTATAGAGAATGAAGACAAGATTGTGACCAAAGACTGGGTTCACTTGAGAAAAAATGTGCAGCCTTGCGGGCAAAAGAGGATAGGTACACTGTATGTACGAAATGCTAAACGTCACCTATCTTTTGTAGGGGACCTAGACCGACAGTACATAAATGCTTTGTACTTTAAACAGAGACACTTGACTTTAAAAACTGTCACCCCTGTAAAGCTCTGTCTACACTACCAAACTATCATGGACATGATGATGTCATATAACTACCTTACCATATTTGGGCATATCACTACCATATTTGGGCATATCACTACCATATTTGGGCATATCACTACCATATTTGGGCATAGCACTACCATATTTGGGCATATCACTACCATATTTGGGCATATCACTACCATATTTGGGCATATCACTACCATATTTGGGCATATTACTACCATATTTGGGCATATCACTACCATATTTGGGCATATCACTACCATATTTGGGCATATCACTACCATATTTGGGCATATCACTACCATATTTGTCAAACTACTGTAGTGTACGCTACAGTACTTGGCAACTATTCAATTATTAGAATTTATTTAATGTATGTAGTTTGACTGTAAAAACAATGTCCCGGTTTTAATCCATACAATTGAAATATTTTACGGACCTTGGACTGGTTGTTTTATCAAGATTACTTCACACATTTTCTGATAACCTGTCGCAGAATTCTTACTAAGTAAATTTTACCTGGACTAAACAAACAAAACAGTTCAGTAGTTATGCTTTATGAAATAGGTGGGTGGGCCGGCTACACACTCTCAATAACAGGGCAAGGGATTAGTTATATTTATTGTACAAGTGTACAGTCAACTCTCACAATACAGGATTCACTGGACACCAGAAACTCTCTTTTAACTAAACTTTTTGGCCTCCAAAATCTGTTTCACAATAAAAACAGCCTAATTGTGTTCGGTATTGGGAGTGTTAGAACTACCTACTTATGAATCACTGGTCATTACTTGAAACAATGGAGTGATTCAACAAAACTAAAAAGTATTTAAAAGTGAAAGACAAAGGAGGAACACATTGTCACAATTATGTTAATCTCTGTCTACAATATCAACCTTTATGTAACAAAAAACATGATGATGTCATATCACTACCACATTTGGGCACATCAAATTTTTTTTTTTTCAAATTAGTTTGATAGTGTAGATAGAGCTTTACAAGAAGGTATCATGTAGGCCTTCTGAATGTGATGTGCCCATATATAGACATGGTGATGTCATCACTACCATATTTTGGCACATCACGTTTTTTAGTCAAACTAGTTTGAGTGTAGACAGAGCTTTACTGTACTGTAGGAGTGATTAAGAAACTTCAGACAATAAAGGTAGTATGAATATAATATTGCAAAATTAATAACAACACTAAATTACCAATTCTCATATTTTGTTAGTCTTTTTATCATGCCTTCTTCTTCCATAAGCTTTAGAAGTTGTTGTTCCTCTTCTTCTGATCCGTCACATATATAAATACTGTCCGGTTTGCAGAGCTCTGCTTTTTCCAACACATACTCTTTGACGTGAGGTCGTAAGTCATTCACTGTCATCGACGACATGGCTGGATGTGTTGTTACTGTAAAACGTCTCAACTTTTGAAAACTGTTAAATGATTTGACCACAGAGGTACTTCTCCTAAAAAAAATAAAATTAATACAGTATATAATTGATTATGATTGCTTATAATAATTTAAAAAAAGTACGTCTGACAGTAGTCCAGACAATTCTTGGCTTATACTAAGACATGCTATTAGTTTGTTTAAAACAACTACAGATTAGACCCAGGTAAATATTTTTTTGAAAAAGTAGATTTTCGATTAATTCTGACATTCAACATTAGTCATTACTGTTGTTGGAAATCTAAGAGCACATATTATTAGGACTGTATTTCGAAGGCGTATATTTAAACCAACCAAACTGCTATAAATTACTAATATGAATGCGCTCTTTCAAACTGACACGTACGCCTAGGCTAGCCCCTCCTCCTACACAAACACAACAGGCATTGTTTAGTGTCCAGCAACAACCGGTTGGTTGGACGGTCCCTTCTTTTGAAGAGGCCTAGCTTCAAGATTATTTTTAACACTTTCACTTACCGTAACAGCTGAAATGTTAATAGTGTCATTTTGAAGCACACTTTTATATACTATTTTAGATCAAATAAATAAGGATTCTATTGCTAAAAATATACAAAAACTGTCAATTCACTAAGTGACCACAGCATCAAACGGCGCGATCAGCTGGATTGAAGATGACCTAATGCAAAGCCGGCCGGGAGATCAATCTGCGCAGACTCAAATGTCAATTCACACATAGGAAAATTCCACTCATTTGTGCTAAAAGCAACAAAATATACCAAAAAGGCAAAATTTGCTATTAACAACTTATTTCTGATCGGTATATTATTATTATTGATTTATTTTTATGTTTTAATTAATTATTAAATTCAAATTTGATAATTTTATGAATATTAATTTCGGTTAATTAAAGTAGATCGCCACTAAGTACAGTCTTGTTATCACCCGCGTACTAATATTAAGTATATGTGGAGGTGTGTAATAATTACAGATTTTGATTGGTTAAATAAGTGGTGTGTGTCGCCGGTGTGGCCATTGCATCATTGTTTTTGACAACAGCTGATCGATGTGGTAAAACGTATAGTAGCCACGAATTATTTTATGATTAATACGCAATCAAAACAAATATTCCTCCTATGAAAGCTTTATATTAAATCTACTACATTAACGTATATAAAAAACCACGATATAAAGATAAATGATGTATTTTAGTCCTAGCCCACTGTTAAGAAAAAAAAAATTAGGATCGCGTTTTCTTTCTGTTTCAGGTAGGTGGGTGTTTGTAAATAACTAAGCTATGCCTACTGAGTAGTATTCGGACACTGATGTATACTAAATACAATATTTATGGAAAAACTCCACAGTTCTTTTCAGAATTAATATACGTGGTGACGGCAAACTTTATATCAACATATCAATATATATTTATCATAATATCAAACTCATAGGCCTATCAAGATAACTTAGTTACTACATATTATCTACTATATCTTCGTGATTTATATTATGTATAATAATGGATTTAACAAGAAAAAAAACCAATTGATTTATATTCGTAATCAATAAAGCATGATAGTTTTATTTATCTGTGCTTGTAATACTAGAAAATTCAACTTTAAAATGAATCACATCACTAATAGTTATCCTCGTCGACATTTTCGTCAGCTATTTAAATTATATTTTGTTATCTAACTGTTTCGTTATCATTGCTATTATTGATAATGATCTACAATTAGAAAACCGGAATTAAAAACGTGTACTTACCTTAGTGAGGATATGACGAGAACTACGGACATTGATCAACTTATCAAGTGACGACACGGATGACAGCGACAGTTATAATCGTAGGAACAAATAAATATAATACTTTAAGATTAAATTGCCTTGTGAGATGGTTTTAATATTGTGACGTACAATATGAATGGCTTTGGTATGGAAAATAGTGGGCATGGCATATTTCTGCCGTTTCATTGGCTAATTCGGGGGTGTGTTCGGTGACATTTTGTGGAATAACTATTGTGAGTCAATAGTCCGTGACGACTGGCGTATGATGCAACCATCATTTTATTGTGTTTGGAAAATGACAAATTATTGTCCTTGTTTTAAAATGATTCTGCACTATTTACTGTATAATTTAAAAAAGCGTTTTCTTTACTAAAAAAAAACTTCGATTCACTATTATTAAGCATAAAAACCAAGGGAGGCATAAACCATGCGTCTACTGTGACTTTTAAGTTTATGACGATTTGTTTTCTTCAGTGAAATCTGAAAGGACATGTTAACCTCCACAGAAAATTAGTAGACGACCTGGCCTATTAATTCTATGCCATTGAACGAGCGCGCGTCAAATCACGTGGGCCTCCTGAATATGGGGTTCTGAGATTAGCCTATTTATTTAAAAAAAGACGTCCTTTAAACATCAACTCAGTGTGAAAACCACTTTACGGATGAGTATTCTTACAATGCATTGATATAGGTACAGGTACAACGTATAAATATGCCACGTCGGCAACCAACAATGACTTTGACGACATTTTACAATGACACGGCCTCGACTCCAAAGTTAAATCTACCGTACCTGAGACACCGTACTGTGTTGTGACGTGTGAGCAAGAACAATTACACTGACGTCATAAATAATTCTTTACAAAACGGGCCGGGTAGGGGACCAAGGAGGGGGAGGGGTGGTGTGTGGGTTTGGGTGGAGCGGGTTGCTGCATGGTTCACGTTTCCTGCGATCCTGGTATTTATGTAACACGTACATAATCTATCTTATAATGTACAGGTAATCAAATGCAGTAGTGAAGTCGTATGGCCACAAATGATTTAATATTGAATGTTTGCTTCATTAAAAAAGCTGTATTATTAAAAACACTATTATTTCTTTGTTTATTATAAATATTAACATTAATAATAAACATTTATTGTGGTAAATGATGGCAATATCGGCTACTTTCTTCTTTCTTTCTTTTATTTACCCAAAATAAATTATAAGCATGGTAAACATATAAAACCAAATCATATCGTGGGAACAAAAATAGTAAAAACTAATCAAATTTAATATTTGGAAATCTTAGGCTTTAGTTAGTTATAGAAAATTTGACAGGGTTGGTTTTTTTTTCCAAGGTAGAAATACGAAACGACCCGCGAATATTAATGGAACTTAACCCTCTAAACTCTCTCAATTATTAAAAAAAATAAGAAGCTATGTAACTAATGTATTGGTCAAATAAGGATTTTGTACCATTTGACTAGTGGGTCACAAGAGGCAAATTAGCCTATGTAATTTTTATACCCACACACAATAAGTTTCAAGTTTCAATGAAATGTTTTGGTAAACACAAAATGCATCGATTATCATGATCGACAGAGCAGCCATATATATGGCTCTGGTTATCGAAACGTCATAGCTCCCTCTATAGTTGATAACTAATTATGCAAATTTCGATGTAGCTAGCAAAAAAAAATTATTATTAAAAAAATTATTTTAAAGTTATTTTACGTAAAAAATACAACAGGATACACTAAACAGTACCTTTTATTTACGTGGATTATTAATCTTGATAACATTGAAATTATGTAATATGTTGTATTACGGAATTTCCAATGACACTGGAAATTCTAGATACACGACAGCAGCCGACATGTTGACAACAGATACTTAAAACAATTAAAACTTGTATTAATACATGTAGTGCAACACTTAATATTGATAATTAATGTGCAAGTTTAAATAAATATAAATATCAATATTAATGTTAGTGCAATAATTAAATTAAATAAAATTAATTAAAAATTTGCTTTAAATTAAAATTCTATCCCATAGTTGGCTTATACTTAAAAATTAATTAAACAATTTTCTTTAAAATAAAATTCTATCCCATAGTTGGCTTATATTTAAAAATTAATTAAAAATTTTCTTTAAATTAAAATTCTATCCCATAGTTGGCTTATACTTAAAAATTAATTAAACAATTTTCTTTAAATTAAAATGCTATCCCATAGTTGGCTTATATTTAAAAATTAATTAAACATTTTCTTTAGCCTAAATTAAAATGCTATCCCATAGTTGGCTTATATTTAAAAATTAATTAAAAATTTTCTTTAAAGTAAAATTCTATCCCATAATTGGCTTATATTTAAAAATCAATTAAAAATTGATTTTAATTTATTTCTTGATTATTTAAGAGGCCAATATGACGTCATGTGGCGATACGAAATTTTCTCAAAATTGTCATAATATAGCTTTCTTTCTTTTATTTCGAATTTGTTTTTTGATCTGGAAGTTCATCATATTCCCACTGTGCTTTCCTATCTTTTGTTTAACTGTTTGTTGAAAGGAAATTGTACAGTAGCAGTATAATGTATTGTTATTCAGTGACATTTATCAAATTTGTATTTTAATTACTTATTAATATATTTTATTAATCCTCCGTATTTATTGATGATCTTTTATTTATTTCTATTGTTTGTAAATTACACAAACGAAGTCATTATTTGGTCTCACGCCAAAAATTAATTATTTAAATTTATAATTAAATTAGAGGTGTTATATATTTATATATACACATTTATTCACGAGACTGGTGTATACAGCACAACTGTTGTTTTTACACAAGTTCGTGATGATATATGTAAAACTAATCGTTGGAAACGCTCTACCATCCCATAACATTATTGATAGAATGAATGAAGCTTCTCAAACTAAAACTTTGTAGGTTTGCAACATTAATAATAATGAACGAAGTAATGAATACCACATGCCTTGGTTTATGACTGAATCTGGGTCTTTTGGCATTTTAATAATTTTAACAACTTTTATAGCTATTTTTAATAACTAATTTTAACTAATTTAATAGTTAATAATTCATTCATAATAACATTTATTTCTTATCTTTCAAAGTAAACGAAATAACAATTTAAATATAAATAATTCAGAGGCAAAACCCAGAAAGTAATAAAATTTGGAAAAAATAGTGATAATTAATAAAACACTATATAAATACAAAAAAAAGAAAGAAACATTTTAAAAGAAAATTACAGCAAAATCCCTTCCGCTATTTAGTACCACCGGTATAAATAAAAACAAGTTAAAGACAAATAAAAAATCTTTTAAACGCTCAAAAAGGATTATTTAAAATTGCTAAGAACCTTGATTCTGAAAGTGTGGAACCTCTTTTGGAAATGGCAACACATTTACAGCGGTCAACCTCCTTGATGAGGTCAAGAAGTGATCGTTCTTTTTCTTCAGAACCGTCACATCTATCAATGCTGTATGGTCTGCAGATCTCAGCCATCTCCATGACGTCTTTGACGCCAGGTGTAAAGTTATTCTCTTTCATCTCAGCCATTGCGGGGTGTGTTGTGTTTGTAAAGCCTCTCTTTCCCGTCATCACAGCCATTGCGGGATGTGTTGGCAATGTAAAACCTCTCTTTCCCGTCATCACAGCCATTGCGGGATGTGTTGTGTTTGTAAAACCTCTTTTTCCAGTCATGGTAGCCTTTGCTGGATGTGTTGTGTTTGTAAAACCTCTCTTTCCAGTCATGGTAGCCAATGCGGGATGTGTTGTGTTTGTAAAACCTCTCTTTCCCATCATCACAGCCATTGCTGGATGTGTTGTGTTTGTAAAACCTCTCTTTCCCGTCATGGTAGCCATTGCTGGATGTGTTGTGTTTGTAAAACCTCTCTTTCCAGTCATGGTAGCCATTGGGGGATGTGTTGTGTTTGTAAAACCTCTCTTTCCAGTCATGGTAGCCATTGCTGGATGTGTTGTGTTTGTAAAACTTCTCTTTCCAGTCATGGTAGCCATTGCTGGATGTGTTGTGTTTGTAAAACCCCTCTTTCCTGTCATCACAGCCATTGCTGGATGTGTTTTGTTTGTAAAACCTCTCTTTCCCGTCATCACAGCCATTGCTGGATGTGTTGTGTTTGTAAAACCTCTCTTTCCCGTCATCATAGCCATTGCGGGATGTGTTGTGTTTGTAAAACCTCTCAACTGTTGAACATTGTTGAATGTTTTGACCACAGAGGTACTTCTAAAAAACAAATAATAAATGCGATTCCGGTAAAATTAGGCGCTAACGTTAATTATTGACAATTGAAACCAGTCAACGACCTCAATTAAGAGGACGATTGAAAGAAAAGCTCTGTCTACACTATCAAACTTTATTTGAAAAAAAAAGTGATTTGCCCATATTAGACATGATAATGTCATCACTATTTGGGCATATCACTACCTCATTTGGGCAGATCACTACCATATTTGGGCAGATCACACTTTATTTTTGTCAAACTAATTTGATAGTGTAGACACTACAATAATTAATACACAAGTAGAGCTTCAGAACAAAAAGTAATGGAAGTCAAAAATTCTAATCGTGCTTGACTGCCATAGCACTTGTACTTACCGCAACAGTCGAAGTGCCATTTTCAAGAACACGTTATCGTATGTAAAACAATGAATCCCCTGGAATGCAGAAATTACCACCAAAGTGTCACGTCCAAAATCAGTAAATGACACGATTTAAAATATAAACAATTAAGAATAATTTATCATATATTATAATTGACGTCACAATAGTTGCCGACAATATAATTTGTTTATAATTCTATTCACGTTTTTAATTTAGGAAGTTCGTAAGATTTCTTTAGATTCATTGGTTAAACTCGTTGTTTTGTATTCAAATTGTATCATTGTACGTAAACAAAATTTAAACCAACCAACTAAATTTCACTTGTACCTTGTTGTTTAAATGAGAATAAATAATATCGTATCGTATCGTAAAATGATAGGTGTGGAAACAGGGATTACTTTGATCATCATAAGGTCTCCCTCTATGGGCTATTTGTACCTTCGTATAAAGCATATTGTTAAATTATCTGTGAAATGTAAATAAACAAGAAATATTTCTTACAAAAAACGCCGCTCGACATTTTAAAATGAATCATTGTTCTTTTGATTAATTTATGATTAATTATTAAAGATGTCCTTTAATCGCAAAGATACATACAAATCACAGATAGTTAATTGTATACACAGCATTTGTAAGACATGTGTACCTTTCCAACAATGTATTATTTGCTAAAAAATATTACTACTAATTAAAAAATGGCATTTAAAAATGGTCAATTTTTAACTTTAATGTGTTGTAGGCTGTTTGTGTGTGAGTTCGACCTGTACTGTAGGCATGCAACTGAATACCCTCACGAGACAACGTGACTTCACGGTGGTACACAAGTGAGAAATTTCTTCCAGTCTGTTGATTCGCGTCAACCAATCAAAGGGCGAGAATCCAAAATCGTTCAATCGTGAGCCCTCATAGACTCTCTTTTCCTAGACGTTTTTTTTTTGGGTCCAGCAGCTGGGACCTATAAATTATAGTCGAGTTTACAAATTCGCAAAACTGTCGGCCTTAGATACTAAGGATACCGCTATGAAACAGCTGATTAATGAATATGTCCTCTTGGGACATAGCTGGCTAGAGCCGCGGCGCGAACAAAACACATACGCATCTACATTTCACTGGGTTTAAATGTCCACGTAATACAGTAGTGACGCATCATGCCGCGATGGATTTAATAACGTAACGTACGTTTGTGTTAGGCCTACGACACTATAGGATACTGCATTTCAGGTATTGAAAAATCGATTGATCACACTCAATTGTTAGTATATAGTGCCTTCTATGTATCTGGTTACGGAACCTGGGATGTAAAGCACTGTGCTGGTTGTGCTTTAAACTTGGTTCTTCTCACACGCAATTAATTTCACTTCATTCATATACGATTAAACTGATCCGAATCTATCCGAATTACACATCCAACGTCCGTCGTAGTCATAAACTCCGATATAACTCCGATGTATTCCTACCTCCGATATAACTCCGATTTATTCCTCCGATGTATTCCTCCGATATAACTCCGATGTATTCCTCCGATATAACTCCGATGTATTCCTCCGATATAACTCCGATGTATTCCTCCGATATAACTCCGATGTATTCCTCCGATATAACTCCGATGTATTCCTCCGATATAACTCCGATGTATTCCTCCGATATAACTCCGATGTATTCCTCCAATATAACTCCGATGTATTCCTCCGATATAACTCCGATGTATTCCTCCGATATAACTTTGATGTATTCCTCCGATATAACTCCGATGTATTCCTACGATATAACTCCGATGTATTCCTCCGATATAACTCCGATGTATTCCTACCTCCGATATAACTCCGATGTATTCCTCCGATATAACTCCGATGTATTCCTCCGATATAACTCCGATGTATTCCTCCAATATAACTCCGATGTATTCCTCCGATATAACTCCGATGTATTCCTCCGATATAACTCCGATGTATTCCTCCGATATAACTCCGATGTATTCCTCCGATATAACTTCGATGTATTCCTCCGATATAACTCCGATGTATTCCTCCGATATAACTCCGATGTATTCCTCCGATATAACTCCGATGTATTCCTCCAATATAACTCCGATGTATTCCTCCGATATAACTCCGATGTATTCCTCCGATATAACTCCGATGTATTCCTCCGATATAACTCCGATGTATTCCTCCGATATAACTCCGATGTATTCCTCCAATATAACTCCGATGTATTCCTCCGATATAACTCCGATGTATTCCTACCTCCGATATAACTCCGATATATTCCTCCGATATAACTCCGATGTATTCCTCCGATATAACTCCGATGTATTCCTCCGATATAACTCCGATGTATTCCTCCGATATAACTCCGATGTATTCCTCCGATATAACTCCGATGTATTCCTACCTCCGATATAACTCCGATGTATTCCTCCGATATAACTCCGATGTATTCCTACCTCCGATATAACTCCGATGTATTCCTCCGATATAACTCCGATGTATTCCTTCGATATAACTCCGATATATTCTTCGATATAACTCCAAAGATTTCAGAGGTACCAGGATGTAACTTTAAATCCAATAGAGTATGAAGACAATAGCTTCTCATGAACGCATCGCCCTCCCCTCCCCTAACGTCACCTCTACTTTAAGGCCAGTTGCAGGCAAACGAATTCATACTTTCCAATAATTATCGATCTATATAGTTTCCACTATGTTTATAATTTTTCAGTTGGAATTGCCCAGGTGTGTTGGTTTGTCAACATTATGTAAACTTGAATAATAACTTGAATTTTACATTATTTTGTGTTTTTATTCAACTTCAGATTGGTTATGTTCACGCTATATCAAACATTACCTACCGTATATACCCACTCAATCAATTTGAGTCATCTTGAGGTAAAGGTAATCAGTATCAGAACTACAGACTGAAAAAAAAGAAGTCAGATTTGTTTTCTTCGTGATTTCTGTTACACCATTTTAATTCATGTACAGTGCACATTTAATATCTGAATTTCCTGCCCGTAGCTGAGTCTATATGGTATTGTTATAGTTTTACTAACTAAAACTATACGTTGTAAGCGAGTTATAATAGTTGTATAGAAAATCTGAAAATGTAAAGGTTAAGTGACGATTATAAGTCAATAATTCAATCCCATATGGAGTCACTGTTCGTTGGTTGAAATTTATTGCTAGCGTAGAAATGTTATCAATTTATCCACTTCTTTACTATCATTTGGGAACTGCTGTAATCCTAAATTCGTTGAATCAAGTAACTAGACTTTGTACAACGCAAAGTTAAAATGATCATGACGTCTGTACTTCATTGCATGGTAGCTTTATATTACCAATTCCGAATTTATTCAGGTCATATAATTAGGCCAAAACAAAAACATTTGTACAATGTGTATGTGAGATAGCCTGGTTCTATTTAAGAAGACTGAAGCTCTTTCAGATTAGGCCTATGTAACTGTTTGTGAGGTAAAGCCTCTTTCGTTTGTAGTTTTACCGTTCGTCTTTTAACAGGTGAAATTTTCACAGTGAGGTGTATTTATGCTCTTTAATTAAATATTGATATAAAAAACTGATCCTCTGCAAATTCTTCCCGCCCGCGCACGTCCGGTCGTCCGGGTCAATTTTATTGTTTTAAAATCAGTACAAAACCTGAAATCCAGGTGCATTTGAGGTGACGGGACACTGTCTTTTACAAAAATAATACCAACAGTGGATTGTTTACAATTTTTTTGTTAAGTCTGGTTTTAATTAGTAACAATCTCACGTGTAATTACTTTATTTTTGAATATCTTTTTGTGTCTTCTTTTCTCATTTATTTAACAGGTGCACTTACTATAGCATGAACCACCCACTTGTGTGAAAAGAATTTAAAAATATCACAGACTTGTACTATAACAAAACAAACGGTCTTCGACCCGTAACATTTGTTTCATCGCATAGCCTTTGTACACGAATACATAATGGACATGCTACTAACTACTACTTTTATATTTTGATGGGCTTATGTCAACTCGGAAATGGAAGCTCAACTCAACCCAGCTGTAGTGTGAAGACCTAGACAAGGGGACACTGGTGAACCTTTCGTTGAAAATTCGAACAAAAACTAAGTTATTCGAGAAAAGATTTCCAAAGGTTGCTAGTAGGCTAGTTGACAAACTTTGTGAAACTGCAGAAAACACGTTCAGTAATATCACAATAGCAAACCTTTCAAGATTTGCAAACTCAGCACATTCTGAGAATGGTAAAGTTTACTAAAACCACCTTTACCAATAGAAGGTTTGAAGGAACGTGTTAGTGTATATAGTTAAACAAAATCCTAACGGAGGCTCCCATTGCAGCATGACAATAACAGATTATTTTATGCCTGCAATTGCTTTAAAACGCAGAAAATAGTTGGTGTTATTAAATAATAATAATAATATAATTATACACGCTTGTAAACAAAATTACTGTCTAAAATTACTAAAATCAAACAGGTTTGTTTTTCTCAATGTGCAATTACATTCAAAATGTCTTTCTTTTATGTTACATATAAATATTTAAATTAATTATGTTGTTGCTTTCTATTTAACAATCTATGTTGTATGTTAACATCTTCAAAAGTAACACTCGGGATCTTAAATAAATAAATAAATAATGAAAGTGTATACTGATTAAGATATTCTTTGCATTAGCTTTATCTAACGTTGTCAATCGGACCGATGACAGAAAATGTTCAGTCTGGTCTAAATAGTTAACCATAATCAATACCAAAGTTGATGAATGACGTTTTGAAATGAAATCATAAAAACACTCATAATTAAGTTTAATTCGAAATTAATGCAAGTAAACTTTATCATTATAATACATAGGGGCACGAGTAACTAGGTCAGGAGGTCATGTGATTAAGTGAGGCTATGTGGGGGAATACAATCCTGCTGATTATCGAGGGATTTCCCTCGCGTGCTTGTACAAGAAAAGGGAAACCAATATTGACTTGAAACATATGACACGTGTTCAACACCAAAATGGTGTTACGATACTACCTCGAAATTATATGGTTTTTGTTTTGAATGACATGGACTGAGAAAGGCGGTAAAAGTAAGTGATTTTGTCTAGAATTGCTTTGACACAGCAATTTATCTGCTGGTATAAATGTATTTTCACAATATTAGGAGGAGGAGTCTTTGTTTATTCTATCTTGTATTTTTAGAAACACAAATATGAAGAAAAAAAACACTGAAAAATATTTTTTTATTTTTTTTAACATGCCATTTTAATATCCAATTTCACTAAAAATTGGATCTAAACAAAATGTATTTACCTGAAAAAACTGTCATTTAAAGCAAACAATAGTCAAATTGGCTGCCAGCCAATGGATTTTTTTTGCTGAATTTAACCATTATTATGTTATTTTAGTGAAGGAAACAAATTTCTACGAAAGTGATTAACTTTATTAAAACTACAAAATGGCATATTCAAAGTCTGATTTAATTAATCTTCATTGTTCATGTTTTTGGGTGACAATACATCTTTAAGGTCTGTTTTCAGTAGGTGAATGTATTCCCCCATCCCCGAATCGAAATCGTTTCAATGTTTGAATACGAAAAAATATACGCAACCAATCAAAGCTTATGTTCTATTAATGATAAAATTCTTAAAGTACGAAGCAGGATTAAAGCACTCTATAAATCAGACATTCCTTTTTGTTTTAAGAAACCAAATCGAAAGGAAAACAAATCAAAGTTTCTTCTTCAATTTAGTTATTCATAAGAAAAACATACAGATATCTAAAGAGCATGGGTTTGGACGACAGATCCACTGAAACTACGCTATTCACGTGACCTTTAAGCGTGGACAGGGATGGCTATTAATTGGTGATAAAACAAACCAATTAATAGTAGTATTAGACTGTGCTTTTAGTAGGACTATTACTTAAACGCCCACCACATTGACCAATCAGAGGACCATTAAAATAATTTATTGTTATTCATTTCATTTTATAATTTATGGATATATAGCCTAACTTACAAGTCAAGCAAAGTAAATAAAAATGTCATTCCATATAAACGTGGGCGCTAAAGATGGTTGTTTGCAGTGTAACGTCGTCAAACAAAATTTACAATTTACTGTATTAGAAACTGACAACATTTTGGTTTGGTATATAGTCCATGGGATTTAGCTAAAAAATGACCCTTTTCTCACACAAATTGCAAGAAAAGGTTTTTTTGATGAAATGTGTTCTTTAGACCCTACTGAACATATTTATCAACGTTAGGACATTTTTCGACAACGGGAAATAGCCTAATTTGCATAATTAATAATGGCCGCCATTTTTAATAACGTATACTCTGTATCTAGGAAACCGCTAGTCACAGATACTTAATTATGGTGTCAAAATCGTTAGAATATATGTTTTTATATTCACTTTATTAATATGAGGTGGGATTGGTATGGCGCGCCAAGCTGTAATTTATTCAAGCAATAGAGATATCGTTTTAATAGATCTCTATTTAAAACTAAGATATCTTTATTAAAAATTAAGATATCTCTATTTAAAACTAAGATATCTTTATTTCCGCCGAAAAAAAAGCTTGCGCGCCATAGATAAGGATACAAGAAAAGCAAGGATACTTTAAAAATGTTCTCTCCGGCAAGAAGCGATTATGACGAAATTAAAAATTTGATGTGTTATAATTCCAACTGTTTCCACAGTTATGGAATGTAAAGAATTTTGTAGAACTTCAACCAATGCGAGTTTACTGATTCTGAAAAGTTCACACACCTTCTTTGCGACACGAAAAAAACTATAACTGAAATCGTAAAAAAAATGAAGAAAGTCTAACATTTTAAAAAGATTTGAGACTCATATAGATCCAAATGAAAATGTACATGTTTAATATGTCTGGTCTGGTCTAGTTCATTCACTATACATTCACTCACTCACTTATTTGGGACACCCCTGTTCGTAGAGACACCTCTGTTTTGGAGACACCTCTATTCGGGGGAACACTTTCCAGTGAACCAAACGAGAGTAAACAAACGATTTTACACTAAGACCAACTCCTATTCAGGTGACACCTTATTTTTAATGAGAAAGTTTTTGGTTTTCTTCTGTCATGTTTTTGACGTTTCATGTTTGAAATAGGTCAATACAAAATATTTTAATAACCCATGGGAAAATATTCTTTAAACACTTACCCAATTTGGTTAGTATATAGCTTATTACATCTGAACATTCTACAACATAATGTAAGCAAAACCCGGATGTAGACACATGGAGACTTTGTTGGTTCAGATGTACTTTTTTTGTTGTTATTTGAGACAACAACAATTTGTCAGACGTTGAGTTCCATCATCAAAGAGCGACAGATGCCAAAGAGGCGTTTAGACTCCAGCACTCTCACGACAGCTACAGTAACGAACACGCTAGATATTTTAGCAAGCTGAACACCGTTGTTGACAGGAAGTGTCAACACGTTTATTAATAAACCACATACCGGATTTGCTCTTCTTTCAACTACCTTTGAAAAATATGTATACGATGAGGGTTGAATTTGAATCCCTTTTTGACCCAATTGTTTGTCATGACTCAATGATTAACCCCACCTGGTATTCCAATAGACATCAGTCAATCTTAATCATAAAACATTTTACAATTGAATTTAAAGATAAAGAGTTAAAGATGAAGATTAAGTTTATTAAAGAAATAATTTACATTTTTTTTAATCATTTATACTTACTGAGAAACGGTTGTTTAAAAATCAATTATATACCTACGTATTAATTACTTTCATCAAAACATTCACATAAAATTATTTCTTAGTGGAATTAGTAAGTAAAACACCAATATGTTTTTGTGTGAGCATAGAGGATTACACCAAGATTATAAAATAGTAATTGTCGAGTCTGTGCTCGTTAATAATTCATCTATTGTATGAGCACCTCATACACTACTTTCCTAGAGAAACGATAACGTTGAAATAGCAGTTATTATTAATTGGTTTAATTAATTTCATAATCAATTATATTTTTCAACAAAAACACAAGACTGTAATATAGGATGTGTAGGACTCTTTATAAAGAATCTCACAAATGAACTTCCTTTTATACACGACTTTTGTCAAAGTAACTTGCTAGAGAAACGATGTTGCCGTTTAAATAGACCTTAATAAAAACATACAATATCTGCTCTATCAAAGTATGATGAAGAAGTCCTTAGTCTACACTGAATATAAATGTCTATTTAACCACTTACTGTTAGGCTCCATTCTTCTTTTAGGATAAAATACAAAGAAATGTAAAAAAGATGAGTAAGAGCTATTGTTTTAATGTGATCAGTTCAGGATATCGTATACAAATCCGTGTATTTAAAATTCAATATTTATACGAACCTCGTAGTCATATGTAATTGCTCGCTATTCCCAAAGCATACATACATTAGCAATTGGTAAGTATTTATAGAGCTATAAAAAATATATATTAAATGCCAAGGTAATATTCTGATTGTTGAGGACATCACCTAACCTCCGAATGGACAGATAATAAGGATGTTATCAGTAATGACCGATCGATTCCGGTTTTCAACCTATTACAAGTAAATCAATGGGCATTAGAGCTATCAAAATAATTTGATTATTATCCTAACGTATAGTATGTAACTTGACATTTAGGAGTTATGCACCACACGGTCACCTTGATTTTTTAGGAAAAAAATGAAAATGAATGTTATCTGTAGGCGGAATATCACAACCAACTCTGGCAGAACCCTGGTTCAAACCGACCACTTTAATACTTGGATGGCGATCTTTAAAAAAAATAGAAGAATCAATTAAATATTAGTGTTATCGTGTTCAACACATAAATAAGAAGACAGTGTGATCCGAGATATTATAAAGCTACTCACGGTCAATGTCATCTGAATTTAATTAATGAGGACAATTAGAATTAATGATAATAAATTCGTTATCTGACATTGCTGACATTTTGAATTCACAACATCTCGAGACCCGAAAACAATAATAATGTGCCATTAAAAGTTGCGTTTGATATAGGAATCGTATTGACCAATCAACGGCCTGAAGCGTGGGAACGTTAACGGCTCGAATTGACCAATCACACACGTTACGCGTGGGCAAAACAACGACTGAATCGACCGAGAAGAAATCACCATAGTTCAGAAAAGTTTAATAGCTAATTTATTGTATAATTTATTATGAAATATGGACTTAAAATTCTGCGTATTCTTTTTTTTAAATTTGTCTAAATGTAAGTATAAACTTTAGTATGATGTTTGATTATCGTGTTATGACATGTTGCGTGGGACGGTAACGTGAAATAGTATTAGCACAATTAGACGCGGATGGATATGAACCAATTAGCGGTCTTCAACATCGTTTATTTGTTTTAACAATATTTTACGAGGGTGGTCCATCTAGTCGAAACTGATCATTAGGGTGTCATTAGGGACACTCACAAAAATACAACATGACGAGACATAAACATGTAACAATGAAAATGTAATTAAAATAGATATAATTAATAAAGATAAACAAAATAAAATAAAGCACGAACAAATTTGAATCAAAAATTAAATAAAATGAAATAAAATTGGCCATCTCAGAAAAGAAGATAGGAAAAAGGAAGCAACTAAACAAGAAGATGGTTTTTAAGCAGAAATTTTGAGGAAGAGTAAGATGTTCAAAGCAAGTCGGATATCATTCGTATGAGAATGCAATTCAGTCTTCATTTTCATTCATTTTTTTCAATCCTTATTCATTTTACTTATTTCATATTAATTAGTTGCATAAACTTAAGCTATTTAACGACTTGTGTTGTAGTGAAAGTTTAAAGAAGATTCGATAACGGCCTTATTAGTCTACTAAACATTTCCAACGTATTAGTAATCGGCATGTTAGTTTCAGATTAGCAAAAGAAAAACCACAAAACACCATGTGTGCATAATCAGTACTGAAAAAAAACCGGCTAATATGGTAGCATCGATACTTACAAAGACATTGCGTTTTAATAAGCCAGATATTGTATATTGAATTTATTTATTTTGTTTTAATAATAATAATTTAAATTTGTTTTTAACGCGCCTTGAGCACTCTTGAGTGGTATGTGGTCTATAGAAATCTATATTATTTTTATATTTGCAAAATGCTACTTCGATTAACAAATTCAGATGCCTGTGTTGAAAACAGGAAAAATTATATTAGGTAAACAAAATCACAATCTGTATCGCAATACGCATTTTAGGATGGCCCCACACTGCGATAATTTCAACTGATTTAGGGGCGATTATTGAATATGCCCTTAAAATGGCTCCCTTAACACTTATTAAACGTGTCCCCAGAGTGTCCCCACACGACGAAAGTTCTACAAAAAATTTGAACCATGCGATCAGACAATATTTTTCTTCGAAATATTACTATATAAATTGTTCAATATTGATTCTGTATATGCACTGCATCGCATGCGGTGTCTGTACATAATTATGTTAGTATTAAACTAGTTTTATGGCCTATGAATTTTAAAGACATCACATGTGATACATAATGTGACACTGTGATTACCTAGGATACAGGATATATTATAGAGTACCCAGAATCAGCTCGGCCCGCATTACAAACAGTACCGTACTTAAGAAGTGTTTATAATTAATTGTATTGTCTTTAAATAACAAAGATGTATGTCGTATAAATAAACTTATAATTGAGGCAGTTTTAACTTATTTGATTTTGATTTTTTAGTAATTAACAATAAGTTTATACGTAATAATGTAATAATGACGGTAATGTATTTCACCCGTGTCTGCGGCTGTCTCTAGGTAGATCTTAACTGACTATTGACAGTCAAGTACCTGCTCAGGGCTGTACTGTATCACATCACAAAATAGCATTACCAAGTATCATGGGAATATTTTGTATTACAGCAGCATCTCTTTTGTATCACGTGCGGTGCCTGTATCATGTAAAGCTCTGTCCACACTATCATTGACAAAAAAGTGTGATGTGCCCAAATATGGTGGTGATATGCCTAAGTATGGTAGTGATATGACATCATCGTGCCCATATATAGACAAATCACATTTTGTCACATAAAGTTTGATAGTGTAGGCAGAGCTTTAGTCTAGGTTAGCTTTTGGTTAGGTTATGAATACTATACCAGGAAATGATGTGATGTTGTATTACCAAATTCCTATGATACTGGAGAAGAAATTTAGATACAGTAGTTTAAAAATCGGGTGCATATCTAGATGTAGAGTCTGGCAAGCGGAGCCCTCGCGTGTCACTCAAAGTACGTTGGCCGGCAGTCAATCTTTAACAAGTGTCGGTATTTGATTGCAGGATAAACAATGTTTGGAATATTATTCGACACATTTGTCAACACCTCATTCTAAACTATTCATAAATTTCTTTGTCGATAGAATTGTTGACTGAAAAAAGCTCTGATGACGTTGATGTTTGAATATTTCTGCTGGTCGATTTAGCATTTACATTTTTGTCACCCTGAAGTATAGAAGCTCTGGGTCACCTTAAAGCGTGGTTCCCACTAGAACGCAGCAATGTATCGTCGCAAAGTTCTGTATTGCGTAATCACAAGTGGGAACCGACGGTGCAACAGTACTGCAAACATCGTATGTTTGATTTCACGCAGGCGGGACAAATACAATTATTAGAAGGGCATTTTCTTACGTTGCGTAGGTTGCGTTACGTTGCGTCGCTAGTGGGAACCAATCTTAAGGAACCCGAGGACTGATGACGATAATGGAGGGAAACGATTACCTGATAACTTAGAACGTTTGCATGGAATAAAATATATAATCACATATAGGCCTAGTCGAGCTAATATGACATCATCACGCTTTATCAAGACGGATGTTATAGGTCCACGTGACGGCCAGCACAATACGCGCGCGCGTAGGTACTAGATCGTCGCAAATTGAAAGATCAATATATTATTTTACATTAGATTAAATAAACGACCACCGCAGTTGGAAAAACATTTTGACATTCAGATTCTTAACAATGTTTGCAGTAAAAACATAAAATTATATTTATTCATCCCACACGAAGCTCATGAAATAGAAACATAAATCTTAAAAAACAAGTATAAATGTTCAATTAATTATAACGGTATTTTCATTGCTTTGAAAGAATTACGGTGACGTAAAAACGATGTCGTCATAGTACAAAATGATGATAAATTAGATTAGGTTGTATAAAGTAGGAGAAAACCAGTGAAAACACAAAACACGGCAATATACCTATCACCAGAGAAATTCCCTGCTATCACAGATTAACTGTGCAATTCTATGTGTGAATTTAGGAAAGTTAATAAGAACTTTGCTCGAAGGGTGCTCGGATTGCATTAGATTTGTTCTCGCACGTAAAGCTTGGTTCCCACTAGAACGCAACGCAATGACGTAAGCCGCAACGCAAGCAAATTGACCAATCCAAGCGATGGATTATTCGAACCGTTCCTTGTCATTGGTCAACTCATTTCCGTTGCGTCTACGTCCTTGCGTTGCGTTGTAGTGGGAACTAAGCCTAATGATGACCCAAACGATCGACGTACGCGCAAATCATGTGCTTCGACCAATCACAGGAGATAGTTCGATGAGGCACATCTCATCTGTACATACGTCATTTTTGTATCCCAGTTCAAGCTTTCAGAGCATCCGTAAATTGGCATTTCTGTATTTAGGAGGACTTCGTTCAAACGACGTCTGTTCGCTCCGCTTTTTGTGCAAATGGTCATATAAGAAATAACATAGATTTTATTGTTTCCGCTTACGATTTCCCGCTTATCGTTGCCGCTTGTCTGTGTAAATTGGCCCTTAGACGTTGTTTTTCATTAATAATATTTTATCTCCGCTTAAGATAAGATACTACAAAAAAGGTATTTTCTATAAGAGGTCAATCTCCAGACATCCTTCAGCTTCCGAATGTGCAGGTGGAGAAAGTTTATGTGTATTTACGCTGGTTTTATAAAATATAACAGCATTTATACGACCTATATTTTTATTGAGGCGATAACGATAATAGGCTATAGCAATTTGAACCAAATAATAATATAAATAAAATCAGGATAAATATGGCGTTTCATACTGTACTACTTGAGCCCGAAATAACTACGGCCTTGGGGAAAGTCAAACAAAATGACATGTAAAGCTCTGTCTACACTATCAAACTTGATATGATGTCATATCACTACCATATTTGGGCATATCACTACCACATTTGGACACATCACACTTTTTTGTCACATAATTTTTGATAGTGAAGACAGAACTTTAGGAAGTTTCCAATGTTCTGTTTGGCAATGACGAGTTTCCCTTGTGAATACAAACAAATGTTATCTTAATTGCGGACTAATTTATAAATAATCACAGGTGGTGAGGTCAATTTACATAAATGCATCACATCCCCATGGCATAATGACCAGACAAGCTAGGCCTACTACGTCACTTAAATTAATTGCTTCCGCGGCGTTCAGGCCGATAACCATCATACCCTTACCCACTATAGAGATATTCATTTTGATCATTATCAGGGCCAAAAGGCCAATAACGAATGACAGATCTGACACATAGTAGGCTAACCGCCCCCCTCCCCACCTCCGTCATCAGGTTGGGTCTTACCACCACGAACTGAGGACAGTTTGTAGTCCCGACGCGTAGGCCAACCAAGTGAAGATGCTTAAACAGGTACATACTAAGCACATTTCCTCTTACCCGGCGCGAGTGCCTAGTCCCGTCCTCAACAAGGACGACAGACGAAGGTTGGCGTCAGCAGACACGAAACTGTACACTGTTTGTTGTCGGTAGGCATGATACCGCACGAGTATCGAGTACTTCATACTAATGTTAGTGTCACCGCGCTTTGTTTTCTATCATTTCATTATTCCCATCTGGAAAATCGTCCGCTTACAATCTCACCATCATTCACGCAATATCACGGTGTTATACGACCACCAAAGTTTAGATAAAACATTCCAATTCTAAGCCATCAAAACTAAGACCATGAAGGAGTAAGTGCCAACTTACTCAGGAAATTGACTCCACAACGCGTGTGGGGAAATTAGTCTCTCGGCGGGTTTCACTTTTTCTTAAATTGGTGTCCGTGGTTTTGCTTCTGAAGTTCTAGTTATACTCTTGTCAGTTGTGAGTCAATGGCAATTTTAGAACTACGATGCAAATTGAATGGCATTAAGATTATATAGACAAGCATTGTCAACTTGCCGCGAAAGAATTTTTACAAATCTGTATTTTTTATTCATTCGAAAAGTACAAATTTAATTCAATCAATGGATTAATTAGAACTGCATAACGCTGTATTGACACGAGATACAAGCTTGAAAATGTTGGCAGCATTTTTATGCTATTTCAAAAACAAAAATAAAAGAGAATATAAGGTTTGCAACGGGAAACTTTTGAGGCAGCGGCGTAACGGCTATCGGCTATGAGCGCTCGCTGGCTAAACACAGGGGCCCCGGGGCCTATATGGAGCCCCTGAGCAGTGTCCAGAGGAAAAAACAGGCATTGAAATATGTTGAAAAAGGCTAAAAACATCCGAGGCCTGCAGGGTTGGAGGGTCACTACACCAGGGTGCTGATTTTATTCTTTTTTATATTAAGTTGCCATGAGAAAAACCAATTTCAAATCTTTCGTTGACGAACTATTTGACAATAAAGTTATCTTGTACCTTGTATCAAGCCTCTGCGTTAACCAACTGCTCGGAGGGTAGCAATCTTTGGTAAAGTGTAATCCCGACAATATTTTATAAACCAATAGGCCTACGCATAATAATATTATTTTAATATACACTGATCTAAATAAGTATGAACAAATCGAGGTCTGAAGAGCCTACAGTATTTGTCGAAACAAAGGGCCTAGTATGACATCAGAGCTTTGAGGTAACGTAATGCTATAGGCCTAAACATAATATTTAAAACAGATTAGGATTTTTAAACATGTTGGTTTCCATGCCGTAAAGCTATACACTATCAGACTAGTTTGACAAAAAACGCGTGATGTGCTCAATTATGGTAGTGATATGCCCAAATATGGTACTGATATGACATCAACGTGTCCATATATGGGCACATCACATTTTTTTGTCACATAAATTTTGATAGTGTAGACAGAGCCTTTACTCTTATCCTTCATCAAATAGAGGTTTTCATGTTGTTGTTGTTCAATATATCAAAAATAATCCCTGTTTAAATTGTACCTATATTTGTTAAAATACCAATTAATTCAATACAAAAGTCTCAACGAAGATAACTCAATAAATAATTTACGAGAGATTCGTTTAAATGACTTTCATTCAGGCCAACCATCATCATTATGGGTGGGTGTTAACGAAGGATGAAGTAACATAACGATATAATATCAGATATCAATATTGTAGGCCTATGCGGTCCTACACATATACATTTGCCTTCCAGGTGACAGGGTTATTAAACACACTCATTTTCGGCTTTGAAAACCCTCGTTCACGAACCAATTCAAACCGTGATCACAGTTTATACCCAACGAGTGCAATGCAACGCATAGCGTCTTGACCTTGGCCATGGAAATCGGTTTTACGTCATACTGACGTCATAACGAGTTTGCATTAGCTTTGCTAACTGCACCGTTGTGGAAATCTCGTCTTCCTTTATAGACGAATAGAGAATTATGTTTATTTTATCTTATAAAAACAAACTTATAAAATTGAATAATTAAGAAAATATTAATTACAGTGGGTCGCCAATAAGGAGACACCTTTCACGATCATTTAGAAGTTTTGAAAAAAATTCCACTTGTAAGTGTCCTTTGAATAGAGGTATTCACTGGGTAGGGGTGTCTCTTGAATAGGGGTACCCCCAAATGAGTAATTCTAGGCTACTATAGCCAAAACGAATTCGCCATGCACAGACATGATGTAAATAAGTATTTATTTTATGAGGTCATGCGCATATTAAAGAAAGTCTTATAGGCCTACCAATGTACAAAGCCTTATAATACTGCATAGCAGTAATAAAATATAGGACCCTAACAAAAGACACATTAAATTGTCATGTTACATTATAAACCCTCGTAGTTTGACAATAACATTATTTTGCGGGTACAGTAAGCCAAATATATGGTTTCATTTTATGCAAGCCTAGATAAAAAATGTAATAAAAATATTATGGGAAGTTAAATCACTCACCTAACCCATCACACACACACTACCGGTATGGGCTCGTTTAAGGTCATCGGAGAACCGCGTAGATTGTCCCACGTATCCTCAGAACGCGGAAACCGCGCGTCCACTTCGCGTTGTGTGTAAATGGTCATAAAGCGTGGTTCCCACTAGAGACGTAACGCAACGCAGCAACGTATCGACTCGCGCAAGGTGCTGTATTACGTAATCACAAGTGGGAACCGACGACGCAACAGTGCTGCAAACATCGCCGGTTTGATTTCACGCAATTATTGGAAGGGCATTTTCTTACGTTGCGTAGGTTGCATTACGTTTCGTCGCCAGTGGGAACCAAGCTTAAGAAATAAAATGGATTCTATATTTGTATGTGTAAATTGGCCTTCATGTGTTATTTACCCGGGGAAATTGGTTTAATGGGCACCGTCGCTTACTTTGATGGGTAGGTCACCGAATTACCCGGGCAAGAACATACACATGTTCTCAATGCTGTCGAATACGAGGTGGATAATACACAGTACCAATTAGCTTCTTAACGGAACGGTTAAAAATCAAAGTGCTTACTAACGGTTAGTTCGTCACACGCTTTCAACACAGCATAACAGCAATCATCTCTCGTCAAACAGAGCGAACCAATAACACAACAAGTTACTGATATTCCTCATCTTGGAAGTTTCAGGATTATGAGCCAATAACGATTGTATACCAAGACCCATTGAGAACGACGGGTAAATAGCGCATCCTGATTGGTTGTTCATTGAATAAGCGCGCACACATTCTGTACCCGGTTTACCTATAAACAAGAAAAACGTATTTTGCTTGTCAGTATGGTATTATTTCACTGTTATATGAGTACGAATATTGGAATAAATTGATTATCTGTGTAGTTTTGTACAAACACGTATAAAATGGAATTTTCCGTGTTGATCTTTTTAATTGTGGGTAAGTACAAGTTTATTATTTTTACGTTATGGCCTAGAACATAATAGTACACATGAGTATAAATCGGCACCTTGAATTATGCAACAACATATACCTATATATTAAAAATGACAGTTCTTTTTAGGGTTCACTTTATAGCTGCCTACTAAATCTATTATTACGTAATCTTCTATTAGAAAATAATTTAAAAAATGGAAACTGACTGTCCCAAGTCACTTAGATACTAGTCTGACTGTATTAATTTTTTTTTAAACTCTAACTAAAATTTAAGCTGCTACTATGATTTATAACTAAAATTCATTTAATTTTATATGCATAAATAATAAAAAATAATTATATTAAAATGTAACCTGAATAAATAAATAACTTGCAAATGTATTCTTTAAAATGATTATAAATGTTGAATGAAAACATTATAAGAACATTATACGCAGTATGCATGCAATAATTTTTAATGCATTTGGCAGATGTTAATCGACAAAGGAGAGGGAGGGGTTTTTTTTGTGTATTTTATTATTGATTAGCTTAGGGGAATGTTTCTCCATTTATTTTGCAATGCTGTAGCGGTCTAGCATTCTAGCGTTGTACAAAGATGGCATGAAATATAAAACACGTTTTGGTGTCAATAATGTTTTAATACATGATATGGCGTGGTAGTGGTACGTTCCCTGTATGTCACTCACACTAACGAAAATCCATAATGTGCGATTAATGCCATCACATTAGCTATTGTGACAACGGCTGAACACTTTTCTTAGCCTCTCTCTGGAAAATCGATTTTCATTGAGAAAGAAGTTCAAAATCACCGTATACAAACTAAACAGATTATAGGCCTAGCTACAAAGTAGTAAATGTGGACCCAACCACTTTACGTGAAGTATACTATCCTGTTTCTGCGAAGATAAAACGAGGGTTGAAGAAGGAACTCTTTTGGTTTATAACGAAATGTATCCGTTAAGCTCTGTCAACACTATCAAACTTTATGTCACAAATATGGTGTAGTGATATGCTCAAATATGGTAGTGATATGACATTATCATGTCTATATGGGCAAATAACATTTTTTTGTCACATAAAGTTTGATAGTATAGACAGAGCTTTAAAAGACACTAAATCACAAGTGAAGCGTTGCAAAATACTTCAGGTAGAATTAATATTCACACTGAGGCGAACACGTGGTGAGAAGAATATACGAATGACTTTGTAATTTTTTCATAATGTGTTTCTTGATGTGATCTTGATGTAGATTCTCTTGTGACGCGTTTATGAGTGTTACTGAAAAACAGGAAAGCCGTTTGCCGCAGCTCATGTCTTTAAACAAATAAAACGACCGCGCGTGACCCTGGAGGAGGGTTGAACGCCTTCGCGTCAACCCCATCCGTAAAAATAATGATGTAATTCAAAAAGTTTATGAGCTCTTTTATTTATAGATAAAAATGGGAAATACGGATAATTACTTAACTTAATATAAGTGATTTGGTATATAAATTAGGTTAGTTGTTGTGGTTTATGGTGAACAATCTTTGATGTTCTTGCCAAGTTGTCAAGGCCCACTCATTCCCTTGGAACAAGGGACACGCTGGGGACAGGAGAGGGGTTTTCTCAATTACAAACGACGCGCTCGCTAGGCCTAACTGTGATTATGTTTTATGACACATTTCAGTTGTCTTTATGGCCCATCTATCTTACAACGAGAGAATGCTGGGGAGGAAATGTTATTCCTATTATCACTTATTTCATTTCTAATTATTTCGGAATGAGTCATATCTAGCCTATAGAAATGACTTTGGCTAAGAATAGGCCAACATTTAAAGTACCACCTGTGTTCACACGTACGAGTTAATCGTGTATAACATTTAAGTTCAGCTGATCCGAATCAGAATTACTGAACATCCGACGTAAGCGCACATTGGTTAATTATCTTTAACTCGCCGTTAACTCCGGCGTAAGCGCACATGTGAACAGTTAATCTCTTACCTAGTATGTCGTTAACACCGATACAACTCCGATTAATTTCATTCCGATTCAGAGGTATAAGTACTGTATATTCGAAAATAAATACAGACTCTTTTATAATAATATATTGTTCAGGCAATTTTCAAATTTTGTTTGGTAACTTCTTTAAACTTTTTTTTTTCTTTTGTAGTGCATTAAATTACATTCTTTGAATATCATTCTTTTTGTAATCAATGAATTGAATTTGAAATTAATTGATTTTTCTAAATGGTGTAATACTGTTTATGTATATGAAATTCCACCTTGTAACTATAGCCTAACAGGCATAACTGATAGTGTTCATTATTATACAATGTTTATTTAAAAGTTCAAATGTTCTTCTTCCATCACATTTATATTCATATAATAACGATTTCCATATATATGTTACCAGAATCTGTAATAAACTTCACATTCATAAAACATAAAAAGACATCTTTTAAAACAAAGTTAGATTACTTCCTGAAAACATCATCATCAATTCACCCATAACACACATTTTGTTGTTTCTAATTTAAAAGATTACTAATTTAAGTTATATGAAATAAAACAATAGTTTAATTTTACTTTATTTATCTGTAGATTTTTGTTATTTTTATTTATGTACTTAATTGTTATCATTGTTTTTTTAAATTATATTTTCTGTTGGCACTTTCATAACAAGCTTTGCTTTTTCAAACCTTTACGTTGTATATTGTTAAGAAATTAGATTTATGTTTGTTTATGAATGAAGGAAATACATCTGATTTTGATTGATTGATTTTGATTGATTGATTAATTGATTTTCATTGATTATCTTTTTATGTTTAAATGTGTCAGCATGATGAGTGTTTTTTCCATACAGTAAGGAGTAAAACGAAACAGTTTGTTAATCAAGTTTCTCTAATTACCAAAATAAAATAAAGATTACTAATTATTCGTAATTGTCACTAATTCGGAAATGACCGATAACTAACTTGACAATCACACTTGTCTGATTATTAGGTAATAGTTTTATTATGGCTGCTGTCTTCATTGACTTAAGCCTTGTCTACACTAGCAAACATTATGTGACAAATAAATGTGATGTGCCTATATATGAACATGATGATGTCATATCACTACCATATTTGGGCAAATCACACTGTTTTTTGTCAAACTAGTTTGATAATGTAGACAGAGCTTTACGTATGATAACAAACGTAATTGTAGGCCTACTGCTAGTAATAGTTATTTACTTTGACCGAAAATTGGACAAACAAATAATATATGGATTTACCTGAAAACTGTAATTTAAAGCAACAAATAGTCAAACTGACTCTGGAGGTTTTTGGTTGAATTTAAATGTTTTATAAATTAAAACCTTTGTTTTCCTATCGAAGTGATTAACTTTAACAAAACTGAGAAATGGCCTATTTAAGTCTTTTTTATTAATCTTTATTTTTCATGTTTTTTGGGATCTTTTATGTGATAGGATTTTTGTTATTCTAAACCAAAGTATAATTCATCAGCTGAAGTCCAGTTTTTAGTTTATGCGTTGATTCTCAATAATACAAAATAAATGACATAATACGATACATAATATTCGTCTAGACATCCTACGTAATCATAATGCAATATATTAAACACTTGTTGATATATGGTATTATTTTATATATAACTGGATTATTGAGGTCAAGATCAACAATGTCATATAATATAGGCACTATTACTGGATAAACATGCCATTCCAATAGTAATGGAAACAATCTTTTTTGCTCAAAATAACTTCCACACTCTTAAATCACGTTTATCCTATACGAAGGGAACATATTAGTACTTTAATACAATGACCTTTTGAACCTCCTTATTTTTATATTCTATTGGTATTTGACAAGGTTACGCTCCCGAATAGACAAGCAAAACAAACGTGGTTCTGCGATTATATTAACAAACAAACTTCCTCAAAAAAGTTTGAGAATATTATTTAATAGAGGGCGCTACCAATAAACTATTTACAGATACTATTTAAAGATATTACAGTGTAGTGATCAACAACATCATCACCCATTCTTATCTCAATTCTGACATGAGTGTTGCATTCCTGAAAACGGGGCAAGATAATGGTACAATGTACCAAATACATCATCCTCAGATTACGAATATATCTATATTCCAAAGATTTTTTTAAATTTTAATTTTTAAATATTCTTAGCATTTTCTACGTTAGTGAGATATATTATTTATTTATTTCGGTTTTTAACAAGCCTTCATGTTTTAAACTGTTCTATTAGTTGTTTTGTTACTTTTGTATGTACTGTAGGTCTAATTATCTTCTGACAAAATATGACATCGATATTGATAAGATAATACCAATTAACGTAATTAACAATACAGAGATTAGAATCTATTGGAAAATCTTGGACTACAAAAATTGTCCTCATTATACGAGTGGTGTTCTCATAAATATAGACGTTAGTTGTATTGTAGTGTAACAAATATTCGGCTTACCCGATACAAGTTTCGGTTGATCATTTCTAACCGTTTTTTTAAAAACTTTTAGGGCTTTTACATTTTCAATAACTTACATAAATCAGTAGTTTAAAAGAGATGAACAAAATATATATGTTGATTGATATGATTTCCTCTCATTCGGTTCACATGGAAGTTTCCACTTAGAGTTCCGTGTTCCTGGAATAGGTTGTGTCCCAAAGTAGGCCTACGGTTCTACTGTATTAGATAATAACAAGGAATGTATGTTCTTTATTTTCAGTAGTAAAAGCTACGTGGGCCGAGCGACGGTCGGAGCAGTGGTTCGAACCACGACAAAACCAACAGATTCTAAACACACTCAACTCATTACGACGTAAAGCGGCTTCTAAAGTAGCGGAAGGCGTGACGGCGTCAAATATGAAAATGCTGGTAAGAGCAATTATCCACAACTGATTACATTTCACCATTTCTATTTCCAAGTGATAAATAACTCAATAATACGTGTTAATTTCACGCTAAATGCATCGAATCGCGTAGGATATTTCCGAAGCGAAAACGATAAATTTTCCAATATTACGACTTAATCCCAGATTATTTACTAATCCTATATTCGTTGTTAACAGTATAAAGGGTGTGTTGATCATTTAAAGCGTCTTAAAATTTCTACGAATAAAAAATATTTGAATATATTTTAAAACCCTCACAAGGTTAAAAAAGTACGATAAGTGACCAATCTTTTATGTCGATATTTTAACAGCATAGTTTTAACAACCTAGCTATAAGTAGCACGATGGACCATATACTGTATATACTTTATGTATTCTACAGTAACCATTTTCAAACATAGTTTTCGTATACAAAATAGGGCCTCCTACCCCCTCTGAGTATATCTTTATCAATATTATGCCATTTTATTGTCAAATGTAAAATTTAAATGTAATTTAATTTCTTTTATATATTAATTTTTGGTTGAATTTAACCGTTTATTTTGTCTTTTTGGGAAAGTGAAAACTTGTTTTTCGTTTTTTTTCTACTGAAGTGATTTAATTGTTTTAAACTACAAAATGTCCTATTCAAAGTCTGATTTTATTAATCATCCATTTTAATTTTTGAGAGGACAATGTATATTTAAGAAAGTCAAATGTTCAATAAAAATAAGAAAAATAATGTAATATATTAATTCTGGTCTACCTGGACAATCAATTGACAATATACCACAGGAATGCGTCCTGTTTCTGATCTCTACTTAACAATAATTGCGTCATCATTCACTAATTGCGTTCCGATTAACGAGTACAATTTTTCTTAAAGGTGGCTATTTTTAGCAAGGGTCAAACCTTCGTCTTATACCGCGGGATTAAGTCGTTTACAGGGATTTATCGGCATTTCAAAATAAGCGTCATTGAATTGGTCATTATACCTAATTCCTTTGTTACCGTAACTACCGGCAACGTTATAACTTGCACGGTATATTATTTATAACGATATTAATTAACGGCCTCATTAAAACTGTTACAAGCCTTTTAGCACAGTCGCATCAATTAAAAATACTGCCAAACTTTTAATGAGATTTCTACACTTAGTAGTATCCAGTTACATTTACACTAGATGCACCCCTTCGGGACACTCCTATTAAGGGGACATTATCCCTAAAACGAATGAGGGAAAACATAAAAGTTTGAATGAACACTACGGCCCAATCTCTATTTAGGTATACAACTCCAGAGTATTAAGGGGATACTTTGTTGGGTCCTAAATGTGTCCTTTTAATATGGGAAGCAGTGACATGGTTGTCAACATCAGATATAGGCCTACTTCGACTGTATCTCCACATGGTGTTACTTACTTGGGGACATTTCGCCGTCATTGACATTATATTGACATAATACAACAAGGAGAGACATTAATTTTGATCAGAAGGTCATGGAACACTAATTAATTTTAAAAAAAATAAAAACCTGAGACCAGTAATCCAAGGTAGGGACCCTGACGGGTACTCTCCCTCCGGGTCAAAGGGATCCCGAAACTCATCGATGGGCAGGGGCGCTCATCTCCATGTTCAGAACTATTCCTGATGATTACCCAGTCTATTTATATTTAAAATTAAACACCAAGACATAACAATTAATTAATTAACTTAATGACTACTGGACATGGTAGTTCTTCTTCTATAGAAGAAGCTGGAAGCACTTCCTGTACAGTTTCATTATACCTAACAGTTATACGTTTTTACATCATACTATCCTGTATGTTTATGAATGGAAGAGTGAGGCAGTTAGGTAAGGTTATCATGGCCCATAATGCAAGCGTCACATGTTATAATAAGTGACACTGTATCCCATAGTTTGCCTATGATTTTATTTACAAATAATAGATGCAGTGCCGAAAAATGAACAACTGAAACTGAAGACACTTGGAATTTTACTTTCTTGTCAATTTTCCTTTATAAACCTTATTGTTATAAAGTGTCGATATATTCATTACAAATTAGCCTATATTTCGTATTACTGAATTTTAAAATAATTTCTTAAGAGGAATACTAAATATATTTCATATAAATTTTTCCAGAAAAAAACCCGAGTATATAAAAAGATTTGCTTAGATTTTACACATTACATAGAAAATAAAATTCTAAATTATGTTTTCATAGCGGGATATTAAATTATATTTAATCATTATTGATTAAATTTACATGTTATTCGTCAATCATAATAATAATTATGTTATTAACTGTAATTGGATTTTCCACCTGTGGATGTTGAAATAAAAAAAGTGCGACTACTTTCGATTGATTTCATAAAAGATATTCCCCATGAGACTCCTTGTTAAGTTTCACATCTTCTTCTAACTAACACATAACACGTAATATATAAGGATATTGCTCTCTTACGAACTACACAAGTTAGACATTGCCAGTCATAAGCAATCTACACAGCGTTGTGTTTAAGTGCGGATTGAGTCTGTTTAGACGGTCGCCGGATACGCTAGAATTCTCTAGAGACGGTGGCCGTGCGGAAGTATTAATTACCACTACTGCAATTATCAAAAGTTGGACTATAACTCATAACACAAGTGAACTCTGGGATATTTTATCGTTTACAATGCTGAATCTTAAGCCCTGTCTACACTATCAAACTATAGTTCGACAAAAAAGTGCCTAAATATGGTAGTGATATGACGTCATCGTGTCCATAGGCAGACCAAATTTGTTCAAAACATAAAGTTTTATAGTGTAGACAGAGCTTAAACTTGTATTAAAATAATAGATAACAAATAAAAAAGAATTATTTTTAGAAAGCGCCAATGAACAACATTTCTAGTATTCTAGTAGCATTTTATATACTCCCATTAAAACAAACTATTACAATTATAATTGTGATTACATAATACATATTGCAACTTAACATCGTGTACAGAGAATACTATTAAGGGGACACCCTCTGGACTCAACGAAGTGTCTAAAGCTCTGTCTACACTATCAAACTTTATTTGCCAAAAAAAATATGTGATGTGCCCATATATGGACATGAGGATGTCATATCACCACCATATGTTGGCATATCACTACCATTATTTCGGCACATCACACCATTTTTGTCAAACTAGTTTGATAGTGTAGACAGAGGATTAGGAAGTATTACATAAAATAACGATTGACCATGTTTTAAAACATACATTTTCCTTTATTTGGACGGTGATAAACGATTAAAAAATCGTTTACTAAGCTTGTGTCGGGCTGATTTCTGGATTGAACCAAACACCTTGGTTTGAAAGGTAATCGTCGAGCTTCAGTACCACGATGAAGGTCGAAAAGTGATTTATTTCTTATTTTTAAACATGAATTAAATTTAAAATTATTTTGGATAAAAATACTTAGTGATAATCTAGATAATAACTCAAATAAATCACATTATAGTAAATGACTGTCATTAAAATTCTTTAAATTCCAGATAAATTGTTAAAATCAGCTGAATTTTCTAAAAATAGAAAAAATATAACTCTTACCAAAGACCACTGATTACCCCAGGGAAAATATTCAATTTGATGTTGTATTTGCCTTATAAATTATTCATGCATCTGAGATTGCGCATGTTCAATAAGCATTTTGTTAAAAAAAATATCGACCACCAATTACTAAGAAACTAACAGTGTTTAAGAGGTGGGGGTGAAGTAAGTATATACACTGATAGATAAGTTGTATACTTTAAAATGGTAGGATTGAAATCCAATTTCACCATTGGTTCTTTAGCTTATTTCCCACTAGCGACGCAACGCAAGGACGTAACGCAACGTAAGTGATTTGACCAATCACAACGATGGATTATTATTGGTCAGCTTGCTTGCATTACGCGTACATCCTTGCGTTGCGTCTCTAGGGAACCACGCTTCATGGTCACAACGAAAAAAAAACCTTACGCGCAACGAAAGTAATTTGGCCAATCATTAGCCAAGGATTATCTGAACTGTTGGTTTTGATTGGTAAAAGCAACTAAATTGCGTGTATAAAGATCTTGTGTCTAACCCTATGGATATTGCACATGACAATGTATCAAATCCCTACGGATGTTCCCGTAATTCATGTTGTGCCCTAACATTCACAATGTTCATCTCAATTTCCGGAGCAAATTTACTCCAGAGAAAAATAGCAGGTGCAATACCTTTGTCAACTTGAACGTTTTTAAAAAACATGCTAAAAATAGAATCAAGTCGAACCTTCCGAATTACGCATCAGAGTAGCACAAAATGGTGTAATCGTAAATAGAAGTATAAAACATTAAACGAAAGTGAAATTCAATTTCACAAAATAATGCTTTTCATTGGAAACATATTTACATGTATACACTTTAAGTTAAGTTATTCTTTGGAGTTCGGAAATGTTGTATTACGGGAACTAAATCTATTACGGTTTTTGCTGACTCATATAGGATGAAACGAAGATGACTTGAAGGAAAATCAACATCTCTCTCAAAACACACAGTAGTAACAAATTTAATTTACAAAGAGATAATAATACAATTGAGATAGAT
The DNA here is from genome assembly GCF_964355755.1 of Antedon mediterranea. Lineage (NCBI taxonomy): Eukaryota > Metazoa > Echinodermata > Crinoidea > Comatulida > Antedonidae > Antedon > Antedon mediterranea. Next base: position 4,244,906 of record NC_092677.1, read on the forward strand.
CAGAACCTCTCATTTAAGACCCCATTTTTGTGAAACAAATGGAGGGCAATAGGTTACACAAAACGGACCAAAGCCTGGTCGGGGAAGGGGGGCAACCGTAATTACGGGGGAACTTGTTTGGGTCTTAAATGGGTGTTCTATGCAAATAACAATTACGTCATCAATCGAAACGTTATGGTTACTTTATTTCTTTTATGATGGAAAATATTGATTTCGAACCAATTTAATTTAACTTTGAGCGAGCGTCAAAGAGATGACTTTAATATTTGTCTTTTGTATGGTACGCTTAGGTATGGCACGCGCAAACATCAATGGTCTCAAGCAAATCTATTTGTAAAGTAACATTTGTAAATGTTGCGATATACTTTACCCTGTTCATATTCACAGATGTATGGCGCGGAGGTTGCAGATGTATTATCCCCCTGAAAATATTTTTCAATAATTTTTTGTTGAATATGCCATTTTAATATCAACATAATAGTTATTCACTTTTACCAAAAATTAGATTGAAAAATTATAACTTAAGTAAAAAATTGGATGACAGCCTATGTGTTTTTGGTTGAATTTAACCGTTTATTTCGTTATTTTATAAGTGAAAATATTATTTTTAGGGGTATTTTTTTCTACGCATGTGATTGAGTTTGTTAATACTACAAAATGGCCTATTCAAAGTTTGATTTTATTAATCTTCATGTTTCATGTTTTTGGTGGACAATACATCTTTAAGTAATAATGTAGTTAATGAATAATAATTTCATATATTTTCTTTCAAGCATTGGGATAAAGCTCTTGAGGAGGAAGCCACGCTGCTAACATCTTGCGATCACTTACTGAATGAGGAAGAAAGCGAAATGTCTTTCTTTGACTTCAGCAGTAGCGGTAGTTCAACGTCATTCAGAGAAGAATGGGAATGGATCGACACCGCGGCCAGCCAAGGTGTATTGTCTATTCGGAACACGGCCGCCTTAACTTTAGACGAGATGTTTAGTGAAGTTTTTGAAGAAGGCGACAACTTCAATTTCTTCACTCGACGGTGCCAGAAAGGTTCAAATTGTAGCCGTTTCCTTCAGGTGAGGTTCGTAAAAAAAAGGTCTGAGACCAAGACAACGGATTCCATCGTTAAAACAAAAAGTCGGGGGCGTTATTTCGAAATCTCTGGTCCATAGAAAGTAAAATTACATATAAATGAATAAAAAATAAACAAGACTGTACAAATTACTACTACTCATCTCCAATGGCATTCCACATGGAGAGCATCTTTGACTTATATAAGACATTGCCTATAATCCTTGAGACTAAAACATTATCACTTGAATTGAGTCTACACATCAGACGATTTTCTTAACAATTCATAAAAAGAAGAAATTTTATATTCCGTAAACAATTTCCGTATGCAATTCAAAATGTAAATATTTATTAAATGCAGAAAAATATCATAGAAAATATTTCTTACAAAAAAAAATCATCAAAAATCCATAGGCCTATGAAACAAAGACATAAACTTTACTACAAAACTGTTGACAACCGATCTTAAAATAGCACTGACGTAATCATTCGCCACCGAACACTGCACGTCTACGAATAGATTTGTTTCTATGAAGTTTCTCTTAGATAATGTTCCATTGACCCAGTTAAAAGCTTTCATATTTTTTTTATATCAATCATGTCTGTGATTTGGGGATTCGTCACCTGCTTTCTCCCCCCTTTCTCCCCACCCATCTCCTATGATTTCCGCTACCGTGGTAAACAGTATCCTGGCATGTCGATCGTCGGAGCCTACTGTTATTTTTCTATCACATTGTATATCATTTATTATATCATTATATCTTGTAAGTACACCACACGCTAGATGAGGTCAAATATTTTCTAGCCTTAGGCCTTGTTAGGGGGACAGACTGACTGGAAAGATCAGGGGGCAATGCCCGTATCATTGCTCCCGTTTGTTAAATCTCATCACCTGTAGGAAGTGTGACTTGCCATGAATCGTTCGATTTTCGACAGAATTTAAGTTTGGGTAATCGGTAAAACGAAACTGTTTATGGCAGCATAAATAACAAGTGACAACTTTGTAATATTTTACATCATAAAAATATATTGATTTTAATATACGAAGTAGGCCTAAACGCCAGTGAAATTGCTGCTATCATTAGGAAAGTTAAAAACTAAACGGTATAGGCCGGAATTCACCCAGTGAAATTTCATTAATACAATAAATCTCCATTAAATCAACATATTTAACACCCAATGCGTTATGCACAGTATAAATATTGAGAGGGATGAGGAAGTTATCCTACCAAAAGTACGATCACGTGATTTAAAATGGCATATTCAAAAACAAATATTCAGAAAGTCTAAGAAAGTTATTCACTTCCATAGAGAAAAAAGTAATACAAAATAAACCGTTGAATTCAACTAAAAACCCATTGCCTTTCAGTAAATTTTACTATTTTTTGCTTTAAATTACAGTTTTTCAGGGAAATCATTTTTTTTTCTCGATCCAGTTCAACAAAATATTAAACACATTATTTTTTAAGGAGACAATAACATCTTTAATTCTTTAATATAATTTATATGAAATTGTCAAATAGTAAGAAAAAATGCCACCGATTTTTCTTTTATCTTTAATTAATAGTTTTAGAAAATGTATTTTTTTTGTGCTGTACATTAACCTTTATGTTGTCGATACAAAACAGAGTAGAAGCTGACAACAGACTTTATTTTCGTCAACTTGTTTTTTAGTTAATTAATTAATTATATTAGACCAAATGACTAAATGACAATTTATAGGCCTATATTCACAATTATGCGAGACGGATGTTAGGTTAGATTTTATGTACAGTGAATACTGCATGCGACTACCTTTGGCCCAATTCCCTGTTTAAAATCGAACGCATAATAATACTGTAGGTACTGTACCTGCGTTATATCTCATATCTATGATGTGATATCAACTTTTATCAGATAAATTTCAAAATTGAAAGTCGCGAAAAAAACATTGGCAAAATATATGACCATGACGTAATACACTGCCGTAGGCTGTCTATGACGTCACAGTTGCAGCTCTGGGAATTATTTAGCGACTGATGATATATTGTTTCCGAATTGTGTCAGCTCGACATAAACGGTACCGACATAAACAACGCTACTTTAAATTGAATTCAATGTCCAATTGTATGTTCAGTTGATTTCTATTTACATTGATTGTAGTTAATTTGTATTTACACTAAAAAAAATGATCCATAAAATATCCTAAGATAACCAAAAAAAAAAAAAAGAAGAAAAGCAGAGTAACCAAAAATAAGCAAAAAGCTAAATCAAAACGATAAAGTAAAAAATCCAGAAGAAAGAGAGAGAAAATGCTGGTAACAATTTCGACATTCTCTCTTTTCAGCTTGCGTGGGCCGATGCTGATAAAGTCGGTTGCAGCATCAACTCTAAATGCCATTCGGATGAGAACGTTCATTACCTCAACTGTGTTTTCAATATTGAGTAAGTAAATTACATAAAATAGCATATTTATTTAACTTTACAATGAAAAGGGGTAAGGCAAGCTGCAGTGGCGTAACGGCTATGTGCTCTAACTGGTTAAACCAGGGTCCAAGATCTTATGTAATTTCCATTATGGATAACAAAAGGACTCTGAATTTGTATAATTCATCTTAACAAGAATTTTGACTACATAATCTTTCTCGGACAAAAATCTAAGCTAGAGTTTTGCAATGTCGTCTTCTCTGTCAACAAGTACATTTTAAAAATACAATATTTCTTTTTTAGAGCAAAGTCATTGGACGAGCCTTTTGCGGTGGGTCCGGTGTGTTCTAGATGCCCGGAATCTGCATCTTTCTGTGACGCGGGTTTATGTGGTAAGTAGACAGAACACTAAAATGCACAAAGAAGATATCTAAATTGGGACATCACTAAACAAATCTTTAAACAAAATAGTAGTCATTAAAACAACTATGATTTCTTTCAATGTGGGACTAAATGTAAATTGTTGAATATCATAGCATTAAATAGTTTGAACACTTTATTTTTAAATATCCGATATCAAAGAATATAGGCCTAATGTTCTTTGCCGATATCTATTTTGATGATTGATGCTGTTTTTTAAAATTAGATTTCCACTTTTTTTTTTACAATGGATAAAATCAGACGAGCACACGTTACTTTGCACACGTTACTTTGCATATTGTAAAGCTTAATTCCCAACCACTAGGGTGTAACGCAAGCGCAACGTACGCACAAGTTGGCCAATCATAAACAATGGATTATTCGAGCTGTCGCTTGTCATTTGTCAGCTCGCTTGCGTGGCCCTCAAGTCCTTGCGTTGCGTCTATAGTGGGAACTACATTGAATATTGTATTATTTTAAATGCTGATACCATTTCTTTAACCATTTTTTCTGCAGTTTCCTCCTGTGGTTTTAACAGGGCAGACACGTGCTGTAAGTATTAAAGTAACTTTACCATACAATACTTTTCCTTTCCAAGTTCATACAAAAATTGGCCTGTATTCGATTCTAATATCCGCTAATGATAATCCATACATCCACCATAGAGGCACACTTGCCTTCGTGTGTTTATGTTTTTACCGAACCACAATGTTTGAAAGTTGTAACCAAATTGATCTATCGAATCCTGTTGATTGGAAACATCTTAATGTTTCACATAAAACGAGAATCTCTGTAAACTCATGCCAAGTAATTAATCAATAACGACAATGACTCATCTAATTAGTTAACCTATTGTCAAATTGTTAACATTCTTACCTCCGATATAGATTTTAAGTTAAGCTTATGGGACTTAAATAACATAAAGTGCAAAATACGATGAAATTGTTTCACTTTGTGAACACAGCACCGCACCAAAAATAAACTTGAAACGTGTATCGTTATGTTACTACTATCCTGGTATGTCTTTTTCTGACAGATTGCCCAAAGACGTGCGTTCACACGGGAATTGGCTTAGGCATTCTCGACAAAACAAGATGCACATGTGAATGCAGCTATGGAACAGGAACAGATTGCCAAGGTAAAATTAACTAACTTTGTAATGGGAATCAGCAGTATTCCATCATAGGATCAACATTAGTCATCTCTTTTCTGCTTCCTTTTGCTTTCTTATTTAAGGAATTCCAACAAATCGGCATTATCCTTTTGTCTTGTACTATATGCCTACGTCTATACATCTCATTCATTAAGAATATAATTTGATAACTATAATGAATCTTCTAACTTGAAAATTGAAAATTCGTCTCTGTGTATATTAAAATAGAGACAAACATTTCGAGTTAAAATCAAAATCGTATAAAAACGTATTTGATGAACAGTCAAACTGTCTTTGAATTACGCGACATGTTTCTCATCAGAACTGTAATCAACGCCTCAAGTACTTTCCACCTACTATACAGGTGTATATAAATAATTAACATAATAAAGAACGAGGTAGGAGGACAACATAACAATCACAGAGACAAAGTTTTTCTATATGTTAAGATAGACATATTCCTTTATTTTGTGAGGAGAGAGCGAGATAATCTCACTACTCCCTACTTTTGTTTTCATCTAAAGTATAACCCACATATTCAAATCAACAGTTTATCAGTTTTTAATTATTGTTTATTTTATTTAGATGTCTGTGAAAATGTCCAGATATACGAAAACTTTGACTACTGTGCTGAAATAAACACGAAAGAACATTGTAAGAACGACAAGTTTCTTCAGCTGCTGTTCTGCAAAGAGAACTGCGACTATGGGTGCAGTAAGTAGTTTGTATTGTATACAAACCATTTTTGGATTTATAAGTTTTTATTTATTGCCAAAAAAAAAAGATGAAGTGTTAGGTATTGATAGTCTATAGTCATATCACCTAGATAGTTTGTATTAGTTTTAAAGTTTAATCAGTTTTAATCCTACCATTGATAAATAGTACCTTAGATAAACGACTCATCACAAGATAGACTTTCTGAACAGATAAAATTACCATTGGGAACACAATCACAAAGTCTGTAATTTCAAATAAACAAAAACACATTTGGTACAATTACGTCAGGTTAGGAAAAAACATCTGACATCTAAAGTACGTAATGGAAATTATTAATAATAATCAAAATTTATTATTTTACCACAGAAAAGTCACCCGATGTTCTTAAGTTGATAAAACAACAACACTTACCGAAGGAGGAGTAGTAGAGAAACCATTTAAGATGAATTCTGCATTCCAAAACACATCGCGACGACGTCATAATGTCATTGACATTTTGACTTCAGAAGACGATGCGCTGCATAAAGTCATCGACTTCGAATAATCTTTACAAGATGAAATCGATGAAAATAACATTATTAACAATAATATATCAGACTAGTTTGTTTCTCTACTAAGGAATTAAAACGCTTACAGCGTGACGTCACTAAAGGTTGCCATTAAACCTTACAGTTTAGCACTTATTTTAATAAAACATGAACAGATTAAAATGAAATACAAAAACAACAAAACATAAATCATAATTTAAGAAATTAAGACAGACCAATAATTCTAACTTACAACAACGTAATTCCATTTAGTAAATAAACAAATAAGACAAATGGCCAAATGGTGTAATGCTAATGCAGACCACTTAGCTCACAAAACAAAATGGAATTGAAAATAGGTACATGGGTTTAATGTTAACATAGGCCTATTCTATATTATTAAACAGATAATTGTCATAATGGTATGTTTAACAATGGGAGAAGGGCCTAATCAATGTCTCTATTATTTAAACTTGAATCTAAAAAAAATACCACAGTTGGACCCATTATGTCACTATTCAGGGAACACTTTCCAGTGAAACGAACACGGGCTATGATATATTTTCTACCACCTTAGGCGGCCTTATTCAAATGGCTATTCTAATGGAACACTTATGGGTTCCTCATTGGGGGACTGTAAATGAATAATAAAACACACCTGTATATAAGATTATGCTGTAACGTATACATTGGAATTATTCGTATAGATATAACTTCTTGTTGGTAAATGTTGTAATAAGTGTAAATATAATATATATAATGGATGTACAGTATATAAGGTAAATGCAGCTGATCACAAACAACTCAGTGGTTACAACAAACTTAATTCAAACATTTCATGTAAATGAACATTGGAATTTAATTTAATAATTTATTTATATATTGACAGATAGTACAATGTTTATTTAGCCTCAAGTAGGCTATATAGCCCGATTATTACTGGGTGAGAATTCTAGCCCAGGTCGTTATGCATGTAGTAGTAGGCCTACGTGTCTCCTTTGACCACGAGACCAATAGTAATAGGTCTAAAACAGTATACAATTAAACACTTTTTAGTAACACATCGATCAATTTCACCACTAAGAGACCACGCATCAGTGTGTTTTACATTATCTAATGAAAGTTCTCAAACAACAGGAAACCCGTGTATAACAGAAAGGGGATATTCATAGTATGTTGACACGTGTAAATTTCCTTGGGGCAGCAGTACTTCTCCTCTCGGGACCACACGAGAGAAACTTCCTGATGTCACCAGTTTTAAAAAGTTCGCCATGAACACACACTAAGACATTAACAACACGTGTTGTTCTATCTATCTACAATGATATGTCTAAGGATAGCTACAGATAATTTTTGATACTACACCTCGGGAAAAGGTTGATGCGTGGTTTCCTTAAACGCAGCAAAAACTGGCAATGTTTGATAATTTGCAACTTATTTACCTTGCCGTAGTAAAAGTGCTGGAATCTTACTAATATCTCAGGTGTATATATAAATATATATTAATATGCTGTCAAGCTTGTGAAGTCCCGTTGTATTATGAACCTTGATGAAACTAAATAAATTGCAACATTACAATTAATTTGCTTTTGCTATTTATTTGGAGTTTCTTTTTCAGCAATCTTTAATGTTCGATTTTTGGTTTAAAAGGTTTTGGAATTAATAGATTAATACAACCGTTACATGGCGATTAATTTACTTAACGAATCTTCTATTATTTTGTGGAAAGAAACGATGTCTCATCAGGCAGGTATACAAATATTTGTATACCTCCTCCATGGTATCACTGAGATACTGATGACAGTAGGCTACTGACAATAGTAGAAATTCGATTTCCTGTAATTCATAAATATCCGATGAAAACAAAACAAATGTTAACAAAAATACAAAAAGTGGATTTTTTTACAAGATTAAACGGTTTTAACGTGGAGGAATTACGTATACGAGGCAGTAAACAGACAATAAAGGGCAGTAAACAGACAATAGACGGCAGAAAACAGACAATAGACGGCAGAAAACTAAATAGCGGGCAGCCTTATACCAAAGAGTCGATTGAGTCATGTCACCGATGGATGGGATGGGGGACTCCAGCACGGAAAAAAATAGACAATAGAGGGCAGTAAACAGAGAAAATAGAAACGTTTTAACTTTGAATAAAGGAGTTTACTAATATTGTCTAATTTTAAACAATCACAACAAAATTTTATATTTAATTTTAATAACGTGACGTCTCAATTATAATAATATAATAATTATACCAGCTGCTCTATCTATTCTTACAATCATTTTAAAATTCCGCTTTTGTAATCCTACCCTGTAGAAACAAAATTTATAGAAAACCCAGAAAACCTTACTACAGTACAACCATTCACTAAATCTTTGCAGTATTGCAAGACTTTTCTTCAAACGGCCAAAATAATTTATTGTTAAATATATTAAGTAATACAAATGACCATAAAAATACCCGAATTTAAAGGAGCACCATTTTAAATACATTTTCTTTCTTTGTCAAAAAAAAAAACACATTTTTTTTGGACATCAAAATGCATTTTCCCAACATTTTAAATAGCTTTTACTGAAAATGAGAAAGAAAAAAATTCAGTTTTACAGCATATTTTTAAGGAATGCATATTGAAAATACATTTTGCGTATTTGTGTACGATCTCTTATAAATTTAATTAAAGCCAGGGGGAAATATATATTCCTTCATGGTTGAAGTTTACTCTTTTTAAGTTTTTGTTTTGTTTTAATGGTTATTTAGGTAAAAATCTTTACCCTAATATATTTGTGCATATTTAGTAAAAAAAAATAAATACTGGTAATACAAATTTAATAAGGTAATGTAATAAAATATTTGTTCAAAAAACAAGCAAGCAAATGCATTTGTACGTTGATTAAAGTTGACGATACGCACGATCCAAATACAAAAATTAGCGGAAACGATGAAAGTGACGCGGAAAATAATCGTAATACGTCGGCTTTGATTTCTATCGTCTGAATGTCAGGTATACGTAGTAAACGCGATCGATTAGGATATTAACGCTAGCATTTATATGCTTCTCGAAACGTAATACTGTAATATAAAACAAAATTACACAAATTAAATTTAACAATAGATATGTTTTCATATAAAGTTTGCGGTACAACACGTATGTAGTTCTGAAAAGAGTTTCTCAACATTTTGATCAATATGCTTTGATTGTCCCTCAAGAGTAAGAATGCTGGTAGTCCAGGACATAGAGCATAAATACGTTTACATGCTCTTTTCTTTACCATAGTCAAAAAAGCGCTATCGGAGTTGCATTGCAGTTCAGCATTGCTCTGCGAGTTATATCTCTGTTGCGAGTGACCTAGCTGAAGAGCTAATGCGACTATACTCTGGTAAAGAACAGTACTTCAAGACACCTTCAGTACAATTTGTGACGTTTTGTAAAAATAATACATATATATTACTTTAAAAACATTAAACCAGTTCATTCCTTGTCTTAAATGTACGTTTTATGGTAAATTATGATAAAAAGTGAGAAACAATGCACTACCTAGGTAGCTCGCGGCGACTGACCTCTCGTGGACGGTCTTTAGGCCTAGCCTAGCTAGGCTTAGTTTTGTAGGCCTAGCTGGTAAACATCGGTAACGTACGAACATCGTATGCTACTTATATACCTAGCCTGACGTTGTATAGTTGCTGCATTAGTCTTTCTATTTTTGCCAGACTCCGTTGATACAAATTGGGGAAAACCCGGTATTTTCGCTGAAAAGTTAGGAGTCTTCCATTTGTTTTGGCCTCACGATCGATCGAAAAGTGGGTGAATTACAGAAGAAAAACAGAAATATCAATCCGCGCGCAATGCATTTTGGGATTTATAGCGGGCCGCTATAATTATTAGAATTGACTTATTTTTTACATTTTTAACCATTCAAAGACAAAAAAAGTTATCGCAATAGGACCATATAGTATCATTTTTAGATTAAATATAGTTTGTGATCTTAAAATAGATCTAAAAAAGGTAGGGAAGGTGTCTTTAAAAAAACAAGATACTTATATTAGTTTAAATACCCAATTTTACGATATAGTTAAAGAAATAAATCCTAAATAAACGACAAAGCTTATATCAATAACACTTAGAATATTTACACTGGCTGAAGAAAAAATAAATATTAATTTAAGGTATAGGCAGAAATTCAGGATATTAAATAAAATTAGAAATCTTCTGTAACTTCTGTTACTCCATTTTGGCTATAAGTTTCTGGAATAGTAACTCGATGGCAGAATTGCGCTTGGCACCGACTTCAAGGACCTCCTTGTGGTTAGCTTCCTCATCCGTCTCCTCATCTCCCAGCATTATACATTTGTTTGTTATAAGAGAAAGACCAAAAACCCTCAAACCACAGTGCCTGGCAACAATCACTTCTGGACATGTACTCATACCTGCAAATAACCAGTAAATGTCAGCAATACAGTAATCATTTTTCTCTCCCAATAAACATTCATTTGGATGATGATAAAAAAAAATGTATAGCCTGTTGTGACTTATTTTAGCTGTCAATTGAGCAGTGCATGCCCCAAATGAACCCACTGGATCTACCCCTGAATATACAACCTAGTTTTTAAATTTTCTTACCCACTGCATCTCCTCCAACCTTATTGATGAGGGCGATTTCAGCTGGGGATTCGTATGAGGGTCCAGACACCATGCAGTAGACGCCTTCCCGCAAGAACGACGAATAGCCTAGACTGTCTGCAAGATCTCGTGCTAACTTTCTCAGCTTAGGATCATATGCTTTTGAAATTGCAGGAAATCTTGGTCCAAATCTTTAAAAAGACAAGAATTTAAATTAAAACAACTAAGCGACATTGCCACAACCCATTCCGAGTTACACTATCAAAAAGGTGTGGAATTTTGAAAATGTAAATCTTTCTGCAAATCTTTAATAGAGTTGAATGTAGTGCAAATCTCGCTTGAATTGAGAGCTCTTATACAATTACTATAGGGTCTATTTACTGTTTACCAAAACCAAGTAACCTTTGTCTCATAAGAATGTTTAATATGTTTCGACTTTGGTGAATACAATGGAAATTTTATCTTTTAAGGAGATGACATAAATTGGGTGATGCTATTGTTATAGATAAATTGAGAGATAATGTGATTAGGTGATGGCGTTGTTACATCATGGTGTTATTCACCCTAAACTTTGTATTTGCAACCACAAATATGTATTTCAATATTATGCTGGTGGTTCCTGTACAGAAGTTACTTATAAAAAAACATGTTCAGTTTCACATCACCTCCAATATGCGATAAGGAGGTGATGTGAAACTAACATGTTTTTTTATAAGTAACTTCTGTACAGGAACCACCAGCATAATATTGAAATCATAAAGTTCTCAAAACACAGCAACAAAAATTGAAAATGAGATTTAGAAATTGTTTGAATAATGATAAGATTATTAATTATTATTGAAAGGAGGAAACGATTGGATAAATTCCATTTCATAAAAAATGCATCATTTGATATTATTATACAGAGTTTATCCAATTATTGGAGACCGAGAAAATTAATTTTATCATTTAACATAAAACTGTATACATTTGTTGTATGAGAGAAACAATCAAATCTACAGAAAATGAGTGTTTTAAATTAACAAAAACGGAAAAAAACAGCATGTATTTGTTTCACGTTGTGACCAGTCCACAGGAGCGGTGCACAGTTTCGTCATATCACGTAGACATAAAACCACACAACAGCAGGAACCAGACATGGAATTTAGGGTAATTTGTAAAAGATTTAAAAGCAAACAGATTACAAAATAGAATGGACAAAGGTAAAAGGTCATGCTAGTCTTTCAGGCTGTATTTAAGGATCAATAAAATCACAAGCATGTATGAGACGGTAAAGGTGCATTTCAATAATATTAGCATTCTAGAAATAATGTAAAGCCACACAGAGAGATACCATGAATATAATAAAATCATTGATATCATTTTTGTAAAGGTGATTAAACTCGAAAAACCTTTTTCTTTAACCTTCTTTATTGCCATTTTATAATATGATAATAATGTATGCATGTTTTTTTTTTATATATTTTTAAATGCAAGTGAAATGAATAAACATCTACCACATATTATAATTTTATACCAGTATGTTTCACAATCTTGCGACATAATAAATTGTAATGTTTCATAACTTTCTTTGTCCTTTTTTCCCATTCATTTCACTATCAGTATCAAACAATCCACATTATTTATAGATATTTTTTTTACAATAATTAAAAATAAGATACATTTTTTTTATATTATATATTTTTTATATTACTATGGTCTAGTTCTTAAATGAGTCTTATTTTGTATAAATGTATTAAAAATAAGATAAATTTTTTTTAATATTATATATTTTTTATATTACTGTGGTCCAGTTCTTAAATGAGTCTTATTTTGTATAAATGTATTACTGGTAGCTCAAGTGCTACTTCAAGCTTGTTTCAATCCTATGGTCCAGAGTTCAATTGTGTTCAATGGTTAAGTATTATTAATGCAAAGATGAGAGATGTGGGTGTTCTGCCTCGTGCAGTATACTGTGTGTTAGATAACATCCCCAAATAATGGACACTCTGGAATGATAGCTGCTCCAGAACAGAAATTAAAATCTAATTTATTTTGTGAACTTTCATCTAATTTTTTTAAAAACAAAATGTTTCCCACAGAAACTAGTGTACAGGACCTACCTTTCATCGTTGGGTCCACACAATGGATTGTTGCCTGATAGCCCTGGCATGTTGATATGATCTTTGATGATCATTACGTCACCAACGTTATAATCCCTGTTCACACCTCCGGCAGCGTTTGTTACAAACAAGGTCTTAATACCAAGTAGGCGCATCACTCTCACCGGTATAGTAAGCTAAATCAAGTAGGAACAAATAAAATAGAAATCATTCATTCATTTTTTCTTTATTCTTTATACTAGGTATAGGCTATTTAGTCAAAGACTGTTCTCCCAGGGGGCCCAGCTATGATCAGTGGCTGTGTAAGTTTACTGCTGTAGTACACTGGGGTAACCCCCTACTCGTCTCGAAAGATGTACTAGGTTCTTTAAAGTGCACATGAGCTTGATGTGTACACTGGTTTGTACTTATCTGAGAAGACTCGTTCTACCACCAGAACCATGGAGCGAGTGAGCCTTGAACCCGATGTTTAATATGGCTTTGTAATTGCGGTTCTACCGTCTTAACCGCTCACCACTCACTCGCTGCAGTTTAATATCCATTATGTAACATAGATACAGAACAGTATTAATACAGTTGAATAGTCAAAATCCTTCATCAAAGTGTCTACATAATGAGAATGCCCCTAAATACAGTAGGAGCTAATGCTAAAAAATACTGTACTGTACTGTACGCCTTGTTTGTTTCACACATTTTCTACTGAACGTACTGTAAGAGGGGTGTGTACTGTAATACAGGTGTCTCCAGAATAGGTATGACCTCTGAATAGGGACGTTCCAAAAAAGGGGGTGTACTGTATTCAAAACTATATCTTTTCAACCATGTTGATACAGTAAAACATTACGTACCTCGGGTAATGAATATCCCTCGTAAAAATGGAATCTTCCCAACATGCACATCACTGGTTTTCCCTCGATGTGACCAAACACAAATTCACTTTTATGTCCTTCAACTTAAAAACAAAAATAACTTAAAATTTAATAATTTTACAAACAGTTATAAAATACTTCATTTCAAGGATTTGTATTTGTAACGTTACCAAGGATTTTTAAGATTGGTTTTTTAAGTACAGGTAGTCTAAAATAATATAATTGACTTCAGATATCTACAATGTCTTTAAAAATTATGATAATATATTGATACAGAGTAAAATAAAATAATTACTGTGCATTCTATTACAGTAGTCTGTACACAGGCAGAGTAACAGGAGCAACAGTTGTACAATAAATAAATTAATATACTATTATTTATAATATATGCAGTTTCTAATGAAACCCTAGACACAGTATGGTACATTGTCTGAATTAGTAAATCTCTAAGATTACCTATGACATTTAAAAGAAGTGTTGAGATAAATGACATACCACTGAATGACGACAAGCTTAAACAAAACAAATAGCACGTTGTATTATGATAACCTGGCAACCTAATTATGTTAAATCGTAGATAATCACAGTATTCATGGTAGGTTTATAAACCTACCACTTAAGTAACGTACTACAAAGACCCCACCCACAATGACCCCACCCAAACACAACATTACAATAGTAAATTAATCACTGTCCTATCAGATAGGTGGTAATCCCCCTGATACAGGGGCTATTTTGTGAACCAGTTTACCGGGGTAACCCCCTACCCGTCTCAAATGATGAACTGGGTTCTTTAAAGTGCACACAGGTTATAACTGTCTATCACTGGACCTACGGTTTATAGTCATTATCCGAGAACATGGAGCGAGTTGGCCTCGAACCCTTGCCAATACTGTTGGCTCTTTTAGGTAAACGTCACTTTAACTGCTCAGCCATTTTAATCGCTATAATTGTTTGATGAATGTTGATAATACAGTCATTTCTAATGCTTAAATGCTGTGGTTTTCTACCATTTTGTCATTACTAGGGTCAGAACCTTAGTACCTGGGTGGAGGTAATAATCACTACCACAAAGTAAACATATGGCCCAATAAGGCAAGTTTCTCAGAAACACAGGATGCTACAGTATACCTCAATAACCTTTGTGCTGTAGTCTACCAGATGTTTATGTTAATGTACTACTTTATTCCACCGCTGTACAATCATTAAACTTGACTGTTCGTCAACTGATAAACCGTACCTGCCTCACATGAATTATAAACCAAATAGAGTCACCTAAAACTCCAGACATAAGGTCAATATATGATTTTACATACAGCATATTGCATTACACTTGAAGTTATAATAGGGAAGTAGACATTACATGGCCTGCGCGAGACTTCTGATACT
The DNA here is from genome assembly GCF_964355755.1 of Antedon mediterranea. Lineage (NCBI taxonomy): Eukaryota > Metazoa > Echinodermata > Crinoidea > Comatulida > Antedonidae > Antedon > Antedon mediterranea. Next base: position 4,260,176 of record NC_092677.1, read on the forward strand.
GATGTTGTAAGTAACCTCTGTCAAGACAGATGTTGTTGGGTAAAAATGATGCAATAAATACAGTAGATAAAAATCAAAAGAACTTAGTACATCTTTCGAGACGAGGGGGGGGGGGGGGGCGGAATAATAATAATTTACATCGTCTACTGTATATTACTAATGTCATCAAAAAGTAACGAGCACTTAGCATTTCAATGTTTACAAGAAGTGCGGCGCACTATCTAGCAAATAACCTAATATAACATCTGTACTGTATAATGACAGACGGAAATAACATTCTAAACAGAATTCACACAGCAGATGTTGATTTGAAAAATGATTTTATATTGACCCCAAAATTTGTTGTTCTATATTGTTTTGTTTTTCTGGCGTCACACAGTCACATGATGTAATCACGCTAACTCGGAAGCAATGTTCGTTATTGTCACGATTACAGATAGGCATTAAGTATAGTAAACAGTTCGATAAAACTCAAGATTACCTAATAGGCATTAAGTACAGCAAACCGTTTGATAAAACTCTTGTCATGATAAAACTAATCACAAGTAAATATTTATTGAATAATCATAACCAGTTTATTGAGACATTAACATTTGAAAACCGCAGCCTGGGCTACTGTACTACTATGTGGTACAGTGCACCAGGATGTTTGGAACAAGTGTACAGTATACTTACTACTAATTAGTATACATGACGTACTGAATGGTTACATAGTTCACTATAAAGTTTTTTTAAAGGAGGAAGGGAGAGAGAAAGAAGGGAGAGGGAAAGAAGGGAGAGGAAATAAGGGAGAGGAAAGAATAGAGAGGAAATAAAGGAGAGGAAATAAAGGAGAGGAAAGAATGGAGAGGAAAGAAGGGAGAGGAAAAAAGGGAGAGGGAAGAAGAGAGAGGAAAGAAGGAATACTGAATACTGAAATGCTTTATTTGTCCATCATCATAAAATAAAAACAGAAATTCTTCTTGAAGATTGACAATTATTAGTACAATACAAAAATAAATAGATATACAATATAATATATTATGTACACACACATAATTGCACAAAAAATATAAGTTATGAAACACGGTGTAAAAATGACTAGGTATTAAAATTGAATAGGATTCAGGAGATTAAAATAGTTTAAAACAGCTTTAAAAGGAAGAGGGAAGAAGGAAAAGGGAAGGAAGGAAGAGGAAGAAGGGAGAGGAAGAAGGGAGAGGGAAGGAAGGAAGAGGAAGAAGGAAGAGGAAGAAGGGAGAGGAAGAAGGGAGAGGGAAGAAGGGGGAGGGAAGAAGGGAGAGGAAAAGAAGGGAGGGGAAAGAAGGGGGAGGGAAGGAAGGAAGAGGAAGAAGGGAGAGGAAGAAGGGAGAGGAAGAAGGGAGAGGAAGAAGGGAGAGGAAGAAGGGAGAGGAAGAAGGGAGAGGAAGAAGGGAGAGGAAGAAGGGAGAGGAAGAAGGGAGAGGAAGAAGGGAGAGGAAGAAGGGAGAGGAAAAGAAGGGAGGGGGAAGAAGGGAGAGGAAAAGAAGGGAGGGGGAAGAAGGGAGAGGAAAAAAGGGAGAGGGAAGAAGAGAGAGGAAAGAAGGAATACTGAATACTGAAATGCTTTATTTGTCCATCATCATAAAATAAAAACAGAAATTCTTCTTGAAGATTGACAATTATTAGTACAATACAAAAATAAATAGATATACAATATAATATATTATGTACACACACATAATTGCACAAAAAATATAAGTTATGAAACACGGTGTAAAAATGACTAGGTATTAAAATTGAATAGGATTCAGGAGATTAAAATAGTTTAAAACAGCTTTAAAAGGAAGAGGGAAGAAGGAAAAGGGAAGGAAGGAAGAGGAAGAAGGGAGAGGAAGAAGGGGGGAGGGAAGAAGGGGGAGGGAAAGAAGGGAGAGGAAAAGAAGGGAGAGGAAAAGAAGGGAGAGGAAAAGAAGGGAGAGGAAAAGAAGGGAGGGGAAAAGAAGGGAGAGGGAGAAGGGAGAGGAAGAAGGGAGAGGAAGAAGGGAGAGGAAGAAGGGAGAGGAAGAAGGGAGAGGAAGAGAAGGGAGAGGAAGAGAAGGGAGAGGAAGAGAAGGGAGAGGAAGAGAAGGGAGAGGAAGAGAAGGGAGAGGAAAAGAAGGGAGAGGAAAAGAAGGGAGAGGAAGAAGGGAGAGGAAGAAGGGAAAAGTAAGAAGGAACAAGGAAGAAGGGGGAGGGAAGAAGGGAGAGGAAAAGAAGGGAGGGTGAAGGGAGAGGGAAGAAGGGAGAGGGAAGAAGGGAGAGGGAAGAAGGGAGAGGGAAGAAGGGAGAGGGAAGAAGGGAGAGGGAAGAAGGGAGAGGAAGAAGGGAGAGGAAGAAGGGAGAGGAAGAGAAGGGAGAGGAAGAGAAGGGAGAGGAAGAGAAGGGAGAGGAAGAGAAGGGAGAGGAAGAGAAGGGAGAGGAAGAGAAGGGAGAGGAAGAGAAGGGAGAGGAAGAAGGGAGAGGAAGAAGGGAGAGGAAGAAGGAACAAGGAAGAAGGGAGAGGAAGAAGGAACAAAGAAGAAGGGAGAGGAAGAAGGGAGAGGAAGAAGGGAGAGGAAGAAGGGACAATGAAGAAGGGAGAGGGAAGAAGGGAGAGAAAGAAGGGAGAGGAAAAGAAGGGAGAGGAAAAGAAGGGAGAGGAAAAGAAGGGAGAGGAAAAGAAGGGAGAGGAAAAGAAGGGAGAGGAAAAAGGGAGAGGAAGAAGGGAGAGGAAAAGAAGGGAGAGGAAAAGAAGGGAGAGGAAGAAGGGAGAGAAAGAAGGGAGAGGAAGAAGGGAGAGGAAGAAGGGAGAGGAAGAAGGGAGAGGAAGAAGGGAGAGGAAGAAGGGAGAGGAAGAAGGAACAAGGAAGAAGGGAGAGGGAAGAAGGGAGAGGGAAGAAGGGAGAGGAAGAAGGGAGAGGAAAAGAAGGGAGAGGAAGAGAAGGGAGAGGAAGAAGGGAGAGGAAGAAGGGAGAGAAAGAAGGGAGAGAAAGAAGGGAGAGGAAGAAGGGAGAGGAAGAAGGAACAAGGAAGAAAGGAGAGGAAGAAGGGAGAGGAAGAAGGGAGAGGAAGAAGGGAGAGGAAGAAGGGAGAGGAAGAAGGGAAAAGTAAGAAGGAACAAGGAAGAAGGGAGAGGAAAAGAAGGGAGGGGGAAGAAGGGTGAAGGAAGAGGGAAGAAGGGAGAGGGAAAAGTGAGAGAGATGAATGGAGGGGGAAAAGAAAAAAGTATTTTTTCAACAATTTAAAATTTAAACATGATTTATTAATTCATTATCATCGATTAATACTGTATTTATTAAAAAATGCAAAACAATTATTAATTACAGTTTAATAATTATCTATTTTGTATTGTTATTAACTGTACAGATACACAATTACAGAAGACGTATAAAAATGAAGATAATACAATGGGAAAAATTTATACAAACCAAGTAAAATTAAATTGGCCTTTAATACATTATTGGAAACGACAAATTAACGTGACCCACACAAATGAAAGGGCACTTTCCAGGGTTTTCCCTGATCGTACGGGGGAGTTAAAACACAGCGTGGTGGACTTTTAATTTCATGACGCACTAAGCAACTACTGTACTGTCTGTTAGAAACATGATCAGAAACACGTGGGCATGTGCAGAATAACTGATTGATGTGAGGCGTAAAAACAACTGAAATTTTCTATTTAACAGAATTTTTTATCAAGACGAAAATTAATTTAAATAGCAAGTTGAGAACACATTGTCAACACACTGTATGGCACATCTGTCATAAAATCATATTGATTTTTCGGTTTAGTTATGATTTCCAAAAAACATTGGAAGGCGACATTTGCATTTTTTCCTTGCTAATCTGATGGTCAAATTGATTTTGTTTACCACTCCATTTATGTCCGATGGTCTTTCCACGGTTATTTGCTGGACATGGACAATGGATGAACTTTATCACTACTACTGTGCTAGTATCACTTTGTTATGCCAAAATATTGACTTACTTTTAAGTACAATTTGAATAGACCTTTATATTACGGTATATTGGTACAGTATATGGGTAATTCTTCCATCTAAGTTGACCCAAAAAAAAAATGCATTGTTAAACCCTACGCTAATTGAAAATTGAAATAATTATTCTTAAAAACCGCTAGACTGATAAAGTTAAATTTTGACTTTAAATAACTATAAATTACCCATTCACCAAAATTGAAGAAGGTAGGGTTTAACTAATTGGGTGATCTGAGATGGAATGACCCATATACCTCTATACTTGGAATGTACTGTACTACATGGAGAATGTTTGACATGATGCATAAAAAACTACTGAATTTTTCTATTTAAAATACAGACATTTATGTGGAGTGGTCAAGACATGCCTGTCCCTTTTATAGAAGTCCTGGATGTATCCTGGTTTGAAGTCGTTATCCAGTAGTGACCTGTGATGGACAGATCAGGCAAGCATGGAAATAACCCTACCTTATACCATTTTATAATTAATGTAAAGTGCTATACTGCAGTAACCTGTACTGTAGCTTTCCATTGGGATACCCCTGATCAGGAAAAACCTCTGTTAAGGGGACTCTTTCCCATATTTAATGAACAAGGAGGCAATAAAACTAACCTCTATTAAGGGGGCCACATGTACTGTATGAGTTCATCCAAACAATGATCCAAAATTAATATTTCAAATAAAAAAACTAGAAATCTATCTAAAGAAACAATATATACAGGTAAACAAAATTGTTCATGCTTTATACCTGTGCTGATAGGAAAGTTTGGAATATCTTTGTAAGAAAAGACCTCTGGGTTTTCAACTTTAGCAGCTAGTCCTGATAAACCAGTTCCGCAGATGATTCCAATCTCGGGCTTGATCGACACCTTGCCACGGATGAGGTTGGCCATTGATTCAATCTCATCATAGCTATAGCTGAAAAAATAATCAAAATGTTCAAATAGTGTGCAAGGGGTGAAGAAGTGTCTGAGGCAGGGGGCTGGTAGGTTCTCTTTTGGTGTGACCGGCCTGAGTGGTCAAATAAGAACTTTAATACCATTATGGGCTTCAAAGTATACTGTAAGTAACTGAATGTGGGTCACAAGAGGCATTTTAGCTTTTGTTTTTAATATACTGTACCAACACCAAATTTCAAGTTCATTTCATTTAAAGAAAATAAACACTGCATATCATGTGTAATGTAAAAAATATTATGAAAAAATACAGAAATCACAACACCACAGTATCTATTAAATATACAATTACAAGAAAGCATACAGTGAGCTATTCCCAAATCAGTGCTTTATGACCAACCACCATCTATTTAATTGTAAGTGTATTTTAAAACCTATGTTTTTATTTTAGTCACATGCAAAGCATCCAATGCATTAAAATGAATGAAGCATGGTGATAAAAATATAAATCAAGTACAAAATACCAGATAATTATTCATACTGCTATTCAGGGTGGAAATGAGAGGGGAGAGGAAGAAAAGGAGTAGGGAGAAGAAAGAAGTGGAAATAATTAGGAGGAAGTGAGAGGGAAAAAGAGTGGGATGCAAAGGAGAAGGAGAAAGAGAAAAATGGAGAGGAAAGAAGTAAGGAAGTGAGGAAAAGGGGAGAAGGACTTAGACTATGAGAGAAGGGGGAAATGAGAGGGAGGGAGAGGAAGAAAAGGAGGTAGGGAGAAGGAAGAAAAGTAGATGGAGAAGGACGAAATTTTAAGAGGAAGTGAGAGGGAGGAAGTGAGAGGGAGAGAGAGGGGATGGAAGGCCGAGGGATAAAGGTTAAGAGGGAGAAAGGGTACATAAAAGGGAGAGGGGAGAAGCAAGGTGACGATGATGGGAGAAAGAAGACTATGAGAGGAAAAATGAGAGGAAATATTGTAAGAGGAAGTGAGAGGGATAAAGGGTGATAGAAGGAAGAGGGAGGAGATATTAGAAGGAAAAGGAAGTGAGAGGGATAAAGGGTGATAGAAGGAAGAGGGAGGAGATATTAGAAGGAAAAGGAAGTGAGAGGGATAAAGGGTGATAGAAGGAAGAGGGAGGAGATATTAGAAGGAAGAGGGAGGATATATTGTAGAAGGAAGAGGAAGTGAAAGAGAGGAAGACAGGAGAAGGTGGAGCAGGAGAAAGTGAAAGGAAGGTACAATAATGCCATTGAGATCAATGAAAGGCTATATAGACTATCTAGAGAAAGGGTGAGTTTGTTACCCGTACAGATGTATTGAAATATATGGTTGTCTATAAATGCATTTATTATTATTAAACCAAGCAGAAATTCCAAATTCACAAAAGAGAATGCCTTTTTAAAATAAATTAATAACGTACTCTACTTTCACCATTAAAGAATAAAAAAAAAGGCAAACAATTTACAATATGTTTACTTACTGGACGTTACTGTGAACATCGTTCCAGCAAAGCAAATTAAAAGAAAACAAATGCTCAATTATTTTGATATCAAGAATACAGTAAACAACATTCAGCAAGGCAGTTTCTATACTGTACCCACAATCAGCCACACGCTAGAACCATGTATCGAAACTGGGCTCATTTTACAGTGCACATCAAACACCACATCATAACGTACATTCCCGCAATTGTTCGCTGAATTTTGCTAATAATATGCAAATGAGGAGAATGTTGACGTCATCCGTTAAAGTTAACATTTATTTATTATTTCTTTATTCCGACATAAAATCATAGGATAAAAACACAATAAAGTATGAGACAGCAAACTTATTTTCATTTGCTCCTGTGAAAGCTCCTATTACTTTAGTAGATAAAGTTGAGTAATTTTACCAAGTAAATGGTGTCAAGTAACTGAACTTGAGTTTGACCTTGATAAATGACCTTGTGGTTACTAATCACATCCTGGAACCTATTGGCATTTTTGTTTGGATATCCAGCCTAATTACAGAGGACAGCTGGACAAATTGTACATTTAATTGTTATTAATTATTTTGATAAAAATATAGTTTAATTCATTATTTTTGGTTAAGTTTTGTGTTGCAATTACTGTAATAATGCCTCATCTACAATCATGAAAAGTGCCCATGTACATGTACAATAGTCCAGACGAGGTATTAAGAAAATATTAATTTCATTTCTTTTCCTTTTTTGTATAAATTTGGACAATGTACTGTATCAAAATGTTACTACAACGGCTGGCATACGCTGACATTAATATACCGCCAGCTTTGACAAAAATTACCCGTAATTTATTTGAAACACAAAAACACAAGTTAAACGCTAGCCTAGGCTTCTTGTGCAAAGTTAGCTGTTCTGTTGTTGGACACCATCCATGCCATGCTTTGTTTCTAACTAAAGTAAAAAATGAAATTAGTTAGACTAGCTAGTAGTAGGCTGACTACTACTACTAGTTTAGCCTTAGGCCTACTAACTAGGGCCTAGCCCTAGGCGTAGTACTAGTACTACTAGTAGGGCTAGCTTAGGCTAGTAGTAGACCCCTACTCACTACAGACAGAGACTGACTGAGAGGCCTATATAGGCTATATAAACTCTTTACTACACTAGTAGTACTAGTAGGCCTACCTAGAGGCGCGCCGACACTCACTCAGTAACAATGAATGAGGCCTTAGCCTAAGCCTAGGGTAGAGAGTATTACTATTGATAATTAGTTTTAATAATAGATATACTTACGTTTTACCCACTCTACCAGCAGAGCACACTGAACCACTTTCCATGGTTAATTTAACAAAATAGCAAATAAATACACAAAATACTGCGTAGCCCTCGCAAGCGTGTCACAGTTGTGATAAAAATATTAATGAATGAAAACTACGTCTCTCTAGTTGGCGCGTTTTCATTCCCGATTGTCGTGAACCGGATGTGTGACGTCAATAATTGACACGCCCACAACGTGCCTTTTCCCACGTGCCGTGTGTAGGCCTAGATGACGTTGTTTGAAAAAAGTTTTACAGACATATCATATTAACGTTTTTTGTGTTTTGTTTGCAACTTTACTTTTTGTAAACCCTCAGCCCAACTACAGTTAGTGCTTTATTTTTACACAGCTTAAAAAAGCAACTATCAAATAAACTTGAGGGCGTACTAATGGATTCCATAAAACTACTCTAAAATTATAAATCAAATCCAAATTGTAAACAAAATTGATTGTGCAGATTGATTGTACAGACAATATAGATAATTTGTCACAATTTATATTATTTTAAGATTTGATCACGACGTAAAGGTCATTTTTAAATGATACGGTATGTTGCTATAACAAGACATACACTCTAAAAAAATATATCAAATATGTAATGTACCATCCTCTATGTCATAATTACCGGTATGCCTCACTCTAAATTAAATAGGAAGAGTACCGTAAAACCGAAAAAAAATTATAAAAATAAACCCCCTCTTTGGTTTGCAAAAGTAATTTCGAAAAGAAGCTCATCCCGAAATCAAGCCCACTGGGCTTCTTTTCAAGATAGGCTTCTCTTAATGTCAGATGCAGACAAACAATGATCGTATTTAAATCATAATTTTTTAATGCGTTTTTAAAAATATACCTTCTTATTTTTTTGTTTAATTCAAAATAAAGTCAATGTTTGTATTATCAGGGAAGAGTTAATTTTAATTCTTCCCTGGTATTATTGATGAGAAAATCCGTTTATAGATTATACTGCTATTGAAAACAATTATAGGCATAAATAAAATCGACTATCTACTAATATAATATCAGTTTCATCAGTTATGCCGTGTGTATTCGTTTTGAAATCCGATACCATCGATGGGGTACGGGTTGAAACACGGAACGGGAATGTGTTAATTAGGTTATCTTAAAGCATTAGAGCACACACACATAAAAATATGATAATACATAAACATTATTTTAGAAGTTCTAGAATACATATGACTTCGGTAGTTCAATAAAAATCATTATTAGAATAACTTTCATTAACACAATTCGTTTGACCAATCGGTAGCGTACAGGTGGTGAAGATGCGTTTTCACTCATTTAGTTTTTCCGTCAAGTTATATTAACACACAATTATATTAATACCGAATGCTACTTTTTTTTCCTAGTCTATATTATTTTATTAGAAAAAATAAATTTTCGTTTCACGTATTAAACAAAAACATAGAAAAAAAAAAGTGCACGAAAATAATGGAAACAGCAACAAAAATATCTCATAAATAAAATATTCAGAAATAGTTAAGTTGAACTAAGGGTGATGATTTAATTTTATAGAGTTTATACTTTTTGGTCAGATGTTTGCTCTATTACTTTGAGCGTAGGGCTGGGGTTAGATTTGAGCGCAAGTGAGAATAGAAACAACATCAGACCAATTATTAGCTACTTTTCGCAATATCTGTATACAATTCTTTACGTTAAACCAGTAATTAATTTCGACTTGTTGTCACGTCAACAACAAGTCTTAATCTCCGGCAAGGACTGGATGTTAGTGGTTGCTATGAGTAGCTTTGCTATATGAGTTGTAGAGCAGCGCCCCCATCCATATTGGCAAATATTCTTCGCAATAGCTAAGCAATTGTGTTTTGCAGTAGGCCTACGGCTAATTGGTGTAAATATCATCTCTATAATTATCTTAACTATAATTGGGATAAGACTAATTAACGATACCTTGGCAGCACATTATTGAAATTCGTCATTACCACACACCTTTAAACAATTATTTCCAATATTTCTATTTTACCATCACTTTTTTTACCTAATTAGAAAGCAATAACATTCCGAGTTTCGAGTCTTGAGGCTTTAATCAATTTTCTAGACTAATTACCGACGCATTTGCAACAAGTCATAATCCGTAATACCTTTAGAAACAACATTTCTACGATAATCATCGCCACATCCAAATTAATATGTTATAAAGGTAGACTAATTAGAAACTAAGTCTGTATATCATTATAAACAGAAAACATTTTAAACTCGGAGCTAAACTCTGCAGCAAACAGCTGATAATTATAAAGATAAGTAATTATTTTTATTTCATCCGAATATTCCATTAGTACGAACAGGAATTTCTAGAAAAAATATATTTAATTTATATTAATATAATAATATTAAATAATAAACAATTATATTAACATAAATGTATTATATATGATCTCTGGTGCGCATGCGTACAATTGAGGAACTATTGCTTTAACGCCGTACCACGCCGAGAATGTTAAAGAATCGGTATCCAATCGAGTTTGAACAATACCATGGAAGTTCCGGGTCTAATGGTTAGGATATTTGCATATCAAGCAGAAGGTTCCGGGTTAGAGTCGGAGTTTGGGCGACTTTTTCTCATAATTCTCACAGATTTTCTCATCCTTATCGTGTCAAATTAATTATCATTATCAGTGCAATGAAATTAATAATATATTGAAGTAATATAAGAACACAATTTTAATTAAATCCGAAGGCAAGTTAATAAGAAAAAAATGACAATGCTGTGGCTGCATCTCTAAATGGAGATACGAAATAAAATAAGCAAAAAGCTAAAGCAAGACGAAAAAGTAAAACAGCCAGAGAAATATATAGCATCATTTTAATTGAATATTCTGTTCGAATCATTGTCACTCTGTATGGATGACAATACCACCACAATATAGTTGTAGAAAAATATATACTTATATTATAAACATTAAAACAATATTTAACATATCAATATCCGAACAATCATTAATAAATGAGATACAAAAACAAATTAAATTAATTTAATATTCTAGTATCGAGTCGTTAGGGAGTTGCGAATCATACGAAGTGTCATTAAGATTGATGGGTAATGAACTGTAATATCTCTTTCTATTATCATGATGAAAAACCTGACTTACAAAATTGTCAACAAAACCTAGTATATCCATGTATTCAAGGATTATTATAATTTAATTACATAATACCTCAGTAGTTATATTGATTATATTGATGTTCAATGCTATGCTAATAAATTCAGTTTTTATACTTAGAATGTTAGCTATTACACAAAATGTACAATCGCATCGCACAAATAAGACAGCGTATTAATTAAAATAGACATGCCTAGAAACGGCATAGTTAGAAGACTCGTCGTAATAAATACAAAAATAATATAATTATGCTACCCGTCTCCACATCGGGTTCCCTGCATAGAAAACCAATCGATAATAATCGCTTAATATTAGCGCAAGCACCTTTAGGAAATAAATGTTTTTTTATTTTAAAATTCATTTATAAAATAAATGGCAAGCGTTTATATAACATCACATCAACTATTTCTAAACTCTTTCTTGCATAATATTACAAAGTGTGTCTGCTGAAAACTGTCCGCCTTCCTCTTTGTAATAATCAATGGAAGAATTAGGCAAAGGCACGGACAAAACTATTATGATCGGGAGACTTGTCTTCAGGAGGACGGGATCTTTGGATTGTTACAAAGTGAAGAAAAACCAGCAAAAGTGTTTTCATTGCCTTATACGTGCTGTGCTATATATTTTCGAATAGTTTAAGAGTTTTTTTCCATCACAGTAAATTGTCACAATTTACATACCTTGAATTTCTTCAATGCACGCAATATACACTTTCTAATGTCATCTTTACGAAATGAATATATAATTGGATTGAGAGCACAATTACACGACGCTGTGAGTGAGAGTATGGTACTGAAAGCTGCGATGCTGTCAAGAGACAGAGGAACACAGAAGCATATAAGGTTGTGATAGGCGACAAGAGGCGTGAAACAGACAGCAAATCCACATACGATGAAACTTGTAGTTTTAGCGGCTCTTAATTCTGTTCGGCGGGCACTGCTAACAGCCTTACTAGTCATCGACAGTGATATCCTCCTTGCGATCATAAATATCTTCATATGTACGACGGTAACAATCACGATCATTCCATATACCGTTATCACAGGAAAGAGAAAATTTAATCGAATATCTTGAATGTTTGATTTTGGACATGTATACAATAGCGTATCCGGTATAGTGTATTCGAACACTACCAGCAGAAGTCCAACTATCCATGTACACGCAATTAACTTGAAGGAAGTCGATGTAGTCATTTTTTTAACGTAACGAAACGGTTTTAAAATGGCAAACAATCGGTCTAGGCTTATTAGTAAAATGTTAGCAACAGATACCAATATTGTGAAAACACCAACGCTGTACAATACCACGGTGTATGTCTCTCTATTTAGCGCACGTGTTACGCTTAGTAAAACAAGCGTGATCCCGGATATAAAGTCTGCGCACGCTAAATTAAATAAGAAGTAGAAACGTGGATGATGTAGTCTATTGTATCGATATATGACAAACATAACAAATCCATTTCCAAGCGCTGCTAATAAACCAGTCACTGGCCAAATAAAATACAAAATTAAGTAATTCATATTGGTAACTTTGAGAAAAATAAGATAGTTGACCTGCCAAAAGTCATCTTCCAAAGCCGAAGAATTCATGCTGTTTTAACGTCACTACCAGCACGGCACAATCCAAATCCTGACGATCAAATTCCAGAATACGATGAACTGCCAATGTATGTTACACTATGAAGCAACATCAAAATTGTTTCTACATTTACCACATTGATAACCGAGATGATTAACTAGCTGGCGTTTTATTCATTATGAAGTATTTCTAATGCTTTTCAACGAATCATTTAGTTCGCATTTTTATGCTCTAAACCGATTGGATCAAAATAGAGCACTCCCATTTATGATCAGTGTAACAGTAAAACAGGGACAATAACACAATTATTCGTGGAGTTGCCTATACAATTGGGTGTGGATGATTATTTTAATTAATACACGATCAAGGTATGAACTTCGGGTTCAATAGACTCAAAGGTGACAATTGGACTACTGTCAATTATTATTCTATTTATAGGCAGGTGAGATACAATGATTGGGTGATAAAATACATACCCGCATGATGTACTAATTTAATATGAAATATATAAATATAAAAATATATAATATTTGACAGGCATAGAAGAATGATATACATGGAATTGCTTATTGCATTCTTAAACAGTAAAGAGGAAGAAAATGTAAGATTGAGAAAAACCCTGAGATGAGATTCAACCCTGAATCATTCTGCTGGATATGCTGACGTCTACCTAACTGTATTTGACAACGCGGGTCTGATGTTCCCATATATGGACATGATGATGTAATATCACTACCATATTTGGATATATCACTACCATATTTGGGCACATCACACTTTTTGACCAATCACAAACGATAGTTTGTCTACCTAGACCACTGATACTTTTGTCGTATGGTTCAAATTCGATTGAGATTTCAAGACGGCTTCTCTTGACTAACTCTACCGTGCTCCAAAATGCAAGCTAATACGTCTGGTGGTAGAGAGCCGGTTGTAGGTGATGGGTGGGACCCCAGTAGTAGGCCTAGGCCTACACTGTCGCAGTGCTACGTACTGAGCTACTACAAAGCTCATATCTTTGGCGAAAAAGTCAAAGTAATTAGCCTTCTGATATCCCTGCCCCAAAGCAAGTCAAGCTCACGCCTGGCGCCTACTTGCGGGTGGTTAAGGCTAACAAAAACTTTTTTAAATCAAATATCTTAAAGAAGATTTTTTATTTTATACTTCCCACAAAACCAAAACAAAATCTTATTGAAAGTTAAGCCGAATTGTAGAAATCCTCCTTCGTAACTACAACAGCAAGTGATAGTCAGTACCGTTTAATTTATGCTTTGTGTTAACAAATTCAGTTACATGCAGTTCATTTTAAAAGAACAAGTTATAAGTGTTTACCGACCGACCAGCATATAGCGAGCTGTAGAAAAAATCATGATCAATTTAATTTATTACGAAATATATAATAATTAATATGCACATAGGAAAACCGGAACTTTAGATCAGCTGATCAGATGTTAAAATCGTAATACAATAGGCAACATGACACAGTCCTCGAATCATTGACTTGACAAATGCTACGTTTTGACGTTGACGCATTCAAACCTAAGGGCAACAAACGTCCTTAAAGGTTTCTGTAACTCCCCATATTTACTCTTAAGAGATTCTAAGTCAATTACTTGTCGCTCGCTAATACATTATTATATGTGATTTAACATGCACATTAAAAGTTTGATTAATATTGCAATTAAAACGAAGTGCATCAAATATATAACTCACAGTACAGTACTGTATTCAAGACACGTCTCAGTGTCTGCACAATATTGATTATTTTCTCTAGGAACCTTGGCACAGCAATGATGTCAGTGCTGTGTGCATAAATGAAATCATCACGTCGTTTAAAGCGCTGTATATACTGTATATACAAACTCTATTTGACAACACAAGTCTCCCATATATGGACATGATGATATCATATCACTACCATATTTGGGTATATCAATACCATATTTGGGCACATTACACTTTTTGAATAATCACAAACGAAAATTCGGATGATTCATCGCGTGTGATTGGTCAAATTACTTGAGTTGCGCTTACGCCTTGCATCTTTCCTAGTGGAAATCAAGCTTTAATGAGTTGACCAATCACAGGCGACTTCGGGTCATAGCTTGGGTGACACTTGGATGCAACGCAATGACATAATCACACTGCAAATTATTTGAACAATCATAATCGAAGTAGGATAAAAAGCTTAAGTCTCACTTGGACGCCAAAGAGCACCAGTTGACAAATCAGTTCGGATGATAAGCTAGTTGGTCACGATCCACTTAGACGCATCGCAAAGACGTAAGCGCATCGTAAGTAATTTGAACAATCACATGCAATGGATCCGAACTTGAATTCATCAAATAGTATTCTATGCAAGGTTCAAATCCGGTCAGAAACTGTTTCGTGTTTACCTTTCATTTCAATAACGATCATACTCATTTTAGATATGACGAACGAGTAATTTACCAAGTAGCACAATCAACACTGAATTTACTACTAATTTGAATATTATCGGTAAAACAATTTAGTTAAAAAACATCTTAATATAACAATAACTACATATTGCTTATGCGCGATCTAGATCTCATATCCGTTCTCGTTAATAAATTATTTACACAAAAGGAGTAGTTTGATAGCTAATACTTTATTGATCTGAGAATTAGAAAGATCTAGAAACTCATACTGTTTTTCATAATTGCAACTATGACACGCACGCAAGTACTCTATTTTTATTGATATAGTGTAGGCTATTAAGAAACCACCTTTATACGTTTTTTTTTCAGGTTCATGAGAAGTTTATTCATACACAAGTCAAACCCAATACACTTCCGACGTATCAACAAAGTAAAGTACCGTCCCCTCTCCGTCTCACATTGACATGGAATGCTCATTTGGTCTAACGTATTAATACTTAAGCGGGTTCTTACACTAACTATGCAATGACGCAACCCGAGTTGACCAACGATAAACGACACGTCGAATAATCCATGGCTTGTGATTTGGTCAACATTTACGTTGGGCTCACGTCATGGCAAAGGCGTAGACTCAACGCAAGCCATTTAACCAATCACAAGTGACATGTCGAATAATCCATATGGGTCAACATGTTGCGCTTACGTCAATGCTCAGGTCGCTTACATGCCCAGTATCCATATTCAGGCCCACCGTATCAATGCCCACCAGTGAAGCAGAGGTCCCTACGTATAATGCGCATAGCATCGACATATGCCTACTTAACGTGTCAATGTCTATGTGTTACAGACACAACCTATCAATGCATAGACATAAACCTAGTCTGGGTTCCAGACGGAGTTTTGTCTTAATATTAGTAAAAAGATAAATATTTTTGCACATATGACGTTTCATACGTATACTACTTGAGCTTGGATATTTTGGACAACGTTCCAAGTGACACAGGTATCAATGTTTAAATTAAGTTCACTTAATGGTTTCCTCACTAACTAATACGTCGATACAGTAGGCCTATGTATAATAAACATGGTATATATTATATACACACGATTAAAAGTAGCCTACAACAAATTGATACGGAGTTTACATATCGTAACATCATAACAATGAGATAATTCAATATATGCTGTTCGTTATAATAGTTTCATTATTGCTAAGACAAAACAGGTGCTACTCTAACAGAGAAAGTACATTTTCTTAATGTTATCACTAATACTGTGCCTTCTTAAAGCGTCACATCAGACAGCTAGAATTGTCTAGGTTATATTAGTGACGTCACACTATAAAATACTTAACGATCATTAACATTATGTGTCCATTTAGAGATAGGTGAGAGTACGTAGTTATGCTTTCTTCGTAAAAATAATGTTCAGCTGTTTTTTTCACCAGATATGTCTCGGTTTATTATTCGAATCGATACAATCTAAACGTTACGTGGGTATAATATACAGTAGTTTTAAAACTAACATTAATGTCATTGCATATGGGTGTATACATACATAATCACATGCGTCAAAAGAACCAATATGAAAAGGATACAGTAAAAATGGGACACCAATCTAACGTATTGATATCACGTGATATCGCGTGCACAAGACATTACCAAATGTACACAATCTATAAAACAGCAAAGGATTACAATTACAAGAAAAAGTGTATGTTATGATTATATTCAATATCACTCATCAATTAATAATACCTGTAATATTAATAAATTGTACAATCAACAAGAACCCTAACCATAGGGAGAGCATCTGGAGAACCAAACTTAAAGCCTTGGCTTAATGCGTCCTCCTCACACAATTATATTTATTAATTTATGTTCTGTATTATATTGTATTGTGTGAAACAATAAACCTGAAAGGTCGATACACTTTAAAGCCATCAAGTCGATCATAATTGTTTTTGCTGAATTGTTTATGAATATTAGCGATCAAATAAAAGAAGATGGAACTGTGTGAAAAAAAGCATCTTCTGTTGCAAAATTCACCTTCACGGCGCCTTTAATTAAATTAGCCTAGAAACATGATTTGAATCTCTTCGGTGATAAAACGTCATCTCAACTCCTTAAAAAGAGGCTGGCGTCTTGACCACTTAGATCACAGAATATACTGATGAGTAGGCTATAGCGTTTTTCTTGTTTTCTAGATACAAACCTAAAGTATTGTTTCTGAGTAAGGCGTATCAATTTGATACCGGTATGTTGCATGTGTGTATACACCAATAATTACAGTGCGCGCCTGATTATAACTCACAATGATAGGTCAATATTGGTTTATTTGTATGTTGACCATTTTAAGAATTGTTCTTCTCATACTAAAGTGTGTCTATCATTTGAGGCTTAAGAGGTGCAGTAGAAGCAGCTGTGAGTCACAGGTCTGGACCGGCAGAATCTCCAAACTCTCTCCAAATGAACAAGAAGTGTTTTGAAATAGAAAACAATGTCATATACATGGCTGCAGTCGCGTGCTTAAGTTAGTGTTTACCGACCGACCAACCAACCGACCGACATAGTGAGCTGTAGAGTCGCGTTGCACGCGACTAAAAATGGGATAAACGAATATTTTTAACATCTGCATTAAATTTGATGAAAAGGCAAATTACTCTTCTTAAAATAATGTCTTCTTAATTGTGTAAATGTCAGTAAAATTACGCATTTGTTGAAGTTGTCACTTCTCTGGAAAAATTGTCAGTTTTACATTTGCATCTAAAAATCTTGTTGAAAAGCCAAATAATTTTCTTCTTAAATTCATTTCTTCTCAAGGTGTATATTACCGGGTTTACAGTGCACCCACTGAAAGAAATCAAGTATATGAAACTAGATAGAACCTGCGAATTGTCTCCACCAAGTGGAGTGCAGTCGTACGCAGAATAATGGTAAATAAGAGAAGGGAAATAACAAATAAGAAATGCTCCCAGCACTATCAAGGTGGTCTTCACTGCTTTAACGTTTATTCCAGATTGATGCTTATTCTGGACTTGTGATTCTGCAATCCGTCTAGCCTGTTTCGCAGCAATGAAGTACACTTTGGTGTGTATCAGAATGGATAGAATTGCGGTAGCTGACAGGACATTTTGGACGACAACGCCTCTAATTAAGACATCAGGCACGAATCCAACGCAATTAAATGCGACAGTGCCTGGTCCATAAAAGCTCAAGAATGCCATCGTTAGTCCAATGATCCAGATTGTTGTCAGTAACATTACGATCTTTGACTTATCGCTGATAGTCATATATTTTAACGGAAATAAAAGAGCTAATAATCGATCAAGTCCAATAAAGAGAAGATTAAATACAGAGATAATAAGACCAGATGCAACGGCTTGAATGGTTCCTTCAAACCCTTTCAAGTGGTCTACAGAGTAAAATGTCGAAGCTATTGTCAGTAGGAGACCGGTGAGATGGTCGACTAAAGCAAGGTTTAACAACAGAATATTGCTTGGGGTATGCAAGGATCTGTTTCCAATAATAACCCACATCACAAATAAGTTGCCAAGTAAAGCAAATATTCCAGATATTTTAAAAAGAACTCCATAAACGACATCTTCCGTCGTAGATACTGAGAAGGAGAAAGGGTTCAAAGATGAATCTGACAAATTCATAATTATCATTTATTACACAAAATTCTCCCGAATAAACTACAGTAGGTCTAGTGTTAGTAAAACCATCTCGATTGAATCAGGTTGTCTTGTTTTTACCTTTCTATCGATACAATAGTTCTAATGTTGGTGAAACGTTTTGATTGAATCAGGATCCTTTACCTTGCTGTTTTACATGTCTTGAAATTCCTCTAATGTTAGCGAAACTCTCTTGATTACAAAGTTCGTTTTTTACATTTCTATCAATATCAGAAAAAAATGGTGACACATCTAAATGTTGAGAACTAATTACTTCAAATTCAAATGCCAAAATGTCATTTCATCCTCCGGTCCACAATTGAACTCCCAGCTCATGTATATGCCTACGAGTAATAAACTTATATACGTAGGCCTACATTATTATATTAAATTATGTATAACATTATGAAAATCAGAAGTTAAAATTAGGTTACTGTATTAAATAGAGACGTTTCCTTACATGAACAATCTCATATAACAATTAATATGGAATGAAATGAACATAACTAAACACACAAAGGACATCTTTACAATACACACATAATAATAAATGCAAACTTGATGAGACAATCACGGCGGTCACTTTACATGCGTAAATACAATATACCTTGAAAGGTGGCCATCGCTGTTGTAATAACATTTCAATTATTTGACACTTAACTAAAAACAACGTATTCCCGCATTTTATGAGGGTAGTTTTGTATTACAATCTGATTGAATTAGTATAAAGTTGTTGCCATGGTAGACAACAACTTACGCAATAATGATGTCACCAACTAAATAATGTTTATATGTCTACAATTAGATAAGCTAAATCCACTTCAATTCTCATAGGAAAATAAGGACAGGAGTACAAAGTTAACCACATGGTGTTTACTGATCTCACGAGCACGACGTTGGTTGTGAAGCTCTGTCTACACTATCAAACTAGTTTCACAACAAAGTGCCCAAATATGGTAGTGATATGACATCATCATGTCCATACATTGGAATATGTCACATGTTTTTGTCACATGAAGTTTGATAGTGTACAGACGTAGGCCTAGACAGATTGTAAAATCCTGCAAGGAATTGAACGGTCCCGTCTTCCTTTCCGTGAAACAGAGTGGGAATGTAGCTTAATTCGGATCAGACAGTTCTATGTAGCCTACAATCTGCCTACCTATGTTCTAAGCATTATTTAAATTAATTAATCAAACTCACACACGGAGAAATAACATTTTCGTATTTTCCATTTTCATTTCAAATTTTTCATTTCCTGTACTGAATTTGTTTGCATCAGAATGCGAGACTAATGCTATGGCCTTTTTATGTTTAGTCATTTAATAATAATGCTTTTATTACCGACACCAGAAGGTTATTATTGCGATATTTGTGGGGTTTTTTTTGTTCGTTGTTCGTTAAAACTAAAAGACGGATTTTACCACTGATAGGTATGGCCAAGAAACACTCCATTGAATTTCGGAGGCAATCCGGACCTGGATCATAATTCTGGATCACTTATTATAATACTTATATTATATAGGGCATAGTACACGTCAAAACTATAAAACGAATCTCTACCAAATTTAAAGCCCTGAAAGATACAGAGCTACGGGAGACTGAATTTTTCAGAAAATCCGCACCCACGATCTCTGAACCGCTTTTAAACTGTGTGAAGATGGTTAAATAAAGGCAATCTAATAGGATGCTGAGCTCTGGAGATCAAACGGTTTATCTGTGGCTGCGACACGATCAGTTCCACGCCCCGCACGCCATGGAGAATGTACATTATACTGTTGTTATTTGTCGCAGCTGTTACGAGCTCAGTGTCATTTTGTTAAATTGACTTTTTTTTTTTTTTTTTTTGACTTCGTTAAATTCGGGCTTTTTGTAGTTCTTAAACTGCCTGAAACATAAGCTTGTCTACATTGTTATATTATTACAGATATCATTAATCAAATATCACTGCGAAATATTAACTGATTTGTCGTCAAGAAACCAGGTAAGAAGATGTTTTACACAACTATGTAATGTAAAAATAGCGATTTGTTCAATTGATGTCATAGCACTGTGAACACAGATAATAGGAACGATTTGCACAAGATAATGAATATGTCTCATTAGTACGTAAGTATAATATAATGCAGTTAATGATTGTGCATGTTATTTAATGTCTCATTAGTACGTACTAATGAGACATTAAATAACATGCACAATCATTAACTGCATTATAAGTGCAATGTAAGCATTACTTTTTCATTTTGCCTAAAGGGCCAATCATCATAAGAATGTATAATGAACGTGAACGGTTAGTAAATGTTTTAGCATCAGTCCTCCTGAATGGCAGTTTTGGTGACAGACATCAACATTTCTGCAGAAACGTGAACGGTTAGTAAATTGTTAAGGATCAGTCCTCATGAATGGCAGTTCTTGTGACAGACATCAACATTTCTGCAGAAACGTGAACGGTTAGTAAATTGTTAAGGATCAGTCCTCATGAATGGCAGTTCTTGTGACAGAGATTGACATTTCTGCAGAAACGTGAACGTTTAGTAAATGTTTTAGCATCAGCCCTCCTGAATGGCAGTTCTTGTGACAGAGATTGACATTTCTGCAGAAACGTGAACGTTTAGTAAATGTTTTAGCATCAGCCCTCCTGAATGGCAGTTCTTGTGACAGAGATTGACATTTCTGCAGGAACGTGAACGGTTAGTACATTGTTAAGCATCAGTCCTCATGAATGGCAGTTCTTGTGACAGACATCAACTCTTCTGCAGAAACATGAACGGTTAGTAAATTGTTAAGGATCAGTCCTCACGAATGGCAGTTCTTGTGACAGACATAGACATCGACATTTCTGCAGACGCTTGATGCTTTCTACATAAACCACATCTGTTGAAAATGTTCAAAATCTGTTTCTTGAATTCCTTTTTTCGCAGAGAGTAGATGATAGGGTTGACGGTACTCCCACTCATCGAGATGTAAAAAACCACAGCGAACACATCTGCTGTGTGTTTTCCACCCAGAGGACTACAAGTATATGATGAGTATCGATACACTAAGCTCGGTATGTAACACACAACAAAAGCACCAAGTACAAACAACGTGGTTTTGATGGCTTTGACGTTGATGTTATGCTTCTTTCTGCCTTGAACTTGAGATTCTGAAATACGTCTTGCCTGGTTAGATGCTATAAAGTACACCTTTGCATGAATCCCAATCGTAAAGACGATAGACACTCCAATTACTATATCAACGGACATGCTGCTAACGGTCGTCACGTACACTCCACAGTCAATTATAACGACTGAGGAGCCGGAATAGAAGACGATATATGACGCAAACATTCCAGAAATCCACACAGACGCAATAAAAACAATACATTTAGTTTTGTCACTTATTTTCATGTATTTCAACGGATACGTCAGAGTTAGTAGTCGATCGACTCCAATGACAAATAGATTCAGTAATGACATGAAGACGAAAGTGACAGCAACTTGAAACCCCTTTCCAAATTTGACGAAGTCACCTGTATTGTAAAATACTGACATAATAATCAGTAGGTGTCCGGTCACTTCATCAATAACAGCAAGATTAAGCAACATCATGTTAGTCGGAGTGTGTAGCAATTTATTACGAATAAAAACCCAGCAAACAAACACGTTTCCAAGTACGGCGACTACACCAGATATTGGATATAGAACCAAGTATATTATGTCTTGCAATTGAGTTGCCATCGGTATTGCAAAATTAAACGGTTCGGTATTGTTAGAATAATTCATTATGACTATTGGTCCGGTAACCTGGTTGAGAAATTGGTTAAAATTGGCTGAAATGAAATAAAAAGAAAAACGCACAATAAATCAAAGTATTGAAACTTCAGTTGAATGGTAAACGAGCCGCCCTCCTTATTACAGGCATCTGTATCTTGTATCTCAGTATGTGTATCTTATTCCTTCTTTGATCAACGCACAAATTAATTGAATTATTTTTAGGCTTTTATAAAATAAAAAATAAATTACAATCTCAAAATATTAAAACAGACCTAGGATAATAAATTACAGTACAACTTATGAACATTTAAAAAGTAAACAATTTGCAAATATACATAATTATAATATAATTTATATTGTTTACATTGTCATTGATGAACGCTAATATTAGTTCAAAACTAATGATATAGTTATATATATATATATATATATATATATATATATATATATATATATATATATATATAGTATACTTGAGTATAAATATAAGAATAAATATAAAATAGTTACCTTTATATTTTTTGTCAAGTCGTTAGTATTCAAATGTGTTTGGTATGATACAATAAATGACAAAATCAGCAGTAGTTCTGAATATACTTGATGTTTGGTCAGTAATATGCACTGATCTAACACTATGTTGAATGGCCAAGCAAACTGCCTTTTAAATTAGCCCTTAACACTCATGCGCTCTGTCACATTTTAATTGTATAGGCATCTTTGATTTTAAACATGTCAATTTCGAAATGAATATTATATAACACTGTTTGTTTTGACGTAATTTATTTTAAAGTGGTACAACAATGGTTTTAACCAAGAGCAAAGAAACGATAATTGGTTGAAATTAGCAATTATGCGTCATATTACACAATAAACATCTGGAGTATTGTTCAACAAATAATGAACTAAATAGAAAATCACTAACGTTTATTAGTAAATTGTTAAATTGAGTGCATGTACTCGAACGTGTAATAAGAGAGACCCAGTGAACTGATAGATAGTGGTGAAATTGAACCACTTAGTTTTATGACAATTCTAAAGATTTAATGTGTATGACGTCCAAAGATTTGTCTACACTATCTTTTATAACTCTATGTGACAAAATATGTGATGTGCCTATATATGGACATGATGATGTCACACCACTACCATATTTTGGTATATCACTACCATGGTTGGGCATGTTACACTTTTCCTGTCAAACTACATTGATAGCGTAAACAGAGCTTAAAATGTGATGAACCACTCGGGAATTATAGACACAATTACGTACCACATAAGTGCACATTTTATCAAAAATGTGTATTCTTTTGTCAAAAGGATACAAGCTGAAATTAGAGGGTCCATTTAAAGATGCAATTGTTTGTTCTATAAGATAAAACTAGGCCTACTAAACATTTAATTCTCGTACGGTATCATCTTTAGTGTATTCGGGTAAAGATATACAGTATTCTATCATAGGATTCATTGCTTCATTGATACTTTTTAATGCTCTTCTGCTTTTTATTGTTTTAGTGCAGTTTTATCCTATTTAACTACATTTTATGTGTATTTCTTTTTTCTTGTTGATATTGTTGACAAAGATCTTGACCAAATAAAATTAACGATTTTATAATGTAATGATTAAAAAACATAAATTGCAAAAAAAGCTTGAAAATATTTGTAGGAATTTTTTTTGATTTTTTTTTTGGTCTATTTAATATTTAATTATCAGCTGATTTTGATCACCTCTGTAAGACAGTGGTGCCTAATTAACCATACAGGGTTACTGGATGTCAGTTTTACAGAATCATAAAACAAACGACACATTCTGGTACTAAAAAACAGAATAACAATATTAATTGTATCAACTAACAAAACTTTCAGTTGACTTACAATAAAACAGTTATCAAAAGTTAAAACTATAATAAAAAAATCAAAGGGGTGGTATAATGGACGCTACAAACAAGCGACTGAACTTGAAAAGAAGTTTTTGGGACAAATACTGGATCACTTATTATCCTACTTATAATAGACCTTAGTACACTTCAAAACTATAAAACGGATCTCTAACAAATTCAAAGCCCTGAAAGATATAGCTACGGGAGACTACATTTTTTAAAAAATCCGGACCCAGGATCTCTGAACCGCTTTTAAACTGTGGGAAGGCAAATCTAAAAGAAATCTAACAACAGGATTCAATTATATGATGTTACATAGAATACTGCCTACCAACAAACGGCTTTATCAGTGGAAAGTTAAAGAAACACAAACGTGTGACAAATGTGGAGAAATTGATAATGAAAATCATTTGTTTTATAGTTGTAGATTTATTCAGAAATTTTGGAGGAAAATGCTTAGTATCTTTTTAAGTTTAAACCACAATAATATATCATTTAAGCAATTAATACTAGGAACGGGAGATAACCTAATAGATTATATTTACACATCTGCAGCCTTCACTATTTTATAGAATAAAAATATTATTATCAGCATTAAATAAGCCAGTGGGTAAATCTTTATGGAATTTATTTAAAAGCAATATGCCATATAACATTGATTGTGAAATATATAACAATAAAGAAACAAGTATAGAAAAATGGGTAGCTTTAAGTAATACTATTATGCTAATATAATTTCTAAATTGATACGATTATCAGAAAAGGAAATACTGTGATACGAGTTACTGGTGGTACTAAGCTATTATGTTTTTTTATTTCGTTTTATCTTGTATATAATTACATTGTATGATTTAGGCTGTAAAATGAAAACAAACAAATGAAAATTCTTTGTGTAAAATATTTTAAAACGAGATAGATGATAATGATGATTATTGTCAAGTGTATAGAAAAATATAAGAAAACTAGAGGGTACTCCGAGAGTACAAACCTCCGCCTACTGTAAAATTCCTTTACATAAAATGCCCCCTGAATATTTTTTTTTAACATTTTTTTTTATTAGTCCTAAGTGTAAATATGTTAACTGCACACTACAAAGTTGTGGATGACAGTGTGGTGTAATGGTTATGTATCCAGCCTCTCACAGTTGAGGTCGCTGGTTCAAGCCCCACTGAGGGTTTTTTTTTTGTTTTTAATTATTTTTTTATTTTTTATTTTTTTTTTTTTTGTGGACCTTGATCTTTGACCCTGACCCTTCAAATTCAAACTCGTCCGAGCTTTTTGGGCATAGATCATTGTGTCCAAATTTGGTTAGAATCGGATAAAAACTGTGGCCTCCAGGCTGTTCACAGACACACACACAAACACACACACACACACACACACACAAACACACACACAAACATACAGGGGTGAAAACATAACCTCCTTGGCGGAGGTAATAATGACAAAATAGGTAATACGGAAATTAATAAATGTAAACATGTTACTAGTGAATTGTAACGACATTTAGAATTAACAAAAATGTTGTTAAATGATATGATTTTATGTAATGACATGAGATAATATATGAATGTGAATAAAAGTGGTGTTTGCGGCACAAAAATAAACAGAATTCTGAGCTCCGGAGATCAAAGGGTTTATCTGTGGCTGCGACACGATCAGTACATAATACAGTACTGTTGTTATTTGTCGCAGCCAGACATACTATCAAAGGACTGATACAACCTCAGTGTCATTTTGTTTTTTGTTAGATTGACTTGGTTCAATTTGGGCTTTTGTGGTTCTTAAACCACCTGAAACCTAAGCTTGTTACAGAGTAAATCATTAATCTGAAATATTACTGCGAAATATTAACTGATTTGACGTCAGGAAATGTAAAAAAAAATTGTTCAATTGATGTCATAGCATTGTGAACGCAGATAATAGGACCGATTTGCACACAAGATAATGAATTTGTCTCATTAGTAAGTACTAACGAGACAATAAATAACATCATCATCAGCACAATCACTAACTGCATTATAAATAAAAACGTATAACAAACGTGAACGGTTAGTAAATGTTTAAGCATCAGTCCTCCTGAATGGCAGTTCTTGTGACAGACATCGACATTTCTGCAGGAACGTGAACGGTTAGTAAATGTTTTAGCACTAGTCCTCTTGAATGGCAGTTCTTGTGACAGACATCGACATTTCTGCAGGAACGTGAACGGTTAGAACATTGTTTATCATCAGTCCTCCTGGATGGCAGTTCTTGTGACAGACATCGACATTTCTGCAGAAACCTGAACGGTTAGTACATTGTAAAGTATCAGTCCTCTTGAATGGCAGTTCTTGTGACAGACATAGACATCGACATTTCTGCAGACGCCCTTTGCTTTTTACACAAACCACATCTGTTGAAAATGTTCAATATCTGTTTCTTGAATTCCTTTTTTCGCAGAGAGTAAATGACAGGGTTGACGGTACACCCACAGAGAGCGATGTAAAAAACCACAGCGGACACATCTGCTGTGTGTCTTCCACCCAGAGGATTACAAGTATATGTTGAGTATCGATACACTAGGGTCGGTATGTAACACACAACGAAAGCGCCAAGTACAATCAACGTGGTTTTGATGGCTTTGACGTTGATGCTATGCTTCTGTCTGCCTTGAACTTGAGATTCTGAGATACGTCTTGCCTGGTTAGATGCTATAAAGTACACCTTTGCATGAATCCCAATCGTAACGGCCATAGACACTCCAATTACTATATCAACGGACATGCTACTAACGGTCGTCGCGTACACTCCACAGTCAATTATAACGACTGAGGAGCCGGAATAGAAGACGATATATGACGCCAACATTCCAAAAATCCACACAGACGCAATTAAAACAACACCTTTTGTTTTGTCACTTATTTTCATGTATTTCAATGGATACGTCAGAGTTAGTAGTCGATCGACTCCAATGACAAATAGATTCAGTAACGACATGAAGACGAAACTTACAGCAATTTGAAAGGCCTCTCCCAATTTGACGAAGTCACCTGTATTGTAAAATACTGACAAAATGACCAGTAGGTGTCCGGTCACTTCATCAATAACAGCAAGATTAAGCAACATCATGTTAGTCGGAGAGTGTAACGATTTATTACGAATAAAAACCCAGCAAACAAACAAGTTTCCAAGTACGGCGACTACACCAGATATTGGATATAGAACCGAGTATATTATGTCTTGCAATTGAGCCATCGGTATTACAAAATTAAACGGTTCGGTATTGTTGGAATAATTCATTATGACTATTGGTCCGGTAACCTTGTTGAGAAATTTGTTAAAATTGGCTGAAATGAAATAAAAAGAAAAACGCACAATAAATCAAAGTATTGAAACTTCAGTTAAATGGTAAACATTCCGCCATTTTACAAGCATCTGAGTTCAAATATTGTATCTCAGTATGTTTATCCAATTCTTTCTTTGATCAACGCACAAATTATTTGAAGGCCTTTATAAAATAAAAAAAATAAATTATAATCACAAAATATTAAAACAGACAGGATACCAAATTACAGTACAACTTATGAACATTTAAAAAATAAACAATTTGCAAATATACATATAATATAATTCATATGGTTCACATGTCACTGACGAACGCCAAAAATTAGTTCAAAACTAATGATATAGTTGCATTGTGTAGAATAAATATAAAATAGTTACCTTTATATTTTTGTCAAATCGTTAGTATTCAAATGTGCTTGGTATGATACAATAAATAACAAAACCAGCAGTAGTTTTGTACTTTAGTAGTTTAGTACTGAAAATACTTGAAGTTTGGTCAGTAATATACACTGATCTAGCACTATGTTGAATGGCCAAGCAAACTGCCTTTTAAAGTAGACCTTAACACTCATGCATCTTTGATTTTAAACATGTCAATTTCGAAACAAATATTGTCTTGACGTAATTTATTTTAAATTGGTACAACAATGGTTTTAACAAAGAGCAGAGAAACCATGGACCAATTTATAGGTCCATGAAGAAACGATAATTGGTTGAAATGAACAATTATGCGTCATATTACACAATAAACATATTGAGTATTGTTCAGCATAATGAAATAAATAGAAAAGCACTAACGTTTATTAGTAAAATGTTAAATTAAGTGCATGTACTTGAAAGTGTAAGAGAGACCCAGTGAACTGATAGATAGTGGTGAAATTGAACCACTTAGTTTTATGACAATTCTAAAGATATTAAGTGTATGACGTCTAAAGCTTTGTCTACACTATCAAACTTTATGTGACAAAATATGTGATGTGCCCATATATGGACATGATGATGTCATATCACTACCATATTTGGGTACATCTACACTACCATGCTTGGGAACGTAACACTTTTCTTGTCAAACTACCTTGATAGTGTAGACAGAGCTTAAAAGTGTAATGAACCACTCGGGAATTATAGACACAATTATGTACCACATAAATGTACACTATATCAAACATTTGACTTTGTCAAGCTAAAATTAGAGGGTCCATTAAAAGATGTAATTGTTTGTTCTATAATAAGATAACACTAGACCTACACTAAACATTTAATTCGTGTACGGTATCATCATCTTTAGTGTCGCCGGTTGAAGATTAATGTATTCTATCGTGGGATTTATTGTTTCATTGATACTGTTTAATGCTCTTCTGCTTTTTATTGTTTTAGTGCAGTTTTATCATATTTAACTACATTTCATGTGTATTATTATTTTCTTTTTCTTCTTGTTGATATTATTGACAAAGATCTTTCAAATCAAATAAAATTAATTATTAATGTCATGATACCCTACGTGGGTCTAATATAAATTTAAAAAACTTTCTAAAAGATGTTCTGGGAAAAAACAAGGCAAGAGCAAAAAGAGAAAATTAAAACTTTCTTTTATCTTCTATATCGAAGCGTTCAAATTAAAAAATGATGGTTTTGAACATAAATTGCAAAAAAGCTTGAAAATACTATTTTGTAGGAATTTTTATTTTTTTGATATTTAATTATCAGCTGATCTTAATCATCTTTGTAAGACAGTGGTAGTAACCATGCAACGCCATACCACTTTACTGAGAAGTCAGTTTTATAGAATCATATAATATATGACACATATGCTGGTACTAACTGAATAAGATTATTAATTGTATCAACTAATAATAGTTTCAGTCGACTAACAATACAATAGTTATCAACTGTTAAAATTGTAAGAAAAAATCATAGTGGTGGTATAATGTCAAAAACGCCACTCAACCATGCGGCTGAACTTGAAATGAAGTTTTTTTGGACATTGATTTCTCCTTCTTTTGAAAATGTCTCCTATCTTTTAACACTAGCAGTTTACTAAAATTCCAAGAGACAGCTTCAAAGAAAAAGGGTGTGCGTGCCGACGAGCAACATCAACCAATCTAATTATTTAGTTCAGCTCATGCAAAAGCTTGACTGGTCAATTTTAGCATGTTGAAACAGTCAACAAAATCGTTATAGACGTTTTTGTGTCAGGATCAGAAAATGTTGCGAATATGCCTATATTTTAACATATTTTATTTTTATTTTATTTTATTTTTATTTATTTTAACATATAACGATTTTGAGATCATCTTATATTGAAAATCAATGACGGCGATGTTTCTTAAAATTAAGAATTAAAAATACCATGAAAGTGTAGGTAATCAAATTAGGCATAACAATATCGAAACTGAACCATAAAAATCGGTGAAATAATACAAACAATTACATTGAAAAAACCTCCCCAAAATAGCTGTTTTTCTGTTCAGCGGAAATCGTCCGGGTTTTGTAATAAAACAATTAGTTAAAGAAACATTTGTTGGAAAGAGTAAGAAAAAGAAAAAAGAGAGAGAGAAACTAAGATAACCATACAATAATCTATATCAAAGCGTTCAAATTATTGTTATTGCAGAAGGCCTATTATAAGGAGAATGAATGATGTAAAACAGAGTACGGTAAACATTTAAATAGTTTCATTGCTCTATGGTTGTTATATGAGTGGAGTTCACGGCGGATGGATGAGGACGAGAATTGTCTCTGCAAAAGTCAACCAATGTAATCCACCTAATGGCCGTGTTTCCTGCGAGAAGCATGTGATGTTTGTGGTGGTTCAAAAGTCAACCAATGTAATCCACCTAATGGCCGTGTTTCCTGCGAGAAGCATGTGATGTTTGTGGTGGTTCAAAAGTCAACCAATGTAATCCACCTAATGGCCGTGTTTCCTGCGAGAAGCATGTGATGTTTGTGGTGGTTTAATTCTGTCCTCAACTGGTAACCTACTTCACTTTATATTAGTAGTTCAAAAAGTGTATACACATGGTACGCCTACATGACGTACGCACTCATGCGACGAAAATCTCAGACAGTACATGTGATGGCAATAGAAATCGCATGGATGTAGGCCTATGTTATTCATGCACTGTGAAAACATCGCATTCGTCTAATTTCGCATACAGTAGTGAAAAAAAGACTTCAGTGTTCTTTACCATCAATTCTACATGTTTGGCTATACAATATTCTTTGACCGCAGGGCCATGTGGACAATCACAGTAATAATCACTATCTATACAAGATGATAATTTACCGTACTACTGTAATGCGCTTGCTTCGCACAATATTACAATAATCAAGAAAAGCGCTGCAAGCAACTCATTAGGCCTAATGCATTTTGTTCAATTCAACTTGGAATTCATTCCAGAAATAATACATATAGCAAATGGTCATATAAAAAGAACTATGGTAAAAACGAACAATTTATTAAGACGCATGTTCAGAAACAAAAATAGATAGAATTTATTAAGCATTGTCCACACAGCATTGTTAAAAAATGAAAACACGTTGTTTTCGAAACGACACGTGCCTACTGACACATGTTCTGTACACAGGTCTAGATTACACGTCCCATTATAGTGACCATAACAAGCGAACGAGAACGGTTTGTTTAGTTTTAGTAAAATACAAGATTATGTACGGTTATGTTAGAAATAATTCATTTCCTACCGTTTTAGGTTTAATATCCAAATATATATAAATAACATATAATACCAGTGAAGCTATTCTTAGATTTCCGTAGTAAATCATCCATTTTTATTCACACAACTTAACAACGTTACAATAACATTCTCGGATAGATTAATTCCCCATCAGATAAATCTAATAGGAGGCACATTAGGCATAAACAAAATGTGTTCGTTTTCTGTCAATTATCAAACAATTTCCATTTACAAATTACAAACTAAAAATTAATCTTCTAAGATTTGTTGCTAAATTTATCTTGTAAATTACGAGTTTCATGTTTTCTATTTTAACTTACCAATTATAGAATAGATAAACTGCAATTTAATGTATCGTGTTTATAAGCGCAGCTTACCATTTGAGGTTAAGGACCTGGGGTTGAAAGAATTATAGTTATAGTTTTAAAGATACATTATCCCCCTCTGAAAAAATAATTCTTACAAAAATGTTGGTTGAATATGCCATTTTAATGGTAGTTATTCACTTTGACCAAAAATTGGATTGAAAAAAAAATGCAAATTGGCTGCAAGTCAATGTGTTTTTGGTTGAATTTAAACGATTATTTTGTCATTTTATAAGTATAAGAACTTACTTTTTTTTTCATTATTTTTTTATGGAAGTGATAAATTTTATTAAAACTATAAAATGGCCTATTAAAGTCCGATTTTATAAAATTTCAATTTTTTACGTTTTCGGGGGACAATACATCTTTAACATAAGAAGGTACCGATTGAACCATAGGCGACCAACCACCAATTTATAACCACTATATTCAGCTGCAAGCACGTACATTTACACCTAGCACAAAACAGTGACAAAATGACTACATAAATGACAAAACTAAAGAATATTTATATAATCTAGTTTGTATTACTCTTCAACTAGTACCGCAGTAGCTGCAGTTTTTGACATTGACATCTCTGCTACTGTCAAACATTCGGTAGACCTACTTTTACATAATCCGCATTTGCGAAAAAGGCGGATAATATGCTTTTTAAACTCTGGCCTTCTCATAGTGTAGATGACAGGGTTTACAGTGCATCCACTGAAAGAAATAGCGTATAAAAAACACGACACCATTGCCGTATTTTCTCCGCCAAATGGCGAACAGTCGTAAGTGGAATACACATACATCATGGATGGAAAATAGCAAAAGAGAAAAGCGCCAAGCACGATCAATGTGGTTTTGATTGCTTTGATATTGACGGTGTTGGCTTGCTTTCTACCCTCTACTTGAGATTCCGCAATACGCCTTGCTTGTTTTGCTGCAATGAAATAAACTCTGGTGTGGATGAGAACGGTCA
Source organism: Antedon mediterranea (assembly GCF_964355755.1). Classification (NCBI taxonomy): domain Eukaryota; kingdom Metazoa; phylum Echinodermata; class Crinoidea; order Comatulida; family Antedonidae; genus Antedon; species Antedon mediterranea. The sequence continues at coordinate 4,292,589 of NC_092677.1, forward strand.
AAATGACAACTCCACACACAATGATCTCCACTGCCATGCTACCAACTGGTTTATCATACAAGGGACACTCAATTGCAATTGCGTCGAATCCACCATACACGCCATAACAAGACATTGCGCCACAAAGCCAGATAATAGCAACTAGTACGATAACTTTTGATCTATCGGGAATGTTCATATATTTCAAAGGAAATGTGAGAGTTAAGAACCGATCAAAGCCGACGAAGAAAAGATTAAAAAGCGACAATATAAGACACGTTCCAACGCCTTTTGACACATCGTAGAATTCAAGAAGCTGATTTGCTGAATAAAACGAAGAAGCTATAATCAGCATGATTCCTGTCACGTGATCAATGAATGCTAGATTAAATAGCAGAATGTTGTAAGGTGTATGTAAAGATCTCGTTGTAAAGATAACCCACATCACGAAGATGTTACCAAGAACAGCAACCACTCCAGATATTTGATAGAACACCGAAAAAACGATATCTTCATATTTCGAATACTCGTAAACATATGACATGAGTGACGTGTCGTTGAGCGTATTGGTAGCCATTTTGGAACTTTCGGTTGATATACTTCTGTTGTGCCTAAACCCGTAATAATAATTTATGATTGTTAATCCATTTGAATCAGTACCATTACCAAGATACAATTTTAATCAAAATCTTAAATCAGAAAACTTGAAACACAAACCAAAGTAAACCGTGTATTATACTTGCTCAAAATTAATAGTAATCTTTAATGATACGTTAAATTGTCATGTTTGTTTTTTAATTAAATCAATACTATTAAACAATAACCAGTGTGAAAGTCAGCTTACATTTTGTACAGTTTTTCTTATTTGTACGGTCGCATAGCTATAGTGACTTTGAATATTATCAAACATCTGGGTCTTACCTGAAATTTGGTCCAATTTAGATATTCAACTGGCTTTCTAATAACTAACTAATTGCATACTAGCATAACTTGTACTGTTTAAGTTACACAATTTCCTTTATTTAAATAGGTAGGTCTAACCAATCAATTGATTGAAAGTTAAAACATTTTTTTTAAATGTTTGTTTAAATTAAAGTAACACGTTTGTTTAAATTAAAGTATACGGTTGATTTTGTGGTAATACGAAACGGTCAGTACTTTTAGGCCTACTCAAAAATATTAATAAACCATAAATTTGCTTTCAGTGAAATTACAAAAGAACAGTTATTACTCTCCAATTCAATAATTGCTATAATATCCATATTGTTGAAAAATAAACAGGGCACACAGTAAATAAATCGATTTTCAATGTAAGTAAATGAGTATGAGTCTATTGCAAATTATACCTTAGTGACATTGTCCCATTAAAAGGTGGACCAACAATGAATATTCGTAACTAAGGTAGGTAACATATAGCTAAATATTAATGGACTTAATACAATGGTAGTGAAAATTATATAATCGAAATGATAAATTTATTTGTCATTAACTTACTGTGTTTTTTTGGTTTAAAAAAAAATTAAATCAGAGTGATAATAAGCAAACGAGTTCAATCCCAAAATCAAACTAACAAATACCCAAATACATCTTTTAAAATAACTATTAAAATAACATAATTAAAATAACTAATTTGAATATTCCGCAAAACTAATGATATTCCGCTCGACTAATCCGCCCTCAATAGTTTACACAAAAACTATTGTTTATAAACAACAAACGAAACTTGTGCGAAACATGCATGAATTAAAATGTATTTATTTGTTTAAACATGTTGATGATGAAGACATTTAAAAAGTAATCAGAAATAAAACCGCATGTCTGGATTATGTTCTATTCAGTCCGCCTACGGCTCAAGCGATACAGACTCGTCTGATGAAGAGAATCACCAGAAAAAAAGAGGTATACTTCCTAGGCCTGAACCCACTACTGATTTGGTGGTGGGAAAGCGCGGCGTAGATGTCTTCCAGTGCCCTACCCCACACACTGAAACTGATGCTAAAAGGCCTAGGCTAACAAGAACAGAATCAAATGGAAGGTACAGTTTTAAAAAGTAGCTATTGGAGTATTCCTTTAAATTGTTTTTGTTGTGGTTATGTGGATGGTATCGTAAAAAAAAAGCTAATATTTAATAATAAGGCTAACCACGGAGGTATACCTCCATGCATGCTAACTTTAACTAAAATAAAAGCCTATTTTAGGCTAGCATTTATTTAGTTGGTAACGCTAGGCCCTAGTTAGGCTAGTTCTAGGCCTATAGCCTATATAAAATAATAAATGCTACAAAATAAGACAGGGAGGTATGAATAATAATATTATTAATACAGATATTTGTTTTATTTTTATACCTCTCTACTTTACTAGCCCAGGGCCAAGTTAGTACAGTACTACTAGCTAGGTTAGGTAATAGTATTAGGTAGCCTAGCTAGGCCTAGTCCATGGCTAGTCTATAGCTATTAGGCTTAGTAATAGTAGTAAGTACGTCTACTCGTTTATGCCTGGTCAAAACCCCCCAAACTAGGCCTAGGGCCTTCTGGTCTAATTTCAACTTTTCCTTCTCCCGATAGTAAAAGTACTTCAGACTTTCTACCACTACCGGATGAAGTGATGTCGATGTTCTTGGGCGACAGGGCAAGTGATGCATCATCATCCAATCATCAAGGACGTGTTAGATCGTTTGCTCATGAAGCTGGAAATTGGGCAACTTATGTATATGTACCAAGTAAGATGGTGTTTTCTAAACATTTTTCCAGGAACTACCATTAAAACCTTTCCCAGAGGATAACTTTTTACTGTTTATTCATTAATTCATAACGAAAAATATTGTTCTTTCTTGAACTAAAAATAAATAAACAAAATCAAATAAAACATAAATATTCAATAGTTAAAGCCCCATTCCCTACGTTTTTTAAATCTAATTTAAGATCACAAACTATATTTAATGTAAAAATAATACTATATGATCCTATTGCGATAACTTTTTTCGTCTTTAAACGGTTAAAAATGTGAAAAATAAGTCGATTCTAATAATTATAGCGGCCCGCTATAAATCCCAAAATGCATTGCGCGCAGATTGATATTTTTGTTTTTCACCTGTAATTCGCCCACTTTTCGATCGATCGTGAGGCCAAAACAAATGGAAGACTCCTAACTTTTCAGCGAAAATACCGGGTTTTCCCCAATTTGTATCAACGGAGTCTGGCAAAAATAGAAAGACAATTAATGCAGCAACTATACAACGTCAGGCTAGGTATATAGGTAGCGTACGATGTTCGTACGTTACCGATGTTTGCCAGCTAGGCCTACAAAACTAAGCCTAGCTAGGCTATGCCTAAGACCGTCCACTCGCCGCGAGCTACTTAGGTAGTGCATTGTTTCTCACTTTTTATCATAATTTACCATAAAACGTACATTTAAGACAAGGAATGACATGGTTTAATGTTTTTAAAGTGATATATATGTATTATTTTCCAAAAAACGTCCAAAATTGCAGGGAAGGGGTCTTTAACTGTTCCAACCATGCCATGTATTACCAAAATACTGACTATTGGCAGAAAATACTGATTTATCAACTACACATAATAAATAACAGTTAATTTGTACACAAACAAAATAATTGATACAAGTGTAAAAAAATAAACATTCATAAAGCGATGTTTACGGATATATCACACAGAGTACCAAAAATAATTGAGGTGCGACTTGGCGAATAAAACAAACTATATATTATTATTTCAGTTGAGATAACAAGTGGACTTGAGGATATTGTAAGTGCCTTGCATGAGTGTATCCCTACTGAATACAACATACAACCAATGGACATTCTTCACCTAAGCGTATCAAAGACGGTCACACTAAAATATCATTGGATCAGACCGTTTACAGAGTTGCTATCACAAAGACTGGCAGAATTACCACAATTTATCTGTGCTTTTGGAAAGCCACGTGTATATGTTAATGATGAAGCCACTAGGTAAATAAACATGCAACATATTCTTCTATACGCAGGCACTAGATCTAGCAAAAACCAGCCCGAACTAGTATCACTATCAGGCACCAAATCTAGCAAAAACCAGCCCAAACCAGTATCAGGCACTAGATGTAGCAAAAATCAGCCCAAACCAGTATTGGAGACTACATCTATTTGTGAAAATATGTTTGTAAACACATACAGTAACCTTTACTTTACAAGATGCCTACATTGTTATGATGTCAAACATACAGCAACAGCTGATATTATATGGTGTTTGTTGGGTGTAATATCCACACCTGCAATAAAATTTGATGATAAAATAATATAAAATTTAAATGCTTTAAACGATCTGTTATTTACAAGGGGAAAAATAAATTGGTATAATTATTTATTCAATAGGTCATTTGTGAGTCTTACAATTGGTCAAGGAGTAAAGGAACTGGAAGACATTGTTAAGGAAGTCGACTTGGCTCTAAATGAATTTAACTTGCCACCATTCTACAAGGTAATACAAGCCTATTATAAATCAAATAGTGACATAGGTCACATAAAGGTCAATGATTGCATTAAATCATAGATATATACTGTATAGCACATAGCATGCTCGTTGTGTTTGTGCACTCTTTGCATAGTGCCATTATTAAAAAAATAATAATTTAAATCATTATCTCATTTAAAGCCAGCATCATTTCATGTAAGCATAGGATGGTGCCTAGGCAACATAACCAAAGACATATCAACAGAAGCATTATCAAATTTAGAGGTAAATTTGCAAAAGTTACTATATTAGATTTCATTCTTTGAAATGCCATTAGATATACCCTATTAATGGACACATTCCTGTTGAACAAACCAGGGCCAATATGTTTCAACCCCTAAAATACCCCTATTATGGAGACACTATGGTTGGTCCTGAAGGTGTACCTTTAACAGTGGCGTAACAGGGGCCCCGGTGTTTATCGAGGCCCCTGAGCAGTATCCAGTGGAAAATACAGGCATTAAAATATGTTGAAAAAGGCTAAAAACTTGGGGTTCTACCAGGGGCCTCAGGTATCTGCGTTACGCAACTGCCCCAGAGTTCTACTGTACTATAATTATTACAACTGAATTTTGTTTTCTACAGAGATGCTTTCTAGAACACTTTTCATCATTAAAACCATCTTGGAACGTGACAAAGCTATGCAGTAAAATTGGCAACAAATGCTTTGCATTTCCTCTCAGCTGACATTTGTGGCAATTCTTGTACTATGCAATAAACCGTGTCATTATTTGCAGATTACCTGTTCCTAACAGAAAAAATATTTTCATTTCTGTCTGAATTCTACACCTGTTTTAAAAAAAGCAAATTGTATTTCAAGAAATAATGACTTGGTCTAATGAATAAAAAGCGCAGCTCTGCAAAATATACAATTGTGCTTCAGATAAGGAATTCAAATTATATTCAAGCTGGAACAGCAACATAATACAACAATTATAAAGGGATCATGTTAAAATTATTGTAAAGTTCTGCATATTTTTTACTGTTTATATTGTATTTTTTTCATCATTGGTTTATGAGCCAGTCCCTGCAATAAACTACAAACCTTGCTATAAACAATTATAACAGGTTAAACAAGTAAATAAAAAGTAGTTACTGCAGTAACATAAAATGTAGTTACTGCAGTAACATAAACAAGTAAATAAAATGTAGTTACTGCAGTAACATAAACAGGATAAACAAGTAAATAAAATGTAGTTTTACTACTTGACAGGTTGTTTACAGACATTTTCAACAATATTATCATAAAAATATGTAATTTAAAAATTGACTGTACGGCAATATTTTAAAAAAACCTCGAAATGTGTCATTTTACAGCTAACAGCCTAACAATGACAATATGGTTTGTGACTGTAAATCTGAATTATTTTTCTTGTTAAAAATAAAAACAATACAATTCAAAAATGTTTTTTTTTACACCAGAGGATTTGTATCTGCATAAATTAATAAATGGAACTTTTTACACCTGTAATGACAATAGGAATGTGAGAATATTTGTGGTAATCAACAAAAGGCAAAAAAAAATATCAAATATGTTTTTTCAAATTGGAAATCTTGTGGAAATCCAATCAGGAATCCAGCACCAAGATTCAAATCCATTTATTATATCATCATTTGCATAAAATACATAGACAATTAAGTAGGGAGTAACAGCACAATACAAAAAGAAAAAACTAAGGCACACCATTCTATAACATTAACTAAGCAATTAATCAAGGCAATGTATTGCATGAATGCAGTGGGTCTATTGTGTACCAAATTCTGTTTAAATTTAGTGTATTCAACTGGAAAGGAAAACATTAATATTAAAAAATAAACCTTTTTTTACTATATTAATTTTGTTACCTTTTATGGATCTGCATATTAAATTTTCAGAATATTATAAAGTAGTAATATACAAGGGCCTTTAATGATTTACTACATTATAGATCTATTAATAGTACAACATGCTATCATATCTCCATGGTGATTTGGTTTGTTTTTTTACTAGCAACTTGCTAATTTCCTTTCATTATTGATTGTGACATAAAATACATTTGAAATATAAAAAAAACAGACAAAAGGAACATTTGCAGTAAAAATTGTAAACTTTCTTTAATATTTTATGATGTTGTTAGTAACTCAATATTTATTTTTTTCATTATGTAATGTTTGTTTGTGAATATATGCACTTTTGTAGGCCTACCAGTAAGTCAATCAAAGTTAATAGTCTTGTTTCTACTGCCTGTTACATTCTAAATTCATGTATACAAACATTTTATTAAGAAAAAATAAACCTATCATTTACTGTACATTCCCATAAGAGCAAATTTACTTTATTTTTTTCTAAATATTTTTTTATCACAAAATAATAATGTTTGCTTTTGTCTTAGTCTGTGTCTTCCACTGCATACTGCATTTAAAACGATCCATATATCGAAATAATCTTTTCAATTGCCATTCTTGATTCTATAGAAACTGTGTATTGGAAAAAATGTTTTTCATGTTTTCATGTTCCCATATGTTCTATATTGTACCATCAGTACCAGTACTTCTATGAATAGATGATTAGTTGGGAACATGAACGCTAGTTGATCAATCCAGTACCGTTTTGACCGTGCGATCATTCGGGAAAACTCCTCCCGCCGTTAAAATCAAAGCAAAATGCCTAAGAATTTTGAAATTTAAAAATATTCATAAAAAAATCAAATATAACAGTTAATTATATCCCAACTGTAAAGAGTAACAGTAAATAAAAATCATCAGTTGGGTTTCTCAAAGTAGTGACGAATAATTAACTGTATATTACTGTATATTATATGTATAATATTTTATTTATATTACTAACTGAATGAATCTTTTCAAGGGTTAAAATATTCAGTTTGCTATTTTCATAGAATCACTTGTAGTATTGACAAATAAAAATGTGTTTATGTGTTTGTCATAACATGATTTTGTGTACCAGCAAGTCTGTGTCTTCCCCTGCATACTACATTTTATGATAAGTATGCAAAATTTAATAAATTTTTACCAAGAAAATATTCATTTGGTATTCCAATCTCATAACAGAGAATATCTTGTAGGCCTACTGAAAAAAGAAATTAAAACAAGGTCATATCATGCAGTCGCGTGCTCAAGTTAGTGTTCACTAAGTGGCGTTGCACGTGACTAAAAATTGACAGGTTATTAGGTGTTTATCACAAAATATTGACGAGTTTCCATGCATGTTTTCGAACCATCAAGAAAATAAACTATAAAAAAACATTTGACATGTTTTTTTGTGTTGATCACAAACGTTTCATATAAAATGTATACAAATATATATACAGTATTTGTTTAAAACATATGAACAGATATGGAAGCCATTTTTATCTTCTGACCATCTTCATTGTTACTGTGTCGACTCTGCCTTCAGGAACTGTACATAATATCTATGTCAACAAAACTTGATGTACGTCCGTCACTTGTACCTCAGCGGCCGGCACTCGTCTGAAATGATCACTCAGCAAATGTTACAATACAGTAGAACCCATCTTCTTTTAATGCGGGTTCTTTGTACCTTCATTTTCTCAGCTTCAAAACATTTTGACTTTGCTTAAATTTCCTGCTTGGGACACCTCTACTGAGTAAACACTTTGTTGGGTCATGAAGGTGTCCCTTCTTTTAATGCGGGTTCTTTGTACCTTCATTTTCTCAGCTTCAAACCATTTTGACTTTGCTTAAATTTCCTGCTTGGGACACCTCTACAAGGAGACACTTTGTTGGGTCATGAAGGTGTCTCTTTTGATGTGGGTTCCCTATACCTTCATTTTCTCAAAACATCTTTACTTTATTTTTCTGCTTTTGACTTTTTGTATGTCACTTTTAAGGCATTGTGACATGTGTTCATTTTCAAGCATTGTTTATTCATTGCAAGTTTGAGAACACTTTGTACTGGTACTATTCGACCATGGAGGCATTAATTGTTATGATCGTATTATTGTTTGGTAATATAGTACAGTACATTAACATACAAACAAAACATAAAATACAGTATGAACTGTAAAAAATGTGAATATGATAAAAATGTGAAAATCTATGTGATTAAAAAAGTCACCGCAATCTAAAATTTCTTGTGCTTGATATGCATATCATTGGATTACTTTCATTTTTTACATAATTATGGTTAAAAGTATACATAAATACAGAATATTTTTTACAATTATTTTTACAAAGTATTATTATTGCAAGTCAGTTTTTGAACAGGATGGGTATGACATAAATGACCTCTACGACAACCTCTTCTTTAAAAAAACTAGAACTGTAGAAAGAAATTATTATTGAGTCAGATTTGACCAACTGCCAAAACCAGGATGGATACTGCATAAATGACCTCTCTGGCCACCTCTTCTTTAAACTGGTACCACTCTCTTTGTTAGAAGAAATTATCAGGTTTGACCAACAGACAGCCACACCCAGATTGGATACTGCATAAATGACCTCTACGGCTACCTATTCTTTCAAAAACTGGTACCACTCTCTCTGTTGGCAGAAATAATTCAGTTAGATTTGACCAACCGCCACACCCAGGATGGATACTGCATAATGACCTCTACGGCCACATCTTCTTTAAATGGTACCACTCGCTCTATTGGAAGAAATTATTGAGCCAGATTTGACCAACTGCCACACCCAGGATGGATATTGCATAAATGACCTCTACGACCACCTCTTGTTTAAACTGGTACCACTCTCTCTATTGGAAGAAATTATTGAGTCAGATGTTGATCACTTGACCTTTTATAATTATTGACATTTACGACCACTCCTTGTGTACCACTCTTGTCAATAATTATTGTGAACCAGATTTAGACCATTTGCCGCACCCAGGTTGGATACCACTTGAATTAATTACATCCACAACCACACCCTGTTTAAACTGGTACCACTCTCTCTGTAACTCTTGCTCAATGTATTCTGTGTAAATCTCATCTTTTGACAAGTTTCCGAATGTCTTTTTATTCGTCTGTAGTAGCAATGACCGTGTTGTTTCATCCAATTCTGAAAGATTAAGAAATTTGTGAAAATAATTAAATTTTAAACTTTACCATAGAATAGAGTATTCTTTATCATTTATTATACCTAGCCTCTTTGATAATACTAAAATATGAACATTACCACTTATTTTTTCTGGTGTTATTATTCCTAAAGTGACATCTGTAGCAGTTACTATTGAACATGTGATCGTGTCTTCTTCTAAAACACTGATCTCACCAAATGATTGCGATGTTGTCAATTTACCCATCACCACTTGTTTCAAACGCTTTTCCTGCAACAACAACATTTTGTTAATATCGACAAAGGTTAAAATCGTTCTCATTTAAGGTTTTGTTAAGGGTGGTTGGCAATCTAACGAAGCTGAAGATCAAAGGGTTTATGTGTGGCTGCGACATGATCAGTTCAACACCTCTTAAATCGATACTGCTCGTCGTGGAGAATATGTATATAGTACTGTACTGTTGGTATTTGTCGCAGCAAGACATAAGATCAAAGGACTATTATGAGTTCCTATCTTGGCAAGGCCTTGATTTTTATTTTTTTCAGTAAGCAGTAATAATTCTTTTTTTCCCTCTTTTTTTGGCTTTTACTTGAATCAACCATTTGAATATGTCTGTATTTCTTTAAAATCTTTTTTTGGCTTCTTTCATTTTTGATGTACTGTATGTATACTATATCTCTGTATAAAGTCTGTTTTCCTGTCAACGTTATTCAACGCTATCGTCGTTCAACGACGATCGTTCGTGAAAACAATCAAGTTGAAATGATAACGATAGCGGGTACCTTACCTCTTTTCCATTTCTCAGTTTGTGATTCACTTCTACTTGTCTCAATACGTGACATTCACCAGATTTAATGAAACCAATAAACGGACAAAGTACACCCTCTGTCACGAGGACTAAAACAAAATCAAAGTGACATTGTTGCTTAAACACAACTGTAACATGAGCTGACACTAAGTACCTGTAGCAATATAATTACACCTGGAATATGATCATACATGGTTAAAAGTGACATACAATATGTTCTTTAAGTGTCATATTGATTTTAGCAAATTGTAACATATTGCATTTTAGATGCAGAAACAATGTAAAAGTATCGCATATGGTTAAGTACAAATTTTTCCATCACGATATTAATTACAGTATAAAGTATCTTATATAACTTTAATACAAGTAAATGGCTGTACTGTAATTTGATGACTTTGACAGCTCAGCTAAAGGCAAGAATTTCAAATATAATATTTTGAAATGTTAAATAAATGTTTAAAGATGTATTGTCCCCCAAAAACATGAAAAGTGAAGATTAATAAATAAACCATTTTGCAGTTTTAATAAAGTTATTCACTTTTTTAAAAATTTCACTTATAAAAAGACAAAGTAAAGTAAATTTTAACCAAAAACCATTGTCAAACAATTTTGCTTTAGATTACATTTTTTTCAGTTAAAGAAATAATTTTCAATCCAGTTTTTGGTCAAAGTGAATAACTATTAGGTGACATTAAAATGACATATTCAACAAAAAATGCAAAAAAATGCGACAATATATCTTTAATAAATGAAATGAACTAACCAGTGTTTTCAGGAAAAAAAGCCCACTCAATAAGTTCAGCTAATTTCAATAGTGACTGTCTTGGCCATAGTTTGTATGACTCACAAGGCTGTACTAAGTTACACTTCTCCGTTAAATCTTTCTCTTTCAGTTGCTATACATATAAAATAAATGGGTTTTTTTTTCACACATTGAAACAATATTGATATAAAAATGCGAAGAGTGACAGAGAGTGTTCTCTTTATATTTCAGCAGATAGCACATTATAGATAATTTTAGATTTTATTAAATTCTTAAAACATTATCAATGTTATAAGTTATCTAGCTGCAACATTATGGAGCTGTCCATGCGTGTTTGATCCAATTACCGGGGCTAATATAATGTGAAATGCAAGGATTAACATATTATTATCCTAAAAATCAACAGGCATGGTATATAGCAAAAAATAATAATGGGGGGTATAACCTGCAACTTGTAGCCTACTGGCCTGAATTGTGCACAGGTGTGGACGACACATACCACAACTTTCCACTCCCCTAAGGTTCCCTTCATGTCGAGTTCTGCCACCAAACAGCACCCGGGAAAAGTTGTACTGGGTTCTTTAAAGTGCACACGAACCAGATGTGTACACTGGACTTCCAGTTTTAAGTCCTTAACCAAGAGATTTGTTCTACCGGTACCAAAAAAATGGTCGAGGAGTGACTTGAACCTGTGCCAATTCTATAGCTATGGTTCGCGGCAGAGCCCCTGCCTTAACCGCTTGGCCACTTGAAATCGAAGCACCAAGTTATAGTTCTACAATTTAATTTTAATAACTCACTTGTGATATTCGTTTGTAGTCGTTACTAGACACTTTCAGAAACTCACACGGCAGTGTATTAGTTTTTACTGTCAATATTCTGAAAATAATTATTGATATTATTTGTGTAATATTCAACTAATACCCTTTTCACATCTGCAAAATGTAGCCAGTTGTAACCAGGCTTGCATACAGTAGTGTGAATACTATTTTGTGGAAAATCTCCCGAGATTTCACAGGGGACCTCTCGGGAGAAAAACACACTGATGAGAGGCAAATTTTTGTTCCGCGATGTTCCCGTGTATTGCCCTGGTATTAAACTTACCAATCATAGTAATCAAATAGCGTGCAACTACACTATCCTTTTGAGATTGCTCAGTGTTCACGTATGAAAATGTGTAATAAGTCAGGCGATCAACCTGGTTACACGTTGTTACAAGTTGTACAAATTTATATGAAAGAGGTATTATTCTGATCAACTGGAGTAGCAACATTTTACAACATATCTAGAATGTACCACTGTTTCAAAAGGTAAGTACAACTGATTGCATTCTGGATGATTGACAACATCCTTTCAAAACAAGTACTTACTGTGAATTAACTTCCTCCCCTTCAATCCCCTCTAAGCAGCCAAAACAATCACCAACCCCGAGCTAAAATGACACATTAGAATTACAATAACAAAGTTATATACAAAATGCATGACACTAAAAACAGCAATAAAATTTAATTATAAATTAATAATAATAGTAAAACAATCTCGATCTCAAAATTGTTACAGAATAATTATTTTTTATATGTATTTTGGTTGTACTTGAGCAGTAATAACATGAATACAGTACTACAAATACTAATTAATACACAAATGTTAATTAATATTAACACATTATTATTTTCCCATTAAGTTTTTACCTCAGGCAAGTCTCTTTCTAAGAGAAAAGTTGTATTCCTGGTTGGTTTAACCTCATTCTTAGCCTTCAAACGTATCCATGGGTCAGTCTGGGCCACTACACTTCCCTTTAGTACGATGTAAAATCCAGTATTTCCAAAAACTACACAAGCAAGCGTACATAATGAGATAATATAAAATAAATGTATATGTGTATGTTAATATTTTTATGTATTTTGTTTATAAGACCATGGAAAATGCATTGGAAACACAGAAAATGTGTTGGCAACACAGAAAATGCGTTGGCGATACGGAAAATGGGTTGAAAACAAAGGAAATGCATTGGCAAAAACGAAGAATGCGTTGGCGACACGGAAAATGCATTGGCAACACGGAAAATGCATTGGCAACACGGAAAATGCGTTGACAACACAGAAAATGCGTTGGCAACAAAGAAAATGCGTTGGTTACACAGACAATGCAGTGGCTACACGGAAAATGCATTGGCAACAAGGAAAATGCGTTGGCTACACAGACAATGCAGTGGCTACACGGAAAATGAGTTGGCTACACGGAAAATGAGTTGGCAACACAGAAAATACATTGGCATAATGGAAAATACATCGGCTACACGGAACATGTGTTGGCAACACAGAAAATGCGTTGACAACACAGAAAATGCATTGAGATAACTGAAAATGCGTTAGCAACACGGAAAATGCCTTGGCAAATGGAAAATGCGTTGGCAAAATGGAAAATATGTTGGCTACACGGAACATACGTTGGCTACATGGACAATGCATTTACAACACAGAAAATGCGTTTACAAAATGAGGGAAACTTGGGTGTTCTTCACAGTCACACCTACCTGTGTAGTCGTCATCCTTCCATACATCTAATGTGACTACAGAACAGATTTCCTTTAGTTCCTTAGTTGTAGTCTGACTTGATAACACGGGAAATGCTTTCAGGTGCTTAAAAATTACTTTATTGTCTTCTGATGACCTCTCAAACGGTCTGAAAATATAATAACACACCATGATGGCTTTCAAGATGCAAATGTCGGGGTTCATTCATGAAATGGAAAGGAGGTATGGTTGGGGTGACAGGTTTAAATGTATTTACTGTAAATGGATCTTCATATAAAAATATTGTTTTTGTACAACCTACCAAGATTTTTAGGGGTTTGTATTTGACGCTGTTGAGATCAGGTCAATCAATGTTTTTCAAATTTAGTGAAATGTTGATAATTTGTATACACCGTGCATGTGTAGGGAAGTGTACAATGGCACAATATGTATAGTGAACAAATGTACAAACTTTATAATAGATAGTGTATATCACTGGGTGGTTTAGAATTTTTGTTCATGTAAATTGTTAATACATAGATACACTTACAGTTTTCTAAGCAATCTGCGGAGGTCTTTGATTCTGTTTTTCTTAATGACCTCTGGGTCAGCTATCTTGCGTTCCTTATGAAGCAGCGCCATATGATCTTTGATTTCATGACTGATGACCTCTGCTGGTGGTGTCTCTTTCTTTTCATGGTTTGAAAGTGTACTCAAACAGCCTTGTAAATTACAAAATAGACAATGGTAATCAAGTTTATAGTAAAATACATTCATGTCAAAAAAATCAAAAAAAAATCTTTATGTTTAAAAAATGGTTGTATTTATTAAATAAATGGCCACTGAACATAATACCCTTTTCACAGGTTTGCAGAGTATAAAGACAATTTTGTCACACTAATACAGTTTATTATGAAACATGTAATCAATTGGGAGATCAAACCTGGTTACAACTTGTAACAATTTATGCAGATGTCAAAAGACTACATTCCCACGTTTTCTATGTTACAATTTAGCTATCTAATTATTAGCAGAAATTCTTTTATTTTTGACCTGATTGGTGATGTTTTAATGCAAATAAATTGACTTGGTGCCCATCCCAGCAGACTTGACGGACTTCAATGATGGACCTCCATTCTTTCCTCCATACATGTAATGTCTCTATTCCTTCAACAGCGAAGCCTGAACCTTTTTGCAGCAGACGATCTTTTGCAGTACAGAATAAATCGGTAAAAATTACCGAAGTTTAAAAATAAAGGGTTTTTAAACAATATTTACCAGTAGATATGTTCGTTGCGGCCAATAGTGAGTGTGTATCACCTTGTTCTACTACCGTCTTTGGTGTAGCTTTTGCATTCACAAACATTTGGTGGTAATATTGCATAAACAAAGAATGATCACATACAGATGGTGTGCTGAAAAGTAAAAACATCACAACTCTTAAAATCAAAACAATAAATAGGCTACAGTAGCCTAGGACTTACTTATATTTAACCAAAAAGTTTTGTTGAAAATGTTATTTAAAAACACATTCCTTGCAATTGTTGAGGTTTTGTGAGTGAGTGAGTGGCCGAGCGGTTAAGACAGTGGAACCGTAATTACGTAGCCATAACATCGGCAGGGGTTCGAGGCTCAATCACTCCATGGTTCTGGCGGTAGAACGAGTCTTCTCGGATAAGGACTACAAACCGTAGGTCCAGTGTACACATCTAGCTCGTGTGCACTTTAAAGAACCTAGTAGTACATCTTTCGAGACGAGTAGGGGGTTACCCCGGTGTATTAGTACATCACAGCCACTGATCATAACTGGGCTCTCTGGGAGACCAGTCTTTGACTGAAGAGGTCACCCAGTATAAATATAAATTTCAATTTAAATTGTAAAAAATAATACAGTTACATACTTGTAATCAGGGAGTTGTAAACAACTCCCTGCTTGTAATGTTGTGTAGGCTTTATCTTTAAAAACATTAAATCAGGTCATTCCTTGTCTTCAATGAATTTTTTCTATCTATTAAATTAGACTTTTTAATTTTATGTTGTGCTCTTTATATGCCTATATTTATACAGTCTTAGTATTTTATTGTTCGTTATGGCTAAAGATTTGGTACCGTATCCATACTTCTAAAAAATAAAGGTATGATAATAGAGGGCGTAATGTAAGATAGATGTTAACCAAATAGGTTATGGCAATGGTTTTCAGCAAGCCAGCTGTGTAGCTTAGTTGGCTGATGAGGCTATGGTTTAAGGGGTTGGAGGTTGGATTCTCTAATTTTTTTTTTTTTTTAGTTTTTAATTTAAGAGAGATTATTTAGGCCTAGCGGGTTAGGTTTTTAATATTTAGGAACGAGTTTTAATATTTAGGAACAAGTTTTATATTTAGGTACGAGTTTTAGGAATGCAATTTTACCGTACCTTTATCAAACGGAAGCGCCCTTTATAATTACCGTACCTTTAGTTTTTATTTAGACGTATAAATATGGTACCGTATCTTTAGCCACGGCATTTATTGTTTGTTACCAACCTACTATCCTTATCACCCGATGGCTCATCTTGACAGCATAACCACCTCAGCTTGTCATAATCAATAACTTGATCATTTAATTCTTCACGTCCATCATGATTAGATGAGATGACTACAATTTTGTAAAAAATAAAAAAAAATATTAAAATTTATTATTTAAAGAAAATGGCCTTTAAAATATTATTAGCCAACCAAGCCTAGCCTAGCCGCCCACTCCTAGCTAGGCGGTTTACGATGAAATCGGTCGCGTCTGAAATCGGTCGCGTTTGAAATCGGTCGCGATAAAATCAACTTCCGGTATTTTGTATGGCGCGCCGCTAGAGCTATAATATTGATGATATCGGTCGCGTTTGAAATCGGTCGCGTTTGAAATCGGTCGCGCTATTTTGAATGGATCGAGCGGGATGCATGCTAGAGCGGGATATACATTTTTCGTTTATATAGATTTAATTGATATTTTTTAGGAACTAGATTAGTTATGTGGATATTTTTTACTTGGTAATATTTATTATCAATCAATAAATTAATTTTTTTTTTGTATTTCACAGGTCTCGGAGAAGGACTGTGTCTTTTCAAAATGGCCATTTCTAAACACGTTTAAATATTATATTAGGCATAATGTTATATTAGGCATATAATAATTCACCTCTATTTATATGTACTGTAATTAATATATTATATAGAGAATATACGTCTGTCGTGTCTTTTATTATGCAAACAATTACGTATGGTTTTAGGATATTAATAAAATATATAGATAATATGTCGTTATAAATCAATCTACCGGCCTACAGTAGGAGTATGATGTACAATGATAGATAAAGGTGAACACGATTCTCAAAGAGGTAATCTGCACTGATATTTAAACATTTAGGCCTAGATTTACCGAGACACTGAGTTGCACTTACTTAATTATTTACATTAAATGATTATTATAAATGAAGAAATAAAAGATATTCAAATTAAAATCTATAGTATTGCCGACTTTTTTACGTAAATTATATATAAATCATACTGTCAAATTATAGAAACAGTACTTTATTCGGAATTATTATGGATATATAGCAAGCCTGTGAGCTACAGCGACTTTAATTGCTTTTGCTTATCCTTGCCTCCTTAGATTTCCACGTGTCTTGATTTTGTTACCTATGTTTTAAATGTATTTCTATTTTAAAGGCTAAATAATGAATGAATGAACATAATCTCATAATCGCGTCGAGCATCTATAGCTCATTGAATCGTTTCACAAAAACCGTGCAGGAGGCCTATAGACGTTTCAAACGTATGGTTATTAGTAATAGACGTCATCATATCTCGCCATCGACAACGATCGTCGTGTTTTGTCCATGAGTTGACATACTAACAAGTGCGTGTTTTTTAAAAAGGGGAAACCCCGTCAGCAAAATAACGTATTGTTAGAGGAAACAGCTTCACGATCATAGAAGGCGCATCTCCGTCGATATGGCTTATTCGGGGGTTTATTTCAGTAACTCGCCTTTTAACCATCAGCATATAATGATCATTTTACTAAAAACTATTTTAAACATTAGAAATAAAAATATACACGTGATTTGCCTCAACAATAATCATTATAAGCTTAATATTATCCTACATAACGGATAGAAATAAAAATAAGGTGATCGAATAGTATGTTGATAACGACATGGATATGATATAATCTGCCACATATATGCACAAGTATAAAAATGGATACGCTGGCTTTACGGGCTATATTGTAAAAATTATTGTTTTTAAATAAATTGTTCTCTTTTACGTAATTGTTTGCATAATAAAAGACACGACAGACGTATATTCTCTATATAATATATTAATTACAGTACATATAAATAGAGGTATTTTATTTTTTTTTTATTTCTTTATTCTGATATAAAATCAATAGGATAAAAACACAAAAAAGTACCGAGACGGCAAACTTATTTCCATTGTGGTCCTAAATTTCCATTGTGGTCCTAGGTAAATTATTATATGCCTAATATAACATTATGCCTAATATAATATTTAAACGTGTTTAGAAATGGCCATTTTGAAAAGACACAGTCCTTCTCCGAGACCTGTGAAATACAAAAAAAAATTAATTTAATGATTGATAATAAATATTTATTAACCAAGTAAAAAATATCCACAAATAATCTAGTTCCTAAAAAATATCAATTAACTATATAAACGAAAAATGTATATCCCGCTCTAGCATGCATCCCGCTCGATCCATACAAAATAGCGCGACCGATTTCAAACGCGACCGATATCATCAAAGGTACAGCTCTAGCGGCGCGCCATACAAAATACCGAAAGTTGATTTTATCGCGACCGATTTCAAACGCGACCGATTTCAAGCGCGACCGATTTCATCTGACACCAGCTAGGCTAGCCTAGGGCCTACTAGGCTAGATAGGCCTATCTATGACATATAGGCCTAGGCCTAGGCCTAGGCCTAGGCTAGGCCTAGACTTTTTAGTCGGAACTTTAATCATGACAGTATGTAGGCCTATGCCATGCATGGCATAGAGTAGAGGCCTTTAGGTACGAAACGACTCGACTGGAATTATTACTTATCATATCGAGCCACTTTGCTCCTGTCCTGTCAGACAGTGGTGTGGCATTCAAAAAAAGAGGGCCTAAAAATAGGCTTACTCACTTTTGTGACGTGTTTGCCGAGGCTTTCTACTGCTCCAAGTTCCATCATTTGCCTTTTTATCTGTAGATTTCAGAATTGACATTACTAATTTGATATCCTGACCTGGACGAACTAAAAATTAAAAAAACAAACAATATACAACTGCCTACTTCTCCCCCCATGCGATTTATCGTCTGCGCTGGCTACGTCACACAAACGCAACACAACTTTGGGTACCGATTTGAGGCCGTTTTAACCCCCCAGATTATGCTATCGCCCGTATTCTTAAACCGGACTTTAGTCGTAGTTCGAAGTTCGACTTGGAAAAGTCGTAGTTCGAGCTATTACTTCAAATTCGATTCAAAAACGAAGTAGTCGAAGTTTGCAGTTCGACTTAATGAAGTCGAGCTTTTAGTCGAGTTGCACACGTCTGGGTAACAAAGGCTATACATTGGCCAATGACAAGAGAGTATTTGAGGAGCAGACGAAATTTTGCGCATTGATATCACTTTCCATTTCTTACAACACTTTTTACGCATCAGGACTATATACATGAAAAATAATTTTAATCGTTAATTATTAGAACAATATCAGTATTAATTTAACAGTGAAGTATATTTGATTAACAACAAATAAAATCTTAAAAATATATTTAGGAACCATGGCGGTACGGTAACTTTTATATTTTCTAGGCCCCCAACAAAGTATGATCGCCACGAACCACGCACTTCATAGCGTGACAAGAAAGCGCTAGGCCCCCTAAACATTCCATCGCGTGGTGAATTGCCGCATCTCCCATTGTCGCTATGGCGTGACGTAGCTCAAGTCGGACTTGCGCGAAGAAAATAATGTAATTTGTATACAGTTGTAAATAAAGATGATTTTCATTACTATAATTTATACCAATGTATATTTAATTAAGCTAATATAAATATAGATATTTCATTCTTCAATATCTGGCCAATATAACAACTCAATGACTGTTACGTTTTTTATAAACATCGTTTAAAAACCATTTAGTCGACCATTTAGTCTGCCCCCTCCAGGACTAAAAAAATCGATCAAAATCCGTCTCGATTTAGTCGAGGTTGGCCTGATTTAGTCGGTGATTTAGTTGAAGTTCGGTTTATGAATTAAAATGACGTCATTTTTTTAGTTTTAGCTCGAACTACGACTAAAGTCCGGTTTAAGAATACGGGCGTATATCTTCATTGCTATGGCGCGCTTTCAGAGCATAAAAATATACGTCATTATCATTATTTTGTCGATACTGTATTTTTGTAATGAATTGAACGTGGAAATGAATGCATAGTTATAATATAATTTTTTTGTCACTATCATATTTGGCCACACACACCCTTTTGTGTAGTGTAGACAGAGCTTTAGCGTCGTACTATACTGTATTTACGGTTTTTTTACATTATTAACAGGATACTTAATTTGAACAAAATTCAGATGAGTGTTGATATTGAGTTACCTTAAATTACGCAATGTCAATCATGCCAACGACAAAATACAAAATCGATTACAGACATGCGTAATAGTAATACGTACGCGACGTATAATTTAGCAATCAACCAAAAAAACAAATTCTGATTTAATATAGTATTATATTACACACTTCAATGGTACAATATTTTTATTAAAAATATAATGTTTACAACACTATCTAGGCTTAGCCTAGCTATTTTATTTTCATTAAAAACAAAGAAGTGCCTTGTCACACCAGTGGTGTATCTCACACAACAATACCTTTGTGTTTCGTTTCGTGTTTATCTTCAAATTCAAAATCAACATTTATTTCCAAAATGGTGGCGTCACCAAAAAAGCAAAAACTTGTGCCAGGGACGCCAAAACAAAACATTCAAAAGCAAACAAAACATATATATATAAGACACAGAAATGAAAATAACAATAAAACTTAAAGCGGTATATCTTTATCATAATGTAAGTTAAGGACCCATTTACACTAGGACGATAACGATCGACGATAAATATATAAGCATAAAACAAAAGACATTAGAAAGGTTTTCGTTCTAGAACTATTATGATAATCATTTTTGATAAAATAATATTTTTAAAACTCCAATCAAATGACGTCATGATTAATAAAAACAATAAAATGTTTGTATTTTCATGATATTATTGCTCTTACTAATCATGACGTCATTTGATTAGACGTGTGAAAATATCATTTTTATCAAAGAAAGCATAGATGGTGGTTATCCTATAGTTCTAGAATGAAATGTTTTTATAGTTTTTTTGTTTATGTATGAACAATGCATATTTGTCTATTATCGTCGATCGTTATCGGACCTTAAACCTGCTATAATACTATGTATGAAATTATTACGTAGATTGACAAAATCGTCAAATTGTGACTTGCGTTGCGCTAACGTCTGCGTTACGCTCCAAAGTGTGGTCTCCACTAGAGGCACAATGCAATGACGTACGCACAACGCAAGCGAGTTGACCAAAGACAAGCCATGGTGGTTCAAATAATCCATCGCTTGTGATTGGTTAAATCACTTACGTTGCGTTACGTCCTTGCGTTGCGTCGCTAGTGGGAACCTGAGCTTAATAGTGTTTAATCAAGCCTTCAGTTTGGTTCCATTAACGCAAAAGGGAATCACACGTGCAAAATATCATAGCATGCGCGTGTTGCGTCTACGTCCTCTTGTAGGACTATAATTACTGAAAAACATCGACTCGTCCATAATAAAAACAACAATCAAGTACAAAATAATGAGATGAAGTCATTCACTTTTAAAGCTTGGTTCCCACTAGAACGTAACGCAAGGACGTAAACGCAACGCAAGCGTTTTAACCAATGACAAGCGAAGTTATAGACAGTTAGCAATCACAAGCGAATAAGCCATCGCTTGTGATTGGTCAATTCCTTTGCGTTGCCTTACGTCCTTGCGTTGCGTCGCTAGTGGGAACCACGCTTTATTAAACGATTGTCTTTGTTTCGTGTTTATTAAACTATATATCGATTTTTAGAGTAACCAGCTAAAGCCATCAATCACTTGTTATAGGCCTGTGTTGATTTGTGCACCACGAAGCGATGATGTCATCAGATTACGAAGACAAATAAGCAACCTTTTTAAGTTACTAGATAAACAATATTCGTTATACAAAAGTTCATGTCTCGAACAGAAGTGAATTCAAAATCAAATTATCTACGATACATCAAAAAAAATGTGCATCATTTCATTTAAATACTGACGTACCTATCGCAACCTATCATTACCAAACGTTTCTTGGTAGTAGAGTACCAGCATAATAGAATAGACTGTCCAGACTTTATCTGCTACACCGGTTACGCGCATTATACTCTTAGGCCTAAATTTGAATAACTTAGAGATACTTTTATTTATCTGGCTATCTAGAATTCCTTATCGAATGATCTCCGAAGTTTCATAGATTTCCTTTAACTTTAATCCAGAGATAGGCCTACTATATTCTAGTAAGGATTTTTTTATATAAGATCTTGATCCGTTTTGGATCTTTGTGGGTTTATCTGTGTTAGTATAATTTGAATATTTTTATATATTTATATAATTTATTTTATTTGAAATGATAGAAGACCTCTTGATATCAGTTCTGTACAATGAAGAATCTGTACGGGTTATCTTCGGTAATGATGGTAAATAATATATAAAAATAATAATAATATAGAAATATGTAACTCACAGCTTGGCCCAATAATATATACATTAAAAAAATGATTTATGTAAATCACCAATTCACAGGATCATGTAAATAACTTGAAGCAAGTAGTTTGCTTAACTGCATTTCTGAATTCAGTAAGTCGAAACCAGTAAATGATTGGATTTGAAAGCGAATTGATAGTCATAAAAACGATATTTATGCAATAGATTATTAAATAAACATCCATATTTTGATCAAGAAAAACCCCAATAACGGAGTTTATTACAACCACTCCATTTGTTATATTAAACACAAACACTATAACACAAAAAGTTATAATC
This sequence comes from Antedon mediterranea, assembly GCF_964355755.1. Lineage (NCBI taxonomy): Eukaryota > Metazoa > Echinodermata > Crinoidea > Comatulida > Antedonidae > Antedon > Antedon mediterranea. The sequence goes on from NC_092677.1 coordinate 4,315,331, forward strand.
ATTTTCATGTACCTTTCTTCTTTTTGTGTCGATTGAGGTGTGTCCCGTTTGTTACAAATACTTCTGTATATGAAAGTATAAATACCTGTATTGACAAATATATACACTAGTATAGCACTGTATACAATCACATTCGACTCTGATAAAAATACGAGAACAGTTTTAAATAATATAACGGCGATTACGGCAATAGTGTATTTTGTTTTCGTGACAATAAGATGGTATTTCATCGGTGCCCAAACAAGTGCGATGTACCGATCTACGGCGATGCAAGAAATTGAGCAAGCGGATACTAAATAAGATATATCTAATAGATAGTACGAGAAAATGAATATGTTTACGTTCAGTTGCCACATAATTGTTACGCTACACGTTGCAACTGAAAGTGAACTTGTAGCATCGGAAAAAGCTAGTAAGCAGACGAAAACATGTTTCTTCTTTCGTAAATTCTTGTTGGTGAGTATCAACAATATTACAAGCGCATTAGTTAAAATAGAAGATGCCCACATTATGTACAGTATCGGTGTTGCATATAGGACCGGTTCGGTTGTGAGCAAATTATGTAACTGTTGTAAATTATGTAAACTTACATTTTTAATGTCTTCCATAATTCTTATTTAATTGGAAACAAAATTGTATCCGATAAAAAGTTATTTTCAAGCGATGTATTACAATTGTAGTTTTAATCCAAAACGGTACTGAAGTCACTCTGGTTGAAAAACAGCTGATGAAGCGTTTATGCACTCTCGGAATAGCCTACGTGGTTTTCTGATAGTCAGTAAAAAAGCCAAATAAAATGTCTTTGTTCGTGGCACTTTTCGTATTTTAAATTTGTTTTCCAATAAAGTAGGAAAACTCTAAATTTTACAGATACAGAATTGTATTTAAAAATAGAACAATATTGCCTGCATGTCCCTTTCTAGTCTCTCAACGAAAATGTGTTTTGCAGTCATGCCATACACACACTAATCTAAAAACAGCAACACAATAATTAACTACGTGAGTTGTTGTGCCAAATTTCCGTTTCGTATACAGTATATTATTAGTAAAACAAAAGGTGCCAAAACGGTTCTTTTTTGCATGCTCTTAATTGTCAGAATGCCTGTTGTTGGTGGATCTTTTCTAATCCAATGTTTGCTTGGTTACCATGGTCGTTGTGTAAAAGAAAACACTCATTAATCAACTAATAATATCAAAATTAGTATAAATGTAATGGACATATACATTTAAAGTAATGCGAAAATGGCATTTAACTTGAATAAAGATTGAATTTGCTATACTGATAATTGTTTCAGCCTTAGTAACTACAAACTAAGTTATATCGCATCCGTCATGGGAATGTACAAACAAAACGTAAGGCGGCTAGGCTAGCCCATCACATTTGTTTGCTCTGTTTCTTTCTTTCTTTTAAAATGGCAGATTCTGAAAGTATTGCAGCATCTTCTCAGATGGATAATCAAGATGACCCATTGAATGAGTATTCGTCGGAAGAAATTGATCGAATGGTAAAGGAATTGCTGTAAGTTATTCATTTTATTCAAATAAATACAACCACCCCACCAGGGCCTACCCAACCCATCATGTCATGCCACCCAGGCCTAGTAGAAGTAGGCCTAGGCTAGGCCTACTGTCTAGTGAACGTGAAGGCCTAGTGAGACCCTAGGCTAGTTAGGTGGTCCTATTATACAGTAGTAGTAGTGGTAGTAGGTAGGCCCCTATTAACTTTTAAATTCCAAACAGGTGGCTACTCTCTGGTGGTATGATTTATTGCTCTAGGCCTAGCCTAGTAGGCCTAGCTAGCCTAGTAAGTAGGTATCTGGTGGTGTTTAGTAGGACCCTAGCCTAGGGCCTAGCTTTAGGTTTAGCGCCTGTTCTATACTAGCCTAGGCCTAGTAGTAGTAATAATTTAATATAGGCCTAGCTAGGCCTAGGCCTAGTAGTAGGCCTAGGCCTAATAAATATTCCAATAAATAAAATAAAATGAGAATAAATTCATGTTGCTGATAATATCTAGGCCTACAAGTAGTTAGGCCTATGCCCTAGGCCTATTATTAAAGACTCTAGACCTAATAATTCAAATTAATTTGCTTTAATATTCTTGTTAATGTCAATGTCATTCATGAATCATACATAGAACTGGAAATGAAGTTATTGAAAATGAGACGCTCATGTTCGTTAAATATTTGAAACGAGTTGACCCAAATGTAACCGGAGCACCATTCGCAGTACCGGTACCCAGTCAGTCATCACACGACACACGAGTAATGCGAAAGCGTTCACGTTCAAAAGGAAGTGGTGTTGATAAACATCTAAAACTGACAGCAGAACAGAAATGTGACATCGCTCAAAGAGAAATTGAAGAACTTCGAGAAGATATTGCAAAACTGAAAGAGGATTCTGAGAAGAAAATGGATAGTTTTAAGGTATAAACAACATATGGAAAAAAAAGATTAAGTAATCAAATTTGCAGTTTGAAAGTAGTACGTTTCACTGTCCACTTTTCTTTAATTTTATCACGGCAGGCTATTATAGAAGAAGCAGATCTTAGGTTTTCGGAGTTAAAGAAGTCATCATACGAATTTGAAAGAGACATAGTAAAGGGTTCAGTGAATACCAGAATTAACCGAGTGATAGCTGAAAAGGTTACGCGCTATTTTGAAGATAAACAAAGGGCGCGCGACACATTGATTGAGAAGTTACGACTTAAGAACTCTACTCTGAAAGTCCAGAAGAAAAAACTACATCTGCAACTTAAGCAGGTTAGTATTTAGTCTTTAGTATTTTAGGTTAGTTCAAGTCTTGTATATCATTATTAATATTAGGGAGCTTAACTTTAACGTTATTTCCCAACTTGCAACGTGCAAGCTCCGCCCACTTTGTATGCAAATCGATCTGTGTGTGACCATCGCGAAAAAAATAATATATTTTCTCCATGGTGAGACAAAAACTTTAATGTGTGTCGATACTGACTTTCTTTTTTTGTTCAAAATAACGACAGAAATCCTCTTTCTTCTTTCTCTCCAAACTATTATGCTGTTGAAAACCCCATACTTTCTTCCAACTACTGCAGAAGACATTTATTTTTCTTATCTCTTATCCAACTTTTTCACAAAATTAAGTAAGATAATTGTTTTATTTTTCAGAAAGAGGAAATGGGTGAAGTGTTACACGAGGTTGATTTCCAGCAGCTAAAGATTGAAAACAGTCAGTATTTGGAAAAAATTGACGAGCGTAACCAAGATTTGCTAAGACTTAAACTAATGTCCGGCAACACTCAGCAAGTTCTCAATTCATACAAGGTAACTTGGTTTTCTATTTTATTGTTATTCTTATTCAATACATAAACTTCTTGCAATGCTAATGCATTCAAATACCCTAGCATTATAAATGTTATAGTATAGTATACAGCAACTCTGAGAGATAAAGAATTCATGCATATTATAAATGTTACTAGTTTTGGAAGAAAATTTGACAATAATCACATTAGTAATAACATTTTATGAAACTTGGAACCAATTCATTTTTCTTTAAAACAAAATATCCTACATGTGCATTCTGACATAATTCAAATGAAAAAAGGAAAAGTTGGTCACACTTTTCCCAACATGTCTAATCTCAACATCCCCCCCCCCCACACAAATTCCATCTCCATCACTTCCATCCCCTGTCACTTACATCCCCACAACTTCCCTCTCCTCCCTCTCATCCAATTCCCCCTGGCCCATATACCCATGTGGTCCTTCGTCAGTATTCATCCAGATCCAGAAGACAGAGAAATATATAATTAATTTTTACATTTTTATAAATTTAATTTAAAGAAAAAGCTACAAACGTTGACGCTTGAGTCGGATCGTCTTCATTCTGAAATCACTTCCAGGAATGATCTGCTTGGAAAAATCGATACAGAGACGGAAACGGTTGAAGCTGTAAGTTCAATAAGTTGTGTTTTACTTCTCGTTGTTTTATTTCAGCATAGAACCTAACTTTTAATTACGTTGTCAAAATTCTGTTTTTAAAAAGGAGAGAGCAAAAGCGGAGGAAGTAAATCGTAAACTACGCCAACAACTTGATGATTTTAGAGTTCCAGAAGTTGTCGAGTATGTCCAAGAAAAAGCGGACTTGTATGAAATGAACAAAACTGTTAAAAGTTGGGAGAGAAAAGTGGAGATTGCAGAGGTATTTCATTTTTGGAACTTAAAGCATAGATAAAAAATACAAAAGTAACATGCAAACATTATTGGTAATTGGTACCACTTTGTTACTCTCCCAAAACAGAACTTCCTTGGTCCCAATTTATAGCAAGGTTGTACATATACACAGCGATAATTATATAATCATCAGAATGGTACAAGTAATTGCCTTCTACATCAAAATGTCAATAATTTAAAGATCGATAAAGATCTGAATAAGATAGAAAAACAAAATCCAATAATTGTAACTTTGTACATATTAGTTTTTTTCTTCACATTAATACAAAATTGTTTAAAATTCCTTTTGGGTTAATCTAATGGACATTCTATAGACCTTATTATTATATTACCTTGTTTTATCGTTGTTTGTGTGATTTATACTGTAGCTAGTTAGGATTAGTACGTTCAATTAAAATATGTTTACATGATCAAAAAAAAAACTTTCATAATATAGAATAATACAGGTTACATTCCAATTTAATCAAGTACAATATATACTATAATTTTAGTAGCATCTCTTTGCATCCTTAAATAGTAGCTATAATAAAAAAAAAAGTCGATATGTAATCTAGGATCATAGTAAAAATATGCATTGTCACCAAAAATGTTTATTATTGACAAATGTGTAAAATGAGGACGACTAGTACTATTTTATTGTTTGAACTTAGAAATGGAAAAAAAAAATCGATCATTTTAATCAAATTTATTTTCGAAATTCTTTTTCATTATAGATGGCCTTGAGAGCTAACCGAAAGACATGGCAACAATTGAAGGCAGCTAGTCACCAACAGCAACAGCAACTATGGAACATGGAACCAATCAAAATGTCCTAAGCAAGTAATGTCGTCTGCTGAAGATACAGTTACATCAATTGGTGTTTACTCCCTCTTCCAAAATTATTGATTTTTCTTTTACTAAATTATGAATTATATTTGTCAGACAAACATTTATTGTGTATTTAGATAAAGTGTAAATAAACAAACATGTTGTAATTGAAATGCTGTATTTTGTGTATTTAATATAATATAGACTTCTTTCTATGTATAAAATTACCTTTACTCATTTTGTTCTTTCAATATAAGTTTTAATATAAACTAGAAAGGCACTTCGAGAGTGCAAACCTCGCCTAGCCTAGGCATATGAAAATGTATGTTTCCATACAGCTATGAAACCATCCTTTAACATTTTATGTATTTATAACCTTTTGACTAATCTTCCTAACAAATATAGAAAGAAACGAACAAACAAATGCACACACGTGATCGACCACATAACCTCTCGCCATTTTGGGCGAAGGTAACAACAATTACATACGAGAAACATTAATATCAACTGTTAAAAGGGTAATATCAACAGACCGAACACGTTATTTGATTGGCTTGGTCATGATCAGCGCGCGGAAGCATGATTAACGGTGAATGTGAATCTACCTATGTGATTGGTCACTTGTGCGTTGCGCGTACTTTAATTCTTGCATATCATTATACCGTAGTGTCTACAATCATAATCGCAATATACAATACAAGTACTCGTATAGTATTCGTATTTTATGCGTTGTTGCTGTAAAGTATTTAGTAAAACCAGAGATAGAGTATAATTACATTTACATATTGTAAGAAAGTGTGATGAACAATGAATATGTCTTCTAATTAATTGGCAAATGTTAGGCTTAGGAAATTCTCAAATGATTAGAAATATCGATCGGATTTCGAATAAATATCTTCTTAAATAATGTTACAATAATCTGGAAGACGCTCATTTTAAATTTTTTTGCAGATGACAAGCATCGTTCTATCGCAGACTAGTAATTTATTATAAAACATAACAGGTTTCCATTTTTATTTTGCCTTTCCGTTTACGAAAAAAGTATCACGACCTATGCGGGAAAAACGAATATTGTCTGTGATATCTATATATTTTCGTAACTTTACGAATTGTACGTCCACGCATTATTAAGAGACAGATAGATGCATTGGTTGATACAACTAGGGCCAATTAAGAAACGAAATCAACATTGAAATTGGCCTAAGAAAATATGGCTCAAGAAGAGGACTCTGTACTTGGAATAAGTCGAAAGTTCGGAGAAAACACTTCTTCACATGGTATACCACGGGTAGTAGCGTCAAAATCGTATTTTGGAAAGATCTTCTGGAGTTGTTTGTATGTTGCTTCTCTAGTGGCGTTCACTTGGCAGGCCTATGTCCTCATCGATACATACTTCAAGTGGGAAGTTTCTATCAAAGTAAGTCGAATTTAAAAGGTGTATAGTTTAACTTCACTCAAGGGCTATACATACAAAATCGAGGTTTACACTTTTGTACATTTAAAGCTCTGTCTGCACCATCAATTTTTGTGAAAAAAAAATGTGATGTGCCCATGTATAGACACGATGATGTCATATCCCTACCATAGTGGACACATCACATTATTTTTGTTGTCTAAGTAGTTTGATAGTGTAGACAGAGCCCAAGGAACTGCATTCATACGGCCCTTTTGTGGTCAATTGAATAATGACCCGATATTCCTTTATAATAGGCCTATAGTACCTTCTACATTTAGGCCTAACATCAAATTCATACATTTGCAGGGCTTTAACAGTAACGTTTGACTTATTTCCATTTTTGTAGAACTGAAATAGCAATTCTTTATAAAAGATTAAATCAAATTATTAATTACGCACATTTATATTAGAAAAGAAATGAATTTCTTGAAATATTTCTTGTTTTGATTTTATTCGTTCAGTAATTAATTAATGAAACGGATATTTCTTGCTTTGCTTTTATTTATTTTTGTCAGTACGTCGTTGAAAACTCAGACGCCAGACCCTTGCAATTTCCCGCCGTTACCTTGTGCAATACAAATCAAGTTCGCCGGTCTGTTTTGGCGTTACGTCATGAGTATGAGATACTATCGTCCATTGAAAACTACACAAATCATTTACAATATTACGGTAAAACATTTTTTATTAGTATTTTGCGTCAATGTTTTGTTTTGTCAGCTCTGTCTTTATGGGACCCGATGATGTCATATCAGTATCATCACTTTTTTTTACACAAACTAGTTTGGCCCTGTTCCATTCTACCATTAAGGACCTAATAATTGTTTAGTCAGAGCGAATACATCTCTATGGTAAGACTTCTTTTTTTCCCAAACCTAACGCCTTATCTTTGCTTCTCTATCTGAAAAAAACATCGATGTGTGTATGTAGGCCTAAATATGTATTCACATTTGTTTCTGCAGCTCCGTGTAAGGCTGGAGATTTTCATTGCGACAACAACAAGTGTGTTAAAGATTACAGGGTGTGCAACGGTATTGATGATTGTGGTGATAAGTCAGATGAACAAGACTGTCTACCTGAAAGTAAGTATTGGAATTGTTATCCACCCGTAAAATGATGGAACACACGAGTATTATTGATAATTTATTAATAACACCACCGCCATTGTTTTCTTTCTGTAATGGCGCTAGTTACACTCCGTCATGCATGAGTAATATGATGGAACGCACGAGTATTATTGATAATTTAGTAATAATTATCACCACCGCCATTGGCTTTCTGTGATGGCACTAGTTACACTCCGTTATGTGTGAGTAATGAATGACGTAATACATAAGCAGTAAGATTGTATTCGTAGTCCACGTGACTGCGAATTCCGGTAAATGCGTCTTGATTTTAAAAAGACAGTGTGTCTAAATAAAGTACGACGAATGCATTTAGCTGAGTATCATTGTTTTGTACTTGTCGTCAGAAAAGAGTATTGACCGACATAATATTTCATTACTAATCATTATTATATTTATTTTGCATAAATACATTTTTTTTTGTTATAAAAAGTTCCGTGTCGATCTGGGTACAAGCGGTGTCAAATTGGAGGAGAATCCGGTTATTGTATTAGCGAAGACAGATGGTGTGATAGAAATGTAGATTGTTACGACGGAGAAGACGAAGTTTGTACAGCGAATGACAGTGGGTAACATTAAGTTAAAGAACATTAAATTACCCAACTTCCTTAACATAATTACTCCTTAAAATCAGAATAACAATGGAATATATATGAGGAAGAAGTATAAAATCATTGTATTTATCATTTCAAAATGAAATTAATAAAAGTAGTGGTTAATGCCACAAAAAAGAGGAAAAAAACATTTCTTACCGTACGAGGTAATAGTCATAGCCCAAAGTATGAGTTGGACTAGAATTACTATCAAAATTGAAAAGTTCCCATGCGTTGGATTATGCGAATTCATTATCATGTTTTGCCATCTACGATAAGAGTTCATGACATTTACGCGAATATATTCGATTAGTTAAAAGCAAACTTTATGCATTTATTTCAGTTAAGTGCAAGGACGATGAATTTTCATGTAAAAGCGGGGTAGAGGCGTCTTTTGAAACTGAATTTGTTGAAAAATATGGGAATAAGTATTGCATTAATGCCAAGCTAAAATGTGATGGTATTAGACATTGTGCGAATGATGCTGACGAAGCAAATTGTCCAGGTGATGTAATAAAATGTTGTCTTGGTAATTTGAGTATGTTCAAAATATCGATATTTATTAATAGCGATAGCGCTTTTGTATAAATGCACCAAAACCATAGCCATACAATCTAAACGCTCTACTTTACATTTTTGGTAGGCCTATTAATGTATATGCATCCTCAACATAACCCAGGACCTGCTTGTATAGGAAGAATGGTTCTTGGGACAGGAGGTGTAAGTGGTAGGCCTAGATAAAATGTCACTGCCAATCTAGTACAAATTGATACTCGTTGTTTTTGTAGCAGGACAATGTAATGAGAATGAATTTACATGTGGAGATATCATTTGCATCCCGAATGATTATAAGTGCGACGGGTTTTGTGACTGCGCAGACTGCAGGGACGAGTCTTCAGACATAGTTTGTGTATTTACATGAACGAATGGTAAACAAATCCCAAAAGAGGAAACGTGCGATTATAAAAACCAATGCGGTGATAACAGTGATGAAGAAGGATGTACAGTATTCCCAAGTATAGTTATTTTAATTTTTGTCAAAACATTTAATAACTACGGTGGCTGATTTCCGCCAAAGAAAAAAATTATTTTATAATAATACGGCATTACGGGGTAATTAGGGCGTTATAATGCCGTAATTAGGGCGTTATAACGCCCTAAATACGGCGTAAATATATATTTTTTTGGTAGGCCTATTAATGTATATGCATCCTCAACATAACCCAGGACCTGCTTGTATAGGAAGAATGGTTCTTGGGACAGGAGTTGTAAGTGGTAGGCCTAGATAAAATGTCAATCTAGTACAAACTGGACTAAATATATAATCTGTTCACACGTACATGCCCCCCTCTCGGCGCATTCACAGATTTTAGAAAGTCACGTGGTACATTACTGGCCATCTTTGTGTCCAACTATGCCTGTGTAGTGTATGGAGTCGAGTTATGTGCTTAAAAAATGATAAATAATAAAAAATTCACAGGGTTTTAAATATCCAATTTAATATCAAAACAATCAACTAATACGTATTTTTATAAACTAATTTTTTTCTTTGGCGGAAATCAGCTTTCAAATAAATTACAAAGTATAAAATTAAAGTAACGTCTTTTAAGAAGAATTTTTTTCTCTTTACAGATTGCACTGATGAGTTTAAATTCCAATGTGATAATAAGCAGTGTATTGACAAGACTGACCTTTGTAACGATAAAGAAGACTGTTATGATTATAGCGATGAACGTTCATGTAGGTTATTTATAATCTGTTAGCCTGTGTGTCCTAGGACTGTGTTTAACATGTAAAGACAAAAAATGTTTGTTTCAGTGCTATATACTCTCAACATTATGCTTCATTTAATTTTAGGTAATTGCTCAAGAATTCTTTGTAATAACAAGAAATGTGTTAACATTTACGCTGATTGTAACGGATTAGACGAATGCGGCGATGGCTCTGATGAAATGTTCTGTAATGAAACAAGTGAGTCCCTAAACGGCCTAATCTAAGTCGGCTCTAAACCAACTCTCCCCGAGTAAATTAAACCCCAATCAGTCAACACCGTTCCCAATAAAGTTACTAACAACTATAAGTCTATTCGGCAGTTGTGACAACGTGTTGATAAATGATGCAGATAAGATAGATTTAAGTTAATATGCCTATATTTGTTATTTTATGTAATTAGTATTGTTTTTTTATATAGTAATTCATTATCAAGCACACGATCCTTCAAATTGGACAGATGACTGGTATTTCCAATACGCAGACAAATTAGACATAGGTTCTGATACATATGTGCTTGAGACAGCAGTAAAATTATTTAAGGAATACTTCAAAGATTGGGGATTTGAGCGAGTTTCAGGAGAGTTTCCACCAGACTGGATTAGATTCCTTGTCTTCAGTAGCACGGCAGACTATAGTGACCTACAGAATGTTCTAAAACTTACCCAAGAAGAATTATCGGAACTAGGACATCAGGCTCACCAGATGATTTTACAGTGTACTTATGGTGGTACGAAGTGTGATATTGAAAAGTACGTGAAAATGGTTTGACAGTTTTATTAATGATAACACCTACAGTAGTTTTTGTTAATATAAAACAAATATAAACAAATCCTCAAATTATTTCTGTTTCTGTTTTTTATTTTCCATCTCTCAATTTAGAATATATAACATATCATTTAAATGGAAAGTATGACCAAAATAGCAAAGCAACTACTGTAGATGTCTACAAAAAAAGTGGGAATAGACCGTCCTTACCTGCACACGTTTTTTTTTCATTCAGTTAGGTGTCACAAATGAATTTAAGCTTATTTGATTTCAGGGATTTTCACTTATTTCAACATGACAAATACGGTAACTGCTACACATTTAACAGTCATAAGAAGGAAAATGCGACAAAACACGATGTATCACAACCAGGTGCCGAAAAAGGTAAGTTGGTAACCGATTGTAAGAATCCAAACGAAGATTTGAGAAAGAGCCGAAGTTTTTCAAAATACAAACTAACATAGCATTATATTCGATTCGTAGTTTGAATCTCTTTTCACCCATTTACTTTTTGGTAATAAAGGTTTAAAGCTAACGCTGTACACAGAACAACATGAATATGTTAGTATCTTCGGACAAGAGAGTGGCATCAAAGTGTCGGTGCATAATCAGTTTGAAACACCGTTTCCAGAAGAAAATGCCATTACCGTCTCACCAGGCAGAGCTACGTCATTAGGCATAAACAAGGTAAACGTCAATGCAATCATTTTTCTTATCATTGAGAGATGTAATGCAATTGATGAAGAAGCTCTTTGACATGATTTACACTTGCTTTGCTTCGTTGGTTGCAAAGTAACTAGTTCCTTATGTCTTAGGTTTTTGAAAATCAATAGTTCCCTATATCACGATCGTTATAATCGAAACGTGTATTTTGAAATGTATACAATGTTTTATTTGCAGCACGAACTGATTCGGAAAGGCCAGCCATATGGTAACTGCACAAGTGAAAATGCAACCGTGAAGAACTTGATTTACAAGGGAGACACAGTGTACACAGCTACTGTAAATAACAATGATGTCATTCATGTTTATTTTACTCCATGAATTGATTTAAAAATTGAAAGGTTTCCATGTATTGTCTGTTTGTACATTGCTCTGTATTCAAATTATTCCTAATCAGCAGATCCATGTTAAAAATATAAATATTATCATCATTATCATATAATTGCTGTAATGGTAGGTCTACGTCATGATCAATTCTTTCCTATTTAGTATCTATTAACCCAATCATTATTTCATTTTTTATCTTCTATAGGCTTGCCAAAAATCGTGTTTACAACTAAAGTTACTAGAAGTTTGCGACTGTGTGGACACATTGCGTTATAATGGTTCCCAGCGTTGCCAACTACTGGATCTTGAACAAGGCTAGTTTAACCAAATGAACATACAACATTAGCAAACATTGAAGCCACTGCTGGCGCGAAAAAAAAATTCTTTCTTCAATTCTTTTCGTAATTTTTATTCAGCCAAAATAAATATTTAACATGTAGGCTATACTACAAAAAGTGATTTTACTGATTAAGCGAAAACTCAAGGGACTATAATTCGCATATGTGGACAATGAAAATACGAATACACATGTACATAGGCTAAACCAGCCTAGCTTTACCTACAAGATCTATTCACTCATTTTAGAAGTACATTATTTGTACCTTTAAACTGAGTGAATAGATCTTGTGAGTAAAGCTAAACATTTGTATAGACCTATATCATTGCAACATTATTTCTAAAAGCTCAACATATTCCATTAGTACGCATCACAACATTAATATAAGGCGTACAACATACTAGATTCAATTTACCCGTAATTGCAGTGAAATATTATATTTCTAAAGCCTATACTTTTTTTTTACCAATTAGAACGTTGCCGCCAATTTGTGAATTTTCTTCATTCTCAATATTTAATCAAATGTGATTGTCCAGTTGCTTGTCGGTAAGTTAATGTATCTTTCTAAAACTGAAACTAAATTCGCTTCTTGACTGGACTGGTAACATGTATGGTGAATTATTGTGTTAAGTTGTAACAAATTAAACAAAACCATTGTATTGGTGGAAAGTCATGGACTATTATGTTGTGACGTCTTCTTGTAGCAAAAGAATAATTTCTATTTTTTTTTGTTTTTAGTGAAATTACATATGAAAAGACCGTATCACAATCACTTTGGCCTTCTGATAGATATGTGGTAAGTTTGCTGGTACGGTGAAGGAACTGAGAACTCGTGCCAAGGATTTAATAATATAAGATTATAACATTATTACGAATGGACTATACCTAATAAACTGATTTCGAAATAAGTTACAATAACATTTTTAATCTTCCAGAAAACTTTGCTTGACAGTATTTACGTCCTTGAGCCAAGATACAGTGAACATTTATACGATCTCGAAACGGCACAGTAAGTAGCATGTTTAAAAAAGAGGCAATGTTTTCGCGCCAATAGAAAGCGTCAGCTTATACGCATGCGTAGAGACCGATTTTAAAGATGGAAACATGAATACGCATGACGCTTTCGATTCGTGTGAACAAATTCGCCTAATGGAAATCGGCTTTACACATTATTAACTGTAATGATCAGATTTGCCAGACGCCTTTTAAAATTAGAGATATTCAGTCTTCAATGTATAAATTGTATTTGTATAATAACTATTTTTCTATAATTACTTTTGAAATGTGTGTAAACAGAAGAAATCTTGCTCGTCTGAACGTGTATTATGAGGATCTTTCGTACGTCTCCATATCCGAACTCCCTGCTTATACAGTAAGTATACACAGACACGTCTAGTTAGTATTACTTTCAAGGACCTTTTGGACGTCAATAATATCACAAAAAAATCGATCAAAAATTCCGAACCTTTAACTTCAATCATCCTATATGCCTATTCTGTGAAAAATCGTGATTGAGTGAGAAAATTGACCCGGTGATAAAATAATCCGATATTTCAACGTAATTTACTTTATAACCAATTTTTCTGAATTTCAGTGGCAAAGCCTCTTCGGTGACGTAGGAGGAACTCTAGGGCTGTATATTGGTCTTTCATTGCTAACTGTTGTCGAATTCTGCGAATTCTTCATTGATATTCTTCTTTATTGTTGTAACAAAATGATGAAGAGGAACAAAGTACAAAGTATACCGGGCATGTAGTTTATAAGATGCAACCAGGGAAGAATTGTAATTTAACTCTTCCCTGATGCAACACAATTTCCCATTTTTGTGTATATATGGCCCAAGACTTAATTATATATTATGACGAGTAAATTATAGTTTATACGCAACAAGCACGTTTTTGTTGTTAAGTCTAGGTAGATTTAGAGGTAGTAGGGAGGTTTCGCAACCTTACGAATACGATAACGAAAACGGATACGTCATACATTTGTGAAACTTTTGAGCTGATCCCCATTTCATATTCGTAAAGCGTATTCGTGTTGACGAATATCACCAATCATATTCGTAACTACAAAACGAGTATAATTTTTGATCTATTTTGCACAGTTTGCATTTGAATCAGGAATGATTCATGATTATAATATAATTATAGATTTATTGAATGTAATTTACTAAAATGCCATGTCAATTTGATAAATAGCACTTTTTAAAGTCCTCACTCGCTTTGGTGTTACGCTAGGCCTAGGCAGCCGGCCAAGCACCTGCACTTCGCTCAAATTTACCGCAGTCATATTTTGGACGCGCCTCAATATTTCGTTGCCATGCGAAACAGATTTTTTATGGCTTACGAAAACGAATACGTGTGCGTGACGTATCGTATTTCGTTATCGTATTCGTAAGATTCCGAAACCTCTCTAATGGCATCATATGTCCTGGTAAATGATCGGTGTTGGACCTGTTGGTAACTATAAATAGAAGGTAGTCCATGTAGTATGTATAAACTAATTAAATGGAAACAGCCATAATTTTGTAAAACGGCGGCGTGTCGAGCAAAGCAAAGTACTTTGATATTATATGATTGTAATTGATTGAGCTTGACAGTGATATGATTATTTAGAAAGATGCTATATACATAAATATTTTCCATTTCTTGGACTTGTAAATCTAGTTATATGTCTATTCAAAATATAAACCACAAATAAATAAACTAATAAATAAATAATGCATGTTTTGAAAGGTTTTAAAATAATGCACAGTTGGATTTACATTTTAACCAGCTTACTGTTAGTGTGTGGTTATTTATTAGCTATGATTAATAGAATAAATAAAGATTGTAGCACAATATTCATTTACATAATTTACTCATTATGAATCAAAAAGGAAAACCTTCATAAAATTATATTATTTCCCATGCGCGGATTGACAAAACAATTGAGTAAATAAATAGTAGGCGTGGTTTCCACTATTACGCAAATGACGTAGGCCTACAACGCAAGTAATAACAACAACTCATGTGATCTCTCGCTTGCGTGTATATGCGTTGCGTCCTACTTTAGAAATCATTTTGACTTAAATATCAACGACTAGGCACTGAGAAAAAAAATATAACAAGTATTCGAACATCGACATTTAAATTACCTTGCTGTAAATTGAAAACATTATTACGTTAATTAAAACCAGAATCGTGTTTTCATTTAGGTATTGTATTGTGAATCACATAAAGAAAGTACATTTTTATAGTAATATAATAGTAATAAGAACAATTACATATTGATAGCCAATATGCTTTACACTCTCAAATAGAAAAATCGATCGGATTTGGAATGAATATCGTCCTAAATAATGTTACAATAACCGAAAGACGCTCATTCTATCACCAACTAACACTGCATTGTCGTCGTGAGTAAAAAATGTCGGACTTGTGATCAAGTTGAGATTTTGTATCAGTATTTGCATTTCCGCGCTCATATACGGAAGAAGTACCACAAACTGGCAAGCTACGCGGGAACGAATTTACTAACAAATATTTTCGTAATACGTACATCCACGCGCGCATAATTCAGAAACTTATCCGAGATCAAGATTGATGCAAGAATATTAGGAAACGATTCGATGTTGTCATTGAGAACATGGCTCAAGAAGAAGAGGAAACTGTACTTGGAATAAGTCGAAATTTCGGAGAAAACACTTCTTCACATGGTATACCACGGATAGTAGCGTCAAAATCGTATTTTGGAAAGATCTTCTGGAGTTGTTTGTATGTTGCTTCTCTAGTGGCGTTCTCTTGGCAGGCCTATGTCCTCATCGATACATACTTCAAGTTTGAAGTTTCTATCAAAGTAAGTTAAGAATGTATCTATCATTTAATTTTACAAAGAAAATTTAAGAAAACAAGCTTACTGATGGCTACACAAATCATTCCAATCAAAGAATGTTTATATTTTTATAACTAATTTAGAAATCACATCCACACGGCCAATCGTAGACTTTTCGATGTTTGTCTGAAATAAAAGCTCAAGTAGTATACGTATGAAACGCCATATGTGCCAAAATATTAATCTTTTTACTAATAATTAAGTCAAAAGGCCTCGTTAAAAGTGATTAGGAATTAAATTGTAACTTTTGACTTACAGTATTTCCATTTTTGTTTAAACTAATATAGCAATTAAATTACCGAAAATTAGGCATAATGAAAATAATAATTATATTATAAAAAATTAATAAAACGAATATTTCTTGCTTTGCTTTTATTTATTTTTGTCAGTACGTCGTTGAAAACTCAGACGCCAGACCCTTGCAATTTCCCGCCGTTACCTTATGCAATACGAATCAAGTTCGCCGGTCTGTTTTGGCGTTACGTCATGAGTATGAGATACTATCGTCCATTGAAGACTACACACATAGTTTGCTATATTATGGTAATAATGTTTTAGTTAATAATGTTGCGTCGTCAGAAGATTTCCCTGATATGTAGGCATACCGTAGTGCAAGATAAGGGGGTCGTAGTGGGAGAGATGAGAGAATTACAATGAATGCAATATACCGGTTTGTGACCATGCAAAGCTTATTTCGGCGTTTTTAAAATGATGGTCAAAAAGGTTTTTTATCTGCATTTATCTCTCCTTAAATAATATGGTCTGCACTAATTCTGTCCTCTAATTCTGCTTCTCTTTGACTCTGTCCATTCTGTAGGCTACCTAGCCCTGTCTCTGTCCATTCTGTAGGCTACCTAGCCCTGTCTCTGTCCATTCTGTAGGCTACCTAGCCCTGTCTCTGTCCATTCTGTAGGCTACCTAGCCCTGTTTCTGTCCATTCTGTAGGCTACCTAGCCCTGTCTCTGTCCATTCTGTAGGCTACCTAGCCCTGTCTCTGTCCATTCTGTAGGCTACCTAGCCCTGTCTCTGTCCATTCTGTAGGCTACCTAGCCCTGTCTCTGTCCATTCTGTAGGCTACCTGAATGGTTCTTTTGCTTTCCTATCGTTCTTTTGACAGTTTATTCGGTATGTACAGATGTATTCAATAGATTTACAGCATTTTATATTATAAATGCTTCCGCAGCTCCATGTAAGGATGATGATTTTCATTGCGACAACAATAAGTGTGTTAAAGACTACAGGGTGTGCAATGGTATTGATGATTGTGGTGATAAGTCAGATGAACAAGACTGTCTACCTGCTAGTAAGTATTGGAATTTTTATCCACCCGTAAAATGATGGAACACACGAGTATTATTGATAATTTAGTAATAATTATCACCACCGCCATTTTTGTCTTTCTGTAATGGCGCTAGTTACAATCCGTTATGCATGAGTAATTAATGAATGACGTAATGCATAAACGGGCAAAGGTAATTAAGTTTGTAAAATGATGGAACGCGTGGGTATTAGGCATATATTTAAAATTTAAAGTAATAATTATTACCAATCATTATTATTTTTATTTTGCATAAATATATTTTGGATTGTTTTATATACAGTTCCGTGTCGATCTGGGTACAGGAGGTATTAAATGGGAGGAGAATCCGGTTATTGTATTAGCGAAGACAGATGGTGTGACAGAAATATAGATTGTTACGATGGAGAAGACGAAGAATGTTCAGCAGATGACAGTGAGTAGAATCGGACATACCAAAGCTATTTCAGTTTAAGGGAGAAAACAAAAATTCAAACAGCAATACATATTATAATAAAAAACTATTTAAATAAGCAGCTGCTTGTCTGTTAAATTGCCATTTATAAGCATGGTTACCTATTGGGGAAAGTATTAGGTCTATACGTATTGATATGTACTTACAATTGCGAACTAACCACTGAGAGTTCATTGATGATTCGGCCAGTTAAAAACAGGCTTATAATGTATATATTTCAGTTAAGTGCAAGGAGGACGAATGTTCATGTAAAAGCGGGGTAGAGGCGTCTTTTGAAACTGAATTTGTTGAAAAATATGGGACTAAGTATTGCATTAGTGCCAAGCTAAAATGTGATGGTATTAGACATTGTGCGAATGATGCTGACGAAGCAAATTGTCAAGGTGATGTAATTTGTGTATGTTCAAAATATCGGTATTTATTAATAGCGCTTGTATAAATGCACCGAAACCATAACCATACAATATAAACGCTCTACTTTACATTTTTGGTAGGCCTATTGATGTATAATTTATGCATCCTCAACATAACCCAGGACCTCCTGGTATAGGAAAAATGGTTCTTGGGACAGGAGCTGTAAGTGGTAGGCCTAGATAAAATGTCACTACCAATCTAGTACAAATTGATACTCGTTGTTTTTGTAGCAGGACAATGTAATGAGAATGAATTTACATGTGGAAACATCATTTGCATCCCGAATGATTATAAGTGCGACGGGTTTTGTGACTGCGCAGACTGCAGGGACGAGTCTTCAGACATAGTTTGTGTATTTACGTGCACGAATGGTAAACATATTCCAAAAGAGGAAACGTGCGATTATAAAAACCAATGCGGTGATAACAGCGATGAAGAGGGTTGTACGAATTTTCAAAGTACAGTAATTTTACTTTTATTAAACATTTATTTACAGACTGATACAAAATACATTAATGAATGAATCTATTGATTGATTCAAAGAATGACTGGTAGATCTTCATAGATCTACCACTATCACCGACACAATTCTAAGCAATACACACATTATCAATTATCCTATACATTTAATTTTTCCCTATATGTTGATCTTCAATTTCTTTTGAAAGTTTAAGTTAGCCTACTTAGGTAAAATTTGTTTTCAAATAAATGACATAAGTATAAATTAAAGTAACGGCTTTTAAGAAGTGTTATTTTTTTCTCCTTACAGGTTGCAATGAAGAGTTTGAATTTCAGTGTGATAATAAGCAGTGTATTCACAAGGCTTACCTTTGTGACGATAAAATAGACTGTTATGATTATAGCGATGAACGTTCATGTAAGTTAAATTTTTTTTTAAATTTAGAATTTAAAAATCTTTTTGTGTCTTAAGAC
Source organism: Antedon mediterranea (assembly GCF_964355755.1). NCBI lineage: Eukaryota > Metazoa > Echinodermata > Crinoidea > Comatulida > Antedonidae > Antedon > Antedon mediterranea. The sequence goes on from NC_092677.1 coordinate 4,334,433, forward strand.
TTTGATAAACATGTAATGACAAATGTGTTTGTTTCATTGCTATTTACTCTCAGCATTATGCTTCATTTGATTTTAGGTAATTGCTCAAGATTTCTTTGTAATAACAAGAAATGTGTTAACATTTACGCTGATTGTAACGGATTAGACGAATGCGGAGATGGCTCTGATGAAATGTTCTGTAATGATACAGGTTTGTGTAGTCTTTCTACACCAATTTGGTCAAACTCGGCCCTAAACCAACTCGGCTCTTATCAACTCGGCTCCAGGTCTCGGTCTCAAATTAACACTTCTCAAGCCAACTCGACCCCTTGTCAACTCGGCCCCCAAGTCAAATTGGCCACAAACTATTCTGTCTTAATGAAGTGATTGATTAAGATTTTGAAGCAAATAAAATTATTTTCGGCAGTTGTATCAAGGTATTGACAATTCGGCAAGTGATGTTAGATTTAAATTTATATATTTATATTATTATATATGTATTAGGCCTATAACTTAAGTAATTTTTTTGTAGGAATTCATTATCAAACACACGATCCTTCAAACTGGACGGATGACTGGTTTTTGCAATACGTAGACAAATTAGACATAGGTTTTGATATAACTACAGCAGTAAAATTGTTTAAACAAAACTTTAAAAATTGGGGATTTGAGCGAGTTTCAGGAGAGTTTCCACCAGACTGGATTAAGTTCCTTGTCTTCAGTAGCACAGCAGACTATAGCGACCTACAGAATGTTCTAAAACTTACCCAAGAAGAATTATTGGAACTAGGACATCAGGCTCAGCAGATGATTTTACAGTGTACTTATGGTGGTACGAAATGTGATATTGAAAAGTACGTGATACTTATAAAAACACCCAGTTTTTGACGAAACTGAAATATTTAAAAATAATTATAAAAAATAAATATAAACAAGTTTGTGTTTCAGTTTTATTTTTTTCATTTTTCATTTCTAAAATATTATGGAAATGGAAATGATAACCAACAAATTCAAAGCCTGTACACAGTTTATCAAATTTAAATAGAAAACAATTTAAAAGACAATAAAATGTTCAAACATGACATTACAGTCAAAATCTGAAACAAAAAATGTTGGTGAAACTAGACTGTGGTTTACATATAAATAGATTAATTCCACAAAACACAAAGCAATATATTTGTTGTGACTAGTAGTGACAGGCCTGATCGCAAATGAATTCCTTATTTGATTTCAGGGATTTTCATCTATTTCAACATGACAAATACGGTAACTGCTATACATTTAATAGTCATAAGGTGGAAAATGCGATAGTTCACAATGTAACACAACCAGGTGCCGAAAAGGGTTAGTTGATTATCCGATTATAAGAATTGTTTCAAAGGATTTTAAAAAGATCCAAAGTGTATGTATAATTATAACGAACAAAACATTTAGATTCTATTCGTAATTTGAATATATTACGTGCGTTTATGTTGGGTATTTTGTGATCGATATCCTTCTTCATTCATTTTATTTAATACCTATTTACTGTTTGATGATAAAGGTTTATGGCTAACGCTGTACACAGAACAACATGAATATGTTAGTATCTTCGGACAAGATAGTGGCATCAAAGTGTTGGTGCATAATCAATTTGAAACACCGTTTCCAGAAGAAAATGCCATCACCGTCTCACCAGGCAGAGCTACGTCATTAGGCATCAAAAGGGTAAACATCATCTTTCTCATCCGTGGCAGAATGTTTTTCTTCATACCATTTGGACAACATAGGACATACTACCTAAAATCGTGACTGAAAAACATGACTGTCAAGAAAAGAGCGAGGAAGCGAGCCCCAACGTCCCCGCATGCGCACAGTGAATTAAAACGACTTATGTAACCTTAGCTTCTAGATCTTCTGTAGCTCCTTATAATATTAAGATTGATACACCTTTTTTCAAATTACCTTCGAAGTTCTACAGAAAGTCAAACAATATTTTTGTTTACAGCACGAACTGATTCGGAAAGGTCAGCCATATGGTAACTGTATAGGTGAAGATGCAAGAGTGAAGTACTTGATTTACAAGGGAGACACAGTGTACACAGCTACTGTAAATATAACTATATCATTCATGTTTATTCTAAAGCACACCTTTTGAACGCCATTAAATGATTTTAAAACTGGAAATTAACCATAACACGCGCTGCAGCATTTACATCGTTTAGTTGTCTTGCCTGAACTCTACTGTTATAACAGGCCTAAGCAGCATATATCTTTGTTAAAAATAATATACTTATTTTTATAATTGCTGTAAATGGTAGGCATACGTCACAATTTGTATTAATATGTGTAGTCATCGTTATCACCATCTTCTTCATACAACACCAACATGATTACATCATTACCTTAATTTTAATTGATTTTCTATAGGCTTGCCAAAAATCGTGTTTACAACTAAAGTTACTAGAAGTTTGCGACTGTGTGGACACATTGCGTTATAATGGTTCCCGGCGTTGCCAACTACTGGATCTTGAACAAGGCTAGTTTAAACAATAGTTAACACCTTAAAGCCTGTTTTCCACTAAGAGAGTATTCGTTTGAATCGAAAGTACTCATTATTCAGATTCCAAATCACTTTATGCGACGAATTCTATAGTTCCTTGAGTTCATCGAACTGTTTGAACTAGAATCCGCAGTATTTGTAAGATGCAAATACACATGTGCATTAATAACAATAATACTTCATTCATAAACACTCATTCCGTTAGCCGAGGAGTAAGCACATTTTAGGCCTAATTGCTATTTTTCAAAATCTCAACATATTCCCTTATTACCTATTAAAACATTGATATACAATATGAATACTGGATCCAAACGCGCTATTTTCCTTTTTATTTGCAGTAAAATATTATATTTTTAAGGTCTATACATTTTGTTTTACCAATAGAACGCTGCCGCCAATTTGTGAATTATCTTCATTCTCAATATGTGATGCAATGTGATTGCCCAGTTGCTTGTCGGTAAGTTAAACTCGCCTCTGGTGATAACACTATGTTGAATTGAATTATAGTTATCACAAATTAAACAATATCATTGTACTGAAACGTATGGCATATTATGTAGGTGAGGTCCTCTAATAATTCCTATTTTTGTTATTTTTAGTGGAATTACACATGAAAAGACTGAATTGAATTGATATTTATATTTATACTGGGTAACCTCTTCAGTCAAAGACTGGTCTCCCAGAGGGCCCAGTTGGTGATCAGTGGCTGTGATGTACTAATACACCGGGGTAACCCCCTACTCGTCTCGAAAGATGTACTAGGTTCTTTAAAGTGCACACGTGCTAGATGTGTACACTGGACCTAAGGTTTATAGTCCTTATCCGAGAAGACTCGTTCTACCACCAGAACCATGGAGCGAGTGAGCCTCGAACCCTTGCCGATGTTATGGCTACGTAATTACGGTTCCACTGTCTTAACCGCTCGGCCACTCACTCACTCGAGTGACCGTATCACAATCACTTTGGCCTTCTGACAGATATGTGGTAGGTTTGCTGGTGGTTCTTCGTGCGAAGTATTTAATAATACAGTATAGAATAAAACATTATTACGAATGGACTATAACTAATGCTGATTACTGGGTTACTATAACATTTTAAATTTTCTAGAAAACTTTGCTTGACAGTATTTACGTCCTTGATCCAAGATACAGTGAACATTTATAAGATCTTGAAACGGCACAGTAAGTAGCATGTTTAAAAAAGAGGCATTGTTATGCAATTGTTGTAATGATTTGATTATCTCTGAAAAACAAATTTTGTAGCCTTTTTTGTATAATACGGTAACTATTTATTATAATTATTTTTTAAATGTGTGTAAACAAACGAAATCTTGCTCGTCTGAACGTGTATTATGAGGATCTATCGTACGTCTCCATATCTGAAGTACCAGCTTATACAGTAAGTATACACAGTCAAATCTAGTCGGTCTTTCGACGTTTGCATATATCACAAAATGGCAAAATACACAAACATCCATTTCTAGATCTCTGGAAATTGAGATAGTACTTCCATTGATAGTTGGGGTTGGGTGAAGTGTATGGAACATTTAAAGTTTCTATGTCAACATACAGCCTACGTTGATAGCCTATTGTATTCTGAATTTCAGTGGCAAAGCCTCTTCGGTGACGTAGGAGGAACTCTGGGGCTGTATATTGGTCTTTCATTGCTAACTGTTGTCGAATTTTGCGAATTCTTCATTGATATTCTTCTTTATTGTTGTAACAAAATGGTGAAGAGGAACAAAGTACAGAACTCACCCGAGTTGTAGTTTCTTTGATGCAACCGCATGGAAAACACATATTTCCTATTTTCTTGTATATAACTTCAGTCTTATAGACAAGAAGAGTAGGCTTAACACAGTAGATTTAAATTATTAGATTATGTAATTTATACACACCAACTTTTATTTTAGGGAATTTTACAGCTTACTATGTCGGTCGGTTGGTCGGTAAACTTGAGCACGCGACTGCAGCCATGCATATGGCCTTGTTCTATGAACTAGCACAATATATTTTCCTCTTTTATAGAACTTTAAAGTAACACTGTATACCAAATTAAATTTAATAAATTGCTACATAGTTTATAAGTACTTTCTTTTAGGGAAGGATGCGGTTTATTTATGTGTGTATATTTCATAGTAAAGGAACATGGAGATGACTAAAGTACACAATTTGTTCGGCAATTAAAAATAGCACGTCAATAGAATAGTCAATCTTGTGACGATCAAGTAATAGAAATCATTATTAAATACAACACAATATAATCAAAGAAAAGAGTACTTTTGTCCACTTTGAAGTGTATTTAGTACAATGATTTATTGTGCTTGATATCAATTTTAGACTGTATACTAGAATTTTTACAGGTCTTTTTTTGCATAGTTAATTTAGATTGTAGAGATTATTATGCCTTATATCAACCTACCTGTTTGTCTTGAACTATTTACAAATTGTAAATTAAAAAATCAATCGATGCATGTTTTTTATTTTTTTTTAAATACACAATTCTGCAATACTAAATAACGTTTTAGTTTTATTATTATTTAGCATTATTTTTCTTTATTTATTTATACTACAAATTTTATGAATATGTATTGTTATATTCCAAGATGTATTTTAAGTGGAGAGAGGCACTATATGTCAACATATCATATTCATGGTCCTCTTCCCACGACGGTTGTTACATAATGCTTTGCATTTCTTTTTATTTTTTCAAAATTGTATTTATATGATTCATATGGACATTTTGTCTGAAATAAAGTTGAATTGAATAGTAAGCCTATTCTAATTGTTAAGCTTAGTATTCATAATAAAATTTACTTGTGTTTTTAAGTCCTGATGATAACTTATTATCTTAATAAATAAATTAGCCTAAATTTTAGAGACCTACCAAAAATCAAACGATGTATGCATTAGCATATAAACTTTCAAAACTTTCTAGTGTGCATGCGCAGTTTAATACAATATAGTGCCCTCTATTAATTTTCCAGTCAAGGGCTGTTGGCGCGTTCTCTATTATGTCATAATTAATCATGAATTATTCATGATTTCTGCCCACGTTCGTCCTGGAAAAAAAAATTACGCGGGCTGTTGCAGTGCAGTTAGAAACAGTGTTTTTCAGGACACAGTAAATTGCTTAGTTTTAAAGCATTAGGCTAGCAAAGACACGCTATCGTATTGATCTGCTACCGTACCATCAGTACATTGGCCAATTTGTCTTAATCTCACATAAGTGGCGTTGATTAAGTGGGCCTATCCAATACATAATTATGAATTCCCTAATCAAATTAGCAAACCTCAAAGTCAATAGTATAATAGCATTTTGTATTAATGTACATGTACGCTTGATGTGTGTTGATCGTCGCAATTTGTTCATTTTGTTGCTACTGCGCTGCTTGATACAACGATTACTAATAAGTTCTCGTAATTGGACGCCCACAACCGTATCCATGGAAACGCATCAACTATTTAAAAAAATTGTCGCGTTATGTATTATGGCTTTTAAGAATGCGATATCTTAGAAAGACGACACATCTCAATAATTCTGTTACAAACAAAATCTAAATCTACCCGACAATAATGGAAGATTGTTGTTGAAAACACAAGATGAGTGATAAAGAAACGTTTGAAGAGATAACTTCTAAATTAGGTACAAGTAATTGTCTTCTACATCAAAATGTCAATAATTTAAAGATCGATAAAGATCTGAATAAGATAGAAAAACAAAATCCAATAATTGTAACTTTGTACATATTAGTTTTTTTCTTCACATTAATACAAAATTGTTTAAAATTCCTTTTGGGTTAATCTAATGGACATTCTATAGACCTTATTATTATATTACCTTGTTTTATCGTTGTTTGTGTGATTTATACTGTAGCTAGTTAGGATTAGTACGTTCAATTAAAATATGTTTACATGATCAAAAAAAAAACTTTCATAATATAGAATAATACAGGTTACATTCCAATTTAATCAAGTACAATATATACTATAATTTTAGTAGCATCTCTTTGCATCCTTAAATAGTAGCTATAATAAAATAAAAAGTCGATATGTAATATAGGATCATAGTAAAAATATGCATTGTCACCAAAAATGTTTATTATTGACAAATGTGTAAAATGAGGACGACTAGTACTATTTTATTGTTTGAACTTAGAAATGGAAAAAAAAAATCGATCATTTTAATCAAATTTATTTTCGAAATTCTTTTTCATTATAGATGGCCTTGGGAGCTAACCGAAAGACATGGCAACAATTGAAGGCAGCTAGTCACCAACAGCAACAGCAACTATGGAACATGGAACCAATCAAAATGTCCTAAGAAAGTCATGTCGTCTGCTGAAGATACAGTTACATCAATTGGTGTTTACTCCCTCTTCCAAAATTATTGATTTTTCTTTTACTGAATTATGAATTATATTTGTCAGACAAACATTTATTGTGTATTTAGATGAAAATGTAAATAAACAAACATGTTGTAATTGAAATGCTGTATTTTGTGTATTTAATATAATATAGACTTCTTTCTATGTATAAAATTACTTTTACTCTTCACATTTTGTTCTTTCAATATAAGTTTTAATATAAACTAGAAAGGCACTTCGATAGTGCAAACCTCGCCTAGCCTAGGCATATGAAAATGTATGTTTCCATACAGCTATGAAACCATCCTTTAACATTTTATGTATTTATAACCTTTTGACTAATCTTCCTAACAAATATAGAAAGAAACGAACAAACAAATGCACACACGTGATCGACCACATAACCTCTCGCCATTTTGGGCGAAGGTAACAACAATTACATTCGAGAAACATTAATATCCACTGTTAAAAGGGTAATATCAACAGACCGAACACGTTATTTGATTGGCTTGGTCATGATCAGCGCGCGGAAGCATGATTAACGGTGAATGTGAATCTACCTATGTGATTGGTCACTTGTGCGTTGCGCGTACTTTCTTGCATATCATTATACCGTAGTGTCTACAATCATAATCGCAATATACAATACAAGTACTCGTATAGTATTCGTATTTTATGCGTTGTTGCTGTAAAGTATTTAGTAAAACCAGAGATAGAGTTATAATTACATTTACATATTGTAAGAAAGTGTGATGAACAATGAATATGTCTTCTAATTAATTGGCAAATGTTAGGCTTAGGAAATTCTCAAATGATTAGAAATATCGATCGGATTTCGAATAAATATCTTCTTAAATAATGTTACAATAATCTGGAAGACGCTCATTTTAAAGTTTTTTTGCAGATAACAAGCATCGTTCTATCGGAGACTAGTAATTTATTATAAAACATAACAGGTTTCCATTTTTATTTTGCCTTTCCGTTTACGAAAAAAGTATCACGACCTACGCGGGAAAAACGAATATTGTCTGTGATATCTATATATTTTCGTAACTTTACGAATTGTACGTCCACGCATTATTAAGAGACGGGTAGATACATTGGTTGACACAGCTAGGGCCAATTAAGAAACGAAATCAACATTGAAATTGGCCTAAGAAAATATGGCTCAAGAAGAAGACTCTGTACTTGGAATAAGTCGAAAGTTCGGAGAAAACACTTCTTCACATGGTATACCACGGATAGTAGCGTCAAAATCGTATTTTGGAAAGATCTTCTGGAGTTGTTTGTATGTAGCTTCTCTAGGAGCGTTCACTTGGCAGGCCTATGTCCTCATCGATACATACTTCAAGTTTGAAGTTTCTATCAAAGTAAGTCGAATTCAAAAGGTGTATAGTTTAACTTCACTCAAGGGCTATACATACAAAATCGAGGTTTACACTTTTGTACATTTAAAGCTCTGTCTGCACCATCAATTTTTGTGAAAAAAAAATGTGATGTGCCCATGTATAGACACGATGATGTCATATCCCTACCATAGTGGACACATCACATTATTTTTGTTGTCTAAGTAGTTTGATAGTGTAGACAGAGCCCAAGGAACTGCATTCATACGGCCCTTTTGTGGTCAATTGAATAATGACCCGATATTCCTTTATAATAGGCCTATAGTAACTTCTACATTTAGGCCTAACATCAAATTCATACATTTGCAGGGCTTTAACAGTAACGTTTGACTTATTTCCATTTTTGTAGAACTGAAATAGCAATTCTTTATAAAAGATTAAATCAAATTATTAATTACGCACATTTATATTAGAAAAGAAATGAATTTCTTGAAGTATTTCTTGTTTTGATTTTATTCGTTCAGTAATTAATTAATAAAACGGATATTTCTTGCTTTGCTTTTATTTATTTTTGTCAGTACGTCGTTGAAAACTCAGACGCCAGACCCTTGCAATTTCCCGCCGTTACCTTGTGCAATACAAATCAAGTTCGCCGGTCTGTTTTGGCGTTACGTCATGAGTATGAGATACTATCGTCCATTGAAAACTACACAAATCGTTTACAATATTACGGTAAAACATTTTTTATTAGTATTTTGCGTCAATGTTTTGTTTTGTCAGCTCTGTCTTTATGGGACCCGATGATGTCATATCAGTACCATCACACTTTTTTTTACACAAACTAGTTTGGCCCTGTTCCATTCTACCATTAAGGACCTAATAATTGTTTAGTCAGAGCGAATACATCTCTATGGTAAGACTTCTTTTTTTTCCCAAACCTAACGCCTTATCTTTGCTTCTCTATCTGAAAAAAACATCGATGTGTGTATGTAGGCCTAAATATGTATTCACATTTGTTTCTGCAGCTCCGTGTAAGGCTGGAGATTTTCATTGCGACAACAACAAGTGTGTTAAAGATTACAGGGTGTGCAACGGTATTGATGATTGTGGTGATAAGTCAGATGAACAAGACTGTCTACCTGAAAGTAAGTATTGGAATTTTTATCCACCCGTAAAATGATGGAACACACGAGTATTATTGATAATTTATTAATAACACCACCGCCATTGTTTTCTTTCTGTATTGATGCTAGTTACACTCCGTCATGCATGAGTAATATGATGGAACGCACGAGTATTATTGATAATTTAGTAATAATTATCACCACCGCCATTGGCTTTCTGTGATGGCACTAGTTACACTCCGTTATGTGTGAGTAATGAATGACGTAATACATAAGCAGTAAGATTGTATTCGTAGTCCACGTGACTGTGAATTCCGGTAAATGCGTCTTGATTTTAAAAAGACAGTGTGTCTAAATAAAGTACGACGAATGCATTTAGCTGAGTATCATTGTTTTGTACTTGTCGTCATAATATTTCATTACTAATCATTATTATATTTATTTTGCATAAATACATTTTTTTTTTGTTATAAAAAGTTCCGTGTCGATCTGGGTACAAGCGGTGTCAAATTGGAGGAGAATCCGGTTATTGTATTAGCGAAGACAGATGGTGTGATAGAAATGTAGATTGTTACGACGGAGAAGACGAAGTTTGTACAGCGAATGACAGTGAGTAACATTAAGTTAAAGAACATTAAATTACCCAACTTCCTTAACATATTACTCCTTAAAATTAGAATAACAATGGAATATATATGAGGAAGAAGTATAAAATCATTGTATTTATCATTTCAAAATGAAATTAATAAAAGTAGTGGTTAATGCCACAAAAAAGAGGAAAAAAACATTTCTTACCGTACGAGGTAATAGTCATAGCCCAAAGTATGAGTTGGACTAGAATTACTATCAAAATTGAAAAGTTCCCATGCGCTGGATTATGCGAATTCATTATCATGTTTTGCCATCTACGATAAGAGTTCATGACATTTACGCGAATATATTCGATTAGTTAAAAGCAAACTTTATGCATTTATTTCAGTTAAGTGCAAGGACGATGAATTTTCATGTAAAAGCGGGGTAGAGGCGTCTTTTGAAACTGAATTTGTTGAAAAATATGGGACTAAGTATTGCATTAATGCCAAGCTAAAATGTGATGGTATTAGACATTGTGCGAATGATGCTGACGAAGCAAATTGTCCAGGTGATGTAATAAAATGTTGTCTTGGTAATTGGAGTATGTTCAAAATATCGATATTTATTAATAGCGATAGCGCTTTTGTATAAATGCACCAAAACCATAGCCATACAATCTAAACGCTCTACTTTACATTTTTGGTAGGCCTATTAATGTATATGCATCCTCAACATAACCCAGGACCTGCTTGTATAGGAAGAATGGTTCTTGGGACAGGCGGTGTAAGTGGTAGGCCTAGATAAAATGTCACTGCCAATCTAGTACAAATTGATACTCGTTGTTTTTGTAGCAGGACAATGTAATGAGAATGAATTTACATGTGGAGATATCATTTGCATCCCGAATGATTATAAGTGCGACGGGTTTTGTGACTGCGCAGACTGCAGGGACGAGTCTTCAGACATAGTTTGTGTATTTACGTGCACGAATGGTAAACAAATCCCAAAAGAGGAAACGTGCGATTATAAAAACCAATGCGGTGATAACAGCGATGAAGAAGGATGTACAGTATTCCCAAGTATAGTTATTTTAATTTTTGTCAAAACATTTAATAACTACGGTGGCTGATTTCCGCCAAAGAAAAAAATTATTTTATAATAATACGGCATTACGGGGTAATTAGGGCGTTATAATGCCGTAATTAGGGCGTTATAACGCCCTAAATACGGCGTAAATATATATTTTTTTGGTAGGCCTATTAATGTATATGCATCCTCAACATAACACAGGACCTGCTTGTATAGGAAGAATGGTTCTTGGGACAGGAGTTGTAAGTGGTAGGCCTAGATAAAATGTCAATCTAGTACAAACTGGACTAAATATATAATCTGTTCACACGTACATGCCCCCCTCTCGGCGCATTCACAGATTTTAGAAAGTCACGTGGTACATTACTGGCCATCTTTGTGTCCAACTATGCCTGTGTAGTGTATGGAGTCGAGTTATGTGCTTAAAAAATGATAAATAATAAAAAATTCACAGGGTTTTAAATATCCAATTTAATATCAAAACAATCAACTAATACGTATTTTTATAAACTAATTTTTTTCTTTGGCGGAAATCAGCTTTTAAATAAATTACAAAGTATAAAATTAAAGTAACGTCTTTTAAGAAGAATTTCTTTCTCTTTACAGATTGCACTGATGAGTTTAAATTCCAATGTGATAATAAGCAGTGTATTGACAAGACTGACCTTTGTAACGATAAAGAAGACTGTTATGATTATAGCGATGAACGTTCATGTAGGTTATTTATAATCTGTTAGCCTGTGTGTCCTAGGACTGTGTTTAACATGTAAAGACAAAAAATGTTTGTTTCAGTGCTATATACTCTCAACATTATGCTTCATTTAATTTTAGGTAATTGCTCAAGAATTCTTTGTAATAACAAGAAATGTGTTAACATTTACGCTGATTGTAACGGATTAGACGAATGCGGCGATGGCTCTGATGAAATGTTCTGTAATGAAACAAGTGAGTGTACCCTCGTCCCTAAACGGCCTAATCTAAGTCGGCTCTAAACCAACTCTCCCCGAGTAGGCCTAAATTAAACCCCAATCAGTCAACACCGTTCCCAATAAAGTTACTAACAACTATAAGTCTATTCGGCAGTTGTGACAACGTGTTGATAAATGATGCAGATAAGATAGATTTAAGTTAATATGCCTATATTTGTTATTTTATGTAATTAGTATTGTTTTTTTATATAGGAATTCATTATCAAACACACGATCCTTCAAATTGGACAGATGACTGGTATTTCCAATACGCAGACAAATTAGACATAGGTTCTGATACATATGTGCTTGAGACAGCAGTAAAATTATTTAAGGAATACTTCAAAGATTGGGGATTTGAGCGAGTTTCAGGAGAGTTTCCACCAGACTGGATTAGATTCCTTGTCTTCAGTAGCACGGCAGACTATAGTGACCTACAGAATGTTCTAAAACTTACCCAAGAAGAATTATCGGAACTAGGACATCAGGCTCACCAGATGATTTTACAGTGTACTTATGGTGGTACGAAGTGTGATATTGAAAAGTACGTGAAAATGGTTTGACAGTTTTATTAATGATAACACCTACAGTAGTTTTTGTTAATATAAAACAAATATAAACAAATCCTCAAATTATTTCTGTTTCTGTTTTTTATTTTCCATCTCTCAATTTAGAATATATAACATATCATTTAAATGGAAAGTATGACCAAAATAGCAAAGCAACTACTGTAGATGTCTACAAAAAAAGTGGGAATAGACCGTCCTTACCTGCACACGTTTTTTTTTCATTCAGTTAGGTGTCACAAATGAATTTAAGCTTATTTGATTTCAGGGATTTTCACTTATTTCAACATGACAAATACGGTAACTGCTACACATTTAACAGTCATAAGAAGGAAAATGCGACAAAACACGATGTATCACAACCAGGTGCCGAAAAAGGTAAGTTGGTAACCGATTGTAAGAATCCAAACGAAGATTTGAGAAAGAGCCGAAGTTTTTCAAAATACAAACTAACATAGCATTATATTCGATTCGTAGTTTGAATCTCTTTTCACCCATTTACTTTTTGGTAATAAAGGTTTAAAGCTAACGCTGTACACAGAACAACATGAATATGTTAGTATCTTCGGACAAGAGAGTGGCATCAAAGTGTCGGTGCATAATCAGTTTGAAACACCGTTTCCAGAAGAAAATGCCATTACCGTCTCACCAGGCAGAGCTACGTCATTAGGCATAAAAAAGGTAAACGTCAATGCAATCATTTTTCTTATCATTGAGAGATGTAATGCAATTGATGAAGAAGCTCTTTGACATGATTTACACTTGCTTTGCTTCGTTGGTTGCAAAGTAACTAGTTCCTTATGTCTTAGGTTTTTGAAAATCAATAGTTCCCTATATCACGATCGTTATAATCGAAACGTGTATTTTGAAATGTATACAATGTTTTATTTGCAGCACGAACTGATTCGGAAAGGCCAGCCATATGGTAACTGCACAAGTGAAAATGCAACCGTGAAGAACTTGATTTACAAGGGAGACACAGTGTACACAGCTACTGTAAATAACAATGATATCATTCATGTTTATTTTACTCCATGAATTGATTTAAAAATTGAAAGGTTTCCATGTATTGTCTGTTTGTACATTGGTCTGTATTCAAATTATTCCTAATCAGCAGATCCAAGTTAAAAATATAAATATTATCATCATTATCATATAATTGCTGTAATGGTAGGTCTACGTCTTACCTATTTAGTATCTATTAACCCAATCATTATTTTCATTTCTTATTTTCAATAGGCTTGCCAAAAATCGTGTTTACAACTAAAGTTACTAGAAGTTTGCGACTGTGTGGACACATTGCGTTATAATGGTTCCCAGCGTTGCCAACTACTGGATCTTGAACAAGGCTAGTTTAACCAAATGAACACACAACATTAGCAAACATTGAAGCCACTGCTGGCGCGAAAAAAAAAATTCATTCTTCAATTCTTTTCGTAATTTTTATTCAGCCAAAATAAATATTTAACATGTAGGCTATACTACAAAAAGTGATTTTACTGATTAAGCGAAAACTCAAGGGACTATAATTCGCATATGTGGACAATGAAAATACGAATACACATATGTACATAGGCTAAACCAGCCTAGCTTTACCTACAAGATCTATTCACTCATTTTAGAAGTACATTATTTGTACCTTTAAACTGAGTGAATAGATCTTGTGAGTAAAGCTAAACATTTGTATAGACCTATATCATTGCAACAGTATTTCTAAAAGCTCAACATATTCCATTAGTACGCATCACAACATTAATATAAGGCGTACAACATACTAGATTCAATTTACCCGTAATTGCAGTGAAATATTATATTTCTAAAGCCTATACTTTTTTTTTTACCAATTAGAACGTTGCCGCCAATTTGTGAATTTTCTTCATTCTCAATATTTAATAAAATGTGATTGTCCAGTTGCTTGTCGGTAAGTTAATGTATCTTTCTAAAACTGAAACTAAATTCGCTTCTTGACTGGACTGGTAACATGTATGGTGAATTATTGTGTTAAGTTGTAACAAATTAAACAAAACCATTGTATTGGTGGAAAGTCATGGACTACTATGTTGTGACGTCTTCTTGTAGCAAAAGAATAATTTCTATTTTTTTTTGTTTTTAGTGAAATTACATATGAAAAGACCGTATCACAATCACTTTGGCCTTCCGATAGATATGTGGTAAGTTTGCTGGTACGGTGAAGGAACTGAGAACTCGTGCCAAGGATTTAATAATATAAGATTATAACATTATTACGAATGGACTATACCTAATAAACTGATTTCGAAATAAGTTACAATAACATTTTTAATCTTCCAGAAAACTTTGCTTGACAGTATTTACGTCCTTGAGCCAAGATACAGTGAACATTTATACGATCTCGAAACGGCACAGTAAGTAGCATGTTTCAAAAAGAGGCAATGTTTTCGCGCCAATAGAAAGCGTCAGCTTATACGCATGCGTAGAGACCGATTTTAAAGATGGAAACATGAATACGCATGACGCTTTCGATTCGTGTGAACAAATTCGCCTAATGGAAATCGGCTTTACACATTATTAACTGTAATGATCAGATTTGCCAGACGCCTTTTAAAATTAGAGATATTCAGTCTTCAATGTATAAATTGTATTTGTATAATAACTATTTTTCTATAATTACTTTTGAAATGTGTGTAAACAGAAGAAATCTTGCTCGTCTGAACGTGTATTATGAGGATCTTTCGTACGTCTCCATATCCGAACTCCCTGCTTATACAGTAAGTATACACAGACACGTCTATTTAGTATTACTTTCAAGGACCTTTTGGACGTCCATAATATCACAAAAAAATCGATCAAAAATTCTGAACCTTTAATTTCAATAATCCTATAGGCCTATTTTGTGAAAAATCGAGATTGAGTGAGAAAATTGACCGGGTGATAAAATAATCCGATATTTCAACGTAATGTACTTTATAACCAATTATTCTGAATTTCAGTGGCAAAGCCTCTTCGGTGACGTAGGAGGAACTCTAGGGCTGTATATTGGTCTTTCATTGCTAACTGTTGTCGAATTCTGCGAATTCTTCATTGATATTCTTCTTTATTGTTGTAACAAAATGATGAAGAGGAACAAAGTACAAAGCATACCGGGCATGTAGTTCATAAGATGCAACCAGGGAAGAATTGTAATTTAACTCTTCGCTGATGCAACACAATTTCCCATTTTTGTGTATATATGGCCCAAGACTTAATTATATATTATGACGAGTAAATTATAGTTTATACGCAACAAGCACGTTTTTGTTGTTGCGTCTAGGTAGATTTCAAGGTAGTAGGGAGGTTTCGCAACCTTACGAATACGATAACGAAAACGGATACGTCATACATTTGTGAAACTTTTGAGCTGATCCCCATTTCATATTCGTAAAGCGTATTCGTGTTGACGAATATCACCAATCATGTTCGTAACTACAAAACGAGTATAATTTTTGATCTATTTTGCACATTTTGCATTTGAATCTGGAATGATTCATGATTATAATATAATTATAGATTTATTGAATGTAATTTACTAAAGTAATTTACTAAAATGCCATGTCAATTTGATAAATAGCACTTTCTAAAGTCCTCACTCGCTTTGATGTTACGCTAGGTCTAGGCAGCCGGCCAAGTACCTGCGCTTCGCTCAAATTTACCGCAGTCATATTTTGGACGCGCCTCAATATTTCGTTGCCATGCGAAACAGATTTTTTATGGCTTACGAAAAGGAATACGTGTGCGTGACGTATCGTATTTCGTTATCGTATTCGTAAGATTCCGAAACCTCTCTAATGGCATCATATGTCCTGGTAAATGATCGGTGTTGGACCTGTTGGTAACTATAAATAGAAGGTAGTCCATGTAGTATGTATAAACTAATTAAATGGAAACAGCCATAATTTTGTAAAACGGCGGCGTGTCGAGCAAAGCAAAAGTACTTTGATATTATATGATTGTAATTGATTGAGCTTGACAGTGATATGATTATTTAGAAAGATGCTATATACATAAATATTTTCCATTTCTTGGACTTGTAAATCTATTTATATGTCTCTTCAAAATATAAAAGACAAATAAATAAATAATAAATAAATAAATAATGCATGTTGTGAAATTATGTACACTTCTGTATAAGCCTAGATAAAGCTATTTATATGTGTATTCAAAATATAAAACACAAATAAATAAACTAATAAATAAAAAATGCATGTTTTGAAAGGTTTTAAAATAATGCACAGTTGGATTTACATTTTAACCAGCTTACTGTTAGTGTGTGGTTATTTATTAGCTATGATTAATAGAATAAATAAAGATTGTAGCACGATATTCATTTACATAATTTACTCATTATGAATAAAAAATGAAAACCTTCATAAAATTATATTATTTCCCATGCGCGGATTGACAAAACAATTGAGTAAATAAATAGTAGGCGTGGTTTCCACTAATACGCAAATGACGTAGGCCTACAACGCAAGTAATAACAACAACTCATGTGATCTCTCGCTTGCGTGTATATGCGTTGCGTCCTACTTTAGAAATCATTTTGACTTAAATATCAACGACTAGGCACTGAGAAAAAAATATAACAAGTATTCGAACATCGACATTTAAATAACCTTGCTGTAAATTGAAAACATTATTACGTTAATTAAAACCAGAATCGTGTTTTCATTTAGGTATTGTATTGTGAATCACATAAAGAAAGTACATTTTTATAGTAATATAATAGTAATAAGAACAATTACATATTGATAGCCAATATGCTTTACACTCTCAAATGGAAAAATCGATCGGATTTGGAATGAATATCGTCCTAAATAATGTTACAATAACCGAAAGACGCTCATTCTATCACCAACTAACACTGCATTGTCGTCGTGAGTAAACAATGTCGGACTTGTGATCAAGTTGAGATTTTGTATCAGTATTTGCATTTCCGCGCTCATATACGGAAGAAGTACCACAAACTGGCAAGCTACGCGGGAACGAATTTACTAACAAATATTTTCGTAATACGTACATCCACGCGCGCATAATTCAGAAACTTATCCGAGATCAAGATTGATGCAAGAATATTAGGAAACGATTCGATGTTGTCATTGAGAACATGTCTCAAGAAGAAGAGGAAACTGTACTTGGAATAAGTCGAAATTTCGGAGAAAACACTTCTTCACATGGTATACCACGGATAGTAGCGTCAAAATCGTATTCTCTTGGCAGGCCTATGTCCTCATCGATACATACTTCAAGTTTGAAGTTTCTATCAAAGTAAGTTAAGAACGTATCTATCATTTAATTTTACAAAGAAAATTTAAGAAAACAAGCTTACTGATGGCTACACAAATCATTCCAATCAAAGAATGTTTATATTTTTATAACTAATTTAGAAATCACATCCACACGGCCAATCGTAGACTTTTCGATGTTTGTCTGAAATAAAAGCTCAAGTAGTATACGTATGAAACGCCATATGTGCCAAAATATTAATCTTTTTACTAATAATTAAGTCAAAAGGCCTCGTTAAAAGTGATTAGGAATTAAATTGTAACTTTTGACTTACAGTATTTCCATTTTTGTTTAAACTAATATAGCAATTACCGAAAATTAGGCATAATGAAAATAATAATTATAACAGAAAAAATTAATAAAACGAATATTTCTTGCTTTGCTTTTATTTATTTTTGTCAGTACGTCGTTGAAAACTCAGACGCCAGACCCTTGCAATTTCCCGCCGTTACCTTATGCAATACGAATCAAGTTCGCCGGTCTGTTTTGGCGTTACGTCATGAGTATGAGATACTATCGTCCATTGAAGACTACACATATAGTTTGCTATATTATGGTAATAATGTTTTAGTTAATAATGTTGCGTCGTCAGAAGATTTCCCTGATATGTAGGCATACCGTAGTGCAAGATAAGGGGGTCGTAGTGGGAGATGAGAGAATTACAATGAATGCAATATACCGGTTTGTGACCATGTAAAGCTTATTTCGGCGTTTTTAAAATGATGGTCAAAAAGGTTTTTTATCTGCATTTATCTCTCCTTAAATAATATGGTCTGCACTAATTCTGTCCTCTAATTCTGCTTCTCTTTGACTCTGTCCATTCTGTAGGCTACCTAGCCCTGTCTCTATCCATTCTGTAGGCTACCTACCTAGCCCTGTCTCTGTCCATTCTGTAGGCTACCTAGCCCTGTTTCTGTCCATTCTGTAGGCTACCTAGCCCTGTCTCTCTGTCCATTCTGTAGGCTACCTGAATGGTTCTTTTGCTTTCCTATCGTTCTTTTGACAGTTTATTCGGTATGTACAGATGTATTCAATAGATTTACAGCATTTTATATTATAAATGCTTCCGCAGCTCCATGTAAGGATGATGATTTTCATTGCGACAACAATAAGTGTGTTAAAGACTACACAGGGTGTGCAATGGTATTGATGATTGTGGTGATAAGTCAGATGAACAAAACTACTGTCTACCTAAAGGTAAGTATTGGAATTTTTATCCACCCGTAAAATGATGGAACACACGAGTATTATTGATAATTTAGTAATAATTATCACCACCGCCATTTTTGTCTTTCTGTAATGGCGCTAGTTACAATCCGTTATGCATGAGTAATTAATGAATGACGTAATGCATAAACGGGCAAAGGTAAGTAAGTTTGTAAAATGATGGAACGCGTGGGTATTAGGCATATATTTGAAAATTTAAAGTAATAATTATTACCAATCATTATTATTTTTATTTTGCATAAATATATTTTGGATTGTTTTATATACAGTTCCGTGTCGATCTGGGTACAGGAGGTGTCAAATGGGAGGAGAATCCGGTTATTGTATTAGCGAAGACAGATGGTGTGACAGAAATATAGATTGTTACGATGGAGAAGACGAAGAATGTTCAGCAGATGACAGTGAGTAGAATCGGACATACCAAAGCTATTTCAGTTTAAGGGAGAAAACAAAAATTCAAACAGCAATACATATTATAATAAAAAACTATTTTAATAAGCAGCTGCTTGTCTGTTAAATTGCCATTTATAAGCATGGTTACCTATTGGGGAAAGTATTAGGTCTATACGTATTGATATGTACTTACAATTGCCAACTAACCACTGAGAGTTCATTGATGATTCGGCCAGTTAAAAACAGGCTTATAATGTATATATTTCAGTTAAGTGCAAGGAGGATGAATTTTCATGTAAAAGCGGGGTAGAGGCGTCTTTTGAAACCGAATTTGTTGAAAAATATGTAACTAAGTATTGCATTAGTGCCAAGCTAAAATGTGATGGTATTAGACATTGTGCGAATGATGCTGACGAAGCAAATTGTCCAGGTGATGTAATTTGTGTATGTTCAAAATATCGGTATTTATTAATAGCGCTTGTATAAATGCACCGAAACCATAACAATACAATATAAACGCTCTACTTTACATTTTTGGTAGGCCTATTAATGTATAATTTATGCATCCTCAACATAACCCAGGACCTCCTGGTATAGGAAAAATGGTTCTTGGGACAGGAGCTGTAAGTGGTAGGCCTAGATAAAATGTCACTGCCAATCTAGTACAAATTGATACTCGTTGTTTTTGTAGCAGGACAATGTAATGAGAATGAATTTACATGTGGAAACATCATTTGCATCCCGAATGATTATAAGTGCGACGGGTTTTGTGACTGCGCAGACTGCAGGGACGAGTCTTCAGACATAGTTTGTGTATTTACGTGCAGGAATGGTAAACATATTCCAAAAGAGGAAACGTGCGATTATAAAAAACCAATGCGGTGATAACAGCGATGAAGAGGGTTGTACGAATTTTCAAAGTACAGTAATTTTACTTTTATTAAACATTTATTTAGAGACTGATACAAAATACATTAATGAATGAATCTATTGATTGATTCAAAGAATGACTGGTAGATCTTCATAGATCTACCACTATCACCGACACAATTCTAAGCAATACACACATTATCAATTATCCTATACATTTAATTTTTCCCTATATGTTGATCTTCAATTTCTTTTGAAAGTTTAAGTTAGCCTACTTAGGTAATATTTGTTTTCAAATAAATGACATAAGTATAAATTAAAGTAATGGCTTTTAAGAAGTGTTACTTTTTTTCTCCTTACAGGTTGCAATGAAGAGTTTGAATTTCAGTGTGATAATAAGCAGTGTATTGACAAGGCTTACATTTGTAACGATATAGAAGACTGTTATGATTATAGTGATGAACGTTCATGTAAGTTATTTTTAATCTGTTAGCCTGTGTGTCCTATGACTGTGTTAAACATGTAATGACAAATGTGTTTGTTTCATTGGTATTTACTCTCAACATTATGCTTCATTTGATTTTAGGTAATTGCTCAAGATTTCTTTGTAATAACAAGAAATGTGTTAACATTTACGCTGATTGTAACGGATTAGACGAATGCGGGGATGGCTCTGATGAAATGTTGTGTAATGATACAGGTTTGTGTAGTCTTTCTACACCAATTTGGTCAAACTCGGCCCTAAACCAACTCGGCTCTTATCAACTCGGCTCCAAGTCTCGGTCTCAAATTAACACTTCTCAAGCCAACTCGACCCCTTGTCAACTCGGCCCCCAAGTCAAATTGGCCACAAACTATTCTGTCTTAATGAAGTGATTAATTAAGATTTTGAAGCAAATAAAATTATTTTCGGCAGTTGTATCAAGGTATTGACAATTCGGCAAGTGATGTTAGATTTAAATTTATATATTTATATTATTATATATGTATTAGGCCTATAACTTAAGTAATTTTTTTGTAGGAATTCATTATCAAACACACGATCCTTCAAACTGGACGGATGACTGGTTTTTGCAATACGTAGACAAATTAGACATAGGTTTTGATATAACTACAGCAGTAAAATTGTTTAAACAAAACTTTAAAAATTGGGGATTTGAACGAGTTTCAGGAGAGTTTCCACCAGACTGGATTAGATTCCTTGTCTTCAGTAGCACGGCAGACTATAGCGACCTACAGAATGTTCTAAAACTTACCCAAGAAGAATTATTGGAACTAGGACATCAGGCTCAGCAGATGATTTTACAGTATACTTATGCTGGTACGAAATGTGATATTGAAAAGTACGTGATACTTACAAAAACACCCAGTTTTTGACGAAACTGAAATATTTAAAAATAATTATAAAAAATAAATATAAACAAGTTTGTGTTTCAGTTTTATTTTTTTCATTTTTCATTTCTAAAATATTATGTAAATGGAAATGATAACCAACAATATCAAAGCCTGTACACAGTTTATCAAATTTAAATAGAAGACAATTTAAAAGACAATAAAATGTTCAAACATGACATTACAGTCAAAATCTGAAACAAAATATGTTGGTGAAACTAGACTGTGGTTTACATATAAATAGATTAATTCCACAAAACACAAAGCAATATATTTGTTGTGACTAGTAGTGACAGGCCTGATCGCAAATGAATTCCTTATTTGATTTCAGGGATTTTCATCTATTTAAGCATGACAAATACGGTAACTGCTATACATTTAATAGTCTTCTTTCCCTTTTCAGGGAATTTATTGGTTCAAAATATATTGGCTTTTGGCCCTAATACAAACAAATAAAAATTAACTATAACTTAAGATAATGGTTTCTTCTTTCAAAAGCAAAGTAGACGTATTTTCCTAAATTATAAGTAAAATTTGTGTTGGAAAGTAATAAACAAAGCTTATTAATAGAAAGAAAAACACGAATAAATCTTGGAATAAAACTTTTTCTTAAATCATTGTAAAATGTGCATTGCAAAATAAAATGATATTCATCCTCAACAATGTTCTTTTTACATAATTTACACGTTCTCTTATATCTTTCTACACCCTCCCATCTGCCCTTTTCAATTTCTAGCTCTAATATCCCTAAACGTAACTTAGTTAATAATCTTCTTTGTTTAAAATTAATGATGTTGGTCAAGTGATAACTTAAACATATTTCTTTTTTATAAAGAGAAAAGAGCCTTAACTTATTATGTAAACTAAATTTTTGAATGCATTTTTGTTTTTCAATATCACATAAGCGCAACTTAAATTCTCTCAAAAATAAACCTTTACTATTAACATATTGTTGTAACCATATATAACCAAAAGCAGTAGAAAAGAGTAAGTGTTTGACCTGTTGTGCCCAACAATTCTCATTACGGTTAACTTTTCTAAGTTGAAATTCATAACACTTAAAAATGAATCTGTCATGATCTAAAGTAATAATGTGTAACCAAAATCTTATAACTGTAACTAAACAATCCACAGAAAGTGGTAATCTACCTAACTCAGAAGTAACAGCGGCATTTGGTGCATTTTTTCCAACTTGCAATAAATATCTACAAAATTTAGTGTGTGTTTTTTCTATAATGTTTGTGCTATCTGACATTCCCCAGATTTCGCTTCCATACGTTAAAATAGGAAGTATTTTCACATCAAAGATATGGTTCCATGTATTAATTGGAAGAAAAGATAAGTTACGATAAATGAATGATTTTAAGCAGAATAAACTTTGATTTGCTTTTTGTTGATTATGTTGCATTGAGTTGTTCCATGCACCATTTGAACTAAAAATAACACCAAGATAATTATACGAATTAACAATTTTTAATTGAATATTTTTATACTTCCATTTTTCAATGTTCCTTAAATTGCGGCCATTTTTAAAAACCATAATTTTGGATTTTGTAGTGTTTACAGTAAGTTTCCAAGTATCACAATAAAGTTCAAGTTTATTTATTAATTTTTGGAGACCTTTCACCGTATCACTAACAAGCACTAAGTCATCTGCATAAAGAAGATGATTCATATGACAATCTCCAATTTGAATGAAATCGTTTACCTGATTAAGTATACCACTCAAATCATTAATGTAAATATTAAAGAGTAAAGACGACAACGGAGAACCTTGTTGTACTCCAATCGAACAATTAAAAGATGGACTAAGTTTGTTGCCAATTTTAACATGAGCAGATAAGTTTTGGTATAAGGAATTTATTATGTGTAACATTCTGCCTGAAACACCGATACATTTCAACTTATGTAGTAAAAGTGTATGATTTATAGAGTCAAAGGCACGTTTAAGATCAACAAAACAAACAAAAATCCTACCCCGCTTTTTATCTAAGTATTTAGAGATGAGGGTATCTAAAATGAATATATTATCTGTCGTTCTATATCCCTTACGAAAGCCTGCTTGTTCCTCATGAATTAACTTTTTACTATTTGTAAATTGTGTTAACCTAGAATTAAGAATATTTAAAAATATTTTTCCTAGGATTGGAATTAAAGAAATACCTCTATAATTTTCAGGTTTGTTTTTATCTCCATTTTTAAAAATTGGAACGATTAAGCTTGTTGCCCATTGTTTGGGAAATTTTTCAACTAAAAATATGGCGTTAAAAAGAATTTTTAAAATATCAAAAATAATGTTGGGGGCGTTTAGCAAAAATTCAAAATTCATTCCATCAATGCCGGGAGCTTTTCCACTATTTTGAGAATTAAATGCTTTTTTTATTTCATCCAACGTTATGTCGTGGTCTAAATAATCATCGTCTTCATTCTGTTGGCATTCTGTGATTTTTGGCAACTCAGCGCTACCAATAGACTCATCGTTTTTAAATAGGTTCTTAAAATGAATATAACATTGATTAATAGAAAGTTCGCAAGATAATTTCTGTTTTGTCTTCAACTTCATCCAAAACGTTTTGCTATCCTTTGTATTGAGTGAATCGATAATTTGTTTGCGTATTCTTTTATGAAAGTTATTTTTTTTGCATTTTAATAGCGATTTATATTGCTTTTTTATCTGAATATAATTATTTAAAAAAGGTTGAGTGCGCATAATTCTAAATCTCTTTAATGACTGTTTAACCTGCATTTTAAGGTTCTTACAATCTTTATCAAACCATTCGTTTCGTTTTGTAGAAGTTGAAGATTTACTTGTTTGTGTATACTTAATTCCTTTACATACGTATTCAAAAATTTTACATAAATGTGAAACTGCCTCATCAATTTTATTTTGAGAGATAGCATTCATAAAATCATTATCAATAGTTTCAATGATATCATGTTCCCATCTGACTTTGGATGCATTAATGTAACTGTTGGACCATTTGAACGTACTCTGGGTAAACGTGTCATCTTCATTGACAATCATTTTGGTGTGTTCTTTGTCTTTGAATTGAATACTAAAGGCAATTGGCATATGATCCGATTCAACACGGTCATCAATTCTTAAATAAGATATTAGTTTAAAGTTGTTTGAGTTAGTAAGAAGGTAATCACATACACTTTTACCTTGTGAACTGATAAATGTAAAACCACTGGATGATTCTTTATCAATTCTACCATTTGTGATTCGCATACCAGTTTCTTTGCAAAATTCTAATATATCTTTACCGTAGCAATTTAGTATACAATCAGAATTCGTTCTACTTTCAATCCGGATGTTGTCTTCCAGAAAAAGATTATTGTTCCATGTGTCATTTTCGTCAGCAGATATGTAATCGTCCTCCGAACCAGTTCTACCATTAAAGTCGCCAACTACATATACTATGTCTGATATTTGGGAGCTGTAATGCAAATATTCGTTAGATAAAATGTCAAAAAAGTCAGTTGTCGCGTAACTGGATGTACTTGGTGGTCTATACAAAAAACCGATTACAACAGTGTCGGTTGGGGATAGAGTAATCCTTAACCAAATAATGTTATTCGATGCACTTGGCAGTTCTTCAACGACGAGATTTAATTTATAATATACCATTACGCCTCCACTATTTCTTCCATGTCGACTTGTTTTATCTGGTAATTTTGATATGCAAGTAAAACCTTTAATATTGTAATCGTTCCGATATTTATCCCATGTTTCACTAAAACAAATTATGTCAAATTTGTTAACATACTCAATAAAGTCAGAATCAGCGAATTTGTTATTAATACCATTAATATTCCAAGAAATACAATCAATGTGTTTAGTGACTTTCAAAGATGGTTCAGATTGTTCTTCATTAGGACCACGGCCAAAACCCTATTTTGTGAGGTTTATGATTTTGTTGTCTTCTACGTTGAATGTATATACTTCGTCGCCTATAAACAGCTTATCATATCTGAGCCGAAAACGATCGTTGTTTTTGATTGCTTGTTGTATCCTTGGTTGTAGGCCTTTTCTAATTTTACGGACTCTGAAAGTATAATCTTCACCCATGTTAATTTTTGATTTATTTCCAGTCATTTTCCTTTTGAGTGCTCTATTTTTGGACATTATTTCATCTTTTTGTTTGTAGCTAGTAAGTTTTGCTATGATTGGTCGTGGGTTACTTTTGCTGTGCAATCTATGCGCTCTCTCGAAAGCGACCTCTTCGATTTCTAAATTTGTTGTTATATAATCCTTTACCTTTCGTTCGCAGTCAAGCCACGTTTCATTTCTATCATCTTTCCATAAGGTGGAAAATGCGATAGTTCACAATGTAACACAACCAGGTGCCGAAAAGGGTTAGTTGATTATCCGATTATAAGAATTGTTTCAAAAGATTTTAAAAAGATCCAAAGTGTATGTATAATTATAACGAACAAAACATTTAGATTCTATTCGTAATTTGAATATATTACGTGCGTTTATGTTGGGTATTTTGTGATCGATATCCTTATTCATTCATTTTATTTAATACCTATTTACTGTTTGATGATAAAGGTTTATGGCTAACGCTGTACACAGAACAACATGAATATGTTAGTATCTTCGGACAAGATAGTGGCATCAAAGTGTTGGTGCATAATCAATTTGAAACACCGTTTCCAGAAGAAAATGCCATCACCGTCTCACCAGGCAGAGCTACGTCATTAGGCATCAAAAGGGTAAACATCATCTTTCTCATCCGTGGCAGAAAGTTTTTCTTCATACCATTTGGACAACATAGGACATACTACCTAAAATCGTGACTGAAAAACATGACTGTCAAGAAAAGAGCGAGGAAGCGAGCCCCAACGTCCCCGCATGCGCACAGTGAATTAAAACGACTTATGTAACCTTAGCTTCTAGATCTTCTGTAGCTCCTTATAATATTAAGATTGATACACCTTTTTTCAAATTACCTTCGAAGTTCTACAGAAAGTCAAACAATATTTTTGTTTACAGCACGAACTGATTCGGAAAGGCCAGCCATATGGTAACTGTATAGGTGAAGATGCAAGAGTGAAGAACTTGATTTACAAGGGAGACACAGTGTACACAGCTACTGTAAATATAACTATATCATTCATGTTTATTCTAAAGCACACCTTTTGAACGCCATTAAATGATTTTAAAACTGGAAATTAACCAAAACACGCGTTGCAGCATTTACATCGTTTAGTTGTCTTGCCTGAACTCTACTGTTATAACAGGCCTAAGCAGCATATATCTTTGTTAAAAATAATATACTTATTTTTATAATTGCTGTAAATGGTAGGCATACGTCACAATTTGTATTAATATGTGTATAGTCATCGTTATCACCATCTTCTTCATACAACACCAACATGAGCACATCATTACCTTAATTTTAATTGATTTTCTATAGGCTTGCCAAAAATCGTGTTTACAACTAAAGTTACTAGAAGTTTGCAACTGTGTGGACACATTGCGTTATAATGGTTCCCGGCGTTGCCAACTACTGGATCTTGAACAAGGCTAGTTTAAACAATAATTAACACCTTAAAGCCTGTTTTCAACTAAGAGAGTATTCGTTTGAATCGAAAGTACTCATTATTCAGATTCCAAATCACTTTATGCGACGAATTCTATAGTTCCTTGAGTTCATTGAACTGTTTGAACTAGAATTCGCAGAAAAAGTATTTGTAAGATGCAAATACACATGTGCATTAATAACAATAATACTTCATTCATAAACACTCATTCCGTTAGCCGAGGAGTAAGCACATTTTAGGCCTAATTGCTATTTTTCAAAATCTCAACATATTCCATTATTACCTATTAAAACATTGATATACAATATGAATACTGGATCCAAACGCGCTGTTTTCCTTTTTATTTGCAGTAAAATATTATATTTTTAAGGTCTATACATTTTGTTTTACCAATAGAACGCTGCCGCCAATTTGTGAATTATCTTCATTCTCAATATGTGATGCAATGTGATTGCCCAGTTGCTTGTCAGTAAGTTAAACTCGCCTCTGGTGATAACACTATGTTGAATTGAATTATAGTTATCACAAATTAAACAATATCATTGTACTGAAACGTATGGCATATTATGTAGGTGAGGTCCTCTAATAATTCCTATTTTTGTTATTTTTAGTGGAATTACATAATGAAAAGACCGTATCACAATCACTTTGGCCTTCTGACAGATATGTGGTAGGTTTGCTGGTGGTTCTTCGTGCGAAGTATTTAATAATACAGTACACTGTAAAAAATATATGCTTAGTTTTCCCCTAAAAGTGGGTGCTACCAGGCTGCCACCAATTAGTGGAGTAAACTCTGATTTCCCCCTTTGGGAAATGTTACCCAAAATTGGGAAAGTGAATGTTTCCTTGGCCAGGGAAAGCTAAGTTTACCCGGGTATTTCGGGTTACATTACCCAACTTTTAATGAAATGTTTTTTTACACCAGTTTTTGGTGGCAGCAAAGTAGCAACCAACTATTTTGGGTAATCTGGTTACACCAAAATGTCGGTTTAAGTTGGTTTTCCTCAAAAACAGAAACAAAATAGAAAAGTATATTTAAGAAATCACATGATTTTTTATTGATCAAAATTAAACATAAATTTGCAGAGGTACCAAATTGATTCAAACAAAAATGTTTATTAAATATAGCCACCATGTACTATTCTATTCTAAAATATTATTTCAAAATCTTTTATTTTTAATGAAAATGTATTAGGCCTACTTGCATAAAAAAACACAGAAATTAACGTGGTCTGCATTAAAGTGAGCTGGCCATTTGTTTTTTTTTGTCTTGTGTGAGTTCTTCTCACGTTTATTTAAATTCTCATTGATGAATATATTATATACATATAAGTACATTTGTGACAATTAAAAGTAAGTGTTTAGAGAGTTAAAATACCGGTATATTTACATAATAAGATGCCAGAATTCATTATATTAACCATATATTTTCTCATTTAAAATTTTAGATACGATGTTAATTAAAATGTAGAAATGAAAAATGGCGGTAAAATACATGATTAAAATTGTCTTGTTAAACTATCTTATTTGTGATCTTATTTGTGTTCGAGTTTGTGTTCGAGTAGAGAGGCTATAAACTCAGGGGAGGAAAATGTAGTATCCTCCCTTTTCACCAAGATAAGATGGATGGTATGAAAAAAGAGGAATGCAGTAGGTTGAAAGTTAGTTATTTAGAATGATAGCATGAAATGGTATATTTAATGGAAACCGTAAGGTTAGAGTCCATACACGATGCAAGTCCAAGATGCAATTTTGGCTCTGTGTGTATGTGAGACGCTTCATACCCGATGTCATCTTAGTACAACTACTACTTACAATTTGTATTTACGGTATAACATATTATAGTAGTATAGAAGTATATATATTGAACAAATACACATACCTATAGATTAAATTGACATGTATACGATATAAAATAATGCAAATATAGAAAGATATATATGTTAAACAAATACCAATACATACAGATTATATTGACATGCTACATGTATTTGAACTATTGTCATCTTAAAAAGGTATACTGTATGTGATGCTTATAAACAGATTTTACGTTGATATGCAGGATTTGTGTCCATTATGATAAGGTAAGAAAGAAAAAGGAATCGATAAAATAATTAAATTATTAACATCAAGTCTTTAGATAGTTTTAATAATTTATCTTTTAGGTTATTCGTCCATTTCTTCTGAGCCTTATGTAAATTATTCATAAATTCATTTGTTAATAAATGCTTTAATTCATAGTAAAATAATCTCAAAATTATTTTTGATTCCTGATTTTGTTTCTTTTCTTTTCTTATTACTAAACACGATTTATAGATGCAAAAAGTAAATATTGAAATAAGTTCATTTACAGTTTTCGTTTCCGATCCTTTAACAATATTACGCCAGGTTATATCAATCTTTTGTACAAAACAGTTTGAGATCAAAAACTTAAATACAATCCATATGGGTTTAATCTTATTACATGAAAATAACAAATGTTTTTCATTTTCAATTTCACTATTACATCTTTCACATATGTCATTTATTGAAAGTTTCCAAATTTTTAACTTACTTTTACACGCAAGAATACGATGTAGTAGTTTGAAATTGAATTGCGCGACTTTTGTGATATGTGTCATAGAAAACACCTTGTTATACCATACGGTATCCCATGCAAAAGTGTAATTTTGAAATTCTATCTCCCATTTTTCTTGTGCTATAGGAGTTGATATTATATTTTCCACAAATAAATTATAAAATAGTTTTGCATTAAGTTGTTTTGTATGAAGCCAAAAGCAATCGGTGTTTGTTTGATTATTTACATGTTCACCATTCAAAATAATTTCCTTCCATGATTGTGGTATAGCATTCATTAGCCCTATATATTCAATTAATCCATTTTGTTTCTGTGATAGTAATGGTAACACTTCATTCATTGGTAATAATATATTCTCCTTAATAATGTCATTCATTGTTCTAAAGCCTGCATCAAGCCAAACTTTGAAATAGATTGACTTTCCATTTAACTGTATACATTTATTTTCCCACAATTGTTGGTTTTTAACGTCTTCAATGTTTTGTGGGTCAGACCAGTTAAAGTTGTTAATATTAACTATAGCAATTATCATTTCTCTATAGAAAACAGGCAATAGTTTTAGATCAGAATGCTCTTCATTGTTAATTTGAGTGATATTAACAGTATACTTAATAGGGTGCATAAAATAACTCGGTATACATTTCCATTTTCCTGGATCTGGGCTAAGGAGTCGCTTAACCCAGTTTAACTTCAATGCTTTGACTTTTGCATTCAAATTAATCATATTTAAAACACCTTTATGTGTTTTCTATTGAGTGTGGTTCTTTTAATCTTTTCTCGTCTACCACTCCACATAAAACTATATATTATCTTTTCCACCTTGGGCAAGATATATTTTGGTACGGTTATAATGCTAGCATTGTATATTAGTTTAGATATGGCTAGGGTTTTAATTATAATAATTTTTCCAAAGAACGTAAGATTTCTTCTTTTCCATAATCCTAAGATATTTTCTAAAGAAATAATCTTATCGTCCCAGTGTTTCTTTTCACATAATTTGTTATCGTATCCAACATAAATTCCTAGAAACTTTACAGGTTTCTTTGTCCATGCAATATTACATGGTTCTGACATATTATGTTTACTCGCACCAATCCACATACCATTTGTTTTTCCTTTGTTCAATCTTAAACCTGATATTCTACAGAATAGCTCAATCTCATGTAAAAAGCAGATTAACGTTTCTTTATCTTTTGTAAAGATGATAGTATCGTCTGCAAGCTGAGCTATCTTAACAGTACATTCTTCATCATTTATATTTGGCAATTCAATTCCTTTACATAGGGGATTGTTCCGTATGTTACAGGCCATCAATTCAACTACCAATATAAATAACAAGGCCGATAAAGGACACCCTTGTCTTATTCCACGTTCCATATTAATGCTTTCCGACATCCAACCATTATTTACCATTATACTTTCTGTATCAGTATATATTACTTTAATCCATTTAATAAAAGAAGGACCAAATCCAAATTTTGTTAGCGTTTTTAACATTAAATTTCTGTTTACCGAATCAAACGCTTTTGCAAAATTTGTTTTTGATATTAGTAAAATAAAGTATATCTTCTACAAGTCTTATGTTTTCACCACCAAATCTTCGAGTAATGTAACCTTTTTGATCAGAATGTATAATAGTTGATATTACTTTTTGTAATCTGATTGATAGAACATGAGCTAATATCTTATAATCTACATTAATGAGTGTGATAGGTCGCCAGTTTTCTAACTTCTCTCTTTGTCCACTTTTGAAAAGTAATTGAATTATACCTCTCCTTTGTGAATTTGAAAGTATGTTGTTGTGATAATTATAGTTCAGAGCTGTACACAGCATTTCTTTTATATGGTCCCAAAACTTTCTGTAAAATTCAACACTCAAGCCATCAGATCCTGGGCTTTTATTAAGGTGCATTTTTAAAACAGCATTTGTGCATTCATCAACTGATAATAATCCCTCACATTTAGTATAGTCATCAATTGAAAGTTTGCTTACATTTGATCTGTTTAAGTACTCATTAATTTTATGATCAGGGATATTTTTTTTTGCATATAGCTGTCTGAAGAAACTTACTTCTTCCTTTATAATTTCAGATGTGTCTGATGTGTATTTTCCATTACTTTTTAATACTGAAGTAATGTGTTTTCTTTTTGCGTTGGATTTTTCTAATCCTAAAAAGAATTTAGTGTTTTTTTCTCCCTTTTCAAACCAGTCCAATCGGGATCTAATTTGGGCACCGTGTGCTTCAATTGAATATATATCATTAAGCTCTTTCTGGATGTTGCTTAATTGGATATTTGTTTCATCATCATATGCAATATCAAGTTTATTTGTTAATTCTTTGACTTTTTTGAACAATTCTTCTTTATTAACTTGTCTTTTTTGTTTCTTTTGTTTACAATATGTGCTAGAAAATGTTTTGATCTTAACTTTTAGGTATTCCCAGAGGAGGTCCGGGCTAAGATTATTTTCATTATTTTTTACATTTCTAATTATTCTGATTATGTTTACATTGTAATCATTATCATTTAGAATGCTGTTATTAATTTTCCAAAGTCCAGGACCTTTTTCTGCTTGGTGGTTTACAATTTTAAGAGAGATTGCTTGATGATCAGAACAGATAGATGGTCTAATGTCGCAAGACACAATTTCACCATTTTTATAGAGGGCGTTCGAAACACACCAAAAATCTAACCTTCTGTATGTTTCTTTTCGTCTCCACGTATACTGAGTTTTGTTTTTGTGGCATTGTCTCCATATGTCAATTAGTTTATGATTACGCATACAATTTTTTAATATTTGTGGCGAGTTATCATAAGTATTTACACTGTTCTTTTGATCAAGATTACGTTGTAATATACAGTTCATATCACCGCCAATTATGATATGCTCATCAACACTACAAAGAGAATCGATCTTCTTTTCAAGTTTCTTAAAGAATAACGATCTTTCTTTGTAATTATTTGGCGCATACACATTTATTAAAGTAAAAATTTGTCCGTTATATTCTAAACTTAAAATAAGTATTCTACCTTCCTCATCTAAGTATTTACAACTGATGTCTTTTATGTCAAAATTCGACTTAAATAGCATTGAAACGCCTCTGCTATTTGTCGTTCCAAAGCTATGGAAAGTGTATCCCTTCCATAACGTATTGTAACATTTCACAGATTTTATCTGGCCATTTGTTTAAACATTCTTCAATTAAATTACTTGAACCGTCACCTGCAAAATACAATTTAAATCAAAGATAATCAACTAACAACCTAACTGGGCTAGATCATGTCGGCTACATTTAGGCATACAATAATAATAAATAACAATAAAAATAATGTATTCATACGGAAATCTAGGCTAAGCAATGTAAAAGTCATCAGGCCTAGACCAAGCCTACTAGGCGAGGCTGATTACACTTCACAGTACCCTCGTGTACTGGGCGCATACAGAGCAGTGAGCCCACCAGTTAGGCTAAACTTAACTAGGCTCTAGGCCTAGGGCCTACTTTTAAGCTTACCTTATTTTTTCATCTTTTACTCTGTGGCTGATAAAATCTACTTCAGCTGTATATTAAACAGTAGGCTTTTCTGATACAAAAATAGGTCTTATATGCAAAATAAAATTGATTATTAAAAATATGGACTTGTCCACGCGACAGTCGTCATATCGTATGCTTTCCGTGAATCCAGGGTAATACAATTCTTGCACATTTGGGAGAAACTTTTCCGGAAAAAGTTTACCCCTTTCGTAGTGTAACCGTCGGACTTTACCCATGCCGAATGTGTAACTTTATTAGATTACCTCAAAAGAAGGGAATATTATAGTTTCCCACTGTGGGGTACTCACAATCTTAAAAACTTACACCTAAATTGAAGGAAAAGGAGAGTTTACTCCAAGGAGGAAACAAATTTACACGAAAATATGGTGTAAAATCCGAATTATTTTTTACAGTGTATAGAATAAAACATTATTACGAATGGACTATAACTAATGCTGATTACTGAATTACTATAACATGTTTAATCTTCTAGAAAACTTTGCTTGATAGTATTTACGTCCTTGATCCAAGATACAGTGAACATTTATTGTGCTTGATATCAATTTTTTAGACTGTATACTGGAATTTTTACAGGTCTTTTTTTGCATAGTTAATGTAGATTGTAGAGGTTATTATGCCTTATATCAACCTACCTGTTTGTCTTGAACTATTTACAAATTGTAAATTAAAAAATCAATCGATGCATGTTTTTTAATTTTTTTTTAAATACACAATTCTGCAATACTAAATAACGTTTTAGTTTTATTATTATTTAGCATTATTTTTCTTTATTTATTTATACTACAAATTTTATGAATATGTATTGTTATATTCCAAGATGTATTTTAAGTGGAGAGAGGCACTATATGTCAACATATCATATTCATGGTCTCCTTCCCATGACGGTTGTTACATAATGCTTTGCATTTCTTTTTATTTTTTCAAAATTGTATTTATATGATTCATATGGACATTTTGTCTGAAATAAAGTTGAATTGAATAGTAAGCCTATTCTAATTGTTAAGCTTACTATTCATAATAAGATTTACTTGTGTTTTTAAGTCCTGATGATAACTTATTATCCTAATAAATAAAATAGCCTAAATTTTAGAGACCTACCAAAAATCAAACGATGTATGCATTATCATATAAACTTTCAAAACTTTCTAGTGTGCATGCGTAGTTTAATACAATATAGTGCCCTCTATTAATTTTCCAGTCAAGGGCTGTTGGCGCGTTCTCTATTATGTCATAATTAATCATGAATTATTCATGATTTCTGCCCACGTTCGTCCTGGAAAAAAAAATTACGCGGGCTGTTGAAGTGCAGTTAGAAACAGTGTTTTTCAGGACACAGTAAATTGCTTAGTTTTAAAGCATTAGGCTAGCAAAGACACGCTATCGTATTGATCTGCTACCGTACCATCAGTACATTGGCCAATTAATTTTGTCTTAATCTCACATAAGTGGCGTTGATTAAGTGGGCCTCTCCAATACATAATTATGAATTCCCTAATCAAATTAGCAAACCTCAAAGTCAATAGTATAATAGCATTTTGTATTAATGTACACGTACGCTTGATGTGTGTTGATCGTCGCAATTTGTTCATTTTGTTGCTACTGCGCTGCTTGATACAACGATTACTAATAAGTTCTCGTAATTGGACGCCCACAACCGTATCCATGGAAACGCATCAACTATTTAAAAAAATTGTCGCGTTATGTATTATGGCTTTTAAGAATGCGATATCTTATAAAGACGACACATCTCAATAATTCTGTTACAAACAAAATCTAAATCTACCCGACAATAATGGAAGATTGTTGTTGAAAACACAAGATGAGTGATAAAGAAACGTTTGAAGAGATAACTTCTAAATTCGGTACAAGTAATTGCCTTCTACATCAAAATGTCAATAATTTAAAGATCGATAAAGATCTGAATAACATAAAAAAACAAAATCCAATAATTGTAACTTTGTACATATTAGTTTTTTTCTTCACATTAATACAAAATTGTTTAAAATTCCTTTTGGGTTAATCTAATGGACATTCTATAGACCTTATTATTATATTACCTTGTTTTATCGTTGTTTGTGTGATTTATACTGTAGCTAGGATTAGTACGTTCAATTAAAATATGTTTACATGATCAAAAAAAAAACTTTCATAATATAGAATAATACAGGTTACATTCCAATTTAATCAAGTACAATATATACTATAATTTTAGTAGCATCTTTTTGCATCCTTAAATAGTAGCTATAATAAAAAAAAAAGTCGATATGTAATATAGGATCATAGTAAAAATATGCATTGTCACCAAAAATGTTTATTATTGACAAATGTGTAAAATGAGGACAACTATAGTACTATTTTATTGTTTGAACTTAGAAATGGAAAAAAAAAATCGATCATTTTAATCAAATTTATTTTCGAAATTCTTTTTCATTATAGATGGCCTTGAGAGCTAACCGAAAGACATGGCAACAATTGAAGGCAGCTAGTCACCAACAGCAACAGCAACTATGGAACATGGAACCAATCAAAATGTCCTAAGCAAGTCATGTCGTCTGCTGAAGATACAGTTACATCAATTGGTGTTTACTCCCTCTTCCAAAATTATTGATTTTTCTTTTACTAAATTATGAATTATATTTGTCAGACAAACATTTATTGTGTATTTAGATGAAAATGTAAATAAACAAACATGTTGTAATTGAAATGCTGTATTTTGTGTATTTAATATAATATAGACTTCTTTCTATGTATAAAATTACTTTTACACTTCACATTTTGTTCTTTCAATATAAGTTTTAATATAAACTAGAAAGGCACTTCGAGAGTGCAAACCTCGCCTAGCCTAGGCATATGAAAATGTATGTTTCCATACAGCTATGAAACCATCCTTTAACATTTTATGTATTTATAACCTTTTGACTAATCTTCCTAACAAATAGAAAGAAACGAACAAACAAATGCACACACGTGATCGACCACATAACCTCTCACCATTTTGGGCGAAGGTAACAACAATTACATACGAGAAACATTAATATCAACTGTTAAAAGGGTAATATCAACAGACCGAACACGTTATTTGATTGGCTTGGTCATGATCAGCGCGCGGAAGCATGATTAACGGTGAATGTGAATCTACCTATGTGATTGGTCACTTGTGCGTTGCGCGTACTTTCTTGCATATCATTATACCGTAGTGTCTACAATCATAATCGCAATATACAATACAAGTACTCGTATAGTATTCGTATTTTAAATTGCGTTGTTGCTGTAAAGTATTTAGTAAAACCAGAGATAGAGTTATAATTACATTTACATATTGTAAGAAAGTGTGATGAACAATGAATATGTCTTCTAATTAACTGGCAAATGTTAGGCTTAGGAAATTCTCAAATGATTAGAAATATCGATCGGATTTCGAATAAATATCTTCTTAAATAATGTTACAATAATCTGGAAGACGCTCATTTTAAAGTTTTTTGCAGATAACAAGCATCGTTCTATCGGAGACTAGTAATTTATTATAAAACATAACAGGTTTCCATTTTTATTTTGCCTTTCCGTTTACGAAAAAAGTATCACGACCTACGCGGGAAAAACGAATATTGTCTGTGATATCTATATATTTTCGTAACTTTACGAATTGTACGTCCACGCTTTATATAAGAGACGGGTAGATGCATTGGTTGACACAGCTAGGGCCAATTAAGAAACGAAATCAACATTGAAATTGGCCTAAAAAAATATGGCTCAAGAAGAGGACTCTGTACTTGGAATAAGTCGAAAGTTCGGAGAAAACACTTCTTCACATGGTATACCACGGATAGTAGCGTCAAAATCGTATTTTGGAAAGATCTTCTGGAGTTGTTTGTATGTTGCTTCTCTAGAAGCGTTCACTTGGCAGGCCTATGTTCTCATCGATACATACTTCAAGTTTGAAGTTTCTATCAAAGTAAGTCGAATTCAAAAGGTGTATAGTTTAACTTCACTCAAGGGCTATACATACAAAATCGAGGTTTACACTTTTGTACATTTAAAGCTCTGTCTGCACCATCAATTTTTGTGAAAAAAAAATTTGATGTGCCCATGTATAGACACGATGATGTCATATCCCTACCATAGTGGACACATCACATTATTTTGGTTGTCTAAGTAGTTTGATAGTGTAGACAGAGCCCAAGGAACTGCATTCATACGGCCCTTTTGTGGTCAATTGAATAATGACCCGATATTCCTTTATAATAGGCCTATAGTAACTTCTACATTTAGGCCTAACATCAAATTCATACATTTGCAGGGCTTTAACAGTAACGTTTGACTTATTTCCATTTTTGTAGAACTGAAATAGCAATTCTTTATAAAAGATTAAATCAAATTATTAATTACGCAAATTTATATTAGAAAAGAAATGAATTTCTTGAAGTATTTCTTGTTTTGATTTTATTCGTTCAGTAATTAATTAATAAAACGAATATTTCTTGCTTTGCTTTTATTTATTTTTGTCAGTACGTCGTTGAAAACTCAGACGCCAGACCCTTGCAATTTCCCGCCGTTACCTTGTGCAATACAAATCAAGTTCGCCGGTCTGTTTTGGCGTTACGTCATGAGTATGAGATACTATCGTCCATTGAAAACTACACAAATCATTTACAATATTACGGTAAAACATTTTTTATTAGTATTTTGCGTCAATGTTTTGTTTTGTCAGCTCTGTCTTTATGGGACAAAAAAAAAGTGATGTGTCCATATATGGACCCGATGATGTCATATCAGTACCATCACACTTTTTTTTACACAAACTAGTTTGATAGTTTCTTTATTTTTTTATACCATATTTAATGAGGGTGATCCATCCAGCAATTGCTGATCATTAAGGGCCCTCAGAGGTTCACAAGACAAACATATAGGCCTACACAAGATGCTCTACATAAACAAAGTCTTTATTACAAGTCTTTGGGAATGGAGTCCTTAGAAAAATCCTGACATGTGACAGGACTTGAACTCAGGAACCTTGGAGTGGTAGCCAAGTATCATAACCACCAAGCCACAACTCCACTCCACTCTCTAGTGTAGACAGAGCTTAACGTTTAATATATCATATATCAACGTGATAATAGTTTCTTCGATGGACTTCTCAAAACTTTGAAAAGAAGTGCTTTTGTAGGTCAGATCAGTGTCTACATTCAATTCTATCAATACTATTTCACACTTCCAAATGGCCCTGTTCCATTTTACCATTAAGGACCTAATAATTGTTTAGTCAGAGCGAATACATCTCTATGGTAAGACTTTTTTTCCCAAACCTAACGCTTTATCTTTGCTTCTC
Source organism: Antedon mediterranea (assembly GCF_964355755.1). Classification (NCBI taxonomy): domain Eukaryota; kingdom Metazoa; phylum Echinodermata; class Crinoidea; order Comatulida; family Antedonidae; genus Antedon; species Antedon mediterranea. The sequence goes on from NC_092677.1 coordinate 4,373,180, forward strand.
TATCTGAAAAAAAAAACATCAATGGGTGTATGTAGGCCTAAATATGTATTCACATTTGTTTCTGCAGCTCCGTGTAAGGCTGGAGATTTTCATTGCGACAACAACAAGTGTGTTAAAGATTACAGGGTGTGCAACGGTATTGATGATTGTGGTGATAAGTCAGATGAACAAAACTACTGTCTACCTGAAGGTAAGTATTGGAATTTTTATCCACCCGTAAAATGATGGAACGCACGAGTATTATTGATAATTTAGTAATAATTTTTAACACCGCCATTGCTGTCTTTCTGTGATTGCGCTAGTTACAATCCGTTATGCATGAGTAATTATTAGTGAATGACGTAATGCATAAAGTGTAAGATTGTATTCGTGGTCCACTGCGAATTCCGGTAAATGCGTCTTGCTTTTAAAAAGACAGTGTGTCTAAATAAAGTACGACGAATGTATTTAGCTGAATATCATTGTTTTGTACTTGTCGTCAGAAAAGAGTATTGACCGACATAATATTTCATTACTAATCATTATTATATTTATTTAGCATTATTTCCGTGTCGAACTGGGTACAAGCGGTGTCAAATTGGAGGAGAATCCGGTTATTGTATTAGCGAAGACAGATGGTGTGATAGAAATGTAGATTGTTACGACGGAGAAGACGAAGTTTGTACAGCGAATGACAGTGAGTAACATTAAAAAAATTAAATTACCCAACTTCCTTAACATATTACTCCTTAAAATCAGAATAACAATGGAATATATATTAGGAAGAAGTATAAAATCATTGTATTTATCATTTCAAAATGAAATGAATAAAAGTAGTGGTTAATGCCATTAAAAACCATTTCTTACCGTACGAGGTATTGTGCATGCGCACTAAATCCTGGTGGTGAATTGCCGCATCTCCCATTGTCGGACTTGCGCGAAGAAATAATGTAATTTGTATACAGTTGTAAATAAAGATGATTTTCATTATTATAATTTATACCAATGTATATTTAATTAAGCTAATATAAATATAGATATTTCATTCTTCAATATCTGGCCAATATAACAACTCAATGACTGTTACGTTTTTTATAAACATCGTTTAAAAACCATTTAGTCGACCATTTAGTCTGCCCCCTCCAGGACTAAAAAAATCTATCAAAATCCGTCTCGATTTAGTCGAGGTTGGCCTGATTTAGTCGGTAATTTAGTTGAAGTTCGGTTTATGAATTAAAATGACGTCATTTTTTTAGTTTTAGCTCGAACTACGACTAAAGTCCGGTTTAAGAATACGGGCGATAAACTATTCGCGCATGCATACTTATCAACCATCTATTAAAATCACGCCTATAGTCATAGCCCAAAGTATGAGTTGGACTAGAATTACTATCAAAATTGAAAAGTTCCCATGCGCTGGATTATGCGAATTCATTATCATGTTTTGCGATCTACGATAAGAGTTCATAACATTTACGCGAATATATTCGATTAGTTAAAAGCAAACTTTATGCATTTATTTCAGTTAAGTGCAAGGACGATGAATTTTCATGTAAAAGCGGGGTAGAGGCGTCTTTTGAAACTGAATTTGTTGAAAAATATGGGACTAAGTATTGCATTAGTGACAATCTAAAATGTGATGGTATTAAACATTGTGCGAATTATGCTGACGAAGCAAATTGTCCAGGTGATGTAATAAAATGTTGTCTTGGTAATTTGAGTATGTTCAAAATATCGATATTTATTAATAGCGATAGCGCTTTTGTATACAAGCACCAAAACCATAGCCATACAATCTAAACGCTCTACTTTACATTTTTGGTAGGCCTATTAATGTTATGCATCCTCAAAATATCCAAGGACCTGCTTGTATAGGAAGAATGGTTCTTGGGACAGGAGGTGTAAGTGGTAGGCCTAGATAAAATGTCACTGTCAATCTAGTACAAATTGATACTCGTTGTTTTTGTAGCAGGACAATGTAATGAGAAGGAAGAATTTACATGTGGAGATATCATTTGCATCCCGAATGATTATAAGTGCGACGGGTTTTGTGACTGCGCAGACTGCAGGGACGAGTCTTCAGACATAGTTTGTGTATTTACGTGCACGAATGGTAAACAAATACCAAAAGAGGAAACGTGCGATTATAAAAACCAATGTGGTGATAACAGTGATGAAGAAGGATGTACAGAATTTCAAAGTAGGCCTACAGTTATTTTAATTTTAATTCATTGATCAATATCAATAATTGTCACCGACGCATTTCTAACGAATAGGCCTACACACAATTTCAAATATTTTCCATAAAGAATAATCTTCAATTGCTTTGATGGTTTAAGTTAGCCTACTTAAGTAATATTTGTTTTCAAATAAATTACAAAGTATAAAATTAAAGTAACGACTTTTAAGAAGAATGTCTTTCTCTTTACAGGTTGCACTGAAGAGTCTGAATTCCAGTGTGATAATAAGCAGTGTATTGTCAAGGCTAACCTTTGTAACGATATAGAAGACTGTTATGATTATAGCGATGAACGTTCATGTAGGTTATTTATAATCTGTTAGCATGTGTGTCCTAGGACTGTGTTTAGCATGTAAAGACAAAAATGTTTGTTTTAGTGCTATATAGGCCTACTCTCAACATTATGCTTCATTTAATTTTAGGTAATTGCTCAAGATTTCTTTGTAATAACAAGAAATGTGTTAACATTTACGCTGATTGTAACGGATTAGACGAATGCGGCGATGGCTCTGATGAAATGTTTTGTAATGAAAAAAGTGAGTGTAGACGTGTTTTTAAACAACCTTGGTCTTTAAACTTGTCCCTAAACGGCCCTAATCTAACTCGGCTCTAAACCAACTCGCTCCGAGTAAACTAAACCCCAATAAACTAATCAGTCAACACGTTCCCAATAAAGTGACTAACAAGTCTATTCGGCAGTTGTGACAACGTGTTTGATAAATGATGCAGATAAGACAGATTTAAGTTAATATGCCTATATTTGTTATTTTATGTAATTAGTATTGTTTTTTTATATAGGAATTCCTTATCAAACACACGATCCTTCAAATTGGACAGATGACTGGTATTTCCAATACGCAGACAAATTAGACATAGGTTCTGATACATATGTGCTTGAGAAAGCAGTAACATTATTTAAGGAATACTTCAAAGATTGGGGCTTTGAGAGAGTTTCAGGAGAGTTTCCACCAGACTGGATTAGATTCCTTGTCTTCAGTAGTACGGCAGACTATAGCGACCTACAGAATGTTCTAAAACTTACCGAAGAAGAATTATTGGAACTAGGACATCAGGCTCAGCAGATGATTTTACAGTGTACTTATGCTGGTACGAAGTGTGATATTGAAAAGTACGTGAAAATGGTTTGACAGTTTTATTAATGATAACACCTACAGTAGTGTTTGTTAATATAAAACAAATATAAACAAATCCTCAAATTATTTCTGTTTATGTTTTATTTTTCATCTCTCAATTTAGAATATATAACATATCATTTAAATGGAAAGTATGACCAAAATAGCAAAGCAACTACTGTAGATGCCTACAGGAAAAATCGGAAACAAAAATAGAAGTGGGAATAGACCGTCCTTACCTGCACACGTTTTTTTTTCATTCAGTTAGGTGTCACAAATGAATTTAAGCTTATTTGATTTCAGGGATTTTCACTTATTTCAACATGACAAATACGGTAACTGCTACACATTTAACAGTCATAAGAAGGAAAATGCGACAAAACACGATGTATCACAACCAGGTGCCGAAAAAGGTAAGTTGGTAACCGATTGTAAGAATCCTAAAAAAGATTTGAGTAAGAGCCGAAGTATTTCAAAATACAAACTAACATAGCATTATTCGATTCGTAGTTTGAATCTCTTTTCACCCATTTACGTTTTGGTAATAAAGGTTTAAAGCTAACGCTGTACACAGAACAACATGAATATGTTAGTGTCTTCGGACAAGAGAGTGGCATCAAAGTGTCGGTGCATAATCAGTTTGAAACACCGTTTCCAGAAGAAAATGCCATTACCGTCTCACCAGGCAGAGCTACTTCATTAGGCATAAAAAAGGTAAACATCATCTTTCTCATCATTGACCGATGTTTTCTTCATGTCATGAAGAAGCTCTTGATTTTTGACGACATTTGACATATGTACTTGCTTTGCTTCGTTGATTGCTGCAAAGTATTGGCACGCGCACAATCAATTAACATGGCTGCTACAGTCCTATGTTTTTGCATAGAGATATTACACTATAATATCTCTATGGTTTTTGATAGCTCTATCAGTTTAGTTTAGTTTAGATGGGTAAGTTTAGGCGAGGTGTACCTTTTTAATCCCATTTGTACAACGGTCGAATCCAATCGTTTTTTCACGATCGTTATAATCAAAACTTATATTCTGAAATTTAGACAATTTTTTATTTGCAGCACGAACTGATTCGGAAAGGCCAGCCGTATGGTAACTGCACAAGTGAAAATGCAACCGTGAAGAACTTGATTTACAAGGGAGACACAGTGTACACAGCTACTGTAAATAACAATGATGTCATTCATGTTTATTTTACTCCATGAATTGATTTAAAAATTGAAAGGTTTCCATGTATTGTCTGTTTGGACATTGGTCTGTATTCAAATTATTCCTAATCAGCAGATCCAAGTTAAAAATATAAATATTATCATCATTATCATATAATTGCTGTAATGGTAGGTCTACGTCTTACCTATTTAGTATCTATTAACCCAATCATTATTTTCATTTCTTATTTTCAATAGGCTTGCCAAAAATCGTGTTTACAACTAAAGTTACTAGAAGTTTGCGACTGTGTGGACACATTGCGTTATGATGGTTCCCAGCGTTGCCAACTACTGGATCTTGAACAAGGCTAGTTTAACCAAATGAACACACAACATTAGCAAACATTGAAGCCACTGCTAGCGCGAACAAAATATTCTTTCTTTAATTCTTTTCGTAATTTTTATTCAGCCAAAATAAATATTTAACATCAGTAGGCTATACTACAAAAAGTGATTTTACTGATTAAGCGAAAACTCAAGGGACTATAATTCGCAGATGTGGACAATGAAAATACGAATACACATGTACATAGGCTAAACCAGCCTAGCTTTACTTACTAAGATCTATTCACTCATTTTAGAAGTACATTATTTGTACCTTTAAACTGAGTGAATAGATCTTGTGAGTAAAGCTAAAAGCTAAACATTTGCATATACCTATATCATTGCAACATTATTTCTAAAAGCTCAACATATTCCATTAGTACGCATCACAACATTAATATAAGGCGTACAACATACTGGATTCAATTTACCCGTAATTGCAGTGAAATATTATATTTCTAAAGCCTATACTTTTTTTTACCAATTAGAACGTTGCCGCCAATTTGTGAATTTTCTTCATTCTCAATATTTAATAAAATGTGATTGTCCAGTTGCTTGTCGGTAAGTTAATGTATCTTTCTAAAACTGAAACTAAATTCGTCTCTTTACTGGACTGGTAACATGTATGGTGAATTATTGTGTTAAGTTGTAACAAATTAAACAAAACCATTGTATTGGTGGAAAGTCATTTGACTATTATGTTGTGACGTCTTCTTGTAGCAAAAGAATAATTTCTATTTTTTTGTTTTTAGTGAAATTACATATGAAAAGACCGTATCACAATCACTTTGGCCTTCTGATAGATATGTGGTAAGTTTGCTGGTACGGTGAAGGAACTGAGAACTCGTGCCAAGCATTTAATAATATAAGATTATAACATTACGAATGGACTATACTTAATAAACTGATTTCGAAATAAGTTACAATAACATTTTTGATCTTCCAGAAAACTTTGCTTGACAGTATTTACGTCCTTGAGGCAAGATACAGTGAACATTTATACGATCTCGAAACAGCACAGTAAGTAGCATGTTTCAAAAAGAGGCAATGTTTTCGCGCCAATAGAAAGCGTCAGCTTATACGCATGCGTAGAGAACGATTTTTAAAGATGGAGACATGAAATACGCATGACGCTTTCGATTTGTGTGAACAAATTCGCCTAATGGAAATCGGCTTTAGGGCCTACACATTATTAACTGTAATGATCAGATTTGCCAGACGCCTTTTAAAATTAGAGATATTCAGTCTTCAATGTATAAATTGTATTTGTATAATAACTATTTTTCTATAATTACTTTTGAAATGTGTGTAAACAGAAGAAATCTTGCTCGTCTGAACGTGTATTATGAGGATCTTTCGTACGTCTCCATATCCGAACTCCCTGCTTATACAGTAAGTATACACAGACACGTCTAGTTAGTATTACTTTCAAGGACCTTTTGGACGTCCATAATATCACAAAAAAATCGATCAAAAATTCTGAACCTTTAACTTCAATAATCCTATTGGCCTATTTTGTGAAAAATCGAGATTGAGTGAGAAAATTGACCGGGTGATAAAATAATCCGATATTTCAACGTAATGTACTTTATAACCAATTATTCTGAATTTCAGTGGCAAAGCCTCTTCGGTGACGTAGGAGGAACTCTAGGACTGTATATTGGTCTTTCATTGCTAACTGTTGTCGAATTCTGCGAATTCTTCATTGATATTTTTCTTTATTGTTGTAACAAAATGATGAAGAGGAACAAAGTACAAAGCATACCGGGCATGTAGTTCATAAGATGCAACCAGGGAAGAATTGTAATTTAACTCTTCCCTGATGCAACACAATTTCCCATTTTTATGTATATATGGCCCAAGACTTAATTATATATTATGACGAGTAAATTATAGTTTATACGCAACAAGCACGTTTTTGTTGTTGCGTCTAGGTAGATTTCAAGGTAGTAGGGAGGTTTCGCAACCTTACGAATACGATAACGAAAACGGATACGTCATACATTTGTGAAACTTTTGAGCTGATCCCCATTTCATATTCGTAAAGCGTATTCGTGTTGACGAATATCACCAATCATATTCGTAACTACAAAACGAGTATAGTTTTTGATCTATTTTGCACATTTTGCATTTGAATCAGGAATGATTCATGATTATAATATAATTATAGATTTATTGAATGTAATTTACTAAAGTAATTTACTAAAATGCCATGTCAATTTGATAAATAGCACTTTTTAAAGTCCTCACTCGCTTTGGTGTTACGCTAGGCCTAGGCAGCCGGCCAAGCACCTGCGCTTCGCTCAAATTTACCGCAGTCATATTTTGGACGCGCCTCAATATTTCGTTGCCATGCGAAACAGATTTTTTATGGCTTACGAAAACGAATACGTGTGCGTGACGTATCGTATTTCGTTATCGTATTCGTAAGATTGCGAAACCTCTCTAATGGCATCATATGTCCTGGTAAATGATTGGTGTTGGACCTGTTGGTAACTATAAATAGAAGGTAGTCCATGTAGTATGTATAAACTAATTAAATGGAAACAGCCATAATTTTGTAAAACGGCGGCGTGTCGAGCAAAGCAAAGTACTTTGATATTATATGATTGTAATTGATTGAGCTTGACAGTGATATGATTATTTAGAAAGATGCTATATACATTAATATTTTCCATTTCTTGGACTTGTAAAGCTATTTATATGTCTATTCAAAATATAAAACACAAATAAATAAATAATAAATAAATAAATAATGTATGTTGTGAAATTATGTAAACTTCTGTATAAGCCTAGATAAAGCTATTTATATGTCTATTCAAAATATAAAACACAAATAAATAAACTAATAAATAAAAATGCATGTTTTGAAAGGTTTTAAAATAATGCACAGTTGGATTTACATTTTAACCAGCTTACTGTTAGTGTGTGGTTATTTATTAGCTATGATTAATAGAATAAATAAAGATTGTAGCACGATATTCATTTACATAATTTACTCATTATGAATAAAAAATGAAAACCTTCATAAAATTATATTATTTCCCATGCGCGGATTGACAAAAAAATTGAGTAAATAAATAGTAGGCGTGGTTTCCACTATTATGCAAATGACGTAGGCCTACAACGCAAGTAATAACAACAACTCATGTGATCTCTCGCTTGCGTGTATATGCGTTGCGTCCTACTTTAGAAATCATTTTGACCTAAATATCAACGACTACGCACTGAGAAAAAAATATAACAAGTATTCGAACATCGACATTTAAATTAGCTTGCTGTAAATTGAAAACATCATTACGTTAATTAAAACCAGAATCGTGTTTTCATTTAGGTATTGTATTGTGAATCACATAAAGAAAGTACATTTTTATAGTAACGTAAAAGTAATAAGAACAATTACATATTGATAGCCAATATGCTTTACACTCTCAAATAGAAAAATCGATCGGATTTGGAATGAATATCGTCCTAAATAATGTTACAATAACCGAAAGACGCTCATTCTATCACCAACTAACACTGCATTGTCGTCGTGAGTAAACAATGTCGGACTTGTGATCAAGTTGAGATTTTGTATCAGTATTTGCATTTCCGCGCTCATATACGGAAGAAGTACCACAAACTGGCAAGCTACGCGGGAACGAATTTACTAACAAATATTTTCGTAATACGTACATCCACGCGCGCATAATTCAGAAACTTATCCGAGATCAAGATTGATGCAAGAATATTAGGAAACGATTCGATGTTGTCATTGAGAACATGGCTCAAGAAGAAGAGGAAACTGTACTTGGAATAAGTCGAAATTTCGGAGAAAACACTTCTTCACATGGTATACCACGGATAGTAGCGTCAAAATCGTATTTTGGAAAGATCTTCTGGAGTTGTTTGTATGTTGCTTCTCTAGTGGCGTTCTCTTGGCAGGCCTATGTCCTCATCGATACATACTTCAAGTTTGAAGTTTCTATCAAAGTAAGTTAAGAACGTATCTATCATTTAATTTTACAAAGAAAATTTAAGAAAACAAGCTTACTGATGGCTACACAAATCATTCCAATCAAAGAATGTTTATATTTTTATAACTAATTTAGAAATCACATCCACACGGCCAATCGTAGACTTTTCGATGTTTGTCTGAAATAAAAGCTCAAGTAGTATACGTATGAAACGCCATATGTGCCAAAATATTAATCTTTTTACTAATAATTAAGTCAAAAGGCCTCGTTAAAAGTGATTAGGAATTAAATTGTAACTTTTGACTTACAGTATTTCCATTTTTGTTTAAACTAATATAGCAATTACCGAAAATTAGGCATAATGAAAATAATAATTATATTATAAAAAATTAATAAAACGAATATTTCTTGCTTTGCTTTTATTTATTTTTGTCAGTACGTCGTTGAAAACTCAGACGCCAGACCCTTGCAATTTCCCGCCGTTACCTTATGCAATACGAATCAAGTTCGCCGGTCTGTTTTGGCGTTACGTCATGAGTATGAGATACTATCGTCCATTGAAGACTACACAAATGGTTTACTGTATTATGGTAAAATATTTTGCGTCAATATAATATTTATTCCATGTTTTTTTTGCCCAACTAACGTTTACTATCTTAGATGGATCCCATCCAGATCACTTATTATAGACAATGAAAAAAAAACTGCTTTTGTAGGTTTTTTATCAGTGTCTATATTCAATTCTATCAATACTAGTTCACACTTTCATATGACCCCTTTCCCTGCTACCTTTAAGGACCTAATAACTTATTTCAAATTCATCCCATAAAAAGAGCATGAGCGAATGCATCATCCCTAATGGATAAGACTTCTTTTCTTCACATTAAAGTATATTTTTGTCTTAAATGTTTCTGCAGCTCCGTGCAAGGCTGGAGATTTTCATTGTGAGAACAATAAGTGTGTTAAAGGCTACAGAGTGTGCAACGGTATTGATGATTGTGGTGATAAGTCAGATGAACAAGACTGTCAATCTGGTAAGTATTGGAATCTTTATCAACCCGTAAAATAATGGAACGCGTGAGTATTATATTTTAAAATTTAGTAATAATTATCTTCTGTGATGGCGCTAGTTACACTCCGTTATGCGTGAGTAATTATGAATGACATAATGCGCGCATAAAGCATGTCATAACAGACGTTAGCGGTTTTCTGTTATACAGTCGTACGACAGCCACGTCGTTTTCAGTCGCGTGGACGCGACTCTATAGTTCACTATGTCGGTCGGTCGGTATGTCTGTCGGTCCGGTATCACTATGCATTGTAGCACGCGACTTAATGGCTGTTGGCCTTGTTGAGTAACAATCTACTCGATCGGTTTCCTGTAAAAACTAACTTTCTTACAATAAATCGTCGTAGTCGTAACAAAACTGGTGTTCTTACGTAGAGAAGAAACCAGGCTTAAACGGGCATATAGGAAGTTAAGATTGTTTTCGATTTAATCCATTGCGAATTCAGGTAAATGCGTCATGCTTGGTAAAAGACAATGTGTACGACGAATGCATTTAGCTGAGTATCGTTGTTTTCTGCTTTTGTCAGAAGAGTATAGACCAACATAATATTCCATTACTAATCATTATTATATTTATTTTGCATAAATATTATACATTTTATTATATACAGTTCCGTGTCGATCTGGGTATAAGAGGTGTCAAATGGGAGGAGATTTCGGCTATTGTATTAGCGAAGACAGATGGTGTGACAGAAATATAGATTGTTACGATGGAGAAGACGAAGATTGTTCAGCGAATGACAGTGAGTAACATTAAGTTGAAGAAAATTAAATTAGGCCTACCCAACTTAATTAACATATTCGTCCTTAAAATCAGAATAACAATAGAATATATATTAGGAAGAAGTATAAAAATCATTGTATTGATCATTTGAAAATGAAATGAATAAAAGTAGCGGTTAAGGCCACAAAAGAGAGAAAAAAAAACATTCATTACCGTACGAAGTATTTTGAGGAAAACAACTTGTGCATGCGCACTAATCTTGTCAGACATACAATACTCGCACATGTGTACTAATCAGCCACATTTTAAAGTCACGCCCATAGTCATAGCCCAAAGTATGAGTTGAAAAGTTTCCATGCAGCGGCAAATTGGACTTGGAAGCCCGTTTTTTTTTTTCATATTTTTTCATCTACGATAAGATTTCATGAAATGTGCGCGAATATATTCGATTAGTTAAAAAACAGAAGACTTTATGCATTTATTTCAGTTAAGTGCAAGGACGATGAATTTTCATGTAAAAGCGGAGTAGAGACGTCTTTTGAAACTGCCTATGTTGAAAAATATGGGACTAAGTATTGCATTAGTGCCAAGCTAAAATGTGATGGTATTAAACACTGTGAGAATAATGCTGATGAAGCAAATTGTCCAGGTGATGTAATAAAGTTTTTTCTTGGTAATTTGTGTATGTTTAAAGTAGCGGTATTTATTTTCATATTAATAGCGCTTTTGTATAAATGCACCGAAAGCAAACCATAGCCATACAATCCATACTACTTTACATTTAATGTATGCCTCCTCAACATAACCCAGGACCTCCTTGTATGGGAAAAAAAGTTCTTGGGACAGAGGTGTAAGTAGTAGGCCTAAATTAACATGTCACTGTCAATCTAGTACAAATTGATACTCGTTGTTTTGTAGCTGGGAAATGTAATGAGACTGACTTTTCATGCGGAGATGGCTTTTGCATCCCGAATGAGTATAAGTGCGACGGGTTTTGCGACTGCACAACAGACTGCAGGGACGAGTCTTCAGACATAGTTTGTGCATTTACGTGCACGAATGGTAAACAAATTCAACAAGAGGAAAGGTGTGATTATAAAAACCAATGCGGTGATAACAGTGATGAAGAAGGATGTACAGAATTTCATAGTACAGTTATTTTAATTTTTGTCAAAACATTTATTTACAGACTGTGAAAAAAAAAACACACAATAATAAATTGATTTAGACCTACGACTAATTCTTTGATCAATATCAATAATTGTCACCGGCGCATTTCTAACGAATAAGCCTACACACAATTTCAAATATTTTCCAGAAAGAATAATCTTTAATTGCTTTAGTAGGTTTAAGTTAGCCTACTTAAGTAATATTTGTTTTCACATAAATTACAAAGTATAAAATTAAAGTAACGACTTTTAAGAAGTGTTATTTTCTTTCTCTCTACAGGTTGCACTGGATTTCAGTGTGATAATAAGCAGTGTATTGACAAGGCTTACATTTGTAACGATATAGAAGACTGTTATGATTATAGTGATGAACGTTCATGTAAGTTATTTTTAATCTGTTAGCCTGTGTGTCCTATGACTGTGTTAAACATGTAATGACAAATGTGTTTGTTTCATTTATTTTTTCTCAACATTATGCTTCATTTGGTTTTAGGTAATTGCTCAAGATTTCCTTGTAATAACGATAAATGTGTTAACATCTACGCTGATTGTAACGGATTAGACGAATGCGGGGATGGCTCTGATGAAATGTTTTGTAATGACACAGGTGACTGTAGAAGTGTTTCTAAACAAATTTGGTAATCAAACTCCTCCCTCAACAGCCCTAATCTAACTGGGCTCTAAACCAACTCGGCCCAAGTAGTTTCAGCCCCGTAAGTCCATCTTCAAATCAACTCGTCTCAAGTCAACTCAACTCCAAGTTAGAGTGGCCCCATTACCCAATCAGTCAACTAGTTCCTAATAAAGTAACAGTAACAATACTGTTTGAAGCAAACTATTAAACACTATTCAACAGTTGTGACAACGTGTTGAATCACAGCGTTGACAAATGATGCAGATAAGATAGATTTAAGTTAATATGCCTATGTTTATTATGTTATGTAATTAGTATTGTTTTTTTATAGGAAGTAATTATCAAACACACGATCCTTCAAATTGGACAGATGACTGGTATTTCCAATACGCAGACAAATTAGACATAAGTTCTGATACGTTTCTGCTTGAGACAGCAGTAAAATTATTTAAGGAGTACTTTAAAGATTGGGGATTTGAGAGAGTTTCAGGAGAGTTTCCACCTGACTGGATTAGATTCCTTGTCTTCAGTAGCACGGCAGACTACAGCGATCTACAGAATGTTCTAAAACTTACCCAAGAGGAATTATCGGAACTAGGACATCAGGCTCACCAGATGATTTTACAGTGTGTTTATGCTGGTACGAAGTGTGATATTGAAAAGTACGTGAAAATGGTTTGACAGTTTTATTTAGGATAATATTAAATAGTTAATATAAAACAAATCCTAAATTATCTCTGTTTCTGTTTTATTTTCCATCTTTCAAGTTAGAATCATTTAAATGAAAAGTATGACCAAAATAGCAAAGCAACTACTGTAGATGCCCACAGGAAAAATCGGAAACAAAAATGGAAGTGGGAATAGACCGTCCTTACCTGCACACGTTTTTTTTCATTCAGTTAGGTGTCACAAATTAATTTAAGCTTATTTGGTTTCAGGGATTTTCACCTATTTCAACATGACAAATACGGTAACTGCTACACATTTAACAGTCATAAGAAGGAAAATGCGACAAAATACGATGTATCACAACCAGGTGCCGAAAAAGGTAAGTTGGTAACCGATTGTAAGAATCCAAACACAGATTTGAGAAAGATCCGAAGTATTTCAAAATATAAACAAACATAGCATTATATTCGATTCGTAATTTGAATATCTTTTTACCTATATTTACATTTTGTTAATCAAGGTTTAAAGCTAACGCTGTACACAGAACAACATGAGTACGTTAGTATCTTTGGACAAGAGAGTGGCATCAAAGTGTCGGTGCATAATCAGTTTGAAACACCGTTTCCAGAAGAAAATGCCATTACCGTCTCACCAGGCAGAGCTACGTCATTAGGCATAAAAAAGGTAAACGTCAATGCAATCATTTTTCTTATCATTGAGAGATGTTTTCAATGCAATTGATGAAGAAGCTCTTTGACATGATCTACGCTTGCTTTGCTTCGTTGGTTGCAAAGTAACTAGTTCCTTATGTCTTAGGTTTTTGAAAATCAATAGTTCCCCATATCACGATCGTTTTAATCGAAACGTATATTCTGAAATGTATACAATGTTTTATTTGCAGCACGAACTGATTCGGAAAGGCCAGCCGTATGGTAACTGTACAAGTGAAAATGCAACAGTGAAGAACTTTATTTACAAGGGAGACACAGTGTACACAGCTACTGTAAATAACAATGATGTCATTCATGTTTATTTTACTCCATGAATTGATTTAAAAATTGAAAGGTTTCCATGTATTGTCTGTTTGGACATTGCTCTGTATTCAAATTATTCCTAATCAGCAGATCCATGTTAAAAATATAAATATTATCATCATTATCATATAATTGCTGTAATGGTAGGTCTACGTCATGATCAATTCTTTCCTATTTAGTATCTATTAACCCAATCATTATTTCATTTTTTATCTTCTATAGGCTTGCCAAAAATCGTGTTTACAACTAAAGTTACTAGAAGTTTGCGACTGTGTGGACACATTGCGTTATAATGGTTCCCAGCGTTGCCAACTACTGGATCTTGAACAAGGCTAGTTTAACCAAATGAACACACAACATTAGCAAACATTGAAGCCACTGCTGGCGCGAAAAAAAAAATTCATTCTTCAATTCTTTTCGTAATTTTTATTCAGCCAAAATAAATATTTAACATGTAGGCTATACTACAAAAAGTGATTTTACTGATTAAGCGAAAACTCAAGGGACTATAATTCGCATATGTGGACAATGAAAATACGAATACACATATGTACATAGGCTAAACCAGCCTAGCTTTACCTACAAGATCTATTCACTCATTTTAGAAGTACATTATTTGTACCTTTAAACTGAGTGAATAGATCTTGTGAGTAAAGCTAAACATTTGTATAGACCTATATCATTGCAACATTATTTCTAAAAGCTCAACATATTCCATTAGTACGCATCACAACATTAATATAAGGCGTACAACATACTAGATTCAATTTACCCGTAATTGCAGTGAAATATTATATTTCTAAAGCCTATACTTTTTTTTTTTACCAATTAGAACGTTGCCGCCAATTTGTGAATTTTCTTCATTCTCAATATTTAATAAAATGTGATTGTCCAGTTGCTTGTCGGTAAGTTAATGTATCTTTCTAAAACTGAAACTAAATTCGCTTCTTGACTGGACTGGTAACATGTATGGTGAATTATTGTGTTAAGTTGTAACAAATTAAACAAAACCATTGTATTGGTGGAAAGTCATGGACTATTATGTTGTGACGTCTTCTTGTAGCAAAAGAATAATTTCTATTTTTTTTTGTTTTTAGTGAAATTACATATGAAAAGACCGTATCACAATCACTTTGGCCTTCTGATAGATATGTGGTAAGTTTGCTGGTACGGTGAAGGAACTGAGAACTCGTGCCAAGGATTTAATAATATAAGATTATAACATTATTACGAATGGACTATACCTAATAAACTGATTTCGAAATAAGTTACAATAACATTTTTAATCTTCCAGAAAACTTTGCTTGACAGTATTTACGTCCTTGAGCCAAGATACAGTGAACATTTATACGATCTCGAAACGGCCCAGTAAGTAGCATGTTTCAAAAAGAGGCAATGTTTTCGCGCCAATAGAAAGCGTCAGCTTATACGCATGCGTAGAGACCGATTTTAAAGATGGAAACATGAATACGCATGACGCTTTCGATTCGTGTGAACAAATTCGCCTAATGGAAATCGGCTTTACACATTATTAACTGTAATGATCAGATTTGCCAGACGCCTTTTAAAATTAGAAATATTCAGTCTTCAATGTATAAATTGTATTTGTATAATAACTATTTTTCTATAATTACTTTTGAAATGTGTGTAAACAGAAGAAATCTTGCTCGTCTGAACGTGTATTATGAGGATCTTTCGTACGTCTCCATATCCGAACTCCCTGCTTATACAGTAAGTATACACAGACACGTCTATTTAGTATTACTTTCAAGGACCTTTTGGACGTCCATAATATCACAAAAAAATCGATCAAAAATTCTGAACCTTTAACTTCAATCATCCCATTGGCCTATTTTGTGAAAAATCGAGATTGAGTGAGAAAATTGACCCGTTGATAAAATAATCCGATATTTCAACGTAATGTACTTTATAACCAATTATTCTGAATTTCAGTGGCAAAGCCTCTTCGGTGACGTAGGAGGAACTCTAGGGCTGTATATTGGTCTTTCATTGCTAACTGTTGTCGAATTCTGCGAATTCTTCATTGATATTTGTCTTTATTGTTGTAACAAAATGATGAAGAGGAACAAAGTACAAAGCATACCGGGCATGTAGTTTATAAGATGCAACCAGGGAAAAATTGTAATTTAACTCTTCCCTGATGCAACACAATTTCCCATTTTTATGTATATATGGCCCAAGACTTAATTATATATTATGACGAGTAAATTATAGTTTATACGCAACAAGCACGTTTTTGTTGTTGCGTCTAGGTAGATTTCAAGGTAGTAGGGAGGTTTCGCAACCTTACGAATACGATAACGAAAACGGATACGTCATACATTTGTGAAACTTTTGAGCTGATCCCCATTTCATATTCGTAAAGCGTATTCGTGTTGACGAATATCACCAATCATATTCGTAACTACAAAACGAGTATAGTTTTTGATCTATTTTGCACATTTTGCATTTGAATCAGGAATGATTCATGATTATAATATAATTATAGATTTATTGAATGTAATTTACTAAAGTAATTTACTAAAATGCCTTGTCAATTTGATAAATAGCACTTTTTAAAGTCCTCACTCGCTTTGATGTTACGCTAGGCCTAGGCAGCCGGCCAAGCACCTGCGCTTCGCTCAAATTTACCACAGTCATATTTTGGACGCGCCTCAATATTTCGTTGCCATGCGAAACAGATTTTTTATGGCTTACGAAAACGAATACGTGTGCGTGACGTATCGTATTTCGTTATCGTATTCGTAAGATTGCGAAACCTCTCTAATGGCATCATATGTCCTGGTAAATGATTGGTGTTGGACCTGTTGGTAACTATAAATAGAAGGTAGTCCATGTAGTATGTATAAACTAATTAAATGGAAACAGCCATAATTTTGTAAAACGGCGGCGTGTCGAGCAAAGCAAAGTACTTTATACTTTTTTGATATTATATGATTGTAATTGATTGAGCTTGACAGTGATATGATTATTTAGAAAGATGCTATATACATTAATATTTTCCATTTCTTGGACTTGTAAATCTAGTTATATGTCTATTCAAAATATAAAACACAAATAAATAATAAATAAATAAATAAATAATGGATGTTGTGAAATTATGTACACTTCTGTATAAGCCTAGATAAAGCTATTTATATGTTTATTCAAAATATAAAACACAAATAAATAAACTAATAAATAAATAATGCATGTTTTTGAAAGGTTTTAAAATAATGCACAGTTGGATTTACATTTTAACCAGCTTACTGTTAGTGTGTGGTTATTTATTAGCTATGATTAATAGAATAAATAAAGATTGTAGCACGATATTCATTTACATAATTTACTCATTATGAATAAAAAAGGAAAACCTTCATAAAATTATATTATTTCCCATGCGCGGATTGACAAAACAATTGAGTAAATAAATAGTAGGCGTGGTTTCCACTATTACGCAAATGACCTACATACGCACAACGCAAGTAATAACAACAACTCATGTGATCTCTCGCTTGCGTGTATATGCGTTGCGTCCTACTTTAGAAATCATTTTGACCTAAATATCAACGACTATGCACTGAGAAAAAAATATAACAAGTATTCGAACATCGACATTTAAATTACCTTGCAGTAAATTGAAAACATTATTACGTTAATTATTGTTAAAACCAGAATCGTCTTTTCATTTAGGTATTTTATTGTCAATCAAATAAAGAAAGTACATTTTTATAGGAAACATATATGAATAATTACATATTGATAGCCAAATATAGGCTTTAGACTACTTAAATGGAAAAATCGATCGGATTTCGAATGAATATCGTCCTAATTAATGTTACAATAACCGAAACACGCTCATTCTATCACCAACTAACACTGCATTGTCGTCGTGAGTAAACAATGTCGGACTCAGAAACTTATCCAAGATCAAGATTGATGCAAGAATATTAGGAAACGATTTGATGTTGTCATTGAGAACATGTCTCAAGAAGAAGAGGAAACTGTACTTGGAATAAGTCGAAATTTCGGAGAAAACACTTCTTCACATGGTATACCACGGATAGTAGCGTCAAAATCGTATTTTGGAAAGATCTTCTGGAGTTGTTTGTATGTTGCTTCTCTAATGGCGTTCTCTTTGCAGGCCTATGTCCTCATCGATACATACTTCAAGTTTGAAGTTTCTATCAAAGTAAGTTAAGAATGTATCTATCATTTAATTTTACAAAGAAAATTTAAGAAAACAAGCTTACTGATGGCTACACAAATCATTCCAATCAAAGAATGTTTATATTTTTATAACTAATTTAGAAATCACATCCACACGGCCAATCGTAGACTTGTCCCAAGTCTGTAGTTATTTCGAGATTTTTTGATGTTTGTCTGAAATAAAAGCTCAAGTAGTATACGTATGAAACACCATATGTGCCAAAATATTAATCTTTTTACTAATAATTAAGTCAAAAGGCCTCGTTAAAAGTGATTAGGAATTAAATTGTAACTTTTGACTTACAGTATTTCCATTTTTGTTTAAACTAATATAGCAATTACCGAAAATTAGGCATAATGAAAATAATAATTATATTATAAAAAATTAATAAAACGAATATTTCTTGCTTTGCTTTTATTTATTTTTGTCAGTACGTCGTTGAAAACTCAGACGCCAGACCCTTGCAATTTCCCGCCGTTACCTTATGCAATACGAATCAAGTTCGCCGGTCTGTTTTGGCGTTACGTCATGAGTATGAGATACTATTGTCCATTGAAGACTACACACATAGTTTGCTATATTATGGTAATAATGTTTTAGTTAATAATGTTGCGTCGTCAGAAGATTTCCCTGATATGTAGGCATACCGTAGTGCAAGATAAGGGGGTCGTAGTGGGAGAGATGAGAGAATTACAATGAATGCAATATACCGGTTTGTGACCATGCAAAGCTTATTTCGGCGTTTTTAAAATGATGGTCAAAAAGGTTTTTTATCTGCATTTATCTCTCCTTAAATAATATGGTCTGCACTAATTCTGTCCTCTAATTCTGCTTCTCTTTGACTCTGTCCATTCTGTAGGCTACCTAGCCCTGTCTCTGTCCATTCTGTAGGCTACCTAGCCCTGTCTCTGTCCATTCTGTAGGCTACCTAGCCCTGTCTCTGTCCATTCTGTAGGCTACCTAGCCCTGTTTCTGTCCATTCTGTAGGCTACCTAGCCCTGTCTCTGTCCATTCTGTAGGCTACCTAGCCCTGTCTCTGTCCATTCTGTAGGCTACCTAGCCCTGTCTCTGTCCATTCTGTAGGCTACCTAGCCCTGTCTCTGTCCATTCTGTAGGCTACCTGAATGGTTCTTTTGCTTTCCTATCGTTCTTTTGACAGTTTATTTGGTATGTACAGATGTATTCAATAGATTTACAGCATTTTATATTATAAATGCTTCCGCAGCTCCATGTAAGGATGATGATTTTCATTGCGACAACAATAAGTGTGTTAAAGACTACAGGGTGTGCAATGGTATTGATGATTGTGGTGATAAGTCAGATGAACAAGACTGTCTACCTGCTAGTAAGTATTGGAATTTTTATCCACCCGTAAAATGATGGAACACACGAGTATTATTGATAATTTAGTAATAATTATCACCACCGCCATTTTTGTCTTTCTGTAATGGCGCTAGTTACAATCCGTTATGCATGAGTAATTAATGAATGACGTAATGCATAAACGGGCAAAGGTAAGTAAGTTTGTAAAATGATGGAACGCGTGGGTATTAGGCATATATTTAAAATTTAAAGTAATAATTATTACCAATCATTATTATTTTTATTTTGCATAAATATATTTTGGATTGTTTTATATACAGTTCCGTGTCGATCTGGGTACAGGAGGTGTCAAATGGGAGGAGAATCCGGTTATTGTATTAGCGAAGACAGATGGTGTGACAGAAATATAGAGATTGTTACGATGGAGAAGACGAAGAATGTTCAGCAGATGACAGTGAGTAGAATCGGACATACCAAAGCTATTTCAGTTTAAGGGAGAAAACAAAAATTCAAACAGCAATACATATTATAATAAAAAACTATTTCAATAAGCAGCTGCTTGTCTGTTAAATTGCCATTTATAAGCATGGTTACCTATTGAGGAAAGTATTAGGTCTATACGTATTGATATGTACTTACAATTGCCAACTAACCACTGAGAGTTCATTGATGATTCGGCCAGTTAAAAACAGGCTTATAATGTATATATTTCAGTTAAGTGCAAGGAGGACGAATTTTCATGTAAAAGCGGGGTAGAGGCGTCTTTTGAAACTGAATTTGTTGAAAAATATGGGACTAAGTATTGCATTAGTGCCAAGCTAAAATGTGATGGTATTAGACATTGTGCGAATGATGCTGACGAAGCAAATTGTCCAGGTGATGTAATTTGTGTATGTTCAAAATATCGGTATTTATTAATAGCGCTTGTATAAATGCACCAAAACCATAACCATACAATATAAACGCTCTACTTTACATTTTTGGTAGGCCTATTGATGTATAATTTATGCATCCTCAACATAACCCAGGACCTCCTGGTATAGGAAAAATTGTTCTTGGGACAAGAGCTGTAAGTGGTAGGCCTAGATAAAATGTCACTGCCAATCTAGTACAAATTGATACTCGTTGTTTTTGTAGCAGGACAATGTAATGAGAATGAATTTACATGTGGAAACATCATTTGCATCCCGAATGATTATAAGTGCGACGGGTTTTGTGACTGCGCAGACTGCAGGGACGAGTCTTCAGACATAGTTTGTGTATTTACGTGCACGAATGGTAAACATATTCCAAAAGAGGAAACGTGCGATTATAAAAACCAATGCGGTGATAACAGCGATGAAGAGGGTTGTACGAATTTTCAAAGTACAGTAATTTTACTTTTATTAAACATTTATTTACAGACTGATACAAAATACATTAATGAATGAATCTATTGATTGATTCAAAGAATGACTGGTAGATCTTCATAGATCTACCACTATCACCGACACAATTCTAAGCAATACACACATTATCAATTATCCTATACATTTAATTTTTCCCTATATGTTGATCTTCAATTTCTTTTGAAAGTTTAAGTTAGCCTACTTAGGTAATATTTGTTTTCAAATAAATGACATAAGTATAAATTAAAGTAATGGCTTTTAAGAAGTGTTACTTTTTTTCTCCTTACAGGTTGCAATGAAGAGTTTGAATTTCAGTGTGATAATAAGCAGTGTATTGACAAGGCTTACATTTGTAACGATATAGAAGACTGTTATGATTATAGTGATGAACGTTCATGTAAGTTATTTTTAATCTGTTAGCCTGTGTGTCCTATGACTGTGTTAAACATGTAATGACAAATGTGTTTGTTTCATTGGTATTTACTCTCAACATTATGCTTCATTTGATTTTAGGTAATTGCTCAAGATTTCTTTGTAATAACAAGAAATGTGTTAACATTTACGCTGATTGTAACGGATTAGACGAATGCGGGGATGGCTCTGATGAAATGTTCTGTAATGATACAGGTTTGTGTAGTCTTTCTACACCAATTTGGTCAAACTCGGCCCTAAACCAACTCGGCTCTTATCAACTCGGCTCCAAGTCTCGGTCTCAAATTAACACTTCTCAAGCCAACTCGACCCCTTGTCAACTCGGCCCCCAAGTCAAATTGGCCACAAACTATTCTGTCTTAATGAAGTGATTAATTAAGATTTTGAAGCAAATAAAATTATTTTCGGCAGTTGTATCAAGGTATTGACAATTCGGCAAGTGATGTTAGATTTAAATTTATATATTTATATTATTATATATGTATTAGGCCTATAACTTAAGTAATTTTTTTGTAGGAATTCATTATCAAACACACGATCCTTCAAACTGGACGGATGACTGGTTTTTGCAATACGTAGACAAATTAGACATAGGTTTTGATATAACTACAGCAGTAAAATTGTTTAAACAAAACTTTAAAAATTGGGGATTTGAGCGAGTTTCAGGAGAGTTTCCACCAGACTGGATTAAGTTCCTTGTCTTCAGTAGCACGGCAGACTATAGCGATCTACAGAATGTTCTAAAACTTACCCAAGAAGAATTATTGGAACTAGGACATCAGGCTCAGCAGATGATTTTACAGTGTACTTATGGTGGTACGAAATGTGATATTGAAAAGTACGTGATACTTACAAAAACACCCAGTTTTTGACGAAACTGAAATATTTAAAAATAATTATAAAAAATAAATATAAACAAGTTTGTGTTTCGGTTTTATTTTTTTCATTTTTCATTTCTAAAATATTATGTAAATGGAAATGATAACCAACAAAATCAAAGCCTGTACACAGTTTATCAAATTTAAATAGAAAACAATTTAAAAGACAATAAAATGTTCAAACATGACATTACAGTGAAAATCTTAAACAAAAAATGTTGGTGAAACTAGACTGTGGTTTACATATAAATAGATTAATTCCACAAAACACAAAGCAATATATTTGTTGTGACTAGTAGTGACAGGCCTGATCGCAAATGAATTCCTTATTTGATTTCAGGGATTTTCATCTATTTCAACATGACAAATACGGTAACTGCTATACATTTAATAGTCAGAAGGTTGAAAATGCGATAGTTCACAATGTAACACAACCAGGTGCCGAAAAGGGTTAGTTGATTATCCGATTATAAGAATTGTTTCAAAGGATTTAAAAAAGATCCAAAGTGTATGTATAATTATAACGAACAAAACATTTAGATTCTATTCGTAATTTGAATATATTACGTGCGTTTATGTTGGGTATTTTGTGATCGATATCCTTATTCATTCATTTTATTTAATACCTATTTACTGTTTGATGATAAAGGTTTATGGCTAACGCTGTACACAGAACAACATGAATATGTTAGTATCTTCGGACAAGATAGTGGCATCAAAGTGTTGGTGCATAATCAATTTGAAACACCGTTTCCAGAAGAAAATGCCATCACCGTCTCACCAGGCAGAGCTACGTCATTAGGCATCAAAAGGGTAAACATCATCTTTCTCATCCGTGGCAGAATGTTTTTCTTCATACCATTTGGACAACATAGGACATACTACCTAAAATCGTGACTGAAAAACATGACTGTCAAGAAAAGAGCGAGGAAGCGAGCCCCAACGTCCCCGCATGCGCACAGTGAATTAAAACGACTTATGTAACCTTAGGTTCTAGATCTTCTGTAGCTCCTTATAATATTAAGATTGATACACCTTTTTTCAAATTACCTTCCAAGTTCTACAGAAAGTCAAACAATATTTTTGTTTACAGCACGAACTGATTCGGAAAGGCCAGCCATATGGTAACTGTATAGGTGAAGATGCAAGAGTGAAGAACTTGATTTACAAGGGAGACACAGTGTACACAGCTACTGTAAATATAACTATATCATTCATGTTTATTCTAAAGCACACCTTTTGAACGCCATTAAATGATTTTTAAAACTGGAAATTAACCATAACATGCGCTGCAGCATTTACATCGTTTAGTTGTCTTTCCTGAACTCTACTGTTATAACAGGCCTAAGCAGCATATATCTTTGTTAAAAATAATATACTTATTTTTATAATTGCTGTAAATGGTAGGCATACGTCACAATTTGTATTAATATGTGTATAGTCATCGTTATCACCATCTTCTTCATACAAAACCAACATGATTACATCATTACCTTAATTTTAATTGATTTTCTATAGGCTTGCCAAAAATCGTGTTTACAACTAAAGTTACTAGAAGTTTGCGACTGTGTGGACACATTGCGTTATAATGGTTCCCGGCGTTGCCAACTACTGGATCTTGAACAAGGCTAGTTTAAACAATAATTAACACCTTAAAGCCTGTTTTCCACTAAGAGAGTATTCGTTTGAATCGAAAGTACTCATTATTCAGATTCCAAATCACTTTATGCGACGAATTCTATAGTTCCTTGAGTTCATCGAACTGTTTGAACTAGAATCCGCAGAAAAAGTATTTGTAAGATGCAAATACACATGTGCATTAATAACAATAATACTTCATTCATAAACACTCATTCCGTTAGCCGAGGAGTAAGCACATTTTAGGCCTAATTGCTATTTTTCAAAATCTCAACATATTCCATTATTACCTATTAAAACATTGATATACAATATGAATACTGGATCCAAACGCGCTATTTTCCTTTTTATTTGCAGTAAAATATTATATTTTTAAGGTCTATACATTTTGTTTTACCAATAGAACGCTGCCGCCAATTTGTGAATTATCTTCATTCTCAATATGTGATGCAATGTGATTGCCCAGTTGCTTGTCGGTAAGTTAAACTCGCCTCTGGTGATAACACTATGTTGAATTGAATTATAGTTATCACAAATTAAACAATATCATTGTACTGAAACGTATGGCATATTATGTAGGTGAGGTCCTCTAATAATTCCTATTTTTGTTATTTTTAGTGGAATTACACATGAAAAGACCGTATCACAATCACTTTGGCCTTCTGACAGATATGTGGTAGGTTTGCTGGTGGTTCTTCGTGCGAAGTATTTAATAATACAGTATAGAATAAAACATTATTACGAATGGACTATAACTAATGCTGATTACTGAGTTACTATAACATTTTAAATCATCTAGAAAACTTTGCTTGACAGCATTTACGTCCTTGATCCAAGATACAGTGAACATGTATACGATCTTGAAACGGCACAGTAAGTAGCATGTTTAAAAAAGAGGCATTGTTATGCAATTGTTGTAATGATTTGATTATCTCTGAAAAACAATTTTTGTAGCCTTTTTTGTATAATACGGTAACTATTTATTATAATTATTTTTTAAATGTGTGTAAACAGACGAAATCTTGCTCGTCTGAACGTGTATTATGAGGATCTATCGTACGTCTCCATATCTGAAGTACCAGCTTATACAGTAAGTATACACAGTCAAATCTAGTCGGTCTTTCGACGTTTGCATATATCACAAAATGGCAAAATACACAAACATCTATTTCTAGATCCCTGGAAATTGAGATAGTACTTCCATTGATAGTTGGGGTCGGGTGAAGTGTATGAAACATTTAAAGTTTCTATGTAAAAATACAGCCTACGTTGATAGCTTATTGTATTCTGAATTTCAGTGGCAAAGCCTCTTCGGTGACGTAGGAGGAACTCTGGGGCTGTATATTGGTCTTTCATTGCTAACTGTTGTCGAATTTTGCGAATTCTTCATTGATATTCTTCTTTATTGTTGTAACAAAATGGTGAAGAGGAACAAAGTACAGAACTCACCCGAGTTGTAGTTTCTTTGATGCAACCGCATGGAAAATTCATATTTCCTATTTTCTTGTATATAACTTCAGTCTTATAGACAAGAAGAGTAGGCTTAACACAGTAGATTTACATTATTAGATTATGTAATTTATACACACCAACTTTTATTTTAGGGAATTTTACAGCTCACTATGTCGGTCGGTTGGTCGGTAAACTTGAGCACGCGACTGCAGCCATGCATATGGCCTTGTTCTATGAACTAGCACAATATATTTTCCTCTTTTATAGAACTTTAAACACTGTATACCAAATTAAATTTAATAAATTGCCACATAGTTTATAAGTACTTTCTTTTAGGGAAGGATGCGGTATATTTATGTGTGTATATTTCATAGTAAAGGAACATGGAGATGACTAAAGTACACAATTTGTTCGGCAATTAAAAATAGCACGTCAATAGAATAGTCAATCTTGTGACGATCAAGTAATAGAAATCATTATTAAATACAACACAATATAATCAAAGAAAAGAGTACTTTTGTCCACTTTGAAGTGTATTTAGTACAATGATTTATTGTGCTTGATATCAATTTTAGACTGTATACTGGAATTTGTACAGGTCTTTTTTTGCATAGTTAATTTAGATTGTAGAGGTTATTATGCCTTATATCAACCTACCTGTTTGTCTTGAACTATTTACAAATTGTAAATTAAAAAATCAATCGATGCATGTTTTTTATTTTTTTTTAAATACGCAATTCTGCAATACTAAATAACGTTTTAGTTTTATTATTATTTAGCATTATTTTTCTTTATTTATTTATACTACACATTTTATGAATATGTATTGTTATATCCCAAGATGTATTTTAAGTGGAGAGAGGCACTATATGTCAACATATCATATTCATGGTCCTCTTCCCATGACGGTTGTTACATAATGCTTTGCATTTCTTTTTCTTTTTTAAAAATTGTATTTATATGATTCATATGGACATTTTGTCTGAAATAAAGTTGAATTGAATAGTAAGCCTATTCTAATTGTTAAGCTTACTATTCATAATAAGATTTACTTGTGTTTTTAAGTCCTGATGATAACTTATTATCTTAATAAATAAATTAGCCTAAATTTTAGAGACCTACCAAAAATCAAACGATGTATGCATTAGCATATAAACTTTCAAAACTTTCTAGTGTGCATACGTAGTTTAATACAATATAGTGCCCTCTATTAATTTTCTAGTCAATGGCTGTTGGCGCGTTCTCTATTATGTCATAATTAATCATGAATTATTCATGATTTCTGCCCACGTTCGTCCTGGAAAAAAAATTACGCGGGCTGTTGCAGTGCAGTTAGAAACAGTGTTTTTCAGGACACAGTAAATTGCTTAGTTTTAAAGCATTAGGCTAGCAAAGACACGCTATCGTATTGATCTGCTACCGTACCATCAGTACATTGGCCAATTTGTCTTAATCTCACATAAGTGGCGTTGATTAAGTGGGCCTATCCAATACATAATTATGAATTCCCTAATCAAATTAGCAAACCTCAAAGTCAATAGTATAATAGCATTTTGTATTAATGTACACGTACGCTTGATGTGTGTTGATCGTCGCAATTTGTTCATTTTGTTGCTACTGCGCTGCTTGATACAACGATTACTAATAAGTTCTCGTAATTGGACGCCCACAACCGTATCCATGGAAACGCATCAACTATTTAAAAAAATTGACGCGTTATGTATTATGGCTTTTAAGAATGCGATATCTTAGAAAGACGACACATCTCAATAATTCTGTTACAAACAAAATCTATGGCAATAATGGAAGATTGTTGTTGAAAACACAAGATGAGTGATAAAGAAACGTTTGAAGAGATAACTTCTAAATTCGGTACAAGTAATTGCCTTCTACATCAAAATGTCAATAATTTAAAGATCGATAAATATCTGAATAAGATAGAAAAACAAAATCCAATAATTGTAACTTTGTACATATTAGTTTTTTTCTTCACATTAATACAAAATTGTTTAAAATTCCTTTTGGGTTAATCTAATGGATATTCTATAGACCTTATTATTATATTACCTTGTTTTATCGTTGTTTGTGTGATTTATACTGTAGCTAGTTAGGATTAGTACGTTCAATTAAAATATGTTTACATGATCAAAAAAAAACCTTTCATAATATAGAATAATACAGGTTACATTCCAATTTAATCAAGTACAATATATACTATAATTTTAGTAGCATCTCTTTGCATCCTTAAATAGTAGCTATAATTTAAAAAAAAGTCGATATGTAATATAGGATCATAGTAAAAATATGCATTGTCACCAAAAATGTTTATTATTGACAAATGTGTAAAATGAGGACGACTAGTACTATTTTATTGTTTGAACTTAGAAATGGAAAAAAAAAATCGATCATTTTAATCAAATTTATTTTCGAAATTCTTTTTCATTATAGATGGCCTTGAGAGCTAACCGAAAGACATGGCAACAATTGAAGGCAGCTAGTCACCAACAGCAACAGCAACTATGGAACATGGAACCAATCAAAATGTCCTAAGCAAGTCATGTCGTCTGCTGAAGATACAGTTACATCAATTGGTGTTTACTCCCTCTTCCAAAATTATTGATTTTTCTTTTACTAAATTATGAATTATATTTGTCAGACAAACATTTATTGTGTATTTAGATGAAAATGTAAATAAACAAACATGTTGTAATTGAAATGCTGTATTTTGTGTATTTAATATAATATAGACTTCTTTCTATGTATAAAATTACTTTTACTCTTCACATTTTGTTCTTTCAATATAAGTTTTAATATAAACTAGAAAGGCACTTCGAGAGTGCAAACCTCGCCTAGCCTAGGCATATGGAAATGTATGTTTCCATACAGCTATGAAACCATCCTTTAACATTTTATGTATTTATAACCTTTTGACTAATCTTCCTAACAAATAGAAAGAAACGAACAAACAAATGCACACACGTGATCGACCACATAACCTCTCGCCATTTTGGGCGAAGGTAACAACAATTACATACGAGAAACATTAATATCAACTGTTAAAAGGGTAATATCAACAGACCGAACACGTTATTTGATTGGCTTGGTCATGATCAGCGCGCGGAAGCATGATTAACGGTGAATGTGAATCTACCTATGTGATTGGTCACTTGTGCGTTGCGCGTACTTTCTTGCATATCATTATACCGTAGTGTCTACAATCATAATCGCAATATACAATACAAGTACTCGTATAGTATTCGTATTTTAAATTGCGTTGTTGCTGTAAAGTATTTAGTAAAACCAGAGATAGAGTTATAATCACATTTACATATTGTAAGAAAGTGTGATGAACAATGAATATGTCTTCTAATTAACTGGCAAATGTTAGGCTTAGGAAATTCTCAAATGATTAGAAATATCGATCGGATTTCGAATAAATATCTTCTTAAATAATGTTACAATAATCTGGAAGACGCTCATTTTAAAGTTTTTTGCAGATAACAAGCATCGTTCTATCGGAGACTAGTAATTTATTATAAAACATAACAGGTTTCCATTTTTATTTTGCCTTTCTGTTTACGAAAAAAGTATCACGACCTACGCGGGAAAAACGAATATTGTCTGTGATATCTATATATTTTCGTAACT
Source organism: Antedon mediterranea (assembly GCF_964355755.1). NCBI lineage: Eukaryota > Metazoa > Echinodermata > Crinoidea > Comatulida > Antedonidae > Antedon > Antedon mediterranea. The sequence continues at coordinate 4,402,302 of NC_092677.1, forward strand.
TTACGAATTGTACGTCCACGCATTATTAAGAGACGGGTAGATGCATTGGTTGACACAGCTAGGGCCAATTAAGAAACGAAATCAACATTGAAATTGGCCTAAGAAAATATGGCTCAAGAAGAGGACTCTGTACTTGGAATAAGTCGAAAGTTTGGAGAAAACACTTCTTCACATGGTATACCACGGATAGTAGCGTCAAAATCGTATTTTGGAAAGATCTTCTGGAGTTGTTTGTATGTTGCTTCTCTAGGAGCGTTCACTTGGCAGGCCTATGTCCTCATCGATACATACTTCAAGTTTGAAGTTTCTATCAAAGTAAGTCGAATTCAAAAGGTGTATAGTTTAACTTCACTCAAGGGCTATACATACAAAATCGAGGTTTACACTTTTGTACATTTAAAGCTCTGTCTGCACCATCAATTTTTGTGAAAAAAAAAATTGATGTGCCCATGTATAGACACGATGATGTCATATCTCTACCATAGTGGACACATCACATTATTTTGGTTGTCTAAGTAGTTTGATAGTGTAGACAGAGCCCAAGGAACTGCATTCATACGGCCCTTTTGTGGTCAATTGAATAATGACCCGATATTCCTTTATAATAGGCCTATAGTAACTTCTACATTTAGGCCTAACATCAAATTCATACATTTGCAGGGCTTTAACAGTAACGTTTGACTTATTTCCATTTTTGTAGAACTGAAATAGCAATTCTTTATAAAAGATTAAATCAAATTATTAATTACGCAAATTTATATTAGAAAAGAAATGAATTTCTTGAAGTATTTCTTGTTTTGATTTTATTCGTTCAGTAATTAATTAATAAAACGAATATTTCTTGCTTTGCTTTTATTTATTTTTGTCAGTACGTCGTTGAAAACTCAGATGCCAGACCCTTGCAATTTCCCGCCGTTACCTTGTGCAATACAAATCAAGTTCGCCGGTCTGTTTTGGCGTTACGTCATGAGTATGAGATACTATCGTCCATTGAAAACTACACAAATCGTTTACAATATTACGGTAAAACATTTTTTATTAGTATTTTGCGTCAATGTTTTGTTTTGTCAGCTCTGTCTTTATGGGACCATATATGGACCCGATGATGTCATATCAGTACCATCACACTTTTTTTTACACAAACTAGTTTGATAGTTTCTTTATTTTTTTATACCATATTTAATGAGGGTGATCCATCCAGCAATTGCTGATCATTAAGGGCCCTCAGAAGTTCACAAGACAAACATATAGGTAGGCCTACACAAGATGCTCTACATAAACAAAGTCTTTATTACAAGTCTTTGGGAGTAGAGTTGTAATTTTGTCCTTAGAAAAAATCCTGACATGTGACAGGACTTGAACCCAGGAACCTTGGAGTGGTAGCCAAGTATCATAACCACCAAGCCACAACTCCACTGCACTCTCTAGTGTAGACAGAGCTTAACGTTTAATATATCATATATCAACGTGATAATAGTTTCTTCAATGGACTTCTCAAAACTTTGAAAAGAAGTGCTTTTGTAGGTCAGATCAGTGTCTACATTCAATTCTATCAATACTATTTCACACTTCCAAATGGCCCTGTTCCATTTTACCATTAAGGACCTAATAATTGTTTAGTCAGAGCGAAAACATCTCTATGGTAAGACTTTTTTCCCCAAACCTAACGCTTTATCTTTGCTTCTCTATCTGAAAAAAAACATCAATGGGTGTATGTAGGCCTAAATATGTATTCACATTTGTTTCTGCAGCTCCGTGTAAGGCTGGAGATTTTCATTGCGACAACAACAAGTGTGTTAAAGATTACAGGGTGTGCAACGGTATTGATGATTGTGGTGATAAGTCAGATGAACAAAACTACTGTCTACCTGAAGGTAAGTATTGGAATTTTTATCCACCCGTAAAATGATGGAACGCACGAGTATTATTGATAATTTAGTAATAATTTTTAACACCACCATTGCTGTCTTTCTGTGATTGCGCTAGTTACAATCCGTTATGCATGAGTAATTATTAGTGAATGACGTAATGCATAAAGTGTAAGATTGTATTCGTGGTCCACTGCGAATTCCGGTAAATGCGTCTTGCTTTTAAAAAGACAGTGTGTCTAAATAAAGTACGACGAATGCATTTAGCTGAGTATCATTGTTTTGTACTTGTCGTCAGAAAAGAGTATTGACCGACATAATATTTCATTACTAATCATTATTATATTTATTTAGCATTAGTTCCGTGTCGATCTGGGTATAAGAGGTGTCAAATTGGAGGAGAATCCGGTTATTGTATTAGCGAAGACAGATGGTGTGATAGAAATGTAGATTGTTACGACGGAGAAGACGAAGTTTGTACAGCGAATGACAGTGAGTAACATTAAGTTAAAGAAAATTAAATTACCCAACTTCCTTAACATATTACTCCTTAAAATCAGAATAACAATGGAATATATATTAGGAAGAAGTATAAAATCATTGTATTTATCATTTCAAAATTAAATTAATAAAAGTAGTGGTTAATGCCACAAAAAAGAGAAAAAAAAAAACCATTTCTTACCGTACGAGGTATTGTGCATGCGCACTGAATCCTGTCAGACATAAACTATTCGCGCATGCGTACTTATCAACCATCTATTAGAATCACGCCTATAGTCATAGCCCAAAGTATGAGTTGGACTAGAATTACTATCAAAATTGAAAAGTTCCCATGCGCTGGATTATGCGAATTCATTATCATGTTTTGCGATCTACGATAAGAGTTCATAACATTTACGCGAATATATTCGATTAGTTAAAAGCAAACTTTATGCATTTATTTCAGTTAAGTGCAAGGACGATGAATTTTCATGTAAAAGCGGGGTAGAGGCGTCTTTTGAAACTGAATTTGTTGAAAAATATGGGACTAAGTATTGCATTAGTGACAATCTAAAATGTGATGGTATTAAACATTGTGCGAATTATGCTGACGAAGCAAATTGTCCAGGTGATGTAATAAAATGTTGTCTTGGTAATTTGAGTATGTTCAAAATATCGATATTTATTAATAGCGATAGCGCTTTTGTATACAAGCACCAAAACCATAGCCATACAATCTAAACGCTCTACTTTACATTTTTGGTAGGCCTATTAATGTTATGCATCCTCAAAATATCCAAGGACCTGCTTGTATAGGAAGAATGGTTCTTGGGACAGGAGGTGTAAGTGGTAGGCCTAGATAAAATGTCACTGTCAATCTAGTACAAATTGATACTCGTTGTTTTTGTAGCAGGACAATGTAATGAGAAGGAAGAATTTACATGTGGAGATATCATTTGCATCCCGAATGATTATAAGTGCGACGGGTTTTGTGACTGCGCAGACTGCAGGGACGAGTCTTCAGACATAGTTTGTGTATTTACGTGCACGAATGGTAAACAAATACTAAAAGAGGAAACGTGCGATTATAAAAACCAATGTGGTGATAACAGTGATGAAGAAGGATGTACAGAATTTCAAAGTAGGCCTACAGTTATTTTAATTTTAATTCATTGATCAATATCAATAATTGTCACCGACTCATTTCTAACCAATAGGCCTACACACAATTTCAAATATTTTCTATAAAGAATAATCTTCAATTGCTTTGATGGTTTAAGTTAGCCTACTTAAGTAATATTTGTTTTCAAATAAATTACAAAGTATAAAATTAAAGTAACAACTTTTAAGAAGAATGTCTTTCTCTTTACAGGTTGCACTGAAGAGTCTGAATTCCAGTGTGATAATAAGCAGTGTATTGTCAAGGCTAACCTTTGTAACGATATAGAAGACTGTTATGATTATAGCGATGAACGTTCATGTAGGTTATTTATAATCTGTTAGCCTGTGTGTCCTAGGACTGTGTTTAGCATGTAAAGACAAAAAATGTTTGTTTTAGTGCTATATAGGCCTACTCTCAACATTATGCTTCATTTAATTTTAGGTAATTGCTCAAGATTTCTTTGTAATAACAAGAAATGTGTTAACATTTACGCTGATTGTAACGGATTAGACGAATGCGGCGATGGCTCTGATGAAATGTTTTGTAATGAAAAAAGTGAGTGTAGACGTGTTTTTAAACAACTTTGGTCTTTAAACTTGTCCCTAAACGGCCCTAATCTAACTCGGCTCTAAACCAACTCGCTCCGAGTAAACTAAACCTCAATAAACTAATCAGTCAACACGTTCCCAATAAAGTGACTAACAAGTCTATTCGGCAGTTGTGACAACGTGTTTGATAAATGATGCAGATAAGACAGATTTAAGTTAATATGCCTATATTTGTTATTTTATGTAATTAGTATTGTTTTTTTATATAGGAATTCTTTATCAAACACACGATCCTTCAAATTGGACAGATGACTGGTATTTCCAATACGCAGACAAATTAGACATAGGTTCTGATACATATGTGCTTGAGACAGCAGTAAAATTATTTAAGGAATACTTCAAAGATTGGGGCTTTGAGAGAGTTTCAGGAGAGTTTCCACCAGACTGGATTAGATTCCTTGTCTTCAGTAGCACGGCAGACTATAGCGACCTACAGAATGTTCTAAAACTTACCGAAGAAGAATTATTGGAACTAGGACATCAGGCTCAGCAGATGATTTTACAGTGTACTTATGCTGGTACGAAGTGTGATATTGAAAAGTACGTGAAAATGGATTTACAGTTTTATTAATGATAACACCTACAGTAGTGTTTGTTAATATAAAACAAATATAAACAAATCCTCAAATTATTTCTGTTTATGTTTTGTTTTTCATCTCTCAATTTAGAATATATAACATATCATTTAAATGGAAAGTATGACCAAAATAGCAAAGCAACTACTGTAGATGCCTACAGGAAAAATCGGAAACAAAAATAGAAGTGGGAATAGACAGTCCTTACCTGCACACGTTTTTTTTTTCATTCAGTTAGGTGTCACAAATGAATTTAAGCTTATTTGATTTCAGGGATTTTCACTTATTTCAACATGACAAATACGGTAACTGCTACACATTTAACAGTCATAAGAAGGAAAATGCAACAAAACACGATGTATCACAACCAGGTGCCGAAAAAGGTAAGTTGGTAACCGATTATAAGAATCCTAAAAAAGATTTGAGAAAGAGCCGAAGTATTTCAAAATACAAACTAACATAGCATTATTCGATTCGTAGTTTGAATCTTTTTTCACCTATTTACGTTTTGGTAATAAAGGTTTAAAGCTAACGCTGTACACAGAACAACATGAATATGTTAGTGTCTTCGGACAAGAGAGTGGCATCAAAGTGTCGGTGCATAATCAGTTTGAAACACCGTTTCCAGAAGAAAATGCCATTACCGTCTCACCAGGCAGAGCTACTTCATTAGGCATAAAAAAGGTAAACATCATCTTTCTCATCATTGACCGATGTTTTCTTCATGTCATGAAGAAGCTCTTGATTTTTGACGACATTTGACATATGTACTTGCTTTGCTTCGTTGATTGCTGCAAAGTATTGGCACGCGCACAATCAATTAACATGGCTGCTACAGTCCTATGTTTTTGATAGCTCTATCAGTTTAGTTTAGTTTAGATGGGTAAGTTTAGGCGAGGTGTACCTTTTTAATCCCATTTGTACAACGGTCGAATCCAGTCGTTTTTTTCACGATCGTTATAATCAAAACTTATATTCTGAAATTTAGACAATTTTTTATTTGCAGCACGAACTGATTCGGAAAGGCCAGCCGTATGGTAACTGCACAAGTGAAAATGCAACCGTGAAGAACTTGATTTACAAGGGAGACACAGTGTACACAGCTACTGTAAATAACAATGATGTCATTCATGTTTATTTTACTCCATGAATTGATTTAAAAATTGAAAGGTTTCCATGTATTGTCTGTTTGTACATTGGTCTGTATTCAAATTATTCCTAATCAGCAGATCCAAGTTAAAAATATAAATATTATCATCATTATCATATAATTGCTTTAATGGTAGGTCTACGTCATGATCAATTCTTACCTATTTAGTATCTATTAACCCAATCATTATTTTCATTTTTTATTTTCAATAGGCTTGCCAAAAATCGTGTTTACAACTAAAGTTACTAGAAGTTTGCGACTGTGTGGACACATTGCGTTATGATGGTTCCCAGCGTTGCCAACTACTGGATCTTGAACAAGGCTAGTTTAACCAAATGAACACACAACATTAGCAAACATTGAAGCCACTGCTAGCGCGAACAAAATATTCTTTCTTTAATTCTTTTCGTAATTTTTATCCATTCATTCATTATTTATAGCCAAAATAAATATTTAACATCAGTAGGCTATACTACAAAAAGTGATTTTACTGATTAAGCGAAAACTCAAGGGACTATAATTCGCAGATGTGGACAATGAAAATACGAATACACATGTACATAGGCTAAACCAGCCTACCTTTACTTACAAGATCTATTAACTCATTTTAGAAGTACATTATTTGTACCTTTAAACTGAGTGAATAGATCTTGTGAGTAAAGCTAAACATTTGCATATACCTATATCATTGCAACATTATTTCTAAAAGCTCAACATATTCCATTAGTACGCATCACAACATTAATATAAGGCGTACAACATACTGGATTCAATTTACCCGCAATTGCAGTGAAATATTATATTTCTAAAGCCTACACTTTTTTTTACCAATTAGAACGTTGCCGCCAATTTGTGAATTTTCTTCATTCTCAATATTTAATAAAATGTGATTGTCCAGTTGCTTGTCGGTAAGTTAATGTATCTTTCTAAAACTGAAACTAAATTCGCTTCTTGACTGGACTGGTAACATGTATGGTGAATTATTGTGTTAAGTTGTAACAAATTAAACAAAACCATTGTATTGGTGGAAAGTCATGGACTATTATGTTGTGACGTCTTCTTGTAGCAAAAGAATAATTTCTATTTTTTTTGTTTTTAGTGAAATTACATATGAAAAGACCGTATCACAATCACTTTGGCCTTCTGATAGATATGTGGTAAGTTTGCTGGTACGGTGAAGGAACTGAGAACTCGTGCCAAGGATTTAATAATATAAGATTATAACATTATTACGAATGGACTAGTATACCTAATAAACTGATTTCGAAATAAGTTAGGCCTACAATAACATTTTTAATCTTCCAGAAAACTTTGCTTGACAGTATTTACGTCCTTGAGGCAAGATACAGTGAACATTTATACGATCTCGAAACGGCCCAGTAAGTAGCATGTTTCAAAAAGAGGCAATGTTTTCGCGCCAATAGAAAGCGTCAGCTTATACGCATGCGTAGAGAACGATTTTAAAGATGGAAACATGAATACGCATGACGCTTTCGATTCGTGTGAACAAATTCGCCTAATGGAAATCGGCTTTACACATTATTAACTGTAATGATCAGATTTGCCAGACGCCTTTTAAAATTAGAGATATTCAGTCTTCAATGTATAAATTGTATTTGTATAATAACTATTTTTCTATAATTACTTTTGAAATATGTGTAAACAGAAGAAATCTTGCTCGTCTGAACGTGTATTATGAGGATCTTTCGTACGTCTCCATATCCAAACTCCCTGCTTATACAGTAAGTACAGTAATACTAGTTAGTATTCCTTTCGAGGACCTTTTGGACGTCCATAATATCACAAAAAAATCGATCAAAAATTCTGAACCTTTAACTTCAATCATCCTATAGGCCTATTTTGTGAAAAATCGTGATTGAGTGAGAAAATTGACCCGGTGATAAAATAATCCGATATTTCAACGTAATTTACTTTATAACCAATTTTTCTGAATTTCAGTGGCAAAGCCTCTTCGGTGACGTAGGAGGAACTCTAGGGCTGTATATTGGTCTTTCATTGCTAACTGTTGTCGAATTCTGCGAATTCTTCATTGATATTCTTCTTTATTGTTGTAACAAAATGGTGAAGAGGAACAAAGTACAAAGCATACCGGGCATGTAGTTCATAAGATGCAACCAGGGAAGAATTGTAATTTAACTCTTCCCTGATGCAACACAATTTCCCATTTTTGTGTATATATGGCCCAAGACTTAATTATATATTATGACGAGTAAATTATAGTTTATACGCAACAAGCACGTTTTTGTTGTTGCGTCTAGGTAGATTTCAAGGTAGTAGGGAGGTTTCGCAACCTTACGAATACGATAACGAAAACGGATACGTCATACATTTGTGAAACTTTTGAGCTGATCCCCATTTCATATTCGTAAAGCGTATTCGTGTTGACGAATATCACCAATCATATTCGTAACTACAAAACGAGTATAATTTTTGATCTATTTTGCACATTTTGCATTTGAATCAGGAATGATTCATGATTATAATATAATTATAGATTTATTGAATGTAATTTACTAAAGTAATTTACTAAAATGCCATGTCAATTTGATAAATAGCACTTTTTAAAGTCCTCACTCGCTTTGATGTTACGCTAGGCCTAGGCAGCCGGCCAAGCACCTGCGCTTCGCTCAAATTTACCGCAGTCATATTTTGGACGCGCCTCAATATTTCGTTGCCATGCGAAACAGATTTTTTATGGCTTACGAAAACGAATACGTGTGCGTGACGTATCGTATTTCGTTATCGTATTCGTAAGATTGCGAAACCTCTCTAATGGCATCATAATGTCCTGGTAAATGATTGGTGTTGGACCTGTTGGTAACTATAAATAGAAGGTAGTCCATGTAGTATGTATAAACTAATTAAATGGAAACAGCCATAATTTTGTAAAACGGCGGCGTGTCGAGCAAAGCAAAGTACTTTGATATTATATGATTGTAATTGATTGAGCTTGACAGTGATATGATTATTTAGAAAGATGCTATATACATTAATATTTTCCATTTCTTGGACTTGTAAAGCTATTTATATGTCTATTCAAAATATAAAACACAAATAAATAAATAATAAATAAATAAATAATGCATGTTGTGAAATTATGTAAACTTCTGTATAAGCCTAGATAAAGCTATTTATATGTCTATTCAAAATATAAAACACAAATAAATAAACTAATAAATAAATAATGCATGTTTTGAAAGGTTTTAAAATAATGCACAGTTGGATTTACATTTTAACCAGCTTACTGTTAGTGTGTGGTTATTTATTAGCTATGATTAATATAATAAATAAAGATTGTAGCACGATATTCATTTACATAATTTACTCATTATGAATAAAAAATGAAAACCTTCATAAAATTATATTATTTCCCATGCGCGGATTGACAAAAAAATTGAGTAAATAATTAGTAGGCGTGGTTTCCACTATTACGCAAATGACGTAGGCCTACAACGCAAGTAATAACAACAACTCATGTGATCTCTCGCTTGCGTGTATATGCGTTGCGTCCTACTTTAGAAATCATTTTGACCTAAATATCAACGACTACGCACTGAGAAAAAAATATAACAAGTATTCGAACATCGACATTTAAATTAGCTTGCTGTAAATTGAAAACATCATTACGTTAATTAAAACCAGAATCGTGTTTTCATTTCGGTATTGTATTGTGAATCACATAAAGAAAGTACATTTTTATAGTAACGTAAAAGTAATAAGAACAATTACATATTGATAGCCAATATGCTTTACACTCTCAAATAGAAAAATCGATCGGATTTGGAATGAATATCGTCCTAAATAATGTTACAATAACCGAAAGACGCTCATTCTATCACCAACTAACACTGCATTGTCGTCGTGAGTAAACAATGTCGGACTTGTGATCAAGTTGAGATTTTGTATCAGTATTTGCATTTCCGCGCTCATATACGGAAGAAGTACCACAAACTGGCAAGCTACGCGGGAACGAATTTACTAACAAATATTTTCGTAATACGTACATCCACGCGCGCATAATTCAGAAACTTATCCGAGATCAAGATTGATGCAAGAATATTAGGAAACGATTCGATCTTGTCATTGAGAACATGGCTCAAGAAGAAGAGGAAACTGTACTTGGAATAAGTCGAAATTTCGGAGAAAACACTTCTTCACATGGTATACCACGGATAGTAGCGTCAAAATCGTATTTTGGAAAGATCTTCTGGAGTTGTTTGTATGTTGCTTCTCTAGTGGCGTTCTCTTGGCAGGCCTATGTCCTCATCGATACATACTTCAAGTTTGAAGTTTCTATCAAAGTAAGTTAAGAACGTATCTATCATTTAATTTTACAAAGAAAATTTAAGAAAACAAGCTTACTGATGGCTACACAAATCATTCCAATCAAAGAATGTTTATATTTTTATAACTAATTTAGAAATCACATCCACACGGCCAATCGTAGACTTTTCGATGTTTGTCTGAAATAAAAGCTCAAGTAGTATACGTATGAAACGCCATATGTGCCAAAATATTAATCTTTTTACTAATAATTAAGTCAAAAGGCCTCGTTAAAAGTGATTAGGAATTAAATTGTAACTTTTGACTTACAGTATTTCCATTTTTGTTTAAACTAATATAGCAATTACCGAAAATTAGGCATAATGAAAATAATAATTATATTATAAAAAATTAATAAAACGAATATTTCTTGCTTTGCTTTTATTTATTTTTGTCAGTACGTCGTTGAAAACTCAGACGCCAGACCCTTGCAATTTCCCGCCGTTACCTTATGCAATACGAATCAAGTTCGCCGGTCCATTTTGGCGTTACGTCATGAGTATGAGATACTATCGTCCATTGAAGACTACACAAATGGTTTACTGTATTATGGTAAAATATTTTGCGTCAATATAATATTTATTCCATGTTTTTTTTGCCCAACTAACGTTTACTATCTTAGATGGATACCATCGAGATCACTTATTATAGACAATGGAAAAAAACTGCTTTTGTAGGTTTTTTATCAGTGTCTTTGTTCAATTCTATCAATACTAGTTCACACTTTCATATGACCCCTTTCCCTGCTACCTTTAAGGACCTAATAACTTATTTCAAATTCATCCCATAAAAAGAGCATGAGCGAATGCATCATCCCTAATGGATAAGACTTCTTTTCTTCACATTAAAGTATATTTTTGTCTTAAATGTTTCTGCAGCTCCGTGCAAGGCTGGAGATTTTAATTGTGAGAACAATAAGTGTGTTAAAGGCTACAGAGTGTGCAACGGTATTGATGATTGTGGTGATAAGTCAGATGAACAAGACTGTCAATCTGGTAAGTATTGGAATCTTTATCAACCCGTAAAATAATGGAACGCGTGAGTATTATATTTTAAAATTTAGTAATAATTATCTTCTGTGATGGCGCTAGTTACACTCCGTTATGCGTGAGTAATTATGAATGACATAATGCGCGCATAAAGCATGTCATAACAGACGTTAGCGGTTTTCTGTTATACAGTCGTACGACAGCCACGTCGTTTTCAGTCGCGTGGACGCGACTCTATAGTTCACTATGTCGGTCGGTCGGTATGTCTGTCGGTCCGGTATCACTATGCATTGTAGCACGCGACTTAATGGCTGTTGGCCTTGTTGAGTAACAATCTACTCGATCGGTTTCCTGTAAAAACTAACTTTCTTACAATAAATCGTCGTAGTCGTAACAAAACTGGTGTTCTTACGTAGAGAAGAAACCAGGCTTAAACGGGCATATAGGAAGTTAAGATTATTTTCGATTTAATCCATTGCGAATTCAGGTAAATGCGTCATGCTTGGTAAAAGACAATGTGTACGACGAATGCATTTAGCTGAGTATCGTTGTTTTCTGCTTTTGTCAGAAGAGTATAGACCAACATAATATTCCATTACTAATCATTATTATATTTATTTTGCATAAATATTATACATTTTATTATATACAGTTCCGTGTCGATCTGGGTATAAGAGGTGTCAAATGGGAGGAGATTTCGGCTATTGTATTAGCGAAGACAGATGGTGTGACAGAAATATAGATTGTTACGATGGAGAAGACGAAGATTGTTCAGCGAATGACAGTGAGTAACATTAAGTTGAAGAAAATTAAATTAGGCCTACCCAACTTAATTAACATATTCGTCCTTAAAATCAGAATAACAATAGAATATATATTAGGAAGAAGTATAAAAATCATTGTATTGATCATTTGAAAATGAAATGAATAAAAGTAGCGGTTAAGGCCACAAAAGAGAGAAAAAAAAAACATTCATTACCGTACGAAGTATTTTGAGGAAAACAACTTGTGCATGCGCACTAATCTTGTCAGACATACAATACTCGCACATGTGTACTAATCAGCCACATTTTAAAGTCACGCCCATAGTCATAGCCCAAAGTATGAGTTGAAAAGTTTCCATGCAGCGGCAAATTGGACTTGGAAGCCCGTTTTTTTTTTTCATATTTTTTCATCTACGATAAGAGTTCATGAAATGTGCGCGAATATATTCGATTAGTTAAAAAACAGAAGACTTTATGCATTTATTTCAGTTAAGTGCAAGGACGATGAATTTTCATGTAAAAGCGGAGTAGAGACGTCTTTTGAAACTGCCTATGTTGAAAAATATGGGACTAAGTATTGCATTAGTGCCAAGCTAAAATGTGATGGTATTAAACACTGTGAGAATAATGCTGATGAAGCAAATTGTCCAGGTGATGTAATAAAGTTTTTTCTTGGTAATTTGTGTATGTTTAAAGTAGCGGTATTTATTTTCATATTAATAGCGCTTTTGTATAAATGCACCGAAAGCAAACCATAGCCATACAATCCATACTACTTTACATTTAATGTATGCCTCCTCAACATAACCCAGGACCTCCTTGTATGGGAAAAAAAGTTCTTGGGACAGAGGTGTAAGTAGTAGGCCTAAATTAACATGTCACTGTCAATCTAGTACAAATTGATACTCGTTGTTTTGTAGCTGGGAAATGTAATGAGACTGACTTTTCATGCGGAGATGGCTTTTGCATCCCGAATGAGTATAAGTGCGACGGGTTTTGCGACTGCACAACAGACTGCAGGGACGAGTCTTCAGACATAGTTTGTGCATTTACGTGCACGAATGGTAAACAAATTCAACAAGAGGAAAGGTGTGATTATAAAAACCAATGCGGTGATAACAGTGATGAAGAAGGATGTACAGAATTTCATAGTACAGTTATTTTAATTTTTGTCAAAACATTTATTTACTGACTGTGAAAAAAAAAACACACAATAATAAATTGATTTAGACCTACGACTAATTCTTTGATCAATATCAATAATTGTCACCGGCGCATTTCTAACGAATAAGCCTACACACAATTTCAAATATTTTCCAGAAAGAATAATCTTTAATTGCTTTAGTAGGTTTAAGTTAGCCTACTTAAGTAATATTTGTTTTCACATAAATTACAAAGTATAAAATTAAAGTAACGACTTTTAAGAAGTGTTATTTTCTTTCTCTCTACAGGTTGCACTGGATTTCAGTGTGATAATAAGCAGTGTATTGACAAGGCTTACATTTGTAACGATATAGAAGACTGTTATGATTATAGTGATGAACGTTCATGTAAGTTATTTTTAATCTGTTAGCCTGTGTGTCCTATGACTGTGTTAAACATGTAATGACAAATGTGTTTGTTTCATTTATTTTTTCTCAACATTATGCTTCATTTGGTTTTAGGTAATTGCTCAAGATTTCCTTGTAATAACGATAAATGTGTTAACATCTACGCTGATTGTAACGGATTAGACGAATGCGGGGATGGCTCTGATGAAATGTTTTGTAATGACACAGGTGACTGTAGAAGTGTTTCTAAACAAATTTGGTAATCAAACTCCTCCCTCAACAGCCCTAATCTAACTGGGCTCTAAACCAACTCGGCCCAAGTAGTTTCAGCCCCGTAAGTCCATCTTCAAATCAACTCGTCTCAAGTCAACTCAACTCCAAGTTAGAGTGGCCCCATTACCCAATCAGTCAACTAGTTCCTAATAAAGTAACAGTAACAATACTGTTTGAAGCAAACTATTAAACACTATTCAACAGTTGTGACAACGTGTTGAATCACAGCGTTGACAAATGATGCAGATAAGATAGATTTAAGTTAATATGCCTATGTTTATTATGTTATGTAATTAGTATTGTTTTTTTATAGGAAGTAATTATCAAACACACGATCCTTCAAATTGGACAGATGACTGGTATTTCCAATACGCAGACAAATTAGACATAAGTTCTGATACGTTTCTGCTTGAGACAGCAGTAAAATTATTTAAGGAGTACTTTAAAGATTGGGGATTTGAGAGAGTTTCAGGAGAGTTTCCACCTGACTGGATTAGATTCCTTTTCTTCAGTAGCACGGCAGACTACAGCGATCTACAGAATGTTCTAAAACTTACCCAAGAGGAATTATCGGAACTAGGACATCAGGCTCACCAGATGATTTTACAGTGTGTTTATGCTGGTACGAAGTGTGATATTGAAAAGTACGTGAAAATGGTTTGACAGTTTTATTTAGGATAATATTAAATAGTTAATATAAAACAAATCCTAAATTATCTCTGTTTCTGTTTTATTTTCCATCTTTCAAGTTAGAATCATTTAAATGAAAAGTATGACCAAAATAGCAAAGCAACTACTGTAGATGCCCACAGGAAAAATCGGAAACAAAAATGGAAGTGGGAATAGACCGTCCTTACCTGCACACGTTTTTTTTTTCATTCAGTTAGGTGTCACAAATTAATTTAAGCTTATTTGGTTTCAGGGATTTTCACCTATTTCAACATGACAAATACGGTAACTGCTACACATTTAACAGTCATAAGAAGGAAAATGCGACAAAATACGATGTATCACAACCAGGTGCCGAAAAAGGTAAGTTGGTAACCGATTGTAAGAATCCAAACACAGATTTGAGAAAGATCCGAAGTATTTCAAAATATAAACAAACATAGCATTATATTCGATTCGTAATTTGAATATCTTTTTACCTATATTTACATTTTGTTAATCAAGGTTTAAAGCTAACGCTGTACACAGAACAACATGAGTACGTTAGTATCTTTGGACAAGAGAGTGGCATCAAAGTGTCGGTGCATAATCAGTTTGAAACACCGTTTCCAGAAGAAAATGCCATTACCGTCTCACCAGGCAGAGCTACGTCATTAGGCATAAAAAAGGTAAACGTCAATGCAATCATTTTTCTTATCATTGAGAGATGTTTTCAATGCAATTGATGAAGAAGCTCTTTGACATGATCTACGCTTGCTTTGCTTCGTTGGTTGCAAAGTAACTAGTTCCTTATGTCTTAGGTTTTTGAAAATCAATAGTTCCCCATATCACGATCGTTTTAATCGAAACGTATATTCTGAAATGTATACAATGTTTTATTTGCAGCACGAACTGATTCGGAAAGGCCAGCCGTATGGTAACTGTACAAGTGAAAATGCAACAGTGAAGAACTTTATTTACAAGGGAGACACAGTGTACACAGCTACTGTAAATAACAATGATGTCATTCATGTTTATTTTACTCCATGAATTGATTTAAAAATTGAAAGGTTTCCATGTATTGTCTGTTTGGACATTGCTCTGTATTCAAATTATTCCTAATCAGCAGATCCATGTTAAAAATATAAATATTATCATCATTATCATATAATTGCTGTAATGGTAGGTCTACGTCATGATCAATTCTTTCCTATTTAGTATCTATTAACCCAATCATTATTTCATTTTTTATCTTCTATAGGCTTGCCAAAAATCGTGTTTACAACTAAAGTTACTAGAAGTTTGCGACTGTGTGGACACATTGCGTTATAATGGTTCCCAGCGTTGCCAACTACTGGATCTTGAACAAGGCTAGTTTAACCAAATGAACACACAACATTAGCAAACATTGAAGCCACTGCTGCCGCGAACAAAATATTCTTTCTTTAATTCTTTTCGTAATTTTTATTCAGCCAAAATAAATATTTAACATGTAGGCTATACTACAAAAAGTGATTTTACTGATTAAGCGAAAACTCAAGGGACAATAATTCGCAGATGTGGACAATGAAAATACGAATACACATATGTACATAGGCTAAACCAGCCTAGCTTTACTTACAAGATCTATTCACTCATTTTAGAAGTACATTATTTGTACCTTTAAACTGAGTGAATAGATCTTGTGAGTAAAGCTAAAAGCTAAACATTTGCATAGACCTATATCATTGCAACATTATTTCTAAAAGCTCAACATATTCCATTAGTACGCATCACAACATTAATATAAGGCGTACAACATACTGGATTCAATTTACCCGTAATTGCAGTGAAATATTATATTTCTAAAGCCTATACTTTTTTTTACCAATTAGAACGTTGCCGCCAATTTGTGAATTTTCTTCATTCTCAATATTTAATAAAATGTGATTGTCCAGTTGCTTGTCGGTAAGTTAATGTATCTTTCTAAAACTGAAACTAAATTCGCTTCTTGACTGGACTGGTAACATGTATGGTAAATTATTGTGTTAAGTTATAACAAATTAAACAAAACCATTGTATTGGTGGAAAGTCATGGACTATTATGTTGTGACGTCTTCTTGTAACAAAAGAATAATTTCTATTTTTTTGTTTTTAGTGAAATTACATATGAAAAGACCGTATCACAATCACTTTGGCCTTCTGATAGATATGTGGTAAGTTTGCTGGTACGGTGAAGGAACTGAGAACTCGTGCCAAGGATTTAATAATAATTATAAGATTATAACATTACAAATAATAATAATAATATTTATTCGGCAAAAGTTCATGTGTGTAAACAGAAGAAATCTTGCTCGTCTGAACGTGTATTATGAGGATCTTTCGTACGTCTCCATATCCGAACTCCCTGCTTATACAGTAAGTATACACAGACACGTCTAGTTAGTGTTACTTTCAAGGACCTTTTGGAAGTCAATAATATCACAAAAAAATCGATCAAAAATTCCGAACCTTTAACTTCAATCATCCTATATGCCTATTTTGTGAAAAATCGAGATTGAGTGAGAAAATTGACCCGGTGATAAAATAATCCGATATTTCAACGTAATTTACTTTATAACCAATTTTTCTGAATTTCAGTGGCAAAGCCTCTTCGGTGACGTAGGAGGAACTCTAGGGCTGTATATTGGTCTTTCATTGCTAACTGTTGTCGAATTCTGCGAATTCTTCATTGATATTCTTCTTTATTGTTGTAACAAAATGATGAAGAGGAACAAAGTACAAAGTATACCGGGCATGTAGTTTATAAGATGCAACCCGGGAAGAATTGTAATTTAACTCTTCCCTGATGCAACACAATTTCCCATTTTTGTGTATATATGGCCCAAGACTTAATTATATATTATGACGAGTAAATTATAGTTTATACGCAACAAGCACGTTTTTGTTGTTGCGTCTAGGTAGATTTCAAGGTAGTAGGGAGGTTTCGCAACCTTACGAATACGATAACGAAAACGGATACGTCATACATTTGTGAAACTTTTGAGCTGATCCCCATTTCATATTCGTAAAGCGTATTCGTGTTGACGAATATCACCAATCATATTCGTAACTACAAAACGAGTATAGTTTTTGATCTATTTTGCACATTTTGCATTTGAATCAGGAATGATTCATGTCAATTTGATAAATAGCACTTTTTAAAGTCCTCACTCGCTTTGATGTTACGCTAGGCCTATAGTGGAGTCTGTTAGGGATATTTTGGTTCACTTTTTTCCAAAAGCACCAAATTTGGTATACAGGTAACCCACCCTATACTAATTCAATTTTTTATGGGCGCCAAGCGAAATGACCCCTTGGGTCACCTAATTTGCATAATTTAAAATGGCGGACAGTTTCGCTCAAACACTCTATATCTCTGAAAATACTGGTCACAGAGAGTTGATTTTAAGTTCAAAATGTTCAGAACATAAACATTCCTATTTGCTCTAATTAAGTTATTTTTATAAAAATGACCGGAAGTACCATTTTTAACCTTTGACCCATTTTTTATGGCATTGCCATATCTCAATAACGAGTTGTCGTAGAGACTTTATTTTGGTGTCAAATTGTTCAGAATATATATGTTACTATTTAGTTTAATGGAACATTTAATCAAAAAATGACCGGAAGTACGTAATTTTGCCTTTGACCTTTATGGTGTATATTACAATTGCTAACTAAATCAATGTTAACATATTTCTCGATATCTCTAAAATTACTTGTCATAGAGAGTTGATTTAGGTTTCAAAATGTTCATAGCATAAACATTTCTATTGGCTATAATGAAGGTTTTTTTCAAATAATGATCAGAAATATTACATTTGACCTTTGACCTGTTTTTCCAGACATTACCATATCTCATTATTAAGTTGAGTGGAAATTTCATTTTGGTGTCAAATTGTTCAGAAAGTGTATGTTTCTATTCACTCTAAAAAAAAATTTGATCAAAAAACTTAACCAGAAATAATTCTTTTCACCTTGAAGTTCAAACATGAAATTTATAACCACCTCGGTAAAGATTCTATTCTATAAAAATAGAACACTACCTTGAGTTTCAACATTTTAGGCATTATGAGATTCATAATTACTACATCCACCTTCACACTTGCACAAACTTGTACATCTGACACCAGCACGAGAACATTTACACCTCCCAGCGCAAGTCTTGAGGCAGCCGCAGTGCATAAGTACAGCACATGCCACAGAAGCGTCAGTAAGTGTGGTCCACAGTGGCTTCCAGTTGTTTGAGTCATCTCTCTGCCAGCCCCACTCACCGAAGTCAGGGATGTTCTGATGAGCTATGATTGCTTGACTCCAATAAAAACTTGCTTGCAGTAACGCTCTCTTTACATGCTGGAATAATGCAGCTTGAGTTGGTGGTAGTTTTTCTAACGATTTTCTGCCAGTTATAAACATATGATGCCTAGCTTCATTAACCTTTGAAAAGCCACACCCTTTATTGTACATAAGAACAATAAATCGTTCGATATCTCTCATGTGTTCGGATTCAATATCAAATGACAAAGGATGGTTGATGAGTTCTACAAGTGTCTTTGTTATAGTGGATGTACTATTCCATGTTGACCAGGCAGTTTTCTTACCAATCCCAAGAAACTGTGAAGTTGTGTCGCATCCAGTTAGACTGTGAAAAAGCGGTAATGCAACACATCTTGTTGGCCCAAGATTTAAAAAGATGGTATGAACAGGAATATCACGATAATGCTTTCCTGTTCCAAAGCCAACCCAAAGTTCCTTGAATTTAAGGGTCTCAAAAAAGTGAATTGCCAGGATCACAACATCACTATCCACTGTACGAATATACGCTGTAAAATGACCTTCTTTTGCTGCATGTGACAGATGTAAGATAATCCTGGTGTCTGCCTCAGAATGGTTACATGACTGAAGAGATGATACATCACACTCTCTATTTGAAAGAACGGCATCAAAGCGATTACTTATAAGAAGTTTCCCACACATGTCATTTTGAACTATTTGTTCACTGATGAAGGGGAACAATTCCTTCTTGTTTTCTTCATTCTTTAGAAATCCATTCCAGTCTTGTTTTGGAATTTTTGTGTTTCCATCACCAACTTTTGTTCGAGAACCATTTCCACGTCGCTGTTGCGTCAACAATTTAAGGTTGTTACATTCTGGGTAATTGTCCCATACTGCATCCATTCGTTGAGTATCTCTCTTTAATTGGGCCTTTAAGAATGGTATGATGTTGTACTTCACATACTCATTGAAAGTATTGACATTTGTGGGACGTACCATATGGACTACTGCTGCCATATCAAGAACCACAACTGATGTTTTTATAACATCAGGAGGTTGGCAGATGGTAGATTTATCAAGACACTGAAGAATGTCTGATTTCGTCCCAGACCTAAGTAATCCTTGGTCCGCCAAGCTTGGTGGCTCTCTAAGATTTTCAAATTTAAAAAATTCAGCCATGTCAACATCTGGACGAGATTGGATGGACAGGAAAAGTTGCGTTACTAATGACATATTATGCTTTAGTATCCCCTTGTCATTATTGCCTTTTTTTTTCTTGATGTTTGGTCGATTAGCAAAGGTTAAAATGTTATTACGTTTGATCGTATCGGTAACTGGTACTGTTGCCTTTTCTAGTCGTTCAGTAACATACGTGTTATAAAGAGATTGGCCAGTTTCACGTATTTTGGAGAGAGATCTGACAACTGCACTTTCCATGACACTGTGAGTATCAAGTGCATAGAGTTCGTGACTTGTTTCACAGAACGGATTGTTGAGCTCTTCCACCACCTTAACAAACGAAATTACATCATTTCGAAACATTACTTGAAAGCTGTGTCCTTCCACATGATGAGCATTGGAAACTGATGAACTGATGTCTGTTTCGAACTCCTTAACAATCCGTGAACAGTCTGGTCCAGTCAACATAAACAGGGTAAGATTGTCAGGGTTCTCGTAAAGACCAACTGCTCCACCATGTTCCTGAAGTCTTCTGTTTGACTGTTCATGAGATTGGTCCTTGGCAATGAGGCTAAACTTTTTTGCTGATTTTTGCACAACAAAGTTTCCCTTCATAAACTCTGCATAAATGGCCGGGTGAGTATCTGGTAAAGTAACCATGTCACGTACATGAACTGGAAGCCAACGAGCATAGTTCACATGGTCAAGGACATGGAACCAACCACAGAGTTCATCACAAGATTGAACATATAACTCAAAATTTCCCTCTCGAAGAGAACGTATAAAGCGGGCCATCATTAGTTCTAGATCCATTATCATCGACCAAAATTGAAATTGA
This sequence comes from Antedon mediterranea, assembly GCF_964355755.1. NCBI lineage: Eukaryota > Metazoa > Echinodermata > Crinoidea > Comatulida > Antedonidae > Antedon > Antedon mediterranea. The sequence continues at coordinate 4,423,026 of NC_092677.1, forward strand.
GGCACAGAATCTGAATTTCGACGATTCCACATTTCGAATGGCTCAGTTGGGCCCACTACAGCGGTGCTGTATTTTGTGTATGCAGTTTGTTTCAGAAGGTAAAGTGACATTAGTGTTACTTGATGCGCATACCTAGTACGTTTGATTTTATGTTCATTGAGCACAGATTCTGCACGCCCAGATGTTAAAACTTCTGCCTGAGAAAGGACCGTTGCCCATCCTGAATCGCGGAGCAGCTTTCCTATCATAAGATGCATCTTGTCTTCAATGTGCAATGCACCCATCATAGCAACCAACTTGCTTTCTCCTAAAGTATCAGGATATTGCCACTGAATTCGTTTTATGATCGCATACAGTGGCTGATCAGCACCAAGTACAGATGTCTGACCCTGGTTTATAAACTTGGTACTTTTCATTGTCAATTCCATTGCGTGTTTCATTGAAGATGCACACGCAGCCTTATTTGGAAAGAGAGGGTATATACCGATCTCGGCAGGTGGTTTTACCGATTCTTCACTTGCCATCCTTGAATTATATCCCGACCAAGTGATAATATCAGAATTTGTAAGTGTTTCCTTCTTTAAAACACCCATGGTATGTGCCATCCAAACTTCATCTTTAACTTTAGCACCGTGTAAATTGTGTTGAGGTCTGCATCTTCTACTATCATCATATAATGATGCAAATACATTTGCATTTGTGAGATGAATTGGAGTATGTATTACATAGTCATCTGGTAGTTGAGGTTTCTTTGTGTCTATTGGATTGATACATATAGGTGGACGTTTCTTTCCTTGATTGTCATGAGAAAGATGGTTCGTAACACTGAGGGCATATCCATGAAACTCATCTTGTGAGAAGTTTCCTTGTGCTTTGCTATCTATATTATCTACATCGTGTGTGCTGAATACATTGAGACGAATGTTGGTAGGCAAAACTACCCCATCCTGAAAAAAAGTTAATGATTAATGTTTAAAAGCGGCCTAGTAATTACATTATACAGTATTGGATTTATTATACATTAAAAACATACATATAAAACATACATATAAAACACTGATAGAATTTACCTTAGCATGGCGAGCACAAACTGCACGTGCAATGTCTTTTTTCACTTCCATTATGCGACTATATGATACTGAAAGACCATGTGCATGATCAATATCGATCTGCTTTCTGTTTCTTCCTTGACCGTGTAGTTTAAGTCCGTGATATAAAGGAAAGGGCGTTTCTCTTTCCTTATTGTGTCGTATTTCAGCAACTTTGCATATGTGATGCGTACCTTTGCTAGCATTAAATATTAATAACTGCGAAATATTGCGTGCAATCTTCTGCCTTTTATTTACATTTACTCCATCCTCGTTTCTTTGAAGAGGATCTGGGCCCTGAAGTACTATATTGAGAAAACTCATCAGCTCTTCACTTACAGCAACTGTTTGGCAATCAGAAGAGAAGGAGCCATTGAAGGGCGGCTGGTCCCGCAAACAAAGATTGTGCATTATTACAGCAGCCCTCATCAACGTTAAAGCATCTTCTTGACATAACTGTGACTTAAATGCTTTTTTAAGTTCCTCCACTACTTTTGAATTATTAGATATGAAGATATCTTTTCTACCATATTTTTGTGTAGAGAATTCTTTCCATTCAGGAAGAAAGCTGAGAAGGTGGTCTTTAAATCTGGTTGCATGTGGATCCTTTTTATTTCGACATGGGTGTCCATTATCACACATTAGCTTCTGATAAATTTCACGCAGCTCTGAAAGCTTAAATACTGTACTTTTTGCATTTTCGATCATGGTTACAATTTGAGCACATATTATAGAATCAAATGGTAAAATTATTGCAGGTGAAACATCTTTCGATCGCTCAGTAGCCCGGGCAGAATCTCTTAATTGTGTATAACACTGACGATGGTAATAAAAATCAGCTGCATGGGCGTCAGAAGCTACAGTTAGTCTACCAAGTAACTGGACATTTTTATTAATTTTTGCCCAACACTTTAGATTAACATCAACAGCATCTGTTTCCACCTTATGAAGGTTGGTTGGAGATTTCTCCTCGCAGATTACACAGCATATTCCTACAGTCAAATAATCTGATGATCGAAGTTTCTTTGGACTACTATGTGTTGTAATACTAGCGTCATTGTTTAGCTTGCTACTTGCCCGCTTGACACGTGAGCTGCTAACAAAGCTTCTGCACATTTTATGATACTTTGCTTTATGTATTTTTAAAGTTTCTGCAATACCTGACCCATCATCTAACTGACTAAGTGTCACATTGATACCAGCAGGAAATGTATTTGGGTTTATCTGACTTAAATTGTTTATATCTTTCTCTAGTGATAACATTCCATTTTCAGTCGGTGTTTGTAAAGGTTGTTTATTTTTTTGTTGACAAAGGCAACAGAGATCCCAATTCAAATTGTTGGTAGAAGACATTATTAATATTTATTATCCTATAGTTAAGGTGTAAAAATCCTAGGAAAAAAAATACAAAGTTGTTATCAACATGATTTTAAGAAAGCAAAAATCGTGTATACTGCCTTTCGCCTAGGCTAGGCCCAAGCTAGGTGTTCTACCATCTATAGAAGTATACGCACCTAGGCCTTTGAGTTTGAAATATATTATTTGCAAAGTATAATTAATGTCTATCTACTAAAGATGAGTATTCTTTGTCTATACAATGTCTATCATTTGCATGTATTAATATGTACTCACAACTAAATAGGACAATCTATTTAACTTCATTCAGTGCAGTAACCATTGTAACTATGCAAGTAGCCATCTTTGACATGTGCTCAAAAGTTTTAGATTATATGTTGATAGAGGGCGTAGTTCAGTCAAAATAATATAATTATGGCTTACCTGAGAGCTACTTCCGGCCATTTTTTGGCAAAATCTTTCATTATACAGAATAGAAACATACACTTTCTGAACAATTTGACACCAAAATGAAATTTCCACGGCAACGCAATAATGAGATACGGTAATGTCAGGAAAAACAGGTCAAAGGTCAAATGTAATATTTCTGATCATTATTTGAAAAAAACCTTCATTATAACCAATAGAAATGTTTATGCTATGAACATTTTGAAACCTAAATCAACTCTCTATGACAAGTAATTTTAGAGATACAGAGAAATATGTTAACATTGATTCAGTTAGCAATTGTAATATACACCATAAAGGTCAAAGGCAAAATTACGTACTTCCGGTCATTTTGTGATTAAATGTTCCATTAAACTAAATAGTAACATATATATTCTGAACAATTTGACACCAAAATAAACTTTCTACGACAATTCATTATTGAGATATGGCAATGCCATAAAAAATGGGTCAAAGGTTAAAAATGGTACTTCCGGTCATGTTTATAAAAAAAACTTAATTAGAGCAAATAGGAATGTTTATGTTCTGAACATTTTGAACTTAAAATCAACTCTCTGTGACCAGTATTTTCAGAGATATAGAGTGTTTGAGCGAAACTGTCCGCCATTTTAAATTATGCAAATTAGGTGACCCAAGGGGTCATTTCGCTTGGCGCCCATCAAAAATTGAATTAGTATAGGGTGGGCAACATGTATACCAAATTTGGTGCTTTTGGAAAAAAGTGAACAAAACACCCATATTTCATCCCTAACAGACGCCACTACTAGGCAGCCGGCCAAGCACCTGCGCTTCGCTCAAATTTACCGCAGTCATATTTTGGACGCACCTCAATATTTCGTTGCCATGCGAAACAGATTTTTTTATGGCTTACGAAAACGAATACGTGTGCGTGACGTATCGTATTTCGTTATCGTATTCGTAAGATTGCGAAACCTCTCTAATGGCATCATATGTCCTGGTAAATGATCGGTGTTGGGCCTGTTGGTAACTATAAATAGAAGGTAGTCCATGTAGTATGTATAAACTAATTAAATGGAAACAGCCATAATTTTGTAAAACGGCGGCGTGTCGAGCAAAGCAAAGTACTTTGATATTATATGATTGTAATTGATTGAGCTTGACAGTGATATGATTATTTAGAAAGATGCTATATACATAAATATTTTCCATTTCTTGGACTTGTAAATCTATTTATATGTCTATTCAAAATATAAAACACAAATAAATAAATAATAAATAAATAAATAATGCATGTTGTGAAATTATGTACACTTCTGTATAAGCCTAGATAAAGCTATTTATATGTCTATTCAAAATATAAAACACAAACAAATAAACTAATAAATAAATAATGCATGTTTTTGAAAGGTTTTAAAATAATGCACAGTTGGATTTACATTTTAACCAGCTTACTGTTAGTGTGTGGTTATTTATTAGCTATGATTAATAGAATAAATAAAGATTGTAGCACGATATTCATTTACATAATTTACTCATTATGAATAAAAAAGGAAAACCTTCATAAAATTATATTATTTCCCATGCGCGGATTGACAAAACAATTGAGTAAATAAATAGTAGGCGTGGTTTCCACTATTACGCAAATGACCTACATACGCACAACGCAAGTAATAACAACAACTCATGTGATCTCTCGCTTGCGTGTATATGCGTTGCGTCCTACTTTAGAAATCATTTTGACCTAAATATCAACGACTATGCACTGAGAAAAAAATATAACAAGTATTCGAACATCGACATTTAAATTACCTTGCAGTAAATTGAAAACATTATTACGTTAATTATTGTTAAAACCAGAATCGTCTTTTCATTTAGGTATTTTATTGTCAATCAAATAAAGAAAGTACATTTTTATAGGAAACATATATGAATAATTACATATTGATAGCCAAATATAGGCTTTAGACTACTTAAATGGAAAAATCGATCGGATTTCGAATGAATATCGTCCTAATTAATGTTACAATAACCGAAACACGCTCATTCTATCACCAACTAACACTGCATTGTCGTCGTGAGTAAACAATGTCGGACTCAGAAACTTATCCAAGATCAAGATTGATGCAAGAATATTAGGAAACGATTTGATGTTGTCATTGCGAACATGGCTCAAGAAGAAGAGGAAACTGTACTTGGAATAAGTCGAAATTTCGGAGAAAACACTTCTTCACATGGTATACCACGGATAGTAGCGTCAAAATCGTATTTTGGAAAGATCTTCTGGAGTTGTTTGTATGTTGCTTCTCTAGTGGCGTTCTCTTGGCAGGCCTATGTCCTCATCGATACATACTTCAAGTTTGAAGTTTCTATCAAAGTAAGTTAAGAACGTATCTATCATTTAATTTTACAAAGAAAATTTAAGAAAACAAGCTTACTGATGGCTACACAAATCATTCCAATCAAAGACTGTTTATATTTTTATAACTAATTTAGAAATCACATCCACACGGCCAATCGTAGACTTTTCGATGTTTGTCTGAAATAAAAGCTCAAGTAGTATACGTATGAAACGCCATATGTGCCAAAATATTAATCTTTTTACTAATAATTAAGTCAAAAGGCCTCGTTAAAAGTGATTAGGAATTAAATTGTAACTTTTGACTTACAGTATATCCATTTTTGTTTAAACTAATATAGCAATTAAGAGCCATTGTCTGTAAGAATCAGAGAAATATCAAAAAGAGTGGCAGACTCAAAAAAATGGATTTCTTTCAAATTTTGCACATGGCTATATATGTGTTGAGAGAAATCAAATATGAAGTATTTTTTATTTCACACGTATATTTCCATGGCAACGGCCAAATTTGTGTTTTTGACAAATTTTGTCCTTTTTTAAGGTTTTTTAAAATGGATATTGGTACTACTTTGATGAACGATATTTTTGTGTTGTTCATTTAATTATAAAAAATAATTAGTGTATGCATAATAACAATGCATTGTGTACCTGTTTCACATTTTTTTATTTTTTTTTATTTCATACTTTGGGAGATACCATTTATTTAAAAAGGGGTGTTTTTCACTTTTTTTAAATTGTTCAATGCAACTAAACTTTACTTCACCATAACGCCCAAAGTGGTGTATTTTTTTAGCTGATTTATTACAAATAGGTAGTTCTAATGTTTAATAATTGATTTCTAAAATAAAATACTGGGGTAAATTTAAAATCTACAAGCAGTGTTGCGAGAAACATAGGCATTTTTATAAAAAAAAAACATGGTATATTAGTAAAAACATTTTATTTTCTTTGATTATTTGATTTGAAACTCATTGGTCAGAAAAATTCTTAATGTTTGATATAGTTCTAGTTGTGTTGTGAGAAAAAAAATTATTTTTTAATTATAGATTCTGTAATTCCCAGTTTTAATGTCATTTTATAGGTTATATCCTCTGGAAATTTGAATAAATTATCAGATCGTTGTGAATTTTAATCTTTGCAACAGATTACTCCTCTCTTATTTTGAAGCTCCTCTTTCATTTGTTTACTTCTTTTATTTGCTAACCTAAGCAGATCCCACATGCCCATCCACCACCACTTTCGACTACCACCCCTCCCCCCACCCCGACTATAACCACAAAAAGATAAACTGCAACACTTTGGTCGATCATCCACTATAGAGTGTCAAATGCATGCATTCAAGCACCACCCACACTGCCGCTACCATCGCCCCAAAGAATAGACGGATTCCAACTCCTCCATCCCACTCCATCCCACCCTCCCCTTTCTCCAAGCCACCACCCACCCCAAGTTAAAAATTGCAATGCAAAAGATAGGACATAAAGTTAAGTTTTTAGACCCTCGCCTTCAACCACCTAACTATTTAAAAGTCCTGGATCCACCACTTTCCCCTCCCCAAAATAGAACCAATCAAAAGTCAATGATATACTCAGGTATGTTAATTTCATTTCATTTAAGGTCAGCATGTAAAATATCACACTTTATTATTAAATATTGGTTTTAAATTCTATATTTTTTTTTAATGTGATGGTTGGATTCAGTATTAATTATTAATATTAATAATTATCTGATAATTATTTAATTTCTCTTAGTTATGCATAGCAACAGTTACTATGGTAACTAAAAATGAGATATTCTTTAGATTTTGCATATTTATCTCATACAAATTTAAATTTGTAGATTATTAGCAGGCATGCCTTATTTGCATTTTCAAATTACCGTTTCACAAGGTCATATTTGTAAGCACTTTCTTCTGTGATTATTTTTATTCATGAAAACCCCATATTTTATTTACAGCGGCCACCTCCCTTAACGGACGCACTTTGAAAAGCCTGTTTGTTCTTCCTATCTAATTAGTGCATTTGGTGCTTACCGTAAGCAGCTGCGGGCACCTTTTTATACTAAAAATGAGATTTTTTGTAAGCGGCCAATCGAAAAATGTGATACTTATTGCATGGACCTATGAATTAGAGGTGCATGTTTATTGTATTTCTTTATATATTAGCTTTATTTTGAAGAGGTTTTAAAAACATTACTGTGAAGAGATGAGAAAACTACACAGATTTTGACCGACCATTTTTCATATGATAAAAGTTTTTAAAATTTGTCTGAAAATGCTAAAAAATACTAAACCACCTGATTATAAATAATAATAGGCCTACAATTAGCTGGAAAATTGAGACGCTCGTTTCGTTAAGAATATCGTATATAGCTATAATAAGTGATTTTGGCCCTTTATCGGCAGAACCTCCCGTAAGGGGTCACCGCCCGTAAGCGGCCACTTTTCCAGGTCCCGAGGGTGGCCGCTTACGGGAGGTTCAACTGTATTTAAAAAAACAATTATCCTTAGTTACGCATAGAAACAGGTTCTAAGATAACATAAATAATACATTTTGACATAATGACCCAACAAATGACCCTTTCACAAGGTCACACATTTTCTGGGATTCAGTAGATAAGTAAATTTGGGAAAAGGTAGTAAAGCTATGTAATCAATTGTTTTTAGTCATGAAACCCCATATTAAAAATATTGTACTTAGTTACGTATAGATGTCATTTGACCTCAATATGTAAAATTTTTTTTTTCATGAAACTCCATATTTAATTTTTTTTATAAATATCATTTGTTACGTAAACAGGTTTAAGATAACACTAAACGCTTTTTTACCTTTATTCAGATTCGTCAAGACTTTCTTTCTGAGATTATTAGGATTCAGTGTTTAAAGTAAATTTGGCAAAAAGTAGAAATGTAAAACTATGTAGAAAAAATGTTTTGTATTTATGAAAAACCCCTTATTTTTTTTAAATTTTCGCATAGAAACAGTTACTATGGTAAAATGTTGACCTCAAAATGAATGAATTTACAAGGTCAAGTTTGTCATTAATGGAATGCAGTAGAAGTCAAATTGAGAAAAATTACAAATGCAATCAATTCTTTGTATTTATAAAAACGCCATTTTTTACGTTTTTTTTTAAATTACTTTCCTTAGTTACACATAGAAATGGTTGCTAAGGTAACACTATAGGTAAAATATGAAAATTGTTGAGAATTGTTATGAACTATCTTGTAAATTTTGATCAAACATTAATAGTTGTAGTAAAGTGGGGACCTGTCCTGTTTTGCATTCTGACCCCTTTTGACCTCAAATGACCTATTTACAAGGTCAGATTTTTTGGGAAGTCTTTCTGTATCTCTTTACACAAAATAGATTTAACAATTTATAAAAACCATTGACTCAATTATTTTCAAGTTTAACATTATTTTCCATCAACTAAATATTTCAATGCAAAATACTGTTTTTCTGGCAATTAATTGAAATAAACCTGGCAACATATTCTCCTATTTTATCTAAACTATTCGTATGACTCTAGTAGCATTATGACAAGCCATATATACATTTTATTATTGGATTAGCCATATTTAAATTGTGTTTCATGTGTTTTGTTTGTTGATATTTTGTTATATTTTTTGTATTTTTCGTATTTTCCTGGCAACACAAAACCTATGTACGAAATTTACCCCAGTGTTTCTTTCGTGATTATTGTTGACAAACCTATTGACTATCAAATTAAAAAACTTCATTGATTTAAAAACACCACTTTGGAAGTTATAGGTACGTTTATGAGGTATACTTTTATAAAAAAAATATTTTTTAAAAACACCCCTTTTTAAAATAATGGTATCAACCAAACTCCATTTTGTAATTTTTTTTTTTCTACATTAAATGGAACTCAATACATGTTGTTTACACTGCTATAAACAAAAACTGTATACTGTAAGTATTTTTGGTTAGAATAAGTATAAAAGTTTGTACTTTTTCACTATAGAAAATCTTTGAAAAATGGCAAAAACATCAAAATTTGGATAATTGACCGTTGTCATGGCAACGGAGGCTAAAAATTAAAATGAATGTTGTAGATATGCTTTTTATTGAAATGTCTATTCATGGTAAAAATTTGAGAGAAATCCATTTTTTTACATCTGCCACCAAATCTTTGATTTTTACAGACAATGGCTCTTAAATTACCGAAAATTAGGCATAATGAAAATAATAATTATATTATAAAAAATTAATAAAACGAATATTTCTTGCTTTGCTTTTATTTATTTTTGTCAGTACGTCGTTGAAAACTCAGACGCCAGACCCTTGCAATTTCCCGCCGTTACCTTATGCAATACGAATCAAGTTCGCCGGTCTGTTTTGGCGTTACGTCATGAGTATGAGATACTATCGTCCATTGAAGACTACACACATAGTTTGCTATATTATGGTAATAATGTTTTAGTTAATAATGTTGCGTCGTCAGAAGATTTCCCTGATATGTAGGCATACCGTAGTGCAAGATAAGGGGGTCGTAGTGGGAGATGAGAGAATTACAATGAATGCAATATACCGGTTTGTGACCATGCAAAGCTTATTTCGGCGTTTTTAAAATGATGGTCAAAAAGGTTTTTTATCTGCATTTATCTCTCCTTAAATAATATGGTCTGCACTAATTCTGTCCTCTAATTCTGCTTCTCTTTGACTATGTCCATTCTGTAGGCTACCTAGCCCTGTCTCTGTCCATTCTGTATAGGCTACCTAGCCCTGTCTCTGTCCATTCTGTAGGCTACCTAGCCCTGTTTCTGTCCATTCTGTAGGCTACCTAGCCCTGTCTCTGTCCATTCTGTAGGCTACCTAGCCCTGTCTCTGTCCATTCTGTAGGCTACCTAGCCCTGTCTCTGTCCATTCTGTAGGCTACCTAGCCCTGTCTCTGTCCATTCTGTAGGCTACCTGAATGGTTCTTTTGCTTTCCTATCGTTCTTTTGACAGTTTATTCGGTATGTACAGATGTATTCAATAGATTTACAGCATTTTATATTATAAATGCTTCCGCAGCTCCATGTAAGGATGATGATTTTCATTGCGACAACAATAAGTGTGTTAAAGACTACAGGATGTGCAATGGTATTGATGATTGTGGTGATAAGTCAGATGAACAAGACTGTCTACCTGCTAGTAAGTATTGGAATTTTTATCCACCCGTAAAATGATGGAACACACGAGTATTATTGATAATTTAGTAATAATTATCACCACCGCCATTTTTGTCTTTCTGTAATGGCGCTAGTTACAATCCGTTATACATGAGTAATTAATGAATGACGTAATGCATAAACGGGCAAAGGTAAGTAAGTTTGTAAAATGATGGAACGCGTGGGTATTAGGCATATATTTAAAATTTAAAGTAATAATTATTACCAATCATTATTATTTTTATTTTGCATAAATATATTTTGGATTGTTTTATATACAGTTCCGTGTCGATCTGGGTACAGGAGGTGTCAAATGGGAGGAGAATCCGGTTATTGTATTAGCGAAGACAGATGGTGTGACAGAAATATAGATTGTTACGATGGAGAAGACGAAGAATGTTCAGCAGATGACAGTGAGTAGAATCGGACATACCAAAGCTATTTCAGTTTAAGGGAGAAAACAAAAATTCAAACAGCAATACATATTATAATAAAAAAACTATTTAAATAAGCAGCTGCTTGTCTGTTAAATTGCCATTTATAAGCATGGTTACCTATTGGGGAAAGTATTAGGTCTATACGTATTGATATGTACTTACAATTGCCAACTAACCACTGAGAGTTCATTGATGATTCGGCCAGTTAAAAACAGGCTTATAATGTATATATTTCAGTTAAGTGCAAGGAGGATGAATTTTCATGTAAAAGCGGGGTAGAGGCGTCTTTTGAAACCGAATTTGTTGAAAAATATGGGACTAAGTATTGCATTAGTGCCAAGCTAAAATGTGATGGTATTAGACATTGTGCGAATGATGCTGACGAAGCAAATTGTCCAGGTGATGTAATTTGTGTATGTTCAAAATATCGGTATTTATTAATAGCGCTTGTATAAATGCACCGAAACCATAACCATACAATATAAACGCTCTACTTTACATTTTTGGTAGGCCTATTAATGTATAATTTATGCATCCTCAACATAACCCAGGACCTGCTGGTATAGGAAAAATGGTTCTTGGGACAGGAGCTGTAAGTGGTAGGCCTAGATAAAATGTCACTGCCAATCTAGTACAAATTGATACTCGTTGTTTTTGTAGCAGGACAATGTAATGAGAATGAATTTACATGTGGAAACATCATTTGCATCCCAAATGATTATAAGTGCGATGGGTTTTGTGACTGCGCAGACTGCAGGGACGAGTCTTCAGACATAGTTTGTGTATTTACGTGCACGAATGGTAAACATATTCCAAAAGAGGAAACGTGCGATTTTAAAAACCAATGCGGTGATAACAGCGATGAAGAGGGTTGTACGAATTTTCAAAGTACAGTAATTTTACTTTTATTAAACATTTATTTACAGACTGATACAAGATACATTAATGAATGAATCTATTGATTGATTCAAAGAATGACTGGTAGATCTTCATAGATCTACCACTATCACCGACACAATTCTAAGCAATACACACATTATCAATTATCCTATACATTTAATTTTTCCCTATATGTTGATCTTCAATTTCTTTTGAAAGTTTATGTTAGCCTACTTAGGTAATATTTGTTTTCAAATAAATGACATAAGTATAAATTAAAGTAATGGCTTTTAAGAAGTGTTACTTTTTTTCTCCTTACAGGTTGCAATGAAGAGTTTGCATTTCAGTGTGATAATAAGCAGTGTATTGACAAGGCTTACATTTGTAACGATATAGAAGACTGTTATGATTATAGTGATGAACGTTCATGTAAGTTATTTTTAATCTGTTAGCCTGTGTGTCCTATGACTGTGTTAAACATGTAATGACAAATGTGTTTGTTTCATTGGTATTTACTCTCAACATTATGCTTCATTTGATTTTAGGTAATTGCTCAAGATTTCTTTGTAATAACAAGAAATGTGTTAACATTTACGCTGATTGTAACGGATTAGACGAATGCGGGGATGGCTCTGATGAAATGTTCTGTAATGATACAGGTTTGTGTAGTCTTTCTACACCAATTTGGTCAAACTCGGCCCTAAACCAACTCGGCTCTTATCAACTCGGCTCCAAGTCTCGGTCTCAAATTAACACTTCTCAAGCCAACTCGACCCCTTGTCAACTCGGCCCCCAAGTCAAATTGGCCACAAACTATTCTGTCTTAATGAAGTGATTAATTAAGATTTTGAAGCAAATAAAATTATTTTCGGCAGTTGTATCAAGGTATTGACAATTCGGCAAGTGATGTTAGATTTAAATTTATATATTTATATTATTATATATGTATTAGGCCTATAACTTAAGTAATTTTTTTGTAGGAATTCATTATCAAACACACGATCCTTCAAACTGGACGGATGACTGGTTTTTGCAATACGTAGACAAATTAGACATAGGTTTTGATATAACTACAGCAGTAAAATTGTTTAAACAAAACTTTAAAAATTGGGGATTTGAGCGAGTTTCAGGAGAGTTTCCACCAGACTGGATTAGATTCCTTGTCTTCAGTAGCACGGCAGACTATAGCGACCTACAGAATGTTCTAAAACTTACCCAAGAAGAATTATTGGAACTAGGACATCAGGCTCAGCAGATGATTTTACAGTGTACTTATGCTGGTACGAAATGTGATATTGAAAAGTACGTGATACTTACAAAAACACCCAGTTTTTGACGAAACTGAAATATTTAAAAATAATTATAAAAAATAAATATAAACAAGTTTGTGTTTCAGTTTTATTTTTTTCATTTTTCATTTCTAAAATATTATGTAAATGGAAATGATAACCAACAATATCAAAGCCTGTACACAGTTTATCAAATTTAAATAGAAAACAAGTTAAAAGACAATAAAATGTTCAAACATGACATTACAGTCAAAATCTGAAACAAAAAATGTTGGTGAAACTAGACTGTGGTTTACATATAAATAGATTAATTCCACAAAACACAAAGCAATATATTTGTTGTGACTAGTAGTGACAGGCCTGATCGCAAATGAATTCCTTATTTGATTTCAGGGATTTTCATCTATTTCAACATGACAAATACGGTAACTGCTATACATTTAATAGTCATAAGGTGGAAAATGCGATAGTTCACAATGTAACACAACCAGGTGCCGAAAAGGGTAAGTTGATTGTCCGATTATAAGAATTCTTTCAAAGGTTTTAAAAAAGATCCAAAGTATATGTATAATTATAACGAACAAAACATTTAAATTCTATTCGTAATTTGAATATATTACGTGCGTTTATGCTGGGTATTTTGTGATCGATATCCTTATTCATTCATTTTATTTAATACCTATTTACTGTTTGATGATAAAGGTTTATGGCTAACGCTGTACACAGAACAACATGAATATGTTAGTATCTTCGGACAAGATAGTGGCATCAAAGTGTTGGTGCATAATCAATTTGAAACACCGTTTCCAGAAGAAAATGCCATCACCGTCTCACCAGGCAGAGCTACGTCATTAGGCATCAAAAGGGTAAACATCATCTTTCTCATCCGTGGCAGAATGTTTTTCTTCATACCATTTGGACAACATAGGACATACTACCTAAAATCGTGACTGAAAAACATGACTGTCAAGAAAAGAGCGAGGAAGCGAGCCCCAACGTCCCCGCATGCGCACAGTGAATTAAAACGACTTATGTAACCTTAGCTTCTAGATCTTCTGTAGCTCCTTATAATATTAAGATTGATACACCTTTTTTCAAATTACCTTCGAAGTTCTACAGAAAGTCAAACAATATTTTTGTTTACAGCACGAACTGATTCGGAAAGGCCAGCCATATGGTAACTGTATAGGTGAAGATGCAAGAGTGAAGAACTTGATTTACAAGGGAGACACAGTGTACACAGCTACTGTAAATATAACTATATCATTCATGTTTATTCTAAAGCACACCTTTTGAACGCCATTAAATGATTTTAAAACTGGAAATTAACCATAACACGCGCTGCAGCATTTACATCGTTTAGTTGTCTTGCCTGAACTCTACTGTTATAACAGGCCTAAGCAGCATATATCTTTGTTAAAAATAATATACTTATTTTTATAATTGCATGCTGTAAATGGTAGGCATACGTCACAATTTGTATTAATATTTGTATAGTCATCGTTATCACCATCTTCTTCATACAACACCAACATGAGCACATCATTACCTTAATTTTAATTGATTTTCTATAGGCTTGCCAAAAATCGTGTTTACAACTAAAGTTACTAGAAGTTTGCGACTGTGTGGACACATTGCGTTATAATGGTTCCCGGCGTTGCCAACTACTGGATCTTGAACAAGGCTAGTTTAAACAATAATTAACACCTTAAAGCCTGTTTTCCACTAAGAGAGTATTCGTTTGAATCGAAAGTACTCATTATTCAGATTCCAAATCACTTTATGCGACAAATTCTATAGTTCCTTGAGTTCATCGAACTGTTTGAACTAGAATTCGCAGAAAAAGTATTTGTAAGATGCAAATACACATGTGCATTAATAACAATAATACTTCATCAAAAGTATTTGTAAGATGCAAATACACATGTGCATTAATAACAATAATACTTCATTCATAAACACTCATTCCGTTAGCCGAGGAGTAAGCACATTTTAGGCCTAATTGCTATTTTTCAAAATCTCAACATATTCCATTATTACC
Organism: Antedon mediterranea; assembly: GCF_964355755.1. NCBI lineage: Eukaryota > Metazoa > Echinodermata > Crinoidea > Comatulida > Antedonidae > Antedon > Antedon mediterranea. The sequence continues at coordinate 4,438,056 of NC_092677.1, forward strand.
TATTAAAACATTGATATACAATATGAATACTGGATCCAAACGCGCTATTTTCCTTTTTATTTGCAGTAAAATATTATATTTTTAAAGTCTATACATTTTGTTTTACCAATAGAACGCTGCCGCCAATTTGTGAATTATCTTCATTCTCAATATGTGATGCAATGTGATTGCCCAGTTGCTTGTCGGTAAGTTAAACTCGCCTCTGGTGATAACACTATGTTGAATTGAATTATAGTTATCACAAATTAAACAATATCATTGTACTGAAACGTATGGCATATTATGTAGGTGAGGTCCTCTAATAATTCCTATTTTTGTTATTTTTAGTGGAATTACACATGAAAAGACCGTATCACAATCACTTTGGCCTTCTGACAGATATGTGGTAGGTTTGTTGGTGGTTCTTCGTGCGAAGTATTTAATAATACAGTATAGAATAAAACATTATTACGAATGGACTATAACTAATGCTGATTACTGGGTTACTATAACATTTTAAATCTTCTAGAAAACTTTGCTTGACAGTATTTACGTCCTTGATCCAAGATACAGTGAACATTTATACGATCTTGAAACGGCACAGTAAGTAGCATGTTTAAAAAAGAGGCATTGTTATGCAATTGTTGTAATGATTTTATTATCTCTGAAAAACTATTTTTGTAGCCTTTTTTGTATAATACGGTAACTATTTATTATAATTATTTTTTAAATGTGTGTAAACAGACGAAATCTTGCTCGTCTGAACGTGTATTATGAGGATCTATCGTACGTCTCCATATCTGAAGTACCAGCTTATACAGTAAGTATACACAGTCAAATCTAGTCGGTCTTTCGACGTTTGCATATATCACAAAATGGCAAAATACACAAACATCTATTTCTAGATCTCTGGAAATTGAGATAGTACTTCTATTGATAGTTGGGGTGGGGTGAAGTGTATGGAACATTTAAAGTTTCTATGTCAACATACAGCCTACGTTGATAGCCTATTGTATTCTGAATTTCAGTGGCAAAGCCTCTTCGGTGACGTAGGAGGAACTCTGGGGCTGTATATTGGTCTTTCATTGCTAACTGTTGTCGAATTTTGCGAATTCTTCATTGATATTCTTCTTTATTGTTGTAACAAAATGGTGAAGAGGAACAAAGTACAGAACTCACCCGAGTTGTAGTTTCTTTGATGCAACCGCATGGAAAACTCATATTTCCTATTTTCTTGTATATAACTTCAGTCTTATAGACAAGAAGAGTAGGCTTAACACAGTAGATTTACATTATTAGATTATGTAATTTATACACACCAACTTTTATTTTAGGGAATTTTACAGCTCACTATGTCGGTCGGTTGGTCGGTAAACTTGAGCACGCGACTGCAGCCATGCATATGGCCTTGTTCTATGAACTAGCACAATATATTTTCCTCTTTTATAGAACTTTAAAGTAACACTGTATACCAAATTAAATTTAATAAATTGCTACATAGTTTATAAGTACTTTCTTTTAGGGAAGGATACGGTTTATTTATGTGTGTATATTTCATAGTAACGGAACATGGAGATGACTAAAGTACACAATTTGTTCGGCAATTAAAAATAGCACGTCAATAGAATAGTCAATCTTGTGACGATCAAGTAATAGAAATCATTATTAAATACAACACAATATAATCAAAGAAAAGAGTACTTTTGTCCACTTTGAAGTGTATTTAGTACAATGATTTATTGTGCTTGATATCAATTTTAGACTGTATACTGGAATTTTTACAGGTCTTTTTTTGCATAGTTAATTTAGACTGTAGAGGTTATTATGCCTTATATCAACCTACCTGTTTGTCTTGAACTATTTACAAATTGTAAATTAAAAAATCAATCGATGCATGTTTTTTATTTTTTTTTAAATACACAATTCTGCAATACTAAATAACGTTTAGTTTTATTATTATTTAGCATTATTTTTCTTTATTTATTTATACTACAAATTTTATGAATATGTATTGTTATATTCCAAGATGTATTTTAAGTGGAGAGAGGCACTATATGTCAACATATCATATTCATGGTCCTCTTCCCATGACGGTTGTTACATAATGCTTTGCATTTCTTTTTATTTTTTCAAAATTGTATTTATATGATTCATGTGGACATTTTGTCTGAAATAAAGTTGAATTGAATAGTAAGCCTATTCTAATTGTTAAGCTTACTATTCATAATAAGATTTACTTGTGTTTTTAAGTCCTGATGATAACTTATTATCTTAATAAATAAATTAGCCTAAATTTTAGAGACCTACCAAAAATCAAACGATGTATGCATTAGCATATAAACTTTCAAAACTTTCTAGTGTGCATGCGTAGTTTAATACAATATAGTGCCCTCTATTAATTTTCCAGTCAAGGGCTGTTGGCGTGTTCTCTATTATGTCATAATTAATCATGAATTATTCATGATTTCTTCCCACGTTCGTCCTGGAAAAACAAATTACGCGGGCTGTTGCAGTGCAGTTAGAAACAGTGTTTTTCAGGACACAGTAAATTGCTTAGTTTTAAAGCATTAGGCTAGCAAAGACACGCTATCGTATTGATCTGCTACCGTCTACCGTACCGTCTTAATCTCACATAAGTGGCGTTGATTAAGTGGGCCTATCCAATACATAATTATGAATTCCCTAATCAAATTAGCAAACCTCAAAGTCAATAGTATAATAGCATTTTGTATTAATGTACACGTACGCTTGATGTGTGTTGATCGTCGCAATTTGTTCATTTTGTTGCTACTGCGCTGCTTGATACAACGATTACTAATAAGTTCTCGTAATTGGACGCCCACAACCGTATCCATGGAAACGCATCAACTATTAAAAAAAATTGGCTTTTAAGAATGCGATATCTTAGAAAGACGACACATCTCAATAATTCTGTTACAAACAAAATCTAAATCTACCCGACAATAATGGAAGATTGTTGTTGAAAAAACAAGATGAGTGATAAAGAAACGTTTGAAGAGATAACTTCTAAATTCGTGTCTGGGACAACCTCTCACGGAATTCCGCGAATTGCGGCTGCTAAATCTTGGTTTGGACGGCTTATGTGGAGCCTACTATTCGTATTATGTATGGGTATATTTGTATGGCAAGCATATCGACTTATTGATTCGTATTTGGCGTACGACGTCGCAATATCGGTTGGTATACTTTTCATTTTTGTTTTATGTTTCCAATCACACAATTTCACTATTTTTATTTATATTCTTATCGATTTATTTCTTTATACCTATTACTCTTCTGTAAGAATGTTATAGAAATTATTAGAAATACCAATTGTGTTTATGTTTATGTTCCAATTTGTTTTATTCTATTTTATCCACTTATAATCGTATTGTTAGCAGAGTTCTATAGTATTATTGTGTTCATAATGTATAGACACCCATCAATGTTAAAATGATATAAGCCTAAACAAAGACTTGTTATAATATACAGGTTGTAATATCAAGTTCTTTATAATCAACTTTATTCAACATTATTTGATGATTAAATTCATAATTAAAACAAGTAATTACATACTACTAATAATAATTTGCATTAATACATTTTTCATTGTCGATTCTATTGTCGAATTGTATGTGTATTCAGATAAGTAATAACAATACATTGCAGTTAAAGAACACTATTCGAAGAAAAAAAGTAGAGAAATCGTATTGTCTCTCTCCGTAGAGGACTTAATCCAAACTTCCTCAGTTTTTTTCTCGTTACCATATTCAATTTTCAATTCAATTCATTCAATTCAAGGAACATTTATTCACGTCCAAAAGACAAAAGTAACAAAAACAAAATGGCAAGTGATAAAACAAGAAAATGGACGAAGGCAAATCCCAAAAAGATTACAATCTTGTGACGGGATTGCCTTTACAAAATATTTAAATAAGAGAAGAAAAAAAATAAAAATATATAAATAAAGAAAATAAATTAATTAAACAATAAAGAAATACAAAATATATATAAAACCAGTAGATAAAAGTTGGAATAAAAAATAAAAAAAGAACAGAAAAAAGTACAGCTGCATGGCATATAGCGAATATGATGACAATTGAATAATAAAGATAGCAAGTCACGGAACATGGAAAAAACGACCATATCAAACAGATCGATCAGTAATGAGACAAAAGGTAATTTTTTATGTTGTTATTAAATGAATAGCGGTTGGCAGCACAGGAAATTGAGGGGGGTAAATTGTTAAACAATAGAGGTCCAGAATATCTAATGCTATGTTGAAAATAATTGGTGTTATGGTTAGGGATATATATGTTATTTCTTGTTCCTTTACCTTAGCCATTTACCCTACAGTAAATGTTTTAAACTTTTTTAGATCGAAATGAATAACATTGGGGGTCAAGAGTTAAATTTCCCGGCAGTGACGTTGTGCAATACCAATCCTGTTCGGAAGTCGAAGGTCAAATTAACTTCTCATTTTGTTCTGTCGAATTTGGAAGCGTACTCACAAGGCTTGCCCTATTATGGTATGGTTTTTTAGATACATTTTTTATTATCTAAAGTTGAGTGAATGGTTCGAAGTTTTAGATTTACGGGGTGGACAATTATATTATTTACAATCTAAAAAAAAACTAATTTCGAATACAGTGGAAACCATGTGAAGGGGACAACACCTTTCAAATCAATTAAATTCAAATAAACATTTATTTCTTTCCATTGTAAACGATAACTATGAAAAAAGTTACCAATGTTTTAAAAATACAACAACTGAAAAGGCGAAACGGCCAAAAAGTATACAACAGAACATAAGACTGAAACTTGTGGTTAAAGAAATGTTAACAATGAAGAGTGTCTCCTTAATAGTGTGTCCTTCGGTTATTCATGCATTTATTTGGTCAGATGTATAAATTGGCTTGCCACCGATAACGAGATAAAAGTAACGAATCACAAATGCTATGAACAGAGGTTAGAATAGTGTTCTTTTCCAGTTCGTTTCATGAAGAAATTAAGAGTCTTCTGAAGAGTCGGTCCAATGTAAAGGTTCTATTATTCGTTACTGAGCATTACATTTTTTTCCTCTAGCTCCTTGTAAAAATGGAGATTTTGAATGCCGAAATAATAAATGTGTAAAACCCTTCAAAGAGTGTAACGGAGTAGACGAATGTGGGGACAGGTCTGACGAAGAGAAATGCGACGCTCGTAAGTATCGTGGTTGTGTAAAGATATTAAAACCACAGTTTCCAAATCTGTAAGGTTGCTTAGAATGAAGCATTTACTTTGGTCTACACCGGTTATGTTGATTATAATTTATTTTAGTTAATTTAAGATCAAGTATTTTTTATTTTACATAATACTAATTTTACTAATAAAATAGTATGATTTAAAGCTCCGTCTACACTATTTTAAAAGCTTGTTTTACAAACTGTCATATGCCCAAATATGGTAGAGATATGTCTAAATATGGTAGTGATATGACATCATGTCCATATGGGCACATCACATTTTTTTCACATAAAGTTTGATAGTCCTTTATAAAGTATATTGTAATACAAGTGTATGTATTCATGTAAGTATAATTGGAATTTTTATTCAGCGGATTGCAACGATGGATTTTTCAGATGTGCTTCAGGAAGCGATATGGGATGGTGCATTGACAAGTCGTATTATTGCGATAGAACCATTGACTGTTACAGCCAAGAAGATGAGATACAGTGCTTGTCAACAGATAGTAAGTAGGCCTATTTGTTTTACGTTTCTTCCTTGTGTTGAATTAGTAATCAGAATGATATTACGTGATCTCTAAAACTGTGATCAATATCACTTTAGGCCTACACACGATCGAATGCAGATCCCATTGAGGAGTGACTTTTATTTGTGCCCGGCAGACTTTCCAAACAGCATAAGTCTGTTTGAATGCTCTCAATAATTCGACACGAAAAACTAACGTTGGCTTAAAAATAGCTAACCAGTGCGAACGTTTGTAAGTTATGTTTAAAAAAAAACAGATTACGATCCGTATTTATATCTTTCAGTCATTTGCACAGCTGATGAATTTCAATGCAAAGAAGGTGTAATGTCTGAGTTCCATTCAGACTTTTACACACAATACGGCACTAGTTTCTGTATTGGGAAGCAATATGAATGTGACGGCCTTATGCATTGTGGTGATGGCGCCGATGAGGAGTCATGTACAAGTATGTTCAATCGTGTAATTTATAGTCTAAATTATGCAAATACACCTATATGCAAATATGCTATATAAAAGTCCAATAATATGCGAAAGATGTTGGGGTAGCAGCGGCTCCTACCCACTCAAATGTTCGTGGAGGCTAATATAGACGAGCGGTTACGGTAAGCGGAGAACCGCGTAGCTTGTCCCGCGTATTCCTATCCTGAGAGTGGAAACTACCCGTCCTCTCCGCGTTGTGTGTAAAAATGGTTATAAGATGTGAACAGCATAGATTCTATATTTTGTATTACCGTTACCTCTCGTATGTGTAGATTGGCCTTTACACGTGGACATTCAGTAACTCATTGCCTTTTAAACATAAACAGATGATGTAACATGCATTGAATTTTCCTGTGGCAACAAATGTATTCCGGGGGCTTGGACATGTGATAAGGTGTGCGACTGTCCTAGCTGCGTTGACGAATCAAGTACAGTGTGTCCGTTTGTCTGTGACAACAATATAGTGATACGAGAAGTCGACACTTGTAACCACGTTGATGAGTGTGGCGATAACAGCGATGAACGGGAATGCTATTTCACAGGTTCTTAGTTATTATTGACAAATTATTCTACTGCAGTTACTGCAGTAACTTTTCGTTTTCATTTTTACTGCATGCGATAACGAATGATTTTAGTTTGTTTCAAAGTTTATGAGGCAATTTAAAACAGTAAAATTATGATGAACAAAGTAGGCTTGCTGAATATCGTATAAAGCCGTTACATTTTCTGTATAAGAACAATTTTGACATGGTTACCAGTAGTGTTATTAATCAATTATTATATAATTGCATAAGCGATTTAGTCAAGAGTTGCTGTAACTTGGAGCATGCTAAAAAGCATTTTTAGATGCTAGAAACCATAAAAAAAAAATGTTTAAATTGTAAACACATTATTGTTTGATAGAGTAATTTAATGTCTGTTCAAACATTATCATTCATTTGCGTTATCCAATACGCAATAACAATATAAAATCTCACAAACAAAATATGCCTGGTAATGACTTGCATTTCGAGTATATATTTTATAAATTGTTATTTATTTTAATGTTGTTAATATTTAATAATAGGGAGCTTTCGACTTGCAACGACAGGCAGCCATATTTTCCCCCGAAAAAAATCGCGAGGGTTCGATTCGGACTGTGTGACGTTCGTTGTCATGCATCGGTGAACAGCCTTACCGTAGAGAGCTGCACTGATTGAGTACGAAACGAACCCATGGAAGAATTCTCGTACGGAAAAAAACAAACTACGTCATTTTAATTCAGTCCAGGCGACGACCAACCAATTGACATGAACTAGCTTGGTCGTCATTCGTCACAGATCGAAAGCTCTCTAATAATATTCTTAAAGATTTAACAATGTCAATCATTTTGTAATACGTAGCGTGCGTGGCATCAGAGTTCCAGTGCACAAATCACCAGTGTATTCCAATTACCCAACGCTGTGATTACCACAGTAACTGTTTGGATGAAAGTGATGAAATTGGATGTAAGTTAGGTATTTTTGTTTTCGTACGCCTGACAATATTGTTGTTTATGGAGCTCGAACGAGTAAGGAAATTCTTCAAATCACGAAAAACCTAATAATGCAGTGCTGTGTTCTTATGTATGCCATTCACATCTCCTGGCAACAACACTTTGAGAGAAGGTTCTCGAATACATTACGCAGATTGACGGCCATCTTCCAGTAATTATGCTAAACCTTCCTGATATGATTTCTTCTAATTTATAGGTGATTGTAGTGGATTTGTCTGTGACAACGGTGTCTGTGTAAATGTATACGCCAAGTGCAATACCGTTGTAGAATGTTCTGATGCATCAGATGAACACCTATGCAATGAAACCAGTAATTCAATTAATTTTATTTATACAACAAACAAACTAAATAATTAATTAGTAAAAAATAATATTTTCAATAAATATAAAACTTTGTTTCTTGTCTTGCAAAGAGCTATAATAGTCAACAAGTATTGTTTAATAATATTTTAATATAATACCACAATGCGGTTCAAGAAAATACAGTACTTACTACTTCTATTCTTATAATAAGAATTCTTATCGATCTACATTCCTTTTTACAACTATCTTCAAATAATATTGTTATATAACATTTTCTGTAAATATCATAATGTACATTATTATTGTGATTACAATTATAAAAGAACATGTCAAATATATTCTGCAGTTACCTGCATTAAAAACTTTAGTTCAGTCTTTAACTCTTGAAACTCTATTATTATTATGTAATAATAGGCCTATTATACTAACTGCTTTATAAACATCTAACTAGTAAAGTAAAATAATGTTGACATGATACCTTAAGCCGATTTTCCACTAGGCGAATTTGTTCGCGCGAATCGAACGCGCCAGCTTGTACGCATGTGTTTCATGTTTACGTCTTCCAAATCCTTCTCTACGCATGCGTATTAGCTGACGCCTTCAATTCGCGCGAACAAATTCGCCTAGTGGAAAATCGGCTTGAAGCTCTCCCTAGATTATCAAACTAGTTTTGACAAAAAAACATGTGATATGCCCAAATATGGTAGTGATATGCCCGACGTGGTAGTGATATGCCCGATGTGGTAGTGATATGACATCATCGTGTCCATATTATGGGCACATCACATTTGTTTGTCACATACAGTTTGATAGTGTAGACGGAGCTTTACGTATATTCATTTTAGCGGCTTCAAAAACATATTCCACGAATTCTCCGAATACATGGCCGGATAAATGGTATGAAGATTACATCGGTATACTTGACGATCCCGGCATGGCGAAAGAGATATTTGAAGATAAATTCACACATGATTTCTATGATTGGGGATTTGAAAGAGTCGAGGGAGAGTTTCCGCCAGATTGGTTTCGTTTCTTAGCATTCAGCAATACACTTGATTACAGCGATCTCCAGGGCGTCTTAAAACTCACATCTTCTGAAATATCCCAGTATGGTCACCAATTGGAAGATTTTATTCTTCAATGCACATTTAATAAAAAAGAATGTGACTTGATGTAAGTAGAGGTGAATAATGAATATTATATAACACCTATATAAATTCCTGTCATTTGATTGGACGAATGTGGGTCACATGGCGTGCAATAGTACGCACTATTCAACGATCGTTAAATAGTACTTTTTGAAACATTTTTGTGTACGGAAAAAAAACGTCTAGATGTTATATAAAACAAATAATGAATGTTTTGTATTCGTGTAATGGTACAAATAATGGCACTTGGTGAATGATGAAAGGTTATATCAACTCGGCTTTGCCTCGTTGATATAACCTTTCATCATTCACCTCGTGCCATTATTTGTACCATTGCACTCATAAACATTCATTATTTGTATATTATTCACCCTTAAGCTCTGTCTACACCATCAAACTAGTTTGACACAAAAAATGTGATGTGCCCAAATATGGTAGTGATATTCCCAAAGTGATATGACATAATCATGTCTATATATGGGCACATCACATATTTTTTGTCACATAAAGTTTGATAGTGTAGACAAGTCTTTTAAATTACTTCAAACAGAGAGAATTTATGACCCGGATGTTTATTTCCATCCAACAGCAATACCACTTACACAATATCATTGTTATAAAAGGTAAAGATAAAAGATAGACACATGTACTGTACAAAAAAACAAACAAATAGTAATTCCTACGTAACTGTTACGCCTAAGCTTATTTATTATTAATTTCTTTTACTTTTTCTTCACATTTGTATTCAAAATATATTTATTTATTATTATTATAAATCCAAAGGCAAATTACTGAAAAAATGACAATGATGTGGGTATCAGTGGCTGGATCTCAATAGAGATACAGAATAAAAGCGAAAAGCTAAATCAAAACGAGAAGTAAAACAGCCAGAAAAGTTAGCAGAGCTTCCGGGCAACACTAGCCCTTCATCAGCCCTTTATTATTATTATTATATTGTTTTCTTTTATTTTATTATCATGTAATGTTTTTTTTCCTCTATTACGTAGACCTATCAATGAGTTTCAACATGACAAATACGGGAATTGTTACACATTTAACAGTATAAAACCATTCAGTGTGCCAAATATCGGAGCTCCAAATGAAACGATCTATGATGAATTTATAGAAGAAACCACATCAGTAAAAACATCATCGTTACCGGGGGCTGAACATGGTAAAACTCCTTCTCCTAAAGTTAGGCTTAAGAAATATCAAATACATAGTCACGTGTCGTATTTGTTAAAGGTCGAGAATGTGATATGACGTAAGGTAGAGGTAAAAAATGTGATATGACGTAAGTTAGAGGTTGAGAATGTGATATGACGTAAGTTAGAGGTCGAGAATGTGATATGACGTAAGCTAGAGGACGAGGATGATGCCTAAAGTTAGATTTAAGAAATACTGAATACATAGAACCTGTCGAATTTTCACTTTTTAATACAATTCGATCGAATTTATTCATATTTAATAGAACTCAACAAAACATCTTCATTTATGCAATTTATATATATATTTTTTTTATTTATCAGGTCTAAAACTGACGCTAAATGTTGAACAACATGAATACATAAGTATCTTCGGACAAGATAGTGGTGTTAAAGTGTCAATTCACCGCCAATACGAAACCCCATTTCCAGAAGATGACGCCATCACAATTTCCCCAGGTAGTTTGACATCAATTGGACTTAGAATGGTAAGTACAGATATAAGTGACCTTTCAAATCACACAGTCGAATTGTAGCATAATGTGTGCGCACGCTCCTAACCCTATGAACATGCACAGAATGACTGTACCAACTCATGACCATTTCTTTCCCTCGAAACCCTAAGCCTGAAATGATTAGACTTTAACTTCTCATCGCAGGATGCAAAACAAAATTCATTACACTTCCAACGAACATTATTTATAATTGGACATTAATGCCACGATGTTTCACGCACGTTTGTTAATGATTATGACATTAAACGATTTGTTTCAGGACATTGTCCTTGTAAAACATATTACCAATTATCTTTCAGAATAAGTACAGTCGTTTAGGAGGTCTTTATGGAAATTGCACCAATGACCTCACAGAGTCTATGAGGAAATATTATCCAGATGACACAGTGTACACTGTAACTGTATGTGTTTGTATATTTTTAAAACAGTCATTAGCTAAAAATAAGCTTAGTACAAATACATTTATTTTTCTATTATACTTTCCAGGATAAATAGAGATAAGTACAAAATAAGCCTACTTCTAACCTAATAGTTGGTCCGCTTTTATATTTTATTTAGTTCTTCTATTTTGGTTTTTTTTTTTTTTTTGCTGATATTTTGAACTTTAAAACAACTTACAACAATCAATCAATCGTTCCATTTTTGAATATCTATTCCAACGATCATTGCTTATAAGCTCTGTCAAAAAGAAAAGCAGAATGAGTGACTTTTTAGAAATTACTTAAAACTGCCCAACGATGATGAGTCTGTTATGTACAAAAGCATATTTCTCCGGAGCCTAGATCCAATGTTGTGAAAATTCGAATTCCACCAACTATGCTTTCTCTATCTTATTATATTTATTATCAAATATATAACAAAAAGAAGTTTAATGTACTGATGTTAATGTTTTCTTCATAACTTAAGAGCCTTTAGAATACAGTAATTGTCACTTGATTTAACTTTACTTAAAGGTTAAATCATTTATATCCTTACTCATTGATTTTTAAAACTATTTAATTATGATTAGTTTTGCCTTGATTTTTCAAGGGTTGTCAAAAAGCCTGCTTACAGGGCATTCTACAGAAGTACTGCGCATGTGTGGATACAATATTTGCAGAAAAAGCAAGTCGATGTCGTATTTTGGACAATGAACAAGGTATATTTGTATTTAATACATTATTGATAAAAGTTCTTTACAATATACAACTATGGAACGCCGTTTACGCAACATTTCGATTATATGAATTTTAAATGAAATGTTTTGAATGAAATGATGCATTATTATTCATATATCAAGTCAGGCAATTCATTTCGATGTGTTTCATTCTCATATCGCGTCGTCATAAAATTCATATAATTAAAATTTTGCATAAACAGCGTTCCATTGATAATAACAATAACAATGTTTTTTAATGAATTTTCTTTGTAGCTTAATACAATCAATCAAATAGTATTAGATTATTTAGGCGGTATAGAGTTTCTCTATGCCTCTCTATCTTCAAAATTTCTTTACAACACCAGTGTTTACAACTATTTCGTTTTTCCAACTGTGTTTGGTAATTTAAACTATTATCAAATCAATATATTAGGAATTACCTCATAACAATTCATCTTTAATATCACACTCTCAATACACTTGTTTAATTATTGCCAACAGGCTACTTTTGTTAATTGTAAAGTTTGTCACGTTTTGTTGTGATTATTACTTGTTAATAATAACTAAAACGTTGATTCGTTTTATAGATCATTGGATACACGTCTTTAGTTTACTAGCGGACATTATTACAGCTTAGTGTGAACTTAGAGATCATTACATATCTTTAGTTTACAAGCGGACACTTTTAAAGCTTAATGCGAACGCACCTTTGTCAGTTATTATGTTAGAGTAAACCACATATTACTGTAGATATTAACGGTTAGTAACATTTCAATTGAAGGGTGAAAGCGGACATTTAAAGCTTAGTGTGAACGTACTATTTATATTTGTGTCAACAAGTCATTTAGTGTAAATCTTTAATGGTTCAATATTAATTTAAAATGTGAAAGCGGACATTAGGCCTATATTATTTACCTCCACCAAGGAGGTAAATAATCGATCACGTGTGTTTGTTTTGTTTGTTTGTTTGTTTGTCTGTTTGTTTGTTAGCAGGATTACTCAAAAAGTAATTACAAGATCTTTACCAAAATGACTATACAGATAGATATGTGGTCAAGGACCATTCCATTGGGACCTTATAGGACCATGGTCCCAATTCTGGACCATTTTTTGGTATACTTTACAGACCTGCAAGTGTTAAAAGATAGGACAGAATTTTTCAAAAGCCGGCGAGCAGTCTTAAAGTAACAAGTAAATTGAAATTGCATTTTCTCAAGAACTACTTATTCAAAAAACTTCATTTTTGTACAAGAGGAAAGAGTTATAATTTGTGATTTGTAATTTTAATGTGCACCTTTTTGGATGCGAGTAGTTTAAAAACTACTACTTTTCAAATTCACCCGTTTGATTTTCGCGTTGCTGTTCTATTTTTAGTCAATTGAAGCTATTGTTAATTGAAATGCTTGTTACATTACACCAATTTCGCATACACATGCTTGTAGTGAAATTAGCCATAATATAATTTAACTCTATATGAATGTTTAACTCGTTATAACTTGCATTGTAGGTGTTTCGTTAGATTGATTGTTCAGGCATAGCAATTGCTATTTTTGCAATTCTTATGTCTTTTTTAAATATTTATATAATTAAACATTCTATAACCGAATAAATAAAAAGATTAAAGAAAACATGCTTTCTTAATTTCTAAGTGAAATTAAATTACTCTAAATAATTTCCTCGTGCAATAAACTACATTATTTTATTTTTTTAAATAAAATATTTTAGAGCGATGTAGACAGGCGATGAACTATCTCCACCGTGTACAGTTAACAGATTGTGATTGTCGTATTCCATGTAGGTAAGTATTTACCACATTACACAACAAAATCAAATTATGCGAATTAGTATTCATTCATTTATTAAACAAAATATAATGTAATAATCAATTAAATATTCTCAAGCTAATCATAAAAACAAAATCAGTATTAAATTCGCATGTTGTAAAGATAATGTGACGGAAGTGCCAAATTCTTGATTTTAATAAAATACACTAAACATACTAAAAAGAAAATAAATACATTAAAAAAAACTATTCATCATGAAAGAACTAATATTTTGAATGTTCCAGAAGATACTACTTAAATATAAATGTATTTACATTAGGCCTATAATGGATTAAAAATAATAAGAAACGTATTGATTGAAGGACTATAGTTTCAAAACACATTTAATTTGAGAATATAAGTGCTAACTTACCATAATTGTAGTAGACACAATATTGAATGGACATTTCTTAAAATGTATATAAATAAGCAATAGTAATTTACTCAATCAAAGAAATTACTAATAGCTAAGTATAAAGCTGAAATGAATGGTTTTTAAATGCATTTTTTCTAAATCCTTTGTATCTTTCAGTGAAACTGGTTTTGAAAAAAGAATTTCACAGTCATTGTGGCCGTCGGAAAGCTACGTTGTAAGTTACTTACATTTGTCTATTCGGAATCTACAGTAACGTTGTTCTTCATAACTAAAGCTCTGTTTACACTATCAAAAATGTGCTCAAATATGGCAGTGATATGCCCAGATATGGCAGTGATATGCCCAGATATGGCAGTGATATGCCCAGATATGGCAGTGATATGACATCATCGTGTCCATATAGGCACATCACATTTTGTTGTCACATAACGTTTGATAGTGTAGACAGAGCTGAAATATATTATTTGAGCTTTCGTTTTCAATTCAATTCAATTCAAATAAACATTTATTTCTTTCATTCGTGTTTGAGTAAAAAACATTATAATTTCTGATATTTTATAAATAAATATTTTTTTTTGTTTGTTTCGGAACGGTCTTCCTAAAGAATAAACATCAAATCGACAACATACCGATACCGATACCGATACCGATGGGCAGACATGTTAATCTTAATTATATCGTCTCCATCATCTTCTGTCTCGAAGCGGTAGCTCGTTATGGATACCTTCCATTACATACTAAGCCTATACTCGCATTTCAAAATCCTAAGAAAAGATGTTATTATATCATCACATTCAGCAACTTTTGTTTATCTTTAGGAAACATTATTAGAAAGTATTTATGCTATCAACCAAAATCATAGAAGTCATCTGTACAACATGGACACAGCGCAGTAAGTTTCATCAACACATTTTATATCTTTTTTCCCTCCATTTTAAATTCGGTAATATTTTTTTGTGTGTTTGGATAGAATAATGATGACGACTATCAGACATTACTTAACTTATTGTGATTTATTTTAGGAAAAATCTTGCTCGTTTAGAGGTTTACTATGAGGACTTATCTTACATACACATATCTGAATCTCCTGCGTATTCAGTAAGTAAAGTTTAGGTATATTTTGGTTTATTTTATACAGTAATCACTTTTACATACATTTTAATAGGCCACTATTATTACTAATAGATATGCATCTCTACTTATAATAATAAAATGACAATTTAATCGAAAAATGTTATTTAAGAAAAGTCTAATTTTATATTGCAATGTGTTTATTTTTATTAATTTTTTGGTTTTTGACAGGAGCTTATTAATTACAAGCTGTTGTTTCTTTTAGTATCTTTCTCTTTATCTATTTTTTTTTTATTAAACTGAAGTGAAATAAAATGAATTGGAGGGGTTTATAGAGGAAGAAGTAAAAAACATTCCTGACATTTTGTTTGCGATAGATTATAACATTTTTTCCCAAACAAAAACTCCTTTAAAACAGAAGAAAGAGATATGATATTTTTTTGTTGTAGTGGGAGAGTCTTTTTGGAGATATTGGCGGAACTCTTGGGCTGTACATTGGCTTATCAATGCTTACCGTGATCGAGTTCGTTGAGTTCGCTTTCGACATTACGATGTACATTGTAAATAAACTTTGCAGAAGAAACAAAGTTACTGAACTACAAGGTGGTATCTGATCAAACTTAGTAAATTTTTTTACTAGAGAGGCATTTTTAAATTTCAAGTTGAATTAAGCAAAATTGATGTACTCTTTTTAAACAAATTGTTATTAATATTATAGGCCAAAGCACATAAATCATGAATGTTTATAATTTTAATAGAGATAACATTTTCATGAGCTGAAATATTGACTTTCTGTTCAGAATATAAATAGTTTTGTAATTCAACTAATTATTTGTTTAATAACACATCGACTTTTATAGATTAAACTTTTATTCAATTATTCCGCCGCTTTCTTCTATCGAATAGACCACGTTAACGTTCTAATTTTTTTCCGCGGCAAAGTGGCTCTGTACCGCGGTAGTAGAGGGCGCACTCTACAAGTGTGTTTACTGTTGCGTAACAGTCAGATCTTATCTACCGCGGCGTTGCACACCATTCATGTTTTTACAATCCGCTGACCAATCATATTGAAATAATACAATACACGTGATACGAAATTAACTATTTACATAGAGGAATTCATTTTAAATATGTTATATTAAACATGCACATACAAGTGAATTGTAATGGTGACGACTTATTCTTGACTTTGTCTCTCATTGGTCAGAATATAATAGTATAAATTAGTCCATACATAGATGTTTACCAGACATCATACATTGTAGACATTAGATTCCGTAAATTTAATATATTATTATTGTTATTTATGAATATAAACTGCAATGTAATTCATATTATTAGTTCAAAGTATATTACTGCACTTTTACTGCAATAACGTCTGATTTTAATTTGTTTCAATGTAGAGAGGCAGAATTTGCAATAAATGTGAATGATCATACAAAATGCTTTTTGTTAAAATTTTTTATAAACAGTTTAAAGAGTAAACAAAATATAGTTACTGCAGTAACTGCAGTGGCATAATGCTTACATGGTCTAGAAGAAAGAGGTAAAAGGGCAACAACTTAAGTTTGTCCATTACAACAAATAAAATATTTGATTTGAATGTATATTGATTGATACAAAATTAAAGTTCGTGTAAATATCACTTTACCAAAGTGACGTGCACGCTTGTATGCTGACAATAATGCCGAGAATAAAGAAGAAAAGTTGGTTCCTTTCAATGGATCTCCTCCTATGTTGGTCCATTACGTAACAAATGACATCATTGTATTTTATTTGAATGTATATTAATAACTATATCGACTATAATCAAATTATTGATTTATTAAAGTTCGTGTAAATATCACTTAGTTATTCATACTTTTGCTATAATATATAAAGAAAGAATCCACATGTACTGGAAGTAATAAACTGAATATCTATAAAAATGTATAAATAATCATGTTAGAAAAACACTATCGCTTTTTGATGAAGAACAACTCTAAAATGTATATATGAAATGTTTTTTTTATTTTGTATCTATTATGTTGTGTTTATTGTTTTATGTTTTTTATGTAAAAGGGTCCTGCGAAAACAGAAGTGTAAACTTCTCTATGCAGGATCCTTGCCATCATTTATGCTATGAAACTGTATTTATAAACGATGAGTAAATAAATGTGAAAAGTACAAAAGTGACGTGTACAGGTGGTTGAGTGACACTTAATAAATAGTAGGCACACAGTTTCATTAACTAAAATCTAATTTAACTTTACATGATATCGTCTCGCTTCCCAACCAATCAAAAGAAAGAAAACATCAAGTATAGTATATAGTCTGCTGGTCGACAAACCGATTTCACATCGTACACGTTAGTCTCACCAGAACCAGTGTTACAATTTATCAGTCGTAATATAACCTAAATATGTGTTTACTATCAAAGGCATTGATATTCCAAGTAGGGTTTATCGTTTTGGTAAGCCTGACGTCAATGCAAGCCGTGTCTGTTAGCAAGAATTTGTGAACCTGCAAAACTGAAAGATCTGTACGGCTGACAACTTCTGACGCGTTTTAACAGAGCAAGAGGCGCGGGAAATTGTTGACCAACACAATGAATACAGAGGGCAGGTGGAACCAGAAGCAGCTGATATGCGTTATATGGTATGTTTACAAACCTTGCATCCTACCACTACATAACTTGTAGTCCGCAAGTTAAATGAATATACACGCTTTGTATTTAATATAAACTAAGAAGCTACAGTTAACATAGACAAGAATATTTATAACTTATTGTACGTCTTATAGCGATTAGATACAGTAGCTAATTTTATTTATTTTTATTTTGATAATCCTCTCCCAACGAGTTATTTCTATAAGTGTCCTTGGGTAGAGATCCTGTTTAAGCACCTCTATGTTGATTTAACGATTTGTTCTGTTCATCAGTATTGTGAATCGTATATCATGTAATAATACCACCAAAATGACGAGTGAGGATCAAAATCAAGGCATTTAATGAAAATGCCGACCGTCTTAAAACAAACATGTTTCGATAAATCTACTCTATATATATATTCGTAATATTTTTAATATATTCGTGTACAATGCGTCAAAATAAGCGTTACAGTACTTTATGGACAAAAAAATATGTTTTCATTGTTTTCCGAATTGCACCCAAATCCTACGATCGAAAGACGAGGCAATCTAAGTATTTTGAAACAAATGGATTCATGTAGTCTACGATTTAAAGGGTCCTAGATAAAACCGGATGTAAATCTGTCTATTTTTTTTTGCAGTTTGTTAATTCATTGTTTGTTTTTGATTGTTTCTCTGCACACACATATGACATTAACATGTGTAGATCGTGCGGTAAGTCAACCAAATATAAAAGAATTCTTATTTCTATAGAAAATCAGACTTGCTTATCATATTACTTGGTTTCATTGGTGTTATTTGGGCCAATGTAGGCTATGGCTGATAACCACAAGTCTGATCCAAGTATTCACAATACTACAGTAGTCATTTATTGAAGACTTAGGCCTACAATTACAATATTATCTGGTTACACTTGTACTAAGTCTGTATTTGATTTGTCTTTTTTTTTTATGTTTTTTAAGTTTCGATTTCTGTCTGGACTTCAAGTATTATACGTATGAAAGGCCATATTACATATTATGTCTTAAATAGTTATCTTTTTACTAATAAAGTCGAAACACGGTCTAGAATAATATTGGCTGGTATGCGGATATGTCGGCGTTCACCGTCAACAACGAAAGAGCTTCCAGAAGAGGAGGAGAAAGAAATGTCGGGCATATGAATGTTCTTTAAGTTAAAAAAATAATTGAAGAATTCACTTACTGTTTTATTTTCTTTACCGTTGGGCGTGATCCGGATTTTGTTTGTGGTAAGTTATGCTACATATTATCAGTGTCGGGAAAATAACCCCTTAAACCGCCTAGCAAAACTCCGAGTTACAAACCACCAGAGTTCATTATTGGACAATTTTTTTCTGATTTGATTTCCCGTAGCGTTATTTGCAGCACTGTTGCGTTGTCAGTTCCCACTTGTGATTACGCAATGCAGCATTTTGCGTCGATACGTTGCTGCGTTACGTTGCTGCGTTACGTTGCGTTCTAGTGGAAACCACGCTTTAGTAGTAGTAGCGGATTACTATATCGTTTTCTTATGAAAATAGTAAACACCTAAACGTCGAAATGACATCACATGACTTACCGATTAGGAAAAGAAATTATTATTTTATTATTAACATGAGAGTCTCTCGAGACTGTATTTTTATATAATCTCGCTCTTCTGTGAGGATCCTCTATCTGTGTCTATAGATTTTCAATCTAAATGATCTTTATCATCTTTTCTTTATATTTTTTATTTTAGATGAGACGTCCTAATATCGAGTTCAAATAATATCAATCCTGTTTCAACTATGGAATTAATTACTGAATTAGGTTTAAGATTGCGATATATATTATTTTAGCTTTTAAATAGTTTTAATTCAGTAAAAATTATATGCATGCCATGAAATGTCATGTTTTAGAGCCTTTAACCAGTTTTAATTCAGTTAACTTATTTTAAACGAATAATTACAGTATAAATTATATGTATGCCATTAAATGTCATGTTTTAGAGCTTTTAACTAGTTTTAATTCAGTTTACATACATACATCATTACAATAAACAATTATTATGCATGTCAATACGTTTTTGACAATTATGTTTTACTTACTAAAACTTTGAAAACTAATAATATGATACACAGGTTAACTCGATCAATGAGTTCCATAACTATACGAATCATAATTGTAAACATCGTTAAAAAGAATTAGTATAGTAAATAAAAAAAATAAATCAATCAATTATATATACGTAAGGAATTCGTTGTCACATGTATTATGTATTATGTGACGCACATGCTGTATTCATTTATGACAATGGATACATAATTATTATTTGTGAATATACAGCACTGAATTGGGTGTTATGTTCATAAACAACCTGTGTTAAAACTGTTTCTGGCCAAAATGTGGGATATTGAGCAAACCCTTAAAATCTAACTAGTAACTTTGTCTTTATTTTGACCGGAGAACCGCCAGACCGAGGCAGAGTAGTACAAATTGTGGATTTAATTCAATCTGCGTATAAAGCTCTGTCTACACTATTAAACTTTATCAAAATGTGATGCGCGCGGCCCATATATAGACATGATGATGTCATATCACTACCATATTTGGGTATATCGCTACCATATTTGGGCACATCACACTTCTTTTGTCAAACTGGTTTGATGATATAGACAGAGCTTAGCAGTTGTTGAAGCATAATATCAAGTATTAGAAAAATAACAAAGAACTATTCAACATGACATTGCCCTAATTTCTTACACAGAATAGAGTGATTAACATATTTTTGTAGGTCAATTTTTTTCTTTTGAAATTTGACCAATAAAAAGAGCCGGTATAGAAATTGTTTAAAAGACCACTTTCCTTTATTGAGTGTATTATTCCAGCGTAGCGTATCGGAGATTATAGTGTACCGTACCGTAATTGTCTGTCAATTGAGACGCAATTATGGCACGACAGTTGTATGGTCCTCGATTTGAGCCCCTCACATTTTCATTATTTAAAGATGGAGTTAAAGATATCCTCAGGAAGGGGAGCGTTTTGGTAAGTTATTTTATTCCTTACTCTTCTGTTTCTATTCCGTTGTCGGCTTCTTCCAGAACTACCGACTACCTCCTGAACTACCGCCTACCTCCTGAACTACCGCCTACCTCCTGAACTACCGCCTACCTCCTGAACTACCGCCTACCTCCTGAACTACCGCCTACCTCCTGAACTACAGACGATACAGACATTTTCTACACCATCAGTCTACTTCGTTTTCAGAACTAATACAACTTCGATTGGTTCATGATGTTTTAAGTGAGATACTTATGGTCTAAGATGTTTTTCACTTTTCCTGTTCCATATTAAATTAATAATTGTCCTGTCCTTGGCTATGCTAGAAGTAACTGATACAGGGCCGATACGATAGGTCTTATATTAATAAAATATAAGTACATTTTGTATAGCATCAAGCATTTCTTCACAATCTTTTTATGTGTTTATATTATTATACTTGTTTCGTTCTTTGTAGGCATTATCCTTTATCCTCGAGTACCTCATGCTAAGCGTATGTGTTTTTTTCTGTAGTCGTTTAGGAAAAAATGAAATGGCTGCCATTACGTTAGCTCAAGCGGTAAGATATTATTATAACACAGTATAGATTCTATGAGGTTCCAAATTATTATTAAATTACCCATACTTGAAAGAATTTATGTACAATTTTTCCAGTTAATTAAAAAGTCATCGAAGAAAGAAATTGTATATCATTGAATAACTGTACCTTTTTTTATTTATTTATGCTTGTTTTGTTATAGTTTATATGCGGTATTTGTGTTGTTCCTGCAGTCGGCCTAATGACCGTGTGCAATACGTACTTTTCTGTTGTAAGTATACAAAAGGGGATCAAAGGAGATCAAAGGAATCTCAAATCCGTGACTATTTTTTTAGACCGCACTTTTTTTTCGTATTCCAACATTTTGAATCCTTCAACAAAACGTACATGATTTAAATTTGAGAAAACATGTGAATGATCGCAAGTTTGCAGTGTCGATGGAAAATTGATGGTACGGTATCAATTGTTTGCAGTATCATCGGTAATGCAGAAGCACAAAAAAGTAAAACCAACACTTTAGTTTGACCTTTTTTTATTTGATTATGGATAGGTCAAATATTTTTATCATGCAGATTTTCATAAGAAGGGAACTGGTGCGTTATTTTGTTTTGTATTCGGTTGAATAGTATTTGTATGGTGAGAATAGAATCAATTGCAACTTAAATTATTTTTTTATGTGGTTTTTAAGATCTAAATGGAATTCAACTCCAAATTCCAATTATAGACATACTTTTAAGTTTCATATCACCTTAACAGTTTCAAGCACGTCCTAACTGCTTCCAATCAGCATAACAAAAACACAAAATACGTCCACGAGAGGATATTTGACGAGAGCTAGTTCATTATTTCTCTCCTTTTTTCTGATAATTTTTCTCTTTTTATCATAATTTACCATAAAACGTACACACAAAAATATTGAACAAAATATTGTTCACGTAATAACATTATACATTCTTGCAGGGTCACGGAGCAAACCTGGGACGATCACAAGGAATCTATCTTCAAAAGATGGTGTATCTATCAATAATTGCGTCACTCCTGTTTTGTGCGATTCTTATAAATATTGAAGAGATTTTGCTCGTATTAATTGACGAACCAGAAATAATGGGGCAAGTAAAATGTTTTAACAACTTTATAAAGTTGCACATAAGTACAGTCTACTTCAGTGTAAGTTTGGTTCTCACTTGAACTCAACGAAATTTAACCCATCACGACGCGATGAATTATTCAAACTGTGATTGGTGGACTCACTTGCCTTGCATACGTCATTGCGCCTGCGTCCAAGTGCAAATCAAGCTTAAACAGTTGACATATATTTAAATTAATTAGTTGGTATCGGATTCAAATCTTTATGAAAGAACACATACAGCTTGTGATTTCGTTATATAACACTTTATTAATATTAGCATTGTTTTAATCCTTATTAATTTACAACGTAAATTTAAACTATTTAGTTACAAACCGATTTAAAATGTATTTTGTTTATTTGATCAGGCATGTGGGAGTCTTTATACGGACATTCATTCCAGCTACGTTTGTAAGTAGGCTTAAGGCCACATTTCTTGTTTCGCCATAAGCACAAACATGTAACAATTATATTGAAGATACCTTTACCATAGGCATACCTTACGTAATGCTACTTTAGTAGGGACATTTCGATTTGCAACGACTTTCGTCGCTTGGACCTAGACATCACCAAAAGAACGTCCACACTTTTCCACGTGTCGAAAATGAATTGACATGACCTAACTTTTTCTTAGGTCGTCGATCGTCGCAAATCATCGAAAGCTTCTTATTTTGTTGCTTGTAATTTTCATTTTAGGCTCAATTAATCGCATTTGGTCTTAGTCGAATACTGCAGTGCAGAGACAGGATCTACATTACAGCAATAGCCGCTGCCGTAACTATAGCCATTGATGTATTACTTAACTACATACTAGTGTATGTGTTGTGCATGGGATTCAGGTAAATAATTGGGGTAGCGCGCATTTTCGCAAGTTCGCTATCACTAAATATCTAATTTAAATATGTATATTACTAAATTCGTTTTCTTTTTTAGGGGATCGGCTATTGCTGTGGTTGTTGCACAATACATCAATTGTATCATATTAATAATATATGTATACATGTACGAAGATCTTGAACGTAAGTTTATCGTTTTCCTATAATTTAAAATGAACATGATAGGCCTACAGAGAGCTCTAGTGACTAGTGGCAATACCATGACTATTCCAGTCTGGCCAATTTGCATTGTAGGCCTACCTCTTCTACTAGAATACACATTTCAGCAGTACAAGTTTACATTCATTATGTTTTTACATTCATTATGTTTTCTTTCCATTTATAGTTTTCTCTCTCAAATCTTTGGAGAACTGGGGCGAATTTTTCTCAATCGCTGTACACGGATGCCTTACACTTGAAATAATGCACATTTGCATTATGGTGTGTTATATACTATCAGGTATTGTAATGTTTGCATTTTTTTAAAAATGGATAAAATCACAACGTAAAAACGTTAGCGTCTCTTTGGTATCACTGGCGATTTATGCGTAGACCGCATGTGTTACGTAACACTTTGTAGTAGACCGTATAAATATGCGCGACGATTATTACAACGTGCAACATAATAATCGCATATTTAAAAATGTAATGTCGAATAAACAATAACGTCAGATTAGTGTTTCCAATAGAAAATTCTTTTGGAAAAAGTAAACCTAACTTTATTATTAGTAAGTTTTGTATTAAATTGTATTAAATAGAATCTATTTATGTTTATAGGACAATTTGGAGCCCTCGAAATTGCAGTTTTCGGTGCTTTTGACTTACTTGCAGTATATCTTTACCTGGTAAGTTGATGGTCAAATAAATTAATATTTTAACGATTATTCTTATTGTGATTACCATCACGATACGAGAGAAGAGAGATCTCGAGATGAATCTCTGATCGTCTGAACCTATCACTGTGATGGCACTAGTTACTCTTCGTTTAATATGACTGATTTTTAAGAATGTTACCGCTGGTGTATGTAGCTTGATGTCGTTACTTTGAACTTTTCTAATACTTTTAGTTGTATTTTATGGAAACGGTTGTTTCACGATATTGTGTAAAAAAGGCCTATTATATATTTTCAGATTTTGGTAGGAATAAGTTGTTCCTTAACAATCTTGGTCGGTCAATACTTGGGACAAAATGATGTCAAAAATGCCAAAATTATTGTGGAGATAGCGTTTATATTTTTATGTAAGTCAGAATTATCAGGTGGGCTAAGGTTTTTCATTTAACAAAGATATCATTTTAATGTGGTATTGAAATGCTAAGAATAACTGAATAATTATTATGGTTTTTACTATCGTTTCAAACTAGCAGTTGTTGCACTAATGGTATTGATTTTTTTTTTAATTAATAATTATTTTTCTGAGATGGCTACAATTATTTCCAATATTTAGGTTAAACAAATAAATTTCTTGTAGATTATGTCACAAAACACAAAAACTTTCAAGCTGTAGATTTACGTATTTTTTTCTGTGTTTTAGTGGGGCTTGCGGTTGTTATTGGAGTCGCACTCTTCTTGTTACGAGATTATGCTGGATATGTTTACACCAATGATAGGTATGTATGCAAATCTATATATAAATTTACGTAAGGGCAAAATTCGGTAAATCGCCCGTTATTTCTAGAATGTTTACTCGATGGTATATAAAGTTGGTTCGTACTTTCGGTACTGATTTTAACCACCTGATGTAACCCTGTTTACTAATTAAATTGAGTTCGATAATTAGTTATTGATCGATTAAAACGAATTTAGGTTCAACGATTTGCCCCAAATATGGGTGTTTTTCGATCGTGGTATACACTGTCTAATGGATGTCCGTCTTGAAAAATACCCACAAACAATAATACGAGGATGCTTCGCATTTTCCTATCTCCTCCTACGATAATTGTTTTTAATGGCTGAAAACCGGTTGAACAGCTCGAGTACAGCATCATAATGTTGAAGACAGGCGGATTTTCTTTAAAAAATACTATTTTGATAGATTTAATATACGTTTATACAAATGTATTGATTTGCGATGAATGGAACATTCCAATCTCTGTTCCACAACCGTCTATTCCCTCAGGCGTCGTAAAGGCAAGTACTGTATACTCATAACAGAAATTCGATCCATTTTGGATATAAATTTTGTTTAAACGGATAATGAGCTAGCGTTTTCACTCGCCGTATATTATGTACACATCTTTATTATTGCAGTTAAACCACCCACATCATCACCCTTCCCTCACTGGCATGAGTAGCGTTGTAAAACCAGTAGAGGATAGGCCTACGGTACATTGCCCTAAACGCAGAACAACTTTGGTGGGTAGGGTAGGAACCAACTTAAGTATGAATTGGCTCTAAGAAACAATTGAAAACCATTAGGCCTACTAATTAAGTTGAGTTAGATAATTTAATATTTATTGACGATTAAATCGAATTTATGATTTTCCCTGAATAGAGGTGGTTTTCACAAATTGTTTTACATTATATAAACATATACACGTCGTAGTGATGTATCGTTACATGTACTGTACTATTTCAATCGACTATGACGGTGATAGTTTCAACAAAGTATTACATCGCAATGTTTTACTGTGTGTAGTGGTATATTATTTGTAAAACATGAAAACAATTAATATTTCGTTACTAAATGGATAAAGAATATATTTAAAAAGTGTTCCTCTTTGCACCCATCCTCTTCCCCATCCCTCAACCCTAATGTTACATACAAAACACAAATTAAGTTTGTTTAAATTTGACTTAAACAATTGGTCTCATTTTGTGACAAGTTTCTCTTTCGGAAGTAATTCCCAGGGTGCTAATTTTAGTTGAGTACATAAATCACAGTGTCTATTTATTCGTTCCTGTAAACGACATGTATTATTGTCCTGCGGTAGGCCTACGTACATTTGAAATCGCCAGTTTTTTAACGCTGAAATTATTATGTATTCGAGAACCATCTGTGGGCACGACCTAGATGGTATGCGAGCGAAGCGAGCGTACCATCTAGTTAGTATAAAATTTAAAAACGCACTAGGCCTATTTTTTCAATTATAGGCATATTTTTTCAATTATAGACATAGGCCTATGTATTCCAAAAATAAAACCCAGTGTGTAATTTCATTGAATTTATTTTTTTTATAGAGAAATAATAACAGCATTTTCAAAGATAATATTTTTGGCGATGACATATGTTATCTCAGTTACAATCCAGGTAGGCTGTTGATTTGTTTTTAAACTCATTGTTACCTCCAAACTACCGTAACCTATTCAAATGAACGTGGCGAAAACTCCCTATTAAAGGGTCTTCACACCTGTTCCGGCACGGTTCCGATCCGGCACCGGCAATCAAACCAAACATCACTGTTTCGTTTTCACGTGGAACGTCGTGAAAACGAAACATTGAAGGTTTGAACAGGTGTGAAAGACCCTTAACTTATGAAATCACTGATTCTTGTGTCATGTGAGTTGGATGCATCTGAAATATATTATGTATTTATATTTGTTGTTTATTTCTTATTGCGATTGCATCAGGGGATTGTCAAAGCAATATTACAAGCTATTGGTAGACAGAACGTTGGAACTGTTACCAGCCTGATTTCCTACTCAATTGCATTAATCTTGTCTGTTGTGTTTGCATTTAAATTGAACTGGAAAGCAATGGGTAATGTATTGTCACCTTTATCATTATTAGTATAATTAATACCATGAAATTAACCACATTAACATCAGAACTGTGTAGCGCTGTGTACCGTAGGCACCATTTGCATTTAATACCGATATCATTGCCAGCCTTCTTGCAGCAAGAGATAAATTATTCCCAACCATACATATAATTGAATCGCACTTTCTTTTGATATGCCTCTATTTCATCCATTTCATAAATTGTTATGGCACTCTCAGCACCCTCTGTTACCATTTACATAAAGCCTGTTTTCCACTATAGGTGAATTTTTTCTGCAAATTGGTAGCGTCAGCTTATAGGCCTACGCATGCGTATTCATGTTCCCATCTTCCACATCCCTTTCTGCATCGAATTCTAGTCTCTCGAGTTTTCGTTTCAGCGAAATACTTTTTGTGAAGTAAAAAAATGACAACCAATTAGAGCTCCGAAAATAAGTTGTTACGCGTTCATGCGCATTCATGCGAATCAAAAAACTCAGCAGCTCGGCGAAAACGTTGTATTCGCGCGAACAAATTCGATTAGAAGAAAACAGGCTTAAAGAAAGTAAACTTTGTTTACAGGTCTTTGGGCGGGTATTGTGATTGGTGATGGTTTAGAAGCCTGTATGCTTATTACCTACTTCTTGATGACCATGGATTTTACGAAGGAAGCAGAACTCGTAAGTACTTCGATTGACAGTACATCTTTCAATTTTTGTTTTCGGTGAAATCTAGGAAATAAAAATGATTGCTTCAAAACATGCTTGTATAAATAACTTAAAATACCTACCTATTTCATAATTACTTTTTAAAGTGCTTTTCATTGTTGATAACTCTACAAAAGGCATATTTAGGCATATTAATATTAAATAAAACTGTATAAAATTCAACTTTTTTAAAGGCTATCGAGAGGTGTCAGGAAGATCTAGAAGTGAGCACAGATATTGAGGATGGAAGTGGATCAAACGGAATACAGCTTAAAGTTAAATCAGACGAAAAGTTACAAAACGAGGACGAATCGACTTCACTTATTTCAAATACCAACTTCACACTGAGCAAGAAAACAATCATTATTAGGATATTGAATTTTACAATTCCAATTTTGATTTGTTTTGCAAGTGTATTCATTTATTTGGATTAAAATATGACACACGAGACAACATGTATCATGTGTCACTCAATTTTCAGGAATAATCACTTTCTGATTAGAAGAAAATATTTAAATCAGTAAATTTGTTGTTGTTTTTTTCTATTTTTAACTGTGACGTAATCATTAGTAACAACTTCCATATTATAAAGAAGTAGTAAATTAATGTAGACATTCCTCTGATTAAACCTTGTGACATGTTTTGATGTAATTCAATAATGTTATGTTATCCAAAAATCTAAATTCAGAATTGGTAAATGAAATCTAGAATAAACAGGAAGCCTAAAGAAAGTTAGCTCAGGCGCAAATCCTGATATGGGTCGGCGTATTTACTGTTGTAGGATGTTGAGGAAGCGGGTTGGGTTTGAGGCGAGGGGAGGGGCGTGAGCGTTGGGTGTTTGGTGGTCGACGGGATGTAATTTCCCTCATTCACTTTTGGACCCGGCGCCATAACTGTCATAAATCCTTCGAATGGTCTTGAACACTATTAAACCTGATCGATGCCCATTTGTCAGTGTAAATAGAAATACCAAAATCCACCTTAACACAATTTGGTATAAAGATAACTAACAAGATTTTTCTGCTTTTTTGTTTAAATCAGTATTGTTTTTTGTTATTGTCATATTGAAATGTTCATCGTACAAATAAAATAAAAGAAGTTGTCATTGTGAAGGAAGGTCAATAATGGCCAGTCGGAACAATGGTTCACCATGTAAAATAACAAAGCTAATTAAATGTAAGCGTATCACATAATCTTATATTTATTCATGTTTTTTTTGTACAAAAACGTTCAGTTATCACGGTACTCATTTGAACCACTTACACAAATAGACTACACAGCAAAGCAATTAGTCTAGGTTCTAAACGGAGTTTTAACTGAATATTAGTAAAAAGATTATTATTTTGGCACATATGGCGTTTCATACGTGTACTACTTGAGCTTGTAAATTTCAGACAAAAATCGAAACGCCGACTGGTGGACTAATTTAAAAAAGACAATACATATACAGACTTGGGGCAGAGATGCTACAAGGTACAACAACGTAACTTTGGTTGGGACCCGAAGTAATTGTAATGACATCTTTTAACATAATTTCTCTAATAAAAGTTTACTATTTAATATTGATTGTGTTGACCCCTATTTGACAGTTTTAAAGTTTTACAATAGGATTTGTGATATTCATATGAAGTTTTCTTTTATGTTACTGTAAGCCTATACACTATTCTATTATGATGGGTTTCTCGCTCTGTTGAACAAAGAAAAAGAAAAAAAAAATTCCAAATAATTTTTCTTACCATAACAATGAAGAAGCAACTACACGGAGAAACCATGCATTGAAAGCGACAACGGCCAACCAGCGCTAAACAATTGAGATTGAAAATAACTCAAAGTAATGTTTTTGTATTAAGGCAGTGTACCGTAGCATACCAGTGGATGTATTTTGTAAGAATCACAACTAACTGTATAATAGCATATAAGACTAGAATCAGTTCTGTAATCATGGCCGAAAAAGAGGACACGGATCGCTTGGAAACATTTACATTTTCAGCGTTTAGAAACGCAGTTAAAGATATTATCAACGTGGGGTGTTTTTTGGTAAGTTACCGTGTATTTTTTGTTTTACTCTTGTCCTGATTTCTTGAGTTAAATTCGGTGACGTTTCTGGCATAGTGACATTTTAAATCTGCGAGTTGAGGAAGTGATATATGACCGGTGGAGCTTTCGACAAGTTGAGCCGCCGGCGGTGATTTCTATGAAACGCCCAGTGCGACATTTCGCGTAGTCTAGTGATTAAAGTAGTACGTGTATGTATACAAGTTCATCATGGTCTTTAGGTTTATTGTGTTATAAAAATCAATAATATATAATTACATATCTCTATTAAAATACTTTGTATAACTGAAGAAGTTGTTAAATACAAAGAATAAATCAATCATGTGTGTTGTTTATTCATTAATTCCAGACATTTTCAATTTGCCTCGAGTACCTAATGTTGACAGTATCCGTTTTGTTCTGTAGTCGTTTCGGGCAAAATGAAATGGCCGCCGTAACGTTAGCGCAAGCGGTAAGAATTTTTTTCTCTCATTTTTAAAGTCTCCAATTCAGGGGACACCTCTATTAAGGGATATTCTGTGAAATAAACAAGAGGAATATTATGTATACCTGGGTGGAGAGAGGCAACGTAAGTAAAGTGTGTATTGCTTTGGAGTACAAGAATGCGAGCGTTGGATTCGAACCCACCATCTCACGATCATGAGCTGTAGTTTCCAACACACCGTGTTACACGTTCTTTACATATACCAAGGTAAATTTATATTCAAGGGACACATATGACTTTGTTGGGTTCCAAAGGTACCTCCTTAATAAAGATTGTACTGTGTATGTAGGCCTCACTTACACGCGTTTCTTTAACATGTAGTAATCACCCGATTCTGCAGCTGTCACTAGGTAGGTCTTAACTGACCATTGAACGTCATCTAGATACGAGTCTAGATCAATAGCCAGATGAGATATACCAATTAGTGACAACTGAAGAAAATGAATGTGTCAAATCGTTGCAAGCAACTTGACTTGGCGAAAGCAGTAAACTTAGCATAGATCGTCTTTCAGATCTGACAGCCAATGAAGCGGGACGGGAGGCCAAATTGCTGTCCAGAATATGAATAGCAGCTACGCAACAATTAGTTGTATTGCAATTTGTTAAGCCATTTAATTATTAAGTTTTCTAAATTCAAATTGTTTATACCTTATATTATGTATTATTTTAAATTATAGTGGTTAAGCCTAGTTTGCTTCGTTCCTGCAGTCGGGTTAATGACAGTGTGTAGTACATACTTCTCTGTTGTAAGTATTACAGCTTTGTTTTTTAACTGTTACTGTGGGCTTATTTTTAAAATCTTGATTCCCAATCACAAGCAACATTTCAGATGTTCCATCGCGTCGTATTTTATCAAATAACTTTGCGTTGCGTCTTTAGAGTTATCTATAGAGGTGAAGTATCGCATTAGAAGAATGTAATATCAGGGGTACCCCAGGGGTCAGCTCTTGGCTCTCTTTTGTTTATATTGTATGTGAGTGATCTTGAATATGGTATAGAATCTTAAATTTTTCAATTTGCAGATGACAATACCATTTCAAGACCTATCCATGAATTAGAAAACTGTATAAAGTTACAGAGTGATTTAAATAAGATTTATGAATGGTCCGATGATGTAAGATGTAAAGCAATGTCTTGGATGGCAATGCTAAAACTTTAATAAGCACTAATATTACCTTTTATGACTTTATACTGTTGTTGTATGTGGGCACCTACTGAAATATCTCATATGTATAGACTTGAAAGGGTACAGAGAAAGGCCACTAGAATAATTATGTACAGAAAAGAAGGAAATTGGGACATTTCATATTTGTACTGGTTAAAGACCCTAAATATTTTTATAATAATGATGGAGTAAGAGCAGTTTTCTGTTTGGGCTCATGCCTATTACTTGCTCCTGGCAAGATAAAATGTAAAACGTACTCTTAAGAACTTTTGCCTAATAAATATTATTATTATTATCATAATTAAACAATTTTCAGAATATTTCTAACGCCGGTAAATATTATTTTACAGGGTCACGGAGCAAACCTCGGACGATCACAAGGAATCTACCTTCAAAAGATGGTGTATCTATCAATAATTGCGTCACTCATTTGTAGTGCGATACTTATACAAGTTGACTATTTTGTGCTTATTTTGAACAAAGAACCAGATGTAATTATGTAAGTTATAGCTTTTTAAATCAATATAGGTCTACTTTAATAACTTTATTAATCATTTTAAATACGATTGTGTTACACTCCGTTATGCATGAGTAATTAATGAATGACGTAATGCATAAATTGGCATAATATAGGCCTATGAGTAAGCATTGTATAACGAAGTCTTGAAGAATGCGTTATGCTTATTGTAAGAAGCTAGACTAGATGTTGTAAATTAAGTACGAATGGCAATACGGATTCAGCTGAACAGAATTACCTTACAGTTATAAACATTTTAGTGATAATTTTCAATCACTTAAAATTGTATATTTGTCTTTGCTATTAGATTGGTGGATATTTTCGTACGGACATTTATCCCAGGTACACTTGTAAGTGACGCTTGTTATAATAGTAATAATAATAATAATACAATATATTATTTGCATAATTAATGAGTTCACACGAGGACCTTTCGACTACATACTTCTCCCATAAAGATTGGTTCCAACTAGCGACGCAACGTAACGCAATCTACGCCACGTAGGAAAATGCCATTCTAATAATTGTGTTTGCCCCCGCCTGCGTGAAATCAAACTTGCGATGTTTGCAGCACTATTGCGTCCACTTGTGATTACGCAATACAGCACTTTGCGTCAATACGTCGCTGCGTTGCGTTCTAGTAGGAACTACATTTGAGAGTCACGCCATGTCAGTGCAGCGACAGTGGCTGTGCCTAAACTAGAACAACGCGGTCATTACCATGAAGCGAGTGAGTCTCGAATCCTTTATGAGATAACCCTTATTACGTCGGTACATTTGTAGGCATACAGTTCAGTTTAGTCTCCTAACCCTGATAGGGTTTTGTTGAGGCACCACTGGTGACTTTTTGTCAATCCTCATCCATCGATCTCTGTCCCCTGTAGCTCTTTGTGAGTCAACAAAGGTCAAACCTGTCCATTCCTTGATGTTGTCTTTCCATTTCAGGCCCGTAGCCAGAATGCATCAGAGGGGGGTTTTCTTGACACCAAGTATTTTGCGAGCGCAGCGTGCAACTGTAGGCTGGGGGCCAGGGGGCCGCCAAGGGCCCCCGGTCGGGGTCCAGGGGCCTTCGTCCCCTGGAAGCTTTGGCTCTCAGAGCAATTTCGGTTGTTTTAATAAGCTTATACAGAGACATTTTTTACCTACTAAAATCTGAGTTATGCAGAGAAATTATATAGTACAGTATTATGGAAGTTAGTAGTACTGATCATGAAATACAGCTTTATTGTTGCAAAAAAGTATATTATATTAGGCCCTTAAATAATTTCTTATCCTATAAACATAAAAAACATATAGTACCGTATATTTCGGTGTACAAGTCGCACCTGTGTATAAGACGCACCCATAACGGAGCCTGAAATATTAGTATTTTTTATGTAGTCGATGCATAAGACGCACTTATTTCTAGGCCGAAATTTAAACATTTTACAATCAAAACAATGGTATTTTAATAATAAAACAACGATATTTGAGACATATTTATTAGAATCAAATGATATAATTTTGTTTGATTGCCTTTATTACATCGTAATCAGTCTCTACTTCAACTGAACGTTCAATGAAAAGGGAAATCCCCATATTGTTTCAGTTACGATGCACTGTGTGGGTAGGGCTAGCCTATGTCTATTTAGGCCTAAGTAACTTTAATTTCATATTATTTAAATATATACCTTCTTATTGTGTGTATGACCATTATAAAATCAATCCAAATGATGTTCAGTTTTTTGGGCTGATAATGAACCAGGAATATCATGTTGGGTAGGCCTATATGAAAATCTTTCCTATTTCCATGCATGCATTACAGCAATATGAGGAGAGGAGAGCACTAACCATGTGCTCCTTGCCTGGTGTCCAGCACTGTTGGCCATATACACTATGAGATTAGGGGAAGACTTAACACAATAACAACACACTCTTTTAGATATCGCTTGACATACGAACTATTGCCTACATGATTATAAAATTATGTGATTGCTGACATAGAGATGTAATAAAAATAAACCACTGTGATCAAGGGAAATAGTTATTGTGTAATTAAAATGTGACACCACCGTAATTAATGGACTCTTCCATAAATGTGTTGCGCACCCGCGCGTTCAGAGAGTATTACTAGGCCTGGGTAGAATATCTAATGCGTACTGTAATATTAATACAGTCGAGGATGACAATTTACCTTAACTAAAAATTCAATAAACTTGTTACCACACTGTGGTTAGACAGAAGTGAGTAACTAGCTAGGCCTACATTGCAGAGTAGTACACTATTTTTAATTAATTTAAGTATTAGTAGGTAATTAAATTAATTAGGGTAACATTTAGAGGTCAAATTTGCGTGTCAAAAGTGCGTCTTATACACCGAAATATTCGGTAGGCCTACGTACACGTACCAATTTAACTCAGCACCATTTTTATTCAAGTTTACACAGTGAAATTCTTTGGTTTAATGAAAAATATTTCCAGGAAAAAAATAAAAATCCCCAAAAAGATTGAACTGAACTGAACGTGATCTTGTGCGTTCCGAAAAGCCCGGCCAAAGCACGCGATTGGTCAGTCCATTTTTCTGTCATATTTATAACCATCATTTGTCAACAATCTCTCGATCTGACGCTCAGCAGTGACTTTGACATCGGACAATCTGTATATTCGATCGATTTAAAAATAGTCAATAGAAGTATAGTAAAATGACCAAAAAATCTGCTATAATTGATAATTAATTGCACGATTTTGGAAGCGGGGCCTTTGTTTTTCAAGGGGGGTTCGCTGGTAAAAGGGGGGTTCGCGCAAAAAAAGGGGGGGGGGGGTTCGCCCGAACCCCAAAAAACCCCCCTGGCTACGGGCTCTGCCTCTTCTTTTCCCTTCTGGTACGGTACCCTGTAGGATGGTATTGGCCAGCCCACTATATCTCGACACGTGTACCACTCCAGCCTCCTACTTTTCACAATCGATAGCAGGTAGGCATACACTATGATAAGAAATAGAGTGGTTTTAATTTACTTCTACGTGTTAATGTCTGGTGGGAAGAGCCACTTATTTCTATTCAATTTCATTGCTTAATACAAGATATAATGTATCTCGTTTATTTTATAAGAATTTAAGCGTAATAGTTTTGTGTTTTGTGTATGTTGATTGTAGGCTGCGTTTTTGACATTTGGTCTTAGTCGAACATTACAGTGCAGGAATAAAATGGCCGTCACGGCAGTAGCAGCTACCATCGGTTTAGGTTCTGATGTGTTACTTAATTATATGCTAGTGTATGTGCTGGACATGGGATTCAGGTAAGTGTAGGCCTACAGCAAAATTATGACATTTACATTTTAGGCCTATTAATGTTTGTAGAATATATAGACGAAATGTACCACGAAATTAAGTTGAAGCATGCGTACACTTTTATTATAGTGCAGATAATTAAACATAAACATTCTCTTGATATAGAGGATCGGCTATTGCTGTGGTTGTGGCACAATACATTAATTGTATCATATTAGCAGTATATGTATACAAGTACGAAGATCTTGAGTGTAAGTCTATTATTTTCACTTAGCTAAATGGGGCGTGTAGTTTATCTAACTATTTTGAAGGTATTTGAAGTATAAGTATGGCACGCCATGTTTGTCAACATTATTTTCTTCTTACGAATCACTAAGATTTATCATCTCTTGTTCGTAATTTCAACTATTACAAAAAATTGTATCAACAGTTTTTTCTCTCAAATCTTTGGAGAACTGGGGTGAATTTTTCTCAATCGCCGTACACGGATGTCTTAACCTCGAAATAATGCAGTTTGCCATTGTGATTTCTTATATACTAGCAGGTATTGTAATTTTAACAACATTTGGTCAACATTTTTGTTGATTGTGTCCGTCCGTTCAAAAAGATGGTGTATCTATCAATAATTGCGTCACTCCTTTGTAATGCGATACTTATACAAGTTGACTATTTTGTGCTTATTTTGAACAAAGAACCAGATGTAATTATGTAAGTTATAACTTTTTTAATCAATATAGGTCTACTTTAACCACTTTATTAATCATTTTAAATACGATTGTGATGGCGCTAGTTACACTCCGTTATGCATGAGTAATAATGAATGATGTAATGCATAAATGGGCCTAAGCATTGTACAACGAAGTCCGGTAATGCGTTATGCTAATTGTAACAAGCTAGCTTCAGGGCATATTTATCGTAAACTTTTGTGGAAGGAGCAGGCAACTTTCTCGAGTTCCTTAGCAGAATGGACATTTTTAGTATACTTATTTTTATAGGACAATTTGGAACTCTTGGAATTGCAGTTGTAGGTGCTTTTGACATACTTGCATTGTATGTTTATCTCGTAAGTATGGTTCTTGTTAACAATAAATAATTATAAGTCAAACAGATTCCATAGTTCAACATGTACATTCTAGTATAGAAATCGGCTTCGCTTCGGTTACTCATGGACAATTGAAAATTAAACGAGACTTACCTGTAAGTTGAAGTTTAATTGTAATTCTATGAGTCATCAGCCGGGAGTGGAGGAGTTGTACGAGAGAGAGTACCGCGCATGCGTATGCCAGTCTTTAGAGCAGAATACAGGCTCAGTGAGGAGAGTGGAGGAGTCTGGGTCAGGGCCAAACCTCCACTCCCGGCTGATGACTCATAGAATTACAATTAAACTTCAACTTACAGGTAAGTCTCGTTTAATTTTCAATTCTATTTCGTCATCAGCCTATGTCGCTACGGAGTAGTACGAGACTTTAGAGCACAGTGAGCCAGTATTCGCAAAACGGTGGAAAAACAGATTAATAAACAAATTAACAGTCATTCAAGTCGTTTACATTCTTTTCAATAGAAAACATTTTATTACCACAAAACTATGTAGTACGATACTTTAGTCTGTAAACAATTAACTGAAATCACTGTATTTCCTGTATTATACACTGCTTACAGGAAAAATAACATTCAGGTAATAACACTGTAAAACATACCTTTGGATAGTAACTATAAGAAACATTAACTTTAAACAATGCAAACATGGTTTCAATAACACTTCATTTCTCGCTTGAGCATGACTCAAGAACTGCAGTACCATAATTAAAAGTAGGAGGTGCTATATGAATATAATATTTCTGAAAAGTTTCCTCCTTAGCCCAACCAGCTGACTTCATGATGTTGTTTAGATCAACATTTTTATTTAGAAGATGAGAAGCTGAGGCTGATCTGGTACTATGGGGCTTATATTGGACTGTGTCTATACCTGCATTACACATGAATTTCTTTACCCAGTGGGACACTGTATCCTTTGAAATCGGCTTATGTGGGGAAATGTAACTTAACAGTAGCTGTGCCTTATCCTGGCGAAAAACACTTGTACATGAAAGATATTCTGTCAACAAAGACACAATGCATAATTTTTTGTCAGATGGGAACGCATTGAATTCCAATGGCTTTTGATGTGAGCCAACCCGTGTATGCTTTAATTTTTCAGTTACATAGAAAACAATTTTATGATCACTCTTTTCCATATTTGCAATCGAGAGATTTAATATCGTCTGGCACCTTTGACCACTTAAAAGACACAATAAGAACGCCAATCTTTGTGATATTTCTTTCAGCGATGATTCTTGGATTGATGGTTGCCCTCTGATGTAATCTAGGGTAACATTGACATTCCAAGTATAACTGTACCTTGGTAAAGATGGGCTTTATGGTTTCTTATTCAAAAATACCCTTCATAAAGCGTTTCACAATAGGTAATTGACCAAAAGATGCATACTCTTGACCTACAGCAAAAAGAGAAAACAACATACTTCTAGCAGTATTAATAGAACTGTACGATAAACCTGAATTAAACATATCTGATAAAAACTCAAGTGGTAATGTCACATGTGGTGAAATAATGTCACAATTTTTTCTCTCACAAAATTCAAACCATCTGTTAGCCATAGTTTGATATATTGAACCTTTGTTCCTGCTCACCACGATGCTAGTATGATCAGGGAGTTTACAACTCCCTGGTATGATATCTATTGTGCCTGAGGTAAATCCCTTTGATAATAAGCTTCTGCTGATACATGACATATGAGCAGTCATAGTTTCTTGGGTAGAGGATGAGTCAAGCCCGGTTGTGCATGAATTTGTGTTTGCTTCCTTGAGTATCCCCAGCAGCATGGGGTACCACGATTGGGATGGCCAATCTGGTACTACTAGAATTCCCTACGCCTTGTCTTGTGTTATTTTCTGTATAACCCTGAGAACACAATTAAAAGGGGGAAAGCAATAAAATAATATATTTTGCCATGATATTGTAAACGCATCAATATCTGTTGCATATGGATCTTGCCTATAAGAGATGTATTTATCAAATTGTTTATTTAGTCTTGATGCAAATAAATCAATTGTGGGTAGAACATTAAGTTTCGTTAGAACCTCACATAAAGTTTTAGAATTTAGCATCCATTCTGTATCTATATTCTGTCTTCGAGATTCAAATCAGCAGTAACATTAAGCACTCCTGGTATGTGGATTGCAGTAATCCAAATATTATTATAATATTATGCCCAAATTGTCCATGTAATATCATTACAAGGATCACTGTGACATGTTCCATATTATTTATAATGGAAACAGCAGTAGTAATGTCAATCATGAGCTTTACCTGTTCACCTAGAACTTGTTTGGAAAAGGATTTCAGGCCAAAATATGCAGCTAATAGCTCTAAATAATTTATATGGTATTTTCTCTCATTTACTGTCCAATGACCACCTGTAGCGGCTTCACCCATTGCTACCACAACCAGAAAGGGAGGCGTCTGTGTAAATAGTTAAATCAATTGCTAAATGTCAAATTACATTAAAACATTGTGGTAGGTTTATCAGCCACCATTGTAGATCCTCAGTAGCCGAGGATGACAAACACATTTTAGAGTCGAAATTTCCTCTGGCTGTCTTTAAAGCATTCATCTTATCCCTCTCCACTGCCCGATAATGGCATTTACCATATTGTACAGCAGGGAAGCTTGACACCATATACCCCAATAATCTGTGCTATCTCTCGAATTGTTGGAGTAGGTGTTGCCAATATCCTGGTAATACAGTCAGTAAGTCGATCAATTTTGGACTTGTAATTTTCATATTACCTGAATTAATATTAAAACCTAAGAATGTGATACTTTGTGTAGGTATAAAACTGATTTTTCAGGATGTATGACAAAACCTAAATTATCAAACATCTTTATTGTTTCCATAATAGTATCAATGCATCTCTAATAATAGTAGATCATCAATATAGGCACATAAAATATGTCCTCTCTTTCTCAGAAAACTAAGTGGTGGTTTTAATAGTTTGGTGAATGTTCGTGGGCAAAAGGAAAGACCATTTGGATATGCTGTAAATTTATAAAGTTCTCCCTGATAGTGAAATTTTAGATACTTCGGAGAATCCTTGTGTATTCCCACACTATAATATGCATCCTTTAAGTCAATAGAGGCCATCCAACAATTCTTCGTTATCATACTTAATGCGGTATTGATTGTGTCCATTTTAAAGTGTTTATATTCAATATATTTGTTTAGTGATTTTAAATTTAAAATTATGAGTGCCCTATTATCTTTCTTAGGAACTGAAAAAATTGGAGATACATATTCCCCTGGTTCATATGCACATTTAACCAGTACACGTTTAGTTAACAGTGTCTGTATTTCATGTTCTACTAAGTTGATGTGATTCTTTACCAAAAAATTTGATGGACGTGTAATGGTTGGTGGTGGAGGACTTAAAAATTGTATTATTTCACCCTTCACTGAATTTAGGATTGTATGGTCAGAAGTTAGTTCTTGCCATTTTTCTATAAATTTTTTCAATTGGCCACCAACAAATGTTCTACTCGATAGCCTAAGTATTGTTTAAGATCATTTAACTCAGAGTGTGCTTTTACCTGTGAATCTATCGCCGGTAATTTGTCGATATGTCTGAGGGTTGTACCCTCTCTGAGGTAAACAAGGCCAACAGCCATAAGTCGCGCGCTAAAACGCATAGTGATACCAGACCGACCGACATAGTGAACTATAGAGTCGCGTCCACGCGACTAAAAAGGTCTTCTCTGTGTAGTGTATGGGGCATATCTGCCTACTTCTCCCTGGTTTTTCATAATCCTCCCTTCCAGTTTTGAATCAGTCATAACCTGTTTTAAGTCATTGCCAAATAGCATTCTTTCAGGTTTGTTTGTTCTTAAACAGGCCCGTAGCCAGGGGGGTTTTATGGTTCGGGCGAACTCCCCCTTTACAGCGAACCCCCCTTAACCAACTGCGAACCCCCATCCCCGACATGCCCAATACCTCACCCTCATCTCCAAAAATCCACCAAATACGTGCCCCACAGTACAAAAAGTTGTTTGTAAATTGAAAAATTCGTAAACTTGTTCGTGAACCTTCTTCTCTGTATGAGCGTCAACTAGTGATACGTGTCTGTAAATTTCTAAAAGCTGCAAATGAATTGCCGATTTTAACCTGAAAAATAAATGTTTGGTCCCTGCATGTAACATGATATTGACGCGTCTCATAGCGAGCTGGCGCACGAACGATTCGTACAAAGGACACCGCCAGACAACTGCGTACCTATAATTGTTTAGATCACTGGCAGTCAGGCAGCATGCATAAAGTATATAGCCTTCCGACGTACATCAGTATTTATGTGTGACTATGAAGTATAATGTATCATAGAGGATTATAGTGAATATTAATATTTTACACTATAATATCTATGGTATCAAGTACTGTAGTTCACATTATGGCATCCGATTATTTTTTCCTAGACCACCAGCCGATACGTACTAAAATGTATCAATATCACCTATTTACATATTTATATTCCTCAACAAATTGCTGTAAATAAATATTATAGATAGAGCTAGCAAATAGCATTTGCCTTCACCCAGTGTGCTTTTTTCGGGGCTGCTCCTAGATATACGTTCGCATTGAACTTGAACGCAAAACAAAATACGGAGTAAATGATCAAACAATCGGCGGTTCCGCACAGAGCACGCGCATCTAACATACGGCAACAAATAGTTATCGTCATTTAAATTATCGACGTGTTTGAGGAGGAGGAAAAAAGTACGATCTTTTTGGTCATTGGTTATATAGCATGCTGCACGAGAGTGTCTTTTCCGGCCATCTAGGGGTGTCATTTAACAAAATTCGCTTCGCATCAGGCTGGGGGTGGTGGGGGAGGGGGGGGTGGGGGTTGACCCAAATATTTAATGTCCGAACCCCCCCTTGACAGATCCTGGCTACGGCCCTGTTAAACATGCATTTTTGAGGTCTGTGCTTAGTAGCGGTCTTAATGTGTCCCTCCTTTTATATGATAACTCTTTGTTGACAAAACCCAAGAGGGCTACAGAGTCAAACAGGCAGGTAGCTGTTAGCATATAATCAGGAGCATTTTTGGATTTTTCGATACAAATAGCAATGGCACTTGTGGCCTTTACGACGGAGTCCTGTAGGGCTGCTACACACAGATCCCTTTATTTATTAAAAGACTTCAGTCAATTCCAAATTTGGTCATTTACTTTTGGTACATATACTTCTTTTAGATTACCAGGTATCTAGACTCAGTGCAGATTCAAATTTAGCATTTATTATCTTTGCGATTTTTTCCGATATGTCAGGCCCAACAGTGTTGTCAACACATAGGGACGTATCTATTAGATTAAGGATGGAGTCTACATTTTCCTCCTCCACCTCTTCAAAATCATCCCCTCCGAATATGCTCAAGGCCTCGTCCTCCGATATGGGGCAATTATTTGAGTTATCATTAGAGGTATGTGCTGCATGTGCAGTATTTGATGCTTCCTGTGAAGCTGGAGTGTATGCTTCCTGTGAAGCTAGTGTGTATGCTTCCTGTGAAGCTGGTGTGTTAATTGCTTCATTTGAAGACAATTGAATAGGCTTGGCTCTACTAAGCTCGCCCAACAGTGTATTAGTCTCTGTCATACTACGATGCATTGCAGCTAACACATTTACAAGCGATGAGCCCTTCGCTGTAGTGTTGGCGATAGCAGCGGGGTCTCTTCGGGATCCGTCTCTTCATCGCCTACTACGGCGGGAACCGCGCCGGCAGGAAAACCCTCGCTTGATCTAGCTAGGCCTAGCTAGGGTTTACGATGAAATCGGTCGCGTCTGAAATCGGTCGCGTTTGAAATCGGTCGCGATAAAATCAACTTCCGGTATTTTGTATGGCGCGCCGCTAGAGCTATACTTTTGATTATACATTTAAAACATAGGTAACCAAATCAAGACACGTGGAAATATAAGGAGGCAAGGAAAACAAAAGCAATTAAAATCGCTGTAGCTCACAGGCTTGCTTATCCATAATAATTCCGAATAAAGCACTTTTTCTATAATTTGACAGTATGAAAAATACGAATTTACGTATATATCGTCGGCGATACTATAGATTTTAATTTGAATATCTTTTATTTCTTCATTTATAATAATCATTTAATGTAAATAATTAAGTAAGTGCAACTCAGTGTCTCGCATTCATACGTCGTTCGTAAATCTAAATGTTTAAATATCAGTGCAGATTACCTCTTTGAGAATCGTGTCCACATTATCCATACATTATTATGTGAGTGAGTGGCCGAGCGGTTAAGACAGTGGAACCGTAATTACGTAGCCATAACATCGGCAGGGGTTCGAGGCTCACTCACTCCATGTTTCTGGTGGTAGAACGAGTCTTCTCGGATAAGGACTATAAACCGTAGGTCCAGTGTACACATCTAGCTCGTGTGCACTTTAAAGAACCTAGTGTAACCTTGACGTCACGTGCGGTTCTGGGAGTCAAAACGAATTAAACGCGTTCACAAAGGTATAGATATAAATAATGTTTATTCAACACGGCAATGAAACGAACGATTTGACAAATTGGTAAAACGATTGGTTGAATGGTCGAACAATTGGTTGAGCACACAATGGATAGATGTTGAACGAACACACAGCAGTGGAACGAACGATAGATCGAACGGTTTAAACTGTAAATTAATGGATAATTAAAGCCGTCATTGTAATTAAATAATCAATTGGTATAACAATTGGAACATCTAAGCTAAATAGCTCAACAATCATATTAAACTAGATTTATAGAAAATGATCGATTCATCATTACTGTATTACCATTACTTCAATTTAACAGTAGGCCTAGCCTAGGCCTAGATTATAGTATAATTGAGTCAGTAATTTGTAATTATCTAGTAGGCTACAGTTAAATGATACAAAAGATTATATTATCTAAATATAAAGCATCATAAACTTACATCTGTTTCTTCACCAGAACCTATAGATTACAGTACATATTTTTAACTATCAGTGTATTTATCTAGGCTATGAACTATCCCAAAGAACAACTCTGAGAAAATCTGCCCGTTACTATGGCAATCTGACCTTACTAGGAGAAAAGTCACCTCTTGCTCACCAAACATGAAATAGAGGGCGACATTATACTATTCAAAGTTAACATTCCGGCCCCTTAAAGGCACCGTATGGATAGCCTTTACATAAAAATAAACATGTCAACAAAAACCTAACATTGTTAAAATTTATAAGGAAAAGATAAATTCCAAAATTGGATCTTATAAAACGCAGAAGAACAATCTGTAATGTTCAAAAGTTCATATTTCCAATTAGTTGGTCGCATTCTCAAGAAGGACCAGTTTGTCAATTGGTCTCACAAGCGTTGATGTGTTTGTCTTTACTTTCACTGACCGTACAAGTCCATCCTTTTGGTTGCTGTACACTTCAAGAACTCTTCCCAATGGCCATGAACTTCGTGGTGTGTTTTCGTCAAGAACAAGCACAACATCGTCTACAGCAAAGTTTCTCTTTTGCACATTCCATTTTTGTCTTTGTTGCAGTGACGGTAAATACTCCCGTACCCATCGTCGCCAGAACACATTTGATAAGTACTGTACTTGTTTCCATCGTCGACGATACATATCCTCCTTTGAAAAGTTACCAGGAGGTAAGCTGTTCCCTCCTCGCAACAGCAGTAA
Source organism: Antedon mediterranea (assembly GCF_964355755.1). Taxonomy (NCBI): domain Eukaryota; kingdom Metazoa; phylum Echinodermata; class Crinoidea; order Comatulida; family Antedonidae; genus Antedon; species Antedon mediterranea. Next base: position 4,482,235 of record NC_092677.1, read on the forward strand.
ATGATTCGGAGTTAAAGGCGTCATGTCACGAGGGTCATCCGATATCTTAGTAATCGGCCGACCATTAACAATAGCCTCTGCTTCACACATTAAAGTGTTTAGGCCTTCATCATCAAGCACTTGTTGTTTCAGCACAGCCATCATGACTTTCCTCACTGTCCGAATACAGCGCTCCCATACTCCTCCATGATGAGATCCCATTGGTGGATTGAATAACCATTTCACATTTCGTTGCAACAAGAATTCATGGATTTGTCCTTGATTCCACTCTTTAATTGCTTTATTCAGTTCCTTCTCTCCCTTTTTGAAGTTTCCTCCATTATCTGATCGAATCTCTTCTGGCTGTCCTCTTCATGCTATGAATCTTCTCATAGCATTCATGAATGACTCCGTGTCAAGTGAGTTTGAAACTTCGATGTGGATTGCTCGTACAGTGAGACACGTGAAAAGGACACCATATCTCTTCACATTTGACCTCCCCCTTTTTACTTCGAATGGGCCGAAGCAGTCAACACCAACGTACGTGAACGGTGGCTTCGAAGGTGTTACTCGGTCTTGCGGAAGTGAAGCCATTTTTTGTTTCCCAACTGATGATTGGCGTCTCTTACAGCTGAAACACTCGTTTAGAACTTTCTTCACTGCAGTACGTGCATCAATCGGCCAGAACTTCTGTCGAACTAGGGACAGTGTGTATTCTAGTCCACTGTGTCCTGATAAATGGTGATAGTATGTAGTAATGAGCTTCACTATGTGGTGATTCTTTGGTAGGATTATCTGATGTTTCATGTCACCGTTGATAGGTGAATTTTGAAGACGGCCCCCTACTCTGATCACTCCCTCACTTAAGATGGGATCGAGTTTGTAGATCTTGCTGGATTTTGGTAGTGCTCGTTGCTTTTTGGTATTGCAGGGTTGAGATAGGCTTACATGCTTCAGGCAAACTTGCTCGTCTTCAAAGCATTTCTGTACATGCTTCGTGATAGCAATTTCAGCACCTTTCATCTCCAAAACATTGATTGGATCAACTGTGTCATTTCTATTAAATGAAACATCGTCTCCAGCCTTACGCCTGCGAACCACTTCTCGTAACTTTTCTTTGTACCTCAAAATCCATGCAAACGACTTCTTCAACTTCTCCAATGATGAGTAGTAGTTAATGACTGATGAAATCGAGTCAATTACATTTATACCAGTAGCACAGACTGTGGATTTTGCCTTTACCTCTGGGTCATCTTGTGGGATTTCACCCATGTTTGCTGGTCTTTGTGGCCATGTCCTCTCAGGTTGCTTTAGGAATTCTGGACCTTCCTTCCAACGTTGATTGATCAGTAATTCATTTACTGTCATACCTCTTGATGCTTCATCTGCAGGGTTGTGTAACCCATCCACAAATCTCCATTGACTTGCGTCACTTTGATCAAGTATGGTTGTGACTCGATTAGCTACAAACGTCTGAAATCGTGTTTCCTTGTTTTCTAAATAGCGTAGAACACATGTGCTATCCGTCCAAAACGTACAACTATCAATAGGTGTTTGCAGTTCTTGTTTAATCATTTTGTCTAATCGTGTGGAAACAACAGCTGCCGATAACTCCATTCTTGGTATAGTCATCGTCTTGAGAGGAGCTAACCTGGATTTTGCCATCACAATAGCACAACTGATGTCTCCATTTACATTGATTTGTCGAAGATAAGATACTGCACCATATCCATGACTTGAAGCATCTGAGAAGTGATGTAGTTCTCGTTTAACTACATTTTCAAAGTTTAGAGGCTTGAAGCATCTTGGAATGCTGAACTGCTCCAGCTTAGGAAGATCCTGGAGCCAATCCTCCCACCTTGCTTTGCAAGCATCTGGAATCTTGTCATCCCATCCTAAACCCTTTTGGCACAGTTCTTGTTGAATGGCCTTTGCAGGCAAGATGCATGGACCAACAAATCCAAGTGGATCGTACACCGAACTTGTTATTGATAACATTCCACGTCTTGTCGCTGGACGTTCTTTCTTGTTGATACTATAACCAAATGTGTCAGTTGACAGGCTCCATTTGACACCTAATGCTCGTTCAGTTAACATCATGCCACCGAAGTTCAGATCCAAGTCCTTCACCGATTTTGCCCTTTCGGCATCCGGAACTGATTCAATAACATTTATTGAATTTGATGTCCACTTTGTCAGACGGAACCCGCCCTGGTTTAGTAGTTCCTGAAGTTGTTTGATCAGTTGTTTGGCTTCTGGCTCTGTCTTTACAGAATGAAGACAATCATCCACATAAAAGCTTTCCTTCGCTGTTTTGATTGTCTCTGCATCAAAGTCATCTCGGTTGTCTTCTGCATTACGTTTTAGTGCATAGTTGGCGCAGCTGGGAGATGACACACCCCCAAACAGATGAACCATCATCTTGTACTCTTCAGGCTGCTTCTCGGTATTGCCATCTGGCCACCAGAGGTATTTAAGGTAGTCTGAATCATTTTTTCGTACTCGTACCTGGTAATACATCGATTCAATGTCCGCCATGAAAGCGATTTGTTCTCGCCGGAAACGGGTTAGTACCCCGACTAGTGTGTTAGTAAGGTCCGGCCCCTGTAGAAGCTGGTCGTTTAATGATGTGCCTCCATATCTCGCCGAACAGTCAAAAACAACACGTACCTTGTCAGGTTTTTGAGGATGAAATACTGGGTGATGTGGTAAGTACCATCCTTCAGGTACCGAACCATTAACTTCCACCTTATCAGCATAGCCCTTTCTTACCAAGTCGTTCATGAACATGCGATATTTCTCAAATACAATTGGATCATTGTCTAGACGTCGTTTGAGGGACTGAAGTCTGCGTTCAGCTTGTATTTTGTTGGTCTTGGTTTGGTGGATAAGACTTCCATGGTAACGCAATCTCATAATGTCCATCTTTCAAAACAGCGCTTTTTTCCATAATTCGCAATGCCTGTTTGTCATTTTGCGACATCGCAGCCTTCGGGTTGTACAGGCTGTCATTGAATTCTAGATTACAGTAGTCCTTGAACTGTGTTGACAACTCTTCATGTGAATCAATGTAGTTAGCGCAGTGTGTTGATCCAGAGTTCTTCCTTCCCAATGGGCCGTTGACAACCCAGCCAAATATTGTTCTAGTGGCAAATGGACCACCATCGTGGCATTCGCGTACTTCCAGCGGTTGTAGCAATTCTGGCACATCACTTCCAATGAGAATACCAATATCTGCATTTATTTTATCTACTTTAATCCCAGCTAGGTGAGGCCATTTGTTGATGTCATCTGGAGTAGCGATCGTATCGGTAGAAATTGGTAGGGTTTGCACTGAATAGACGTTTGGAAGTAAGACGGAATGTCCATGATTTAAATCCAAAATCTCCAACTTTGTAAGTTCACACTGGATTGGTCTATTTACTCCGTTCATGGTTGTCAATGATAAGTCTACAGTATTCGATGATATCCCTAATTGCTTTAGTAGACCAGTGGTGCAGAAAGTTGTGTTGGATCCACTATCAAGAAATGCATAGGTTTCTACAAGCTTGGCACTTCCTGGAGCCTTGACTCTCACAGGTACGGCAGCAAGACCAGTAACGGTTGATGTGCTTCTCGATGCCGACATGTTGACCTGTTCACCACTGAAGGTTGCTGGAGATGTCTGAACTGGTTGTACAGCAACAGTACCAGCATTACTTGCAGTCTCACCTTTGGGATGTAAATATGTTGAGTGTTTCTTCGTGCATCCGGATATTTTGCAGAAACTTTGCTTTTGACAATCTTTCACAAAATGTCCAACTGTAAGACAGTTGATACAGATTTTCTTGTCATTTACACATTTCCATCGGTCGTTGAGTGACTTCCGTCGGAACTGCTCACATCTGGAGAGCCAATGGTCCTCACAGCATAGCGGACACGTTGGTTGTGATGTTACAGGTGTGTTTGACTGAGAATTGTGAACGGCATAACTGCTAGATTTGTGGTTGGTCGATAATTTATCCGAATTTGGAGAATTGGTAGACTTTACTGGCTCTATTTTACCAAAGACTGGATGAGTTGCTACCCTAGCCTTATCGGTGACAAACTTGGTAATATCCTTAATGTTTACATCTCTCTTTTCCTTTACGATGATAGTGTCAACCACTTCCCGCCATCTTAGCCTTAGTCGATACGGAAGACGTTCAATGATTTTCCGAAGATTGTCAGGATTATCTAGCTTGCTAAGGTATCCAATTTCCTGAAGTGTATTTGCACAGCTTGTTAGTTGAGTAGAGAAGCGTTGTAGAGCTATGCCATCCTCGACTTTGATAATCGGCCAATCCAGCAAGAGTTGAACGTGGGCAGCAGCTATCTTGTATGCTTGTCCATATCTTTCCTTTAGCAGGCGTCTCGCCTCAACATATCCTTTATCATCACTCATCGATAGACAGCTTCTCATCAACTCTTGTACAGCCCCAGTCGTGTACTGTACCAAGTAGTGCAGTCTTGCACTCTGGCTCACAGTTTTGTTCTCAACAAGATGTTTGAATGAAGTGACAAACTCGCAGTATTCAGCAGGATTGCCACTGTATAACTTCATTGACGGGTTAGGCAAGGTAAGCGCAGTAACACTTTGTTGCTGTTGTTGGACGATCTGTCTCAATGCTTCATTTTGCTTATCTTGTGCTCTCATCATTGTGGATGCCAGTCTATCTATGGCATCGATCTGCTTGTGTTGGTGGAATACAGGAGCATCCAGATTAAATGGTTGGAACACTGCTGGTTGAGGTGTAGGCTGCCACAGCATAGGATTCCCTAACAGTTCTGTCTCCTCCTTTGGAACATAATCTGCTCGATAATCAGGAGCAAATCGTTGGTCGGGCAGATTTCCTGATGGAAGTTTGGGAGTGGTTGTTTCAATTTGAAGCTTTGGTAGAGAAAGATCTTCGAGTTCACGATCTACTGCCTCATCCTCGTCCTGTTCAGCTTCGTTGTAAACTTTGTCGGCAGCTTCAATTGCCCCGATTTCAATTTGCAATTCCACATCAGCCTTCTTTTGTTTGAGCACCAATTCCTGCATTTCCAAGTCATGCATTTCTTTCTGTCTGGCAGCTCGTTCCCTTAATGCTGCAGCTTCAGCCTTAACCCGGATCCTAGATCTGCTGCTCGATGATGAGCGTTTGGAGCTTACGCAACTCACTGAATCACTTGGTTCAACGTCAAACATCTTAGAGATAGATTATTGCAGTAGAAGATAGATTTTAAACTTATGTAACCTTGACGTCACGTGCGGTTCTGGGAGTCAAAACGAATTAAACGCGTTCACAAAGGTATAGATATAAATAATGTTTATTCAACACGGCAATGAAACGAACGATTTGACAAATTGGTAAAACGATTGGTTGAATGGTCGAACAATTGGTTGAGCACACAATGGATAGATGTTGAACGAACACACAGCAGTGGAACGAACGATAGATCGAACGGTTTAAACTGTAAATTAATGGATAATTAAAGCCGTCATTGTAATTAAATAATCAATTGGTATAACAATTGGAACATCTAAGCTAAATAGCTCAACAATCATATTAAACTAGATTTATAGAAAATGATCGATTCATCATTACTGTATTACCATTACTTCAATTTAACAGTAGGCCTAGCCTAGGCCTAGATTATAGTATAATTGAGTCAGTAATTTGTAATTATCTAGTAGGCTACAGTTAAATGATACAAAAGATTATATTATCTAAATATAAAGCATCCTAAACTTACATCTGTTTCTTCACCAGAACCTATAGATTACAGTACATATTTTTAACTATCAGTGTATTTATCTAGGCTATGAACTATCCCAAAGAACAACTCTGAGAAAATCTGCCCGTTACTATGGCAATCTGACCTTACTAGGAGAAAAGTCACCTCTTGCTCACCAAACATGAAATAGAGGGCGACATTATACTATTCAAAGTTAACACCTAGTACATCTTTCGAGACGAGTAGGGGGTTACCCCGGTGTATTAGTACATCACAGCCACTGATCACCAACTGGGCCTTCTGGGAGACCAGTCTTTGACTGAAGAGGTTACCCAGTATACATATAAATTTCAATCAATCAATTATTCGCACATCTATCATTGTACTGTACATCATAGTCCTCTGTAGGCCGGTAGATTGATTTATAACGGCATAGGCCTATTATCTATATATTTCATTAATATCCTAAAACGTAGGCCAATTGTTTGCATAATAAAAGACACGACAGACGTATATTCTCTATATAATATATTAATTACAGTACATATAAATAGAGGTAAATTATTATATGCCTAATATAACATTATGCCTAATATAATATTTAAACGTGTTTAGAAATGGCCATTTTGAAAAGACAGTCCTTCTCCGAGACCTGTGAAATACAAAAAAAAATAAATTAATTTAGGCCTAATGATTGATAATAAATATTTATTAACCAAGTAAAAAATATCCACATAAATAATCTAGTTCCTAAAAAATATCAATTAAATCTATATAAACGAAAAATGCATCGCATCCCGCCCGATCCATACAAAATAGCGCGACCGATTTCAAACGCGACCGATATAATCAAAAGTATAGCTCTAGCGGCGCGCCATACAAAATACCGGAAGTTGATTGCCTAGGCTAGTAGAAATGTAATCACTGTTCTCCATAGAGAAAACAAGAAATAACCTGTTCTAAAAAACGGTCTGTAGTGTCTATATACTTATCTGAATTGACCAGTCTAGGTGGAAAATCTACAAAAACTTTGAAACTGTAGTTTGGAAATTTATTCTATCTGATATAAATGAAAATGACTAGCAGCATGTACGTACATGAACGGTATAACTGGCATACGCATGCGCGGTACTCTCTCTCGCACTACTCCGTAGCGACATAGGCTGATGACGAAATAGAATTCTTATTCATACATCATTCATTATTTGTTTTTACACACCTACTGTTCTAAACTGAGTTCTAAGTCATCGTCCATGACTAGGCCGGCAAGCAATGTCACTCACAAAGGCAGAGTTGACACGGAGTAGAACGTCGTAGACGGTGATGCGCTAGCTTCACAGGCGACAACCTCGCGTGGCACATTTTACAAAAGTGATCGTTTATTAGTGCAAGATAATAAACGGCACGTGATGCGTAATTAACCAATAAAATGGTAATTATACACGTAGGTACACTCTTCCTTTTTATTACAATTTCTACTATCTTTCAGCTTTTAATGGGACTAAGCAGTTCCGTAACAATTTTAGTTGGCCAATACTTGGGAAAAAACGATGTCAAAAATGTGAAAATCACTGTGAAGGCAGCGTTCATTTTTCTATGTAAGTCAAACAGAGAAAGGAAATTCTTGATCGGACCTTAATCGATGGGGCGTAATCCCTCACCATACATTATATAAGTTACTGATAATGTACGCCTACGGTATGTTCTATGATGGGTCAGTAAAAGTAAAGGTAAAATTACCTGGTATGATTGTAAGTAAAAGAAACATTTTGTAGTATTTTCATAATTTATTAAGTGTTTATAAACCTAGACTGTGGCACACCCATTGAAACGAATGATAGTTTGGTCCTGAAGGGGAATGATATTCTGTATTTTTGTAAACAAGAATATTATATTTCTGTGTTTTAGTTGGCGTTGCTGTCGTTGTTGGTCTTCCTCTCCTCTTATTACGAGATTATGCTGGATATATTTACACCGATGATAGGTATGCATGCAAATTAATAAGATACACCTGTTTAAAACGAAAACATTCGATAAACGAATAACAGTTGGTTTGACAAATTTCTCAAAAAAAGAAAAACTGTCAGACATTTCAGGACAAAGAAAATCGTCCCCAGAATTGTGAATTGTCCACAATTTACGAATTGATCGATCCACAAGCGACAGTTGAACTAAACAATCGCTTGTGATTGGTCAATTCACTTGCGTTGCGTTACGTCCTTGCGTCGCTAGTGGGAACCACGCTCTATTGGTCATTTACTTGGGTTGCGGCTCACGTCACTGGTGACTGGAAATAAACCTAACTTTGTAAATATTTAACATTAAAAATGAATTGTTATACAAAGTAGGACATTTTAAATATAATTCAATTCTTTTCCTTATTTATAGTGAAATAATAGCGACATTTTCAAAGATAATACCTTTATCTGTGGTAATGGTTTTCTCGGTAACAATCGAAGTAAGTTTTCTTTTGTTAACAATATATTTCTGTAAGATGCGTCTGGCGTTAGACTTCGTCGATGGTTATGTCCACCCTTATGTCCGTAGGCAAGACTTTACTTACATTTTCCAATCTCTACCTATGAGAATGGGTACATGTTAGGATCAAACACAATTGCGCTGATTAATATAATAATATCCTGGATTTATATAGCGCCTAATGTTGCGAAACCTCTACATTATTACCCCAGTCATTTTTTTCTGATCAAACACGTATGAAAACATACTCCCAAAATGCAGCTAGTAATCAGCGGAAAGTTGTGTCTTGATCTAACCGGGTTCCCAAATATATAGCTGGGTGGAGAGAGACAAACGTAAGTAAAGTATCTTGCCTAAGGATACGGCAAGAGTTGGTTTCGAACCTCGTTAGTATTCGAACATCCAATACACTGCCCACTAGCTGGAACATCATGGGAGTATGTTTCCATAGGTTTACATGCTCTGAAGCATTGTGCATTTAGCGCTATTGTTGGTGTGTGCTCCAACCTTTATTAGCAATACGCCATTTTAACATGCATTCATGGAAATCTTCTTCTTTTCTCATTCTATCAGGGAATTAACAAGGCAATATTAAAAGCTATTGGTAGACAGAATATTGGGACTGTTACCAGCCTGATTTCCCATTCATGTGGACTCGCACTGTCTGTTTTGTTTGCATTTAAATTAGATTGGAAAGCAATAGGTATCGTCATCATCATCATCATCATTGTTTTAACCATTGTCCTCACAGCTCGACATAATCATCATCATTATCTTCATACTTATCGTCATTATCATTTTATCGTTGTCGTCTTTGCGACAGCACCATCATCGTCGTCGTCGTCATCATCATTATCATCATCAATATTCTTATCATCATTCTCACCCTTTGCAACGCAAAGACGTAACACAACGTAAGTGAGTTGGATTATTCGAACTCTCGCTTGTCATTGGTTAACACGCTTGCGATGCGTTTACGTCTATGCGTATTTTACGTTATTATTGCATACACGTAAAAAATAACTTATTTTTTTGCAGGTCTTTGTGCCGGTATTATATTTGGTACTGTTATAGAGGCATGCATTCTTCTTGTTGTATTAATGAACATAGATTTTACACAGGAAGCGGAGCTTGTGAGTTTGATACGGTCTTTTCAATTTGTCGGCGGCACGCACCATCGGCAGTATGGATTGAGTGTTAGAGTAGCTATACTAATTGTAAAAAAAACCACCATCTAGGCTACCTTCGTATTTCTTAAAATAAGACTTGTTTCGTTACCGTTAAGTGTTCGTTTTCTTTTACCATATTTTGTCCTTATTTAGGCTCTTGAAAGATGTCGTGTATCTGAAGAAGAATACTCGGAAATTGTGGATGATGTTACAAACGGAATGCAACTTAATAGCGTTCAATCAAAGGAAAAGTTACAAAGTGATGGGGAAGAAGAGTCAAGATCACTTATTGCGAATACCAAGTACAGATTGAGCAAGACAACAATTATTATTAGAACATTGAATTTTACCATTCCGATTTTTATTTTTCTATCAAGTCTTTTTATATACCTTTTCTAGCAAATCTTTTTATATACCTTTTGTAAAATATCTCACAAAGACAAGATAACTCTATGTTCAAATTCTTACACAATTTGAAATGTGGTTTCTTCTCAATGTAAAACTATAACAAAAATTAACATATATACACACAAGTCCGGGGAAAATGGCAAAAGGCTTCCTAATTTCTAGAAGTTTTATCAGATAAATCTTTATTGTTTACGTTTGTAACATGGCAACAGTGCAGATTTTAAAATTCCCCGCCCCATCCCCTAAGTAACATGTTAACATGGTGACATTTAAAATATATATAATATATAGTCAAAAGTTATTTGTATTACGCTGCATACAATAATTGAATTTAATTTATAAAAATGCAGATAATAGAAAAAAATAAATAACAATAAAATGTGTAAAAGTAATAAAATACAGATGTATAAAATGAAAATGTGAAAATGAAAATAAAAATGTGAAAATGAAAATGTGTATAATATAAAGTGAGATTAATAATAATAACAGGTTGTACTGAACGCAAACTGGCAGGATATTTTGAATATTTTTTGTTCATTTTCCACGAACTGGAGACGAAGACATATTACGACCCTTTTATTTAAATTTATTTGGATAGACCTCCATGTAAATTCATTAAAGGCTATAATGATTGTTTTATATTTTAATATGTGATAGTAGAAAATCATTGTGTATAATGAGGACTATGAATCTGATATTTACTTGCATTCTCATCTTTTTTAAATTTTATTTATAATGCTGGTAATGAATTTACTATTGAAAAAGTCATGTGTCCACTTATCTCAAATTGTGGCACACCTCTAACCTTGGTAGAACTGACTGTGTTCTATATGAGTACATTTAATTTGCCATATAGTAGTGTTTCCACCATACTTCAACCTGGTAATTGAATACATTTCATCGGGGTAAAATTATCACCTTTAACATAAAGTATCCTCCTGAAACATGTATTTGTACTGTACTTTTCTACTATTCATTTAATTACTTAATACTAATTTGGGTGATTTATGTCTAACTTCAGGAATGATCTGAGGCTAGAAGAACGAATTTCTGTACATATAATTTATATAAAAAATAAACCAATGTTTTCCTAAAAATTTAACCCCTAGGTTGATAACTAACAAAGAAATTATTGAAATTGTGTTCTCACAATATATGTGTACTGTATCTACATATGCATACTGCTGTACTTGTTTTTAACCGCATAATGGCATTTAAAAAAAAGAATGTTTTATAATTATTATTTTATTTCCAAATATTAAAGGTCTGAAACAGAAACTAAATGTTACCAAACTATGTTTTTGAAAATCTCTATGATATAATATAATAATATGAACATAATATTAAATTATATTGACTATTTTTGATAATCATCATGTCCTTATAAATTCATTTATATTTCTTTTGTGTAATATAGTTCATATATTATGTATTAAATAAATTTGTAAGGCCCTATACTGTTTATATTTAAGGAAAGTTTATATACACTATTATTTTATGCCTACCAATATTAGTATTAATTGGTTATAATTTTGTCTAATTGCATTGATTTTTTGTATAGGCCAATGGCATTAATGTTTTCTCAAATCAAATTAGCCTAATAATGCCATATTTAGAAACATAATTCATTGATTTCTGATATTCTGTACTTGTGTATGCATTTCTAAAATAGTAGTATTTTATTTCATTTCATTTATAATGTATGTATAAACTTTTATTCAGTTTTTTTTGACATTTTTAAGTTTAAAAATTATTAAAATACCTATCTACCTTTCTGTTATTGTTACTATTATAATATTTTTTGAGGCAGATTGATTTCAATAAAAAAAATTTAAACAATTAATTTGATTTATACTGTACTATGTTAGTTCAGGAGATGAAGTGTGTGTTGGTAGAATCTGGTGTGTTGGAGGTTGGTGGTGATGTGAGGTGTATTTTTGTCACTTTAAGACCTAAATTAGATGTTTTCTGAAGAAAATAAGTAAGTGGATAGGCTTTCAAACAACTGCAAGAAGATTCACACAAAAATAATTACTTCCCAATAAAATAGTATGTAACAGTGTATATTACACTGGATTGAATAAACTCGAGCGGAAAAATAACACACATAACAAATCATTCATTTCCTTGTCGAAAAGCGCCCTCTCTAGTTTTCTATTAATTTATTAATAATTATTATTAATTAATGAGTAATATAAACTTATTTTTAACATTTAATGCTGGAAGCTGATTCTACTCCTAACAAGGTGTCATACCTCCAAATTTCGTCAACGTATTCAAAGCACTTCAATAAATATCACATTGAACATTAAAAATTAGGGTTATGGATAGAATTTTGCTTAAAAACATACAAAAAACATCGATAAAAAATACTTTTCGAATTGAAAAACATTTGAAACTTCTTTTATATGTTCAATATAGGTTGCTCTATTCACAGAAACAAAATTTCATTCATGAACGTTTTTTGTTGGTTGTTTTTTTCAAAATCGTTATTAGGTTTAAAAAATGCATTGGAATTGTATGGTCTTTCATAAGTGTACATTTTGTAAAACGGTAAATTTAAAAAATCAGTAATATGGCTCGATAGTTATTTTTTTTTGCAATATGGATGGAGCAACCTATATTGAACATTTAAACCAAGTATCAAATGTTTTTGAATACGAAAACTATTTTTTATCGATGTTTTTTGTATATGTTTTAAGCAAAATTCTATCCATAACCCTAATTTTTAATGTTCAATGTGATATTTATTGAAGTGCTTTGAATACGTTGATGAAATTTGGAGGTATGAAACTTTGTTTGGAGTAGAATCAGCTTCCAGCATCAAATGTTAAAAATATGTTTATATTACTCATTAATTAATAATAATTATTAATAAATTAATAGAAAACTAGAGAGGGCGCTTTTCGACAAGGAAATGAATGTTTTTTTATGTGTATTATTTTTCCGCTCGAATTCATTCAATGTACTTTAATATACACTATTACATACTATTTTATTGGGAAGCCCATTCGCTTCTTTTCTTCAGAAAACATCTAATTTAGGTCTTAAAGTCACAAAAATACACCTCACATCACCAACCTCAAACACACCAGATTCTACCAACACACACTTCATCTCCTGAACTAACATAGTACAGTATAAGTCAAATTAAATGTTTTAAATTTTTTTATTGAAATCAATATTCTGCAAAAAATATTATAATAGTAACAATAACAGAAAGGTTGAAAGGTATTTTAATATTTTTTAAACTTAAAAAGGTAAAAAAAAACTGAATAAATGTTTATACATACATTATAAATGAAATAAAATAACTAATATTTTAGTAATGCATACACAAGTACAGAATATCAGAAATCAATGAATTATGTGTCTAAATATGGCATTATTAGGCTAATTTGCTTTGAGAAAAACATTAATGCCATTGGCCAATACAAAAAATCAATGCAATTAGACAAAATAGTTACATAAACAATTACCAATACTAATATTGGTAGGCATAAAATAATAGTGTATATAAACTTTCCTTAAATATAAACAGTATAGGGCCTTACCAATTTATTTAATACATAATATATGAACTATATTACACAAAAGAAATATAAATGAATTTATAAGGACATGATTATCAATATAATTTAATATTATGTTCATATTATTATATTATATCATAGAGATTTTCAAAAACATAGTTTCTGTTTCAGACCTTTGATATTTGGAAATAAAACCTATAATAATTATAAAACATTCTTGTTTTCAATGCCATTATGCGGTTAAAAACAAGTACAGCAGCATGCATATGTATATAGATACAGTACACCTATATATTGTGAGAACATAATTTCAATAATTTCTTTGTTAGCTATCAACCTAAATTATTAGGAAAACATTGGTTTATTTTTTATACATGTACAGAAATTCGTTCTTCTAGCCTCAGATCATTCCTGAAGTTAGACATAAATCACATAAATTAGTATTAAGTAATGGATATTAGATGAAGTACAGTACAAATACATGTTTCAAGAAGATACTTTATGTTAAAGGTGATAATTAGTTTAAATGTTACCCCAATGAAATTTATTCAATTACCAGGTTGAAGTAGTCTGGTGGAAACACTACTATATGTACTCATGTGGAACACAGTCTGTTCTACCAAGGTTAGAGGTGGGTGCCAACATTTGAGATAAGTGGAAACATGACCTTTTCAATAGTAAATTCATTACCAGCATTATAAATAAAATTTTAAAAAGATGAGAATGCAAGTAAATATTAGATTCATAGTCCTCATTATGCACAATGGTTTTCTACTATCACATTATTAAAATATAAAACAATCATATAGCCTTTAATGAATTTACATGGAGGTCTATCCAAATAAATTTAAATAAAAGGGTCGTAATATGTCTTTGTCTCCAGTTCGTGGAAAATGAACAAAAAATATTCAAAATATACTGCCAGTTTGCGTTCAGTACAACCTGCTTAGTTTTTAATACGAGTACTGCTTTCTATACACATAACTTTGATTTCTGCAACAAAAAAATTAAATTTTAATTACTGTAATAATCTAGGCATAGATTATGTTGACCAGGCCAGTGAGAGGACGATCGACTGTACAGTACTACCATAAGTCCTCTAGGTGGATACAACTTATTTCTTGTCTACAAAGTGTACAGTAGTATGCTAATAGTACTATTATTAGATTAGGTAGTTGGAGTAGTTTGGAGAGATACATCTATTTATAAGAGAGTACTTTATATTTATAGATATAATACCAATAGGTACCATGTATTGGGATGCAATTCAACAGTTATGAATAAAAAAAACTCTGTATGCTTTTTTCTGGCTGTGAAATATAAAATTGTTAAATGAAAAAGAAAATTTAGGGTGATCATCCCAGTATTTACAGTCTAAATTTGATCTTTATGCAACAATAGGCATAAACGATTTTTTAATTAACAGGTATAAAAGCAAATTAAAAGCCCTACGTATTCTGTATGTTGGAAGAAATAAGCATAAGTGCAAATAAATCCTTGACCACAGGATGTAATTCACTATTTGGAATCTGTAGTACACGACTGTGTTGGACCATAATGTGGTCCAGGTTGACGGGCCAGGAATGATGGTAGTGCCCAGTATACAGTGTAGTTTAGCCTCAAGGCAATACCATGTAGCTGGATTAGCTTGGAGAAATACACTAGAGATTTCATGAGATTTCAATAGGGTTGGTGAAATCTGTCCATAATAGGTTACTTTTCTGTCCATAATAGGGGACTTTCTGTCCATAATAGGGACTAGAGGGCGCTGTTGTTTGTCCATAATAGGTAACTTTCATAATTGGCTGTCCAAAATAGGCGACTTTTTGTCCACAATACTCGAGTTTATTGGAGTAGTGCGCCATCCATTGTGTTGTCCATAATAGGTGATTTTGTTGGCGTACTCGTACATACGTAGTTTATTTCGCGAGTAGAAGTAATAATATTATTAGTTAATACTAATTTGCTTTCTCTTCAGACTTCGAGGCTACCTAGGCCTAGCTAGTAGGAGGCCTAGGCCTAATTAGTATAATTATTTAAGTCTCTCTAGCCTCTAGGCCTAGCCTAGGCTAGTCCTATTTTAGTTAGGCTACCTCAGTCAGGCCTAGGCCTAGGCCCTAGTACTACTACTAGCTTAGCTGGAGTCCATTTGTTATTGTCCACTAATGAAATGTGAGCTTTTTTTTTCTAGGCCTACCTTACAGCAGGGGAGGAATACAAATGACATGGGCTCATATTAGGTAGATAGGTTTCCTACTACAAACACCTAGGCCTATCCTCATTATCTGTTTTTTTATTATTTTATTTTTTTAATATGAATATTTTACAGACTAGGGCCTATGCCTACTCGTAACTATACTGCCTAACTGCAGGTCAGGTCTGGCGGACTAGTCACTATACAGTCTTTTACTAATACCACTGCCACCACAGCCCACTACTATACTTTGAAGACCGAAATCAGCTACTACTAGCCTAGTCTACTAGACCTATTGGTAGTTTGTCTTCAAATCACAGACATCTAGATTGCTAGATTGACCTATTTAAATTTTTGTTTTTTTAAATTATTTTTTGAATGAATGAGTCTTATCCAGACAGTTCGAACAGTTAGTAGGTTGGCAGTATAGTAGAGCCAGAGCTATTGTTACTGTATGTTATTAATTATGTCATCTATTTAAATCTCAATTTTTCCATATTTTTTGCATGTATCACAGATTGTGTACAGTGTATCTTCTGATCAATGTTATAGTACAGTAGCATGGACATTAACCAGGGTAAGTAACAGATAGGCCCAACTTACAATTGAAGAATAATACTTTACATACACTACCCACTAGGCCTACATCTTTTAGGACATTTTTCAAAATCCCAAGAAAAAGCCTATTTAGAAAAAGTATTTGTTTGCAAAAGTAATCTTCGGAAAAAAAGGATACAATTTAGTCAAACATTTTCAGAGAGACAAACTGAATTTTATCAGTACCGTAGTAGAAAAACTGACAATACATGAAAATTAATTTTTAACATTCTGATTTGAAATATTCTATTCATTTGAATTGCTAAGAAATTAAAAGTAGATATTTTTTTTTTCATTCATTATAAACATTACAATCACAGTACAAAGAATAGATAAATCCACTAACAAATTCATGCAGAAAATATTTCAAAATTTAATTGAATGTTATATTATTAAAGCATTCATTCAATAAAGCATTTGTCTTTAAAACATTTAATATCAGTTTTCATATAGTGAGTATGGTAATAATTGACTCTAACAACTGGTATAAACTTAAATTTAGTAAAACAATCCTACATATCTTTTTTTAAATGCAATAAAATATTTAAACATAACTGTTTCCCACCATACTGTTTCCCACCATACAACATGAAAATTTGTCTCAGCATTACTAAGATTGAAGTTACTTGCATTATAAAATACTTAAACATTATTATAGTATTTAAATGCTTCCTTTTTTTTTATTATAGGCATACAGATGTTTGATATTCTGCTCATATACAGTATGCTGCTGAAATGAAAAAGTACATCACTTTAACGTATTATTTTTGATCATAATCATCGATCAATAATTATAGTAATAAACATAATAATTATGGTTCATTTTATTTATCCTTGCTATTTTTTAAATTGTAGTTTAACCATGTTTTTACACTTTTAAAATTAATATAATTCAGTATTTTTTAAATGTGATTTAGATTTTGAATAAACTGTTCTGAATACAGAACAAAGGTGTTGCTTGTACACTGCGTGTATGTAAACTTGATTTATTGTCGTATTTCTTATTATTAAACATTAAAATTGATTCATTTAATTAAACAATATAATAAATGGATGAGATGTGCTGCTGTTGATACACTTTAGACTGGGATGGTTTGTCATTGAGCTATGTGGATCCAGAATTTTGAAATAGGGGAGGACCTAAAATGACGAAATGAAGTGCTGAACTGTGATGTCTTTTTCAATATTAAATTGATTTTTATTATTACTGTTAACAAAACAAAATAAGTCCAAAGAAAAAAAAATACAATTACATTGAAACACCAATGCATTTATAAAAATAACAGTTTACATGTTTATTATCTTAAAAAAATTAAACTTTATAAATATTATTATTAGAGTATATGGGTATTTTTTATTTTTGTAAAAGAACGTGTGGGTTTGGTGATTTATTTAAACTTGCAATAGTATGGTAAGTTGCGTAATGTCTGTCCGTACTATCAAACCTAAAATGAAGTTCAAATTAAATTATTTGTTGCTGAATAAATTTCACATTTCATTATTATTATTAGTGGACAATAACAAATGGACTAGGCCTAGGCTAGTAGTACTAGTAGGCCTATAGAGGTAGCCTAGCTAACTAGCTAGGCCTAGGCTAGAAAGACTTAAATATTTATATACTAATTAGGCCTCCTAGGTAGCCTCGAAGTCTGAACAGAAAGCAAATTAGTATTACTTCTACTCGCGAAATAAACTACGTATGTACGAGTACGCCAAAAAATCACCTATTATGGACAACAAAATGGATGGCGCACTACTCCAATAAACTCGCCTATTGTGGACAAAAAGTCACCTATTTTGGACAGCCAATTATGAAAGTCACCTATTATGGACAAACAACAGCGCCCTCTAGTCCCTATTATGGACAGAAAGTAACCTATTATGGACAGAAAAGTAACCTATTATGGACAGATTTCACCAACCCCGCTCTGAGATTTGGTGTGTGATGATTCAGTTTGATAATTAGCTGTGAAAAAAAATTGAATTATGAAGAAAATATTGTAAAATATAACAAGGAAGTTATACTATAGTATAATTAAGGGGTAACCGTAAAATATATTATAATAATAAATGCAATGGGAATTACTATTACTACTAATATTATGTATACAATATTACAGTTAAATTCATAGGTCGATATTATTTTATTATTATAAGGAAATCTGTTTTAGAATGAGAAAAAACCGTCCCAACCTAGATTTGAACCCAGCTATCAATAAAGCTATAAAGCTATTGGTACGAGTTGACCAATTATTTGGGTACGAGTTAGCCAAGTTTGGTACGAGTTGACATGGGTACGTTACGGGTTGACCAGCACCCTAGAATACGGATAAAGATCAACCCGTACTCCCATGCCGACTCGTTCCCATCCCATGGTAGAATACTACTTACATGTTAGTTTAGCCTAGCTGGGCTAACCTACCTCACCTCTCACATGCCCTCCTGAAAAAACGCGACCGAAATTACTGGAACCCTACCCTAGCCTACTAGATCTAGATAGTAGTGATCCGTAGTACCATGGAACTATAATAAATGGTAGACGTACTAGTACTGTGTAGTATATGTTAACATGTCTTGCTCTACGAGGCCTTTTTATGCTCATAGGATGGCTTTTTTGGGCGTCCCAATGTAGGCCTATGCCTAAAGCTAGGACAGATTTCCCATTCCAGCAGGCCTGTAGCCTATGCTCTAGTAGGGCGGCCGGGTGTACTCTGGTCGATTCACCCCTGGTTGACTCGTACCCATGCCAACTCGTACTTAACTTCCTACCCTAAACTCGTATCCAACCAAATAATTGGTTGATTTCCTGCTAGACCAGTAGGCCTAGCCTAGCTACAATATTCATTATGCTCGCTAAAAAGGTAGATGAGCTACTAGACTAATTACGTAATTCGTATAATAATAACAATAATTGACTAGGCCTAGTCTAGAAGGCCTAAAAGCGGCGGAAACACCTATCCATTCTTGTATGGCAGTACGAAAACCTGCCTATGATTGTGGGTGTCACGAAACCTAAGACCACGAAAGCTAAGACCCCCTAAGACCTAAGATCACGAAAGCTAAGACCCAAGACCTAAGATTACAAATATTTAACACACACTGTGCTACAGACAGTGTACCGTGTGTTAAAAGTACAGCATTTATAGCAGACAGCAACGTGTATAACGTGCTATAGTTTTACAGATAGCACCTGTGGACAGTAGCAGAATCGGGTGCAAAGTTAAACATATATACATTGTGATGTCAGTCAATAGGCCTACTCTTCTGAAGTCAGGAACAAAACAACGACAATCAGCTAAATTCATTCGTACTTTATTTACGTATTTACTTGTTACAATTGCACAAAGTAGACCAGACTCGACGCTGTATTCACAGTGAACGACGGATCCAGATCGTTAAATAGAGCAAGTAGGCCTATATACATGACTGAAATTATAAGCAATGCTGTAGGACCTACATACATTTTTTACTCTTATACTATTGGTATTACGATGACTGCTATCTTTCAGGTTTTGCTAGGACTAAGCAGTTCCGTGACGACTTTAGTTGGTCAATACTTTGGAAAATAGGATGTAAAAAATGCGAAAGTTATTGTGAAGTCAGCGGTTATTTTTCTATGTAAGTCAAAAAAAGAAAGGGAATTCCTGCTCAGTCTATCGAGGTAATCCTCATCATACAAGTTTAGGGTACTAACAACATTATAATCCTCGGTGACCTAATGAATACAATTCAGGCCTTTGTGTCGTAACAAGAATGCATATTAGTATGTCCTTTGTAGCTTATTATCAACTGTTAAGATTATTGAAATTCTTGGTCGAAACTAGAATAAAATGAATTCTATGCTTATGTACCACTGACCGTCAAAGAACACTATCACATGAAACGAATGAGGGACCGGCGCAAATGTATCAACACTTCCTATTCAGAAGAAACGTTTGGGTGTGGTCAAGCACTTAATATTATGTGTTCTATTGTTAACTGATATTATATGTTTCTGTATTATATTGGGGCTTTCGTTTGTAGCTGCTGTTACACTCTTCTTGTCACGAGATTATGTTGGATATATTTACACCTATGATAGGTATGTATGCAAATTAATAAAATACACCTGTTCCACGTCACGTGCGATTTTCGATATAGGTATTATTATAGAATTATTGGCCTCTGAAAGAAATTAAGGTATTTATGACGTTATCGTATTCTAAAGTTGCTCAACTTCACAATGAATTTGGTTGTTTGTTAAGTTGATTTAAAGAAATTTAAAGTACTGCTCGTTATGACATTTTCCTCTTTATTTAATGTCTACATAGTACATTGCTGTATACTTTCAGAATGGTTAGAGCATAGTGCATGATATAGTGTCTACTTAAATTCTACACTTTACCCATTTTTTATTCTGTATAATCATTTTCATGTTTTTCATTTTAAAAATTGTGTTTTACTTTCTAACTTTAAACCTTTATATACAAACAAATAACTTTAACTTAAATAATTATTATTTATTGATTTATGATTATGTGAACTACCAATGTTACTTTATGTATCTCGGGTCCAAATCAAATTATCCCTGTTATTATTTATTCTTTAAGAATAAAAACAATAATTCCGCTAAATGTTATTGTTTATTTATAGAGAAATAATAACGGCATTTGCAAAGATAATACCCTTGACTATCATAATGATTTTCTCTGCAACAATCGAAGTAAGTTTTCTTGTTTTTCCTGGCAGTGACATGAATAATTTGTTGTATTATTTTCTTATTTTTATAATTCTAAATTAATATAAAGGTTGCGGTACACCACGTATATTAGTTCTGAAAAGAATGTTGCCCAAACGCCATGTTTTTAGATAGGCCTACGTTTGTCCTATATCAGCTCAACTTTATGTATGACACGCCATGTGTACCAAAATGTTTTTATTTTCGTCAATATTAAGCCGAATCGCCGTACAAAATCTAGACTACAAGTTTTATTACAATACGCC
This sequence comes from Antedon mediterranea, assembly GCF_964355755.1. NCBI lineage: Eukaryota > Metazoa > Echinodermata > Crinoidea > Comatulida > Antedonidae > Antedon > Antedon mediterranea. The sequence continues at coordinate 4,503,315 of NC_092677.1, forward strand.
ATTTTAACATACATGCATAATGAATTGTTTCTATTACTATCAGGCGATTGTCAAAGCAATATTACAAGCTATTGGTAGACAGAATATTGGAACTGTTACCAGCTTGATTTCCTATTCATGTGCACTCCCACTGTCTTTTTTGTGTTTTGTTTGCATTTAAATTAGATTGGAAAGCAACAGGTACGTACGTTTATTATCCTATTTCCCCCCCCCCCCTTTTTTTTCGTTTTTTTTTTCTGTTTTCTTTTTTATTTCTTTCTTTATTTTTCTATAATTGTTGTCACCATCAGTAACTCAACATCATCATAATTATCTTCTTATCATCATCAATATAATTTATCTATATATATCACCATCGTCATCATCATTCTCACCCTTTCTTCTAAATACCATTTATTCTTATTATTAAATTCACTTAAGAATATATATATATTTTGCAGGTCTTTGTGCTGGTATTATATTTGGTACTGTTCTAGAGGCATGCATTCTTCTTGTGGTTTTATTTAACATAGATTTAAAAAAGAAAGCGGACTTGGTGAGTTTTGAGAATTTTATCGTCACTCCTCAATCCTGAAAACCCTGAGAAAATAAGGTAGATTTAGATTGAAATAAAAAAAACTTATTGCTTTAACTTGACGATGCAAGATACAATATTTGTTAAGTCAAAGTATCAGCTGTAGGCTTTTCCAAACCAGGACATATTGATGAATAGTTCGCTAGGTGTAGTGGCCAAACTTGTGGAAAGTATACCACCATTTAGGCATAGGCTACTTTTTAAATTCTTAGTAAGACCTATGTTGTTTTTCTTTTCTTTTAACATATTATGTGTCCTTATTTAAGGCTATCGAGAGATGTCGTGAAGAAGACTTAAGAACACATAATAGCGTTCAATCAAATGGAAAGTTACAACATGAGGGGAAAGAAGAGTCAAGTTCACTTATTGCGAACACCAAGTACATATTGAGCAAGACAACAATTATTATTAGAATATTAAACTTTGCAATTCCAATTTTACTCTTTTTAGCAAGTTTTTTTATGTATTTACTTTATTAAAAAATTAAACAAAAAACCTATTAAAATGAATTATGTTAAATATATATATACATTTTGCAAAGCACGCTCGTTGAGCTTATGCACTCTTTGTGTTCGTAATCAGTGTACCATGTCCCGCATACCTGGGCATGGCTCAGCCTATATATTGTGCCAGTTCTGTGAGAATGAGAAAAAGTCGCCCCAACCGAGACTCGAACTCGGACCGCCTGCTTGATATGCAGATGTCCTAACCATTAGACCACTGGGGCTTTCATGGTATTGTTCGAACTCGATTGGATAACGACTCTTTAACATTCTCGGCGTGGTACGGCGGAACATATATATACGTTAAGTCTGGAAAAAAGCATCCACGCTAATTTATATATATATATATATATATATATATATATATATATATATATATATATATAATTAGCGTGGATGCTTTTTTTAAAATGGTTTAATACGCATTCAACAACAGCAAGGAACTTACGAATTACATGTCAAAAGTCATGAGTTACAACTCATGACCTTGGAGTTGACGATTATTTTTCTAGCTTGACAAAGAATTAAGCTTCTTTGATTTTACGCGGATAATTTTAGTAACAGAAATAAATTTAATTGTAAAGCAATTCTCAGGCAAATAGAAGAGGAACCATAAAGGATTTAAGAATATTACTTATGTATATATATTTTAAACTACTGTTGCTGTACATTCATGTAAAACACAAATTCTTTTTTTTTCTAATACTGTTATAATTACTATAATTATAAAAAAAAAAACTACACTGTACATATTTCTCCTTTCTTGTTTGTAAATAATTTTCTTGTCCATTTTTTGGTCTTTCCTCCTCTTTATCTTTTTTACTGTTAAACTTATTATTATCATTAGAAATAAAATGATCACCTGTTGTTATTGTATGATATTCTTCTTCTTTATTTCTTTTTGTACAGATTGTGTGTCACAAATATCTCCAAAAGTTTAATGTCAATGATTATCAAAATGTCTTTCAAATACTTTAACTTAGTTCTAATAAGCTTTTCATCGTGATCACATTATCAATCATATCTCCATAATTCATTACATATAAAATTCACTACACGTAAACTTTAGGTAAGGTTAAAAATATTAGCAAATAAAAACTTGTGCGTTTCAAGTTCATGCGCGTGAAATCACGCGTTAAAAATTTAAAAATCTCAAAATTAAGTTTTGATCAATTTAGAGCATATAGCCTATAATATACTTAGTAAACTACTATCTATATGATATAAAATATACACTGCTTGGTAATTCGATGCCTCCCCTCAATTAAAAGCTAACTCAAAACATGCGTAACAATATACAAATATTCCACAGCGCTTGTTCTATTCACCTTTACTTCGCAACATTCTATAAAAGAACTTTTTGTTTAGTATAACTAACTATAACTATTACGGACCTGTCTTGATTCCTCCGCCAAGGAGGTAAATCGATCGCGTGTGTTTGTTTGTCTGTTTGTTTGTTAGCAGGATTACTCAAAAAGTAATTACCAGGTCTTTACCATGAATGAATTCTGGACCACTTGTCCAAAAAACTTCATTTTTGTACAAGAGGCAAGAGTTATAATTTGTGATTTGTAATTTTAAAACATAATTTGATTTAATGTGCACGTTTTTTGATGCGAGTATTTTACAAAACCTATTTCTTTTCAAATTCACTCGTTTGATTTTCGCGTTGCTGTTCTATTGTTAGTCAACTGAAGCTATTGTTAATTGAAAGGCTTGTTACATAACCATTACACCAAACTCGCATACACATGCTTCTATATATACATTTACGTAAGGGCAAACAAAATTCGGTAAATCGCGCTTTACTTTTAGAATTTTTACTCGATGGTATATAAAGTTGGTTCGTACTTTCGGTACTGATTTTAACCACCTGATGTAACCCTGTTTACTAATTAATTTAAGTTAGATAATTAGTTATTGACGATTAAAACGAATTTAGGTTCAACGATTTGCCCCAAATAGGGGTGTTTTCCGATCGTGGTATACACTGTCTAATGGATGTCCATCTTGAAAAATACCCGCCACAAAATTGCGAGGAGGCTTCGCATTTTCCTATCTCCTCCTACGATAATTGTTTTTAATAGCTGAAAACCGGTTGAACAGCTCGAGTACAGTATCATAATGTTGAAGACAGGGCGATGTTCTTAAAAAAATACTATTTTGATAGATTTAATATACGTTTATGCAAATGTATTGATTTTAAATGATTGGAACATTCCAATCTCTGTTCCACAATTGTCTATTCCCTCAGGCGTCGTATAGGCAAGTACTGTATACTCATAACAGAAATTCGATCCATTTTTAAAAAATCTGTGCTGCAGAGGTTGGATATAGATTTTTTTTAACGGATAATGAGCTAGCGTTTTCAGTCGCCGTATATTAGGTACAAATCTTTATTATTGCAGTTAAACCACCCACGTGACATCATCACCCTTCCCTCACTGCCATGAGTAGCGTTGTAAAGCCAGTAGAGGATAGGCCTGCGGTACATCACATGCCCTAAACGCAGAACTACTTTGGTGGGTAGGATAGGAACCAACTTAAGTATGAATTGGCTCTAAGAAACAATTGAAAACCATTAGTCCTACTAATTAAGTTGAGTTAGATAATTTAATATTTATTGACGATTAAATCGAATTTATGATTTTCCCCGAATAGAGGTGGTTTTCACAAATTGTTTTACATTATATAAACATATACACGTCGTAGTGATGTATCGTTACATGTACTGTACTATTTCAATCGACTATGACGGTGATAGTTTCAACAAAGTATTAAATCGCAATGTTTTACTGTGTGTAGTGGTATATTATTTGTAAAACATGAAAACAATTAATATTTCGTTACTAAATAGATAAAGAATATATTTAAAAATTGTTCCTCTTTGCACCCATCCTCTTCCCCATCCCTCAACCCTAATGTTACATACAAAACACAAATTAAGTTTGTTTAAATTTGACTTAAACAATTGATCTCATTTTGTGACAAGTTTCTCTAAGACTTTCGGAAGTAATTCCCAGGGTGCTAATTTTAGTTGAGTACATAAATCACAGTGTCTTTTTATTCGTTCCTGTAAACGACATGTATTATTTTCCTGCGGTACGTACATTTGAAATAGCCAGTTTTTTAACGCTGAAATTATTATGTATTCGAGAACCATCTGTGGGCACGACCTAGATGGTACGCGAGCGAAGCGAGCGTACCATCTAGTTTAACATAATTTCTCTAATAAAAGTTTACTATTTAATATTGATTGTGTTGACCCCTATTTGACAGTTTTAAAGTTTTACAATAGGATTTGTGATATTCATATGAAGTTTTCTTTTATGTTACTGTAAGCCTATACACTATTCTATTATGATGGGTTTCTCGCTCTGTTGAACAAAGAGAAATAATTTTTCTTACCATAACAATGAAGAAGCTACACGGAGAAACCATGCATTGAAAGCTACAACGGCCAACATAGCGCTAAACATTGAGATTGAAAATAACTCAAAGTAATGTTTGTGTATTAAGGCAGTGTACCGTAGCATACCAGTGGATGTATTTTGTAAGAATCACTACTAACTGTATAATAGCATAAGACTAGAATCAGTTCTGTAATCATGGCCGAAAAAGAGGACACGGATCGCTTGGAAACATTTACATTTTCAGCGTTTAGAAACGCAGTTAAAGATATTATCAACGTGGGGTGTATTTTGGTAAGTTACCGTGTACTTTTTGTTTGACTCTTGTCCTGATTTCTTGAGTTAAATTCGGTGACGTTTCTGGCATAGTGACATTTTAAATCTGCGAGTTGAGGAAGTGGTATATGACCGGTGGAACTTTCGACAAGTTGAGCCGCCGGCGGTGATTTCTATGAAACGCCCAGTGCGACATTTCGCGTAGTCTAGTGATTAAAGTAGTACGTGTATGTATACATAAGTTCATCATGGTCTTTAGGTTTATTGTGTTATAAAAATCAATAATATATAATTACATATCTCTATTAAAATACTTTGTATAACTGAAGAAGCTGTTAAATACAAAGAATAAATCAATCATGTGTGTTGTTTATTCATTAATTCCAGACATTTTCAATTTGCCTCGAGTACCTAATGTTGACAGTATCCGTGTTGTTCTGTAGTCGTTTCGGGCAAAATGAAATGGCCGCCGTAACGTTAGCGCAAGCGGTAAGAATTTTTTTCTCTCATTTTTAAAGTCTCCAATTCAGGGGACACCTCTATTAAGGGATATTCTGTGAAATAAACAAGAGGAATATTATGTATACCTGGGTGGAGAGAGGCAACGTAAGTAAAGTGTGTATTGCTTTGGAGTACAAGAATGCGAGCGTTGGATTCGAACGATCATGAGCTGTAGTGTCCAACACACCGTGTTCTTTAACGTGTAATAATCACCCGATTCTGCAGCTGTCACTAGGTATAGGTCTTAACTGACCATTGAACGTCATCTAGATACGAGTCTAGATCAATAGCCAGATGAGATATACCAATTAGTGACAACTGAAGAAAATGAATGTGTCAAATCGTTGCAAGCAACTTGACTTGGCGAAAGCAGTAAACTTAGCATAGATCGTCTTTCAGATCTGACAGCCAATGAAGCGGGACATGACGGGAGGCCAAATTGCTGTCCAGAATATGAATAGCAGCTACGCAACAATTAGTTGTATTGCAATTTGTTAAGCCATTTAATTATTAAGTTTTCTAAATTCAAATTGTTTATACCTTATATTATGTATTATTTTAAATTATAGTTGTTAAGCCTAGTTTGCTTCGTTCCTGCAGTCGGGTTAATGACAGTGTGTAATACATACTTCTCTGTTGTAAGTATTAAAGCTTTGTTTTTTAACGGTTAATGTGGGCTTATTTTTAAAATCTTGATTCCCAATCACAAGCAACATTTCAGATGTTCCATCGCGTCGTATTTTATCAAATAACTTTGCGTTGCGTCTTTAGAGTTATCTATAGAGGTGAAGTATCGCATTAGAAGAATGTAATATCAGGGGTACCCCAGGGGTCAGCTCTTGGCTCTCTTTTGTTTATATTGTATGTGAGTTATCTTGAATATGGTATAGAATCTTAAATTTTTCAATTTGCAGATGACAATACCATTTCAAGACCTATCCATGAATTAGAAAACTGTATAAAGTTACAGAGTGATTTAAATAAGATTTATGAATGGTCCGATGATGTAAGATGTAGTAAAGCAATGTCTTGGATGGCAATGCTAAAACTTTAATAAGCACTAATATTACCTGTTATGACTTTATACTGTTGTTGTATGTGGGCACCTACTGAAATATCTCATATGTATAGACTTGAAAGGGTACAGAGAAAGACCACTAGAATAATTATGTACAGAAAAGAAAGAAATTGGGACATTTCATATTTGTACAGGTTAAAGACCCTAAATATTTTTATAATAATGATGGAGTAAGAGCAGTTTTCTGTTTGGGCTCATGCCTATTACTTGCTCCTGGCAAGATAAAATGTAAAACGTACTCTTAAGAACTTTTGCCTAATAAATATTATTATTATTATCATAATTATTATTATTATCATAGTTCGCATTAAATCTATAAAAGCAGAAATAAAGAATGAGATAAAAAGAGCAAAATATTTATTTAAAGGAAAGCTTGAAAATTCCATGGAATCTGGAGATGCCAAGGCGGCCTGGAATTGTATGAATATTATGTCTGGTGTTAAAGCAAAAAAGAAGACGGACCTTTTGCTATACAGTGACGGTGATAAATTTGTTAATGACCTAAACAAGCACTTTGCGCGATTTGAGAATGCCAGTCCTACCAATTGTACCAATCTGACTTCAAATATTATTACTAGCGAACAAGTTAAGATTCAGCCTTGGAAAATTGAAAAGTTGTTCAAAAAAGTGAAACGAAATAAAGCAAGTGGTCCTGATAACATTAGCGGCTGTATTCTGAGGACATGTGCCCATGAACTGTCTATTCCTTTTACCAAACTGTTTCAACTGTCGTTAGATAATCATATTGTACCATCGGTCTGGAAAGATGCATCTATTATTCCAGTACCCAAAATTCCAAACCCTAAGATTTTGAATGACTACCGCCCAATAGCCTTAACCTCGATAGTGATGAAATGTTTTGAAAAATTTATGTGTAACTCAATTATTACTCCCTTATCCCATTTAATTGATCCCTATCAGTTTGCATACCAATCATGCAGATCTGTCGATGATGCGATACTAACTCTTACCCAACTGCTAAACCAGCATACAAATAACTTAAGTTGTTATGCGAGAGTTACCTTTGCTGACTTCTCCTCAGCATTTAATACCCTTAATCCTGCCATCTTAATAGATAAGTTGATTAAGCTAGAGGTGAACCCATCCATAATTAAATGGATTGAAAGTTTCTTATGCAATCGAACACAGAAGGTATCTCTTGGTAACTATAAGTCGAGTGTGATCAACACAAATATAGGATCACCCCAAGGATGTGTGTTAAGCCCCCTCCTATTTATTTTATATACCAATGACTGTAAGTCAACTTCTAGTAGCATACATTATTTAAAATACGCGGATGACACCGCCATTGTTGGCCTATTAAAAAACAGAGCTAGTGAAACTGAATATCATGATGAAATCATTGCTTTTTCGAATTGGTGTAAGGCAAATTGCCTCTTACTAAACGAAAAGAAAACCAAAGAAGTAATAATTGATTTTCGAAAAAAATGTACTGCTCTGGCTCCCCTAAAAATTAATAATCAGGAAATTGAATCTGTTGAAAGCTACAAATACCTAGGTGTGACTGTTGATAACAAATTTAGCTGGGAGAAACACTGTAAAAATACTATAAAAAAAAGGAAATACACGACTGTTCTTTCTCAGAAAACTGAGAAATTATGGGGTAGATAGAACTGTATTAAATTTATTTTACTCTTCGATTGTTGAGAGTGTGCTCACTTTCTGTTGTGTTGCCTGGTTCTGTGGATGTAGAACAGAAGAAAAAACCAGATTACAACGAATATTAAATAAAGTAGGTAGGATCACAGGATCTAGACATAATTTCGATGACCTTTGCAACAAAATCATAAGAAATAAGGCTATGAAAATATGCGACGACTCAAACCACCCTTTAAATAAACATTATGTTAAAATGAGATCAAAAAGACTAAATGTGCTGAGATCGTGCAATAGTAGGGTTATGCGATATTTTAATTCTTTTGTTCCGTATTCTATTAGACTGTTAAATTATTTTGCATAATTTTTGAAATTTTTGATGTATTGCAGCTTTTTATTTTTTATTTAGTCAATTGTAGTCTTATGTTCATACTTGTACATTGTTAAATATAATATAGTGTTTTTAAATATTGTAATTAATTTTTTTTATATGAAACGTTTTTATATATTTTTTGTACAATTTTGTGAAAAGCACTCAAAATATTTTCCTATGTGGACGAAATAAAGTTATCAAATTATCAAATTATTAAACAATTTTCAGAATATTTCTAATGCCGGTAAATATTATTTTACAGGGTCACGGAGCAAACCTCGGACGATCACAAGGAATCTACATTCAAAAGATGGTGTATCTATCAATAATTGCGTCACTCATTTGTAGTGCGATACTTATACAAGTTGACTATTTTGTGCTTATTTTGAACAAAGAACCAGATGTAATTATGTAAGTTATAGCTTTTTAAATCAATATAGGTCTACTTTAATAACTTTATTAATCATTTTAAATACGATTGTGATGGCGCTAGTCACACTCCGTTATGCATGAGTAATTAATGAATGACGTAATGCATAAATTGGCATATATAGGCTTATGAGTAAGCATTGTACAACGAAGTCTTGAAGAATGCGTTATGCTTATTGTAAGAAGCTAGACTAGATGTTGTAAATTAAGTACGAATGGCAATACGGATTCAGCTGAACAGAATTACCTTACAGTTATAAAAATTTTAGTGATAATTTTCAATCACTTAAAATTGTATATTTGTCTTTGCTATTAGATTGGTGGATATTTTCGTACGGACATTTATCCCAGGTACACTTGTAAGTGACGCTTGTTATAATAGTAATAATAATAATAATACAATATATTATTTGCATAATTAATGAGTTCACACGTGGACCTTTCGACTACATACTTCTCTCATAAAGATTGGTTCCAACTAGCGACGCAACGTAACGCAATCTACGCCACGTAGGAAAATGCCATTCTAATAATTGTGTTTGCCCCCGCCTGCGTGAAATCAAACTTGCGATGTTTGCAGCACTATTGCGTCCACTTGTGATTACGCAATACAGCACTTTGCGTCAATACGTCGCTGCGTTGCGTTCTAGTAGGAACTACGTTTGAGAGTCACGCCATGTCAGTGCAGCGACAGTGACTGTGCCTAAACTAGAACAACGCGGTCATTACCATGAAGCGAGTGAGTCTCGAATCCTTTATGAGATAACCCTTATTACGTCGGTACATTTGTAGGCATACAGTTCAGTTTAGTCTCCTAACCCTGATAGGGTTTTGTTGAGGCACCACTGGTGACTTTTTGTCAATCCTCATCCATCGATCTCTGTCCCCTGTAGCTCTTTGTGAGTCAACAAAGGTCAAACCTGTCCATTCCTTGATGTTGTCTTCCCATTTTTTTCTCTGTCTGCCTCTTCTTTTCCCTTCTGGTACGGTACCCTGTAGGATGGTATTGGCCAGCCCACTATATCTCGACACGTGTCCGTACCACTCCAGCCTCCTACTTTTCACAATCGATAGCAGGTAGTCATACACTATGATAAGAAATAGAGTGGTTTTAATTTACTTCTACGTGTTAATGTCTGGTGGGAAGAGCCACTTATTTCTATTCAATTTCATTGCTTAATACAAGATATAATGTATCTCGTTTATTTTATAAGAATTTAAGCGTAATACTTTTGTGTTGGTGTATGTTGATTGTAGGCTGCGTTTTTGACATTTGGTCTTAGTCGAACATTACAGTGCAGGAATAAAATGGCCGTCACGGCAGTAGCAGCTACCATCAGTTTAGGTTCTGATGTGTTACTTAATTATATGCTAGTGTATGTGCTGGACATGGGATTCAGGTAAGTGTACAGCAAAATTATAACATTTACATTTTAGGCCTATTAATGTTTGTAGAATATATAGACGAAATGTACCACGAAATTAAGTTGACGCATGCGTACACTTTTATTATAGTGCAAATAATAATAAACATTCTCTTGATATAGAGGATCGGCTATTGCTGTGGTTGTGGCACAATACATTAATTGTATCATATTAGCAGTATATGTATACAAGTACGAAGATCTTGAGTGTAAGTCTATTATTTTCACTTAGCTAAATGGGGCGTGTAGTTTATCTAACTATTTTGAAGGTATTTGAAGTATAAGTATGGCACGCCATGTTTGTCAACATTATTTTCTTCTTACGAATCACTAAGATTTATCATCTCTTGTTCGTAATTTCAACTATTAAAAAAAATTGTATCAACAGTTTTTTCTCTCAAATCTTTGGAGAACTGGGGTGAATTTTTCTCAATCGCCGTACACGGATGTCTTACACTCGAAATAATGCAGTTTGCCATTGTGATTTCTTATATACTAGCAGGTATTGTAATTTTAACAACATTTGGTCAACATTTTTGTTGATTGTGTCCGTCCGTTCAAAAAGATGGTGTATCTATCAATAATTGCGTCACTCCTTTGTAATGCGATACTTATACAAGTTGACTATTTTGTGCTTATTTTGAACAAAGAACCAGATGTAATTATGTAAGTTATAGCTTTTTAAATCAATATAGGTCTACTTTAACAACTTTATTAATCATTTTAAATACGATTGTGATGGCGCTAGTTACACTCCGTTATGCATGAGTAATAATGAATGATGTAATGCATAAATGGGCATAAGCATTGTACAACGAAGTCCGGTAATGCGTTATGCTAATTGTAACAAGCTAGCTTCAGGGCATATTTATCGTAAACTTTTGTGGAAGGAGCAGGAAACTTTCCCGAGTTCCTTAGCAGAATGGACATTTTTAGTATACTTATTTTTATAGGACAATTTGGCGCTCTTGGAATTGCAGTTGTGGGTGCTTTTGACATACTTGCAGTGTATGTTTATATCGTAAGTATGGTTCTTGTTAACAATAAATAATTATAAGTCAAACAGATTCCATAGTTCAACATGTACATTCTAGTATAGAAATCGGCTTCGCTTCGGTTACTCATGGAAAATTCTTATTCATACATCATTCATTATTTGTTTTTACACACCTACTGTTCTAAACTGAGTTCTAAGTCATCGTCCACGACTAGGCCGGCAAGCAATGTCACTCACAAAGGCAGAGTTGACACGGAGTAGAACGTCGTAGACGGTGCGCTAGCTCCACAGGCGACAACCTCGCGTGGCACATTTTTACAAAAGTGATCGTTTATTAGTGCAAGATAATAAACGGCACGTGATGCATAATTAACCAATAAAATGGCAATTATACACGTAGGTACACTCGTCCTTTTTATTACAATTTCTACTATATTTCAGCTTTTAATAGGACTAAGCAGTTCCGTAACAATTTTAGTTGGTCAATACTTGGGAAAAAACGATGTCAAAAATGCGAAAATCACTGTGAAGGCAGCGTTCATTTTTCTATGTAAGTCAAACAGAGAAAGGAAATTCTTGATGGGACCTTAATCGATGGGGCGTAATCCCTCACCATACATAATATAAGTTACTGATAATGTACGCCTACGGTATGTTCTATGATGGGTCAGTAAAAGTAAAGGTAAAATTACCTGGTATGATTGTAAGTAAAAGAAACATGTTGTAGTATTTTCATAATTTATTAAGTGTTTATAAACCTAGACTGTGGCACACCCATTGAAACGAATGATAGTTTGGTCCTGAAGGGGAATGATATTCTGTATTTTTGTAAACAAGAATATTATATTTCTGTGTTTTAGTTGGCGTTGCTGTCGTTGTTGGTCTTCCTCTCCTCTTCTTACGAGATTATGCTGGATATATTTACACCGATGATAGGTATGCATGCAAATTAATAAGATACACCTGTTTAAAACGAAAACATTCGATAAACGAATAACAGTTGGTTTGACAAATTTCTCAAAAAAGAAAAACTGTCAGACATTTCAGGACAAAGAAAATCGTCCTCAGAATTGTGAATTTTCCACAATTTACGAATTGATCGATTCACAAGCGACAGTTGAACTAAACAATCGCTTGTGATTGGTCAATTCACTTGCGTTGCGTTACGTCCTTGTGTTGCGTCGCTAGTGGGAACCACGCTTTATTGGTCATTTACTTGGGTTGCGGCTCACGTCACTGGTGACTGGAAATAAAATCTACCTAACTTTGTAAATATTTAACATTAAAAATGAATTGTTATACAAAGTAGGACATTTTTAATATAATTCAATTCTTTTCCTTATTTATAGTGAAATAATAGCGACATTTTCAAAGATAATACCTTTATCTGTGGTAATGGTTTTCTCGGTAACAATCGAAGTAAGTTTTCTTTTGTTAACAATATATTTCTATAAGATGCGTCTGGCGTTAGACTTCGTCGATGGTTATGTCCACCCTTATGTCCGTAGGCAAGACTTTACTTACATTTTCCAATCTCTACCTATGAGAATGGGTACATGTTAGGATCAAACACAATTGCGCTGATTAATATAATAATATCCTGGATTTATATAGCGCCTAATGTTGCGAAACCTCTACATTATTACCCCAGTCATTTTTTCCTGATCAAACACGTATGAAAACATACTCCCATAATGCAGCTAGTAATCAGCGGAAAGTTGTGTCTTGATCTAACCGGGTTCCCAAATATATAGCTGGGTGGAGAGAGACAAACGTAAGTAAAGTATCTTGCCTAAGGATACGGCAAGAGTTGGTTTCGAACCTCGTTAGTATTCGAACATTCAATACACTGCCCACTAGCTGGAATATCATGGGAGTATGTTTCTATAGGTTTACATGCTCTGAAGCATTGTGCATTTAGCGCTATTGTTCGTGTGTGCTCCAACCTTTATTAGCAATACGCCATTTTAACATGCATTCATGGAAATCTTCTTCTTTTCTCATTCTATCAGGGAATTAACAAGGCAATATTACAAGCTATTGGTAGACAGAATATTGGGACTGTTACCAGCCTGATTTCTCATTCATGTGGACTCGCACTGTCTGTTTTGTTTGCATTTAAATTAGATTGGAAAGCAATAGGTATCGTCATCATCATCATCATTGTTTTAACCATTGTCCTTACAGCTCAACATAATCATCATCATTATCTTCATACTTATCGTCATTATCATTTTATCGTTGTCGTCTTTGCGACAGCACCATCATCGTCGTCGTCGTCATCATCATTATCATCATCATTATTCTTATCATCATTCTCACCCTTTGCAACGCAAAGACGTAACACAACGTAAGTGAGTTGGATTATTCGAACTCTCGCTTGTCATTGGTTAACACGCTTGCGATGCGTTTACGTCTATGCGTATTTTACGTTATTATTGCATACACGTAAAAAATAACTTATTTTTTTGCAGGTCTTTGTGCCGGTATTATATTTGGTACTGTTATAGAGGCATGCATTCTTCTTGTTGTATTAATGAACATAGATTTTACACAGGAAGCGGAGCTTGTGAGTTTGATACGGTCTTTCCAATTTGTCGGCGGCACCCACCATCGGCAGTATGGATTGAGTGTTAGAGTAGCTATACTAATTGTCAAAAAAACCACCATCTAGGCTACCTTCGTATTTCTTAAAATAAGACTTGTTTCGTTACCGTTAAGTGTTCGTTTTCTTTTACCATATTTTGTCCTTATTTAGGCTCTTGAAAGATGTCGTGTATCTGAAGAAGAATACTCGGAAATTGTGGATGATGAAGTTCCAAACGGAATGCAACTTAATAGCGTTCAATCAAAGGAAAAGTTACAAAGTGATGGGGAAGAAGAGTCAAGATCACTTATTGCGAATACCAAGTACAGATTGAGCAAGACAACAATTATTATTAGAACATTGAATTTTACCATTCCGATTTTTATTTTTCTATCAAGTCTTTTTATATACCTTTTCTAGCAAATCTTTTTATATACCTTTTGTAAAATATCTCACAAACACAAGATAACTCTATGTTCAAATTTTTACACAATTTGAAATGTGGTTTCTTCTCAATGTAAAACTATAACAAAAATTAACATATATACACACAAGTCCGGGGAAATGGCAAAAGGCTTCCTAATTTCTAGAAGTTTTATCAGATAAATCTATATTGTTTACGTTTGTAACATGGCAACAGTGCAGATTTTAAAATTCCCCCCCCCCCCCATCCCCTAAGTAACATGTTAACATGGTGACATTTAAAATATATATAATATATAGTCAAAAGTTATTTGTATTACGCTGCATACAATAATTGAATTTAATTTATAAAAATGCAGATAATAGAAAAAAAAATAACAATAAAATGTGTAAAAGTAATAAAATACAGATGTATAAAATGAAAATGTGAAAATGAAAATGAGAATGAAAATGTGAAAATGAAAATGAAAATGTATAATATAAAGTGAGATTAATAATAAAAACGGCATTCACTCAGGCGCGGCCTATTAATTATTAAAATACTATTTGTTTATTTGTTGTGATTTGCGTCGGTATATTCGAAAATGCATTGTGGGACAAACAGTAATAGTTAACATGGTTATGCGGCTTTGGAGAAAAAATTGTGGGTTAATAATAGATTTTAATAATTAGATGATAATATTATTATTGATTGCTGTTATAATTTATTTCAATATAAAGGTAAACAATATATTAAATTACTTCGTAAAACACCATTATAAACAACTTTTATTAGTGAAATCAGTGAACAGTCTTCAATTTAACTACTATTTCAAAATGGAGACCCGTTGGTAACTACACATGTTCAATGCTTCAAGACTAAGTTGAAGTTTTGTGTCAACACTGAATTTTGGAGGTACATAATAATACCGATTGTATTTCCTTTAAATAGTAAATATTAGGCTAAGATCTACTATTGAAATCTTTAATGGAATAAGTCGTCCATTGAAGGAAACATGAATTGAAACTAAATAACTCTGGGCACAACATACCTGTATTGTTTTCTGTCAGCGAATATTTTTATGTAAGTCAAAATAAGAAAAGTAATTCTAGCTCAGTCAATCGAGGTAATCCTTCATAATACAAGTTAAGGGTAAACTAACAAAAGTATAAACCTCGGTGACCTAATGAATAGAATTCAGGCATTTGTGTCGTAACAAGAAACTAAATAACCCTGGGGACATACCTGTATTGAAAATGACAAGCATATTCATTATTTTTCTAAAGAATGGTTAGGTAGTGTACAGTAGCAGTGGGTGTATTATAATTGTACTACTACTTCTGTAATAGCATTAGGGCTTGAAGCAGTTCTGTAATCATGGCTGAAAAAACGGACACGAATACCTTGGAACTATACACATTCTCAGTGTTTAGAAATGCAGTTAAAGATATTTTCAAAATCGGGAGTATTTTGGTAAGTTACCGTGTCTTGTCCTGATACGTTATTTCTATAGCTACCTATTATAGGCCTACATCTGTTTCGGGCATAGTGACATTTGAGAGACGTTTTAGACGGCTTGCAACATGGGCAGACACCCTGGTCTTAACGGGACACAGATAGCCTACAGTTATTCCTGCCAGCTTACTCAATAAAACTCGGCTATCGTGATTTCACTCGATTTTAAACAAAATGCCTTATCATCAGATCTCCCTATATAATTTGATAATATTATTCCCTACAGTATATTCCGATGCTTTATGGCGTATATTTAATTTGATCTTTATTAATTTACAGTATAATTTTAATTGTTTAACTACCGAAACTTCACACGCGCAGTCTGATCCGTAAATAAAGTAAAAACTAAAATGGCTATAGCCACTAACGGCCAACTTAGTTGAAACAAGGAAGTTGCAAGGTGAACGTGTGAACTTATCGTGAACCCGGAAATTACTTCGACCCGCGTACAATTGAAATTAAATTGAAAATATACTGATGAAATCAAAAATGTTGTTATGAACCCGGAAATTACTTCGACCCGCGTACAATTGAAATTGAATTGAAAATATACTGATGAAATAAAAAAAAGTTGTTATAAAACTATTTATAATATCTTCCCCAGATAGAAATATGGAACAATAGCGTACTAGTACTGAAAACTAATGTTATCAATGCTACGTTTCGCGGTACATCTAAGATAGATAAGATTTATACCGAAGTTTTTCCATTGTGCTCGCCTATGCAGAATTAACCATAATTTATATATAGATGCATACTTATTTCACACTTCGTAAGTTCTGTCTACACTATCAAACTAGTTTGACAAAAGTTAATGTGCCCAATGGTAGTGATATGCTTAAATATGGTAGTGATATGACGTCATTATGCCCATATATGGGCACATATTATAACATTTTGATAGTGTAGACATAGCTTTATTCGATGGTATAAAATATGTGGCATACGAAATCAGACATAACTAGGAATTTTCAATGTTGAAATTGTTAGAAAAAACAGAAAATACACAATATTTGATAATACTAAACACAACTATCTTGATACCATGTCTATTTCCAGAAATATCACAGTCTAACCTTTTTTGTTGTTATAATCAGTATTTTAAGAAAAATGCTCGTAAACAAATTTTGTACTGAAGTAGCTATTCTATATTTATATTTTTAGACGTATACATTGTGTCTTGGGTACATTATGTTGACCGTATGCGTGTTGTTCTGCAGTCGTTTCGGGAAAAATGAAATGGCCGCCATAACTCTAGCATTAGCGGTAAGAAATGAACATTTTAAATCTTAAAACTGCTTAACTGTTATTTGTGAATGAACAGGATGCATAGAAATACTAATTGAAATGTAATTTACACTTCTAATTTAATTGTTTAACAAAATACCCTTTTTATTGGGTTAAATGGCTATGTTAAAAGCAACACATTGCGCGGCGTTTGAATAATGCGAAGCCCCTAGCTAGGAAGGCCTATGCTGTATCACCAGCGAGCCAAGCGATTCAGAAGAGCCCGAGCCGCGAGACAGGAGAGGGGGAGAGATACTGCCGGTCCTCGTCGTCTTTGCGCAAGGGTGTGTAACTAAATAAAACGGCTATGTCAACTGTATATGACTTTATGATCTAGCGAACACGGGATGTCCGTCGTCCTCCCCTAAGACTCCCTGTTTCGTAAAGTCACTAATATTTAGATGACGACGTTCAATAGTCAGTTAATGTCTACCTAGTGACAGATTTTTAACCTATATCATTTTCAATTACAGTTGTTATCCTCTGTTTGCTTCGTTCCTGCAGCCGGTTTGATGACTGTGTGCAATACATACTTCTCTGTCGTAAGTACAAAAAAAAAAAACTGCAACACAATAACACTATGTAAAATTCTTACGTCAACTACTGGGAACTACTGTAAGCTTAATATTATCAATTATTTGAAAGAGTAGGTAAATGTTTTAGCATGCAGATGTATTGTCTTTAGCTGAGTAATACATTTCTGATTGTTTGATACCTAGTGAGTTCTTCTATTTTTCGATTTAATTGTGATGAACTTAAATAAGGCTTAGGCCTACCGTTTTACGACTTTACTTTTTGTAAAGCTTGGTTTCCACTATGACGTACCGCAGGGGCATAAGCGTAATTTAATCAAATCACAAGCGATGGATTTGTCTATGTCGCAAGTGGGAATCAAAGCTGTAAGCTTGCTTCCCGTTGGGGCGCGCCGCGTGCAACGCGAAGGACGTTAACCTAACGCAAGCAAATTCGAATAATCCATCGCTTGTAATCGGAAATAGTATAGATACAGTTATCAATCAATATAACGTGCAATACAACAAAAATGTAACCATTTTTGCAGCATATTAACGATAAATTCATTTTTACAGGGTCAAGGAGCAAACCTGGGACGATCACAAGGAATCTACCTTCAGAAGATGGTGTATCTATCAATAATTGCGTCATTGCTTTGTAATGCGATACTTATACACATTGACTATATTTTGATGTTTTTGGACAAAGAACCTGATGTCATTGCGTAAGTTAGAGCTTTTTAAATCAATATAAGTCTATTTTAACAACTTTATTAATCATTTTAATATGTAATGGCGCTAGTTACACTCCGTTATGCATGAGTAAGTAATGGATGACGTAATGCATAAACGGGCATAGAGAGTAAGATTCTATTTGTGATAAGTTATAGCAGGGATTCACTCTTCCCTATTTAAAGCTATTAAATACAATTACAATGATAAACACTTGTATATTGATAATTTTTAATTACTTAACAAATTGCTTTATGTCTTTGAAATTAGATTGGTGGAAATTTTCGTACGGACATGTATTCCAGGTACTTTTGTAAGTAACGCGTTTTGTCATGTCATCTATGCATTTAATCGGCATTTCCAGTGCGTTTTTGTCATGTCACCACTGCAATTTGCCTCTTTTTGTGTTTTCTATCTTTAGGCTTAAACAACACATTTAGTTTCAGCAGGTCTACATCATGTAGGATGGATTGAGTAAAGCTTAGAAATAATCCCTCGTACATTTGTAGGCCTACATACTATCATGATTGAATATACCGTGGAAGCCCAACTTATTATGTTATTTTGATCGTTGCAAGATTGTATAGAAACTTTTTACACGGAATAATATTTTGTTTATACGGTATTTTTTTACTATAGGCTGTCTTTATCACAGTTGGTCTTGGTCGAATATTACAGTGCAGGAATAAAATGGCCGTCACGGCAGTAGCAGCTACCATCGGTGTAGGTTTTAATGTGTTACTTAATTACATTTTAGTGTATGTGCTGGACATGGGATTCAGGTAAGTGCACAGCCTATATTAGACATTTTGAATAATTAGGCCTAGATATTTGCAGAATGTATAACCAATGACAACTTATGTTGGCGCATGCGTAAGATTTTATTATAGTTTATGCGAATAAGGTGCAGAAAATTAATAGAAATTCTACAGTATAACATTTCTTAAAATGAACCTTTTTCTTTTTATATAGAGGATCGGCTATTGCTCTTCTCCTTGCACAATACATTAATTGTATCATATTAGCAGTATATGTATACAAGTACGAAGATCTTGAGTGTAAGTTGATTATGGATAAACATGAGAGGAGGATATGCAAATTAGCAGATTAGATTTCTCCCCCCTTCCCACTTTCGCCCTCTCTTGATATACTAACCAACACGTATGTATGCAATACTCGTCGTTGTTTTTGTTTACGTTGTTACAAAATGCCACCAGCAGCTGCGTCTTACTATTTTCGTTTGACAAGAATATCTATGACCCGTATGTAATGAATGAAAAAAATTGTTTTTTTTTGTGTTCCAATTATGTTTTACGTAGCGCCATAATAGAACGTATAATACATTTTACCTTCTCTAGTTAGTAATTTCAATATTTTTTTTTAATAGTTTTTTCTCTCAAATCTTTGGAGAACTGGGGTGAATTTTTCTCAATCGCTGTACACGGATGTCTTATATTTGAAATAATGCAGATGGCAATTATAATTTGTTATATTCTAGCAGGTATTGTAATTTTAACAATTATTATAATTATTAGTGATACAATACATGCGTGCGTGCGCGTACAAAAGCTGTATCAATATAAACAGCGTGTGCGTCCAAAAGCTGTCTCAATTAATAGCGTGCGCGTACAAAAACGGTATCAATATTAACAGCGTGCGCCTACAAAAACTGTATCAATATTAACAGCGTGCCCGTACAAAAACTGTATCAATATTAATAGCGCGAGCGTCCAAAAGCTGTATAAATATTAATAGTGTACGTACAAAAACTGTATCAATATTTATAGCGTGCGCGTAAAAAGGTGTATCAATATTAATAGCCTGCGCGTACAAAAGCTGTATCAACATTAACATCGTGCGCGTACAAAAGCTGTATCAATATTAACAGCGTGTCTTTTATGGTCCCACTGGTTTGTATTTCATTTAAAAATAATAGTATAACAAAAGTATTATTATTATTATTATTACTAGGCCTAGTAGCAGTGATTATTAGAATACTATTTTTTTTGTAGGACAATTTGGTGCCCTCGAAATTGCAGTTCTAGGTGCCTTTGAGATACTTGAAATTTATGTTTACATCGTAAGTAGGCCTAAGGCTCTTGTAGTAAGGTAACGGGAGGGAGGCTATAATGGAAATCGTTAGATTTGAACAAACAATTAGTAATTACACAAAAAGAGCAGCCAATATCAAAGTTAAACATATATACATTGTGATGTCAGTCAATACTCTTCTGAAGTCAGGAACAAAACAACGACAATCAGCTAAATTCATTCGTACTTTATTTACGTATTTACTTGTTACAATTGCACAAAGTAGACCAGACTCGACGCTGTATTCACAGTGAACGACGGATCCAGATCGTTAAATAGAGCAAGTAGGCCTATATACATGACTGAAATTATAAGTAATGCTGTAGGACCTACATACATTTTTTACTCTTATACTCTTGGTATTACGATGACTGCTATCTTTCAGGTTTTGCTAGGACTAAGCAGTTCCGTGACGATTTTAGTTGGTCAATACTTTGGAAAAAAGGATGTAAAAAATGCAAAAATTATTGTGAAGTCAGCGTTTATTTTTCTATGTAAGTCAAAAAAAGAAAGGGAATTCTTGCTCAGTCTATCGAGGTAATCCTTCATCATACAAGTTTAGGGTACTAACAAAATTATAATCCTCGGTGACATACTGAATACAATTCAGGCCTTTGTGTCGTAACAAGAATCCATATTAGTATGTCCTTTGTAGCTTATTATCAACTGTTAAGATTATTAAAATACTTGGTCGAAACTATAATAAAATGAATTCTATGCTTATGTACCACTGACCGTCAAAGAACACTATCACATGAAACGAATGAGGGACCGGCGCAAATGTATCAACACTTCCTATTCAGAAGAAACGTTTGGATGTGGTCAAGCACTTAATATTATGTGTTCTATAAAAATAAAATATTATATGTTTCTGTATTTTAGTGGGGCTTTCGTTTGTAGCTGCTGTTACACTCTTCTTGTCACGAGATTATGTTGGATATATTTACACCTATGATAGGTATGTATGCAAATTAATAAAATACACCTGTTCCACGTCACGTGCGATTTTCGATATAGGTATTATTATAGAATTATTGGCCTCTGAAAAAAATTAAGATATTTATGACGTTTTCGTTATCGTATTCTAAATTTGCTCAACTTCACAATGAATTTGGTTGTTTGTTAAGTTGATTTAAAGAAATTTAAAGTACTGCTCGTTATGACATTTTCCTCTTAATGTCAACATAGTACATTGCTGTATACTTTCAGAATGGTTAGAGCATAGTGCATGATATAGTGTCTACTTAAATTCTACACTTTACCCATTTTTTATTCTGTATAATATATCATTTTCATGTTTTTCATTTAAAAATTGTGTTTTACTTTCTAACTTTAAACCTTTATATACAAACAAATAACTTTAACTTAAATAATTATTATTTTATTGATTTATGATTATGTGAACTACCAATGTTACTTTATGTATCTCGGGTCCAAATCAAATTATCCCTGTTATTTTTTATTCTTTAAGAATAAAAACAATAATTCCGCTAAATGTTATTGTTTATTTATAGAGAAATAATAACGGCATTTGCAAAGATAATACCCTTGACTATCATAATGATTTTCTCTGCAACAATCGAAGTAAGTTTTCTTGTTTTTCCTGGCAGTGACATGAATAATTTGTTGTATTATTTTCTTATTTTTATAATTCTAAATTAATATAAAGGTTGCGGTACACCCCGTATATTAGTTCTGAAAAGAATGTTGCCCAAACGCCATGTTTTTAGATAGGCCTACGTTTGTCCTATATCAGCTCAAGTTTATGTATGACACGCCATGTGTACCAAAATGTTTTTATTTTGGTCAATATTAAGCCGAATAGCCGTACAAAATCTAGACTACAAGTTTTATTACAATACGCCATTTTAACATACATGCATAATGAATTGTTTCTATTACTATCAGGCGATTGTCAAAGCAATATTACAAGCTATTGGTAGACAGAATATTGGAACTGTTACCAGCTTGATTTCCTATTCATGTGCACTCCCACTGTCTGTTTTGTTTGCATTTAAATTAGATTGGAAAGCAACAGGTACGTACGTTTTTTATCCTATTTTTTTTCCCCTTTTTTCGTTTTTTTTTTCTGTTTTCTTTTTTATTTCTTTCTTTATTTTTCTATCATTGTTGTCACCATCAGTAACTCAACATCATCATAATTATCTTCTTATCATCATCAATATAATTTATCTATATATATCACCATCGTCATCATCATGGTCTTCTTAATACCATTTATTCTTATTATTAAATTCACGTAAGAATATATATATATTTTGCAGGTCTTTGTGCTGGTATTATATTTGGTACTGTTCTAGAGGCATGCATTCTTCTTGTGGTTTTATTTAACATAGATTTCAAAAAGGAAGCGGACTTGGTGAGTTTTGAGAATTTTATCGTCACTCCTCAATCCTGAAAACCCTGAGAAAATAAGGTAGATTTAGATTGAAATAAAAAAAACGTATTGCTTTAACTTGACGATGCAATATTTGTTAAGTCAAAGTATCAGCTGTAGGCTTTTCCAAACCAGGACATATTGATGAATAGTTCGCTAGGTGTAGTGGCCTTGTGGAAAGTATACCACCATTTAGGCATAGGCTACTTTTTAAATTCTTAGTAAGACCTATGTTGTTTTTCTTTTCTTTTAACATATTATGTGTCCTTATTTAAGGCTATCGAGAGATGTCGTGAAGAAGACTTAAGAACACATAATAGCGTTCAATCAAATGGAAAGTTACAACATGAGGGGAAAGAAGAGTCAAGTTCACTTATTGCGAATACCAAGTACATATTGAGCAAGACAACAATTATTATTAGAATATTAAACTTTGCAATTCCAATTTTACTCTTTTTAGCAAGTTTTTTTATGTATTTACTTTATTAAAAAATTAAACAAAAAACCTAGTAAAATGAATTATGTTAAATATAATATATATATATTTTGAGCTTATGCACTCTTTGTGTTCGTAATCAATGTACCATGTCCCGCATACCTGGGCATGGCTCAGCCTATATATTGTGCCAGTTCTGCGGTACATTTCATTTCGAAACCTGAGCTGCACTGACGAGATCTAATAAGATCAAAACAGTATTGTCTGCAGATTGGATATATATATATATATATATATATATAAACACAACAGGCATAGAAATAAATTCCAAACCGCCCGGTGATAAATTATTTAATTAATTTTTGAAACGATAAAGATGAGGAAATCAAATTGTTTAACATTATATATAAACATACGTCGTAGTGTATCGTTACATGTACTGTACTATTTCAATCGACTACGACGGTGATAGTTTCAACAAAGTATTACATCGCAATGTTTTACTGTGTTTAGTGGTATTTTATTTGTAAAACATGTTAATTAATATTTCGTTACAAAATAAAAAATATATTTAAAAATTTTTCCTCTTTGCACCCATCCTCTTCCCCATCTCTCAACCATAATGTTACATACAAAACACAAATTAAGTTTGTTTAAATTTGACTTAAACAATTGGTCTCATTTTGTGACAACTTTCTCTTTCGGAAGTAATTCCCAGTGTGCTAATTTTAGTTGAGTACATAAATCACAGTGTCTATTTAATCGTTCCTGTAAACGACATATATTATTGTCCTGCATTATTGTACATTTGAAATCGCCAGTTTTTTAGCGCTGAAATTACTGTGTATTCGAGAACCATCTGTGGGCACGACCTAGATGGTACGCGAGCGAAGCTAGTTACTATAATTATATAAAAACAAAATACACTGTACATATTTATCTTTTCTTGTTTGTAAATAATTTTCTTGTCCATTTTTTGGTCTTTCCTCCTCTTTATCTTTTTTACTATTAAACTTATTATTATCATTAGAAATAAAATGATCACCTGTTGTTATTGTATGATATTCTTCTTCTTTATTTCTTTTTGTACAGATTGTGTGTCACAAATATCTCAAAAAGTTTAATGTCAATGATTATCAAAATGTCTTTCAAATACTTTAACTTAGTTCTAATAAGCTTTTCATCGTGATCACATTATCAATCATATCTCCATAATTCATTATTACATATTTATGAAATTCACTACACGTACCCTTCAGGTAAAGTTAAAAATATTAGCAAATAAAAACTTGTGCGTTTCAAGTTCATGCGCGTGAAATCGCGCGTTAAAAATTTAAAAATCTCAAAATTAAGTTTTGATCAATTTAGAGCATATATAATATACTTAGTAAACTACTATCTATATGATATAAAATATACACTGCTTGGTAATTCGCGATGCCTCCCCTCAATTAAAAGCTAACTCAAAATATGCGTAACAATATACAAATATTCCACAGCGCTTATTCTATTCACCTTTACTTCGCAAAATTCTATAAAAGAACTTTTTGTTTAGTATAACTATTTCTGACCCGTCTTGATTCATTATTACCTCCGCCAAGGAGGTATATGTAATCGATCGCGTGTGTTTGTTTGTCTGTTTGTCTGTTTGTTTGTTAGCAGGATTACTCAAAAAGTAATTACAAGGTCTTTACCATGAATGAATGAATGTACAGATAGATATGTGGTCAAGGACCATTCCATTAAATTTTGGGACCATTTCGGACCACGGTCCCAATTCTGGACCACTTTTTAGTATACTTTTCAGACCTGCTAGTGTTAAAAAGATAGGACAGAATTTTTCAAAAGCCGGCGAGCAGTCTTAAAGTAATAAGTAAACTCAAATTAAATTTTCTCGAGAACTACTTGTCCAAAAAACTTCATTTTTGTACAAGAGGCAAGAGTTATAATTTGTGATTTGTAATTTTAAAACATAATTTTATTTAATGTGCACGTTTTTTGATGCGAGTTTTTTACAAAACCTATTTATTTTCAAATTCACTCGTTTGATTTTCGCGTTGCTGTTACATTAAACCATTACACCAAACTCGCATACACATGCTTGTAGTGAAATTAGCGTAAATCACAAGCATTAAGACACACATAAATATACAGTATATATATATATATTTTTTTTTACCGGAGAAATCTTATGTAGGAGAATTTTACAGTAGGCGGAGGTATGCACTCTCGGAGTGGCTTTCTAGTCTATAATTATAATTGAAAGTAATTCGCCCCGTAACACTATTATGCTGCTTAAGAGCCATTGTCTGTAAAAATCAAAGATTTGGTGGCAGATGTAAAAAAATGGATTTCTCTCAAATTTTTACCATGAATAGACATTTCAATAAAAAGCATATCTACAACATTCATTTTAATTTTTAGCCTCCGTTGCCATGACAACGGTCAATTATCCAAATTTTGATGTTTTTGCCATTTTTCACAGATTTTCTATAGTGAAAAAGTACAAAATTGTATACTTATTTTAACCAAAAATACTTACAGTATACAGTTTTTGTTTATAGCAGTGTAAACAACATGTATTGAGTTCCATTTAATGTAGAAAAAAAATAAATTACAAAATGGAGTTTGGTTGATACCATTATTTTAAAAAGGGGTGTTTTAAAAAAATTTTTTTTTTTATAAAAGTATTCCTCATAAACGTACCTATAACTTCCAAAGTGGTGTTTTTAAATCAATGAGGTTTTTTTAATTTGATAGTCAATAGGTTTGTCAACAATAATCACGAAAAAAACACTGGGGTAAATTTCGTACATAGGTTCTGTGTTGCCAGGAAAATACAAAAAATACAAAAAATGTAACAAAATATCAACAAACAAAACACTTGAAACACAATTTAAATATGGCTAATCCAATAATAAAATGTATATGTGGCTTGCCATAATGCTACTAGAGTCATACGAATAGTTTAGATAAAATAGGAGAATGTGTTGCCAGGTTTATTTCAATTAATTGCCAGAAAAACAGTATTTTGCATTGAAATATTTAGTTGATGGAAAATAATGTTAAACTTGGAAATAATTGCGTCAATGGTTTTTATAAATTTTAAAATCTATTTTGTATAAAGAGATACAGAAAGACCTCTTAAAATATCTGACCTTGTAAATAGGTCATTTGAGGTCAAAAGGGGTCAGAATGCAAAACAGGACAGGTCCCCACTTTACTACAACTATTAATGTTTGATCAAAATTTACAAGATAGTTCATAACAATTCTCAACAATTTTCATATTTTACCTATAGTGTTACCTTAGCAACCATTTCTATGTGTAACTAAGGAAAGTAATTTAAAAAAAAACCGTAAAAAATGGCGTTTTTATAAATACAAAGAATTGATTGCATTTGTAATTTTTCTCAATTTTACTTCTACTGCATTCCATTAATGACAAACTTGACCTTGTAAATTCATTCATTTTGAGGTCAAAATTTTACCATAGTAACTGTTTCTATGCGAAAATTTCAAAAAAAATAAGGAGTTTTTCATAAATACAAAACATTTTTTCTACATAGTTTTACATTTCTACTTTTTGCCAAATTTACTTTAAATACTGAATCCTAATAATCTCAGAAAGAAAGTCTTGACGAATCTGAATAAAGGTAAAAAAATGACCTTTAGTGTTATCTTAAACCTGTTTACGTAACTAATGATATTTAAAAAAAAAAATTAAATATGGAGTTTTCATGAAAAAAAAAATGTTTACATATTGAGGTCAAATGACATCAACATTTTACCTATAGTGTATTGTATACAACTGTTTCTATACGTAACTAAGTACAATATTTTTAATATGGGGTTTCATGACTACAAACAATTGATAACATAGCTTTACTACCTTTTCCCAAATTTACTTATCTACAGTGAATCCCAGAAAATGTCTGACCTTGTGAAAGGGTCATTTGTTGGGTCAAGTTATGTCAAAATGTATTATTTATGTTATGTTAGAACCTGTTTCTATGCGTAACTAAGGATAATTGTTTTTTTAAATACAGTTGAACCTCCCGTAAGTGGCCACCCTTGGGACCTGGAAAAGTGGCCGCTTATAATTGTAGGCCTATTATTATTTATAATCAGGTGGTTTAGTATTTTTTAGCATTTTCAGACAAATTTTAAAAACTTTTATCATATGAAAAATGGTCGGTCAAAATCTGTGTAGTTTTCTCATCTCTTCACAGTAATGTTTTTAAAACCTCTTCAAAATAAAGCTAATATATAAAGAAATACAATAAACATGCACCTCTAATTCATAGGTCCATGCAATAAGTATCACATTTTTCGATTGGCCGCTTACAAAAAATCTCATTTTGTATAAAAAGGTGCCCGCAGCTGCTTACGGTAAGCACTAAATGCACTAATTAGATAGGAAAAACAAACAGGCTTTTCAAAGTGCGTCCGTTAAGGGAGGTGGCCGCTGTAAATAAAATATGGGGTTTTCATGAATAAAAATAATCACAGAAGAAAGTGCTTACGAATATGACCTTGTGAAACGGTAATTTGAAAATGCAAATAAGGCATGCCTGCTACTAATCTACAAATTTAAATATGCAAAATCTAAAGAATATCTCAATTTTAGTTACCATAGTAACTGTTGCTATGCATAACTAAGGGAAATTAAATAATTATCAGATAATTATTAATTAATAATTAATACTGAATCCAACCATCACAGTAAAAAAAAATAGAATTTAAAACCAATATTTAATAATAAAGTGTGATATTTTACATGCTGACCTTAAATGAAATGAAATTTCAAATCAGGGCTTCAATATTTGTTATGTAGCATTAACATACCTGAGTATATCATTGACTTTTGATTGGTTCTATTTTGGGGAGGGGAAAGTGGTGGATCCAGGACTTTTAAATAGTTAGGGGGTTGAAGGCGAGGGTCTAAAAACTTAACTTTATGTCCTATCTTTTGCATTGCAATTTTTAACTTGGGGTGGGTGGCGGCTTGGAGAAAGGGGGAGGGGGTGGAATGGAGGAGTTTGAATCCGTCTATTCATTGGAGCGATACTAGCGGCAGTGTTGGTGGTGCTTGAAATGCATGCATTTGACACTCTATAGTGGATGATCGACCAAAGTGTTGCAGTTTATCTTTTTGTGGTTATAGTCGTGGTGGGGGGGGGGGGGGGGTGGTAGTCGAAAGTGGTGGTAGATGGGCATGTGGGATCTGCTTAGGTTAGCAAATAAAAGAAGTAAACAAATGAAAGAGGAGCTTCAAAATAAGAGAGGAGTAATCTGTTGCAAAGATTAAAATTCACAACGATCTGATAATTTATTCAAATTTCCAGAGGATATAACCTATAAAATGACATTAAAACTGGGAATTACAGAATCTATAATTAAAAATTAATTTTTTTTCTCTCAACACAACTAGAACTATATAAAACATTAAGAATTTTTCTGACCAATGAGTTTCAAATCAAATAATCAAAGAAAATAAAATGTTTTTACTAATATACCATGTTTTTTTTTTATAAAAATGCCTATGTTTCTCGCAACACTGCTTGTAGATTTTAAATTTACCCCAGTATTTTATTTTAGAAATCAATTATTAAACATTAGAACTACCTATTTGTAATAAATCAGCTAAAAAAATACACCACTTTGGGCGTTATGGTGAAGTAAAGTTTAGTTGCATTGAACAATTTTAAAAAAGTGAAAAACACCCCTTTTTAAATAAATGGTATCTCCCAAAGTATGAAATAAAAAATAATAAAAAAATTTGAAACAGGTACACAATGCATTGTTATTATGCATACACTAATTATTTTTTATAATTAAATGAACAAAACAAAAATATCGTTCATCAAAGTAGTACCAATATCCATTTTAAAAAACCTTAAAAAAGGACAAAATTTGTCAAAAACACAAATTTGGCCGTTGCCATGGAAATATACGTGTGAAAAAAAAAATACTTCATATTTGATTTCTCTCAACACATATATAGCCATGTGCAAAATTTGAAAGAAATCCATTTTTTTGAGTCTGCCACTCTTTTTGATATTTCTTTGATTCTTACAGACAATGGCTCTTAAAAGGTCAAAGCGCATTAGCCTTACGACTGTATTATATATCGGTCGAATCAATAGAATTAATCGTACACTCGTATCGGTTAGAGAGAAAGTGTTCTGTGTCATGGCCGAGAAAATGAAGATTTGCTGGGAGCCGCTTACATTTTCAATGTTTAAAGACGGAGTTAAAGATCTTGTCAAAATGGGGAGTATTTTGGTAAGTTGTCGATATTATTTTTAGGTGATCATTTAGAATAAAATGATCACCTATTGTTATTGTATAAAATCTTTATTATTAGGTGATCATTTAGAATAAAATGATCACCTATTGTTATTGTACAAAATCTTTATTATTGGTTATCCGCAACGAAGTTGCAGGATAACCTCTTGTGATTGTACGAAATCATCATCATCATCATCATCATCAACTTTTTATTCTTCTTCTTTCTTTCTGTATGATTTTTGTGTAACGCTTTTCTCTAAAACTCGCAAACATAACATTTTGTTAACTATGTTAACATTTTGACATTTATGTAACGTCGTCAAGCGAAGCTTTTCATGATGTTTACAATTGCGCAACGTGACGTACGCGCGATTTAACGATTTTATCGTATTTAACATATGTCGAAAACCAAATAACATTTTAAAGTGAAACTTTGCAAAAGTTTAATTTATATCATGCGCTAAATTTCTGTTGAAAAAAAATTGCGTGTTTTACACAAAGTTACGCGCTCACGCACATTTAAAATTTCAAAATGCGCAAAATTAATTTATAATCAACTTTCTACGCGTTTCATGTCGTTTTAAGCATGTCAAAAATTCCCACGCGTGCGCACATTTCTACGTGTGCGGTGCGCACGTAGCATTGAAAACGTATTTTTTTCGCGTGATTTATGTTTTTCCAGCCTTTTCTAGTAATTTTACCAAATTTTAAACAATTTCGACTTAAAGATACGTCATACGAGCACGTCGAATTGGACAATTTGCGCGCGTTTTTTATGAAAAGGTTAAAAAATTCGTTTAAAATATGCCTTTTTTTAAACAGTCGTAATTTCTAAACTAGACGGTCAAATTTTTGTGGATGACATATTCTGGAAGTAGATGAGTTGTAGATATCGGATCAGGTATTAATATGGCTAACCGGACATTGTGACGTCATCGTATGGCCACGCGAATATAAAATTTAGTAGTTTTGTATCTTTCGTCATAGCTCATCACATTGAATAGAGCGCATCTCCACTTATCCGTTTTCCATTTTCACCCCGATTTTGATATTGTCTAGGTCAATCAACTATCTTTCGCATGAGTTAAAAATATTTTAATTGTTTTGACGTCATCATGCCTAAAAATTTAAATCACGTGTGGCATCAATTTCATCTTTACAGTAAATTTTAATCTGTTATAGCTCGTAAGAATAAAATGTGATAATCACGATTAAAACTTTTTCTGGAAGCTATTGGATTGTAGATATGAAATTATGTAAAAATGTTGCCAATCGGATGTTGTGACGTCATCATATAGCCAGTTAAATAAAAAAGGTCGTATTTTCATCTTTTTCGTCATAATTCATTACATTTAAAAGAGCGCGCATCAATATTTCACGTATTCAAATTTCTTCTACACGCTAATACGTTGTTGCTGAGATAATTTCCTTTCGGAATTGCTACCTTCGCGTTTCATTTTAAAACCGTCAAAATGTTAAAAATTGCAATAAATAGCGGGTCCCGTAATTTCACCTATTCTACACTGTATGTGATATGGATACAGATTATACTGTGTCTACTATATATGAATTTAAATAATAACATTCAGTAATAACAACATATCATATTCTTAAGTTCAGGTCATAATGCCAACGTGAACACTTCCTTTTGTTCTCAACCTATCCCCTTAATGTTAATGTTGCACCACTTGCGCGGCGGATAACCAAACTCGTCAAAGTGACGAGTTACATGTCTAGTTGGTTATCCGCAACGAAGTTGCAGGATAACCTCTTGTGATTGTACGAAATCAACCTGTATGATTTTTGTGTAACGCTTTTCTCTAAAACTCGCAAACATAACATTTCGGTAACTATCTTAACATATTGACATTTACGTAACGTCGTCAAGCGAAGCTTTTCATGACGTTTACAATTGCGCAACGTGACTTACGCGCGATTTAACGATTTTGTCGTATTTAACATAGCTCGACAACCAAATAACATTTCAACTTGAAACTTTGCAAAAGTTTAATTTATATCATGCGCTAACTTTCTGTTGAAAAAAAATTGCGTGTTTTACACAAAGTTACGCGCGCACGCGCATTTAAAATTTCAAAATGCGCAAAATTAATTTATAATCAACTTTCTACGCGTTTCATGTCGTTTTAAGCATGTCAAAAATTCCCACGCGTGCGCACATTTTTACGTGTGCGGTGCGCACGTAGTATTGAAAACGTACTTTTTTCACGTGATTTATATTTTTCCAGCCTTTTCTAGTAATTTTACCAAATTTTAAACAATTTAGACTTAAAGATACGTCATACGAGCACGTCGAATTGGACAATTTGCGCGCGTTTTTTATGAAAAGGTTAAAAAATTCGTTTAAAATATGCCTTTTTTAAAACAGTCGTAATTTCTAAACTAGACGGTCAACTTTTTGTGGATGGCATATTCTGGAAGTAGATGAGTTGTAGATATCGGATCAGGTATTAATATGGCTAACCGGACATTGTGACGTCATCGTATGGCCACGCGAATATAAAATTTAGGATTTTTGTATCTTTCGTCATAGCTCATCACATTGAATAGAGCGCATCTCCACTTATCCGTTTTCCATTTTCACCCCGATTTTGATTTTGTCTAGGTCAATCAAGTATCTTTCGCATGAGTTAAAAATATTTTAATTTTTTTGACGTCATCATGCCTAAAAATTTTAATCACGTGTGGCATCAATTTCATCTTTACAGTAAATTTTAATCTGTTATAGCTCGTAAGAATAAAACTTGATAATCACGATTAAAACTTTTTCTGGAAGCTATTGGATTGTAGATACGAAATTATGTAAAAATGTTGCCAATCGGATGTTGTGACGTCATCATATGGCCAGTTAAATAAAAAAGGTCGTATTTTCATCTTTTGCGTCATAATTCATTACATTTAAAAGAGCGCGCATCAATATTTCACGTATTCAAATTTCTTCTACACGCTAATACGTTGTTGCTGAGATAATTTCCTTTCGGAATTGCTAACTTCGCGTTTCATTTTAAAACCGTCAACATGTTAAAAATTGTAATAAATAGCGGGTCCCGTAATTTCACCTATTCTACACTGTATGTGATATGGATACAGATTATACTGTGTATACTATATATGAATTTAAATAATAAAATTCAGCAATAACAACAGATCATATTCTTCAGTTCAGTTCATAATGCCAACGTGAACACTTCCTTTTGTCCTCAACCTATCCCCTTAATGTTAATGTTGCACCACTTGCGCGGCGGATAACCAAACTCGTCAAAGTGACGAGTTACATGTCTAGTTCTGTATTATTCTTCTTTCTTTCTCGCTATTTTTGTGTAGAGCGTTTCTCTAAAATGTGTAAACATAACATTTTATAACTTTGACAACATGTGGGCATTTACGTAAAGTTGTGCACCTCCTATTTTTGAATTACGTCAGAGTTGCGCAACGTGACTTACGCGCGATTTTATGATTTTTTTATGATTGATCATAGATTAAAAACTAAAAGTGATTTTTAATTGACACTTTGTGAAAGTTTAATTTATATCATGCGCTAACTTTCTGTTTGAAAAAAATTGCGTGTTTTACACAAAGTTACGCGCGCACGCGCATTTAAAATTTCAAAATGCGCAAAAATAATTTCTAATCAACTTTCTACGCGTTTCATGTCATTTTAAGCATGTACAAAATTACCGCGCGCGCGAAAAATATTACGCGCACGGTGCGCATAGAGCATGAAAATCATGTTTTTTTCTCTTGAATTGTGATTTTCCAGCCTTTCCTAGTCATTTTCAAAAAGATTGACATCATTTCAAATTAAAATTACGTCATACGAACACGTTGATTTAGCCCATTTGCGCGCGTTTTAGTTGAAAAAGTTACAAAATGTTGTCAAAATTATGCCTATTTTGAATGTTTTATAGCTTCTCAGGATCAACGATTACCCCTAATTTTTTTAACTTAATATGTAAGCAGATATGTTGTAGATATGAATTCATGCAGAATTTTTACCTCACGGATGTTGTGACGTCATCATATGGCCACACGAATGTAAAATATAGGATTTTTTTTGTCTTTCGTTATTGCTCATCACATTCAATGGAGCGCATCACGCTTGTACGTATTTCTTTTTCTCCGAGATTTTAATATTGTCTAGGTCAATCAACAATCTTTCGCATGAGATAAAAATATTTTAATTTTTATGACGTCATCATGCCTAAAAATTTTAATTACGTGGGTCATTAATTTCATCTTTACAGTAAATTTTAATCTGTAATAGCCCGTCAAAATAAAATGTGATAATCACCATTAAAACATTTTCTGGAAGCTCTTGGATTGTAGATATGAAATCATGTGAACATTTTGCCAATCAGATGCTGTGACGTCATCATATTGCAAGTTAAATAAAAAAAGTCGTATTTTCATCTTTTGCATCATAGTTCATTATATTCAAAAGAGCGCGCATCAATATTAAACGTATTCAAATTTCTTCTACACGTTAATATGTTGTTGCTGAGATAATTTGCTTCCGAAATTGCTATCTTAGTGTTTCATCTTGATACCGTCGCCGTGTTACAAATTTGAATAAATGGCGGGTCCCGTAATTTCACCTATTCTACACTGTATGTAACATGTATACAGATTATACTGTTTGCATGTATATACTATATGACACAAAATTGACAGAATTCAGCACTAACAACATATCATATTCTTCAGATCAGGTCATAATGCCATAATTTTTTCTGTGTGCAATATTCTAACGTATGACGTGCACGTGGCGTTTGTCGTGCGGATAACTAACTCGTCAAAGTGACGAGTTACATGTCTAGTTATTTCTCTTCTTTCTTTCTGTATGATTTTTGTGGAACGCTTTTCTCTAAAACTTGCAAACATAACATTTTGTAACTTTTTCAACATATTTTCATGCACATGAAGATGTGCAGCGAAGCTTTTCATGATGTTTACAATTGCGCAACGTGACGTACGCGCGATTTAACGATTTTGTCGTATTTAACATAGCTCGACAACCAAATAACATTTCAACTTGAAACTTTGCAAAAGTTTAATTTATATCATGCGCTAACTTTCTGTTGAAAAAAAATTGCGTGTTTTACACAAAGTTACGCGCGCACGCGCATTTAAAATTTCAAAATGCGCAAAATTAATTTATAATCAACTTTCTACGCGTTTCATGTCGTTTTAAGCATGTCAAAAATTCCCACGCGTGCGCACATTTTTACGTGTGCGGTGCGCACGTAGCATTGAAAACGTATTTTTTTCGCGTGATTTATATTTTTCCAGCCTTTTCTAGTAATTTTACCAAATTTTAAACAATTTCGAATTAAAGATACGTCATACGAGCACGTCGAATTGGACAATTTGCGCGCGTTTTTTATGAAAAGCTTAAAAAATTCGTTTAAAATATGCCTTTTTTTACACAGTCGTAATTTCTAAACTAGACGGTCAACTTTTTGTGGATGACATATTCTGGAAGTAGATGAGTTGTAGATATCGGATCAGGTATTAATATGGCTAACCGGACATTGTGACGTCATCGTATGGCCACGCGAATATAAAATTTAGGATTTTTGTATCTTTCGTCACAGCTTATCACATTGAATAGAGCGCATTTCCACTTATCCGTTTTCCATTTTCACCCCGATTTTGATATTGTCTAGGTCAATCAACTATCTTTCGCATGAGTTAAAAATATTTTAATTTTTTTGACGTCATCATGCCTAAAAATTTAAATCACGTGTGGCATTAATTTCATCTTTACTGTAAATTTTAATCTGTTATAGCTCGTAAGAATAAAATGTGATAATCACGATTAAAACTTTTTCTGGAAGCTATTGGATTGTAGATACGAAATTATGTTAAAATGTTGCCAATCGGCTGTTGTGACGTCATCATATGGCCAGTTAAATAAAAAAGGTCGTATTTTCATCTTTTGCGTCATAATTCATTACACTTAAAAGAGCGCGCATCAATATTTCACGTATTCAAATTTCTTCTACACGCTAATACGTTGTTGCTGAGATAATTTCTTTTCGGAATTGCTACCTTTGCGTTTCATTTTAAAACCGTCAACATGTTAAAAACTGCAATAAATAGCGGGTCCCGTAATTTCACCTATTCTACACTGTATGTGATATGGATACAGATTATACTGTGTATACTATATATGAATTTAAATAATAAAATTCAGCAATAACAACATATCATATTCTTCAGTTCAGGTCATAATGCCAACGTGAACACTTCCTTTTGTCCTCAACCTATCCTCTTAATGTTAATGTTGCACCACTTGCGCGGCGGATAACCAAACTCGTCAAAGTG
The DNA here is from genome assembly GCF_964355755.1 of Antedon mediterranea. NCBI lineage: Eukaryota > Metazoa > Echinodermata > Crinoidea > Comatulida > Antedonidae > Antedon > Antedon mediterranea. Next base: position 4,539,096 of record NC_092677.1, read on the forward strand.
ACGAGTTACATGTCTAGTTGTTATTATTCTTTCTGTACACTTTTTGTTCGTCAAATATCTCAAAAAGTTGAATAGCAATAATCACAACAATTTCACAATGTCTTTCAAATACTTTAACTTAGCCATAATAAGCTTTTCAGCGTGATCACTCACCCGTGACGTCACGTATACGCCATTTTGTGAAATCACATTATCAATCATATATCCATAATTCATTATCACATATTTATGAAATTCACTACACGTAAACTTCAAGTCAAGGGTAAAAATATTAGCAAGTAAAAACGCGCGCGCATGTAGGTTCATGCGCGTGGAATCGCGCAGTAAAAATTTAAAAAGCTCAAAATTACGTTTTAATCAATTTAGAGCATGAATTAGGCCAATTGCGTGTTTCAAAAAATTAGTGCGCAAAAAAAATATTTTGCGCGCGCGATACTTACAAAGCGTAAAAATTGCAATTTTTTTATACAAATCGCGTTCTACTCACCATCCTTAGTACATTCACCAAATTTGAGTCAGTTCCGACTTAAAATAACGCTATACGAGCAGGTTAAAAATAACAAAATGCGCAAATTAATTGCATCAAAGTGCTGAAAATGGTGAAAAATAAGGCCTTTTTAAAATGAATATAACTCTTCAGAATGGCAGGTGACCCCCAAGTTTTTTTACTTATTCGGGAAGACATTGGGTTGTAGATACATATTCATGTACACATTAGACGTACAAAATGGTATGATGTTATCAAATGGCCACTTGAATTTAAAAATTAGTAATTTTTATCTTTTTGTGTGGGTTATCACATTCAATAGAGCGCATCTCCGTTATTTGAGCCCGATTTTCGCCGAAATTTTAGTATGTGCTTGCTCAATTAATTATCTTTCTCAAGAGTTGTCAACATTTTTATTTTGATGACGTCATCATGGGTAAAAACTTTAATAACCAAGGTCGTGTAATTTCAGCTACACCGTACATTTGAATATGTTATAGCTCTTCAGAATTAAAGGTGACCTTGAAGATTATAATTTATTATGAAAGCTGAATAAATGTAGATATGAATTCATATAAAAATTAAGCCCATCGGATGTTGTGATGTTATCATATGGCCAGTTGAAGTTAAAACGTTGTTTTTAAATTTCTTTAGTCGAAGTTATACAAATTTCAAAGAGCGCGCATTGCGCTTCTACGTGTCAAATTATCTTCCAATCCTTATATTTATTTGCTCAATTCATTATCTTTCGAAATTGTCATCTTCGAGTTTATTTTGATAATTCCATCATACCAAAAAATTTGAACATGATGTGGGTCCCGTAATTTCACCTATGCTACACTGTATATAGATATACAGTATATACTGTACATATTGTATATGACACATAATAGGCACAACTCAGCACTATAGCGTATATCAGGATGGTATACATCAACATTTTCCTATTGTATGTTAACGTATGTGCATTATTCTTCTTTCTGTACACTTTTTGTTCGTCAAATATCTCAAAAAGTTGAATAGCAATGATCACAAAAATTTCACAATGTCTTTCAAATATTTTAACTTAGCCATAATAAGCTTTTCAGCGTGATCACTCATCCGTGGCGTCACGTATACGCCATTTTGTGAAATCACATTATCAATCATATATCCATAATTTATTATCACATATTTATGAAATTCACTACACGTAAACTTCAGGTCAAGGGTAAAAATATTAGCAAGTAAAAATGCGCGCGCACGTAGGGTCATGCGTGTGGAATCACGCAGTAAAAATTTAAAAAGCTCAAAATTACGTTTTAATCAATTTAGAGCATGAATTAGGCCATTTGCGTGTTTCAAAAAATTACTGCGTAAAAAAAATATTTTGCGCGCGCGATACTTACAAAGCGTAAAAATTGCAGTTTTTTTATACAAATCGCGTTCTACTCACCATCCTTAGTACATTCACCTAATTTGAGTAAGTTCCGACTGAAAATAACGCTATACGAGCAGGTTAAAAATAACAAAATGCGCAAATTAATTGCATCAAAGTGCTGAAAATGGTGAAAAATAAGGCCTTTTTAAAATGAATATAACTCTTCAGAATGGCAGGTGACCCCCAATTTTTTTAACTTATTCGGGAAGCCATTGGGTTGTAGATACATATTCATGTACACATTAGACGTACAAAATGGTATGACGTCATCAAATGGCCACTTCAATTTAAAAATTAGTAATTTTTATCTTTTTGTGTGGGTTATCACATTCAATAGAGCGCATCTCCGTTATTTGAGCCCGATTTTTGCCGAAATTTTAGTATGTGCTTGCTCAATTAATTATCTTTCTCAAGAGTTGTCAACATTTTTATTTTGATGACGTCATCATGTGTAAAAACTTTAATAACCAAGGTCGTGTAATTTCAGCTACACCATACATTTGAATATGTTATAGCTCTTCAGAATTAAAGGTGACCTTGAAGATTATAATTTATTATGAAAGCTGATTAAATGTAGATATGAATTAATATAAAAATTAAGCCTATCGGATGTTGTGATGTTATCATATGGCCAGTTGAAGTTAAAACGTTGTTTTTAAATTTCTTTAGTCAAAGTTATACAAATTTCAAAGAGCGCGCATTGCGCTTCTACGTGTCAAATTATCTTCCAATCCTTATATTTATTTGCTCAATTCATTATCTTTCGAAATTGTCATCTTCGAGTTTATTTTGATAATTCCATCATACCAAAAAATTTGAAAATGATGTGGGTCCCGTAATTTCACCTATGCTACACTGTATATAGATATATAGTATATACTGTACATATTGTATATGACACATAGGCACAACTCCGCACTATAAGCGTATAACAGGATGGTATACATCAACATTTTCCTATTGTATGTTAACGTACGTGCATGTTTAAAAAATATTAATGTAAGTAAAGCGATAAAAATGATCACCTATAATTCGTCAAAGTGACGAATTAAATTCTAGTTGGTTATCCGCAACGAAGTTGCAGGATAACCTCTTGTGATTGTACGAAATCATCATCATCATCATCATCATCAACTTTTTGGTTATCCGCAACGAAGTTGCAGGATAACCTCTTGTGATTGTACGAAATCATCATCATTGGTTATCCGCAACGAAGTTGCAGGATAACCTCTTGTGATTGTACGAAATCATCATCATCTTTTTCTTAATCTTCTTTCTTTCTGTATGATTTTTGTGTAACGCTTTTCTCTAAAACTTGCAAACATAACATTTTGTTAACTATGTTAACATTTTGACATTTATGTAACGTCGTCAAGCGAAGCTTTTCATGATGTTTACAATTGCGCAACGTGACGTACGCGCAATTTAACGATTTCCTCGTATTTAACATATGTCGAAAACCAAATAACATTTTAAAGTGAAACTTTGCAAAAGTTTAATTTATATCATGCGCTAACTTTCTGTTGAAAAAAAATTGCGTGTTTTACACAAAGTTACGCGCGCACGCGCATTTAAAATTTCAAAATGCGCAAAATTAATTTATAATCAACTTTCTACGCGTTTCATGTCGTTTTAAGCATGTCAAAAATTCCCACGCGTGCGCACATTTTTACGTGTGCGGTGCGCACGTAGCATTGAAAACGTATTTTTATCGCGTGATTTATGTTTTTCCAGCATTTTCTAGTAATTTTACCAAATTTTGAACAATTTCGACTTAAAGATACGTCATACGAGAACGTCGAATTGGACAATTTGCGCGCGTTTTTTATGAAAAGGTTAAAAAATTCGTTTAAAATATGCCTTTTTTTAAACAGTCGTAATTTCTAAACTAGACGGTCAACTTTTTGTGGATGACATATTCTGGAAGTAGATGAGTTGTAGATATCGGATCAGGTATTAATATGGCTAACCGGACATTGTGACGTCATCGTATGGCCACGCGAATATAAAATTTAGGATTTTTGTATCTTTCGTCATAGCTCATCACATTGAATAGAGCGCATCTCCACTTATTCGTTTTCCATTTTCACCCCGATTTTGATATTGTCTAGGTCAATCAACTATCTTTCGCATGAGTTAAAAATATTTTAATTTTTTTTACGTCATCATGCCTAAAAATTTAAATCACGTGTGGCATCAATTTCATCTTTACAGTAAATTTTAATCTGTTATAGCTCGTAAGAATAAAATGTGATAATCACGATTAAAACTTTTTCTGGAAGGTATTGGATTGTAGATACGAAATTATGTAAAAATTTTGCCAATCGGATGTTGTGACGTCATCATATGGTCAGTTAAATAAAAAAGGTCGTATTTTCATCTTTTGCGTCATAATTCATTACGTTTAAAAGAGCGCGCATCAATATTTCCCGCATTCAAATTTCTTCTACACACTAATACGTTGTTGCTGAGATAATTTCCTTTCGGAATTGCTACCTTCGCGTTTCATTTTAAAACCGTCAATATGTTAAAAATTGCAATAAATAGCGGGTCCCGTAATTTCACCTATTCTACACTGTATGTCACTGTATGTGATATGGATACAGATTATACTGTGTATACTATATATGAATTTAAATAATAAAATTCAGCAATAACAACATATCATATTCTTCAGTTCAGGTCATAATGCCAACGTGAACACTTCCTTTTGTCCTCAACCTATCCCCTTAATGTTAATGTTGCACCACTTGCGCGGCGGATAACCAAACTCGTCAAAGTGACGAGTTACATGTCTAGTCTTTTTCTTAATCTTCTTTCTTTCTGTATGATTTTTGTGTAACGCTTTTCTCTAAAACTTGCAAACATAACATTTTGTTAACTATGTTAACATTTTGACATTTATGTAACGTCGTCAAGCGAAGCTTTTCATGATGTTTACAATTGCGCAACGTGACGTACGCGTGATTTAACGATTTTCTCATATTTAACATATGTCGAAAACCAAATAACATTTTAAAGTGAAACTTTGCAAAAGTTTAATCTATATCATGCGCTAACTTTCTGTTGAAAAAAAATTGCGTGTTTTACACAAAGTTACGCGCGCATGCGCATTTAAAATTTCAAAATGCGCAAAATTAATTTCTAATCAACTTTCTACGCGTTTCATGTCGTTTTAAGCATGTCAAAAATTCCCACGCGTGCGCACATTTTTACGTGTGCGGTGCGCACGTAGCATTGAAAACGTATTTTTTTCACGTGATTTATGTTTTTCCAGCCTTTTCTAGTAATTTTACCAAATTTTAAACAATTTCGACTAAAAGATACGTCATACGAGCACGTCGAATTGGACAATTTGCGCGCGTTTTTTACGAAAAGGTTAAAAAATTTGTTTAAAATATGCCTTTTTTTAAACAGTCGTAATTTCTAAACTAGACGGTCAACTTTTTGTGGATGACATATTCTGGAAGTAGATGAGTTGTAGGTATCGGATCAGGTATTAATATGGCTAACCGGACATTGTGACGTCATCGTATGGCCACGCGAATATAAAATTTAGGATTTTTGTATCTTTCGTCATAGCTCATCACATTGAATAGAGCGCATCTTCACTTATTCGTTTTCCATTTTCACCCCCATTTTGATATTGTCTAGGTCAATCAATTATCTTTCGCATGAGTTAAAAATATTTTAATTTTTTTGACGTCATCATGCCTAAAAATTTAAATCACGTGTGGCATCAATTTCATCTTTACAGTAAATTTTAATCTGTTATAGCTCGTAAGAATAAAATGTGATAATCACGATTAAAACTTTTTCTGGAAGCTATTGGATTGTAGATACGAAATTATGTAAAAATGTTGCCCATCGGATGTTGTGACGTCATCATATGGCCAGTTAAATAAAAAAGGTCGTATTTTCATCTTTTGCGTCATAATTCATTACATTTAAAAGAGCGCGCATCAATATTTCACGTATTCAAATTTCTTCTACACGCTAATACGTTGTTGCTGAGATATTTTCCTTTCGGAATTTCTACCTTCGCGTTTCATTTTAAAACCGTCAACATGTTAAAAATTGCAATAAATAGCGGGTCCCGTAATTTCACCTATTCTACACTGTATGTCACTGTATGTGATATGGATACAGATTATACTGTGTATACTATATATGAATTTAAATAATAAAATTCAGCAATAACAACATATCATATTCTTCAGTTCAGGTCATAATGCCAACGTGAACACTTCCTTTTGTCCTCAACCTATCTCCTTAATGTTAATGTTGCACCACTTGCGCGGCGGATAACCAAACTCGTCAAAGTGACGAGTTACATGTCTAGTCATTGGTTATCCGCAACGAAGTTGCAGGATAACCTCTTGTGATTGTACGAAATCATCATCATCATCATCATCATCAACTTTTTATTCTTCTTCTTTCTTTCTGTATGATTTTTGTGTAACGCTTTTCTCTGAAACTTGCAAACATAACATTTTGTTAACTATGTTAACATTTTGACATTTATGTAACGTCGTCAAGCGAAGCTTTTCATGATGTTTACAATTGCGCAACGTGACGTACGCGCGATTTAACGATTTTCTCGTATTTAACATATGTCGAAAACCAAATAACATTTCAACTTGAAACTTTGCAAAAGTTTAATTTATATCATGCGCTAACTTTATGTTGAAAAAAAATTGCGTGTTTTACACAAAGTTACGCGCGCACGCGCATTTAAAATTTCAAAATGCGCGAAATTAATTTATAATCAACTTTCTACGCGTTTCATGTCGTTTTAAGCATGTCAAAAATTCCCACGCGTGCGCACATTTTTACGTGTGCGGTGCGCACGTAGCATTGAAAACGTATTTTTTTCGCGTGATTTATGTTTTTCCAGCCTTTTCATGTAATTTTACCAAATTTTTAACAATTTCGACTTGAAGATACGTCATACGAGCACGTCGAATTGGACAACTTGCGCGCGTTTTTTATGAAAAGGTTAAAAAATTCGTTTAAAATATGCCTTTTTTTAAACAGTCGTAATTTCTAAACTAGACGGTCAACTTTTTGTGGATGGCATATTCTGGAAGTAGATGAGTTGTAGATATCGGATCAGGTATTAATATGGCTAACCGGACATTGTGACGTCATCGTATGGCCACGCGAATATAAAATTTAGGATTTTTGTATCTTTCGTCATAGGTCATCACATTGAATAGAGCGCATCTCCACTTATCCGTTTTCCATTTTCACCCCGATTTTGATATTGTCTAGGTCAATCAAGTATCTTTCGCATGAGTTAAAAATATTTTAATTTTTTTTACGTCATCATGCCTAAAAATTTAAATCACGTGTGGCATTAATTTCATCTTTACAGTAAATTTTAATCTGTTATAGCTCGTAAGAATAAAATGTGATAATCACGATTAAAACTTTTTCTGGAAGCTATTGGATTGTAGATACGAAATTATGTAAAAATGTTGCCAATCGGATGTTGTGACGTCATCATATGGCCAGTTAAATAAAAAAGGTCGTATTTTCATCTTTTGCGTCATAATTCATTACATTTAAAAGAGCGCGCATCAATATTTCACGTATTCAAATTTCTTCTACACGCTAATACGTTGTTGCTGAGATAATTTCCTTTCGGAATTGCTACCTTCGCGTTTCATTTTAAAACCGTCAACATGTTAAAAATTGCAATAAATAGCGGGTCCCGTAATTTCACCTATTCTACACTGTATGTGATATGGATACAGATACTGTGTATACTATATATGAATTTAAATAATAAAATTCAGCAATAACAACATATCATATTCTTCAGTTCAGGTCATAATGCCAACGTGAACACTTCCTTTTGTCCTCAACCTATCCTCTTAATGTTAATGTTGCACCACTTGCGCGGCGGATAACCAAACTCGTCAAAGTGACGAGTTACATGTCTAGTTCTTCTTTCTTTCTGTATGATTTTTGTGTAACGCTTTTCTCCAAAACTCGCAAACATAACATTTTGGTAACTATCTTAACATATTGACATTTACGTAACGTCGTCAAGCGAAGCTTTTCATGACGTTTACAATTGCGCAACGTGACTTACGCGCGATTTAACGATTTTGTCGTATTTAACATAGCTCAACAACCAAATAACATTTCAACTTGAAACTTTGCAAAAGTTTAATTTATATCATGCGCTAACTTTCTGTTGAAAAAAAATTGCGTGTTATACACAAAGTTACGGGTGCACGCGCATTTAAAATTTCAAAATGCGCAAAATTAATTTATAATCAACTTTCTACGCGTTTCATGTCGTTTTAAGCATGTCAAAAATTCCCACGCGTGCGCACATTTTTACGTGTGCGGTGCGCACGTAGAATTGAAAACGTAATTTTTTCGCGTGATTTATGTTTTTTCAGCCTTTTCTAGTAATTTTACCAAATTTTAAACAATTTTGACTTAAAGATACGTCATACGAGCACGTCGAATTGGCCAATTTGCGCGCGTTTTTTATGAAAAGGTTAAAAAATTCGTTTAAAATATGACTTTTTTTAAACAGTCGTAATTTCTAAACTAGACGGTCAAATTTTTGTGGATGACATTTTCTAGAATTAGATGAGTTGTAGATATCGGATCAGGTATTAATATGGCTAACCGGACATTGTGACGTCATCGTATGGCCACGCGAATATAAAATTTAGGATTTTTGTATCTTTCGTCATAGCTCATCACATTGAATAGAGCGCATCTCCACTTATCCGTTTTCCATTTTCACCCCGATTTTGATATTGTCTAGGTCAATCAACTATCTTTCGCATGAGTTAAAAATATTTTAATTTTTTTGACGTCATCATGCCTAAAAATTTAAATCACGTGTGGCATCAATTTCATCTTTACAGTAAATTTTAATCTGTTATAGCTCGTAAGAATAAAATTTGATAATCACGATTAAAACTTTTTCTGGAAGCTATTGGATTGTAGATACGAAATTATGTAAAAATGTTGCCAATCGGATGTTGTGACGTCATCATATGGCCAGTTAAATAAAAAAGGTCGTATTTTCATCTTTTGCGTCATAATTCATTACATTTAAAAGAGCGCGCATCAATTTTTCACGTATTCAAATTTCTTCTACACGCTAATACGTTGTTGCTGAGATAATTTCCTTTCGGAATTGCTACCTTCCCGTTTCATTTTAAAACCGTCAACATGTTAAAAATTGCAATAAATAGCGGGTCCCGTAAGTTCACATATTCTACACTGTATGTGATATGGATACAGATTATACTGTGTATACTATATATGAATTTAAATAATAAAATTCAGCAATAACAACAGATCATATTCTTCAGTTCAGGTCATAATGCCAACGTGAACACTTCCTTTTGTCCTCAACCTATCCCCTTAATGTTAATGTTGCACCACTTGCGCGGCGGATAACCAAACTCGTCAAAGTGACGAGTTACATGTCTAGTTGGTTATCCGCAACGAAGTTGCAGGATAACCTCTTGTGATTGTACGAAATCATCATCTTTTTATTTTTTGGTTATCCGCAACGAAGTTGCAGGATAACCTCTTGTGATTGTACGAAATCATTCTGTATGATTTTTGTGTAACGCTTTTCTCTAAAACTCGCAAACATAACATTTCGGTAACTATCTTAACATATTGACATTTACGTAACGTCGTCAAGCGAAGCTTCTAATGACGTTTACAATTGCGCAACGTGACTTACGCGTGATTTAACGATTTTGTCGTATTTAACATAGCTCGACAACCAAATAACATTTCAATTTAAAACTTTGCAAAAGTTTAATTTATATCATGCGCTAACTTTCTGTTGAAAAAAAATTCCATGTTTTACACAAAGTTACGCGCACACGCGCATTTAAAATTTCAAAATGCGCAAAATTAATTTCTAATCAACTTTCTACGCGTTTCATGTCGTTTTAAGCATGTCAAAAATTCCCACGCGTGCGCAAATTTTTACGTGTGCGGTGCGCACGTAGCATTGAAAACGTATTTTTTTCGCGTGATTTATGTTTTTCCAGCCTTTTCTAGTAATTTTACCAAATTTTAAACAATTTCGACTTAAAGATACGTCATACGAGCACGTCGAATTGGACAATTTGCGCGCGTTTTTTATGAAAAGGTTAAAAAATTCGTTTAAAATATGCCTTTTTTTAAACAGTCGTAATTTCTAAACTAGACGGTCAAATTTTTGTGGATGACATATTCTAGAAGTAGATGAGTTGTAGATATCGGATCAGGTATTAATATGACTAACCGGACATTGTGACGTCATCGTATGGCCACGCGAATATAAAATTTAGGATTTTTGTATCTTTCGTCATAGCTCATCACATTGAATAGAGCGCATCTCCACTTATACGTTTTCCATTTTCACCCCGATTTTGATATTGTCTAGGTCAATCAACTATCTTTCGCATGAGTTAAAAATATTTTAATTTTTTTGACGTCATCATGCCTAAACATTTAAATCACGTGTGGCATCAATTTCATCTTTACAGTAAATTTTAATCTGTTATAGCTCGTAAAAATAAAATGTGATAATCACGATTAAAACTTTTTCTGGAAGCTATTGGATTGTAGATACGAAATTATGTAAAAATGTTGCCAATCGGATGTTGTGACGTCATCATATGGCCAGTTAAATAAAAAAGGTCGTATTTTCATCTTTTGCGTCATAATTCATTACATTTAAAAGAGCGCGCATCAATATTTCACGTATTCAAATTTCTCCTACACGCTAATACGTTGTTGCTGAGATAATTTCCTTTCGGAATTGCTACCTTCGCGTTTCATTTTAAAACCGTCAACATGTTAAAAATTGCAATAAATAGCGGGTCCCGTAATTTCACCTATTCTACACTGTATGTGATATGGATACAGATTATACTGTGTATACTATATATGAATTTAAATAATAAAATTCAGCAATAACAACATATCATATTCTTCAGTTCAGGTCATAATGCCAACGTGAACACTTCCTTTTGTCCTCAACCTATCCCCTTAATGTTAATGTTGCACCACTTGCGCGGCGGATAACCAAACTCGTCAAAGTGACGAGTTACATGTCTAGTCTTCTTTCTTTCTGTATGATTTTTGTGTAACGCTTTTCTCCAAAACTCGCAAACATAACATTTTGGTAACTATCTTAACATATTGACATTTACGTAACGTCGTCAAGCGAAGCTTTTCATGACGTTTACAATTGCGCAACGTGACTTACGCGCGATTTAACGATTTTGTCGTATTTAACATAGCTCGACAACCAAATAACATTTCAACTTGAAACTTTGCAAAAGTTTAATTTATATCATGCGCTAACTTTCTGTTGAAAAAAAATTGCGTGTTATACACAAAGTTACGCGTGCACGCGCATTTAAAATTTCAAAATGCGCAAAATTAATTTATAATCAACTTTCTACGCGTTTCATGTCGTTTTAAGCATGTCAAAAATTCCCACGCGTGCGCACATTTTTACGTGTGCGGTGCGCACGTAGAATTGAAAACGTAATTTTTTCGCGTGATTTATGTTTTTTCAGCCTTTTCTAGTAATTTTACCAAATTTAAACAATTTTGACTTAAAGATACGTCATACGAGCACGTCGAATTGGCCAATTTGCGCGCGTTTTTTATGAAAAGGTTAAAAAATTCGTTTAAAATATGACTTTTTTTAAACAGTCGTAATTTCTAAACTAGACGGTCAAATTTTTGTGGATGACATTTTCTAGAAGTAGATGAGTTGTAGATATCGGATCAGGTATTAATATGGCTAACCGGACATTGTGACGTCATCGTATGGCCACGCGAATATAAAATTAGGGATTTTTGTATCTTTTGTCATAGCTCATCACATTGAATAGAGCGCATCTCCACTTATCCGTTTTCCATTTTTACCCCGATTTTGATATTGTCTAGGTCAATCAACTATCTTTCGCATGAGTTAAAAATATTTTTATTTTTTTGACGTCGTCATGCCTAAAAATTTAATTCACGTGTGGCATCAATTTCATCTTTACAGTAAATTTTAATCTGTTATAGCTCGTAAGAATAAAATGTGATAATCACGATTAAAACTTTTTCTGGAAGCTATTGGATTGTAGATACGAAATTATGTAAAAATGTTGCCAATCGGATGTTGTGACGTCATCATATGGCCAGTTAAATAAAAAAGGTCGTATTTTCATCTTTTGCGTCATAATTCATTACATTTAAAAGAGCGCGCATCAATATTTCACGTATTCAAATTTCTTCTACACGTTAATACGTTGTTGCTGAGATAATTTTCTTTCGGAATTGCTACCTTCGCGTTTCATTTTAAAACCGTCAACATGTTAAAAATTGCAATAAATAGCGGGTCCCGTAATTTCACCTATTCTACACTGTATGTGATATGGATACAGATTATACTGTGTATACTATATATGAATTTAAACAATAAAATTCAGCAATAACAACATATCATATTCTTCAGTTCAGGTCATAATGCCAACGTGAACACTTCCTTTTGTCCTCAACCTATCCCCTTAATGTTAATGTTGCACCACTTGCGCGGCGGATAACCAAACTCGTCAAAGTGACGAGTTACATGTCTAGTCTTTTTCTTAATCTTCTTTCTTTCTGTATGATTTTTGTGTAACGCTTTTCTCTAAAACTTGCAAACATAACATTTTGTTAACTATGTTAACATTTTGACATTTATGTAACGTCGTCAAGCGAAGCTTTTCATGATGTTTACAATCGCGCAACGTGACGTACGCGCGATTTAACGATTTTCTCGTATTTAACATATGTCGAAAACCAAATAACATTTTAAAGTGAAACTTTGCAAAAGTTTAATTTATATCATGCGCTAACCTTCTGTTGAAAAAAAATTGCGTGTTTTACACAAAGTTACGCGCGCACGCGCATTTAAAATTTCAAAATGCGCAAAATTAATTTCTAATCAACTTTCTACGCGTTTCATGTCGGTTTAAGCATGTCAAAAATTCCCACGCATGCGCACATTTTTACGTGTGCGGAGCGCACGTAGCATTGAAAACGTATTTTTTTCGCGTGATTTATGTTTTTCCAGCCTTTTCTAGTAATTTTACCAAATTTTAAACAATTTTGACTTAAAGATACGTCATACGAGCACGTCGAATTGGACAATTTGCGCGCGTTTTTTATGAAAACGTTAAAAAATTCGTTTAAAATATGCCTTTTTTAAAACAGTCGTAATTTCTAAACTAAACGGTCAACTTTTTGTGGATGGCATTTTCTGGAAGTAGATGAGTTGTAGATATTGGATCAGGTATTAATATGGCTAACCGGACATTGTGATGTCATCGTATGGCCACGCAAATATAAAATTTAGGATTTTGTATCTTTCGTCATAGCTCATCACATTGAATAGAGCGCATCTCCACTTATCCGTTTTCCATTTTCACCCCGATTTTGATATTGTCTAGGTCAATCAACTATCTTTCGCATGAGTTAAAAATATTTTAATTTTTTTTACGTCATCGTGCTTAAAAATTTAAATCACGTGTGGCATTAATTTCATCTTTACAGTAAATTTTAATCTGTTATAGCTCGTAAGAATAAAATGTGATAATCACGATTAAAACTTTTTCTGGAAGCTATTGGACTGTAGATACGAAATTATGTAAAAATGTTGCCAATCGGATGTTGTGACGTCATCATATGGCCAGTTAAATAAAAAAGGTCGTATTTTCATCTTTTGCGTCATAATTCATTACATTTAAACGAGCGCGCATCAATATTTCACGTATTCAAATTTCTTCTACATGCTAATACGTTGTTGCTGAGATAATTTCCTTTCGGAATTGCTACCTTCGCGTTTCATTTTAAAACCGTCAACATGTTAAAAATTGCAATAAATAGCGGGTCCCGTAATTTCACCTATTCTACACTGTATGTGATATGGATACAGATTATACTGTGTATACTACAGTATATATGAATTTAAACAATAAATTTCAGCAATAACAACATATCATATTCTTCAGTTCAGGTCATAATGCCAACGTGAACACTTCCTTTTGTCCTCAACCTATCCCCTTAATGTTAATGTTGCACCACTTGCGCGGCGGATAACCAAACTCGTCAAAGTGACGAGTTACATGTCTAGTTATTCTTCTTCTTTCTTTCTGTATGATTTTTGTGTAACGCTTTTCTCTAAAACTCGCAAACATAACATTTTGTTAACTATGTTAACATTTTGACATTTATGTAACGTCGTCAAGCGAAGCTTTTCATGATGTTTACAATTGCGCAACGTGACGTACGCGCGATTTAACGATTTTATCGTATTTAACATATGTCGAAAACCAAATAACATTTTAAAGTGAAACTTTGCAAAAGTTTAATTTATATCATGCGCTAAATTTCTGTTGAAAAAAAATTGCGTGTTTTACACAAAGTTACGCGCGCACGCACATTTAAAATTTCAAAATGCGCAAAATTTATTTATAATCAACTTTCTACGCGTTTCATGTCGTTTTAAGCATGTCAAAAATTCCCACGCGTGCGCACATTTCTACGTGTGCGGTGCGCACGTAGCATTGAAAACGTATTTTTTTCGCGTGATTTATGTTTTTCCAGCCTTTTCTAGTAATTTTACCAAATTTTAAACAATTTCTACTTAAAGATACGTCATACGAGCACGTCGAATTGGACAATTTGCGCGCGTTTTTTATGAAAAGGTTAAAAAATTCGTTTAAAATATGCCTTTTTTTAAAAAGTCGTAATTTCTAAACTAGACGGTCAAATTTTTGTGGATGACATATTCTGGAAGTAGATGAGTTGTAGATATCGGATCAGGTATTAATATGGCTAACCGGACATTGTGACGTCATCGTATGGCCACGCGAATATAAAATTTAGTATTTTTGTATCTTTCGTCATAGCTCATCACATTGAATAGAGCGCATCTCCACTTATCCGTTTTCCATTTTCACCCCGATTTTGATATTGTCTAGTTCAATCAACTATCTTTCGCATGAGTTAAAAATATTTTAATTTTTTTGACGTCATCATGCCTAAAAATTTAAATCACGTGTGGCATAAATTTCATCTTTACAGTAAATTTTAATCTGTTATAGCTCGTAAGAATAAAATGTGATAATCACGATTAAAACTTTTTCTGGAAGCTATTGGATTGTAGATATGAAATTATGTAAAAATGTTGCCAATCGGATGTTGTGACGTCATCATATGGCCAGTTAAATAAAAAAGGTCGTATTTTCATCTTTTTCGTCATAATTCATTACATTTAAAAGAGCGCGCATCAATATTTAACGTATTCAAATTTCTTCTACACGCTAATACGTTGTTGCTGAGATAATTTGCTTTCGGAATTGCTAACTTCGCGTTTCATTTTAAAACCATCAACATGTTAAAATTGCAATAAATAGCGGGTCCCGTAATTTCACCTATTCTACACTGTATGTGATATGGATACAGATTATACTGTGTATACTATATATGAATTTAAATAATAAAATTCAGCAATAACAACAGATCATATTCTTCAGTTCAGGTCATAATGCCAACGTGAACACTTCCTTTTGTCCTCAACCTATCCCCTTAATGTTAATGTTGCACCACTTGCGCGGCGGATAACCAAACTCGTCAAAGTGACGAGTTACATGTCTAGTTATTCTTCTTTCTGTACACTTTTTGTTCGTCAAATATCTCAAAAAGTTGAATAGCAATGATCACAAAAAATTCACAATGTCTTTCAAATACTTTAACTTAGCCATAATAAGCTTTTCAGCGTGATCACTCATCCGTGACGTCACGTATACGCCATTTTGTGAAACCACATTATCAATCATATATCCATAATTCATTATCACATATTTATGAAATTCACTACACGTAAACTTCAGTTCAAGGGTAAAAATATTAGCAAGTAAAAACGCGCGCGCACGTAGGGTCATGCGTGTGGAATCGCGCAGTAAAAATTTAAAAAGCTCAAAATTACGTTTTAATCAATTTAGAGCATGAATTAGGCCATTTGCGTGTTTCAAAAAATTACTGCGCAAAAAAAATATTTTGCGCGCGCGATACTTACAGAGCGTAAAAATTGCAATTTTTTTATACAAATCGCGTTCTACTCACCATCCTTAGTACATTCACCAAATTTGAGTAAGTTCCGACTTAAAATAACGCTATACGAGCAGGTTAAAAATAACAAAATGCGCAAATTAATTGCATCAAAGTGCTGAAAATGGTGAAAAATAAGGCCTTTTTAAAATTAATATAACTCTTCAGAATGGCAGGTGACCCCCAATTTTTTTAACTTATTCGGGAAGCCATTGGGTTGTAGATACATATTCATGTACACATTAGACGTACAAAATGGTATGACGTCATCAAATGGCCACTTCAATTTAAAAATTAGTAATTTTTATCTTTTTGTGTGGGTTATCACATTCAATAGAGGGCATCTCCGTTATTTGAGCCCGATTTTCGCCGAAATTTTAGTATGTGCTTGCTCAATTAATTATCTTTTTCAAGAGTTGTCAACATTTTTATTTTGATGACGTCATCATGTGTAAAAACTTTAATAACCAAGGTCGTGTAATTTCAGCTACACCATACATTTGAATATGTTATAGCTCTTCAGAATTAAAGGTGACTTTGAAGATTATAATTTATTATGAAAGCTGAATAAATGTAGATATGAATTCATATAAAAATTAAGCCCATCGGATGTTGTGATGTTATCATATGGCCAGTTGAAGTTAAAACGTTGTTTTTAAATTTCTTTAGTCAAAGTTATACAAATTTCAAAGAGCGCGCATTGCGCTTCTACGTGTCAAATTATCTTCCAATCCTTATATTTATTTGCTCAATTCATTATCTTTCGAAATTGTCATCTTCGAGTTTATTTTGATAATTCCATCGTACCAAAAAATTTGAACATGATGTGGGTCCCGTAATTTCACCTATGCTACACTGTATATAGATATACAGTATATACTGTACATATTGTATATGACACATGATAGGCACAACTCAGCACTATAGCGTATATCAGGATGGTATACATCAACATTTTCCTATTGTATGTTAACGTACGTGCATGTTTAAAAAATATTAATGTCAGTAAAGCGATAAAAATGATCACCTATAATTCGTCAAAGTGACGAATTAAATTCTAGTTATATATTATTATTGTATCATCTGTTTATATTGTTTTGTGATCGAGGGCTACTTATCATACTCGCGTATTTTTTCAGTTACTAACATTATTGAATACACATAATTACTTATGTTTTATTATTATATTGTCGTCCTTCTATGTTTTAGTCTTCCCATTTCCCGATGTTAGTTGATTTGATTTAATTTGATTTTATTCAGGTTTCAACATAAAATTACAAGACAAAGATTAAAAATACAAATAGAAACATGCAAAGTATTGCACAGTACACAAGAAACCTAGGATAGCCCATAAAGTATTGCACAGCACACAAGAAACCTAGGATAGCCCATAAAGTAAAAAAAAACCAACTTATTTCCAATAGGGTCCTATTATCATAAACTTGAGCGACAAAAACAAAAAACGGTAAAATTACAAAAACGAGTAGGCCTACACAATAAAAAAAAATGGCATAGAGAAATAGATAAAAATATGCTCATAAGCTCATATAACAGAAATAGTAGAAATTATAATCGCATTTTCAAATACCGGACTAGTTTTTTCTATCATCTTATAGTTAGGCCTATATTTTATTCCTTTTTGCTTGCAGGCATTGTCAGTTTGTCTCGAATACCTAATGCTGACGGTATGTGTGTTGTTCTGCAGTCGTTTAGGGCCGAATGAAATGGCCGCAATAACATTAGCACAAGCGGTAAGAAATTATAGGCCTAACACAATTAATACAGTCTCAATATGTAAAAAAAAACCTTTACAATTAATAACAAAAATGTTAAGTTAGCTAAAATGGAATAAATACCTGTATTGTAATGAAGTATGAAACGTGTATTAATCAATTTTACATTATTAAAAACGGTTAATTATTCGTGTTTAACCAGCCTATTTTAAAATAATTGTTATTATAATAATTGTATATATAAAATAATGATAATTATTCTGTGTATTCATTTTTAGTTTTTATGTTCATTTTGCATTGTTCCCGCAACCGGTTCAATGACAGTGTGTAACACATATTTTTCTGTTGTAAGTATAAATGAATTCATAAACAAATTTACTTTTATTACGCCTAGAAAATGTCTTTAAGACGAATTTTAATATGTTCTAAGTGTATTTGTACAGCATATATTTATGAGTTCAAGGGTTTATGTAAAAATCGCTTATATACATTGTAAGCCCCGCATATTTTAATTATCATTAAAAGCGGTGTGTATTTTTAATTTTGTAGGGTAGTTTAGTATCAGGAATAATAATGGCCCAATGATAAAATAACTATAACTACTAATAAACATCAGGCAAAGTGAGGAATGTAGATGTAGGGGCCTATGAACTAGGCTTTTCTATACTGTGCATGTTCCATGATGTAAAAGGTGTATTCAAATATTGTCAATAAGGACAGTAGGCATAAAATAAGAACGTAGAATTTATATCAAATCTAAATAAAACGATCCCTATTATTTTAACTCTATAAATTGAATAAACGACCAATAAGGCAATTATTTATTTATTTATTAACGATTTGGCAAATAGCCTAAGAAAAAAAAATTAGCCATGGCCCAACACAGAAGTGGTTACCTCTTGAAATAATATTATAAAAAAAATAATAAACTGGACATTAAATTAAAAAAATACACAGTACATCTTTCTTTCTTTTCTTTCTTTTATTTACCCACAAATATAAAGTATAAACATTTTAACATAAATAAAACACAATATATCAAGGGAAGGGCTAAAAATAGTTAAAATTAATCAAGTTCACCCCCTAATCATTGAAATATAAATAGGTATATCAATAAATTAGGTCTACCTTACTAAAAAAAAATTAACACAATTTCTCTCAAATATATAAATCTCATTTAGAAAATATCTTAAACAAAAAAATATTTTTTTTTTTCATTTTTTTTAAATATTAGTTTTACTTGTTATAAAATGTATTGTAGTGAACTAAAACAATGTGGCTTAATCCTTGTCTTATTCTTATGTAAATTTGCGACGACCCCTGACCTGACGTTATATCAAGTTAGATTTGCGCATGTGGGAAAGTTGTGACGTGCTACCATACCCTATTCCTTGGTATGGTATATATTCATTTGACTGACGACATGGGAGCCGGGGCTCAAGCCCTACGCATAATTTTTGTGTCGTCTAAAAATCGAAAGTTCCCTGACAATACAATTATTTACAGGGTCACGGAGCAAACCTCGGACGATCACAAGGAATTTTCCTTCAAAAGATGGTGTATCTATCAATAATTGCGTCACTCCTCTGTAGTGCTGTACTCATAAACATTGAAGATATTTTGATCTTAGCAGTTGACGACCCAAATATAATTGGGTAAGTAGATAAATAGATAGGGTTTTCTTTAACAAAGTATTCATAATTATTGGTGTTTTTCTAAACGTTGTTATGTTTTAATGGGATTAACAATTCAAAGTTCTCTTTGGACTTTTTATCAATTAACATTGTTTAGGGCCTAGTTTGACGCATTTTTATATCTATTTTCTCTTAGGTTGGTGGGTATTTTTGTACGGACATTCACTCCAGCAACTCTTGTAAGTAACTTATATTTTGCTACTCGGAAACTTAATTACCAAACTCATCACAAAACAGTTTATGGCTCAAATTGTTTAATTAGCAAATGAACATTCACTGGAAACTTTATGCATATGTTCATTACATCACAGGGGTGAATGTTCATGGTGCCCTTTCACAAATTGTGAGACGAACCCATGCAGTTGCAGGCTGTTGGCTCTTCAGGTGCGGTAAATGACGGCCATTTGACTATTAATTAAAATTTATAGAAATTCAAGTTTAATATTATTTTGTTGGTGATTTTAATTGTAGGCTGTGTATATCACATTCGGTCTTGGTCGAATATTACAATGCAGAGACAAGATTAGCGTTACATCAATATCAGCCATCGTCAGTATATGTTTTAATATACTACTTAATTACATTCTAGTGTATGTGTTTGACATGGGATTCAGGTAAACAAATATGTATAAATTAAATATATTATAATAATTTATAATGTTTTTGACTAATTATTTTTTGAGTGTAACTGACTTATTGCAAATCATCTAGAAATGAGTCTATAGCTGTATTAACATTATAGCTTGTCTGTATGAACCTGTTGACAGAGATATAGCGTATGAAAAGTATTTAATATGGCTAGACTCGTTTCTAGATGACATTCGATTATCAGTTAGACTCTATCTAGTGAGACTGTAGTCATTACTGTGATATTTTTTTCTACATTTGATTTATCTTTATAGAGGTTCGGCCATTGCTATGTTGATTTCACAATACCTTAATTGTTTCATATTAATAATATACGTATACAAGTACGAAGATCTTGAATGTAAGTTTTATTTCGAGCTTCAAATCATAGATATATCACTAATATAATTGGGGAAACACCACATTTACTTAAGCGTGGTTCCCACTAGCAACGCAACGCAAGTGAATTGACCAATCACAAGCGATGGCTTATTCGCTTGTGATTGCTAACTGTCTATAACTTCGCTTGTCATTGGTTAAAACGCTTGCGTTGCGTTTACCTCCTTGCGTTACGTTCTAGTGGGAACCAAGCTTTAGAACCAATAAAATACACGATATTCCCACTTTTGTGAAACGAATGATCGGGACAATGTTTAAACACTACATCCAATCGACATCTAGAGGACACTCATATCAAGGGGACACTTAGTTGAGTCCCAATAATAATAATAATATATTTTAGATTCCTGATTTTGGATTTTGTTTTAATTTTGTAGATGCATTTCGTTTTATATTCTCTTAATAGTTTTTTCTCTCAAATCTTTGGAGAACTGGGGTGAATTTTTCTCAATTGCTGTACACGGATGTCTTACTCTCGAAATAATGCAGATGTCCATTATGATATGTTATATACTATCAGGTATTGACATTTTAAACAATTTCAAAACAATTGATATATAGATTATTCGTCAATAAAACAAATCAAAGGTTAAAAAACGTGCTTGTATCCTTATACGATAATTAATAATTAACCATAGCTCTTTTTTTATGATGCCATGCAGCAGTAGTGATTAGATGTTTTTCTTTTAGTAAAATAATAATAATAATAATAATAATAATAATAATTTAGCGAAAACATAATTTATAGGTAATTCGAATAATAATACAACTTTTGTTATTTTTATAGGAGAATTTGGGTCTTTTGAGGTTGCAGTATTCGGTGCATTTGACATACTTGCTGAATATATTTTATTGGTAAGTTGTATCATTATTGGTCAAATTAACGGCCGTAAATTGGTAATATTGCTGTTCGATTTCCATACACATATCAGAGGGGAAACATTTACTATAATATAACACCAAAGAATATCTGGTTGATTTTTTGTCCCGATTGAACTTGTATATATGGCGCCCTCTGAAGTTATCCAAGTCGCTTATTATGGCAGTCAGTTATTTAATATCATGTGACCCACAATCCTTCAATCAAGTTACAAGAATCTACCCAGCTGTGTTATAATTTGTACTAACGTATAGTAATTATTCTTTCAGGTTTTGATAGGATTCTGCGTTTCCATAACGATTTTGGTTGGTCACTATTTGGGACAAAATGATCAGAAAAAGGCAAAAGTTATTGTGGAGACAGCCTTTATTTTAGTATGTAAGTAAACGCTTTTATCGTTTAAAAAACATTTTAATAATAAGACAAAATTCTCGAAAATCTTGAAGTATCTTGAATATCTTGAAATAAATATATTACATTATGATACTAGAAAATCACGTACTGGATTGATGAAATATTGTGGTATAATAATATATAGGCCTACAAATATGAATGTTTATGAGTGTAATAATGGCATGAGATGAACGATGAAACGTTATATATCAACGAGGCAAAGCCGAGTTGATATTAACTTTTAATCATTCAAAACTACTACAAAATAGGTGGCGCTGTTGTATTTCAAAAGCAATAGTACAAAACAAATATTTTTCAAACCGCGAAAAGATTTTTTTTTTCGTACACAAAAAAAAATTACTATTAAACAATCGTTTGATAGTGCGTACTATTGCACGCCATGTGATCAACAATTGTCCAATCAAATTAGAGGAATTTATTTAGGTGTTATATAATACCTAATATAGGGCCTAGATTGTTTTGTTTATTTATTTTACAACATGTCCGTGGACAAATGACATAATAAACTGAGTATATGTGTTCTGTGTTTTAGTGGGTGTTGCATTTGTTCTTGGTCTTACACTCTTCTTGTTACGAGATTATGCTGGATATGTTTACACCAATGATAGGTATGTATGCAAATTAGGTAGACACACCTTTATTAAATTTTACACCTGCTTTTATGCAGAATGAACTGCGTCAGGGAAATTTTTGGCATGTGCCGACAAAACTATAAATGTTGATAAAGATTGAAATAAATTACAATAAACCGAGAGCTAGCACTCTTTAGGTCCTAATTTATCATGAATTATTCATGATTTCTGCCTTAGATGTCGGTTAAAAAATCCACTCTAGAAACGAATTGTTTGATCAATTCTTACGTCACATCTCATGCATAAGATTCATGTCACATCTTATGAACTGTATAAATATAACAAGTTTCTTTCTCTTTTATTCTGTAGAGAAATAATAACGGCCTTCTCAAAGTTGATATTTTTGGCTGTGATATACGTTATCTCGGTAACGATTGTGGTAGGTTTTTTACAATTAGGCCTACTATTTATTTGTTATAAAATATAGATGGTTAAGTAGACCAATGACACTGATAATATTGATGTAACAGTCTTTTAAATAAGATTATAATGTTGTTGATCTGTTATAGCGCTTTTGGCAATCGATGGATTGTCCCAAAGCGCTCACAATAAACATTGAGATGAAAGAGAGAGAATTATAAAGAACTCCATGAGACTCTAAATACTCCTTATTTCACTAAGGAAAGATAACTGAAAAGATGGTTTAAAAAAATTGAAAACAAAGTGAATACAAACAAGGCCAACAGCCATAATTCCCGTGCTCTCAGAAAAAATGAACTTTCAAAAAGTAATGTACATCAAAACAGTTCAAAAAGTACAGAAAAGCGATAAAACGCATAGTGATACCGGACCGACAGACCGACAGACCGACCGACCGACATAGTGAAATATTGACTAAAAAGGGTGAATCTTGAATGGAATGGGCTTTCTACTTATAAGCTGTGCTTCAGAGATTCCCCCTTTCCATTCTTTCATTTTTGTAATGATTATTTATGTATATTTATGGTTTTTTTTTTGTGAATGGAAAACAAAAAAAATGTAGAAGATTATTTTTACAGTTTTGGGAACTGGTGGAACACAGTTCATATGGCATGATTTGTCCACTACCATATGCTGAGCTTAGGTTAGTTAGGATTATAGCCTATAATCAGGCATCACATGTGTTTAACATTTGTTTATGATACTGTGAAAAGAATATTACAACAGTACCAATAATCTGCGATCAAAACAACTTTAAATCGATTTGAAAACAGAAATGTTGAAGTTTGAACTTACGATTGTTTTTTTATTTCTGATTGTTATCAGTCGATTGTCAAGGCAATATTACAAGCAGTTGGTAGACAAAACATAGGAACTAATACTAGCCTGATTGCATACTCAATTGGACTAACATGTTCTGTTGTATTTGCATTTAAATTAGACTGGAAATCAACAGGTATTTTACGGATCGATTGGTTTTTTATTCTCACCATCATCATCGTCATCATCATCATCATCATCAAAAATATCATCATCAACATCATCGTCATCATCATCATCATCATCATCGTCGTCGTCGTCGTTGTCGTTGCCATCATCAACAATATCATCATCAACATCATCGTCATCGTCAACATCATCAACATCATCGTCATCATCAACATCATCGTCATCATCAACATCATCGTCATCATCAACATCAACAACCTCATCGTCATCTTCATTAACAACATCATCATCATCATTATCATCATCCTCATCATCATTGTCATCATCATGTCATTATCCTAATCAACATCATGACATATTATTTCTTTCTACATTTATCACCACGACACGATGAATGAATGAACTTAATTGGGTTTTTTTGCAGGTCTTTTGGCGGGTATCGTTATTGCTGATGGTATTGAAGCTACCATTCTTCTTATAGTCCTACTTACCATAGATTTTTCAAAGGAAGCAGAACTCGTAAGTATTTAAATAATAATTTTTATTTTTCATTTTTTAAAAACAATTTTGTTTTTATTCTTCGAAGTCAGAAGAACAATAGAAACCATTGTCAATAATCAAATCTGAAATATAGGGATCAAGAGATTTTGCTTGCCATGGATTTGGCCAACTACTCGAGCATAGGACCTTACCAAACCACCAGGACTTAAGGGTCTTTCACACCTGCTACAGTTCTGGCTCATTTTCCGGTTCGCGTCAGATTGAACGTTTCGTATCGTATTTCTTTTCGTATTCATGACTCGCCGCGCGGCACACCAATCGAGTAAACTGATCGGCTCATAGACGCTACGCGCGGACCGCCGTAGAAACGAAACATTGAGATTGTATTTGTCGGAGCCGGACCGGAACAGGACGTGTGAAAGACGCTTTAGTTAAGATACAATCAATCAGCCATCCCATCAGAA
The DNA here is from genome assembly GCF_964355755.1 of Antedon mediterranea. Classification (NCBI taxonomy): domain Eukaryota; kingdom Metazoa; phylum Echinodermata; class Crinoidea; order Comatulida; family Antedonidae; genus Antedon; species Antedon mediterranea. The sequence continues at coordinate 4,563,854 of NC_092677.1, forward strand.
TCAATCGTTAGTTCAGATTAACACATCACCGGATTATTTTCGATATGTTTGTTTCATTTCACAATTAATGTTTCTATTAAAGGCTCTCGAGAGATGTAGTGTGTCTGAACTACAAACATACACAGACATTGAGGATGGTGACGTATCAAATGAAACGCAGAAGAAGAATGGACAATCAAACGGAAAGTTACACAATAAAATACAACAACAAGAAAGAAGTTTACTTATTGAAAACACCAAGTACAGATTGAGCAAGTCAACAATCATAATTAGAATATTAAATTTTACAGTTCCATGTTTGATTTGCTTAGGAAGTATATTTATTTACATTTATTAAAATAATGCACAATTATTATATTATTTAAATTTGAGGTAAATTACAAGTGTTTAGGCTATTCAAAATGTATACTATCGGATTAGACTGACTGTAGGTATATGCAAATATCACAGATTCTACATCTGTCACTAGGTAGAGCGTGACTGACCATCGATAGTCATCTAGATATGTAGCTTAACGTGTAAATGTGACGTGCCACTGATACATAAGTGCAGGACTAATACATTGCTTTATTACTATTACTGTCGTTTGTCCAACGTGAAATAATAAACCCAAATGGCTTGTGGTAAATTGGTTCACACCCTGCCATGATGACCTCATGGTGACCTTATATTGTGCTACTTTATATTCGACTCCATCTTCACTTGCTTGGCAACCTCCAGAAGACGGTTGTATCAAAACTTCGAGACATTCTCAACCATTATACTTCCTGTATGGTGTGCCGCAAACCTATTTTAGATTTCTAGGCTGTTTATTGAGATGAAAGGTTCTTTGATTGTTTATGTAGTCTATATAATCCTCTTTCTCATTTTTTAAAAACATTTTATTGCTGTTTGTATTATATAACACTGTATATACATTTTCTTAATTACTGCACGGGCAAAATAGTATTAAATAATATTTTATCACTATTTGTATCTATAGTGCTGTTCCGCCGTACCACGCCGAGAATGTTAAAGAGTCGCTATCCAATCGAGTTCGAACAATACCATGAAAGCCCCAGTGGTCTAATGGTTAGGACATCTGCATATCAAGCAGGCGGTCCGAGTTCGAATCTCGGTTGGGGCGACTTTTTCTCATTCTCACAGATTTCCTCATCTTTATCGTTTCAAATTAATTAATTAAATTTCAGTATATCACCGGGCGGTTTAGAATTAATGTTCTGTGCCTGATTTGTTTATATATATAAATTTGTATATATGTACTTAACTACACTATAATAATTGTTTTTGTATTATTATTACATGGTAGGACGCTTCCCCTATCTAAATTTCAAATGTTTTCATCAAGTTTAACGACAATTTACACAGAGGAGCTGCAGTAATGGCAAACCGAAACCTATGTTATTTCTTATAACCGTTTACTGAACACAAAAGGCGGAGCTGACGAGCGGTAATGTTGGTTCTCACTAGCGACGGAACGTAACAAAACGTAAGAAAATGCCCTTTCAATAATTGAAGTGAGGTGAACCGTACAGTATTATTGTATCTAGTATTGCACAGATGGTATTAACAGCGTAATCATGGCCGAAAAATTGTTGACTTGTTTGGAGCCGTTTACATTTTCAATGTTTCGAGATGGAGTTAAAGATATTGTCAGAATGGGGAGTATATTGGTAAGTTATTGACATTGAATAACTATTATGTTTTATATTACTGTAGTATAGGAATAGTAGGCCTACTACATAATCCATTTGCCATGCAGTGGTCAACGGTTTAGTAAAGTGGTTAGGCCTATACTTACCATCATTTACGTGTAGGCATATCTCAAGTGAAATGTGGGGACTAAAATATTTTAACCCACCAATCATTAGGCCTATATGCCTATTGTTTATTGTAACTGATCTTAAAAAAAGTATAGTCCTCTAAAAGTTATCATCCTCTTCGCCATGTTATAGTTAATTAACAGTAAATAGTAGCAATAAAAACATGTTTTATACTTGTTTTATTTTTATTTTTTACAGGCATTGTCACTTTGTCTCGAGTACCTTATGTTTACGGTATGTGTGTTGTTCTGCAGTCGTTTAGGTCAGACTGAAATGGCTGCCATAACGTTAGCACAATCGGTAAGCATGTTCAATACATGACATGATACGAGCAGGCAGTTTTTAATTACAACTGAATCCTGGTATGTTTTAACATGTTTAAGATGTTTAAAAGATTCACGGCGTTAAAGCTTGGTTCCCCACAATGCAACCTACGCAACGTAACAAAATGCCCTTCAAATAATTGTGTTTGCTCCCGCCTGCGTGAAATCAAACCTGTGATTTTTGCAGCACTGTTACGTCGTCGGTTCCCAATCAAAAGCATTCGAACTGTCGCTTGTGATTGGTCAATTCCCTTGTGTTGCGGCTTACGTCCTTGCGTTGCGTCCTAGTGGGAACCAAGCTTTACCTAAGTAAATCTAACCATTTAATCATTAATTTACGAAACTTTATTCACTATACCTATAGTTTATAGCCACATTTTGCCTTGTTCCGGCAGCTTGTTCAATGACAGTTTGTAATACATACTTTTCAGTTGTAAGTATTAATGAATCCTTTTTACTAAAACTTGGTTACCACTAGCGACGCAACCTACGCAACGTAAGAAAATGCCATTCCAATAATTGTGTTTACCCCCGCCTGCGTGAAATAAAACCTGCGATGTTTCCAGTATTATTGCGTAGTCGGTTCCCACTTGTGATTACGCAATACATCACTTTGCGTCAATACGTCGCTGCGTTGCGTTGCGTTCTAGTGGAAACCACGCTTAAAAACAACATTTATTTTTAGTCGATCTTACTATATTTTGCTTTAAATTAGTTTTTTCATATGTAAATAATTTGTTTTCGATCCAATGTTTGGTCAAAGTGAATAACCATTATGTGACATTAAAATGGCATATTATTTAAAAAAAAACACGGTTTTGAATATTATTTTTTTGCGGGAGGGGGGTGGGGGTGGACAATATTATCTTGATACTAAAATACATTTTTTACAGGGTCATGGAGCAAACCTCGGACGATCACAAGGAATCTACCTTCAAAAGATGGTGTATCTATCAATAATTGCGTCACTTCTCTGTAGTGCTGTACTTATAAATATTGAAGATATTTTAATATTAATAATTGACGAACCAGATATAATTGTGTAAGTATGTTATGGAATAAGTAAGGACCTACTTGAACAATGCTATTATAATGTTGTTTGTGTTATTCCTTTGCATCAAAAGAAAATTAAAGTATAGTAACAATCAATAAAAGTGACAATTATTATTTTGACGCTTGTTTGTATTTATTTGCTCTTAGATTTGCGGGAATTGTTATACGGAGATTTATTCCAGCTACTTTTGTAAGTACTTTAGCTTATTATCAGTGATGTATCTCCACATACGACAATATTTTGCCAGTATCAAGGAATATTCCGTAATACAGTATTCATATTATCACATGTGGTACTACCTGTATCATGTAAGGTCAGATTAAGGATTAGGTTATGGTCTATGATACAGTACTATGATACATGTAAAACATGTGATGCTGTATTAAGATTTTTTCCTGATACTGAAGAAATATTGATACAGTACCAAAAATCGGGGGCTATATTTGTACATTTATAGTTATATAATGTATAGGTATAGTTATGTTATTGCAGAGTGGATGAAAATACAAGCTAAAGTAGTATACGTATGAAACGCCATATGTGCCAAACTATTTAACTTTTTACTAATATCAAAACTCCGTCTCCAACCTAGACTAAGTGGATGCAAGTTTGTTTTAATAAAAAAAAATGAGAGTACCGTATATCGAAGGGTAATACTGTTATTTTGGTATACTTGTTAGGCTGTATTTATCACCATTGGTCTTAGTCGAATATTGCAATGCAGAGACAAGATTGGCGTTACAGCAATAGCAGCTATCGTCAGTGTATGTTTTAATATACTACTTAATTACATTCTAGTTTATGTGTTGGACATGGGATTCAGGTAAAATAAATGATTTTTTAAAATATTTTAACTAATAAATGTTTGCAAATTTGGATATTGATTCTGATCGCTCAATGACAGTACCACTGACGAACATGTTAGGTCAGCCTTTAGTTCAACTTGATTAAGCTGCGTTTACACGCACTAGGTTAGGCTTTTATAGGACGGGATAAAGCTGATCCGAATCATTTCCGAGTTACTTAACGACGTACGTAATCATTCCGTGTCGTTAAATTCGAAATTACTCCCGATAGTTTTTGTTAAACCATACACGTTTGAACCACAAGTGAAATGGTAAAGCTCTGTCTACACTATCAACCTTTATGTGATGGGCCAATATATGGACATGATGATCATATCACTACCATATTTGAGCATATCACTGCCATATTTGAGCATATCACTGCCATATTTGAGCATATCACTGCCATATTTGAGCATATCACTGCCATATTTGAGAGTATAGACAGAGCTTAAGATTGACTGCAGGACTGGTATAAAATCCGATTGAGAAAAGCGTATACAGCTAGTTTGCATGACAGTTTGACGTCACCAGTGATATGTTATAATATAATTTGATCAATAAAATAACAGTATGGGCTTTTACACCATTTATTTATAGGGGATCGGCTATAGCTGTGGTTGTTGCACAATACATTAATTGTATTTTATTAGCAGTATATGTATACAAGTACGAAGATCTTGAGTGTAAGTTGTATCACCATTTCCAGCTTCAGGTCAAGCGAAAAAGAGCGGCAACTTTTTATAACTAATGTATTTAATTTATAATTTGTTAATACATTTTTTTTCTTTTTTTTTTTTGCAGTTTTTTCTCTCAAATCTCTGGAGAATTGGGGCGAATTTTTCTCAATTGCTGTACACGGAGGGCTTACGTACGAAATAATGCAGGTGTGCATCATGGTCTGTTACATACTATCAGGTATGGTTAACAATTCAAGTACTACTTTTCTTCTCAATGACACTGAAAACCCTAAATTCGACTGTCGCGTACAAAAGTCGTTTCATTTATCATATGGTGTTTTACGCGTAAAGGCTAACATCTCTTTAGGTGCCCGCCAGTGGTGATTTACATATAATTATTTTATTCAACATTTTTTCTTTTATAAATAGAATAGCAGTGACGAAAGTTTAATTAATTGGTGCCCGCTCACCCAAGCATGCAGGGCCCTAAAGCGTGGTTCCCACTACGACACAACGCAACGACATATTGACGCAAAGTGCTGTATTGCGTAATCACAAGTGGGAACCGACGCAACCGTGCTGCAAATATCGCAGGTTTGATTTCAGGCAGGCGGGGGAAAACAAAATTATTGGAATGGCATTTTCTTACGTTACGTTACGTCGCTAGTGGGAACCACGCTTTAAAATGCATTGCCAAGGACGCGAGTCCCTAATGATCAGCTTCAGCTAGATGGACCACCATCATTAAATATTGCGGAAATAAATACAAATAAATAAACATAAGATTAAAAGGAAAGTAAGTCTATGGAAGTTATTTTGTGTTTATAATGAATTAGTTATGTTAACTAATATTATTTTTATAGAACGATTTGGGGCCATTGATGTTGCAGTTTTTGGTGCATTTAACATACTTGCAGCGTACGTTCTTATAGTAAGTTGTTGTTGGTCATATTATATAAATATGTTTCAAGAGTCCTAAATTGTTTGTTGATGATCTTTTCCTCTTACTTATGAAAACAAGACCGAGCTGCACATCCAACAAATAAAACCCTTCACTAAAACGGCAGTCCTTGTCAAATTTCATCCGATTCCGCAGCTGTCACTAGATAGATTCTAACTGACTATCGCAAGTCATTTAAATACGAGTCTAGCTTTATTAAATACTTTTAACAGAATTAGAAAAATTCAAGAAATCTTTTATATTAACGTGTCGTTTTAATATATTTCAGATGTTGATAGGATTCTGTGTTTCATTGACGATTATGGTTGGTCAATACTTGGGACAAAATGATTCGAAAAAGGCCAAAATTATTGTGGAGATAGCGTTTATTTTTATATGTAAGTCAATTACTCAAGTAAGCCGTTGTACCGTGTTGAATTATTGTTTTATATTATTGAATATTGTTATCTACAAAATTATTACAATGACTAGAATAATAATTGACCGAGATCTGTGTTTTAGTAAGCGTTGCAGTCGTTATTGGTGTTACACTCTTCTTGTTACGAGATTATGCTGGATATGTTTACACCAATGATAGGTATGTATGCAAATTAAGAAGATATCCCCTTTATGCTCTTATTTCGAATTAGATTATGGAGTAATCCAAGGAATTATCACAGAAATAAAGAGCCATCAGAATTATGAATTGTTACCATGGATATAGATTAAGAATGTAGTGCCTCACTCTACCCTAATAGTTCTGTATTGGACGAATCCCAGAAATATCTGACATGGACAACAGATGACTGCCCGCATGAAATTTCTTCAATTCAGCAATTCGGAGTTTCGTTAAGCTAAAACTACTTACTTTATTGCTGGTCCGCCAGATAGTCTGATGACTTTCCCGCCTCGGCTGCCTTGCTTATATCTCGGATTGCTTTCTTCCAGTCCTGTCTGTTTTCTCTGAAACGTTTCTATACCTTTGGTTAAAATGCTGGAATTTTTTCAATCCACAATTTCCTTCATGAGACACATGTCGCGCAGCACTTGAATTCTCCAATTTGTTTACAATACTAAATACAACAATTTTTTACATTTATCCCTTATCCTGTAGAGAAATAATAATGGCATTTTCAAAGATAATATTTTTGGCTGGGATATATGTTGTCTCGGTAACGACTGAGGTAGGTTGTATTGAAAGTTATTGTTCAAAACAAGTATAATATTACATTAAATTTGGAATAAAATTTAGCCATATTTTTGTTTTGGTTGTTTAACTGTTTTTCTGATTGTGATCAGGCGATTATCAAGGCAATATTACAAGCAATTGGTAGACAGAACGTTGGATCTCTTACCAGCCTGATTTCCTACTCAATTGGACTTGTATTAGCTGCTGTATTTGCATTCAAATTACATTGGAAAACAACAGGTAATTTTAAGGCTTGATCGGTTTGAGTGATTTCTACAACTTCTTTTGTCATCATCATTTTCATTTTCATCGTCAACATAAATATCATCACCACTACTCGATTTGATTGTATTCACCCGACTCTGCAGCTATAACTAGATCAAGTCTAACTGACTATCGCAAGTCAACTAGAAACGAGTCTGACTGTAATAAATACTTATTAAAAGGCGTGATCTTTTTCATTACGTCACTTGTCCATTTATTTTTGCTACGTAATGAGGTTCAGATCTGCATACAAGGTATAACGAATTGCAATAGTCAGTTAGACTCTATCCAATGACAGCTGCAAAATCGGGTTTTGTACTCACCACCGATCATTCGGTTCAGTACCTTTCTTGCGGCCACTGGTTGTTAAAGCATTGACATATGAAACTGATTTTACAGGTCTTTGGGCGGGTATCGTAATGGCCGATGGCATAGAAGCGTTTATTCTTATTATAGTATTAAACAATATAGATTTTGCAAGAGAATCAGAACTCGTGAGTATTAACGTATATCAAAAGTTAATGAGCTAGACCCGTTCCCATATGACTTGCTCAGTAGGCCTAAGTCAGGTGTATTTTAGATTAACTTATTAGTCTGCTTTTTGGTTTATACGTTTGTTTCCATTCATAAAAATGTGTTCTTATTTTAGGCTCTCGAGAGATGTCGTGTATCTGAAGATCAACAGTTATACACAGAAATTGAGGATGATGACGTATCAAAGGAAACACTACTGAAAATTGAATCAAATGACGAAAAGATAGAAAATGAAGACATAAAAGAGACAAGGTCACTTATTGAAAATACCGAGTACAAACTGAGCAAGCAAACAATTATTATTAGAATATTAAATGTCACAATTCCATTTATAATTTGTTTAGCAAGTTTTTTTATTTATCTTTATCAAAATTAGTATGTATTAAAAATCAGTTATTGTTATCTCTCATAAAATGGCCTTCGTCATTTAAGATTTAAGAATACGTAAAATATTTAATTGTACAAAATCATTAACTTTCTAGGTTTAATAATTTTAGTGTCAATAAAATACTGAAATACAGAAGCACAGTAGGCCTATTATTACTATTAATATTTGTCATAAATATTATGTTTCTGATTTCCTAGTTAGATAAAGGATGTTTTAGACTAGGTCTGCTAAATTTATGAGCCAATCTTATTAGCATAATTTCTGTAGGAAACTTTTGGAGGGAACATGTGAACCTCCTCTGAAGCTCCTAATTTGCATATTGAGTATAAAGAGTAAAATGTTACAGATACAGACAGGAAGAGAATATATTAACATAGTAGAAAGACGTATATAGTATAGAGAAGAAAGGTCTAGACTGGTAGAAAGTTGTTTTGTATTAATACTGAGTTACAAGAAATAAAAGTTATAGTTGATTATACTTTTTGTGTATGTGGAATCATTGAGCACACAGTCTGTGTACGGTCTCGTGGATTAATACGCCAGAGAAAGCATACGCTCGGAATCAACACTATAAAATCCCTACATGGTGGCAGCGGTGAATTTTTTTTATTGAAGACGTGAAGAGATGGCCACAGTTTACTGTCTGTAGACACAATACCGTACGGATATCGGTGAACCACCTACATCCTTTATCATAATAATTTCATAGATAGAATTTAAATCATCCATTTTGTGTTTTGACGTATGTTAGAAGACAAAGAATAAAACAACGAGTTACCGTATCAAATCGTCATCATCATTACATCATCATCATCATATAGTTATCATTGTATATAGTCACAAACAAAAATTGGCAAGTAGAAATAAGAGCTTGGTTAATTGAGAATAAGTAAAAGATGATCCGTGACAATCACAATGGTTATCCACCAAGTAAGGATACCCAATACAGGATTGCTATGAAGGTTAGATTGTTAACGATTTTTAAAACATTTTTAAGTATAATAGGTCCATGTGTTTTATTTAAATGTGTATATGTTTTCTGGTCTGTATGTAAATGTAAATTACTTTGTATATGTGCTGTACATCAACTGAACTGAAGACAAGAATGATTGTTTTTGCTTGGTCCGGTTACACCTGGTGATCAACTCCTATGTTTTTTTAATACTACTTTCCTGCGAACCGCGGATAATGGTAACTTATTAATTGTTAACGTTTGTATTAAGAGTGTGTTATAAGGAAGTTGTATATACAGTACAGTATTGTATTTTAATGTGACTGTCTTTCTTTTCTGGCCCGCTTCTTTTGGGGCCTATTGTAAATTGTGAATTTGCATACTTATTTCCTTGGTACTTGGTGGTTGTCCTCTTAAATACTCCACAAGCAAGTCTGACAACGAGGCACACAAATTATACTTTACACATATAGGCCCTTAGTATAGTGGCTTTTAGTATAGTAGGCCTACTCGCCTAGTAGTAATGGTTTAATTATGTAATTTTTTAATAGCAGTATAATCTATAAAACGGATTCTCACATCAATAATAAAAACAATCCACTTAATATTTTAAATCAGACAATGATAAAGATGGTATAGTAATTAGAAATGCATTAAACATCACGTGACATTATTGCATTAGTCTGAATTATATAGTTATTCGTAGGCCTATTTCAATATTTGTTTTGGTAAAATCAACCATTTCCGACGTATACTTTGTATGTGACGTGTGTACATCAACCATTTTCAGCGTATACTTTGTATGTACTGTGTGTACATCAACCATTCCAGCGTATTACTTTGTATGTGACGTGTGTACATTTACCATTTCCAACGTATACTTTGTATGTGACGTGTACATCAACCATTTCCAGCGTATACTTTGTATATGACGTGTGTACATTAACCATTTCCAACGTATACTTTGTATGTGACGTGTGTACATCAACCATTTCCAACGTATTGCTTTTGTATGTGACGTGTGTACATCAACCATTTCCAGCCTATTACTGTTTATGTACTGTGTGTACATCAACCACTTCTAGCGTATTACTTTGTATGTGCTGTCAACTGAAGACAAGAATGATTGTTTGTGCTTGGTTTTACCTGGTGATCAACTCCCATGTTTTGGGGGATAGGCCTACTACGGTCCTGCCAACCACGGATAATGGTAAATAATTATTAATTGTTGACGTTTATTTTAAGTGTTGTTATTACGAACGATGTTTGATGGATATATAATACAGTAGGGACCTACGCTTACTTAGTAATCGGATCCAATGCACAGTGCTTGGACCCAAGCTTGATTTAACATCTTTAAGTAAAAATGAATCTTTCTAAATAGACTCTGCTTTAACACGTTTTCCCTCACCGAGACTTACCCCTACCACACATGGGGATAGATGTGTAGTACCTACTGCTGTTGTTTCTATACTTCACAACGATATATTGTAAAGTCCTAAGGAAAGAAAAGTAGATTTATTAGATTAATAGTTGTAATAATAATATAATTAGTACTTTTTAGAAACATCTTAATGCAAAATATTATGATAAAATAAATCATCTTTTTAATATAATTAGTTTTCTTATTGTATTTTTAGAGGTTGGAAGTGGAGATTATAGTTATGATCCCGAAGAATGTGTTATGACTTACAAACACTGGAAAGAACAAAGTAAGACGTGTTGTTATTTTGTATTCCTTTTAATAATACTTATTTATTTAAAAACTGAAATTGGTACGCTGATTTACCGTTTATTAAATAAAAACTTGCCAAATGTTGATACATTTTCGATTGTGTAAATATCAGTTAAAGTTTACTAATAAAATATATAGGTCTAGATTAGTAGGTTTGTTAACATAGTGATTATTTTTGTACAGTATTATTGTTTTCAATTATTAAACGGTATTGTTTTACAGGTGGTGTTAGTATGTTCGTGACCAACATTGGTCCTGTTGGAATTTACATTTCAAAGAGTGACAGCTCGTATTTAAGTTTTACGCCGGTTGGAATGGAGAATGTTCAATTAGTCGACCCTTGGGAGCTTGACTATGATGACACCACATCAACGCTATACTGGTATGATGACGGCAAGATGTCCATTGAACGATATTCATTTGACACTAACCAACATGACGTGCTTTTTTCTTTTATATACTGTAAGAAAAAAAAGTCAGTCTATTTTTTAATAAGAAAATAAGCCTCATTATATTTTGATAGCAACTTTTTAAACTGTGTAAGCTTATTATAGTACAAATATGCACTCTTTAGAATATTTTAATGCTTGAACCACATCCTACATTGTTTTATTGTTAAATAATCAACGAAAACAAAATCATCAGTTACGTCACAAAATCAACGCGTATGCCTACTGAATAGAGCTTAGACAACTTAAACATCTGCACATAAATGGTAATTATTATAGTCTATCAAAAAAAAAAAAAAAAAGTTCATAATTTCTCAGCGAAAGCGAAAAGCGTCCTGAATCCGTCTCTCTGTCAAATAATGTCTATGTTGTTATTCCATACTTTGTCAGGTCTTTCAAGTCCACGTCCTCAGAAAATTAAATTAGGATTACACGTTTTTATTAGATCTTCTTCTACATACATTAAATACATAACTCTTATTTGGTTTGAGGGTTTGACATTTAAAATGTCTTTAAAAACGGGGTTGTCTTTTATTTAAAAAATCCTTAGCAAAGCTGTAGGTAGATTATATATAATATTATTATAATTTATGTATATTATATGTATATTAAACAACATTGTTTAATATACAAATAATGAATGTTTATGAGTGCAATGGTACAAATAATGGCACGAGGTGAATGATGAAAGGTTATATCAACGAGGCAAAGCCGAGTTGATATAACCTTTCATCATTCACCTCGTGCCATTATTTGTACCATTACACGAATACAAAACATTCATTATTTGTTTCATCTAGACGTTTTTTTTTCGTACACAAAAATGTTTCAAAAAGTACTATTTAACGATCGTTGAATAGTGCGTACTATTGCACGCCATGTGACCCACATTCGTCCAATCAAATGACAGGAATTTATATAGGTGTTATATAATATCATTTATAAAGATGTGCGTTTAGCCGTTGATGGACCTGGAAAGAAGCTTTATTTAACACTTGATGTTGGAAATACACGTAGAGTAATTGGAGTAATAAATCTGGATGGAATAGACTTAAGAACACTGATTGACACAGGATTAATCTATCCATATGCAATTGCGATAGACACAACTAACGGGTATGTCACTCTCTATTGATTCCGTTATGCAATAACTCTCCAATGAGATCAACTAACTTCACATACCCATAATATCGATTATTACGTAAACGTGTATTATTAATGCATACAAATCATTTACCTATTTTAATAATGAATTATAGAAAAGTAATAATTATTGATGTTTTTTCATACATTCAATATCAGAATTTCAGTTCATTTAATAATATAGCTTTAGTATTATGTGTTTCTCTGGTATGTATGTGACTGTACAGTAACTGTAAATAACATACTATATTTAATTAGATACCTGTACTGGACTGATGCAGAATTGGAAAGGATAGAGCGAGTGAAGTTAAATGACTTGAGTACAAGAACTGCTTTAGTGACAACTGGACTTAGTTATCCAACCGGACTTGTTTTAGCAGTTCCCGGTAAGTTAGAGTCATAAATGTATGCAAGTTATATAATGATACTATATAATGATGTGCTAGTATTTGTAATGATGTTATTTGCTGACGACCGCAAGTAGATTAAACTCTTTACTATTGAACAACACGATAATTTCTCAGTAAGATCATGGAGTAATTACTCAATGCTAAGACAATGGAGGTATCTCCATGCAAGACTAATTTGGTCATGTTTCATGCACATGTTTTGTGCTGATAAAATGTTACAATTATCTGTTATAATGTAATACTATTTTATACTGAATCAACCAAATTATTTTACACCATTTAGACCTTTCAACACTTTGATAAAAAAAATGACCGAGGTAATAATATTAAGCGCTTAGAAGCATTGTGCAATAAGCGTTATAGGCCTATAGCCTAACAACGAATATTATTATTATTATTTACATTTATAGACCTGTCAACAATTTCATACAGTTTAAAACTGCTCACGTATACAATTTTACTATGAGGGAAAGGAGCATATCCATTAAATTGAATTCATCCGCTATTCACTAAAAAAAAAGCTTTTATATATTTTAGATGGAAAGATGTATTGGTGTGGTTACAAAAAGAGAATGATTGGGGAAGCTAACCTTGATGGATCTAACAGAAGAACGATTACGCTTTCTGAAAAGGCACGTCCGTATAACATTGACATTTATAGGAACTACCTGTACTGGACAGATTATGGTGGTGACATATATCGAGTTGATAGAAAAACTGGAATATCATCAAATCAAACTAGCGATAGTCGACTTAATACTCCACATGGCTTATATATTTTCAAAAGTAAATATTCTAAGTTAAAGTATTTAAATGAAATTGCTGTTAATTAAAACTATATAATTGTAGTTTTTCTTTTAAACAATGGATGTGGGTGCAAATGATACGTTAAATAACATTTCATAGAAATTATTAGAGGCCTAGAATAGTACACATGTTTGTGGTCAGCAACATCCGTTTTTTAAGTACCATATTTTTAGACCAAAACAATATAAGACGAATCTGTTGTATTTTGAAATGTTATACGTTTATAGAGTGACATGATATATTAATGGACGTTTATCTTAGTAAATATTTAGTAGAATGCTGCCACCAAGTTGTTCTAACACGATGCAAGTGTCTTGCGAATACATTGACTTACCACAATTAAATTGTAATGTAAATTATTGTTCCTTGAATTCATTTTTCTTAAATAGGCCTATGCCATTTTGATGTCACGTATAGTATAGTTATTAACTTTTACTAAAATTATTGACCTGAAAAACTGTAATTTAAATCAAAACAATGGATTTTTGTTAAATTTAACAGTTTGTTTTATCGTTTGTAATCTTTTGTTCGTTTATTTTTCCTACGGAAGTGAATAACTTGAAAACTTCAAATGGCCTATTCAAGTCTGTTTCAATTAATCTTCATTTGTTCATGTATTTGGGTTGTTAATACATCTATAATAATTATAATGACGTCACATAGTATCAAGCATGAAAAAACCTATGAACATTCAGGTTCTATTGGTTGCAGTCTTTTGTTTACGAATTCAAGAAAATAATTAATCGAACAAATTAACTTTTTAATGGAATGTAAACGTAGAAATGAATTACAATTTCTATATAAAATAGAGAAGAGAACTTTGTTTAATTCTATATTGCAGGAATATACGTCATAATAATGTGTAAACAGCATGTTTGTGGGAGGAAAACAACATGAGTTTATCATAATATCAATGAATTATTTAATGTCTTTCTCATCTTCATGTCCCATAAATTAATTAAAATGTCTACTTAAGAGTAAACAAAATATTATTATTATTTTTAATTTTTTTCATTGTCATTATCATTACGGTATTATTAGTGTTATTACTATTATTATTATTATTTTTTTTTCTTTTTTAATACGGCCATACGGTTCTAGGACACCTACCCCCTAGACAGTTACCCCCGGATGGGTACCACCCGGACAACTACCCCCTTAGGACAACTACTCCCCGGACAACTACCCCCCTGACAACTACCCCCTTAGGACAACTACCCCCTTAGGACAACTACCCCCTTAGGATAACAACCCCCCGGACAACCACCCCCTTAGGACAACTACCCCCTTAGGACAACTACCCCCCGGTCAACTACCCCCGGTCAACTACCCCCCGGTCAACTACCCCCCCCCCCCCAATCTAAAAGTAGACAAATATATAGGACCGGTTTCTGTAAAAATGAAATCATCTGTTTTTAACGGGTGTTTCGAAACTAGAGACCCGAGACCAGAGACCTGACACGAGACCCAATACGTATATTAGGCTCTCCCTTTTCGTATAGTGGGGTCTCCCTTTTCGTACGTGGGTCTCCCTTTTCGTATATTTAGGTCTCCCTTTTCGTATTGGGTCTCGGGTCTCTGGTCTCTGGTCTCGGGTCTCTAGTTTCGAAACACCCGTTTTTAATCGATTATTCTGTTTAACAGCACGCTAGACCCTAGATGTGCTAGATTTAAAGTACCGTATTTATTGAAAAAAACGGCCTGGGCTGTTTATTGTTTAGGTGGTTTTTAGGTGGACATTTATTGGAAGAAAGTTGTTTATTCAATGGGAGGGGGTATAATCTAATGGAAATAGACGCCGATTATTCCATATGATGTGTCATGGGAGTGACATGGTCACCGTTTATTTGAGGGGAATTTATTTAAAGATCGCCGTTTATTCGGTGAGTGAACATTGAGGTCAAATATCAAAAGTGATATTATTCTTCAAGTGTACAAAAATACAAATGACAAATTTGAGACAAAAATTAATTCTTTTAAGACCAGTGGTTATCGAAGCATTGTCCTGACGCAAAAATTATTATTATTATTAGCAAACCCAGTCTTTACAGTAAATACATGGAGTACTATATAATACGTTTGACTATCCTATGATCATGTGTGACAATCTTCAGTTTATACCAGGCTATATTTATGTTCAATCTTTTACTTTTGTTTACAATAATGAATAGTAATTCGTCAAAGTAACGAATTGAAATATAGTTATTAATTCCTATTATACACTGTTGCAGAGTCAGGTTGTTGAATGGCCTGGGTGGTAGTTGTCCATCCGGGGGATAGTTGTTCTAAAGGGATAGTTTTCTGGGTGGTAGTTGTCCAGGGGTTAGTTGTCCTACGGAGGTAGTTGTCCTAAAAGATTTTTTGCCCTCGGAGTATTGTCCAGGTCCAGGAGGTAGTTGTCCTACGAGGAGTATTGTGTCAGAGGCAGTTGTCCGCGGGGTAATTACCCGGGGGGGGGGGGGGGTGTAATTCTCCGGGGGTAATTGTCAAGGGGTAATTGTTCAGGGGTAATTGTTCCTAGGGGGTAATTGTCCGGGGGTAGTTGTCCAGGGGTTAGTTGTCCAGGGGTTAGTTGTCCTACGGAGGTAGTTGTCCTAAAAGATTATTTGCCCTCGGAGTATTGTCCAGGAAGTAGTTGTCCTACGGGGAGTATTGTGTCAGAGGTAGTTGTCCGCGGGGTAATTACCCGGGGGGTGGGGTAATTGTCCGGGGGGTAATTGTCCGGGGGTAATTGTTCCTAGGGGGTAATTGTCCGGGGGGTAGTTGTCCAGGGGGTAGTCGTCCTAAGGGGCACAGCTGTTCCAGAAATATGAATTAAGTGCAGCGCCCCCAACGTTTCATAGCGTTTTATGGAGTAGCGATTCCGAAAACATATTGTATACAAACCACATGAGGAACCCGGAAGCAATCAAGCATAAAACGACTGTTTTTTAATAGCCAATAAAAACAAATAAAGACCGCGAAAGTCAGAAAAATAATGAATATTCATTAGAACAACCCTGGATGAAGGTGAAAAACATGTTGTCGTCGTTTTATCACGTGGATTTTAAGAGGTAATGTAATTGAAAATTGTACACCCAACGCCAGTTTTTTTCTCAAGCGATACATTTAAAAAGTAGGTATAAATGTTGTTTTCCATATCAGTTTAAAAATAATTTTTTCTGTTGAATTCTTTGATTTAGTTGGATACTTTAGTTATCCTTGAATGTTTTAACAAGGATCGTATTCATATTGCCTGGCTGGATTTTTTCCTATGCTAGCTTATAATAGGCTATGCCCAGGCCCCATTGCGTGGTTAAAACCAGCTGTGTAAGACTAATGGCTGTTTATTTTTAACACGTAAACATGTATATTCGGAGGGCCTGAGTGACAGTTGACCTGTTATAAAGCTGATTAATTACTTGTTCCTGGTCCTAATTAAAAATTAGGCCTAGTCTAGGCCTAAGCTTTTTTAATAATCATTCATATTGGGAGAGGAGTACAGAGTAGGCCAGGCTACAGGCCTAGCCTAGTAGCCTAGCTAGGCCTATATAATAGGCTAGGCTACATCATCAGCAGGTTAAAGGCTAGCAGCCTACCTAGCATGTCTTAGTCAAAGATCTGTAATATATTAATAGAAAGAAGATATAGAGTACTGTGACATTAGATATTTAATCATAAATGCATATTTCTTTCATATTTGTATTGTATATTTATTATTTTGATATGCAATCACAATCTAAATCAGTAAATAACATCAATTTCCGTTATCAATCAATAATTATTAATATATAAACCAAATTAAAATAAAATAACTGTTTATTTTTAACACGTAAACATGTCTATTCGGGGGCCTGAGTGACAGTTGACCTGTTATAAAGCTGATTAATTACTTGTTCCTGATCCTAATTAAAAATTAGGCCTAGCCTAGGCCTAAGCTTTTTTAATAATCATTCATATTGGGAGAGAGGAGTACAGAGTAGGCCAGGTTACAGGCCTAGCCTAGCTAGGCCTATACTATATATATGCTAGGCTACATCATCAGCAGGTTAAAGACTAGCAGCCTACCTAGCATGTCTTAGTCAAAGATCTGTAATATATTAATAGAAAGAAGCTATAGAGTACTGTGACATTAGATATTTAATTATAAATGCATATTTCTTTCATATTTGTATTGTATTATATATGCAATCACAATCTAAATCACTAAATAACATCAATTTCCGTTATCAATCAATAATATATATAAACCAAATTAAAATAAAATAGCTTCCAAAAAATTAAATTCATTTACAATTCATATACCATTTGTTAAATATTTACAAAATCATTGTTCTAGCAATAACACAAAAAAATACTACCATTCATACAGTATACTGTACATAATAATATGCAATACTGTAACAATTAACTGAGAAATAGCAAACTATTCCTCAACTTTTCTCCACTTAGTTACCGACCTATTTACTTCATGCTGGATCTCAGGTGAAATAAACGTCAGATGTTACTTCATGATTTCCCACAAAACTTTTTCCATGGTACTGCTGTCGAGGAATTAATTTTTTCTAAATACCTCGTCCATTTTTGTACATAGAGGTCCAGTTTCAAATCTCTTGGTTCATAGTAGTTCACTATATAAAATATATAAAAGAAATATGGCATTAATTTTTATAGTATTTGCATGTTTTAGACATAATTTGAAAGGTGTATAATGTAGGACTGACCAAGTCTTTGACCTCTTGTTCTTTTAGATTTAGTCTGTGGCCAGTCTCTGCAATCTTACTATGCTGTTTTGTCACAAGTGACACTGAGAGTTCATTTCTTAAATGCTCAAGATTCTCTTCTAAAGACTGGATTTTAATCATTGTACTTTGTAGCATGTCGATGTGCTGCAGCTTCTGATTTTCTCTTTCTGCTAGATGATCACCTGAGATTAAACAATATTGGTCAACCAAATAAACGTCAATCTGCATAAAAAATGAGCATCAAAATTATTATATTTAAAAAATGTTAACAACTATTTCTTGTAGCAGATAATGATAATATATGGATAATTCATAGGAAAATATGTTCCAGCCAAAGGTTTGCTTTATTATGCATAAAAACAGGATAAACAATTTTGAAATTCTATGCTCAAAGGGACAATGTATATTTAAAGAGCAACTTGACCAATTGAGTTATTATGTAATGTCAATGTAAAGTTGAAACAACATTTGAATTTACCAGTCAAGATGTCAGCATCCTGTCGCATGTTGAATATTATAACATATTGACACCTGGAAAAATAGTTGATTGAGGAAATATTTAATAAAGAAAAGAGGTATATTTATAAATTACTGTAACAATTGTTTGTTTCGACAGTTATTTTATACTAACATTGTTCTTTAATATGAAGTACAAACACACATTTCATTGTTTGGAGTGTGTATTAAACTTTCTAAGAGGTGGTTATGATTATTTACCTATCCTGTTTAATTCAATGTATACCAGGTATGGCCTAAAAACGCTGTGCGATATTGTTTTGCTTCTTTTTTTCACTTCCATGGTCTACAAAAGACTTGTAGGCCTTGAGATATCTACAGGCTTGAGGAACATTGTTGGTTCTGATGTCATCTTGATTACAAAAACAATAGATGCAACTGTACTTTCCTTTAAAAATAAATCAATTTTTAAATCTACAGTACTTCAAATTTTGTGTCCAAACAAATCCAAACAAGAGAGCTAATAGCCAAAATATTAAACCATTATTATGCTGTAAAAATGTATTAATATTATTAAGGCCTAGCCTAGGCTGTGACTGTCACTCAGTCACACCAGCTAGCCTAAAAATGCACCAGGAAAGCAATAATTATTATTATAAACACATGCCATTAATTATTTGGTAACAGTTATAATGATTACATTTAGGATTAGGGTAATTAAAGGTTTAACTATTACGAATTTTCTATGTTTCGGCCTAGCTTCATTCTAGGCCCACATTACTGTCACGGTCATCGCGGGCGTCAACGCACTTTCTAAGCCTATCGCCAAACCGTTTTCTCGCCGATAACAATAACAATGTATAAAAGAGTTGCAAAATATGCGAGTTTTACTAAAAACTGAACCAGGCTATATTAACAAAACTAGTATTATTTTGTTTATATAATAATGATGGACTATATTCTAGTTCGTTCTTTTTCTAAAAAAATGAATTATATCCAAAAATAAAGTAAAGAATACAATGATATTTTCTACTTACGATTGTTTACTATTTCATTACACAGTTTATCTCAACTTCCTGGTTTATGTGCGGGAGAGTATTTCAGTGAAATGGACAATATCCTCGTTTATTTATTAATTTATAGTAAAGAAACAAATAAAATATTTATTTTTTAATTGAACATACACTTTTTTTAATCGTTTAGTTTTGTATAAAATGTTTTTACTACATAAAAACTGACGATAGCGAAATTTAATTTGGCGTTCGCGAAATAATGGTTTGTAAACAAAAATTATATGTCCGCGCGACTCGGGGGAGCCTCGTCTGCTAACACTGAGGGCGCTTGACTTTTTCTGATACCTTAACACTAGTTGAAACAGCTGTGGGGGGTAGTTGTCCTAAGGGGGTAGTTGTCCGGGAGGTATTTGTCCGGGGGTAGTTGTCCTAAAGGGGTAGTTGTCCTAAGGGGGTAGTGGTCCAGGTGGTGGTTGTCCGGGGGATAGTTTTCCGGGGGGTAAATGTCCAGGGGGTGAATATCCGGATACGCGGCCATACTGCGTTGAAACACCGGTTCTCGTCAGATCATCGAAGTTAAGCAACGTTGGGCCCGGTTGCGTTCTGGATGGGAGACCGTCTAGAAATCGTGGCGGGTGCTGTATATACTGGAGAGTGATGGTGTAATGGCAATATCGGACTAGCATGTGATAGGCATGGGTTCGAGGTTATCTGTACCATACTAATTGCATCCTTAGGCAAGATGCTTTACTCTCATTGCCTAATCTGGTAGGCGCTGCACTGCTGGCTGCCGTGGGTCCGTGGAGGGCCTAATCCGAATTTCCTCACTGAGGACAAATATTAATACAAAATACAAAATACAAATACAAAAATTAATATTTCTTGGCAAAATACAATTTTAGTACTTCATTTTGTTTGTTTGTTAGCACGATAGCGCCTACAATTTTCAAGTTATCATTCTGAATTTTTCGGTGTAAATAGGTAGATACTTACAGAACATGTCTATTGAAATTTAAGAAAATCGATTGAATGAGCAAGCCAACAATTATTATTAGAATATTTAATGTCGTAATTACATTTATAATTTGTTTAGCAAGATTGTTGTTTTTATCTTTATTAAAATAAGTATTTAAATTGAAAAAAAAATACCGTTCTTGTTATCTCTCATAAAATGGCCTTCGTCATTTAAGATTTAAGAATACGTAAAATATTTACTCTTGACTTCGGTTTATTAAATGATTTTTTTAAATTAAATTTGAATAGTTTGAATTGAACTAGGCCTAAACTAGATTGTACAGTGTATGGACGGTACAGCTAGTACACAAGCAGTCATTGGTTATAAGGAACAAATTTTTGGGGTTTTAAATAAAATTAAAAAAATATAATTGCTGGATGAATATTATTATTTACGTATACTGCTTGGTATTATATATTACACAATTGTATATATACCATGGGAAAATAATATAATATATTATATATAGTTGTTTTTTTTTAAGGCCAACTACATAATATAAACAATTATTTGATATTTGTATGGACGTACCACCGAAAGGACGGTATGTGCCATTGTTCTAAAGTGAGTGCCAATAAATACTGAAGCACATTCTATTTGTATTTATTTAACACTTCATTTAATGTCTTATTACTACATTATTTATTATTAAATTAACAGTATGCCCTCCACATGTTAGAAATAGTTTGATACGTGTGGTAAAAAGATAATTTCAACTCTTTCATGTTTGTGACACAAGTACAATTAGAAATGTCCCCCTCTATAGTTTACCTAAAATTTGGAAATTGTTTGATTTTGAAGTTTGTTGTTTTGATACCCCAGCAGCAGAGAGCGGAAGTGGTAGAAAAACCATTGTGTCATGGTTGGCCTCTAACACATGGACAGACAACTCAGATTAAAGAATG
The DNA here is from genome assembly GCF_964355755.1 of Antedon mediterranea. Taxonomy (NCBI): domain Eukaryota; kingdom Metazoa; phylum Echinodermata; class Crinoidea; order Comatulida; family Antedonidae; genus Antedon; species Antedon mediterranea. The sequence continues at coordinate 4,585,503 of NC_092677.1, forward strand.
CTTTGGCAATGTTTGTGAACTTCGTCATTTAATTACAACTTTCATTTTACCTGATATTACTATTATTGATCTTTATACGGATTTTTGAAATTATTAAACAGCAAGGTGAGTTGTTTTATTTTTTAAATTAAGGTTAATTGCAAAGTATTTTGTGTATTTTATTATTAAGTTCAGGCCTGGCCTGGCTAGCTACTAGTTAGTAGTACTAGCTAGCCTAGCCCCTTGGCCTAGGCCTAGAGGTCTAGAGGACTCTGAATCGCAAAACCCCGCGAAAAGTTTTTGCACAGGACGGACCTGGCCATTCGGCTACTTAGTAGGCCTTCCAATGCTAACTTAATAGTAAGTGCAGATTTGGCTGGCAGTGACTTACCTCATCCAAATGCAGTTATTTTCTGTGTACAAAATGAGAAGTGTTCTCTAGGCCTAAAAACCCTAGCTAGGCCTATGCTAGTAAAGTATTGTGAAGGCTAACAAGATATGCAATTTATATTTTAGGTGTAGGCCTATGTGTTTGTGCCTTCTTTATTTATTAGTTTTAGACTAAAATAGAGTTAGAATGTAGATAGTTCTTATCTTAATTCTAAGCCTACACAATGTAGGCTAGTGTGTTCTGCATTCTTAAATTAATAAATAAAATCACAGAAGTTTAGGTCAAAACTTTCCTCTTTTTGGTAGAAAGAAATTATTTGATTAAACATTGTGGAGAAAAATTTTCACTAATGAAATGGTCTTGATTTATTAAAAATTATGTAATTTGGTTTATGATTTCATTATGCATTCATTTTTACTGAGCAATCTGTTACCAGCTACATTTCATATTTTCAACATATCATATTTGACCTTTGATGGAATTTGACCTTGATATACAACATTCCATTAGGATGGCAGCTGCTAGATGTAACCATGGTTATCACCATGGAGATACATTGACTTAAATTCATGGGTCCTGTTGAGAGGATGAAGAGCTATACATGTTCCATAGCAATTTCAGTCAATTTTGTTTATGTTTTTAATAATTTGACTGTAATCGATGAAATTATGTCATGTTTTTTTTTAACCAGAACAGCAGGCACACATCTGCTAGTTTGCACTTGTTTTTAGAGTACCAACTAAAGCAGAAAATAGAATAATTTAATTTGTGACAGTTATCAGTAGCACACTGTGGTGTCTTCACAATAAAGACAGAAATTTTTTTAGGTATTTGTTTACAAATTCAATCTGAATCACAATTTTATTTGGTAGTTATAGGCCTACAGTGTCGTCCTGCAAAAAGCTGGACAGTTTCCAAAATACATGTTAATATAGTACGTTCTCTCTCTCTTTCTCCCCTTCGTTGATGTTCACATTAGTAGCTAATTTGTTGTGCAGCTGATGGTAGTGTGAATTGAAGTGAGTTTAAATATCATAGTTTGCAAGGCTATAACTCTAGCATATCAAATATTATTTGATTCATAATGTCATTCTGTTTCACTACTTCACCTAGTGACAATAGGGTTAAACACTTTGACCATATTTAACACGTGTAAACGTGATTATCACCTTCCAAGTGATTGCATGTCCCTGAGATTGTTTTAAAAATAGAAATAAAACTGATACTGTACATCAAGTGGCTATTTATAACATCCATCTGTCCATTTTACAATTGTAATTTTGATGCCTTTGTAGTGTAAGACCTCCATGGTGTAAGTAAGTCCATCCATTCATAATTCTTAACAACCCATGTTAACTAAGTACACATTGTATACTGTGTTCTATCAATTCAAATATAATCCAAAATTGCCATCTTCATGTTTGATTTGATGACATCATCATACCAAAAAATTAGAATGTAATTGTGGGTCCTGTAATTTCACCTACAGTATGCTTATTGCTATGTATCAATATAATCAATAATATTCCATACTGTATTTGTAGGCCCAATTCAGCCCTATATGTTTCAGGTCATGGGATGGCTTCATCAAATTTCTGGGCATGTATTGTATGTGTAAGTTTACAGTAAATGCTGGTAAAATTCATAAATCAAAGATCATCTATACATAATTGTTCAAAGTGATGAAATAAATTGTAGTTAAATAAAAATATTATTTTTAAAGATATGATTATATTTCATACTGTCATTTTACTATTGTAATTTTTGATACATAATAGTACATCTGCCTCCCAGCTGCTAAAATGTATGGTAAACTACAGTATGGCAGTAGTTATGGCCATTACGCACGTCATGCCTATTATTATCACTGCCATTTTAGGCCAATTAGAGTAGTTGTTAAAACATTAGCATAATATTATATAAATAACTCTGAATTTTATTATATAAATTCACAAAGAGAAACAAAGTCTGGATTTTTATCTGCAAAGATAAACAAATCATTCATGCTTTTTATATCATATTTTAATACAGAGTAGTAGTAAAGGAATTATCAATATTTAATAAACTTGGCATTACTTTATAATAATAAATATAAAGTTTAACTAGACATGTAACTCGTCACTTTGACGAGTTTGGTTATCCGCCGCGCAAGTGGTGCAACATTAACATTAAGGGGATATGTTGAGGACAAAAGGAAGTGTTCACGTTGGCATTATGACCTGAACTGAAGAATATGATATGTTGTTATTGCTGAATTTTATTATTTAAATTCATATATAGTATACACAGTATAATCTGTATCCATATCACATACAGTGTAGAATAGGTGAAATTACGGGACCCGCTATTTATTGCAATTTTTAACATGTTGACGGTTTTAAAATGAAACGCGAAGGTAGCAATTCCGAAAGGAAATTATCTCAGCAACAACGTATTAGCGTGTAGAAGAAATTTGAATACGTGAAATATTGATGCGCGCTCTTTTAAATGTAATGAATTATGACGCAAAAGATGAAAATACGACCTTTTTTATTTAACTGGCCATATGATGACGTCACAACATCCGATTGGCAAAATTTTTACATAATTTCGTATCTACAATCAAATAGCTTTCAGAAAAAGTTTTAATCGTGATTATCACATTTTATTCTTACGAGCTATAACAGATTAAAATTTACTGTAAAGATGAAATTAATGCCACACGTGATTTCAATTTTTAGGCATGATGACGTCATAAAAATTAAAATATTTTTAACTCATGCGAAAGATAGTTTATAGACATAGGCAATATCAAAATTGGGGTGAAAATGGAAAACGGATAAGTGGAGATGCGCTCTATTCAATGTGATGAGCTATGACGAAAGATACAAAAATCCTAAATTTTATATTCGCGTGGCCATACGATGACGTCACAATGTCCGGTTAGCCATGTTACTACCTGATCCGATATCTACAACTCATCTACTTCCAGAATATGCCATCCACAAAAAGTTGACCGTCTAGTTTAGAAATTACGACTGTTTAAAAAAAGGCATAATTTTGACGAATTTTTGAACTTTTTCATCAAAAACGCGCCCAAATTGTCCAATTCGACGTGCTCGTATGACGTAACTTTAAGTCGAAATTGTTTAAAAGTTGGTAAAATTACTAGAAGAGGCTGGAAAAACATAAGTCACGCGAAAAAAATACGTTTTCAATGCTACGTGCGCACCGCACACGTAAAAATGTGCGCACGCGTGGGAATTTTTGACATGCTTAAAACGACATAAAACGCGTAGAAAGTTGATTATAAATTAATTTTGCGCATTTTGAAATTTTAAATACGCGTGCGCGCGTAACTTTGTGTAAAACACGCAATTTTTTTTCAACAGAAAGTTAGCGCATGATATAAATTAAACTTTTGCAAAGTTTCACTTTAAAATGTTATTTGGTTTTCGACATATGTTAGATACGAGAAAATCGTTAAATCGCGCGTACGTCACGTTGCGCAATTGTAAACATCATGAAAAGCTTCGCTTGACGACGTTACATAAATGTCAAAATGTTAACATAGTTACCGAAATGTTATGTTTGCGAGTTTTAGAGAAAAGCGTTACACAAAAATCATACAGAAAGAAAGAAGAAGAATAAAAAGTTGATGATGATGATGATGATGATGATGATGATTTCGTACAATCACAAGAGGTTATCCTGCAACTTCGTTGCGGATAACCAACAAAATGATAATAAATTTTCAGCAGGTCTGTGTATAGAATTTATCCCATATTTATTTCATAAGTATCAAAACGAAAGATGGATTTTTATGTTTACAATGAGTAGTACAGGTACTAACAAACATCAATGCCCACTAATGTAATTATACAAATTACCCTGAAGCTAATCCCATACTTTGCTCTTTGCTGCATTCATATGAAGTTAGCTAGTAGTACATTTTGTGCCCACAGGCACTGCATCATGGTCCAGTCTGATTGTGTCTGATTGAATATGATACTATATTTTATTGTTAACGGATCTAATGGATTAATTTCTGTGTTTAAACTGAAGTATGCATCATTCACTGGAAACAAAGAATTACAATTTCTACCTACTGGTCAGCGAGTGTAATGTATTATACAAAAGTAAACTTAATATTGGTATGGTAGGCCGATATTGATCACTCAGTAATATATAGGTTGGCCTATGTATTTAGTAGTTCTTAATCTTTGTAAACTACGGTATAATGCATATGAATCAACACACACACACACACTAGCAACCATTGCTAGCTGAATAAAGTGACATAGTCCTTGAGCACCCCTATCGGACAAGTAGGGGATTTATTTATTTATTCTTTCTTTTGACTGGATTGCATTTTCAGTAATGTAGTACTGCTTTCCAAAATGGTCCAGTTATAAGTTTAAAAGTAAATAAAAATTATAACATAAATACACAGAAGGCCTACAGTAATTTAAAAGATATATACATGACTTAGTGTATTGCTAGTATACAAACAACCACTGAGTGTCACACACAGCCACCCATTATCTGGGCCCTCTGGGAGAACAGTCTTTGACTAATTAAAGAGGCTTCACAGTATAAAGAAATAACAATTATACAAATGTTCTACTCTGCGACCAAAATCTGAGTACTGTACCGTATTTTTAAATTGCAGTACTACTGTACAATTTTTTTTAATGTACAGTATTAATTGTTCTAAATAAAATTTATTAAACTTTAGTCTTCAAAATCATTCTTTAAACATGATATTTCCACAATCTAAACTAAAGCGATTATTATTATTTATACTGCAGTACAATATTTCTAAATGACTACAGGTCTTTTGCTTAGCACTGCTCTAGATTTAAATATTACAACCTTGACTACAGTTGATGGCTCCCTCAGGAGATCCACTAAAAGCTTTCTAAACATGTGTTTAGTCCACAATCAATGTTCACATTCTGAATATTTTTCAAAACAGAGAAATATTTTCATATAAATAATTGTCTGGCATATAATATTCACACTAAAAATTATCAATACAGTATACATATTGCTTTTGCTTGATGATGATACTGTAGTGTCACATTTGGCCTCTTCTGTCCATGTGAAAGGGGCTTTGAATATCAACAGTTACCTTGCAAAAAGTACATTCAGTATGCTAACTTACTTAACAGTTTACTCAACAATGTTGCCTTTTGGTAATTTCTAAAATGTTTAATTAGGGATCAACATTTATATTCTACTGCAGTAATATTTCTGCAGTAACAATTTTTTTAATAATAATAAATATATATTGATGAACAATTATAATAGTACATGATTTTAAGAGCCATTCATTGAGACAGCGTGTTTGTGCTTATCCCCTACCCCCCAAAAAGCCCGAGCTATGTATTATTACTGCACTAACTACAGTACTTTTTTATTGCAATATGCATAATTTTAGATTTTTCAATTGTTAGTAAAGTTTACGAGCTAGTCATTGAGACAGTGTGGTTGTGGTTATTCCCCCACTCACCCCCACACACAACAAAAGCCTGCTATACAGATTGATATTGTAGTTTTACTGGAGTATAACTTCAGTAAAATAATGTTGACATCATCCCTCCCTTGTCCTGATTTACAGTTTACCGGATTTAAATTACAAACAAGCATGAACTAAAACTATGGCTTTATAATTAAGCCAGGCAATACAAATACCACATTATGCGATAATCTTCTATTAATAAATCTCCTCAAATTACCTGCATTGTGCTATAGATTTTCATAAATTTGCCATTAGATTGGTTAAGAACATATTCTATTTCTGTCAACAAGATCTTGATCATTTTCAACATCATTGACTGTCTGACTGAGGTAATATCCTTTGTCTTTCTCAAAGAATAAGAATTATAATTTGAAACAATGATTTTGTGATAAAAGAACAAGAAATCTTTATTTCCATTCCCTCTGAAAAACTTATTTTTTAAAATTGTATGATTGATAGTTTTGCAGTTTCATATACTGTAATGAATTATTATTAGCACGATGACATAAGATAAGATATATAATTCCAAATAATGAAAGTAAACTAGAGTTTATACAATTAACAGTAGTTTTTAACAGTAGTTTTAAAAGTCTATAGAAAGAAAAATCAAAAAATAATGTTTTATTAACTATAAAAAAGACCAAAAACCCATTGTCTGACAGTGACAGACAATTTGACTAGTTTTGCTTTTAATTACAGTTTTGTGAGGTAAATATTTATAATTTTCGATCCATTTTAGAATAAATTGGTAAATTAAAAAATGTTTAATTTGTTCATGGGGATACCTCTGATTTTACTATGTTTATGCCTTTCGATGAATTTTACCATGGAGTATTCTTTACTCCATGATTTTACTTTAAAAAAATATAAAATATTTTTTACAACAAATAATTCAAAATGTAATAATTTTACAACAGATGGAAATCTTATTTTTAGTTAAAATTGTAATTATTATATAAATTATTAACTTCTTTCCCTATAAATAATTGTGTAGGAACCATCAATGGAAATAAAAAATGAATGAATTTTAAATGTTGTTTACTTGTAGGTTTCGTATTTATGGAGTTGGTTTAAAGTTACTGAAACTGGAGAACACGTTTACAAATTGAAATAGAAACAGGTAAGATTGTATAGATTACTTGATTAAAATTGTAATTGGGAAAATTGGAAAATACATTTTGTATTCTTTATGTAACTGTGCTGTTCAATTATTTTAGTCTGTTGTTAATATTTCTTAATAGTGATATACTGTAACATTGTTTTAAGGTTTGCATGGCAAAATTATATATTCAACTAAAGTTACTGTAGATTTGTACTGTATTGTACCATGTCCATGTGATTCCAATAAAATGATGTTGAGAATGTCTTTTCGGTTGTCGTGCTACCAAAGTCTTTTCATGGAAATGAATGCGGCTAAAAAACAACCCTTAATCTGGGGACACGATCTCCATAAAGCTCTGTCTGCACTATCAAACTAGTTTGACGAAAAAAAAGTGATTGTACCCAAATATGGTAGGATATGCTTAAATATGGTAGTGATATGCTTAAATATAACATCATCATGTCCATATATGGGCACATCACATTTTTGTGTCACATAAAGTTTGATAGTGTAGACAGATTTACTTGGGAAACTTGTTTGGTCCCGAATGCATCAGCCCTGCAACAGTGCAGGAAGATCAGTGAATCAGTTTGTGGAATTCTCTTAGCATGTCCTACACAGTACAATGGTCCCTAATTTAATAACTGCAATATGTCACTGGTCAGGTATTGAATGATTCAAATGTAATCACTTTCCATGACCTTAAGTAACCTTTAAGGTGTAAATACTGTACTTTAATTGGATAATTTTAGCACTTCCTTCATTGACTGTTAATAAAGTGATTTAATGGGATTTAATTTCGCAAGCCCTATTTGATGTTGTGATTCAGGTAAACTAGTAAGTAGGTCAACCTTTATTCTAAATAGATTAGTAGTAATAGTAGTGGTAGTGATATGACATCATCATGTCTATATATTGGCACATCACATTTTGTTGTCACATAAAGTTTGAGATTGTGGACAGAGCTTTAGACTTTACTGTAGGTCATACTACAGATGTATGGAATATAGTATAGTAGTACAGGGTTGAGAGGGGGTGTAGGGGATTAGGGGTGGTTAGGAGGAGGTACAGTATCTGTTTTCTTTTGCTGGCAGAAACTGGCCTCAGGATGGCCTGACATTGTTTAATGTAATGTTTAAATCCATGCCAATGCCTGGTGCAGTACTGTACACAATAGTAGTATTACAATATGACCTTTATAGTACAGTACATGTTGCTTATTTGAACTCTGTCCACACTAATACTCAGTGTTGTGGTTAAAATTGTATGCATTCTTTTATGAATAATTAAAAATAGTACAAGAGGACAGGTTCAGTGAGTCTGAGTTGATAGGTAAGTCAATCACTTTGATTGCTGGGATTATTATCTCAGTGCACAGTACAATGGAAGAAGACCATACAGGTACTGATAGTAAATACAGTACATAATGTACAATATATAGTATAGTAGTAAACATTTAGAATACATAGTCACAATACAGGCTCTGCAACACATGTGTCTTTGTGTGTAAAGTACAAAAATGCATGTTTTATCTTACTGTACCTTGCCCTTTTTTACACATGGTTTAGTCTACAGTAGGCCTATTTCTTGCCTGGCTTCTGGGATAAACCGACAATAGCCTATTCTCTTTGCAAAGAGCGAAATTTAGTATAATTTGAAATAGTATACAGTAAAATGATTGAACTCCCCTCTCCATAAATGGTACAGTCTACAAACCACATATAATACTCAAGGGGAAGTATTCCTACAAACCACCATTTTTTTTTTTGGAGACATCGAAAAATATTTGATTTTCTGATATATCCATCTGTATTATTATTATTGTGTAAATTCTGTACATTTGAAGTTTATATATTATTATTTTGGTTGATATTATTACCTATGGTTTTAAGTGTGTAATTAATTCAGTTCAGTCATGGTCCATTGACTGCAAGCTATGATCAATTTGTAATGTTTTGATTCTTAATATTATATTTTAATCAAACAAAGTGTTGAATTTGGTGTGGAATCATCTGATCAATTAATGATGGTGATGTATAGCAAAGTGCAATGTACACATAAACATTGGAATTCAATTATTGATTAATATGAGTACTGTATAGTGCAATGACTATGTACTGTGGATTTAATATAATGGAAATTGATTCTGTTTTAATAATACGTTGATCTTAATCTTATAATTTTGCTTAATACACAACTAAGCACATTATTATACCCTGGTAATGTTTTTGATCAAACACGTCTGGAAACATACACCCATAATGTTGCAGTGGCCATAATCAGCGCAGTCTATTTTGTGCCTAGCTTACCTGGATAAACCGACAATAGCCCTTTCTCCTCGAAGAGCGAGATATACCTCGAAAATTAGAAATGTTCATTGAACACCCCTCTCCACAAGTGGTATAGTCCATTAACTATGCCCTCAGGTGGGAGCCTCCCCACAAACCACCATCATCATGAAATGATGATTTCATGAGAGAGTAAACATGTCTTCAAGAGAGCTTGTACAGTGGTACAATTTGGTTTTTGAACCTATACCAGGTACCCCTTTCTTTGTACACCTGGGTGGAGAGAGGTAAAGAAATGTAAAGTGTCTTGCCTAAGGATACTGTACTGTACATGCAATGCAGTGAGAGTTGGATTTGAACCCACGATCCCTTGACCAGTGATCCAACGTCCAACACACTGTGCCACATGCCCTTACTACTATTACTACAGTAGCTGATTTAATACAAATCATACGTTTTAATAAGTCTACAGTAATGTTTGATTGTATTTATGGTCACTTTAGCATACCTCAGTCTTATTAAATGTACAATATCTGCTAGCTATACACTTAAAATCTTTTATTTAGTATGCAATCAACATTACAACAAGTACTGTATGAAAATTGTCTAAACCAGCTATTATTTCATACAGGAACATAATACACCCATTGTACTGTACAGTATACTGTACTATAGTTTCCTAAATCTATTTGTGTAGCCAAGATTTTGTATTTATTGGAGGTCAATCATCCAGAATTTCTTACACTGTAATCCAGGCACTACAGTTTGAGAAATTATTATCATTAAAAATTCTGAATCCTCTATGATGTACAGTAGAGGATAGTGTTAAACATTGTACTAGTAGCGATTGATAAAACCCAAATCTTGTTGCTACATGTTATTGTTATACAAAAAGTGAATTCATAGTATTGTCAATGTTGGTAGAAAAACCATGAATTCAACAAGTACCACCATTGTGACATTAATCTCTCAGCAGTTCTTGTGGTTTTGTTATTCCATTATTTAAGGTTGTAACCTTCTTTTCAATAATTATTAGTCTGGCTTTAAATTCAATTGTTAAGAGGTTGAATGATATTTAAAAATAATCAAGGCATAAAAGGTTAATAATAGTTCATTCAGGTTTCCTGAATAAAAATTCCATCCTCTTTATATTTAAGTGTGTATGTATTATTTTTCACTGTAAACTTGTTGCACATCTCATTGAGACTGTGCCTCTGATTTAAAAGAGATACAATAAAAGTTCAGTTTTTATAGTATTTAAAAATTAGTAAACATTTACTAGGCTACTGTAGTCTAACAATAGTAATAGTCCTCTAGTCCATCCATAATATAATACTATTAGTGCTGGCCTGATGCTCAAACTTGCCCTCTTTTTCAAGAAAATAAATTACTTAAAATATAAATCTATTATTTTTAATTATAGAAATAGTGAAGTAAACAGAAGTAGTGATAGCAAGTAAAGCTTAGTTCTCCTCACTAGAGACTCAACATAAGCGAGTTGACCAATGACAAGCAACAGTTCAAATATTCCATCGCTTGTGATTGGTCAAATCGCTTGTGTTGCATCTGTACTGTAGTGGGAACCATAGAGGTAATGACCCTGATTCTGTTAATTACTGTTTTTGACCTTTGCCGTTTGATAGTTTGCTGGGTGTTAACATTGAAATTGATCCTGTCCTAATGAGTGTTGATGCCTGTATAAGCATCACTAATAGCATCTCATCTGTCCCAGTTAATTCAGCTTAGAAATGATTGACATTTAAGTTTAGGAAAACATTCTTAACATAAATAGTGAGAACACCAAAACGATAGGGTTTTGGAATGCCATCATCTACGGTACCATAGCACCTGATAAATGAAAACTTCTTTCTTTGATGATGGCGGCAAAGGATATTTTCCAATCTTCTTGATGATGCTTTGGTTTTGGATTTTTTCTGCACAGGAGCACTTTGAGGTTTTTTCAATATTACTAGGCGCTTTATAAATTAAGGATATTTATTTTATTTGATTTCTAAACCAAACCAACAGCAAAAAGAAATTTGCCAATAATAGGATTTGATTGTTTTCGACCATGACTCTCACCATGTACCATACCAATAAAACAAAAACAGAAATGCATTCTGCCTTTTTATTAAAACAAACTAAACAAAGCATTATTTTCCCTTTGTTCTTGAAATATGTATCAGAATGTAAATTCTGTTTTGACATAATTATTATCCTCAGGTTTTTTTTCTGCATTTCATAGATTACTGTAGATAGGCATCAGTCAGTTTTAATTTAATTAAACATTGATGTACAATCAGCATGATCTATGACAACATTGTCTTTTAAAAAGAAAGAAAAAACTCATAGTTACGGGAGGGCAATACTACAGTAAGTGTAGCTCTTAGTTTAACAATAGGCCTACATACTGTACAGTATAGTGAGTAAGTCAAATGGCCCAGCGGTTAAACCTACCTAAAGAGCCAACAACATCGCCAAGGGTTCGAGGCCGACTCACTCCTAGTTCTCGTGGTGGAACAAGTCTTCTCGGATAAGAACTATAAACCGTTGTAGGTCCAGTGTACACAGTTATAATTAACATGTGTTTAAAGAACCCAGTTCATTATTCGAGAAGAGTAGGGGGTTACCCCAGTGAACTGGTTCACAAAATAGCCCCTGTATCAGGAGGATTATCACCTATTATTCTGATAGGACAGTGATTAATTTACTATTGGTAATTCTTGGCCACATGTGCCTCAAGACATAAAATAAAATTTAAAAAAACATAAACCACGTAACTCATAGAAAATATAAGAAGGAATCATAGGTTTAGCTCTGAGTTTAACAACTTGTTCAGTATGCTTATGAACAGACAGTATGTGTATAATAACATAGAATAAATAATGTAGGATGAATAGCGCAGGATGAATAGCACAGGTGAAATGATCTGGTGAAAATGAAATTGAGAGGATCCAAATATAGATCTACCTATTATAGATTCTTAGGTGGGCTGATGCTTAGGTATCTGAGAAAGCGAACTACGACACAACAACAATTTCAAAGAGATCAACAACAACCAGAGGAGAGAAGACTGGTTGTAGAGTTTGTTTTAATGTATGTACGGTAGCACTAATTATTAGACTAAATCGGCCACTTGTCAGCGATGGATTTCCATCTATTTTATCAAATCGTAGTAATGGAGAGTAAGTAGGAACATTATATTTGCTTTTTCTATACTGTGCATAAAATGCATAATTATTCATAGTTGATTGACTGGTGAAAACAGAGTTTGTGAAAAACAAATGGAATACTTTTTCTGTGAACACTGAATAGAGAACCAATGCTGACTATAGTGTTAATAGCAGAAGAAATGAAAAAGTAATTCATTTGCAATTTTTATATTAATATATTAATCTTAGTGGTAGAAAAAAGTGTTTGAGTTTTTTATACCATGTATAACAGTAGTTCTGAAAACATTGATTTCGCCATGAAAACCTTCAAACAATAGTGGAAATTGGAAAGGAAAAAGTGGGTTTTAAAACTAAACAATTGTAAAAACATATCCACCAAGTGTTCTATGGAATAAAAATATCATGTTTACAGCGCGATAGTGCATTGAAGAAGTCTGAAGATACTTAATACATTGTGTTTGCTGGCAGATTACATAAAAGTTGTTTGCCGTTAGTAAAGCAATTCAACATCATTGCGTATAAATTATTGAATTGAGTTCTGAAGACCCGCGTGAACTTTAAATTTTTCACACGTACCAAACACCCAAGCGTATGGATGCGATTTGCGTACAGGCTTGATCAGTGAAGTAAAGCCAGATCTGTGTTAAAATCTATGATTCAAAGTATTAAGCGTTCAAATGCAATTAAGGCAACGAGTCTATGGCGCTACAGCTCGTTGAACTGTCTCAGAAGTTTTATCGACCTATCATGATGTTTTGATTGTTGTTGTTATGTAGGAGAGTAAAATCTCAGTGCTATCCATTTTTACGTTGAGTGGGTATCAGTCACATCAGTTATTGCGTCGGCTGAGGTATTTATGACGCAATACAGATGTATAGAAATATATTGCAAAATATTTTAACTTATTTGCAGCAAGTTTTAAACGGAAATTCAGACCTCAAAATATATGCAGAAAGATGTACATTACACGCTAAATGTCAGACGAAGAACATTCATCAGCAGAATACGTTAACTTTACTTGTGAGAGGATACGTCGACGAGTTCCATAAATTGAGTCGTGGAAATATTTCACTATTGTGAAAGTAAAACAGCTTTTATTGTTTTATCTTATCTAAGCGAAAGCATATAAGTATCATAAAACAAGAATTTTTATTTTACAATTGCATAATAGTGTACCGTATAGTACTACAGTTTTGAAGATCTACTTTATAGTTGTATAGACTTTGCAGAAAGAAGTGATAATATTGAAGATAGATGTGCTTCCTTTATGAGAACAACTATTAATAGCTTACTTGGGGCTAATTATATTATACACAAACATCTTTGTAAATTTTAATAGCTTTTCGTGAAATTTAGATTCAATTTGGAATATTTTCCGAAAAATTCCATCGCTTGAAGATACATCCCAGCTGGAGATCACAGTTTGGTTTGTTTGTGTATCGCATTACTCAGCGATTTTGAGGTGTTTTCATCAAGGATATGAATTTGACATCCTACGTAGTAGATAGAGCGTCGTACTAAAAGCTATGATTAATAACGAAACCAGAGTTTACGCATATTTATTGTTTGCAGATGATAATTATGAATTGAGCTATTGATCATCGAATTAGATAGGTGCGTAGAATCAATTGGGGGATTAGTCATTAATTATGTAATATGCTATAAATAAACACGATATTGAAAATCAATATCTCGGTTAATAGAGAGTTATGACAAGTTCTGTTTTGGTTCATTTAGTATCGAAGCGCAAACCAGTCAGAACGATTCCAGATAAATCTTACGAGTTTTTTCAAATCAACCATGCAAGTTTCTTTTTTGAAGATTTGTCAGACAATATGGTAGTTAACTATAAGTACTGTACTAGTACTACTGTATGTTGTTTTTGGTTGAAGAAGTCCATTATTAAGTGTGTGGAACAAACTACTTTAGGATCAGTATTAAGATTCCTATCTTGTATTTGCTGTCTAGATATTTTATTTTGATCATAATCAGTGAGTTAATGGAACAATTACTGTTTCATTATTTATACAATGATTTTTCTGTTATGAAGTATTAATCTTTAGTTCATACAAATAATCAAATGAAAGGAAGGGTTTGTGAGCTTGCCGTCAAAGATAAAACTTCAGTGAAGACATCTCGACTTTGTACAAGTGTTCTTTGAGGATAAATCCGAAGAGGTTGCAGTAATTATTTGGCATCAGTGGCTACTTGACTTTAAAGTGGCAGTTTTAATCCTTTGTCAAGACAATCGGATTACAACTTTTCAATTCAGTTGATTGACCGTTGAGATTATCAACTGCTTGCCCTTCAAGGCGTCATTATATTACAATCTTGTTGAATTTCTTTTTCCATCCTTTTGGCTTAATATGCCATACCTTATTTATACCGTGGTGATAAATGTTTAAAATGTCTGTGAAGTTACAGAAAGCTTTGGCAAGAGTATCATAGAAAACTAGCATTTCATAATAGTTTGGACAATATTTTCCAGGAATAAAAACCTCTGATCTTGGACCATCAATCCTCTTTCCATCTACTGTAAACAGTGACTAAGTTTAACCAAATTGTAAATTATAAATTGTTGATAAATAATAAATTTAAACACAATCTGGAAAAATCATCAAAATTTGACACATCAAGGAGTGTGTTTACATTCACTGGAATTAATATATAACCAGTAAACTGCAGAAAAACGCCTAAAGCTAGATTTTCACGCATTTGAATTTGAGAAATTTCAAAACATTTCAGTTGAAAAGGAACTCAGCATCTTTTCATGAAGCAAGTAATATTTTCTATTATTGTGATTTTATCAGGCATTGTCTTAAAGGACCAAAGGCTCCAACAATCGCCCCTTTGTTGATAAGAAGTCTTGTATTGACGCCACTTTTCAGTTCACTAGATTTCTCTAAAGAAGTTCTTATTGGCCGGAACCTCTGATTATTCACATGCTAAATGATTATAGACGCTGATATCTGTCGGCCGATTATTAGTTTGTCGAAACTTGTGGCTATTTATTAATTGGTTTCTAATTGATGAGATGATCTATAATTTGTTTGATTTGAAAGTTGGAATTGTAAAATGCGAGCTAACTTTAAATAACTATTTAAATGCAGTGGATTTATAATACTTTTACAATTTATCTGGAATTTGTGAATTATTAATATCGATAAAAATGGAGACTTTATCGTCCAATACTATACCAAATGGTTGGTGTATGTATGAGCTATCTCATTACGGTAAACAAAAGGTAGGTCTATTTTGATTAACTTTAAAACTTTAAACTGCATTTATTTTATGCTTATAGGAAGTGGGAATAGTGTTCACTGAAAGTGTCAAAATCCCTTTTGATTTTAATTGAGCACCTCCCTTTGTGCTTATACAGTACAGTAAAGCTGAAAACGAAACTATGGATCAAACAAAGATCCATGGTTTCATAGGAAAAAAATATAGAATCAAATGTATTATAAAACACTTGATACAATTGTTTTAATTGTGCGGCTCTCTTTATGCATACAGTAATTAAGCAATAAGCTAAATATAACTATGGAACAAAGGTTCCAAAGGAAAATATAGAATAAAATATGTATTATAAAACCTTTTATACAATTATTTTAATTGAGCACCTCCTTTTATACATACAGTAATTAAACAATAAGCTAAAACATACGGTAATTATGAAACAAAGGTTTCAAGAGGCACAATAAGGAAAATGTTAAAATATCATTATGATAAGATAATGTAAATTCAGAGTGGATGCGGGATTTATTTATTTATTTTAACAATATTTTACACGGGTGGTCCATCCAGCCGAAGCTGATCATTAGGGACCCTCACAGAAATACATCATGACAAGACATAAACGTAATGTAACAATAAAAAATAAATGTGGATGATATGTGCCTATAGTTCCTTTCTAAACTAAACTTAGAAAAATATATCAAATCTTTTTCAAATTTTTAAATAAACTTTTATTAGTTTTAAAATGATATCAGAATTTTAAATAATATAATTTTATGTGATATTTGATTGATGGTTATCAACTCAATATTTTATTTGTTGAGACAAAATCAATTATAGATTTGACAGTATTGTATGTTAATTTAATCCAAGCTGTTATTAAATCATATATTATTCATTGCTACTCCTATGTTTGCATTCAACACTAAGGAATTCAGTTTCAACTTTAGAGGCATATATTATTTCATACAGAATCCATACTATATGACCTTGGCTTACAAATTACATGTCATGTGATCTTTATCACATGACTTTCTGCCCATATTTGGAAAACAAAATAGTTTATGGATGTAACATATTCTAGTAATTTCCAATATGGAGGGTAAGGGGAGTGGTTGTTTTAAATGATTATGTAATTGTTGTAGACCTACAGTAATGCATGTGGCTGTAGAACCATTCATTTGGTTGGAAAAACTCCTTTTCTGGTTCAAAAATTCTTCTACACATTGAACTCTTGCATGTGGTGCATCCCATAAGGGACTCTCTTGGGACGGAGGACACTTTTCTTTAAAACGAACAATAGCAAATATACACTAAAGCTCCTACATAATAACAACCCGAATTAAAGATGTACTGTAGTGTTCCCCCAAAACATAATGATTATTACAATCGGGTTTTAAATAGGCCATTTTGTAGTTTTAATCAAGTTAATCACTTCCGTAGGAAAAAAACCTGAACAATTAATTTTTTAACTTTAATATAGACAAAACAAATTGTTATTTATTTAACCAAAAACCTATTGGCTGGCATGGCAGCCATTTCGACTTTAAATATAGTTTTTTCCAGGTAAATATTTTTTTTATCCAACTATTATGGAACATCAAAATGACAACAAATTTTTAAAAAAAATATTTCAGGGGGACAATATATCTTTAAGAGAACATGCAAATGTTCCCTGAATATGGGTTCTTATCAAGTCCTTTAACTTTTGCTGATTGTAAATAAAAATATTTCATACTTGATTAGTTTCATTTCTGTGGCTATAATTGTGCCTGTCTCGTACACTCACTAGATTAAGTTTGTCATTTATATATTAATAATGATAACAAATTAATAAAATACTAATTTCTGCTTTCTGTTCATGATACCTCTTTAGAGAATTTATGAATGAAACCATGCATAAGTATCAATGATATTATAATAATAATTGTCAGATTTGAATTCCTGATAAATACTCGGCAAAAATAAATATTGTTTTAACTTTGAATAATTAGGCTAACAACAAACATGTGGAATTTGATAAATACAAAGTTATTTATTGGAATAAAGTTATTTTTCTTAAGCTCTGTCTACAGTATCAAACTTTTTATGACAACAAAAATGTGTTATGCACATATATGGGCATGATGATGTCATTATCACTTATCAGTACTATATTTGGGCATATCACTACCATATTTGGGCACATCACACTTTTTTTGTCCAAACTATTTATAGTATAGACAGAGCTTAAATACTCTATTATTTTAATGTGTTCAAGGTTTTATTATTGAGTCAGTGTATGGTTGATTATTAACCAAGTCTAGGGTTGTTCAACTTTCCAGTATAGACCTCCTCAAGACTATCACATCTGTTTCTTTTTCTATCTCTATTTTGTAGAGAAAAAAGAATCTTTTTGTGCGAACATAGCATCTTTACATTCTACTAGACATTAGGACCTATGTAAAATTAATGTTTACTAAATACTATTAAGTTTTTTTTTTAAATGGTCGTATGCAGAAAAAAAATACATTATTATTTCAAACATTCCAACATGGTGTGCAAATGGCGAATGAACTTTTAAACCATCATATTAATAGCTAATCATGCCATGTAAAAAAACCACATTTTTTTATTGGGTCTAATCTAATGAAATTTTCTAAATTTTTTTTGTACTTACTTTCTTGTACTGTTTGGCATTTGTGTATTTTTGAAGAAAATAAAAATTGATTTGATAGGATTAGACTTTATAATGAATTAAAAAACAGCATTTAAAAACATAAATTTTCTTGATATAAATAATAAAAAGAAGACGACCCAATTGGCATTATTATTTTTTAAGTTTCTGTTTTCCAAGGTAATCTCCTTTTGTATAATATAGCTGTCTCCTACAAATGAAAATTATTTAGTAGGCCTACAGATAATTCTATAAATACTTTAGTAGTAATTTTTTTTTCAAGTTCAGGGCCAGTTACTTACTGTACTTTACTAAGTGTAGACATCATTGCATAATAGGAAATGCCATAATCATCGCAATATCAGAATTTAATTGACGTTATGCTAGTTGTGATGTCACTCACTATCTCTAAACATCTACAGTTTTGTTTTTGATATATTTTCCTAAACTGAACAATATACTATAATCATCAAATCATATTGCTGGAGGTCTGTCCACATTATCAAACTAGTTTGACAAAAAAGTGTGATGTGCTCAAATATGGTAGTGATATGCCCAAATATGGTAGTGATATGCCCAAATATGGTAGTGATATGCTTAATGATGATATGACATCACGTCCATATATGGGCACATCACATTTTTTTATCACATACAATTTGATAGTGTGGACAGATCTTTAAGTACATTAACATAGTCAGTAAAACATGGATCAAATAATACTCCTTTCATACTGTAGGCCTACTGTACTTATTATTGAAAAACTGAAAAACTGAAATATATGGTAATTCTATAAACATTATTTTTTTGCTGATTGCACAGTCGAGTGCTATTACTGTAGTATTACAAAAAAAAAATCCATTTACGTGAAATTAGTATTTTGTGTGTACCAATTGAAAGTCATTGGAATGGTTTTGTATTACTGTTTTTTTTTTCAATTTCAAGCTTAAAATAAATATCCCCAATTAAAATAATTCATTAAATAACAAACCAGTATAAAATTGAAATATTTTAATTGTTATTTTTACTGGTTAACAATCATATGACTGGTTTGTTGTTCTTTCCGGTGATATGAATGAAGGCAACCTGCCTGCTGGACTACCCAAAGTAAACAACCCACAGGATATTGTCTCATTCACAGCCTATATTAAAAGACATGTGTGTATGATAGGTGCAATGTCTATGCTAGGTAGTCTGAGTACAGTATTATACTTATTAATCAAAGTACTGTACTAACAAAACATACATTTAAGCAAGTTGTTCTTGTTTATACAGTAAACAGTATACAGTAAGTATTCCGCTATTTATTGCAGTATTTTTTGTGTTTTATAAATAATAGCCAAAGGAATTCTTACCCTATATTGTCTGAGAATTTCTGTTAACAATGTACTTATTATTTATATTAAGTTGTATACAGTAATAGTACAAGTTATGTATATTATTGTTATTGAGACGTAAAGTATGTTCATTAATTATTATAGAGAGATGGACAAACTGGTTGATTGTGTATTAAAGTATAGAGCTGATACTGTTTTACAGTTGGATTTATCTAGTAGCGGTTTGCACTATATATAGCATCAGAATTGACTTGGATTATCAGATAAAGATAAGGAATAACCCTTAATTTGGGATATCCCTATTTAGGGGAAAGCCTCCCTTGTAACATATTTAGGGGAACCCTCCCTGTAAGTGACTAAGAGGAATTTTCCCATATGATGAAACATACAGTACAGAATGAGGCTCAATATTTTAATACTATGTCCAATGCTTTCAGAAGACACTCTGTTTAAAGGACACATTTGAATATTCTGCACAGTATTTTAACACATGACCAACATGTGACCTATTATAGGTCACTTTGTTGGGTCCCAAAGGTGTCCCATTAATAGAGGTAATTATTTACAGTGCCTTTACCATAAATGCCATTCACTACTTCATTCCAAGTCTTTATAACTGTATGTAGGTTACAACAAAATTTTATATTTGTATACCATTTTAAAACACACTGATAACTGAGGTATGATCAAAGAATGTGTTTATATTGTACTGTACTACGTATTCAATATCCCAAGTTTATTTAATTCAAGTCAAGTTCTAGATGCATTAATCATACTGTGTCATTAAATAAACAAACCATAGTAAATCTGTTTACACCTGTAGGCCCATGTAAATAAGCAGTTCTATAGTAATAAAACCCACACAAAATTGCTAGTTCTGAATTTATGGTCAGATATGGGTTTTGTGAGAGTTGCAATAAGAATGACACTATAGTGTATGGTATGTTCCCTTTATTTTAGTCAATAATAATACAGGGATTTTGTTAAAGACCCCTTCCCTGCAAATTTGGACGTTTTTTGGAAAATAATACATATATATCACTTTAAAAACATTAAACCATGTCATCCCTTATTTTAAATGTACGTTCTATGGTAAATTATGATAAAAAGTGAGAAACAATGCACTACCTAAGTAGCTCGCGGCGATCGACCTCTCGTGGACGGTCTTAGGCCTAGCCTAGCTAGGCTTAGTTTTGTAGGCCTAGCTGGTAAACATCGGTAACGTACGAACATCGTACGCTAGCTAGGTAGCCTGACGTTGTATTTTTGCCAGACTCCGTTGATACAAATTGGGGAAAACCCTGTATTTTCGCTGAAAAGTTAGGAGTCTTCCATTTGTTTTGGCCTCACGATCGATCGAAAAGTGGGCGAATTACAGGTGAAAAACAAAAATATCAATCTGCGCGCAATGCATTTTGGGATTTATAGCGGGCCGCTATAATTATTAGAATCGACTTATTTTTCACATTTTTAACCGTTTAAAGACGAAAAAGTTATCGCAATAGGACCATATAGTATTGTTTTTACATTAAATATAGTTTGTGATCTTAGATTAGATCTAAAAAAATGTAGGGAAGGGGGCTTTAATATTCTGTAAAGGTGACTAGTAATGTATATTTTTGACAGTGCTGTAGAAACTACAGTACGACCAATAATACATAGGCAGATAATTAATATACTGCTACTAAACGGACATTTTTAATTGTTATATAGGAACTTTTGCGATTTGAGTGTATGTGCACTATTTGTAGCAGTCAATTGATTCTCGTCCACAGGCATATTTCCATAGAACATGTTCCTGAATTTAGCATTAGAATGCAGTGGATGGTATAGTCGACTTGCCACATAAATCAACAAAATGATGATAATGATATATTTTGACATTTGGACATGCAAATAGTCCCTATTGACAAAAGTAGTAAAGCCCATGATGTAATGTATTATTGAAACCCTATACTTATAGATTGAAACAAACAAAAAAATCATATGTTGTTATTGCAGTATTAAAACAAAATGTAGATATAGTTACTGCAGCAATAGACTAGGTTCTAGCCTGTAATGAGTAAAGATAAATATTTTGGCACATGTGGCGTTTCATACGAATAATACTTTCATGTACATTTTTAGACAAAAATCGAAACGTCGACTGGTGAACTAACATAAAAAAAGACAATAACTACAGACTTTTGGCAAGTCTACTGCAGTAACTGCAGCAGAATAATTCTAACATGATCCCTGAAGTGCTATTCAAATGTGCTGGAAAAAAATAGTGTTAAACATCAGTAGGCACTGGTGCCTCATTAATAATTGAAATACTGGTGGGATGAGGAATTCCACTCAAAAGGAAGTTGCAGATATTTATTACTCTTGTGTGGGAAATCAATACAGATTTTGTTCAACATATGAATAATAAAATATGGATTTTGATGCTAATAAATATATGTCAGAAGAATTTAACATAGTTTACTGATAGTATTGTGCATACAGTCTACATTCTAAATCCTTTACTGTATATTATTTATTATAGCATTGTTCAGACAGTACCTACATTCTAAATCCTTTACTATTTTATTATAGCATTGTTCAGACAGTACCTATCTAAATCCTTTACTGTATACTATTATAGCATTGTGCACATTACCTAAATCTAAATCTTTTACAGTACACTATTTAGAGCATATCTAAATCCTAATATTGATCTTGATTTTATAATCTTCATTAAAGTCTTCAATCATCAATTATCAGTAATTGTACAGTGCAAAGTGATAAATTACTTATCATTCGTTCATTTCATTGTATTCATTGTGATAATACCTTTAAAGCCAATTGTTAAAGATAAGTCAGGATTATGTAGAGGGAGGGGGAGGGGGACAGATAGATGCGGTACAAATTAGATGTACCTTTGAATATATGCCTTCCTCAAATAAACGCTTTCTCCCCACCCCCTTCTTCCCATAGAACATCATTTTTAATAAACGCCTTCTACTCCTCGAACAATAGTAAATATTAATTGCTGCGTAAAGCTATAATGTATTTAGAACCAAGTAACATTAACAGCATATTTAGTTCATATTATTGTCGGCCTACATATTCAAGGAATTTGTTCATTTTATAGTAATAATTGATAGAAATATTTGGAAAGCGTGAATTGTATTAAAAGCATTTGAATTATTTATAATACAATTCACAACTATTAAATAAAGGTAGACTGGTTTATTAAATGGTCTACATATTTTGTGTTAAGTTTGGTTAAATTTGACATTTTTTCATACAGTTTGTTAGTATTTTTTTTCCTCAAAATACAAAAATCCACTTTTCTAGTCTCAATGTCTATTTGTGTTTTATTTTTTCCTGCTGCAAAAAATAAATGATTTTCACGCTGCTGCTCTAGCCCGCTATGTCCCATTAGGACTACTCAATCAGAAGCTAAAGCAAGCAGCAGTTATAGTTCTAAGGACAGACAGTTTTGTGAAAATGGAAACTCCACTATGATTTATTGATTCCAGCTGCTACAGTAGACCCAAAAAACGGCTGGGAAAGAGTCTATTAGGACATGTCATGCTAAAATTACAAATCCCTATATTCACTGTCAGATATTCATTGAATTATTATCAAAACAGTCCATTAAAGTTTGTGTTTGTAATAGGATACTTCACAATTGAAATATCTAGGGTGATGAAGTGACCCCCAGATTTGACCTTAGCAATAAAATTAACTAAAGTGACAGAAATTGAGTATTCACTTCTGTAACAAAAAAGTAATATTTATTCACATATAAAAAATGAAAAGAAACCCCAAAACCATTGTCTGACAGACAATTTAAGTATTTGTTGCTTTAAATTACATTTTTTTCAGGTAAAATAACTATCTATTATGTGACAATAAAATGACACATTCAAAAACATTTGAAATAAAAAATATTTTTCAATAAGCGAGCAGCGTTTTTTGTAAGAAATATTTCTTGTTTATTATATAGAAAAATTCCTTTCGATAAAATGAAAGATAAAAGTTGACGGCATTAAAACAACTTTTACTCAATTGTATGAACCACATTATTATATCTATCTATCTCATTGATTGTCAACATGGACATGTGTATGTACTGTATCATTGTTGTGTTGTCAACATGGACATGTGTATGTACTGTATCATTGTTGTGTTGTCAACATGGACATGTGTATGTACTGTATCAGTGTTGTGTTGTTGTCAACATGGACATGTGTATGTACTGTATCATTGTTGTGTTGTCAACATGGACATGTGTATGTACTGTATCATTGTTGTGTTGTCAACATGGACATGTGTATGTACTGTATCATTGTTGTGTTTTCAACATGGACATGTGTATGTACTGTATCATTGTTGTGTTGTTTTCAACATGGACATGTGTATGTTCTGTATCATTGTTGTGTTGTTTTCAAAATGCCACACAAGATATCCTGTAGGCAGTTCCTTTCCTGATTTTGTCCCTGAGTACAGTGTCCTTATTGTGTATTTCTGACGTAAGGCCTGAAAATAGTAAGAGGAAGTGTTTGGTTTCTTATGTACCTGGAGGTTTGTACTGCTGAAGTGACATCATGTACATTCCATAAGAAATCATGTCAACAGTATTATACAGCAGTTAGTAACTGCTGTTAGTAACTGCAGTTAGTAACTGCAGTTAGTAACTGCAGTTAGTAACTGCTGTTAGTAACTGCAGTTAGTAACTGCAGTTCGTGTAGTAGCTATATTTGTTCACTGTAAAAGTATACATTTGATTGTTAGTTTGTTTATAATCTGACAGACATTGTAATAAATTGTTCTTGATTAATAATTGCATAAACGGGTTAAAACATTTTTTTAATGTAGTTACAATACTGCAGTAATTGCAGTAGAGTGATTTTTTAAATACATTATCATTGCAACTGAAAGTCTTTTCTCATATTTTTTTTACAAAAAAAAAAAAATATGTTAAGCCCTTTTTTTTCGTACAAAAGTTTTTTATTCTTTCATTTTAATGTTGACATATCATTTGATAGGTAATAATTATGAACTTTTAACCTTATATTGTAGTTCTTTTCTTTTTAAATCCCATTCATTGCTAAAGGGTATTATGTAGGCTTACATTAGTAGATGTGATTTAGTACGCTTCACTACTGAATTCGCTCAACAGCGAGTGAAAGAAATCGTTAAACTAATACTATAGAGGGGGCTATACAACTTTACTGTATCTTTCATTGTTATAGGTCATTGGAATTTGTACTTGGATAAAAATGTAGATAACCTTGTTTGTTGTTATTGTTAAAAGGTACTAAAAGTCTATTTGTGCTGATACCTAAGTTTGTTTAATATTTTTAAATAATTATTATTGTATTTTAATAGCTCATATTATTAGAATACAAAAATAGAAATATATTAAACAATGTTAGAAACTGATACTTCAAAAGTAAAACATAATCTCTACAAAATGTTTTGTCTTTTTATTAATTAGAATTAAATGTTAATTAATTAATTAAATGTTATTTTTATCTTTACAGAAGATGGAGTCAAGTGAGATAATTCTCACAGATCATGTTCTCACGATGGAGGAGTTATCACAATTTAATATCGAGGACACATGGGAAGACAGTCTTAAGAGAACACAGAAAAATAGTCAGGTATTATTATATATTACACCAGATATGTTTATGTCCCCTAAGATCAAAAAATTATTGTTTTTGTTGAACAAAATTAAGAAAATCTATTAAATTTGTTTGATCTCAATCATCAAGTGTTTTGTGTGTATAAATGGTGGCTGGACTTTTAGCTCATTAACTCATTTTTAATACATCAGCATTTAGTAAAGCTTGGTTCCCACTAGAACGTAACGCAAGGACGTAAACGCAACGCAAGCGTTTCCATTTTTATGGACAAATAAAATTTCTTGAATCTTGAATCTTGAACCAATGACAAGCGAAGTTATAGACAGTTAGCAATCACAAGCGAATAAGCCATCGCTTGTGATTGGTCAATTCACTTGCGTTGCGTCCTTGCGTTGCGTCGCTAGTGGGAACCACGCTTAAAGCCACTTACCAATTACATAAGAATTTCACTTATATAAAATTAATAAAATCTTTGTTTGTTTTACAGTATTACAATTGGTTGTGTTAAAACGAGGATTTATTAAATTTTTACAAAAATGATGAAAGCTGTTTTTTTTTTATAGGATACGTCATTAGAACTAACAGATACTAGTAAAGCGTTGAAAGTTCACTCGGAGCGACCGCATTTAGTCAGTCTTGGAGGTAGCCGCATTAGCACAGCTGTCACCCTGTTACCCCTCAAAGAAGGTTCGTCACTCATGAGTCATCAGAGTGTGGCATTCCTCACAAAATAAAAGTGATGTATCTAAAAATAATACACTTGCAATATTTTTACTATATTAATAAAGGAAATCAAACAAATTATCAAAGGAAATGTGAATATTTATACCCTTATTTAATGATAATTTTTTTTCTATAATATCTCAATTTTGTTATCTGTTTTGTTATCAGTTTTAATAATTAATGATGGATTAGCACGAATTAATTCAATTCTGGTTAATAGTGGTCTAACCTTAATAAAGATATGTTTATACCACTGAAAAAAATAGTTTTTACAATTTTTGTTGTTGAATATGCCAATTTATAGATGTATTGTCCCCCAAAACATTTTTTAATAACTACTATATTATATGACATTAAAATGACTTTTTTCAGGTGAACAATATATCTAATGTCACAAAAGCTTAATCACTTTGACCAAAAATAATGTTTTGAATTTCATTATGTTGTTTGGTAAACACATATTGTGGTTATAAAACAAATCCTGTCATTAATCAGAATACCTAGAAATGGAAAGTTTTAGCCACAAAGAGACAGATATTACCTAATAATATACTTATAATACATAATTTTTTACAGGGAACAACTTAGTGGGCCGTACTGATGCTCATTCAACACAGGACATTGTAATCTCAGGGAAAGGGGTGGAGCCTGAACATTGCATCATTGAATATGCAAATGATGTAGTCACTATCCATCCTAAAGGGGCGTGTACTGTTGATAACGAACCAATCTTCACCTCTACAAAAATATCACAAGGTAGGTGACAGACGATTGGACTATAGAATTATAAAAGTACTCTGCTATTAAAGCTCTGTCTACACTATCAAACTTTAAGTGACAACAAAATGTGATCTGCCCATATATGGAAGCGATGATGTCATATCATTACCATATTGGGTACACACTTTTTTTGTCAAACTAGTTTGATAGTGTAGACAGAGCTTTAAAGATTTTTTTAATAGTATCATTTTTTTTTTTAATTTGTCAAGTATTTCTGTTCTATAGTTTTGTTGAACTTCCTTTTAAGAAGTCTAGTTTTGTGGTCAGTTCATGTTCCAGCCAACTTTACCATTTTATGTATAATTAAGCTCTGTCTACACTATCAAACTAGTTTGACAAAAAAAGTGTGATGGCCATTTAAGGTAGCGATATGACAATGGCCATACATTTTTTTTGTAACATAAAGTTTGATAGTGTAGACAGAGCTTTAAGTTTGTTTTGTGTAGCATTTTGCTGGTGAATATGTTCCCTGACTTCCAGGTACCTATTAATGTTGTCTAACCTTGCACGATTTTAAATTCTCAGTTGTGTCAATCACGTCATTAGACAATCTTCCTGTTGAAATGTTAACAAGAATCTGTAACTGTAACTCGTTGTAGTGGCTTAACTCGTTGTAGTGGCTTAACTCGTTGTAGTGGCTTAACGCACCAAGGATAAAAGATTACAAGTTGATCACATGTGATCTACGCCACAAGTGTCATCTTCTTCCTCTTTAATTTACTATTCACATTTTTTTCATTACTCTGATGAATGATTTGAATATCTTGCATGTCTATTCTTTTTATTGAGGAAATAAATTTAACTGCATTCGGTTATCTGCAGTTAATTTTTTTTACTTGTAAGGCACAGTGTGTTCGTAAGTTCGAATCCAACTCTCACCACAGTGCTTGTATCCTTTTGGCAAGATACTTACATTTGCCTCTGTCCACACAGGTGTATAAATGAGTACCTGGTTAAATCATGACACAACTTTGCGCTGATTACTAGCTGCATTATGGGAGTATGTTTCCATACATGTTTGATGAAAAATGACTGGGATATAGTAATGTGAAGCGCTTAGAAGCATTGTGCAGTAAGCGAATAAGAATGAACATTATTATTATTACTTTGTTCAACTGTATATATATATTTTTTAATGTTTAATTAGTTAGTTAATTAGGTCCAATTCAGACTGTACCAGTATCATAAAAAATGTTTTCCAAAACACATGGTATACCACAAAATCTAACTTTTACCTTTATTCTCCCCAAGCAAATCTTTTTTAAAACAGATTCATTTGGCGATGGCCACCTTTACCTCACTGTTAGATGGCAGTACACGTCTTCCCAAACATGTGTAGTACCACAAAACCTAACTTTTCTCATGTTTGTTTTCCCTAAGCAAATCTTTAAACAGACTTTTCTCGTTTTGCGATTACCACCTTACCTCGCGGTTAGATGTGTTAAAATGGTGACATAACAGACAGCATGCTAATGATTAGGCTAATTTGTTAGGAAATTGATAGGATTTGGTTTAACATGTAACATTACCTGTGATATCTTAATCATGTTGTTTAAATTAGAATTGATGTGTTGTGAGACTTGGAAGGTGAATAGCCTATTCGTAATTTAAACAATGTCAGGTGTTGCCTACAGATTTTGACTAACGTACATTCTGTATCAAGCATACCCTGGGATTGGCTTAAAATGTAAGCATATTTTTCATGGCAAAATAAGCCTTGTAAAGCCAAACATGAAACAAACCAATGGGAACCAACATTTATTACCACCATGACCATTACCATAATCTAATATCACCATACTACCATTACAATGTACCATCGCTATTAACATTGTTACCAAAATATTTATCTCCAATCCTCTGTTTCCCTGATTCCTTTCAGGTTTAACCTTTAACCTCACACAGTTGCCAACAAATGTTATGCAAAACTTTCTTTGCATGCGATATCTAATCAAATTATTGTTAGACAGTAGATGCTGTGATTAAATAATTACCCAAGATGTTTGGTGTACCTATTATTTTTATGCTTAGTTTATTTTTTCACTTCGTCCAATAGACATACATTGACAATTTCCTAAGACAATTACTTAACAAATTGCTATTGTCCTATTTGGTTAATTTTTTTTATTAGAGTGGAAACCAATTTCTTTTTGTTTTTGACTTTAAAACTTTTACTAGAGTTGTTATTGAATTTGATATATTTGCTTTCTTTGTTTTGCTTTTATTTAATAAGTTGAATTGTTGGATTGCAGACAACTTGTTGAAAAAAATGATTTACCTATAGGTAGAATGTAGAAGCTTTAGTAATGTTATTGTACAGTTGAAATGGGCATGTGTTGGAGGGCCATTATTAATAATAATAATATCCTGGATTTATGTAGCACCTAATGTTGTGAAACCTCTAAGCGCTGAACATAAACTAATACGAAAAAAGGGTTATTAGAAATTGTTAGCCATTAAAAACAATACTAGCGAGTTTGTATGGCAGTGAAACTTCCCAGCAAAAGGAGGAGTTTGAATTCCCGACTGGGTTGATATAAATACTAGCACTGTAGCAGTATAAACTTGCTTTCGGTTAATATGTAAAATACAGTAAAAATACATGATTTGAACCTAGCCTTTTATATTGTAGGCACAACCACAGCCTTACTGCCTGTGCCAATTCCTTCATTTCCAAACCATTGTCTTTTTTAATGTCCATTGTTTTTCCAAGTTTGGAATTACTCATAATTAATCACTTCATTGTTGTTATAGTTCCATATTCCACCTTTTTTAGATAAAATTAATTTTCTCCCGTCTGATGTGAATTACCATACATCCTATGTTTCAATTTTACAATTAGTATTACAAAAACATTGTTATCGTGTCGTTACAAAACCTACCAAAATGAAAATAATGTTTGGTGATGTCACAGATCTATCGACAGCATGTAAAAAATTAAGTTTAATGTGTTTTGATTGGAATGAACTATTTGATACATGTTAGCAGACGTTTACCCCGTCCTACTTCATTCTACATTCTACCGTGACCTTTGATAGTTGAATGTCCGTGGTTTTGCGCATCCCGAGTCCAAAGAACTTGCGTTATATCCCGTGGGACTGAGGGCTCGGCTAAATGTGTCAAGAAGTATTTTGCTATTTACCTCATGGCAACGGGTATGCTAACACAATTAAGTATACTGCTAATATGATAATGAATTATGTTAGTTGGTTACTTGGAAAATGAAAAACACATGGTAAAAACTACTAAATTATTTTTCAGTTTGATTTAGTCATTTTTTTGTATAGAATTTCAAATAAATATTAAAATAAAATAAATCTTTTAATTATTACAACTGATTTAAAGTTTTTTAAATGTATTAACCATTTATTGTAAATTATTTGATTATAAACAAAATAATTAATAATCTATTATTAATATTTAAAAATACCAAAAAAAGACAAAACCTAATAAATATTTATTTATATTATAGTAAAAAAAAAATAGAAAATAGTTACACCAATACTTTTTCTCTAAAAAGAATACAGGAATACTGAAACCCTCTTATGTGTTTGTGCTTATTATTATATATTCCAGGGACATGCATATCCCAGGAGGATGAAGAATAAACCCTTAATCTCTGTCTACACTATCAACCTAGTTTGACAATAAAAAAAAGTGTGATGTACATGCCCAAATATGGTCGTGATATGCTCAAGTATGGTAGTGATATGCTTAGATATGACATCATCATGTCCATTGGCACATCACATTTTTTTTGTCAAACTAGTTTGATAGTGTAGATAGAGCTTGAGAGGGATATGCATACCATAGGGTGTAATAACACCTCGGGGGAGGGGCGGGGATGTGTGTTATAAGTTTTCTTTCGAAAGTACTAAAGTAGCAGTGCATTTATACCAACGGATATAATTTAAAGTTTGTCTGCCAAATATGGTAGTGATATGCTCAAATATGGTAGTGATATGACATCATCATGTCCATGGGCAGATCACATTTTTTGTCAAACTAGTTTAATAGTGTAGACAGAGCTTAAGGGGCATGTGTGTTAAAAGTTTTATTTCTAAACTACTAAATAGCAGTGCGTTTATACCAACGGATATAATTGAAAGTTTGTCTGTACTTGGGAAGCTTTGGGATGTTTCAATGCCGGGGAATAAAGGAGGGTGATGTACTTTATGCTAATTAAATTACACCCCTCACGCCTCTTGCATTGGTCTGCCTGATTGATCCATTTTACCCCTGACTAATCAAATGATCTGTTTCTGTCATAAATCAGTTTGTCAAGTTCTTTCCTAATGTCAACATTTTTTTTGAAATTTTCTTGACAAGTATATTTTCAAATTATCAATCTTGCATTACAATATTAAATCAAACATCAAATAATTTCATTAAAAGAATTTAAATAAATATGTTTCGTATTCTCTAATATTTGTCCTGCAATAATTATGAGATACAAATTACATCTTATTATCATTCCATGTAGAACTGTATATGATTGAGATTAATCTGTGCCATAATTGTTTAGCCTAAATTTAAACACAAGAGCTAATTCCTTTATTAATTCAATCTTTTTATAATTCCACTTCATAATTTTATCCCCAAATTGCGGCCATACTGTATATGCTATTAATATTATTAGAAAAAAGGAAAAGAAACGGTTAACGTTGAGGCACTTATTTCCACTTTTAAATAAATACTGAAATAAAAAATCACATCAAAACAAAACAGATAGTAAAAAAATGTAGATGTTTACATTGTGTCTTTTATCTATGAAATTGGTCCAACCTGTTTTTCACTTGAACTTGTAACATGCTAAAATTGGTAAAATGATTAATTATAACTCTAATTTCCTTCTTGATAATCCTGCCACATTGATTGGTCAAGACAGGAAATGTTATTAAACAGTTCCTTCTCCAGGATGTGTTGTTTTGGGTTCACAATATGTTATTGTTCTATTTAATTTAATTTCTTAATAATTATTTATTAGTTTATGTTACACAGGTCATAGGTAGCTACTATTTTCCCTACCATACCCGAGTGGTTACACAAGCTAACCGCCTTTGAACATTGACATAAATTATGTCAGATTTGGGAGGTGGGCCAATAACCGCAAGATACAAATGGAGTTTATTTGCCTATTACCCACATATTTTGTATCCTTCTTATACGCAAGTTATATTTAAACTGTAAAGTATATTTAATAGGTTTCAAATTGAGTTGGAATACAGGAACGTGGTGCAATTAGGCACATCATTTTGACAATTACTTTATGATTGGTCGAATAGTTCAAACCAAGCTATATACTACTTTTAACTACCTATTACGTATAAACCACGGGTGGGCTTATCCTCCCGCTTACACCTCCCCTGCCATCATTCCATCTCCCACCAATCTCCATCCAAAAAATAAGTATTAATAGGATTAAAACTTCATTTGTAAACCTTTGTGAAAATGATGTCAATCAACTAAGCCCCTCCCCTTTTGCATAAGTAAGAAAAAGACAAAAGTCAATAGTATATGATCCGATGATTAATGTTATCGTTTAGACGTGTTATTAATTAGATGTCCCTGGTTCTGTATCCTGCCCTGATTAATCATATTATCTACAGTACTCAATGATATTAAATACTACATTTGTGAGCTGATTGTTCAATTGTTTGATCACTTTGGGGCAGAGCACTGAGGCACTTCCGAGCGGACTGGAAGAAAGAGGAACTTGAGTTTGTGTCATCGTAGTAAAGCCGTCACTAGCAGACACAAGTGATTTCACCGAGGACATTGTGTTTTTTTGTTGATGAGTTAGAAGTTTTTGGGTCATAGTTTTTTCTTCTTCAGGAACTGCGGTTGAATCATTATTATCCACCGTACATTTATTAGAAGTTATTTCTTGTTCTGTCGCCGTTCAGTCGGTTGATGTTTGCTTCGCTGTGATTTATATTTTAGCTGTTGGACTTCGTACATTTCATTATGTATCGTTTATTTTTTCATCAAGGGCTTTGGACTACGGTTTTAATTAGATTAAAATTTCAAAAGGATTCAATATTCTAAGGATTCTGACATTCAATATCTGTTTTTAACAGCAAAGTGCAACTTTTACCGGAACTGGATGCAAATGTTTGTAGACATTGTGTTTTGTTAATTAATCTTATGATCTTTGGTCCAAAGGACTCATCAGTTTAAACAATTTAAATCGATTTTCGAAAATTTCCTGTCTTACTACACACACTCCTTAGTAGTGTAGTTTTGTACAGTTGATATAGGAATTGGTATAAAGATGATGAAACACCAAGTGATACCGCGTAGCCAGGCAGAGGAACGTATGGCCTCGTTTGGAATAAGGTCATTCGGCATTGCGTTGAAAGATGTCGTTGAGCTTGGCAACAATATGTATTTCGCTTCTTTACCAGCAACTTTGCCACAATTTACTTTCATTCATAAGAAAGGTAGGCATTGTTATGGTTATGAATATGGGTTTACCTTGGGACACATAGTTTAAAGGTTCCATGTAGCATAGCTTACAATGGATATATACTGTAGTCCCATAGATCTTGTGATAAAATACCTCTAACAGGATTTGAACCTGGGAACTGTCACTGATAAAGCATCATAACTATTTAGGACCACACAGGATTCTTTTTTATGACCTACTGTATGCTACTGTACATGGAACCATTGTATGTTGCATACACTGTAAATGTATACACTGTATTAAATAATTACCTTGTTTAAATCTGTCTTTATTCAAACCTGGAATCTTAAATACATATTTTAAAAGATTCAAAATTGTACTTCAATATTCATTTAACTGTATATTTAGGTACCTAGATATAGCATAACAGTGACAGACATCAATATATAATCAAATTTCCTTTCTGTTAGTGACAATTTGTAAACTGAATCCTTGACTGGTTAATACAGTTTATTTTATAGTACCGGAATGCGATCTAGTAAAGTTAAACTTAAGATATTCTACAACTCTACCGTGTGTCAAGTCAAGTGTATTGCAGGTCATTCTGTTCAATTGATTTTAAATTGTTTTTCTATTATATTTTTTACTTCAGATATTTCAGAGGTTGTAAATTATATTTTCAAATATTCTCGATTTTCTAGTCATTTTTTAAATGGTTTGTTGTAATATCAATCTACACTATCAAACTAGTTTGACAACAAAATGTGATGTTCCCAAATATAGTAGTGATATACTCAAATATGGTAGTTATATGACATCATCATGTCCATATATGGGCACATTTTAAAGTTTGATAGTGTAGACAGAGCTTTATACATTAATTCATAAAGTTATGTTAGCTTATAGTTTATTCTTCTTGTGACTGATATGACTCATACCTCTTTGTTTCTGTTGTGTTGGTCCCTTGATGATTTTTTTTGTAAAAGTGGTATAACAATTTTCAGCCATTTGTCATCAATGTGTTTATTTGAGGTTTTTTTCAGATCTTTTAATATTTTAAATTTAAATTATGTTAAATGTTAGTAAAGTAGATTATCATTACTTTTTGAGGAAATGTTTGAAAAACTTTTGGACAAAAAATGTGATGTGCCCATGGAAATGATATATCACTACCATATTTAAGCATACCACTACCATATTTGGGCACTATCACACTCTTTTTTGGGTCAAACTAGTTTGATATTGTAGACAGAGCTTTAACCAGTGGCAATAAAATAGTTTAAAAAGACAATTTCTAAAATCAATCCTTAAATACAATCATCAAATAAAACATAAATCAAATAAAACATTATCTTATACTTCTTTTTTTTCAGGAGCAATGCTTTGCTTTGGAAACACGGCTGTTTTCAAGTTCAACCATCCTTTAGAAGCAAAGCGACTCAAATCACTTGGGACGCTAGAATACACTCCCATCAATGGATCAACTGCATACAGCTCAAACATCAAACAAAATGGTGACGTACACAGCCTAAATGATACAAACAGACCCACGCATCAAATGAACGGTATGAATTCTTACCCTTATGCGCACAAAAACTTTAATAGTAATAGTAATCGAAACTCAGAGGACGCTTTAGAGGTCAGTATTAAAGCTGACCTCGAGGAAATTATGAGGCAAGTATCGTTCGAAGACGACGACGGCTTTATGATTGAAAACAAGTATGCTATATTTGATTCACCACTTGATGATGTCAAACGAACCAATAACTCTAACATTCTTAGTCCTGCTTCAACCAGCTCAGAAGCCTCAACAATTTATGGATCATCGTACCAAGAAGATCTTTCCAGTCCAAAAGAAGCATTTTATTTTGGCTCGCCAACTGAGATACGAGAAACCGCAATATGCGACGATGAGGAAGATGAAGACACTGCTAATGAAACTTGCGCAACAAATAAGTTCCGTCCAACAGTAAATTCTGTACGGACAAAATTTGAAAATGGGAAGAAAAGAAGCCCAGTTTTAGGGCACAAGCGGACATCACCACTAGGTAGTCCCCGTTTGTCAGATAAACCTCCTATGTCGCCAAATCGTATTCGGATGGGTCAAAGTAGTCTGATGCAGCGTAGAACTCATCAGAAACCAGATGTCGCTGAGCAGTCACCAGAAAGTTCTATTTCCATGACGAAAGTGTCCGCTACACAAGATCGTTCTTCGTCTAGTTCCGACCAATCAAACTTAAGTTCAAGCTCAATATCCAGTGGACCAGAATTAAAATCAATTACTCCAATCAGAAAAACTTCAGCAGATCAAAATGTCAGACGGTCTGTCAGCTTCAAACTTCCACCTGAAGAAGTTATTCGAACTGACAGGAAATCAAGAGAAGACATCACAGAACATCGGAAAACATTCATTGCTGATCCTGACCAATTTGAGGAAGAGGAACAAAAGGAGTTATGCGTCAAACATATGCAGATGGTTGCTCAAAGGAAGCAAGAGCAACGTTTAGCAGATCTTGAGCAGCAAAGACTGGATGAGATTCTTAGCATCTGCACAGAGTATCAGAATCAGAATCACGATCCACCTTCTAAGAGAACAGAACCACAACCTGATTTCATTCCAAAACTTGAGAAAGAACCAATCAAAGAAACCACCCAAAAACCAGCAGAGTCCAGTCCTCCGGCGATTAAAGTCGATTGTCCAGCATTCAAAGGTCCAAGAACAGAAAGAAGAGTGTCGTATGAACGATTGAAAGGAGATAATGGTGCAGTGATCAATGGCAGTGATGACTCTCCATCTGCCAAACTCAGAATGAAGTTCTTACAGCAGCAGCAGTCTATGGAATCCGACAGTGGTTCTGATGATGAGAAAGTAAGATAATCTTTCTTTTTTTTATAAATATTATTATCTTTTTCTTTTTCTATTCTATACGCATCCAACAGCAAGCAACTCACCAATTACAGGATGGTTAAACTATTCATGTTTATAAACTAAGTCTCGTTTAGTGAGTGGAGTTGAAAGAGTCATGAGTTACAACCCTGGTTACAACCCTTGGACCCTTTGATTAGAAGACAAGCACGTTAACCACTAAGCTACAGCTCCAGTACTTTGTTATTAATTAGATTTTCTTATATTAGATAATAAGAAAAAAGTACATTAACAAAAAAAAGTAATAAACTATAAAGTAGTGGGCCATCTTAAACCCCTATTGATAGTTTACATGGCTATCACTCAACATTTTGAGCTTTTCCCCCTATCAGTACGTGCATCCTGTTAATAACATTAAAGTTTAAACATTACTTTAAAAGGTTTTAAATGTTATTTACTATTTCAATTGGTAGACTACATTGACACAACTTCAAACCGAGCTGGAGAGACTGGACAAAGAAAGAACAGATTCTATCCAGAAGGTAGAAGAACTAGAGAAAGTTCTAGAAATGTTAAATAATCAGGAATCAGAAACAATGAGAGAGGTGGGTTACATTCCTTAAAATGAATTTATATTTTATCTTATATATTTTGGGTTTAGTATGTGTAGGTTTTATCTTGGGAAACTGTTGTTCTGTATCCTCCACTGCACATGCTTTGAATTCCCTGATATCATTCTTTTCCCCTTTTGTTGTTCCATTGTATATGCTTTAAGAATATATTACACAGTAATTTGTTGGAACCAAGATGTGCACCATATTGGTCTTCTGTTTGAGTTAGCTATAGACTTTATGATTAGAAATGAATTTAAATTTAAGTAGATTGGGGTAGAGTTAATATGTTTAGCAGTTGTAAGTTAATAATGAAATTTGGAATTAAAATGGGAAATGATATTAATATGGTAGCTTGCAATTTA
Source organism: Antedon mediterranea (assembly GCF_964355755.1). NCBI lineage: Eukaryota > Metazoa > Echinodermata > Crinoidea > Comatulida > Antedonidae > Antedon > Antedon mediterranea. The sequence continues at coordinate 4,622,541 of NC_092677.1, forward strand.
ACTGCATTTTGGCTGAATGATGATAGACTCTTTACAGAGTTTAATTGTTAATACATACAGATTCTAATTCCTTGTTCTTTTTCTCTTTGATTTTATCCTGTATATGTTTGTATCTTGTGTTTCCTAAATGTGAACCACCAAAAATAAATATATATATATATATATACTGTTTCTTCTATTCTCATTTCATTCTTCTCTCTATTTATCCTGTTTGTCAATGCTTCGTTTATTCATTCCCACTGTTCTATCATTTCATATGTATCCACTTTATGAATATTTCTCCCTCATCCTAATATTTTAATATAAATATAACTTTTCTTAAAACCTTTGCTTGTTTTTTCCTTATTTTTAAATGCTACTTTGCATATCGGCTAACACTTTATTTCAACACTACTAATTTAATTTTTGTTATTTTTTTTTTATTCAACAAAACATTTAATAAATACAACACTACTAATTAATTAAAATTAATTATTAACATTTTTGTTTTGTTAAAATTGAAATGGTTTGTTGAATGACACATTGTGTGCAAATTGTAATGTAAACATATTTACTTGTGGTTTGTAAAAATTTAAAACCATGCTGCACTCTTTGCTGCCCTTGTCAATGTTGTGTGATGTGACGTCTTATAGCTTGAGATAGAGGCCGCTTTGCTCCAAGGAGAGCACGTGAGCGAGATGGAGCGACTCAAACAAGAACAGGAACAGATAGCCACGTTGAAGGTACTAAAAGTCAGACTGGGTGACACAGTCAAAAAGGAAAAGGCTAAGGTCTGTGATTATCGCAGATTTCGTTCTTTTAATTGTTGTGTCCGTGTTGTTTGATAACTAACTTGCATTTTTAATACTCTTTCAGTTTTGCTACTAATCTAACTTTTATAATCATTATGGGTAAATGTTAATGATTGTCATAAACATTTATACATTTTTTTTCTTCTGATATTCACAAAAACTGTTAACAAGTCAAATAGATCTGTGATCATTTTACAAATGGTCAATTGATTTGTTCATTTCCAACTCACAAGTATAAAACCTGTCTGCTACCCTCTATAGTTTGTGATGATGGCGCTCTTGTGTATTCTGTTTGTGTTTTGTTATCATCTTGCACTCAAGAATTTTATTCAAAACTGAAAACCAGTTAAAAAAGTTTTTAAAAAAATGAAGGAAACTTTGGAAGCTTTGCCATTTCATTACCGTATTATTTTTTTTAAAGTTGTTTCCTCAATTGACACGTCTTTTAACAAAAACAAAACAAAACTTTGTCAAACAATAGTTTCAACTAGATGATTCATCCATTTTAGAGTTAATTTTTGTTTTACATCAAGTTGTTAACAGTGTGTAAAATCATACAATTTTGAATGCTAATTTGTAAAATTATTGTTTGTTTTTATTATATATATTGTTCTGAATTTTAAAATTTCTTTTTAACAAAAAAATTATGAAAGAAAACTTAAATGGTAAAGGTACTTTTTTTACCATCTAAGTTTTATTTCAATATTGGTTGGTTAAAAGAAATTTCTATATTAATTTTTTACTACCAACCAGATGAACGTTTATAGTCATATATTTTCTATTCTCTCTTGTTGAGAAAAACAAATCTTGAAAAAAAAACTGGATTTGAACTTCCCGTATAGTATATTAAATTTAAAGTTCCAATCTACAACTCTGCAATACTGCTGGTTAATGATTTTTATTTCATTAACCTCTTCCCAAGTTTCTATTTTTTGAGGTCGATATTCAGATACTACAGCCTCTTTTTAATTTTGTACTTTCTAATTAATGAGTATTTATTAGTCATGTCATCTCATGACTGATAATAAGTTTCAAACTCAAATATTTTCCATTTTGATAGCGTGTTCTATCTCAATCTAAATTTTAAACTTCTTAGTAGTGGCATAAGAAAATAGTTGTTCAATATATCTCAACAATATGCATATATGTTCCACAAAATTGGTAAGTTAAAATATAAGGTTTCTATGGTAATTTCCTAAACAGTTTTCATACATACTTTAATTTTCTTAAACAGGAAAAGTCCTTATTGGAGCAGACAAAGCACAGTTTAGAGTCACTTCAGAATGCCTTCGAAGCGACGCAGAAACTTCTGGAAGATTGTCCAGAGAATAGTAAGGAAGATTTGTTACAGAGGTTGCAGAAAGAGAAGGAACTGGTTGATATCGAACGCAAGAAGTTTGAAGATCTTGAGTTCCAGCAGTTTGAAATTGAGGCTAGAATAGAAGAAGAAAAAGAGATCATGGAACAGGAGTTGATGAGGGAAGAAAGGCAGACAGAGGTCATCCTCAAAGACAGGAAGGTACTTCAACTCTTTCTTTTATCTCATGGCAGGTTGAACAAAATCTAAATTATTATTATTAGTACCATAAAAAATGTCCTACTAAACACCACATGCCATGATATACGTAATACATTAGCACCACACTTGCATAAAGCTCTGTCTACAATATTAAACTGTGTATGTGACAAATAAATGAGCCCGTATATGGACATGATGATGTCATATTGCTACCATCTTTAGATACATGACACTTATTTTGTTAAACTAGTTTGATAGTGTAGACAGAACTTAATGCATGGTAGTACTTCTAAATACACATCACAGAACCTACCCCTCTAGAGCACCAATTTGCAGTAGCATCCTAATCTATCATAGGCTTGGATAGTACTATTGTACATAGCAATGTGTGGCATGTTTAGACAATATACCAGAGTCAATCAAAAAGAAGCAATTTAATTATTAAGTTAAGTCTTTATTCTTCCCATCCAGAACTTTATACAATTTTTTGAGGTATATATTTTGTGCATATTTTTGTAGGATAATGTAAATCATATAGATCGGCAGATGACAGCTGTATTGCGGGACTCACAGACAGAAACTGAAGACATACAACAAAAGAGAACACTAGCAACCACTGAACTAGAAAATGTAAGAATTACATTAAAAAATTATTCAAAAATATTTATATCTTAATTATCTAATGCTAAGTGTTTTACAATAATATGTTTGCAAACTTTTATCAAAGTCAAGTTTATTTTACTTTTATTAGTCTGTTTATTTGGCAACATTATTCACGACATTAAACACTTCGGTGGCAATCAAGGAAGCCTTAAGCTCTCGAAAAAGTTGGAAGCTCTCTAAAAAAAAACGTAAAAGCAGCAGCTGATATAAACTACTTTAAAAAATATTTAATTATGCATTAGATCCCGTCCGTTTTGACCCCCTTTCAGGGGACACACCTATTAAAGGTATATTTCCTGATAATTAAACAAGAAGGATATTATATATGTTATGTTATGTTATGTTATATGTTATAACACTACAGCCAAAACCCATACTCCATGCTCATATTATGGAGACACTTTATTGAGTTCTGGTGGTGTTTAACTTTTGACCTAAAATAATGATGGTAAGTTTAATCTTCATAAATAGCCAGTCAATTTCGATGAGACATCTGATAATAGTATAAATGTGTAAAAGTAATATTTGCCTGAATCATCTAGTCGTTCATCCCCTCCGTAAAAGGTTTGTAATTTGACAGAAATTCCAATAATGGATCACATGGTATTAAGGTTTTAAAAGGTGTGAACAAATCATATTTAAATTAGGGAGCATCTCAATTTCAGCATGGTCAGATACCATTGCCAATTTTCCGTTGAAATGAATGTGTGTTCTTTTATTAATGCTCACACCTGGTTATTAAATTATAATGAACTTATCACCGAATATGTCCTATAATATATTTACTAACTAATTCACTAAATATAATATGTCTGAAAATGACAACAAAATTAAATTATGTAAAGCTCTGTCTACACTATCAAACTAGTTTGACAAAAAAAGTGTGAGACATCATCATGTCCAAAAATAGGCACATCACAATTTATTGTCACATAAAGTTTGATATAGTGTAGACAGAGCTTAAGAAGAATGAGTTAAAATGTCTGTCTTAGGTTCTAGAGAAGGTCCCTTCACTTTGGCCCACACCTGTCTGTCACATTATGACAAACACACCATCCTGTTGCCCTTTGACCTTTACACATCATGCATAACTTTGGATTCTCTTATCAAAGTTTAATATTATTGACATTATGTCGTTGTCATCCGCTATCGATAATACCTGACTATTTACTTAACACCACATATTGTTTGTGCATCGTAAAAACGAGATAAATTTTGTATTCGTTGTCATTCATGTCTCGCAAAGGTTTTGCACTTTTTAAAATGTGATTTTTTTATTTTAAAAGGTAAGTTTAAAAATTAATACTAGAAGTATTTATATTAATAACTTTAATCTATCTTATATTGTACATTGTGGATATTCTGAAACTTAATTTATAATTTATTTACTATTATTTCAGTTCATTTCTATAATACAAATTTCAACCCACAGGTATAGTTGTACTAAGTGGATTGGGTGGGTTTGATTATTTTAGTCTACAGTTTTTTGTATTACGAATGCTTACATTCACTTCAACACAGCACCCACCCACTCTTAAAAGCATTCTTGACACAGTTTTTATATGTTACTGCCAATCACATTTTGGTTCTTCATCTTTTTATTCTAACATCTCTATAATTCTTTTTACCTTTCCTAATTCTACATTACTGTTTAATACTAAACAGAACAGAATTTTTGTAAAAATTAGTGAAAATGATATAAAGGTTTGGAAAGCACTGCCTTGTGTGATCTAGAACGAAGTGCGAATGTATTGTAACTTTAATAATGTGTGAATATATATTTGTGTTAATGAATGGAAAATCTTTTTGTTATCTTGTAGGAGCAAAAACAATTAGCTGACATAGAAAAGAAATACAACAAAGTTCTAGCAAAACTTTCAAAAAGAGCGGTTTTTATTCAAGATCCAAATCAACTAGTAAGTACATTTTTTTTTTTATTTAAGTATACAAACTTAAATGAAATGTAATGAACACTGTATTGGATTGGATTTTAGTATTGTTACCATTTTATCTGTGTTCTGCTTACAGTACCTATAAATTGCTACAAAATTGTGTTCAACTATTCCATGTAGAGAGTGAAAAGATTAAACTGAACATAGCAAATTAAGTTGAAGACGATCTGTCTCATATTTTCACATTAATTTTTTTAGCATTTATTCTCTTTTTGTATTTAAAATGTTTTTTCAAATTATTTTAAATAGAAAAAAATCCGAGATATGACAGAAAGGCGTTTGAAACTACATCCAGAGATGTCTTTAAGTGATGAGTTCCTGGCAAGAAGACGCAAAAATTCAGGTTCTCCGCTTACGGTCGGCAAGAAGTCCAACGAGAACTCACCACATTCATCTCCGTATTCCTCGTTGAAGAAGGGCGGCTCAATCCTTGATATCGAACGAAACCGAAAACAGCATTTAGAAGAGACAGGTAATACTATCTTATGTTTTTTTTACTACAAACAAAATATTAAAGAAAAAAAACAAAACATCTGCACATACTCACAAACCAATCTGTGTTGTGATAGCTTCTCCAAACCACCAACAGAGTTATATTGTGGTGTTGTGTAACGTGCCAGATAGTACAACAACAACAACAATCAAAAGTCCAAATGTACTTTTAACTAATATAATTATTAATTATCCTCCTTATTAATTTATTTTTGCTTCATTTTTAATTTGTAAACCTCACATTTGTGCTTGCTTGCTTGTTTCATTGTGAACGGTTTAAGTAAATAGCTGAAAGTCAGATTTTTGGTAATGTTAAAGCTAATGGTTATCACAAAATAAAATTGCTTTTATAATTTATTTTGTGCAGTGTTTTAAATTTTATTTGCCTTTTTTTTTCGTGTTGCTAATTCATTTTAAATTAAAAAGTGATGTTGCAGGCTTTTAACACATTGACTGCCAAGGCATTTTCCGTAATTTCTGTCCCAGTGCCAAGTCCCGTTTACATATTAAATTACAGTTTGAAAGTGTAACATCTGGTCACAGACTATCATGATGTCATTCAAAATATTTTTAGATTATCGTTTACGTACATCATTCATAAACTGCCATGCGATAATTCCTGTTTCAATCACCACTGCCAGCGATTCTACATACAATACAAAAGTGCTACGATTTTGACGTAGTATTACGTCTTGGCAAGTAGCGACACGCAATTTTTGACGTATAAATACGCCGTGGCAGTGAATGTGTTAATATTCATTTGTCAAAAATATTGAATAATGATTGTAGGGAGGTTTTTTTTTGTGAATTTTTTCATTGACCTTGGAGGTAATACACATCATTAAGACCTAATGGCATAAAACGCAGGCAGTACAAAACTGTAAAAATATGTAATGATAATACTTGTGAAAGCTTTTATGATGGAGCACTCAGACAATTTCAGTTGTAACAGAGTTTATCTTGATAGTATACTCTTGTAATTGAGCGCTAACAGCTATCGAAGCAAAGTTAAAGTAGTAAATTATAAAATACAGTAAAATCTCTGTTAAGGGGACAAATAAATAATGTACCAGATTACAAGAACATTAGAAACGCTATTTAGGGGACACAGTCTTGACCCAAAAAAGTCTAATTAGTGTCCATTGAATAGTAATTGGCCGCAGTATTAAGATATATTTCACTTGTTCGTTTTAACAGGGGAGTGTCCCCTAATACAGGTTAGCTGTAGTGTTAAAACATAAATTTCCCCTTGTTCTTTTAACTTGACCCAAAAAAATCTCTACTAAGTGTCCATTGAATAGGAATTGGCTGCAGTATTAAAAGATATTTTCCCCCTTGTTTGTTTTAACATCCTTAATAGAGATTGGCCGTAGTGTTAAAACATAAATTGCTACTCGTTCTTTTAAACAGGAAAGTTTCCTCTCAATAGGAGGGCCCCAAAGAAAGGGTTTTACTAAACCTAGTTCCATTACCATTTGCTTGTTCTAATATCAATAACCTCCTCCTAACCCATTTCATTCCACCCTCCCTCCTTTTTTATTTTTTTTAATATACGATTTATGATTTGATTTTGCATGGGCTATTTACTAACTTTCACCTTTGACCTTTTTGTGACTAACTGCAGACTCAGACTCTGGAGCAGAGGAAGAAATTGAAGGTAAGTCATGTTTTTAAAAAATCAAAATCAAATGTTTGGAGCTGCTCATCGCAAACATATTTTCTTATTTTTGTCATTTCATGTTTACATTGAATTTAACAAAATATAGATTAATGATAATATTGATTAATCTGATTGTTCTGATAGAACTTGCAGATGTTTACCCACCCATTCATCTGTGTGTAAACTGTGAATGCATGCATGGGATTTAGGCTTAGTTACTTAATTTAGCATATCAAGGTGCACTCACTCTAAACATATTTATTTATTTATTTAACCAAATTTCAAGAGGGTGACCCAGCCAGCGGAGGCTGATTTTACCACGATCCGCATACACACAGTACTGAAATGTTGTATTATTGTTGAATGCCAATAAAATGTTATACAATTGGAAAAAGGGTACTATTTAATGATTGTCAAATAGTATGTAACACATACGATGTATACATACTGAAAATGTTGTATTATTCCTGAATGATATTATTGTAGATCTAACATAGATAGGTATGATATATTGGCCAGGTGTGCAGACAGAAGGATTGTAAATTTTGTCAAAGCACTGATCTTTGATCTTTCAATTGTGCACATTGACAAATACATTTTATTAATTAATAATAAAGTTTTAATAAATAAAATCTGTTTATAAATAATACAATTGGATAAAAGTTAGGTTCTAACATGGGAGGTGCTATATTATTTTTGTGTTATTTAAGTAGTAAAAATATGTTGAAAAACTAATTCCTTTTTACTTAAACTTATTAATAAATTAGTATAGGGTTAAATTTTTTAGGCCACCGTCAAATACGCAAATGTGTAAACATGATAAAAAAGCAATTACTGATTCCATTCTTCAAAATTTATTTTTTAAAAACAAACAAAACCTTGCAGTCTGTTGATACAAAAAGGATAATAAAAGTTTGTGGTTTATGAACATGTACTTTGATTTAAAATGATTAGTAATAACTATTAACTCGGTTTTAAAAATAAACCTCGTTTCTCTTTCCTTTTTATTTACTTATTCCCTAACTTGTATACTCGGGTAGTTTGGAAATTTACTGGTTAAAATGAGTAGAGTGACTTTACAGTGTCTGTCAAATGAGACAAGCGATTCTAGTGTAGGCCCCAGGTGTTATTGTTATAACTGAATAAAAATAAAATAACTGAATAAATGTGTATGAATAAAATGAAACATTGTAAATGTTATATACATTTTTATTGGTATTTAATTTCACTGATTGAGTTTGATTATTGAAAAAATTAATTTTTTTCCCTTTCCCAAATTCTTTACATAATTCGACAATGCATTGATTTCTATTATACTGTAATGAACAGTACTATAAAACAGTATAGTAATAATGTTGTTAGACAAGGTCATATTTTTTACCAATTTATTGAATTAAATATATTATTGTACATAATTAACTGTTGATGTTTCGTTATAAATTACTCATAATTTTAATTAGTACTGTCTGTCACAAATGATGTAAGATACATACATTAACATACATTGTAACATAGAGATACCTCACTATAATGTTTCTATAATTGTCCCCTTTACTAACATTGTCACTGATTTGTCACTGACGTCATTCACACCTTTTGTGACATCATACTAGAGTCACCTCACTACTCAATCTTTTGCTTTCATTTCCGATAGGAAGCAGACAAGTGCACACAATTCAATTTTACTTTTGACATCGTTATGGCAACTGTTGATTGATTGACAGTTGATTGGTTGATTGATAACTAATTGTTTATGATTTGTTAAGTTAAGTTAATGACCGTGAACAATAAATACATAATTTTATTGATTTTATAAACAGTTAAGCAATTTAGGTATGAAATATATTGATGGTTTTTTGTCTGCTGTTGCCCATTTTGTTCATGTACTGAACGGTAAAATATTAATATTAATTAATAACATTATCAAGAAAGAAATGAATTCAGTTATATTCAGTTAAATATTACATATTTAAATTAGCTATGTTAAAATAAATTGTTCATTATTTTTCTTTTGTTAATTTTATTTTTCAGGCGATATGCTTATTGAGAGAGAAAAGCAGCGATTGCTAGAATTACGAAAAAGGGCCGGGGAAGAAGTCCGCGCACAGTGGGAGGAAAAGAAGCGAAGCGAGTCATTTTCAAACACATTAAACGGAAGCCATTATAAAGACTCACCTCGGTTCGATTCTCCACGTCACAACACGATTCACACGATGATGGGGTACTGTAGTGACGCCGCAAGCGTATCAAGTTTTGAAAGTATTGAAGGCCACATGGATTTTTCATCAGTAAATTCAACACCTTCAAAATCATGGGCAAAATCTGGGTTAGTAATACCATTTTAGTCTTTAGGAGTGTAAAGCTCATCTGTCTAGACTATCAAATGTTATATGTGACACAATATGTGATGTACCCATATATGGACATCATATCATTACATATTTGCGCACATCACATGCGTCTACATTTCTAGAAATTCTGGTATTCCAAATGTGTGTTTATGGTAATTTGCTTATATTTTTTCGGTTTTATTACTATTATTATTACTGTTTGGGCACAACCCTATTAATTATGGGACTCTTTAATTGGTCCAAAACGTGTCCCCTTAATAGAGTTCTACTGAATTTTTATTTCAATCTAATATGTTATAGCAGCATGTTATGATTTTCTTTCTAACTGTTATCAGTTAAAATATCAACAAAAATACTCGTACTCAATAAATGTACGGGTAATGTCAAAATTATTTTTGTAATGTCTGATTAAATAGTCCTAATTGAATTAGCTGAAAACAATATTTTGGTACAACTTTAATTTCAGTTTCTCTATTGAGTCTTACACTCATAGCATTGAATTATTTTGTAATTGTCTTTGCACGATATGTTTTCATTAATAGCACTTCATTGTGCTATCAGCATTGGCATTCTTACGTACTACAGTAGTACCCTTACAATTTGACACGACCAGTGTCAACATTATTTTGGCTGTATAGGAAATCGCAAATAGGAGATCATGCTGATTTTACTTAATGACTTCCTGTAAAGTGCGTAACAGAATTAACTGGACTGGAACCACGATTCATAGCGTGCACGTTGAGCATTGACAACTGTCGCTCTGTTCAACTACGTCGTCGAAATCCACTGAGAATTTAAATCGTTTTAATTTATAGTTCCTCAAGGAATTTTTTTTCTTAATCAGTGCGTCTTTCCAAGAATGAATGTAGTTTGTGTGAAGTTATATGTTTCACTGAGACCTACCTAGTGTAAACGGTTTAGAGACACCGCCAAATTAACAATAATGTCTATTTTTTACATCAGTAATTTTACTGTAGAGGAGCGGGAGAGACTGGCGGATATGGAGCGTCTATTACGAGAAGCTCAAGCAGAAAAACAGGCTCTATTAGAGCAGCAGGTATGTAAATATATTTTAATTATTTTGCAGATTGTGAAAAGTGTATTTTTATATTGCACCATTTTAAAACTTCATTATTATCAAATTGGAGGTGCTGCTCAGCTGTAACCATTTATAATTATTATAAAATGTTATTACAGATGAATGATCATCTGAAAGACTATCTGTATATAATTCTTTAAGTTAAGCCAATAATGAATAGGTATGTGTGTGAAGTTTGGACTTCTTGTCACCAAATCTTTATCTGGCAATGACTAGATTTTAGTGGTTACTAGGAGTAGCTTTGCTAGTTGTAGAGCAGTGCCCCCTATTAGTAACCTTGGTCTGCGATTTACTGAAGTTCTTCATCTTTTAACGTAAAGAATTATATACAGAAAAAGCTTTAATTTAGTACAATCTTTGCTGTCTCCTAAAATTTGTCATTAAATAATGGCAAATCAAATGTTTAAAAAATCATAAAATGTTAAAATCCATTTGATTTCAGGAGAGGCTACGGATGGTTGAACATCTTCAATTTGAAGAGGAACACCGGAAGAGAGAAGAGCTTGAAAGAAAACTCCACGACGAAAGTCTCAGGAGAGAAGAGCTGGTGTTGAACCAAGTAAAGATAAGAGAGAAGTCTTTTAGAATGGGCAGCAAACAGGTAAGCTGTGCTGGGTAGTCAAATTTGGTCAACCTGGGGGACATAATTTAATTGTTTCAACCTAAGGGGACATAATTTTATTGTTTCAACCTAGGGAGACATAATTTTATTGTTTCAACCTAGGGAGACATAATTTTATTGTTTCAACCTAGGGAGACATAATTTAATTGTTTCAACCTAGGTGACATACTTTTATTTTGTCAACCTAGGGAGACATAATTTTATTTGGTCAACCAAAGGTTACATAATTTAATTGTTTCAACCCAGGGAGACATAATTTTATTTGGTCAACCAAGGGGGACATAATTTTATTTGGTCAACTTAGAGAGACATAATTTTATTTGGTTAACCAAGGGAGACATAATTTTATTTGGTCAACCAAGGGAGACATAATTTTATTTGGTCAACCAAGGGAGACATAATTTTATTTGGTCAACCTAGGGAGATATAATTAATTAGGCTAACTTAGTGTGTTATTTTACTTTTCTTAAAATTGTATACACTACTTTACTTTAATACTTTAACTTCTTCATTTTTGTCAGGCCCGTCCATTAACAAGATTTCTACCGAATCGTTCAACCGAGTTTGACTTGCGCCACCACGTTGAAGTGAATGGTCATAACGTTGACAACTGCCACCACGTTAACCTCACCAAAACAACTTGCCGCGGTATGATGATCAAAATGGGCGGACGCATCAAAACGTGGCGAAAGCGTTGGTTTGTTTTCAGTCGTACAAAACGATCATTTCTTTATTATGCAAGTGAAAAAGACGAAAGCAGACCCAAGGGCGGGATGTACTTCCAAGCAATTCAAGAAGTTTATTTTGATCATTTACGGCCTCATAAAAGCCCGAATCCAAATCTTACATTTTGCGTAAAAACACGCGAAAGGACATATTTCCTGGTGGCGCCATCACCAGAAGCAATGCGTATATGGATGGACGTGATAGTAACCGGAGCAGAAGGGTATAAAGAATTTATATAAACTTCAACTCATGAAACTGAAAAACAATTCCAGAAATATGAAACAACTGTAATTTAAAATTCCAGTACATAATAGTTTAGATTTCTGACTTATCCTCTCTTAATGAGGTATGTTTTATATTGTAATAATTAGTGCCTTTAATGTATAAATATTTTATACCTGTGAATATGTATGCATCCAAGTATTCAAATGTTATGCAAATATATGTAAGCAAAAACATTTAGATGATTAGAAATTTTATACTGTTGATATATTATTACATTAGTAATAACGATCTAAGACGTCTTCCTAATTATTGTTGGAGATTTATAGATTTTGTTCAACAAAAACTGTTATTTCTTTTAGAACCATGTCTTAGATTTCTTATTGTGAAAAAAAAGATTTTAAGTCTAAATAAACTGAAATAAATTTACATTTTGGCAAAATGTACTTACGATATAGTAGTTAATCAGTTTTAAATTGTAAAAACAATATATGTATAAGTTAAAATTACTAGATACTAAACTTTTTCACTAAGCTCTTTTCTCAAGGGGTCAGGTCATATAAGATTTCTCTCAAGGGTCAGGTCATAAGCTCTTCTCTCAAGGGTCAGGTCATGTAAGCTCTAATTCCCTCATGGGTCAGGTCATCTAAGCTCTAATTCTCTCATGGGTCAGGTCATATAAGCTCTAATTCTCTCATGGGTCAGGTCATGTAAGCTCTAATTCTCTCATGGGTCAGGTCATATAAGCTCTAATTCTCTCATGGGTCAGGTCATGTAAGCTCTAATTCTCTCATGGGTCAGGTCATATAAGCTCTAATTCTCTCATGGGTCAGGTCATATAAGCTCTAATTCTCTCATGGGTCAGGTCATATAAGCTCTAATTCTCTCATGGGTCAGGTCATATAAGCTCTAATTCTCTCATGGGTCAGGTCATATAAGCTATTTTCTTAAAGGTCATATAATTTAAGCTCTTCCCTCAAAGGCCAAGCCATACACTGTAAGCTCTCTCTTTGGGCAGTCAGAACATGTAAGCTGTTCTTCCAAGGGTCAGGTCAGATAAACTTTACCAGACTGGTAAACTATATAGACTGCTCAATTACTACAATTGCCCAAAAGTAATATGCCTGAATTCTACAGGATTTCTTCTCTATATAAAATGCATGCACTTATAGATTGATACTTAATTTCAGACTAAATATTTTAAGCGATACAAGCTACCTTGACCAAGTCAGTTAGGTGAAAAATGATTTTATCAAATACAATTCAATAAATGTACTTATAATCGTTTTAGCTGATACAATTTTAATTTTTTGTTTTAGTTTTAGAAATGCTTCTGCAATTTTAAATGTTCTTAGTTTCTCTATTCTCTTTTATGATTTCTAAACAGTTATATAATAATTGTTTAAAATTGTGTTAGATAATTTTATATCAGCTAAACTTGCTGTGTGTACTGTAATACATGTATTCTATTATTAATTAATTGATAATATTAATCACTGTTATATCTGAAATGCATTACTCTTTGATGGAATTGTAAAAATAATTATCCTTTTTTTTCTTATTTGTGACCTGATAACGATTGTATGTTTTTTGTTTGAATCATATTAATGAATTATAAAGAAAGATGTACATCCATATTAATCTGCCAGTTAATTTGTATGTATGCTTATTTTTCAAAGTTCAATTCTATCACTAACTAATTCAAAACTATTTATGCATTTAATTTTTTATTCATTTAAATGCTATCAATCAAATTTAGAACCCATCAAATTTTTTACCAGGAAATTAGTTATGATTTTTATCATGTCTGGTCGACTCTCGAAGACAGCTTTGACAAAAACATGCTGGTGTCTTTTTCAGCTGGCGTCTGTAAGATATAGTCAGATCAGGTAGATGCTATGTCATTTTCAGTACCATTCATTACATAGTCATCAATTAGTTCTGTTTAAATGTTATTGTATTCATGATTTAGGGTACGATCCATATGGAGTAGAACTCGGAGGAGACACATTTGTGACACAACAGGGTGTTCCCTGTTAATATAGGTGTCCCCTGAATAGAGGTTGGACCAGTGTTAAACTGTATTTCCTTTTGATTGTTTTATACGAAAGTATCCCATTAACAGGGGTGTCCCCTGAATAGGGGTATCCCAAAGAAGTGGTTCTATTTGAAATATTTTTCTAATATGTTTATTAGTTTTATACTTACTATTAATATTTTTTATTTGTATCTATAGTTCAAGCAAAGTGCACGCTGCATATGTCACCCTTTTGCTCAGTCAGAATTATTGTATTTTTTTTCCTGTAAATGGTGCTTGTCTCATGTATGATTTTAGAAAATGTTAAATATTAATATCACATGTACTTATTTGTAGAATAAAATACAACTTATTAGGTATAAACAAGTGTTTAATGAAAATTTGTATTCATGATTAGTTAATAATAACCATTATTGTATTATTTAAATCAGGTCATTTAATATTATAATTATATAATATATTATTTCATATAATAATAATTGATTGTATTTATACAATTATGTTGCATTGTTCTGAAACTCAGTGTATGATGAAGGCTATAGAGAATGAAACAAGACCCGACTCAAATCTAAAGCTCTGTCCACACTAACAAACTTTATGTGACAAACAAATGTGATGTTCCCATATATGAACATGATAATGTCATATCACTACCATATTTGGGCATAACACTACCATATTTTAGAAATTTTTTTGTCAAAATAGTTTGATAGTTTGACAGAGCTTAAAAGTAACATAATTACCCCAAAAAATTCTTCTTCAACAAAAATGTTTAAAATCAATCATTGTTATAATTAGTCACAGCAGTTTTCTTTTACAAAATCCATGTATAATAATTTGAATGTAAAAATATTCTGTATATAATATTTTAATGTTGATTATGATATCTGTACAGTATTTTATATGTGATAATATTCATTTCTGTATTTTATTATTATTATCTGTTTTAACCAGTATGTTGAATTATGCTAATTTTCAAACTATTCTTTTACTGCTTGACAGTGTTTCAGTATTCATTTTTTGCATGGTTTTAATGTTCAATTGGCTGATTATATCGCTATTTTTTATGTAAATGATTGTACCATTATGATCCTATTCAATTTAAAGTGTTTAGTGTCATTAAACTGTCTTATTCAAATCCAAAGCTGTCTTAAAAAAGTAAACATGTTATTCTTGCATTATGTTCTAATATGGGTACAAGATCCAAGCATTTCTGAGAAGTTATTAGATTTTTTAAACGGAGGAGCGCTCTGTCAAAAATTGATTTCAAAATGTAGATCATAATTTCATTTTAGCTGTAAAAATATGAAGTGTGTCATAAGCACAACCCCCTACCAGAGTAAATACTCAAACACATACAATAAAAATATTATAGTAGGCCAAAATCTAAAATAAAAAATAGAGGGCGCTATAGACAATTCATTCATGCATGCAATTTATACTTTAATTTGAATCCTCAATATTACCAACATTTGGACCCTGTTGATAATATTTTGGGTTGGGTGTGGGCTATGGCAACATAAATTGTTTTAGACTTTATTTGGTTTAAGTAATGCTTGCTAGTTGCGAGGTTAAACCCAGATACTCTCTGACCAATCAAATATCAGAATGTCTGATAACTTTTAACCAATCAAATACCAGCATCAAAAGTACATATTCAAGGTTGACAAAGACATAAAGTACAATGATTTATTCCAATTAGATTTTAAAATTAGAATTTTCATTTATGGACATACTTAGCCCACCAATTGAGCAAGTGTCGTTTATAATTCTTATTTTCTGATAAGCTATTTTTATGCATAATTTACCATGTGAA
The DNA here is from genome assembly GCF_964355755.1 of Antedon mediterranea. Classification (NCBI taxonomy): domain Eukaryota; kingdom Metazoa; phylum Echinodermata; class Crinoidea; order Comatulida; family Antedonidae; genus Antedon; species Antedon mediterranea. The sequence continues at coordinate 4,638,492 of NC_092677.1, forward strand.
GTATTATTATTTTATATTATTATGTTAAAATGAAATAAACATACAAATATAAAAGATTATTGAAAGATGTGGTTCAGTATTGCGATTTTTTTTTAATTGTTTTAATTTTTATTGTGGTTTGTGAAAATTATCATTATTTTTATTAATTATTTTGTTTTTATCTTGATTGTATTATTGATGTTTTTATGTTCTTGTGAATATTACAATTTATTAAAAGAATGCAGAACATAATGTTACTTTAATTGTTGGTGTATTATTATAATATTAATGTATATAAATTAAAAAATAAACCTTTAAATTATATTATTATTTAAATGTACGACTTACATCATACAGCTTTGCAATCGAGCAGCTGTCTCTGATAAACATTAAAACAAGTCTAGCGCCCTCTATTTTGTCAAGTTTTGGTACGCCTATAAATTATCCGAGAGTAACAATTTACAATGATGAATTTCGTATGATAGATGTTTGTGTAGGCTTATTGTACGGAAATGTTTGGCAATACCAGGAAAGAGTGAATCTTATTTTTTTATGGCAAAATAAAACTATCACTGACATATCAAAACGTTTTTCTTCATTATTTGTAATCACCAAAATTATTTAAAAGAAAATCGTTATAGGTTACATGTGCATAATAGCTGAAATATACAATTGACTGCTGTATTATCATATCTTTTAAATATTAGGCCTCTAAAAATAAAATCATCACCAGTATTTAGGCCTACTATTAATCTGATGTCTTCGTATGACCACATACATATTTCGGCATTATCACCATTATCACCTTAGTTACAATTATCAACTTTTATTTGCATTGCATGCTTTTTCCAACAACCAAATTGTATATACACAGACTATAATATTATTATATTATTATTAAACATCACCCAGGCCTCAGTAGGCCAGCCCTTATGTGTCTTTAACCATTATTAAGTATGATTGTGCAGTAAATTTACGGCAATCTAACAGTAAGTAGTATTAGTGAACACACTCTAAATCGTGGTTCCCACTAGAACGCAACGCAGCGACGTATCGCCGCAAAGTGCTGTATTGCGTAATCACAACTGGGAATCGACGACGCAATAGTGCTGCAAACATCGCAGGTTTGATTTCACGTAGACAGGGGCAAACACAATTATTGGAAGGGCATTTTCTTACGTTGCGTAGGTTGCGTTGCGTCGCTAGTGGGAACCAAGCATAAGAATTCCCGCCGTCCGATCAATTAATAAACATTATATTATGTCTATTACATGGCGTCGGTGCTGTTAAATTTATCTTTGAACTTAGGCCCTATAACATAGATGATGGGGGGGGGGATTAGTTGATCCAACAGAAAACTTTTCAAGGTACGTACAAATGCAAAGAATATTCTTGGTATGCCACCGGTTAGATCCGGTTTAGAATACGCGCCGGATGTTGCAGACGACTAGATTAGCCAATCAGCACAAAGTATTTGCTAATTAACATACTAAGTTGCCCCAGCTTTGGGCCATTTTGGAAGAAGACGACGAAGAGAAGACTGCGGCGAGAATGGTGCCCGACGAAAAAGAGATGGCAATAGGTAGGTGTTATATTTTGTTTAAAAATATACACTATTTGACCATAATTCCTGCCTTTGACAACTTTAATTATAACATAGTATTATACAGAAATTTTGTAACATAAATTAGTGGTTAAATAAATCGAATTCGACCAATTTATACAGTTTTAAACTGAGCTAAAGTATTTACTCAACAATGTTACTCTGCTGTTCCGCTACTTGTCCATTCCATCTCTTCTCACTTCGTATGGAACTCTTATTGAAACATAATTATACACATTTATGATAAAATGTAGATTTTGTGTTACCAGAGTTCCTTTCAATGTTATTTTGAATCTTTTACAACCAGTTACAAAATGTTTTCGCCGTAAATATTCTCTTCCAAAACCGACCACACAACGTTGATTGAACGACGACATTTTGGTCTTTACTTGAACCATACCTAGTTCTAATTCAATTTTAATGAAACATTAATTATTTTATTTATTTATTGACATTCATAATCTAGGATGTATAAAATACATAATAATGTATAATTGTGTAAATAATTAGCGGATTGTTTTGCGTGTTTTGTGGTTAGTTTTATCGTGCATTTCGAAAATTTTTCCCACAGTTTCTGAAATCATGGGTTCATTTATTGTTCGTTTTAATTTTGGTTTTTGGTGCTACTATATTTGTGTTTTTATTTGAATACCTGATACTGTTTTTTTAAAATAATTTGATATGCCTAGGTAGATGAATTTTAGTGATTTTTTTAATAGCCTCTTTGTAAAAAGAGTTGTTGCATAGGCCTACATTCTTTATTTACATAAACAGCTGAGCTATCAAATCCAAACTTAATTCAACCAATTTTTTCTCCTTTTTGTAATTTATTCTAATAACTGAGTTAGGCCTAAGTATTGAATTTTGTAGACAATTTTATATATGCTTTAAATTTTTTATTTATCATTTTCTAGGCCAAAGTTTACCATAATAGTAGGCCTATGATATGGTTTTTCTTGGGGTCCTCCTTGGTACCCTCATGTCTGCAGGATGTTTTTAGATATTTTATCTATCAAAAAAAATACAAATTCTACTTTATTTTTAAAATTCTCAGTTATTGAATGTTTTAAATACATATCTTAAATTAATTTATATATTGCCTTTACTATTTTTATGGTTATTTTTATTATGTAAATTTTAAGAATGTTTACAAGCTAAAATTCTTTTGCAGGTCTGACTTCAAATTTAAACAACGGTAATACGTTATAAAATTTAACACTTTTGGTCATTTATGTTGGTCTACTGTAGTCTCTTTGCTCTCCGACCATTTGAAGATGTTACAGCACTACACGACATCTTTTTACGCTATTCATAAAAAAAAGTTTTTTGGCCTAGATGTTTTGCACGTTCCGGCCTAGATGTTGATTTTGGGTGTTCCGGCCTAGATGTTGATTTTGGGTGTTCCGGCCTAGATGTTTATTTTTTGTTTTCCGGCCTAGATGTTTTATTTTTGTGTGTTCCGGCCTAGATGTTGTTTTTTTTGTGTTCCGGCCTAGATGTTTTTATGAAGACACCAAAGTAAGACCTAACCAATACAACCACAAAACTAACATATAGATATTGCAAATATTTAAAATATCTATGTGTTAATTTGTGGTTATTCCTTTACAGATGACTAACACTATTAGAATAAGTTTATTCACAGATTGATGCTATTCTGTTTTACCCCTCCTCCCATCCACATACAAACATTATACAATATATTATATACAATCTATTATAATATAAAATATATATTTGTATGTGTAGCCTATTGTTGTATCATGCATTGGTAGGTTAGAAATGTTATTTATTATGTTACAAATGTAGTCTGATAATGTGTTATATGCTTGTATTTCAATTAAATTATTAGATATTTATAAGTTTAACTTGTACTAAAGTTTCATTTTATAATGTACAATGTAGTATGTATTTTAGTATCATCTTGAAGTATATAAGTATGTTTGTATATCTGTTTACATAGTATTGTATAATAATACACATTATGTTATAATGTATAACATTTTTTATATTATTCATACAATATTTATCATATTTTATATTATACTATTATATATGCTTGTATTATAGTGCATTTGTTTCAGTAACTAACACATTAACAGATTGAGGATGCCACCTGTATGACAGTCTTTGGAGCTACACAGTTTTGATTTCTATTTTTATGCATATTTTATGATTAAACTGATTATAATTGCATTATTATATGAAATGTTTAAATTACATCAGCGTCACTCATTATACACAATTGTAAGTCAGTAAACAATAAGTTACAAACATCCATCATGTTCAACATAGTATAGAACAATTGTAAGAGTAAGTTAAATGGAACACCATCATGTACACATTGTTTTTACAATTGTAAGTAGTTAAGACATACTAAATATTAAATGATGTATACAATTGTAAGATGATTATAACACTTAGATAATGCATGATACAACCCCAGTTGTGCATCCCCCCTCCCTCTATTCCCTTGCACACTGGTTTTTACCCTATGGAAATGGAAGCACAAAGGTAGGTACTAACGCAGCAAGACATCGCTTCAAGCATCCAAGCATCAAACCAAGTAAGATTTTGTAACTAGCTGTTAGGGACTGTCTGCGGTTTCAAATGTAGCCCCAGCTACTAATGGTTAAAATTGACTTTCCTTTATGTTTTAGAGTTAAGTAGTGGATCGTGAAAATTCATATAGAAATAAATTTTATTTAAATGGTTGTCTGTGTCTTTTATTTTATTTAACTCTACCTAATTTCTTTCACAGGATCGCGAATTTATTTTGAATAAATTTTTTTTCAAATGGTTGTCTGTGTCTTTTATTTAACCAAATTCTACCTATTTCTTTCACAGGATCGCAAATTTATTTTGAAATAAATGTTTTTAAATTGGTGTCTGTGTCTTTTATTTGATCAAACTGCCTAATTTCTTTCACAATATTGTGAATTTATTTTTTAAATGGTTGTCCCGTGTCTTTTTTTTTATTCAATTAAATTCTACCTATTTCTTTCACAGAATCGCGAATTTAATTTGGAAATAAATTTTTTTAAATGGTTGTCCGTGTCTTTTATTTTATCCAACTCTACACAATTTCTTACACAGGATCGCAAATTTATTTTGAAATAAATTTTTTTAAATGGTTGTCGGTCTTTTATTTCATCAAATTTCTACCTAATTTCTTTCACAAGATCGCAGGTTTATTTTGAAATAAATGTTTTTAAATTGGTGTCTGTGTCTTTTATTTGATCAAACTGCCTAATTTCTTTCACAATATCGCGAATTTATTTTTTAAATGATTGTCGTGTGTCTTTTATTTTATTAAATTCTACCGAATTTCTTTCACAGGATCGCAAATTTATTTTGAATAAAATTTTTTTAAATGGTGTCCGTGTCTTTTATTTTACTAAAACTCTACCTAATTTCTTTCACAGGATTGAAAATATATTTTGAAATAAATTTGTTTTAAATGGTTGTCATGTGTCTTTTATTTTATTAAATTCCACCGAATTTCTTTCACAGGATCGCGAATTTATTTTGAAATAAATTGTTTTAGATTTGTCTTATTTAACCGATCAACCAACAATAAAAACTAAAATGTGCACCCAGTTCAAATTTACTTTATTTGTTATTTGTTAGACCACTAAATAATTTAAATTAACTATGTAACTAACACCCTCTGGGCAAGATCTTTTTTATTTCAGGTTGTCTGTGATGTATTCGACATTCAACTCGCCCAGTCAAGATGTACACCCTATAACAAGACAATTGATGTATTCAACATTCAACTCGCCCAGTCAAGATGTACACCCTATAACAAGACAATTGATGTATTCAAAATTCAACTCGCCCAGTGAAGATGTACACCCTATAACAAGACAATTGATGTATTCAACATTCAACTCATCCAGTCAAGATGTACACCCTATAACAAGACAATTGATGTAGCCAACATTCATCTCATCCAGTCAAGATGTACACCCTATAACAAGACAATTGATGTAGCCAACATTCATCTCATCCAGTCAAGATGTACACCCAATAACAAGACAATTGATGTTTTCAGTATTCAACTCATCCAGTCAAGATGTACACCCAATAACAAGACAATTGATGTTTTCAATATTCAACTCATCCAGTCAAGATGCTCGCCCTATAACAAGACAATTGATGTAGCCAACATTCAATTCATCCAGTCAAGATGTACACCCTATAACAAGACAATTGATGCATTCAACATTCATCTCATCCAGTCAAGATGTACACCCTATAACAAGACAATTGATGTATTCAACATTCATCTCATCCAGTCAAGATGTACACCCTAAAACAAGACAATTGATGTATTCAACATTCAACTCATCCAGTCAAGATGTACACCCTATAACAAGACAATTGATGCATTCAACATTCAACTAATCCAGTCAAGATGCTCACCCTATAACAAGACAATTGATGTATTCAACATTCAACTCATCCAGTCAAGATGTACACCCTATAACAAGACAATTGATGTATTCAACATCTCAACCAGTCAAGATGTACACCCTATAACAAGACAATTGATACATTTAACAATTTATCTCATCCAGTCAAGATGTACACCCTATAACAAGACAATTGATGCATTCAACATTCATCTCATCCAGTCAGATGTACACCCCCATAACAAGACAATTGATGTATTCAACATTTATCTCATCCAGTCAAGACGTACACCCTATAACAAGACAATTGATGTATTCAACATTCATCTCATCCAGTCAAGGTGTACACCCCCATAACAAGACAATTGATGTAGCCAACATTCATCTCATCCAGTCAAGATGTACACCCTATAACAAGACAATTGATGTAGTCAACATTCATCTCATCCAGTCAAGGTGTACACCCTATAACAAGACAATTGATGTATTCAACATTCATCTCATCCAGTCAAGGTGTACACCCTATAACAAGACAATTGATGTAGCCAACATTCATCTCATCCAGTGAATTTGTACACCCTATAACAAGACAATTGATGTATTCAACATTCAACTCATCCAGTCAAGATGTACACCCTATAAGAAGACAATTGATGTATTAAACATTCATCTCATCCAGTCAAGATGTACACCCTATAACAAGACAATTGATGTATTCAACATTCAACTCATCCAGTCAAGATGTACACCCTATAACAAGACAATTGATGTATTCAACATTCAACTCATCCAGTCAAGATGTACACCCTATAACAAGACAATTGATGTAGCCAACATTCACCTCATCCAGTCAGATGTACACCCTATAAGAAGACAATTGATGTATTCAACATTCAACTCATCCAGTCAAGATGTACACCCTATAACAAGACAATTGATGTATTCAACATTCAACTCATCCAGTCAAGATGTACACCCTATAAAAAGACAATTGATGTAGCCAACATTCATCTCATCCAGTCAAGATGTACACCCTATAACAAGACAATTGATGTATTCAACATTCATCTCATCCAGTCAAGATGTACACCCCATAACAAGACAATTGATGTATTCAACATTCAACTCATCCAGTCAAATGTATACCCTATAACAAGAAAATTGATGTGTTCAACATTCATCTCATCCAGTCAAGATGTACACCCTATAACAAGACAATTGATGTATTCAACATTCAACTCATCCAGTCAAGATGTACACCCTATAACAAGACAATTGATGCATTCAACATTCATCTCATCCAGTCAGATGTACACCCTATAACAAGACAATTGATGTATTCAACATTTATCTAATCCAGTCAAGACGTACACCCTATAACAAGACAATTGATGTATTCAACATTCATCTCATCCAGTCAAGATGTAGACCCCCATAACAAGACAATTGATGTAGCCAACATTCATCTCATCCAGTCAAGATGTACACCCTATAACAAGACAATTGATGTAGTCAACATTCATCTCATCCAGTCAAGGTGTACACCCTATAACAAGACAATTGATGTATTCAACATTCATCTCATCCAGTCAAGGTGTACACCCTATAACAAGACAATTGATGTAGCCAACATTCATCTCATCCAGTGAATTTGTACACCCTATAACAAGACAATTGATGTATTCAACATTCAACTCATCCAGTCAAGATGTACACCCTATAACAAGACAATTGATGTATTCAACATTCATCTCATCCAAGATGTACACCCTATAACAAGACAATTGATGTATTCAACATTCAACTCATCCAGTCAAGATGTACACCCTATAACAAGACAATTGATGTATTCAACATTCAACTCATCCAGTCAAGATGTACACCCTATAACAAGACAATTGATGTAGCCAACATTCACCTCATCCAGTCAGATGTACACCCTATAAGAAGACAATTGATGTATTCAACATTCAACTCATCCAGTCAAGATGTACACCCTATAACAAGACAATTGATGTATTCAACATTCAACTCATCCAGTCAAGATGTACACCCTATAACAAGACAATTGATGTAGCCAACATTCATCTCATCCAGTCAAGATGTACACCCTATAACAAGACAATTGATGTATTCAACATTCATCTCATCCAGTCAAGATGTACACCCTATAACAAGACAATTGATGTATTCAACATTCAACTCATCCAGTCAAATGTATACCCTATAACAAGAAAATTGATGTATTCAACATTCATCTCATCCAGTCAAGATGTACACCCTATAACAAGACAATTGATGTATTCAACATTCAACTCATCCAGTCAAGATGTACACACTATAACAAGACAATTGATGTATTCAACATTCAACTCATCCAGTCAAGATGTACACACTATAATAAGACAATTGATGTATTCAACATTCAACTCATCCAGTCAAGATGTACACCCTATAACAAGACAATTGATGTATTCAACATTCAACTCATCCAGTCAAGATGTACACCCTATAACAAGACAATTGATGTAATCAACATTCAACTCATCCAGTCAAGATGTACACCCTATAACAAGACAATTGATGTAATCAACATTCAACTCATCCAGTCAAGATGTACACCCTATAACAAGACAATTGATGTATTCAATATTCATCTCATCCAGTCAAGATGTACACCCTATAACAAGACAATTGATGTATTCAACATTCAACTCATCCAGTCAAGATGTACACCCTATAACAAGACAATTGATGTATTCAACATTCATCTCATCCAGTCAAGATGTACACCCTATAACAAGACAATTGATATATTCAACATTCAACTCATCCAGTCAAGATGTACACCCTATAACAAGACAATTGATGTATTCAACATTCAACTCATCCAGTCAAGATGTACACCCTATAACAAGACAGTTGATGTAGCCAACATTCATCTCATCCAGTCAGATGTACACCCTATAAGAAGACAATTGATGTATTCAACATTCAACTCATCCAGTCAAGATGTACACCCTATAACAAGACAATTGATGTATTCAACATTCAACTCATCCAGTCAAGATGTACACCCTATAACAAGACAATTGATGTAGCCAACATTCATCTCATCCAGTCAAGATGTACACCCTATAACAAGACAATTGATGTATTCAACATTCATCTCATCCAGTCAAGATGTACACCCCATAACAAGACAATTGATGTATTCAACATTCAACTCATCCAGTCAAATGTACACCCTATAACAAGACAATTGATGTATTCAACATTCATCTCATCCAGTCAAGATGTACACCCTATAACAAGACAATTGACGCATTCAACATTCATCTCATCCAGTCAAGATGTACACCCCATAACAAGACAATTGATGTATTCAACATTCAACTCATCCAGTCAAGATGTACACCCTATAACAAGACAATTGATGCATTCAACATTCATCTCATCCAGTCAAGATGTACACCCCATAACAAGATAATTGATGTATTCAACATTCAACTCATCCAGTCAAGATGTACACCCCATAACAAGACAATTGATGTATTCAACATTCATCTCATCCAGTCAAGATGTACACCCTATAACAAGACAATTGATGCATTCAACATTCAACTCAACCAGTCAAGATGTACACCCTATAACAAGACAATTGATGCATTCAACATTCATCACATCCAGTCAAGATGTATACCCTATAACAAGACAATTGATGTATTCAACATTAATCTCATCCAGTCAAGATGTACAACCTATAACAAGACAATTGATGTATTCAATATTCAACTCATCCTGTCAAGATGTACACCCTATAACAAGACAATTGATGTATTCAATATTCAACTCAACCAGTCAAGATGTACACCCTATAACAAGACAATTGATGCATTCAACATTCATCACATCCAGTCAAGATGTATACCCTATAACAAGACAATTGATGTATTCAACATTAATCTCATCCAGTCAAGATGTACAACCTATAACAAGACAATTGATGTATTCAACATTCATCTCATCCAGTAAAGATGTACACCCTATAACAAGACAATTGATGTATTCAACATTCATTTCATCCAGTCAAGATGTAAACCGTATAACAAGACAATTGATGTATTCAACATTCAATTCGCCCAGTCAAGATGTACACCCTATAACAAGACAATTGATGTATTCAACATTCATCTCATCCAGTCAAGATGTACACCCTATAACAAGACAATTGATGTATTCAACATTCATCTCATCCAGTAAGGATTTATACCCTATAACAAGACAATTGATGTATTCAACATTCATTTCATCCAGTCAAGATGTAAACCCTATAACAAGACAATTGATGTATTCAACATTCAATTCGCCCAGTCAAGATGTACACCCTATAACAAGACAATTGATGTATTCAACATTCATCTCATCCAGTCAAGATGTACACCCTATAACAAGACAATTGATGTATTCAACATTCAACTCATCCAGTCAAGATGTACACCCTATAACAAGACAATCGACATTCATCTCATCCAGTCAAGATGTAAACCCTATAACAAGACAATTGATGTATTCAACATTCAACTCGCCCAGTCAAGATGTACACACTATAACAAGACAATTGATGTATTCAACATTCATCTCATCCAGTCAAGATGTACACCCTATAACAAGACAATTGATGTATTCAACATTCATCTCATCCAGTCAAGATGTACACCCTATAACAAGACAATTGATGTATTCAACATTCATCTCATCCAGTCAAGATGTACACCCTATAACAAGACAATTGATGTATTCAACATTCATTTCATCCAGTCAAGATGTAAACCCTATAACAAGACAATTGATGTATTCAACATTCAACTCATCCAGTCAAGATGTACACCCTATAACAAGACAATTGATGTAATCAACATTTAACTCATCCAGTCAAGATGTACACCCTATAACAAGACAATTGATGTATTCAATATTCAACTCATCCAGTAAAGATGTACACCCTATAACAAGACAATTGATGTATTCAATATTCAACTCAACCAGTCAAGATGTACACCCTATAACAAGACAATTGATGCATTCAACATTCATCACATCCAGTCAAGATGTATACCCTATAACAAGACAATTGATGTATTCAACATTAATCTCATCCAGTCAAGATGTACAACCTATAACAAGACAATTGATGTATTCAACATTCATCTCATCCAGTAGAGATGTACACCCTATAACAAGACAATTGATGTATTCAACATCCATTTCATCCAGTCAAGATGTAAACCCTATAACAAGACAATTGATGTATTCAACATTCAATTCGCCCAGTCAAGATGTACACCCTATAACAAGACAATTGATGTATTCAACATTCATCTCATCCAGTCAAGATGTACACCCTATAACAAGACAATTGATGTATTCAACATTCATCTCATCCAGTAAAGATGTACACCCTATAAGAAGACAATTGATGTATTCAACATTCATTTCATCCAGTCAAGATGTAAACCCTATAACAAGACAATTGATGTATTCAACATTCAATTCGCCCAGTCAAGATGTACACCCTATAACAAGACAATTGATGTATTCAACATTCATCTCATCCAGTCAAGATGTAAACCCTATAACAAGACAATTGATGTATTCAACATTCAACTCGCCCAGTCAAGATGTACACCCTATAACAAGACAATTGATGTATTCAACATTCATCTCATCCAGTCAAGATGTACACACTATAACAAGACAATTGATGTATTCAACATTCATCTCATCCAGTCAAGATGTACACCCTATAACAAGACAATTGATGTATTCAACATTCATCTCATCCAGTCAAGATGTAAACCCTATAACAAGACAATTGATGTATTCAACATTCATCTCATCCAGTCAAGATGTACACCCTATAACAAGACAATTGATGTATTCAACATTCAACTCATCCAGTCAAGATGTACACCCTATAACAAGACAATTGATGTATTCAACATTCAACTCATCCAGTCAAGATGTACACCCTATAAAAAGACAATTGATGTATTCAACATTCAACTCGACCAGTCAAGATGTACACCCTATAACAAGACAATTGATGTAGCCAACATTCATCTCATCCAGTCAAGATGTACACCCTATAACAAGACAATTTATGTAGCCAACATTCAACTCATCCAGTCAAGATGCTCGCCCTATAACAAGACAATTAATGTAGCCAACATTCAACTCATCCAGTCAAGATGTACACCCTATAACAAGACAATTGATGTATTCAACATTCATCTCATCCAGTCAAGATGTACACCCTATAACAAGACAATTGATGTATTGAACATTCAACTCATCCAGTCAAGATTACAACCTATAACAAGACAATTGATGTATTCAACATTCATCTCATCCAGTGAATTTGTACACCCTATAACAAGACAATTGATGTATTCAATATTCATCTCATCCAGTCAAGATGTACACCCTATAACAAGACAATTGATGTATTCAACATTCAACTCATCCAGTCAAGATGTACACCCTATAACAAGACAATTGATGTATTCAACATTCATCTCATCCAGTCAAGATGTACACCCTATAACAAGACAATTGATATATTCAACATTCAACTCATCCAGTCAAGATGTACACCCTATAACAAGACAATTGATGTATTCAACATTCAACTCATCCAGTCAAGATGTACACCCTATAACAAGACAATTGATGTAGCCAACATTCATCTCATCCAGTCAGATGTACACCCTATAAGAAGACAATTGATGTATTCAACATTCAACTCATCCAGTCAAGATGTACACCCTATAACAAGACAATTGATGTAGCCAACATTCATCTCATCCAGTCAAGATGTACACCCTATAACAAGACAATTGATGTATTCAACATTCATCTCATCCAGTCAAGATGTACACCCCATAACAAGACAATTGATGTATTCAACATTCAACTCATCCAGTCAAATGTATACCCTATAACAAGACAATTGATGTATTCAACATTCATCTCATCCAGTCAAGATGTACACCCTATAACAAGACAATTGATGTATTCAACATTCAACTCATCCAGTCAAGATGTACACACTATAACAAGACAATTGATGTATTCAACATTCAACTCATCCAGTCAAGATGTACACCCTATAACAAGACAATTGATGTATTCAACATTCAACTCATCCAGTCAAGATGTACACCCTATAACAAGACAATTGATGTAATCAACATTCAACTCATCCAGTCAAGATGTACACCCTATAACAAGACAATTGATGTAATCAACATTCAACTCATCCAGTCAAGATGTACACCCTATAACAAGACAATTGATGTATTCAATATTCATCTCATCCAGTCAAGATGTACACCCTATAACAAGACAATTGATGTATTCAACATTCAACTCATCCAGTCAAGATGTACACCCTATAACAAGACAATTGATGTATTCAACATTCATCTCATCCAGTCAAGATGTACACCCTATAACAAGACAATTGACGCATTCAACATTCATCTCATCCAGTCAAGATGTACACCCCATAACAAGACAATTGATGTATTCAACATTCAACTCATCCAGTCAAGATGTACACCCCATAACAAGACAATTGATGCATTCAACATTCATCTCATCCAGTCAAGATGTACACCCCATAACAAGACAATTGATGTATTCAACATTCAACTCATCCAGTCAAGATGTACACCCCATAACAAGACAATTGATGTATTCAACATTCATCTCATCCAGTCAAGATGTACACCCTATAACAAGACAATTGATGCATTCAACATTCATCTCATCCAGTCAAGATGTACACCCTATAACAAGACAATTGATGCATTCAACATTCATCACATCCAGTCAAGATGTATACCCTATAACAAGACAATTGATGTATTCAACATTAATCTCATCCAGTCAAGATGTACAACCTATAACAAGACAATTGATGTATTCAATATTCAACTCATCCTGTCAAGATGTACACCCTATAACAAGACAATTGATGTATTCAATATTCAACTCAACCAGTCAAGATGTACACCCTATAACAAGACAATTGATGCATTCAAAATTCATCACATCCAGTCAAGATGTATACCCTATAACAAGACAATTGATGTATTCAACATTAATCTCATCCAGTCAAGATGTACAACCTATAACAAGACAATTGATGTATTCAACATTCATCTCATCCAGTAAAGATGTACACCCTATAACAAGACAATTGATGTATTCAACATTCATTTCATCCAGTCAAGATGTAAACCGTATAACAAGACAATTGATGTATTCAACATTCAATTCGCCCAGTCAAGATGTACACCCTATAACAAGACAATTGATGTATTCAACATTCATCTCATCCAGTCAAGATGTACACCCTATAACAAGACAATTGATGTATTCAACATTCATCTCATCCAGTAAGGATTTACACCCTATAACAAGACAATTGATGTATTCAACATTCATTTCATCCAGTCAAGATGTAAACCCTATAACAAGACAATTGATGTATTCAACATTCAATTCGCCCAGTCAAGATGTACACCCTATAACAAGACAATTGATGTATTCAACATTCATCTCATCCAGTCAAGATGTACACCCTATAACAAGACAATTGATGTATTCAACATTCAACTCATCCAGTCAAGATGTACACCCTATAACAAGACAATCAACATTCATCTCATCCAGTCAAGATGTAAACCCTATAACAAGACAATTGATGTATTCAACATTCAACTCGCCCAGTCAAGATGTACACACTATAACAAGACAATTGATGTATTCAACATTCATCTCATCCAGTCAAGATGTACACCCTATAACAAGACAATTGATGTATTCAACATTCATCTCATCCAGTCAAGATGTACACCCTATAACAAGACAATTGATGTATTCAACATTCATCTCATCCAGTCAAGATGTACACCCTATAACAAGACAATTGATGTATTCAACATTCATTTCATCCAGTCAAGATGTAAACCCTATAACAAGACAATTGATGTATTCAACATTCAACTCATCCAGTCAAGATGTACACCCTATAACAAGACAATTGATGTAATCAACATTCAACTCATCCAGTCAAGATGTACACCCTATAACAAGACAATTTATGTATTCAATATTCAACTCATCCAGTCAAGATGTACACCCTATAACAAGACAATTTATGTATTCAATATTCAACTCAACCAGTCAAGATGTACACCCTATAACAAGACAATTGATGCATTCAACATTCATCACATCCAGTCAAGATGTATACCCTATAACAAGACAATTGATGTATTCAACATTAATCTCATCCAGTCAAGATGTACAACCTATAACAAGACAATTGATGTATTCAACATTCATCTCATCCAGTAGAGATGTACACCCTATAACAAGACAATTGATGTATTCAACATCCATTTCATCCAGTCAAGATGTAAACCCTATAACAAGACAATTGATGTATTCAACATTCAATTCGCCCAGTCAAGATGTACACCCTATAACAAGACAATTGATGTATTCAACATTCATCTCATCCAGTCAAGATGTACACCCTATAACAAGACAATTGATGTATTCAACATTCATCTCATCCAGTAAAGATCTACACCCTATAAGAAGACAATTGATGTATTCAACATTCATTTCATCCAGTCAAGATGTAAACCCTATAACAAGACAATTGATGTATTCAACATTCAATTCGCCCAGTCAAGATGTACACCCTATAACAAGACAATTGATGTATTCAACATTCATCTCATCCAGTCAAGATGTAAACCCTATAACAAGACAATTGATGTATTCAACATTCAACTCGCCCAGTCAAGATGTACACCCTATAACAAGACAATTGATGTATTCAACATTCATCTCATCCAGTCAAGATGTACACACTATAACAAGACAATTGATGTATTCAACATTCATCTCATCCAGTCAAGATGTACACCCTATAACAAGACAATTGATGTATTCAACATTCATCTCATCCAGTCAAGATGTAAACCCTATAACAAGACAATTGATGTATTCAACATTCATCTCATCCAGTCAAGATGTACACCCTATAACAAGACAATTGATGTATTCAACATTCAACTCATCCAGTCAAGATGTACACCCTATAACAAGACAATTGATGTATTCAACATTCAACTCATCCAGTCAAGATGTACACCCTATAAAAATACAATTGATGTATTCAACATTCAACTCGACCAGTCAAGATGTACACCCTATAACAAGACAATTGATGTAGCCAACATTCATCTCATCCAGTCAAGATGTACACCCTATAACAAGACAATTTATGTAGCCAACATTCAACTCATCCAGTCAAGATGCTCGCCCTATAACAAGACAATTAATGTAGCCAACATTCAACTCATCCAGTCAAGATGTACACCCTATAACAAGACAATTGATGTATTCAACATTCATCTCATCCAGTCAAGATGTACACCCTATAACAAGACAATTGATGTATTGAACATTCAACTCATCCAGTCAAGATTACAACCTATAACAAGACAATTGATGTATTCAACATTCATCTCATCCAGTGAATTTGTACACCCTATAACAAGACAATTGATGTATTCAATATTCATCTCATCCAGTCAAGATGTACACCCTATAACAAGACAATTGATGTATTCAACATTCAACTCATCCAGTCAAGATGTACACCCTATAACAAGACAATTGATGTATTCAACATTCATCTCATCCAGTCAAGATGTACACCCTATAACAAGACAATTGATATATTCAACATTCAACTCATCCAGTCAAGATGTACACCCTATAACAAGACAATTGATGTATTCAACATTCAACTCATCCAGTCAAGATGTACACCCTATAACAAGACAATTGATGTAGCCAACATTCATCTCATCCAGTCAGATGTACACCCTATAAGAAGACAATTGATGTATTCAACATTCAACTCATCCAGTCAAGATGTACACCCTATAACAAGACAATTGATGTAGCCAACATTCATCTCATCCAGTCAAGATGTACACCCTATAACAAGACAATTGATGTATTCAACATTCATCTCATCCAGTCAAGATGTACACCCCATAACAAGACAATTGATGTATTCAACATTCAACTCATCCAGTCAAATGTATACCCTATAACAAGACAATTGATGTATTCAACATTCATCTCATCCAGTCAAGATGTACACCCTATAACAAGACAATTGATGTATTCAACATTCAACTCATCCAGTCAAGATGTACACACTATAACAAGACAATTGATGTATTCAACATTCAACTCATCCAGTCAAGATGTACACCCTATAACAAGACAATTGATGTATTCAACATTCAACTCATCCAGTCAAGATGTACACCCTATAACAAGACAATTGATGTAATCAACATTCAACTCATCCAGTCAAGATGTACACCCTATAACAAGACAATTGATGTAATCAACATTCAACTCATCCAGTCAAGATGTACACCCTATAACAAGACAATTGATGTATTCAATATTCATCTCATCCAGTCAAGATGTACACCCTATAACAAGACAATTGATGTATTCAACATTCAACTCATCCAGTCAAGATGTACACCCTATAACAAGACAATTGATGTATTCAACATTCATCTCATCCAGTCAAGATGTACACCCTATAACAAGACAATTGATATATTCAACATTCAACTCATCCAGTCAAGATGTACACCCTATAACAAGACAATTGATGTATTCAACATTCAACTCATCCAGTCAAGATGTACACCCTATAACAAGACAATTGATGTAGCCAACATTCATCTCATCCAGTCAGATGTACACCCTATAAGAAGACAATTGATGTATTCAACATTCAACTCATCCAGTCAAGATGTACACCCTATAACAAGACAATTGATGTATTCAACATTCAACTCATCCAGTCAAGATGTACACCCTATAACAAGACAATTGATGTAGCCAACATTCATCTCATCCAGTCAAGATGTACACCCTATAACAAGACAATTGATGTATTCAACATTCATCTCATCCAGTCAAGATGTACACCCCATAACAAGACAATTGATGTATTCAACATTCAACTCATCCAGTCAAATGTACACCCTATAACAAGACAATTGATGTATTCAACATTCATCTCATCCAGTCAAGATGTACACCCTATAACAAGACAATTGACGCATTCAACATTCATCTCATCCAGTCAAGATGTACACCCCATAACAAGACAATTGATGTATTCAACATTCAACTCATCCAGTCAAGAGGTACACCCTATAACAAGACAATTGATGCATTCAACATTCATCTCATCCAGTCAAGATGTACACCCCATAACAAGACAATTGATGTATTCAACATTCAACTCATCCAGTCAAGATGTACACCCTATAACAAGACAATTGATGCATTCAACATTCAACTCAACCAGTCAAGATGTACACCCTATAACAAGACAATTGATGCATTCAACATTCATCACATCCAGTCAAGATGTATACCCTATAACAAGACAATTGATGTATTCAACATTAATCTCATCCAGTCAAGATGTACAACCTATAACAAGACAATTGATGTATTCAATATTCAACTCATCCTGTCAAGATGTACACCCTATAACAAGACAATTGATGTATTCAATATTCAACTCAACCAGTCAAGATGTACACCCTATAACAAGACAATTGATGCATTCAACATTCATCACATCCAGTCAAGATGTATACCCTATAACAAGACAATTGATGTATTCAACATTAATCTCATCCAGTCAAGATGTACAACCTATAACAAGACAATTGATGTATTCAACATTCATCTCATCCAGTAAAGATGTACACCCTATAACAAGACAATTGATGTATTCAACATTCATTTCATCCAGTCAAGATGTAAACCGTATAACAAGACAATTGATGTATTCAACATTCAATTCGCCCAGTCAAGATGTACACCCTATAACAAGACAATTGATGTATTCAACATTCATCTCATCCAGTCAAGATGTACACCCTATAACAAGACAATTGATGTATTCAACATTCATCTCATCCAGTAAGGATTTACACCCTATAACAAGACAATTGATGTATTCAACATTCATTTCATCTAGTCAAGATGTAAACCCTATAACAAGACAATTGATGTATTCAACATTCAATTCGCCCAGTCAAGATGTACACCCTATAACAAGACAATTGATGTATTCAACATTCATCTCATCCAGTCAAGATGTACACCCTATAACAAGACAATTGATGTATTCAACATTCAACTCATCCAGTCAAGATGTACACCCTATAACAAGACAATCAACATTCATCTCATCCAGTCAAGATGTAAACCCTATAACAAGACAATTGATGTATTCAACATTCAACTCGCCCAGTCAAGATGTACACACTATAACAAGACAATTGATGTATTCAACATTCATCTCATCCAGTCAAGATGTACACCCTATAACAAGACAATTGATGTATTCAACATTCATCTCATCCAGTCAAGATGTACACCCTATAACAAGACAATTGATGTATTCAACATTCATCTCATCCAGTCAAGATGTAAACCCTATAACGAGACAATTGATGTATTCAACATTCAACTCGCCCAGTCAAGATGTACACCCTATAACAAGATAATTGATGTATTCAACATTCATCTCATCCAGTCAAGATGTACACCCTATAACAAGACAATTGATGTATTCAACATTCAACTCATCCAGTCAAGATATACACCCTATAACAAGACAATTGATATATTCAACATTCAACTCATCCAGTCAAGATGTACACCCTATAACAAGACAATTGATGTATTCAACATTCAACTCATCCAGTCAAGATGTACACCCTATAACAAGACAATTGATGTAGCCAACATTCATCTCATCCAGTCAGATGTACACCCTATAAGAAGACAATTGATGTATTCAACATTCAACTCATCCAGTCAAGATTTACACCCTATAACAAGACAATTGATGTATTCAACATTCAACTCATCCAGTCAAGATGTACACCCTATAACAAGACAATTGATGTAGCCAACATTCATCTCATCCAGTCAAGATGTACACCCTATAACAAGACAATTGATGTATTCAACATTCATCTAATCCAGTCAAGATGTACACCCCATAACAAGACAATTGATGTATTCAACATTCAACTCATCCAGTCAAATGTACACCCTATAACAAGACAATTGATGTATTCAACATTCATCTCATCCAGTCAAGATGTACACCCTATAACAAGACAATTGACGCATTCAACATTCATCTCATCCAGTCAAGATGTACACCCCATAACAAGACAATTGATGTATTCAACATTCAACTCATCCAGTCAAGATGTACACCCTATAACAAGACAATTGATGCATTCAACATTCATCTCATCCAGTCAAGATGTACACCCCATAACAAGACAATTGATGTATTCAACATTCAACTCATCCAGTCAAGATGTACACCCCATAACAAGACAATTGATGTATTCAACATTCATCTCATCCAGTCAAGATGTACACCCTATAACAAGACAATTGATGCATTCAACATTCAACTCAACCAGTCAAGATGTACACCCTATAACAAGACAATTGATGCATTCAACATTCATCACATCCAGTCAAGATGTATACCCTATAACAAGACAATTGATGTATTCAACATTAATCTCATCCAGTCAAGATGTACAACCTATAACAAGACAATTGATGTATTCAATATTCAACTCATCCTGTCAAGATGTACACCCTATAACAAGACAATTGATGTATTCAATATTCAACTCAACCAGTCAAGATGTACACCCTATAACAAGACAATTGATGCATTCAACATTCATCACATCCAGTCAAGATGTATACCCTATAACAAGACAATTGATGTATTCAACATTAATCTCATCCAGTCAAGATGTACAACCTATAACAAGACAATTGATGTATTCAACATTCATCTCATCCAGTAAAGATGTACACCCTATAACAAGACAATTGATGTATTCAACATTCATTTCATCCAGTCAAGATGTAAACCGTATAACAAGACAATTGATGTATTCAACATTCAATTCGCCCAGTCAAGATGTACACCCTATAACAAGACAATTGATGTATTCAACATTCATCTCATCCAGTCAAGATGTACACCCTATAACAAGACAATTGATGTATTCAACATTCATCTCATCCAGTAAGGATTTACACCCTATAACAAGACAATTGATGTATTCAACATTCATTTCATCCAGTCAAGATGTAAACCCTATAACAAGACAATTGATGTATTCAACATTCAATTCGCCCAGTCAAGATGTACACCCTATAACAAGACAATTGATGTATTCAACATTCATCTCATCCAGTCAAGATGTACACCCTATAACAAGACAATTGATGTATTCAACATTCAACTCATCCAGTCAAGATGTACACCCTATAACAAGACAATCAACATTCATCTCATCCAGTCAAGATGTAAACCCTATAACAAGACAATTGATGTATTCAACATTCAACTCGCCCAGTCAAGATGTACACACTATAACAAGACAATTGATGTATTCAACATTCATCTCATCCAGTCAAGATGTACACCCTATAACAAGACAATTGATGTATTCAACATTCATCTCATCCAGTCAAGATGTACACCCTATAACAAGACAATTGATGTATTCAACATTCATCTCATCCAGTCAAGATGTAAACCCTATAACGAGACAATTGATGTATTCAACATTCAACTCGCCCAGTCAAGATGTACACCCTATAACAAGACAATTGATGTATTCAACATTCATCTCATCCAGTCAAGATGTACACCCTATAACAAGACAATTGATGTATTCAACATTCAACTCATCCAGTCAAGATGTACACCCTATAACAAGACAATTGATATATTCAACATTCAACTCATCCAGTCAAGATGTACACCCTATAACAAGACAATTGATGTATTCAACATTCAACTCATCCAGTCAAGATGTACACCCTATAACAAGACAATTGATGTAGCCAACATTCATCTCATCCAGTCAGATGTACACCCTATAAGAAGACAATTGATGTATTCAACATTCAACTCATCCAGTCAAGATGTACACCCTATAACAAGACAATTGATGTATTCAACATTCAACTCATCCAGTCAAGATGTACACCCTATAACAAGACAATTGATGTAGCCAACATTCATCTCATCCAGTCAAGATGTACACCCTATAACAAGACAATTGATGTATTCAACATTCATCTCATCCAGTCAAGATGTACACCCCATAACAAGACAATTGATGTATTCAACATTCAACTCATCCAGTCAAATGTACACCCTATAACAAGACAATTGATGTATTCAACATTCATCTCATCCAGTCAAGATGTACACCCTATAACAAGACAATTGATGTATTCAACATTCAACTCATCCAGTCAAGATGTACACCCCATAACAAGACAATTGATGCATTCAACATTCATCTCAACCAGTCAAGATGTACACCCTACAACAAGACAATTGATGCATTCAACATTCATCTCATCCAGTCAAGATGTACACCCTATAACAAGAAAATTGACGCATTCAACATTCATCTCATCCAGTCAAGATGTACACCTCATAACAAGACAATTGATGTATTCAACATTCAACTCATCCAGTCAAATGTATACCCTATAACAAGACAATACATGTATTCAACATTCATCTCATCCAGTCAAGATGTACACCCTATAACAAGACAATTGATGTATTCAACATTCAACTCATCCAGTCAAGATGTACACACTATAACAAGACAATTGATGTATTCAACATTCAACTCATCCAGTCAAGATGTACACCCTATAACAAGACAATTGATGTATTCAACATTCAACTCATCCAGTCAAGATGTACACCCTATAACAAGACAATTGATGTAATCAACATTCAACTCATCCAGTCAAGATGTACACCCTATAACAAGACAATTGATGTAATCAACATTCAACTCATCCAGTCAAGATGTACACCCTATAACAAGACAATTGATGTATTCAATATTCAACTCATCCAGTCAAGATGTACACCCTATAACAAGACAATTGATGTATTCAATATTCAACTCAACCAGTCAAGATGTACACCCTATAACAAGACAATTGATGCATTCAACATTCATCACATCCAGTCAAGATGTACACCCTATAACAAGACAATTGATGTATTCAACATTAATCTCATCCAGTCAAGATGTACAACCTATAACAAGACAATTGATGTATTCAACATTCATCTCATCCAGTAAAGATGTACACCCTATAACAAGACAATTGATGTATTCAACATTCATTTCATCCAGTCAAGATGTAAACCCTATAACAAGACAATTGATGTATTCAACATTCAACTCATCCAGTCAAGATGTACACCCTATAACAAGACAATTGATGTAATCAACATTCAACTCATCCAGTCAAGATGTACACCCTATAACAAGACAATTGATGTATTCAATATTCAACTCATCCAGTCAAGATGTACACCCTATAACAAGACAATTGATGTATTCAATATTCAACTCAACCAGTCAAGATGTACACCCTATAACAAGACAATTGATGCATTCAACATTCATCACATCCAGTCAAGATGTATACCCTATAACAAGACAATTGATGTATTCAACATTAATCTCATCCAGTCAAGATGTACAACCTATAACAAGACAATTGATGTATTCAACATTCATCTCATCCAGTAGAGATGTACACCCTATAACAAGACAATTAATGTATTCAACATCCATTTCATCCAGTCAAGATGTAAACCCTATAACAAGACAATTGATGTATTCAACATTCAATTCGCCCAGTCAAGATGTACACCCTATAACAAGACAATTGATGTATTCAACATTCATCTTATCCAGTCAAGATGTACACCCTATAACAAGACAATTGATGTATTCAACATTCATCTCATCCAGTAAAGATGTACACCCTATAAGAAGACAATTGATGTATTCAACATTCATTTCATCCAGTCAAGATGTAAACCCTATAACAAGACAATTGATGTATTCAACATTCAATTCGCCCAGTCAAGATGTACACCCTATAACAAGACAATTGATGTATTCAACATTCATCTCATCCAGTCAAGATGTAAACCCTATAACAAGACAATTGATGTATTCAACATTCAACTCGCCCAGTCAAGATGTACACCCTATAACAAGACAATTGATGTATTCAACATTCATCTCATCCAGTCAAGATGTACACACTATAACAAGACAATTGATGTATTCAACATTCATCTCATCCAGTCAAGATGTACACCCTATAACAAGACAATTGATGTATTCAACATTCATCTCATCCAGTCAAGATGTAAACCCTATAACGAGACAATTGATGTATTCAACATTCAACTCGCCCAGTCAAGATGTACACCCTATAACAAGGCAATTGATGTATTCAACATTCATCTCATCCAGTCAAGATGTACACCCTATAACAAGACAATTGATGTATTCAACATTCAACTCATCCAGTCAAGATGTACACCCTATAACAAGACAATTGATGTATTCAACATTCAACTCATCCAGTCAAGATGTACACCCTATAACAAGACAATTGATGTATTCAACATTCAACTCGACCAGTCAAGATGTACACCCTATAACAAGACAATTGATGTAGCCAACATTCATCTCATCCAGTCAAGATGTACACCCTATAACAAGACAATTGATGTATTCAACATTCAACTCATCCAGTCAAGATGTACACCCTATAACAAGACAATTGATGTATTCAACATTCAACTCATCCAGTCAAGATGTACACCCTATAACAAGACAATTGATGTATTCAACATTCAACTCGACCAGTCAAGATGTACACCCTATAACAAGACAATTGATGTAGCCAACATTCATCTCATCCAGTCAAGATGTACACCCTATAACAAGACAATTGATGTATTGAACATTCAACTCATCCAGTCAAGATTACAACCTATAACAAGACAATTGATGTATTCAACATTCATCTCATCCAGTGAATTTGTACACCCTATAACAAGACAATTGATGTATTCAATATTCAACTCATCCAGTCAAGATGTACACCCTATAACAAGACAATTGATGTATTCAACATTCAACTCATCCAGTCAAGATGTACACCCTATAACAAGACAATTGATGTATTCAACATTCATCTCATCCAGTCAAGATGTACACCCTATAACAAGACAATTGATGTATTCAACATTCAACTCATCCAGTCAAGATGTACACCCTATAACAAGACAATTGATGTATTCAACATTCAACTCATCCAGTCAAGATGTACACCCTATAACAAGACAATTGATGTAGCCAACATTCATCTCATCCAGTCAGATGTACACCCTATAAGAAGACAATTGATGTATTCAACATTCAACTCATCCAGTCAAGATGTACACCCTATAAGAAGACAATTGATGTATTCAACATTCAACTCATCCAGTCAAGATGTACACCCTATAAGAAGACAATTGATGTATTCAACATTCAACTCATCCAGTCAAGATGTACACCCTATAACAAGACAATTGATGCATTCAACATTCATCTCAACCAGTCAAGATGTACACACTATAACAAGACAATTGATGCATTCAACATTCATCTCATCCAATCAAGATGTACACCCTATAACATGACAATTGACGCATTCAACATTCATCTCATCCAGTCAAGATGTACACCCCATAACAAGACAATTGATGTATTCAACATTCAACTCATCCAGTCAAGATGTACACCCTATAACAAGACAATTGATGTATTCAACATTCAACTCATCCAGTCAAGATGTACACCCTATAACAAGACAATTGATGCATTCAACATTCATCTCATCCAGTCAAGATGTACACCCCATAACAAGACAATTGATGTATTCAACATTCAACTCATCCAGTCAGGATGTACACCCCATAACAAGACAATTGATGTATTCAACATTCATCTCGTCCAGTCAAGATGTACACCCTATAACAAGACAATTGATGCATTCAACATTCAACTCAACCAGTCAAGATGTATACCCTATAACAAGACAATTGATGTATTCAACATTAATCTCATCCAGTCAAGATGTACAACCTATAACAAGACAATTGATGTATTCAATATTCAACTCATCCAGTCAAGATGTACACCCTATAACAAGACAATTGGTGTATTCAATATTCAACTCATCCAGTCAAGATGTACACCCTATAACAAGACAATTGATGTATTCAACATTCAACTCATCCAGTCAAGATGTACACCCTATAACAAGACAATTGATGTAGCCAACATTCATCTCATCCATTCAAGATGTACACCCTATAACAAGACAATTGATGTATTCAACATTCATCTCATCCAGTCAAGATGTACACCCCATAACAAGACAATTGATGTATTCAACATTCAACTCATCCAGTCAAATGTACACCCTATAACAAGACAATTGATGTATTCAACATTCAATTCGCCCAGTCAAGATGTACACCCTATAACAAGACAATTGATGTATTCAACATTCATCTCATCCAGTCAAGATGTACACCCTATAACAAGACAATTGATGTATTCAACATTCAACTCATCCAGTCAAGATGTACACCCTATAACAAGACAATCAACATTCATCTCATCCAGTCAAGATGTAAACCCTATAACAAGACAATTGATGTATTCAACATTCAACTCGCCCAGTCAAGATGTACACACTATAACAAGACAATTGATGTATTCAACATTCATCTCATCCAGTCAAGATGTACACCCTATAACAAGACAATTGATGTATTCAACATTCATCTCATCCAGTCAAGATGTACACCCTATAACAAGACAATTGATGTATTCAACATTCATCTCATCCAGTCAAGATGTAAACCCTATAACGAGACAATTGATGTATTCAACATTCAACTCGCCCAGTCAAGATGTACACCCTATAACAAGACAATTGATGTATTCAACATTCATCTCATCCAGTCAAGATGTACACCCTATAACAAGACAATTGATGTATTCAACATTCAACTCATCCAGTCAAGATATACACCCTATAACAAGACAATTGATATATTCAACATTCAACTCATCCAGTCAAGATGTACACCCTATAACAAGACAATTGATGTATTCAACATTCAACTCATCCAGTCAAGATGTACACCCTATAACAAGACAATTGATGTAGCCAACATTCATCTCATCCAGTCAGATGTACACCCTATAAGAAGACAATTGATGTATTCAACATTCAACTCATCCAGTCAAGATGTACACCCTATAACAAGACAATTGATGTATTCAACATTCAACTCATCCAGTCAAGATGTACACCCTATAACAAGACAATTGATGTAGCCAACATTCATCTCATCCAGTCAAGATGTACACCCTATAACAAGACAATTGATCTTGAAAGAATTTCATTTAGCTTCGATTTTGTATAGATGACAAATTTCGTTTTTGTAAAAGCACAAGTTAACGGAGTACTTACTCGAACGTTTCGATCTCTATCAGAGATCCTTCTCAACTGACTGCGGAGTGTTAATGCAGCTTGGTCATTCTTGACGTCATCTGTTGATGACGTTGTACGCCTCCGGTTGTAGGTTGGAGGTTGTGCGGGGCTCGGCCAGGTGATGTGTCTATCAAATCATTCTACAAATGCGAGAGTTCGTGGGCTCCAGTGTCCCGGTTCATGGTCTTCTCTTTATTTCTCCTTATATGTAATGATTCTCTAATCTGTCTGTCTTTGCGTTTAGGCTCTTTGGTTAAGATGGTAGCCTCCCAGTTCGGTACATGATTGTGTTTTATGACATGTTCTGTAATGGCAGATTTGTGTATGATCGAAGATGTGGATGTTCTGGAGGCCCTAGTCATTACTCCCCCCGTGTTTGTTGTAACATCTTTTTTGTGATCATTGATCCGCAGTCAGTTGAGAAGGATCTCTGATAGAGATCGAAACGTTCGAGTAAGTACTCCGTTAACTTGTGCTTTTACAAAAACGAAATTTGTCATCAAGACAATTGATGTATTCAACATTCATCTCATCCAGTCAAGATGTACACCCCATAACAAGACAATTGATGTATTCAACATTCAACTCATCCAGTCAAATGTACACCCTATAACAAGACAATTGATGTATTCAACATTCATCTCATCCAGTCAAGATGTACACCCTATAACAAGACAATTGACGCATTCAACATTCATCTCATCCAGTCAAGATGTACACCCCATAACAAGACAATTGATGTATTCAACATTCAACTCATCCAGTCAAGATGTACACCCTATAACAAGACAATTGATGCATTCAACATTCATCTCATCCAGTCAAGATGTACACCCCATAACAAGACAATTGATGTATTCAACATTCAACTCATCCAGTCAAGATGTACACCCCATAACAAGACAATTGATGTATTCAACATTCATCTCATCCAGTCAAGATGTACACCCTATAACAAGACAATTGATGCATTCAACATTCAACTCAACCAGTCAAGATGTACACCCTATAACAAGACAATTGATGCATTCAACATTCATCACATCCAGTCAAGATGTATACCCTATAACAAGACAATTGATGTATTCAACATTAATCTCATCCAGTCAAGATGTACAACCTATAACAAGACAATTGATGTATTCAATATTCAACTCATCCTGTCAAGATGTACACCCTATAACAAGACAATTGATGTATTCAATATTCAACTCAACCAGTCAAGATGTACACCCTATAACAAGACAATTGATGCATTCAACATTCATCACATCCAGTCAAGATGTATACCCTATAACAAGACAATTGATGTATTCAACATTAATCTCATCCAGTCAAGATGTACAACCTATAACAAGACAATTGATGTATTCAACATTCATCTCATCCAGTAAAGATGTACACCCTATAACAAGACAATTGATGTATTCAACATTCATTTCATCCAGTCAAGATGTAAACCGTATAACAAGACAATTGATGTATTCAACATTCAATTCGCCCAGTCAAGATGTACACCCTATAACAAGACAATTGATGTATTCAACATTCATCTCATCCAGTCAAGATGTACACCCTATAACAAGACAATTGATGTATTCAACATTCATCTCATCCAGTAAGGATTTACACCCTATAACAAGACAATTGATGTATTCAACATTCATTTCATCCAGTCAAGATGTAAACCCTATAACAAGACAATTGATGTATTCAACATTCAATTCGCCCAGTCAAGATGTACACCCTATAACAAGACAATTGATGTATTCAACATTCATCTCATCCAGTCAAGATGTACACCCTATAACAAGACAATTGATGTATTCAACATTCAACTCATCCAGTCAAGATGTACACCCTATAACAAGACAATCAACATTCATCTCATCCAGTCAAGATGTAAACCCTATAACAAGACAATTGATGTATTCAACATTCAACTCGCCCAGTCAAGATGTACACACTATAACAAGACAATTGATGTATTCAACATTCATCTCATCCAGTCAAGATGTACACCCTATAACAAGACAATTGATGTATTCAACATTCATCTCATCCAGTCAAGATGTACACCCTATAACAAGACAATTGATGTATTCAACATTCATCTCATCCAGTCAAGATGTAAACCCTATAACGAGACAATTGATGTATTCAACATTCAACTCGCCCAGTCAAGATGTACACCCTATAACAAGACAATTGATGTATTCAACATTCATCTCATCCAGTCAAGATGTACACCCTATAACAAGACAATTGATGTATTCAACATTCAACTCATCCAGTCAAGATGTACACCCTATAACAAGACAATTGATATATTCAACATTCAACTCATCCAGTCAAGATGTACACCCTATAACAAGACAATTGATGTATTCAACATTCAACTCATCCAGTCAAGATGTACACCCTATAACAAGACAATTGATGTAGCCAACATTCATCTCATCCAGTCAGATGTACACCCTATAAGAAGACAATTGATGTATTCAACATTCAACTCATCCAGTCAAGATGTACACCCTATAACAAGACAATTGATGTATTCAACATTCAACTCATCCAGTCAAGATGTACACCCTATAACAAGACAATTGATGTAGCCAACATTCATCTCATTCAGTCAAGATGTACACCCTATAACAAGACAATTGATGTATTCAACATTCATCTCATCCAGTCAAGATGTACACCCCATAACAAGACAATTGATGTATTCAACATTCAACTCATCCAGTCAAATGTACACCCTATAACAAGACAATTGATGTATTCAACATTCATCTCATCCAGTCAAGATGTACACCCTATAACAAGACAATTGATGTATTCAACATTCAACTCATCCAGTCAAGATGTACACCCCATAACAAGACAATTGATGCATTCAACATTCATCTCAACCAGTCAAGATGTACACCCTACAACAAGACAATTGATGCATTCAACATTCATCTCATCCAGTCAAGATGTACACCCTATAACAAGAAAATTGACGCATTCAACATTCATCTCATCCAGTCAAGATGTACACCCCATAACAAGACAATTGATGTATTCAACATTCAACTCATCCAGTCAAATGTATACCCTATAACAAGACAATTGATGTATTCAACATTCATCTCATCCAGTCAAGATGTACACCCTATAACAAGACAATTGATGTATTCAACATTCAACTCATCCAGTCAAGATGTACACACTATAACAAGACAATTGATGTATTCAACATTCAACTCATCCAGTCAAGATGTACACCCTATAACAAGACAATTGATGTATTCAACATTCAACTCATCCAGTCAAGATGTACACCCTATAACAAGACAATTGATGTAATCAACATTCAACTCATCCAGTCAAGATGTACACCCTATAACAAGACAATTGATGTAATCAACATTCAACTCATCCAGTCAAGATGTACACCCTATAACAAGACAATTGATGTATTCAATATTCAACTCATCCAGTCAAGATGTACACCCTATAACAAGACAATTGATGTATTCAATATTCAACTCAACCAGTCAAGATGTACACCCTATAACAAGACAATTGATGCATTCAACATTCATCACATCCAGTCAAGATGTATACCCTATAACAAGACAATTGATGTATTCAACATTAATCTCATCCAGTCAAGATGTACAACCTATAACAAGACAATTGATGTATTCAACATTCATCTCATCCAGTAAAGATGTACACCCTATAACAAGACAATTGATGTATTCAACATTCATTTCATCCAGTCAAGATGTAAACCCTATAACAAGACAATTGATGTATTCAACATTCAACTCATCCAGTCAAGATGTACACCCTATAACAAGACAATTGATGTAATCAACATTCAACTCATCCAGTCAAGATGTACACCCTATAACAAGACAATTGATGTATTCAATATTCAACTCATCCAGTCAAGATGTACACCCTATAACAAGACAATTGATGTATTCAATATTCAACTCAACCAGTCAAGATGTACACCCTATAACAAGACAATTGATGCATTCAACATTCATCACATCCAGTCAAGATGTATACCCTATAACAAGACAATTGATGTATTCAACATTAATCTCATCCAGTCAAGATGTACAACCTATAACAAGACAATTGATGTATTCAACATTCATCTCATCCAGTAGAGATGTACACCCTATAACAAGACAATTAATGTATTCAACATCCATTTCATCCAGTCAAGATGTAAACCCTATAACAAGACAATTGATGTATTCAACATTCAATTCGCCCAGTCAAGATGTACACCCTATAACAAGACAATTGATGTATTCAACATTCATCTTATCCAGTCAAGATGTACACCCTATAACAAGACAATTGATGTATTCAACATTCATCTCATCCAGTAAAGATGTACACCCTATAAGAAGACAATTGATGTATTCAACATTCATTTCATCCAGTCAAGATGTAAACCCTATAACAAGACAATTGATGTATTCAACATTCAATTCGCCCAGTCAAGATGTACACCCTATAACAAGACAATTGATGTATTCAACATTCATCTCATCCAGTCAAGATGTAAACCCTATAACAAGACAATTGATGTATTCAACATTCAACTCGCCCAGTCAAGATGTACACCCTATAACAAGACAATTGATGTATTCAACATTCATCTCATCCAGTCAAGATGTACACACTATAACAAGACAATTGATGTATTCAACATTCATCTCATCCAGTCAAGATGTACACCCTATAACAAGACAATTGATGTATTCAACATTCATCTCATCCAGTCAAGATGTAAACCCTATAACGAGACAATTGATGTATTCAACATTCGACTCGCCCAGTCAAGATGTACACCCTATAACAAGGCAATTGATGTATTCAACATTCATCTCATCCAGTCAAGATGTACACCCTATAACAAGACAATTGATGTATTCAACATTCAACTCATCCAGTCAAGATGTACACCCTATAACAAGACAATTGATGTATTCAACATTCAACTCATCCAGTCAAGATGTACACCCTATAACAAGACAATTGATGTATTCAACATTCAACTCGACCAGTCAAGATGTACACCCTATAACAAGACAATTGATGTAGCCAACATTCATCTCATCCAGTCAAGATGTACACCCTATAACAAGACAATTGATGTATTCAACATTCAACTCATCCAGTCAAGATGTACACCCTATAACAAGACAATTGATGTATTCAACATTCAACTCATCCAGTCAAGATGTACACCCTATAACAAGACAATTGATGTATTCAACATTCAACTCGACCAGTCAAGATGTACACCCTATAACAAGACAATTGATGTAGCCAACATTCATCTCATCCAGTCAAGATGTACACCCTATAACAAGACAATTTATGTAGCCAACATTCAACTCATCCAGTCAAGATGCTCGCCCTATAACAAGACAATTAATGTAGCCAACATTCAACTCATCCAGTCAAGATGTACACCCTATAACAAGACAATTGATGTATTCAACATTCATCTCATCCAGTCAAGATGTACACCCTATAACAAGACAATTGATGTATTGAACATTCAACTCATCCAGTCAAGATTACAACCTATAACAAGACAATTGATGTATTCAACATTCATCTCATCCAGTGAATTTGTACACCCTATAACAAGACAATTGATGTATTCAATATTCAACTCATCCAGTCAAGATGTACACCCTATAACAAGACAATTGATGTATTCAACATTCAACTCATCCAGTCAAGATGTACACCCTATAACAAGACAATTGATGTATTCAACATTCATCTCATCCAGTCAAGATGTACACCCTATAACAAGACAATTGATGTATTCAACATTCAACTCATCCAGTCAAGATGTACACCCTATAACAAGACAATTGATGTATTCAACATTCAACTCATCCAGTCAAGATGTACACCCTATAACAAGACAATTGATGTAGCCAACATTCATCTCATCCAGTCAGATGTACACCCTATAAGAAGACAATTGATGTATTCAACATTCAACTCATCCAGTCAAGATGTACACCCTATAACAAGACAATTGATGTATTCAACATTCAACTCATCCAGTCAAGATGTACACCCTATAACAAGACAATTGATGTAGCCAACATTCATCTCATCCATTCAAGATGTACACCCTATAACAAGACAATTGATGTATTCAACATTCATCTCATCCAGTCAAGATGTACACCCCATAACAAGACAATTGATGTATTCAACATTCAACTCATCTAGTCAAATGTACACCCTATAACAAGACAATTGATGTATTCAACATTCATCTCATCCAGTCAAGATGTACACCCTATAACAAGACAATTTATGTATTCAACATTCAACTCATCCAGTCAAGATGTACACCCCATAACAAGACAATTGATGCATTCAACATTCATCTCAACCAGTCAAGATGTACACACTATAACAAGACAATTGATGCATTCAACATTCATCTCATCCAATCAAGATGTACACCCTATAACATGACAATTGACGCATTCAACATTCATCTCATCCAGTCAAGATGTACACCCCATAACAAGACAATTGATGTATTCAACATTCAACTCATCCAGTCAAGATGTACACCCTATAACAAGACAATTGATGTATTCAACATTCAACTCATCCAGTCAAGATGTACACCCTATAACAAGACAATTGATGCATTCAACATTCATCTCATCCAGTCAAGATGTACACCCCATAACAAGACAATTGATGTATTCAACATTCAACTCATCCAGTCAGGATGTACACCCCATAACAAGACAATTGATGTATTCAACATTCATCTCGTCCAGTCAAGATGTACACCCTATAACAAGACAATTGATGCATTCAACATTCAACTCAACCAGTCAAGATGTATACCCTATAACAAGACAATTGATGTATTCAACATTAATCTCATCCAGTCAAGATGTACAACCTATAACAAGACAATTGATGTATTCAATATTCAACTCATCCAGTCAAGATGTACACCCTATAACAAGACAATTGGTGTATTCAATATTCAACTCATCCAGTCAAGATGTACACCCTATAACAAGACAATTGATGTATTCAATATTCAACTCATCCAGTCAAGATGTACACCCTATAACAAGACAATTGATGTATTCAACATTCAACTCATCCAGTCAAGATGTACACCCTATAACAAGACAATTGATGTAGCCAACATTCATCTCATCCATTCAAGATGTACACCCCATAACAAGACAATTGATGTATTCAACATTCAACTCATCCAGTCAAATGTACACCCTATAACAAGACAATTGATGTATTCAACATTCATCTCATCCAGTCAAGATGTACACCCTATAACAAGACAATTGATGTATTCAACATTCAACTCATCCAGTCAAGATGTACACCCCAAAACAAGACAATTGATGCATTCAACATTCATCTCAACCAGTCAAGATGTACACACTATAACAAGACAATTGATGCATTCAACATTCATCTCATCCAGTCAAGATGTACACCCTATAACATGACAATTGACGCATTCAACATTCATCTCATCCAGTCAAGATGTACACCCCATAACAAGACAATTGATGTATTCAACATTCAACTCATCCAGTCAAGATGTACACCCTATAACAAGACAATTGATGCATTCAACATTCATCTCATCCAGTCAAGATGTACACCCCATAACAAGACAATTGATGTATTCAACATTCAACTCATCCAGTCAGGATGTACACCCCATAACAAGACAATTGATGTATTCAACATTCATCTCATCCAGTCAAGATGTACACCCTATAACAAGACAATTGATGCATTCAACATTCAACTCAACCAGTCAAGATGTACACCCTATAACAAGACAATTGATGCATTCAACATTCATCACATCCAGTCAAGATGTATACCCTATAACAAGACAATTGATGTATTCAACATTAATCTCATCCAGTCAAGATGTACGACCTATAACAAGACAATTGATGTATTCAATATTCAACTCATCCAGTCAAGATGTACACCCTATAACAAGACAATTGATGTATTCAATATTCAACTCATCCATTCAAGATGTACTCCCTATAACAAGACAATTGATGTATTCAACATTCATCTCATCCAGTCAAGATGTACACCCCATAACAAGACAATTGATGTATTCAACATTCAACTCATCCAGTCAAATGTACACCCTATAACAAGACAATTGATGTATTCAACATTCATCTCATCCAGTCAAGATGTACACCCTATAACAAGACAATTGATGTATTCAACTCATCCAGTCAAGATGTACACCCCATAACAAGACAATTGATGCATTCAACATTCATCTCAACCAGTCAAGATGTACACCCTATAACAAGACAATTGATGCATTCAACATTCATCTCATCCAGTCAAGATGTACACCCTATAACATGACAATTGATGTATTCAACATTCATCTCATCCAGTCAAGATGTACACCCTATAACAAGACAATTGATGTAGCCAACATTCATCTCATCCAGTCAAGATGCTCACCCTATAACGAGACAATTGATGTAGCCAACATTCAACTCATCCAGTCAAGATGTACACCCTATAACAAGACAATTGATGTATTCAACATTCATCTCATCCAGTCAAGATGTACACCCTATAACAAGACAATTGATGTATTGAACATTCAACTCATCCAGTCAAGATTACAACCTATAACAAGAAAATTGATGTATTCAACATTCATCTCATCCAGTGAATTTGTACACCCTATAACAAGACAATTGATGTATTCAATATTCAACTTATCCAGTCAAGATGTACACCCTATAACAAGACAATTGATGTATTCAATATTCAACTCATCCAGTCAAGATGTACACCCTATAACAAGACAATTGATGTATTCAATATTCATCTCATCCAGTCAAGATGTACACCCTATAACAAGACAATTGATGTATTCAATATTTAACTCATCCAGTCAAGATGTACACCCTATAACAAGACAATTGATGTAGTCAACATTCAACTCATCCAGTCAAGATGTACACCCTATAACAAGACAATTGATGTATTCAACATTCATCTCATCCAGTCAAGGTGTACACCCTATAACAAGACAATTGATGTAGCCAACATTCATCTCATTCAGTCAAGATGCTCGCCCTATAACAAGACAATTGATGTATTAAACATTCAACTCATCCAGTCAAGATGTACACCCTATAACAAGACAATTTATGTAGTCAACATTCATCTCATCCAGTCAAGATGTAAACCCTATAACAAGACAATTGATGTAGTAAACATTCATCTCATCCAGTCAAGATGTACACCCTATAACAAGACAACTGATGTATTCAACATTCATCTCATCCAGTGAATTTGTACACCCTATAACAAGACAATTGATGTAGTCAACATTCAACTCATCCAGTCAAGATGTACCCCCTATAATAAGACAATTGATGTATTCAATATTCAACTCATCCAGTCAAGATGTACACCCTACAACAAGACAATTGATGTATTCAACTCATCCAGTCAAGATGTACACCCTATAACAAGACAATTGTTGCATTCAACATTCATCTCATCCAGTCAAGATGTACACCCCATAACAAGACAATTGATGTATTCAACATTAATCTCATCCAGTCAAGATGTACAACCTATAACAAGACAATTGATGTATTCAATATTCAACTCATCCAGTCAAGATGTACACCCTATAACAAGACAATTGATGTATTCAACATTCAACTCATCCAGTCAATATGTACACCCTATAACAAGACAATTGATGTAACCAACATTCATCTCATCCAGTCAAGATGTACACCCTATAACAAGACAATTGATGTATTCAACATTGAACTCATCCAGACAAGATGTACACCCTATAACAAGACAATTGATGTATTCAATATTCAACTCATCCAGTCAAGATGTACACCCTATATCAAGACAATTGATGTAGCCAACATTCAACTCATCCAGTCAAGATGTACACCCTATAACAAGACAATTGATGTATTCAATATTCATCTCATCCAGTCAAGATGTACACCCTATAACAAGACAATTGATGTATTCAACATTCATCTCATCCAGTCAAGATGTACACCCTATAACAAGACAATTGATGTAGCCAACATTCAACTCATCCAGTCAAGATGCTCACCCTATAACAAGACAATTGATGTAGCCAACATTCAACTCATCCAGTCAAGATGTACACCCTATAACAAGACAATTGATGTATTGAACATTCAACTCATCCAGTCAAGATATACCCCCTATAACAAGACAATTGATGTATTCAATATTCAACTCATCCAGTCAAGATGTACACCCTATAACAAGACAATTGATGTATTCAACATTCATCTCATCCAGTCAAGATGTACACCCCATAACAAGACAATTGATGTATTCAACATTCAACTCATCCTTTCAAGATGTACACCCTATAACAAGACAATTGATGTATTCAACATTCATCTCATCCAGTCAAGATGCTCACCCTATAACAAGGCAATTGATGCATTCAACATTCAACTCATCCAGTCAAGATGTACACCCTATAACAAGACAATTTATGTAGTCAACATTCAACTCATCCAGTCAAGATGTACACCCTATAACAAGACAGTAGGCTATTTCTGTACAACCTTTGGCAGTTTTCTTATGGGTGTGGTTTGTTTTGATACTCCTTCTATTTCGTAAGTATTATGTTAGGTAAGTTTGATGTTCCCATCATTGGTAAAGTCCTATTTTATATACATGAAAGAAATGTATATTTTATTTTTTTTAAATAAATATTCTTCATCAAAATGGAACACAAAACATTTGTTACCAGCTGAATATCTTTAAAACAATTAGTATGACAGAGGTACATGCTTTATGATAATTGATATTAAATGTTTTGATCAGCAGGGAGAGAGCACCTGACCCCACAGATGACAAACGTCTTGTTCATAGGCTATCCATATGGTACACATATAATAAAGGTATGTGTTAACAGAAGTGAGGGTAAGTACGATAAAGGTAAGAATTATCTACTATTTTTCTTCTCCAGCTTTCTATTTAGATCTATAGGTTGCTTAAATGCAAGAGAGTCCACATGAGATCAGAGAATGCGACTCAGCATATATGTCCTACATTATCTACCAAACTTGATTTCAGGATTGGAACAGCTAGCTGTAAGTTTTGGATACTGTAAGTTTTGGATACTGTAAGTTTTGGATACTGTAAGTTTTGGATACTGTAAGTTTTGGATACTGTAAGTTTTGGATACTGTAAGTTTTGGATACTGTAAGTTTTGGATACTGTAAGTTTTTATATATTAATATCTATTTTTTTGAGGTATTGTTTTTGTATACAATTAATATGCTAATTTTTCTAAAACATGTTAATAATTTACAGGTTTCTTTCCCATATTAGCATAATATTGATTGTTTTTCTATGTATTTTATTATTAAAATGTTAATAATTTACAGGTTTCTTTCCCATATTAGCATAATATTGATTGTTTTTCTATGTATTTTATTATTAAAATGTTAATAATTTACAGGTTTCTTTCCCATATTAGCATAATATTGATTGTTTTTCTATGTATTTTATTATTAAAATGCTAATAATTTACAGGTTTCTTTCCCTTATTAGCATAATATTGATTGTTTTTCTATGTATTTTATTATTAAAATGCTAATAATTTACAGGTTTCTTTCCCTTAGTAGCATAATATTAATTTTTTTTTTTATGTATTTTATTATTAAAATGCTTATAATTTACAGGTTTCTTTCCCATATTAGCATAATATTGATTGTTTTTCTATGTATTTTATTATTAAAATGCTAATAATTTACAGGTTTCTTTTCCATATCAGCATAATATTGATTGTTTTTCTATGTATTTTATTATTAAAATGCTAATAATTTACAGGTTTCTTTCCCTTATTAGCATAATATTGATTGTTTTTCTATGTATTTTATTATTAAAATGCTAATAATTTACAGGTTTCTTTCCCTTATTAGCATAATATTGATTGTTTTTCTATGTATTTTATTATTAAAATGCTAATAATTTACAGGTTTCTTTCCCATATTAGCATAATATTGATTGTTTTTCTATTTATTTTATTATTAAAATGCTAATAATTTACAGGTTTCTTTCCCATATTAGCATAATATTGATTGTTTTTCTATGTATTTTCTTATTAAAATGCTAATAATTTACAGGTTTCTTTCCCATATTAGCATAATATTGATTGTTTTTCTATTTATTTTATTATTAAAATGCTAATAATTTACAGGTTTCTTTCCCATATTATCATAATATTGATTGTTTTTCTATGTATTTTATTATTAAAATGTTAATAATTTACAGGTTTCTTTCCCATATTAGCATAATATTGATTGTTTTTCTATGTATTTTATTATTAAAATGTTAATAATTTACAGGTTTCTTTCCCATATTAGCATAATATTGATTGTTTTTCTATGTATTTTATTATTAAAATGCTAATAATTTACAGGTTTCTTTCCCTTATTAGCATAATATTGATTGTTTTTCTATGTATTTTATTATTAAAATGCTAATAATTTACAGGTTTCTTTCCCTTAGTAGCATAATATTAATTTTTTTTTTTATGTATTTTATTATTAAAATGCTTATAATTTACAGGTTTCTTTCCCATATTAGCATAATATTGATTGTTTTTCTATGTATTTTATTATTAAAATGCTAATAATT
This sequence comes from Antedon mediterranea, assembly GCF_964355755.1. Lineage (NCBI taxonomy): Eukaryota > Metazoa > Echinodermata > Crinoidea > Comatulida > Antedonidae > Antedon > Antedon mediterranea. The sequence goes on from NC_092677.1 coordinate 4,678,935, forward strand.
TACAGGTTTCTTTTCCATATCAGCATAATATTGATTGTTTTTCTATGTATTTTATTATTAAAATGCTAATAATTTACAGGTTTCTTTCCCTTATTAGCATAATATTGATTGTTTTTCTATGTATTTTATTATTAAAATGCTAATAATTTACAGGTTTCTTTCCCTTATTAGCATAATATTGATTGTTTTTCTATGTATTTTATTATTAAAATGCTAATAATTTACAGGTTTCTTTCCCATATTAGCATAATATTGATTGTTTTTCTATGTATTTTATTATTAAAATGCGTATAATTTACAGGTTTCTTTCCCATATTAGCATAATATTGATTGTTTTTCTATTTATTTTATTATTAAAATGCTAATAATTTACAGGTTTCTTTCCCATATTAGCATAATATTGATTGTTTTTCTATGTATTTTCTTATTAAAATGCTAATAATTTACAGGTTTCTTTCCCATATTAGCATAATATTGATTGTTTTTCTATTTATTTTATTATTAAAATGCTAATAATTTAAAGGTTTCTTTCCCATATTATCATAATATTGATTGTTTTTCTATGTATTTTATTATTAAAATGCTAATAATTTACAGGTTTCTTTCCCATATTAGCATAATATTGATTGTTTTTCTATGTATTTTATTATTAAAATGCTAATAATTTACAGGTTGATTTCCCTTATTAGCATAATGATTGTTTTTCTATGTATTTTATTAATAAAATGCTAATAATTTACAGGTTTCTTAACCATATTAGCATAATGATTGTTTTTCTATGTATTTTATTATAAAAATGCTAATAATTTACAGGTTGATTTCCCATATTAGCATAATATTGATTGTTTTTCTATGTATTTTATTATTAAAATGCTAATAATTTACAGGTTGATTTCCCATATTAGCATAATATTGATTGTTTTTCTATGTATTTTATTATTAAGATGCTAATAATTTACAGGTTTCTTTCCCATATTAGCATAAATATACATTTTTTGTTTTGTTTTCAAAGGAAGGTTTTTTCCCTTACTAGCATGATTGTCTACATTCCTGTTTTTTTGTTTGTTTATTTGGGTATGTAAACAATAATTATACAGTACTGTTTTGCTATGTATGCCAATGTTTTATTTGTTTTTAATATCAAATAAATATATATTTTTTTCTAATATAAATAACATATCATAGCTAAAATAAAGCAAAATATGCATGCCAATTTTATTATTTGAAACTTTTGAATTAAAAATGTTAATGTTCTAATTTTTAATGCTGAAATTTTCTTTTAATATGCATGGCTGTATGTTTTTTTTCTTTTCTTTAACCAATCAAGGAGCATAATTACAAAGTGCTACTGCCCTCGCTCTGATCATCAACCTTGACGTGGTAGCGAGGCTTGTGTGTCTACAATTTGGAGGCCAGACTAATGATGATCATAACCATTCCTAATATTTTAATTCCGTTATTATTTATATTAAAGCTTGTCAGATGCATGCTAAACTAATTAATCTGAGTTTAGTCACTTTTAGCGTTCCATATGCGTAGTGAGCTGTATTTGGGGTACATAATAAGTACTCAAAATTTACCTCAAGTTGTTGGTTTACAAAATAAATATCAGCAAAAATACAGATGTCTAAAACAGTGGTATATCATAATACTATAGTGGTACTGGTGGCAGTATGTCTGAAATAACTACACTCAAAGGACGTGTCAAAGAGGTAAGTAACAAGAATCATACTTAATCAGCCTAGGCTCCTAGCTAGCATACTGTAGCTATAGCTAGCTTTGGCTTTGGTGTTGGTGGATTGTTGTTGTTTGTAGGGCAGTGCCAGTGCACTGCTGACCACCCACTGTGTACTTTCTTCAGGCCTAGCATGCAGGCCTAGCCTCTAGGCCCTAGAATGGATTGGCTAATTGCTTAATGCGTTCATTATCTTTCTGTAGCTTGAAAACCTGGTTTCATCTTTAAAAAAGCGACTAGAAGAACTCAGGAAGGCTAAGAGCACAACTGTACTCAAAAAAGAAAAAGAATATATTTCAACAGCAAATCCAAAACATCAAAAAAGGTATGGTGAATACTGTGTTATTTTAAAAAACCCATCATGCTAAAATACATTTTGTGACCAGCCTAATGACCACGTGCATTTAATGATAATAACTAGGCCTAAACATATAATTTTGTCTTTCCTTTCCAACAGTAGGTCATCTAAACCTGATGCAACGTTAGAACAGAAATTGGAACAGTTGAAAATTCAGCACGAGAAAGAAATAAGAAAGTTAATGGAGAGAAAACCAGTCGAGGTAATGTATGACGAGGTTTAAGAATATTTAATTAATATAAGCAGGCAGAGCTCAAATTGTTTGCTTACAAATTCAAACCATCATGATACGTCGCCGCCTATTGGTGGATCCACAAGAAGGTGAAGGCTAGGGTTGCTAGCTAAAATAAAACTACTTTTTTATATTTTTACCAAAAAGTTATTGTATTTATGTGCATGTTTCTTTGGACAAACCTAATTTAATTAATTGTCTACCCACAAAGGACTTTAAATTGAATAGATACAATGTATAAACTGGTAATGGATGTTTTTTTTATATTACTCTAGGTGAAGTGCAATCATTTAGAGGAAATATCAAAATTAAAGGCACAAAATGAATCTTTAGAAAGAAAAACTGAGGAATTGGAACATAAAAATGAAGATCTCAAAGAAGAAAATAACTCGCTTCTGCACAAGTTCGAAGAGTTGTTTACAGAGTTGAGCATCAAAGAAGCACATTGGTGTGAGAAAGAAGAGCAACTAAATTTAAAGGTTTGTTGGCTTAAAGATCTGTCTACACTATCAAACTTCATGTGACAAAAAAATGTGATGTGCCCATATATGGACATATCACTACCATATATGGGAACATCCCACTTTTGTTTAGGATTACCATGTGCAGAGATGTTTCTTCTTGAATGTCAAAGGAGGCAAGGTCATGTAAAAGACAGCACAGAAGTACAGGAGCACTCTACATTTGTATTCCAACAAGTTTATATGAAAAATAAGTTTTCATTACTTATTCATTGGTTTTATATTATATATATATATATAAATTATATATATATTGCAGAATTACATATTGTACTTACAGATTTTATTTTTTTCTATACAGTTAAAATTGCAATGGGGAGAGAAATACAGAGAGTGGATGGCTGTAACTGAAGCTAAGATATCAGAACTACAAGCTGCCAATGATCTATTGTAAGTAAGTTATTATACAAAGCATGGTACCTGTTGTTACTTAGTAAATATGTCTTATTGTGTACACTTCTACCACCATAAAGGGTCTTTCACACCTGTTCCGGCACGGATCCGGTCCGGCGAATCGAACATTAATGTTTCATTTTCATGACGCTCCGTGCAGCTATGAGCCAATCGTGTGCATAGCCACCTGAAAACGAAACATTGACATTCGCTTGGATTTTTCGGCGCCAGACCGGAACCGTGCCGGAACGGGTGTGAAAGACCCGTAATACAATTATTTGCTTTTGGTACTTTTTGGAATGTAAACATAAATCGAAACACATATAATAAAAAACGAATATGAATTTATAGGTATAAACCAATTCTATATATAAAGTTTGATAGAGACCGTGCTTTAGTAAGTATGGCTTATTGTATACTGCTATACTACTGTGTGTATGTACCTATATACTGAATATGAATTAAAGTGATAATGAATTCTCTTTTCATAATTTGTACCAAGGTTTTTATACACCTTCTGATTATTTTTGTTTCAGGCGACGATATGTGAAGCCACCAGAAGACGATTGATAATCATTGGTTCTTCAAATACAAATAGATTCCGTCCATTATTCAAGATATAATTAATTTAAATATAATTTATTATAAATGTAAATCATTCATAATTGTGGCCACTCAATTTAATTTTTTTTCTTGTCATAAGCATTTAGTTGGAGCCAAATTAAAGTAAAAATTGCTTGTATTGTTCAGCATATATCCTCTGTTAATGAAATATCATACAATATTGGTTTATTACAATATTATTGTCTCGCATTTTACTGCAACTAATTTGTTATTCAATCTATATGAAGTGAACCATTTATTCCTGCCTTGTTGTGTGCGCAGGCAGCAATGCTTTTGGATGCTTTTGGTTGTCAATTAAATGATTTTTTGTGTAACAAGACATTAACTTGTACCTCCCACAAGGAATCATTGGGGTTCAAGTTAATTTATTATGTGGTGTAACTATTTCTTTCATCCATAAATTATCTGTTCCATGTCAAACCTCTCAAAAAATTATTTAGATAGAAATGGATTATTCTTATATGTAAACATTTATTTTTGAGTAAAAGTATGATTTTTGTTAAATAAAACTATAAAAAAAATATAGTTTAGATTCTCCTTGTTGTTAGATGTAAATGTTTATTTTTATACTATCTAGGATGTTATGTGTACAATTTTGATATAAGAAAATATAATAATAATCTTATAATCAAATCAAAGCAATAGTTCATGAAAGCTCCATAATTCTTGTTTTTGAGTACATGTATGATTTTTGTTGAATAAAAACTTTAAAAAAAATACAGTTCAGATTCTTTGTTTTGTCAAAAAAGTACTAATATAATATGAAATATATAATACATTTATAGTTTAGTTTAGTTTAGTTATAATGGGAAAGTTTAGGCGAGGTGCCTTTTTAACCCCATATCAACTACATTGTGTCGATGCGATTCTTGAAGGTGTTAGTGGTCTCAGAATTAACAACGTCGGCTGGTAAACTGTTCAATGGTTTATTACTTGTTGCGAGAAGGTATGTCTTCTACAGTTCAATCCTTTATGGAAAATAGGCTTGAAAAATCTCAGGTGATGTCCTCAAGTTATTTTCTGCTAATGTTACTTCTCATTTGGAAAAAGTCATCAAACTGTTTTTTAAATCAAAGCAATAGTTCATAACAGTTTTAGAATTCTTGTTTTAAGTACAAACAAAAAATACAGTTCAGATTCTTTTTTTTTGTCAAAAAAGCAATAATATAATAAGAAAATATAATAAATTTAAATCAAAGCAAAGTTTTAGAATTCTTGTTATTGTTCTGACGTTGGGGGTGCATGTCTTTCGGATAAAACGTCTGGAATTGTAGAGCCTACAATGTTGATACTTTTTAAGTCGGGCGAAAAAAAAAGTTACTATGGAAGATCCTTACTCGTTTTGTGAAATTTGTAGAATAAACCACACATCTGGAAAGAAACATTCATTTTCGTCAAAACATACAGCACGATTGAAAACAATTTTGAAAAAGTTTGGATCAAAGGTAAGGTCATATTTGAATCATAAAGCTAGGCCCTCATATGACCGGTTTTCTGAATATTATTGATTGGGGTGGTAGGCTATGTACTCTCCCGGCGGGGCACCCATCGCGGTTGGTGACCATTCATGTAGGCCTAGCCTAGTCAAAAGGTTCAGTGCCAAATAATGCACTTCTGGCCATTTTAATGTTCATCCACAATCATTCAAAATAAAAATTCACTGACCGGCATTAACAAATTATATACTAACTTAACTAACTAGCTAGGCCACAAAGTTAAAAAGGCGCTAGTTCCGTTTCGCACCTGTTTTTATTTCGACTTCCTTTTGACTCCAAATTGTTAAGCAGCTTATTGTGAATACTACACCTTAACATTGGGCCTCATAAGTACTTTTATGAAGAAGAATCACATAACAAGTAACAAATAAATCCTTAAATTGATGATTTTACAGACATGTTTCTCGCATACCGTTCGCGAATTTAGCATACTCGAAGTTCAATATTTTCGTTTCTATGGAGCGCCAAAAGAGCAACAACAATAGATGGTTAAAACCTCAGTGGAATGCGTCTTCTTTTAATGCATTTATTATTGAAATACACGTTTAATTTTAATATATTTTGTCAATAAAAATGCTGTAACATTTTACTGCTAATAATTTGCTGTTTTCAAATAGCAACCAACCCTAGGCCTAAGACTAAGAGGAATATTATTTAGATCAGATATACCCCTACAGTACATGTAATATGATGATGAATTTGTCGATTTTCATTCCTAAAAGTTCCTGCAAAAACCATGTACAGTATCAACAGTAATATTTTTGTTGCATTAACATTGACAAAATATGATAAAATTGAACGTAATTTTGACCAATAAATGCATTAAATATACGCAATTTACTGAGTTTTTAGCCCTCTATTATGATTGCTCTTTTGGCGCTCCATAGAAACAACAACATTGAACATGGAGTATGCGAAATTCATGAACCGATTGCGAGAAACACGTCTGTAAATTCATCAATTTAAAGGATTTGTTTTTTACTTTTTGTGTGACCTCCTTCGTAAAAGTATTTTTGAGGCCTAATTCTAAGGTGTGGTACTCACGATAAAGTTACTTAACCAATTTTGAGTCGAAATAAACGATAGGTGCGAAACGGAACTAGCGCCAATAAAAAAGCCTACACACACAGTTAACACTAAACTGAGGAGTGTAGGCCCTAGCTATTACTGATCATAAATGATTACTAAACAATAATAAACAAATGATTATTAATATTAAATCATAAAATATATATATGTTAGAAAATGTTTGTAATTTTAGATTTCAGATAGTAAGAAAAAGCTCCTAAATCCAGTGATCTCTAAGGCTAGTTCAGAGTTATCAGCTGTCAATGTGTGGTGCTACATGTGCTCTGTAGAGGTCAAAAGACATGTCGCAGACCACCATGCCATCATTATGGATGCAGGTCTACTGGAACACCTTGCAACGTATGTTCCTCTTTTAAACCTTTTTAATGTATATATGAAGTTGGGTTAGGGCACCTTCCACCCACCCTAATTTTATCACAGCACTCACTCATTCTGGATTCTTGGAAGAACTTACTCTTTACTTTTGTAATTTATGACCTAGACTCGCCTGACAGTTCCTATTGCATATCATAATTTTCTAGTACATTTGGTTATGCATTTAATAATATTTTTTTTGTAGACCTGAGCATGCCAAAAAAGTTCACCAGTTCTTTTGGGAAAATAGGTTAAGCAAGGAACAAAAAAAGAATTATCTTGTAAATGAGGAAGGACTAGATTCATTCAAAGAAGCTTTAAAAAATGCTCTTGCCTGCTACGAAAATGAGGAAGAAACACAGTTGAAGAAGGTAATAAATGATGATAGATGTAATCTAAGAGCTACCGTTTAGGTTCCCCCCAGACTATATGCATTGCACGTCTTTGAATGAAGAGTTAATACTGTGAAGTGATAATACAAATATTAAATTAATGGTTATTTCTACAGCAAGCTATGAAGATAAAAGAAATTGAGTGTACACAGACGAATGTAGTCAACCAGAAAGAAGAAGACCTACAAATCACTACACAGAGTGAACAACAGGTGTGGACGACATGTAACAGAATCAGTACCCACTGCTTACTGTATACCTTTGAATATAATTTTTAATTTATTTATATTTTTTTGTTTTGTACTGAAATTTGTTGTGTATACTGTATTGTCAGTGGTGGTTTTTTTTATTTTGAAGTAGGCAAATAATACATTTTTCAAAATTTAGGATCCCCCTATGACTGTTGCATATTTGTCACAATATGTATCATTTTACCTAAAGTAAATAGGTAATAAATTCCTCTTTTAAAATAAATTACGTTACTGTGAAATTATTTCCTGAACCTCTTTAGAGTGGGCCAAGTTCTGGGCATTCATCTGGTAGTTGGTAAGTGTTTGTTTTTATTGTAATTAAATTTGAAATTTATCTTCTTAATTTCATCTTTATCCATAATAGCCCATGTATAACAATGAAGTGCACACAATTTAAAAAAGTGTATTATGCAATATTTGTGCATATATTTGTAAAAACCAACAAATATATCCTTAGACCAATAACAATATTATTATTTTTTAGGGGAAACTCATCAAGTGGAATTAAACCTCATTCAAAAGTACAAACAGAGGGTGTAAGTAAACCTCATTCAAAAGTACAAACAGAGGGTGTAGTCTACAGTGATGGATTGACATTTATTGGCAAAAGTGTACGTTTCTCTTTCGTTTTATGTTCACAAAGAAACTAATGATATAGTAGTATATAGTACTTCATAGCATCATATTATCTATTTAAATATATGTTATATTTCATTTTTGGAGCGAAAGGCTAGGAATATGAACCGAAACCGCTTTACTATAAAGTTTGTGGATGTAATTGTTGCAAATTATTCCTAATTATATTGATTGTTTTAGAACTGTTTACCTGATGGCAATGTCCACACCGGTGCTGTGCCTCCATGGTTGAGAGCTGATGATGGTGAGCCAACACAGACAAAACCCATAGGACCAACTGAGCAAGACTTCCAAGAACATTGTAAGTTGTGGTATATTCAGTTTGAAAGGCGTACCATGCCCACTCACAATGTCATATCTTAAATGTAATATCTAGTCTAAATAGTATTTGTGTTGCAAGTTATCTTCATGGTTGATTAAAGTCGGTGTAATTTTCTTCTTTCAGTGAAAAAAGAACGTAAACGTAAGTTAAATCCTGCCCGTGTTGGAGCAAATTTTGATCGTACATCAACAAACAATCCTGATTGGATGCCTTCATTTGGCCGTGTTTGGAACTCGGGAAGACGATTACAATCAAAGTAGGTTGAATATGTCACTGGTACATAATTATTTTATCATTTCGCTCAATTTGAGAATAACAGAATATATTTTACCTACCTACTGGCCTGTAACGCTGCAAATTTTTTCCCCCAGTGAATCTGGCCTTTGCCTGCAAGTTTTACTTTGTTTTATATTTATTTATATGTTTGTGTTCTTTTTTTAGACAACAATACCAACGTGAAACAGGCAACTGGAAAAAACGCAAAACAATGAATGGACATCATAGTGGAAAATATTAACTATTCACCAACTACAGTTATACACACAGAACAAGATGTTGGCATAACAATGCAGATTGCTTAGAGACCATGTCAAAATTATTCTACTGCAGTAACTACATTACTGCAGTAGATCACCTTATTGCATAAATAAAAGACAATGTAATATTGCAGTACAAAACTTCCGTATTTTATTTGTTGAAAACATTCATGACAAACCATAACAAGATGAACATCATACAAGTGTATTTACACAGAAAAAAGGTATAAAAGTTACTGTTAGAATACCAATAGGTAGGGATGGAATCTTAATTACACGGAGAGTACTGGACATATTTTTGGGTGTTTTGGTCACCGACATTGGTTTCATACTATTACCAAAACAATATGGCTATAATTTTAAATTTACATAAATATATATACAAACAGTCGAAGTAGAATCAAGGCTGTCATTGAAAATACTATTGCTATAAACACATTACGGACATATCAGGAAACCTAGTCAATATCTTTGTGCACACAAATCTACCGATAATTAACGAAAACTGTATAACATTAATAAAAGCATGATATAGTACTTTGCTATAGATTATTAGCATTTCAAGGTGATTTTTCGCAATACAAACATCTTATCTCCGAACTATTACTGGGTGATATTAATTAGGGTGGGAAAATTAATCAAATATACTTCAAAAATATTATACAGGATACTATCACAGTAGTATCAAACTACAGAATTGTGATTTTGTTTTTAGACACTCTGAAATATAAATGATCCTAGCCAACTTTATCCACAACTCTAGGTAACTGGTTTTACTCTAATCTGGTTATTTTCATCTAGCTCCAATCTTGTAGATCCAAACTTATGCTGATCAACCGAGTTACCACTTGTGAGAGGCGTGGCAAGTCTGCTGTTTTCACGGAAAGTGCGTAACTGTTCACTGAAATAAAAATTCAAAATATATCATTTTTCTATATATAATTTGTCTTATGACTTGAACATTTCAGTGAGAGTTGTACAACAATTCTATTATGAAACATAACTAACCTGGCTGGTATGTAACCTCTAAACTTTGACACTGATAGTGATGATAGACCGGGTACAGTTGATGACCCTGAATTTTTATCTAAATAAGAACAATTTTAAAACATTGTAACCGCATTAATAATACTAATATAACACTGTGCAAACCAACATCACTGTCAACGAAAAAGCAGTTTTTTGTCCGAGCAGGATCTAATGAATTGTAATGTGCAACGCTTTTAGCATTAAGATTGACATTATATACCATTAGCCTACTACTAGACTAATAAATAATTTTAAACTAACATTTACCTCCAAAATATTTGCGCCATTTCCTCTCTAGCACCTGGTCAGCAGATTCATGTTGAGGCTCTCTGAAAGCTGGTGAATTCCTAACAGTGGAGTAAACTGGATACCCTGTTGAAATATTCCTCCTATAAGAACTGGTATAATCCGATGGTACGTAACGACTTGATGGAGGGAGTCTATTGGTTGGCTGGTAACCATAAGCAGGCTGTGTATCATATGGCAAGTACGAGCCGTTGTGGAACGGTTGAAGGGATGGTGGTTGGCGAGACGGTTGCTGTGGCTGGAGGATTGCATCATTGATGGACGCGTGTGGTGTACCTTTTTGTGTTTCGCTGTTTTGCGGTAGTTGTTTTTGTAATAGTCCCATGACGTCTGTTAACTGTTTGTTGACTTTGTCAATGGATGATGTGATTGGCTGAATCATGGAATCGTTCATTGTCACTCTCTGCGTTAATAATGAATCAAGTCCCTTTAAGATATCTGAGGTTTGGTCATTCTGCATGCCTATTCTTTCTGCAGAGAAAAACAAACATCATTCATTCAAATTTAATAGGCAAAGTGGATAATATAGGGAGCGTTATATATGTGAGGACCTATGATCTAGTTATGTCATGTTAATTCATTATGCACAAGACAAGTTTTGGGAAACTGGTTCAGATGACGACAAACTACCCAGGATCGTCGCAATTCTAAAGCTTCTTATTGCCAAAATGTATGTATGTTTGTACCTGTCTGAGGTAAGCCACCTCCTTCTGGTCGATATCTTAGTGTTTTAGTATCCTCCTCATCTTCTTCGTTTTCATCAGATGAATGGCTAAGGCTTAGTTGATGTGTATGTCGTCTCTGACTCTGGTGAGGTATATCACTCAGATCACTATCTGAACTCTAGCAATTAAAACAAAAATCATTTTAAGTTTATTTTAAGTTAAGATTATAAGTTGTCTGCAACAGGCAAGTATACATTTTAGTATATGGGATACAAACAATGCATGATGCCAACCAAATGGTGGGTTATACAATATTTTATGCTGTATTCTCTATAGTTTCTAGAATCTGTCAATTTGAATTAAATGAATGAACTGTTTCTTACATAATTAAGTGATTCTTCTAACTGTTTCAATTTCTGTTCTTTTTCTCGGACTAGTCTCCGTCCAGCAGTTACATTAATAACTGCTTTATCCAACTCTATGGCTTCCTAGAAAAAAGAAAAAAAAAACATTTTAAATCTTTCAATAAATATTTCTCTGTTGTCTCTTATAATAAAAATATGGTATATCCGCATTGAACATCCACCACTTCACCAAATACATTAAGGTACTAACTTACCCTCTCTAAGCTAAGCTTAACATCATCCAGCATTGATGTACTGCTTGTTGACAGACCAGCAATGTATTGATTGCGTACATCTCTTCTCCATTCCTGCTTGGCATTCTGTAGCTTTGACTGACGGTGTTTCAATGTGTTCTTCTGTTTCTTGAGAAAAGCCTTTGCACGGTTTATTGCGCTGCCCTCTTCTATTAGTCGCACACGCAGTTGACTTAAAAAGTAAGTATTAATAATCAGTTATTTTATAGCTCTCTTTTATTCAAATATTATATCATAATATATATACATATATCATTTATTCAGAAGTTACTAAGGTACTCTATCCCTGAGTCAAATAGATAATATTAGTAAGTCAACCTCTGTTGTTCACTGGTAATAGAATAGATTATAGAGAAGTACATGATTGAAGTACCTTTCTAAATTGTAATGATAATTAAATACAAAATTCTACCTTTGTTGCAGGTGATTATGAATATTCAAATTAGCAAACTCTTCCGGGTCACTTGTATCAAATTCATCATCTTCAACATCAAGCCACGCATAGTGATGATTAGCTCTTGGCTTACTCTGCTGTAAAGAAGAAAATATCAAAACTAATTTTGATGAAATAATGATTTTGATTTTATCATTCTGGTTGGTTGTAATCACAGTGTAAAACCCGGTCTACACTATCAAACTTTATGTGACAAACAAACGTGATGTGCCCATATATGGATTTGATGTCAAATCACTACCATATTTAAGTATATCACTATCGTATTTTTCCACATAAAGTTTGATAGTGTAGAGAGAGCTTTAGAAACGCCTGTAATCTCCCTGAGAAACACTTCAATTCTGTTTCAGCTAATGTACTTATTAATCTCTTAATATACTTATGGTTTTCTATATAAATACATTTCAAGGTACTTACTAAAGTAGATTGTTTATTCCTAGTCCAGAGGCTCTCTGTGTGGTAGCTTCTACCACTATGTTGACGTGACCTGGGAACATCTGTGTCGTGTTGTGGATGACTCACATTTGTAAACATTTCTCTGGAATTCTCTTCAAAATCTTTAGGATTATTAAACAAAAGACAAGATATATTATATAACATAGGATGTTTAAATCATAATAGAATGTATTTGTTGATTGTAGTTTTTTATGCCATTTCATGCAATTGTCTATTAAGACAAAGGAAAAATAATTTTCTTACCATCAACATCGTTTTCCAACGACGGTCTTGAAAAATCTCTTGGATGAACCATTTCTATCCGCTAAAAAATGATGAAATTCATTGGCTCATCAAAAAATATATTGATACATAACAATCATATGGAAAAAACAGTTTCATATACAGTAAGCATGTACGAATTAAGACATGGACAGTACAGAATGACTATCAGTACATTGCATTGCAAATCAAGTCTTCCAATGCAAAAATATTTTGGTTACCACATATGACCAAGTATTATAGTCCCAGGGGGCCTAGGTATGAAATTTGGGGAAAATTAACAATGGAACTATCACTAAAAACTTGTTACCAAATTAACCTAGGGAATGAGATTATATTCCTGCATGGGATTATGCAATATGGTATGGTATGTATTTGAGTCAAATCCCTGTTGTTTTCTTACATGTTTTGAGGGTGTAAGAAGTTCATTTATGTCCATCACGTCTGCACTCGGTGTCATTCCTACAATGTTGCCATGGCGACCATCTTCAGTGCTAACATCTCCATTCATAGATTGGTGTTCTTGGCTTGGCTCTCTACGTTGTCTACAAACACAATGTGATGATTTTTTTCAAATAATATTTAAAAATAATGAAATAGTATTTTGACCGTCAATAATACTATACCATTCAGCATTAATGTGTAAAGTTTATTATAATATGATTATTATTAACATCGTTGTTAGACAGAGCATCATGGCCCGGGTGTGTTTCAAGTGGACCAGTGTAATTTAATAATTGTTTTCAAGTCATTTTCTTTGGTCTTCCAACTGGATTTGATTATTTCATTATATTAGGTCTGCCACTGTTAAGAAATGCTGAATATTGTCTGTTTTTTGAAGAAGATTTAACTTGAATCACTCACCTTCCTTCTAGTTCCTGTTTCTCTTGCTTCATCCGCTGGACATCATGTTCAAGGTCTTCTCGTTCACGTTTCAATATATTTAGCTGATTTCGTTCTTGTTTAATCTCATCCCTAATGTGTTTTAGTTGTGAATGCAACTCTTCAAGTTCTTTGGAGTTCAGTGGGGCTGCTTGGTTTGCAAATGTTTCCTACAAAAATCAAATCAAATCATTTGTTCATTGTACCTAACGATTCAATTTTAAAATTAAAAAATAAACATAATAATCATAAAATAAAATTGAAAATGCTCACATCTTTTTCCTCTTCAAACTTTATCTGATCATCTTCAAACTTCTTTCGTCTTTTTTTCAGATCATTTTCTTCTCTTTCAATCTGTGCAGCCAACTTCTCCAATTTTCTTTTTGTCTCATTTAATGAATCACCAGTTTCCTTAAGGGCACTTTCCTCATCTTCGTGTTTTCTATGGAGTTCTTCCTTCCTATCTTCAAACTCCCTCCGTAGAGTCTTCAGTTCTTTTTCATGGTCTTTTGCTAGCCTTGACTTTTCACTTTCAAGTTTAGAAGTAATTGATGTCCTCTCCTTCTCTTCCTGTAAAATAATACAAAACGATAAAAATCAATTATTATTATCAAACCTGTGTTGGGAGCAATATATCCACGTATGCCCACAATGAACTAACATGACATAGTTTGGTCGTTGCAAAATTGAAAGCTCCCTAATAACATGGACAGCATCAATGTTCAATACAGTACACTTAATATTGACCTAGAGTTTCTTTTAAATTGTACACACCTTTTTCTTATATTCCATCTGTATGCTCTTCATCTCCTTTTCATGTTCTTTCTTCAAATTATCAAGTTGTTTTCTTTGCTCTTCTTTGATTTCACTTTTTCTTTCTTTTAGGACATTTTCCAGCTTAAAAATTAACAATAACATTATAATAGTAAGTGAATCACTGTAATATAACACATTTTAAAGGTGAAAAGAGAACCCAAACATCAGAGTATTTTTTTATTTTTATTTATTCGACTTCTCACTAACTCAGTTAATGAAGGATCTGGACCAACAGGTGGTAAACACCTCTAAACCGGCCCAGTCCCAATTTGCACAGTGGCTGTGTGTGACAGTGGCTGTGTTTGTGTGGACTAGTACACCGGGGTAACCCCCTATTCGTCTCGAAAGATGTACTAGGTTCTTTAAAGTGCGCATGAGCTATGTGTACACTGGACCTACGGTTTATAGTCCTTATCCGAGAAGACTCGTTCTACCACCAGAACCATGGAGCGAGTGAGCCTCGAACCCTTGCCGATGTTATGGCTAATTAATTACGGTTCCACTGTCTTAACCGCTCGGCCACTCACTCACTCACTAATTATTAATTTAATCAATATTTAAGACCCAAGATATTTAAATATTTTAGAAATGTATTTACTCCATCCTCCATTTCTTCAACAGCAGCTTGTTTTTGTCTTGATGTTTGTAATTTTTCTTCTGTTCTCTTCATTTCTTCTTCATTGGCAACTTGTAACTTTGCAAGAACATCATCTAAATTCTAAAGAAAGAAAATCAAAGTAGAATAAAGAAAGCAAAAAAGAAAGTATAATAATTTAAAAAATTAATATATCTTGAATATAAATACTGGTACAGTTAGGTAATTGCAATACTGTATCAAATGGATGTCATGCTGTACATCATTTTTCTGAACTAAAATACTGTTGCTTTTATATGATCATAAAGTACATCTCTTAAAGTTGCAATCATCCTTTCCCTTATAGTTGTTTTATATTTAACATTTTTTGGTACTGCCTCACACAAGCGTTTTTTTTAAATTTTGGCCCTTTTAGTTTAATCAAATTATTTTAAATTATTATTATGAACTTATAAGAGAAATAAATGTTACTTTGATTGATTGATATCTCCTAAGAAATAATTTACATTTCTGGATGTGCATAACAAAGTACTGAGCATGAAGCAAATGAGGACACTAACCCGTTGATGATTATCCATGACTTCTTTCCTCTTTGTTTCTACTTCCTTTTCACACTCAGTTTCTAAATCCTTTAGAGCTGCTTTCAAATCACCCTCATACTTTTCTTCCATTTTACTTATTTCCTAAATAAACCAAAATTATTATTAGGTAATGTTTACAAATGAAAGAACAATTTTCTTTAAGTTAGCAAGTACAATATAAGTACTGTACAACATGTATCCTATTTTTTTTTATTTAGAAGTTCTACTACAAACTATTTTAATATTTAAAAGTACTACTAGAGTATATAGTACTACTACTGTATACATTTAAATAAGTCCTATCAGTGTCACTTGCTTTCTGCTAGCCATTGTAGCATATTAGAAGGTGAAAAATCACTCTAAAACTTGAAGATGCGTTTTAGCTTATATGTAAGCAGTATTTGTGGCATTTGCATTTTGTTAAAGGCAATTTTCCCTTCATAAGCCGGTTCTTCCCTACTTTTTTTAATGCACAAGATAACGCATAGGATTGTACTGTACACAGAATACTAACTTTTTCATTGTTATCTTCTAATTTCTTTCGTTGCTCTTCCTTATGTTCTTTAAGCTCATTTTCAATCTTTTCCGTCACTCGCTTCTTTTCTTTATTTAACTTCTCATCCTCACTTTCTTTCACTTCGTGGAGTTCTTCTTTGATTTCATTAATTTTCTTTTTCATGTCATTCCTTGAAAATTAATAAACATTAATATATTAGTATATAACATAATACAGCAGTGATGAATCTGTCTATTTCAATTATTCAGCAGCACAGTGGGTCCTTAATTAAAATCACTTTTAGAATCACAATTGTAATGTATATCTTTGCAGCACAGTCCATGTTCCCTCTGTGGAGGCCTTTGGTTTTAAAGTGAGTCAGTATCCTATTATACTGACCTCAACCTTTCCTCTTCTTCCTCCTCCTCTTTCCTGATTCTCTCTTTCATTTTTCTCAAGTTGTCAGTTTTCCCTTCCATCAGCATTGCTTCTTCATCTTCTGCTTCCTCTTTTACTTGACTTCTTAATTCTCTAACATTTTTGAAAAAGACAAATATTAATAATTTGATTGGCTTGTCAAAGCAAAGAATGAGAAAGAATGGTTGTGTAAATCTGCTTGACATTAGGGTAACATATCTAATAAATAATAATTTAATAACTCAACCCCAAAAGACTCACTTTATTGTTTGTTCTTTTTCTTTCTTCAATTTTTCTTCCTCTTTCTCCACTTCATTATCTATTGTTTTCTTCAATTCCTTTATCTTCTCTTCTTTGTCATCCAAAAGATCCAGTTTAACATCCTCCAATTCACTCTGTAATCGTTCCTTCATCTCTTTTATTTCCTTCTCATTTTGCGCTCTTAATTTCTTCTCTTCTTGTTGGAGGTCATCTTGCATTTCTATTCGTCTATAAAGTATAGTACACGATATAATTGGTTTTTCTTTTAACACTATTTGGGTAAGGAAATTAGAAGAACCTCTATTAAGTGTCCTCTGAATAGGTATATGTTACCTCTTGTTCTCTGACAAAACCCTTAAGGTCTAATATAAAATCCCTCAACAGTTTTTATAAATTCATCAGTGTATCTACATGTTCAGTTTTATAATTGAATTCCTAATAAAAAAAAATAAAATGAGCAGTTTACTTAAGTGCTGCACTAGCTTGGATTTCTGCTTTATGTTTTCTCTCCAATTCTTCATTTTCTTTCTCCTCCTTTTTCTTCCTCTCTTCTTCCTTTACTGCACTGTCATTATTCTTACTACTTATTGGTTTCTTCATCCATTTATCCATTGGGTTTATCTATAACACAAATTATTAATAATAGTCATAAATATATATAAATATTTTTTAAATTTTTGTTTGAAGTTGGTAAGTATTGGGAATCGAGTACTAAAGTCATTGGTGAAAACATCAATTTAGCTTTTATATTTTAAATGAACACTATCCTCAATGTACCTCATCTCTGGGAGTTGGCGAGTCGACAGGCTCTAGATCAGCTACGTCCATCACACCCAATCGTTTTGATATGCCAACACCAATTCCAAAATCCTAAGATAACAATAATAAATCTAAAATTAATATAAACAAATAGGAATATTGTGTTGTTGTACAGTGAAGATTAGTAATGTGTGCTTTATAAGATATTGATTATTAAAGTGGTTGATGCTGATTAAAAAATAAAAATACTCACTACATTAACATCGTCATCGTCACTATCTGAAACTCCAGCACCTTTCAGCATCCTTAGTTCAGATTCCGATTCCTGTTGAGCCATAACATAAACATAATATATAACATATTTATAATTTATGCGCATTGTATTTTCTAGATAAATAAAATTCTAATCCCAAGTATCTGAGATTTTAAACAATGTTTTCATTAACAAAGAAAATCATCACAAATAGCTTTATAAGAGGAGCTAGTTTTCATTTGACACATTGTTTGACACGTTCCTTAAATACAAAATATGGCAAATATCACCACTATTACATAATTGATGAGTAGAAATATTAAATAGTGAAAGTTTAATTAACTAAAAATGTGCTTACCCCATAGCTCAGGTCATTAATGTCCTTCAAATCGAGGTCAAGGTTCAATCTTGGTGTTTCAGATTCTTGCGACTAAGTAAAGGAAAATTCATAATACAGTATTAACAAATTTAATTTTGTTTAAGTATACCCATTTAAATGTATATGAAAGTTGAAAACGATTGATTGATTTTACATAATTTAAAGTTTGCGGTAATTTGTTGTTGATCAACTCTCCCAAAACTAGACTTTTCTTGAGGTCCAAAACACATTCCGAATACCAGACTTTAGGTAAATTAGGTCAGCCCAAAGGAGAGTTGACTGTACTTGAAAAAATAAAATTTACCTCATCTGAGAAGTCTGGCATCATTTGTACTTTTTCCTCTCGAGCACCCTGTAATACTGTTGTTTTCTGAGAACCATTTTTGCTTTTCAAAAACCGAGATGGATCATTTGACTGGCCTAGATCACTCTATATAACAAAACAACACATTGTATACAGTAACTATGTGGTCAACTGTATACTCAACAAAGTACAGATTTTACTAATAAAAACAGTTCTAACTTTTGTTTCCTTTATTCTGAACTATATATAATTTTAAAACTATTTAATACAGTATAATATTTAACAACATTTCTTGTTGCTACTAAATTCACTAAGTAACAATTGTCCATAGGACTAATCATCCTTATAAAATGGCAGAAAAAAAAAGTTAACTAGTTTAACAATTTCCTTTTTTTTATAAATATTTTCTGTTTATCATACTAGATAAATAAATTTAAGAATTAATTACACCAAATGTTGAGCCCAATGTTCCCTTCAGTGGGTCTTTTATTGAGCCAAGACCACCTAGTTTGCCACCAGCTGTACTGCCTAGAGACCCTACACTAGAGCCTAGAGTTGTGTCTTTTTTCAATGGTGCAAGAGACTGAAAAAGAACAAGCACAAAAGTTTAGCAATTTTATACAGTACTACAATACAATCATAAATTTGTAATTAACTTATGATCAGCAAGAAACCAATATGGTAAACACATACCAAGTGACTATCATCATCATGAGCTACGCTAGTTAGATCAATTAATTTGCTGCTGGTCTCTAGTTTAAAAAGGGCATTATATAATTAGTATAATCTCAAGCCATTTTTATTATTTAAAACGCTGATAAAATAATAACATACTGATCCTAAGAGTCCAATTTTCTTCTCATTAACATCCTTCTTAGCTGCTTTTTTTTCTTTCTTGTCTTTTTTCTTCTTTCCATCTTTCTTACTTCCGGACGCTTTTCCAGACAAGGCTAGCTTCTCTCGCTCTTCCTTGACCATTGACCGGTAGAATTCATCACAAGGGTGATCCCACACACTGTCCCCAGTTGAAAAGTTGAAGTAGTAGATGTCTTGATTTGTGTCTTGACTATCGGATTTAAATATAATTTTAATACAGTAAAACCCCTTCTTTGATATACCCCTATTCAGGGGACACTCCTATTCTTAATCTCAGCAAGATGAATTTTGTTTGGTCCTGAAGGTGTTCCCTTAATAGGAGTTTTACTGTACACCCATCAGTCTCATTTATTAGTCATGCTTAAACATGGTATTTGCTATGATCCAGAGATTGGATTTTAACCAGTTTGCCAGCTTATCTGAAATCTACAGTAGCCCTTACCATGGTTTCCAGTCTTCTGGTAAAGGTGCAATGATGCCTTCACGGGCAATCCACATCAACTCTGGGTCTTCATCTGGGTCTATACCAATCACACCTGCATACTCTCTAATTTCTATCAAAAGCAAACACAACATTTTGTTTCAATAATTTGTGATTGGGATTTGAGCTTCATCAGGCATGCCTATCTATGGAATGTTGGGTAATTTTATTCTGAGAGGTGATCAGAGGAGTACGAAATATTTAAGCGTAACCAATTGAGGATATGTCTAATTATATGTCAAATCATTACATTGAATATCTGAATAGCCTATAGTATAGTATAAGATACAGAACAGAACAAGTAACCTGAGTAGCCTATAGTATAGTATAAGATACAGAACAGAACAAGTAACCTGAGTAGCCTATAGTATAGTATAGATACAGAACAGAACAAGTAACCTGAGTAGCCTATAGTATAGTATAAGATACAGAACAGAACAAGTAACCTGAGTAGCTTATAGTATAGTATAAGATACAGAACAGAACAAGTAACCTGAGTAGCCTATAGTATACAAATAATGAATGTTTATGAGTGCAATGGTACAAATAATGGCACGAGGTGAATGATGAAAGGTTATATCAACGAGGCAAAGCCGAGTTGATATAACCTTTCATCATTCACCAAGTGCCATTATTTGTACCATTACACGAATACAAAACATTCATTATTTGTTTTATATAACATCTAGACGTTTTTTTTTCGTACACAAAAATGTTTCAAAAAGTACTATTTAACGATCGTTGAATAGTGCGTACTATTGCACGCCATGTGACCCACATTCGTCCAATCAAATGACAGGAATTTATATAGGTGTTATATAATATAGTATAAGAAACAGAACAAGTAACCTGAGTAGCCTATAGTATAGTATAAGATACAGAACAGAACAAGTAACCTGAGTAGCCTATAGTACAGTAGAAGATACAGAACAGAACAAGTAACCTGAGTAGCCTATAGTATAGTAGAAGATACAGAACAGAACAAGTAACCTGAGTAGCCTATAGTATAGTATAAGATACAGAACAGAACAAGTAACCTGAGTAGCCTATAGTATAGTATAAGATACAGAACAGAACAAGTAACCTGAGTAGCCTATAGTATAGTATAAGAAACAGAACAAGTAACCTGAGTAGCCTATAGTATAGTATAAGATACAGAACAGAACAAGTAACCTTCTTCATTTGGTTGGTAGTTCTCATCATAGTCTTCCTCCAGAATAAGCTGATCTCCCATTAAAGAAGACATTATTATGGTTTCTAACTACAGGTTATTCTTCAATGAATAAGTTCCTATAAAGAAAAAAAAAGAGGTTTGATAACAAAATAATAATAATAGGTAGGTTTATAATAGTTATTACTAGAATAATTCTAGGCCCTATTACATTACATACCTAAATAAATACAATTAATTAATATAATCCTATTTTATGCAGGGTCTGTGCAGTGTCAATCATAGTCTTTGCTTGTGCACGTAACACACGAAATTAAAATGCATAGGCTAAAAGATCTAACGGTCTAGCCTAGCCTAACTAACACAGAATATCCTAGGCCTTCTAGCTCGTTCGCTAATCAACCAAGGCTACGGCCTCCTAACCTATAGATAGGCTAGATAGGCCTTTTTTAGTTTAAATAGAGGAGAGGAGAGCCAGCAGAATGCAGGCCTAACTAAAATACTAATAAATATACTCAGATTGTACACAACAATGCGGTTGTGATATTGTTGATGTAAACCATAAATATATACTTTGTAAACATACACATTGTTCGTAGACTTCAATGCATTCAAAACAGTAGATTTCGATCAAAAATGATGTCCTTATAAACATTGTGTTTAGTGATTGTTTTTGTATTTTTTATTTAGCGTCGTTTTATTGTCAGCCGACGTTGAGGGCCAGCTATGAGCGGCCACATTCGTATTATTTCCCGTGGTAAAGTAGTAATAAACTCTTAATAACAACTTTAGTAAAACAAAACAAAAACATATTCAATTTGTTTCCTTGCTAATTTATTTTGTGTATAGTTAACATAAACATTTATAGAAAGCTACAATTTTAAAGCAACATAAATTGAAATAACTAGATGGTACGCTCGCTTCGCTCGCGTACCATCTAGGTTGTAGCCGCGACCTACACGTACTGCTTGTTTTTAAATTCAAATTCTATATAGTTTATATATAATTCATTGGTGCAGATTATCTATTTGTTGTTATTTTTTATATCGTTATATACTTTTTACAGTACACCAAACACATATTGGTAAGTTTCATCATGGGATTTGAACAATATAATGTTTGATTGCTTGTTTGGTGCACGTCATAATGACGTAATTGTTTTTATACGTTTAGGTCTAGTCTACAACTTATGTATTCCGAATGTTACTATAAGGTGATTCTACTAGAACTTTCCCTTCATTTGATGACGTACTGACAACACATTTCCCCTCACTTAGGTTCGGCTCTTCGTAAATGGCAGCACTCTCCGAATCGTTCACTTCTTGGTATTGATTATTAATTTCGATTTCTCTTACTCGTCTCTGCACCCGTCTATGCGCCTGTATTTCCTTGAAGAAAAAAATGATAAAAAGATATGCACCGTAAATTTGATTGATAAATTAATGAACGTATCCTATACTGTGAAAAATAATACCATCTGTCCCGATGTCATAGATAATACAATGGTTTGCCAATGGTATCTTCTCTATTTCTACTAGTTTCTGTCGAAGCAAAGTTCATCATACATGTTTACATTAGTCGCTCGTGATCTTAAGAGTTTGTTCCCAATTGTTTGGATAATTGGCAGTCGTTTGATTTGATTTGCCTGACTGGAAACGGAACCGTGCCGGAATATTTATTTTAAAATACCTTGAGTTCTTCAGAAGAGGTTTTACGTGACGTAGTCCTACTGGCACTACCAGTGCTGAGCTCTTGGTAAACACCAGAACCACTTGATGCAAACTGCAGTGCTTGATACTGAGAATGTTGACATTTTATTTCTCTTATTCGTCTTTCCTACACAAACAATATTATAGATACGTTTTGGTGAAAGTGTAACATTATAAATATTGACACATTAGTTAGTTGCAAACACCGCCTGTGTCATAGGCTACAATTTGAATTATCATACATGATTGGATAAAAAGCATCATGTGAATAATAATAATGCGTAGGTCCTATAACATACAGAATCATATAAGTAATGATGTTAAATGCGCGTTTGTCTATCTAAAATAGTGTTGTGGGATTTAATCATGTACTTATACATTTATCCAATTTAATCTAATATATATAGGTACATGATTTAATAAACATCTACTTACATAAATATAACGGGTTGTTATGAATGTAGGAACGGAGCCGAAGATAAATGCAAAAATAGCTACTAGTACTGTAACTATCGGAAACGATTCATCTAGAACGAGCTGATCTAGAAAATTAAATAATTGAACATTGTAAACACAAGAATAGAATAAATACAGTTTGCATTGCCGCTTGGTATGAGGTACTTTCTCATTATTCACTATATCTTTTAATTATTACTAAAGTTAATTCTTAAATGTTACCGTTAGACTGAATTCTTGTTTTGAATCCGTTCTATTTCAAAGAGTATAAATTAAGGTCATAAAACATAAAAAACGCAGGTGTACCTGTATAACAGTTCTTTAGTATTGTTATGTCATTAAACTTTTCATTCTCTGCATAACATGTAATATTTGATTGACATGTCTCATCATTAATTTCTATAGTTGCTGTACTTTCTCCTCCTCTCTTAATCTCTTTTCCATCTTGTAATATCAATACTGATGATGGCTTGGGATTGCCCTCTGCTGTACATGTTGCTACACCATCTTTAGATGTGAAATCAACATGAATATCTAAGAAAACAATAAAACAATCGGCTGGATGAAACTCGATTCGTAATTATTAGTTGTTTAGCGAAGAATTGGTGTAGTACGGCCAAAAGCTAGGCGGTTTTGGTGGTATGGAGTGGTGTGTATGGGACGGGTTTTCAACTGTTGTCAAAATAAGAACAGTGTTATTTGTACATACAATATACAATTAATTCTCTTGCTTCACTTGTTTTAGCATCCTCTCCTTTAAACTGGTCACTTAATGCTTTACATGTATATCTCCCACCATCTTCTCCAGTTGCTGATTTAATTTTAAGAACTGACTCTGATCTGTATTGTGCAATTTCATATCTAGAAGGGTTGTTGGTGTTGACTGTCTGTCCATCTTTATACCAAGTAATGTGAGGAATAGGATCCCCATCAGCTTTACTACAGATAAAGGTCACTGATTGACCTTCGTTGATGACATTTTCTGACGCAGAAAGAAGTGGTTGATCCAAGTCTGAGTAAAATTAAAATAGTGCAAGTAGTATCGTAGTTAATATACCAAATTTCAATCAATCAATAAAGTAATCTTGAAATACAACCTTATTTAAAAAGAGAAATTTCCTTGTCTTTACAGTTGCCAGATATGGCATACAGTCGGGAAGCATTACATATTTTAGACATTTAGGCCCCTATGCTTATTTTGTATGATTAGAATTATTCTAATTTCAGGAAAATTTTACATCATTTCTTTCCTCTCGGGAAGTTTGTTTTAGCAAACGAACTATTTAAAGGGCAAAATGATGCTTTCAATGTGAAAAAAAATTAAAATTTCTGTCAATAAGTTTTGTTATATGAATATGAATAATAATAAGAAGTTGTTAAAATGAGTATGTTACTCACAATATACAGTTAGAATAGACTGATTTGATCTTCCAATTTCTCCATCCATTGTTCGTATCTCACACAGAAATGTTCGTCCAGAATCATATCTCATTGGCTGTGACATCACCAAGTCAGCTTTCCCAGGTTTTATGTTTAATTTAAAACGTCCATTTTGTATCTTCTTATCATTAACAAGTACAAGAATAAATAAATTGCCATCTAGCATACCGGTACCCCATTCTATTGCATAAGGTGCAGTAGTAAACTGTGAATAATCACAAGTTATAACCACTTCAGCATCACCTTCCTTGGCTGTCTGGTCAGATGTTGTCACTAATTGGCATCGTGATTCTATAAAGATTATCAAACGTCCAGTCTTTATTATACAGTAATAGGCTATTAATTGAAAACTGTATATAAGATGTTTTTTTTTTAAACTTTAATTGAAATTATTGATGAATTCATTCATATATTTGTAATAATAATTGAGATAAAGTGTCTTGATAAAGCAATAATCATACATAACAACATTATAAATCTTATTTTGATTTAACATTCATTTGTCTGTTATTTTAAACAGATACAAATTATAATGCCTTTATCAGACCATATTCTATTGCATAAAAACTATAATTAGGTAGTACTGAATTAGTTTACCGAATAAAGAGTGTATAACAACTAACAGCACCAACCATACAGTCATATCTGTGGGGAAATGATAATATTTACATTCAATAGGCTTAATTAATATTGAAGTTCCCATCTATAATGGATGTAGTGTATACCTTATCTGTTTCACTATTTTTTCATTTCATTTCATTCATTTTATTCATCAATTAAAATAATTATAAAACATGTCAAAGATAAAATGCATACAAGATGAAAAGGATCAACAACAAAAAGCTAAAAGCTTCAACAGGGTTGAAGACAACTATAAAACAGCTAATACTATCAATATGCCTAAATAAAAATAATAACAACAGATATCAGAATCGTCATAATGATTCTACTTACGGTAACTTATCATCATTGATAAAGTCTTCAAATCAATGTTGACAACGCGCTCCTCCTTTACCCTCTTACACATAAACAAATTTAGATTACACTTTTTCATTAGAAACCAATCAATAAACGCCAATAACCATTATTACTATTAAATTAATTACTCACCTCTATTTCTGTGTACCTGCATGTCTGCGTTTTCATTTTTGTTAAAGATATACAGACAATCTTTGATATATATGTAATTTATTTGTTTCGATCTCGTGAAAAGAAGTTGGTTCGTTAGTTTCAATTATGTTATATCGTATTATTGCTGATTTGATTAATTTGTTACCACACAAACAAAATGACAACTTTTGTAAAAAGTAAACACTAATAGTCTCCATTTAATCTCGCCTTTTAAACTAACTTTTCGGAGATTTTCGATTACATTGCAACTCGTTTCCAATTGAAACTATATTTCTTCTACCCACCCGGAAAAGAGTGTTGTTATAAGTTTAATTGCTCAAATACTAGAGGAAAAAACTCCACAATTGTTGTTGATTGGTCTACACCTGTGTAGTTAAAAAAATGTCACATAATCTACAACATGCTGCTGCTTATGTTTTATATTTTATACCTAAATAATGTATTATTATATGTGTGTTGATAAATACTAAATACATTTAGGCCTAAGAAATATAATAATAACACTAAAAACTTGAGTCAACTAATAATACTCATTTATACAGTTCAGTTTAATTATTGTCTAATTAAACATTTGTGTACAAAAATAGGGTTGTACTGGCTAATTTGAATTATCCCCTTACAGACATGCTTATTTAAAGACAAATCGTGTGACACAAAAACAATCCTCAAAATTATGAAACACAAGAGAACTAGGCCTATAGATTTATTATTGGAATATAATCATATAGATTTTTTTGCTGTGCACATGTCCTTTAAACAACGCGATAAAAACAGTATAATAACACTACTTATTTCTACCTATTTTATAATGCTGCTTTCATTACATTAGTATGCCTGGTCCCCTAGATGATAATAACGAGAATAAACAAACGTATTTTATACATAAATTACGCTTAGGCAACTTTCAATTGTTATTGTACCGTAGTCCTATATTATGTTTTTGTTATGACTCTCGTATACTTACAGAAAACCATTTTGTATAACACTTTCGCTTATATATTTCCTCGTTTACCATCTACTTTATGTTATATATTTATTTCCTTCATGCAAAATTAAACAACATTTTTTTGTATTTATTAATTTATATTTTTAGTTATAGAACTGTTGAGAATAATGTGTTTCTGGAGTCTTTCCTTTTAGTGATGTACTGGTAACACCATCACGTGACGTATGTCCTTCGTACTGGGGATTTTGACATTCTATCTCAATCTTTCCTCCTCTTTTCTGAAAACAATAACATTAGGCCTATTGACTATTTTTAGATTAATCAATAAACCAAAAAATCAAACATTTTACTGAACCTTGACAGTAAATGAAATATCAATAATCATAAAGAGGATGTGTGCCAATTTGACTAAGTATGTAATATCTTTAAAAGATACATTTGATTATAATATTTCCGCGATAATACTGAATGTGCCACAGGAAATAATCAATAAAAGTGAGAGTTACACCCACAAAAGGGGGTTGTTGTTATGCAAACAAGATGCCTTAACAATTAATATTGTTTAGTTAGATAAGTTGTGTTACACTCCAAGGCATTATTGTACTGCGTCGTTTATTCAGAATTATTAATTTAAAAATGTTTACCTCTATTTTGCGCAATTCTTTCTTGGACGTAGTGAAGTCTTTTTTTATGTGTTGAAACTGAGGGTGTTTTATTTCTCTTTCCTAAAAAAATAATTGAGTTAAATCGAATGTTGTGGAATACTTAAGTAATACCTATAATATGTAGACGTTATTGTATATCATAACTGAAGGATAATATTTATTCCCAATTAATTTTTAAATACATACTACTTTATTAGACATAGGCTTGGTATATCTATCATCGTCTATGTCGGAGCTTGCTGAGCCTTTCAGACCTTGGTACTGAAGATTTTTGCATTCAATTTCTATCACTTCTTTTTTCTAGAAAAAAAGTAGTTCCTATTTGTTAATTAGAAAGGTGTTGATAAACGTCTTATGTGGCGATGTCTAGTAATGGTGCGCTGAGTATTGTTCGTTTAAAGTGTTTTATTTTACTTTTAAAATACATACTATTTTTGATGTAGGCTTGACATATCCCTCCTCATCTATGGCGATAATAGAGTTTTCCGAAACTTGCAGATCTTGGTAGTCATGGTCTTGAAGTTCGATTTCTCCTACTTCTCTCTGTTAAACAATACCGTAGATGATGATTGTGTAAACATTGATGTTTAGTTTTATATAGTTTGCATGTATGTATCCCTTACAAGTACTATTACTATTAGTTTGAACCTTACTTTACAGTGTGCAAAAATGGTAACACTTGCGTTTGAATTGTTACACATTAGTATAATTATAATGTTTAAAATGTATGTATACCTGTATTCTTGTTCTGGATATAGCTTTATTTGACGTCCTGTTAGCACTAGCCTCCACTGTAGGACCTTTGTTGAGCTCTTTGCAGTCTCCAGCATTTGAAGAAAATTGCAATGATTGATATTGATGAAGACTTTGACATTTGGAAATGATTTCTTCTTTCATTCGTTTTACCTTAAAAAATAACAGTAAAAACAGATAATAATACAAGTTTGTTTAAACGTACAAATATTAAGTTTCAAGAAAAAAAAAATGATATAATTTAGAACTATACTTACATAGATATAACGGATTATTAGGAAAGTCGGAGCAGAGCAAAGAATTGCAGTTATTGTTATAGTTATCAATATACTCATTGTACATGAACAGCCACCTAGAAAATTCAATGTGGAATGTTGAAATATATATTATCGTAGCACACTTTGCTGCTAAAACAATATTAACCATAAATCATTATAATATCATGCCAACTGGTACAACAATTTAAATATCAATTTGCGCAGTAAGATATACTTAGCACAACTATGAGAATACATATTATAGCGCCTATGCACAGGATATTTTTACGGCAGAAACACTTGTACTATACCTGTGTTACACTCAAGTGGTGCTGTTTCACGAAGCCTTTCATTCTTTGCATAACATGTAGGTCTAATACTTGTTTGACATATCTCATCATTAATTTCTATAGTTGCTGTATTGTTTCCTTTCTTAACCACTTCTCCATCTTGTAATATCAATACTGATGATGGCTTGGGATGGCCCTCTGCTGTACAGGTCGCAAAACCATTTGCAAGTTTAAATGTTACAATAATATCTAACAAAAGGGATAAAAAAAAGTTCTGAACTCTAGTAGTCATTTTCACTTATGACGCAACAAACGTATATTTGTACATTATTTACCGGAAAATATGGAAAAAAAATGTGTTAATGATAATGGTGGAACATTTCAAGAACTTATAAGCTTTACATACTATATATGTTAAACTGTCTTCCTTCACTTGTTTTACCATCCTCTCCTATAAACTGATCACTTTCTATTTTACATGTATATCTCCCATCATTTTCTTCAGTAGCAGATATAATTGTAAGAAATGACTCTGTACTGTTGTTTGCAATCTCATATCTAGAAGGGTTGTCGGTGTTGACTTTCTGTCCATCTTTGTACCAAGTAGCCCTAATGTAAGGAATGGGATCACCATCAGGTCTATAACAGGTGTAGGTCACTGATTGACCTTCATATGCTAATGCTGCTGATGCAGAAAGGAGTGGTTGATCTAAGTCTGAATAAAAATATGATGATAGATTACTGTGCTGGCCAATATTAACCACCTGTACAGTGTCATACAGGTGGACTATTATTATATTACAACCAGAAAACTATTATATTATATTAAATTATAAATTATAAAAATGGAAGATTCGTTTATCAGATTCTTTGTTATTTGAAGAAGACAAAAAATCAATGTTAACAATTGAATTATTGTTATATTATAATTTAACCTTACTCACAATAAACAGTTAGAATAGATGGATTTGAGCTTTTAATATCTGCACTTGTTGTTAGTATCGCACACCGAAATGTTCGTCCAGAATCATTCCTCATTGGCTGTGACATCACCAAGTCAGCTTTCTCCGGTTTTATGTTTAATTTAAAACGACCATTTTCTAGCTTATTATCATCTACAAAGTTAATAGTAGATCCATCTTCATATAGTTCATACCATTCTATTGCATACGGTGTAGTAGTAGTAAATTGTGAATAATCACAAGTTATCACTACTTCAACATCACCTTCTTTGGCTGTCTGGTCAGACGTTGTCAACAATTGACCACGTGATTCTAAAGATTAAGAATGCAAAACGTTACTGTCTTGCTTATGCATAAATTTATAGGCTATTATTATGGAAAACTAATGTAAGCAATATAGCCTTTTCCATTTTTTAAAACTTTAAGTAACATGATTGATGAATTGATACATTTTCTGATAATAAAGTATAAGTTATAAAGCAAAGAAGTAATCATGTATACATAACAACATTTATTCGCAGATACAAATTATAATGCATCTGGCAGAACATTATTAATTGAAAACTATCACTGGTATATTACTCTGAATTTAGTTTACCGAATAAAGAGTGTATAACAATTAGCAGCACCAACCATACAGTCATATCTGAGGGGAAATGATAATATTTACATTCAATAGGATTGATTAATATTGAAGTTCACATCTATAATAGATGTAGTGTATGCCTTATCTGTTTCACTATTTCACTATCAATAGGCCTAATAATAGGCCTAATAGAATATAAAGAATAATGTACAAAACATGTACTATATAAACAAAGCTAACAGTTATCAAATCATATTAAACATAATATACATTGATGATAATACATCTGTGTATTCGATACTCATGTCGATTGGTTAGAAAGTGTATAATAATAAAAACAACAGATATGTAACATTTCTTGTCTTCAGCGGCTAACGTAATCCTAGTAACTTATTGATAACGTCATTAAAAATATCAATGTCAACAACATGCTCCTCCGTTACCCACTTACAATACAATTATCTTTCTTGGTCATAATTGTAACCATTTAATAATTATCAGTTATCATAATAATCAGTTACATTAATTACTCACCTCTATCTCTGTGTACTTGCATCTCTGTGTTTTTAATTTTACGCAATAAGATATACATATACAATCTTAGATATATATGTAATTTATTTGTTTCGATCTCGTAAAAAGAAGTCATTTTATTCTCGCTTTTTAAACTAACTTCTGAGACAGGTAGTTAATAAGTTCGATTATATGCTCCTTGTTTTCCAATTAAAATGATTATTTCTGCTACCCGGAAAAGTATATTGTTTAATTATTCAAATAATGTAGTACAAAGATACTGATGGCCACAAATGTATTGTTGATTGTTGTTAATATCAGGCAACACTGTGATTTCACTCTGCAGCTGTGTCAGTTATTTCCAGCCTACTTATTATAAACATGTTGCTGCTTTATGTATTTTATACGGCGATGTTATAACTAATTACACTTCATTTCATAAATACAATAATATTCAACTCACAACACTATTTGCCACACCGTTTATTTTTAATTATTGTCTTAAAATGCCTCTCTATAAAATATTTGTATACAAAAATGGTATCTCACTGGGTAATGTAAACAATCCCCGTTCTTATTGAAATAAAAAAGTATAGCACAAACAATAATCCTCCAAAAACACCAAGGAACTATAATAGATTGACTATTAGAATATAATTGATACATTTTTTGCTGTATATAAAACTACGCTAGAAAAGCAGTACAATTAAGAATAAACTATAACTACACAAATTTAAGTATAAACATTTCTACCTATTTTACAATGCTCTAATTACATTAGTAGGCCTAGTCCCTTAGATGATAATAACGAGAATAAACAAAACTTATTGTATACATAAATTACGCTTAAGCAGCTTCCAATTGTTATTGTACTGTAGGCCTATATTATACTTAAGTTTTTGTTATGACTCTCGTATACTCATAAACAATTGGATAAACTCTCGCTTAGAGCAAGGTTTCATTTCCTCGTTAACCATTTATTTTATGTGTTTGTTATTAATTTCCGTCATGCAGAATAATATAACAATTTGTGTTTGTATTTATTAAGTTATATATTTAGTTATAGAACTGTTGAGAATAATGTAGTTCTAGAGCCTTTCCCGTTTGTGACGTACTAGTAACACTATCACGTGACACATCCTTCGTACTGGGGATTCTGACATTTTATCTAAATCTTTCCTCCTGTTTTCTGAAGAAAAAAAATATAACAATATTGATTATTATCGAGATTAATTGATTTTTAAAACTCAAAACAAATAATAATGTTTTTATGGACTTTGACATTATATAAAATATTAATATCAATGCTATTACAAACCAGTGCACATCCTTTTCCTAAACAAAATTAGAGTTCCAAGTTTGTTAATTAGTTTAAATTAGGTCAAACGTCTTGTGTGGCGATGTCCGGTAATGTTATGGTGACATAGCCCTACGTTTATTATTGTTCGTTTAATATGTTTACTTGTACTTTTGAAATGCATACTATTATTGACGCAGGCATGACATATCCCTCGTCATCTTCGATATCAGAGTTTGCTGAAACTTTCAATTCTTGGTAGTGATGGTCTTGACATTCGACTTTTACTTCTCTCTGTTAAACAATAGATGGTATTTATTTAATCAAGTTTAGTTTTTGTGTGAAATAAGAAAATGTAAATGAACTGTAATTATTTGTTGAGTTTAAATTGTGTTACTTGAATTTACTCTCCACTTTTGAGATACATACTTCTTTATCAGACATAGGCCTAACATATTCCTCGTCATCATTGTCAACATCAGTGTTTGCCGAAACTTGTAAATCTTCATATTGGTGACTTTGACGTTCTATTTCTCTTACTTCTCTCTGTTAAACAATAGAGACGGTGTTTTGTAGTAAACATACTTTTAAGGTCAATTTAAACAGACGAGCTTAACTTAAATTTTACCCGTATTCCTGTCCTGGATCTTTGTTTATTTGTCGTCCCGGTAACAGCAGACTCCATGGGTTCTTTCTTTAGCCATTTGTAATCCTCAGAATTTGAAGAAAATTGCAATGCTTGATACTGAGACTTTTGGCACTTGGAAAGGATTTTTTTTATTCGTTTAACCTTATAAAAGAGAAAAGTAACGATAACTCATAACAAATTACCTCCGCCAAAGTTATATTTTCACCCATGATTGTGTATGTTAGTGTGTTTCATTTTTAAATCTCACCAAACTCGGAGACAAAGATCTACAGGTATGACTCAATTCTCACCGGAGGTTGGATATTATATAGGGGAATTACTGTAGGTGGATGTATGCATTCTTAGATTAGCCTCTAGTGTATATCTGAATTATATTTGAATTTGAAATATTTCTTAATTAACCTAAAAATACTTACATAGATATGACGGGTTATTATAAACGTCGGGACAACGCATAGAATTGCCGTTATTGCTATTGTTAGCACTGTACTTATTGCATGCGAACAACCACCTAAAAGGTACAAAGTAACATGTTGAAATTGACCTCTGCATTCACCAGCAGCACACACCAACACTCATACATTCAAACAATGAACAAGCGCTGTATCCCAAATGTATCAAACCATCGTGTGCATAACAAAATACTCTATGTTATCTTTTCGACCACTACAACCCTAAGTTAAATCATATATGCATTTTCTATAATCTAATTCTTTCTTGGTTAAATACATTTGATGCCATGCTCTTAAGTCAAATTACCTGCGTTACAGTTCTCTAGAATAGCTGTATTACTCATTTTTTCATTCTCTGCATAACATGTAAGACTTGACTGACATATCTCATCATTAATGCCCAAGGTTACTGAATTTTCTCCTTTTATAACCAATTCTCCATCTTGTAAGATCAATATTGTTGTTGACAGTTTGGGATAGCCCTCAGCTGTACAAGTTGCAAAACCATTTTTAGGTTTAAATGTC
This sequence comes from Antedon mediterranea, assembly GCF_964355755.1. NCBI lineage: Eukaryota > Metazoa > Echinodermata > Crinoidea > Comatulida > Antedonidae > Antedon > Antedon mediterranea. Next base: position 4,712,605 of record NC_092677.1, read on the forward strand.
ACAGTGATATCTAAACAAGTTAGAATAGAAATGTAGCTTATTAATTGTGGGACAACTCTCTGGAATTGACAAACAAGTTGTATACCTGTTTGCATTCATTAAAAAACTGTTTATTTAAACCACCATAAAAAGCCTGCCAAAGCTTCGGAAGGCAATTAAAATGTAGACAACCAATGCAAACAAACATTCTGAACCGTTTATCTTTTATCGAAAGCATTAAAAGCTTCGAATCAATGCTTTATAGGTTGGCAGGACCAAGGAAGAGTGAAGTTGTAATCACTCTTACCTGGCAAAACATTTTAGGCCTATTGAAGATTGTACATTTACATACGGTATATATCCAACTGTTTTTCAACACTTGTTTTAGCATCGTCTCCTTTAAACTGATCACTTTCTGCTTTACATGTATATCTCCCACCGTCTTCTTCAGTAGCTGATTTAATCTTAAGAACTGACACTGTACTGTTATTTGTAATGTCATATCTAGATGGGTTGATATTTATTCTGCATCCATCTTTATACCACGTTAGGTCAGGAATAGGGTCTCCATCAGGTTTACTGCATGTAAATGTTACTGTTTCGTTTTTGAAGGTATTGGATGCGGAAGCACGAATAAGAGGTTTCTCTAAGTCTGAGAAAACAGATGGAAGAGACTACAATATTAGAGATAGTATAATTGGTTGTTTGCCTAATGTCTAGCAGATTGTCTATTTAGTTTTTGTGCGCATGATTTTTATAATCTGTTTAAACCATAATTTATTGTAGGTCTATTTAATGATTTTGGTACTCACAATACACAGTTAGAACAGATGGATTAGATAAGTGATCTAATCCATATGTTGTTTGTATCTCGCACCGAAATCTTCGCTGAGAATCATTTCTCGTTGGCTGTGACATCACCAAGTTAGCTCTCACAGATGTTATGTTCAATTTAAAACGACCATTTTCTAACACCTTATCATTAACAAAACCAGGAGTAGTGACTACGCCATCTTCATTTAATTCATCCCATTGTACTGTATTAGATGTAGTAGAAGTAAATTGTGAATAATCACAAGTTATCACCACTTCAGCATCACCTTCTTTAGCTATCTGGTCAGATGTTGTCACCGAATGACCATGTGATTCTAAAGATAAGGATACTATACTTATTTATTCAGTAAAACATAGGATATTAATTATGGAAAACTATTGCAACCGGATTGAGCCTTTATATTTCAATTGCACTATTATTGTATAGATATTTTTTTTTAATTGTCTCTTAATAAGTTAAGTTGGAGATAACGTGTCTTGGTGGTAAAAGAAAGAATCAAAAAGTAGTAACAGGCGTCTACTTGTGTCTTTTTTTGATTTAAAATGTCTTTGTCTTTTATTTAAACAGATACAAGTTGTAATGCATCTAGCATGCAGAACATATATATTATTACTTAAAAACTACTAATAGGTAGTGTGTTACTAAATTGGTTTACCGAGTAAAGAGTGTATAACAACTAACAGCGGCAACCATAACACCATATCTGAGAAAAAATAAGGATTTTTACATTCAATAGATTAATTAATATCTACCGTTGATGTTGTTATAATCAACACTTAGTTCATTCACGGCCTAAAAATGTCATTATATCAACATTTCTGTCGTTGTCTTGTTGTTGCCAACCTCACATCGCCATTGATAACGTAATAACCGTAATAAAAGAATGAGATGATTCTAAATCACCGACTTCTTCTGCGCATTTCGAAGTAATGGCAACATGCTCCTGCTCATGAGACCAATTCAGACAGCTTCGTACGATGAGTCGTCTCGTCGGGAGAAAATAAACATGTTTGAATTTCTCCTGACACACCGGGCAAGACGACTCGTCTCGTCGGGATTCAACTCAGACAGCACCGACGAGTCAAGAAGTTTCGTGGGGCCTCGTCGTACAACGCTGTCTGAGTTGGCCTTACACGTTTACACATAAATATAATATATGGATTACAGTCATTGTCGAACACCAATCAACAAGGGCTTAAAAACTTTTATAAATTTTATTTAAATCATATTTATTACTCACCTCTATCTCTAGGCCTATACATGCTTATCAGCGTTTTCGATTTTTACGTATAAATAAGATATAAAGACAATATTTGATATATATGTAATTTATTTTTTCAGAACAATTGATGATGCTAAGAAGCTAAGCGTTAGTTTCAATTATGTTATATCTAAATCTACAAACTTCTTTGTACAGTACAGTAGACTCTCGAATCAGATCGACTGATGTCTTGTTCCCCGAAAACATGAAAAATGAAGATTAATATAAAAAAAATCAGACTTTCCATTTGGCATTTCAAATAAAGTTATTCACTTCCGTAGACAAAAAACGAACATAAATAATGATTTCACACAAAAAAACGGATAGGCCTATATTTCAGGTAAATAATTAGTCAATAAAAAATATGTGAAATTAAAATGGCATTTTCAACAAATCAATGTGTTTTAAATATATTTTCTAAGGAGACAATATGCCTATCTTTAATCAAAACTGTAGTAAAAATACAATAAATACGCAATTTTCCTTGCTAATTTATTTTCTTTAAAGTTAAAATAAATGTACGTGAAAACGACTTATGTATTCCGAATGTTAGAATAATGTGATTCTCCTCCTAAAACGTTTCCCTTATTTGACAACGTACTGACAACACATTTCCCCTCACTTAGGTTCGGCTCTTCGTAAATGGCAAGACTTTCCGAATCTTTCACTTCTTGGTATTGATTGTTACTTTCGATTTCTATTACCCGTCTCTGCACCCGTCGATGCGCCTGCTTGAAACAAATATGTATTTATATATTAACAATGATAAAGATATGCACACTGAATTTGTTATTAAAAGAATACCGTATATAAATAAAGAACATAAATATAGAAAAAAAGATGCAACCTGTCCCGATCTATCATAGGGATAACCGGTATGGTTCACTAAAATATTTATATTTCTAGTTTCTGTAGAAGCAACCACACGTGTTATTATCAGTGTTGCTTCTGATCACACAACTTTGTTTATGGAGGACGTAAGCGTAACGTAAAGCTCTGTCTATTCTAACAAACTTTATGTGATAAAAAAATGATGTAATATCACTACCATATTTGAGCATATCACTACCATATTTGGGCACATCACACTTTTTTTGCAAAACTAGTTTGATATTGTAGACAGAGCTTAATTGATTTGGCCAATCACAAGCGATGGATTATTTTAACTTTCACTTGTCATTGATCAATTCGCATGTGTTGCGTCTAAACAAAAGAAGTTAAAGCGTGGTTCCCACTAGCGACGCATCACAAGGATGTAACGCAACGCAAGTTAATTGACCAATCACAAGCGATGGCTTATTCGCTTGTGATTGCTAACTGTCTATAACTTCGCTTGTCATTGGTTAAAACGCTTAAGTTGCGTTTACGTCCTTGCGTTACGTTCTAGTGGGAACCAAGCTTTAACGAGGGTTAATCAAAGATTACATGTAATAGTAGTTTTTTGGTACCTCGAGTTCTCTAGAAGAAGCTTTACGTGACGTAGTCCTGGTACTGCGTCCATTATTTACTGAAGTATTTTTGCTGAGTTCTTGGTAAACACCAGAACCACTTGATGCAAACTGCAGTGCTTGATACTGAGAATGTTGACATTTTATTTCTCTTATTCGTCTTTTCTAAAGAAACAATAAAAATAGTGGGTGACAATATTAATATTAGATATAAATATTTATACATTTAGTATATGTGGTTTTTAAATCCTGTGTACACATCCTAAAATACTGCGTTCAAATCGCGACTCTATAATAGTCCACACCAAGATGTTACTCGTGTGTTATAAGCATCAAATATGAGACTTAATGACTTTCCCATATTCTATAATTGGCGAAACGGAATAATTTTAATCACTTACGTTAAAGGAAATTATAAAGACAACATTTTAATAATCTGACCTACTGTATGTTGGTACCGTATTTATAGTAAGATCTTTAAAAAAGGTTTCTTCCTCTCTTTTAACCTTCTTATTATCTGTATGATCCCTTTATAATCAGGTGGTTAAATGTCGTTCATGTTAAAATATATGCGTGCGTGTTAATAATCGAGAGTCTATACTTACATAAATATAACGGGTTGTTATAAAGGTAGGAACAGAGCCGAGAAAAAGCGCAGTTACTATAATTGCTACAGTTAGTACTGTAAATATTGGACACGATTCACCTGGAAATATAATAAATTTTAACATATGAATACCATTATTACAATGTTTAGGGCATTCAAAATCTTCATCCGCCACCCTGCTATGCTTGTTATACACCAAATAGAAACATAGCTTGCAAAATTATTTTATTGGTGATTTGATAAGAAAACTTAATGTTAATAAAAATACGTTATATCTACTTCTTACATTGATCGTAGTTCATAGATTTATTTTTTATTATTTCCAATCGATTAAAAGACCTTTTCATATCACAAACAATGATCGTGTGCGTGGTCCAAAACAAGAACTTAAATAAAATAAACTATAGGCTATGCATACTGGAAAATTATATCAAGGCCTATACCTGCTTTACAGTTCTCAAGTGTTGCTGTTTGTTTTAGCTTTCCATTCTCTGCATAACACGTAATATTTGGTTTACATATCTCATCATTAATTTCTATAGTTGCTGTATTGTCTGCTTTTACAACCACTTCTCCATCTTTTAATATCAATACTGATGTTGGCTTGGGATGGCCCTCTGCTGTACAAGTTGCAATACCATCTCCAAATGCAAAAGTAACATGAATAGCTAAAAAAATAATAATACAATCGGCATTATAGGCTACGGTTGATGCAACTCGATTCGTAATGACCATTTGTTTTTAGCATTTGGGTAAAATATATTAGTTAGAAGAATTGGTGTAGAGGCGGGTGGGGGCGGGGGGGGGGGGAGGGGGTCCAAAAGGGAAAGGTTTATACTGATATTGTCCAAATAAGATCAATATTAATTTGACATACTATAAACAAGTATGTTCATCTGTTTTCCCAAAAGGGAAAGGTTTATACTGATATTGTCCAAATAAGATCAATATTAATTTGACATACTATAAACAAGTATGTTCATCTGTTTTCCAACACTTGTTTTAGCATCCTCGCCTTTAAACTGATCACTTTCTGCTTTACATGTATATCTCCCACCATCTTCTTGAGTAGCTGATTTTATTTCAAGAACTGACTCTGTACTGTTATTGGTAATCTCATATCTAGAAGGGTTGTTGGTGTTGACTGTCTGTCCATCTTTATACCAAGTAATGTGAGGAATAGAATCACCATCAGGTTTACTACAGGTAAAGGTCACTGATTGACCTTCATAGACACTACTTGATGAGGCATCAAGAAGTGGTTGATCTAAATCTGAAGAAAAATAAGACGCTAGATTACTGGGCTTGCCATATTCAACACCTGTAAACAGGTGGACTGAGAAATCTGTGATCATCAACAAGAAAACTAAAAACGAAAATATCCTTTAGCAGATTCTTTGCTATTTAAGAGAATTTAATCTGTGTTACTCACAGTATACAGTTAGAATAGATGGATTTGAGCCTCTAATTATCCCCTCCGTTGTTCGTATTTCACACTGAAATGTTCGTCCAGAATCAGATCTCATTGGCTGTGACATCACCAAGTCAGCTTTCTCGGGTGTTGTATTTAATGTAAAACGCCCGTTTTTAATCTTAATATCATTAACAAGGTTAATAGTAGATCCATCTTCATTTAGTTCATTCCATTCTATTGCAACAGGTCTAGTAGAAGTAAATTGTGAATAATCACAAGTTATCACTACTTCAACATCACCTTCTTTGGCTGTCTGGTCAGACGTTGTCACCAATTGACCACGTGATTCTAAAGATTAAGAATGCAAAACGTTACTCTCTTGCTTATGCATAAATTTATAGGCTATTATTATGGAAAACTATAAGCAATATAGCCTTTTCCGTTTTTTAAAACTTTAAGTAACATGATTGATGAATTGATACATTTTCTGATAATAAAGTATAAGTTATAAAGCAAAGAAGTAATCATGTATACATAACAACATTTATTCGTCCAATTGTGTCCTGTTTTAGATTTAACATTCATTTGTCTTTTTTTTAAACAGATACAAATTATAATGCATGCGTCTGGCTGAACATTGATTATCAATTGAAGACTATTACTGGCATATTACTCTGAATTAGTTTACCGAATAAAGAGTGTATAACAATTAACAGCACCAACCATACAGCCATATCTGAGGGGAAATGATAATATTTACATTCAATAGCATAAATTAATCTTGAAGTTCACATATATCATTGATGTAGTGTATGCCTTATCTGTTTCACTATTGTTACTATCAATAGGCCTAATTAATAAATAGAATGTAAATAATAAAGTGTACAAAGAAAAGTACTGTAACTATATAAACAAAGCTAACAGTTATAAACTCATATTAAACATAATATACATTGAGGACACTACATCTGTATTCGATACTCATGTCGATTGGTTAGAAAGTGTATAATAATAAAAACAACAGATATGTAACATTTCTTGTCGTCCGCGGCTAACGTAATCCCAGTAACTTATTGATAACGTCATTAAATATATCAATGTCAACAACACGCTCCTACGTTACCCACTTAAAATACGATTATCTTTCTTGGTCATTTTGTAACCATTTAATAATTATCAGTTATCATAATAATCAGTTACATTAATTACTCACCTCTATCTCTGTGTACTTGCATCTCTGTGTTTTTAATTTTACGCAATAAGATATACATATACAATCGTAGATATATATGTAATTTATTTGTTTCGATCTCGTAAAAAGAAGTCATTATAATCTCGCTTTTTAAACTAACTTTTCGGAGACAAGTAGTTAATACGTTCAATCACATTGCTTCTTGTTTTCCAGTTAAAATTATTATTTCTGCTACCCGGAAAAGTGTATTGTTTAATTATTCAAATAGTGTAGTAAAAAGATACTGGTCACAAATGTATTGTTGATTGTTGTTAATATCAGGCAACACTGTGATTTCACTCTGCAGCTGTGTCAGTTATTTCCAGCCTACTTATTATAAACATGTTGCTGCTTTATGTATTTTATACGGCGATGATATAACTAATTACACTTCATTTCATAAATATAATAATAGTCAACTCACAACACTATTTGCCACACCGTTTATTTTTAGTTATTGTCTTAAAATGCCTCTCTATAAAATATTTGTATACAAAAATGGTATCTCACTGGGTAATGTAAACAATCCCCGTTCTTATTGAAATAAAAACGTATAGCACAAACAATAATCCTCCAAAAACACCAAGGAACTATAATAGATTGACTATTAGAATATATTACATAGCCTATGTAAATACGCGAACGTGATTGGTTGAAACTGCATCACATGACTACCGCTGCGAGGATCGTAAATCGTATATATTCTCGAGAACGATGATATTGACTGTGTAATTTTCGCGTAATTATCGTGTCCCCTGTCATTAAACATATAGATTCTCGAGTACGATGATATTGACTGTGTAATTTTCGTGTGCCAACACTCGCGTTGCCGATAAATAAACAAAAGTCATCTACTCGATCTTGAACTCGGGTGGAATTGTTACTCCATCGCAAGACAACGCTTCAACCGCTGGGCCACGGAAGTTGCTTGAAGAAATTAATCTTCTAAACTATTTAAGCTATGCATACATAGCGCCCTCATTTGTTATAAGTCCACCCTAAATGTGATGAAACACCGTTTATGATTGGTCAATACTCACGGTAGTAACCTAGTAACTAGTACGCGCTGAACATCCGGTGATTCGGCTCCTCGAAGATCGAGAAGACGACGAATTGTTTATTCGGCCTACCTGATTATAATATTATTATTAATAGGCTTATTGATGGAAATTCTTCTGTTAATTTAAACGACCTAGGCCTAAGTGAATATTTTATTGCCAAGGAATCATTAATTAGTAATTATCTGTATATTATTCTTCGCAAGGTAAGGTGTCTAGGCAGTACAATACAATAAGGAGGCCTAGGCCCTACAGTAGCTAGCCTATCTTCACCCAACCCAGCAGACTTGTTCTTGGCTATATAATATAACAGATATTGCCTTTTATATCGGTTAAATATAAGATTTGACATCCCCTCGGGAATGATATTAAGTTCTCGGGGAATATATATTTCCCTCAGCTGGCGCTTCGGGAAATATATATTCCCTCGAACTTAATATCATTCCCTCGGGGATGTCAAATCTTATATTTAACCTCTAAGCAGTCAATATCTGTATAATAATTGGTACATTTTTTGCTGTATATAAACTACGCGAGAAAAGCAGTACAATTAAGAATAAACTATAACTACACACATTTAAGTATAAACATTTCTACCTATTTTACAATGCTCTAATTACATTAGTAGGCCTAGTCCCTTAGATGATAATAACGAGAATAAACAGAACTTATTGTATACATAAATTACGCTTAAGCAGCTTCCAATTGTTATTGTACTGTAGGCCTATATTATACTTAAGTTTTTGTTATGACTCTCGTATACTCATAAACAATTGGATAAACTCTCGCTTAGAGCAAGGTTTCATTTCCTCGTTAACCATTTATTTTATGTGTTTGTTATTAATTTCCGTCATGCAGAATAATATAACAATTTGTGTTTGTATTTATTAAGTTATATATTTAATTATAGAACTGTTGAGAATAATGTAGTTCTAGAGCCTTTCCCGTTTGTGACGTACTAGTAACACTATCACGTGACACATCCTTCGTACTGGGGATTCTGACATTTTATCTAAATCTTTCCTCCTGTTTTCTGAAGAAAAAAAATATAACAATATTGATTATTATCGAGATTAATTGATTTTTAAAACTCAAAACAAATAATAATGTTTTTATGGACTTTGACATTATATAAAATATTAATATCAATGCTATTACAAACCAGTGCACATCCTTTTCCTAAACAAAATTAGAGTTCCAAGTTTGTTAATTAGTTTAAATTAGGTCAAACGTCTTGTGTGGCGATGTCCGGTAATGTTATGGTGACATAGCCCTACGTTTATTATTGTTCGTTTAATATGTTTACTTGTACTTTTGAAATACATACTATTATTGACGCAGGCATGACATATCCCTCGTCATCTTCGATATCAGAGTTTGCTGAAACTTTCAATTCTTGGTAGTGATGGTCTTGACATTCGACTTTTACTTCTCTCTGTTAAACAATAGATGGTATTTATTTAATCAAGTTTAGTTTTTGTGTGAAATAAGAAAATGTAAATGAACTGTAATTATTTGTTGAGTTTAAATTGTGTTACTTGAATTTACTCTCCACTTTTGAGATACATACTTCTTTATCAGACATAGGCCTAACATATTCCTCGTCATCATTGTCAACATCAGTGTTTGCCGAAACTTGTAAATCTTCATATTGGTGACTTTGACGTTCTATTTCTCTTACTTCTCTCTGTTAAACAATAGAGACGGTGTTTTGTAGTAAACATACTTTTAAGGTCAATTTAAACAGACGAGCTTAACTTAAATTTTACCCGTATTCCTGTCCTTGATCTTTGTTTATTTGTCGTCCCGGTAACAGCAGACTCCATGGGTTCTTTCTTTAGCCATTTGTAATCCTCAGAATTTGAAGAAAATTGCAATGCTTGATACTGAGACTTTTGGCACTTGGAAAGGATTTTTTTTATTTGTTTAACCTTATAAAAGAGAAAAGTAACGATAACTCATAACAAATTACCTCCGCCAAAGTTATATTTTCACCCATGATTGTGTATGTTAGTGTGTTTCATTTTCAAATCTCACCAAACTCGGAGACAAAGATCTACAGGTATGACTCAATTCTCACCGGAGGGGGTTAGATGTTATGTAGGGGAATTACTGTAGGTGGATGTATGCATTCTTAGATTAGCCTCTAGTGTATATCTGAATTATATTTGAATTTGAAATATTTCTTAATGAACCTAAAAATACTTACATAGATATGACGGGTTATTATAAACGTCAGGACAACGCATAGAATTGCCGTTATTGCTATTGTTAGCACTGTACTTATTGCATGCGAACAACCACCTAAAAGGTACAAAGTAACATGTTGAAATTGACCTCTGCATTCACCAGCACACACCAACACTCATACATTCAAACAATGAACAAGCGCTGTATCCAAAATGTATCAAGCCACCGTGTGCATAACAAAATACTCAATGTTATCTTTTCGACCATTACAACCCTAGGTTAAATTATATATGCATTTTCTATAATCTAATTCTTTCTTGGTTAAATACATTTGATGACATGCTCTTAAGTCAAATTACCTGCGTTACAGTTCTCTAGAATAGCTGTATTACTCATTTTTTCATTCTCTGCATAACATGTAAGACTTGACTGACATATCTCATCATTAATGCCCAAGGTTACTGAATTTTCTCCTTTTATAACCAATTCTCCATCTTGTAAGATCAATATTGTTGTTGAAAGTTTGGGATAGCCCTTAGCTGTACAAGTTGCAAAACCATTTTTAGGTTTAAATGTCACAGTGATATCTAAACAAGTTAGAATAGAAATGTAGCTTATTAATTGTGGGACAACTCTCTGGAATTGAAAAATAAGTTGTATACCTGTTAGCATTCATTAAAAAACTGTTTATTTAAACCACCATAAAAAGCCTGCCAAAGCTTCGGAAGGCAATTAAAATGTAGACAACCAATGCAAACAAACATTCTGAACCGTTTATCTTTTATCGAAAGCATCAAAAGCTTCGAATCAATGCTTTATAGGTTGGCAGGACCAATGTAGAGTGAAGTTGTAATCACTCTTACCTGGCAAAACATTTTAGGCCTATTGAAGATTGTACATTTACATACGGTATATATCCAATTGTTTTTCAACACTTGTTTTAGCATCATCTCCTTTTAAACTGATCACTTTCTGCTTTACATGTGTATCTCCCACCATCTTCTTCAGTAGCTGATTTAATCTTAAGAACTGACACTGTACTGTTATTTGTAATGTCATATCTAGATGGGTTGATATTTATTCTGCATCCATCTTTAAACCACGTTAGGTCAGGAATAGGGTCTCCATCAGGTTTACTGCATGTAAATGTTACTGTTTCGTTTTTGAAGATATTGGATGCGGAAGCACGAATAAGAGGTCTCTCTAAATCTGAGAAAACATATGGAAGAGACTACAATATTAGAGATAGTATAATTGGTTGTTTGCCTAATGTCTAGCAGATTGTATATTTAGTTAATGTGCGCATGATTTTTATAATCTGTTTAAACCATAAATTATTATTATAGGTCTATTTAATGATTTTGGTACTCACAATACACAGTTAGAACAGATGGATTAGATAAGTGATCTAATCCATATGTTGTTTGTATCTCGCACCGAAATCTTCGCTGAGAATCATTTCTCGTTGGCTGTAACATCACCAAGTTAGCTCTCACAGATGTTATGTTCAATTCAAAACGACCATTTTCTAACACCTTATCATTTACAAAACCAGGAGTAGTGACTACGCCATCTTCATTTAATTCATCCCATTGTACTGTATTAGATGTAGTAGAAGTAAATTGTGAATAATCACAAGTTATCACCACTTCAGCATCACCTTCTTTAGCTATCTGGTCAGATGTTGTCACCGAATGACCATGTGATTCTAAAGATAAGGATACTATACTTATTTATTCAGTAAAACATAGGATATTAATTATGGAAAACTATTGCAACCGGATTGAGCCTTTATATTTCAATTGCACTATTATTGTATAGATATTTTTTTTAATTGTCTCTTAATAAGTTAAGTTGGAGATAACGTGTCTTGGTGGTAAAGGAAAGAATCAAAAAGTAGTAACAGGCGTCTACTTGTGTCTTTTTTTTTATTTAAAATGTCTTTGTCTTTTATTTAAACAGATACAAGTTGTAATGCATCTAGCATGCAGAACATATATATTATTACTTAAAAACTACCAATAGGTAGTGTGTTACTAAATTGGTTACCGGGTAAAGAGTGTATAACAACTAACAGCGGCAACCATAACACCATATCTGAAAAAAATAAGGATTTTTACATTCAATAGATTAATTAATATCTACCGTTGATGTTGTTATAATCAACACTTAGTTCATTCACGGCCTAAAAATGTCATTATATCAACATTTCTGTCGTTGTCTTGTTGTTGCCAACCTCACATCGCCATTGATAACCTAATAACCGTAATAAAAGAATGAGATGATTCTAAATCACCGACTTCTTCTGCGAATTTCGAAGTAATGGCAACATGCTCCTGCTCATAAGACCAATTCAGACAGCTTCGTACGACGAGTCGTCTCGTTGGGAGAAAATAAACATGTTTGAATTTCTCCCGACACACCAGGCAAGACGACTCGTCTCGTCGGAATTCAACTCAGACAGCACCGACGGGTCAAGAAGTTTTGGTGGGGCCTCGTCGTACAACGCTGTCTGAGTTGGCCTTACACGTTTACACATAAATATAATATATGGATTACAGTCATCGTCGAACACCAATCAACAAGGGCTTAAAAACTTATGATTTTATAAATTTTATTTAAATGATATTTATTACTCACCTCTATCTCTAGGCCTATACCTGCTTATCCGCGTTTTCGATTTGTACGTATAAATAAGATATAAAGGCAATATTTGATATATATGTAATTTATTTTTTCAGAACAATTGATGATGCTAAAAAGCTAAGCGTTAGTTTCAATTATGTTATATCTAAATCTACAAACTTCTTTGTACAGTACAGTAGACTCTCGAATCAGATCGACTGATTTGTTGTTCCCCGAAAACATGAAAAATGAAGATTAATAATATAAAAAAATCAGACTTTCCATTTGGCATTTCAAATAAAGTTATTCACTTCCGTAGACAAACGAACATAAATAATGATTTTACTTATGAAAATACAATAAAAAACGGCTAGGCCTATATTTCAGGTAAATAATTAGTGAATAAAAAATATGTGAAATTAAAATGGCATTTTTAACAAAACAATGTGTTTTAAATATATTTTCTAAGGAGACAATATGCCTATCTTTAATCAAAACTGTAGTAAAAATACAATAAATACGCAATTTTCCTTGCTAATTTATTTTCTTTAAAGTTAAAATAAATGTACGTGAAAACGACTTATGTATTCCGAATGTTAGAATAATGTGATTCTCCTCCTAAAACGTTTCCCTTATTTGACAACGTACTGACAACACATTTCCCCTCACTTAGGTTCGGCTCTTCGTAAATGGCAGCACTTTCCGAATCTTTCACTTCTTGATATTGATTATTACTTTCGATTTCTCTTACCCGTCTCTGCACCCGTCGATGCGCCTGCTTGAAACAAATATGTATTTATATATTAACAATGATAAAGATATGCACACTGAATTTGTTACTAAAGGAATACCGTATATAAATAAAAAACATGAATATAGAAATAAAGATGCAACCTGTCCCGATCTATCATAGGGATAACCGGTATGGTTCACTAAAATATTTATATTTCTAGTTTCTGTAGAAGCAACCACACGTGTTATTATCAGTGTTGCTTCTGATCACACAACTTTGTTTATGGAGGACGTAAGCGTAACGTAAAGCTCTGTCTATTCTAACAAACTTTATGTGATAAAAAAATGATGTAATATCACTACCATATTTGAGCATATCACTACCATATTTGGGCACATCACACTTTTTTTGCAAAACTAGTTTGATAGTGTAGACAGAGCTTAATTGATTTGGCCAATCACAAGCGATGGATTATTTTAACTTTCACTTGTCATTGATCAATTCGCATGTGTTGCGTCTAAACAAAAGAAGTTAAAGCGTGGTTCCCACTAGCGACGCATCACAAGGATGTAACGCAACGCAAGTTAATTGACCAATCACAAGCGATGGCTTATTCGCTTGTGATTGCTAAAGGCCGGTGCACACCAAACGCGAAGCCGCGAATTTCGCGTTAAAAAGTGACGCACGCGGCAGGCGACGGACGCTTCCAGTGTGAACATACAAGCGAACAGTGTACGATAGTCGAATTTCAACTTCAACGCGTTGAAAACGACAGCCGCGAAGGCTTCGCACGCGAATTTTCAAAAGTTGAACCTTGGTCAACTTTTTGAGGCGTCGCGAGCGCGGTTTGCGTTCGTCAACCAATCAGAAGTCAGGAATATCTCTCAATCGACGACACCGACGGCAAAAAAATGGTGGCTGACGAGCGAGGTCTTTATGGAAATACTTACCCTTCTTGTCTTTACGATAAGGGAAGTAAGTCATACACAGACAGAAACATAAGGATTAATGCATGAAGACAATAATTTCAGACAAACATCTGTGTAGAAGAATGCCAGAAAAACTAGGCCTAAAACGCGTCAGAGATCAATTTGTAAAGTGAGTTGACAAGCCTATTTCTAGCCTAGGCCTAGGCCCTAGGCCTACCTAGGTTTAGGCAATACTAGGGCCTAGCTAGGCCTACCTAGCCTAGGCTACATATACCCTAGTAGGCTAGGCCATGCCAAGTAGTACTTATAGGCCTACATAATACTTACTAATCCCTACTAGTCTATGTGCTAGGCCAGGCCTAGCCTAGGTTAAGCCTACTACTAAATATGAGTACAGTACCTAGCCTACTTATTATTATTAATTAATATTTATAGGCCTAATATTTAGTTGATTTAGTGTTGTAAGGCTAGGATAGGCCTAGTAGTAGTAATATTAATACATAAATACTGTTGTTTTTTTTAGGTCAATTAGATGAACATTGATAAATGGGATCCTTCAGGCTATTACCAGCGTTACAAACTCCACCAATGACCAAGCTAGTAGTTTAAGCGGCCAGTATTATTATTGCCATGGAATTAAGAGCAATTGCTCCTCAAAAACGTGGACTGGCAATTATGAGGCTGATACAGGTTTGTATAGACTTTTTTCAAATGGGTATGTCAGTTGGTGACATACATTGGCCAGAAAAAAATGATTTGAGCAATATGCCTTACTATAGCAATTTTTTAATACTTGTTTCATTTTTTTTTTAATAGAAAATGGAAGAGATTAAGGAGGAGTTGGACTGTAACTAGTATTTATTAAGTGGTTATAGAAGGAAAGCTGAACTGAATGTCTTTTTTTAGCAATAGAGAACACATGGAAATATATGTATATGTTTTGTTATACTCCAATACTAAAAAAATAGTCAAATTGGCTGCCAGCTAATGGAATGTTTTTCATTTTATAAGTGAAAACATAAGTTTTGTTGGGTTTTTTCTATGTAAGTGATCTTAACTTCTATAATTTAAAATTTTTTTTATTTCTCTATTTTATGTACTTTCACTATTATATATTCATATTTTAGTCTACTCTGTAGCAATGTTAGTATACTTAGGCATACGGGAGTCACGACTTAAAGTTCAGTGAACTTACTGTGACTTCCATCCACCCACATTTAATATATTATGTTATGTAAATGTAAATGATATATATATAATATATAAGTGAGTGGAAAAAATAAATAAACGAAACGAAACGAAACGAAACTTTGTTAAAACTACAAAATGGCCTATTCAAATTTGATTTTAATCATCTTCATTTTTCATGATTCTATGGGACAATACATCTTTAAGTTTAGTGTCATTTTTTGGAAAAGATATATTGTCTTCCTGAAAATATAATTTAAAACATTTTCGTTGTGTGTAATACAGTATAACACTTTAGGGTTAGTTATTCACTTTTAACAATAATAATATTTCTTCAATTTTCATTTTTTTTGGGATGATACATTTTAAATTTATTATTTTGATATTATTTTGCAAAAGTATTCAGGAGTAGTAAAAAAGAAAATCTGGTTGATATTTAATGATACCTTTAAAAACAATGATTCACTATTTCAATAAGTGTATTTATGTGAAAAAAAAGTCATAAGATAATAAATACAGTGTAAATATGAGTTTGGGACATTTATTACATTTAATCAAATGAGAATAAAACTGTATGTTTTGTCATGAATAATATAATATTTAATAATAATTAGAAAATAAATGTGAAAACTTTACATTAATATATAGGCATATAGTTTATATTTTTAAAGTGACAAACCCATGAAGATTCCCAGTTCGTGTTTATATGAAATGTTTTATATGGTTATAATAACCTCTGTTGAAAGATATTTGTAACACCACTAATAAATACAGTCAGCAGATCACATGTACGTGTAATCAACATGCAATAAATGCTTTAATTCTTGTAACTGTATTGATATTGGATACATCTTCTTCTGTCCTTGTTATATATACATACAATCATGCACATTTCAGGCTTTGGAAAAGGATAACATTTTCCCACCAAAACCAAACACTGTGATTGGTGTAACCAGGGAAGAGTTAAATTACATTTTAATTTAACTCTTCTCTGGTTAAACTTACATAGGAAATACTTCAGAGTCATCTTCTCTGATTATTTTAAATGTAGCATTGTATTATTGGCCAACCCACTATCTCCTAGGCCTAGCAATCGCGACGAATCAGCACATCGTGACGCGTTTAGTGGGAACCGACAAGAAAAACTAATAGACGCATGACAATTCAACTTTCAAAGCGATCCGTCGAGTGACGCATGACGCTTCGCTTGTCATTGGTTAAAACGCTTGCGTTGCGTTTACGTCCTTGCGTTACGTTCTAGTGGGAACCAAGCTTTAACGAGGGTTAATCAAAGATTACATGTAATAGTAGTTTATTTGTACCTCGTGTTCTTTAGAAGATGCTTTACGTGACGTAGTTCTGGCCCTGCGTCCATCATATACTGAAGTATCTTTGCTGAGTTCTTGGTAAACACCAGAACCACTTGATGCAAACTGCAGTGCTTGATACTGAGAATGTTGACATTTTGATTTCATTTCTCTTATTCGTCTTTCCTAAAGAAACAATAGCAAGATACCATTGGGTGACATTTTATTTGAAATATTAATATTAGATATTTATACATTTAGTATGGTTTTTAAATCATGTGTACAAATCCTAAAATAATGGGTTTAAATAGCGACTCTATTATAGACCACACCAAGATTGTACTCGTGTGAATAGGCCTAATAATGATATAAATATGAGACTTAATGACCTTTCTATATTCTGTAATTGTCGAAACGAAATAATTAAAATACTATTTTTAATCACTTACATTAAAGGAAATTATAAAGACAACATTTTAAAATCTGACCTACTCTATGTTGGTACCGTATTTATAGTAAGATCTTTAAAAAAGGTTTCTTCCTCTCTTTTAACCTTCTTATTATCTGTATGATCCCTCTATAATCAACTACATTTGGTTAAATGTCTTTCATGTTAAAATATATGCGTGTTTGTTAATAATCGTAGAGTCTATACTTACATAAATATAACGGGTTGTTATAAAGGTAGGAACAGAGCCGAGAAAAAGCGCAGTTGCTATAATTGCTACAGTTAGTACTGTAAATGTTGGACACGATTCACCTGGAAATATAATACATTTTAACATATGAATACCATTATTATAATGTTTAGGGCATTCAAAATCTTCATCCGCCACCCTGATATGCTTGTTATACACCAAATAGAAACATAGCTTGCAATTATTTTATTGGTGATTTTATAAGAAAACTTAATGTTAATAAAAATACGTTATATCTTCTTCTTACATTGATCATAGTTCATAGATTTATTTGGTTTTATTTCCAATCGATTAAAAGACCTTTTCACATCACAAACTATGATCATGTGCGTGGTCCTACTTTTAAAACAAGAACTTACATAAAATAAACTATACGCTATGCATACTGGGCAATTATATCAAGGCCTATACCTGCTTTACAGTTCCCAAGTGTTGCTGTTTGTTTTAGCTTTCCATTCTCTGCACAACATGTAAGATTTGATTGACATATCTCATCATTAATTTCTATAGTTGCTGTATTTTCTCCTTTCTTAACCACTTCTCCATCTTGTAATATCAATACTGATGATGGCTTGGGATGACCCTCTGCTGTACAGGTCGCAACACCATCTCCAAATGTAAAAGTAACATGAATATCTAAAAAAACACAATAATACATTCGGCATTAGGCTACGGTTGATGCAACTCGATTCGTAATGACCATTTGTTTTTAGCATTTGGGTAAAATAAATTAGGTTTTTAAGAAGAATTGTAGAGGGGGAGAGTGAAAGCGGGGTGGTGTTGGTGATGGTGATGGTAGTGGTGAGGGAGTTTATAAATGTTTATTTTACATACTATAAACAATTATGGTTAGCTGTTTTCCAACACTTGTTTTAGCATCCTCTCCTTTATACTGATCACTTTCTGCTCTACATGAATATCTCCCACCATCTTCTTCAGTAGCTGATTTTATTTCAAGAACTGACTCTGTACTATTATTGGTAATCTCATATCTACAATGACTGTTAGTGTTGACTGTTTGTCCATCTTTATACCAAGTAATGTAAGGAATAGGATTACCTTCAGGTTTACTACATGTGAAAGTCACTGATTGACCTTCATAGACAATACTTTCTGCCGCAGAAAGAAGTGGTTGATCTAAATCTGAAGAAAAATAAGACACTGTAGATTACTGTGCTTACTACATTCAACACCTGTAAACAGGTGGACTGAGAGATCTGTGATCATAAACAAGAAAACTAAAAACGAGATCCTTTAGCAGATTCTTTGCTATTTAAGAGAATTATTGTTATATAATAAGTTATTGAAATTTAATCTGTGTTACTCACAATATACAGTTAGAATAGATGGATTTGATCTTGCAATATCTCCATCTGTTGTTCGTATCTCACATTGAAATGTACGTTGATAATCAGATCTCATTGGCTGTGACATCACCAGTTCAACTTTCTCATGTTTTATGTTAAATGTAAAACGTCCATGTTCTATCTTCTTATCATTTACAATGTTAATGGTATATCCATCTTCATATACTTCATCCCATTGTATTACATCAGGTGTAGTAGAAGTAAATTGTGAATAATCACAAGTTATGACCACTTCAGCATCACCTTCTTTGGCTGTCTGGTCAGACGTTGTCAACAATTGACCACGTGATTCTAAAGATTAAGAATGCAAAACGTTACTGTCTTGCTTATGCATAAATTTATATACTATTATTATGGAAAACTATTGTAAGCAATATAGGGGTTTCCATTTTTTAAAACTTTAATTAAAATTATTGATAATAAAGTATAAGTTATAAAGCAAAGATATAATCATACATAACAACATTTGTTCGTCTAATTGTGTCCTGTTTTCGATTTAACATTCATTTGTCTTTTTTTTAAACAGATACAAATTATAATGCATGCGTCTGGCAGAACATTGATTATCAATTGAAGACTATTACTGGCATATTACTCTGAATTAGTTTACCGAATAAAGAGTGTATAACAATTAACAGCACCAACCATACAGCCATATCTGAGGGGAAATGATAATATTTACATTCAATAGCATAAATTAATCTTGAAGTTCACATATATCATTGATGTAGTGTATGCCTTATCTGTTTCACTATTGTTACTATCAATAGGCCTAATTAATAAATAGAATATAAATAATAAAGTGTACAAAGAAAAGTACTGTAACTATATAAACAAAGCTAACAGTTATAAACTCATATTAAACATAATATACATTAAGGACACTACATCTGTATTCGATACTCATGTCGATTGGTTAGAAAGTGTATAATAATAAAAACAACAGATATGTAACATTTCTTGTCGTCCGCGGCTAACGTAATCCCAATAACTTATCATTGATAACGTCATTAAAAATATCAATGTCAACAACACGCTCCTCCGTTACCCACTTACAATACAATTATCTTTCTTGGTTATAATTGTAACCATTTAATAATTATCAGTTATCATAATAATCAGTTACATTAATTACTCACCTCTATCTCTGTGTACTTGCATCTCTGTGTTTTTAATTTTACGCAATAAGATATACATATACAATCGTAGATATATATGTAATTTATTTGTTTCGATCTCGTAAAAAGAAGTCATTAAAATCTCGCTTTTTAAACTAACTTTTCGGAGACAAGTAGTTAATACGTTCAATCACATTGCTTCTTGTTTTCCAGTTAAAATTATTATTTCTGCTACCCGGAAAAGTGTATTGTTTAATTATTCAAATAGTGTAGTAAAAAGATACTGGTCACAAATGTATTGTTGATTGTTGTTAATATCAGGGAACACTGTGATTTCACTCTTCCTTGCAGCTGTGTCAGTTATTTCCAGGGCCTACTTATTATAAACATGTTGCTGCTTTATGTATTTTATACGGAAATGATATGACTAATTACAGTTCATTTCATAAATATAATAATAGTCAACTCACAACACTATTTGCCACACCGTTTATTTTTAGTTATTGTCTTAAAATGCCTCTCTATAAAATATTTGTATACAAAAATTGTATCTCACTGGGTAATTTAAACAATCCCCGTTCTTATTGAAATAAAAACGTATAGCACAAACAATAATCCTCCAAAAATTGTGAAAGACAAAGGAACTATAATAGATTGACTATTAGAATATAATTGATACATTTTTTGCTGTACATTTAAACTACGCGAGAAAAACAGTACAATTGAGAATAAACTATAACTACACAAATTTAAGTATAAACATTTCTACCTATTTTACAATGCTCTAATTACATTAGTAATAGTATGCCTAGTCCCTTAGATGATAATAACGAGAATAAACAGAACTTATTGTATACATAAATTACGCTTAAGCAGCTTCCAATTGTTATTGTACTGTAGGCCTATATTATACTTACGTTTTTGTTATGACTCTCGTATACTCATAAACAATTGGATAAACTCTCGCTTAGAGCAAGGTTGCATTTCCTCGTTAATTATCTATTTTATGTGTTTGTTATTAATTTCCGTCATTCAGAATAATATAACAATTTGTGTTTGTATTTATTAAGTTATATATTTAGTTATAGAACTGTTGAGAATAATGTAGTTCTAGAGCCTTTCCCGTTTGTGACGTACTAGTAACACTATCACGTGACACATCCTTCGTACTGGGGATTCTGACATTTTATCTAAATCTTTCCTCCTGTTTTCTGAAGAAAAAAAATATAACAATATTGATTATTATCGAGATTAATTGATTTTTAAAACTCAAAACAAATAATAATGTTTTTATGGACTTTGACATTATATAAAATATTAATATCAATGCTATTACAAACCAGTGCACATCCTTTTCCTAAACAAAATTAGAGTTCCAAGTTTGTTAATTAGTTTAAATCAGGTCAAACGTCTTGTGTGGCGATGTCCGGTAATGTTATGGTGACATACGTTTATTATTGTTCATTTAATATGTTTACTTGTACTTTTGAAATACATACTATTATTGAAGCAGGCATGACATATCCCTCGTCATCTTCAATATCCGAGTTTGCTGAAACTTTCAATTCTTGGTAGTGATGGTCTTGACATTCTCTCTGTTAATACAATAGATGGTATTTATTTAATCAAGTTTAGTTTTTGTGTGAAATAAGAAAATGTAAATGAACTGTAATTATTTGTTGAGTTTAAATTTTGTTACTTGAATTTACTCTCCACTTTTGAGATACATACTTCTTTATCAGACGTAGGCCTAACATATTCCTCGTCATCATTGTCAACATCAGTGTTTGCCGAAACTTGTAAATCTTCATATTGGTGACTTTGACGTTCTATTTCTCTTACTTCTCTCTGTTAAACAATAGAGACGGTATTTTGTAGTAAACATACTTTTAAGGTCAATTTAAACAGACGAGCTTAACTTAAATTTTACCCGTATTCCTGTCCTGGATCTTTGTTTATTTGTCGTCCCGGTAACAGCAGACTCCATGGGTTCTTTCTTTAGCCATTTGTAATCCTCAGAATTTGAAGAAAATTGCAATGCTTGATACTGAGACTTTTGGCACTTGGAAAGGATTTTTTTTATTTGTTTAACCTTATAAAAGAGAAAAGTAACGATAACTCATAACAAATTACCTCCGCCAAAGTTATATTTTCACCCATGATTGTGTATGTTAATGTGTTTAATTTTCAAATCTCACCAAACTCGGAGACAAAGATCTACAGGTATGACTAAAAGGTACAAAGTAACATGTTGAAATTGACCTCTGCATTCACCAGCATACACCAACACTCATACATTCAAACAATGAACAAGCGCTGTATCCCAAATGTATCAAACCACCGTGTGCATAAAAAAATACTAAATGTTATCTTTTCGACCACTACAACCCTAAGTTAAAATATATATTATGCATTTTCTATAATCTAATTCTTTCTTGGTTAAATACATTTGATGACATGCTCTTAAGTCAAATTACCTGCGTTACAGTTCTCTAGAATAGCTGTATTACTCATTTTTTCATTCTCTGCATAACATGTAAGACTTGACTGACATATCTCATCATTAATGCCCAAGGTTACTGAATTTTCTCCTTTTATAACCAATTCTCCATCTTGTAAGATCAATATTGTTGTTGAAAGTTTGGGATACCAACCATTTTTAGGTTTAAATGTCACAGTGATATCTAAACAAGTTAGAATAGAAATGTAGCTTATTAATTGTGGGACAACTCTCTGGAATTGAAAAACAAGTTGTATACCTGCTTGTATTCATTAAAAAACTGCTTATTTAAACCATCATAAAAAGCCTGATAAAGCTTCGGAAGGCAATTAAAATGTAGACAACCAATGCAAACAAACATTCTGAACCGTTTATCTTTTATCGAAAGCATCAAAAGCTTCGAATCAATGCTTAATAGGTTGGCAGGACCAAGGAAGAGTGAAGTTGTAATCACTCTTACCTGGCAAAACATTTTAGGCCTATTGAAGATTGTACATTTACATACGGTATATATCCAATTGTTTTTCAACACTTGTTTTAGCATCATCTCCTTTAAACTGATCACTTTCTGCTTTACATGTATATCTCCCACCGTCTTCTTCAGTAGCTGATTTAATCTTAAGAACTGACACTGTACTGTTATTTGTAATGTTTATATCTAGATGGGTTGATATTTATTCTGCATCCATCTTTATACCACGTTAGGTCAGGAATAGGGTCTCCATCAGGTTTACTGTATGTAAATGTTACTGTTTCGTTTTTGAAGGTATTGGATGCGGAAGCACGAATAAGAGGTTTCTCTAAGTCTGAGAAAACAGATGGAAGAGACTACAATATTAGAGATAGTATAATTGGTTGTTTGCCTAATGTCTAGCAGATTGTCTATTTAGTTATTGTGCGCATGATTTTTATAATCTGTTTAAACCATAAATTATTGTAGGTCTATTTAATGATTTTGGTACTCACAATACACAGTTAGAACAGAGGGATTAGATAAGTGATCTAATCCATATGTTGTTTGTATCTCGCACCGAAATCTTCACTGAGAATCATTTCTCGTTGGCTGTAACATCACCAAGTTAGCTCTCACAGATGTTATGTTCAATTTAAAACGACCATTTTCTAACACCTTATCATTAACAAAACCAGGAGTAGTGACTACGCCATCTTCATTTAATTCATCCCATTGTACTGTATTAGATGTAGTAGAAGTAAATTGTGAATAATCACAAGTTATCACCACTTCAGCATCACCTTCTTTAGCTATCTGGTCAGATGTTGTCACCGAATGACCATGTGATTCTAAAGATAAGGATACTATACTTATTTATTCAGTAAAACATAGGATATTAATTATGGAAAACTATTGCAACCGGATTGAGCCTTTATATTTCAATTGCACTATTATTGTATAGATATTTTTTTTAATTGTCTCTTAATAAGTTAAGTTGGAGATAACGTGTCTTGGTAGTAAAGGAAAGAATCAAGAAGTAGTAACAGGCGTCTACTTGCGTCTTTTTTCGATTTAAAATGTCTTTGTCTTTTATTTAAACAGATACAAGTTTTAATGCATCTAGCATGCAGAACATATATATTATTACTTAAAAACTACCAATAGGTAGGTTGTTACTAAATTGGTTTACCGAGTTTACAGCGGCAACCATAACACCATATCTGAAAAAAATTAAGGATTTTTACATTCAATAGATTAATTAATATCTACCGTTGATGTTGTTATAATCAACACTTAGTTCATTCACGGCCTAAAAATGTCATTATATCAACATTTCTGTCGTTGTCTTGTTGTTGCCAACCTCACATCGCCATTGATAACGTAATAACCGTAATAAAAGAATGAGATGATTCTAAATCACCGACTTCTTCTGCGCATTTCGAAGTAATGGCAACATGCTCCTGCTCATGAGACCAATTCAGACAGCTTCGTACGATGAGTCGTCTCGTCGGGAGAAAATAAACATGTTTGAATTTCTCCTGACACGCCGGGCAAGACGACTCGTCTCGTCGGGATTCAACTCAGACAGCACCGACGAGTCAAGAAGTTTCGTGGGGCCTCGTCGTACAACGCTGTCTGAGTTGGCCTTACACGTTTACACATAAATATAATATATGGATTACAGTCATTGTCGAACACCAATCAACAAGGGCTTAAAAACTTTTATAAATTTTATTTAAATCATATTTATTACTCACCTCTATCTCTAGGCCTATACATGCTTATCAGCGTTTTCGATTTTTACGTATAAATAAGATATAAAGACAATATTTGATATATATGTAATTTATTTTTTCAGAACAATTGATGATGCTAAGAAGCTAAGCGTTAGTTTCAATTATGTTATATCTAAATCTACAAACTTCTTTGTACAGTACAGTAGACTCTCGAATCAGATTGACTGATGTCTTGTTCCCCGAAAACATGAAAAATGAAGATTAATATAAAAAAAATCAGACTTTCCATTTGGCATTTCAAATAAAGTTATTCACTTCCGTAGACAAAAAACGAACATAAATAATGATTTCACACAAAAAAACGGATAGGCCTATATTTCAGGTAAATAATTAGTGAATAAAAAATATGTGAAATTAAAATGGCATTTTCAACAAATCAATGTGTTTTAAATATATTTTCTAAGGAGACAATATGCCTATCTTTAATCAAAACTGTAGTAAAAATACAATAAATACGCAATTTTCCTTGCTAATTTAGTTTCTTTAAAGTTAAAATAAATGTACGTGAAAACGACTTATGTATTCCGAATGTTAGAATAATGTGATTCTCCTCCTAAAACGTTTCCCTTATTTGACAACGTACTGACAACACATTTCCCCTCACTTAGGTTCGGCTCTTCGTAAATGGCAAGACTTTCCGAATCTTTCACTTCTTGGTATTGATTGTTACTTTCGATTTCTATTACCCGTCTCTGCACCCGTCTATGCGCCTGCTTGAAACAAATATGTATTTATATATTAACAATGATAAAGATATGCACACTGAATTTGTTATTAAAAGAATACCGTATATAAATAAAGAACATAAATATAGAAATAAAGATGCAACCTGTCCCGATCTATCATAGATAGGGAAATGATAATATTTACATTCAATAGCATAAATTAATCTTGAAGTTCACATATATCATTGATGTAGTGTATGCCTTATCTGTTTCACTATCATTAACAAAACCAGGAGTAGTGACTACGCCATCTTCATTTAATTCATCCCATTGTACTGTATTAGATGTAGTAGAAGTAAATTGTGAATAATAACAAGTTATCACCACTTCAGCATCACCTTCTTTAGCTATCTGGTCAGATGTTGTCACCGAATGACCATGTGATTCTAAAGATAAGGATACTATACTTATTTATTCAGTAAAACATAGGATATTAATTATGGAAAACTATTGCCAACCGGATTGAGCCTTTAAATTTCAATTGCACTATTATTGTATAGATATTTTTTTTAATTGTCTCTTAATAAGTTAAGTGTGAGATAACGTGTCTTGGTGGTAAAGGAAAGAATCAAAAAGTAGTAACAGGCGTCTACTTGTGTCTTTTTTCGATTTAAAATGTCTTTGTCTTTTATTTAAACAGATACAAGTTGTAATGCATCTAGCATGCAGAACATATATATATTATTACTTAAAAACTACCAATAGGTAGTGTGTTACTAAATCGGTTTACCGAGTAAAGAGTGTATAACAACTAACAGCGGCAACCATAACACCATATCTGAAAAAAATAAGGATTTTTACATTCAATAGATTAATTAATATCTACCGTTGATGTTGTTATAATCAACACTTAGTTCATTCACGGCCTAAAAATGTCATTATATCAACATTTCTGTCGTTGTCTTGTTGTTGCCAACCTCACATCGCCATTGATAACCTAATAACCGTAATAAAAGAATGAGATGATTCTAAATCACCGACTTCTTCTGCGCATTTCGAAGTAATGGCAACATGCTCCTGCTCATAAGACCAATTCAGACAGCTTCGTACGACGAGTCGTCTCGTTGGGAGAAAATAAACATGTTTGAATTTCTCCCGACACACCAGGCAAGACGACTCGTCTCGTCGGAATTCAACTCAGACAGCACCGACGAGTCAAGAAGTTTCGTGGGGCCTCGTCGTACAACGCTGTCTGAGTTGGCCTTACACGTTTACACATAAATATAATATATGGATTACAGTCATCGTCGAACACCAATCAACAAGGGCTTAAAAACTTATGATTTTATAAATTTTATTTAAATTATATTTATTACTCACCTCTATCTCTAGGCCTATACCTGCTTATCTGCGTTTTCGATTTGTACGTATAAATAAGATATAAAGACAATATTTGATATATATGTAATTTATTTTTTCAGAACAATTGATGATGCTAAAAAGCTAAGCGTTAGTTTCAATTATGTTATATCTAAATCTACAAACTTCTTTGTACAGTACAGTAGACTCTCGAATCAGATCGACTGATTTGTTGTTCCCCGAAAACATGAAAAATGAAGATTAATAATAAAAAAAATCAGACTTTCCATTTGGCATTTCAAATAAAGTTATTCACTTCCGTAGACAAACGAACATAAATAATGATTTTACTTATGAAAATACAATAAAAAACGGCTAGGCCTATATTTCAGGTAAATAATTAGTGAATAAAAAATATGTGAAATTAAAATGGCATTTTTAACAAAACAATGTGTTTTAAATATATTTTCTAAGGAGACAATATGCCTATCTTTAATCAAAACTGTAGTAAAAATACAATAAATACGCAATTTTCCTTGCTAATTTATTTTCTTTAAAGTTAAAATAAATGTACGTGAAAACGACTTATGTATTCCGAATGTTAGAATAATGTGATTCTCCTCCTAAAACGTTTCCCTTATTTGACAACGTACTGACAACACATTTCCCCTCACTTAGGTTCGGCTCTTCGTAAATGGCAGCACTTTCCGAATCTTTCACTTCTTGATATTGATTGTTACTTTCGATTTCTATTACCCGTCTCTGCACCCGACGATGCGCCTGCTTGAAACAAATATGTATTTATATATTAACAATGATAAAGATATGCACACTGAATTTGTTACTAAAGGAATACCGTATTAATAAAAACATAAATATAGAAATAAAGATGCAACCTGTCCCGATCTATCATAGGGATAACCGGTATGGTTCACTAAAATATTTATATTTCTAGTTTCTGTAGAAGCAACCACACGTTTTATTATCAGTGTTGCTTCTGATCACACATCTTTGTTTATGGAGGACGTAAGCGTAACGTAAAGCTCTGTCTATTCTAACAAACTTCATGTGACAACAAAATGTGATGTACCCTTATGGACACGATGATGTCATATCACTACCATATTTGAGCATATCACTACCATATTTGGGCACATCACATATTTTTTGCCAAACTAGTTTGATGGCGTAGATAGAGCTTAAGTGATTTGACCAATCACAAGCGATGGATTATTCCAACTTTCGCTTGTCTTTGATCATGCGTTGCGTCTAAACAAAAGAAGTTAAACGAGGGTTAATCAAAGATTACATGAAATAGTAGTTTATTGGTACCTCGTGTTCTTTAGAAGATGCTTTACGTGACGTAGTTCTGGCCCTGCGTCCATCATTTACTGAAGTATCTTTGCTGAGTTCTTGGTAAACACCAGAACCACTTGATGCAAACTGCAGTGCTTGATACTGAGAATGTTGACATTTTGATTTCATTTCTCGTATTCGTCTTTCCTAAAGAAACAATAGCAAGATACCATTGGGTGACATTCTATTTGAAATATTAATATTAGATATTTATACATTTAGTATGGTTTTTAAATCATGTGACTGTGTACAAATCCTAAAATAATGGGTTTAAATAGCGACTCTATTATAGACCACACCAAGATTGTACTCGTGTGAATAGGCTTAAGAAGAATATAAATATGAGACTTAACGACCTTCCTATATGTTGTAATTGTCGAAACGAAATAATTAAAATACTAATTTAAATCACATTAAAGGAAATAATAAAGACAACATTTTAATAATCTGACCTACTGTATGTTGGTACCGTATATAATAAGATCTTTAAACAAATTAATTCCTCCCGTATTATCTGTATTTTAAATTTATAATCAATTACATTTGTTAAATGTCGTTAAATTATATGTCTGTGTGTTCGTAGAGTTTATACTTACATAAATATAACGGGTTGTAATAAAGGTAGGAACAGAGCCGAGGAAAAGCGCAGTTACTATAATTGCTACAGTTAGTACTGTAAATGTTGGACACGATTCACCTGGAAATATAATAATTGTCAACATATGAATACTATTATTACAATGTTCAGGCCATACCCTCCCCTATGTCAAAATCTTCACCCGCCACCCTGCTATGCTTGTTATACACCAAATAGAAACATAGCTTGCAATTATTGTATTGGTGATTTGATAAGAAAACTTTATGTTACATTGATCATAGTTCATAGATTTATTTGTTATTATTTCCAATCGATTAAAAGACCTCTTTTACATCCCAAACAATGCTCGTGTGCGTGGTCCTACTTTTAAAACAAGAAATTAAATAAAATAAACTATACGCTATGCATACTGGACAATTATATCAAGGCCTATACCTGCTTTACAGTTCAAAAGTGTTGCTGTTTTATTTAGCTTTCCATTCTCTGCATAACATGTAAGATTTGGTTTACATATCTCATCATTAATTTCTATAGTTGCTGTATTTTCTCCTTTCTCAACCACTTCTCCATCTTGTAATATCAATATTGATAATGGCTTGGGATGGCCCTCTGCTGTACATGTTGCAATACCATCTTCATATGTAAAAGTAACATGAATAGCTAAAAAAAAAAAAAATAATACAATCAGCATTATAGGCTACGGTTGATGCAACTCGATTCGTAATGACCATTTGTTTTTAGCATTTGGGTAAAATAAATTAGCTTTTTAAGAAGAATTGTAGAGGGAGGAGGGGTGAAAGCGGAGTGGTGGTGATGATGATGGTAGTGGTGAGTACGGGAGGGAGTTTATAAATGTTTATTTTACATACTATAAACAAGTATGTTCATCTGTTTTCCAACACTTGTTTTAGCATCCTCTCCTTTAAACTGATCACTTTCTGCTTTACATGTATAATTCCCACCATCTTCTTCAGTAGCTGATATAATCTTAAGAACTGACTCTGTACTGTTATTTGCAATCTCATATCTAGAAGGGTTGTTGGTGTTGACTGTCTGTCCATCTTTATACCAAGTAATGTAAGGAATAGGATCACCATAAGTTTTACTACAGGTAAAAGTCACTGATTGACCTTCGTATACAGTGCTTTCTGAGGTAGAAAGAAGTGGTTGATCTAAATCTGAAGAAAAATAATACGATAGATTACTGTGCTTGCTACATTCAACGATGTTGTGTCGAGATCTGTGATCATCAACAAGAAAACTAAAAACGTAAGATCCTTTTGCAGATTCTTCGCTATTTTAGAAAATTGTTGTTATATAATAAGTTATTGAAATTGAATCTGTGTTACTCACAGTATACAGTTAGAATAGATAGATTTGATCTTGCAATATATCCATCTGTTGTTCGTATCACACACCTAAATATTCGTTGAGAATCATTTCTCATTGGCTGTGACATCACCAAGTCAGCTTTCCCAGGTTTTATGTTTAATTTAAAACGTACATTTTGTATCTTCTTATCATCTACAAGGTTTATTTTAGATCTATCTTTATACAGTTCATCCCATTGTATTTGAGGTGTAGTACTAGTAGTAATTACTTGTGAATAATCACAAGTTATCACCACTTCAGCATCACCCTCCTTGGCTGTCTGGTCAGATGTTGTCACTAATTGGCATCGTGATTCTATAAAGAGTATCAAACGTCTAGTCTTTATTAGACAGTAATAGGCTATTAATTGAAAACTGTATATAAGTTGTTTTTTTTTTAAACTTCAATTGAAATTATTTATGAATTCATTCATATATTTAAAAAAATATATTTTGAGATAAAGTTTCTTGATAAAGCAATAATCATACATAACAACATTAAAACGTCCACGTGTTCTTTTTTTGGATTTAACATTCATTTGTCTGTAATTTTAAACAGATACAAATTATAATGCCTTTATCAGACCATATTCTATCGCTTAAAAACTATCATTAGTTAGTACTGAATTAGTTTACCGAATAAAGAGTGTATAACAATTAACAGCACCAACCATACAGTCATATCTGAGGGAAAATAATAATATTTACATTAAATAGGCTTAATTAATCTTTAAGTTCTTATCTATCATGGATGTAGTGTATGCCTTATCTGTTTCACTATTTCACTATCAATAGGCCTAAACAAAAATAAATACAACAGGTATCAGCATCGTCGTTTTTGTCTTCCGCGGCTCACGTAATAATTTCACTACGGTAACTTATCATCATTGATAACGTCTTTAAAAATATAAATGTCGACAACGCGCTCCTCCGTTCCTCTTTCACATAAACAAAATTTAGATTACAATTTTTCATTAGAAACCAATCAATAAGCGCCTAAAACCATTATTACTATTTGAAATTATTTCACCTGAGTTCTACGTGCCATCATAATTAAACCAGTCGACTACTTTAATCGAATTTCAAAGAGTTTTTCAAAGTTAACAAGTATTTTTATCGTCATCGTCATCATCAATCACCATCAGTTTATCAACGTTATTATCAAGATAGCAATCATAATCAAATCACACCTTTTGTTATTTGCTGATCCCTTTGTCGTCAACATCAGAATGTTATTATGGTCATATTGTAAATTACATTAATTACTCACCTCTATCTCTGTATACTAGTCCTGCATGTCTGCGTTTTAACTTTTTACGTAATAAGTTAATAATTACATATACAATCTTTGATATGTAATTTATTTGTTTCGATCTCGTGAAGAAGATAGTTTCAATTATGCTATATCGTATTATCACTGATTTGATTTAATTGGTTACCACACAAAAATAACAACTTTTGTAAACAGTAAACAATAATAGTCTTTATTTATCAAGTCATTTTAATCTTGCTTTGAAACTAACATTTATGAGACAGGTTACTAAGTTCGATCACATAACTCGTTTCCATATATTATATATATATTTCTTCTACCCGAAAAGAGTATTGTTATAAGTTTATTGCTTAAATAGTAGATGGAAAAGAAACTCACTCCACAATTATTGTTGATGGTCTATATACTTGGGTAGGCCTGCGATTCTACAACATGCTTCTGCTTATGTATTATATTTTATACAGCAATATGTGTGTTATGAAATGATAAATACTATAAATAAACTTTATTTCAGCAATAAACACCAACAACTAAAAAGTTATATACCTTTAACATTACAGTCTTTAAAAATGTCTCTCCATATAAAACATTTGTATACAAAAGGGATCTCATTGGCTAATTTGAACTATCCCTTTGGCTTTACTGTTTGTGCTTATATTAAATAAAAATCGTGTAGCACAAAAATAATCCTATATTATGAAACACAAGGGAACTATTGATTGGTTATTATTATATATATATATATTATATATATATATTTTTTTGCTGTACATGGCCTTTAAACTACGCAAGAAAAACAGTACAATTGAGAATAAACTACTTATGTCTACCTATTTTACAATACTCTAATTCCATTAGTAGGCCTAGTCTATAGATGATAATAACGAGAATAAACAAAACATATTTTATACATAAATTACGCTTAAGCAGCTTTCAATTGTTATTGTACTGTAGTCCTATATTATACTTTTGTTTTCGTTATGACTCTCATATAATTGGATACACTCTCGATTAGAGCAAGGTTGCATTTCCTAGTTTAGCATCTATTTTATGTTTTTGTTATTAATTTCAGTCGTGCAGAATAATATAACAATTTGTGTTTGTATTTATTAAGTTATATTTTAGTTATAGAACTTTTGAGAATAATGTGGTTCTTGAGTCTTTCTTTTTTGTGACGTACTAGTAACACTATCACGTGACATATGTCCTTCGTACTGGGGATTTTGAGATTCTATTTCAATCCTTTCTCCTCTTTTCTGAAAACAATAACATTATTGATTATTATTTTGATTAATTGATTTTTAAGTCAAAGCAAATAAGTAAAAATCTTGACAGTATATAAAATAAAATATCAATTTCATTTCATCAAACCCAAAAGACATTTACAATCAATTAATTGTTAAATCAGTTAGTATCACACTCCAATTACTGTAGGCCCACCTCGTCGTTTCAGAATTATTAATTTATAGTGAAATTAAAAATGTTAACCTCTAGTTTGCGCACTTCTTTCTTTGACGCCTTAACGTGTTTATCTTTTTTTCTGTGTTTATTAGAAACTCCATGCAGTCCTTGGTATTGAGGATTTTTTACTTCTATTTCCTAAAAAAATAAGTTAACGTTAGTTGTTTCTGAATATTTTAGGTGATGATGGTGAGGTTAACTTAAATTCGTATTACCCCTATGAAATGAAATACATAATATCCCAATTTATTTATTTTTTAATACATACTACTTTATTAGACGTAGGCTTGGTATATCCATCATCGTCCACGCAAGAGCTTGCTGACTCTTTCACACCTTGGTACTGAGGATTTTTGCATTCGATTTCTATGACTTCTTTTTCCTAAAAAATTAGTTCCTAATCGTTAATTATAAAGGTATTGTTAAATATGTGGCGATGCCCAGTGACGTTATGGTTCGTTTAAAATGTTTAATTGTACTTTTGAAATACATACTATTTTAGACGTAGGCTTGACATATCCCTCGTCATCTATGTCAACACCAGGGACTGCTGAAACTTGCAGTCCTTGGTACTGATGATGTTGACTTTTGAATTCTCTTTCTCTCTGTTAAACAATAGATGGTCATGATCGTTAGGCCCAAACATAAATAATTTGTATATTTTGCTTTCAAAGGTGTATCTTCTTAAAAGTGTCTTAGAAATACGAAAATAACTAAACTAAATTTTAACTTGACTTGGTTAAAGTTAGGAACTCACTATTGACCTTAACTACGATTCTGATTTCAACTCACTCAACTACACATCAATTTGTAGCCAGGGAATGGTAACCATTTTCGTTGATCACCCATGTTTCTATTAGTGACTTTTCGATACATACTACCTTATTAGACGTGGGTCTAACATATCCCTCGTCATCTAAGTCGACATCATTGTTTCCCGAATTAACTTGCAGATCTTGGTACTGATGACGTTCAGGCTCGCTTAATCCTCTCTGATAAATAAATGGTTTGTGTTAGTATTATTGATGTTTAGTTGTGGTATTTGTATATATAATTATGAGGAAAAAAAATTTAAATAGCACAATTGACTTTAAGATACAATTTTACTTCCCGCTCTCATTTACACATACTGTAACTTTTTCTGTAACGCTTTGATCGGTCATGTGGATATTAGGGACTATAAGTTGAAATAGTGTCACTTAAGTACTAAAACGCTGTGATGATACCTCAATGGCCTTGGTGTATCCTTCGTCATCTATGTCGACATCACAGTTTGCCGAAACCTGCAGATCTTTGTACTGATGGTGTTGAAGTTCGATTTCTCTTACCTCTTTCTGTTAAACAATAGATGTTGCTTGTGTAAATATTGATGTTTAGTTTTATATACTCTGCATGACATGTATATGGAATAATAAGTAACTAAACTAGTGAACGTGACTTCACAAAAGCTATCAAATGGGTTGTTTGTTGTTAGGCCTACATAGAAAGTTTACCTGTATTCTTGTCCTGGATCTTGCTTTATTTGACGTCCTGGCAGCACTAGCCTCCACTGTAGGACCTTTGTTGAGCTCTTTGTAATCTCCAGAATTTGCAGAAAATTGCAATGCTTGATATTGTTGAGGAATTTGAGATTTTGAAAGGATGTCTTCTTTTATTCGTTTTAGCTATACAAATATCGGTAAACACAGATACTATCTAATTAAAGTTTATCTGTGCTTTCAATTATTATAAGTTTCAAGAAAGTATTTCATAAAAATTTAAAAGTACTTACATAGATATATCGGGTTATTATAAACGTAGGCACAGAGCAAAGAATTGCAGTTATTGCTAAAGTTATCAATATACTAATTGCATACGAACAACCACCTGTAAATGTCAATGTAAAATTTTGAAATAATGTTATCCACCAAAAAATGTTATACTTCAGAAACAATTACAAACGAAATCACACAATTTCATACATGCAACGTGCATCAACGTGCACAATATTCATCTAAAGTAATTTAATATTAAATTAAAACATTATTCTTCAACGAAGCAAGTGGGAGTTAGAGTTTGTCATATTGTTATTACTTTCGTCGTGGTCGTCGGCGTGTTGTCATTAACAAAGAAATTACACTCGATAGGGTGTGTTGTAATTAAAATTACCTGCTGTGTTTTTTTCATTTTCTGCATAAAATGTAAAACTTGTTTGACATATTTTATTAGTTCCTAAAGATGATGAATTTTGTATTATCAGTACTGCTGGCGGTTTCGGATAGTCCTCTGCTGTACATGTTACAAGATCATCTTCAGGTTTAAATGTTACAATGATATCTAAACAAAACGAGTAATATAACCTTGAGTACTGTTAATGTTCTTTATTCTTTATTTAGGGTCCCAAAAATATATTATTGAATTATTGTATATTTTATGAACTTTATATACCATATATATACAACTGTCTTCCTTCACTTGTTTTAGCATCATCTCCTTTAAACTGATCACTTTCTGCTTTACATGTATATCTGCCACCATCTTCTTCAGTAGCTGATTTAATCTTAAGAACTGACTCTGTACTGTTATTTGCAATATCATATCTAGAAGGGTTGTTGGTGTTGACTGTATGTCCATCTTTATACCAAGTAATGTAAGGAATAGGATCACCATCATGTTTAATACAGGTAAAGGTCACTGATTGACATTCATTGATGACATTTGCTGACGCAGAAAGAAGTGGTTGATCCAAGTCTGAGAAAAATTTAATAAAGTATCCATGTTACAAACTTGTTCTAAATGTTTGTAACAATATACTTACTTATTTGTTTCTAGTTTTACATATCTTCGATCTTACTTTTTACATACAATATATACCGTAATTTTAGAAATAAATACATGTATCTATATGATAATTTGGGTTTGTTATTGTAAAACTCGTTAGTGGGTGAATGGATGACGCCCTATAAATATCACAATGTGTATTAGATGTAGTTCCATGTAAACCTTTTGATTTCGTTTTTAAAGCGGTTTTAATTTTTCTATAAAATACATTTTACAAAATACAAATTAATGAATGAGCTCACGCTATTCCACCTGGTATAGTACATTCTTCCGGCAAGAGAGACACGTTCGACAATCATTCAACGTTCAGTCCGTAAGTACCACCATTGTTCAATGCTTATTTCTGATATCACAATTAACCCTACCCCTCCCCACCTCCTGTTTTATGTGTAACACTTTAAATAAGATTCATGCACGGTTTTA
The DNA here is from genome assembly GCF_964355755.1 of Antedon mediterranea. Lineage (NCBI taxonomy): Eukaryota > Metazoa > Echinodermata > Crinoidea > Comatulida > Antedonidae > Antedon > Antedon mediterranea. Next base: position 4,748,668 of record NC_092677.1, read on the forward strand.
TTAGGTTATAGAATTGTAATGTAGGCCTACTATAGGTAGTAGAAACTCTCGTTACAAGTTACATCGGCACGCCTTCTCCCCCTAATTGAATTTTGTGCCAATTTCTGATATACAACAAATCCGCAACGCTTGTTTAATGTTACAAACGATAGACCTAGATTCGCGTAGGCCTACTGTATTAATATTAGGCTTTTGGGTAACAAATGTCAGCACCCAAATCCAAGTATTCGAGTCATGTGAAAGTTACTGGTACTGGTAGCGAATTGTGTACATATTTCTTTAAGGTACACTTTTTATAACAACATTCATGTACTGCATACAGTATTCTTACTTTTACAACAGAAGCCATGGCCTAGGCTCAATCAGACACGATTGTCATTGCATCCAAATCCACTTTCAATTTGGGTAATTATACTGGCACTTCACCATATTCAACTTTGTGCATATTTTAAAAATATATATAACCCGCCTCATTTGTGTGTAACAATTTATTAACATTCATGTACAATAAAAGTATAAATATATAAATTATGTACTAAATTGTGTATTTTTTTCTATCATTAATCAGACAGAAATGACAAACGAAAATCAAGCTAGAATTGATAAGGCAATAAAGGATTTCGGAAATGTGTCGAGATACAACAACATGTACTAAACAAAATCTCATATAACCAAGAAAAAATGTTCCCTTTTTAAAACTCTTTATACTCTCTCCAATCCAATGATTCCTCTTAACTGATTGAAACATTGTAGGCCTAGATTCAGTACTGAATTACTTATAATAAATAATAAGTATATGTAGTTGGCATATTTGATTTGTGTTAATAAAAAACCATCATTATGTTTTTCATTGTACAATAATAATAAAAATACTGTATATATAATATATATATTTTTTTAATGTATATATTTATATGTAAAGAATTGATTATATTCTACTAAATTTATAATATAATAAGGATTGAGGGAGATACTCGTTGTGCATTATTCATATAAAGGAAGTTATGTGTTAACTTACAATATACAGTTAGTATAGATGGATTTGATCTTTTAATTTCACCATCTATTGTTTGTATCTCGCACTGAAATGTTCGTTGAGAATCATCTCTGATTGGTAGTGACATCACTAAGTCTGCTTTCCCAGGTTTTATGTTTAATTTAAAACGCCCATTTACTAGCTTCTTATCATTCACAAGGTTATATGTAGATCCATCTTCATCTAATGCATCCCATTGTATTGCAGCAGGTGTAGGAGTAACTCTTGAATGATTACAACTTAATACCACTTTAGTATCACCTTCTTTGGCTTCCTGGTTAGATGTCAGTTGACCATGTGATTCTAACAAAATAAATTGTGTTTATTATTGTTTTGGTCCGTTTATGCGAACTACAAACATACCACGATGGTATCATTTTAAGTTGAAATTCATTCTCATTCATTCGTTCGTTCTTGTCGTCTCACATTATAAGTGGTCAACGTAATGAAGATAACGTTTTCTGGCATATGCACAACTTTACCTACCAGTTTGTCATGGTTAAAATTAATTAATTACAATTAATAAATAGGCATATCAATACATTTAGCGTTTTATACTATAATTAATTTACCGTCAAATGAATGTATAACAATTAGCAGCGTCAACCATAATGTCATTTGAAAAAAATGACGATCTGAAAATCTGAAACGATGTCTACCCTCCTTCCAACCTTTTACTTAACACCCTCCTCATCTCTTCTGTTTCCCAACTGAGCTCTTAACAGCCCCCGCTAAACGTTATTTCTTCAAATTGGCTGCTTTGCCTACCAAACTTCCACCAATGCCGTTCCTGATAATATCAGTTGTATATTGTCAGAACTCAGCACGGAGGTGGTCTATGAAATACGCGATTTTCTACTAAAGGTAAGGACAATTAAATTATTTTGTTCCTCGACCTTTCTTTCAATTTTTAAACAATGTTATAGTTAGAAAGCGCCTACGTTTACTTTAACAAAATTCCCAATTACATAATATGTTATGTTGATATGTATAAACTCTTTTAAATTAAACTTCAACTCAAACGATTTATTGCTAGTAGATAGGCCTAAATAAGTTTTTTTTTTACCATTTTAACGATTTTATTTTATTTTTTATTTGAACAATATTTAATTTATACACTTAACTTGTTCTGAATATTCATATTTTATGTGTTTGTATTTATATGTTTTATGGAGAGTCCTTAATGAAAAATTCCTTTACTAGAACTGGATAGGCTACCCTCATTAAAGATGGTAATAGATAAGTAAATGCAAATAATGAAAGGACGTGTCTGTAATAGTAATAATAAAAGAAATAGGCTAAACAAGACGAATGATGGCTTACATACCCTTTATAAAATAAGAATAAAAAACAACTTACATTCTTGGTCTAGGCGCAACCTATGTCTATAGCTATCATCAATTGCTTTATTATTCAACAGAGACTAGAACTTGATGTCGATCAGCTTTTCGGTGAAAACAAGTGGAAATTACTGAAATTTATAGAGGGCAGCAACCAAAAGTATGATCATTATTTTGAGAGAGGTATATCAAAGAACTTATAACACAAGAATCTCCTGTTCTTCAATTTGCATTCAAAACACAGTATCGGAAGTACAGGGTTAAAAGGTCAAACTGGGCGACGCCTTTTCACAGCATGGAGCAGCGCCCCCTCCAAACTAGGAAGTCAATTACTCTACCCCCACTAGAGTATTAGCAGATCCCCTCTATGATTTTGACTTTCTAATTTGATGCGGGCGCCCTACTCCTCAGTCAATTACTCTATCCCCCCTAGAGCATTAGCAGATCCCCTCTATGATTTTGACTTTCTAATTTGATGCGGGCGCCCTACTCCATGGCTCACATCAATGGCGCCACCCATAGCTCTATTCTATCCCACAATGCCTTTCGAAATTGTTACGCGCTTCGGACGAACAGGAGATTCTTGTGTTATAAGTTCTTTGGGTATATTCAAAGATATTCAAAGCGTCATTTCGACGACACCGCCACACCCCTTAGTTACGCTTCCCTGCACACAGCATTGTTTTGTATGATTCAACAATGATCGAAAGATGTCTTCCATTTGGTGAAAAAGGCGTCTGCTAGCTAGGATATTATGGCAGTAATTGGTAGTAGTAGGAGGCAGCCTTGGTCTAGGTATAAAGTGAGTGGATTATTGAACATCATCATCATTTTATCTTTTTAGGGTGCTAGGCCAAAAACAGGATCTCCTAAAAACATTCTGCGCGACGGTCGGCGGTGATGATGAGAGGCGACCATGCAGAACCTCTGTTTGATAGTAGGCCTAGGCCTAGTCTAGATTAGGCCTTCTACTAGTACTAGGGCTAGGCTTAGCTACGTACTAGGCTAATAGAGGGTGTGTGACCAAAACGGCCGCCGACTGCAACGGCCGCCAACTGCAACGGCCGCCAACATTTTCTATGGGACGCCAATCAATACCGCCTGGCCTATCTATACTAACTGTATGACCGGTTGGGCCGCCGACAGGTTGAGCCGCCGCTAGTTTCTATGAAACGCCCAACGCGTCTTTTACTATGGCCTATATAATGCAATGATTACAAATACAAACGTGCAAAAAAGTAACGTATAACATTTGGCGCCTAACATTTTATTGTTTTTCAAGGTTTTAACAGTTAATCTAATACAATCTAAATGTATAATTACATACTGTAGGCCTACTTCATTTTGTTGTTTTTATCAAAGTAACGTATACAAGTTTATTGTTTTTACCAGTTAATCTAATACAATAAAATATATAAAATTATGTAATTAATGTACAATTTCGTTTTTTTATCATAGCAAAGTAAGTATACAATTTACAAAAAGGTTCAAATAGTTAATCTACAATCAAATACATAACTACTTAACCTACAATTGTGTTGTTTTTATCATAGAATAATATAAATTTATTATAAATACTGTAATGATGATATATTATTTTTCACAATTTCTTATTTTCTAGCTACAGTACTTTAATCATACATACAAGTTTTACACAAGTTCAAGACCTGAAGATTTGTTGTGGTATCGGTGGTACTTTAACATGTTCCAACATTTCAATTTACAAAAGAATTGCTTTACCTGATTAGGGAACCCTAACCCTATATTGTATTTTATATATATAAACATTATTTCAATTTTAATTTTATTTCCACAATATAATAAAATACATAGATAAATGCAATGAAGTGATTATGTGGGTGAGTCATATAACAACTTTAAGTTTGACCCACCCCGAAATATAACATTGAATACGAAAAAGAAAAAAAATATACATAAACTAATAATAAATAAAAGAAAACAAAACTACAATTTCTATTTAAACCATATTATTCAATCTTAACTGGTATATTTATTTATTTATGGTGGGATAGAGACTGAAAATTCATCATTAAAACATAAAAATTCTTGACTTAAATCATAATCAACATTATTGTAAATATAATTAATTACATAAAACAAAGATAATTACATTGATATTGTTAATTGTTATAAAAATGTTTCAGGCAACCCCCTATCCTATGTCCCGATCGTACATCTTCAATTTTATGATCGCTGTATATATTTGATAACAGGACTTTTGTTATCGAAAATATTGTAAAAAGTTAGTTAATCATGATTTCATGCGATTATATTCTTCGAAATACATCTCTACATAAAAATCTCAAACTTTAAAGTTTTTGTTTGGAAAAAGCTTGTCCCGCAGTTTTGTGTCATTTCCGTCACATAATTTAAATGTGCCCCGTCTACAGTTTAATGAACGGCGGGGAAAAACTTGACTGTGCATTGTAAACATGCGAAGATATTGAAATAAAACTAGCAGCACATCATTTTCAATAAAAGAGGAAAAAAGCTAATAAAACGAGGTTTTAGAAAAATTACAGTTGCGTACCTTTATTGAATGTCATATCCGAACGGTATAGAACTCATTAAATAATTATAATTTCTGGTTTTTTTTCAACTGGAAGTACAAGTTATTCATGGTATCTAGAAGTATGCAATCCGTCTCCGCTGTCAGACATGCCTACGATGTGATCCTAGGCTGTCCAATGCTAAATACATCATCTCCGTCACGGTCAGCTCCGTCACATTTCCCAATGTTTCGTTGTGACGGAGATGACGGCCCGTGACGGATATGACTTTTTGTTATTGCCAGGGCCTTTTTTGTTGTACATTTGTTTTGTATATCTTTGTTATGTTATTACATTGTATATCTATGTGACTCTGGTCAATAAACATAATCAAATCATATCTTAAAGTCATCTCCTTCACATGATTTTTTAAGTTCGTCATATCCGTCACGGTTTCATCTCCGTCACATGGATATTTTATCCTTTTAAATCCTGAAATATTTAAGTAATGAACGCAATTATGTGGTATATTGAAATATAAACAATATTCTTCTACTATGTCAATGGATAGTAATATTAGTTCAACAGAATTTTGTAAAACATCAGTGACAGTCATACTATTTTTTGAAAATTATTATTTTTTGGAATAGTAAATGGTTTTGAACGTATAACATCATACTAATAAATGTTAAAACAATCATTTTGTTATTAATAGAGACAAAAATAATATATAGTATCAAAGAATTAATAATGGAAATAATTTTATATTTCCTAAACCGTTATTTTTTCTATCTTTGTATATTCCATAAATGTGACGGAAATGACAGTAACATTGAACCATGTATTTATAAATACGAATAAAATACGAAATATATAATAAAGATTGCGCCAAACACACGCTTGCCATGTAATACATGTTCATTTATCTAAATAAACTTTAAAAATTTAAAAAATGCAAATTTTAAAATCGATTTTTTATAAACCTGAAATTAGACACTTACTGAAGAATGACCCATATAGGCCCTATATATATATAAATTATCTATTATCTTATTTACAGAATTAAAATTAAATTTAATATTTATAAATATAATGAAACAATCACGATTTTTAATCCCGTTATTTAATTTTGGTTACACAGTATTATTTAAAAAAAAATATCTCTGTACTATATATACCGTAGTACAGGGATTTATTTATATGACAAACATTAGTATTTCAATGACACAAGTTTAAGAATATTTAATTTTAACAATTAGACAGACCTACTTTACATACAGTACTTTCACAATGTGTCGAACATCACTATTAAACTTGTTAGGTCGTAAATTATAATATAAAACAACGAGCACCGCCGATAGCGCGCAATTGGCGTTTCATAGAAAATAATGTTTTTCTGGCGGCAGCTCAACTTGGTGGCAGCTCAACTTGGTGGCGGCTCAACTTGGCCTAATCCGTTTGTAGGCCTTGGCCCTAAGGCCCACCCTAGAGTGTAATCTAGGCCTGCACTACGGTACTACAAAATTACTACAAGGGCTGGCCTATAGAAACGTGTAAACTGACTAATTTTTGCAGATTAATAATTCAATAAAACTGTTCTATTTCAGTGTTTTGTAGCTGTGTATTATTTTGTAATCTATTTTGCTACGGTAAATGGTAAGATCATGATTGTTATTAAAAATTTTTATTTTTTTTTTAATTTCTTTTGTTTTATTTAGAAAAAAATGCGTATTATCTATTTATCGTCACCGTCCTATACTAGTGTAAACAGGCATTTACAAAGAATTTTGTTTCAAAATTGCATGAAACAAATAGTTTATAGTCAACTCTATTATACACAGTAGTTAAAAAACATCCGTTAGGCAAAAACAGCTTGATGTCCGACAACCATTTTTAATGTATATAATGTATATATATCTAAATTACAGACTTCTAAGGCATTTTTTCTTCAGGTTACAGTACGCCATTTATTAGTATATTTTTGTATTAAAAATAAGTGCAATTTCCATGAACCTAGCATGGTGGGTCTGAGGTAAACACCCCATCACACCTCCAAATATTTATGATACTTTCCAAAACTGCGTGATTCGTGAACAGATTTCTACTAGAATGTAATTTACAATAAAAAAAACAAATACCGGTAGCTAAAAACTCATTTTTCACAAGCATTTTTTCATTTATTTTCAAAAAGTAAAAATGACTTTGCATGCATAATAAGTTAAAACAGGCCAACAAAACCCAACTACAGTAATAATTAATAGTGGGTGTGCAAAATTTGTCCAGTTTGAATGAGCATTTTTTTTACTCTAAATTAATCATAATTCTTTGCTGTTCCTAACTGTATTTTCACTCTAATTATTATTTAACATACCATGTACAGTAGGCAAGCCCATCAACCATCTAGAAGTGTATTGTTAAATAAACTCATGATTTGGTATTTTCAGAAGCTCATGGTCAGTTGGTGACAACTTCTGACCAGATAGCCAAGGAAGGTGATGCTGAAGTAGTGATAACTTGTGATTATTCACAATTTACTTCTACTGCACCACTTGCAGTACAATGGGATGAACTAGATGAAAATGGAACAAGCACTAACATTGTAAATTATCTGAAGATAGAAAATGGCCGTTTTAAATTAAACAAAACACATGAGAAAGCCGAATTGCTGATCTCACAGCCAATGCGATCTGATTCTAAACGAATATTTAAGTGCGAAGTACAAGAAAAATATGGGAATATTGAACCATCAAATCCAGCAACTCTAACTGTATATTGTGAGTTTAACAGGTTAAATTTATATACTCGTACATTAATGACACCTATGCTTGTTTTTTAATTGGTTGATTTTTTGTCTTTTTATTTTAATGTTAATTTTAGTTCCATTCTAATAGAAAAATTATCTTCAATACTTCTATCCAACATAAGCATAGAGAGCATACTCTTCATTGCTTTGTTCCATTGCCAAAATCTAAAATCTTTTGCATACATTAATTATGAGGAAATACCTCGTATAAATTTTCTTTATACATTTCATTCAGCACATACATACTGAATGTGAGTATTTATCTGGTGTTAGACTCAAACTAAATCACTGTTGAAGTTACTGTAACAAAATAATGTATTATTTTTAACTTAAAGTTAAATAGCCTGTGAAAAACACTATATTCACAGTCGGCCACAAACAGTACATGGCATTTTGTGTATGATATCTTGCAAGGATGAATATGTCTTTTACACGTTCATTTATGTACAATGTTTTTCTCAGACTTAGGGCGCGTTTATACAACACACTATTACACGCATATTCAACATGCCTACGAGAAGTGTGTTGTATAACACCGAAGAGATTCCGTGTAATGAGATTTTAATTGCAAAAAAGGCTACTTGGCTGAATCCTAAAATGTTGTGGATTCTCGGTTGTTGTTGGCGTGTTGGAAGTGTCCTCAGTGTATTGTTTTGACCTCTCGTTAAATATAAGTATGTGCTGTGAAAATGTTGACCAAATCTAGTAGATAATTGTGCTTTTTTTGCATTTTAACTGATTTAGCACTTAAAGCCCCATTCCCTACGTTTTTTAGATTTAATTTAAGATCACAAACTATATTTAATGTAAAAATAATACTATATGGTCCTATTGCGATAACTTTTTTCGTCTTTAAACGGTTAAAAATGTGAAAAATAAGTCGATTCTAATAATTATAGCGGCCCGCTATAAATCCCAAAATGCATTGCGCGCGGATTGATATTTTTGTTTTTCACCTGTAATTCGCCCACTTTTCGATCGATCGTGAGGCCAAAACAAATGGAAGACTCCTAACTTTTCAGCGAAAATACCGGGTTTTCCCCAATTTGTATCAACGGAGTCTGGCAAAAATAGAAAGACAATTAATGCAGCAACTATACAACGTCAGGCTAGGTATATAGCTAGCGTACGATGTTCGTACGTTACCGATGTTTACCAGCTAGGCCTACAAAACTAAGCCTAGCTAGGCTAGGCCTAAGACCGTCCACGAGAGGTCGATCGCCGCGAGCTACTTAGGTAGTGCATTGTTTTTCACTTTTTATCATAATTTACCATAAAACGTACATTTAAGACAAGGAATGACATGGTTTAATGTTTTTAAAGTGATATATATGTATTATTTTCCAAAAAACGTCCAAAATTGCAGGGAAGGGGTCTTTAACATTAACGCTAATTAATGTTGGCATAATTTGGAAAAATGTAGTTTTATCCTAATTCTAAAACATTATTTTTTTTATTTCAAAAGCAGATTTAAAAAATCAATAACTGAATAAACTGAATTTTAAACGAAATCATCCATTTTATTAAAATCCTTAATAAACTAATATTAATTCATTTTGCATGCGATTATCTACATATAAATTTACGTAAGGGCAAAATTCGGTAAATCTCGGTTTATTTCTAGAATTTCTACTCGATGGTATATAAAGTTGGTTCATACTTTCGGTACTGATTTTAACCATCTGATGTAACCCTGTTTACTAATTAAATTGAGTTAGGTAATTAGTTATTGACGATTAAAACGAATTTAGGTTCAACGATTTGCCCCAAATAGGGGTGTTTTCCGATCGTGGTATACACTGTCTAATGGATGTCCATCTTGAAAAATACCCGCCACAAAAATACGAGGAGGCTTCGCATTTTCCTATCTCCTCCTACGATAATTGTTTTTAATAGCTGAAAACTGGTTGAACAGCTAGAGTACAGCATCATAATGTTGAAGACAGGCCGATTTTCTTAAAAAAATACTATTTTGATAGATATAATATACGATTATACAAATGTATTGATTTGCGATGAATGGAACATTCCAATCTCTGTTTCACAAGTGTCTATTCCCTCAGGCGTCGTAAAGGCAAGTACAGCACTGTATACTCGAAATTCGATCCATTTTTGTTTTCAATCTGTGCTGCAGAGGTTGGATATAATTTTTTTTAAACGGATAATGAGCTAGCGTTTTCACTCGCCGTATATTATGTACAAATCTTTATTATTGCAGTTAAACCACCCACATCATCACCTTTCCCTCACTGGCATGAGTAGCGTTGTAAAACCAGTAGAGAATAGGCCTACGGTACATCACATGCCCTAAACGCAGAACAACTTTGGTGGGTAGGGTAGGAACCAACTTAAGTATGAATTGGCTCTAAGAAACAATTGAAAACCATTAGGCCTACTAATTAAGTTGAGTTAGATAATTTAATATTTATTGACGATTAAATCGAATTTATGATTTTCCCCGAGTAGAGGTGGTTTTCACAAATTGTTTTACATTATATTATAAACATATACACGTCGTAGTGATGTATCGTTACATGTGCTGTACTATTTCAATCGACTAGGACGGTGATAGTTTCAACAAAGTATTACATCGCAATGTTTTACTGTGTTTAGTGGTATATTATTTGTAAAACATGAAAGCAATTAATATTTCGTTACTAAATGGATAAAGAATATATTTTAACATTGTTCCTCTTTGCACCCATCCTCTTCCCCATCCCTCAACCCTAATGTTACATACAAAACACAAATTAAGTTTGTTTAAATTTGACTTAAACAATTGGTCTTATTTTGTGACAAGTTTCTCTTTCGGAAGTAATAGGGTGCTAATTTTAGTTGAGTACATAAATCACAGTGTCTATTTATTCGTTCCTGTACACGACATGTATTATTGTCCTGCGGTACGTACATTTGAAATCGCCAGTTTTTTAACGCTGAAATTATTATGTATTCGAGAACCATCTGTGGGCACGACCTAGATGGTACGCGAGCGTACCATCTAGTATATACAACTTAGGATTATGGTATAACACGGTATTACGATTTAATGTATTACTGCAAGGTTTTTGTGGGGTTGACCTTGGCCCGTGCAACACGCTAAAAATTAAAGACGTGTTCAAATTGAGGGTGTTGTATAAACACAGCCTTAGAGGATCCGAGTCTGTTTGCCTCAACAAGCACTGTCTATGAAGGTCAATCAGTGACCTTTACCTGTAGTAAATCTGCATAAAAGAATAAATATATACATACAATGATTTAAAAACATGAATTTCACTTAATATGGTCAAATACAAAATTTGGCAAAATTCTTCCATAAAAACCAGGAAGACTTTTTTCAGTAGTTAGGTAGTTAACCTAATGTAATAACATGTTGGTGACTCCCTAGATGGTGAAAAAAGATGGTGGATATATGGTGGAGAATTTTTGCTATAGCATGAAAATAAAAATCTGAAGTTGAATAAAAATATCAGAAATGTAATATTCAAGTTATATTACCTATATTTAGTCATCTGATAACATTTTTTACCACACCGTTTATTTTTCATAGCTTTTTAAAATGCCTCTCTATTTACAAAATGTGTGCACAAACGAATAGAGATTTTACTGTGTAATTTGAACTATCCCCCCACTGATAAGAAAGTGCTTATTTTCAACAAACTTGTGTAACACAAATAAAATCCCAAACATTATGAAACATAGGGGAAACTATAGATCGATAATTATTGGAATGTATGATCAATAGAAATTTTTTGCCCGCACCTGGCCTTTAACAACATTTATGATTTTTACTCTGGAAAATCTATTCTTAAAATACAATTTATATTTTCTTCCTTTTAATAATCAGACTTGGATCAACCACTTCTTGATGCCTCAGCAAGTACTGTCTATGAAGGTCAATCAGTGACCTTTACCTGTAGTATACCTGATGGTGATCCTATTCCTCACATTACTTGGTATATAGATGGACAGACAGTCAACACCAACAACCCTTCTAGATATGAGATTACCAATAATAGTACAGGGTCAATTCTTAAGATTAAATCAGTTACTGGAGAGGATGATGCAGGGAGATATACATGTAAAGCAGAAAGTGATCAGTTTAAAGGAGAGGATGCTAAAACAAGTGGAGGAAAAGGCTTGAATATAATTGTATATTGTATGTACAAAGTTAACTTTGGAGAATAAATCAATAATTTATCAATATTAAATCAATATTATTTTCATATGAATGATACACACATGCATTATGTGGTCAATATTACTACAAAAAATGGTTTTATGACAACATTGTTATCATATCTAGTGTCTGCTATAAAACAATCATTCAATCAATGTAAAATTGTTTAATTTATGTCTTTTTTAGATATTAATGTTACATATGAATATAAAAGTGGATTTGCAACCTGTACAGCAGAGGGCCATCCTAAGCCATCATCAGTATTGATATTACAAGATGGAGAAGAGGTTAAGAAAGAAAATAACACAGCAACTATAGAAATTAATGATGAGATATGTCAATCAAATCTTACATGTTATGCAGAGAATGGAAATCTTAATAAAACAATGACACTAGAGAACTGTACAGAAGGTATACCAATTGTTTTACAGATAGTTTAGATATTTACTTTATTAATGTTCCTCAATTTAAAAACTGAGACTTTGACTCATAGCATCTTTTAAATTCTTCTGCAAATAAGCTTCCGTCTAGGTTCAAATTTAGATCTAAGTAATCTTTTTGCACTGATAAAGTCCCATAACATTAGGGCTTGACATAATGTGTAATTCTGTTGATTCAAATATTTGTGTTAAATCATCAAATGGCAATCTAACATGGTTGACAACAGTTTAGCTGGTGGTGTAATATATGTAGCATAGTAAAATTACTTTATAGTAGTTTAAGGGAGGAAGATGTTAAAAATATTATTACCAAGCTTCCTAACAAGACCAGTCCCTTAGATCCCATTCCCACATGGATATTAAAGAGTTGTTCTGACGTTTTATTGCCGGTCATCAACTCTTTTGTAAATAATTATTTAAGTAAAGGGCCATTTCCAAAAATTCTTTGATTAAGAAATCAAAATTAAATCCAATGTTTTAAAGAATTATCGTCCAGTCTCTAACCTTCCTACCTTATGTAAGATTATAGAGTATCCAGCCATTTCCTGCTTTATATGAGACGCATTGTGCCTCGATGGTGGAATTGCCTACATGATTGGGTTCGTGAGGCTTCTATTTTTGCAATATTTTAGGAAACAACTTAAAACGCATCTTTTTCCAAAACTTTTGTAATTACCTCCGCCAAGGAGGTTATGTTTTCACCCCTGTATGTTTGGGTGTGTGTGTCTGTGAACAGCCTGGAGGCCACAGTTTTCATCCGAATCTGGCCAAATTTGGCCTCAACAGCTCGGACGAGTTCTATTGTGAAGGGGAAAGGTCATAGTTCAAGGTCACAGTTCAAGGTCACAACTAACAAAAACTATTTTACTGCCTAGAGACCACAGTTTTTATCCGATTCTCACCAAACTTAGCCACAATCATCAATGACTCATCATATAACTGTAGTTAAACTGTGAAGGGTCAGGGTCAAAGATCAAGGTCCACAAAAAAAAACGAAAAAAAAGAAATAAAAAAAAAAAACCTCAGCAGGACTTGAACCAGCGATCTCAACTGTGAGAGGCTGGATAAATTACCATTGCACCAAACTCTCATCCACTTATTTGTAGTGTGCAGTTAGCCTATTTACACTTAAAACTAAAAAAAAAATATTAAAAAATATATATTTTTTCCGGGGACATTTTATGTAGGGGAATTTTACAGTAGCGGAGGTTTGTACTCTCGGAGTACCCTCTAGTTTGCAGATATATTAGACACACCCTAGGAAAATAATTTTAACCAGTGTCTATAAAAATCATATTGCTAGACTGTATGAGAGTATGTTTTTAGAAATATCATATCTAATTCAGTTACAATTTGAATAATGGTTTTTTTAAATTCAAGCAATAGTTTACTTCCAAAGAAACATTTCTTATACAACTTTAATGAATATAATAATGGAAGTGTAAATCATTTTATTAGGTATTTCAGAAGATTCAGGATCATTGTACATCATCCTAGTTGTTTTGATTGTTTGTCTGTTACTATGGATACTGCTTCTTGTTTGTAAGTAAAATATCTTATCCCTAAATTATTATTTTAATTAGTTTACGTCTTTTTGAATAGCAAAGACAAATTCCATGGTATTCAAATGTAAATTTATTATATTTTTAATTGCCCTTTACATTACTTTTTATGAATGTTGCTTCTCCTCTTAGAAAACATAAGACTATGTGTAAGGATAGAAGATACAGATTATAATTTGATATGTAATTTATTTTTAGATTTTATGTATTACAAGAATATTGAGTGGAACAATACAGATATTAATACAGTGACAGTTGAAGGTGGTGAACCAGTTATGATGAGTTGGAAATACCGTCCAAGTATTGCAAGATTCAAGACTTTTGAAATAACAAAAGAAGACAAAGTGCTTGGTTCAAATCAAAAGCAATTCAGTAGTTGTAAAACCGTCTGTCAGTTTGTCTGTTATTGCTGTGCTTACTTTTGTGGATTCTTTTGTATTGAATACTGTGACAAATCATGTAAGTTATTACATATTTTTTATTTATCCTAAAGAAAGTATATTATTATTATTATATCATACCATTTTATTTGATGGGGTTTTTTTTCCATCATCATTTGAATAATGTAATTATTAGTTTTTATTGTAATTGTTTTGACAATAATAAGATGTAATTTGTAAATAATGATTTTATATTCAATTTTCAATTAATTTAATTATTTTCCTTTTTAATGAAATGTTTTAGGTACAGTTTATACAATTCACTTTGTAGTAACATCTAGGGCATTTTAACAACGAGAGAAAATTGATTTGATTCTTAAAAACCCCAGCTGTATTTGTCCGATTTAATATATTCTATTAATAGTTAATACATTATACTCTTTTGTTTCATGTCATAGTTGAATACAACATTAAAGATAAAATGAAACATTTAAGCAGGTGAGTTTAGGTTTTTTCACCATTGTAACATGATGATAAGAAGTTGGTTTTCCAAGTGGTTAGGACACTTGACTGTCATATAGAGAGACCTGGGTTCAATTCCCGACAACTCCCAGTTTACTCAGCTGTAAATGAGTACCTGGTTGAAAATACTAGAGAGGATAAGGCGGCGTGGAAAGAAACTGGCCACCCTACCACATAATGCCGAGGCTTAGTAAAATGAGCTCCTAACAGCTCATTCTTCTACGTTCAGAACCAAATACTGAACTTACCTTTTACCTAACATGATTACATACATTATTTTTACTTTTTTAAATCTTAATATGAAAAAATCTCACAATATAGTATCAGATGAATGAAAGAGAATGTGCAGAAGTCTTGTAGTTTAATATTATTATCTTGTATTTCGTTCCCTATAGCAGTGGAAGTGGGGAAGAGTATTGGATGATGGTCACTGAAAGAGAACGTCCTGATGGTGCAGAGGTCCCTGCTGTTGTAATCAAATCAAGTTTACCTAAGCAGACTGCAGGAACTGAAGAAACTGCTGCACTTCCTAAATCTGGAGAGATAACAAAGGTTGGTAATATGAGAGTAGTATAAAACTATTATTTGATTTTCAACTAACTTGAAAAGAATGAATAATTATCTATTGCATATCATATTGGTATATCTATCGTATATAAATATCTACTTCCAAACTGTACTCTTAATTAAAATGCCATTATGTTGAAAAACAGTATATTAATATATCATAAATATAGCATTATCAAGTGCTTAAAAGTTTATGCCTAGCTATCTTGTCATGTACATTACATTTTCTGAATGTACAATTAGTCAAATTATCAAATTGGAACAACTGCCAAGGCAAGAAATTACCTACCACATGATACAACCAACAATCAATATTTAAATTCTATGTATTTTACTGGGTTATTTATACATTATTTTAAAACATTCTTAAATGTAAAATCTGTTTCAATTTTGTTTTCAAAGACAAATACTGTTGATGAAGGTAGTGAACTTTTAGCAGAACATCAAGAAACATCTGGTGGGTATAAACTTTGCTATTTATTTATTCTCGTGATTACTTCAGGTGGAACATGAATAGTTTATTTTTTACTTGATATGCATTCCAAAAAGTCCTGTTTCAGTAGAATTGAATGTATATCTCTTACTTCAATCAATCAATCAATCAACTTAATTAATTTGTTTAGGTTGGTCTTACTCTTTTGTAGAATTTGTTTTTAATTGATTGTTACAGTAAACATTAACATTAACTATTCTGTCTCGGAAATTAAATTATTGTATTGTTGAAATTGCTAATGAAGTACAGGTTTATTTATTTTTTTATTTATTAGAAGTTATTAAGTTATTAATATTACAATATCTATGTTGTTCTATCTTTATTTAAGGAGGACACTTCAACATCGGTCATACAGTAAGAATCTTTATTTAAAAACTTTAAAAGCGCAGTAGCATGCACAAAAAAATGTTTGAATATTGTTATAGCTATTAAGTTATGCAATCACAATTTCTATGACAATAATTGTGTAAAGACATATACATCAATTCTGAAGCATTTATAGAAAATATAATCTGTGTCTATCTAGATTCCAGTATTAAAATTAAGTTTTTAAACATGTGAATATAATAATCCAAGCAATGTTGATTGAAGTGGTTATGGGCTGAGTGTAAGGCCGGTGTGCCGCAAAATAAAATATGTTCTTCATTGGTAAGAATTAGTCTTCTTGGACTGGATGTCCTGTTTACAAACCTGGTTTGTGAGAACCCAGTGCATCCCAGTAGTGGTTACCCCATTGTACTTGGCCATCTACCCCTGTTTCACTTGTACACAATTTAGCCCAGTTACGCTGCAAGCTGGTATTTAGCACTTAGAGGTTTCATGACATCAGGCGCTTTATTAGTCCAGGATATTATTAAAATTTATTAAAAAGTCCCTCCAACCAAGATTTGAACCCGGACTACTGGGGCTTTTATGGTATTGTTCAAACCCCATTGGATAGCGACTCTTTCACTCTTGGTGTGGTACAGCCGAACAGCACTAGTCCTTAAATTGTACTCACCAGAGATCAAATTGATATTCCCTCATCTTTCAGTATTTTAAAGCAGGAACAATTTTTTTTTTCATTTTTGTTCTATATAATTTTGGAGATCATATGATGCTAATGTGTTTTCTCTTAATTTTCAGCTTTTTACTTTTAAACCTATTTCTGTTGTGCAAGCTGGCTATAGTGATTCATACAGATGAACTAATATTGAATTTGTATTATTATATAGTCTGTTTTAATCATTTGTTTGTGATCAACACTTTCATGAAAACATTTACAGTTATAGTACTCTTTATGGTTCTATATTTTCTAAAGGTTGTTGATTGATTGATTGAACAAAAATGTAATGTTGGCATAGAAGAAGTATCAATATTGTATAAACATAAATTTATAATATTTTTATTTATAAATTAAGATTACGTATGTATTAGGTATAGTTAAAACAAAGACAATGACCACTCAAACTCCAAACTGTACAGTATAGTTTTGTTTTTTGCTATACCATCATCACAGCTGTATTGTCTAAGTGTTGTATTATTTTTCACTGTTATGATGAATTTTCATAAAAAATTGACTTTATAAATGGGAAGACCGACTAAAATTACATCAGAAGTATAATTTTACAAAAGTAATTGATATGGTTAATGATAACGAGTCGTCGGAAGATGGACCATTTCACGAATTTCCTATTTTGTAACCACAGTGTGATTTTGCCGTAGCTGCACTTGTAATCTGGCCTGATTTCACAGCCTTCTTTCTGCTTCACTGGGCGCTTATATTAATTGAAACTTTTACCGTTAAAGAGACAAACAAATATATTTTACATTTTTAACTATTCATTTTAAACCCGGAACCCCCCTTTAAGTGTTGTATTATTTTTTATTTAATGTTCTAGCTAAAGACTTGAATGAAAGGTAATGTTTTTCGGTATTTGATATTTATTTATTGGGATTTTTTTATGTTAAAGATATGTACTGCCAGCAAATCTCTTTTTTTGTCCATTTACCCATTATTATGCAAAATTACACAAATAACCTTTCACTAACATATAAAACTTCATTTATTATATGAAGTATTTCATGCTATGTGACCAAAGATTTACTACAGCCATTTCTATTTCTTTCACTAATTTAAAACCTCTCTGGGTATGTACAACACATCTACATCCATGCAAAGCTAGTGAAATGCTCATAGTTTTTTTCCTCTATGAGAATTGCCACAACCTTACATGACACCAAACCCTTTTATAATTTACAAGCCATGAATAATGGAGAATTTCAGATTCTTCAGATCAGCAAAAAAAACCCCAAAATAACATAATGTGAATAAGATTCTTCTATGCTTAATTCATGTGCATGCTTTTTTACAAAACATTTTATGCGCCAATGTTGAAGAACAGCCAATGAGCAACCTTTTTTTCTCTTCTTTGGCAAACAATTGTGTTTAGTTTTTTAGTTGTTTTTGTTTTTTTGTGGCAATTTATCTTTATCGGTTTTAGGGTTTGCCTGACTAATTTGGTAGTTTACCTTTTTCCTTTAATTTTCAACTGTTGCTAATAATATTTTACATACTTGGTTTGCTATATACTTACCATAGATTATATACTGTCCTTACTGTATATCCTGTCTGTGTTTGTGCTTTGGTTGCAGTCTTAATCTACAAAATACACAATTTGTTTACATTGATAGAGTATACACATTGCCATTCACTTGCTTCATTCTGCCCTTTTATATTACTTCTAATATGATTAATTGTCATATTCAGAATCATGTATTATCATATACATTTCTTCAGTAGTTTGCCATTATCTGTATCTGTTATATTATTTGATTCAAAACTCATTACCATATTATTACATTGAATATTATTTTATATTACATTTTTTTTATAACTTTAATTGGGTATTGCTAGCTTGGTGCATCTTATTTTCTTCTGTATTTTAAACACAAACTTTGCTTTTATTGTATAAAACCTCATTAAAATAGTATCTACAGTATATATACATTTACATAAGGGCAAAATTAGTATACAAATAATGTTTATGAATGGGGAGAATTTCTTGTATCGCATGTTAAACTAAATAGATAATTTTGAAATAAATAATTATATTTCATTTTTCACTTTATTAAAGATAAAATGTGTATGATTTCAAGTTGTCATCCATTAATTGGACAAGCAAAAAGAAATATAATTAAATTATTCTTTTATTTACACCTTTCTTGAAAGCTGTTATATGTACATTTATATGTCAAAAGATCAACTTATATCATTTATTATAATTGTAATTTGCAATTTAAATTGTTCAAAATTACCTGTTATATGACCACAACAGAAATGAATAAATAATACATTTTTATTCCTTATTTTACATAATCATTGGTTTAATTTGTAACTTTCGACTGATTGATAGAATTAGTCAAATTTACATACATAGAAATTATTTAGTTTAAAAGTTATATATATAGTAGATCATATCACTACTTTCACTGTCAGTCCATTTAGCTGAAACTTTTTTTTTCATAAAATGTTAATGTTAACATTCATTGTGACTTTTAAAAAAAATATTATTTATTCAATTATGTAGTCTACTTAATGTGTAACATTTATCATTACAAATAATAATAAATCAGTTAGATTGTAGAGTGAAAGATCAATGAACTCGTTTCAGCATCATTTCTAAATCCTATATTTTTCCCTGATTTATTATAATGTGTATTTGGTTTTTTTTCAGATCTAAAACTTCTTACTCAGGTAAGTAACATTATTTTTTTTTTAATGCAATTTTGTTTTACTATTGTACAATACTAGATTTACCTTCATTGTGACACTACTTCATTTACATAATGCATATGCCCAAAGTAATTATTAAATACACAAATTAGATGCATTTAAATGAATTATTTGTTTTTTCAAAAAAAATAAATTAAAAAATGTTTTCTATTAAAGTAATATTTCTGAAAGCCATCATATTAATGAACTTACTTTTAGAAGAGAAATTATAAAATGAAACTCTTGACACACTGAAGGGCCATTCATACAATTTCAGTGAAATGGTGAATGTACTGATGTATAGACAACATCAATTAACCATTTTTTTTTTTTACTTTTACAATTAAAAGTACTAAAATGAAGAAATTAAATTTTAGATGACTTTATTTAATGATATTTTGTTTGTTTTTGTGTTTTTTAAGTGGCTACAAATGGTAGAGGAAGAATCAGCCTAACGGTTTCAAATCCTGTGAGATCTGATTCAGGAGAGTACAACTGCAATATAGAGGGCAGTAGACAGCAGTATACAGGTGTCAACAATTTATCTGTTTATTGTAAGTTTTATTTTGAATTTAAATTAAATAGGTTTTTTTTTTCATTGAGATCCAGCTACTGATACAGCGTTGTCAATTTTGTTTAGTAATTTGCCTGTGTATTTATTGTATTAGTAGGCTATACATAATATAAATTAACACGCACAGAATAAATCTTAAACTGCCTGGTGAAAATTTAATTAATTTGAAAAGATAAAGATGAGAAAATCTGTAATAATAAGAAAAATGTTGCCCCAACCGTAGTACAACAGGCCCGTAGCCGGGGGGGGGGGGGGGGGGGGGGGGGGGTTTGATAGTTCGGGCGAACCCTCTTTTACAGAGAACTCCCTTAAACCGACTACGAACCCCCATCCCCAACATGCCCAATACACCCATCTCTGAAAATCCTCCAAATACGTGCCCCACTGTACAAAAGGTTATTTGTAAATTAAAAAATTTGTAAACTCGTTCGTGAATAACTCGTACCTCCTTCTGTATGAGTATATGTCGATCGAGCGATACGTGTCTCCAAATTTCAATTTTTTTTATTTTTTTTTTTACCTGAAAAATAAATATGAATTTTCTGTCACTGGATACAACGAGCTAGGCCATGAACGATTCGTACAATTTCACCACCAAAAAACCGCGTACCTATTGTTTAGATTACTGGCAGTCAGCATGCATAAAGTATATAGCCTTCCGACGTACATCAAAATGCTGCGGTTAGCTACAGTATTTGTGTGTGGCTATGAAGTATAGTGTGTCATCATCAACTATATCAATACCACCTCTTTACATTGATATATTTAATTTCCGCAACAAATTGCTGTAAATAAATATAGCTAGAGCTGTGCATTGAATGCCTTCTTACCCAAAATGTTCTTTTTCAGAGCTTCCCCTAGATGCATTGACTGGAAAAAAATACAGAGTGAACGATCAAACAATCTGACCAACAATCGGCGGTTCCACACAGAACACATGCATCCAACATACGGCAACAAAATGTTATCGTCCATGCTATGTTGCATGAGAGTGTCCAATTATCATGAATTTTATGTGCAAAAGAGTACCATTTTTGGCCATCTAGGGGTGTCATGTAACAAAATTCGCTAAGTGACCCAAATACTTAGTGTCCGAATCCCCCCCCCCCCCCCACCTTGACAGATCCTCGCTACGGCCCTGTACAACATTATATTATACTTGTCATATTCATTAAATTAATATTTGTACTATATATATTTTTTAAGGGATTGAGATGGTAGCTCCCAAGTACTCAACAAAACGTGATGTCAGTAATGTTGAAATGAAGTGCAGATATGGACCATCAGATATGCCATTAATATGTTACAAGTGGAAGAAGATTAGGAAAGATGGCACAACAGAGATTGAGGATTGTGAAAAAGATTCTAGATTTGAAGTAACAAGTTGCCAAAATAACATTCTGTCTTTGAAGATAAAGAATGTTATACTTGGTGATGCTGGGATGTATCAATGTGAAGTGAAGCCAGTTAATGGAGGACAAATACTGAAAGATACTACACATCTGACAGTGAAGGAAGGTAATTTGTGTTTATTTACATTTACCACAGCCTCCCAATTTTGTGTGTGAATTAAATTGTTCAGTTAAAATGATAAGTTAGTTAATGTTACAATTTTACCATCATTTCAAACATCTAAGGGTGTGTGTGAAAAAATAAAAGAATTTTTTCAGGTATCCAAATGTTTCTTGGGTTGGTGCAAAATTGAGATTTTTGAGTAGAAGTTCCATGTGTAGAAGGCTTTGCATGTGGGTGTCCCAGTCCACCTCCACACAGGGCAGTAAAACTGATCACTTGTTTTAATCAATAGAAAAGTACACATATTTTTGAGAATCTTTATTTTTATTAATCTACTTTTATTATAAACAATTGCTTTTGAAGAATTATTATCTCTGTCTTGTTTTTATAGATGCCATCAAAATTGACATTCCTGATGTTATTACCAATGAAAGTTTGAATGTTAAATTATTCTTAAACCTAACATATGTTGATGATTCTGCTGCAATATCCAATGTCACGTGGTATAAGCATTTTGAGGATGAAGCAAAGGAGCGGCTGACATCATTACAGCCACCATATTCAACACCACGCTGTCAAAGCGCATATGAGGACAAGAGTAAGGTGTACCTTAAGATCAACAATGTTGAATCTGAAGATGCAAGAAAATACACATGCGAAGTGCAAGTTGAAGGAAGACAGAAAATATACAAGTGTTTTGGGAGGTTAGAAGTTCAAGGTAATATACTACAATATTATCATTATTGTAACTGCCCTAAAAATAATGCGAGTGATATTCGTTATTCAAGTCCAACACCCAAGGTGCTCCTTTATTCCTGTTTCTTGAATGTGAACCAGATTACTAAAACAAAACATAACAACGACCTATAAATGCATGTCTAGCAATATATGTGGCTCCTCAAGCGTCAAACTGAAAAGTTTTGTATTTAAGTTAAAACAAACAATATAAAAGACGATCCCTTAAACTAATTAAAAATGCAAAACCGTGTCGTCATAGCAACGGATAACAAAATCCTTGCGGTTAACTCCTCCTACAACGACGCGACACCTACATGCTAAAAACATTGCCATTGTACAGCTATACGTAAATCAATTAAAATGATCACATGAACTATAAAGTTTTGCGAAGATTATCATAACTATAGTATCCAGGTGCTTAATGCAATGCAGTAACTTTAACAATGAATTATTAATACTAATACTTAGTAAATGATTAAATTAAGATACAACAGGTCAAAGCCATATCTCATCAATATATATACAGTAGGCCTAGGCCTAGCTAGGTAACATAACCGAAATTAATGGCGTCTCAATAGAACTTTGCCTAATAACATTAAATCTGTATGAGTTATTGATCAATAAATGTAGCGGAATGCAGCTTACCAAAAATAGCAAAGTCACCCGCTATCTGCAGTACATAAACAATTCAGGTAAATATCAAAATTTAAACAATGTATGTCAATATCCTATAATTAAAGTCACTAGCTGTGATCATACATCCTCTGCTCTCTAATGCAAGATACCTCCTCACATGGTCCTAAAATGACGTCATTTTCTTAATAATGCGCCCTCTCTAAATATTTAAAACTAGTTTGGGACCAAACATCCCGGCCCCTCTATTGCTATACTGAATTAAGGCATTAGCAAACATAGTTAACAATTTAACAATAAATAAATTAATGTAACAACAATTTAACAATCTATTAAACAGCATCTGAACTACTGACTCTGCCTCCAGAATCACAACCAACTTCGTGATGGGCCGTACCAGTTCAGCGCTTGCAGTTCTCAGCTTAACCGATCTCACCAGTCCTCTTGCATCCTTATAAACTTCCAACACTCTTGCCATTGGCCACTGTCCTCTTGAGGAATTCTCCGCAATTATAACAATGTCTTCTACATCCACATTTCTACGCTCTTTAAACCATTTCTGACGCTCCATCAATGTTGCCAAATACTCCTTCCTCCATCTTTTCCAGAATACATTAACTCAGGTATTGCGCCTGTCTCCATCTCTTACGATATACATCTGCCTCACTGAATATACCTGGAGCAGGTATATAATCTGCTTGTGCCAGTAACAGGTGATTCGGCGTTAGTGGGCGATCTTCCTTAGGATCATCAGACAGCATTGTCAATGGCCGTCCGTTAACAATCGCCTCCACCTCACAAAACAATGTCCTCAGACCTTCATCATTTAGTTTTATTGTCTGCTCCTTTAACAATCCATATAACACCTTTCTTTTATCGATCTGATCATTCTTTCCCAGACTCCCCCTTGGTGGGAGGCAGCTGGAGGATTAAATCTCCAATCTATTCCGTCTCGTCTTAATACTGTGTGAATCTGTGTGTTGTTCCATTCTTTCATTCCCTTTCTTAGCTCCTTGTCGGCTCCTACTAAATTGGTTCTGTTGTCCGACAGCATGTATCTTACAGCACCTCGTCTGGCAATAAATCGCCTTACAGCATTTATACAGGAGTCCGTATCTAGCGAATCAGCCATTTCTAGATGAATCGCTCGTGTATTGAATTGAAGCATGTGAACACAACTCCGTACCGTTTTAAGACTGTCCTTCCTCTTTTGATTTCTATTGGACCAAAGTAGTCAACTCCAGATCTGGTAAACGGCTTCTCTCCGCTCATTAATCTTAAGCTTTGGTAATTCAGACATTTTCTGGGTCTCCAAACGTCCATTATACCTACGACAAGTAACACACCTTGAGAGAATACTCTTTGTCAACTTAAGTGCTCTTGTCACCCAATACTTCTCTCTGAATCTTGCTAGTACGGCATTCCTTCCTACATGACCCATGCGTTGGTGAATATCATTGATTATTATACCAGCAACTATGGATGTTTTTAGAAGCAATATTGGGTGTTTAGCTTCTAATGGTATAGATGCTCCTGCTATTCTTCCACCCACTCTGATGATTCCCTTTTCATCCTTAAAGGGGTCCAACTTAAATGTGTCTTTGCCCATAGGTAGTTTTGAAGTTTCCAACTGCAGATATCTTATTATTTCTGTCTCAGCGGCATCAAGCTCTGAGCTTGTTATTGGCTCAATCCTTCTTACTCTTCCCTTTGGTGGTGTACGGGTTTTGCAACGTTGCATTAAATTACCCTTGACTCGAAGCATCCAAGCGACAAACACCTTTAACCGGCTCCAACTAGAAAATCTTCCAAACAATGATTCAATATAATGACATGAATTAACTGTTGCTGCTGCTGCATATTTTACATCTGGGTCACTTATTGACAGCAAAGCCATTCCTAGGTTTCCCTTGTCTTCTTGGTTTCTTAAGAACACCGGCCCCTTTAGCCACATTTCAACCTCCACCTTCTTGCTTAAGTGCATACCTCGTGAAGCTATGTCTGCAGGATTATTTGCAGTATCCACGTGTCTCCACTGCTCGCACTCACTTCCTTCGTGAATGATTGATCACCTATTTGCTGCAAAGGTGCTAAATCTTGTTTTGTTGTTTCTTATGTAGTTTATAACTAGCATGCTATCGGTCCAGAATATTACTCTTTTGAATGTGGTGTCAACTTCTTCTCGAACTAGACTTGCACATTTAACTGCTAGAGTTGCAGCGGTTAATTCTAGTCTGGGAATCGTCATCTTCTTAAGAGGTGCCACTCTTGATCGTCCATAAAGTATGTTACTGTCGATCGTTTCTCCTACCTGCGACCGCACATATATAGCAACTCCATAACCATTTTCGCTTGCGTCCGCAAACACGTGAAGTTCTTGGTCGGTTCTAAGTTTACATGTAATAAACCTGGGCACACGCAATTCCTCAACTAGAGGTAAGCTCTCTAGCCAGCGTTTCCACCTACGTAATTCATTTCCCTCCAACTGGATTATTCCAATTCTTGCCTTTCTTGATTAGTTCTTGAAGAAGAATCTTAGGTGTTAACATCACGGGCGATGCCAGTCCCATAGGATCAAACACCGAGCTTATTGTAGATAATATGCCCCTTCGGGTACATGGCTGCTCTGTGATACTGGAAAGCTGATAACATAGACAGTCACTCATTGGGTCCCATTGCACTCCAAGTGCCCTTTCGCTTGGAATTCCTTCTTCCTTAAATGCTAGGGCTTGTAGTTCCTTTGATCTGTTCTCTACTGGAACAGAGTTGATGACATCTCGTCTGTTACTGGTCCATTTACCTAGATTAAACCCGCCTTTTGCACAGAGTTCCTTAAGGTTTTTTACCATATTTATACCATCAGATGTTGATCCAACTGACTTTAAGCAATCATCAACATAGAAGTTGCGTAGTAACGTCTGCGAGACTTCATCTTCTGTACTTGGTCTATTGTCTAAAGCTGTTTGTCTTAAAAACAATATATTGGCGCAAGCAGGAGAAGACGCTGCTCCAAACAAATGTGCTGTCTTTCTATACTCCACTGGTTGCTGGTTGACATCTCCTTCTGCCACCAGAAAAATCTCATATAGTCTCTATCTTTCACTGGCACCTTCACTTGGTGAAACATGGCCTCAATGTCGGCCATTATAGCGACTGGGTCTTCTCGAAACCTCAGTAAGACTCCTACTAAACTGTTTGTCATATTAGGTCCTGGGAGTAATAGATTGTTGAGAGATGTTCCCTGAAATTCGGCTGCACAATCGAAGACAACACGTATCTTCCCTGGTTTGTGTGGGTTATATACTCCATGATGTGGTATGTACCAGGTCTTTCCTATCGTCGGTTCGATATTGTCTACCTTTTCAGCAAATCCTTTCTGTATAAGTTTTCTCATAAACTCTTGGTAGTCGTATTGGAACTCCTGGTTTCGACGCAGTTTTTTTTTCAAGCATTCCAGTCTCTTAACTGCCATAAACCTATTATTGAGAAGTATTGGCGTTTCTTCTCTAAATGGCAGATCGATGTGGTAGTGTCCATTAATGAGACGGATGCTATTGTTGACCTTTGAAACGAACAACTTATCCTCTCTCGACGGTTGTTTTGCAGGAAAATCTAGTTCAGTGTCCTGAGGGGCGGATCCAGACATTTTTGAGAGGGGGGGGGGGGGGGTCCGCCGATAAAAAGGGCACATCAGATATTGAGTATTTGAGCCACAGCCCCCCCCCCCCATGGTGGGGGTTGTGGCGAAGCGAATTTTGTTACAGGACACACTATGGCGCAATTTGTTTACAACGTTCGTGGCTAAAAACGATCATTTTCGGAAATGTTTTAGACCCTATATTTCGAAAACTACAAGTCAGATTTTCGTAATTCTTTCTTTATTGGAATATTGAAACAAAATACCAACAGATAATGTTTAAATTGGTTGAAAAATAACAACTTTTAATTTTGCATCGTTATCCCTGCTAATAAAGTGTCATTTCCGGCGAACTAGAAAGGTGCCATTTATCATAGATTTTGCGTGCGAGAGTGCCATTTCCGGCCATCTAAGTGTATCTGGTGGGTGAAAATCTGTGATAATACCATACATGGCTCTGTGGTCTAGTGGTATGATACTCGCCCTGTAAGCGAGAGGTTGCAGGTTCGAATCCAGCCAGAGACATTTTTTCATACAACTAAAAAATATGGAACTTTCGCCAATGAGCTATGCTCGACGCGATTATGAGATCATGTTCCGAATATGAGCACTGTTTCTATAATTTACAGTATGATTTATATATAATTTACACAGTGCTACGCAACATCATTGATTTATATATATATATATATATATATATATTAAATTTCAGTATATTTGATCTGAATATTCTAGCTTTACAAGTGTGCAAAAAAAAAAATGTAGAGGCTCTCTACTTGAAACGCTGTTTATATATTACAGGTCCAGTTTTAACAATGGAAAATAAAGAACTGCACACTGTTGAAGGAGGAAATGCAAGAATTCCTTTTTATGTCTCGCCAATACAAAAACAAATTAACAAATTTATTTTTTATAAATTTGAAAAGGAAATTGCTGATAGTCTTACAATTTTTCGGAGATTTAAAATTAAATATAGTGAGGACAAGCTGACAGGTTTCCTTGAAATTTCTAATGTTAAATCTTCTGATGCTGGTGACTACCGTTGCAAATGTGTGATAGAAGGAAAGGATGTTTACTCTACAAAAAGCAGGTTGGAAGTTACCAAAGCCTGTAAGTATATAATATTAGGCCAAACAAAGATTTGTTTGCCCACCATTCTTGAAAATTGTTCAAAGGATTGGTTGGGGAGGGGGAATTTTTTCTCCGTAATTGAGGACTTCTCATAAATTGTCAAACAAAATAAACATAAATAAATAAATAAATCATTTTGTTTGACAAATCCAAAAGAAATTACTCACATTCTTTAGCTTTCACCATCTTGGCTGATGGCTTGATCATCATCATAATTCATCAGTTCAGTCTGTCGTTCTGTGCTGTGTACACATGGGTAAGAGTGAAGTGATGGATCAATTGCGACTGACATGTAAGCGTTTCAGAATCAAAATATGAGAAGCGTACTGAATATTTCTAATCAATGCAATTCTTTATAGACCTAATAATATTATTCTGGCCCTTGACTTTCTGTGTGTGTGCGTGTGTGTGTGAATAGAAGTAGGGGGTGGTTCCAAATGAGTTATAAAGAATTAGCATCACCTTGCTTTATCTTGTGTTTTCTTCAAAGTATGAAATCTTTTACCAAAATTCATAATCAGAAATTAAAAACATTTTATACTACGGTATATCTTTATTGTTAATTTGTTTAATTTATTGCACTATAGCAGCACCTATGATATGCTAAGTACGTTAAGTTTGTTTTTAGTCAACTGAAGTTCTGTATTTTAAATAATGAAATACATCTTTACATCTTGCATGCCCGGTACAAAAAGACATTATTACCTGATAAACTTCTTTTTTGTCTGAAAATAATATTAATTCATATATTTTAATCACCAATAAGAAATACACATTCAAATATTACTTTTATATCATGATATTTGTTTTTGTTTTTTTCTGTTGAAATGTTTTGGTACTATTGTATAATATTATTGTGATAGTAATTCCATCTAAAATATACTATTTCTACTTTTAGATATAAGACTCAATGATGGTCTTGTGATGAATGGGGAAAAGGCAGTTTTAACTTGCAAGTATGGACTTGACAATCAAGTGAAATATGTCAATTGGTATAAAAAGACTGGTGATGAATCTCAAGAGGAGAAGATAGAAAAAGTACCAGAAAGATGTAAAGTAACTCATGATAGGCTTAATCAAACAAGCTTAGAGTTCCAAGAAGTGACATTGGCTGATGCTGGGGAGTACATATGTGAACTTACAACTGCTACAGAAATAACCAAAGGCAAACTTTCAGAAACACATACATCATCTGCACACCTGCATGTACAGTGTAAGTAAAAATTGTGTATTTAAGCTGGTTATTAAACAATCGAATTGTGTAAAGCAGGTAGTAGTTTCACCTAATATAGTGTAATTGGCTTTTCTCTATGCTTTGGTAATATCAGGGAAGAATACAGTATATTCAATTTTCTTAAATACCCAAACGATAGTCGGCCTACAGGAACTATTTTGTTTGGATATTCCATAATGAATATTGTCATATGATTTCAAACTGTTAATAAATTCATTGTATAATATTGTTACCGTATGTGTATATTGTAAACTGATTTCATCAAAACACCTTTAGATATTAAACTGAATGATTGTCTTGCGACACATGGAGATAAAGCTGTTTTAACTTGCAAGTATGGAATTGAAAATCAAGTAAAATATGTCAATTGGTATAAGAAGACTGCTGATCAAGACATAATGATATTTACTTCTGATAAGTCTCAAGAGAAGAAGATAAAAAAAGCACCAGAAGGATGTAAAGCAATTTTTAAAGAAAATGAATCAAGCTTAGTGTTTGAGCAAGTTTCGTTAGCTGATGCTGGAGAGTACATGTGTAAAGTGAAGGAAAAACTTCCATCACATACAGCATCAGCACACTTGCATGTACAGTGTAAGTTGATTTCTACATAATATGCATTTTAAAATTGATATTAAAACAATTGATTGACTTGATGAATATAGTTAAAAATACCTATGTTGATCTGAAGGAAATATGATATCTCTCAGATGAATTACTGTAATTGTAGGGTATAGTTTGATTAATTGAATGTTGTTTCCAACTTTGATGTACTGTATAATCCACAGTTAATTGTAAAGACTTGAAAAAAGTTATCATGTTGGACGTCAACCTTCAGATCACTAACCTGGAACTCGTACCTTTAGCTCACATAGCTTGCACATATAATCATTGTTTATGAGTTGTCAAAATAATTTACTTTATTCAAGTAGGGAGTTGTAATTACAATTTAATAATGATTTTTGTGATGTTTTCAAGAGGGGGTCGAACATGATTTAATTCCATGATTCAAGGAAATATATACATTATTTTAGTAGATTTAATTGTTATTCAATTAATGTTGAAAGCTAGGCTGATGCAACATTTGGTACTTTCTTTTCGACTGGTGGAGTAGGAAAATTGAACTGGGTTAGTATTGGAATTCATAACAAATTATGACACCTAGCTTGTATTTCATTTTCATTCCCTTATTTTTATAGGCGATGTGTTTACTGAACAAGTTAAAACAAGGTAAATTGATTTCCATTCAAAAAAAAAAAATGTTTTTCTATTTTAATTTTGAAAGTCAAGGTTTGAATTTGACTTTAAAATAACTTCTTGAGTTGAGAGAATTATCTTGAAATTGTACTGAAATTTATCTTTTTAGACACCCTGCGGTAGTCTTTATAAATTCTCACTTTATCATCTTTTGTGAAGAAAACAACTCAGATGTGATAATGAGAAGAGGAAAATTGAATGGCAAGAGTTTGATTGAATGGAAAAAAGCAAAAATAATTTTTAATGAAAAGGAGACATGGTAATTAGTATTGTGTTGACCGACATTGGCAAACATTGTTTGCTGGTTATAATGTTTCTAGTACATTTAGATAAGTAATCAATTATTCATTTTGTTTCATTTTCTATGATATTACCATTGACATTAATATCAAAGAACATTTGTAAATTGTATTTAGAAACAATGACGGTACAAAAGATGTCTCCAAAAAGTGGACAAAGTTGATTGTAAAAATGTAAAACATTTTTTTAATAATTCTACAAATTTACTATACAGCTTTCAGAATCTAGTACCAATTGTGACAGATAAGGAAAATGGAAAAATGACTCTAATGTGTGTTAGACAAAATAACAACACAAAAGAGAGGAAGATAATAAGGATGAAATCTGATGATAATGGAGTCAACTGGACAGAACCAGAAGATGTACAATTGGATTTGAAAGGCTTACCCATATATTTTATAAGTTAGTATAAGTTAATTAGTTTTTATTGAAGTTGATATTAAATATCTGAGCTGTACATCATGGTTTTGAATATGAATTAGTCATATTCAAAACCATTATGTTAGTTTTTTCTGTTATTTAAATTTTTTCTAATGTCAGTACAAGTATTACCATTTACATTATAAACCCATTTACTGATACCATACACAAGAAGCAACAATTTAAACAACCAATTTTACACAAATGTTTTATGTACTTACCAAAATACTGATTTGTTATAGGGTTTTTTTTTGTTTAAAGTTTTTTAATAAACATTTGTATAAAGAAAATGTTTACTTTTATCTATCTTGATTTTAATATATATATGTTTTACTTTATGTAGTAAACAGTATAAATGTACTGCAGTAATCAATGTGTAATTATATGTATAAATTGTTTTTCAGGCCTTGGTGATGGTGTATGCTTACATTCAGGAAAATTGGTTGTTGCAGGAGTTTGGACGCTAAAGGATAATGAAAGCATAGAAAGTAATTTATTTAAATGATCTTTATAGAATTAAGAAGGTGCTCAAATATTTATTATGTACATAAGGTGATCGTTCGGTTCCTTAAATGAATATATTTGTTTTGGATATGTCAAAGATCTTTGAACTCCTCAAGTCTCTCACTTGAATTGTGTCATATGTGAACCATGCATTAAATCTTAATTTGAATTCAATAAAAATGCATCACAATGACCCAAGAACAGCAGTTGATCTAAACATTTGTTTCTGTTTATAAAGTCCAGTACTATAGCAATCTGCATGGGGAGATAATAGCTAACTAAAATGCGTTTTTCATGTTTATGGTTTCAAGTTGGCCATGTTATTTTTATTGTTAATATTTGTTTATTTTTCAGAAAAACTGTTTGTGATGACTGGTACTAATGATGGTGACACCTGGGATATTGTTACTGCTGTTAAATCACCCTATGCTACTTTAGGAGGACACACACAAGTAAGAAACTTATAAATGCCCAGGGTTTCATTTCTAATGATCATATTTCAGTGCCATTTTGTCATACAGTAATGTAATTTGTTTATTAGGTTTTTGAATATGCAAATGACAATGTTTACATCAGCTGTTCATTGGAGGACTGTAAACAACGTTTCCGTGTGTACGGTGATGAAGGATTTAGAACGTTTAATGTCAAGACTGAGGATGCACAATTAGAGACAAATCCAGAGTGCCAGGTATTCTCTACAATATAATTTTTTTTTTATTTGTTGAAGTGTTGAATGTTCTTGAGTTGTAAACTCGGCCCTAAGGCCGTTTTTGACTTACTTTAGTATCCACATATAAACAAACTAAATTGTATCAAAGTTTTTTATATGATTTCTTATCTTATATGGAATAATGAAATAAGTAAAAAAAAGAATATTTCATGAGTTGAAAGATTGAATGTTCTATTGAACAAAGCGGAGCTGAGATATAAACAAATACAAAATATTCATTATTTGTTTTATATTAACACCTTTGGCCAGGATATAGGCCATTAAAAAAAGTGCTCCAATTATTGAGGTAATTTGATTCCCATGATGAAAATTCTGTTCTATTCTACATAAGTATTAGCTTCATGTGTGCGACAGGTAGAGTATCACACTGTTTGCCTTGTGTGTAATTAAAAATTGTTTTTATGCCGAAGTGGGAAATTACTCTAGAGAATATGCGAAACAAACATACCCCTAGTTATTTTAACATTGTTTAAAAGATGTTTAAATTGCAATACTTGCAATTATTTGATGTGTTGGTTTAACTCTATTTGCTTATATTATTATCTAGGGTGGTATTGTACGTTTACCAACAAAGACAAATCAGTTCTACCAAATAGCAATGGCAAGTCATGGAAATGAAACAAAGGATCTTACACTTCACTTAAGTGAAGATGGTTGTAAAACCTGGTGTCAGTTTAACACACTAGGTGCAGTGAATGCAGAAGAATCTGACCTAGCTTACTACAGTGTAAAAGAAGGGAAAGAAGAAGCAAAAGGAATAGTGTGTGTTTACAGTTATAGTTCAGAAACAGAGGGTTATAAGATTGGAATGCAGCTGATTTCTAACAAAGAAATTATGTTAATGTAATTATGAATAAGCTGATTTACATTGCTACACTCTTTGATGGTTTAATAATTCTGATGTTTTATATATAATAATATACAGTAATGTATGTTGCGCTTGTTATTTTTACTTTCACTTTTTCTATATTTTTGCTTATACAATTTTAAAACACCAATTCAGTTGGAAATTGGCTGAATCATTGGCAGAATACATAAGAATTGCAACATAAATTTTAAAAGATAAATTTACAGTTACAATACATTACCTTTACAAAACCTTTATACACATTAAATTTGAATAAACATAATAATACCTTGATTTTGACATTAAAATAAAATATTTTAAAGTAAAAGATTAAACAAAAAATTATTGTTTATGCAAAATACCAATTGTACATGGCTCAGTACAAGGCTCAGTACAACAGAATAGCATATAAGATGATAAAAAATGTTTCACATTAAACACACCAATTAATATCTTGGATAGTATTATTTATTTATACAATATCCCACATTACTATACGCCTTTTGTATTTTAGCCAAAATTTAACAAGAGCCAAATTGGTTTCTTTTATAGTTTTATAGCGCTGAATCTTCTAAGTATCGTTTTATTAAATCTATTAGTAAATAAGGTAGGATATACTAATAGACCATACAATCTGTATAAAGTTGCTTAGGTGATTGAATCAGGAATACTAATTAAATACTCGGACGTTTATAAAATAATATAGTTGTTAAAAGTCATAAAAAATATATGGGTGCATACTATGACATTTCTGATAGTACTGTTATTTTAGACTTTAGATCTACTACTTTTAAAACATTGCAACAAATTTAATTCTGAATAATACTAGTTTTGAAGTTTTACTGTTATTTTAGAAACAAAGATATAATATTTTAAAAAGATTTTACCAAAAGCTGGATAGAAAAAAAGTACTTACATGAAAAAATGTAATTTAAAACAAAAAATACAGTACTTAAATGACTGCCGGACAGTGGTATTTTTGTGTGTTTTTATAAGTGAAATAATTATTTTTTTAGAGTTTCCTCTGCCTGTCATACGCATTAACTGTATGTATTTAAAACAATCTTTCAAGTTCTTTATTATTGCAGTAATATAGACATTGTTTTATTTGAAATCAGCAATGTATAAAACATTTAAATCAATATACTATTTTAAAATTAGCAAACTATGATGTTATCGTTGTTTATAGTATTTAATAATATGTATAAAATTAAATGTGTTTCCTGCCTGCAAGTGGTGGATACAGGGGATTGTAAATCATGTCCACAGTGGTTACAAAGTGCAGTTAAATATAATATGTAAGGCCTACATAGTAGGCCTTAGAACTGAGGTACATGTATTTTAAATATAATATCGGGTTAATTGTACATAAATCAAATATTTGTAATAGAAATCAAGACGAAAAAAACATGAATTTCCCTTAAAATTGTCAAATACAAAAATTGGCAAAATTCTGTTATATAAACCAGGAAGACTTTTTTTCAGTAGTTAGATAGTTTAACCTAATGTAATAACATGTCTGGTGACTCCCTAGAAGGTGAAAAAAGATGGTGGATATATGGTGGATATTGTTCTATAGCATGATAAAAATAAAACTCTGAAGTTGAATAAAAATACTACAAACGTAAAATTCAAGTTTATTACCTATATTATAGTCATCTGATAACATTATTTACCACACTGTTTATTTTTCATAGTTTTTTAAAAATGGCTCTCAATACAACTTTTTTGTGTACAAAAGAATAGAGATTTTACTGTGTAATTTGAACTATCCCCCACTGATAAGAAAGTGCTTATTTTCAACAAGCTCGTGTAACACAAATAAAATCCCCAAAATTATGAAACATAGGGGAAACTATAGATCAATATTTATTGGAATGTATGATCAATAGAAATGTTTTGCCCGCACCTGACCTTTACCATATCGTATCAAAGCAGGGAGTTGTAACTCCCTGATCTTCGATAATGGTACAGACTATTAACGAAACTTAACTATTGCTATTGTATTGTTTGCATAATATTATTGTTTTCGTGTGACTCTCGTATACAGTAAAAAATTTCTATTAGTTTACAGGTTTCTACAATTTTCTCTACCGATTTGCAAACATCTTTATTTGGAAATAAGAAATATTTCCTCTACGATTATTACATGATATATGTAATGTAATTGGCAAATCTAAAAACATTTCTCTGCATGTAAATCGTCCTACTACCTTAATACCTAATTACTATGGCCAATTGATGTTTTCAACTGCTTTCGTTCTACCTACTAGGCCTATTATTTATCTTGTTGTTTTGCATAATGGATAACTTTAACTGCATTGTACTACAATTAAACTTTTTGGAAACCTCTTAAAATGTATACTTCTTAATTATAGACATTCTTCATGTTCAGAGTCCTGTCTAATCAGTGCATTTGGTACCGCCGTGACCTCTCGTAAGCGAACATCTGCCAAATCCTTTTACTGACATTGCCCTTTAATGTACAATTGCATTTTTTGTTTGATTTACCTCACGTTGGCGGAAACATGGAAATATGTTCAACTGCTCGATGCATATCTGTTGAGCATGAATATTAGTACTATATGCCTAACTGTTGACAATAATGCGATTCTGCAACTTTTCCTTTATTCGACGTACTACTAACATCATGATGAGGCTCTTCGTAGCTTACACTATTTGTCGAAATCAGTCCTTGGTTTTGAGGTTCCATTTTAATTCCTTCTCTTGTTTCCTGGAGAAACAATAATATTTATCATTGATCATGAGGAAACTTTTGTTTAAACAAAAAACTTAATTTGAACTTGACTTAGTTAGCAACTCCCTATTGAACTTAGCTAAATGTTGGTTTCAAGTCGCTCAAAATTCAAAATTAGATTCTTCTTGCTGGAACTGTTTGTTGGGACTAATCAATTGTTGATTTTAATTCGTGTAACTTGAGTATAATGACATTGTTACTTTTGCGATACATACCACTTTGTTAGAGGTGGGTCTAACATATCCCTCATTATCTAAGTCGACATCATTGTTTGCAGAATTAACTTGCAGATCTTGGTACTGATGACGTTGACGTTCATGCCCTCTTACTCCTGTCTGAAAAAAGAAATAGTGTTTGTTAGTAACATTGATGTTGTTGTGGTACTTGTATATATTATCAGAAGAAGAAAAAATTAAGCTAGCACAATTGACTTTAAGATACGATTTTATTTCCCGCTGTTAATTAGACGTGCTGTATCTTCTTCTGTAACGCTTTGGTCGGTCATGTGGATATTAGGGACTATACGTTAAAATAGTGTCACTTGAGTATACTAATATGTTTAACCCGGCGGTCCCTCCAATCAACTTTGTGATACATAGTACTACGTCATTATACCTCAATGGCCTTGGCATATCCCTCGTCATCTATGGCGATATCAGAGTTTTCCGAAACCTGCAGATCTTGGTACTGATGATGGTGAAGTTCGATTTCTCTTACTTCTCTCTGTTAAACAATAGATGATGATTGTGTAAATATTGATGTTCTTGTAGCTAAATAGTAACCATTTTCGTTGATCACCTATTTTTATATAATTAGGAACTAATCAATTGCTGAGTATCGTGTAACTTGAGTATACTAAAATTGTTACTTTTGCGATACTGTACATACCACTTTATTAGACGTGGGTCTAACATAGCCCTCGTCATCTAAGTCGACATCATTGTTTGCCGAATTAACTTGCAGATCTTGGTACTGATGACGTTGTCGTTCAGGCTCTATTACTCCTCTCTATCAAACAAAATGGTGTTAACATTACGTTAGTAACATTTTTAGTTTATTTCGTTTATTCAATAAATTATGCACAAATATATATAAAAAACATATGATAATAATTACATTAACAAGTTCAATAGTACTTTAAAATATATTATGTGGAAGGAAGCTAATAAGCTAAATAGTGTAATTAACTTTACGCCTAGGCTATCAGAAACAAGCGAATTACAATAATAAAATGTTGGGCAGAAAAAGATACAACATAATACTATACGATATATTATTATTAAAAATAAATTGATGTTTAGTTGTGTAACTTGTATAATATATTTTAGGTAACGCTTAAACTTTCCGCTCTCAATTACACATAACTTTAAGCTACTAAAAAGAGGTATAACGCTTTCATCGGTCATATAATAGTGTCCCGTATACACACAAGTTTAACCTCCCGTCTCCCAATATTGTGATACACACTGAACTACTTCATTATACCTCAATTGGCTTGACATATCCCTTGTCATCTATGGTGACATCCGAAACTTGTAGATCTTGGTACTGATAGCGTTGACCATCGATTTCCCTTACTTCTCTCTGTTAAACAATATGGTGTTTTATATAGTTTGTATCTCTTTAAAATAATAAATAAATATTGCTTTAATCTTTACTTAAATTAGAAAGAATGGTAAAACTTAAGTTTGAATTGTTACACACGAGTAGAGATTTTTTTTTTAAATGTCTCGGAAAAGGTTTACCTGTATTCTGGTCATTGATCTTGCTTTAGTTGACGTCCTGGTAGCACTAGCCTCCATCGTAGGACCTATGTTGAGATCTTTGTATTCTCCAGTATTTGAAGACAATTGCAAGGCTTGATATTGAGGATTTAGGCACTTTGAAGTTATTTCTTGTATTCGTTTTAGCTTAATAGAAACAATAATAAACAATATAAAGTAGATCTAATAAAAGTTTAAGTCTACTTACTTATTTAATTTTAAGTTGTAAAAAAAGGTCAACATCTTGTTTATTTAAAATTACTTACATAAATATAACGAGTTATTATAAACATCGGAACCAGGCAAAGAATTGCAGTAATTGCTATAGTTATCAATATACTTATTGCATACGAACAACCACCTATAAATTATAAATATACAATGTTAAATATTGAAATATACATTGCTGTACTACATTATACTAAACACTATTCTACAGTATAAAATGTGTTCCAGAAACAAGTCAGGGGTGAAATTTACCTATATTACATGTACAGTTTTGTAGAGTATCTGTATTGCTACGCTTTTCATTCTCTGCCCAACATGTAAGATTTGATTGACATATCTCATCATCAATTTCTATAGCTGCGATGTTTTCTCCTTTCTTAACCACTTCTCCATCTTGTAATATCAATACTGATGAGGGCTTGGGATGACCATCTGCTGTGCATGTTGCTACACCATCCTCAGATGTAAAAGTAGCAGTGATATCTAAACAAAAATATGATACTAGTAATACTGATGTGGCATATTTATAAATTATTTTGTGAAATTTGAACATTTTTCTTGAGCATTATGTTATGAAACTTGTATTGCCTATTAAAATTAGTATTATCAAAACATTGTCACGTGCCATTTCTGAATGGAGATTAATTATGTACAGTATATAGAAAACATTTTCTCTAGAAAGTGATTTTACAAAATTCAATTTTTGATCTGTTATTCTTTATTATGTCATCATTCAGCTGCATATAAATAATAAATATATGTGTTATAGATTTATTACTTTAAAATTCAATTTGGACATACAATATCCAATTATGGTTAGCTGTCTTCCAACACTTGTTTTAGCATCCTCTCCTTTAAACTGGTCACTTTCTGCTTTACATGCATATCTCCCACCATCTTCTTCAGTAGCTGATTTAATTACAAGCACTGACTCTACATTGTTATTTGCTGTTACGTATTTAGAAGTTTCATTTATATTGACTGTCTGTCCATCTTTATACCACGTAATGTCAGGAATAGGGTCACCATCATGTTTACTACATGTAAAGGTCACGGAATGACACTTATATGCAGAACCTGATGACACATTAAGAAGAGGTTGATCCAAGTCTGTAAAAACATAATAAAATAGTAATGAAATGTGACAGTTAATAAATAAAGAATGATATTTATTATTATTTCAATTTAGTCGGACATTTACTGATAGCAATCTTTTGGTGAATGTCAGAGGGGATTTCAGATATATAGCTACTAATCGTGTAGCGTAATGTACCGATGACATGCAGTGCCGGCATCTGCATGAACCACCGAAGTAGATTTCCAGGCCGAGAATAATTGTCTTCATACATTTCAGATATTATTTATTTACAAATGAAAGAAAAAAACAATTTTGTTAGAATAATGACATTAATTTTACTTACAATATACAGTTAGTAACGATTGGTTTGACATTTCAATGTTCCCATTTTTTGCTCGGATCTTGCATTGAAATTCTCGTTTAGAATCACCTCTGGTTGGCTGTGACATCACCAAGTCAGCTCTACCAGGTGTTATGTTTAACTTAAAACGATCATTTTCCATCTTGTTCTTATTAACAAAACCAGGATTAATGATTACCCCTTCATCTAGTTCATCCCATTGTATTACATCAGGTGTAGTAGACATAACTTGAGAATAATCACAAATTATTACACCTACAGAGTCACCCTCTTTGGCTTTTTGGTCAGATGTTGTCACCGACTGTCCATGTGATTCTAACAAAAAGAAAGAAATACCAAAAATACTAATACATGATATACTAAGGTGTTTTGATAAGCAACATTAATCGTAAAATCAGATTAAAACATTTATGAATTTTTATTTTTCAATGACGTTTAAATTGGACTTGGAAACATTTCATTAAGACACGAAAACTGTTCTAATTGTTTTTCTGTAGAAACAATCTAAACGGCTAATATGTTGTCCTTATATCGTCCTTATAAACATGTTTTTGTGTGTCTACTATCTATCTACTCCCTGCTGTTGTAATTTCAACCATAACACGCATTTATTTTAACTATTTAACTATACAGTATGTCTGTCTGTTATACGACAGCACCAACTAATAATAAAACTAATAGAATTACGATATTAGAAATACCACTAGTGTATATATATACTTTACCGAATAAAGAATGCTGTATAACAATTAGCAACGTCAACCATAACGCCATATCTATAAGAAATAAAAATAGGCCATCTGTGAGCATGAATGTTGTAATTATGAACACATTTACAATTGATCAGTTTCTTAATGTAAACAATGATTTTCTTTGTTTTGATCGAAATAACAATCATTGACAATCGGGGTCTTCACCGGTCGTGGTTTCGATCGTTATCGGCATACTTTATTGCTTTGCAATTTCAGATATAACCACGTAGGCCTATATTAATAATAACAAATACATACAAAAATGGTTTCAGCATGAGTTATTATAGGGACTGTGATTTATGAATCATTCGATTTTCTAAAATGTTGGGTTAAACTTTAATAAAAAGCCTATTTGCTTTATCGAATAAAAATAATCATTTTCACCCTTTTTCTTAAATTTTACTCCAAAAATATTTTTATTTTAAACATAGTAGGCCTATAAACTGACTCCAAATAACGCCACCATGACATAATTAATCAAACTAATAAATGAAACAAATTATAATTTAAAACATTTGATTTAAAAAAAAAAAATGTGTGGGGAGGAGCTATAGGTACTTTTTACTTTATGTTATGACAGTGTGAAGCGCCGCTGATTATGAGTTTTTCCATAGAAATGGGTGCTATCATCCCTATCAGGGAAGAGTTAAATTACAAAAGTTTATTGTAATTTAAATCTTTATATAATGTTAATGCATCGCCTATCATGCCTACTAATATATGTAAAAAAAGTACGATATTCGATTCTTGCGAACAACCTTCGCCGGGAACCATGCTAAAACACCCCCAAACTAAAATAAACAAACTCTGGCTGTTAATTGTTATGTTATCAAAGTTCAAAGTGTAGTAGGTTCTTTAATGTTATGTATAAGTTTAAGTTACCGTTTTACTAGCCTAGGCCTAGAGGGTAGAGCTATATTAATAATGAGTGTGGGAAACAGTAGACCGAGACATAAAGTAAGCAGAATTTAGCATACAGTATTATGTATTTAATGTAGTTTTTGCATTCACTGCAAACTTCGACTACTTCGTTTTTGAATCGAATTTGAAGTAATAGCTCGAACTACGACTTTTTCAAGTCGAACTTCGAACTACGACTAAAGTCCGGTTTAAGAATACGGGCGTGAGAATGAGTTGTTCTCGCCCGGGTAGGACTAACAGGTGATCCTTCTTGAATAAGTACTAGGGGGCCCATAAATAAGTGTTATAAATAGGGCGGTTCTAGGGCCTAGAAACTAACCTATCTATTTTAAAAAGGTATATTTCTATTTTATTCACACTCGAGACGGACGCCCACTTATACAGAATGGTCTTTTTTTGTTCGTTTTATTTTTTGTCTTGGCATTGTTTGATTAATCAAAATTAATGATTGTCATACGAAATAAATTAATAAAAGTTTGAAAGATTCCATGGGAAAATCAATATGTTGATATAAAGTTTGCAGTACGGTAGGCCTACACCATATGTAAAATTGTCATTATTGGGTACAAGGATGAAGCCGGTGTAAGATTGAATTGTGTCCAGCATTCAAAAGTGTCCGGGTGGACACTTTTCAGCATTGGATAGTGTCCAGTTGCATGTTTCAACGGGTTCGTGGGCGTTTTTCAACAATTTAATGCTGTCCGGCCCGTTTAATAATGTCTGACCCATGGATTGAAATGCGTCCACTATTAAATACTGTATCATACCGTACGTTTTATGATAGGTGGTTGTTTTTATCACGCCTACACTTGTCTTGTCTTCTTTTAATAACCAATAATACTTAATGATGCCAAACAAATTTTTTTTTTTCTAATTAAAGATCGCTTTGCCTAAACACCTCCAATTAGGGACCATTATATTATATGGTATGTGAAAAGACAAGAAGAATAAATAATTGTTAAGTATGTGACAAAAACAAGTGAATGAAGTGTTCCTCTTCCAATTAAAAATCACTTTACCTAAAACACCTCCAATTAGCGACCATTATATTATTTAGTATTAATAAAGCAAGAAGAATATATAGTTATTAATTATGTGACAAAAAACAAGTAATTGTACTGGACCTCTTTCAATAAAGGACCACTTTACTTAAAACACCTCCAATTAGCGACCATTTTATAAATTAGTATGAGTAAAGACAATAATAATTAATAGTTTTAATTATGTGACAAAATTAAGTAACTGTACTGACTGGTTCGCTTCCAATTAAAGATCACTTTACTTTAAGACACCTCTAATTAGTGACCATTTTTATTAATTGGTATGAGTAAAGGCAAGAATAATTAATAGTTTAATTATGTGACAAAATTAAGTAAATGTACTGGTCCGCTTCCAATTAAAGGTCACTTTACTTTAAGACACCTCTAATTAGCGACCATTTTATTAATTGGTAGAAGTAAATACAAGAAGAATACATAGTTTTAATTATGATAGTGACATAATTAAGTAACTGTACTAGTCCTCTTCCAGTTATAGATCACTTTACTTAAAGAAACCTCCAATTAGCGACCATTATATTATTTAGTATTAATAAAGCAAGAAGAATATATAGTTATTAATTATGTGACAAAAAACAAGTAATTGTACTGGTCCTCTTTCAATAAAGGACCACTTTACTTAAAACACCTCCAATTAGCGACCATTTTATTAATTGGTATGAGTAAAGACAATAATAATTAATAGTTTTAATTATGTGACAAAATTAAGTAACTGTACTGACTGGTCCGCTTCCAATTAAAGATCACTTTACTTTAAGACACCTCTAATTAGTGACCATTTTTATTAATTGGTATGAGTAAAGGCAAGAATAATTAATAGTTTAATTATGTGACAAAATTAAGTAAATGTACTGGTCCGCTTCCAATTAAAGGTCACTTTACTTTAAGACACCTTTAATTAGCGACCATTTTATTAATTGGTAGGAGTAAATACAAGAAGAATACATAGTTTTAATTATGATAGTGACAAAATTAAGTAACTGTACTAGTCCTCTTCCAGTTATAGATCACTTTACTTAAAGATGTATTGTCCCCCAAAAAATGAAAAAGAAAGATGAAAAAAATCAAATTTTGAATAGACTGTTTTGTAGTTAACATAATGTTATTCACTTCCACCGAAAAAAAATCCGAAAAAAATATTGATTTCGCTTATAAAAAAATCAAAATAAGTTTACCATTTTTTCGAACTCATCGGCTCAGAAATTAGGCCGGTAGAGCTAACTCATACATATGCATGATATGTTAATGAGCATCCACACAGCAGAGATCTGATCTAACAATGGACGATGCACGTTGTATGTACAACAACACCACCAGAGATCGACGCGACTCGACTGTGGGTTTCCCTGGCCTGATCGTATAAATATGTAAAGCTGAGCTGTTAATTTGTCGGTAAGTAGGCCTAGACGGTTATTTTAAATATAATAATATATATAACGCAATAATAACAGGAAGGTAAATTAATTAACTGAGCCTGGGATTTTTTCCGTTCAAGGCTAGGCCTAGAATAATTAATACATGCTGCTGCATATTACTAGGCTAGTAGCAAGCAGACTGTGACAATCGGGTCCCTGCAGAAGATGCCCAGCTAGGCCCTATACATTGTACTCTTCATAGACTGGCCTAGGCTATATGTCATCAATCTTAGCTACATTCCGAAAATACAGCCAGCTTGCTGTACCATATATATATACAGTTGAAGCTTGTTTAACTAATTTTTATGATAAAAATAAAACAAACATTTTTCAGGGAAAATGGTTGCAATACAAGCCTGAAATTGAGAACCTTACAGCAGCACTGTACAAGTAGACAGAGGGGAAAAGCCAGCTTAGCCATTTTACAACACAAACAAATGTTCTCTGTACTGTAGTAAGTCAAATATTTATTTTCTCTTTTTATAAGTTATAACATTATAAGTAATGTGTTTTAATTACCATAGAAAGGTAGTATACTTATTTGACTATGTCAAAGTAAGCAATTTCACTAGCCCAATTTTGCACTAAATATGCATGATCTATTTTTTCCAGATTTTCATACTTTGCTTTTACTTTTTTTAAAGACGTTGAGCTGATGAAGACTGGAACAGAGGTCACCCAAAGACAACAATGATAGACTCGGTATTGGAATATGAATGGATATTGCAGGAAAAATATTTCTGACTCTCCTGCTGCATTCGGCCAATATGTTCTTGTCCAGCTTGTAAAATATTGTATATTTTTTTTGTATTATATGTACAGTATATTATTTTGTAAACATAACATTCAATAAATAATAAAAAACTACTTTTATTTATTTATTTATTTTATTTATTCATTTCCCAACCAACAGTGAGCTCATGGTTCACCACTTACAGGAGGGAACACAGACAAACACGTACATATACAAACAAACATTAAACTAAACTACTAACAATGTTACGAAACTTACGGAAATTATTACTAAAAATATCTAACTCAGGGTTTCTTAAAGTAAAAGAATTGTAAGTTTGACTTAATCTACTAATAAAACCATTTTTTAAAACATTTACTCTACTAAAAGGAATATGAAAAGTAGTATTTCTTCTAAGACGACGACTAGGGACTCTAAGATAAAAATTGCTAACTAAGTTACAGTCAAATAAAGAATTAATACATTTATACAAAAAAACAAGATCAAAAAAGGTTCTACGAGACTCAGGAGATCGGACATGGAAATGAAAGTCAGGATTCTGGTTGTGGCTGATGTAGCGTAAAAAACGGTTATGCAGACGCTGAATGCGCGTAGACTGAGTTTCCGAAATAGAATTAAAAATAACAGAACAGAAGTTGAGAATGGGATGGATAATTGAATAATAAAGGTGGATTTTGGTTTGCCTGTCAAAATGTTTAC
The DNA here is from genome assembly GCF_964355755.1 of Antedon mediterranea. Classification (NCBI taxonomy): domain Eukaryota; kingdom Metazoa; phylum Echinodermata; class Crinoidea; order Comatulida; family Antedonidae; genus Antedon; species Antedon mediterranea. The sequence goes on from NC_092677.1 coordinate 4,793,556, forward strand.
AATTACGCCACATCAGCCCAAGCAGTCTATTGCACTTGCCAACAAGATAATCAATATGAAAGGAAAAACAAAGGGAACTATCAATAAAAACACCAAGATCTTTTTGCGATTGCACCCTATTAATGGGATTGTCATTAATTAAATAATTATAAAATAAAATGTTCTTTTTCAAAGTAATAGTTAAAATATTGCACTTTACTGGATTGAGGGACATTCCCCATAAAGCAGCCCAATAACATAGCTTGTCCAAATCCACCTGAAGCCTGTCAGCATCCTCAACACTACCAATAATTCTGTATAGCTTAACATCATCAGCAAACATAAGACATCTGGAGTACAACAGTACACAGGATAAATTCTTCAAATTTACTTGCACTTCATAATTTTACTGTAAATATTACAGTGCAAAAGGAGTTAATAAAATATATATATACAGTATATCTTATTGAATTCCTGTATTGTTTTTTGTGTCAATTTGTCTACTAATTATCAATGTGTTGATTGTGGCAGTAATTACGACAGCTATAGTCTTCTAAGATCGCTCACATCCATTACAAAGTGTCATTTTAATAGTAAGAAACGTTTCAATAAATTGTGAATGTTGCCACTGTACGATACATTTTATGTTTCTCACTACTTGCTCTTATTGTTCAATCAATCAACCTAAAAAAAAAAGAAATTTGTGTCAAAATATCTGCATAAAATGTTTATTTGCGGAATGTTAATTTGAACCTATTGCATTTGATACAGAAAATATTTTTAAAATATTGCATCAGTAAAACATCCAAAACAATATTTAGATTTTCTTTTTTTTTTTATTTTCACTGCCGAATAGATAGTTGAAATCTTTAAAAATTAAACCAATTCATCATGATTAAAACAAAAATACATCCCTTCTGGTGGTGGTCTACTGTAGCCCTAGCTAGCAGTGTACTGCCTAGGCCTACTACACTCTACTTCTAGAGACAGAAGTAGGCAGCAGTTAGGCTACTCGAGACTGTCAGTGCTAGTAGTAGTAGTAAATCCGACTAGTAGTACAGTAGCAGCAAATTCGGGCCTAGGCCTAGCTAGGCCTCTCCTGTTAGCGAAACAAAAACTCACCTAAATGAACAAGATTCAACATCAAAGTTACCAACTTCAATTCTAACTTAGCATTCTGCTAGCTATAGTTTTCGTGTTTTCTTCAAGATTCGTCTCGCATCACTACTCGACTCTCTCGCACGCATGCATTGCTATCGTTGTTGGCTGTTGATTTGGAAAGCATCATCATCCACACGATGTATCCATACAATATGAATATTTATGAGCTAACTCAGGTCAAGGGTTAAATTAAACCGGAACACATTTGTCTTCCAGACAAATAGCTTCCGGTTGGTTAATTTTTGCATTAAATTGCGATTTTCCCGTGTAAAAAAATATTTTTTTCAATCCAAATTGAGGTCAAAGTGAATAACTTTTATGTGCAATTAAAATGGCCTATTCAACAAAAATATTGAAAAAAAAAAATTTTTCAGGGGGACAATACATCTTTAAAGAAACCTCCAATTAGCGACCATTATATTATTTAGTATGAATAAAGACAAAAAGAATAAATAATTGTTAAGTATGTGACAAAACCAAGTAAATGAAGTATGAAGTGGTCCTCTTCCATTTAAAATCACTTTACCTAAAACACCTCCAATTAGCGACCATTATATTAATTGGTATGAGTAAAGACAATAATAATTAATAGTTTTAGTTATGTGACAAAATTAAGTAACTGTACTGGTCCGCTTCCAATTAAAGATCACTTTACTTTAAGACACCTCTAATTAGTGACCATTTTTATTAATTGGTATGAGTAAAGGCAAGAATAATTAATAGTTTAATTATGTGACAAAATTAAGTAAATGTACTGGTCCTCTTCCAATTAAAGATCACTTCAGTTTAAGACACTTCCAATTAGCGACCGTTATATTATTTTGTATGAATAAAGACAAGAAGAAGAAATAGTTTATAATCATGTGATAAAAAACAAGTAATTGTACTGGTCCTCTTCCAATTAAAGATCACTTCAATTTAAACACTTCCATTTAGCGACCGTTTTATTATTTTGTATGAGTACAGACAAGAGGAATAAATAGTTTATAATCATGTGATAAAAAACAAGTAATTGTACTGGTCCTCTTCCAATTATAGATCACTTTACTTTAAGACACTTCCAATTAGCGACCGTTTTATTATTTTGTACGAGCACAGACAAGAGGAATAAATAGTTTATAATCATGTGATTAAAAACAAGTAATTGTACTGGTCCTCTTCCAATTAAAGATCACTTTACTGTAAGACAGACACGACTAAAAGGTGAAATAATAATAACAAATAATAATAACAGGATTTTTATAGCGCACATACCACAGAGTGCTCAAGGCGCATTAAAAAAAAAAATACTAATAAAAACAAATCATACAACTCTCCCGGTCCCGAGAGCCGCTGTTTTGAGGTTGACCTGACAATTGTGGCAATTACCAATTGGGACATTACCCTTGCTGGACATCTGGTAAAAATAAATACTGATTATGCTGCCACTTTAGTACACAAAACGATAAATAAAAAAACAATACAACTTGTAGCATTCCATTTAAACTAATACAGTAGGCTCTGTTCAAAACTGCTAGTGTAGAAAAGTCAAATCCACCCATATAATAAAACCTAGAACTAGCTAATGATGTAGAAACACCAACAGCTTATTTATCAAATAAAAATCAACATTATACTACTGTACAACTCAACAGGTAATGTAGTAACGAAAATTGCCTCACAGCTAATGTAGTTAATATCGCCAGCTAATAAAATATTATATATTTTACAAACCTAAATGTCTAAATCATGTGCAAATGTATTTCTCTACTTGCCGTCAGTCTATCCACCTCTCGTAAGTGATCGGCTTTCAAAACTTAGCACTCTGATCGTAAGCAACCACCCTTGTTAGCGACCACCTTTAATATTTAAAAGGGACTACCTCTGTTAAAGGACCGCTTCTCACAATGGACAACCTCCTGAAGGGGTAACCACCTCTCATAACGGACTGCTTTCATAAACTACCACCGCTCGTAGACGACCACTTCTTTTACCGACTACACCTCCCGTAAGTGACCACCTCAATAGAGGTGGTAATTAGCGAAAGGTGGTCGTTACGGAATTATGAGAAGTGGTCCCTTAGGAGAGGTGGACGTTTTTTTTTTAGAGATTATTCGAAAAAAACAAAAAACCGAAATACCCTTGAGTGAACGAATAATTATGATGCGCAATTAAGGTGTTTATTTTGCCATATAAAATATAAAAAAAATAAATATTTTTTGGTAATATGCATCAACAATATTTTTCAAATGTATTTTAGATAAATAAATAAATAATGTAAAATCTCTAGAAACAAAAAAAATATTGTGACTAACCAATTCAATGTTTTATTAAATAAAACCAAAAATCAGGCATCTGTGAAAAAAAATATAATGAAAAAGAACTCACTTTAACAATGACGAACTTACTTGTTTAAAGCACTTTTGTTATCAGTTAATATTATTAAATTAGTAACAGTATTATGAATATTACAAAATAATATTTTGAGAACTGAAAAATATTTTGAGGGAACAAATATATTTAGGGAGAACAAAATAAGATTTCAAGAACTGAACAATATAAAAAGCGAATTACTACTTCGAGACAAGGAATGATCGAGAGAACGAAATAATTTCGAGGGAAATTATTTCGTTCTCTCGCGAATTAGTAATTCGAATTCCAATGAAATAATATTTCGAGAGAACGAAAATAGGTAGGCCCTATGCCTATATGATTTAGTGATATTCATTCCCTAGAAATAATAATACAGTACCGGTAGGCTATATATTTTTTCAAGTTGTCGATTTACTTCAAATTGACAACAGGTTGTATATACTCAATCAAAAACAAACAATTTAATTTGATTAGACTATATGTCTCCAGATATAATAATAGTAATATTTATTTCAATCGACTTGATATTTTGCGATTCAAGTTGGTATTCTAAGGAATTATAATTACCCTAACGGGAGTTGGTGACCGTCCAGTGCCCTAGTTTTTACGGGGTTAATATGATGTCGATGGTCCTACTTTTTTATCGATGAAAGCTGCCCGGGTGGTTGCAGCCATTTTCAACAGCTGGTATTACACTATTCAATGCTGAAAATTGTCCAGTGGACACTTTCAAACACCGGACACATTTAAATCTTACACCGGCTTTACTGACAATCGTTTTGAGTCACCATTGCCAGATGAATCTTTTACGATTGTATTTGTGGGGAGGTCCAACCACAATGCAGTTCTCTTGATGCATGTTCTCCAAACACAAGTGGCCTAGACTGAGAAAACTTTCGTTGACAAATTTCTCAATTATAAATTATTATTGTTTAGTATATAAATCTTGTTATTTTCAGTCTCTTGCAGGCCTGTTTTTGTTTGTAGTATTGTTGGATAATACTAAAAACAGTAAGTTTAATTGTATGGTCTAACTTATAACTTGCTTCATTTACCAGTACTAATTGATCACATTTGAATCTTGATACCTGGGTACCAATTTAGAAATAATTAGGTCAGTTGAATTATACACTTTTAGTTAACAAAAAGAGGCCATGTTGTAAATGTATGTATCAGACTGTTTTTTTGTTTGATATCCATAACAAATCCAATACACTATCTAAAACTGTTCTTTGGTGTTATTTCATTTTAAGCATGTGGTCAATTGGAGACGAAATTTAACCAGACAGCTAAAGAATGTGATGCTGAAGTGGTGATAACTTGTGATTATTCACAATTTACTACTACTAAACTTGATAGAATACAATGGGATGAACTAAATGAAGATGGAGTGGTTATTACTCATGGTTTTGTTAATGATGATAAAATAGAAAATGGGCGTTTCAAATTAACCGTTACACCTGGGAAAGCCGACTTGGTGATGTCACAGCCAATGAGAAATGATTCTAAACGAACGTTCCAGTGTGAGATACAAACAACAAATGGTGATATTAAAAGACTCAATCCATCTATGCTAACTATTTTTTGTAAGTAACAAACAAAATGTTTTATTTTGATATTTTTAATTTAAATAGTCAAACATTTTGATAAATACACTGTACATTACTGTTTTGAGACTGATATTGTTTTCTCAGACTTGGATCAACCACTTCTTGATACCTCAGCAAGCACTGTCTATGAAGGTCAATCAGTGACCTTTACCTGTAGTATACCTGATGGTGATCCTATTCCTCACATTACTTGGTATCAAGATGGACAGACAGTCAACACCATCAACCCTTCTAGATATGATATTGAAAATAACAGTACAGAGTCAGTTCTTAAGATTAAATCAGCAACTGAAGAAGATGGTGGGAGATATACATGTAAAGCAGAAAGTGATCAGTTTAAAGGAGATGATGCTAAAACAAGTGTTGGAATACAGTTGATTGTAATTGGATATTGTATGTACACATTGAATTTTGAATTTATAAGTTTATAATACATACATTTTTACTCGGGGTACCCGAGTCTAGTACTTACTCATTTTCTCCTTCTCTTCCTCCATCTGGACACTATTGAGTAAAAAGTGCGATTTTTAAAGTACTACTCCTCCCTTATTCGTTATAGTATTGAGCTGGGATTTGGCATGAACATACTACAGGGACATGTCCTCAAAGCTATAGAGCCGGATTTTTAATTTTTTGTTAATTAATTTGTTTAATTAAGAAGCCACAATGTGTGACACATACCACAGCGTTATGTAGTTATATGGTTATATGCGGATTCTTGGCGTAGTGGTTATCACGTTTGCTTAACACGCAGAAGGTACATGGTTCGAGCCCGGACGAAACCTTTTTTTTTTTAATTTATGGTGAAAAGTACTGTATACGCAATATGATAATTATACAGAGTATATCTTATTTTTATTATTTTTTAAAATACTTATTTTGTGTAATCGGTAATTATCACTTTTACACATGTTTATTTTGCTTTGTGCTTATTACCATTTATTTGTAATTTAAATGGATTAAAAAACTTTCTGTAACCCACATTTTTAATGTAAGAGGTTTCGTAGTGTAGTGGTTGTCAAGTCTGCTTAACACGCAGAAGGTCCCGGTTCGAGCCCTGGCGAAACCTATTTTCTTTACTTTCTATCTGTATACGTCTGTATACAGCTTCTTTCGCTGTACCCCGAGTATTGCACATTCGTGCTTGTTTATACAATGAATAATTACAGAATAACAGATAAGAAATTAAAAATACACATTTCCAAGTTTTTAAAATATAAATGGTAATTTTAATTTTTTTTTAAAAGCGAGTAATTGACATCTTTTTAATAATGCTAATGATAAAATAAAATTGCTACAGAAACTAGTTTATGGCAACAATGTTAATGTTCTCTTTTGTTGTTTTGTGTCGACACTGTAAATGTTAAATTGTTTAAATTGACAATTTCAGTACAGAGAAACAAACCTATTAATGTTCGCTTTCTTTTAGATATCACTGTTACTTTTACATCTGAAGATGGTATTGCAACATGTACAGCAGAGGGCCATCCCAAGCCATCATCAGTATTGATATTACAAGATGGAGAAGTGGTTAAGGAAGGAAATAACACAGCAACTATACAAATTAATGATGAGATATGTCAATCAAATCTTACATGTTATGCAGAGAATGGAAAACTCAATGAAACAGCAACAATGGAGAAGTGTAATACAGGTAAATAAACCATTTTAAGGTAATATATTTAATGTTCTGCAAAAGAGGAAGCAAGACAGCAGACAGGTCTCAAGTGTGGTCCGTTTGTACAGTTCAATTAATACTGAAGTTATACTACAATATACCCAACAGTATACTACAAAATCATGAATTGTGTTTATAATGTTCATTTTTTTTTTTTAAAGACACATTTTTACATTGTGGATGAATGGAAGTAGTGCAAGATATGTTTTGTATACTATCAATTAGTTTATTTTATGTTACTAATAACAAGCACTATTTTTATGAACGTTATGCTTATTTATGCAACATTTTGTTTCTTTGCATGTACAGTACCTACTCATTGAGTTTTATTAATGCATAGCACTCCCCACTATATTATTAACAACACAAACATAATAATACTGCTTATTTTTATCCATGATCTCTGCTACAGTAATGATGTGGATTGTTTTATCAATTTTGTTGTGAATAAAATATTACTTAGCTTCCATTAATTTGTATTGTATAGTAGATTGTATGAGTTAAATTGTTTATTAATGATTTAATTTCAAAGAAATGTTTCTTTTCTATGAATTCCATAATATGTTGATATTAATAATTATGTTTTATTGTTTTTCAGATTTAAAATCATTCTACATCATTCTGATTTTTGTGATAGTTGGTTTGTTCCTATGGTTACTGCTCCTTGTTTGTAAGTATTTTGATCTTTAATGCTTCATTAAAATATTAACATACAAATAATTATAATCAATAAGCTATTGTTACTCTCTGTGTTTTTTATGTTATAGCGATCATTTTAAAAGTATTGCGAAGTCTGTTACAATTACAGTATTTTGATGCAGATGGTATATTTTTTTTGCCTAATTTTAACAATGTTTAATGAATATTCTTTTTGATTTTCATTTAAACAAGTTTTAAAAATAAAAGAATTAATGTATAAGGATAATACTGAAAATGTCATCCATGTAAAATAAGTTTATAAATAAATAATAAATAAATATAATAACTGGTTATACAATGTATAATAATAATAGTATTGTTTATTTATAAAGTTTTTTATGTTCAATGATTTTTCTTAATATAAGTATGTATATTTCAGATTGTATGTATTACAAGAATGTTGAGTGGAGCAATACAGATATTGATACAATGACAGTTGAAGGTGGTGAACCAGTTGAGATGAGTTGGAAATATCGTCCAAGTATTGCAAGGTTCAAGACTTTTGAAATAAAGAAAGAAGACAAAGTGATTGGTTCAAATCAAAAGCAATTCAGTAGTTGTAAAACAGTCTGTCAGTTTGTCTGTTATTGCTGTCTTTACTTTTGTGGATTTTGTTGTATTGAATACTGTAACAAATCGGGTAAGTTGTAATTATTTTTTATGAACAGTTCTGTAGTCTGTTTGTATTTGATTAATATTTATTGGTCTCATTTAGTCAATAAAAATACACAATAATTTAAATGTGGTCAAAAAAACATGTTTTGGTCACACACACAAATAATAGAGGATAACCATAACATCCCGAAAGCTTGTTTTCAAGGGATCTCAATATACATTATTTATGTTATTTTCTTTTCAATGCTATGTGTATTTTCAAATACAGATTGCACTTTTTTACTTCATAGTGTGAATTTTACATGAAGAATACAGCATTGTATGTCAGTCAATGCCTCAAATGTTAAATTTAATACCAATTTGTGTTCATTACAATGTTTTTCTTGTTTTATTTAAACAGTTGTTTACAATGATATAGATAAAAAGAAACATGAAAGCTGCGGGTGAGTTTATTACAAACGTTATCCTTTTGTATTACATGATAAATATTGTTGAACATGCATGGTTAAAAATTGCTATTAAGGTAGTGGTGTTACAAATGGTAGTATCTTAGCAATACTTTGAATAGTGTAATAGTTTTTATTGTGTTAACAGAAATGGTAATACAACTGGTGAAGAGTATCAATTAATGATGGTGAATGAAAGAGAAGTTCCTGATGGTGCAGATGGTCCTGTTGTAACTAAATCAAGTTCATCTACTAACCAGGCTGAAGCAACTGAAGCTGTAGCTGCACAAGAATTCAAGGTTTTCTATGAACAATTTCTTGTTTCTTTTATTAGTTTTTCTGATTTAAATCACAAAAGACAAAAGAAGAAAACCTCAATTTTAAACGAGACCCAATCAATTTTCTTTCAGTTGGGTTTTTCATAGATTTCATTGATTTAGAACATTATTTTAAATCAATGAAAGCTATATAATCAGCGAGCATGGAAACTGGACAATTTATTTTTTTAAAGCATTTCATTGTACTCTACATAACACGATTTATGTTTTGAGACATGAATTATTCTTCACTAAAATCATATATACACTTTCAATCAACAGATTACACTACAACTTTTAAAATGTAAAACTAAACAGTTCTAAGTGGTATATATATACCTATACATATTAAATGTGTTGGTAAGGAAACCCAACATTGTACTTATACAATCAGTTATAGTTATAGATTTAAAGGTAAATTCTAATCAATCAACTGTATCTAATAATGAACCTTTCAAAGTATTTTGTTATATAATAGTTTTTTTTAGTAATAATGTAGAGTATATATTATTTGAATCATTCTTTAATATTCTTTGACTTTTTTCAAAGACAAGCTCTGGTGATGTTGAAGAGAGTCAACTTTTATCAGAACAAAAAACATCTAAAGACAAAGGTAAACGTTTCCATTCTTTTAATAATTTATTAATTATTGCATTTAAACCTCTTATCACCAGTCAATCAATCGATCAATTAATCAATAAACAGTTTATGTATTGTGAAATAATATGAAACAAAAAAAAACCCAATATATTATTATCACAAAACTATTATTAAACATACAATAGCAATACGACAAATATAATGTGTTATTATATGGCCATATTATTTACTTTCATTGTTTATGTAAAATTTAGATAAACCAACCTGTTTTATTTATTGTACTGAAAACAAAAGTTCCACAATTAATATTTAACATTTTTAATTTAGTGTTTGTATTAATGTTAATATCCAACAAAAATGTAAAATTACATGAAACAAGCAAGTGCAGTTTTATTCTGAGGTTCTCTTGAACTATTTTCCATTGAGCAATTTATTATATTATTAGATGTATTTTTATTATTAGAAGTAGGCCTAATTATATTATTCTTGGTTTAATTAAGGAGGACACTTCAGCATCATTCACACAGTAAGAATTTGTCTTTATTTTAATTGCTTTAAAAATACAATTACATGGAAAAATGTTGTAACTTGTACTTTTCTACTACAGTTTAACAATTAATAAATGACAAATAAAATCTTTGAATCAATGAGATATCATCAGAATTGGATATATTAAATAAAATAAATTAAATTATAAAATCAATTATTTTATAATTAATCTTTATCTTGAATAAAGCTCCGTGGGCTAATTATATAAAATATTTAGTTACAAGATGTCATGTGTTACGGAAGATCCTGTTATTTACGCTAAAGTTAATAAGCGAGGCAGAAAATCTATTGGTGATATCATTTATTTATACAATTTTCATAACACCTAAATGCTTTAATTTACTAACTAAAATAGTATGCGTTACGCCCGCCATAACTTATGGAAGAATAAGATTATGTTTAATTGTTATTTTTAAAATCTTACCATTGTGATTTTTTTTTTGTGATACAAGTTTGTTATGGGATAAAACGAAAGATGGTAAAGTACTTGAGTACTTGACCTAGTATAAACCGATAGAACCTGGCTACGAAACCTAATTAAAATTAGTGGATGGGAATTGTACTCAGATTGCATTTACAATTCTTGTGTCAATGTAGTGAAAATGGTGTGAGGTTATTTTGTATTATACAACTTCAAATATGGATATATATTTTGTTTAATTCAATTGAGTTCCCTTACCAAACGCCAAATTAATTATGTAAAATAGGAAGAACACCAGCAATAAAACTGTTTTAATTTAGCATTTATGCTATACCTTTCTTAAAAATTATTTTACATTGCATTTTTAAAGTAAAGCTTGTGTTAAAATAAATTAATTTTATGTCATTAGTTCCTCTCACCTTTTATTTATTTTTATTGAAACTATGTTGGACGCAACCAAGAATTAATTATCATTTATTTCTCAGAAATGCATGCTTTATCTGTTAACGATACAACGTTTTAGTATATTTATTTGTTTATTACATACTGTACATTTTAGTTTAAATCTGTTTAGTTTAATTTACATGTGTTTTTAAATAACACTTTTGTAATTAATTATCTATGTAGTACTGTAGTATAGATAATTCTAAATTATGTTTTATTTAAGTTTATTTTATTGTTTTTATTTTTACAAAAAACCCTCTTTTTTGTTTAAAGTGCATAATTAAAAAGCAACATATTTTGTTTCTTTTAAAATGAATGTAAACATAGAAAATATAAACCTGCTTTAAAATGCATTTACATGTCATATTCTCGGATGTAAACATGTCATATTCTCAGATGTAAACATGTCATATTCTCGGATGTAAACATGTCATATTCTCAGATGTAAACATGTCATATTCTCAGATGTAAACATGTCATATTCTCAGATGTAAACATGTCATATTCTCAGATGTAAACATGTCATATTCTCAGATGTAAACATGTCATATTCTCAGATGTAAACATGTCATATTCTCAGATGTAAACGTCGCATATTCCCAGATGTAAACATCTCATAAGTAATTATAAACCTTCCCATATTAATGATGATATATATTATTTAATAATAATTTGTAATAGTTTAATTTATTGGTTTTTTTTATTGTACTATAGAAACGTCAGAAATTAAACATAAAGAAGATAAAAGAAAGGTATTTTTAAGTTAAGGAAAACCTGTTAATTAAACCTGAAAGAATATATTTATGGAAGTTTAACAAAGAAGGAAGCGCCAATTGGGGCTTTTTTCAGAGGATGGAATTTTGTTTTAATTGCAATTAGAGTTGAATGAATGTTTTTTTTCGAATATTTTTTGGTAACAAGTATTGATTAGATTATGATTATTATTAGAAAGTGATTCAATATGCAGATCTTGATTTACAAGCCAGTACCTCAGAAAAGATTATAAGCAATGACAGAAAAACACCATAGGCCTATATTGAATTATCCAAGGGAAGGCTGATCAAGAAAGGTATAATCTATATCATTACTCAAAATTACTTTATTGTTTTGAAAAGGTTGATATTTTGGGTTAGTTTCAATTTTTCAGAACATCCAAAGCTATTTTAAATGAATTAACCCAACCCAATATCTTTGATTGCAATTGCTTTTCCATAATGTTTATTCTTTTTAATTGATTGTTTTTATGGTACAATAGGAACATCAGTGGTTAAACTTAAAGAAGATAGATACAAGGTATTTCTAATGTTTAGACAATGCTGTTAGCAAATATCAAATGAGCTTTAGCAAAATATGCTGTAGAAAATACATAAATTTATTTATAAAAAATGAATTACAAACCCCTTATGAAACTGATATATTAAAGTTTTTCTTAAGTTGTTTATTTATTGAATTGCTTTATTTCTGGTTCAATAATGTTATCAACTGTTTAGCTTTTTTATTCTGTTATTTAAGAATATGTATTAATATATTGATGAGTTTTTGATAATTTATAGAATAAAGAGATTCAATATGCAGATCTTGATTTAAAAGCCAGTTCTTCAGGAAAGATTATACATAATGAACAACAAACACAATATATGGAAGTATCGAAGGGAAGGCTTGTAAAGAAAGGTAATACAGGTAGGGAAGGCTTGTAAAGAAAGGAATGGTGTATTACATTTTTTTTTAAATAAATGTTTTTGAAATATAATATCAAATCAGGTCCTCCTGTTATTCACATCATTTCTTAAAGTAATTTGTTTAGATATATGTATAATTATTTTGAATTTTACTATTCGTCGTCCTAGGTAATTTGTAAAGTAGAAACACTTTCTAGTATTTACGAAAAACTATGCAACTGTACTATACATAACTAAATCTTGCAAAATCAAAGAGTAATAGTGAGTAATTTAAAATATGACCCGAAAGGCTATTTTTGTCAGTTCAGTTTAAAATATATATTATTCATTGATTCATAATAGTATATTTTAAATTAAAAATACATAAAAAAGACAAATAAAGGGGCGAAACGATGAAAACGAAACAAAAGCAAGGCAGGTCAGACATACAAGGGAAATGGATAACAGTCAAAAAAGAGAAATATAAATATAAATTATTGTAATTCTTATTCTTTATTACATATATGGAATTTTTATTGTTATTATGTGTTATTATTGTGTTGTATGAAATAGTACTTAACTGTTCTATCTATTCGAATTTATTGGTTGATTGATTGATTGATTCAAATATGCAAGACAATTTAGTACTTATACTATGATTATAGCAAATCAAGATAAAATTTGACTATCAAATGTCAAATCACTATTAAATAATGCATAACTTTTTTCATAAAGCTAATTGTCAGTAATTAGCAAAGGAATTCTCAAACTTGCACCATACAAAAATTACAGTTAATCAATGAAATAGGATCTGTCCACATCTAACCATAACATTTTAAAAGATGAATGCATTTTTTATTTATTGTTCTAGCAACAGACTCATATGAAAGGTAATGTTATTTGATTTTGTTAATAGTGCAGCAAATTTTATTTTGTTTAGATTGTTTAATTTTTGTTTTTCTGAAAGAGCCTTAAAAGAATTTAAGCAAAATTACACATACATTTTATGTAACTAAAGCTAGTTTTAGGCAAAGTTCATTTCATCTTTACAAACACGAAACTTTACATGTTCGCATCAAATCTCTATTTTCTGTACTATTATGTGAGACCAGTACAACAAAGATATATAGCCTATAACTCGAAGCTTGTAAAATTGAGGGATCCACTACATCACAAAAATGATTTGACTGCATTTTATCATCACCATCTTTACCATGTATGTATTCTATCCGATGTCTTCATAAGTTAATGTTAATAATCTTTGCTGTTCTAAATTTGGTATACTATTCATTATTACACTACTATAATCATCATCATTTTCAATATATTAATCAATTAAATGATAATAATATCGAAATTTAGTCACCATTATTTTCTATATATTAATTATAACAAGTAAATGATAATTATTATTGAAATTTAGTCATCATACAACTGATTCTATCATAAGTAATTGTACCCCAAATCGTTTTTCCTCCCAATGAAAGTTTTGTTCAAAGATTTTATTACACTTTCTACACAGACAATAACATGGGCTTTGTGTGTTTTTCCATTTGGCTTAACGCTTTATTATATATGATATATTGTGGTATTTAACTTAGTTGGGTACATTTCATTTATTTATTTAAAACACAATTAATCTCTGCTATTCGTTAAATATTATTTTGTGAAAAATTACATTGGATAACGTTACATCATTCCTGTCATTCATGCCATATACAGTTTATCTTATGATCCTCAACAACTACCGTAAAACCTCGAAAAGAAGCCTATGGGGTTAAACCTCGAAAGAATCCCATCTCGAAAAGAAGCCCCCTCTACAGTTTGCAAAAGTACTCTCGAAAAGAAGCCCATCTCGAAAAGAAGCCCACCCAAGAGCACTAAAAAAAGAAGCCCACAGGCTCCTTTTCGAGGTTTACGGTATTGATTTTAGCCTGCTATATTATTTTTTCATAACGTCTTGGTAGATAATTGAATTAAACAACGTTCTATTTAGAGGAAATATTACCTAATAATATTTATACCATTTCTACTTTATACATTATTAGTTGTGTGTGTAGCATGTAAACATAGCTTAGATGTTTTCATAGAAGATAATTTCATTCGGTAAAGCCCTTTGCAAATACAGTATGTTTTAAACATTACATTAAGGTATAATAAAAGATCATGGAGAGTTTTAAAATTTATAAGAACTTAGCAACTTTTTTTTTGTAGATCAGAAGCTCCTTACTCAAGTAAGTAATAAACATCATATTTTCATCCAATATGACATTTATAAACACCTATATTTAGCTAATGTATATCTATGTCGGAAAAGGTAAAGTAATTTATTTGCTGAAGTATTGGTTATGTATACCGGTACTCTTGGATATTAAAGTATTTATACATAGTAGTACAAATAGGTTCTTTAAAGTGCACATGAGCTATGTGTACACTCTCCCTACGGTTTATAGTCCTTATCCGAGAAAACTCGTTCTACGGATCCACTGTCTTAACCGCTCGGCCACGACTCACTCTCACTCACACTCACTTTAGGCCATGCTTTTAAATTGAGATATTTTCTTTTAAGTGTTTACAAATGGTAGAGGAATCATCAAATTAACACTTTCACATCCTAAGAAATCCGATTCGGCTAGGTACAACTGCAACACAGAGGGCAGTAGACAGCATCATCCAGGTGTCGCCAATTTATCTGTTTGTTGTGAGTTTTATTGATTTGAGTCAATCTGTAATTAAACACAAAAACAATATGTTGTGTTTAGCTATCCTAGCCTAAAACTAGTTTAGTAACCAAGATTCTTTCATATACAAAATAAAAATGTGTAAACAGCAAATTCCATTGCATACTATATATTTGTATCTGTAATTTTATCTTTAAAGGGATTAAGATTGTAAATCAAAAGTACTCAACAGAAAAAGGTGCTGATAATTTTGAAATGAAGTGCGTATATGGACCAGCAGATATGCCATTAACAGGTTACAAGTGGAAGAAGATTAAGAAAGATGGCACAACAGAGATTGAGGATTGTTCTAAAGATTCTAGATTTGAAGTAACAAGTTACCAAAATTGCATTCTGTCTTTGAAGATAAAGAAAGTTGAACTTGATGATGTTGGCAAGTATCAATGTGAAGTGAAGCCAGTTGATGGAGAAAAGAAGCTGGAAGATACTACACAGCTAATAGTTAAGAAAGGTAATTGTTTTGTAATTTACTTGCAACAAAATTGCAAATACTGTATTAGAAACTAACTTTTTTGGGAATAATAAATAAATAATAGTATCATTAACCATAATTCTGTCCTACTGTACTTTTAATAACTGCGATACATTTCATAAATAACACTACACGTAATAATGACTATTTATTAGGTTATATGCATGATTATCATGCATATAACCTCTTGATTCTGTCACAATCTTTATTTATTTATTTATTCTTTCCTTGGCACTATTTTGTCCGTCAATATCTTGATATCAGTTTCATCTAGCTAAGTCATTTTTTCAGAGTATATTCCTTATGGCCAGGAATCGATGTGGTTATGTTTTCACGGTGCGCAATCATAAATTACGCGGTCTACGTGCGATTTAATGAAATCACGTTTGTAATCATATCGTCACAAGCATGAATCACTTTTAAACAAAATTTGGTACTCATATATTTCGGGTCATATTTCATCATATGGCAATATAATTACGTGCGTAGCGCATATAACGCATGCGTACGTGCGCTTAAAAGTTTTTAAATTGTCAAAATTTATTTTCGCTGAAATTAGTGTACGTTTCAGGCAATTTTAGGCGTTTAAAAAATTGCCATGAGTGCGCAGAATTTTGCACGCGCACTGTGCGTTAAATGTTAATGCACACTCTTTTTGTCCGATTTCTGTTTTACAACATTTCTTTAATAATATCATGATATATGATTCATTTTTCAACTCGAAATTGCGTTATACACTTTGTATTCTATTTATAATTTATCAAGAATAGAAAATATTATCTTACATGAATTGAATAATACTTATAAAAAAATGGATGAATGAAATAATCTATATTTGTAATAAGCACTTCTTCAGTTGAATAAAATTGTTTATTAAATGTAAAAACCATGTTGTAAAGTATTGTTAGTAATTCTGAACAATAATATTGTAACATTTTATATTTATGTTTTACGTAATTTGTTTTCTGTTAATATTTTTTACAGCTCCTGTCTTGACGATGAGAAATAGTGTGTATTTATCTGTTGCAGGAAAAACTGCGAAAATTCATTTTAATTTGTTAGGCTTAAAACAAGAAATTAATCAATTTATTTTTTGGAAACTTGAATCCAATGAATGGAAGAAAATTGCCGATAGTTTTACAGATTGTGGCAGATTTGAAGTTCAATATGATAATAAAAACCAGACTGGTTTTCTCGAAATATCTAAAGTTAAAACTTCTGATGCTGGTGAATACCGTTGCCAATATATGCCTGAAGAAAATGAGAATTTAATTTATTCAGCAATAAGCCAACTACAAGTTTGTAAAACGTGTAAGTATACTACAAATTGTATTTTTGCCATGTTTATATTATATAGGACAGTTTAAATAAAATATTAAAATGCTGGAATGAAAACTATAAGTTAGTGAAAGAAATAAATTAGATTTTTTTTAAATTTTGTTTTTTATCGTGTTTTGTTAGTACTTTACACATCATTAGTGCACACAAATCACACTTTACAACACAGAATTTGATCTAAATTGTTTTCATACTTTTAGATATGACACATCTGAAAACAGGATTCTTGCGTGTGCAATGTAAGTAGATCTTTTGACTCCTATATTGTTTCTATGAAAAATAAATTTGTGATAATTAACTGTTTAAGAGCATACTTTATTACAGACTATTAAGCTATTATCTCCTAAAAAAATTATTTTAAAATTTGTCACAATAATATTAGATAGGACGCATAGTAACATATACATTAAAGCTTGTCTACGACAATTGAATAATTGTACCAACAGCGTCGCCGTAGGCCTACTCAAGCTATAGGCATTTCAGTCGATCAATTTATACCGTCAACCGTTAACGGTATCATTGTGAACGGTTTAGTTGACTGTTACTTTTATATTTTACGCAACTCGCGTATATTCTATGATTCAAATATGACGATTTTTTTAAAATGATAAATAAGTCTGTCTGATATTGTTTGAGTAATAACATAATGAAAATTGTAGAAAATTTGATAACGGATACGCAATATGCACTCTGTTGAATGTGATGAACTGTGATGAAAGTGATAATCCAATTTTTAAATTTCAGATTGCCATATAACATAACAGGCTGGTCAAAATGTTACTTTAAAGCGTATCTAAAGTTCATTAGCTTTATTATAAGTTTTAAAAAGTATAGGGGTCATCAACCATCCTTAATAGCTATAATCATTTCAAAATTGGCATATTTTATACAAATTTGCATTAAATTACAAATTTTCAAGTGCACGATTTTTAGAGTTTGACGTCGACGTGAGATATATAATAATTTTTGCGTTTGTATTAAATAAAACAAGCATAAGCAAGTTATGGTATCTAGCCTATTCATTTTTATTTTTCTAATGTAGGTGAGGTGTTTTCTACAGCTGATGGTAGTGAAACAGGTAACACATACAGGTAAATTGTGTTATTACCATTTTAACAATTCAGTAATATACTAATGATGTGGAAAATCAAAGGAAACTAATCTGTACACCTAAAAAACTCTAGGTCTAGCTGCATTAATTAATGTATTTTTCACAATAAATGTCCTAATCCTTTGAAAGTGCACATGATGGGTTAAATAGTAGGTCTCGGCCACGGCAAATGTGAATTTAAAATAATTAATATGAATTTCAAAACATGGCAGCATTTTTAATATGGTACAGAACAGCAAATTTAAAAAGCCACATGGCTGCCACAGGTTTTCAATTTGTCTTGCCTTTTCAATTTGTCCTCTTTGCCAACTCCAATGCATAATGTGAGTTTTGTCATGGTATTACACGATTATAATATAGTTTGGAGTACTGTATTAATTCAATATTAACTTGTAAGTGTTTACCATAACATGTGTTTACCTTAACATTATACCAGTAGGTTTTATAGGTTTTCATATTCATAGAAACTATTGAAAACATTTTTATAGTTTCTATTTATCTCATTTTTGTATATTTTTTCAATAAGTATAAAAATGTTCCTTTGTTGTTTTTTAAGATATCCTGCTGTAGTCTTTATAAATTCCCATTTTCTTGTCTTTTGTGAGAAAAACGACTCAGATATAATAATGAGGAGAGGAAAGATGAACAGTAACGGTTTGATTGAATGGGAAAATCCAAAAGTGATTTTACAAGAAAATGGTACAAGGTATTAATTTATATAATGAGAACATTATTGATGTATGAGTAATAACAATTCTCATTTCAAATTGTACTTGTTAAAGTGTTCCTGATGTGTCTACCATTGTTGGTGCCAAAAATGTTTTTGAAACTTGTTCTTCACATGATTAAAACATGTCAATAATTTGTTCTTTATTTATTTTTTTACAGATTTCAGAACCTGGTGCCAATTGTGACAGATGTGAAAATGGGAAAGGTGATTCTCATGTGTGTTAGACAAAATAACAAGACAAAAGAGAGGAAGATAATAAAGATGAGAACAGATGATAAGGGAGACAATTGGAAAGGACCAAGTGATGTACAACTTGATTTGAAAGACATTCCAGTAGATAGTTTAAGTAAGTAGATTTTGATTTGTATTTGTAATGAGAGTATGGGTGGCGCATTTGGTTAAAACATTTGTACTCCAATCTTTATTTCTTTTTTAAAAATAGCACTGATGAATATTTTGTGACTATACTTAAAAATGCTGGATTTGTGTAAATTTACATTTTTCAAGGAGGCATTTTTTGGTTGATTACATTTTATAGATGTCACTAGCGAGAAGAAGTATTATATAGGATATCTTTTTTCAGGGTTATTTTATTTATTATTATGCTATCGCTCTCTATAGAGTGATAGCCTATTGTAATTGTCAAAAATTTCATTTTTTCTGCTAATTTTTTGTGTCTCGCAGATCTCTAAAACGGCGAAAGCTGTTCAGCTGTAACTCGGCCAGTAGGTGCACGTATATATGTAGTTGTGCACCTGACTTTGGCTTAATGAAAATATGGCCGCGTAGCGTAACTACGATTTTCTGAAATTCTTAAATTGACTATAACTTAAAAACTAACAGCCTTTTTTAAATGAAACTTGGACACACGTAAGCTTCATGTCAAGGGTCATATCATCAGCAAAATTTTGAAGATTAGGTTTTTTTCGCGTACACGCGCTTTGAAAGTTAAAAATGCTCTCTACACGTTTCAGGACATTTTAAGCATTTCTACGGTGGCCTATAAGTGTCACAGCAACTTTCAAAAAATATCACGGCAATTTTTTCAAAAAAAGCCACGGCAATTTGAAAAAAGCCACGGCAAATTAAAAATAAAACATCGCGGCAAATTAAAAATAAAACATCGCGGCAATTTAACAAAAATACCACGGCAACTTAAAAATGAAACACCACGGCAAATTAGTATTGAAACACTACGGCAAATTAATAATGAAACACCACGGCAAATTACAGAATGCCACGGCGGAAGTGAGTTACCACGGCGGAAGTGAAACCTTTGGAATCTTCGATTTTTTCTGAGGTAAGTCATTATTTGTGCATTGATGTAAATATTATTATTATTATTATTACTTGTATAGCGCACATGTATACAACATTAATTATAATCAGCGTCGCTTCACATCAATTAGTATCGTAAATATTATATTATATTAATATATTTAACTGCAGCAGTTTACGTCTTTATTGCACTCTTCTTGAACTTTCTAGGCCGGGCTAGACCATAGGCCTTCCCAGTGGGCAAAAATTGGTTGAATTAACGTTAATTCAACGTTATCTGCAAACGTTGAAATAACGTTGAAAAAGTGGTTGAAAATGAAAGTTTGCCTCAACGTAAATGTCAACGTTGAATCAACATAGAAATTATCAACGTTGAAACAACGTTAAAATAAGTAACGTTGAAATAACGTTGAAAAAATGGTTGAAAATGAAAGTTTGCCTCAACGTAAATGTCAACGTTGAATCAACATAGAAATTATCAACGTTGAAACAACGTTAAAATAAGTAACGTTGAAATAACGTTGAAAAAATGGTTGAAAATGAAAGTTTGCCTCAACTTAAATGTCAACGTTGAATCAACATAGAAATTATCAACGTTGAAACAACGTTAAAATAGGTAACGTTGAAATAACGTTGAAAAAATGGTTGAAAATGAAAGTTTGCCTCAACGTAAATGTCAACGTTGAATCAACATAGAAATTATCAACGTTGAAACAACGTTAAAATAGGTAACGTTGAAATAACGTTGAAAATGAAAGTTTGCCTCAACGTAAATGTCAACGTTGAATCAACATAGAAATTATCAACGTTGAAACAACGTTAAAATAAGTAACGTTGAAATAACGGTTGAAAATGAAAGTTTGCCTCAACAAAAATGTCAACGTTGATTCAACATAGATTATCAACGTTGAAACAACGTAAAAATGTCTACGTTGAAATTATCAATGTTGATTCAATGTTGAAATTATTAACGTTGAAACAACGTAATAATTAAGTTGAAATGAAAATTTGCATCAACGTAAATTTAAACATAGATTTAACGTTGAAATTTGATTTGTTGAATTACTATATCCAATTTGAATCAACGGTTTTAAAGTAGTTAGTAGTAAAGGTACTGTTACGTCGCAGAATCCATCAATAGAGACATTTTATAAATACTGTATATCTTACTAATCTTTAATTTCTATAAAAACATAAAATAACATTTAATCAGGTGTTATCAAATCATCAGGCAAAATCCAAGCAACAATCAAATAATGTACATCCTCACTGACAGTTCTCAGGTACCAATGTTAAGTATAAAAAATATACTAATAACCAGTTTGTAATATGTTTGCCAACTAACATGATTGAATAACTATAAATATTGGCTGATTACAGTAAAACACAATAAATACAACACACGTCACAGGTGCCTTGTGCTAATGTTGCAGAAGTCCAAATGATGGCAATAACACAATACTGTACTGTAATTGCATTGTTCCGATTAGTCAATAAACAGTTGCCTCGATTCCTGTGTTGACATTGTCCTATGCTTTCCAAAAGTGTGGCAATATTATTTTTCCAAACCTGAAACAAATTCAATCAAGTTACTGTAGTTTTAAACAAAAATAATACAAAAAAATTAATTGTTGAAAGATTTATTGTCCCCAAAAAATATGAACAATGAAGATTAATACAATCATACTTTGAATACCTTGCCATTTTGCAATTTTAACAATTTAGATATTCACTTGCCGTAGAAAATAAACAAAAACAATAAAGATTTCACTTAACAAAAATACAAAATAAACAGTACATTTAACCAAAAACCAATTGTTTGTTTAAATTGTCCCCCTTTTAAGGTACAAATGCATTTTTAAAAATCTAATTTTTGGTCAAAGTGAACAACTCTATAGTGACGGCATATTCAACAAAACATTTTTTAAAAAATTGTTCAGTTCAATTATATCTTTAACACATTGTTCAAAAATCATACTGTACATAAACAAAAATTCAATTCAGAACATCATTTCACACTTACACGTAAAATATGCAATCAATTCAATTTATGTAAATAATATTGCAACACTGTATTAATATTTACGCCGTGGTTAGGATTCCGGCACCGAAACTCCACTGCCCAGCGTTAGGGAATCCGACACGCTATTGCGCATGCCCAGAGCAAGGTAATCGGCGATTTTTGTCTACAACAGACCAAAGCGTGGTTCCCACTAGCGACGCAACACAAGGACGTAACGCAACGCAAGTAAATTGACCAATCACAAGCGATGGCTTATTCGCTTGTGATTGCTAACTGTCTATAACTTCGCTTGTCATTGGTTAAAACGCTTGCGTTGCGTTTATGTCCTTGCGTTACGTTCTAGTGGGAACCAAGCTTTACAGCGATGGATCATTTTAATAGCTGCGCCACGGCGAACTAGCCGGCCTACATGCCTACTACTAATACTAGTAGGCCTACCAGCTAGATGTGACCATTGGGCCTATTTATTTTGTAATTAAATTTGCTTCATTCATATATAAACTTTATATATTTATGAATTATAATAATTGCATGACTAGTTATATTTTTTATGATTTTTCAAGTACAAAATAAAAGATTTCATATAACGCATTTATACTGTACATATTAACATCATGCAATCGTATACAAGTTGATTTGTTGACAGCAGCCGCTGTGCGGATGTGAAAAAAAAAAACAGAACTGTTCGGGAGAAGTCGATGTCGCAACGCTACGCTATTCATTTTCGTACATTTCTTGAAATACGCAAGCTGATTCTTATCAATATCATAATAATTATTTTAACGCGTGGCGTAATTATTAATTCATGTATGGCCTAGGCCAAGTTTCATCCATCGCTCTCTCCCCCGCGCGCCGACTAACTAGGCCACAGCTAAGATATCTTTGGTTACACAGTACATCCCTAGTTAACACTCCGACTCTCGGGTAATGTGGTGCGCGGTCTGTGGCACTAGTGCAAGCTATAATTACTTCGCTCTGGGCATGCGCAATAGCGTGTCGGATTCCCTAACGATGGGAAGTTGAGTTGCGGTGCCGGAATCCTAACCACGGCGTAATATTTATTCAATTCAATATTAAAGTTAAGAACTATAAATACCAACCTTTTGTATATAAAAATATTGATCATCCATTAGATTTTTCTCGTTTGATTCACATAGAAAAGATTATAGGCCTACATGTACTTCATTATTTTGTACTCTAGCTAGGCATAGGCCAGGGCCTTAGCTAGGCCTACAATCTGAAATAAAGAAAGCGAGTAAGTTTAACAAATAGCCGTCCTAGGCTAGCAGCATGTGTTTGTATATTAACACTAATAATAGCATTAGCAGCTACTGTAGACAGTCTAGCAGAAAGCTAGCTAGGCCAACTAATTATATATTATAATGTTATATTTATGTATACTTTTGGATAAATAAATAAAGAAAGTATTGAACTAAAAGGTCTAATACATACCATTTTATAACCATAATAAGTACAGTACTGTAGTTATCCTTGGCAAGGCAAATGTTTGCCCTTGACATGCATAATACTAAATGCTTCCACTAGGCCTAGTGAGTGAATTCAGTTCATCAGTTTGGCAGCCTGCCTAGCCTCTAGGCCTAGCTAGGCCTAGCCTACCGGCCAGGCTATAATAGCCTAGCTATGCATGTGTGGCCTACTAGACTAGAGGCTAGCTATTGATAAGGCCAGGGTAAAATAGTCAAGCTCAACGCTTATAAATTAGTAGATTACAAATAAAAAAGATTGTTTTCCTACCTCAAAACATACTTATTTGACAATTTCAATGATGAGCCTTTTTTTTCTACACACCACTACCACTGTAGGCCTAGCCTACGTCGAAGTAACTGAAATTACTGACACCAGTTTCAAAATTTTATCAAAACGAAACTAAACCAATGACAAGCTCGTATCTTATGAAATTTGATCTTGCATGAAGGGATCATTCAATTTTCAACACAACTTCTAGAACATTTTTGTATTATACAGAGACAATAATATTTGCCAATCTAAAATTCCTAAATAACCAATAATCATTTGTTTTACAATAAAGGATGATAAAATAAACCGCCAACTGAAATCTAATGTTAATTTAACGTTGAAACATCAATGGCAACGCACTTAGTATTAAAAAATTTAAGTATTAAATAGAATTTATCTTTAATTTAACGTTTAATTAACATTGAAAAACAAAAATAATAATTGTTTGAAAAAACAACATAATTTCAAGAGTTTTTCAACGTTGAAAACATGTCATTTGAAAATGCCAACTGGATTTCAACGTTAAAATAACGTTGGAATAACATTGAAAAACAAAAATAATAATTGTTTGAAAAAAATTATTAGTTAGAAATACAATGTTATTTCAACGTTGGATCAACATTGATAAATTAACGTCAATTACTAGTTAGAAAGACAATGTTATTTCAACGTTGGAGCAACATTGATAAATTAACGTAAATTTCTTGTTAAAAATACAATGTTATTTCAACGTTGGATCAACATTGATAAATTAACGTAAATTACTAGTTAGAAATACAATGTTATTTCAACGTTGGATCAACATTGATAAATTAACGTAAATTTCTAGTTAAAAATACAATGTTATTGCAGCGTTGGATCAACATTGAGTAATATAAATTTCTTGTTAAAAATACAATGTTATTTCAACGTTGGACAACATTGATAAATTAACGTAAATTTCTAGATATAAAGACAATGTTATTTCAACGTTGTATCAACATTGATAAATTAACGTAAATTACTAGTTAGAAAGACAATATTATTTCAACGTTGGATCAACATTAATAAATTAACGTAAATTTCTAGTTAAAAATACAATGTTATTTCAACGTTGGATCAACATTGATAAATTAACGTAAATTACTAGTTAGAAATACAATGTTATTTCAACGTTGGATCAACATTGATAAATTAACGTAAATTACTAGTTAAAAATACAATGTTATTTCAACGTTGGATCAACATTGATAAATTAACGTAAATTTCTAGTTAAAAATACTATGTGATTTTAACGTTGGATCAACATTGATAAATTAACGTAAATTACTAGTTTAAAATACAATGTTATTTCAACGTTGGATCAACATTGATAAATTAACGTAAATTTCTAGTTAAAAATACTATGTGATTTAAACGTTGGATCAACATTGATAAATTAACGTAAATTACTAGTTAGAAAGACAATGTTATTTCAACGTTGGATCAACAATGATAAATTAACTTAAATTACTAGTTAAAAAGACAATGTTATTTCAACGTTGGATTAACATTAATAAATTAACGTAAATTTCTAGTTAAAAATACAATGTTATTTCAACGTTGGATCAACATTAATAAATTAACGTAAATTTCTAGTTAAAAATACATTGTTATTTCAACGTTGGATCAACATTGATAAATTAACGTAAATTACTAGTTAAAAATACAATGTTATTTCAACGTTGGATCAACATTGATAAATTAACGTAAATTACTAGTTAAAAATACAATGTTATTTCAACGTTGGATCAACATTGATAAATTAACTTAAATTTCGAGTTAAAAATACAATGTGATTTTAACGTTGGATCAACATTGATAAATTAAGGTAAATTACTAGTTAGAAAGACAATGTTATTTCAACGTTGGATCAACATTGATAAATTAACGTAAATTACTAGTTAGAAATACAATGTTATTGCAACGTTGGATCAACATTGATAAATTAACTTAAATTACTAGTTAGAAAGACAATGTTATTTCAACGTTGGATCAACATTGATAATAAAACGAAAATTTCTAGTTAGAAATACAATGTTATTTCAACGTTGGATCAACATTGATAAATTAACGTAAATTTCTAGTTAGAAAGACAATGTTATTTCAACGTTAAATCAACATTGATAAATTAACGTAAATTACTAGTTAGAAAGACAATGTTATTTGAACGTTGGATCAACATTGATAATAAAACGTAAATTTCTAGTTAGAAATACAATGTTATTTCAACGTTGGATCAACATTGATAAATTAACGTAAATTTCTAGTTAAAAATACAAGATTATTTCAACGTTGGATCAACATTGATAAATTAACGTAAATTTCTAGTTAAAAATACAATGTTATTTCAACGTTGGATCAACATTGACAAATTAACGTAAATTACTAGTTAGAAAGACAATGTTATTTCAACGTTAAATCAACATTGATAAATTAACGTAAATTACTAGTTAGAAGGACAATGTTATTTTAACGTTGGATCAACATTGATAAATTAACGTAAATTTCTAGTTAAAAATACAATGTTATTTCAACGTTGAATCAACATTTATAAATTAACGTAAAACATTTGTTTGAAAAACAATGTTATTTCAACGTTAAATTGACATTTATTAATTAACATAAATTACTAGTTAAAAAGAAAATGTTATTTCAACGTTGATTCAATGTTTATTACTAAACGTAAAAAAAATAGTTAGGGAAAAAATGTTATTTCAACGTTGATTCAACGTTTGAAATACGCTGACAACATGATTTCAACAAATCAACTATATTTCAACGTTGATTCAACGTTGAAATTATGTTCTGTGCCCACTGGGTTATAACATTCTACAATGTTTTAATATATTTACAGTATAAATCTGTTTTTTATATAACAAGTTTTTTTACAGTAGACCTAGCTACTACTGTAGGCCTATAGACTGTGGGCTCAAACACGGGACCCTCCCCCCCCCCTGGGGATTTTTCGGGACCAGTATTTTTTTTAACCCTACCCATATACGAACTAAAATCAGGTTGTCTGCACATTGCGCAGTGGTGCGTATTCCCGTGAGGGCGCGTTTTCAAAATGGCTGCCCATAGGCTCAGGTGCCTCTATCTTGGCAACCACTCATGGTAGAGACTTATAAATGGTTTCAAATTGTTTACAGTTAGCACATTTCTATTTGCTCTAATGAAAAGTTTTGTAAAAATTTGACCGGAAATGACATTTTTGTCACTCTGACCTTTGACCCGGTTTTGTCATATCTCTATAACTACTGGTAGTACACATTTGGAATTTGTCGCAAATTGTTTGGAACATGTGGTTTTATACTTGCTCTAATGGAGAGTTTTATGTAAAGGGGACTGGGAATGCCATTTCTGACCGTTTTGTCAAAATGGCTGCCAACAATTCTAATAAAAGTGCACTATTGGGTTTTTTTCTATATTTTAAAGACATAACATTGACTTTACATGATAGACACTTGTAAATGATCTCAAATTGTTTACAATATGCATATTTCTATTTGCTCTAATGAAACATTTTTTCAAAAAATTACCGGAAGTGACATTTATGACCTTTATGACTTTTGACCTGGTTTTATCATATCTCTCTAACTACTGGTAGTATACATTTGGAAATTGTTGCAAATTTTTCAGAACATGTGGTTTTATAGTTGCTCTAGTAGAATGTTGTTTGGAAAAGTAACTGGAAATGCCATTTCTTACTATTTACAATAAAAGTTTCAATAACAAGATTATCTAGTCTTCTTCCGTGTCAAAAAAAATGTCCATGAAGTTGTTAAATTCAGTTTGCTCATCATCATCCTCCTCCTCATCCTCCTCTTCCTGTTCCTCTACCAATACGTCAACCAGCTCATGTGGCATCATATCACCTTCCGTCCACTTCAAGTCCAACTTTTCATTTTGAATACACCATGCCCGTCTGGTTGAGGGATATTTGGTACGGCTTGGTGTGCTTGGTACCAAATAAACGCTTGATAATTAGATCTTTTAACATGCATTTTTAGAGCATCTCGGCAAGGTGGAGGGAGGCTCATATCCATGCCATCATAGGTCGAAAGTATTGCACCTGGCTTGACACTAAATCTTTCCAGAAATTTATCATGTCGCAAAGTGTTAATGTCAGTTACAGTAGATTAGTGTTGTAAAGACGGCACACAAAATGCTCCAAGCTTTCATGAGTTTCATCTGCAATTTCCAATGATCGGCCAAGAGTCAGAAATGCACCAAGAAATTCCTGGTGCTGTTTGAGGATCTTCAAAGGTAGTAGTTTCCACTTACGAACAAATGCACTGGTTGTGTCACAACAACTGAATGCATGTAATGCGGGAAGGGCATGACACACATCATTTCCCACATCACTTATGACTTTATGCACATCTACAAGACGTCTTTTGTTGCCAACACACCTGTATCAAATAGTATTGTTTGAGTCAGTTCCTGGGTGTGATGAAGCAGAAGAATGAAGACATCTGTGTCTGGAGATCGAATGATTATGGTAGAATTGGATGATGAATTTCTGGCAATTTGCAGACAGTGGAGAATCAACTTCGTATCAGCCTCTTCCTGTGTTGACGATAACCCTGTAAGTTCATCAGACATAGTTTCTCGGCCATCATTGCTCTTCAGACTTATGCATTTATTCGTATAGCCAAATACAACTTCTCTTCCATGAAGATTTGGTGCATATTTATTCTTTTTCCATTCACTTAGTAGAAATTCTGTTAGTGTCATCTTATTGTCATCGCTTGACAGAAACGATTTCCAGTCTCGTGGCACTTTAGTCTTGACTCCTTTAATTATATGGGATTTAGAAGAACCTCTTCTAGCCCTTTCAATTCCTTTGATTGATAGTGGGAGGTAGGTATCAGTTACAAAGTCCACACGTTTTACCTTAGGCAGCTGTCCAAATATACTCTCTGCCAGGTCTCCAAATGTATCAGGCAAAGCCATCTGTGCTTGCAGCAGAGCCATTCAGTGAACAATATATGTTGTTTCTCCAGCCGGCCTTTCTATTGTGTTCGATTCGCCTACCAATGCATGCATAAGCTTTGCCTTGTCTGTCTTCACTGGAACACCATCAGCCGTTGCAAGTGCCCATGGAACAGGGCCCAATGAGAAACTAAGCACCCTCTCCATACTAATGTCATGCTTCATTGCTAAAAGTACAAGCTGACCAAATACATTTCTTTCAGCTTTTACTTCTTTGGTCTTCTTTGACTGTCCCGAGATCTTACAGGATTTGGCAAGTTGTACAAATGTCTTTAGTTTACACTTCTTGATTGGATGATGAAAACTTACTGTGCCTTCAACAAGTCGTTGCGTAACAAATTTGTCGTAAGCCTGTTTTCCAATATTATCAGCCTGGAGGAGATCATGTTCGATCTCATCTGATATCTTGTTCACTGTTGATGATGTGTGAGGACTTCAAGCCCTTGTGTGAAGTCGATTCCATGTTATCCATGTCTGCCATTTCCATTGTGGCTTGCTGGTAACCAGCCCTACTGTGTCTTGTCGTGCACCACCTATGATATGCCGAATAGTTCCTGCTGAATCCTATGATTCCACCATGGCACTTTGCGTGACGGTTGATAGTTTGTTCAATTGTGATGTCAACAGCATTTCTTGACATCGGAATTTGTGATCGTTTAACGCTGAAACCATTGTGTCGCAAGAGCTCCTCTGCTCCGGGATGTGTCTCTGATATGTTTAGGAGAGACAGGAAATACACCATTGTATATCTAGCATAGTTTTGGTGGTCGTAGCTAAAAAACAGACTACACATTCTTTGTAGGCTAGCTAAATGCAAATCAAAATTGTTTTCTTAGTTGCTCTTTGAAATTGAAGGATAAGCCAAACTCGATCCATATAGTTAAGCCAGAACTGTGCAGTTTTACCAAGTTCTCCTAGGCCTAGGCTAGTCCACATTTTGCACCATGTACTGTACTAGGAGAGCAAATTGCTTGTAATACTTACTATGAATTAACTTTGTTGTTGAAAAAGCACAATTTTCTTCGATAATTTAGCTCAATGTTATATGACTAGACTGGTTTCATACAACTGATCAACTAGACTACTACACTGCTATCTGTGTTCTGATTGGTTTAAAGTTGAATGTCATGCATCAACTAATTTGTTCGATAGTAGTTTTTGTATTTATTTTAATAATAATAATATTATTTTATTAGTTTAATCAAATAATGTCAGTACCAGTTAAATTATTGAATGGTAAAATGACATTCTGACATTTTTCTGATTGTTTATATAATCATTTCTAGTAATTACTTCAATTTTGTTAAGTTTTATGATTTTCGACGGCCATTTTGAAATGCGCCCTCTATATTGACTTTTCGGAATACAAACATATACCATGACCTGACCACACATTATTTCAATACAGAACAATTAAAAAACAAGTTAATTTTAGCATATAAATTACTGTTTTATCAATATATATAATATTTTATTAAATTTGGCGGCCATTTTGGAAAAAGCGCACTCATCGGTTTACGCACCATTGCGCAATGTGCAGACAACCTGATTTGAAAACCTATATGTGTGAGGTTTCCAAAAATGTATGGGTCATAAAATCCCCAGGGGGGGGGAGGGGTGGGGGGTTACGGTAGCCCACAGTCTACTAAGGCCTATGCCTTAGGCTAGTAGTAGGCATAGCTAGACCTAGTGCAATAAACACGTAAATGCTGCAGTTAAATAAATTAATAATAATATAATAATTATTTATTTACTTCAATGCACAAATAATTACTTTACCTCAGAAAAAATCGAAGATTCCAAAGGTTTCACTTCCGCCGTGGCATTCTGTAATTTGACGTGGTGTTTCATTACTAATTTGCCGCGTGGTGTTTCAATACTAATTTGCCGTGGTGTTTCATTTTTAAGTTGCCGTGGTATTTTTGTTAAATTGCCGCGATGTTTTATTTTTAATTTGCCGTGATGTTTTATTTTTAATTTGCCGTGGCTTTTTTCAAATTGCCGTGGCTTTTTTCAAATTGCCGTGGCTTTTTTCAAATTGCCGTGGCTTTTTTTTAATGTTGCCGTGATATTTTTTTTAAGTTGCAGTGACACTACCGTACATTTCACATTTTTCAAACAAATTTGCGTTGTGCACGTACTGTAGCCCATATGCAGCCTAGAAAGCCCGTTTTTGCGCTTGATTATTGTTCTATATATTTTTGTGATACATTTCTTTCATATTTGATGAATTATGAATGTAAAATAATGACACGCGTGTACGTCAAACTTTAAAAATCATGCTCTTGAAAATTGGTAATTTTATGCAAATTTGTGTAAAATTATGCCTATTTTGAATCTATTATAGTTCCTCAGGATCAACAGTGACCCCCGATATTTTTAACTTAATATGTAAGTAGATATGTTGTAGATATGAATCCATGCAGAATTTTTACCTCTCGGTGGTTGTGGACGTCATCGTATGGCCACAGGAATGTAAAATATAGGAATTTTTTCTCTTTCGGCACAGGTCGACACATTCAATAGAGCGCATACCACGTAAACGTTTTTCAATATTCTATTACTAAAACAATTCCTCTTTAGACTTATGAAATTTTTTTTAAATTTAAAAAGGTCATCATTTTCAAACAATTGAATAAACGTGAGTTGTGTAAAATAAAAACCAACCGTCAACTAAACCGTTTACAATGCTAATACCTTCAACTGTTGACGCTTATTGAACAATTTTGATCCAGCTGTTCGTTCGTTACAATCGTTTTAGTGTAGCCTACTGTAGACTGAGCATGATAAATAACATGTGCGTGTTACGATGCATTGGGCGATAGCCTAACTCGTCACCATGATGAGTTCAAATTTAGTTATTTTATTATTATTTTCGCTTTAAAAAAATAAATACAAATAACTTGTTTTCCAGGCCTTTGTGATGCTGTATGCTTAAGTTCTGGGAAATTGGTTGTTGCAGGAGTTTGGAATCAGGAAAGTAATGACAGTAAGAAATTACATACAGTAATAAACAATCTATAATAGAGGTGATAAAATAAGGAACCTTTAAACCTTAAACAATTAGTTTAATTTAAGGCATTTTTCTAAATAAAAACACTTGCATTGCCAAACCTATTTTTGTGCTTGCATCATCAATGCACAAGATTATGAAAAAGGGATGCAATAACAATCATTCTCCCATTTCATGATGATAATTATGTGATGTAGAATTTACAATCATCTTAGAACAATTTCCTTGATATATAGAATTTACAACACATGTACCTAAGTGTTATGTGTAGATACAGCCCTGAGAATCAAATAATATGATACTGTACTTTATTTGTATTTTATTTCAGATTATTTATTGTTTATTTTTCAGATAATTTAATTGTAATGACAAGTACTGATGATGGTGATATCTGGAAAACTGTGCTTGTCTGTAAACCACTAGGTGTTACATTAGGAACACACATACAAGTAAGTTTAAAGAACACTAAAGTTAATTTCAGATTGGTTTCTTTGATACACATTATCTATATATTTGTTAACAAGCATTTGCAGCCTTTGTGCTGCTATTTGTATGTTTTTATACAGCATACTGAATTAAATAAATAAATCACTATCACACACAAATCTGTTTTTCTGCATTATACCAATTAGTCCTATAATGTGATTTGTTAATTAGATTGCTGAAAATGCAAATAATCAAGTTTGTATTCTCTGTTCATTGGAAGACTGCAAGAAGTCTGTTAAATTTTACAGCAATGATGGATGTGAAACTTTACAGATTCAGGATACATTGTTAGAAACAAACAAAGGATGTCAGGTACAGTACCACAATTTCACCTACTTTATGTTAAACCTACAGTTTGGTTTTATGTAGAGAACTAAAGTATATTAGCGTCATTCATCGTTTTTAATTTCATTAATTTGACCTACACGTCATGTCGAAAAATGCCTATTTTCCGAAATGTATTAAATATATTAATAAAACAACAATAATAAACACACAATTAGGTAGTCTTAGTGTGATTTGTTAGTTTCGCAAAATAAGACAATTGGATTTTTAAAAAAAAGCTTAATACTAAAATATGAAAAAGAAGATACTGTAAATAAAATAAAGAAAGAATATATTAAAATAGGATACTGTAAATATTGTAATATAATGTTTGGGTTGTTGAGGTACTAATGAAGACTCTTACTCGCTTGACTGTCGTAACACATATATTATTTATTCAGTATAATACTTCAGTACAATATACAACTATAAGTATAGATAAGGAACGGACGTCAATGATTGATGCTGTCAGTGAAGTGTGAAGTGTGTAGGTCTGCTTCTGAAGAAGTGGCTGTGAGGTGTGTGCTCCGTGAGGTGGCTGTGAGGTGTGTGCTCCGTGAGGTAGCTGTGAGGTGTGTCCGGGCCCTTCTGAAACTTGGGAGTATATTGGCTCAGTTCATTTGCATAATGTCATTACATCATCTGTGAGGGTAACGATTGGTCCTAAGTTGATCCAGGGGTGTTTAAGTGGGAATGATTAACGGTATAATAAGGTATTTCTGTGATGGATGACACTGTCAAATCTGTACTTAAATAGTGTCAATCACTCCTGGTTTAACGATGGGAAAGTCACAAAATTAAGCTAAGTGTTCTCTTTAGGGACTCTATTATAAACTAAATGGTCATTAAAACATCTGGACAAACTCTCCTTTGGACTTTCTGGGTCAAGTTTGTGAACCTATTTAAATTCCGATACAAAGGTCAATTTCTTAAATATAAAAGTATATCGTTATATCACATCCCTCTGTTTCCCTTTTTTTTTTCTTCTAATCTATTTAAAATATAAAAATGGTTATAATAGTGGCATGCAAATTTAAAGTTATATAAAAGAAAAAAAAACATTATTATACATATAAACAAAAATTGAGTTAGCCAAAACCATTGACTCTGAAGTGTAACCTTATCACTTTCACTCTCTCTCTTCTCTCTCATAAAAAAAATTAAAATTAAAAATGAATTTGGTATAAAATTCGCGTAAATCAAACATAAATCAGTTGAAAATAAAATTACAAAACTTAAAAATAGTATGTTACATTGAACATACATCAAATCGTGCGACAACTCATCGCGTTCTAATGGTCTTCAAACATAAATCAATCAAATCAAAACATAAAACTCAAGAAACTGTGGCTGATTAGCCTAAAATCAAAATATCAAACTTAATCACTTAAAACTTTAAAAAAACAAATGTGTGTGTCCCGTTGACACGAACTTATCCACAATATATCGTTATCGTCACAACTTTATCGATTTAAGCATTTATATTTACAGGTAATTACGATTTCAATCGGTCGACAAATTCGACTTTTTGTACTCAATGTCAAAAAAAATTACAATTAAAAGTACTAAGAAAATCTCCTGTTATTGTATATCAATTAATTAATGCTTGAGATTAACGACTCAAAGGTTCAACAAAATATTTGTTACAAAATGATTGTCGTTCTTTTCAATATCTCAATATATCGATCATCAAAATTCAAAATTAATCATTATCAAACTCGTTACAAAATCAATACTTAAACATAAATTCAATTCTCTTTTAACTGAAATCACATTATTATTAAACAAATCTCATCAAATACGTAGACTATGCTATCATTAATTTAGCAAATGTCGTAATTTAAAAAAATGTCTTGCAAAAAATTAAATCAGTAGCTTGTTGCATTATACAAACGTTTTATGAATCGTTTTGGCGATC
Source organism: Antedon mediterranea (assembly GCF_964355755.1). NCBI lineage: Eukaryota > Metazoa > Echinodermata > Crinoidea > Comatulida > Antedonidae > Antedon > Antedon mediterranea. The sequence continues at coordinate 4,828,293 of NC_092677.1, forward strand.
CACTTATCGGTATCTGTTTATCATTAATGATCTCTTTAATCAATTTATCTGTATCGTTATATCTGTCAATATTCCACCAAAATTTGCGATCATTAGATTCTTGTTTTGTTTTATCGGTGTTGCGTTTGACTGAAGTCGGTTTAGAATATGAAACTAAAACTTGGAATTGTCCTGCTTTAAATCTACCTCGGTTTAATGTCATATTTAAATCATTAGGTGCTGTCATAATTAGATTAGTTTGTTCCTTTATTTGTTCTTCTTTCATTTGGAATGGGGCTGCTAATCCCATGTTATTCTCTACACAGTCAATGTAAGGTTGCAAGTTAAGGGGTTCTATCTTAGTTGGATGTGTAAGGGTATCTGATTGCAATTGGGCTGGTGTCCTATCATGTTCGTCTACAAATTCAACATTGATTTCGTCATTTACTACATTAATGGTGTTTTGGATTTTATCGTTATTATCATCAGTTGGTTCATTCAACAATTGTTTAAGTTTTTGGAGATGTGTAAAATTTTTGCGTTCTTTGGGTGTTCTCATAAAACAGGGTTTCAGTCTGTTATAATTGAATACGTCGCGAAGTATTTCTCCTTTAATCGTTGCTAGGATGTAGTGTGTTCTGTCTAGTACTTCATGAATTACTAATGGTCCGACCCATTCTGCGGCGATTTTCTTTGAATTTGCCGTTAGTGATGATGATGTTGGCTTGTATAAATATACGAGTTGTCCTACTGAGTAAATTGGACTTTTTTCTAAGCGTTGGGAAATCTTTGAGTTTTGGACGTTTTGTTGTGTTCGCTGTAATTGTAGCATTGTCTGTGAAATGTTTTGAAATTTCTTCTTGAGATGTTCAAAGTATTCTTCATAGGAATGAGACAATCCTGAAATAGGGTTAAATGCTAATGAGGTCAAACTTGGAGGTTGGCGGCCAAAAACTAATTCGTAAGGGGAGTGGTTTCCTAGATGTGGGGATGAAAACGAGTTATAAGCATAACATGTTGTTGATACAAATCTAACCCAATCTGTTCCGAATTGGTTAAGGTTGACCTTTAACAGGTCCGATACGGTCCGGATATGACGTTCAACTTGTAAACTACCGTGATTGTGGACGCTGATGATTTTCCTATCAATATTAAGGGTGTTACATAATAGTGTTAATAATTTTCCTGTAAGGGAGGTTGCTGCATCTGAAATAAGACGAGATGGGGGTCCAAAAATACTGATGACCTTTTGAATTAGTGCTTCACAAATTGTTTCGGCATCAATGGATTTCAAAGGTACACAAATCAAAAATCTAGTTATCTCATCACATACTACCATAATATGTTTAAAACCTGAAGGTGAAGTTGGCATACTCTTAAAATCTAGACTGAGTGTATGAAAGGGACGGTAAGTTGCTGGTACTCGATCGTGTAAAGGACGTAATTTATCGGTTTTGGGACGAAATTGTTGACATCTAAGACACGCTTGGGTATAATTGTTGACTTTCTCGAACATAAGGGGCATGTAAAATAATTTCCTAATAGTAAGGTAAGTACGCATCGTACCTTGGTGGCTACTTAACAAATTGTCGTGATACTGAGAAATAACAGTCTCTGCTAAGTTTTCAGGAACAGCTAATTGCAATACAAATTCTCCACCTTTATCTTGGAAAAATAAACGGAATAGTAAACCGTTGCACAATATGTACTGCTCTGACTTATTCTGAACTGCACGAGCTGCTTTCTTATCAGCTGGAAGGATATCATGAGCTAAATAATCGTAAACTGGCTTAAAAAATGGTGAAGTTTCTTGTTCAACACGTAATTGTTTAACATCTACTGGGAGGTTATAATCTCTAATTATCTTTCTTTGAATAACATCCATTAATCTATTTAAGTCTTGTTGTTTTGGGATGTGTGCTGACTTAAATTCAGTTATGTTGGGTACTAGTGGTTTGGGCGATGTATACAATTCAACTGGTACGTTTCGATGTGTAGTATCTTTGCTTTGCTTGTTTTTGTCTACTAGTCGTTCCTCTGGAGGTTGTCGAATGTTTACATTACGTATTGGGGGTGGTGTTACGATAGGTGGCGTTATGATAGGCGGTGATCGATGTGCGTTTGTTTGTTGTCTCGTGATTATCTGTGGTGTAGTGGAAGGTTGAGGTGTAGGTCGCGTGTTTGTTGTCACTGGGTTTTGATTAATGACGGGCGTTTGTACTGGTTTGGGTTTATGTAGGTCAGGTATATTTATTCCCATTTTCTTGGCGTATGACCTTGTTACTGGTCTGCAAGTAGATGTGTTTGTAATCGGGTTAAGAGATTCAGTCTCTGTAATATTAAATGCAATGGGTACAATTTGATCAATTTCGGAATCGTCGTCACGAGGGGCTCGGGAGAGAAAATCTGCTAAAACTAATTCAGTTCCTTTCTTATAACCAATTTGGAAAATGTATCCGGACAATCGTAATATTAGTTTCTTTAAACGGGGTGTACATGGCTGATCTTTTGAATTCCAAATTTGTACAATTGCTGAGTGGTCTACGAATGCATCAAATTCGCAACCCTTTAGTAAATGTCGAAATGCTGAAACGTTAATGTAAAGTCCAAATAACTCTAGTTCTGTGACGCTATATCGTTGACAGGCTTGTGGTAAGATTTTGGAATAATAACCTATTATGTGTTCTTTACCGCTTACTGTTTGTGTTAAATATGAACCTGTTGCGGTTCTTGAAGTGTCGCTATATAGCGTAAATCTACCTTCTTTTCTAGGCATTTGAAGAGTTGGTGGTTTAACCATTAATTGTTTAATTTCGTCAAATGCTTTCTGGTGTTCAGTAGACCAACAAAATTTTCGGCGTTTACTTGCGAGTGTGTGTAACGGACGTAAAATTGATTGTATTTGAGGGAAAAAATGGGATACATAATTTACTGCACCAATAAATCGTTTAGTTTCTTTATGGGTTCGTGGGACTGGCAAATTTCGGATAGCTGCACACCTGTCGCCTAATGGTGTGATACATGCGTGTCCTGAAGAATTAATCAGGATGGTGTGTCCCATATATTGCACTTTATTCTTGAATAACTTACATTTCTTTGGACAAATTCTAAAACCATTTAATTGTAGGGCTTGTAAAACGGAAACAAGGTGCTGCTTATGAGCAAATTTGTCTTGGCTAAATAAAATAATATCATCATGATGGGCGATACAGAATTCTCTAGAATTTGGGATTTCATTTAAAATTTCGTCAATCTTTGCTTGAAATATACCTGGTGAAACGTTTAATCCTTGTGCTAATCTCTTATAATAATAATGTTTTCCACCATGATATGAAGCTATACCTGTGTATTGTTGGGCATGTTCGGCTAATGGTACACAGTGGAACGCTGATTTCAAATCAATTACGCTAAGAATCTGTGCATTAGCGTTACCTATTGTTTTCAGAGTTTCGGCTAATAATGGGAATGGATGATTAATACGTTTTATCCTGGAATTTAGATAGCGGAAGTCTGTGACAACTCTTTTATCTTTTGAATTTTTCTTTGAAACAAGAAGGACAGGGGAAGTATACGATTGGTGTCCTACTGCTAAGATTCCTAGTTTGACTAATTTTTTCAATTCGGCCTCAATAACATGTTTGTCTTTGTCTGTCGCGAAGTATGGTCGAATAAAAAATGGTTCATCGTTAGAGAGGTGTATGTCAGCTTTGAAGTTTGGGCAGCTAGATAGTTCACCATAAAGTGAAAATGCGTTTCTGTTTTGTTGTAATGTTTTATACAAATCTTCTTTTTCTCTATGTGTTAAAACGCTGTCTTTTAAATCAACTTGTTTTCTAATTATTTCTTCCTCGGTTAAAGTTAGCAATGGGTCTGTACGTTCTAAATGTGGGTACTTGTTTGCGTTGTCATTGGTCAACTTTATTCTATCTATTGGTAGGTCGTTAGTAACTGTTACAAGGTTGGTTAAGTGAAGGCTCGCGATAGGTTGATGTGTATTTAGAGATACGTTTCTGTTTGTGTTGTTAGTGATATCAATGTTGGTTTCTCCTCTGTGTAATTTTACTAACATATCTGATGGACAAAGTTTTGAAATATGGGTGGTTGCATGTAGAACAACATCAGAATTGCGTCCAAAGGCGGGAACCCTTCCTTTTAATTTAACTGTTTTAGTATCACCGGGTTTAAGAAAAATCTTGTGTACTGGACGAAAGCTAAAAATCTTTGGTCTAATGCGAAATGTGTTTTCCTTAAAATTTAAAGTACCGTCGAGTTCAGACAATGTTTCGGTTCCAAGTATCAGGTCAATACCTGTCAAATTTTTAACGATTAATGCTGAAATTTTAAATTTGTGTCCTTGGATAAATAATTCGAATTGCACTAAGTGGTTGGCATATAAGAAGTCACCGTTACCTAATCGAAATTTAGTTGTGTTCACTTTAACTGGCTTTAAACGCGATAAATAAAGTGAGGAATTAACGTACGATTGTGAGATTATAGCTCTAGTTGAACCACTGTCAAATAAAGTTAAAACATTTCTACCATCTGGTAAATTTCCTTTAACGTAATTTCTGTCGTTAAGTAACAAATCAATATTATCTGAATTTCCTAAGTATTTTGCCTTAAAATTGTCGTATTTAGTATGGGGGGCCAGATTATAGGCGGCATCTAGTCCCCTTTTTAAAAATCCTGCTGGTGGCTAGGGTAGTAATTGTTTGACTGTTGGTATGGGTATGGCGGGGGATAGTTTCCGTAAGAGCGGTTTTGTTGTCGGCAGTGCCTTGCTATGTGGCCTGGTTTCCCGCAGTAATAACAGGTTGGGGGAAGTTGTCTATATCTTGGGGTCGGTGGGGTCTGGAATCGGGGTTTGTATGGGCTTGGACTTCGGTTTCGTCTTGGGATATAATTTCGGGTGGGGGAACGTGAGCGTCGAGTATCATCATTAAGGGATCGTTTTGTTGTGGCCATGTCTAACTTGAGAGAATTTATCTCATGTTGGAGCGATTCGAGACTATTAGGCCTATCTGTTTCCTTATTGATATTGAATGAAACTTCCCGTGTGGCATCATCTACGGAAAGTTCAAGGTAATTTTGTGTGCTATTTACGATATTTTCAATAGTGGCATCGATTGGGGTGGACATGGCTACAGCTGCTTTACATTTTGGTGGAAGGGTCGAAATAAATTTATTCTTTATCTGCTGGTCAGCGTATCCAATTCTGTCTGCGGCTTGTTTGATTTTGGTTAAGTGGTTTTCGGCGTTGTCGCCAGTGGTGTATGTAATTGAATCGTATTCTCTTATGTGCGCATAGATTGATTTGTTTTTACTAAACCTGTTGATGAATTGGGTTTTTAAGGATTCTAGTGAATCGAACTGCTTTCCCTCAATCCAGAGTCTAGCTTGGCCCTGAAGGCTACGTTTAAAAATACTTATTACATTAATTAATTGGGCATTGTTTACAGGGTTTTCTAACGTGTGGGCCTCAAGGTAGTCGGTAAACGATAAGTAATGTGCACTACATTGGTCGTGATCGGTTATGGAACCGTCATATCTTTTGGGAAGGAAATCGGTTTGTCTTAGGTGGGGCACGGGGTGAGGATTGACGGGCTCATTTAAAATTACTTCGTTATCAACAACGTCGACCATACTTTATAATATTAATTAATCAAAATATCAAAAACAATTTAGTGTATATATATGTAAACTCTCACTTTTTCAATCAAGGTTACAAATCAAAATTCAAAATGGTTTTGACTTACCCCAAATGCTTCGGATCCAATTAAAAATGAATTAAAGGAATGCAAAAAGTGTTCAAAAATGTCTAAATGTTCAAACAACGAATTAAAGAAATGTTAAAGGTGCTCATCAATGTTCAAATTTTCAAACAACGAATTAAAAAAAATGCGAAAGGTGTTCATCAATGTTCAAAAAAAGTAAATGTTAAAAAAAACGATCGAGAAAAAAAACGGCGTGAAGTTGAAAGTCTCTAAACGAAACAGTTCTTGTCCGCTTGCTTCTGTTTTGATTCTTCTTGGGTCTTCCTCGATTATCTTCTTTGTCTTTATCCAATGGTTATAATTTCATAAAATTTCTGCTTGTCTCGATTTCATTCAAATATAATTTCAGCTTGTCTTTTGTGTCTTCCTCGATTATCTTCTTTGTCTTCATCCAATGGTAATAATTTGATAAAATTTCTGCTTGTCTCGATCTCATTCAAATATCCTTTCAAACAAATATGGTTATTTTTGTCTTTGTCTTCGTCTTCGTGTCTTGTTAAGTGTTTATTTCTTGTTTTCTCACTCCGTTCCTTATGAAATTTGGGTCTTCCACCATGTAATATAATGTTTGGGTTGTTGAGGTACTAATGAAGACTCTTACTCGCTTGACTGTCGTAACACATATATTATTTATTCAGTATAATACTTCAGTACAATATACAACTATAAGTATAGATAAGGAACGGACGTCAATGATTGATGCTGTCAGTGAGGTGTGAAGTGTGTAGGTCTGCTTCTGAAGAAGTGGCTGTGAGGTGTGTGCTCTGTGAGGTGGCTGTGAGGTGTGTGCTCCGTGAGGTGGCTGTGAGGTGTGTCCGGGCCCTTCTGAAACTTGGGAGTATATTGGCTCAGTTCATTTGCATAATGTCATTACATCATCTGTGAGGGTAACGATTGGTCCTAAGTTGATCCAGGGGTGTTTAAGTGGGAATGATTAACGGTATAATAAGGTATTTCTGTGATGGATGACACTGTCAAATCTGTACTTAAATAGTGTCAATCACTCCTGGTTTAACGATGGGAAAGTCCCAAAATTAAGCTAAGTGTTCTCTTTAGGGACTCTATTATAAACTAAATGGTCATTAAAACATCTGGACAAACTCTCCTTTGGACTTTCTGGGTCAAGTTTGTGAACCTATTTAAATTCCGATACAAAGGTCAATTTCTTAAATATAAAAGTATATCGTTATATCACAATATTCCGTCTGTGTCATGTACGTAAGCTATCACGTCCAAAATATAAGCTGAAAAGGGTTAGCGTCGCTACGTTGTATGAACAACTCAAAGTTTTTTACTTGATCTAATCAATTATTGTATAAAAGCTAAAAATGTTATAACAAATAATGAACAATGGTGTACCCCGCTACATATTTAAAAAAAATTATTCTATTGATTAATATTGCTTTTTCATTCATCATTTCACAGTTACTTATATTAACTGGGTGGTTTAGGCTCAATTTTTCCTTTATGGACGGTAATAATATTTAATTTAATCATAATTAATTAATTATGTATTATTATCTAGGGTGGTATTGTACGCTTACCAACAAAGACAAATGGGTTCTACCAAATAGCAATGGCAAACCTTGGACACGAAGCATATAGTGAGCTTACACTTTACTTCAGTAAAGATGGTTGTAAAACCTGGTATGATCTATGCAAGCTATTACGTCCGGCCAAGAAAGGACTTTTCCAGCTACGTTCAGTGAATGCAAAAGACTGGGATCTAGCTTACTACAGTATGAAAGATATGGAAGGAATAGTGTGTGTTTATGATACACATTGTTCAAAAACAAATGGTTACAACATTGAAGTGCAGTTGATTTCTAATGAAGAAATACAAAGAAAAATTTATAAGTTATAAGTTTTGTTACATACAAATGGACGTACCTTGAAATCGGCATGCACTATATTGTTCAATAAAGACACTGGTCGGAAACAAGATTCTATCATTATACTGAGATTAGGTTCATGAGTTAATAAACTCATGTGGAAAAAACTTGCATATCAAAAACAGTTTTGTCTGGCTAATCGGCTAGACTTCTTCAGCATGAGGTGATGTTATTAACTGTTCCGTCATAGATTTTTTTGTAACCTTAGTCAGAGGGTGTTTAATAATTATAATTTATGATGTAGCAAAAACTGTGGTGTATTTACTTTTAGTAATTTGTAGAATAAGGAGAGGATACTTTTTTTCGAATGAAAATATCTTCTATTATATTTGTTAAAACATCAAATTGCAGTAAATTGATTCAATTACCTTGTTAGTCTAATAATAAATCGTTGCACTTATATATAATATATGTGACCCGCTCTGGCGAAACCCGCTGTTTGTCGGCATTTCAAATTTCGCGCTAGTAGCAAACAACGTAAAAATTTGTCATATCGGCCAAATTCGGATTTTTGCATATTATGAAAGAAGAAGTATTAAAGAACAATTGTACCAAATATGAATCTCCAAATCCAAATAAAAAGTGTAAAAAATACCATTTTAAAACACCCACCTAATATTCAGCCTGTTAACCTAACGATTTTAAGTCCCACGGGTAAGAAAACTTCGAATTATTGTTCATATTCTTTGAATCGTTATTCGAAAACGCCATGACAGTTTACAGAGTGCCATACACCAAATTAAAGCCAAGACATAGCTTAATCCAAATATGGCAGTTATAGGCAGGGCTAAGCAAATTAACCAATAGTAAACCGATTTTTCCATGACATCATTTTAAAATCTGTCACTCAACTCGTAAACTGAAACCGTTGTTGCTAACCACGTGACAACAACATTTCGTTTTGATTGGTCAATACTCATTGTGTTCTCGATTTACTGGAAAATCCAAAATGGAGGCTTACTCGGTGGGCATGGCCATGAGGCCGTTTTCGACATCAATGTTTATGGTAACGACGCTTTGGATTTCAATTTCTTCATTAGTTGATGTTTACAACGCTATTGAATCAGTTATTAATGTTATTTGCTTAAAATGTCGAGTTCGAATGATTTGGGAGAAAATGGGATAGCCGCGATGTTGAATATGATGCCAGAGCCTGTGGAATGTATGTAGTAGAAAACTTGGATGATGTTTTGACCGATTACTTTGCATTACCCTCAGGGTATGATTCGGATAACGGTAAGTACTGTGATTAAAATAAGCATTAAAATCAAAATATACGTCAAATATACTTTTTATAGCCCATTATGCCTAGGCTAAGCTAACCTAACATTTTTATTTTTAACCCGATAGTTTCACTCAGTTAGTGAAATAGGCCCGTCCGCCCTTCTTGAACCTGATCGTAGGCCTAGGTTAGGTAGGCCTAACTAAAATATTTTCTTGGGCATACCGTAGTCAACTATTACTACGGTTTATGCTAGGCCTATGCTACCTACTAATACGTACAAATAACAAAGCATGTTTATACTAAGTACTACTCTACTACTACTAGGCCTAGCTAGACCTAACCTAGATACCTAGGCTAGTAGTAGTAGGTTAGGCCTACACTTCTACTAGGCCTATTTAATTTTTCTCAATAGTTGGCGCATAAAGGACTTTAAACTACTACAATAAAAACAAACTAATTATTATAATTGTATATGCTTCTTTAAATAGATGCAGGAAATGTGAGTAGTGATGATGATTCTGTTGATCATGAAGATGAATCAATTGTCACTGGAAGTAGCGATGATGATCAGATGTCGGATGTAGAAAGTGAAGAACAAATGGATATTGAGCAGGACTCCACCCGAAATTGTTGATGATGCTGAAAATGAATTTGAAGCAGCAAATAACATTGCCCAGAATCTTGATATTGTAGTGCCACAAGAGAAAGTGTGTAAATGTAACTGTATCATCTTCAATGGTCAAAAATGCATTAACCAGTTCACAGACGATGAGATGAATGAAATAAGTTTTATTCAATCGTTTTTTTTTACAGCAGAATAAATTAAAACTGAACTTGTGGGCATGAAAACATGTTATAATGCTTATGAACCTCTATTAAATGCAATAATTCTTATTAAAATTACTTTTTTATTTCTTTGTTTGCCACGCAGAAAAAAAGACTGTACATAAAAGTAATAATATACAAAATAAATTATTAAAAATGGCAGGATTTTTATTTGCCAAAGTTACAGTTATTTTTTCCTTATTTTCACATGTTAATTGTTTATTACATGGCTCCAACACCCACCCACCCAGATGCCCTGCTTTTCGAGAAGTTGTTATTTCAATTTCACATTGTTCGTAAACCAAACATTGTTTCATTGGGCTGGGATCTACAAAGCATTGTTTTTATTGGGCTGGGATCTACAAAATTCTATTGATCATTGTAAAATAGTAAAGTTTTATTACAAATAATTTATATCACATTTTAATTCAATTCAAAATTATTTAATCATCCCACACGGGGCAATTCAAATAAAAAGGTCTGAATTAAAATGATCTTACAAAATACACAAAATATCACAATACACAGTACAAAATAAGTTTAGTCAGCAAACGATTCGGTCAGACCTCCTAAGATAATGCACAACCTTCTCGATTTAATCAACAATTTTTAAACCCCGGTTGCGAGGCGGGTTTGTGAAAATTATTGGGTTTGTCCGTCTGATTATATTGAAATTGCTATTTCGCCGACATTCATTTTGTGGCGCACGTGGTTTTGCGAGTTTTAACGGATTGCGTTTATACCAGGACGAGGTCAATGCTTCCTTACTAACCAGATAATTCCGTAATCACTGCAGTGTATATCAGGAAAATCTTCCTTTGAATTATAGGCCTTCGTTACGAGAATCGACTTCAGACTTATAAACTATTTATCCGTACTGTACGTTGGGTTCTGCGTTACGGGCTTTCTGTGTGTGCACACTGTACATTGCGTAGCGGGCTACAACAATGACGCACGCGACATCGACAGTTTGCGAGCAAATATTTTTCTACGAGGCCCTTAATTGTTTATAGTCCACGAGTGACAACGTAGTCAGAGACTACGACATGCTATCGTTCATAAGAAACGAGAGCAATCTTTTTCAACCAACGGTTGCCGTCCGTGGCCAATCATTAAGGACTTTACGTAATTTACGAAACACGAAGGGAAGGTGCTCATGAATAATGTATGCGTGAGCTTTAACAAAGTGGGCGGAGCTTAGAGTGAAATTCCGTCGTCTTTAACTTTATAACGATAAAGTTGTCCTGGTACGGATAAGGCGTGATTCCAGGCCCGTAGCCAGAATGCATCAGAGGGGGGGTTTTCTTGACACCAAGTATTTTGCGAGCGCAGCGAGCAACTGTAGGCTGGGGGCCAGGGGCCGCCAAGGGCCCCCGGTCGGGGTCGAGGGGGTGAAGGCCCCTGGAAGCTTTGGCTCTCAGAGCAATTTCGGTTGTTTTAATAAGCTTACAGCAGAGACATTTTTTACCTACTAAAATCTGAGTTATGCAGAGAAATTATATAGTACAGTATTATGGAAGTTAGTAGTACTGATCATGAAATACAGCTTTATTGTTGCAAAAAAGTATATTATATTAGGCCCTTAAATAATTTCTTATCCTATAAACATAAAAAACAAATAGTACCGTATATTTCGGTGTACAAGTCGCACCTGTGTATAAGATGCACCCATAACGGAACCTGAAATATTAGTATTTTTTATGTAGTCGATGCATAAGACGCACTTATTTCTAGGCCGAAATTTAAACATTTTACAATCAAAATAATGGTATTTTAATAATAAAACAACGATATTTGAGACATATTTATTAGAATCAAATGATATAATTTTGTTTGATTGCCTTTATTACATCGTAATCAGTCTCTACTTCAACTGAACGTTCAATGAAAAGGGAAATCCCCATATTGTTTCAGTTACGATGCACTGTGTGGGTAGGGCTAGCCTATGTCTATTTAAGTAACTTTAATTTCATATTATTTAAATATATACCTTCTTATTGTGTGTATGACCATTATAAAATCAATCCAGATGATGTTCAGTTTTTTGGGCTGATAATGAACCAGGAATATCATGTTGGGTAGGCCTATATGAAAATCTTTCCTATTTCCATGCATGCATTACAGCAATATGAGGAGATGTGCTCCTTGCCTGGTGGCCAGCACTGTTGGCCATATACACTATGAGATTAGGGGAAGCTACTTAACACAATAACAACACACTCTTTTAGATATCGCTTGACATACGAACTATTGCCTACATGATTATAAAATTATGTGATTGTTGATATAGAGATGTAATAAACATAAACCACCGTGATCAAGGGAAATAGTTATTGTGTAATTAAAATGTGACACTACCGTAAGTAATGGACTCTTCCATAAATGTGTTGCGCTGTGATGCTGCATGCTGCTGCTAGAATACACACCCGCGAGTTCAGAGAGTATTACTAGGCCTGGGTAAAATATCTAATGCGTACTGTAATATTAATTAATACAGTCGAGGATGACAATTTACCTTAACTAAAAATTCAATAAACTTGTTACCCGCTGTGGTTAGACAGGAGTGAGTAACTAGCTAGGCTTACATTGCAGAGTAGTACACTATTTTTAATTAATTTAAGTATTAGTAGGTAATTAAATTAATTAGGGTAACATTGGTCAAATTTGCGTGTCAAAAGTGCGTCTTATACACCGAAATATACGGCAGGCCTACGTACACGTACCAATTTAACTCAGCACCATTTTTATTCAAGTTTACACAGTGAAATTCTTTGGTTTAATGAAAAATATTTCCAGGAAAAAAATAAAAATCCCCAAAAAGATTGAACTGAACTGAACGTAATCTTGTGCGTTCCGAAAAGCCCGGCCGAAGCACGCGATTGGTCAGTCCATTTTCTGTCATATTTATAACCATCATCTCTCAACAATCTCTCGATCTCACGCTCAGCAGTGACTTTGACATCGGACAATCTTTATATTCGATCGATTTAAACATAGTCAATAGAAGTAAAATGACCAAAAAATCTGCTATAATTGATAATTAATTGCACGATTTTGGAAGTGGGGCCTTTGTTTTTCAAGGGGGGTTCGCTGGTAAAAGGGGGGGGGGGGGGGGTTCGCCCGAACCCCTAAAAAAAACCCCTGGCTACGGGCCTGGATTCTAATGTGTGTTAGACAAAATAACAAAAAAAAGAAATGAAGATAATAAGGATGAAATCTGATGATAATGGAGTCAACTGGAAAGAACCAGAAGATGTACAATTTGATTTGAAAGGCTTACCCATATATTTTATAAGTTAGTATAAGTTTATTTATTTGTATTGAAGTTGATATTAAATATCTGAGTTGTACATCATGGTTTTGAATTATGAATTAGTCCTGTTAAGAACCATGGTGTGTGCCTCTATCTTAGTTTTTTCTGTTATTAATATTTTTCTAATGTCAGTACAAGTATTACTATTTAGATTATAAACCCATTTACTGATACCATACACAAGAAGCAACAATTAAAACAACCAGTTTTACACAAATGTTTTATGTACTTACCAAAATACTGATTTGTTATAGGGGTTTTATTTGTTTAAAGTTTTTTAATAAACATTTGTATAAAGAAAATTTTTACTTTTATCTATCTTGTTACTTATTGAAAAATGTTAATATATATTTGTTTTACTTTATGTAGTAAACAGTATAAATGTACTACAGTAATTAATGTGCAATTATATGAAATATGTATAAATTGTTTTTCAGGCCTTGGTCATGGGAAAATTGGCTGTTGCAGGAGTATGTAAGCTGAGGATATTGAGAGAATTATAGAAAGTAATTTAATTAAGAAATCTTTTTAAAATTAAGGAGGTGCTCAAACATTTATTATGTACATAAAGGTGGTTGTTGTTGAAATGTGTAATTCAACAACAACCACCTTGGGAGAACACACACAAGTAAGAAACTTGGAAATGCCCAGGGTTTCATTTCTAATTACAACATTTTAGTGCCACTGTGTCAAAAACCAGTATATGATTTGCTTATTAGGTTGTTGAATATGCAAATGATGATGTTTACATCAGCTGTTCATTGGAGGGACTGTTAAACAACGTTTCCATGTATACGGTGATGGAGGATTTAAAGCGTTTGATGTCAAAACTGAGGATGCACAATTCCAGAGTGCCAGGTGTACTCAACAATTTTTTTTATTTGTGTCCCTTTTATAGTTTCATTATATCAATTAACGAGGCAGAGCTGAAATATAAAAAAAAATATTTTATATTCAACGAATGCAAATTATTCATAAATTCATATTGAATCATTGCTGAAGTATATGCCAGGATGCTAGGCCATTAAAAATGGCAGGGCTCCAATGCAGCGTTCTGGAACCATTGCAACATGTAACTTGATAACAAACTGCTTATGTAATTGTTGTACACATTATAAGTTTAGATTTTATTTTCTATTCTAATATGAGATGTGGTTGTAATAATAAATCCTGATCAATTGTTTTTGTTATAATTTTGAAACTGCTACCCCATATTCGTTAATAATCAATTCATCAACAAGCAAGAATTTGGTGAGAGATAGCACACAATAAACTCATTTTGCGATAAGATTTTCTTTTAGAGGTAATTTGATTTCCACGATGAAAATTCTGTTCTATTCTACATAATTTACCTGCATTTATTAGCGTGTGACCATAGTATCACACGGTTTGCCTTGTGTGTAATAAAATCGGGTTTTTTTGCTGAAATTATTATTATAGAGGATACGCGAAACAAGCATACCCCATAGTTACTTTAACATTATGTAATGATAATATCATTTTATGTTATTTTGGATTACTGTATATTATTATCTAGGGTGGTATTGTACGCTTACCAACAAAGACAGATGGGTTCTACCAAATAGCAATGGCAAGTCATGGAAATGAAACAAACAAGGATCTAACACTTTACTTAAGTGAAGATGGTTGTAAATCCTGGTGTCAGTTTCACGTTTTTATGGTTCAGATACAAAGGGTTATAATATTGGAATGCAGTTGATATTTGGTAAATAATTAATTATGCCGGAAAAAAGACATTCAGAAAAAGTTCAATGCCTTTCCAAACCATGGGCACATTTTATTATTTGACTTTTTTACGTTTTGCTTTATTTTGTCTTTGAATAATTCAGAATTTCCAGAAACTTTAAAACAAAAAATGTTGTTTTTCTGTAAATTCATTTATTCAACAAATTCACAGCAAATTGGATTATTTGCATTACAAAAATTGCACATACAGTATATAGAATATAAAACTTACTGCAAATAGTCTGGAAAGAATTATTTAATTAACTTAAGTATAATATTTTGACCGTAGTATTAAAGTGGTGGTTAGGAAGCAAGTGTACTAATTAAATTACTTAGAAGTTTAGAATATATATTTTAAATTCCAAATTGTGAGAAAAAAGTCATACAAACATTTTAGACTTTAGATTTTGCTAATAAAGAAGTTAGCTGTCATTCGCGAATCACTATATTATGTGGTTTGTCTTTGAATAATTCAGAATTATTATGTGGTTGAGATATAAAGTAACTACATTATTTTATATCCTTTTTTGTTATTAGATTTTACCATTTTCTATATCTTTAGTGGGGTCCAACTTGTAACATTAGTATCATATATATTATGTAAGTAATGCATTAAGTAGTATAAGTACTATATTATTATAGTTTTTGAACATTCCTTTTCTTTTAATTCTCCTGTGCTCTGTAGTCTTGTTTGCCGTGTTGTAAATATTGATGTTCATGTCCCATTTATAAATCTTCTCCACTATTTTCATACTTCAATCATTTCCATGATAATAATAATATTAATAAATAATAATAATAGTTCATTCTTATATAGCGCACATTATTACCCCGGTCATTTTTGGGGATCATACACGTATGTCAACATACTCTCATTATAATGCAGCTATAGTAATCAGCACAAAGTTGTGTCTTGATCCGGTACCCATTTTATACACCTGGGTGGAGAGAGGCAATGTGTCTTGCCTAAGGATACAAGGATACGGCGAGAGTTGGATTAGAACCATGATCTCACGATCAGGAATCCAACGTCCAACACACTGCGCCACACGCCCTCACATAATGATGTCAACTTTTTCTGTTTTGGAGTGTTCGTGCTACATCGCCATACTATTTTGAACCGAACGTCATACGTTTTGCATAGTTCTTCGAAATAATTAATTTACTTATTCAAAACATGAATTTCTATGTCACTGCAACAGTGATGAATACGCGCCGCAATCGGTTGACCACACCAAACCTTGTTGTATTCCGCCAAATGAGTAACTTCTGATAATGGCATGTTGGCCAACAGTAATTGTATAGGTACACATTCCGGTCATCGCATAATAATTTGACTTTATTTTTTTTAAATGTCGCGTTAAAGTTGTATCATAATTTGTGATGAAGTCACAGACTACGTGAACATGAACCAAATAAAAAAAACGCCGCGAAGAAACAGTAGTCAAAATAAGCTCCGCGCTGAAAGAAAATGTAATTATCATTTACAGAATTAAACACGGAGTAAAACAAGTGTTTTTTAATTGATTAAAATACCTGTATTGTGCTTCTTTTCATAGTGCATTACACCTACATTTGTATTGTATTATGGCGTATATCACCAAATGGTAGAAAGAAGCAGCAGCGGCGACGGGAATAGCGTGTGTTTACACCTACATTTGTATCGTATTATGGCATATCACCAAATGGTAGAAAGAAGCAGCAGCAGCGACGGTAATAGCGTGTGTTTACACCTACATTTGTATTCTATTATGGCGTATATCACCAAATGGTAGAAAGAAGCAGCAGCGGCGACGGCAATAGCGTGTGTTTACACCTACATTTGTATTCTATTATGGCGTATATCACCAAATGGTAGAAAGAAGCAGCAGCAGCGGCGACGGGAATAGCGTGTGTTTACACCTACATTTGTATTCTATTATGGCGTATATCACCAAATGGTAGAAAGACGCAGCAGCAGCGACGGTAATAGCGTGTGTTTACACCTACATTTGTATTCTATTATGGCGTATATCACCGAATGGTAGAAAGAAGCAGCAGCAGCGACGGTAATAGCGTGTCTTTATACCTACATTTGTATTCTATTATGGCGTATATCACCAAATGGTAGAAAGAAGCAGCAGCGGCGGCGGCGACGGTAATAGCGTGTCTTTACACGTACATTTGTATTCTATTATGGCGTATATCACCGAATGGTAGAAAGAAGCAGCAGCGGCGGCGACGGTAATAGCGTATGTTTACTGCTTGCTCTGGAAAATTATGCAAAGAGGACAACACAGAAAAATTCTGAAAAAAAGGAACGTGATACGATGGGTCTTGTTTCCACAACATTACATGTTGATTACATATGCATGTTTCAGCAGTGAGAGGGTTTAATGATTCTGACGGTACTGTGTGTGGACGTGACTCTTTACCCTTCAGATATTTTAGAAAATGGTAGAGTTTGGTTCAATTGCTTATAATAGGAGGCCTATACTTAATGCCTATAATAACATTTCAATCCTAGTTGAAAGTTCAAAGTTAAAAATCTCTTATTGCAATCAATTGTGATTGAATGTTACAATTTAATAAAACTTTTAAAACATTAAGATAAAAATTTACACTAAAACAGTTTTAATTAATGTATAATAATACATAAAAGCTATAATACATGCAAAAATTACAGCGCAACAAGACGACATTAAAATGTGTCGAATATTTAAACACTAATGAAAGTGGAATATAAAATGTCTCCTTATTCTACAACTGTTTTGATCAATCATCACCTGATTTCGTCAACAGCTATTAGTATGGGCCTAGATGATAATAATATTAATAAGTAAGACTCTAAAGACACATATATCATAATTATAACGCCAATAAACCAACTTTTTACGTTTGCTCTCAATTGCTATTGCATGCATGTAGGCATATACTTTTGTTTTCGTTATTAAAATATTACTCATAATTATACAAATTTTGATACTCATAGAAAGCAACTCACGCTCGTTTTCGTTTGTTTATCCATAGAGCAAGGTTACATTTCCTCTTAACTACCTACTACATTTTACATCTCTCTTTATTAATTAAATTGGTTTTTTTTTTCAGAATGGATTGGGAATTTAGTTATAGAACTGTTTAGAATAATGTGGTTCAAAAAGAGCCTTTCTTTTTTGTGACATACTAGTAACACCAACACGTGACACGCCTGCTGCACTTGGTGAAATATGTCCTTTGTACTGGGGATTATGACATTCTATTTCAATCTTTCCTCCTCTTTTCTGA
Source organism: Antedon mediterranea (assembly GCF_964355755.1). Classification (NCBI taxonomy): domain Eukaryota; kingdom Metazoa; phylum Echinodermata; class Crinoidea; order Comatulida; family Antedonidae; genus Antedon; species Antedon mediterranea. The sequence goes on from NC_092677.1 coordinate 4,846,311, forward strand.
AAAAACAATAAACATTATTGATTATCTATTGTTACTGCAAACCAGATAAGCACTTAACAACCAATATTGTTTGGTTTATTGAGAAATATTATAGGCCTAGAGAAATTAAAAATGTTTACCTCTAGTTTGCGAACTTCTTTTTGTGACATACTAGTAACGTGTTTATCTTTTTTTCTGTGTTGAAATCCTTGATACTGAGGATTTTTTACTTCTATTTCCTAGAAAAAATAATTGAGTTAAATCAAATGTTGCTGAATGTGTTAGGTGATACCCATAGTCTAGTCTGAAAGATGATGTTTATTCCCCCATTTATTTTGAAATACATACTACTTTATTAGACGTAGGCTTGGTATATCCATCATCGTCTATATCGGAGTTTGCTGAGTCTTTCAGTCCTTGGTACTGAGGATTTGTGCATTCGACTTCTATCACTTCTTTTTCCTAAAACAAAATTAGTTGCTAGTTGTTAATTATAAAGGCAGGTATTATTAAACGTCTTATGTGGCAATGTTCAGTAATGTTATGATGACGTGCGGAAATTATTGTCCATTTAAAATGTTTAGTTGTATATTTGAAATACATACTATTTTAGATGTGGGTCTGACATAACTCTTAGCATCTATGCCAACATCAGAGTTTGCCAAAACTTGCAGATCTTTGTACTGATGGTGTTGACTTTCGTTTTCTCTTACTTCTCTCTGTTAAACAATATATGTTGTTTGTTAGGCTTCCTAATCAGGTTTAATTTTGTATATTTTGTAATCTCGCGTAGAAAATACCTAAACAAAATTTTGAGTTGACTTGATGAAAGTTATGAACTCGCAATTGAGAACTATGATTGCTTTCAACTCGCTCAACTTGTATTCATTTATTTAAATAGTTCACTTTGTATTTTTTAAGGATCTACTATGGAATTTGATCTCTAAATATTAAGTTGTAATTGTTTATATTATTTATTCAATGCAGCTTATTCTTAATTGGTGTATCTTATTATTTATAAGTTTGTTTTGTTTAAAAAAAATTAATTTGTACTACTTAGTTTTGTTATTTTAGTATTTTATAATAATGATGGAGTAAGAGCAGTTTTCTGTTTGGGCTCATGCCTATTACTTGCTCCTGGCAAGATGAAATGTAAAACATACTTTCAAGAACTTTTGCCGAATATATATTACTATTATTATTATTATTATTATATCTCAAAATTGTAAAATTTTGAAAATAATAAAGTAGACATGTATCTTGTATTGTATCTTGTATTGTATTGTAACTACAAATACATTCTTCTAGCTAGGAAATAGTAACCATTTTCTTTGATTTCTCACTTTACCTTTAGGAATTAATAATGTTTAGTTTAAAATCATGACATTTTGTGATGCATACTATTTTTGACGTAACTTTTTCTAGCTAGTGAACGATGAGGCTTTGATCAGTCATGTGGATATTGGAGAGACTATACGTTTAAATAGTGTCACTTGGGTATACTAAAATGTTTAACCTCTACCTCTCCTCCACACTCAACTAACTTTTGCGATACATGCTGTACTACTTTATTATACCTACAATGGGCCTCATATATCCCTCTTCATCTATGGCGACATCAGAACTTGCCGAATCTTGCAGGCCTTGGAAATGTTGTGCGATTTCTCTTCCATCCCTCTGTTTAACAATAGTGTTTGTTAGTAAACGTTAATGTTTGGTTTTATGTATCTCTTTATTAGAAATACAAAAAAATGACAAAAGTAAATGTGTATTGTCACACATGGATTTACTCGTTTTAGATCTCTTTTAAAATGTCTTTACCTGTATTCTTGTTCTAGATCTTTCTTTATTTGACGTCCTGGTAACACCAGTCTCCACCATGGGTTTTTTCTCTTTGTAATCCCCAGCATTTGAAGACAATTGCAACACATCATACTGAGATTGTTGATATTTGGAAATAATTTCTTTTATTCGTCTAACCTTATGAAAGAGAAACAATAACTTATAACGGTAATTTATACCTGAATTATGTTTTAACTTAATATATTTTGTAACTGAAAAATACTTACATAAATATAACGGGTTAGTATGAACGTCGGAACAACGCATAGAATTGCCGTTATTGCTATTGTTATCACTACACTTATTGCATACGAACATCCACCTAAAAAGTACAATGTGAAATGTAGAAATAAGTCTCGGCATTTACTGGCAATGACCAGCACACTACACTATCGATATATAATATATACACCCTGATTCAAACCATCATCTGCATTAAAAACAATACTCTTGCAATGTTGTATAATCTTCTTCAGAACTACCAACATAAGCAATTTACATACAGCTTAATATACAATTACAATTACTATCGTTGGTTGGTATAAGACATATAAACCTGTAATGAGGCTTACTTTAACTAACCATGATGGCAAAGTAAAAATTAGATAGTGCTAAATTTATTACAGGATAATAATATATAAGTTAAATCATGTAGGCATTTTCTAAACTACTGTAATTCCTTTTTGGTTAAATACACCTGATGCCATCTCTTTTATAGTCAAATTACCTGTGTTACAGTTCTCTAGAATCGCTGTATTGTTAAGTTTTTCATTCTCAGCATAACATGTAAGACTTGACTCGCATAACTCATCATTAGTCACTAAAGTTACTGAATGTTCTCCTTTTTTAATTACGTTTCCATCTTGCAATATCAATATCGTTGATAGTTTGGGAAAGCCCTCAGCTGTACATGTTGCTAAACCATCATCAGGTTTAAATGTCACAGTGATTTCTAAACAAGTTTGAATAGAAATATAGCTACATTATTGTGGGACAACTATATGGAATTGGAAAAAAGTTATACCTGTTTTTATTCATTAAACTGCTTATTTAAACAACCTTAAAAAGCTTGCCAAAGTACATTTTGATTGGAAGGCGATTAAAATATCGGTGACTAAAATGCAAACAAACATTTTGATCTGAAGAATATAAGTTTCATGAAATGTATCAAAAGCTTTGAATTAATGCATAACACATGAATAGACATAATTATGTAACTTGTACATTTTACATACGATATATATCCAACTGTTTTCCTTTACTTGTTTTAGCATCCTCTCCTTTAAACTGATCACTTTCTGCTTTACATGTATATCTCCCACCATCTTCTTCAGTAGCTGATTTAATCTTAAGTACTGACTCTGTACTGTAATTTACAATCTCATATCTAGAAGGGTTGTTGGCATTGACTGTCTGTTCATCTTTATACCATGTTATGCCAGGAATAGGGTCTCCATCAGGTTTACTGCATGTAAATGTTACTGTTTCACCTTTGAAGATGTTGGTTGCTGAAACACCGATAAGAGGTTGATCCAAGTCTGAGAAGACATAAGAAAGTAAATGTCACCATCAAATATAAGTACAGTTGTAAAATCACAACTGGACAATGGTTGAGGATTCCTTACTCAATCAGAGATAATACAGCAAATAAGACAATAACATACCGTTTAACATTTTCTATATTTAAAAACCACATTTTTCCAGATTTTACACATTTTTTAAAGAAAATAACAGTCGTCTGCAAACATAAAAACTCTACCATCGAGGTTGTACAAAAAGCTTGTATTGTTAAACAAAAATAATCCTTATCAATCTTATTACCTAAACATATGATACTTGGAGGAAAATATTTGAATCGATACCAGACCATGAAGAGTAGTCTCATATCCCTGTAAATGTATTTGAAAATCTAGATTAATTCACACCCGATCCATAATTGTTAATTAATTTGTAAGGTCTAGTAGTCCTATTATAGGTTCACTTTACAGTTTGTTGCTTTTTTTTTTGTTTTAAATTATAAGGACACAGTTTTAGTTGCTGTATGTACTCACAATAAACAGTAAGAGTAGATGGATCTGATTTTCTAACATCTCCATTTGCCTGTTGTATCTTACATTTAAAACGTCTTTGAGAATCATTTCTCACTGGCTGTTTGATCACTAGGTCAGCTCCCCCAGGTTTTGTCTGTAATCGGAAACGTCCATTTTCTGTCTTTTTATCATTTACAAAACCATTATTAATGGCTACTCCATCTTCATTTAGTTCATCCCATTGTATTAAAACTGGTGTAGTAGTAAATTGTGAATAATCACAAGTTATCACCACTTCAGCATCACCTTCCTTGGCTATCTGGTCAGACGTTGTCACCAATTGACAATGTGCCTCTATAAATGAAAATGTACTTTAATACATTTACATTTATAGTTAACTGTTATAATAAATTCAGGTGGATGAAACGTCTATGCACCCAGAAAAGTAAAGCTTGAAACGTTAGGCATTGAAAAACAGACGTTAATGTGAAAATATATTGTGAACTGCACAGATCCGTTTCATTTTTTTTTAAAGAATAGGGCAACCACCCACTTTAAGACCCAGTTGTTGATCACAACTGATGTAATACAGTAATCTCATCATAACGGTAAAAACATATTTAAAGCATTTCAGATCAATGATTGATGAATAAATTAATGTGCCTTGATGTTTATTTTGGTTTAAAAACAATATAAATTATAAAAAAATATTTTACCATACTAATGAACTATACTCGAAAAGTAGGCCTAGTAGTATTTGGTTGAAAAACATTTCAACTATAGGCCTATTTTACTAAAATTGAATATCTTTAGATTACAGTAACTCTTACCGACTAAACAATGCAAAACACATAGTAGTATCAAGTGTAAATCCACATCTGCAAAAACATGGTGAATAAAGTCTTTAAAAGTCAACATCTTAGTTTTTACATTAGAAAATTTTGTAATTACGGGACTACTTTACCTCTTGCATCTCTTCTATACGCATAATAGTGGCAAGGGTAACTAAAACAGTAGGTATAATGTTTTTTTTTTGTTTCATTTTCGATTGTTACTATATAAATAGGCATAATCAATCAAATAATGGCAACTTTCATAAAACTCGCATTATAGTCTTAATTAGTAATTTGCAATTAGTTAGTGATACATTCAATAGATAATAGTGTTTCCCATTACCATAAAAAGAAACATTATGTGTAATGACATTTAAACCTATTTGAGTGTTAATCAAGGGTGGATCTAAACCGGGGTTGGAGGAGGGGGGGGGGGTGGGATGGACGTGTGGCGATGTTGGTACACGGAATCCGGACCCAGCCCCCATCCCCTACATTTTAAAGGTGCCCTTTTTTAGACGCTCAATATTTTAATTATGTGACATAGGCCTATTTCGTTTCAAAGCAGACGAATAAAAAACATGTTATATAGACTAGATGGTACGCTCGCTTCGCTCGCGTACCATCTAGGTCGTGCCCACAGATGGTTCTCGAATACATAGTAATTTCAGCGTTTAAAAAACTGGCGACTTCAAATGCACATGCAGGACAAAAAAACATGTTGTTTACAGGAACGAATAAATAGACGCGGTGATTTATGTAAAAAGGTAAAAACTAAAATTAGCACCCCGGCAATTACTTCCGAAAAAGAAGTTTGTCACAAAATAAGAAACAAACTGAATTTGTGTTTTGTATGTAACATTTGGGTTGAGGGATGGGGAAGAGGATGGATGCAAAGACGAACAATTTTTAAATATATTCTTTATCGATTTAGTAACGAAATATGAATTGTTTTCATGTTTTACAAATAATATACCAGTAAACAAAGTAAAACATTGCGATTTAATACTTTGTTGAAACTGTCACCGTCATAGTCGATTGAAATAGTACAGTACATGTAACGATACATCACTAATACGACGTTTATATTTTTTTGAAGTTACATGATTACAAACGTTCAAAAGGAAATGTCAGTAATATATATATACCTCTATTCGGGGCAAATCGTAAATTCGCTTTAATCGTCAATAAATAATTATCTAACTCAACTTAATTAGTAGGCGTAATGGTCAAGTGTTTCATAGAGCCAATTATGCTACCCACTACCCAACTTGTATTTAAAATTAAGTTGTTCCTAACCACCAAAGTTGTTCTGCGTTTAGGGCATGTACTGATCATTCGTACTGTAGGCCTATCCTCCACTGGCTTTACAACGCTACTCATGCCAGTGAGGGGAGGGTGGGGGTGTTGGTGGTGGTTTAGCTGCAATAATAAAGTTGATTGTACATAATAGACGGCGACTGGAAAGGCTAGCTCATTATGCGTTAAAAAAAAGGATTCCACAGATTGGGAAAAAATGTATCGAATTTCTGTTATGACTGTACAGTACTTGTCTTTACGACGCCTGAGGGAATAGACACTTGTGGAACAGAGATTGGAATGTTCCATTTATCGCAGATCAAAACATTTGTATAAACGTATATTAAATCTATCAAAATAGTATTTTTTAAAGAAAATCGGCCTGTCTTCAACATTATGATGCTGTACTCGAGCTGTTCAACCGGTTTTCAGCTATTAAAAACAATTATCGTAGGAGGAGATAGGAAAATGCGAAGCATCCTCGCATTATTGTCTGCGGGTATTTCTCAAGTTGGACATCCATTAGACAGTGTATACCACGACCACGAAACACCCCTATTTGGGGCAAATCGTTGAACCTAAATTCGTTTTAATTGTCAATAACTATACTATACTAATTATCTAACTCAATTTAATTAGTAAACATGGTTACATCAGATGGTTAAAATCAGTACCGAAAGTACGAATCAACTTTATATACCATCGAGTAAAAATTCTAGAAATAAACTGCGATTTATCGAATTTTGCCCTTACGTAAATTTATATATAGATTTACTATCTTTATTATCTGCGACCTGCTGTGTTTGTAAAATAAAGGGCTATCTCAGCACTCCAAAGAGCAAGAAGATAAGATGCCTCAACTTGTTTAAATAAAGATCATGTGTTAAATTGATTTATAAATTCAAGTGTGATTGTAAGCAATTAACGATTTAACTGAATGCAAAATTTCAGTACAGAAATAGCTATGAGGAGAGGGGTAGGGTATTATTGTTTGTTATTTTATTAATTGTATTTTGGCCTTAGTTTCTACCCACATACAGCATTACAAAGTTCGTATACCATGAGCAAATGAATTAGAATGATTTTCATTGGTCTGAATTTGATTAGGCACAGTGACTGTGACATAAGACTACTACTAGCCAATCACAAGGCATAATATATAAAATGTCGTTTATTAAAAAAAAATGTTATATTATTTTAAACACCTCTAAACACAACAATGACATGCATGGCAACCAATTATTTAATAGTCTAGCTTAACATAAATGTTAGCTTTTCCAAGTGTTCCTGAACATTAATAATTCAAATCTAAACATTACATATTTCAATCTAAAAAAAACAAAACTACGGTTGTAGGAAAAGTAACTTTCTTTCATCATATTTTGAGGGAAAAAAACATTTTGAATTCAATAAAGCTATCGTGCATACTATGTTTATAATGGGTACGTTTCGATCGATGCTGATTCACGATTTGTTTTCCAGAGACATGTTTGTGTGCGTGTGTGTGTGTTTATTTGATTGGCAGCAGAGAATGATTAGACTGTTCATCCACCAGTCAAAGGTCCATGTACCATGTCCATTTACACAGTTTGAAACGTATAATCTACATTATTAGTCAAACGGTCTTGTTGGCACCAATAGATACTAATCACAACAGATGAACGTTTTTTTTTGTATCAATTGTATCGTTGGGAAAATGATAATGCTTAGTAGTCATAAAGTAAGTTCATTTTTGTAATATTTTTGTTGTTGTAATTTTCACATCGCATCAGTTAGAGAGGTTTAATGATATATGATAATATTGGTCTTGCTTGAAATTGTTAATAATGTGTGTCAATGTTAAGCTTACCCCATGGGTTAAGGCAGGAGTGCCACAAATCGGCACAGCTTCAAGACACTCCTCGACTGTTGTTCTGGTAATTGTTCTGGTCGTTATTGCAATACCAAAGTTTGTTTGTATTAAAAATTATTTTAAACAAATTATAAACCCCAGCAGGATTTTAAACATGTAGGTAAAGCTAATACCTAAAGCAAAAAAATTATTCTTTGTCGCAAGTACTCGAATACATAATAATTTCAGCGTTAAAAAACTGGTTATTTCAAATGTCGTTTTACTTCCGAAAGAGAAACTTGTCACAAAATGAGACCAATTGTTTAAGTCAAATTTAAACAAACTTAATTTGTGTTTTGTATGTAACATTAGGGGTGAGGGATGGGGAAGAGGATGGGTGCAGAGAGGAATAATTATTAAATATATTAAATATATTCTTTATCCATTTAGTAACGAAATATTAATTGTTTTCATGTTTTACAAATAATATATCACTAAACACAGTAAAACATTGCTATGTAATACTTTGTTGAAACTATCACCGTCCTAGTCGATTGAAATAGTACAGTACATGTAACGATACATCACTGCGACGTGTATGTTTATATAATGTAAAACAATTTGTGAAAACCACCTCTATTCGGGGAAAATCATAAAATCGATTTAATCGTCAAATAAAAATTAAATTATCTAACTCAACTTTATTGGTAGGCCTAATGGTTTTCAATTGTTTCTTAGAGCCAATTCATACTTAAGTTGGTTCCTACCCTACCCACCAAAGTTGTTCTGCGTTTAAGGGATGTGATGCACCGTAGGCCTATCCTCTACTGGCTTTACAACGCTACTCATGCCAGTGAGGGAAGGGTAATGATGTGGGTGGTTTAAATGCAATAATAAAGATTTGTACATAATATACGGCGACTGAAAACGCTAGCTCATTATCCGTTAAAAAAAAATTATATCCAACCTCTGCAGCACAGATTGAAAAAAAAATGGATCGAAGTATACAGTACTTGCCTTTACGACGCCTGAGGGAATAGACACTTGTGGAACAGAGATTGGAATGTTCCATTCATCGCAAATCAATACATTTGTATAAACGTATATTAAATCTTCCGTTAAAAAAAAATTATAAACAACCTTTTGCAGCACAGATTGAAAAAAAAATGGATCGAATTTCTGTTATGAGTATACAGTACTTGCCTTTACGACGCCTGAGGGAATAGACACTTGTGGAACAGAGATTGGAATGTTCCATTCATCGCAAATCAATACATTTGTATAAACGTATATTAAATCTATCAAAATAGTATTTTTTAAAGAAAAGCGGCATGTCTTCAACATTATGATGCTGTACTCGAGCTGTTCAACCGGTTTTCAGCCATTAAAAACAATTATCGTAGGAGGAGATAGGAAAATGCAAAGCATCCTCGTATTATTGTCTGTGGGTATTTTTCAAGACGGACATCCATTAGACAGTGTATACCACGATCGAAAAACACCCCTATTTGGGGCAAATCGTTGAACCTAAATTCGTTTTAATCGTCAATAACTAATTATCTAACTCAATTTAATTAGTAAACAGGGTTACATCAGGTGGTTAAAATCAGTACCGAGATTCTAACCAACTTTATATACCATCGAGTAAATATTCTAGAAATAACGTGCGATTTACCGAATTTTGCCCTTACGTAAATTTATATATAGATACTTTAACCCAATGTCGTAACTCTTTAGGCCTATTATAGCTAGATCTGAATCATAGAGCCATATAAAGATTATGTAATATCTTTAAATTCACAATGCATGCTGCTTTGCTGCTAAATAAAATAATAAAGTGTTATGGATATGTTTATATCATTTCTTGTTTTTTCCAAAAATCGATCATCAATCTATCTAAAAAACAGCCTGAAGTGAAAGAAATTGCAAATAGAGATTTTTCTTTTATAAATGGTCACATAAGATGAGAAGATCAAAACTTGAGCATCACACCTCTGTCACTCATCCTGATGATATGCAAATTAGCTTAAATATGCAAATTAGGGTGAAATTACAGGGTTACTCGGATACAGGTTTAGGTTTCCTATATCAGTTGTCATAGGACACTTTGTAATTCCCAGAATCACTTTTGTTCTGCCCTCAAATGACTCAGATGCAGGTTTCTAATATCCAACATAGGACTGTTAAATAAATTCTGTATCACTCACCTCGAAAGTATGCAAATTAGTGGTACAAGTTACATGAAATATGCAAATTAGGGGTTGAAATTAGAGGTACCATATTATATCGAAAACCGCCGCTAAGGCTAGAAAGTTGATTTTTTTCAAAAACTTATTCAGAATGTACATACTGGTAGTTATATTTGCTCTAATAATAATAATAATAATAATAATAATAATAATAATAATACGAATTTGTAATGCGCCAATTCCAGCAAAAGTGATCAAAGGCGTAGTGTATGAGCTCAATTTGAAAGAAAAAGACCAGAAATACAACATTTAACCCTTGACCCCATTTCCTAATGTTTGCTTACATAATGCGACTAAAAATAATATGTCTGTAGAAACTTTGTTTTGGCCTCAAATGACTCGGATACAGGTTTCCTATATTAGTTGGCAAAATCACACCAAATAAAATATCTTAATAATTAATAATCTATAAATTTACGTAAAGGCAAAATTCGGTAAATCGCGCGTTACTTCTAGAAAGTTTACTCGATAGTATATAAAGTTGGTTAGAATCTCGGTACTGATTTTAACCACCTGATGTAACCCTGTTTACTAATTAAATTAAGTTAGATAATTAGTTATTGACAATTAAAACGAATTTAGGTTCAACGATTTGCCCCAAAAGGATGTTTTCCGATCTTAGTATACACTGTCTAATGGATGTCCTCTTGAAAAATACCTGCACACAATAATACGAGGATGCTTCGCATTTTACTATCTCCTCCTACGATAATTGTTTTTAATAGCTGAAAAGCGGTCGAACAGCTCGAGTACAGTATCATAATGTTGAAAAAATACTATTTTGATAGATTTAATATACGTTTATACAAATGTATTGATTTGCGATGAATGGAACATTCCAATCACAAGTAGGTAAATGTATGGGCCCTTGGAGAATAAACTGAGATATATTATTGCAATACTTTAACAATATTGTAAATACGTATTAACCATTTTTGGTCGCCATTTGAATCGGAATTTTCTTACTGTGAATGTGGTTACTGTTAAACACATATACAAAGAACATTTATTACTGTGACTGTGGGTAGGCTCTACTGCTGGATATATAAACACATAATATACAAATAAAACTCTATTACTGACAGTTGCTTCTCAACGTTTGTTTTAATAAATAATTATAAAAAATATAAACGTCGTAGCGGTGTATCGTTACATGTACTTTACTATTTCAATAGACTATAACAGGGGACAGTTTAAAAAAAGTATTAAATCGTAAATGTTTTACTGTGTTTAGTGGTATATTATTGATAGGCTATAAAAACATTTAAAACAATATTTCGTTACTGAGTGGATAAAGAATATATTAAAAATGTTTCTTCCCATCCTCTTCCCCATCCCTCAACTCTAATGTTATATACAAAACACAAATTGGGTTTGTTTAAATGAGTTAAAATAAAAAAGTTGGACTCATTTTTAAGACAAGTTTCTCCTTCGGAAGTAGGCCTAATTATTCCCAGGGTGCTAATTTTAGTTGACTACATTAATCATCGTGTCTATTTATACGTTTCTGAAAACGACAATGTATTTATAGTCCTGCGGTACGTACGTTTGAAATCACCAGTTTTTTGACGCTGAAATTACTGTGTATTCGAGAACCATCTGTGGAGTGTGTGGACACGACCTAGATGGTACGCGATCTAGTAATATAAAACTCTCTCTGAATAGTTGTTTGATAGTCCAGTATGTTGTGTGAAAGTTTTAGTTAGTGCATTCTTGGTTCATTACAATCTTTAGTTTGGGCGTTTTCAACACGTTCTTTGATATTAATTGATTTTTTTTACTACTCAGCTGCTCACGTTATGCATAATTACAAGTAGTCTTTTGTTTTTTGTAAAAAAATATTTTTAAAAGTATAATAGAAATTATTGCTTTTCTATTTCAGTTTTTTGTCTTTCTATTTATCATTTCAAAAACAGGTAAGTTTCTTTTAAATTATGCCCTGATGCCCTCTTCTCTTACAGGAATTAGATTAGTTCTTTCTCTTATTGTAATATTTACTGTATACAACAAACATTCTAACAGATAGTTTGGTTTTTAAATATTAGTTTTTAATTTAATAGAGATGTCCCTATCAAATTTGACTTGAGTAAACATTATTTATGGCAGCCAAAATGTGTATGCTTTATAGTGTCCATCAACAGCCCAGTAATTTTTAAAAAGTAAGAACTTGTGAATTCATGCCTAGTTGAGTCCACAAACATACTAAATGAATCTAATATGCCCGGTTTTCTTGAAATACTAGGCCCGATTGTTCTTTTGGCTGGCAATCCAGTATTCTTATTTTTAAGACATTACTCAAAATTTAATGTGTCTTAATTTTCAAAAGCATATGGTCAATTTGTGACAATATCTGACCAGACAGCCAAGGAAGGTGATACTGAAGTGGTGATAACTTGTGATTATTCACAATTTACTTCTACTACTGATTCAATACAATGGGATGAACTAGATGAAGATGAAGCAGTTATTACTCCTGGTTTTGTTAATGATAAGAAGTTAGACAGTGGTCGTTTTAGATTGAACATAACACTTGGTAGAGCTAACTTGGTGATGTCACACCCAATGAGAAATGATTCTCAACGAAGATTTCAGTGTCATATACGAGCATCAAATGGAGATATTGAAACATCAAATCCCTCTATTCTAACTGTATATTGTGAGTAAATGACTAAATTTCAATATCATTATTATTCTATACTTATACTAGGTACGGTAACCCATTTCTTTTGTGTCTGGACTTAAACAAGTTTTCTTTACCTAAACAAATCTTTCATTAATCAGATGTGGATTTAGCTTTTTATTATTTTATTTATAAATAGAATTATTTTGATCCCTGTTTCAAAAAACATGATTTCTTTCAAAAAACATAAATATTATTGGTGTCCCTTATTTTTAGCTTTGATTTTACACCTTCATTTACTTACAGCTACAGACTACTATGAAACGCCGTTTACGCAACTTCTATGATATGAATTTTATGACGCGATATGTGAATGAAATGCATCGATATGAATTGAATGGCGCGAATTGAATGAAATGTTTTGAATTGAATGCTTTGAATTAAAATTTCAAAATATTTCATTCAAAACATTTCATTCAAAACTTTTTATTCAAAACATTCAATTCAAACCATTTTATTCAAAACATTTCATTCAAAACCGTCATTAAATTCAAAACATTTCATTCATATCGCGCCATTCAATTCATATCGATGCATTTCATTCACATATCGCGTCATAAAATTCATACCATCGAAATGTTGCGTAAACGGCGTTCCATAGACTTATACTGATAATTTTATGTTTAAAGTGATTTAACGTTTGTGATGTATGTTTTGTCCCATGTTTTCCCAGACATAGATCAACCACTTCTTAAGCCTCATCAAGTACTGTCTACAAAGGTCAATCAGTGACCTTCACCTGTAGTAAACCTAATGGTGATCCTATTCCTCACATTACTTGGTATAAAGATGGACAGACAGTCAACACCGACAGCCTTTCTAGATATGAGATTACAAATAGCAGTACAGAGTCAGTCTTTAAGATTAAATCAGCTACTAAAGAAGATGATGGAAGATATACATGTAAAGCAGAAAGTGATCAGTTTAAAGGAGAAGATGCTAAAACAAGTGAAGGAAGATTGGTTGTATATTGTATGTAAACGTTTTATAACATAACTAATCTATGTATAGTAATTGTAAATTAATATCATTTCCTTTATTTAGTTAGCCAACAAAAATAAATAGAGAACATGTCTGGAAAAAAAAAATATAAATATATAAAAAACAGTATTACAATAGGACTCTTAATCTGAATTTGGAGATAAAAGTGTACAGGAAAGAAAGGACTGCAGAATCTTTTAACAAATAATGGTAATGAATTAGTTGGGTATCTTTTTTTTTTAGATGTTGATGTCAAATTTACATCTAGATATGGTATTGCAACCTGTACAGCAGAGGGCCATCCAAAGCCATCATCAGTATTGATATTACAAGATGGAGAAGTGGTTAAGAAAGGAGAAAATACATCAACTATAGAAATAGAAGATGATGAGATATGTCAATCAAATCTTACATGCTATACAGAGAATGGAAAGCTTAACGAAACAACAACACTAGAGTGTAATGCAGGTATATGTACCATATTTCATAGAATCAAAGATATTGTGTTGCATGTTTTGTTTTTTGTTTTTGTTTCAGTTTAAATGCTATGAGTGAAGACATGTTGATTAAGATCGAAACCGATATCTAATACCAGATATATTTGTGTTTATGGTTATATCAGGCCAATTGTCAGATATTTAAAAAATTAGGTTTAAGAACAATTTGCAGTGCTTTTATAGAAATGTATTTTAATTATATCTTCGTAATTTAATTTTATATTTTCATACCACACTACATACACACAATTCAAATACTCTTGTATAACAATTTTGTACATGACTATTATTATTCAAAACAAACAATTAATTTCAGGTTTGTCAGTGTTTTTTTATAGGTACACCAAAACAAGTATGTGTCTAATCAACGAATATGATTACATCCACCATCATGTCTTAAAAAAACTAAAGTCAAATAGTTATAGATTTTAAAGTTGTTTCAAGCAATAATTTTCTTTCTCAGAAATTGTATTGTTTTGACCATTCTTATAGTTTTGTTCATGGTTAATGGAAATGATAACTATTTGTTATTAGGTGGACGAATGCTGTACATCATTCTGATTGTTGTGATTGTTGTGATTGTTGTGATTGGGCTGGTTTGTCTGTTCATATATTTAGTGCTTCTTGTTTGTAAGTAAAGAATCTTATTTCTGAATTATTACTTTTTATGTTCCATTTCAATAGTATTTCACAAATTGTATTACCATTTGAAGTGTATTTCCGTGTAATAAATAGCTGCAGGGCCTACTACTTTTATTAGTGTTTCCTTTTGAAGACGCGAGGTTTCTACCCCAAGTGACTGAGGCTAAATAAGGTATTTTTAATAGGTTTAGGAAAAATATAAAAAACATTTTTATGACTGTAACTTTCGGCAATTGTTGGTTTTATTGTTATGTGAAATGTTTTGGCCTTCCGAAAAATTGCATTTTGTTTTTAACCTAGGTCAAAGGTCAAATGTTTAAAAAGTGCAATTCAGTGAACCCAAACGTCAACCGGTACATACATACGGGCGTCGCGTCCCGGGACAGTAAATACCCTGTATGGGATACGGGCCACTTATGTGCGATTTTAGGATTTTTTATGATTGATAAAAGATTTTTAAACATTTTTTTATTGACACTTTGTGAAAATTTAAGTTACTGTATATCAAGTGCAAACTTTCTATTGAAACTTTCTGTGGATTAAAAATGGCATGTTTTACACAAAGTTACGCGCGCACATGCAAAATGCGCCATATTAATTGCTAATCAACTTTCTACGCAAATCGTGACATTTTACGCATGTCAACAATTCCCACGCGCGCGAATTATTTATGCGTACGGTGAGCACGGAGTATGAAAAACACGTTTTTTTCCTCTTGAATTTTGATATTCAAGCATTTCCTAGTCATTTTAGAACAAATTGAGATCATTTAAACTTTAAATTAAGCCATAAAAATACGTTGGATTAGACAATTTGTGTGCATTTTAGTTTAAAGAGTTACATCAAAATCATGCCTATTTTGAATTTATTATAGCTCCTCGGGATTAACCGTGACCCCCATTTTTTTTCATAATATGATCGAAAGTGGATAAGTTGTTGATATGAATCCATTTAAAATGTTTGCCTCTCGAATGTGGTGACATCATCGTATGGCCTTCCAAATATAAAATGAGATAATTTTTTTTTATTATTTAACCGGTCAAAGTTGTAATGAGGTATCCTGTTGTGAATTGTTTACACAAACACAGGGTCCTTGTAACAGTAGTACAGTTTCTAGGTGGCCTTGAACCACTGGATAAGGAGTCATAAATCATCAAAATTGGTGATTAAGAGCATTTATTACATCCCAGTGAGGCTCTCCTCATCAGGGTATGACTGGAAATTTATCAAGGGACTTGTACACGTAATGTAGCTCATCACATTTTCTTGCTCAATCAATTTTAATTTTGATGTCATTATGTCAAAAAATTTCAATAACGTGGGTCAATTATTTTCATCCTTACAGTAAATTTCAATGTGTTTTAGTTCGTCACTCTCATGGTTAAAATGTATTATCAAAGCCAATTGAAGTAAAAAAAGTCGGATTTTCATCTTTTGCGTATAGTATATCACATTTAAAAGAGTGCGCATCTATTGTCTATTTGTCAACATTATTTCTCCAACATGGTTATATGTTGTTTCTCAGATTATTTTCTTCCAAAATTGTAATCTTCGTGTTTCTTTTTTGATGACGTGATCATGTTAAAAATTAGAATTAAAGCAGGTTTTCGTAATTTTCACATATGTACTAAACTGTAGGTATTTATTCTTTCCTTAGCATTATTTTGTCTGTCAATTATTTTGAGATCAATTTCATCTAGCTAAGTTAATTTTTCAGAGTATATTCCTTATGGCCAGGAATCGATGTGATTATCTTTTCATGTTGCAGTGCGCAATCAAAAATTGAACGAAATCACGTTTGTAATCATATACCTTCATACAAGCATGTATCATAATTAAATCAAATTTGGTACTCATAGGTTTCAGGTAATATAGATAGATTATTACATACCGCAATGAATCATCATTTTTTACTGATGATATCTTTAACAAGTTTGTTAATGATGCACTGTCAAAGTATACACTTTCAACTTTATATATGAACATTGTAAAGAAGGAGGTTAATGATTTTGTTTGATTGTCGAAATTAAATGTTTTGAATTTAATATGCAATTAATGGTAACTTATGCGGAGGGATCTTTGATTGGGTTGTTTTATTCAAGTGTATGGCTTAATGTGCAGTGATACCGGCTATTGTATTTGGGTTACCAATTACCTATCTTTCATATATTATAAATAATTAAAGATCTGACAAAATCAATCAATATATTTTAAAAATCAATTATCTGTATTTAAATCAATGCATTTAACCCTACAGTATAATTCGTCTAGTTATATTTTTGTGTTTATATGTGAAATAGTAAGGTGTATGAATATTATTATTCAAATTCAATTTTAATTTATATCTTAGGTTTTTTTTTAGACAATTGAGTTAGGTTTCTTTTGTCAAACATTTTACCTAAATGCCATTATTTTGTAATTTTATAACAATAGATAAATATTGTTTACCATCCTATATGAGATATGAGATAATTATTCAATTTTAATCAAATCATTTTTATTTCATAAGACCGCAATAAAAACCAACTGAATACATGCAGGTGAGTTTATTTGCATACTCTATTTTGATTAAATTGAGTACATCATTATGACACTTGTAATTAAACATTGAATTGATGATATAAATATGGTGGTATATCAATGACCAAAAGTTAAAAGAAACATTTGTTTGTGTTAACTACAGAAGTGGAGAAGATGCATGTGATGGTCCAAGTTCACCAAACCAGGTTGGCTATAATGAAGAACAAGGTAAACTTTGACATTATTCTGTATACTTTCAATGTCAACATGAGAATGCATTCAAACAATCAAAACCCACTTGTGCTGTTATTTTTGGCTTATTAAGTGTACTATATTTTTTAATTTGTCTTTTATTAATGAGGGAAGACTGTGTTTTATTGAGCCAATTATTTTACTATTATTGGAAGTAGGCCTACTGTCACACAGCCGCAATTACGACTCTTTCGGACATGTAATATCTGGTAACCACCGGTAAACAACGGTAAATAGCCACAACTGTACACATATAAATGTAAAAAGTAAATTTAATAATAGTCTTTGACAAACAATTCTTCCTTTATAATCCAAACCACCCCCCCCCCCCCCAAAAAAAAAAAAACCCACAAAAAAGCCCACCCAATTCTCAAACAATGATACAGTATCCCTATTCCCCACACAATTTATACACTTTCCCAAATTCCCAATCCTTCCAGACAAAATATCAACAATCTTCTTATTGTCAAATAAATCCCAGAACCCCCCTTCCAAATACAATATTATCACAAGATGAATAATTAAACAATAATAAATGTCCACAATATCGTTCCTTCTTGCCTTTTCTCCTACGCTGACACAAAACAAATTCGAAAGATAAAAGTTAAAACGATTCTGCAACTAAACAACTCCCACGCCTCTGCTCCCGTTCTGCTTGTATTCCCAATTATAATTCTTCTCAAACTGCAACTATTTTCTGACATATAAATAAATAAATGAAATATAAAGTTAAAATGTTTCTTGATGTCTTTCTGTACTGCCTTATAGTATTACTTCCATAATTATTTCCAACGCACAATTTATTAACTTCATGTATATTACTTTATTTCCTTCCTGCTTCAGCTCTATTTTCTGCTTCAGCTCTATATCACCATAATTATTTCCAACTCACAATTTGTTAACTTCATGTATATCACCATAGCTATTTCCAACGCACAATTTATTAACTTCATGTATATCACTTTATTTCCTTTCTGCTTCAGCTCTATATCACCATAACTATTTCCAACGCACAATTTATTAACTTCATGTATATCACTTTATTTCCTTTCTGCTTCAGCTCTATATCACCATAATTATTTCCAACTCACAATTTATTAACTTCATAGTATATCACCTAATTTCCTTTCCGCTTCAGCTCTATATCACCATAATTCTTTCCAACCCACACTTTATTAACTTCATATGTATCACTTTACTTCCTTTCTGCTTCAACATAACATAGCCCTCCTTCTCTGTCTCCTCTCAATTTTCATCTCTCTCTCAACATTCCCTCAATTGCACACACACCACCACCTTATCCTTCTCAACCAATCAGCAACTCACACACCAAGTCAACTCTTACACCTCTCCTCCAATCAGCAACCTCCACACACTCCTTCTCTGCACACAAACACTCTGCTCCACTGGCTTCAAACAATAGTTTCCTAAAACAAAAGAAAGGTTCAAATAATGAAAACAAAAGGAAAAGTAAGCATGACTTGCAAAATAAATACAAAACTTATGTCACTTGTGACATTTACTCCCCTCTAAAAGAATAATGTCCCAACATTTTCTTCAAACCGGAATGGGTCCTAATACTTTGAAACATGTGTTTGTTGTTTGATTGTTGATTGATTTCAATGTGTTATAGTTCGTCACTCTCATGGTTAAAATGTATTATCAAAGCCAATTGAAGTAAAAAAGTCGGATTTTCATCTTTTGCGTATAGTATATCACATTTAAAAGAGTGCGCATCTATTGTCTATTTGTCAACATTATTTCTCCAACATGGTTATATGTTGTTTCTCAGATTATTTTCTTCCAAAATTGTAATCTTCGTGTTTCTTTTTTGATGACGTGATCATGTTAAAAATTAGAATTAAAGCAGGTTTTCGTAATTTTCACATATGTACTAAACTGTAGGTATTTATTTTTTCCTTAGCATTATTTTGTCTGTCAATTATTTTGAGATCAATTTCATCTAGCTAAGTTAATTTTTCAGAGTATATTCCTTATGGCCAGGAATCGATGTGATTATCTTTTCATGTTGCAGTGCGCAATCAAAAATTGAACGAAATCACGTTTGTAATCATATACCTTCATACAAGCATGTATCATAATTAAATCAAATTTGGTACTCATAGGTTTCAGGTAATATAGATAGATTATTACATACCGCAATGAATCATCATTTTTTACTGATGATATCTTTAACAAGTTTGTTAATGATGCACTGTCAAAGTATACACTTTCAACTTTATATATGAACATTGTAAAGAAGGAGGTTAATGATTTTGTTTGATTGTCGAAATTAAATGTTTTGAATTTAATATGCAATTAATGGTAACTTATGCGGAGGGATCTTTGATTGGGTTGTTTTATTCAAGTGTATGGCTTGATGTGCAGTGATACCGGCTATTGTATTTGGGTTACCAATTACCTATCTTTCATATATTATAAATAATTAAAGATCTGACAAAATCAATCAATGTATTTTAAAAATCAATTATCTGTATTTAAATCAATGCATTTAACCCTACAGTATAATTCGTCTAGTTATATTTTTGTGTTTATATGTGAAATAGTAAGGTGTATGAATATTATTATTCAAATTCAATTTTAATTTATATCTTAGGTTTTTTTTTAGACAATTCAGTTAGGTTTCTTTTGTCAAACATTTTACCTAAATGCCATTATTTTGTAATTTTATAACAATAGATAAATATTGTTTACCATCCTATATGAGATATGAGATAATTATTCAATTTTAATCAAATCATTTTTATTTCATAAGACCGCAATAAAAACCAACTGAATACATGCAGGTGAGTTTATTTGCATACTCTATTTTGATTAAATTGAGTACATCATTATGACACTTGTAATTAAACATTGAATTGATGATATAAATATGGTGGTATATCAATGACCAAAAGTTAAAAGAAACATTTGTTTGTGTTAACTACAGAAGTGGAGAAGATGAATGTGATGGTGCACATTTTCCACTTGTAAGCAAATCAAGTTCACCAAACCAGGTTGGCTATAATGATTATTTATGATTTAATTAAAAGTTTTACACAATTTTACAGGCGTGGTTCTGCACAGCTTCGTATAACCATCGACTTAACTATTGAACGCAAAACAAAACACTGTTGACTGAATGAACGGTCAACAATCAAACAATCGACGGTTCCCACAACACGCAAAAAACATTATGTCACTTGTATTTTTACTGGTGGAAAATTACGATTGCCGATTTGCTGGGCAATACATGAGAGTTTAATTTCATTTATGTGCGAGAGTACCATTTCCGACCATAGGGGTGTCATTTACCAAGATTTGCTTCAACGCAGGGGGGGGGGGGTGGGTCTGGCTGTGGCTCATGTGCTTAGTGCCTGGTCTGACCCCCACCCCTGATTTTTAAACATGCTGATAGTTGTGTTTTTTTGGGTTTCGTAAATATGCTAAAATACAGTTTTGTTAATTTTGGGTGTAATTTCTGTGGTCCCCAAATTCTTGTTGAAGCTTATTAATTTAAATAAATTACTTTACTTTTATCCAGTTACTATGCAGTAACAAAGAACTACAGCATAGAATTAGTGAAAGTGTTTAATAGTTTGAAAACAAGATTCTTTATAAATTCCTTTTTTTTTTCAGAAAAGTTCTGATTGTGAAGGCAGTACACTTTTACCAGAACACCCAGAAGAACAAGGTAAACTTTGACATTATTCTGTATACTTTCAATGTCAAAATGAGAATGCATTCAAACAATCAAAACCAACTTGTGCTGTTATTTTTGGCTTATTAAGTGTACTATATTTTTTAATTTGTCTTTTATTAATGAGGGAAGACTGTGTTTTATTGAGCCAATTATTTTACTATTATTGGAAGTAGGCCTACTGTCACACAGCCGCAATTACGACTCTTTCGGACATGTAATATCTGGTAACCACCGGTAAACAACGGTAAATAGCCACAACTGTACACATATAAATGTAAAAAGTAAATTTAATAATAGTCTTTGACAAACAATTCTTCCTTTATAATCCAAACCACCCCCCCCCCCCCCAAAAAAAAACCCACAAAAAAGCCCACCCAATTCTCAAACAATGATACAGTATCCCTATTCCCCACACAATTTATACACTTTCCCAAATTCCCAATCCTTCCAGACAAAATATCAACAATCTTCTTATTGTCAAATAAATCCCAGAACCCCCCTTCCAAATACAATATTATCACAAGATGAATAATTAAACAATAATAAATGTCCACAATATCGTTCCTTCTTGCCTTTTCTCCTACGCTGACACAAAACAAATTCGAAAGATAAAAGTTAAAACGATTCTGCAACTAAACAACTCCCACGCCTCTGCTCCCGTTCTGCTTGTATTCCCAATTATAATTCTTCTCAAACTGCAACTATTTTCTGACATATAAATAAATAAATGAAATATAAAGTTAAAATGTTTCTTGATGTCTTTCTGTACTGCCTTATAGTATTACTTCCATAATTATTTCCAACGCACAATTTATTAACTTCATGTATAATATTACTTTATTTCCTTCCTGCTTCAGCTCTATTTTCTGCTTCAGCTCTATATCACCATAATTATTTCCAACTCACAATTTATTAACTTCATGTATATCACCATAGCTATTTCCAACGCACAATTTATTAACTTCATGTATATCACTTTATTTCCTTTCTGCTTCAGCTCTATATCACCATAACTATTTCCAACGCACAATTTATTAACTTCATGTATATCACTTTATTTCCTTTCTGCTTCAGCTCTATATCACCATAATTATTTCCAACTCACAATTTATTAACTTCATAGTATATCACCTAATTTCCTTTCCGCTTCAGCTCTATATCACCATAATTCTTTCCAACCCACACTTTATTAACTTCATATGTATCACTTTACTTCCTTTCTGTCTCCTCTCAATTTTCATCTCTCTCTCAACATTCCCTCAATTGCACACACACCACCACCTTATCCTTCTCAACCAATCAGCAACTCACACACCAAGTCAACTCTTACACCTCTCCTCCAATCAGCAACCTCCACACACTCCTTCTCTGCACACAAACACTCTGCTCCACTGGCTTCAAACAATAGTTTCCTAAAACAAAAGAAAGGTTCAAATAATGAAAACAAAAGGAAAAGTAAGCATGACTTGCAAAATAAATACAAAACTTATGTCACTTGTGACATTTACTCCCCTCTAAAAGAATAATGTCCCAACATTTTCTTCAAACCGGAATGGGTCCTAATACTTTGAAACATGTGTTTGTTGTTTGATTGTTGATTGATTTCAATGTGTTATAGTTCGTCACTCTCATGGTTAAAATGTATTATCAAAGCCAATTGAAGTAAAAAAGTCGGATTTTCATCTTTTGCGTATAGTATATCACATTTAAAAGAGTGCGCATCTATTGTCTATTTGTCAACATTATTTCTCCAACATGGTTATATGTTGTTTCTCAGATTATTTTCTTCCAAAATTGTAATCTTCGTGTTTCTTTTTTGATGACGTGATCATGTTAAAAATTAGAATTAAAGCAGGTTTTCGTAATTTTCACATATGTACTAAACTGTAGGTATTTATTCTTTCCTTAGCATTATTTTGTCTGTCAATTATTTTGAGATCAATTTCATCTAGCTAAGTTAATTTTTCAGAGTATATTCCTTATGGCCAGGAATCGATGTGATTATCTTTTCATGTTGCAGTGCGCAATCAAAAATTGAACGAAATCACGTTTGTAATCATATACCTTCATACAAGCATGTATCATAATTAAATCAAATTTGGTACTCATAGGTTTCAGGTAATATAGATAGATTATTACATACCGCAATGAATCATCATTTTTTACTGATGATATCTTTAACAAGTTTGTTAATGATGCACTGTCAAAGTATACACTTTCAACTTTATATATGAACATTGTAAAGAAGGAGGTTAATGATTTTGTTTGATTGTCGAAATTAAATGTTTTGAATTTAATATGCAATTAATGGTAACTTATGCGGAGGGATCTTTGATTGGGTTGTTTTATTCAAGTGTATGGCTTGATGTGCAGTGATACCGGCTATTGTATTTGGGTTACCAATTACCTATCTTTCATTATTATAAATAATTAAAGATCTGACAAAATCAATCAATGTATTTTAAAAATCAATTATCTGTATTTAAATCAATGCATTTAACCCTACAGTATAATTCGTCTAGTTATATTTTTGTGTTTATATGTGAAATAGTAAGGTGTATGAATATTATTATTCAAATTCAATTTTAATTTATATCTTAGGTTTTTTTTTAGACAATTCAGTTAGGTTTCTTTTGTCAAACATTTTACCTAAATGCCATTATTTTGTAATTTTATAACAATAGATAAATATTGTTTACCATCCTATATGAGATATGAGATAATTATTCAATTTTAATCAAATCATTTTTATTTCATAAGACCGCAATAAAAACCAACTGAATACATGCAGGTGAGTTTATTTGCATACTCTATTTTGATTAAATTGAGTACATCATTATGACACTTGTAATTAAACATTGAATTGATGATATAAATATGGTGGTATATCAATGACCAAAAGTTAAAAGAAACATTTGTTTGTGTTAACTACAGAAGTGGAGAAGATGAATGTGATGGTGCACATTTTCCACTTGTAAGCAAATCAAGTTCACCAAACCAGGTTGGCTATAATGATTATTTATGATTTAATTAAAAGTTTTACACAATTTTACAGGCGTGGTTCTGCACAGCTTCGTATAACCATCGACTTAACTATTGAACGCAAAACAAAACACTGTTGACTGAATGAACGGTCAACAATCAAACAATCGACGGTTCCCACAACACGCAAAAAACATTATGTCACTTGTATTTTTACTGGTGGAAAATTACGATTGCCGATTTGCTGGGCAATACATGAGAGTTTAATTTCATTTATGTGCGAGAGTACCATTTCCGACCATAGGGGTGTCATTTACCAAGATTTGCTTCAACGCAGGGGGGGGGGGTCTGGCTGTGGCTCATGTGCTTAGTGCCTGGTCTGACCCCCACCCCTGATTTTTAAACATGCTGATAGTTGTGTTTTTTTGGGTTTCGTAAATATGCTAAAATACAGTTTTGTTAATTTTGGGTGTAATTTCTGTGGTCCCCAAATTCTTGTTGAAGCTTATTAATTTAAATAAATTACTTTACTTTTATCCAGTTACTATGCAGTAACAAAGAACTACAGCATAGAATTAGTGAAAGTGTTTAATAGTTTGAAAACAAGATTCTTTATAAATTCCTTTTTTTTTTTCAGAAAAGTTCTGATTGTGAAGGCAGTACACTTTTACCAGAACACCCAGAAGAACAAGGTAAACTTTGACATTATTCTGTATACTTTCAATGTCAACATGAGAATGCATTCAAACAATCAAAACCAACTTGTGCTGTTATTTTTGGCTTATTAAGTGTACTATATTTTTTAATTTGTCTTTTATTAATGAGGGAAGACTGTGTTTTATTGAGCCAATTATTTTACTATTATTGGAAGTAGGCCTACTGTCACACAGCCGCAATTACGACTCTTTCGGACATGTAATATCTGGTAACCACCGGTAAACAACGGTAAATAGCCACAACTGTACACATATAAATGTCAAAAGTAAATTTAATAATAGTCTTTGACAAACAATTCTTCCTTTATAATCCAAACCACCCCCCCCCCCAAAAAAAACCCACAAAAAAGCCCACCCAATTCTCAAACAATGATACAGTATCCCTATTCCCCACACAATTTATACACTTTCCCAAATTCCCAATCCTTCCAGACAAAATATCAACAATCTTCTTATTGTCAAATAAATCCCAGAACCCCCCTTCCAAATACAATATTATCACAAGATGAATAATTAAACAATAATAAATGTCCACAATATCGTTCCTTCTTGCCTTTTCTCCTACGCTGACACAAAACAAATTCGAAAGATAAAAGTTAAAACGATTCTGCAACTAAACAACTCCCACGCCTCTGCTCCCGTTCTGCTTGTATTCCCAATTATAATTCTTCTCAAACTGCAACTATTTTCTGACATATAAATAAATAAATGAAATATAAAGTTAAAATGTTTCTTGATGTCTTTCTGTACTGCCTTATAGTATTACTTCCATAATTATTTCCAACGCACAATTTATTAACTTCATGTATATTACTTTATTTCCTTCCTGCTTCAGCTCTATTTTCTGCTTCAGCTCTATATCACCATAATTATTTCCAACTCACAATTTATTAACTTCATGTATATCACCATAGCTATTTCCAACGCACAATTTATTAACTTCATGTATATCACTTTATTTCCTTTCTGCTTCAGCTCTATATCACCATAACTATTTCCAACGCACAATTTATTAACTTCATGTATATCACTTTATTTCCTTTCTGCTTCAGCTCTATATCACCATAATTATTTCCAACTCACAATTTATTAACTTCATAGTATATCACCTAATTTCCTTTCCGCTTCAGCTCTATATCACCATAATTCTTTCCAACCCACACTTTATTAACTTCATATGTATCACTTTACTTCCTTTCTGCTTCAACATAACATAGCCCTCCTTCTCTGTCTCCTCTCAATTTTCATCTCTCTCTCAACATTCCCTCAATTGCACACATACCACCACCTTATCCTTCTCAACCAATCAGCAACTCACACACCAAGTCAACTCTTACACCTCTCCTCCAATCAGCAACCTCCACACACTCCTTCTCTGCACACAAACACTCTGCTCCACTGGCTTCAAACAATAGTTTCCTAAAACAAAAGAAAGGTTCAAATAATGAAAACAAAAGGAAAAGTAAGCATGACTTGCAAAATAAATACAAAACTTATGTCACTTGTGACATTTACTCCCCTCTAAAAGAATAATGTCCCAACATTTTCTTCAAACCGGAATGGGTCCTAATACTTTGAAACATGTGTTTGTTGTTTGATTGTTGATTGATTTCAATGTGTTATAGTTCGTCACTCTCATGGTTAAAATGTATTATCAAAGCCAATTGAAGTAAAAAAGTCGGATTTTCATCTTTTGCGTATAGTATATCACATTTAAAAGAGTGCGCATCTATTGTCTATTTGTCAACATTATTTCTCCAACATGGTTATATGTTGTTTCTCAGATTATTTTCTTCCAAAATTGTAATCTTCGTGTTTCTTTTTTGATGACGTGATCATGTTAAAAATTAGAATTAAAGCAGGTTTTCGTAATTTTCACATATGTACTAAACTGTAGGTATTTATTCTTTCCTTAGCATTATTTTGTCTGTCAATTATTTTGAGATCAATTTCATCTAGCTAAGTTAATTTTTCAGAGTATATTCCTTATGGCCAGGAATCGATGTGATTATCTTTTCATGTTGCAGTGCGCAATCAAAAATTGAACGAAATCACGTTTGTAATCATATACCTTCATACAAGCATGTATCATAATTAAATCAAATTTGGTACTCATAGGTTTCAGGTAATATAGATAGATTATTACATACCGCAATGAATCATCATTTTTTACTGATGATATCTTTAACAAGTTTGTTAATGATGCACTGTCAAAGTATACACTTTCAACTTTATATATGAACATTGTAAAGAAGGAGGTTAATGATTTTGTTTGATTGTCGAAATTAAATGTTTTGAATTTAATATGCAATTAATGGTAACTTATGCGGAGGGATCTTTGATTGGGTTGTTTTATTCAAGTGTATGGCTTGATGTGCAGTGATACCGGCTATTGTATTTGGGTTACCAATTACCTATCTTTCATATATTATAAATAATTAAAGATCTGACAAAATCAATCAATGTATTTTAAAAATCAATTATCTGTATTTAAATCAATGCATTTAACCCTACAGTATAATTCGTCTAGTTATATTTTTGTGTTTATATGTGAAATAGTAAGGTGTAGGAATATTATTATTCAAATTCAATTTTAATTTATATCTTAGGTTTTTTTTTAGACAATTGAGTTAGGTTTCTTTTGTCAAACATTTTACCTAAATGCCATTATTTTGTAATTTTATAACAATAGATAAATATTGTTTACCATCCTATATGAGATATGAGATAATTATTCAATTTTAATCAAATCATTTTTATTTCATAAGACCGCAATAAAAACCAACTGAATACATGCAGGTGAGTTTATTTGCATACTCTATTTTGATTAAATTGAGTACATCATTATGACACTTGTAATTAAACATTGAATTGATGATATAAATATGGTGGTATATCAATGACCAAAAGTTAAAAGAAACATTTGTTTGTGTTAACTACAGAAGTGGAGAAGATGAATGTGATGGTGCACATTTTCCACTTGTAAGCAAATCAAGTTCACCAAACCAGGTTGGCTATAATGATTATTTATGATTTAATTAAAAGTTTTACACAATTTTACAGGCGTGGTTCTGCACAGCTTCGTATAACCATCGACTTAACTATTGAACGCAAAACAAAACACTGTTGACTGAATGAACGGTCAACAATCAAACAATCGACGGTTCCCACAACACGCAAAAAACATTATGTCACTTGTATTTTTACTGGTGGAAAATTACGATTGCCGATTTGCTGGGCAATACATGAGAGTTTAATTTCATTTATGTGCGAGAGTACCATTTCCGACCATAGGGGTGTCATTTACCAAGATTTGCTTCAACGCAGGGGGGGGGGGGGTCTGGCTGTGGCTCATGTGCTTAGTGCCTGGTCTGACCCCCACCCCTGATTTTTAAACATGCTGATAGTTGTGTTTTTTTGGGTTTCGTAAATATGCTAAAATACAGTTTTGTTAATTTTGGGTGTAATTTCTGTGGTCCCCAAATTCTTGTTGAAGCTTATTAATTTAAATAAATTACTTTACTTTTATCCAGTTACTATGCAGTAACAAAGAACTACAGCATAGAATTAGTGAAAGTGTTTAATAGTTTGAAAACAAGATTCTTTATAAATTCCTTTTTTTTTTCAGAAAAGTTCTGATTGTGAAGGCAGTACACTTTTACCAGAACACCCAGAAGAACAAGGTAAACTTTGACATTATTCTGTATACTTTCAATGTCAACATGAGAATGCATTCAAACAATCAAAACCAACTTGTGCTGTTATTTTTGGCTTATTAAGTGTACTATATTTTTTAATTTGTCTTTTATTAATGAGGGAAGACTGTGTTTTATTGAGCCAATTATTTTACTATTATTGGAAGTAGGCCTACTGTCACACAGCCGCAATTACGACTCTTTCGGACATGTAATATCTGGTAACCACCGGTAAACAACGGTAAATAGCCACAACTGTACACATATAAATGTCAAAAGTAAATTTAATAATAGTCTTTGACAAACAATTCTTCCTTTATAATCCAAACCACCCCCCCCCCCCCCCCCAAAAAAACCCACAAAAAAGCCCACCCAATTCTCAAACAATGATACAGTATCCCTATTCCCCACACAATTTATACACTTTCCCAAATTCCCAATCCTTCCAGACAAAATATCAACAATCTTCTTATTGTCAAATAAATCCCAGAACCCCCCTTCCAAATACAATATTATCACAAGATGAATAATTAAACAATAATAAATGTCCACAATATCGTTCCTTCTTGCCTTTTCTCCTACGCTGACACAAAACAAATTCGAAAGATAAAAGTTAAAACGATTCTGCAACTAAACAACTCCCACGCCTCTGCTCCCGTTCTGCTTGTATTCCCAATTATAATTCTTCTCAAACTGCAACTATTTTCTGACATATAAATAAATAAATAAAATATAAAGTTAAAATGTTTCTTGATGTCTTTCTGTACTGCCTTATAGTATTACTTCCATAATTATTTCCAACGCACAATTTATTAACTTCATGTATATTACTTTATTTCCTTCCTGCTTCAGCTCTATTTTCTGCTTCAGCTCTATATCACCATAATTATTTCCAACTCACAATTTATTAACTTCATGTATATCACCATAGCTATTTCCAACGCACAATTTATTAACTTCATGTATATCACTTTATTTCCTTTCTGCTTCAGCTCTATATCACCATAACTATTTCCAACGCACAATTTATTAACTTCATGTATATCACTTTATTTCCTTTCTGCTTCAGCTCTATATCACCATAATTATTTCCAACTCACAATTTATTAACTTCATAGTATATCACCTAATTTCCTTTCCGCTTCAGCTCTATATCACCATAATTCTTTCCAACCCACACTTTATTAACTTCATATGTATCACTTTACTTCCTTTCTGCTTCAACATAACATAGCCCTCCTTCTCTGTCTCCTCTCAATTTTCATCTCTCTCTCAACATTCCCTCAATTGCACACATACCACCACCTTATCCTTCTCAACCAATCAGCAACTCACACACCAAGTCAACTCTTACACCTCTCCTCCAATCAGCAACCTCCACACACTCCTTCTCTGCACACAAACACTCTGCTCCACTGGCTTCAAACAATAGTTTCCTAAAACAAAAGAAAGGTTCAAATAATGAAAACAAAAGGAAAAGTAAGCATGACTTGCAAAATAAATACAAAACTTATGTCACTTGTGACATTTACTCCCCTCTAAAAGAATAATGTCCCAACATTTTCTTCAAACCGGAATGGGTCCTAATACTTTGAAACATGTGTTTGTTGTTTGATTGTTGTTTGTGTGTTTCTGTGGTCCTAAGTGTTCTGAATGGTGGATTCTTAGTGTTAGCTTGAGACCGGGTAACCACAGAACATCCTTCAAGATTTTGCTCTGTCCATGTTGGATCTGGATTTCCTGTTGCTCGTACTCCTGCAATGTTACCTAATATCAAACCATAAATAGGGTTATCCATACATAGTGCATACGTTTTTCCTGAAAAGAATGGAGTATTAACATTTATTAATGCAACCGGTAAGTTGCGCAAAAGTGCCATCAATCAACATACATGTTTTCTCTT
This sequence comes from Antedon mediterranea, assembly GCF_964355755.1. Taxonomy (NCBI): domain Eukaryota; kingdom Metazoa; phylum Echinodermata; class Crinoidea; order Comatulida; family Antedonidae; genus Antedon; species Antedon mediterranea. The sequence goes on from NC_092677.1 coordinate 4,876,945, forward strand.
TACCCGTAAGTTGTTCGGCGGATACAAGTTCTTTCTTCACAAACACCCCACTACAGCCACTGTCACGAAGAACAGAGACACGGCGTGATCCAACACAACCTGTATAAATGGGCATTTTACTACTTGAATTATTTAGAACCGCTGCCATAATTGGAAGACAGTGCCCACACTGAAGCGTGACCTTATCACCATCATTATTGATACAACATTGATTTAAAGATTCTGACATTTTCGTAACCATACTAGCCCCCACAACGGGAATTTCTTCTTTGGCTTTACAATCGGGTTGGTTTGTACATTTTTGGCAATCAGACTCTTTTTGTAGTAAAGTAGACAACCCCGAGAAACTGTTGGTATCCTGTCTACAATTTCTGGCAATATGTCCCGTTTTTAAGCATCGGTAACACTTTGGAGGAGAGTTTCGCTTATACCTAGTTGCAGCTCTGCCGTTTGGCTCTTTTTGAGGTGAAATAGACAACCCAGCGCGTCTACAATTTCTGGCAATGTGTCCTGTTTTTAAGCATCTGTAACATTTTGGAGGAGGGTTTGGTTTATACATAGTTGAGGCTCTGCAATTTCTAGCCAAGTGACCTACACGATGGCATATAAAACAAGTTGGGCTACGGAAACTAGATAGGCTTTGTGATGAAGATGTACTTGGAACATTATTAGAGGAAAGTTGAGGAGAATTAGGCTCTTTTTGTTTAAACTCTATTGATTTACCAAATAACCCCCACGGGCTTCCAAATATGGTTCCGCGATTTCAGTCATCGCTTGTATCGTCTTCGGTTGACGTTCCCTTAGGAACAGAGCTAGATCCTTCCCACACCCATCGGTAAACTGCTCTCGCAGCAATAAATCTTTTAACCCCTGAAAGGTTTTTTCCCCCTCTGCTAGGTCAATCCACCTATCCAGATAATTGCTTAACCTTGCAGCAAATTGCGGGCCGCTTTCTCCGTATTCGGGCTTGGCTGTTCGTAACTTATGTCGAAATCCATCGGCGGTTAACTGAAACCGTTTTAGAAGAGCCAATTTCAACAGTTTGTAATCGTGAGCTTCAGCTGAAGACAACCTGGAATAAACCTCGAGAGCCTTCCCAGTTAGTAGGGCACTTAAGTTAACCGGCCACTCAATTTCTTTCCACTCCTGACTAGTCGCATACCGTTCAAACCTTTTCAGATAGGCATCTAGGTCATCTGTTCGGTCATGGAAAGGGGGTAATTTAGGTTTACTGGCCTTAACCCGTGACTCAGGATTGGGTAATACTCTACCACCTGGCCGTGCCCGATTCTTTTCTTGCTCTAATTGGATTTCTAACCTTTGCATTTCTATGAGATAGGCCTGATTTTCAGCTTCTTTCACCCTTTCATTTTCTCTCTCTTTTTCTTCACTTGCTCTTTTTCTCTCTGCTTCGTCCTTCTCTAGTACCTCTCTTCTGTCTCTCTCTTCCTTGTCTCTGTTTCGCTCTTTTTCTTCTCTCTCCCTGTTTCTTTCTTCTCTCTCTAGTGCTCTCTCTTCTCTCTCTCTGACAGCTTCCCCTCTCTTTTCCACAAACTCTCTTAATTCCACTCCATCTAACCCCAACGCTTTTCCTGCGTCAACAATTTTAGTGAGATCCATTAAGAAAAAAAATAAATATATATATATATATATATATATGTATAAGTATCCAATATAAGTATACAGTATATCAATAATATGGCAAATAGACATTCCAAGAATCACGTACAATTGTTTCATCTACCAATGTTCACGCTAGGTTACAAATCGCTCCCGGACGAGCCCCCCATAAATGTCACACAGCCGCAATTACGGCTCTTTCGGACATGTAATATCTGGTAACCACCGGTAAACAACGGTAAATAGCCACAACTGTACACATATAAATGTAAAAAGTAAATTTAATAATAGTCTTTGACAAACAATTCTTCCTTTATAATCCAACCCCCCCCCCCCCCAAAAAAAAAAACCCACAAAAAAAAGCCCACCCAATTCTCAAACAATGATACAGTATCCCTATTCCCCACACAATTTATACACTTTCCCAAATTCCCAATCCTTCCAGACAAAATATCAACAATCTTCTTATTGTCAAATAAATCCCAGAACCCCCCTTCCAAATACAATATTATCACAAGATGAATAATTAAACAATAATAAATGTCCACAATATCGTTCCTTCTTGCCTTTTCTCCTACGCTGACACAATAGTTCGTCACTCCCATGGTTAAAATGTATTATCAAAGCCAATTGAAGTAAAAAAGTCGGATTTTCATCTTTTGCGTATAGTATATCACATTTAAAAGAGTGCGCATCTATTGTCTATTTGTCAACATTATTTCTCCAACATGGTTATATGTTGTTTCTCAGATTATTTTCTTCCAAAATTGTAATCTTCGTGTTTCTTTTTTGATGACGTGATCATGTTAAAAATTAGAATTAAAGCAGGTTTTCGTAATTTTCACATATGTACTAAACTGTAGGTATTTATTCTTTCCTTAGCATTATTTTGTCTGTCAATTATTTTGAGATCAATTTCATCTAGCTAAGTTAATTTTTCAGAGTATATTCCTTATGGCCAGGAATCGATGTGATTATCTTTTCATGTTGCAGTGCGCAATCAAAAATTGAACGAAATCACGTTTGTAATCATATACCTTCATACAAGCATGTATCATAATTAAATCAAATTTGGTACTCATAGGTTTCAGGTAATATAGATAGATTATTACATACCGCAATGAATCATCATTTTTTACTGATGATATCTTTAACAAGTTTGTTAATGATGCACTGTCAAAGTATACACTTTCAACTTTATATATGAACATTGTAAAGAAGGAGGTTAATGATTTTGTTTGATTGTCGAAATTAAATGTTTTGAATTTAATATGCAATTAATGGTAACTTATGTGGAGGGATCTTTGATTGTATGGCTTGATGTGCAGTGATACCGGCTATTGTATTTGGGTTACCAATTACCTATCTTTCATATATTATAAATAATTAAAGATCTGACAAAATCAATCAATATATTTTAAAAATCAATTATCTGTATTTAAATCAATGCATTTAACCCTACAGTATAATTCGTCTAGTTATATTTTTGTGTTTATATGTGAAATAGTAAGGTGTATGAATATTATTATTCAAATTCAATTTAAATTTATATCTTAGGTTTTTTTTTAGACAATTGAGTTAGGTTTCTTTTGTAAAACATTTTACCTAAATGCCATTATTTTGTAATTTTATAACAATAGATAAATATTGTTTACCATCCTATATGAGATATGAGATAATTATTCAATTTTAATCAAATCATTTTTATTTCATAAGACCGCAATAAAAACCAACTGAATACATGCAGGTGAGTTTATTTGCATACTCTATTTTGATTAAATTGAGTACATCATTATGACACTTGTAATTAAACATTGAATTGATGATATAATTATGGTGGTATATCAATGACCAAAAGTTAAAAGAAACATTTGTTTGTGTTAACTACAGAAGTGGAGAAGATGAATGTGATGGTGCACATTTTCCACTTGTAAGCAAATCAAGTTCACCAAACCAGGTTGGCTATAATGATTATTTATGATTTAATTAAAAGTTTTACACAATTTTACAGGCGTGGTTCTGCACAGCTTCGTATAACCATCGACTTTACTGGTGGAAAATTACGATTGCCGATTTGCTGGGCAATACATGAGAGTTTAATTTCATTTATGTGCGAGAGTACCATTTCCGACCATAGGGGTGTCAATTACCAAGATTTGCTTCAACGCAGGGGGGGGGGGGGGGTCTGGCTGTGGCTCATGTGCTTAGTGCCTGGTCTGACCCCCACCCCTGATTTTTAAACATGCTGATAGTTGTGTTTTTTTGGGTTTCGTAAATATGCTAAAATACAGTTTTGTTAATTTTGGGTGTAATTTCTGTGGTCCCCAAATTCTTGTTGAAGCTTATTAATTTAAATAAATTACTTTACTTTTATCCAGTTACTATGCAGTAACAAAGAACTACAGCATAGAATTAGTGAAAGTGTTTAATAGTTTGAAAACAAGATTCTTTATAAATTCCTTTTTTTTTTCAGAAAAGTTCTGATTGTGAAGGCAGTACACTTTTACCAGAACACCCAGAAGAACAAGGTAAACTTTGACATTATTCTGTATACTTTCAATGTCAACATGAGAATGCATTCAAACAATCAAAACAAACTTGTGCTGTTATTTTTGGCTTATTAAGTGTACTATATTTTTTAATTTGTCTTTTATTAATGAGGGAAGACTGTGTTTTATTGAGCCAATTATTTTACTATTATTGGAAGTAGGCCTACCCTGCAATACACATGATCACAGTACCCCATCAAATTGATTTTTTAATTTAAAAGACAAATAGCAACAGTTGTATGTTAATGTGTAGAAAGTTTAAGATAACAGCATATGGGTAGTAAATAGAATATACTCTGCTCTAAAACTTGCTTTATTTAAAACAATACATTTTTATATTAGCAAAACCAGTTGATTTGATTATTTTTCACTACATTTTCAAGATTTTTAAATCATTACTCTTACATTTGAATACGATTGTGTAGAAAGTCATGAGTAAAATATAAACATATGTAATATTTTTAAGTTTATGGGTAATATTGCTCTCAATCAAGGGCATTATGACTACTTTTAAGGGAGGAGTACAGAGCTGTAGGCACAAGGTGAATTTTGCTAAATGAAACCCTTAGATGGCCGGAAATGATACTTTGCACATAACATTCATGATAAATGGCACTTCTAGTTTGCCGGAAATGCTATTTTAGCGAGCTAGCAATTCAAACAGCAATACGATCCATAGCTTATTTTGTTTCCGCCGGTAACACATACAGTATGTGACTAAAAATATAGGATATATGAACTTTTGTTCCGGTACAGTAATAAATTCCAATAACTATAATCAATTGATCTAGGCCTATATATAAATTGACAAAATTCGGTAAATCATGCGTTACTTCTACAATGTGTACTCGATGGTATATAAAGTTGGTTCGTACTTTCGGTACTGACTTTAACCACCTGATGTTTTTTTTGTTTGTTTTTTTGTTATTTTTTTATATTTAGGCAAATTGCCAAGGATAACCATAAGCAAATTCATTCACTATCCTTCTTAGAGGTGGCAATCCGTTCACGAGACAAACATATACACACGATGCTCTACATAAACAAAGTCTTATTACAAGTCTTTGGGAGTGGAGTTGTAAATTGTCATTAGAAAAAATCCTGACACGTGTAACCCTGTTTACTAATTAAATTAAGTTAAACGAATTTCATTTCAACGATTTGCCCCATATAGGATAAGTAGGTAAATTTATTGGCCCTTGGATAAACTTAAAATCTGTAAATATAGTATTGCAATACAATACTGTAAATACGTATATTAACCATTTTTGGTCGCCATTTGATTCGTCTTACTGTGAGTGTGGGTACTGTTAGATATAACCACATATACAAATAAATTTATTACTGTGAGTGTGGGTAGGCCCTACTGTTAGATAATATAAACTCATAATATACAAATAAACTTTATTACTGACAGTTGCTTCTCAACGTTTGTATTGATAATTTAAAAAATATAAACGTCGTAGTGGTGTATCTTTACATGTACTATGCTATTTCAATCGACTATGACAGTGACAGTTTTAACACAAAGTATTAAATCGCAAATGTTCTACTGTATTTAGTGGTATATTATTGATAGGCCTATAAAACATGAAAAATATTTCGTCAATGAGTGGATAAAGAATATATTTAAAAATTGTTCTACTTTGTACCCATGCTCTTCCCCATCCCTCAAACCTAATGTTACATACAAAATACATAAATTGGGTTTGTTTAAATGAGTCCAAATAAAAAATTTGCACTCATTTTGTGTGACCACAATTTTAGTTGAATCATCGTTTCTATTTATTTTGTTTCTGTAAACGACAATGTATTATAGTACATACTAGTCATGCAAATTAAGTATTATCAGTTAATTGTAAATGTTTGACAAAAAGTAAAGCTGCTTTTATACATATAGAGCACAGTTCATCTATCTTCTACACCAATCGCTTTCACCACAAACAACTTTATAAGCTAGATGAATACAGCTCTGCTCATCTTTCTGCTCACGAGCTTGGCTTGACGGTACCCATTGGCAACCCCAACTTGGAACAATCTTAGTCAATGCTGATGACCGAAGATATTTAGCACCCATTCAAACAACTAAACAAACACTAACAGCCTTTTAAATAAAATAACCCAACGATCGAAATGAATTTTATAACTTTACACGAGTGCAAAATAAAATAAAACTTTTACTTAAAATGCTGTTTATGTCATAATAAAATAACTACTACTGTTCTTTTATTACAGCTTCAATGGTAACCACTGCCGTAAAACAAGGAAAGGCTAGAATTCCTTTTTATATGTCACCAAAATACAAAAACAAATGCAATCAAGTGTAACACGCCGATCACAAATTTAGTATAGCTATTTACTGGTTTTTACGGCACTTCCATTTGTATAGCCTTTAGATTAATGTACAATTTTTCGTGACAATTTCAAACAATTAAGGGCGTTTTAAAAAAACAATTTCTCAGGTACCGAAGGGTTTCTTGGGTTAGTAAACAGTGAAATGCGTGGGCCTTGCCAAAACTTATATGTTACCAATACAAAAACAAATTAAGAAATGTATCTTTACAAACAAGTGTAACATGCCAATCACGAATTTAGTATAGCAATTTACTGGTTTTTACGACACTTCCGTTTCTATTGGCTTTGGATTAATGTACAATTGCAGGTTTTCATGACAATTTCGAATTATTAAGGGTGTTTTCGAAAAAACTAAAAAAAATATTATCAGGTACGGTACCCAAGGGTTTCTTGGGTTAGTGACATTCACATTTGTGGGCCTTTCTAAAGCTCAGTTTTGAATGTGGGTGTACCCGCCCTCCTCCATCCAAGGGAGTAAAATACTAAATTGCACATTTTTAAGAAAAATTATTTTGAATTATCCACAATTTTCTTTGAAAGAATTGCTCTTGCTTAAAGAATTATTATATTTGCTTGTTTTTACAGAAGGCAGTGATTCTCCTGATGGGAAGTCATCTTGTCCAACATCAAGTGCATTTGTGGATAAGAGTAAGGTTTATGTTGATATTAACAACTTTGTAGCTGGAGAAGAAGATGATTACATAGTGAACAATAACTAGTCATTTTACACTTTAATAAATATCTATTTGATATTAAAGGCTGGCATAAGAATAAATTACATGGTTGGGTCATTTCTATTAAAGCACTGTAATTAAGGTTACGAGACTGAGTTTTGGGTTTTTACATACAATAAGGCTTATTCATTAATTTTAAATAGTTTTAATTGCCTTTTATTACCTGAATTTTGTGTGCAAAAAAATAAAAAAGTAAAATAAAACTTTCTACATAAGACGCTGTTTATATCATAATAATATAACTACTACTATTTTTTTTTATTACAGGTCCAGTTTTAACAATGGAAAAGAATGACCTGTCTGCTGCCGTAGAAGGAAAGGCTAGAATCCTTTTTATATTATCCTTCACCAATACAAAAACAAATTAAGAAATTTATCTTTTACAAACAAATGTGACGGGCCAATCACGAATGTAGTATAGTTATTTACTGGTTTTTACGGCACTTCCGTTTGTATTGGCTCTGGATTAATGTACAATTGTAGGTTTTCGTGACAATTTCAAACAATTAAGGGCGTTTTTAAAAAAAACAGAAAAAATTATTCTTAGGTACACAAGGGGTTTTAGGGTTATTAAAATTAACATTTGTGGACCTTGCTAAAGCCTAGTTTTGAATATTGATGTAGCCCCCCACCTCCTCTTCCATCCAAAGGCGTAAAAGAGTAAATTACACATTTTTTAGCAAAATTATTTTGATTTATCCACAATTTTCTTTGAAAGAATTGCTTTTGTTTAAAGAATTATTATATTTGCTTGTTTTTACAGAAGGCAGTGATTCTCCTGATGGGTTTTCCAATGAAAGTGTGAATGATAAATTGTTTCAAAACCCAGATGATGATTCTGCTGCAATATTCAATGTCAAGTGGAAGCAGGATGAAGCAAAGCAGCTGCAGTCATCATTGCAGTCGCCTGATCCAAATTCACGCTATCAATGTGTATATGATAGTAAGAACAAGACGCATCTTGAGATCAGAAATGTTAAATCTGAATATGCAAGAGAATATATGTGTGAAGTGGAAGTTAAAGAAAGACAGGAAATATACAATTGTACTTGAAGTTAGCAGTTAAAGCTAACAATAGAATATTATGCCTATTTTAAGACCCCCTTTGAAATTAAGCTGGAACGATGACTAGTCATTTTACACTTCAATAACATCCATTTGATATTAATGGCTGGCCTAAGAAAAAAATATGACCTCTCGCCTGTATTTTCATTTTCTCCCCCTTCTTTTTATAGGCGATGTGTTTACTGAACAAGTAAATACATACAGGTAAATTGATTTCCATTCAAAATCCTAATTATTGTTTTAGTCTATTTTATTTTCAAAAGTCAACATCTAGGTTTGTCGTTTTCTGAATTTAACTTTAAAATAACTTATAAATAAAAATAAGTTATTGAATTATCTTGAAATTTTTCTGAAATTTATGCGTCTCTACATTTTTCTTTTTTTAGACACCCTGCAGTAGTCTTCATAAATTTTCATTTTATCATCTTTTGTGAGGAAAGTAACTCAGATGTAATAATGAGAGGAGGAAAATTAAATTGCAAGAGTTTGATTGAATGGGAAGAACCAAGAGTTATTTTACATGAAAAGGAAACAAGGTAATTATATTGAGGTTTGACTTAAGTTGACCAAGCGATTAACATTGTTTGCTGGTTATTATGTTTCATACATTTAGATAAGTAATCAATTATTCATTTTGTTTCATTTGCTATTACCAATGACATTAATATCAAAGAACATTTGTAAATTGTATTTAAACAAAATGAGAAAACGAAAAAGTGTACAAAGTTGATTCTAATAATGTAAACATTTGTTTTTAACAATAATTCTACAAATTTACTATACAGTTTTCAGCATGTAGTACCAATTGTGACAGATAAGAAAAATGGAAAATTGATTCTAATGTGTGTTAAACAAGATAACACCACAAAAGTAAGGAAGATAATAAGGATGAAATCTGCAGATAATGGAGTCAACTGGACAGAACCAGAAGATGTACAATTTGATTTGAAAGGCTTACACATAGATGTTATGAGTTAGTATTAGTTTGTATTAGATTGTTACTTATTGAAATTGACTTGCCATACATGGCTTTGAATCTGACTAATTCATATTTCACAGACCAAATATTTATTTGTCAATTTGAGAGAGAGAGCTTACAATTGTTTATTTGTTCATTGTTTATTTTCCAGAAAAATTGTTAGTGATGACAAGTACTAATGATGGTGACACCTGGGATATTGTACCTGCTGTTAAACTACAATATTCTACCTTGGGAGGACACATACAAGTAAGAAACTTGAACATTCCCAGGGTTTCATTTCTAATTACAACATTTTAGTGCCACTGTGTCATATATAGTAATGTGATTTGTTCATTAGGTTGTTGAATATGCAAATGATGATGTTTACATCAGCTGTTCATTGGAGAACTGTAAACAGCGTTTCCATGTATATGGGAAGGATGGATGTAAAACATTTGATGTCAAGACTGAGGATGCACAATTAGAGGCAAATCCAGAGTGCCAGGTATACTCTACAATCATGTTTTATATTTGTTGAAGTTATATTTAATGAATGATCTTGAGTTGGAAACTCGGCCCTTTTTGGCTTACTTGAGCATCCACATATAAACAAACTAAACTGTAACAAGTTTTTTTATATGATTTATCATCTTATATGAAATAATAAAATGAATAAAGAATATTTCATGAGTTGAAAGATTGAATGCTCTATTGAACTGACATAAACTCATACTCAAATATTCTCCATTCAACAAATATGAAATGCTTACTTTAACATTATTTAAAGGATGTTTAAATTGCAATTATTTGATGTACTTGTTGGTTTAACTCTATTTGCTTTAATATTAATTTATATGATAATTTTAATGTTATTTTGGATTATATTATTATCTAGGGTGGTATTTTACGTTTACCAACAAAGACAAATGAGTTCTACCAAATAGCAATGGCAAGTCATGGAAATGAGACAAATAAGGATCTTACACTTTACTTAAGTGAAGATGGCTGTAAAACCTGGTGTCAGTTTTATACACTAGGTGCGGTGAATACAGAAGAATGTGACCTAGCTTACTACAGTGTAAAAGAAGGGAAAGAAGAAGCAGAAGGAATAGTGTGTGTTTACAGTTATGGTTCAGATACAGAGGGTTATAATATTGGAATGCAGTTGATTTCTAACAAAGAAATTATGTAAATGTAATTATGAATTAACCTGGTTTACATGCACTTTGGTTGTTTGCAGTGTAAGGCTTAATAATTCTGATGTGATATATCATCAATGTACAGTAGTGTGCATGTTTACTCTCACTTTTTCTATATTTTAAAACACCAAATTTGCTGAATCATTAGCAACATAAATTAAAAAGTAAAATAAAATACACTGTAAAAACCTAATACTACCTTTATATGGACATTAAAATAAAATATTTTAAAGTGATCGGTTAATTTACGCTAAAAAACATCAATGCTTATGCAAAATACCAATTGTACAGTACAACAGAATAGCAGTAAAAACACCAACACATAAATTGACAATTCTTTTCGAAAAAAAAGAAGCAGAAATTAGCAAAAATAGTTTTGCTGTCCTGCTTGGACAGCTTCATCATTAAACGGATTGACCTCTAGAGGGTCAACTCTGTCTAATTACAGACTCAATTTATTTGTATCTAAAAATCAGATGAACACATATGCAAAGAATACCTTAACATGTACATCAAAGTCAAATACATTTTATTTCTTGATTTGGATAATATTAATTTTTTATAGAATACCACACATTACTATACGCTTTTTCCATTTCCAACCTTAATTTACAATGTAAAAAAGTAGGATAAAAGTACTAGGTCACATAATCTGTATAAGGAAGTAGCTTAGGTGGTTGAATACTAATCAAATAATCAGACGAAAAAAATTCTGACAGTATTGTGATTTTAGACTTTAGATCTAATACTTTAAAAACATTTGCGACACATTTAATTTGGAATAAAAAAGTAAATAGTAGTTTTTTCTAATTGAATTTTAAACAGTTTTACTGTTATTTTAGATTTTAGAAAAATGTTAATATAAACTTTGATTTAATGCTTTTAAAACATTGAAACGCACTTCAATTAGTGGGTTTTATATTTTGCTAAAATTAGTAATGCTGCATTGACTTTTCTAATTCCAGGTGCCATCATTTTAGAAATACCAAATTTTTTTTTTTTTTGCTTTTATGTAGTGTAAAAAGTATGCACTGTATTGGTTATAGATATAATTATATATATATTTAGAAAAAAAATGACTATAATTTAATTTAATCACTATTTTGACCATTCCTTTCATCCTAATCCTGATTTCTAACTTAATTAAGTTATTCTACTGGTAAATCTTATTTCCAAAACAGTATAATTTTCCTATTATATTGGATTGACATAATCTAATTTTATTTGCCCAAATGTTGAAAAAATTTACCAAACTTTTAATAAAATTCAACATGGTTCCAACTTGAAACCTAAAATTATTATTAATTATTATATAGACATTGTTTTATTTAAAATCAGCAATAAATAAAACATTAAGTTCAATTATATACTATTATAACATTGACAAACTATAATTTTATAGTTGTTTTAGTATTTGATATTATAAAATTAAGTTTGTTTCCAACATGGTTCCAACTTGAAACGTAAAGTTATTATTATATATTGGTTATAGAAGCACTGATGAAGGATAGTGTTGCCTGAAAGCTCTTCAAATGTTTCTGGCTGATTTTACTTTATCGTTTTGATTTAGTTTTGTTCTTATTTTATTTGTATCACCGTTGAGATCCAGCTACTACTGATACCTGCATCAATGTAATTTTTTTCAGTATTTTTTCTTCAAATTAAATTCCTCTGGTTATTATACGTATTATACTGTATGTATTTAAAATAATCTGTCAAATTCTTTATTATAGCAGTAATATAGACATTGTTATTTAAAAATCAGCAATAAATAAAACATTAAAATCAATTATATATATTATTATAACATTGACAAAATATCATTTTATCGTTGTTAATATAGTATTATAAAAATTAAATGTATTTCCTTCCTGCAAGTGGTGGATACATGGAGTTGTAAAACATTGCCTTGATTGCAAACTGCAGGTAATATCAAATGATTAGGCCCACATATTAGGTCGTGCATATCAAAGTATCTACGATAATGGTACACACGATTAACGAAACCATTGCAGCTATTGTATTGTTTGCGTAATATTATTGTTTCCGTATACAGTAACAACTTTCTATTAGTTTACAGGTTTCGATAGTTTTCTCTACCGGTTTGCAGACATCTTTATTTGGAAATAAAAAATATTTCCTCCATGAGTATTCCATGAAATTGAATGTCTGCATTATAAATCATCTATACCTAATCACTAAAGCTTAATTATTGTTTTCAAATGCTTTCGTTTTACCTACTAGGCCTATTTGATTTATCTTTATCTTCATTTTTTATCTTACATAATGAATAACTTCACTATTCATGTGTACTACAATTAAGCTTTTTGGACACCTCTTGAAATGGACACCTTTTAATTATAGACATTCTTCAAAGAGCACGTTTGTTCCGAGTCCTATCTAATCAGTGCATTTGGTACCACCGTGACCTCTCGTAATCGGACATCTGCCAAAACCTTTTACTGGCATTGCCATTTAATGTACAATTACATTTTTTGTTTGATTTACCTCACGTTGGCGGAAACATGGAAATATGTTTAACTGTTTGGATGCATATATGTTGAGCATGAATATTAGTATTATATGCCTATCTGTTGACAATAATGTGATTCTGCAACTTTTCCTTTATTGGACGTACTATTAACACCATAATGAGGCTCTTCGTAAAAGCCTACACTATTTGTCGAAACCAGTCCTTGGTTTTGGAGTTCTATTTTAATTTCTTCTCCTGTTTCCTGTAGAGACAATAATAATATTTATCATTGATTATGAGCAAACGTTTGTTTAAACTAAAAACTAAATTTGAACTTGACTAATTGTAGCAACTCCCTATTGAACTTAGCTAGGATGTTGCTTTCAACTCGCTCAAAACTAAATTCTTCTTGCTGGGATTTTTTGTTGGGACTAATCAATTGTTGAGTTTAACACGTGTAACTTGAGTATAATGAAATTGTTACTTTTGCGATACGTACCACTTTGTTAGAAGTGGGTCTAACATATCCCTCGTCATCTAAGTCGACATCACTGTTTGCAGAATTAACTTGCAGATCTTGGTACTGATGACGTTGACGTTCATGCCCTCTTACTCCTGTCTGAAAAAGAAATGGTGTTTGTTAGTAACATTGATGTTGTTGTGGTACTTATATACTAATTACTAATTAATACTTATATATTATCAGAAGAAGAAAAAATTTAACTAGCACAATTGACTTTAAGATACGATTTTATTTCCCGCTGTTAATTAGACGTGCTGTATCTTCTTCTGTAACGCATTGATCGGTCATGTGGATATTAGGGACTATACGTTAAAATAGTGTCACTTGAGTATACTAAAATGTTTAACCCCGCCCCTGCAACCAACTTTGTGATATATAGTACTACGTCATTATACCTCAATGGCCTTGGCATATCCATCGTCATCTATGGCGATATCAGAGTTTTCCGAAACCTGCAGATCTTGGTACTGATGATGGTGAAGTTCGATTTCTCTTACTTCTCTCTGTTAAACAATAGATGATGATTGTGTAAATATTGATGTTCTTGTAGCTAAATGGTAACCATTTTCGTTGATTACCTATTTTTATATTATTAGGAACTAATCAAATGCTGAGTATTGTGTAACTTGAATATACTAAAATTGTTACTTTTGCGATAGGCCTACATACCACTTTATTAGACGTGGGTCTAACATAGTCCTCGTCATCTAAGTCGACATCATTTTTTGCAGAATTAACTTGCAGATCTTGGTACTGATGACCTTGACGTTCAGGCTCTATTACTCCTCTCTATCAAACAAATGCTGTTAACATTTTTAGTTTATTTCGTTTATTCAATAAATTATGCACAAATATATATAAAAAACATATGATAATAATTACATTAACAAGTTCAATAGTACTTTAAAATATAGTATGTGGAAGGAAGCTAATAAGCTAATTAACTTTACGCCTAGGCTATCAGAAACAAGCGAAAGTTACAATAATAAAATGTTGGGCAGAAAAAATACAACATAATACTATACGATATATTATTATTAAAAATAAATTGATGTTTAGTTGTGTAACTTGTATAATATATTTTAGGTCACGCTTATACTTTTCGCTCTCAATTACACATAACTTTATGCTACTAAAAAGAGGTATAATGCTTTCATCGGTCATTTAATAGTGTCCCGTATACACACAAGTTTAACCCCCGTCTCCCAATATTGTGATACACACTGAACTACTTTATTAGGCCTATACCTCAATTGGCTTGTCATGTCCCTTGTCATCTATGGTGACATCCGAAACTTGCAGATCTTGGTACTGATGGTGTCGACCATCGATTTCCCTTACTTCTCTCTGTTAAAACAATATGGTGTTTTATATAGTTTGTATCTCTTTAAAATAATAAATAAAAATTTCTTTAATCTTTACTTGAATAAGAAATAATGGTAACACTTAAGTTTGAATTGTTACACACGAGTAGAGATTTTTTTTAAATGTCTCGGAAAAGGTTTACCTGTATTCTGGCCATGGATCTTGCTTTAGTTGACATCCTGGTAGCACTAGCCTCCATCGTAGGACCTTTGTTGAGATCTTTGTATTCTCCAGTATTTGAAGACAATTGCAAGGCTTGATATTGATGATTTTGGCACTTTGAAGTTATTTCTTGTATTTGTTTTAGCTTAATAGAAACAATAATAAACAATATAAAATAGATCTAATAAAAGATTAAGTTTACTTACTTATTTATTTTTAAGTTTAAAAAGGTCAACATCATGTTTATTTAAAATTACTTACATAAATATAACGGGTTATAAACATCGGAACCAAGCCAAGAATTGCAGCAGTAACTGCTATAGTTATCAATATACTTATTGCATACGAACAACCACCTATAAATTATAAATATACAATGTTAAATATTGAAATATACATTACTGTATTACATTATACTATACACCTTAGAGTATTCTACAGTATAAAATGTGTCCAGAAACAAGTTCGGGGTGAATTTTACCTATATTACAGTTCTGTAGGCCTAGAGTATCTGTATTGCTACGCTTTCCATTCTCGGCATAACATGTAATAGTTGATTGACATATCTCTTCATCAATTTCTATAGCTGCGATGTTTTCTCCTTTCTTAACCACTTCTCCATCTTGTAATATCAATACTGATGATGGCTTGGGATGGCCCTCTGCTGTACATGTTGCTACACCATCTTCAGATGTAAAAGTAACAGTGATATCTAAACAAAAATATGATACTAGTAATACTGATGTGGCATGTTTATAAATTATTTTGTGAAATTTGAATATTTTTCTTGAGCATTATGTTATGAAACTTGTATTGCCTATTAAAATTAGTATTATCAAAACATTGTCACGTGCCATTTCTGAATGGAGATTAATTATGTACAGTATATAGAAAACATTTTCTCTAGAAAGTGATTTTACAAAATTCAATTTTTGATCTGTTATTCTTTATTATGTCATCATTCAGCTGCATATAAATAATAAATATATGTGTTATAGATTTATTACTTTAAAATTCAATTTGGACATACAATATCCAATTATGGTTAGCTGTCTTCCAACACTTGTTTTAGCATCCTCTCCTTTAAACTGGTCACTTTGTGCTTTACATGCATATCTCCCACCATATTCTTCAGTAGCTGATTTAATTACAAGCACTGACTCTACATTGTTATTTGCTGTTACGTATTTAGAAGTTTCATTTATATTGACTGTCTGTCCATCTTTATACCACGTAATGTCAGGAATAGGGTCACCATCATGTTTACTACATGTAAAGGTCACGGAATGACACTTATATGCAGAACCTGATGACACATTAAGAAGAGGTTGATCCAAGTCTGTAAAAACATAATAAAATAGTACTGCAATGTGACAGTTAATAAATAAAGAATGATATTTATTATTATTTCAATTTAGTCGGACATTTACTGATAGCAATCTTTTGGTGAATGTCAGAGGGGATTTCAGATATATAGCTACTAATCGTGTAGCGTAATGTACCGATGACATGCAGTGCCGGCATCTGCATGAACCACCGAAGTAGATTTCCAGGCCGAGAATAATTGTCTTCATACATTTCAGATATTATTTATTTACAAATGAAAGAAAAAAACAATTTTTTTAGAATAATGACATTAATTTTACTTACAATATACAGTTAGTAACGATTGGTTTGACATTTCAATGTTCCCATTTTTTGCTCGAATCTTGCATTGAAATGCTCGTTTAGAATCACCTCTGGTTGGCTGTGACATCACCAAGTCAGCTCTACCAGGTGTTATGTTTAACTTAAAACGATCATTTTCCATCTTGTTCTTATTAACAAAACCAGGATTAATGATTACCCCCTCATGTAGTTCATCCCATTGTATTACATCAGGTGTAGTAGACATAACTTGAGAATAATCACAAATTATTACCCCTTCAACGTCACCCTCTTTTGCTTTTTGGTCAGATGCTGTCACCGACTGTCCATGTGATTCTAACAAAAAGAAAAAAATACCAAAAATACTAATACATGATATACTAAGGTGTTTTGATAAGCAACATTAATCGTAAAATCAGATTAAAACATTTATGAATTTTTATTTTTCAATGACGTTTAAATTGGACTTGGAAACATTTCATTAAGACACGAAAACTGTTCTAATTGTTTTTCTGTAGAAAAAATCTAAACGGCTAATATGTTGTCCTTATCGTCCTTATAAACATGTTTTTGTGTGTCTACTATCTATCTACTCCCTGCTGTTGTAATTTCAACCATAACACGCATTTATTTTAACTATTTAACTATACAGTATGTCTGTCTGTTATACGACAGCACCAACTAATAATAAAACTAATAGAATTACGATATTAAGAAATACCACTAGAGTGTAATATACTTTACCGAATAAAGAATGCTGTATAACAATTAGCAACGTCAACCATAACGCCATATCTATAAGAAATAAAAATAGGCCATCTGTGAGCATGAATGTTGTAATTATAAACACATTTACAATGATCAGTTTCTTAATGTAAACATTGATTTTCTTTGTTTTGAACGAAATAACAATCATTGACAATCGGGATCTTCACCGGTCGTGGTTTCGATCGTTATCGGCATACTTTATTGCTTTGCGATAATTTCAGATATAACCACGTATATTTAATAATAAAAAATACATAAAAAAATGGTTTCATCAGTTATTATAGGGACTGTGATTCATGATTCATTCGATTTTCTAAAATGTCGGGTTAAACTTTAATAAAAAGCCTCTATTTACTTTATCGAATGGTGGGTTGGGGTGGGAATGTTGGTAGGGGAGATAGGGATAGAATAGACAGGTTGGTGAGGAGGGCAGGGAGGATGGTTGGATGTGAATTACCTGTGGTGGAATCGGTCTATCATGAACGGTTAAGTTGCGCAATATGTTTAGAGTGATATGGAATGATGTTAGTCATCCCCTTAACTCGGACATTGCCGACTGCCTTATGGAACGTAGTGGTAGACTGAGGCCGCCACGGGGATCCACTGAACGCCATCGTCTCTCCTTCCTCTCCCAAGGGCCATACGAGACTATAATGAAAGATTTCAAAGATAGGGGAGTTTATTGAATACAGTATTTTTGTTATTATTACTATTATTATCACACTTACGTTTTATGTCTATCTTTTTTCTTTTCTTTACGGCATTGTAATAAGACAGCAACACAATTTCCATAGTTGGGATGAATAAAGTTTCCTTGTATCCTTGTATCCTTGTATAACCATTTTCACCCTTTTTCTAAAATTTTACTCCAAAAATATTTTTGTTTTAAGCATAGTAGGCCTATATACTGACTCCAAATAACGCTACCATGACATAATTAAGGCAAACTAATAAATGTAACAAATTATGATTTAAAACATTTGATTTTAAAAAAAAATGGAGGAGCCTGCACTTTTACTTTGTGTTAAGCGTGGTTCCCAGTAGAACGTAAGTAACGCAAGGTCGTAAACGCAACACAAGCGTTTTAACCAATGACAAGCGAAGTTATAGAGAGTTAGCAATCACAAGCGAATAAGCCATCGCTTGTGATTGGTCAATTCACTTGCGTTGCGTTACGTCCTTGCGTTGCGTCGCTAGTGGGAACCAAGCTGTAGGAACCACGCTTTCTTTATGAAGAAGAGTAGTGGGCCGCGCCGGGAACCATGCTAAAACACCCTCAACGTAGTGGTGGTGGGGAAGACAACTAAAATAAACAAACTCTGACTGTTAATTGTTATGTTATCAAAGTGTAGTAGGTTCTTTGATGTTATGTACAAGTTTAAGTTACCGTTTTACTAGCCTAGGCCTAGAGGGTAGAGCTATATTAATAATGAGTGTGGGAAACGGGAGACCGAGACATAAAGTAAGCACAGTTTAGCATAAAATATTATGTATTTAATGTAGTTTTTGCATTCACTCGCGTTTTGCACTTAGATAGCGCTAAAAAAACTACCAGTCCAAGAAGGGCAGGCTGACTGAGTTGTTCTCGCCCGGGTAGGACTAACAGGTGCTCTTTCTTGAATAAGTACTAACTAGGCCTAGGGGGCGTATAAATAGGGCGGTTCTAGGGCCTAGAAACTAACCTATCTATTTTAAAAATGTATATTTCTATTTTATTCACACTCTAGACGGACGTCCACTACTGAATGGTCTTTTTTTTTTCGTTTTATTTTTTGTTTTGGCATTGTTTGATTAATCATAATTAATAATGATTAAATACAAAATAAATTAATAACAGTTTGAAAGATTCCATGGCAAAATCAATATGTTGATATAAAATTTGCAGTATGGTACACCATATATAAAATTGTCATTATTGGGTACAAGGATGAAGCCGGCTTCACTGACAATCGTTTTGAGTCACCATTGCCAGATGAATCTTTTACGATTGTATTTGTGGGGAGGTCCAACCAAAATGCAGTTGATGCATGTTCTCCAAACACAAGTGGCCTAGACTGAGAAAACTTTCACACATTGGACAAAACATATAAATATACTTTCTAAACAGTTGGAACTCACAGACTTTTCCAAACATGTGAAATCTGTTCTTCTTTCGAATACTGCTTAACTATCCTTAAGGATCAAAACAAGCAGGGTTTGTGCCCATGCTATTGCATGCATGATTTTGAATATTAATGTTGACAGAGTTGTGAATTATAATCTATTATTGTTTAATATATAATTATTGTTATTTTTATTTTCAGTCTCTTGCAGGCCTGTTTTTGTTTGTAGTATTGTTGGATAATACTAAAAACAGTAAGTTTAATTGTATGGTCTAACTTATAACTTGCTTCATTTACTAGTACTAATTGATCACATTTGAATCTCGATACCTGGGTACCAATTTAGAAATAATTAGGTCAGTTGAATTATACACTTTTAGGTAACAAAAAAAGGCCATGTTGTAAATGTATGAACTAATGCTTATCAGTCTTATCAGGCTGTTTTTTTATTTGATATCCATATTCAAATCCCATACACTATTTAAACTTTGGTGTTATTTCATTTTAAGCATGTGGTCAATTGGAGACAAAATTTAACCAGACAGCTAAAGAAGGTGATACTGAAGTGGTGATTTCTTGTGATTATTCACAATTTACTTCTACTACATCTGCAATACAATGGGATGAACTAAATGAAGATAGAGTAATTATTAATCATGGTTTTGTTAATGATGATAAGATAGAAAATAGGCGTTTCAAATTAACCGTTACACCTGGGAAAGCTGATTTGGTGTTGTCACAGCCAATGAGAAATGATTCTGGACGAACATTCCAGTGTGAGATACAAACAACAAATGGAGATACTCAAAGACTAAATCCATCTATGCTAACTATTTATTGTAAGTAACAAACAAACAAACAATTTATTTTGATGTTTTTAATTAAATAGTCTATACATTTTGATAAATACACTGTGTACTGTTTTGATACTTCTCAGACTTGGATCAACCAATTCTTGATACCTCAGCAAGCACTGTCTATGAAGGTCAATCAGTGACCTTTACCTGTAGTAAACCTGATGGTGATCCTATTCCTCACATTACTTGGTATAAAGATGGACAGACAGCCAACACCAACAACCCTTCTAGATATGAGATTGCAAATACCAGTACAGAGTCAGTTCTTAAGATTAAATCAGCTACTGAAGAAGATGGTGGGAGATATACATGTAAAGCAAAAAGTGATCAGTTTAAAGGAGATGATGCTAAGACAAGTGTCAAAGTACAGTTGCACACAATTGAATATTGTATGTACACATTTAATTTTAAATTAATAAATCTATGTCTGTAATGTGTAATAAATACAGTATATTTTATACAGTGAATAATGACAGAATACAGAATAACAGATCAGAAATTGAAAATACAAAGTTCCAAGTTTTCCAAATATAAATGGTAATTGTAATTAAAAAAAAGAGAATAATTGACTACTTTTTAATAATGGTAAAGTTAAAATAAAATTGCTACAGAATCTAGTTTATGACAACAATGTTAATTTTCTCTTGTTGTCTGTTGTTTACACTGTAAAGCTAAATTGTTCAAATTGAAAATTTCAGTAAAAGGAAACAAACCTGTTAATGTTTGCTTTCTTTCAGATATTGTTGTTACTTTTACATCTAAAGATGGTTTTGCAACATGTACAGCAGAGGGCCATCCCACGCCATCATCAGTATTGATATTACAAGATGGAGAAGTGGTTAAGGAAGGAGAAAATACAGCTACTATAGAAATAGATGACGAGATATGTCCATCAAGTTTTACATGTTTTGCAGAGAATGGGAATCTCAATGAAACAACAACAATGGAGAAGTGTAATACAGGTAAATAAACCATTTTAAGGTAATATATTTAATGTTCTGCAAAAGAGGAAGCAAGACAACAGACAGGTCTCAAACATGGTCCGTTTATACAGTACAATTAATACTGAAGTTATACTACAATATACCCAACAGTATACTACAAAATCATGAATTGCGTTTATAATGTTCATTTTATTTTTGTTTAAAAGACACATTTTTACATTGTGGATGAATGGAATTAAGTGTAAGATATATTTTGCATACATTTACCAACTAGTTTATTTTATGTTACTAATAACAGGTACTTTTTTTATGAATGTTATGCTTATTTATTTACATTTTTGTTTCTTTGCATGTACAAATCAAATACGTATTCCTTTTTTTAAAACTACTTCTTTTAAACATAGCATTAAGTTCACTGGTCCTAAACTTTGGGATAACGTACCAGTTAATATAAAAAGTGCTTTGTCTAAGAAGAGTTTTTCTTTTAAATTGAAACGGCACCTCTTATCTAGTTATGTTTAATTATCCTTTCACTCATTGTAGTTTTGATATTTAGTCTTTTCGGTACCCTGAATCTAAAAGTCTTCATTACTGTTTTTGTCCTGTTTCCGGTTCCCGTGTTGTCCTGTTTTTTTTTTTCAGTTTCTATGGGCTGCCTTATACAAGCTTTGCTTTTTAGGAATGTTGCCCCTCTTATTTTAATAATTTTTACTGTTAATTTTTATTTTCTATGAAAGACAAGAGAAATAAATGTTACTTTGATTGATTGATTGATAGCACTCCCGCTATTGTTAAACATCACATCCAAAATAAAACTGCTTATTTTTATTTATGATCTCTACTACATTAAGTGAAGTGGATTGTTTTAGTAATTTTGTTGTGAATAAGTTATAACCTTCATTGAATAGAAGAATAAAATATTACTTATTTTATATTAATTTGTATTTTATAGTAGATTTTATGAGTTAAATTGTTTACTAATGATTCAATTTCTAAGAAATGTTTCTATGAATTCCATAATATGTTGATATTAATAATTATGTTTTATTGTTTTTTCAGATTTAAAATCATTCTACATCATTCTGATTGTTGTGATAATTGTTGGTTTGTTCCTATTCCTATGGTTACTGCTCGTTGTTTGTAAGTATTTTGATCTTTAATGCTTCATTGAAATATTAGCATACAAATAATTATAATCAATAAGCTATTGTTACTCTCTGTGTTTTGTATGTTATAGTGATCATTTGAAAGGTATTGAGAAGTCTGTTACCATTACAGCATTTTGATGAAATTGGTATATTTTTTGGCCTAATTTTAACAATTTTTAATGAATATTGTTTTTGCTTTTCATTTAAACAAGTTTTAGAAATAAAAGAATTAATGTATAAGGATATAATAACTGATTATACAATGTATAATAATAGTATTGTTTATTATAAAGTTTTTTATGTTCAATGATTTTTATTTCAGATTTTATGTATTACAAGAATATTGAGTGGAGCAATACAAATATTAATACAGTGACAGTTGAAGGTGGTAAACCAGTTACGATGAGTTGGAGATACCGTCCAAGTATTGCAAGGTTCAAGACTTTTGAAATAAAGAAAAAAGACAAGGTGCTTGGTTCAAATCCAAAGCAATTCAGTAGTTGTAAAACAGTCTGTCAGTTTGTCTGTTATTGCTGTCTTTACTTTTGTGGATTCTTTTGTAGTGAATACTGTAAGAAATCTTGTAAGTATTGGTTTTTTAGTCTTTTCATTGATATATACAGTTTTTACAGTATCTATCAGATTCAATATCAATGCATTTATTAAAATTCTTTTATATAATATTTAATAATAATAATAATAATATTTTCTTATTGATTTTTCATAGTTGAATACAACAATAAAGATAAACAGAAAAATGGAAACAGGTGAGTTCCGTGTACTTTATTCACATTATATTAATTATAAGTTTTGTGCGTGTAGATATGGGGGTATAGCTGGAATGATGAGTAACCACATCAATGTTTACAATAAAAGTAAAAGATAAAATAAAAGTAGTTGAATGTTATTATCTTGTATTGTGTTCCTATAGCAGTGGTAATAGAAGTGGTGAAGAGTATGAGATGATGGTGACTGAAAGAGACGGTCCTGATGGTGCAGAGTTCGCAACTGAAGACACTGCTGTACACCAACCAACAGCAGTCTCTGTTTATTTAGAGGTTTGTTTTCTGAAATTTAAGTAAGCCAAGGTTGTTAGTTTTAGTTTTAAAGAAAAAAATGTTTTATAAAAGATCATTAAATCAGGATGCCGAAACTGAAGACACTGCTGTAACATGCAAAGAGTTTATGAGTTCTATCTAAACTATAAGCACTTTTAACTCAGCTCGACTATGGGAGTAAGAATTCAAAGAAAACCAACATGCCTTTAAATGATGTTGGTAAAAGAAAGGGCAATGACAATCAACTACAGTATTTAATAAACTAAATTTATATAGTTATTGTGTAAACAGGTTTTTGAAAGTTTATTTGAAAAATAAGTGTCTTGATTTTTTTTCGAAGGCATGTCCAGATGATGAAGAAAGTCAACTTATATCCGAATATCAAGAAACATCAGGTGAGAACACTTTCAATGACTTAAAAAAAATTAAAATAGAACATTGCCGACTTCTGAATACCATAATAATTGAATGTTATGTCTGTTCAGATTTGTTTATTAAAGACACCTTCCCTACAATTTGTGACGTTTTGTAAAAATAATACATATATATTACTTTAAAAACATTAAACCAGGTCATTCCTTGTCTTAAATGTACGTTTTATGGTAAATTATGATAAAAAGTGAGAAACAATGCACTACCTAAGTAGCTCGCGGCGAATGACCTCTCGTGGACGGTCTTTAGGCCTACTGTAGCCTAGCTAGGCTTAGTTTTCTAGGCCTAGCTCGTAAACATCAGTAACGTACGAACATCGTACGCTAGCTATATACCTAGCCTGACGTTGTGTAGTTGCTACATTAATTGTCTTTCTATTTTTGCCAGACTCTGTTGATACAAATTGGGGAAAATCCGGTCTTCCATTTGATTTGACCTCACGATCGATCGAAAAGTGGGTGAATTACAGAAGAAAAACAAAAATATCAATTCGTGCGCAATGCATTTTGGGATTTATAGTGGGCCGCTATAATTATTAGAATCGACTTATTTTTCACATTTGTAACCATTTAAAGACGAAAAAAGTTATCGCAATAGGACCATAGTATTATTTTTACATTAAATATACTGTAGTTTGTGCTCTTAAATTAGATCTAAAAAACGTAGGGAAGGTGTCTTTAATTGTTCTTCTAAAAGAATAAGCAAACATCAGTTATAAATCTGTGGCGAATCCCTCACAAATTGTAATGCAAATGATAGGATATCAAATTAAGCTCTGGCAGCCCTTCATTTAAAAATCATGGATCTGCCATTGTCAATAGTGAGTTTTTTTTGTGGTTACTGTACATTGAATTATCCTCTACTTGTGAGGTTTAATGACTCTTAACTTTCTGCTTTCAAGGGTGTATCTTACTGTTATTTTTATTTTTGCCTATACCTTAAAAAAGCCTAAATCTCTACTGTTTATGTACTGTATTGTATTTTTTATGTTCTAGCAAAATACCCAAATGAAAGGTAATATTTTATCATCAAGCTTTGAATGAATATGCAGTTCACTTCTTTCTTAAAATACTGACTGCAAAAAAAAACTATGCTTATGATTCCCCGTTGTAAACATTATCTAAGTACAAAAATATGTTAAAGGCATGCAAGATGAAACTTTATATTAGTGTTTAAACATGTGTATAGATGATGATTATTTTAATAGAAATTAAGCTAAAATTTCATCCCACAAAATGCTCTATTTTAGTATTGTTAAATTCAATTCAACTTTTATTGAAATATTGGGGCAAAATATTCTGACCAATTAGCTGGTCATAATATTTTGCCCCACTAAGACATAATTTTACTAGATTATTATTCACTTTTATTTCAAATATCAAAAAAATTGACCAAAATTACAACTCGTGGCAAGAGCCAAATTGCGTGTAAAATACATGTCATATCAAAAATATATATATAAAAATATAAAATTAAAAAAAACAACAAACAACAAAGAAGGGGAGAGCAGTCGCAAGCTTGCAGGGGAGAAAATTAAGAATTTAATAATTTGATGAAGTAGGGTATAGGACTAATTAGTAAATCTGGATGTTTTAGACGCTAGCTGGGTAATTTTGTTTTTATTTCTTAAATTCCTACCATGACAGCTATGTCTGGTCGGTGGGATTAAATCAGCTGTTTGTTTAATTTTGGGGAGATACTCAGCGAACTTGCAACAATGCTCCACCCTTCTTTGTGCCAAAAGTCTCTAATTTAAGAAATTCAAGGGCACCAGAGTAAGAAAAGTAATCGTTGCCTAACATTATACGGCAAGCCCTCTTTTGTACATTTTCAATACAATCGCTTAATCTACAGTACTAGTCAGGCCAGAATGCCAAACAACATCAGCATACTCAACAACTGGTCTAATACAGTATAACCACAAAAGGTCAATTTAGTACATTATGGATACTTAATTTAATTTTTAGTTGGGCCTCAAAACCACAACCTCCAGATCACCAGACCATCAAGCTGTCGCTGATTGCTAGATCCAAGTTTAAGCCTTACAACATTTTTACTGTTGCTACTCACTTCTTGCCTATGTTGGTTCTTGTTACATTTACCAAAAATGATATAATCATTCATTGTGTGATGTTATAATATTTTCTTTTTTACTTTGGCTGCTATCTCTTACAATGTATATAGTATTGTCCATTACAGTCTCCATCCGCTTACTTACCAAAATATACATTGTTCTTCATTAGATATTTTGATTATAAATATATGGTTTCTTTCACCTGCTTATACATTGGTTGCTGTATTCTACAATACATTGATATGTATATTATACTATTGTACTCTTACATTTTGATCATAACAATAAATAAGTACCGGTATTAGAATTTAGTCATCAAAATTAGTGCGAGTTAGTGTGGTGAGACTATAGTACAAAGTGAATTACAAATATGTTTTTTTATTTCATTTTTTAAACATTTTTAAACAGAATTAATTTATATATTATCATTGCAAAATAACATTTATCATTTTTATATTTTAAAGTAAATGTATAAATCAGCACTGTTTTTAAATCCCAGATATGTCCCTGATATATTTATAACTTTACTATTTTTCGTTTTGTTTTAGATCTAAAACTTCATACTCAAGTAAGTATTAACGGAAATATTTTCAATTTTGAATTACATTTAATTAAGCATTGTTGAGTGACATTCACACAAATCCAAATGTCAGTTTCATTATCATTTTGTATCCTTTGTAAGTACCGAGGGGTCACAGTGAGTGAAAGTTAAACTGTACATTATCAAAGTGTTGGATCATTTTACCTTGAATCTTTAAAAGCAACAAATAGTTTTTTTAACTTTGCGTTTAAGTGTCTACAAGTGGTAGAGGAAAAATCAACCTAACGTTTCCAAATTCTGTGAGATCTAATTCAGGAGAGTACCACTGCAGTATAGAGGGCAGCAGACAACAGTATCCAGGTGTTACAAATTTATTTGTTTATTGTGAGTTAATAATTCTGTGATTTTTTCATTACAGTGTAATATATTACCTCATGTTTACTTTTTGTAAAGTTTTTCTTGAAAATGGAAATATAATTATAAGAAGCAAATTCCATATATTGCATAATATTTGTATATATAATTTTATTATTTAGGGATTGAGATGGTAAATTTAAACAACTCAACAGAACAAGGCTTCAGTAATGCTAAAATGATGTGCAGATATGGACCAGCAGATATGCCATTAACAGGTTACAAGTGGAAGAAGATTAAGAAAGATGGCACAACAGAGATTGAGGATTGTTCTAAAGATTCTAGATTTGAAGTAACAAGTTACCAAAATAGCATTCTGTCTTTGAAGATAAAGAAGGCTAAACTTAAAGATGCTGGCAAGTATCAATGTGAAGTGACGCCAGTTGATGGAGGACAAATACTGAAAGATACTACACAACTGACAATTGAAAAAGGTAATTTTATGTTGAAAGAATCTTAAAGATGATAAATGTTCTTATTTCATAATTTACTGATTTATAGTCAGCCTAATTCACTGTATGTATTTAGGAGGGGATTTTGATATGGGAAAATAATTGTCTGGAAATATATTTCTAGACGCCCAGATAGCATCTGAGGCATTTTTACCGGTCAATTCATGTCATAAAATTATCTGAATATAGTGTGTTTTATAGACCATATTTAATATACAAATTTTTTGTTGCCAATAGCCTAAAGCCTGTGTGTGTACAGAAAGAATAATAACAACTAGACATGAAACTCGTCACTTTGACGAGTTTGGTTATCCACCGCGCAAGGGGTGCAACATGGACGTTTAACGCACAGATAAAGATTATGCCATTATGACTTGAACTGAAAAATATGATATGTTGTTATTGCTGAATTCTATTATTTTTATTCATATAGTATACACAGTATAATCTGTATCCATATCACATACAGTGTAGAATAGGTGAAATTACGGGACCCGCTATTTATTGCAATTTTTAACATGTTTACGGTTTTAAAATGAAACGCGAAGGTAGCAATTTCGGAAGGAAATTATCTCAGCAACAACATATTAACGTGTAGAAGAAATTTGAATACGTGAAATATTGATGCACGCTCTTTTAAATGTGATGAACTATTACGCAAAATATGAAAATACGACTGTTTTTATTTAACTGGCCATATGATGACGTCACAACATCCGATTGGCAAAATTTTTACATGATTTCGTATCTACAATCCAATAGCTTCCAGCCCGTTTTAATTGTGATTATCACGTTTTATTCTTACGATTAAAATGTACTGTAAAGATGAAATTAACGCCACACATAATTAAAATTTTTAGGCATGATGACGTCATAAAAATTAAAATATTTTTAAAACATGCGAAAGATAGTTGATTGACCTAGACAATATCAAAATCTGGGTGAAAATGGAAAACGGATAAGTGGAGATGCGCTCTATTAAATGTGATGAGCTATGACGTAAGATACAAAAATCCTAAATTTTATATTTGGGTGGCCATACGATGACGTCACAATGTCCGGTTAACCATATTAATGCATGATCCCATATCTACAACTTATCAACTTCCAGAATATGCAATAAAAATAACTTTGACCGTTTAGTTTAGAAACTACGACTGTTTAAAAAAAGGTATAATTTTGACGAATTTTTGAACTTTTTCATAAAAAATGCACGCAAATTATCCAATTCGACGTGCCCGTATGACGTAATTTTAAGTCGAAATTGTTTAAAAGTTGGAAAAATTACTGAAAAAGGCTGAAATAACATAAATCATTCAAAAAAATTATGTTTTAACGCTACGTGCGCACCGTGCGTGTGAAAATTTGCGCGCGTGTGGGAATTTTTGACATGCCTAAAATGACATGAAACGCGTAAAAAATTGATTAGAAATTAATTTTGCGCATTTTGAAATTTTAAACGCGCGTGCCTGCGTAACTTTGTGTGAAACACGCAATTTTTTTTCAACAGAAAGTTAGCGCATGATATAAATTAAACTTTGTGCAAAACACGTAATTTTTTTCACACAAAAAGTTAGCGCATAACATAAATTAAACTTTTGCTAAGTTTCAAATTAAAATGTTATATTGTTTTCGATCTATGTTAAATACGCGAAATTCATAAAAACGCGCGTAAGTCACGTTGCGCAACTCTGACGTCATTAAAAAATAAGCGGTGCACAACTTCACGTGAATGCGCATGTTGACAAAGTTAGGAAATGTTATGTTTACAAGTTTTAGAGATACGCTCTGCACAAAAATGACAGAAAGAAAGAAGAATACAGAAAAAAAAGATGAAACAGGACAGTTACAAGGAGTTATCCGCTCAATGCGGATAACTAAAAAAAGATGATGATGATGATGATTTCGTACAATCACAAGAGGTTATCCTGCAACTTCGTTGCGGATAACCAATAAAGATTTTGTACAATAACAATAGGTGATCATTTTATTCTAAATGATCACCTAATAAAGATTTCATACAATAACAATAGGTGATCATTTTATTCTAAATGATCACCTAAATAAATATATTTTACAAAAGGGTATTAAATGTAGAATATTATTTAGAATATTTATATAAAGATATGATGATCATACAACAGTTCCTTACAGTAGTAATCCCACTAAACACACCTTTTCAATATGAACTTAATACCAGTTATTTAGGCATTATCTATCGTCTTTGTATTAACTTTTTAAACTTCTTAGTATAGAAAAATATAAGAAAATGAAAGAAAAAAGGAGGTACAGTAGTATGGAATATAAAGTGAATTTACAAGATTTAAAATGTTACTCAGCTGAAGTTTTCTCAAATGTAATGACATTAGAAATTAACAAAAATGTGATGAATAATAATGATGATTTTGGTGATGACATGAAAGATGATATTAATGTGAATAAAAATGGTATTAATGCAACAAAAGAGAAAACAAATGAACTTAATACCAAAGAAAAAGATTTCAAAAAGCAACTTATGTAATTTCTTGTCTTATTTAAATGAACCACTAATTTATGCCCTTATAAGACTCATGTTTTTAATCATTCTAGTTTTAAAAAGCTATAGATTTTTTTATCTCACAGTCATCATTCACATTTGTAATAAAACATCTATTCTATCAAAGTTTGTAATTGTATTATATGCACATACCTGTAATTTATTTTTAAATTGTGATATTCAAAATATTGATGATTTGTTTTGTCTTGTTTTTTTAGTTCCTCTCATCATGGAGATTCCGACCATTATTACCAGAGAGAGTGTAAATTATGTTAAGTTGATACTGAAGTTAACAAATGTTAAAAATTATGGTGAAATGTCCAATGTCATGTGGTATAAGCATATTGAAGGTAAAGAAAACAAGCTGCTGACATCAATAAATTCACCTGATTCAACATCACGCTATCAATGTGGATATGTTGATGAAAGCAGTGCATATCTTGAGATCAGGAATGTTAAATCTGGAGATGAAGGAAAATACATATGTCAAGTTGAATTTAAAGAAATGGAGCAACACAGACACAGTTGTTCTGGAAGGTTAACAGTTCAAGGTAAAAGCAGATATACAACTGGATCATAATCAGGATGTTAGTATTATTAAGGAGGTTATTTCAATGGCAGTGAATATAAATACATTTTGAGCTTGGAATTGATAAAATTGAAAGGATTCATCCTTGAAACTTAATAATGTGTTGGATTGTTTGCCGAGTGTTATGTTTATGTTTTATAGTAAACCTTGTTAGTGTGAACCTTCCTTTCTTTTTTTAAATACTAGAGCCTAAAAACGAATTGAAATGCTAAACTATTTGTTGTATTGTTAACATTTTAAAGGTGGACCACTTTCAATATGCCAAGGAGGTATTATGTAGTCGATCGCGTGTGTTTGTTTGTTAGCAGGATTACTAAAAAAGTCATTTACCAAAATTAAAATACAGATAGATATGTGGTCAAGGAATTTTCAAAAGCCGGTGAGGCAGTCTTAAAGTAACAAGTAAACTGAAATTGCATTTTCTCGAGAACTACTTGTCCAAAAAACTTCATTTTTGTACAAGAGGCAAGAGTTATAATTTGTAATTTTAAAACATTTTTTTTTTTTTCAATTCAAAGTAACATTTATTTTCTTCAAAATAAAACAGTCTACAAAATGGAAAGAAAGGTAATTTAATATGATTGAAGAAGGCATGATCAAAAAAGCAAAAAGCTTGTGACAGACATGCCTAAACAAAGATTAGAAAAAAACAACACGGAAAAAGAAAAAAAATAAATAAATAAAAAAAATAAAGAAATAACAATATAAAAATATACATAACATGGGTTAAACTAAATAAGTAAGATAACTAAAAAAAAACAATTTTGGTATAAATTAAGAATTGATTCGTCTTCTTGTTACTCATCATTAACATTATTATCATAAAATGTAATATAATAAAAATTAATACTTGGATGTGATATATCTTTTAAGTTTAAATGAAAAGCTTTTCTTAGATACAGCAACTTTAATATTTGAAGGTAGTTTATTCCATAGTTTAGGTCCACTAAATCTTATGTTATATTGAAATGATGTTTTTTTATGAAGAGGGATATGCATATCCTGTACAGTTCAAGTTCTATAATTGTGAAAAGATGCGTTTCGTTGTAATAAATTTGTAAATTGAGGTGGGTTTAGGGAGTTAATCGATGAGTAGAGAAAAGTACACTGTTGATGATAGTTAAGATCTTTCAACTTTAAAAGGTTTAGGGAGGAAAATAAGGGATCTGAGTGAGCTAGTGGTGGTGCACCTGATATTATTCGAACTACTTTCTTCTGTTTGATAAATAATCTGCTAGTGTTGGACTCATACGTGTTGCACCAAACTACATTTGATTTAATTTACAGGTTTTTTGATACGAGTAGTTTTGAAAAACCTATTTCTTTTCAAATTCACCCGTTTGTCTTTGGCGTTGCTGTTCTATTGTTAGTCAACTGAAACTATTGTTTGTTGAAAGGCTGGTTACATAACCATTACACCAAATTCGCGTACACATGCTTGTAATGAAATTAGCCTAAGACACACAAAAATATATATATATTTTCCCGGAGAAATCTTATGTAGGAGAATTTTACAGTAGGCGGAGGTATGCACTCTCGGAGTGGCTTCTAGTTGTTATTGAAAGCAATATAATCAAGACAATCAATTAAAATATTTTGGTATTAATATTGATAATCAGTATGTTACTTGCATTTTGGTTTCAATAAATTTACATCAAGGCATTCAAGGTGTATATTAAGTCTATTTCATTTATTTATTAGACTTTATCACTGCATATAAAAATAAATTTTAAAAATCAGAAGAACAAAGGCAGTAAAAAGAAAGACATGAACAAGTGGCCAGCACCTCTATCGATATCCTTAAACAAATAATTACATGTATTCACATATTTTGACAACTGACAAGAAATGACATTTCTATAGATTTTAAACAAACAAGTCTTGGTCAATTTACTCTTGCATATATAGAAACACTGATTTGAAATCAATACTTTCCACTATACGATACATAATTTGCCTAATAAATTTATTTTAAAAGGCAAATTTATAAATTCTGGTAGGTAAATATTTTTTAAAACAGGTACTGTATCACCCATATTATTGATCGGTATCAAAAATAATAATTATTACTACTGTTAGTGTATTACTATTAGTATTTAATAATTAGTATAAATACAAAGAGGAATCTCATGTTGAGGTCCTTGTTTTTTTTTTCTATATACTTTACAATGTACAGAGTTAATACATTTTGTTTTCTTTGAATGAAATAATGGAATACAAAATTTAAAAAAAATGTTGATATACAAACCTTAAATTTAAGATCCTAACAGGATTTATCAACATCATATGTTTACTATGAAGCATAGATGATTTGATTTAGAACACAATAAAAAAAATTATATACATGATATTATTATAAATGGGAAAATATTGATTTTTGTTGAAGTTTAATCTTTCTCCACTATGTCAGAAATGTTGACTAATTGCTAAATTCTAACTTTTAGTGCACCAGGAATAGACTTTCAGATTCAGAAACTAATTGATGGTTGTCTATACCTTTAAAGATTTAACAAAATATTTTAAAATAATTTTAAGAAATAAATATTTACAGTAACATGGTTTGTCCAGTATTATCTTTATTTTAGAAATTCTCACTAAAATGTAAACATATCTTTTGTTTAAAAAAGATTTGGAAGTGTATGTATTGGTATTTTTTAACCAATACAGTGATTTTGTTACACATAAAAGCTTTACCTTTATATCCCTCATTATGCAGTGATTTAGAAAAGATCTCTAATAATCCTTGTCATTTTCATGTACATTGTCATTTTTTCAGTGCTTTCAATCTATATCCATCAGTGGCTCTCATCTTTTCTTATTCATTCCTGACTATTAAGGATTATCTGTTGGCATTGTTGTTTGGCATATTCTTATTTTAGTGCAGTGTCTGTATGTAAATGAGAATCTGTGTATAGTGCTTATATTTTACAGAATGTAAAAGAGAATGTACAGTTTCATGTCCTGCTTTGCTCTTTGCTATAATTCTATGTTCTTTTTCTGAATCACTATGCAATGCCACCAAGTGTGTTTTTGTCTATGTTCTATGTTGAAAAATCTGATGCTGGTGACTACCTTTGTCAATGTGTGACAGGAGGAAAGGATAATGAAATTCACTCGGCAACAAGCAAATTAGTTGTGGATTCATGCTGTAAGTATGTTTGGTGTTATTGGTACATTCAGCCACTCATGTACACTGAGCCAAATTTCTGTAATTCTGTTGCTGTTGCTTTCATTATACCAGTCATTGTTGGTGTAGTATAAACTCTTGCGTGCTGCTCTTATGGTTCTTTACAAGTTATTAAAATATATTTGCATTAATACATCAATCTGTGTGTGATCTGTAGAGTTGGCATACAAACCCTCTCAACTTTATTGCCATTATTTGTCTCGCAATATGATAAATTATGCACATTTTCATGGTAATTTGACATGGCCTGAATAGAATATAGAAATAGATGAATGAGAAATTCATTAAGTATTTCAATATCTTATCTTTTAGTTTTAGACATGGATGATAGTTTTGTAGCATCAGTTGGAGAAAAGGCTGCTTTAACTTGTAAAATATAAAATAGAGGATAAAGATATTTTCGTCAGTTGGTATATTAAGAAGACTAATGAAAAAAAAAATTCATATGGTCTTCTGATAAATCAAAACAGAAGAAGATATTAAAAGAAGTACAAGAAAGATGCAAAGTAACTTTTGATGGTAATGGGTCCTGCTTAGAGTTGGAGAAAGTGGAATTGGTTGATGCTGGACAGTACATTTATGAACTTTATAAGAATGAGGTTAATGTTATGGGCACAAAAAAGACACCATTACATACAAGAGCATCAAGCCTGTGTGTACAATGTAAGTCAATTGTTATTCAGGTTTTGCTTCATGAACCCTCATTTTGTGAAGGTTATTTTCTTTTCAAAAGTAACCTGTAACACAATGTGAAGAGTGGCCCAGCCCACCCAATCTCCCACCTTTAATTTCGACAATGTAAAAGTAGGTTAGCTTCAACATTTCAAATCACAATTTCTGCCTATGCCCTATCCTGTGGATGAACTGCTATTCTCTGATTCTGATGAATAGTAGTTTATTGCCCAAAACATATATTGTAGCCCAAAACGTATATTGTAGCCCTAATAAATGCAACTGTCATCGTAACATTTTAACATCATAACATTTTAACAGTCATATTAATAATTTTATTATTTATTTTACAGTTATAATACATTAAAGATAATGCGCACTACAAAAAAATTATCAGAAATATTACCATAACTCCCAGAGATAAAGTGATGCATACGTAGGAATGACGCACTTTGTTGATGTTTTAGAGCGATGTTTTTTGAAATTAAGATTTTTTTGGCAAATTAATTTAGTGTATGGTATAAAAATCATTTTCTTTAGAAGTAAATGTTCAACAGATCTTTTTGTTGTTTTTTGGGGGGTTTTTTTGTCCTTAGGGTCCTCATGAGAGAAGTCACTGTCTTTTTGTGACCCTTTTAAGTTTTACCAGTTCGTTTATTTGTTTAATCTATGTATGAAAATTTAAAAAAGATACTCAAGTTCGTTATTAGACCTAATCCATTTAGGTTTTTAGATCTAAGTGCAATCATTGCCATAAGTTCATGAGATGAGATAATTGATGGACAAGTCATATTATTCTGACAAAATCAACAATATGCAATGCATAACGTAATGAATGTTTAGTTAAAATTGTTAAAATTTTATACAAAAATAATATTGAATTGAAAATTGGTTTATTTTTGTAGTAGTGGATGTGTTTTCTG
This sequence comes from Antedon mediterranea, assembly GCF_964355755.1. Classification (NCBI taxonomy): domain Eukaryota; kingdom Metazoa; phylum Echinodermata; class Crinoidea; order Comatulida; family Antedonidae; genus Antedon; species Antedon mediterranea. Next base: position 4,912,295 of record NC_092677.1, read on the forward strand.
CAGTTGATAGGGAACAAAGAAACATTTACAGGTAATTGTTATGACTATTTTAATCCCGATACATCACCATCTACAAATACTATTATAGATTATGGAATTGAAATTGGTTTAGAGAGGTTTGTATTTACATTTGTGTAGTTCTCTACTACTATTGTTGGTCTAACTCTAAGAAAGATTTATTGTGATAAGAAACTAGTTTGTATTTGAAATAAGCAATGTATAAAAAAATAATACAATTTTTATACATAGTATTTAAACTTAAAACGTATAAATGTTGGTAACAGCTTCTATTCTGCTTTCTTTTTTCCCCATATAATTAAAGTTCCATTTCTATTTACTGCATATGGTCATTAAATAAACAAGCATGAAGCTCTGTTGAATGGAGGAGATTAAAAAATAATATATATATATCATAAACCTTTGAATTTGTTTTTCATATGGTTGTAATCTGTATCTGTGTGGCAAATTAACTAAATATATTCGTCCTCCATTTATTTGCCCTTATTAAGTGGCACGAAAATAAAAAAAAAATTTTACGGTTAAAATGAAGTGTTAAATTTTGTTTCTATTGAATTCTACTATTTACTATACAGTTTTCAGAATCTAGTACTAATTGTGACAGATAAGAACAATGGAAAGGTGATTCTCATGTGTATTAGAGAAAACAACAACACAAAAGAGAGGAAGATTATAAGGATGACATCTGATGATAATGGAGAGAATTGCAATAGTCTAAGTGAAGTACAACTTGATTATAAATTCAATAGATAGCCTAAGTAAGTAGTTTTCAATGATTTTCCATGGCCAAAACACTGATCAAAAAATTGTACGGGAAAATATTTTATTGAGTTTGTTACTTCCATATTATTTTTAACTACAATTAAGGTCACAAAGGTACATTTTATGTAAAATAAATACTATATGGACCCAGTGGGATTTTTTTTATCTTTAACCGGTTAAAATGTGAAAAATAAGTTGATTACAATAATTTAAGTGGCCCGCTATAAATATCAGAATGTATCGTGCGCGGATTGGTACTGTATGTAGTTAACCCTAGCCGAAACTATGCCTAAGATCGTCCACGGGAGGACATTCAATGTGAGCTACTTGTGTAGTGCATTGTTTCTCTGAATTGATCATAATTTACCATAAAACGTACATTTAAGACAAGGAATGACCTGGTTTAATCTTTTAAAAATAATATATACGCATTATTTTTACAAAACGCAGAAGAAACAATTAATCTAAGTCTATAAAGTATAACTTTTTTTTTATTTCAAAATTTTATTTTCACGTCTACTTGGTTATATGTGTAGTGGGAAAAGGTGTTGTCTTGATTGAAAAATTAAAGATATTATACAAAAAATACATTTTGTTTTTCAGGCTTGGGTAATGGTGTATGCTTAAATTCTGGAAAATTGGTTATTGCAGGAATTTTGAAGCTGAAATATGATCAGCGTAAGAAAGTAACATTCAAAGAGGCCTCAAATAATTGCCCTCAAACATTGCACATACAATATTCAATTTATGTTCCTTTCTCATTCTTAGTTAACAGACATATTTAATGTAGGAGATTATTGTCCTCCTCATTTAACCCTTTACATACAATTATAGAAACTAGAGGGTGTACTCACTCTATATTAAGTAGTGTACAGAGATAGTTCTTGAATTAAATTATGAACATGTAATAAAAATTGTTCATCTGCCAGTCTTCACATAATACACTAGTTCTAATTTTGTTTTAGTTTTGGAAATTAATATCAACATCTACATAAACTATTCTTGTAAACTGAACAAGTAATAAATAATAACAATTGATATTATAGCGCTCTACAAAGAACACAGCACTTTATAGTAGAAGTATAATTGGATACAGACGTATTTGAAACAACATGTCGTCTTTACATTTCTAATGTCACAGAGAAGCTGATTTCAAAGATGCAGATTACATGCTTTGTCACTAGCTTGTGTGAGAAATTATTAGTCTTGTGGCATGACGGTGCAAACGTAGTCGACATTTGTGTTGTTCAAAATTAGAGTATATTACTCTGGAAAACTGGATATTTTGTAATGAAAAGCAACACTTCATGATCTTATAATTGATCTTGTGAAAATTTACTGTAGCTAATATTGCTTTCCAAACACTTGCAAAAAAAAAGCATTGAAAATATATTTTAATGGCTCTGGAGCTGCCTCTACATAACCAATCAGAGATTTCAAGTGTAATAATTAAAACTTCTACATACAGTATGGCATAGATCTGATCATTAGTTGTAATTATTTTAATTTTGAGTTATTTGTGCTGTTGTTTTTGCAGGAAGACTATTTGTAATGAGAAGTGTCGATAATGGTGACATCTGGACAACTGATGTTAAACCACTTGATGCTCCACCAGATGCTACCTTGGGAGAACACATACAAGTAAGATGAAGAATTTTCCATTGTGTTTATTTGAAATTGTGGTATCAAGTTTTTTCACACAGATTTTAGTAGAGATCTCTAAATGTTACTTTGTCATATAATGTGATTTTTATTAGGTTGTTGAATATGCTAATGATCTAGTTAACATCAGCTGTTCGTTCGAGGGCTCTAAACAGTGTTTCTGTATATACAGTGATACAGGATTTAAAGTATTTGATTGCCAGATTAAGGATGCAAATCCAGAATGCCAGGTACTTTATAATATGAAAGCTTGTATCTCTAGTGTTGTCTGTCTAGTTGTGGTATATAGTTGTATAGATACACTACCTATCTATTTTAATGTATTCTAAAATGTTGTCATCACTACTACTTTTACAATAAAAGGTGGAAGTTCTGCTGTAGACACAAATACAATAATGTTGCATGAACTCTGCTTCTTCATGGATAAATTATTTGTACATAATTTTTCCTTAAATTGCATTTTTATCTAGGGTTGTATCGTACGTTTACCAACAAAGACAAATAAGTTCTACCATATAGCAATGGCAAGTCATGGAAATGAAACGGATAAGGATCTTACACTTTACTTAAGTGAAGATGGTTGTAAAACCTGGTATCAGTTTAACACACTAGGTGCAGTGAATGCAGAAGAATCTGACCTAGCTTACTACAGTGTAAAAGAAGGTGAAGAAGAAGCAAAAGGAATAGTGTGTGTTACAGTTATGGTTCAGAAACAAAGGGTTATAATATTGGAATGCAGTTAATTTCTAACAAAAAAAAATAAGCACAAAGACAAATTCTGAACGATATTAGAAACTGATCTGCTCAGTTTCAATGGTACGGTGGCCCACAACTGTCACGCACACTATATAAATCATATGTAATTGTGTGATTCTGTGTTATAGTGTGCGTGACAGTTGTGGGCCACCGTACAATGGAGACCAATATTGTAAAAGAAAATGTTGTCACTGAAACGAGTTACTTTTACCATTTACATTTTTCATCACATTCAATCACAATTGTGATTATTTTGTTCTGTAGTAGATATTAACATTATTTACCTAGATACAATTTATGTAGAAAAAATATTAGGGTGTAGTACGACTACTATAAATTTGAATAATATTAACGGTTTTAGTCATTTTTAATTGTTTAAGACTTATAGCTAGTAATAAGTTTAGAATAGTTAAAATTCAGAATAAACTTGTGACATCAGCACTCGCTCTAGCCCTTTTGTCATCTGGCATTTTGTAATTGTCAGATGTGAATACAGTACTAACTGTAAAACTAATGTTTTGAATGTTTTATTAATTGTTTAATCCTCCAAATCAGCAATTTATAAAACTGTTTATGTAACATGAAAAAGCGATTTCGGTGTGATAGTATTTACACTTTCTATTACCACTGTACTTTCTATAATATTTACAGTTTCTGTTACTACTTTCTATTATTTCATATACTAATAACAGTTTTAATGTTTGCAATATAAATTACATTGCAGGAACAATAGCACAAATATATTGTGCATTGTTCACCGTTTATAGTTTACAAAATGTAATAATAAAGTATATGTATGGTGATTATAAATAAGTACCTAAACATAACAATCCAAGCAAGATTAAGTATGACTAATTTTTACTGTTATGTTTAATCAACACAATGTTATTAGAACAGGTTGTTTATTCAGCAAAAATATTTTGTTTGTTTATATACAAACAAAAAATATAAACTAGAATTATAGGTGATCATTTTTATAATTTTACTGACATTTAATTTAAAAAAACGTGGACATACATTCAATCAATACAATCCAAAAAAGTTGATATATGTCATCCTATGGCCTGATGCTTATAGTTCCGAGTTGTGCCTATTGTATATGTGTCATAATAGAATATGTAATTTATATCTATATAAAGTGTAACATAGGTGAAATTACGGGACACACATCAATGGTCTAATTGGAGAGAAAATCGGTCATGGAAAAGCGAGGTACGCTTTGTTGAATGTGATATTCTATGAAGAAAGAGAAAAACAACCCCTAATTTTCAATTTCAAGTGTCCATGTGATGATGTTACTAATTTTTTTTAACGTAAAATATATACATACATTCATATCTACAACTCATTGGCTTCCATAATAAATTGACATTTAACTTTTAGAGATAGGCCTAATTGACACAAAAAATATGTACACAAGTAAATAAAGAAGAGGATAATTAATGATTCATACAATAACTACAGTTTATACTAAATGATTGCCTAATTAGGGCTTTGCACCACGTACTATAAGTATAAATATATTAGGCTACAATCGTATACAGTACGTTAAAATGTAGGTTGGAAATATTTGCTATCTCTCCAATAGAATTAAATCCTTGCAAATCATATTTTAATAATTGTAATAATATTGTATCATTTTTTACCGTCCATAATGAGTACCGAAACATCATCAATACTATTGACTTAAACACAATTACTTAGTCATTGAACTGTTTACAATAATATGATTCTGAAACTTTTCCTATTTTGAATGTACTAGTAACGCCACTATCACAAATCTCTTCGTAAAGGACATCAGGACTTGCCGAAACCAAACCTTTGTTTTGTGAATGTTGGCGTTCCATTTCAATTCCACGTCTCATTGCCTGAAGAAAGAATAATTTATTATTTTATACTCGCCTCTTTTATTTTATTTAGATAGATGCCTACAATATGTTGCATGTTGTAAAATGGCTATTTATAGTTTATGCATTTAGCACACCAATTTTGTTTTTCTTTTTGTTGTTTCGCTAAGCGCCGTACAATATAATATATTATCTTATAGTATGATTTTACGTGCCTACTTTGTCATTGTTATACGAAGTGTATAGTGTTTACCTCTAGTTTTGATGCACTATCGTCGCCTATGTCATCACTAGACAGTCCTTTGTATTGAGGATTTTGGCATTTGATTTCTATCACTTCTCTTTTCTAATAATATAAAAAGATTTCAAATTCGGTGTTAAATGTCTTGAGTGGCATTAAGTATCAGAGTTGGTGAAATAAGGTGATATTTTATTTTATTCTCAACAAATTTCATCTGGTAAAAAAAATAGTTAACATTTATTTTTAAATATTTTATTTTATGTTACCCCAAGTTTTGCACTGCATGTAGGCCTAACATATCCCTCGTCATCTATCTCGTCATCAGCTGCCATACTTTGGTATTGATTACTTTGATCTTGGATTTCTCCTACTTCTTTCTGTTAAACAATGCAATTATTGAGTGTTAATTGACCTTTTATGTTTAATTTGTAAAAATGACAAATAAATAACGAAACTAACTTTGAACTTTATTATAAATTATAATTCATCAACATTGATATTTATCAACTCAGAACTTGAAAATAAAATACGCGACGAAAATTAGCTTTTACTATAAGGCCTATTGTTTTCAATTAGCAACTGTAAAAAAAAATCTGTAAATCAATCATGCAAAGGGTATTTTTAAGCAAAGTTTACCTGTATTATTGTTCTGGATCTTTCTTTATGTGACATGTTAGAAACACCAACCCCTGCCGTAGCACTTTGGTTTGGCACAGCGGCAGATTTAGAATGTCCTCCCTGATATGGAGCATTTTGATGTCTGGAACTGATTTCTTTTATTCTTCTTACCTTTAAAACAATCGGTAACAACAGATAGTAGAGAGAGTAGAGTTTATTTGTACATTCTTCTCTATAGTTCTTTCTATTGCAAATATACTTACATAAATACAACGGGTTATCATAAACGTCAAGACGCAGCAAAGAATAGTTGCAGTTGTTGCTATGGCTGTACCCATTGGATACAAATCTATACAAAGCCAATATCAAATGTTTAAAAAAATTAATATCACTTCAAACAATTTTACAAGCACGAACGTTTTATACGTTAGGTATACAATGTGTTATGGATAGTTCAAATAAAAGTACAACAATACTATCTACACAGTTGCTGCAGTATATTCTGCCTATTTGTGAAAGTACAGAAGAATGTACCAGAAAAAACTGGGATGTTAAATTAATAGAGCTAGAAAAGACTTTAAAACAATGGAATGCTAGAAATCTCTCAATTTTTGGTAGAATAATAATCCTGAAAAGTCTTGCACTATCTAAATTAACATATGCTGCAAATATCACTGATGTTCCAAAATATGTATATACACAAGTTACAAATCTAATATATAATTTTATTTGGAACAATAAAAGGGAAAAGATAAAAAGAAAAACTCAAATTGGTGATGTTGAGATGGGAGGCATTAAAATGCCTGATTTTACTCTTCATGTTAACGCACTCATGTGTGGCTGGTTAAAAAGAATGATGATGGTGCTAAATGGAAAAATATTCCAATGTATTATATTAAAAAAATATGTGATATTAACGTGTTACTTAATATGTCATGTTATAACATTATTGATGTTAATTCTGATAAAATTCCACTGTTTTACAAAAATATGATAAAAGCCTACATAAATTATAACAGAATCTCTAAAAAAAAACCTGAAACTTATAACGATATAATGAATGAGCAACTGTGGGGAAACAACTACGTTAAACTAAAAAAAAAAATCGCTTTTCTACAAGCATTGGATTGACAGTGGCATTATCAGTATTAAAGACATTGTTAATAAGAACACTTTTTTAACATCAAACGAAATACTGGTGAAACTACAATGTAAAACAAACTGGTTAAATGAGTATTTGTGCATTATTAAGGCAATACCAATTCAATGGAAACGTATTATTAAGGAGGTAGATATTTTCAATTGTGATGATAATGATGAATTAGTTGGGACCAAGTATGAGATTAATACTACCAAACTAATATACTCATGGTTTGTGAAAGAATATTTCATTATTCCAATGTCACAACTAAATGGGAAGAGTACTTCAATGATAACAACATTGATTGGAAAACTTCTTGGTTACGGAAAGTATGTAAAATGAAAGATAAGAAACTAGCTCAATTCAATTATAAGATGTTACATAGAATACTGCCTACCAACAAACGGCTGTATCAGTGGAAAGTTAAGGAAACACAAACGTGTGACAAATGTGGAGAAATTGAAAATGAAAATCATTTGTTTTTTAGTTGTAGATTTATTCAGAAATATTGGAGGAAAATGCTTAGTATCTTTGTAAGTTTAAATCACAATAATATATCATTTAAACAATTAATACTAGGAACGGGAGATAAGCTAATAGATTATATTTACACTTTTGCAGCATTTACTATTTATAGAATAAAAATGTTATCTGCACTAAATAAGCCAGTGGGTAAATCTTTATGGAATTCATTTAAAAGCAATATGTTATATAACATTGAATGTGAAACATATAACAATAAAGAAACAAGTATAGAAAAATGGGTAGCTTTAAGAAATAAGATTATGATAATATAATTTCTAATTTGATACGATTAACCGAAAAAGAATTACAGTGATACGGGTTACTGGTGGTACTGAGCTATTATTGTTTTTTTTGTATCATGTATATAAATATATTGTATAATCCGGGTTGTAAAATGAAAACAAACAAATGAAAAAGTGTGAACTATTTTAAAACGGGATAGATGATAATGATGATCCTGTCAAGTGTATAACAAAATATAAAAAAATTAATGAAAAAAGGAGTAATACAGAATTCATATATGTAAAAATGTTACTTATGAACTGTAACGACATTTACAAGTTAAATAATACGATTTTATGTAATATGAGATAATATGAATGTGAATAAAAGTGGTGTTTGCGCCACAAAAGAGAAAAAAAAAGTACAACAATTCTACTATCTAGTCATAGTCATATATACTTTATTGTCCATTTAAAAAACAGAAATGTGATTTGAAAACTGGCAAAATACAAAAATAAAAAAAATCTACACAGTTGCTGCAGTATATTCTGCCTATTTGTGAAAGTATTCTTATATCTTTAAAAATTATATTTAATAATGTCATTTAATATAACTAGAGCGTGTGCTCGCTCACCTTCTAGTAAGTTACATGATGGTTCTCGCAAATATTGACAATAGGCGTAGGCCTACTAAATGTTTGCTGTTTCGGCCTAAAAGTGAGTGTGGACCGAAATGTCCCAGATATGAGTTTTAAACGGGGCGTAGCATGACATGCAAAAATGGATTGAAAACGCTCCATTTAGTGGTTGTAAAACCCCATATGAAACAATATTCTATATGCTTGCTAAAATGTTTTATCAAATCTACCCATCTCAGTACATCTCTTGGTGTGAGTTGGATGGTGTGTGGCAGTTTTTTTTTTGCACATTGTGCAGGGCTATGTTGTTGAACTATAGTTGTTAAGACGCTTACCTGCAATACAGTAGTTTTCTAGTAGACATATTGCTGTATCGTTCAGCTCTTTTTCAGTTTCTGTATGCCATGGAATACTTGACTGACATATCTTATCATTAGTTCCTAAAGTAACTGTATTTTTCCCTTGCTTAATCACTTCCCCATTTTGTATTATCATTACTGATGATGGCTTGGGTTCGTCCTCTTCTGTGCATGTTGCTAAAACATCTTCCGATTGAAATGTTACAAAGACATCTAAACAAGTGAGAATAACTGTATGGTATATTTTGTATTTATGGTCAACAACACATATTATGTCTCTAGATCTGAAATCTGACATATTATGTGTTGTTGGAACACAACTTCTTGAATTGAAAAGGCTTAAGCCAATAACTGTTATTCCAATACCACTTTTACTTACTGTATATGCTCAACTGTTTTCCAACACTTGTTTTAGCATCCTCTCCTTTAAACTGATCACTTTCTGCTTTACATGTATAATTCCCACCATCTTCTTCAGTAGCTAATTTAATCTTAAGAACTGACTCTGTACTGTTAATATTGGTAATCTCATATCTAGAAGAGTTGTTTGTGTTGACTGTCTGTTCATCTTTATACCAAGTAATGTGAGGAATAGGATCACCATCAGGTTTGATACAGGTAAAGGTCACCGATTGACCTTTATAGGCAGCACTTTCTGTTTCACCAAGAAGTGGTTGATTCAAATCTGAAAAGACATACGAGACCTACTATTATGAAAATGCAATATAATGTCAGCCACATGCTGCTCACAATTTAGATTTTTTAAGATTTATATAGTCATGAACTTCATTTCATGTTAGTAACATTGTTTTTGTAAATATCTCATTGAAGAAAGTCTAGCTTCTAATCATTAAGTTTATTTAAATTCCCAATAATCAAAACTTGAAATGTCCAGTACAAAGATGATTAAAATGCACATTTTAAACATGTTTTTGCACCACAAATCAGTTGGTTAAATTAAGTAGCAGAAAAGGAGCGTGTTGAATTGTTGATTAAATGTCCGATGTCGTTGGAAACTCCATCGTCCACATCTACAATGACCCGCGGGTACAAGGTACAAAAACAAGAAGGCAAATCTCCAAAACTGGTTCAGCTATCATTAAATCACATCAGGCATGTTATTAAGTGAGTAATGTTATATCTCTTTTCATTCAGTATACATTTACATTGGGTGAATATATTATTATTGATAACAAAATAAAAATGAGGAAATTCCATTTAAGCAAAATGCTTTAGCAAAAGATATTGACCGCTATTTGAAAAAAAGAGTACATAGTCTAACAGTTCATTTTATTTTTAGTCGCGTGCAACGCGACTCTACAGCTCACTATGTCGGTTGGTTGGTCCATACCTCCATGGTTGGTCGGCAATTACAAGATGGATAAACTATATTAAGTAACTTATCGTGCTTATAAACTAAGTCTCATTTGCGGCTTAAGGAGTGGAGTTGAAAGTTAGTTACAACCCTGGCACTAGGTCAGTATTGCACCATGGGATTGGAAGCCAAGCACGTTAACCACCAAGCTACAGCTGCACTTAGTAGAATATTTTTTTATACTCACAATATACAGTTAGAATAGATGGATTTGATCTTTGAATATCACCTCTTGTTCCTATCTCGCACTGAAATTTTCGTTGAGAATCATTTCTCATTGGCTGTGAGATCACTAAGTCAGTTCTCCCAAGTGATATATTCAATTTGAAACGATCATTTTCTAGTTTATCGTCATTTACACGGTTTATTCTGGATCCGTCCTTATTAATTTCATCCCATTCGATTGCATCAGGTGTAGTAAAAGTAAATTGTGAATAATCACAAGTTATCAACACTTCAGCATCACCTTCCTTGGCTTCCTGGTCAGAAGTTGTCACCAATTGACTATTGGCCTCTAGAAAGGAAAGAATACATTAGGTCAAGTAGAACTAAATCTACGCTTCTTCTTTTAATTGCCTTTTGCTTGAGTTCCTTTTTCACTGAATACTATGATCAATTGTACTTTCATTTTATTTTACAATCATTCAAATCATATATTTCATGTTGTACAAACGTTTTTATGAAAAATAGTGAAATAAGATATGTTATTATAATTATGTTTTTTAAATTAGTATATTAAAATTTTACTCACGATATACAGTTAGAATAGAAGGATTTGATCTCCTTATATCTCCATTTGTTTGTATCTCACACAGAAATATTCGTCCAAAATCATTTGTTGTTGGCTGTGACATCACCAAGTCAGCTATTCCAGGTGTAATATTCAATTTAAAACGTCCATTTTCTTTCCTCTTATCATTAACAAAACCAGGAGTAATAACTGCTTCATCTTCATTTAGTTCATCCCATCGTATTGCATCAGGTGTAGTAGTAGTAAATTGTGAATAATCACAAGTTATCACTACTTCAGCATCACCTTCATTGGCTGTCTGGTCAGATATTTTCACCGATTGACCATAGGTATCTAACAAATGACGAATACAGAACATTACGTAATAGAATTAAAACAAAAAAATTGTACAAACCAGATGTCTAGTTTGGGCTTTAGACAGTAAATCTCTACATAATGAACTGAGATGAATTTAATTTAACTAAATTGTAGTCTGTTACTTTAACAAAATTACCGTATAAAGAATGTGAAGCAATTAGAATCGTCAACCATAATGCCATATCTGAAGGAAAAAAGTATTATGGACTTCATTAAAATAATGTTGGAGTTTACAGTACATGTACCTATTATTACGTGACACAAACACATTCCAATACTAATTTTTTTAAATAACCAGTTTCGTATAAAATTCACCTTTCCTAGTGAAAAAATGATAGTTCTCCATCGGCCTCTCGCGTGGCACAGACATTTGTTTTCTTTATCTACTGCTTTTACAACACGCTGATGATTAATTATGAATTTAATAATAACCAACAGCATTCAGTGATTATGATAATCATCTTTAATGTTCATTCATCTAAAATCATCTTTGTCAGTAGCCTACTATACAGAGTAGGTCTATATCATAATTAAATTTTTCATAAACAATCAACTCAACTACTTACCGATATCTCTTATCATGTCCGCTTTTTAAATTGTATCATTTCGGAATAAAATGTACTGGATGTGTTTTACAGAATTATACCTGATTGTTTCGATCACCAACAACCAAAACTACTATTGTCAATAATGTCTTACATGTTTAGTTTCCATTGCAATATTCTTTATACAGTTTTTTCTTTGGTAAACAATAAATAGGATTTGTCAGAGTAAATAATATAGACAATAACTTTATCTTAATACGATAAGAGAACAATTCACGTAGGCTAAACCAGACTTTTGAATTATTTTTTATAAAAATCAAAACATCCGATAGGCTTAATTTTTATGAATTCATAATTATCTACATTTCATAATTGAGATAATTGTTACACAAGATAGTGTACAGAAAGACGAAGAAGAAGAATAATACGATTTCAAATACAATAACAATAGGGGATCATTTTATTCTAAATGATCACCTAATAATGTTATTATAAGATAATTAGTACAGTAAACTGATTGTTTTTTAATCCAAATCAGGTAAAACACTTGGGGATGTAGGCCTATTAATTGAATTGTGTTTGAAACTACTGTACTAATAAGTTTCTTTCAAAGGATTTGAGATAACAATAATTTCACATTAAGGGACATAAATGCATACTTGCACACCTTTTATGGATATGAATATAATGAATATTCATTTTTATTTTTTGACGTTCCATGAGGGGCCGGTCCCCAACTTATGTACGAAAAGAAATATCTCCGCCCGGCGGCCCCTGGTAGCCTAGTTAAAGTTCTATTTGGCAGTTTTTTACTAAATAAATTACATAAAACTAACAATTAAATATCTAAATAGCATTTAATATGATGTTAGCATGTAGTTGATAACATTGTTTTATCCTGAAAACACTACTGGGCAGGTGGTCCTCCAGGGTTAGATTAGTGTGACCGTCACAAAAAGTTGTATACATCTTGACTTATGGTGGCGCCCTACCACTTGGACAATATTATTACTGTTACTTCTTAACTTACAAACTGCAGATTAATTATTCTTGTGATAATATTATATATGTACATTCTTTTTTCTTTTTGAGTGTAGGTTGTCGTGAAAATGATAGGGGCTCGGGGATCCAAATAAAATGACGAGAGGAGTAAACGGTAGTAATAGTAGGTCAAGGAATGGAGGAATATTGTAACTGGATATCCGTAGGAGGCATAAAGTAAGCAGATTAACATTTTGATGAATGACGGACACATCGACTGTGACATGACACACCTTAATAAAAAATGTCAGTGACTAGGCCTAGGCTCTACTCAATGTTTCCGGTATATCCAGGGACGCTTTCTCGGTCCGGCGGGTCGAAAACGTATAGATAGCTAGTATAGCCCGACGACGAGAGGGGAATCATGTGCCCGAGCAAGCATATATCCGCGATATAATATTCAGTTCCTAATAAATTATTATATTGATACTTAATATATTATGTTCTAGGTCTAGGCCTAGCCAAGTTTAGTTAGGCCTAGGCCAAGAAACCCTAATTGCTAATTCATTGGTTATCCGCACTTGGTTGGTATATAATACGAAAGCCTATACTAATATCGGCGTACTAGCCTAGGCTTGTGCCATATAAAGTAAATGTTCTACAAAATAATGTTCAAACGAATTAGTATGATCCGTTCTAACGAATTACAACATATACAGCCATTTAAGTGTGTTGTAATTCTTTTAAATGGATTAATTAATAATCTGTTAAAACAAATTAATAATCTGTTCAAACAAATTAGTAATCTGTTCAAACGTGAATTAGTAATTATAATTATATTCTAAACAAATTAGCCTACTAAAAATTTGTTAACAGAGTAATTCGTTTAAACAGATTAGTAATCCGTTCAAACGAATTAATAATCCGTTCAAACATATTAATAATTTCTTCAAACAAATTAATAATTCGTTCAAACGTTTAAAATTCGTTAATAAACAAATAATAATTTGTTGAACTAAATTAATCAATCGTTCAAACCATTAAATTAATAATTTGTTCAAATAAATAATTTGTTTAAACAAATTAAAGATGTATTTCAGTTCGACTAATTTATGATACTTCAAAATGACCCACTTTTTGTCGAAATCTTTTTTAAATATTTTTTGGAATTATTCAAAGGGACAATACATCTCCAAATTGACAGTCGCATATATTTAAAAAAGAGATTTTGATACTTTTAAGTATTAAAATAACTGTGTAATTAAGTTGTTGCAACATGTTCGCCTTGACCTCTACTTCTTCCGGTCAAAGTTCTATAGCATTGCATGCATTTACGCCCTCTACGACAAATATGTAAATAAGTTTTTGTATTTATTTAATTTAGGGTATTTAATATTAAGTAATTATATTACTTTTCTTTTCAGCTTTTTGGAGCCATGTATTTTCTAGTAATATTGCTGAATTTTATAACTAAGGGTAAATGTTTTTTTTTGTATTTTATCACATCTTAACATAGCAATAGAGATTTCTGCAGGTTAGAGTGCCGTTCCGTAGGTATGATCATCAGGCCTCTGATCTGACAACCCACATTAATACATGGAGCAACAAAAATAAAAAAGGCTCCTCATGTCTATGTCCTTTAGGCCCTTTTCTCACAGGCTAGATGCCTTCATCATTACTGGCGGTTTATACCGGTACAACTATTTACATTGGACTGTTATGCTGGGAATATAACCAGTTTGAAAAGAAAAAGGGACGAGTTCGCGACACTGTTTCAATACTCAAGATTGTCACCATTTTTCAAAATCAAGAATATCACATGTACAGGTTTATTTTTACTCTAGAAATTTAACATTGTAACATATAGTAATGCAGTACTCATGAGGTAGTGTTCTTTAATTTGCAGAAGTACATGGTCAGTCGATTATAACATTTAACCAGACAGCTAAAGAAGGTGATTCTGAAGTACTGATAACTTGTGATTATTCACAATTTACTTCTACTACACCTGGTGGAATACAATGGGATGAACTAAATGAAGATGGATCTGCAATAAACCTTGTGAATGATAAGAAGTTACAAAATGGACGTTTTAAATTGAACATAAAACCTGGGAAAGCTGACTTGGTGATGTCACAGCCAACGAGAAATGATTCTGGACAAACATTTCAGTGTGAGATACGAACAAATGGAGATATTAAAAGATCAAACCCATCTATTTTAACTGTATATTGTGAGTAACGGATTCAATTTCAATAATTGACTATAGCATTGCATAAATATATGTATAGCATGTTTAAAAGCCACTCCTTACTCAATAACTCAGTCTATAACTCACAAATCTAAAGTATTGATAATTGTAAGACCTTGGGGATAACTGCTGCTTTATGCTTGTAATATAATCTGCCACCATTTTTTCTTTTTACTTAACTGTATGTTCTAATAAATTGACAAATTTCCAAGAAAAATTTCTTTTTAAAAGCTCCCATTTAGTTTATTGCTGGGTAAAATTTAAGTGACACATTTTTAATATTTTATTTTCTCCTTTCACAGACTTGAATCAACCAAATCTTAATGCAACAAATGGCATCTATAAAGGTCAATCCATGAGATTTACCTGTAGTAAATCTGGTGAGCCTACCCCTTACATTACTTGGTATAAAGATGGACAGCAAGTTAACAACTCTAGATATGAGATTGCAAATAACAGTACAGAGTCAGTTCTTAAGATTAAATCAGCTACTGAAGAAGATGGAGGGAATTATACATGTAAAGCAGAAAGTGATCAGTTTAAAGGAGAGGATGCTAAAACAAGTGTTGGAAGACATTTGACTGTATATTGTAAGTAAACATTACTTACCCTAACAAATCTGTAAAGTATATAATAAATAAAGAGCTTTTACGCACGCTCGTATTCTTAAGGACATTAGTCGTAGGTCGAGCTAAAACTTCATTCATAAACCGAACTAAATCTGTGACTAAATCAGGCCAACCTCGACTAATCGAGACGGATTTTGATCGATTTTTTTAAGTCCTCGAGGGGGAGGCTAAATCGCCGACTAAATGGTATTTAAACAATGTTTATAAAAAATGTAACAGTTATTG
This sequence comes from Antedon mediterranea, assembly GCF_964355755.1. Taxonomy (NCBI): domain Eukaryota; kingdom Metazoa; phylum Echinodermata; class Crinoidea; order Comatulida; family Antedonidae; genus Antedon; species Antedon mediterranea. Next base: position 4,928,197 of record NC_092677.1, read on the forward strand.
AGAAATGAAATATCTATTTTTATATTACTGTAGCTTAAAGATTTATTGTCTCCCCTGAAAAAATAATTCTTAAAACAAATTTTGATGAATATGCCATTTTAATGTAACATTATTAGTTATCCACTTTGACCAAAAATTGGATTGAAAAAAAATATATTTACCGGAAAAAATGTTTTTTTTTTTTTTTTTTTTTATAAGTGAAAACATGATTTTTTTCGGTTTTTTTTCTATTGATGTGATAAAACTTTATTAAAACTACAAAACACAGAACATTATCTTCATTTTTCATGTTTATGAGGGACAGTACATCTTTAATTAAATATACATTGGTATATGTTATAATAATGGAAATCATCTTTATTTACAACCATATACAAATTGCATTATTTTCTTCGCGCAAGTCAGACTTGAACTATGTCACACACCACAGCGACAATGGGAGATGCGGAAATTCACCACAAAAAACCACCACCAAAAGCTCAAACTAGTACTTTTTGAAGTTGAAGAATACGAGCGTTAATTTTAATGTATATTACAGTGCATGAATGATATTTGAATAAAATTAGTGGATGCTTAGTCCACAAAAGAGAAACAAATTCGAATGAGTTAAGTTATTTGGTAATAGTCACAATGGACTTCTGTTGAGTTGTAACAATAGCTGATTAATTCATGAATACAATAGATTTAAAAAATTAACTTTTATTTTTTTACCAACAAATACTATAAATAAAAATTTATATTAAATTTTTCATATTTTAGATATTGCTGTTAATTTTACATCTGAAGATGGTATTGCAACATGTACAGCAGATGGCCGTCCCAAGCCATCATCTGTAGTGATATTACAAGATGGAGAATTGGTTAAGAAAGGAGAAAATACATCAACTATAGAAATAGATGACAAGATATGTCAATCAAATATTACATGTAATGCAGAGAATGGACAGCTATATAAAACAGCAACACTTGAGAACTGTGAAGCAGGTAAATATGTAACATTTATGCCAGGTAGTTTTATGTAAGTTAAAATGTTCCTGAGTTAATAATTAATTTGGGATAAATATTCAGAGATAACTAGAAGAAAATTGAAACTGATTTTGCAATCCTATGCCTACCTAGATCAATGCTCCAAAAGACTTAGTACTGTACTACTTTGTTGACACAGTTTTGTACAGAAGACCAATGGCTTAATGTCTTATCTAGAGCACAAGACAAAGTAAACCTGAGAAGTTCCTGTTGAGACAAAGCCTATTGATTTTCATGAAAATTGACATAATGTTGATATAAAGTTATCTTTGTTTTCAATAGTGTGCCCTCTGTTGCCAAAAACTGTTTGTGTTTTACTGCACAGCAATTTTTTATTTATTAAGACAAAACCATAATAAATCTTCATAAAGTAACTACCATTTGTACTTAAATACAATTGTAAATATTCAAAAAAATTTAAAAACTTCAAAATCAAATAAATCTGTTTCAAATGTATTTTTCTTAAAATTTCCATTCAAAATTTGAAGTAGTAAGAAAGGTAAGGCAGTCCAAAAATATGCCACACCCACCTCCATTTTTGGTTCCAAAGCACTTTTTTAAATTGTTTAGCATTTTCGTTTAAGCAATAATTTTGATTCAAAGTTTTGTCTCTACTTCCAAAATCACTGAGATAGGTTACATTTTTATGTTGTGAAACAAAATATCGTTTGATCAATTGTAGGCTCAAATATTAAATTGAAAAACATTTTTTTGATATGTTATTGGAATTATTAAATCATTTTTTACAGATATTTCACCAGGTTCAAGACAGTTGTACATCATCCTAATTGTTTTAATTATTTTATGGTTACTGCTTCTTTGTTGTAAGTAAAACCTCTAATCTCTTAATCATTTTATTCTCAATTAGCATGCATGGACATAGAATTATCCTAAATAGTATTCACAAATTCCTCACCCCAACTTAACTCTGTCGACATAAGCGCTCTGCGCAGCTGACCACAAGTGACAGACCCACAGCGCAACATGTAAAGAATAACTATTGAAATAGGCGAGTTTTTAGGACAGATTTGAATTTAAAAGGAAATGGAGTGAGCAAGTTGGTTCCAGAACTCTGGTGCCTAAGCAAAGAAGCCCTTAGGCACGGATTTTAGCTTAGATCTAGGTGGTTTTAACATATCCGTTTAATGGTAATAATAATGGTTTCAAATTCAAATTCAAATATTCTTTATTCATCCTCTATCATGAAAATATACAACAACAATATATGAGAACATAAAAAAGATGAAAAGGAAACACATAAAAACTCAAAAGAGCTTGATTAGTTGTGTCCCCCTATGTCCCTAACTAGCCTAAAAAACTAAAACATAAATAATAAAAAAGCTAAACCCTGGTTTAATTAGTTTGTGAAGATAATGTGGAACAGTTTCATCTTTAAGTTTGTTTTATTTATACCACTGTCGCAGCTGAAGCTGAATTACTGTGTATTTACATTAAAATGTGTTCGTTTGTTTGTTTTATTGGTTTCTCCACACATTTTAAAATAAAAGATAAAAATTACAAATTGCAAAAAGAAAATTACAATAAACAAGAAAAACATCAAAAATGTGCGGATGGACGTCAAAATAAGTTGCGAACAACTTTAAGTCGTGACCACCAGTTAAAAAAAAAAAATGAAGGTATACAATAGCAGTCCGGCTTACATAAAAAATACAGAAGCTTAAATTGCAAAGACAATAGTACAATTACAAGATGAACAATATGATAAGGTATTCAATTCAATAAAGTGAAGAAGAAAGGAAACAAGAACAACAAGAACAGGAGATTTAGCTGCCATATGCTGCGACCAAAGACTTTTTTAGGTTAGATTTGAACAAAGGTAGATTAGGAAGAGATTTTAATGAAATACTTAATAAATTCCATAGTTTTGGACCATTATAAAAAATCGATTTTCTTCTTAAATGAAATGTATCGTTTTCAGATAAAATATTTGTTTTAGCAAATCTTGTGAATATCAGGTTGTTGTTTAGGAAATAATATGATTTGGTAAAGAGTGATTTTTTAGACGATACATAAAAATATAAGTTTGTAATTTGTGTAAATCAAATACATTAAGTATATTAAATTTATTAAATAAGTTTTTGGTGTGAGCTATTCTGGTTGACCCTGCACAAATCCTGATAGCACGTTTTTGTAGTTTGAAGATGTTGTCAATATTGGTTGCTTCAGGACTCGTCCAGGGACACAAGTAAAGAAATTTATCAATTGTGGTAGCCCAAGATATGTTACAATAATTAATATACAGTAGGGTAAAACTAAGGTGTTATATAAAGGTAAAAGAATGTGCTGTAGGAGATAGTGCTTTAGTTTATTCATTATTCCAATGTTTCTAGAAATTATATTTGAAATATTATTACGATGGGACTGCCAGGATAACTTTGAGTCTAGGATAACACCGAGAAATTTTGTTTCATTAACTTGTTTAATTGATTACACTATCATTAATTTTAATAACATCAGAGTCTATATTTTTTATTTTATAATTAAAAAAAATATAGTTAGTTTTATTAATATTCAAAGATAATTTATTTAAATTGAGCCAATTGGAAATCTTAACTAATTCATTATTTGTAGTTTGCACAAGTTCAGTAATATTTTTGTGTGAAAAGAAAATGTTAGTGTCATCAGCAAAAAGAACAAAATTGTGTAAAAAGATTTAAAAACAGTAAAAATTCAAGAAACAATTGTTATAAGCGCTCACACACTGGTTCCGTTCAGTTGCTCGAAAGTTGACATAAGCGCTCTCCTGCAACTGGTTTGTTTCAGTTCGACCTAAGCTTGCATAATTTTAGAATCGTAGTGCTTAGTTTCGTTAATTATTCTTTTGGAATTTTTCTGAATTCAAGGGGAAAATATGTGTTGACTTATGATTACGCAAATTATGTAATGACGTCTAATTTTTTTTATTATGTAAGTGAGTAAGGCTTAAATAAGAGTAGAAAAAAATATAAAAAAGGCATTTAAAATAATATTAAATATATTTACAATTCTTTTATTTAGATTTTATGCATTGTAAGAATATTGAGTGGAGTAATACAGATGTTGATATAGTGACAGTTGAAGGTGGTAAACCAGTTGAGATGAGTTGGAAATATCGTCCAAGTATTGCATGGTTCAAGAATTTTGGAATAAAGAAAGAAGACAAAATGCTTGGTTCAAATAAAAAGCAATTCAGTAGTTGGAAAACAGTCTGCCAGTTTGTCTGTTATTGTTGTGCTTACTTTTGTGGATTCTTTTGTATTGAATACTGTAACAAATCATGTAAGTTAAATTTGTGTTCATTTTATCAATACACCATTGTTTTTCTTTTCAGTTCCTTATGATAAATCATACTATTTCAAAGGGTCGAGATATAGACAGTGATGACCATTAAATTCTGGAAAGAACTTTGCACAAATTATTTTTCATGGGAAAACCTAAACTTTATACTGTAGTATTGTATTACATTACACAAGATATGTTTAATACATTTTTTTTTAGATAACAAAGATGATAAAAAACGAGAAAGCAGGTGAGTTACTTCTATTAGAATTTGTATTGAACACATGGCACAAGGTCTTTCTTGTAGTTTGATATTATTAGGTTATATGCATTATTATGCATATAACCTCTTGATTCTGTCAAAATCTTTATTTGCTTATTTATTCTTTCCTTAGCACTATTTTGTCCGTCAATTATCTTGATATCAGTTTCATCTATCTAAGTCAATTTTTCGGAGTATAATTCCTTATGGTCAGGAATCGATGTGGTTATGTTTTCAAGGTGCGCAATCAAAAATTACGCGGTCTACGCGCGATTTAACGAAATCACGTTTGTAATCATATCTTCACAAGCATGAATTACAATTAAACAAAATTTGGTACTCATAAATTTCAGGTCATATTTCATCATATGGCAATACAATTACGTGCGTAGCGCATATAACGCATGCGTACGCGCGCTTAAAATTTTCAAAATTGTCAAAATTTATTTTTGATGAAATTAGAGTACGTTTCAGGCAATTTTAAGCGTTTAAAAAATTGCCATGAGTGCGCAAATTTTTTTTTAAACGTTAATGCGCATTATTTTTGTCCAATTTCTGTTGTACAATCTTTCTTTAATAATATCATCATATTTTATTCACTTTTCAACGCGAAATTGCGTTATACGAGCACTTCAAAAGTGACAGGCTACGCACGTGTAAGTTAACAAAATGGTGAAAATATGCTAAATTTTTAAATTAATATAGATCGTCAGAATGCTCGGGAACACCTATTTTTTATTTCAGTTTCTTGAAGTGTATGTATCATATGTATGATTTATTATGAAATTAATAGAACAAAAGTTTATTAAGTCATCATTAATTGCATTTTAAATTTTTTTAAATTAATTTCGACAATCAAACAAATTATGACATTTTCTTAGGCCAAAATAACAAATTAACATTAACTTTCTCCCTTAAAAAGTTCATTATATTAAAGTTAAAAGTATATAGTTTGACAGTGCATATTTTTTTTTATTTTTTCAAAATGTCATCATAGTAAAAAATTATAATTCATTGCGGTATTTAATAATCTATCTGCACCAAAGTGGTTACTGTATTGTAAATACACGGAGGAATCTTTCTACAACCTTTAGTCAGTTGTGTATGGCTTGGTGGTCTGTGCTCGTGTCTATGGCATTCAAGGTACCGAGATCGAGTCTCACCTTGGGAAACGAAACGAAATAAGATTTTTTTTATTATCTGTATTGTTTGCTCAATGTTATTTCTTAGTGTATAGATTATACACATGATTTATAATGAAATTATATATATTATATTTAATGTAACTTATGTCTTTATTATGTAACAAATGTGGTTTATGACATTATACGCAGAGGGATCTTTGATCGGATTTTGTATTGTGTTTGCATTAGCAAGATTCTGCTGTCATATATTATAAATAACTAGATGGTACGCTCGCTTCGCTCGCGTACCATCTAGGTCGTGCCCACAGATGGTTCTCGAATACACAGTAATTTCAGCGTAACAAAACTTTCGATTTCAAATGTACGTACCGCAGGACAAATAAATAGACAATGTGATTTATGTACTCAACTAAAAATAGCACCCTGGGAATTACTTCCGAAAGAGAAACTTGTCACAAAATGAGACCAATTGTTTAAGTCAAATTTAAACAAACTTAATTTGTGTTTTGTATGTAACATTAGGGTTGAGGGATGGGGAAGAGGATGGGTGGAAAGAAAGAGGAACAATTTTTAAATATATTCTTTATCTATTTAGTAACGAAATATTAATTGTTTTCATGTTTTACAAATAATATACCACTAAACACAGTAAAACATTGCGATGTAATACTTTGTTGAAACTATAACCGTCCAAGTCGATTGAAATAGTACAGTAGCCTACATGTAACGATGTAACATCACTACGACGTGTATATGTTTATATAATGTAAAACAATTTGTGAAAACCACCTCTATTTGGGGAAAATCATAAATTCGATTTGATCGTCAATAAATATTAAATTATCTAACTCAACTTAATAAGTAGGCCTAATGGTTTTCAATTGTTTCTTAGAGCCAATTCATACTTAAGTTGGTTCCTACCCTACCCACCAAAGTTGTTCTGCGTTTAGGGCATGTGATGTACCGTAGGCCTATCCTCTACTGGTTTTACAACGCTACTCATGCCAGTGAGGGAAGGGTGATGATGTGGGTGGTTTAATTGCAATAATAAATATTTGTACATAATATACGGCGAGTGAAAACTCTAGCTCATTATCCGTTTAAAAAAATGTATATCCAACCACTGCAGCACAGATTGGAAAAAAAATGGATCGAATTTCTGCAGGTTATGAGATATACAGTACTTGCCTTTACGACGCCTGAGGGAATAGACGCTTGTGGAACAGAGATTGGAATGTTCCATTCATCGCAAATCAATACATTTGTATAAACGTATATTAAATCTATCAAAATAGTATTTTTTTTAAGAAAATCGGCCTGTCTTCAACATTATGATGCTGTACTCGAGCTGTTCAACCGGTTTTCAGCCATTAAAAACAATTATCGTATGAGGAGATAGGAAAATGCGAAGCATCCTCGTATTATTGTCTGCGGGTATTTTTCAAGACGGACATCCATTAGACAGTGTATACCACGATCGAAAAACACCCCTATTTGGGGCAAATCGTTGAACCTAAATTCGTTTTAATCGTCAATAACTAATTATCGAACTCAATTTAATTAGTAAACAGGGTTACATCAGGTGGTTAAAATCAGTACCGAAAGTACGAACCAACTTTATATACCATCGAGTAAACATTCTAGAAATAACGCGCGATTTACCGAATTTTGCCCTTACGTAAATTTATATATAGATGAAAGATTCTGAGAAAATCAATCAGTCAATATGTCTTTTAAAAATCAATTATCTTTATTTAAATCAATGCATATAACCTATAATTCGTCATAGTGACGAATTAAATCTAGTTATCTTGTATTGTGTTAACCCTACAGCAATGGTAATAGAATTAGTGGTGAAGAGTATCATGATGGGTGTATGGTATCTTAATGATGCAGAGATCCCTGTTGTAGTTTACCATTAGGGATTTTTTTGAGATTTTCATGTCAACTGATAACTTATGATGTCATTTTTATGATATACTACCGCCAAATTTGAGAACTTGTTCAGTGTCATTTGCCGTTCGCTCTCTGACATGAGTATGTAGTATGACTTCATAAGACTGCAAAAGTTTACCAAAATCATGGCGGAGAATGATCCCGAGATGATTTTCTGAGAATACAGTAAAGGGCATTTCAGTTAAATTGTATTTACAAAGTGTGAATTATTGAATTTATTGGTTATTTTTAAATAGTTTAATACTACAGGTTAGGGCCTGAGTTTTGTCACTAGGACGCTAGCCTTTGTTCAGAAAAGTAAGGATCTAGGCTAGGCCTAAGCTACAGCCTACAGAAGGAGATCCAGGAATTTTAAATAGGAAGGGTCCTTTGAGCCACAGCGAGCCCCTTCCCACCTCCTCCCTCCATAGTTGGTAAATAACACCCCCAGATGGTTGGAAATGGTACTCTCCAACAAAAAATTATGATAAATGGCACCTCTAGTTGGCCCGAAAATAACACTCCCATGTGTCGCACAACAATCAGCAAAACGATCAGAATTTTTCCGCCGTATTTTAGATGCGCGTGTTTGATCGTGCTTCACACAGAGCCGGGTGTTTTGTTTTGGTTTGCGTTACCGTACAGGCTACATGCACTCGGACTGTCAACCAATTGAACAGAGTATTCAGTCGATAATACACAGCTGTGAGGCTTCCCCCTCTTCCACTTCTCGAGTCCGCCCCTTAATCAGCCCAATGAGACCATGTGCATGTGCTTTGGTTGTACACGCCCGATCGCGACATTTATTTTTGTACATAAGTTGGGGACCCCTCATGAAACATCACAAAATAAACATGAATATTCATTGGTCATATCCGTAAGGTGTGACGTACAAAAACAAAAATCGTTGCCTTAGCTCCAAAAGCTCTTCTAGAGATTACAAGGTCAGATCCCAAGATCATTACATCATACATTTACTAACACGTCGACGTAAATGTCGACTCAATCTAAACGTTCATATCTGTCAATGACACATAGTGAACATTTGGTCATATCTAAAAGTTCCTATTGAGTATTATTATCTTGTATTGTGTTAACCATACAGCAGTGGTAATAGAAGTGGTGAAGAGTATCAGATGATGGTCAATGAAAGAGAATGTCCTGATGTGCCAACAGTCTCTGGTATCTCTGGACCACCAGCAGGAGTCTCTGGTATCTCTGGACCACCAGCAGGAGTCTCTGGTACCTCTGGACCACCAGCAGGAATCTCTGGTACCTCTGGACCACCAGCAGGAGTCTTTGGTACCTCTGGACCACCAGCAGCAGTCTCTGGTATCTCTGGACAACCAGCAGCAGTATCTGAATCTGAACAAAAGTTAGAGGTTGGTTAATAAATAGGGAGGTTGCGCAATGCTACAAATACGATAAATAAAACGTATTTGTTTTCGTTAGCCAGTAACAATCAGTTTCGCATAGCAATGAAATATTGAGGGTGCCGTCCAAAAAATATGCCTGTGGTAAATTTGAACGAAGTGCAGGTACGTGTTGCTTGGCCATCTAGGCCAAGCATAACAACAGAGCAAGTAAGGAATTTTCAATTGACGTGACATTTTTCGTAAAAAACTTTCAATAAATTATCTATGATTATATTACAATCATGAATCATTATTGTCTCAAATCAAAATGTGAAAAATAGATCAAAAACTATACTTGTTTTGTAGTTACGATTATGGTGATATTCGTCAATATGCTTTACGAATATGAAATGGGCATCAGCTCAAAAGTTTTAAAAATGTGTGAAATTATCGTATTCGTTCAAACAATTAAACAGACAAACAAACAAATTAAATAGAGTTTGTGAGAGTATATTTGAAAGCATTATATTCCTAACATTCTTCTACTTATTCACAGATAACTCCTGATGATGCTGAGGATGATGAAGGTAGTAAACTTTTAGCAGAACCTCAAGGACCATCTCATGGAAATGAAATTGTTACTGAAGGGGAAGGTAAACTTTGTTATTTTATAGAATACTTATAATACTGGTTCAACAATTATTGTTTCTTACTATTATACATTTCCAAATATTAGTTCAGTTTTTAAAAAAAAGTGTAGGCCTACATTAGATCTGTCATTCGCATATCCTTTCATTCAATCAATAAACATAGCTAATTTGGTTAAACTTATGTATACATGTACTTTTGTTTTTCCAATTGACCCAAAATATTCCATAATGCTGTTTCTACATTATTAAATGGCATTTGTTTTGGTTTTTTTTTAAATTTATTTTTAACTATGCTGTACGAAAGAATTATTTTTCCATAGTTCTATACATTCCAATTGATTTATTTTTAAATTTATTAATCGATTTGGTTAAGTATGTTGTTATTCCTTGGTCAATATATTAGCCCTTCTGTTTGTTTACTGTTTATGTATTATATTATTTTTTGTTTATTGTTAATATAGCAAACGACTCAAACAGGTAATTAATTTGTGGTTTTATATCCAGCAAAGCTTCTTGTTAAAATTGCTTACTCTTTTAAATTCAACAAATGTTAACTGGCGTTTTATCGTCTAGCGTTGTTTATCCTATGGCGCTGATGAGTTGGTATGGCGCTAGCAATATAAAAAAAGAGGAGGGGGCACGTCCTTTTGGACCTATTGGTGGCGCCAAAGAAACTCATCGTTGTCATTGGCCTAATTGTTGCCTGGGTTGGGCTCTATAGTATTCATCTACCATATATTATCAAATAAACTTTTTGAGGTTAGAATCTTAACTACTTACTGTACTTGACTAGCTGTCTCTACCACTTTATAAATGATGTATATCACTGTTAATTAATTTTATTTAAATGTTTGGCATTTTAATTTTCACATGCTTAAATTGGTTTGGTTTCTGTCTTCTACAAATTAAGTTGAAAAAAAAAACAACTATTATCTGATAGTTATCTGAATTTGGTCTACTACTACTATGTTTACTAATGCAAAATCAATTTGTTTGTGAGCAAATTGCATTTTTATAACATTGTTTAAAGGCTTCAATATACATATAATGGTTCTTCTGTTGTAACTTTGGTCTTCAAAAACCCTACTTTCACTTTTACAGTTTTACTTCCTTTTCTTATAAAATTGGGCTTGTTCGTACTTTGATTGACAGAGTTTACAAATTGAATAATTCCTGGTCTAGCTTTAACAATGACATTTCAACTTTTAAAACCATTTTAAGTAAAAACTGTTTTCCACAACATTTACAGATATCTTAATAATGTTTTCTCTCCCTGCAATGTTGCGTCAGTTGAGTCGATTATTGAACAAAACAAGGTTCTTTATTTTAAATTACCTTACTTACAGTTTGCCAAATGCGCACAACAAAGAATCGATAAAATTACACGTAAATATTGCAAAGGTATTAATATTAAATTAGCTTTCAAATCATTTAACATTTCAAACTTGTTTAGTCTTAAGGACCCGGTCCCCGATATGTTCCGCTCTCGTGTTTATATAAATTTAAATGTATGGGATGTAATTCTATGTATATTGGTGAAACCAATAGACGGTTGTCAATGCGGGTGCGTGAACATTTCAGGGACAAGGCTTCTCACATTTTTCAACATCTGCAGATTCCGCTTTCAAACTTAAGGTCAAGGAAGCCCTCCACATCACGTGGAGTAAACCTTCCCTGAACAAACAAATCTATAACTTAGGCGTCACACTTACCATATAATTGTTTGTTGCTTACATTCCTTGTTGTTTTATTATGCTAATTACTTGCTTATTTACATACAATATGTCCTATTCGTATATAAGCACTCTAGGCGTTGTTTACGGTTCTGATGATGAGAATAGTTTCTCGAAACATGTCACATTTTAAGGCAGTTTGCCTTTTCATTGAATGCCTCGCTATAGTAATTTTAACTTGTAAGTTTGGTGGTATTATTCATGATTTATCTAACATATAATATAATTTTTAATGGTAAACTAAAGTTAACACAGTGTGTACCAGCTTTTATCTTAAATTTTAGGTTATGCTTTGTGAAGAGTGGTCTGCTTCATTACACTTTGCAATATTTAAACTTAAGTGGATTTTATTCTGCAGTGTGAATTTTTTGTCCTCACTTTATTTACCAGTGTTACCGCTGTAACATTGTACGTTATCTGAAAATATTGCAGTGTAAAAGTGCATAATAAAAAATCATGGAATTTGACCATACTGTATGTTTTAAACATAAATTAAATTAATCCGTTCCCTGATTATTTTTTTTTTTATATAGATCTCAAAGTTCATACACAAGTAAGTAACAGATATCATATTTGTAATATAACATTTTACAATATTACATAACATTTACATTAACATTACATTTTATATTGATTTTAAAAATTGGAAATAATAACTCTTGTTGTCTTCAATATCAAAATATATATATATTATGCTCATTGATTGTAAGGTATAATCCATTTTCCAGTGGTGATGTACTAGAAATTGTATCTTCAACACAAATGATATGTACACACCATGACCCTGACAATCCTGACAAATTTGTGTTGTTAAACAATGTGGCTACTTTGATTGCATGCGGATAACTTCAGAAGGGAAGTTGATCTGAAACAATATTTCTACAATATGGCATGAAATAAATAAGAAAGAACAAGTTAAACTTGATAGGTATTATAACCCTAACCCTAACCCTAAGCTTCCAAAGTGAGGAAATTGCGTTTTGCGAATTTCTAAGAACCACGCCTCTTTTTTACATATCATATAAGGCGATCCTATTACCGGTACAATAGTAAATCATATTTCTAGAGTTTTGTCAAAATTTGAGGCAATCGCGCAGGGCTTTTTTTAAATTTAGAAATTGGCCCTATTATTTGTTTTTCCGTATCTTGGGAGAAATTTATTTGATTAAACATTCTACCAAATTACACCTAAAAAACACCTCTCTCAAATTAATGCCTCCCTCAAATAAACCCCCCCCCCCCCCCCTAAAAACACTCCCAAAAAATTATAATAAATACGGTAATGACCATGCAAACAGAAACACAGTAATAAATAAAATTTACTTTCAAATTACATTAAGAAATTAAATTGACATGTCTGCATTCATTTTCCTTAGCAAATGGTAGAGGAAGCATCAGCCTAACACTTTTAAATCCTGCAAGATCTGATTCAGGGAAGTACAGCTGTAGTATAGAGGGCAGTAGACAGCAGTGTCCAGGTGTTAAGAATTTATTTGTTAATTGTGAGTTTTATTTCTGGAAATGAACTTCATAAAAATACAAAAAAGAACCATTTGATAATCTTATAAACTTATACAACATAATGAAAAAAGTCAAGGTTTAATAATTGTCCTGTTTTGAGTAACACAACATAATAAACACAATTAATATATTTTGTATGTATATTAAGTATACATTATTAATGCTTTTAACAAAAATGTTCATGAATTTTAAAAGAAAAATTACAATTGTATTGGCTCAAATTTATACGACACAGCTGGTGACTAACTGCAGAGTAATCGCTGCCCATGATTACTTTGAAACTAAAATAAATTTTTCTACGAATATTAAGATACTGAGATGGTAGATCACAAGTATTCAACAGAAGAAGATATCAGTAATTTTAAAATGAAGTGCAGATATGGACCAGCAGATATGCCATTAACAGGTTACAAGTGGAAGAAGATTAAGGAAGATGGCACAACAGAGATTGAGGATTGTTATAAAGATTCTAGATTTGAAGTAACAAGTTACCAAAATAGCATTCTGTCTTTGAAGATAAAGAATGTTGTACTTGATGATGCTGGCAAGTATCAATGTGAAGTGAAGCCAGTTGATGGAGAAAAGAAGCTGGAAGATACTACACAGCTAATAGTGAAGAAAGGTAATTGTAATCTGTATTTTACTTGCCAACAAAATTGCAAATACTTTATTTTATAAAGAAATTAATGAAAAATGTTTTGTTTCTTCATTTTGTTTTATAGACCTTGTTATAATGAATATTCCTGCTGTTACTACTAATGAAGGTAGGAATTCTGATCAATTGTTGCTTAACCTTATGTGGGTTGGTGATGCTGCTGCAATATCCAATACATGTTGGTATAAGAAAGTTGAAGGTGGAGAGAAGGAACTGCTGACATCGTTGTAATAATATGTAATCTAATGTTGAAAGTTAAAAACATTTGTTTTCTTAAAACTGTAAATCCTAAATTAATTATGAAGTGACCTAAAATAAACAAAGACGGACTTTTGAATTTAGATCCGTCTTCTATAGTAGTTTTGATCTTCGGCCTAAAATTTAAAAAAAGGAAAAAAAGCAATAAAAATAATGTTAAAAACAATAGTTTTAGCAACTACAGGGATCTTTAAGAAAACTGGTTTGTGGACTAATTTTGTTTTCATTTTGTCATACAATTTGATTAGACAATATTTTTGAGTGTATAATGAACTAATTTCATCCAATATATCATACTCACAGGTATCACAATGAATGATAATCTTGTTACACTTGGAGAAAAGGGTATTTTAACTTGCAAGTATAAAATTAAGGATAAAGTAGAAGTTGTCAATTGGTGTAAGAAGAAAGAAAACAAGTTGATATTTACTTCTGATGAATCTCAACAAAAGAAGATAGAAAAAGTGCCTAAAAGATGTAAAGCAACTTATAAGTCTAATGAAACAAGCTTAGAGTTTGAGAAAGTGGAATTCACTGATGCTGGAGAGTATATATGTGAACTTAAGCCGAAGAAACACAATATTAACTTTATTCCAGACAGAATTAGAAGAAAATTATCATTTTCTTCACCCCATACAAAATCAGCACACTTACGTGTACAGTGTAAGTAGATTGGTGGAGATTTCTATAGGTCTCTATGAAAATAAAATAAATATATTGCCTGCATTAAAAATATTGCCAAATTTTTAAATAAGTAAAATAACATATGACCAATTACTCAACTTCCTGATGCTACTCCACTTCATGGTATGTAATTCATAACAAATTATGACACTTATGACTGCATATTCAATAATATTTTAATAAATATTTTGGTTTTATAGTTAATGTGTTTACTGCAGCTGATTATGAACACGATAACACATACAGGTAAATGCATGGTTCTTTAAGTTGAATGTTAAAGTGTTGCTAACCAATTGGTTTTGAACAATACCATGAAAGCCCTAGTGGTCTAATAGTTAGGTCATCTGCTTTGTCATCAAGCAGAATTATTTTAATAAAAACCGTAATATATATTGGTTTTTTTTTAAATAATTTGTCAGAGTACTTTGATTTTTTTTTATTTCATTTGCTTTATTCAATATCGGCTCATTACAATTACAACAGAAAACATAAAAATATATAATGAAATAAAAAGCCAGGATTGTCAAAAGCGAACCCAATCACTGTTTAAAGATTTTCCTTTAACAGAAATACAATATAATAAATAATAATATAGGCTAAATGACGGTTAAAAAAAAAATATATTTAAAAAGCAAAATAAAGAAAAAAAATGGTTAAATTAAAATCTAAGACTCAAATCAAAAGGAAGAGAGGCAATGAGAGGAGAAATCAGGAATGGAAATAGGCGAAGACTAGTCACAAAATCTCGAAACCTGCTAAGGAGAGCAAGGTCTCTTAAATCAGAGGGAAGACCATTCCAAAGTTTACAGAATCTAGGAAAGAGTGAAGATTGACAGTTCGAGCAAAGGGTGGCCTAATTTATCAGGGGGCGAGTGCACTTATATTATACTTACTCATCCCATGCACATTAGTATATAACCACATATTTAAAAAACAGGTTACTGCAGTATACTGTTAATTTGTATCCATTTTGTTCTCTTATTTTATAGACGTCCTGCAGTAGTTTTTATAAATTCTCATGTTCTTGTCTTTGTTGAGAAAAATAACTCAGATGTAATATTGAGAAGGGGAAAGATGAACATAAAGAGTTTGATTGAATGGGAAGAATCAAGAGTTATTTTACACGAAGAAGATAAAAGGTATTACATTTGAGTATGACAGTTATCTTGTCTTTAAAAAGTTGGGGTGTTTTTTTAACAGCAAGGGTGGGTTTGGGGAACACACCATGGATTTTAATTAATAATTAAATAAATTAAATACTTTGTGAACAATCTTAGGCTAATTAGCCATCTGGAAATTCAGGCTTTCAGAGCAATGATTTACAAACATATGTACTATAAAAATATTTCTGATTTTTTTATTCATTCTATGTAAGAAACACTAATAGAAACACTTTTTTTTTTGGCTATCCACAATCCATATGTGTGTGCTATGTATGTAATGAAAATGATGTGAATGAAGTTTGGAATTGGAATTTGAAGGTTTCCAATATTTTTAAGTAGAAACAAAAAATTGAAAACATGAAAATGATTAAAATATGCCAAGTGTGTGTTTGTTTTTACTTATACTATTTACCATACAGCTTTCAGAATCTAGTACCAATTGTAACACACAACGGAAAGGTGATTCTAATGTGTGTTAAACAAAATAAAAACACAAAAGACTGGAATACAATAAAGATAGAAACTGATGATTATGGAAACAATTGGAAAGAACCATTTGATGTAAAATTTCCATCAAAAATCGAAGAAATTACATCCCTCCTATGTGAGTATAGGCATGACCTATTCATGGCTTGTATAAAATGTGATAGTTTTGGGAGTTGCCATGGCTAAACTGGCTATGCTGTGCATAATATCTGAGCTGTGCATATGAATGTCACTGAATTTCAAATATTAAAATGTTCTTTTCTGCCATTAATGTGCTGGTAAAATGTTTTTGATAGTTGTAAATATTATCTATTGAATGTCTACAGTAATTGTACTTTCCTACTTTAAATTACAATCAAATACTGACTAACCTGATAATCTATAAAGAAGAATAATGCAATTAAAACTAATAATTTGAAAATATCACTTATTCTTTTTCTCCAAAATAATATTTTGTTATAGTTTAAAGATGTATTGTCCCTTGAAACACAAAAAAAAAAAAAAAAAAATATTCTACATTTAAATTAGCCATATCAAAGTAATATTAAAGTTATTCACTTTAAGTCGAAAATTTGAGCCAAAAACAACAAGTTTACGTAATTAACAGGTAAATTAATTAGATTACATTTCGTCTGGGAAATCGTCGCAAGCGAAAGTAAACAAAGATTTCAAACCATGAGTATGCATTATGCATGATGCTAATTAGGATTGTTTACAACTCGTCACGGTTGAAAAGGTGTTTTTACACAGATCGCGAAGAAGTTTTATGATTATGCATACAGAGTAGCCAAACAAGCGCGTTGCATTATGAGATATGTTTTGATTGAAAACTTTGACTGGAAGTCAAAGTTATTTTTTGAACAAAAAAACATCTGTATTTCGGTTAAATTTTTTTTTTTTCGACTAATTTTTGGTGAAAGTTAATAACTATTATGATACTTCAAAATGACCCCCTTTTTTTGAAAATTAAAAAAAAATAAATTTTTTTTTAATTAGTCAAAGGGCATCTGATCTCTTTAAAAAATACCAAAATTAAATAAAAGTACTACAAACTATAAAAGTAAATTTTTATCTTTTTGTTTTAACATATATTATACACATACATTTTTTTTAGGCATTGATGGTGTTTGCTTAGAGTCAGGGAATCTGGTTCTTGCAGGAGTTTGCAATATCGACAATAATGGCAGTAAAGAAAGTAATTATTTAGAAAATTTGAATATTATTATTTATACTTGTATTGTATTAGCTTTTTATAACAGACCCTGGCATTACACATGACATTCACTTATTTTAACACACATATTTTCTATAAATACTTTTTATAGAAATAAAAATAGGCTATTGAATTAGAATCTATTTCTTTATAGAATTATCCTGACCCTGGTTTAAAGTCCCATTCCCTACATTTTTTTTATCTCATTTAAGGTCACTAAGTACATTTAATGTAAAAGTAAATACTATATGGTCCTATTGAGATAACTTTTTTCGTCTTTAAACGTTTAAAAATGTGAAAAATAAGTGGATTCTAATAATTTTAGCGTCCCGCTATAAATCCCAACATGCATTGTGTACAGATTGATATTTTCGTTTTTCTTCTGTAATTCACCCACTTTTCGATCGATCGTGAGGCCAAAACAATGGAAGACTTTTTCAGTGAAAGTACCGGTTTTCCCCAATTTATATCAACGGATTCTGGCAAAAACAGAAAGACAATCAATGCAGCAACTATACAACGTCAGGCTAGGCCTATAG